>NC_140779.1:45484539-50284539 GCF_044657685.1 Stegodyphus dumicola
GTCGACCTATTTTCACTTAAAAAAACATCCCAGAATTTCACAAAAATGGCATTGTGCGCACTCTTGACTATATCCATGTACACTACTAAAGTCGTAGCTAGTAACCTTTATCGTCTTACCAAAATGTTGCCAAACTGTTACCATATTCCAAAGATTAGCCGATAGTTTTTTATAAACTAAGTAAATTTAGTAAAATGAATAAAAATTTGTTAAAAAAAATCTAAAAGCTTTCAGCTTTCGTATTATGCTCAAAGAGGTGTATTCTTTAACGTTTTATGTGTTACTTTATTTATTAAATATTGTATTCTTTGCACTTAAACATAAAATTCACAGCAATATCACAGAAAAAAAAGAAACCTCGTGCTTAAAATATCCATGCTTGAAGATGCATGCAATCTTAATGGAATGCTTTGAAATCATTCAGTTTAAGCTTTACAAAGTATTAAATAGATTTTAAAAATTCGAAATTTCAAATTTGACCTTCCAAATACCCATATACAAATGGAGGATTATATTGTTCAAAATTTGATGTCTCTAGATACAGTTGTTTTTTCATAATATGAAAAACTTGTATACATTCATGCAGATTCTTCATTATTTAATTTCTTTAAATATAATACAGGGCTCTAATATTTGGGAACAATAATTTAAAAAATGATTCAGACTTTTATAGTGAACCAACGTAAAATGCCAAAATGAAATTAATAGCCCTTCTGAGCTTATAATTGCCCATTTGGAATAAAAATAAATTACATTTAACAAAATATAGTTGCAAAATATGAGAAAGTATTTGTTTTCAAATTTGTAAAATTACCTGAGATGTGTTTTATATGTAGTTGCAGCATTTTTTTTTTTAAAGTACTATAGGCTTTTAAATGTAGTTTTTGTGTTAATGTACCATATTATA
This sequence comes from Stegodyphus dumicola, assembly GCF_044657685.1. Lineage (NCBI taxonomy): Eukaryota > Metazoa > Arthropoda > Arachnida > Araneae > Eresidae > Stegodyphus > Stegodyphus dumicola. The sequence goes on from NC_140779.1 coordinate 45,485,447, forward strand.
TTTTAGAATAGATTTTATTTTAAATTTGAATTTAATTTTTAATTAAAACCTTTAATATAATTTACAATTTTGTTTAAATATTTTTCTACTGTTCTTGTATTGGGATGATACATTTAAATGTGTAATTATATTAAGTGCTATATAATACAAGGAAAGAGTTTCGTTAGCATTTTCTTTTCAGTTTAATTTTTTGGTGACCTATGCTTAGTATTTTACTAAATAAAAGCAGGATTGGTGTTTGAGATACTTGATGTCGTTATATTATTAAATTTAACCACATGTCATAAAAGATTATGTTCATTAAAATGTTTTGTGAAAATAATTTTCTTAACATACCTAATTACAGGTAGAATAATGATCTCATTCAAAAACTGATATCCTTTGGATATTTTTTTTTAATCTCAAATATCTTATACTTTAGTGTCTAGTAATTGGTGGGCCTGTTTGATTTTAAAGCTGTGTGGATTTTCATTTTAGTTATATTACCCTAAATTTTGAATTGTTTGTATCTTTTATAAAACTCTAGATTTGGTATGTTCTTTTTTATTTTATTTTAATATATTTAAGTGCAAATTTCTTTTAAGGTTCTATATGGACAAAAAATAAGACTAACTTTGATTGGTGGCAAGTAGAAGTAGTTTTCAGAGTAAATGGAAGAGGAAGACTTGGAGCTGATGGATTTGTGAGTTCTTAACATTTATGTGTATTTTTTTAAATTTTTTTAGCAGGGGCACTTGGACATATATTTATTGACTAGAGTGTGACAAGCACACACAACACAAAACGCATGACGAGAAGCAAAAACAGCATGAAAAAGATTAGAATGCAAAATTACAACTTGTCAAAAGACAACACATGAACTGACTGAAGATTTTGAAGTCTCTCTCTGGCCTGTCAGTATCTATCATGTGAATGTCCATTTGCTTCAGGGCATTCTTTGAGATGAGAAGCATGCATAACAATGTCTCTCTTTCTTGCATAATACGCAGGTGAAAAGATGTTAAATAAATGTTCTGCACGGCAGTCATGCCTGGTCTCGAACCAAAAAGCTACAATAGCAGTTCCTCTAAGGATAGCTGAAACCGTTAAAAGATATTTCTTCCAAAGCTTTTTGTTAATTTGATCTGTTTGCCTGGATCGAAAGCAATCTTTTATTAGTCTCACTATAGTAGAATAAGGTATAGGATTCCATGGAATCTGTAGAATTTTTGTTACATTTTTAGCTGAAAAAAAAATCAGCCATTTCTTTACCATATATTCTACTGTGAGCTGGAACCCACCACAAAATAGCTCTTATGTAAGGTTTGCAGTATACTTGTGTTAGATATACAGCCTTTAATTCTTTGAGAGTTGGCAGGTTTCGAAGAGATGATGGCCTGAATTGCGAACTTAGTCTGACAAAATAGCAGCATTATCAAAACTCTCACACATAGAAATCAGTTGTTGAGATGCTAATCTAATGGTCTCCACCAAACGGTGTGGTACAGAAACCAAGGGACAAATAGAATGCAAACAAGTCAGAGAAGACACCAACTCATCACATTTCCATCTTGTGAAAGGCAGGATCCATCCATATATAAATAAGAAAATATGATAGCTGCTTTAAAAATAATTGGGGACCTCAAAATTAACGAGTCTAGTAGACTTAGTGATCTCCCCCAAAATTTATCTGTTCTCTTAATTTTGAGAATCTTATATGTTATGTAACAACATCAAATTAACCAATCAGACTAGCTCTACCTATACCTCAGATTTAGTATAAATACCGTTGGCGAGTTAATTGCATCATTCTTCTTCCCTTCCCTAACTGCTGCTTTATCATTCTCGCACCACTTTGCATCATCTCAAATGCCTACATCTGAGGATTAAAAAAACCAATGTGCATAGAAATTTGTCATATTTAATTATGACTGAATAAATGTCTGCCAAATTAATTAGATATATGTGAGAATAAAGATTGGAGATTTAAAGAAATCCAAGTCATTATCTTCATCTGTATGCCTAAACCACAGCCCTGGTGGATATTGAAAGCTATTAAGAGTTTCAGGCTTCGACTGTGCATTCAAAATCATTACATATATGTATGTGTATATATATATGTATAGATGTGCGACCAGTCTTGACTGGAATAATTGGTGTGTATAATCTGCAGTACAATAGCTTTCAACTCCAATTCGCTTATTATTTTCTTATGCACAAATTGGATAAAGTGGATTCCGCCTTTCAGACAACCAACACAATGAGAGTCTATTTAGTTTGGAAAAATTTCAGCCATAGCAGTGATATTGAATCTCTCTTTAATAGTCAGGATTTATATGTAAATTAGAATGTACTAGTGGGAGAATTTTTTTAAAGAACAATTTTAAATGTCATATATAAACTTTCACAAAATTGCAGTTTAAAGCAAAGTCCATTTGTAGAGTTTGTTATATGAATTAATAAAATGCTACAGGACAGTTATGTTTTATGAAGTATTGAAGTGTTATGTCGGAATTAAGATAATCCACAAGTGCCTGTAATTCACACTAATCTTTCAATATAAACAAAGTTTGATTATTTTAGAAAATTCATCTTTACTGCTAAACGCTAATTTACTTTTACGTGTAAATAAACCTTTTAAACTTTACTGTTTAAAGTATATCTTGATTGAAGAAGTGAATTTACTTATTTACTGAAATTATTAGCATTTTATATATACATCAGTGTTTTATTTCTGTAAATTTTTCATTTTAGATAAATCATTGCTTCTGAGTATAAATTTCCTTGTTTCTTAAAATTTATTTTGAGTTTTTATTCACTGCTGGCCATTAAAATTGCAAAAGATATTTATTGCACTTAATATGGCATGAATCAAAATGATTAAATTTTTAAGTATTTTGGAGGTTTACGAAGGTGCGAAATTAGTAGAAATAGCTGCCACCATTGACAGCTAAACAGCCCTTACCCCATCAGGCATGGATGGTAGAAATGGGCAATTCATTTCATGCTGCTTCTAGTCTATGCCACACTTCATCAACAATATTAGCTGGAGAGGGATGGTGGACCAGTCTCCCAGCAACCCATGACCAGAAGTTTTCAATGGGTGAGAGATCTGGAGATCGTGCAGGCCAGGGCAGCAGTCAAATATCCTGTGTATTAAGGACAGAGCACTACATCTTCAACTGTCCAATGTCTGTTCATCATATCTGTCAGTCAGGCAACCCATGTCTAGAATTCAGGCGATTTCTAATCAAGCACCGAAAAACATTTAGTCAGATTAGAACATCATCAACTACCTCCACAAGACAAGGAGTCAATATGTGCCACCCTTAATCTTCAATCCTCTCGTTCTGCAATAATTTCAGAGTGCCATTGTTATCTTCACCAAACACACACTACTAACATGCCTTCAGTCTTGATTCATATATGTGCTTTACCTCCATACCATGATATTGTATCTATTTATTATTATAAACTTTATTGTATCTCACCTACCTATGAACATTACCATCACCAAATGTAACAATATGCAGCTCTGTATATCCAAATGTATAACATCTGTATGATGATTGCATGTCACTTTGTTTAATTCTCAATAAATATGGAAAAGTAGTACACTGGGGCAATATCATTTTTGCTCATAGCAATGATATGGTGCCTCTTATACTTATTCCTGTCTTGTGTATCAAAGAAGGTCAGAACAGGACATGTAACATATTCATTATCTTGTTGGAACATGGCATTTGGGGGCCTCAAAGATAGGTCACAACCATTGGACATAAGATGTCGGAAATGTACCCATCTGCATTCAAATTACCGTCGATCCAAATTAAAGATGTGCATGTCGTGTACCCAATGACTGCCCAAACCATCACACTATGTGCATCAGGTGTGATGAAACCGTCACACCAGGTACAGGGCCCCTGTGCTGATATCCAATGCAAGCAGGCAATGTGTGATCTCTTCGGACACTCCAGACATGTATGCGGTCATCGGAATACTGCACGTAGGACCAGGGCTCATTTCAAAAGGTGACATTGTGCCACTCTTGTATCCAACTTTGTCATTTGGCACACCAGAGTTGCCGTCTTTCTCTGTGCTGCATTGTCAAGGGAAGACGGAGTATTTGTCACTCTGCTAGTAGTCCACGCTGCTTCAAATGTTGACGCACCTTACAAGCTGATACTGGGCTTGCTATAAACATGTCCATTTCCTAACTTATGGTCCATGATGTGGTCATACGGTTTTGCAGGGTTGACCTCACATTATGTCCATCTTTTCTGGCATTAGTCATGGGAGGGAGTTGAGATCCTACATGCCGTTCAGTATGATCCTTAGCAATCCATTGATTTCATATTCGCATGATAATAGTTGGATGTTGACCAGTGTGACTGGCAATATCACAGAACGATAATCTACACTTTCGATAGGCAACAATCCTGCCTCTATTGAATTTCAAAACTTGCTGATAAGTATTTCCGATTTTTATTCAAGGGTTAACATGATATTCAAAGCAGACTCTAACCTTAGAAAGAGCACTTTCTGTATGAAACCATTTATGCAGTGCTTCAGATGTCATTTCTCTCTCCTGCATCATCTAAATGCCCTGAAATATTAATCATTTGCATATCCCAACTCCTTCCTTTCATGCGATTTTGACGTTCGTCAGATCATCCTGATGTTGCAATTTTACTGGCCAGCAGTGTAGTTAATGTGTTGATATGTTTATCCAAAATTTTTTCAGGTATTGAATGCCAGCTACAAACTTTGTTACTTAGATGGTGAATAAGAATATGTTCTGAAAAATAGCCTCTTTTGTATGTTTTTCTGATGTTAAAAATTATAATAAATGAATAAAATATGGAGAAATATTTAATAAATCCAAAATTGCAAGTCTAACGGTTTTTATAAGCTGCTAATGGTGTTAACAACCCAACTGTCCATGTGTGGAACATAATGGTAGAAAATATAAGGATCCAATTTAAGGAAAATTGTACTGTCTGGGATTAAAAATTCCTATTTCTTGGTTAATTAGATCTGTTGGTAACTTTGTTCTAATTCATTTTTGTATTTTTATTTTATCATATGAAACTAAAAATTACTTATTTCTAATATGTTTGTTAATCATTTTACTTTAAATATTTTTCCACTTGGAAAAAAAAATCTAAAATCTTTAAAATGCTGTATTATATGTTGTATAATTTCAGTAAAGTATTTCTTTACTTTAAATTTCTATTTTGAATTTCTTTAGGCATTTTGGTACACAGAAAATAAAGGAGTGGAAGGACCTGTATTTGGTAGTAATGATCACTGGGTTGGATTAGGAGTTTTCTTTGACTCATTTGATAATGATGGCAGGGTAAGTATTTTTGCTGAGGAAATATGTGAAAGTGTTAATTTCTAATATAAAAATTGGTATAAATCCTAGGTGAACTGTGAGCTTCTGTGTTTTTAATAAGCATTGCTTCTAATTTATTCAGTGTCCATGAATGAATCTCAGAACTAGGTAAAAAGAAATTGTTTCAAGTATCCTTGAATAGACCAAATGTCAAACTTAAATTCTGCAGAAATCTGAAAGAAAATTTAACTAATAATAATAATGACTGTCATATGTTAGATATTGTATCCTGTGGTTTGCATATTGTTCATGGTGTCTTTAGAGATAGGCATAGAACTGCTGAATGAAATCTAAATACATAAAAGATATGCATAGAGTATCTAAACAGTCCTGCTTGATGAGCAGATTATATTGCCATCACTAATTGTATGGCTTTTGTGTTAAAATTTTATGAAATAAGATGTTGTGAAAACATAGCTGTTGCTGAGATAGCTATTGATATTTTTTCTCATGTGAAAAAACTGTATGGAATTATCTGAATTGTCAAAGACTAAAACAAGCTGGTAAAAATAAGTTTTATTGTTTTGGCAAAAAAAAAATTTTTTTATTATTATTATTTTTGTTGCAGTAGTTTTACATCATTTCTAAAATATTTTCAGACAGCTGATTATATGTATCCCTTTCTGTACTGTTTTTTGAATAGTACACTAAATCATTTTTTCTCAAAATTTGTCAAAAGTGATTTACTATGAGAAGCAAAAACTCATGAAATGTTGAAGATGTGGATATTGCTGCTGGTGGGAGTTCAGCTAAAATTGGAGTGTCTGATGTAAAGAAAAGAGAATTCAGAACTCTGTGCTGAACCTTTTTGGTTAAGCTTGCATCAAAAATAGTTAAAAGAAGCCTATTTAAGATAGCTCAGTCAAATAGTTCATTATTCATAATTCCTAAGCTCATTATTTAATGATAATGTCTAATGAATTTTTATGTGGGCAAAGGATATAGAGGTTGCTGCATATACTGTATGAAAGTGAATGGATAAATTCCACAGTTGCTTATAAATCAGAAGTGCAGTTTAAAGAATTGTTATTCAGAAGTAAGGGTACTTGCCATCACTAATTGTATGGCTTTTGATGCTTTTGCTGCAGTGCAACTTGATCTTTTTTATAGGGACTTGATTAATAATTTAGATTTTGAAGAATTTTGGAATGGTGTAAAATTAATAGTTTTATCACATGGCAATGCCACAATAAAAAGTTGTTCTCAGTTAAAATGTTGTGTTGGTGGGTAAACCTTCAGGGATATTCTTTAATAGCAGTGGGAACTATTTATGATGTAATAAAAGTAATTGGAAGTGTGATGACTCCTGATAACTTAACTACTGATATAACTCCGCCTGATATGTTAAGATATGGCAGATCTGCTCATGGTGCATATCATCAAGCACTTGAAGACAGAAAGCTAGCTATGTGAAGCTTTAAAAAAAAGGGGAAAAAAAACACAAGCACAAATTAATGTTTTGGAGTAAACGGATGTTTTTTCAAGTGACATGCGAATTGAAGAAATAAAACAACAAATCTAGTTTTGTGTTAATTTTTCTTAGAATTTTGTGTATAATGTTTTATTTAAATATTCCTTTCTTTTTTTTCTTCAACTGTAATCAAAAATTAGATTTCTTTTGTATTATATATGGTTATGTTAAAAGTTTTCATCGAAAGTATTAAAGTGCTTTTTCAACCTTTCAGAATTTAGCAACTGTGTTAATATTACAAAGGTGATTGATTGTTCTGCAGTTATATAATTTGATAGGATAGGTGCAACTGCTCCACCATTGCCATTTAGTAAACAATAACTTGAATTCCAGGATTTATTTGTAATACTTTTTAAAACAATAAAGCTGTTTTTCTTGATGTAATTTTATCACAATTAATGGTGGAAAAAATCCAGTGTTTAAAAGTTTATACTTGGCATTGAAAAAATCAATGTATTTCATTTCTAATTTTGTTTATTACTTAGATAATATGAATTGTGAGTATTTAATTTCTTTTGCATATGTTTTTATGCATGTAAAATTAATTTTTAAATTACACTTTTAACAAATTATGTTTGTGCTGACATTTTGTTATGTGTTTCAGTATCAGTGACTGCAAATATTTCAGATGCAGTGACAATTGCTTCTGGTATTATATACTCTTTTCATGTAATTAAAAACATTATTTATTTGGACTTAATTAATTTTGTAATGCAATTGATTGTTGAAGAATGTTGGTTCAGCATGTAAATACTGTGTAGCAAGTTTTCTTAGTGTGGTGAAAACTTAATTTGAAAGTTGCTGAGGAGATCGACTCCTATTATAGTTATATTAGGCCCATTTTGAAATTTTGCTTACATATGCTGTACCAGAAAAAAAAAGAAGATTCAAGATAAATTATGTTTAAAGTTTAATTTCAGCAATGCATTGCATAAAGATGACTATATATTTCTGCAATTCGTAATATTAAAAAAAATTGAATTTTTTTAGATATAAGTCTTAAAATGTGTGATTTAAGGCAAAAATACCTTTTCCTTTCAAGTTATTAAACCTCTGTTTTGTAACCTATTTTAAATAAAGATGTTTAATTATTATAAATGTGTTTATATTCATTATAAAATTAATTACAGAATTTTTTTTCTGTAACAAATAAAAAGTGAAATAATTTGTCTTACTTCATGTCAAGTTTGTTATCTTGAGATGATTTTGCTCAAAATTAGTTTGTAAATCTGTCTAAAAGGGGCAGTACGTATTCAGTGACACAAATAGACTAGTCAAGGTAAGTTTGACTTCTTTGAGTATGTACTGCCCCCCCCTTTAGGTAGATTTACTAACTAATTGGGAGTAAAATAATCTCAAGGTAACACTTGACATGAAGCGAAAGACGAATTATTTTTAATGATTTGCTAAATTTTTATTTAAAATTTTCAGTTGATGTTTTTTATATTTTAAGTTGTTATATTTATAATTATTTGATGCAATGCTTTGCTGAAATTAAACTTAAAATATTAATTTATCTTGAATTTTCTTTTTCTTTTGGGACAGCATATGTAAGCAAAATTTGAAAATGGGCTATTAATAATGCTTTGGGGGTTCAAAAGCTTTTTTTTTTTTTTTTTTTAAATCAGTCGTAGTTAAGTAGCAAATTTTGAGTTTTCAAATGGCACCATAATTATATTTTACCCTCATCTCGGCCAATGTGCATTATGTGGCTAGACTGGAATTTTTTAAAAACTCGTCTAGAAAAATAACAGAATTTCATTTTGCTGTTTGAGTGGCCTGCCACTCAAACAGTGTGATAAATAGTGCAAAATACTTTAAATGAAAATAAAGTTATACATGCTTTTCAGTTAAATATATATTATCTTTATACTTGTAATTATATCCAGTGATTAAAGGGCAGAATATGTTATTTCATTTCTGGAGAATCTATTTGATTTGCCATTAGGGGTTAAACAAAATTTATTCCTGTAATCAAGATAAGTTTATTCTTTATTCTTCACAAATGTTTTGCAATGAAGTCTTGGAATGAAAATTTTTAAAAGTACAGTTATATATATAATTTTTAGATAAAAGTATATTACACTTTTATCTTAAATTTATTTGTTAAATATTTTGTTATGGTATAAAATTCTTTACTCTTATTTATTTCTTATTACTAAAACTTCTATTTTATATTCATGTAAAATATTTATTTGCTGAAATAATATTTATTGCATCATACAAAATTTTTAATTTCTTTTCTATAAAGGGTAATAATCCTTACATCATGGCAATGTATAATGATGGCACTAAAGCTTTTGATCACCAGAGGTAACATTTATTTCACAAACCCTTTTTCTTTATTGTTATTTAATACATGAACTTTTATTTAAAATATGGTGATTTTCAGTGATGGAATGCAGCAACAAATCGCTGGTTGTCAACGAGACTTCCGAAATAAACCCTTTCCAGTTAGAGCAAAAATCGAATATTATAAGAATGTGCTGACAGTAAGTATATTTGTGCATATTCAGAAATTTTGTAAGAAATATAGCTTTTTATATAACTTGTTCTTGGCATTTATTCAAATACACACAGATATAAAATTTTATACAAGTATGCTGATTTCTTATTACGTGAAAGCCTGAGCTCTTATAAATTATTAGGCAGGATGAACATTTGCAAAGATAAATGTTTTTTATTTTCAAATTATTTTGCTCTTGGATTTCAAAATATTTTGTTCTTTTGCTTCTGAATAACTTACAGTGTGACTTTCAGCTGGATGGCTTGTATATCTTTTAAAAAACTCCCTCCCTGTTTGCTGTATTGTAATCTGAGTCTCTTTTGGATTTGTTTAGGTGGCAGCAGTTCAGTTTTTAAATACCTATAGCATTGCTTAGACAAAGTCTATTTTGCTAATAATTGTTTAATTCAGAAATTTTTACATTTGAATTTGTAATAACATATAATTATCTTTTTTATATAAAGTTATCTGTAGGCAAAATTTACTACTGCATGCTTACTTTTCTGTTAAAATTATATGCAGTGTAGCTTGCGTGAGAGTTCCCCCCCTCTCATATTTTCTCACTTTATAAGTTTTTCTGTGCAGCTTAATATCATTAGATAGTATTTAAATTCTATTTCTGGATTCTGGTGTATATTTCACATTGTTTGTATTGTATGTAAAGGGACCAAATAAATAATAGTTTTGATGTGTGAACTGTTCAGTTGGCAGGTAAGTTTCATTATATATAGACTTAGTTGAAATAACTGTAAGAATAGTTTTATTTGAAAATCTGGTTATACTTGGGGATGTATGCTGAGTAAAATCTGAGAGAATAGCAATTTAACCCTCTGAAGCCCCGTTCACATGCAACGCTCCTTCTCACAGCTGTCGTTAGCAAGAGGAGAAAAAGGAGACATGAAAATTTTTCTTCTTTAGGACCTGTTCAGAAGACTGCCATCTTCCTTCCTTTTATACTTAAGCCTCTGTGAACAATCGCATCTCCGAATTGGCCGATTTCTAATACTATTTAAACATTTGTAACGTTGTTTACTGTTGTTAATTTTGTAATCTGTACTTTCGCAACTGGTGCCTGAACTTTCGTAATGGTTCTTGAAAAATATATGCTTTTTAATTATTATTATAAGCTGTTATTTAGTTCACTCTTGGTGCTTGTCGCTATGGTTAAAAGATGGTCATGGATTTTTAAACTGCTTCCCGATAAGATATAGAACTCAAACATTGCACATACGCTGCTTGTGGATGTGGTGTCACGCTTTTGATTTTTAGAGGATTAGATTTTTTTCAAATTTAAATTTGAAACGATTTTTGCAAATACTAACAAATAAACTGAGAATCTCAGAATATTACAGTTTGCACCATAAGACACAGTGGAGGAAAAACATTTAATGAAATTTTCAGCGTAATTTTTTTAAAAAAACATTTTGGGAGAATTTTTGAAAATCGTTCTATAATTTTAGACGCCCATTAATTTTAAAATTTCATATCTAAAAATATATCGGTTACAAACTTCCAACATTTTCACAGCTTGTAAAACAAACTTTTTGCATTTAAAAAAAAAGATAAAGGAAATTAATTGGATGATTTTTTTTAAATTTTTTTTTTTAAAGATATGCAATGAAGCAGAATGGGAAAGATTGGTTCTTCTTGGGCATCAATTCGAAACATCGGTTTCAAAGTAATAATCTCATTACACCACACTATTTTTATGACATTATTTATACTATATAAGTTGTTATTGTTGCCACTTGTTAGTCCAGCGCAAAATCAGAGATATTTCTGAGTTAACTTTCTCTTAAGATGCGTTTTGCATTGCTTTGTGTTTAACGTTCTTATTAGATTGAAGCATAACTACTGATTATACTTAGTGGTATTCTAAACACTTGTATGAGTATTTCTGTGGAAAATTCCAGAACTTTGAAATGTTTCTGTTGATAAAGTAAATTTAATTAAGCTATCATCGGATTTGAGTGCAATGACAATCATTTATGAACTATTATCAGTCTTATTACGAACCTGTATGCACGCAACAATATTATAATTAATTAATGTATTAAATTGTTTGAACGTGTTTTACAAAACAAAAAACAGGTAAAGAAAAATTCTGCTTGCGTTTTATGATTTGTTTGCAATTTTTCTGTCCAGATAAGGTTTTAAAAAAAGGTTTGTAATTTATTTTTATATTTACCAATTGAATAAATAGCACAGGTTTGATTTATATATATATATGTGTGTGTGTAATAAAATTTGAAATGATTTAATGTCTATTTAGACAGTTTGTATTCTTTAGACTGCAAATGCAGAGTACGTTTGCATTTTTTCGATAAATCCCTTTACTTAAAGTCATAAAACATATACAGGTATGGACGAAATTATTTATTATTTTTACTGCTTATTTAAAATTATATACTTTATAGAAACAAGGATGGGTTTTGCAAAATACTGAAAAGAAAGTTATTTGAAATGAAAATGTAACTGAGATCATATTTGTTTCAGAGATTTTAGATAAAAGTGTATTTTTATTTTTTTCTCGGAAACTAATTCTTTAATTGCAAAGTCATTCCTTGAAGTTGTCAAGAGCACTCTAATAAATACAATAAAAAAACTGGGGGAAGACATTGAAAATTGTAGGAGAAAGACATTTTAATTGTAAAATTTTTCTTCAAAAATTTAAATTAAAAAAATTACTAGCAAAAAAACTTTTTCAGCTTAAAATCATTTTGTCTTACAAAACCATATAATAATATTCATAAAAAGTAGATGAAAATGCTTAAATAAAAAAAAAAACATTCAAAAGGTACCGAGTTCCTTGTCGCGTTGAAGCCGATATGCACTTAAGTTTTAATTTGAACAATATTTCTGGAATACCCAGCATCAGGTAACCTTGTCTGTATTTGCCTATAATTTCCATATCTTGTTTCGTACAGTTCTATCTAATTTTTGGGGGATGCTATCACAACCCAAGACATCTATTGGCACGATTGTTTTGCTGATAGTCCAGCGAGCAGAAACTAAAAAATTAAGTGAATCGCGTAGTATAGTATGGGAAATCCCCTGCTCCCAAGAGGTAGGAACGAAATTATTTATTATCGAATTGGAGGTAGCATTCTTGCAAATTCTACCTCCAGTTCGGAGAAGTAGTTAATGCTTGTTTGCCACGTGAATGGGACACATTGGAAGGACCGGTTTTCCCCGCCGATCGAATCTGCTCTTGTGAACGTGGCATTGATTTTCTGATGTGTCATGAAGACCAGAACAGACTTCATGACACATCAGAAATTAAGTAGTTATGGTAATTATCAAAATTAGTATAACTACTTAATTTAGTCTCTATTTTTATAAACTTGCATTCATTAAGAGGACATTTACATTATTAACCCCTTCGTGCCGACTGTCACGTCTACGTACCAGCAACGAACACACTCACTTCCCGGCCGACACGCAAGCATGCCAGAGCGTTTTCCCGCTCATCGTCGACTGTCACGTATTTGTGCCATTGTCCTGGAACGTTTTAAAAACTATAATTTCTGCCACAAGATGGCACTGTATGTCCATATGGTTTCAGATACATGTACATTAGACCTTCTACTCGAAATGAGAGAAGCATGACTCACATACACGTGTTTTTGATTATATAAACAAAATGGGAAATAAATGTTTCCAAATGATGTGATTTATGACGTCTCTTTAAATCGCACTTTATTCGCACGCGGTAGTTGTTTATTGTAAGTAGAGAAGTTTTATTTGCGCTAAAGCGTTGGATATTTCAGTTTGCAGTTCAGTTTTTAGAAAATAATTAGATCTTGTTAGACGTGAATTCTTTCTGTTTTTACCGTTGCAATGTCCAAGCGTCGAAAATGTTTAACAGAACATGAAATAGCAGAAATGACGCAAAATATTTCAGATATTGGTTCTGATATTCTGATACTGATTCTGAAAGATTAACTGAAAGACATTTTCCAAAACTTTGTTCAGAAGAGATTGATAAGAAAATGAGACAACAATGCTTCGTTTGTTCACATTCCCGAAAAAATCCTCCAAAACGGCAAATGAGTTATTACGAGTGCAAGGACTGTGTGTAGGTCCCTGTTTTCAAATTTTTCATATGAAAAGAGAATTTTAAGTAATATATTTAGTTTTCAGATGTATAATGTTAAAAGTCATAAAATGGTGAGTAATGAAAATAAAAAAGTGTAAAATATGCATTTAAACAAGAAATAAGGTAATTAAAATATATAGTATAAAAATATCTATAAAGCATAGGCCATTTAAATACTCTATAGAGCATTATTAAACAATGTGTTGATACTTCGGAAATTTCATGGATTTAGGCTTAATAGCAAAAAAGCCCCCGGCCCTGGACAGACGCTCGCGTAGACATTTGGTATGCCGGCCTCCGCGATAAGCGCGCGTTTGCGCTACCCGGCTCAAAGGGATTAAAGAAAGTGTGAAAGCAAAATATTTAAAATTATAAGCTAATATGTGACAAATCTCATGACCAGCTAAAGCCAATCATGCCGCACACACGATTAATTATTTCATGAACCTTTTCAGCCAAGTAATAATTTTATTTGTTCATCTGAAAACCTTCAAGCTGGTAAATTTAATTTTTGAAGATTTAAAATGTAATAGTGATAGGCAAGAACTCTATTCAGATCGTTTTCTATCATTTATCCAAGTATCTATATTCTGTGTGAAATTATTGTTACATAGTGCCTGAGTATAATAAAATTATTGACCCGTGTTAATTCATATTATGTATATAAATAAAGCATTATACATGAAAGATAAAATATGTTCTATATTATATATATATAAACAGAACAGAGTTCATTTCTTCTCTTAATATTTCACATTTGTCAACTGCCAGGTGATAAAGATCTTTATTATGTTGTCTTCCAGGATGATGCCAAAATATTTTATTTGGTACTTTTGTACACTGGCTTCTGAAAGTTAAACATGCAATAGTAAAATAAAAATGGAAAAGTAAGCTTTGATTAGCATCAAATTATGTATAAATCAAATTATGTATAAAGGTAGCTAGTGCATTTATACATGAAAGAAAATTAGCATTATGCACAAAAATGAAAAATATATTTAATTTTCATGAAATATGTCACATTTGGGTCATTAACAAATTGATGTTTAAGGCTCAAAACAAGCAAGCAAAACTTATAAAATATAGAATCACCCTGGAACTTCACACAATTAAATGAGGAGATGTGTTTGGTAATTAGCCAATGTTACCGAGATTTGTGTGGTGCCGAGTCTCTGCAATTCTCTGTTTTTTTTAAGAAAGAAGGAGAGAAAAGAAAAAAAAAAGATAGCTATGTACTTGGAGAGAAGAACAGAGCAAAAAAAATTGCAGAAAGGTTTGAAGAAGAGTATAAATGTTTTATTTTTCTTGTGCATCATGTGATCCTTTTAGTAATTAAAATTTATATTTTAAATTGCTAATGTATATTCTGTTTCCATATGTTGATAATGTTTGCCAACATATGATAAATATTGATATTTTTGGAATCTCTTTTAAAAAAGTCATACAACCACCAACTTGCATTTAGTAACTTTTACCTTTTCCTTTGTAAAAACATCAAATTGTGCCAGGGTAGTTGCATTGCTTAAGTGCCAAATCATGACTTAACCAATTTCTCCAAAGAAAAGAATATTGATTTTAGGAGTCTTATAAAACTGAATTTCTATCAATAAGAATTTGAAACTAAAGTTTCTAAATTAAAGTCTTACGTAAGTAAGTATTATACCTTTATACTTACTTTATACCTTATGTATATAAGATATTTTTATAATTTTCATTCAAAAACTTAATGTGCATAGATATGTACACTGATGAGCCAAAACATTGACCATCCCCACATTGTTCAATGAACTTGTCTGGATGACATGGAGGGCACGTGATTAAGTGTGTATGGTATTTAACTGTTGCTGGAGAAGGTAAGGAATCATTCTTGCTCCTACTTTTATGAATGATGGTGAAGCTGCTGATCTAAGCGAATTTGATAGAGCGCAGATAGTAATGACCCGAAAACTCGGAACGAGTATCTCTGAAACTGTACAACTGGTAGGTTGTTCATGATCTGAAATTGTTAGTATTTATGCAAAGTGACTAAATGATGGTGTAACCAGCAGTAGATGCCAAGGTGTTGTATGTCCACGTGTCATCAAGGAAAACGACATAGGAGACTCTGTTACTTGGTACAACAAAATCGGTGCCAGACAATGGCTCAGCTGACATTCCAAGTACAAGTGTTTCTGAACACATAGTTCAGTGAACACTGTTGGATATGGGACTGTACAGCAGATGTCCCAGTCGTGTGCCTCTGTTTACCAAGCGTTATTGTTAACTACACCTACAGTGGGCTGGAGAACATCAAGACTGGACCATGGATAAGTGGAGGACAGTTACCTGGTTGGATGAATCATGATTTCTCATTTATCACATCAAAGGTCATGTTAGGATATGCTGTGTTTCAAGCGAGCAGTTGCTCACTGCTGTACAGCAAGTCTTATTCAGGTTGGTGGTGGCGGTGATATTCTCTTGGGTGGCTCTGGGACCCATGAAAGCTGCGGACTATCTGAACATAATTACAGATCCAGTTGCACCCTTACATGGTATGGGTCTTTCCAACTGGAAATGTAATCTTCGAGCAGGACAGTGTTCCATGTCATAAGGCTCAAACTGTGTTGGAGGGGTTCGAGGAGCAGATGAATATCAATTAATGTCCTGTCTACCTACCTTATCAGATCTTAACCTAATACAGTATATTTGGTATGTCATAGAGTAGCAGCTCTATGATAGCTACATAGCTCAAACACCACTATGTAGCTCTACATAGCTCAAACATCACTATGTAGAAATATCTTGACTTTACGAAACTGCTGCTTAGACATTTGGTACAACATGTCTCCAGTCATCTACCAAGAACTTGTGACATCCATGCCAAATTGAGTTGCAGCCGTTTTTCAGGCCATAGCTTACACAACATGTTATTGAATAAGTAGTCTAATTTTGGCTCTTCAGTGTATAGCAATATTTGCATTATATTCCCAAAACTTTTAATATGTTAAGTAATAATTGTATGAGGAGAAATGTTTTCCCTTTAACTAATATGGCTATGGAAAATTTTTTCTTCATTAATGAAAATTTTGAGTTTCATAAATTTTGACAAAGATAATGCATGACAATAATTTCATATTCTGAAGACTTAGCTTATTTGGTTTATTGCTTCATTTAGTATCATGGATTTATAACCAACCATTCAGGAGATATTTAGTCTTCAGATTGCTTAAAATATCCAGTACATAGCTATATTCTGTAGTAAATTTATAAATGGTATTTTTTATTATAATGAAATTTTAGCAATACCTCTGTCTAAGTAATGTATTTAATTGATTAAATTTTCAAGACCACAGGTTAGTGCAGGCACGAGAACCATTTCAAGTGTGAAATGCTGGTATATTAATAGTTGGTATAACTGCCAGAATTTTGAATGCAAGTGTGCAAATGTGCATGTGTTGTATCGTACAGGTGTCGGATGAACTTCCATGCCTGTTGTACTTGGTTGGTTAATAAAGAGACAGTGACACTGGACTTGTCATCATTGATGTCCTGTAAGTGGTCAAGTAAAGAAAGATCAGGCGATTTAGCTAGCGAAGGCAACATGTCGACTGTCTGTAGAGCATGTTGGGTAACAGCGGAATGAAGGTGAGCGTTCTGTTATTGGAAAACACCCCCTTCAAAGCTGTTCATGAATGGCAGCAAAATAGATTGAATCGCCAGACTGACATATAAATTTGCAGTTGAGGTACGTGGGATTAACCATGAGAGTTCTGCTTTCATACGAAATTGCTGTCCAACTGTAGGTCCAGTATGTCTAGGCTGTAGACAGTATGCCTCCTCCTAAGCAACACAAGGCAATCATTGGTACCAAGGCAGAACTGGCTTTCATCAAGAATTAGCAGGTCTCCACTCTGTCCTCCACTGAGCTGTAGCTTGATGCCACTGACTTCGCAAACGGCAGTTGTGTGGAATCAGTAGAATGCACATTACTGGGTATGTGGCCTTGCAGCTGTCCTGCCACAACTTTTTGCAATATTGCAGAAAGATTATCCACTTTCTCATAGTGCAGTTACGTGACCTCCTTCAAGCTCATTGAGCTCTTGATAATGGTGTCTCCATCCTCTTAAAGGCATTCTTGACTAACATCAGATCTCAAAGCTAAATAATGCTCACAAATTTTTTGTGCGTATTTAAAGCAAACCTGATTTGCATATTCATAGTGGCACTCTTAGTACCACACCAATGTGCCTAGTGCAAAATTTGAATAGACGTCATCTTTCAGATGTATAAACATGCCCATCAACTTTCATTTATCTAGCACAACTCCTTGGTATTGGGATATTTTTTCCTGACATACATGCATGTTTCTGTTCAGTTTATTTAGTATTCAAACAGTGTAATTATTCTATGTAACATGATAGTTAAACTCCTTCTCATTCTACAAATTCATTTATAAAAATACCAAATTAAAAGACCATAACCAAATTTTAGAGCAAATATTTAGCAGTAAAACAGGGGGGTTAGTGAATATATTTTCTGTAGAATGTAATATTCATCTTGAAAAATTTATTATTATGTAATGTTTATTGTACATTTATGTATTTTACCTTAAATTAGATTCTTTTCCACAATGGAAATTCTAATAATGATGATGACTTTGAATTGTGCTTGCGAGCAGAAAATATTTACCTACCACAATATGGTTACTTTGGTCTCTCAGCTGCAACTGGTGGTTTAGCTGGTGCGTATTTTTAATTAAGTCTCAATAAATATTTATTTTATGTTGATGATCTTGAATAACTGTTTTTCATGTTAATTCACTCACTTTAGGTTTTATTTTGCTCCAAATAGAAGAAAAATATGCCAATGGGAAATTTAAAACCAGGCAAAAGAGCAACCTATTTTTGGCATAGATTTTTAATAAAACTATCAGACTTGTGTTATCTACTTCAAGAGGGGGGGAAAAATCGAACAACAAGATGGCTGTGTACAGCAAGCAATGGGCAAAGCAAATCAAGCACAAACATAACATCATCTTTTTGAGGAAAATAGTAATGAAATGTGGAAAACTAAGATTTTAGAATTCTGGAAATGCTAAAGATTATATTGGAATTAACTGCTGCTAGTGCTTTCAGAACTGTAATATCTTAGATTTTCATATTTCAGGACTATTTTCCTTGATCGATGGTATTATGTTTTTGCTTGTTATGTTCCACCCATTGCTTTTGGTAAAAAACAGTCATCTCTTCTGAAGAGGAGGGACTTGAAACACTTGATCTGATCACATATGAAATTGATACCAAACAAAGGTTGCTCTTTTTTGCGTAGTTTTAAATTTGTTTTATCCTATTTTAAGTTGTAATGTTTATTATTTGAAAAAATCAATATGTCTGTAGTTTGAATTTAAAATTATCTTAGATATTTTTAATCTGACTTTTTGTAGTTGATGATTAATTTGCATGTTCTGACTTTTAATTACATTAGTTAGTGACATGTTTAATGCATCTGAACATGTGTTTTCAAATTGCTGTGTTTCAGCATATTGGAGAATCTCTTATTTTTAAAGACATAAGAGATGTGCCATATAATTTTTAAAAGTTCCAATAGATTTTGCTTTTTAGAGCTGCAATGTACAAAAGTATGTTGTATACACTCTTTTGCAAAAAAATTGAAGCACCATGAAGGAAGTGGTTGTTTTTGATGAAATTGAATATGTGTGTAGCTCATACACAGATAATAAAATTATTAAAAAATCAAGGTCATAGTACCTATTCACAGCTTACAATCACCCATTGAGTGTTCAAATTAGTAGTTGGTCAAACCATTCCTGGCAGCAATGCGTGCTTGAATTCATCAAGGCAAGGAATGGTAGAGGTTCCTAATGTCATCCTGCGACACATTCTGCAGGGCATTCATCAGTTGTCGCTCCAGATCTTTGATATTTTGTGGTGCCCGAATCTGGCGGCCTACTATGTCCCAGACATGCTTGATTAGTGAAAGGTCGGGTGACTTTGCTGGCCAAAGAAGAGTGAGTGAGTGCACCGCTATGATGGCTTCTGACCACAAACATGAACAAAACGGAATTATATACCATCACGGCGGGAAAGACTCCAAAGAAGGTTGAATATTGCATACTAATAAACAGTTTTTACAGTTTGATAACTGCAGCCACTAAACTTTATTCTGGTTAGCTGCTTTAAGTTCTGAACATTTGAAACATAATATTATTCATAGTTGTTTTTGCTTAGGCAATGTCTTGAGATGTTCTGTATTTTACCAAGGGCTACTCTGTTTATGAGTGTGTTAGACGTCCACATTGCCCAAGCACAGTCCGTTGGTTTCTTCAAGTGCCAGGTTCTTTTATGTACACAATGGAAGTAATAATGGTCCATGTCGCATTCTTCTCCGCATTCACTGAAATGAGTATCCGTAAGTCTGAATCTGTTCAGGTATACTGGGAATGGTCCATGACCTGTCAAGAACTATGTTAGGCTAGCACGGTGGGTCTTTATTTCCATGTTAACTTTAGGCTGTAAGCAAAATGTCCTTCCTCCTAACCTCTGTCTATGTCCATCTACTTTGCCAATTTTGTAGCAGACTTGTCAAAGTTGTTCACTTAATATGAGACCAAGGAAGTTTAGTTGGTCTTTCTAATATATCCGTGCAGTTGGCTACCTGCTTGGCCAGTAGGTTAGCGGCTTCATTGCCTTGAATCCCTGTGTGAGCAGGAACTCATTTTAAAGTGGGTCTCTGCGAAATAGCATTGTCAGAAGCTGTTTCTGAATTCGGTATACCAAAGGACTCTGGCTGTTTTGGCTTCAGATAGCCGCCAGACTAGATGCCGAATCACTGAGTTGAATGAGAGAATATTTCCTGTTGACATGTGTTCGCATATCTAATTGCAGCACTGATAGCTAGAAGCTCTGCTTAGTATACTGAGTTGTTCAAGCCTAGTTTCCTTTTCCACTCGAATGTTACAACTCCATTTTCCAGTCTACAGAAGGCGCTGCCTGTGCCATTCTCAATTTTGGAGCCATTTGTGAAAAGGTTATTACTGTTGCTCTGAATTGGTTGGTCATTTATGCTGATAACGTTGGAGAGATTAAAAGCTGCTCCTCGTATTCTGAGTGGTGATAACTGTGACCTCAGAGTGTTGAAGTTTGACCCAGCCTGGTAACCCTTACTTGAAATAGTTGCGTCCTTTTCTACTACCAAATCTAGGGAAGGAATTCCTGCCAGTTATTGTAGGGCTGGTGTTGATGTGGTACAGTAGGCCCTGCATACTTGAAGTAGCTGCTGTCTCTGAATAGAAAGCAGGGATCTTCTCATATGAGAGGTAGTTCACCACTCCAGATTGCTGCTTCGTAAGTTATTACTCTTTCTGTAATGGTTCTATGCCAAATTTTTAGTAGCTTAGATGAGATACCCCATTTATGTGAAGTCGTGCGTGCGTTTCATGTTGTTGCTTAAGATGCTAATTCGAGTCTTAAGGTTCCTGACATGTGGCATCCAGGAAAGTCTATTGTTGAGTAATAGCCCAAGATATTTCAATTGGGGGAAGCATTTTACCGGTATCCCATAGAGTTTAATGCTTGGGTTGCATCTAAGCTGCCTGCTACATCCTATGAGTAAAGTTTTAGTTTTCTCTGCCGAAATCTGAAGCTTATCCCAGCTTCACGCAACCCTACAGTGCGACCACGTTCAAAGTCGTTTAATTCGTCTGTAAAGTCTTTGATATCGTCGTATTGCCATCTTTAGTTGCTTCTTTACGGAATTACAATGGCAGCAACAAAAAAAGATAAATTTTCCACCTCTGTTACTGGTTTTATACTTTGCGAATTGTGCACTAGAAAATGTGCGCTATGATCGCAATTCCTGTTCATTTGCCTTGAAACTTTGATCATTTGCATGTTCAATCAAGATGCTTTTGCATACCAAATTTCGTCACGATTGCAAAAGTCCTTCTTGGTGCTTCAATTTTTTTGCAAAAGAGTGTGTTTTCCATAGAGCCGTTGATGTATAACGAACCAAGCTGTTCCAAAGTATCAAAGTCTCTAACAATACTTGTATACTTATAGGGGAAAATATTTTCTATGCATTATTTTAGTCTATATAGTGACAAAGAATAATCTAGGTTGTAACAAAGCAAAAACAAGTAATTTATTGAGGCAATGAAATTGATTGAGGAAACAAACACACTTCTGGGACCTTCTAGATACGGTGTGAATATACCAGTACTAACAAGAGCAAATTTTTTTGCTTAACCCTTTGGGTACACATTTATTTAAAAAATATTTTGCTCTTGGAGCATATTTCATTTTGTGGGCTTACTCGCCCACAAGGTTCACTTCTGAAATTATTTGTTCTATTGCAACAGATACACATTACTCTGAAGTAAACCAGAATGAACTAGCTAAATCTCGTCTCAATTTCACTGACTTATCAGAACATCATGTACGTCTTTGCCCAAACAAATGCATGACATACTGATAATATCAAATGTAGCCAAAGGGTTAATAACTGACTGTTATCATTCAAAATCTAAATGATTGTTACAAGATACTGGTTATTCAGTTAAATGTATCATAATTAGTAAATGTTTGGAAACTTTCGTTAATGGTTTATAGTTTTATTTAGAAAATAATTTTTAGTTTTATAGTATATTTAGAAAAGGAACCTCTCTGAAAGATTTTTATATATTTTGTTCGCCTTTTTTTTTTTTTTTTTTTTTTTTTTTTTTTTTTTTTTTTTAATATATATTAGCAGATTACTTTTTTGCCACATTGGGAGAGGGAGAAATCTCCAGATATTTTGTATATCTTCCATAGTGGGTGTAGCTTAATATATCATTATAATTTAAATCTGAACCCACTAAAATATTAAGGACTTCTGTTTAATTAGTGTGAATAGAAATATATTTTTGAGCACCAGATGATAGTTGAAGTATTTATTTTGGGGCTGAACCACCTCCTGACAAAGTTTCATTCAGACAGAAATAAATCAGCTAAATCTGTTTTTAATTTCTGATTTTTCTTTGACATGTCTTAAAATTTTTTTAGTTTGAATTTTCTAACAGCAAACTGTCACTCTTGGCCAAAAGTGTTGACAGATCTACTTAATTTTTTAATTTATTGCAAATTGCCTATGGTTATAATTTACTTTAATTATTTAATACCAATTTAAACAGCAATTGTGCTAAATTTTAATTTTAAGGGTCTTTTTTATACACATTTTTAATTTTTTTTAATTTACACATACGTATATATGCTTAAGATAAAAAATATGCAACTTTCAATTATGCTTTAAATTAGCAATAGCTCTTTAATTCCTCCTTTTGGTTTGGGCAGTTCCCTCTCTCTATTCTAAACATAATAACTTTTTTGAAACTGCGTCATATCTGAAAACTAATTTTGCATTACACCATCTTAACCTTCTGCATTATGTATAGTTCTTAACCAATCAGATTAATGAAACATTTTATTATAAATACTGTGTTGCAATCCAACTATACTCTTTTTTTCTGCGTATACTTGCTAGCTGAAGGATGTCTCTTAGGTTGGCTGCTAAAAAATTAAAATGACTAAATGTTAAAAATGTAAAGTGTCTTCATCAAAATTATGGAGTGCAGATTGCCCCCATTGTTCTATGCCATTTAATAGATTAATCAACAAGTAATAAATATATATTTGGAGTAGCAAGTGATTTTGTGATTCTTTAAAAGTTTCTGGTATCTTGTACTGCATAATTGATATTTTCAATGATATTGATATTTCAGTTATCTTGTAACCTCAGACTGTTAACTGCAAATTGATGTCTTTTCTAGTAAAGAACTCTCATATCAAATTACTGCAATGAACTAAAATATTTCATCACATGCATATACAGAAGGTGTTCACACATTTTTGTAATTATTTCAATTTTCTCCGTGAATTTAGATATTAATTTTAAAATACAAACATGACTGGCATCAAATTGGAATAAGGTTTAGTTATCGTCTGCAGCATTAGGTCCCAATCACATTATGTTTCGACTACTCGGGACTTAATGTCGAAAGGGACATTTCTCAGAACCCGCATAATTCCTGGAAACCCGTGTAACTAAGTTACCATTTTCACTTACTACAAAGACTTGAATGCCAAGCACTAATCGATTATAGCTCAGATTGGGATCACATGATGCTTCAGAAGCAGAACTTTCGTCTGGTTGGTTGTCTCTACCTGGGACAGATGTCCAGCCAAGACATTTTCAGTGAGTTTTGAAAAAATCCCTCGTAGCCGCAACATCATTTCTGTAGCTAGGCAGGCCTCTTTTTTTCTAGGAATGCTCCAGTTTAAACCAGTACTACCAGAATCTCGTTTTTCAGAAAAGTCCTGTCTAGCAAGGACTGTAGCCAAGTGTGATAGCCTCTTTAGAAACAATCTTTCCCTTAAAATGTTACTGAAAAATAAACAATGAATCAAAGGCTATATTTTTATGGTCTCCAAAAAGAAATACTCATATTCAGTTATTAAAAAAGATCTGAAAAGCATGGTTTTAATATTTTTACATGTAAAATAAGTGACATAATTAATATAAAAGGAAAGAAATATCAAAGTTTACATCTGACTGGGAAAAAATGCATACCCAACAAAGATATGTACAGCTCTTATTAAATCTAAAGTCGTATCTCATGTTTTAAAGGAAAATCCAGTCCTCCAAAGAGCTATTGCAAAATTTTTAAGTACCTCTGTAGGAACTGTTAACAAAATTATAAAATGTACTTTAAAGCTAATCAAAACAAAGATCTTCACCTAACACCGAAACATGTTTCTCAGCGTAAGACGATGTGCGGATTGGTGTATGAAAATTATTTGGCAGGTGAAAAATGGAAATACATGCAATAGAAAAAAAGATTGGTTTACTATTGAAAAACAAGAGAAAAATACTTTATATATTGGTTCAGAGAAAACAAGGAAAGTGTCCCTAAAGATTTTATGGTTATTATTGGATTCTCTCATAACGGAAATCTTGAAGATAAGGAAAGGAGGAAAAAATGTCAAAATTAAATTCAGATTACTGTCAGAAAATGATTTAACTTTTATTTTTAAAGACTAAATTCCATCTTTTTAACGCAACAATCTTCACTGTGTGAACTTCCATCATGATAAGGCTCCAAGTCATACCTCTAAATCTACTGCTTCATTTGAAAAAAATGAAAAATGAAACCAGAATTAAAGCTCTATTCCCTTTAAATACATTCCACCCAATTTTCCTGATGTGTCTCTTATGGATTACTGTGCATCTGGATTTTTAAAACAAGCTCTTTATAAACGGCATCCCAAAACATTGGATGGATTCCGGAAAATTGTGAAGGAGGAGTAGAATAAAATCAACCTTGATGTTTTAAGAAAATGTCTTTTATCTTTGAAATCAAGATGTAATATGACAGATCAACAAAAGAGCTATCAGATTGAACATATTAGAAAATAAAATTCTAAGGTTTGTTTATGTATAAATCTTTACAAAATGTGTGAATCAAAATCATAATTTAAACTAATGGTAACCTTTTAATTTCACCCTCTCTATTCTAAAATAACATCTCTGAAATGTGTCATTTCTAGATCATTCGATTTTGCATGGCCTGCACGGCACTGATGACGTAATAATTGGAAACGCAAACTTTTTAACTCAAACCAAAACTTTTCTCTTCGTGTACTTCCATATTGCATAACTACAAACTTCGGCTTTGCTCTCTACCCTGCTAGGATGCAGTTTCCCCATCCTTGTTTCCTATCACTAATATAAAAAATGTAAATGTTTTTTAATATGCACAACTAGAGTGCCAAGTAAATTGTGGCCGCAAACATCAACTGGAAAATAAAAATGGAATTAAAACTGACTCAACTGCCAAGTTTCTTAGATATTACCAAGTCAGCATATTATTAGCATACTATGCAGTTAGATTTCATCCTCTCCAATAGGCCATCTACATGCTTCATCATCAGTATTTTTCTATGTTTCTACAACAGATTTCTATTTTTCGGTATTCCTACATCAGTACTTCTAAATTTTGTGTTTATTACACACATATATGTATGTAAACCATAAAATATCTATCTTTAAAATAATAAATTAATAATAGCCCTTTAACTCCCATTTTTATTCTAAATAACAGAGCTATAATTTTTCTATCTTAACTCCCTGCAATTCTGATTTGCACTTATTGTTGAAGTCTGAACATAACATCTGGACATTAAACTGTCATGTAGTCTGGTATAAAAGGTTAATTGGGTCCCAACTCTCTGTATTCAAACTTTGTTTCGCTTGGTCGCCTTGCCACTAGTTTTACTTTTCTAATTTCATCCATTGTTTAAGATGCAAGTTGTACAAAATTGGGGGGGGGGCATTAATGCACTCACAGTGATAATGGGCATCATCAAGGATTAAATTATGTGTGGAATTTATCGTTATGCGTGTTCTTAGAGTGTTCTTGGAGTGTTCTCTTGCTAACTACGCAGTTATAATGCCAAGAACCACCACAAATCCATTGCATTTTACTTTCTGCCAAGCCATCTTATTACAATAATAGCAGAGTATTATTGCATGTATTTGTAAATTCTATGTACTTATGGAAGCTAATTTTCTTATATTTGTTTAACCATGTAGAAAGTTCATCGGTAATTTTTTTATTCCCAAAAAATGTCCAATACTTGTATGTAATTCAACATTTTGCTTATATATTTCAAGTAGCTTTCAATGCTTAGTTTTATACTTGGAAAGTACTAAAGAAAAATATTGCTTCAAATGGTACAATTTCAATTTTTTTTTAACAGATGATCATGATGCGCTTAAATTCCTTGCTTATAGTTTATATCCACCTGGAACTCAACCTGTAAGTAGGAGTTTTTTTAATATGTGATTTTGTATTGAATGTTTTTTTTTTTGAATTATTTGAATTAAAAATTTATAATTTTTGTGTTTTTTATTAAAATATGTTGCCTTGAAAGAAAAAAAAAATTAAACTGGAGTGAATTCCTGTAGGAGGACTTGAATAAATTTTTCTCTCATCTTGTATTTAATGTTAATTATATACTTTTTGCATTAACCCTTTGCAGCACAATGTTCCCATTCTGGGCACACCTAAAAATTTCCTTCTGTATGCACATAAAAATTGAATGAAAAAGGATTTATAGGTTACTCTGAACCTTTTCTCTTTATAGTAGATGGCAGCTCAACACAAACTAATCTATATATTTTAGCCATGCTTGTTTTTTAAGAACCTCATTTTTTTCAAAGAAA
The DNA here is from genome assembly GCF_044657685.1 of Stegodyphus dumicola. Taxonomy (NCBI): domain Eukaryota; kingdom Metazoa; phylum Arthropoda; class Arachnida; order Araneae; family Eresidae; genus Stegodyphus; species Stegodyphus dumicola. Next base: position 45,512,157 of record NC_140779.1, read on the forward strand.
TCTTCCAGTTTTTTGGGGTATAAAAGGAATTGCATGAAAAGAACTTTCTATTTTTTTTTGGGGGGGGCTGTATGCTAATCTCCTTATTCTATATTAGTTTTAAATTTTTACCTTGAAATCTTGCTTAAAATCGAATGACGAACATCAAGTATTCCCAGAGCGGGCTCACTGAGAGACTATAGTTTATGTATCTCCGCATCGATCAGTTCATTGACGACAGAAAGGTGGGTCCACATCTGTGTTTCATTCCTGTTTTTCTCTTTTGGGGGGGGCGGTTGGTTATCAACTAATAAATTGTTGAGGTGATTTTTTTGAAGGTCAAGGGTAATTTTATCAGTTAGTTGTTTGGTATTTCACTAGAGAAGTTCTCTTTTTCTCTTTTGCTATCGTTCAAAGAAATTTAACACTACATTTAATAGTTTTGATTTGTAGATGTTTATTTAATTTTATTTTATAGTTTATAATTTATAATTGTAGATATAATATTAGTTTATTTTTTCCAGATTTTTATTTATTTTCCAAACGGGTCGGAGAGGGCTGACCATTTCTGAAGCACTAAAAGTGCTACACGAATTGCTTTCAAATAGTGAATTTGATACGAATCCCGGTACATGTGCAAAACATGCAAAATTGGGCTGTGCTTTTTCAAAGGTGGTGTCACTTTCTTCGAAAAGTACCACCATGAAAAAAATAGTCGAAATTGTAACAGGGTTCGTAGCACTCCTTATAAGTCCTTATATTTGAAAATAAAATATAAAGGCCCTTATAGGTGCTTACTTTTTCTTTAAAGCCCCCCCCTCTTTTTTTTTTTTTTTTTTTTTTTTTAGTGTTTATTTTTTGCTTTTAGTGCTTTTTTTTAATGAACGCACTATTTTCCCCGTAGCAAAGCTAAATAAACAACTTTTCTTCCTAATATGGAATGTCAGATGCTGAATCATACTCCCGGAAATAGCTTTTCCCCCTTTCTCTGCATTAACATAACCTTTGGTGTGCACAAAGAGTACAGACAGGTGTCCATCGTTCTATTGGTCAAAGAATTGCGAAAGCAGTAGAAAATTCCAGTACATTCGGCATTCTTTTCCTCGCACCCAAATACTACACATGTTTGAATTTCTATCAAGATCTTAATAATTTGCATTCTCGTTCCGCTTGCTCAGTTCATATTTGTGTTTATTATGATCGTTATGCTTATATTATGAGTATATGTATGAATGTTTATAATAACATAGTTGCAATAACTGCTGAAGTATAGTAAACTTCCAGAAATGGTTGCATTTTGACACAGATTAACTTTCTAAGGAATAATATTCGGAATGGCTTAAATAAAGGGAAAGTAATCGAATAGTCAAAATAATTTCATTTTTATGGCCAATATTTTATACAGTACGAAGATTGGGAGGTTCTCCCCTTTCTCCTCAAAATCTCGAATATTGAAACTGTTACAGTTCGCTGCTATACAGTACGAAGATTGGGAGGTTCTCCCCTTTTTCCGCAAAATCTCGAATATTGAAACTGATACAGTTGACTGCAAAACAAGCAATGGACTTTTTTTTTTTTTGTTGTTGTTGTCGTCACTTTCCAATCTGGATTGAATAGGACAAAGTTCTGCGGTTTACCAACACAAGCGAAGAATGATTCTATTCCGGAAATTTAACGCTGTCTGTTGAAAATTAGAATGAAAAACACCCCAGTTATTTAGTTCTTTATTCTCCTAATATCGGCGGCCGAGCGGTAAAGTCGCTGAACACTGGTAGTTCGGTCCGAGGTTCGAATTCCGCGAACGGGCTGGCTGCATGGGCGTTTCCGTGGTTTTCCCCATGTGTAACATTTATACGAGCCAGTTTTCCTTAGAAAGTCCTCCACGAAGGCATCCCTCCCCTTAGGCAGATAGCCCTATACACACACACATTCCGAATACTGGCAGCTGTTGATTCCGATTGTGTAATATCACGTAGGAAAGAATTACGGCGCACGTATTGCGCAATAATGTTTGGGATATTTTGCAGAGATAATTAATTTTGATGTTTTGTCCGAGATTTGTTTATGAACACTTAAAAAAGTTTTACTGCACTTGCTAAGCAGAATATTTTTCAGTTCCATTGGTTTTTTTTATATGATGCACATATTGAAATGTCAAAAGCATTTATTTAGCGGAAAAATTTAAAGAGCGGCTACAGTCTATCCCCCCCTCCTCTTTTTCAAGTTACGCTCGATTGTCCGAATATTTGCCAATTTCCAAGTATGTGGGTTAGTTAAGCTTTTACTGTTAAAGAATGACTGCATGAAGCAAATTTCTGTCTTTCAAATTCAGAAATGTTCCTCTTTTTTACTTAAATTACTTTGCTTGCAATATCTGTTAAGAGAAAACTGATATACAATGAAAATTTAGAAAATGTTCAGAATTTAGATTTAAATTAGTTAAATATCAATATGAGTGGGAAAATAAATTGTGTTTATTATTAAGTTCCAAGCGAATAGAAAAAAATATGTCTTATTATTATTTATTCCCTCTATTTTGAACTGAAATTTCATCATTAAATCTTGTAATATAGTTTAGTTCTGCATAGTTTTTTTTTTCCTCTCATTGTAAACTAGTTCTGTAAATTGAACTGTTGTTTAAAAATTAAAAAGAAAGTGATTATTTTCCATGGTTGAGGTAATGCTTATTCTCTCTTAATAAATACTGCATTTCTCATATTTTAAATTACGAGTCTAATTTTTAAGGTTATGCAGTTGTGTATAATGTAATTAGACAGGTGCTTATTTTTTTTCGTAAAATGTGCTTGAAAAGTGCTTATAGGTGCTTATTTTTTTAACTAAAATGTGGCTATGAACCCTGTGTAAATGTGAAATGTATATATCATATACACAAGTTACTTTTTTCCCATTCATATGCATGTAATCATCATATAACCAAAAAGAGATTTTTTAGGGGGGTGTAGAGTAGCAGATCTTCCCGTAGCACACCCTAGGTAATGCTAAATCTGATACGGTATTCAGAATCATAAGCAAAATCTCTTACTCTTTTACACGCTTCCCAGCAATGCTTGTTTCAGCACTCTTTTTGAAGCTCTTTTCAATCAGTGTGCCCAGAGCGGGCACACTCACAGAATTAAAACGATAAGTGCCATCTTCACAATATTTTACCTGTGTACTTCTCTAGGCCTAGTTAGACTGCCTACCTTTTTTTTTTTTTTTTTTTTTTTTTTTTATCGAAATTCCAACTTTAAAAGGTAGCATGCCGAAAAAGGTTAAGGAAATCACAACTCTCGTTTGAAAGATTTGTTTGTGTCAAAACACCCTGAAAATTGGGTTGTTCATTAACTTATAGTGCAGATGTAAAACAAATTTAACAGTGATAGCATGTATTTCTAAGATCCTTGTTAATTAGTATTTGTCTGAGGCATTTTAACTTTATCCATTAAATATTACTCAAAATTTATAAAACATTCTTAAAAGAGTAACATGATATTTTGTTATATATAGTTTCTTTTGTAATTGCATGTTTATCCATATTTGACATTTTGTTGATAAAGAATAAGTGTATGAATGAGTATGTGTTTGAGCACTATATGTATGTTTTTGATATGAATACTATGGATTCGAATTTGTTACTTGAAACTGTAATGCAAATTTATGAATCCATTACACATGCTTTAGTTATATGTACTGAATAAAACACAAGCTTCTCAAAGTAGATTAAGGCATATGTATAACATTTCCTTCACAGTTCAGATAGATGTGAAAATCAGCATTTGAAGCAGTTTTACCTTAAATTCTTATGCTTTTACCTATATTCTCTGGTCAGATCTAATATTGTTCCCCTTTGTACTTAATTATAATGTACAAAAAATACATATGCAACCAGGAACATTAAAATTATTTATTAAAATTAAATTTTTGACACAGAAAATTATTTATGCAGCCTTTAACATAAGGGGACTTTCAGTTTGGTGTAGTATAGGGAATTTGTGATACTAGTGCATATAGATTTATTTTATATATATGATTTTAAGTTGATGCTAAAGTTTGGCTTTTTCAGGTTTCACAAGTCATTGCAGATGCAGAAAAAGAAAAGTTTTCAAAAGAATATGAAGAGTATAAAGATAAATTAGAAAAGCAAAAAGAAGAGTAAGTATTTTAGTTTGCTTGTATCGTTTAGTCTCTGAATTGTTCAGCTTGATTAAATAATTAGTGAACATTTTCCTGACATTAAGATATGAATTATTTTCGTAATTAACATTCTTCAGTATTTGAAATTATGTGCATTAACATTTTAATAAACATAATTTAAGGTTTTTAGTGTTATAAAAGTGTGATATAAAAGACTATAGATAAGTGGTTCTCCACCTTTTTTGACCCATGCATCCCTTTCACCATTGCTACATGACCATTCCTCCTCTCTGCTTTCCAAAGCATGAAAAAAACATATATACATTTATTTAAACTTTGATTGCTTTAAAGAGTATTTTATAAATTAAATAAGAAAAAAGCATAGAAAATGTGACAAATACCAAAACTTGAATAAAAATAGATCTTTATGTTCATAATCTAAAACTAAATATTTAACTGGTAAATAAAAGGCTGACCTCATTTCCATCTTGAAACTATGAAATTTCCCTCTAAGGAAAATTTTTCCTTGGGTGAAAGGCCCTGTTAAAGATGCTTTCTATTTAATATGCTAAATACCTTTTCAAGTGAAACTTTTAAAAGTAAGTTAACCATCATTTAAAAAAAAGAAAAAATTGATAATGTCCAGTGAACTGTAAGTTAAAAGGTTTCATTAATACTTAATGAATTTTATTGTAACTTCAAAGAAACAGTTATATGAAATTTTCATATGTAGCCTTTCTCTAAAAGCAGTATCTCCTCTTCCAATAGTTATTTACATTAGTTATTACATCGCACTAGATGTAGAAGGGCTATTCTGCTGGATTTTAAAAACTATATTTTTATTTAATTCACTTTATGTATCATTCTGGGAAATGTGACGTGTTCGAAAATAAACATTATTAACAACATTTTAACTAATCTCTTATGCATATAACTATAAATAGAATTGCTGTGCATTTTAATATAATGTTTACAGCCTTTTGGGTCAGTTCATTTAAACATTACTTCACTTTTTAAAGCAGTATTCATGAAATCTTTGATGAAATTCATATTCAAATTTATTTTTATTTAATGGAAATGCTTGTTTTTACATTCATGAATTTAACTGTCATTTTTGTGTCTGAAAATATATGTATGAAAAACATATATAGAAAATATATTCAGTATATATATGTGTAGCCTTTCATTTAACATCTGATTTGCATATATCATGCGACTTTTGCAAAATTATGCTTTCCTTTCATAAAATTATGAACTGATAAAAATTGTTAAACTAATTAGGAAGAGATTTTATATAGATACCGTAAAGAACATCCAGATGAGGCCAAAAGGAAAGAAATGGAATTTAATCCAGATGAAGTGGTATGTATTTATACATTTCTTTGGTAATAAATATATAAAAGGGGGGTACAAAGGTGGTTTACTTGTTAAGAAATATGCATAACGGATTGTAATTTAAAATAATTTAATAGTGAGGCATTGTTTGCCTAAGTAAATTCTATTTATACATTGATAGCGTCATTATGGCATTACATTACATAACAAGGAGATCTGTATAGAGTTTAAACGAGTTTCATCATTAGTTCCTTATGCTTTTTCAAATTTTCTTAAATATGTTTTTGAATTAGGTTATGTATTATGAATTTTTAATGATGATTTTATCAGTTATACCTCTGTGTATCTTTCCATTCAAGTTTTTATTTTAGTTTATTCCTAACAAAAAAGTAAAAATAAATTAAAACATGAATCAGACTGCTACATTATAATATGCTATTATATTATTAACAGTAGATTAATAGTACAAGAATTCAAAATGGCAGTTGAATGTAATATACATTGCTTCTGACATTTCAAAAAAATAGTTGCACAGGATGCAAACTGCATAATCTATATAATACAAAAAATATGAATAAAATTTCCAAAACCCGAGTCACATCTTTGGTGGACAAAAACATTCAAAGGGAAAAGGTGAGGGTGTTGAGGCGAAGGTATCAAATTGAGATTTGGAATGAGTTTGAGAGAAATAGATTGCACATCATTTACAGAAAAGAAGTGTTTTATAAGTGTAGTAATTCATAAAGCCAAGATTAATTCTTAGTGTAATTTTGGGGAAACTATTTCTCCCAAGTCTCCTTTAGGGTTTTTCTACAACTAAATATATATCAGAATGCTTATTAAAATTTTATAAAAGAAGATGCAACTTTTTCAATTCAAGTTAGAATTTATTTAATACAAGTTACTTAAGCTCGTAGGGTAAACATTACAGCATTTCTAAATCGAAGTTACGGGAGCGTTTTACCGTGTGCCTCACAACATCCAAGTCCAGAGCGAGTGTAATCTGGCGATGCCCTTCTGCTTTCTCCTCTCCTCGAGGTGCATCATCACCTGCTCGCCTATGTCTTTATCCGTGGTGTGCCTTTCAAGAAATGTAGTCCTGTGAGATCGCTACATCTCCATTTGGCACTTACTACAACTTGGCAAAAGGAAAAAGCGTCTCTCCTTTGCAACTTTATTAAATAAAGAAACAAAATGATTCATTTACAGTAAATGTCCAAGAAACAGTGGAATTACATTATTTTGTCCACTTTCCACAAAATATGTTGGCAGATACTGCAGAACATGCTTCGATAAGTGAAAAAGCCGAGTCTGTTGTTAGAACTCAAAATGATCTCTACTGATCTAATGATAAAAGAACACAGGATATCGATGGAATTACTTTAGAATTTTTTGAAAAACTTTACCTAGCAAATAGTAAACTTTTCATACATATCATGAACGCTTGCCTTAAGTTTACCTATTTTCCTGAGTCATGGAAAGTCGCTAATTTAGTGCTGTTTCCCAAAAAAGGGGGGAATTGGATCCTAGTACCTACCAACCGATAAAACTTCTTTATACATTGTGCAAAGTGTTAGATAAATTACTAGCACAAATTCGCATACTTTCTCTTGAATAATAAACTGTTACATCAATACCAATTTGGATGTATACTGATTAAAGGAACAGTGATTGCACTGAACAATCTAATAACCATCATAAAAAATTATACTCAAAATTGACATACTTGTGTAATTTCTGTAGATGTCCATCTTTAATAATCTTTGGTGGCCGGATATACTCGCCAGACTCCAAGATCTTAATTCTTCAGCAAATCTCTACAATTTGCTGATGAATTATATCCATAATAAAAAAGTCATTTACAAAAGAGTTAGTGTCGATGTTTTGTACCTCAATGATCTAATTTAAATCCAGTTTTGTAGAACATTGTGGCTAATACTGCATTAAAGTTAGACTTAAGATATGATGTCAAATCAAGTATATATTAATGATTTCATCGTCATTGTCGGCGGCAGAAACTGTAGACTTAGAAAGAAAACAATAGAGAATATAGAAAATCAGAATGATAAAGATCAACTTAGTTTTAATAGTGCTAAGACAGAAATGATAATGTTTTTTTAAGGTTCAAAACTAGAAAAAACTCTCCAAGAATATGATGGAAGAATGTCTCTATTTGAAATAATGATACTTTAAAATATCTAAAGTTCGTTCTTGATTAAAAAGCTTATCACCACTACATAAAACTAGAGGTAATACTGTATTCTATATATTATCATGTGACATGTATTAATGCGATAAATATTAACTTACATAATTAAACACACTAAGACATTACCAGTGTTAATTAACATAATAGAGTACAGTAAGATCTCTATATGGTATATTTCAAGGGCATACAGGTACAACAGGGAATGAAGTTGCTGATACAGCCTCTAAGCAAACCACATTAAAAGATGTCATTCATCTCTCTCTTCCTCTTTCAAAACGTACAATCGGGAATAAAATTTCTAAACAAGTTTTAATGAAATGGCAAAGTAGATGGGACTAGGCAAATACAAGAAGATTAACTCGTGAATACTTCTTTGAGTATTGTAAAAAATTAAAAACAAATTTTCTCTTAGTACAATTAGCAAGAAATCATGGAAAGTTTCCATCTTGTGGGTGTGGAACACCAATGCATCTAGCAGCTGCTAAACATTATATATGGCAATGTCTATTACTTTCAGTTATTAGAGCAAAGCAATTATCAGGATTTGCAACAAATATTTTGGTGAAAGATTTATTCTACAATAGAAAGTGTGTGTTTGCGCTTTAAATTATGTAATATACTTTGGAAATGAAGGCACAGTGGTTATAAATAATTAGTTATATTACATGAGGGAAATAGCAAGTATTTAATGGCAAGTAAAGATTATAGCATGTTCTGGCTACATTTGTAAAGAGCAAGAGAATAGGAGAAAATTGTTTCTATTATTTTATTACTTAATATATTTAACAAAGGACCAGTGGATCTCGTTGACGACGGTAATCAAATTTCCAGCTGAGCGCTGTTGATCAATGTTTATGCTCTCAGCCTTATGGCTGAATGAATGTCTGATCAGTTATCTCAGCAATTTTGGCACAGGATTTAAAATTTTCTCCCCACACTCTTCATCACTGAATGGGGCAAGAGCTCAAAATTTAGATCTTCTTGTAAGCTTGTTAAAATAATGTCAGAAGTTGCAACTTGATCAGCATACTCCTATAGAAATCAAGAGAAAAATCCTATGTAATTCTGCTTAAATGTATAAAATTAGTCCCCACCCCGGTGTACTTTTTTTATTTGGTGTGCTTTAATGAGAAAGATTGATTAAATAATAACAGCATCTCAATTTCTAAAGGACTGCCTCATAAATAATTAGATGAAGAATATTTTTTTTAAAAAATGGTTATTTTTCCAACTAGGCTGTTGAATTATGCATTGCTTTAGTACAGATGTTTATTCTGTAAATTGTTTAAAATAATAAACTTGTATCTATTGCAGTATGAAAGCCATCAACAGCGGGAGCTGCAACAAATTTTCCAAGGGCAAAGTTCAATATTTGAAATTCTAAAGGCTCTGCATCGAAAAATAGATGAGGTGATTGGAAGACAAGAAAGAGCCCTGTCCATGCTTTCTGCTGTGCAGACTGGAGGTTTGTATAATTTATTGCTCAATATTGTAAAGGAGAAAAAAAAAATGTAATTAAATTTTAAAGTATTATATACTTGGGGTTATTTCAGAATACAAGTATAATTCTTTTCATGAATGAACTCATAAGCTGATCTACTTATATCCTGAAACAATTCTTCCCATTGAAATATCAAGATGCATTCCAACCCATCAAATACCTAAATTTTTTGTTATATGTTTTTAAATATGAAAATAAATGCGGCTAATCTTTAGAATATGGTAACAGGTAGTTTGGTGACATTTTGGTAAGGCGATGAAGGTTACTAGCTAGGACTTTAGCAATAATCTGAGAAGTACACAGATTATTTTGTCTCGGAGAAATGAGAGATCGTGAGACATTTTCCGGAAAATTCCAATGGGGATTTTAGCTAATAAGCACTTAGAAACAATTTCGCTGCTAAAGTGCAGAATCACCTACTTATTTGTTTGGTGCTTTTTACAAGAGTAAGAAGAATTGAATTTTTGTCAAATTTCTTTGACTTTTTAAGTGAAAATAAGTCGATGTGTACATGAATTAGTTGTCAAGAGTGCGCGCAATGCCATTTTTGTGCAATTCTGGGATGTTTTTTTTTAAGTGAAAATAGGTCGACGTGTATATGCAATTCTTAAAAACGCGGCAAGCAGTGGGCGATTCTACTCTTTCTCCTAATTTCACACCTAATCTTCATCATGATTAAGCACTTTTGTTCCACAAAACTTCTAGCATAAGCGTAATTCAGCTAGCAGATTGTTAAAAAAAATGTTGAGTAAAAAAAAAAAATGCCTTTACTTCATGAAAACAAAATGGCGTCCAAAAAAGAAAACTAGCAGGTTGCTGTAGCAGGCTTGGTCGCCAAAGTTTTGCCAAAAAATCGCCAAGCTACCGTAATGTAAAGATTAACCATAAATGCACTTGTGTTGCATAGAAAACTTATAAAACTTTACAAAACTTGGTACAAATATACAGAAGAAAATGTAAAGAAATAAACTGGTTTTACAGTATTTTACTTGCATGTATTGTACTTTCATTATTCTTTACTGGTTTTTGATATTTTTGCTCGGCCATTTCCTCACTGTGTACTAAAGTGTGTTTCAATGGAAACTTATCTAAGGAAATTTGTTTCATCCTTCTTTTAAGAATGTTTCTGAAATGTGTTTAACAAGTTTTATTAAACAGTGCATTGAGGGGGGGGGGTTCCCAGTGAATTTAATAGTCCTAACTTTTCCAGAGTGTCCTTAATTTGAGATTGAGAGATAGGCATCTCTTCTCTACCTCCTTCTCTTTATTGATTTCCTCCAAAGCATTTTTATGCTGCTTGATTCATTCAACTCCTTTGTTATAAGTTCCTCCAAATGATCCTCAACAAGTTTGTCTCTCTCATCCGAGTCCAGACCCATATATTTTCCGAGGGACACAGCACTTCTTCTGTGGGTTAGGTTTGGAATACTTCAAATTCTGTTTCAGACATTTCCCCGTGTGTAGCATGTAGACGAGCCAGTTCTCTTAGGAAGTCCTCCACAAAGGCATCCCTTCCCCTTAGGCAAATAACCCTAGTGTGCTTTGCCGTATTTTCAATACACACCACCACCGTTTCAAACAGCTTCTTCCATGCTGATTTAATGATCTTTAAAACATTCTGCATTGTCATATTGTAGTATTCCCAAGAACTATCAATATTATGATGGTCCTTCTAGAACTTACAAATGAAAATGTTGTGCTTTCGATCACATCAAAGTATTGGCAAAACCTTTGTTTGAAGAAGAGTTACAGTAGAATGTAGAGAATCTTGATGAATTTTTCAAGTTTCAATGGATGTGCAAGAGCATATTTGAGTGAGAAAAGGTTGTGGATGTAAGTTATTTTCCTCCAAATACTTCTTAACAGCAGAGCCAAAGATCATGTTGATCTATTTTACAAAAAACTATCTGATGAATTGCAGGTTTGCCCTCCACGTGGAGTTTTGTAATTTTCTAGGCCTTACATATGCTCAGGGATTTTCTGAATGGTATATGAGCAGTGGCTTCTTTTGGCTTTGCCACTCACATTTGCATTAAGTGAAAGGACCAACCTATTTTTCATGGGTTTATGGCTCGATGTCTTTGTTTTGTCTACTGTAAGTCTTTCGTGACATCCTCTTCAAGAAGAGCTCTGCCTTATCACAGCTGAAAACTTGCTGGGGAATGTACCCTTCTGCTTTTAATAGTGTAAGGAACTTCTCTATTGTTTTCATGTCTGAGCTTGCCGTTTCACCATATCTGCCCAAAGAGTAAATTTCAGTTCATCTTTTAAACTTTTCAAACCAGCCACAACTTGCGTGGAGTCATCTTCTGCAAATCGGCATATATGTCTTTTGCCTTCTTGCAGATGCTGCTTTTCTGTCAGCCACACCCACAGAAACTTCTCCATCTTTTCATTTACAAAGTACAATGTTTCGATTTTTTTTTTTGTAATGCCCTTGGCTGTCACTATTGCCCTCGTGCATATCGTATAAGTACTCCACTCATATGGCTTGGCCAAACTGACTACACAAACATCTTTCTCATGTTTTTCATTGATTATATAGCATGTTTTAATATTAAGGACATCATCTGCTTCTTATTTCTTTGGATACATTGCTGTATCTTAATTATATCGTATAATAGTAGCAAAATAACTGCACAAACACACAAAGAACATAAGAAAATGAACACAAAATATTATGAACAAACATCTGGTGTAAATATGGTTAGGGAGTTGAGGATGCTAGTCTAGGGTCCATTAATAAGCCCAACGCTTTCCACACCACAGAACATTTAAATAAAAATAACAGAAAAGGTACAGATTGAATTAAATACAAGTGCTGTTGCGCCTTCTTGTGCTGGTTAGATATAAACATCGTTCTTTATCACTTTTAGAATTTAAATAGCAGCTTAGCGCCTACTCGCACTAGCTGTCGAATATGCAGTAAGTTACCACCTCCTCGTGGAAACATACAGTTCATTATTCACCACCTTCTCATGGAGACATCTTACCACCTTCGCGGGGGATAGACGACTGTCTGTCTCTATGTCATGCTCCTCTTTCACCTCGCTCTCACTGCTGGCACATCAGTGATGCCCTCTGGTGGCTGTGTTGGATTTACGGATACCACACAAGGTAACCATATTAATTAAAATGTGAAATTACTCTATGCATTGTTTATAGTACCAACTAATGATGGTGCAGCATATTTCTTCCTTAGCTTGTATCCTGGATTTTACTCCTATCCAGATATAAAAAATTTCTCAAAAAATGCTAACTCATATCCACAGTTATCTCTAAATATTATTTATTTTTTTTAACTGATGTACTTTTTATTAAACACGCTTTTAATAAGATATGTTTAAAGTTTTATAGCTGATTCCTGTCACCCCTATTGTGAACACTACAAGTTGTTTGAAAGCTTTTGCTTCCCAGGAAAAACAATCTCAGAACCTAACCATGAAATCAATATTGTCTTTAAAAAAATATCAGGCATATTATTTATAAAATCAATATAGGATTAATTTTTCTTTAATTTTGGTATAACCTTTCGTAAACAACTGACACAGTTTGTAAACTGTAATGCATTTAGCAGATATGTGTGAAATAAGTATTTGATAAGTTTAAACATGTGTCTTTCTTAAAATAATTATAACTAAACTGAACTATTTAGAAGAATGGAGCATGAAAATTCATACAAAAAAGTGTTTATATTACATCTCTGGATTATTTAATCATTAAGTGGAAAGTTTCAACTGGATCTTGTGGAGAAAATACTGAAAAATATTTTGTTGCTTAAGATCACCCTTCACATCCTTTTATGCTTTACCAAAAGGAATTTTAAATAGAAATCAAGCTTATAATTATAAAAAAAAAAATTATGTTTGATAGTTTTCTTATCCAGTGGGATGGTCTCTAAATTCTTGTAAAATTTCAGGTGTACCTCATGGGCAAGGTAGTGTTCCTCCTCCACAGGTTGGAGCGGGAGTAAGTCGCCATGAGATAGAAGCCCTTCTTGGAGGACAGAGAGAGGTTATTCAAGCTTCTCGTGATATGAAGTGAGTAGTATAAATTATGTAGAGCTGCCTGGAAATAACTGGAATGGCAGTGTTGCATGTGATTAGCATTTTTAATATTGTTTAATTATATCTACCCTTTTTATTTCTGTGTATGAAGTAAAGGAAGTATTGTAATAACAAAATATTTCAGGTATCATATTTCAAAGAAAGTATCCATTTTGACTTTTTTTTTTTTTTTTTTTTTTTTTTTTTTTTTTTTTTGGCATGGCATTTCTCTGTACAGATAGAACTCTTTTCCAAAAGGAGTTTTTCTTGATGTCTGTACATACATATCTCACACATAACTCAAAAGTGATTAGAGGCAGAACATTGAAGTTCTTATATGGGTCTGCTGTAACATCTAATTCTGCCACTCCCTTTCATATTGCAGTTGGCAGAACAAAAGTCGTTAATCCGGACTAGTCGGGACTTCGGCAATTCCGGATTATAGATCATCAGTTTAAATCTCGTAAGATGGCATGCAGAAATTCTAAAATTAAAAATATGAAACCATAATTTATGAAATTAAGAATTATGATCTAAAGGGTATCAAAATTTACAAAAAAAAAAGCTTAATATTTGTTTTCTTTATTAAACATTTCTTTCAATGTAAGTTGTTTAAGTTGTTCGTTTTATGTGATAATACTTTCTCTTTAATTCTATAAACAGACATAATTTCTTGTTCAGTTACAAAGTTCCGCTGTTTAAGTCCCGTAATTGCTGTGCCGAGAATACCGACTAACTTGTCAATCGAAATTTTTTTCATTTTCACTAAGCTCTCTGTCACCTTTTTCATGTCTTTATCCATTTTTTGCAGCAATTCCACTTTTTGTGTGATGGACATCGAAACATATTTTTGTTTTGTAGATCCTTTGGGAGCTCCACCATCGGAAATTCTATTTGACATAATCAAAAGTTCAAGTTTACTTTTATAAAATTGCTCTTACGGTCTGAAAAAAGTAATAATCTGGATCCAGTTCAAAGATTAAGGAACAACGCAATCATCAACATTAACTGAAATAGATAATTTTAGCTTATACCGTCCGTTATACATTAAAGGCGCACGCGAAAAGTATTCTGCACTTGCGCACACGCATATGCGCAGTCGTAAAGGTCTTACGCGTAAACGCTTATGCGCATGTGTCAACGCGGTGCGTGCACAAAAAGTTTTTAGCTTTGAGGTCCGGATTATGGGTGTCCTAATTAACGACTTTTGTCTGTATATACATACACCTTACCTGGCTTTTATTTTCAGAATTGTTGGTCGTAGTCATATACTTCCAGTTATACAGATGTTTTAAATCGTGAAAATATTCATGTTTTCGCAATATCAAATTTTTTTTAAAAACTTACTTTAGACTGATAATGAAATCTAATTTTTAATGCAGTCTCCTGGTTTTTATATTTATATTTGAAAAAGTTTTAACACTTGTTATGAAAAAATAAATTTATAAGAAGTTTAACTTCCATATGACAAATATTGACCTGAATATTTGATTTCCAGATTTGCAGTTTTTAATATACACTGCTCGACATTGAAAATGCAACACCAAGAAGGAGTGGTCAGAAATGTATGCAAATTTTAGAGTAGACGCACATCACTGAGTTATGCGAATGATGTGGAATGTGTAGCTCTCCGATACACGTGAAGTAAGATATAAGGGAAGGAACGTGCAGAATGGGCAATATTTGTGTCGTTATTTCTGCCAGACGAATTATTGAAGAAAGTTGGGTTTTGTCCCGGAGGATACGTGTAATAGAAAACAATGCCAGGCCACTGTCAACGAAGGCACTTCCAGCAGATAGACGGTTTTACAAGGGTTATGGTAATCAGACTGAGAAGGGCGGGTTGGTCTTTGCGTCAAATCGCAGCTGATACCCACGTGGATACGAGCACGATGCATTGGCTATGGCAAACATGGTTGGAAGAAGGAGGGTGCAGGTGCAGCGAGAATGACGTCAGCATGCGTGGGTTGACGCATCCGCTGACAAGCTGTGGCGGTCCCACAAGTCGCTTGTATCACGATTCTGCAGCATGTGCAAGATACCTTGAATGTTCCCGTGTTGACCAGAACTATTTCCCATCGATTGGTTGAACGTGGCTTGCACTCACAGCGTCTGTTAAGAAGACTGCCATTGACTTCACAGCATAGATGCCAATGTTTAAAATGGTGCTGGACTGGAGCAATTTGGATGACAGAATGGTAAAACGTCGTGTTCTCATATGAGTCAGGTTTCTGTTTATCCAGTGACAGTCGCCGCGTACGGGTGTGGTGTCGACGTGGAGACTGATCTAATCCGGCAGTAATTGTGAAACGCCCCCACCATGCGACAGCGTCACATAATGGTTTGGGGTGCTATTGCCTACGATTCCAGGTCACCTCTAATTTGTATTCAGGGCACTATGAGGGCCCAACGATACTTGGATAATGTACTGCAGCCGGTTGCAATCCCCTACCTTCAGGGGCTGCCTAATGCAATGTTTCAGCAGGATAATGTCCGACCACACAGTGCTCACATCTGCCAACATGCTCTGCAAGGTATACAGATGCTTTCCTGACCTGTCACCAATTAAACGTGTGGGATATGATTGGGCGCCGTTTGAAGACTCTGCCCCTGCCTTTTTCAGACGACGAACTGTGGCAAATAGTTGAAAGGGAATGGAGAGCCATCCCTCAGGACACCATCCTCACTCTTATTGATTCTATGCGTAAACGTGTTTTTTCGTGCATCACTGTCCGCGGTGGTCCTACATCCTACTGAGCCAACGCAATTTTCTGTATTCTGACTATCATTTTGAAATGCAGGTGACTTATCGCTGCTTGCTGTCTTTTTTTTTTTTTTTTTTTTTTTTTTTTAAATTGCATCACTTTTTGACCGCTCCTTCTTGGTGTTGCATTTTCAATGTCAAGCAGTGCAATTTTCAACTTGCATTGAGGGATCATTTAATTAAGCTAGAATAATTGGAGGAAATAAATTTAAATAAAGTGCAGCAAAAATTGTGTATAATTTAGCTGGCTGTTCAAAGAAGTCATGTGATGTCAGCATGTGATTTTTATTATATTTTATTTGTGAAGTGTATTTCAAAATAAATCCTCTTCTGTGTTCAAATTAAAACCTCATACCATATGTAACATTAGTATGTGATCAAAAATGTAATAAAATCAAACTAAAACATTGTCTAGAATAATTTATACACTCTTTTGTGTTAAATTTAATGTTATGAAATATGTTAATAATCACAGCAGTTTATAAAAATTGCATGTTATTATTCAAGTTTCAGTTTTTGTTTGTTTAGAGCAATTCTTTTTTTTTTTTTTTTTTTTTTTTTTTTTTTTTTTCCATTTAAAATTTATGCTGTTGCCTATGAATGTCTTGTTAATAATAATAATAATAATAGTCTAAAACTAGTGCATGTTTTTATTCTTTTATTCCGATTTGATTTAGAGGTGTTAAAATGTCTAGTTTTTAAAAAATTATTTTATTTTAAATTTATTTTCTTGTCAGTGTTATACTTTGAGCATATGCTTTCAGATAAGTTCTTGGTTCCATACTGTGACAGCAATTAAATCATTTAGAGTATGTATTCATATATTAACTGTGATAACTATTTTAATAATCATATAAAATACTGTTTAGTGATTAACAAGAAAATGATTATTCCTTTTCTTTTTAACAGCTTATAATCTACAATTTTATTTCCCAGAATTTCATAAGTTCCTACATTTACTACAAATAATTTATTTAGATAAATCATTATGATTTTTTAAGAAAAATTCCATGACTTTATTTTTAGGTCCTACTTGACCGACATACATCAACGAACTGGAACCATAATAGCCAAACAAAGTGAGCAGGTAAAACCAAGTGGTGGAATTACATATGAACAGGGTCTTGTTTTTGAAGAAGCAAAGAACACTTTAAATGAAGTCAAGAAAGAGCTTGCTGCTTTTCAAGTAAAATTTAAGGTGATTTATCATTTTCTGTTAAGTACTGCAATATAAATTCAAATAAAAATTTTAGAATTTCTTGTTCCATTTTCTATTTAAAAATTATTTTTGAAAATTAATATAATAGCTTGCTTCTCAAGTAATCTTTTTAGCATTTAAAATGTCTATTAATTAAGCTATGTATCTTTGTTAAAAATAATTAAAAGTCACTTACTTTTTAAACTTGATTAAGTTTTCTGTTACATATAAATATTCTAATTTTGCCTTTTAATGGAAACCATAATGCCTACTGCTTTGTTAATAATGTTAACTTCTAAACATTAAATACATTAAATATCATATATGTAATATTTTTGAAAATATATAATACGATCAGAAAATACAAAATTTACTTTAAAAATAATTTAAATAATAATAAATTTCTAATATTCTTCAAAATACTTCCTGTTCACTTCATACATATTTATCCAGTTACCATTTTCTGAAGCAGTTTTAGAAATCCTGTTATAAATGTCTTATCATGAAATCATGAGTCAATCATGAGTTAATCTCATGAACTGATTAAAAATAGTTGCCCTTAATAGTCATTTGCCATCTTTAGTTTGCCTTGGCAAAGAATCATGTTGAATGGTCCTAGATCCTCCGAATATGGGAATTTCTTATAACAGAATGATGTGTAACACAGAGCATTGTCATGATGGAGGTTAAGTCTTTGTCCATCTTTCTGGACATGTGTAATGTTTCTTAAATGCTCTAGTAAACCCTTATAGCATTGAGTTTATGTAATCCAAATTATTAATTTCTTTATTTTTAATTATTCTAGTTTTGTCTTTTTAATGCAAACTGATCGTCCAATTACTATATTGATTAGTAACTTAAAAATCATGATTTGGTACTGTAGTGTATCATATATGCATTCTTGCATTACTTTCAAAGAATCATGCTTAGCAAAATATAGTTGCAAATGTTATAAACAGAACAGATAATCTTTTTTATAGGATCTGATTCTTAGATATTGTACAAAGTTCTCCGGAAGGGAAAACTATAAAGCAAATATCCTTGAGTGCTCCACCATAATAAGTAATTTATCATAGCCAGTGTGGAATATAAAGTTTGGAATTCATATTGATAATATCAAGTGTATTAGTATATAAAATCTGCATTCTAATTTGTGAAATATTTTAATAGAATTTTTTCATGATTATTGGTTTTAATATAGAATTGTTTGGTCAATTTTATTTTTTAATTTTAGGGACCTTGTCCAGTTGTTCAGACTCCTAGTTGCCTTTCTGCATCTTATTTCTTTATATTTATGGGTCTTCAGCTTGTTGTTATTATTGGTTATATTACATACCAGTAAGTTGTATTTTTGGTCTTAAATATTAATGCATTACAAAGTCCAAGATCCGGAATAGTTGAGATTTCGGCAATTCCAGATCATCAGTTTCAATCTAGTAGATGAAATGTATGCATGTCATATTCCCTTATTGCTTGTCATGCTAAAGAATGCTGACTCACTAGCAGAGCTGGTGCCAGAGCAAGTGCAGCTGTACCACATAGCAACAATTTTAGAAGTTAGAAAAGCAATCAAGCAGCAAGATGTTTAGAATTTAGGGAGGTACAAGACAGCAGAAACTAGGACTTGAAAAGACTGCACTGTGCATCAAGATACATAGCTGCCCTATAACCACTCATGTTCAGAAAGTAAAATTGTGATTAACATCAATACTAAATCATTTAATGTATTGTTGTTGGCTACTGGGTGACTTCCTAACCAGCAGGTGTTTGAAAATGACATGCAGGAATCTCGGTCTAAAAAAACTGCATTTATAAACACCTTCCTCTTTTTGTTGAGTATTAGATCCTCCATTTATAGATTTTGAATTTTTTTTTTTTTTTTTTTTTTTTTTTTTTAAGCTGGAGGTCTGGATATTGGATCATTCCAGTTTTTGGACTTTGTACTGTCTTTAGAAATCCGATTATTATACTTTGAAGTATTTGTAATTGTTTAGCAAATAATAAAGTACTTAATCACTATATGGACATTAAATACTTTTACAGTATAGTAAATTAAAAAATCAACTAAATTCTCTAAAGGAAGAGAAAAATTTGTTGTTATACTGGATATGGAAGAGTGGCATAGCAGTGAATTTTGAGGGTATAATGTTCATTGTAAATTTCAAGTGATTACATTTTGGCAGGAATACTTTTAACTAAAATTATTTAATCTAAATTTGAGGGTTTGGAAACTTATATGGTTTATTTTCTGAGTGATAAGTCTGATCAGAATGTCAGGATATACATCTCGTTATTGAGTGATAGAGTTTAAGCTTTCAGGCATTTTCAAACTGACCTTTATCAGAAAAATATGTATTTGAAAGAATAGGTAATTTTATTCAGGTAAAGATACCTAGGTGAACTAAAGCAAGGTGAAAAAAAATTAGAACAAGCAAGAAAATGTCTGTCTACCACTCGGTTGCTACATAAACATACATACTAGTACTTTCACATTTATATTTGAGCATAATGATTGATACCCTTAATTTGAAGATACTATTATAAAAAAAATTGCCTATATTTTAAATATATAGATATAATTTCTAAAATATTTAGAAATAAGGTTCTCGGTAAAAGTATATTTTAGGGTACCCCTTGGCGATTTTTGGCGGTATATGGATACAGAGTTTGTGCAATTCTTTGACTTATTATTTTGGCTTGCATAGTGGAAATTTTTAGGGCAAAAATTGCAGCTACACAAAGCCAAAATAACAAGACAAAGAATTGCACAAATTCGGTATGCATGTATACATCGACCTATTTTCACTTTTAAAACAAAATCCCAGAATTGCACAAAAATGGCATTGCGCACTCTCTTGACTTTATCCATGTACACATCGACCTATTTTCACTTAAAAAATTGGAGAATTTCACAAACTAAGCTTTGCGCACTCCCTTGACTTTGTCCATGTACATATCGAAACCATATTCACTTAAAAAGTCAAAGAAGCAAAACAAAAAAATATATAATCTGTATAAACTACATTTTAAATCAAACAATAAAATAACATAAAAAAGGAAAATCATCTTAGCACTACACGAAGAAAATATCCACTTACCTTATTTACGAATTTACGAGTCTTCAGTCAAACACAATTTCTTAGCAGCATCCAAACACTTCCCAAAATTATCTGAACTAGCTTATGTATACTTGGTCGGCACATAAATTCACAAAAATAAGTGTAAAAAATATCCGATGTTCGACCATACGCAATTCCTTCCTCCAAACAGGACACTTAATAATGGCTACTAAGTAAACCTTCATTTACACACCAGTCAATTAATGCTTTTTCCCTTTTGTTCCAAATCTTACAGAAACTTGAAATTAATCTTACCACATTCAGCCAATTTACCATGTAAACCACAAAATAACAACATACTAATTCATCACACACAAGCCCTTATCCAAAATCTGACGCACACTTTCCAGATTTTTTTCACACGATTCCAATTCATCGCAACCAGTTACATCATAATAAGGTTTCCGTAGCATTCAACTACTCAGGTTGTCATAAATGAAACAACAATTTCGTGATAATACAAGGGGTAAAGTCAACTCTAACCAGGTTCTTTCCCTTGGGGGTATGAACTTGATTTTTATAAGAAAGACGAGGAGTCTATGGGAAAAAATGCATAATTTGGAGTACTTTTAAAATAATCTCTGATAATTGTTTTCAATTCTTGTTTATCCATTTTTCTTAATTTAAAAGCAATAATTTATTATTTACTGGAAACATTTCCTTCTGTTAAATAGGTTCAAACTATAATATATGTTCAGAAAATATGATAAACGATAGTAATAAACTGATAGTAAGTGTAATCGTGCAGGATTTTTATTGAATTGACAGCCTGAATAGTGCTTTTAATTCATTTTGAAGTGTTTGTCTTTAATGAATTTCTACGCTAAGGTGGGATCTGTGTTAAATATCTAATCATCAGTTAATTACAAGTCTTTAGTGAAAATGCCTACATCATTCACAAAAGCAAAGATAGCTTGCTGAATATTGATTATGTCTAGCAATATGGTGTATATGTATTTCAGTGATATTCAGAGAGTAAAATCGGGGTTAACATCAATACTAAATCAGTTAATGTATTGTTATTAGGTGGTATAAAATATTTCTTGTAGTTTTTTTGTTATAAAATTTCAATTCAAATTTATCCAACAAAGCTCAGGATGCATAAAACGATTCATAACTATAGAAAGCCTGTGTAGCATTTCAAATCAGAATTATGCATATTAATTCAGTGTCTTCTTATATCTTGAAATTTTATAAATATAAATGTCAGCATTTTTTAATGATTGTCGGATTTTGAAACAGCTGAATGCTTTTGCTGACAAACATGAGATTGTCTTAATAGTTAATGCTGTGTCATAGAAATAGACTGTACCCATATGCCAACTTACTTATAAGAAATATGATTGAAATCTTCTATGAAATCAAAATTCCTGCTCCTGAAATTATTACATTTATATATATAAAGAGAGTATGCTTTAAATTCATATATTATAACTTTCAAAATAAATTCTTGCGGTGGAAATTTAAATAAATAAGAGCATAAATGAAACATTATATTTAATGCACATAGTAATAGAAATAAATTATAAAGCACAAACATAGATCAAATTTTAACATGGAGCTAAAAAAGTTAGAGTGGAAAAAGAGTATGGGATTCGAATTCACGACCCCAAAAGTCAAATCCCGCTATCATCAGCTTAACCACTATACTATCATCACACAGATGTGATTAGTAGTTTTGGCTAACATCAAGTAAATGAATTCTTAAAACTAAAACTTTTTGTTTCTATTTCAGTGTGCTATCGTCTACAAAATTCACCAGAGTTTGTTCTTCAGTTTTTAGGGCATTTCTTATGAAAATATAATTTTAAAGTGGTGTTCCGATTGAAGTTAGACTGCTAAAAATATATTCTAAGTGAAAGATGTGCTTACAAATATTTTAGCGAGAAAGGTATATTTATAAATAAAGAAATACAAATTTAACTTGGAGCACAAGTTAGAGAAATGCAAATTTAACTTTCGTTTAATGTAGTAGAATATTTAAAAGGCTATCAAATTTGATTTATAAATAATGTTATTAGTTTTTACCTGTTTTAAAAGAAAAAAATCTTTTATCAGATTTGCTAACAGTTTGATATAGTCAGATATTCATTTTCATTAAGATTAAATTTGTATGCAGAACTAGGAAATTTTCTGGACAAATTTTGTTGTTTCATAGACTTGGAATTATATTTTTTGTACCTGATTTTTTTTAATCAGCAGTGATTACTGCTGTCTGCGAACTGGTACTGTAGCTGCAGTTATTTTTTTTTTTTTTTTTTTTTTTTTTTTTTTTTTTTTTTTAACTAAATTCAATTGATTGCTGTCTTTTTCATCATACAGATTCCTTGCTTAATTCAGAAATAAGTATTTTTAGAAAAACATTCCTTTCCTGATCCAGCGTTCAATTGCTACTTCTGTTGCCATTACTTTTCAGTGACAATACCTGATTGCTCCCTTTTTACCACGGGATCCCCAACGTTTCTGCAGACATAGGGATAGAAGTTGAACATCACTGAACTTCATCCATTCCTCATCCGTCACCACACACCAACTGGATTGTAGATGTCAATCAAAGTGAACTTGCTCACTGATTGGAAAAATGCATTAATGGAAACAGGCCTTTAAAAATATACTCCATTTGTTATCTTTATTAGAATTTTGTAGTTAGTGTAATTAAAAATAGTTACTTGCAGATTGCAAAAATAGAAAAATTTATAAAAGTAGATAGCAGTTTGCATTTTAAATAAATATGTGTATGTTTAACAAATAGGCACACATTGACCAAAAAGATATAAAGAATCTGATAAACCTATACTGTAAAGGAGAGGCTGGAAAGCAAATTTTTAAAGAGTGAAGTTTTTGCAAGATTTTTCTAGATCTCAAGGTATCCGAGGAAACGAATTCTTACTAATCTAATCCTAGAAAAGTTTGCTGCTAGTGACCCTCTAAAAAAAACTTTTTTTAAATATCAGTCGAATATTAGCATTGAATTTTGATTTAAAGACGCCTTCCTCTCTCTTTCTTTCTTTTTTTTCAAAAGTTTACAATCTTTCTTTTTTTTCAAAAGTTTTTTTTCCTTCCTAAATCAATGTAAACTCTAAAAGTTAATGTAGATTGTAAATTTCTTGACAAGCCGAGAAAACATATTTCATAAAACATTGAAATAAACTGCAAACCTTTCTGCATGTACATGTTTTTAAAAAATGAGTTTCTGAATCAATGTAAACTTGGAAATTGAAAATATAAATAACACTATTTGGTCAGAACTGTTTCAGCAGTCGTCCGAAATCTTATAATTATTCCAGATTATATGTCAAAAAGTATGTCATTGATAATCAAATATTCATATTTAATATTTTTTCTGGATTATCTGAAATAAAATGGCTAAATTTTAATATCTATGATTGCAAATTCATTTGTGAATATTTATTTACAGATGAACATGTGTTCTTATTTAATTATGATATTTTATTTTCTTTAGGAGCAATAAGGAATCCCAAGCAAAGAAATTTTATTGAAAAAAGAAAATTTTTATTTCATAACATTCCATTTTTAGGCAAACATCTGGTTATGTCTTATCAGACTGTGTGTATGAAGGAATTTTTAAAAAAGTGGAACTGTTGGAATGAACATCTATTAAAAATATACTTAAAAAATGTGATGGATTCTATTTAGGATCCATGTGTGCAGCAGTATCTGAATGGTTCTTGAGTAATTTTAAATGTTTAGGTAAATAATTAACTTGAATTATTTTAAATTAGTTTACTTTTTCTGAGTAATTTTAATCCTAAAATATGTAACATTTGCATTACTGTGATGAAAATCACTATTAAGTACTGTTTATTTTCTCCAAATAATAAAATGTTCTAAATATTAAAGAAAATAACAGTCAAGCGAGAAAGCGCACATTTGCATTTGTTGAAGTTTATAACTTAATACAGTTTTGTACACAAAAAAGTATATATATATTCAGAACTGATGTACAAGTTTTTAAACATTTTAAATTTTTTTTAATTACTTATAGTTCTTTTCAATACTTACTGAATTTCATGAGGATGTTTTTCATTATCTGTAAATGCAAAAACAATGCTTAGTTAATGAACTCCAGACATTATTTACAATTTAAAGAATTAATGAATTTAGTGTGTATTCCAAACTACTTTTTTATGATAAAATACTTTTTCTGGAATCCATTGCCCCTTAACTGACTTACTATCTGCTTAATTTTAGTTTTTAAAAGTATAGAAGTAATTCTGGTTATTAAATTTTTTTATACTCATGAATATTTTCAAATTTCATGGTGGCTATTCACTTAATCTTCCATTTTTAAAGTTCCTATTGTTCTCCTTTTTGTTATTTTGCTTTTAATAATAAACTATAGGTAAAGAAATTTCATTTGTTTCTTGCTATTTCTTTCCTCCCAAAATTATATTAAGAGACAGCTGAATTACAATATCAAATTTTCATAAAGAAGGGACTATTTTAATTTGTTTTCAAGTTATACTAATTTGAAACATTTGTTTGTGTAAAATTGAATAAATTTGTATCTTGTTTTGTAATATTGTTATAATACACGTATCCGTGGGAATGGTAAATGTTTATGTATTTTGATGTAAATTGTGTATGTGAGCTTAAATTTTGACTTATAGAGTATTATACAACCAGTTTTGCTTGTTTTTAGTAGAATATATTTAAATTAATCCCATGTTGTACAATTCATTTAAACTGTTTTATCTGATTTTTGTGTTTGTGAAAAGACATATCAAAAATGAAATTTTAAAATGTTACATAATTTGTATTATATGATGAGTTGAGACAAACTGTATTGTTATTCCAGAAAATGAAAATTATAATTTCATTAAACATTCATTTATTTTCAATGTCTGGTTGCACTCAAAATGAGATCTCAAGAACTACCTTTTCTTAAATAGCACTCTAAATGAACTACTGTTTATAGCATTTATT
Organism: Stegodyphus dumicola; assembly: GCF_044657685.1. Classification (NCBI taxonomy): domain Eukaryota; kingdom Metazoa; phylum Arthropoda; class Arachnida; order Araneae; family Eresidae; genus Stegodyphus; species Stegodyphus dumicola. The sequence continues at coordinate 45,537,389 of NC_140779.1, forward strand.
AAAGTAACTTATATCATGATTATCAAAATATAACGGTTTTTCATTTGAGAATTATTTTAATACACATTTAAGTCATTTAATATTACAACTAAGCTATTTCATAAAATTTAAATTAAAACATTTCAACAGAAAACAATTTTTATGTTCCTTGAATACAGAGATGGTTCAGTTCTGGAAACGAATATTTCTAATTTTAACAATATTATAATACTCCTAAATTATGAAGTATCAGACACCATGTAGTCAATTTGCTTTTTATTATTATTTTTTTAATATTAGACATAACCTTGATTTAACTTTATGTCAATTTGTTTAAAATTAAATATAAGTTCCTTTTACTTTTGTCTTTTTCAAAATATTTTTTTAAACTGATATCAAAATCACTAATATGATATGTTTTAAATAGAGATTAAATTATGTAAATAACCATATAGTAGGAGGGAATTTTGAACTGTATTTTGTACCATTTTCATTTTGAAAATAAACTTGGTCATAAAACTAGACACTTCTATTTTTCGGTCATCAAAATTCAAATTAGATTTTTCCTGCCTGAAACGTGTTGTTTCATGTTAGAAACATGATGTTTTTGATACAGACATTTGAAAAGCTAGAATTATTTGAAGAACTGATTTTACAAAAAGTTAAATCAAATTTGTTACTTTGGTATAATACATATACAATGAAACACAGTCTACATTTTTCAAAGGGCTGTTTACAAACGATGTATGAGAAAGACATTAAAAAAAAATTGATACAAAACATATATATGTATATTAACATTAGCTGCACAATTGCTACTAAGTATTGATATTACTCAATTTTATTATAATTTAATTTGTTTAAAATATGTTCAAATTCAAAATTCCTAATTTAAATAAATATTTAATTTTTTAAACACTTTTTATTAGTAGTACTTTTAAATTATATTAATACTTCTAAAATCATGATTCAAATTTCTGTACATGATTATGTGAAATTGAAGAAGAAAAAAAAAAAAAACTTTATTTCAATTACCATCTTAATTAGCATTTTTGTTTTTACAAGATCATTTTAAAGGAAATTTTAAGCTTTTTAAAGAAAAATTTGTTGTCTCACACATCTTTTGATTTTAAAATGAACTGAATTCAGTTCTTAAAATGTTCTCTCGCTTATATTATTCATTGTAGCATTTTGAAAACAGATGGGATTATTTCTTCATCCCTGCTACTTAATTGTTCGTCTGATAAACTGTTATAAATCATTTCTTCAAGTGTTCATAAGTTTGACATCATTACATTGGCATCACAGTTAATGTATTCCTCGATTGTAATGTCTGATCCTAGTAGCTTCCATTCATCTTTATCTGTAATCAAAAATTCATTCATCAACTTTCACTTGATTCTAGGTTCGAAAATCCCCCTTTAATGAGGCAGCTTTTAATTGTTGTGGTTTTACCTAAGCCCAAGCAAGTGAAATCTTATTTGTAGCTTCAAGAGTATTTAATTTTTGTGTATTTTCTGTAATTATATTTTGAAGGGCTATTTGAATCAATCATTGTGTGTAGAACTTTTTCAAATTCTTAATGACACCCAGATATAAAGGTTGTACTGTGCTAGTGCAGTTTACCAGGAAGAAAGCAAATCTTTTATTTTATAAAAATCTGCTGTTTGAGCATAGGCAGATATAGTGATCCATAAAAAGTAAAATTTTGTGTTTTATCTTCTTGCAGTTTAGTATATTTTCTTGAGCCATTCTGAAACAGTGTGTGTAATTGTCCTTACTTTTTTATGTTTTATATTCTAATGGCAGGTTTTTAAAATTTTCGAAGCACCGTGGCTTTTGTGACTTTAAAAGAGCCATCCCTTCCATACCATCAGAATTTATACAAAGTAAATCGGTGAAATGTTCTTTCCTTTGCTCTATGACACTCGTTGCCTTTAAAGGCTTTACAGGCATAAATTTAAAGAAAAGAGCAGGTTCATCAACATTAAAAATGCCTTTCTATCTGTTTTGGTGGATATATTCTTGAACCACTCTTCAACTGACTCTGCAAGAACACTTTTGATTCTTCATCTGTTATATGATGTGAGATTTTATGTTGCAATTTAATTGGCCAGCCAGATCACCTGATATAACGTCACTGGATTTTTTACTTTGGGGATTTGTAAAGGACAACATTTACAGGAGGAGAGTATCGAACATTGATGACCTAAAAGCCAGAATTACAACCGCAATAGCCTCTGTGGATGCCAACATGCTTGCCGGTACCTGACGTGAAATTAAATATCGACTTGATATTCTCCGTGCGATGAAGGGGGTTCACGTGGAAGTTCATTGACAAGGGTCATGAAATTTTTGAGTCTATCTAACCATTTATGTTATTAATTTTAATCTATCTTTATTATTTTATCAGTTATTAAACATCAAAATGCGTCCGGGACTTTAAAAACACCCTGTATTTTATTATATTATACTTTGTAAAATTTTAGCTTTATTGGGCTTTAATTTAAAAAAAGCAAAGGAGAAGAAATTTTATGCTATTCTGTCTTCCTGAAATGTATGAAGCTTTAACACCACACCAAGGTAAAATTTTGAAAATTATTTGTTTTCTAATGTTACATGTGGAACTTGTCACTTGTTCAAATTTTTGTGCTCAAAAATAATTCATAACGATTCTAAATATCTAGAATTTAAAAATGGTTCTCTGAAACTTAAAATTGCCTACATTTTATTAACATCAATCATTTTTACTCTCAGGATCATATGTGGTATTGATTTACATTTGAACTTTATTTATGAAAGCATTTAATCTTTTCGTGACAGCGCACCTTTGCTTAAGACGCTTGTGCAGGACGGAAGGAAATCGAAGGCAGTCACCGTACAGGACGGAGGTTTTGCTTCACTAAGCCTAATTTTATAAAAAAATCGGAAAAAAAAGTTTTGCTTCTAGCATCGCAATTTTTCGTATCATTTTAGATTATTACTTGAGCTCTTATATATATTAAAATTAACACTTAATAACTTTTTTTTTATTTTACATGAAAATATACTTAAAAAATTGCTAATCTTGTAAAATAATTTTTGGAAGCGCTATTCAAATTATTCCAAAGTTTTAATTGATAAAATCCATCAATAAAGTTTAAAATTAATAAAACAACACAATAAAGACTATTTACAGTAAGAATAACAAAATTTAAAATGAAGACTGTGTGTGGTAAATCTCGAAGCACGGAGAAGTATTGCTTTCTAACTCTCAGAAAAAGTATCACTTGCTAACTCTTTAGGAAATGAATCATCATTCTCATCTGCATTAATAAATGGTTCATTGACCATACGAGTATTCTTCCTCTGATAAATAGCGCCTTCTCGCCATAATACACGAGAAGTGAGGCTTTCCAAAATAAAAAGAGAAGAAACAGAAATATATCTGAAAGCAATGCAAAACATAACAGTACTCCACATACTAACCCTGAAAGGCTATATAGTAAAGGAAAAAATAGAATTAAAAAAAGGAATTGGATATAAATCGGACACGCAAATGTTTTCATTAGTACACAGGGATTTAAAGAGCTCACCTCTGTTTACTCTTTCCCCTCCCCCCCCCTAGAAAGAGCTGATGAGTAAAATACCAAAGTGAAGCAGAATATATCAAACTCAGTCAGGAACCTAAAACTGTGTTCATTTAAAAAGTAATGGACATAGGATGCCATCTAGTGGCCTTCAGAAAAACGTTCAAGCTTAAAGTGCGTATACGTATCACCCGTCCTCTGAATGTGATCTCTAGCGATGCGTGCATGGGGACGCACGGCTGTAAGAGACGTTCTTAGGAAATGCATATATGGGATGCCCATCCTGAAAGGGTTAAACAATGATATGATCAAAATTAATTTAATCAAATTAGACTATTTTATATATGACCGTGGGATAACTGTTTCCTAATTACGTATATAATCTTTTAACTGCACATTAAGACTAGCTTTCCTGAGCTCCAAAATTAAAAGTACTGTGAGCTTATCAACAAAAATATTGCATATAATATTTAGCAGCCTGATTTAAGAATCGGTAGAAGTTGCTTTATGCAGTTCTGGAAAAATATATACATATATAAATTGCCAGAAATTAACTATTTTCATATATCTCTTGTATCAAAGTTGGAGGATGAGAGTTATACCTTTTTTTCCATTTTGCATATTAAATTGTCCTTAAATTCATACAAAAATCATCTAATTTGGAAGTTGTTATTGTATTCAAGTATATATAGGTGCAATCATTTTGCTGCTTTCTCGATGCAGATGTAAATTTTAATTTTTAGAGATAATCGATAGCATGATTTTTTTAGATCTTTTCAACCATTCTGTTGCTTTAAATGTTAGTACAACAGATGATTCCCAAAACTCTAGTTTTGTGAAAGCATAAGAATGGATTTTGTACCCTTGATTTGCTGACTATGTGCTGTACAATTTTTTGCCAAATTCTCGAATTCTAAAGACATATTTGCAAAATATGCTTTACTAGAATTAATGCTGAAATTTATCAAACTTATGCCATACTTTTTCTGTGTTATGAAAACCTTAATGTTAAAATTTTAAAATCAGAAACATGTAGGAAAGTAAGTACTTGTCATTGATACTCTTAAATTAACCTATGTATGATACATACACCATATGTGACCTCGTCAAATTCCTAGATCATATTGCCACACTAACTTTTACCTTATGCTATACTATATCGTTGATCAAAATTTGGAAACTTTACATTAAAGTTTCCCCAATTCCAATTGAATTCCTAATGATTATCCATCTCATTGCATCATCCTAACATTGGTGGTTATTTGTTTTAGCTCTTTTTAGAGTTTCGCCAAATGTTTCAAAAGAGCACCACAAAAGTCGGAGTGCAAGCAAATGAAGTTCAGAAAATGTGACATGCACTTTTAACAACCCTTTCCCTAAATAGTCCACCCTTACGCGAGTGTACACTTGCATATTTGACTCTAAAGATTTGCATCTTTTGCTGGAAGTATAATTTGATCATTTCATTTGGTTTTTTCAAGAAAGTCTCTAAAATATGCAAATTTACTTAATTCTTAGTACCTGCTTTACATCCAACTAAAAATAATCAAAATATCATTCATAATTTGATATACCAAAATCACTTAGTGTTAATTTTTAGAAATTAATAATTGTAAAAAAAAAAATTTTTATATGCTTAAGAACTTTAAAAGTACTTTGTTATTTATTGTTTCAAAAGAATATAGCAAAGTTAAATTTAATTTAAATAATTCTCTTGCGCCGTTGCTGCAAGGAATGAAATTTGAATTTAACAAACATTCTCTATTCGTAAAACACAAATTTAAAGTTCTACCTTTATGGCTTGGAAACATGAAGTGTTAGAAGGATTGAATTCAACAGCAATTTACCATGGAATTTTCTCAATCCTCTATTGCAAGATTTGAAACAAAAATTCTTAATTATTCTTAAAATTCTTAATTCAAAATTGACAAAGCTAGTAATAATTTCAGCATTATTTGAAAAAAAAAATTGTCTCACTAATTAGTACTGAACTGAATAATGCCATTACTTGCAAACTTACCAATACACAAGAAAATGTCATTGCAAAAAAGCTAAAAGCAATTCATAAGAAACTGCAAATTTCACAACCATCCAACTACAATAAATTAGCAAATCTATATGCTCTTCCTAAATTCCATAAATCACCACTCAAATTTAAATTTATAGAAAATGATACAAATAATTATAAAAAGAATAAAGATGACATATTTGCAATTAAACTTAATACGTCTATTTTAATTCATCAACTAGCTAACAAGCAACACAACTATAGTTAGATTATTTATTATAATGCTCCAGTTCTCAACAAATTTAAAAGTTTAGAAATCAAGAACATTAACTGCTATGACTTGAAAACCTTTATACTTCTTTACCATTAGAAGAAATTTTTACTAGTTTAATGCAGCTCCCACAACTTTTTCCTGACATGCTTAACATCCTTTGAATTGAAAGATAGAAAACTTACCTGAATTGTGCATTATTTAATAACTGCATTAAATTCAGTAATAAGATCTTTCAGCTGGTGAGAGGAATACCAATGAGAGCAAACAGTTCTACACAAATATGTAACCTTTTTCCTTTTGCTTATGAATATAAATTCTAACTAAGTTTGAAAAAGAATAAATTATATTTGCAAATACATTTAGATACATTGATGATATAACTTTCAATAATAATTCTGCTTTTGAAAAATTCAAAATTTACCCAAATAGTTTAACACTTAATTAATACTAATCAAGACACTATTGAATACCTAGATCTACTCATAATTAAACATAGCAAAATTAAATTATATGATAAAAGAAGGAATTTCCAGTTTAATACTATTAAACCAATTAATTGGAACTGTAATATCTTTAGAAAAGTAATAGGTAGCACTTTTTATAGCCAAATAATCAGAATAAAAAAATGTATACTGAAATAGAAGATTTAAAGGAAGAAATAATAAAGCTAATTAATGTTCAAGTTAATAACAGAGTCCCAGCACAATTTATTAATTTATATATTAAAAAGGCAGGCATTAACTTTTCTTTATAATTTTTTGACTCTTCATGGTATGATAACATTACCTTAAACCTTAACTGGAGGATGTTGAAGAGTTAAGGGATTATCTTGTAAATATTTCTAAAAATGTATATAATCAATACTGCATTCTTTCCTTTTACTAATGAAGTGCCAATTCTTTTCAAGAGTCTCAATTATAGCCCGAATTGAGTGAAGATTTTTATCTTTTTCTAATTTTCCTTACTTTTTGGCCAGTATGTAGTAAGTTTTGATTAAACATGTTGAAATTCAGTTTTAATAAATTAAGACTATTACAATAAATTTCTTTCTTCAATTAAAATTTTTTTTTAATATTTAAAATGTTTCAAAATTAAAATTTTATTTCAAAAACATTTTCGATTTTTTATAATCCTTAATGTTTTCCAATCTTTAATAATGTACAACCATTTTTTCACATTACATTACAGTTAGCATTTTTACAATACTTCACAGTTAGCACAAAAAAAAAAAAAAAAAATTGCAACAGTACGCACAGTTTACATTACTAAAAGTTTATAGAATAGGTTTTTAAAATAGATCTAACAGATAGCAGCTTAACACTCAACTTTGCCTTATGTTAACGCTCTCTATTTGTAAAGTTAGAAGAAACACACTACTTAACATCACTTAGTTTGGTATGCTGCTCCTCCAAATACAAATATAGTTGGTAAGTTAAATTAAAACTTACATTTTACTTGCCTTTTTAGTATGATATATGTATTTTTATAATTTCTAGACTATACTTTTTATAGATATAGTATCTATTTTACTATTCTACTATTTAAGATACTTTTTATAGTATGATTTATGTATTTTTTATAGTATCTAGTATTAATTTTTGATTTATTTGCATAATTCGTCTCGAGGGAAGTTTTTTGTAGACACGAGTTTCTAAATTACTTTTGTTTTCTACTCTTATTGGCTTTAATTATTCTTGTCTTTATTTGCTAATTTCTCTAAAATCCACTCGTTTTAATTTCTTTTTAGTAATTCACAGCAATTGGTTTTACTTTTAGTTTTGAATTTTCCTTTTACCCTTGCCTACATGGATGAGGAAACATGAATTGAATAATTGAAGAGTTAGGTTTGGAGGCAATTTCCCCATGAAAAATTTGTCTCCTGCCTGCTCAACAATTATTCACTTATGCATTTTTATAAATTTTTAGGATTAAAAATTTTATTGGAATTATACATTTATTATATATTCATAGATTCTGATACTTGCAAGTTGATTTACATATGCTCTCAGAATTTAAATGATATTGTAGATTAGTTCACAGCAATAATTAATCATTTATTTATAATTGAATTTCATTTAAAATTTAACTTTAAACTTGCTTTTTATGAATAGAGAATGTCTGTTATTTATTGAATTTACAAAGTGCTATTTTTGTCAGAAAATTTTATGTTGAAATATGCAAAGAATTAGCAGATAACTATTGCAAAAGTTAAGCTGGGATTTGCTAGCTAGAAGAAGCATGACATAATTGCAAGCAGATCACAACAAATAAAAATGGATCCTGAGTTTAAGGCAAACAAATATACTATATATATATATTTCATCCATCCAGAATCCAGTATCTCAAAAAGGTTAAAATTTGCAACATGCATATACCTCGATAGAACATGCAACAGATTAGAATTCCAGTGCATGTTCAAATTATGTGTGCTTAGCAAAATCACTTCGAAGCAGTAAAAAAAGCAATAAAATACTGATTTTTTGTTCAAAAATCGGTTATTTGTTGTCTTTGTGTAAGAAAAGGGAGCTTATACCAGCATGTCTCAGTTTAATCACAGAATACTAGAATACTAGTATAGCAAATCATTTTATTGTGCAATTGCTGCTCATGTTGATTGTGCTCCAAAAATATTATTACTATTGAGAACTTGCAATTCATGTCTCAGGCATATGATTTCTATATGATCCAAATTAGATATTTTCAAATTTTAGATCATTCTTATGACACAGTAATATATGCACTTACATAACAGTAAAATTTGTTGGATCATAATCAATCAAAAATTAATTAATGAATAGTAATCAGTGATACATCTTTTGCATCTAATGGTTCTGTGAGACTAAAAGTGCATCCAAGAGATAATAAGAGGTTTTGTTAACAATAACAACATTTATTTACAAGAAAATATACGAAAATCTCAATCAATTAGAGATATATTATTAGGCATCTCTGCCTTCCATGTCTTACACCTTTAGTATCCTGCCTGCCACTGACTATTAGGACGAACGCAGCGCCCTCTAGTCAGAATGACGCTGGAAATACGTAATAACATCCTTCAGCTGAAAGGTATAGAACTTCACCCTTTTAGTAGCAAAACACCGCTTTATGCTCTTGTCTGTGAATCAGCATCTAAAACTTGGTATTTCAAGTGAGCCAAGTAATTATTATTGTATAATATTGAGAGTCACGAGGGGAAAATTTTTTCATATTTCATGATGTAGTTAAAAATGTGAGAAAATACACAAAATCTTGCCTAAAACTGTAGTTCTTTAAAATACAGAAGGAACAAGGAAATCTGAGTAGTAGATGGATATTTGTATATCTTTTCCAACACTTGGCACCTTTTTCCTGCAATTAGTTTTCAAATGTCTGGAGAGATTCTGGTTACACGAATGATTTTGAATTCAGAGGTCAAATGAATATGTGTTTGCCTGGATTGCTCTTCGCACATGTTCCTTTTCATAACAGAAAAGTTATTCACGTTGATGTGTACTATTGGAAATATTGTTTTACTGAACACAGAATTAGTGTTCAGTGCTTTCTGGAAGCCGTGCTGACAAGCATTTGTAAAATTAAAGGGATATCTACTTAGCTGAAATTTTGCATGTATTTTCGTTTCTGAATTTAATATTGTCATCTGTAGACAGACAGCATCAATGTTGATATTCTGAAATAAAAGGTCTCTACAAAAGATCCATCAGTAAGCTGGTGTCTTGTTCCTTGACTACCAAAACACAGCAAATTTCATCTCATGTTCCAGAACATTTTATGAACTGTGCAGCAAGATAGCCAACACACTTCTATGTAGTAGGGGAGCTCAGAATATTAGAACTCTAAGTTTAAGGTTGCTAGTTTAAGCCATAAGATCCTGTATAGTTAATTATTTTTTTTACTAGTCTTATACCAGTTTTCGTATTAAGTCACTTTTGAATAGAACACTTGTTTGATGTACAATGAAGTAGACGTCATAGAAATAGGTCTTTCACAAGATTTACTTATCTGTCCATGTACATGTGGGATATTAAGCCATTATTTTCTCTAGTCATTGAAGGGGCTGTGTGCATGATTACACAAGACAGCTTATATAGAGGTAAAATTTGCAAATAGCTCTGAACACAGTGCCAGGCCTGTCTCTGAGGTTACCTTTTTAAGTCTCGGTGACAAGCAATAGTACAATATTCAGTAATTTTTCAAAACATATGGAATTCTACATCACAAGCTCAAAGAAATAACACTGTCATCAATATCTGTACTTTCTTTACATGCAATGGATTATGTAAATAAAACTCTGTCATCAGAATTATGTATATATATGCCTTGATATTCAATGGAATTCCAGTTTTTATTAATATACTATAATTCCCCCCCCAGGACGAACCAAGAGCCGCAAGTTTAGCATCCCTGTTTTATGCTAACATGTAGACCACCACCTTGTTCATTGCTAGTTCTAATGTTAGAAATGATGTGGAAGTAAACATGCACCAGTTGCATTGTATTATATTGCTGCATTATGTTTTATTATAATACGAATTAGACGACTCTGCTAGTCGTCCGCAAACTGCTATTTATTTAAAAAGAAACCATTGGGAAAATACCATTTTTATTTTTCTACAGCATCACTAAAATTCTGTATCGTAATTAATCCCTATTCTTTTGAAAATCATCAATTAAAATTTAGGAGAAAAAAAAATTGATCATTATTTTTAAAAAAGTCATTACGGAATGTTTCATAAATCTTATTTAATCATTTCTCAGCTTAGTAAATTTCAAAGGATCCTCTAAAAAGTACTCCTTCCTTTCAGACAAAATACAGTCAAAAGTCGTTAATCCGGACTCGTCGGGACTTCGGCGATTGCGGATTATCGATTTTTCCGGATTATAGATCATCAATTTAAATCTCGTAAGATGGCATGCAGAAATTCTAAAATTAAAAATATGAAACCGTAATTTACGAAATAAAGAACAATTATGATCTAAAGTGTATCAAAATTTACAAAAGAAAAAGCTTAATATTTATTTGTTTACTTTATCAAACATTTCTTTCAATGTAAGTTGTTTCATTTTTTATGTGCTAATACATTCTCTTTAATTCTATAAACAGACATAATTTCTTGTTCAGTTACAAAGTTCCGCTGTTGAAGTCCTATAATTGCTGTGTCGAGAACACCGACTAATTTGTCAATCGAAATTTTTTAGTTTTCACTAACCTCTGTCACTTTCTTCGCTATCGGAAGCGAATTATAATGACGAGGAACTTGTTTTAAATCATATCAAAGACGGAGCACATCGAGATGAAATACTAATTTGGTAAGGAATTATAAGCCAAATAAAATAAAAACATCTGCCCTGAAGATAAGGATAGTGCTGACAGATCAACTTCCAATTCATTACGCGCCCGCTGCGGCGTTCCCCCCGCCGAGCAGCGTGAAATTGATAAACAGATTTCGGATTTCAAAACATACTTTCGTTTTAGATCCTTTACATATTAACAAATATATATCGGAAATTCTATTTGAGATAATCGAAAGTTTAAGCTTACTTTTATAAAATTGCTCTTACAGTCTGCAAAAAATAATAAGCCAGATCCAATTCGAAAATTAAGGAACAACGCAATCATCAACATTAACTGAAATAGATAATTTTAGCTTATACGTCCATTATACATAAAACGCGCACGCGAAAACGTATTCTGCACTTGCGCACACTCATGCGCAGTCGTAAAAGGTCTTACGCGCACGCGTAAGCGCCTATGCGCATGTGTCAACGCGGCGCATGCGCAGAAAGTTTTTAGTTTTGAGGTCCGGATTATAGATCATTCCGAATTAACGACTTTTGACTGTATATGTGAAAATTCGCTTGAGCTTAAAGTGCATCGTTTCTAATATATTCTATTCTCAGGTCTTTGTGGACAACAAAACGTTTTATATGTTAAGAACTGTAGAATTGCATGACCCTAGGTGGTAGAACTATATAAGCCATTTTAGCATAGACTTGTAAAATGAACTAACTCTCGCAAGTGGTTTTACATTAAAACTCTCCACTAAATTTATTTGACAGAGTTTGCTTTGCCAGACGAGAAGTGGTCTCATGTTGCAGAGAGTACTGTTGAACGTTTCCTTATGTGGGTGCAGAAAATGAGTTTGCCATCCAGGGGGACTTCAAGTTAAGTAGTTATACTGGAAGTTTCCAAATTTATAGTACAAACTGAGGAAAGGTACTGAACAAAGATACGACTAATATTCATATAGAAAACCTAAGTCGCAATCCATTTATTTAGTCATAAATACAAATTAAACTGCATTTACATTAAGAAAACTTTACAATGAGATTGAGATCACATCACATCTCGCATGAATTGCCTCATACGAAGAATAGCACCCACAGAACCTTTTATCACTCATTTAAAAAGATCTTGCTTCGAACTATGTCACAAAACGTATTTTCATATTAGTAATTTGCGTAAAAAAACACCGTTTCCGGTAGAGGGCAGTAGATGTGCATCTTAGTAGGGAAAGACGCCATTCGCGATTGTGCTGTCGTCAGTGGGTGGGAGACTTTATGTATGCCGAAGAAACAGGAATGCTTTACATGCAAGGCCACGAAACGGTAACCTCAGAGCTGCGCTATGAATGTATTCCGAGCAGTTTCCGGATAGACGAATGCCGAATCACAGAAGGTTTCAGTGGTTACATAGTGAACTTTGTGAAACACATTATTTTCACGTCACTAGATAGGATGCTGATTGATGATGAACTGTACGCAATCCAAGATTTGAAGAAAGCATCTTGAACATTGTGGTTGATAGACCTGCGTCAAGTAGTACAACAGCTGTTACACATCAGATTTGAGTCATGCCGTCTGAAGAGTGTTACACGAAAATCGCTCACACCTCTTCCATTTTCAGCGAGTACAAGCTTTGAATCCGCAAAACCACTCTGCGTTTAGATTTCTGCCAGTGGCTTTTGCCGCCGGCTTTCACAATTCATGTGTTACTTACAGATGAGGTGACGTTTCCCGCGAGGCTGTATTTAATACACATCTGCGTGCAACTGAGAATGCAAACGCAACGCGACCACATGCATCTCAATAACAAACCAGTGTCAATGTCTGAGCGAGTATCTTCCACGACTTTTTAATTGGCTCATACCTACTGCCGAAGTGGGCCGATGTTATCTTAATTTTTTGGACCAGGTGTTACCAGTGCAAGATCTTCCGATCTCCATTCGTAACCGAATGTAGTACCAGCGTGAAGGGGAGCCAGCTCGCTGTATCAGGTTCTGTGTTCCGCCTTACTTGCTTGGGGAACATTCATGAACCTGACTCGGAACAGGGAGCTTACTAAAGCTATGTTCAATAAATGTGGGAAGTAGACAAGATACACAGTGTTGTGAAACTGATTAGCTGTATCTAACAAATATTAAAAACAAATCTCTTCATTTTGATGTACGAGACACAGATGACGTTGGCTGTCATTGAAGTAGGAAGAAAAAAAGGGTTTTTCCCCTTTTGACCTCGTGACGTGAACTGATTAAGTGTGTAATAACTTTCGGGGCCAGAAAAATTTCCCGACAATTGTTAAAAAATGTATATATTTTGTAGTATAGAGAGAATATAATTAAATAAATCAACATATTAGAGTTTTTATTACAGATTCAACATCACACTACCCAGGTAAGTGAGCAAGTTTTGTCTTTAGTTTTTCTGGATTGCTCGGTATCTGGGATGAGTGAAGGAAGTATTTTTATTTTAATGATATTTAATGATAAGACTATGTTTTAGTAATAACAAAAATTGGCGTCCCGTGACAGGACTCTAAGAAATAAACTTTAAAAAAATTATTTTAATGGTTATAGATAGTTTTTGATGTATTAAAGTATAATTAAGTTTAAATTCGAAACTAATTTTTGTAAAGCAGTTTGTTTTATTTTGAAAGTTAACTATGGAAGCTTTAAAGGCTCTGAAACTTAAAAGGGCAGGTTTACGCACTTCTTTTGCAAAAACTGCTAATATTTTAAAAACGGAGTTAGTAAAAGAAGATTTTTCTGTAGATTTAGTACGAGATAAACTTACTAAACTACAAAATGTATATTCAGATATAAAAAATGTAGATGATAAAATTCTTGATTTGTTAGCTAAAGACGGGAAAACTTTAGAGGATGATGTTACTAAAGAAATCGAAAGTCGCGAGGTGTATTCTGATGATTTCATAACACTAACTCGGCAAATTAATGAAAAATTGCAATTTTCAGATGAAATCAATTTAGAAACAAGACCAAATGATGGTGCTGGTATTTGTTGTAGTAAGATTAAACAGTATAGACTTCCGAAAATCGAACTTAAGAAGTTTGATGGGGAATTGATAAATTGGTTACCGTTTTGGTCGCAGTTTGAGAAAATTCACACTGACCCTGATTTATATGAAAGTGACAAATTTTCCTATTTAATTCAGTGTATGAAGCCCGGATCACGTGCTAAAGAATTCATTGAAAGCTATCCGGTGACTTCGGAAAATTATGATAAAGCTGTTTTAGCTTTGAAGGAACGTTTTGGGAAACCTGAATTATTAGTAGAAGTGTATGTTAGGGAACTAATTAAATTGATTGTTTCTAATGTGAAGGCAGATCAAAAGGATAAATTACCTCTTGATAAACTGTATGATAAAATTGAAGCTCAGTTGAGAGCCTTAGAGTCTTTAGGTCTTAAATCGAGCGAAAACACATCGTGGTTATTTCCGATGGTGGAATCGTGTCTCACAGAGGATGTTTTAAAGGCGTGGCAAAAGAGTTCGCTCTTTAACCAGCCTGAAGGAACTGATCTTTCTCGCCTTACCAACTTAATGAAATTTTTAAAGTCTGAAGTGGAGGGTGAGGAGAGATTAAAATTGGCGCGTAATGGACTCGATGGTGTTAGTCGTAAAGAAGGATATCATGATAAAGCAAAGAGGGAAACAAAAGGTAAATTTAAATTTAAGAAACAGGGAAATGTTCCCACTGCCACAGGTTTTCTTACAACCAGAGAACATGCATGTATTTTTTGTGGTAAAATGCATGATAGTAAAAATTGTTACGATGCGCGTTCATTATCTCTTAATGAAAGGATTCTAAAGTTAAGGAGAAAAAATGCTGTTTAAAATGCTTGGAACCAAATCATATGGCAAAGTTCTGTAAACAGTTTGTTAGGTGTTTTGCTTATGGTAAATCACAATCAGTTATTTTGTGTCCGGACATTAATAATGAAACTGAACTTTCTACAGAAAAGTCAGAAATAGACAACATACATACGGCTACAGCCAGGCAAACTTGTACCGCTGACGTAGCTTTAATGACTTTACGCGTAGGAGTAGCTGGTGTCAAAAAGCATAAAGATGTTAGAGTACTCTTAGATTGTGGTTCCCAGAAATCGTATATTTTGAAATCATTAGCCACTGAATTGGGGTTACCAATTATTTCCAAAGAAAATGTTGCTCTTACTTTATTTGGAGGTGCCAGAACAGAGGCAAAGATGCATAACAAATATTTGGTAAAATTATGTTCAGCCAGTCCGCGTAAGTATTCAGATCTAGAATTTGAATTTTTAGATCAAGACATAATATGTGGGGATATACCTCGGGTACCCAAGTGTCCGATATTAAAAGAATGAAAACGAAACAACATTTGGTTGTCGGATCTGGGAGCAGATTGTCCAAAAATAGAAATGCTCATCGGTAGTGATATTTATGGAAAAATTCTCACGGGATCAGTAAAACAATTAAAAGGAGGACTAACAGCAGTTTGTACAAAACTTGGTTGGACAGTTTGTGGTGTATCGGAGGAATTTGTTAATCACAAAGATAAAGATGCTTCCATTTTGTATGCAAGTTTAGTGGATCACGACTTTAAAATCTCCGATCTTTGGAGTTTAGAAACGATCGGAATATTAGATGCTCACCAGAATTCAACTAACGCTGCTGAGGAAGAAATTGCCCACGAACAATTTTTAAACTCTCTTTCCAGAAACGAAGATGGTCGTTATTGTGTCGGATTACCTTGGTTAGTATATAACGCAGAATTGCCATCAAATCGTCATGTATCAGAAAAAAGATTGTTCAGTGTCACCCGAAAACTCAAGTCTTTACATAAATATGAAGAATATGATAGAATTTTTAATGAATGGATGGAGGAGGGTGTAATTGAAATAGTACCAGACAATGAACTGAATTATAAAGGGCACTACTTACCGCATCACCCAGTATTTAAACCAGACAGTGTCTCAACTAAGATAAGACCTGTTTTTGACGCATCATGTAAAGTTAATAGATCGCCCTCCCTTAATGATTACTTAGTAAAAGGACCAAATTTAATAGAAGAAATCCCTTCAATTTTGTTAAGATTTAGAGAAAAATGCATTGGCGTAACCGCTGATATCCGGCGTGCATTTTTACAGATTGAATTACGGAAAGAAGATAGGGACTTTTTAAGATTTTTATGGTGGGAGAAAGATAATGTACTGAAGGTTTTCCGCCATACGAGGGTAGTTTTTGGAGTAAAGTCTAGCCCTTTTCTATTAGGAGCGGTTATTTCAGTTCATTTGGCACAAGTACCAAAGGAACAAAGTTCTATTGCTCAGAAATTAAATAAATCCTTTTATATTGATAATTGTGTGACTTCTGTTGATAACGAAAAGGAGCTTGTGAATTTTGTGAAATCTTCTACTGAAATATTAGCTGAAGCAAAAATCGACTTACGTATGTGGACCTATGGCCCAGTAGAAAAAGATGTGGAACTAACCCAAAGTACTTTGTGCACTGAGTCCACAATGGAGAATTCTGTACCAGTTTTAGGAATTATGTGCGACAGAATAGAAGATAACCTTTATATTGAAATTAAGACTGTATTGGTTTCGGATAATTTGTCTAAAAGAGAGGTTCTGTCAGTAACGCAGACTATGTTTGATCCTTTGGGTTTCTTGACACCTGTTTTATTGCCTGCAAAGTTACTGCTACAGGAAATTTGGGCGATAAAAGCAGACTGGGATACTCCATTACCAGATAGTATCAAAAGTAAATTTTCGAGGTGGTATAATAAATTACAAATTTTGAATAAGTTGAGAATACCGCGACGTATAGGTTTTGGAGATAGAAGTTCCTGGACACTTCATGTATTTTGTGATGCTAGCCAGCATGCTTATGTCACGGTAATATTTTTGAGATGCGAACGTATAGTGGTAATTTACCTATGCACTTACATCTTTCTCCCTGCGCAGCTAACACTGTCGTATTATCCGAATTATATATGCGGTATTTCCGAAAATACTTCCTAAAAAAATCTTCTGCCACACAGGAACACTGCGCGCCTGTATCCAGGAGTGCGGTGGCTGGGATGTTATTCACCAACACTTCAATCTTCGGAAGAGTCAAATTTTTCACCATTACTGTATTTAACTTGAAGGAAGAGGGGTTTTCTTGGCCTTCGGATTTCCGCACCCTCCCGTCAGCAGAAATCCGTTTTAGTTTAAATCCTTTTTTCTTTCCATGCTTTCCTTCTTTTTCCACTGGCCTTGAGACTTTTTTCCTGGATTGCTATTGAACTGTCGACGTTCGCCGGCTGTTTTTGGATGCTCGGGTTTCCTTGCCCACTGATTCGCTTTGCTTCCGTAGCCGTGTGCTTGACTTTGCTGTGGTCTTGGCTCACCAAATTGGTTTCGTTGTTGATATTGGCGTCTTCTTTCAATGTCCGCCGTTCTTCTACTTTCAAACTGGATTGCTAGCTCAAATAACTTTTCCAGTGTAGTCGGATTCCTTAATTGAATAAAGTCTTGTACTTGGGCAAGTAACCTCGGCAAAATCACTTGAATTATCTCAAGATCCGGACGGTTTCCATACAAGAGTTTGAAGACGTGAATTTTTCTTAAAATAAAGGTGGAAAGATTTTCGATTCTTTGCTGATATATGCTGAAAAGTTCCGTTTCTAATTTCGCACGATCCCTTACGACAGGGAAGGCTTTTACTAGGGCAGTCTTGAAATTTTC
Source organism: Stegodyphus dumicola (assembly GCF_044657685.1). NCBI lineage: Eukaryota > Metazoa > Arthropoda > Arachnida > Araneae > Eresidae > Stegodyphus > Stegodyphus dumicola. The sequence goes on from NC_140779.1 coordinate 45,555,225, forward strand.
GTAAGTATAGGCGGGACTTCCTGCTTGACCCAAGAGACTTCTGCCTATGCATTTGAACCAGTTAAGCGCTTGGCCCCTCAAAGCGCTGGTAGCTAAGGTAACTTTCTGGAACTCGTGCACGGGATACATCATGAAGTGGTCCTCCAATTTTTCCAAAAAAACTGGTTACCGGTGAGTTTCCATTAAATGTTGCTTCTGGTTTCATCGCTGCGCGCATGGTCTGGACGATGTAACCAAATCCTTCCAGGGCGGCAGCTGGCATTTCTGGATTCTGAGCCGCTTCTGCAGGCAGCACAGGTTCTTCTTGAAACTCGGCCATGGTTATTCTTCTTCGTCGGGCGTCACTATCAGGTTCTGTGTTCCGCCTTACTTGCTTGGGGAACATTCATGAACCTGACTCGGAACAGGGAGCTTACTAAAGCTATGTTCAATAAATGTGGGAAGTAGACAAGATACACAGGAAGGGTATACGAAACCCTTTATTTTTCACTCTTTACAATGATTTCCGTACTTCGGAATACAGAGATCAACCACTTGTGGTCTGAACGTAAGAATATAAAAATATTAACTAAACTCTAACTTAACTTTGGAATAATAAACAAGGGCCTACGTGGAAGATTGGCCGTATATTAACAGGAAGCCGTATGTATTACAGAGAACTGTTAACACTACAATACGTTTAAAATTATTAAGAGGATTAAACCTCTGGCCTGGAAGGCAACCAGCAACCGAGTAAACTGCTAAGGCACGCGGCCTGCTTCTACTAACTCCTTCCTCTCTCTCGCTTGGCAAAAAGCCACAACTTAAGTACTTGGCGTTCGCCAGACAAATTTGCATAAATAAGTTAAAGCTTTCAATTCTGTCCGGAAGTAGAAAATAAGAAGTGATAGTAAAGATTTAAAATTAAATAAACGTTAGTAAAACTTAAGATCCTTACAACTTCAGCACTGAAGCAATTACCTGAATGCCACGTTTGGGACACAATGAATTAACCATGGTAGACTAGTCCCTTGGCCACCCCGATCTTCCGATTTATCGAGCTTCGATTTCTTTCTCTGGGGATATCTGAAGAGTCTTGTTTATGAGACTCCATTTGACTCAGCTGAGGATCTCGTTGCTCAAATATTAGTAGCTGCTGCATATGTGCATGAAATACCTGTCATCTTTGCCAGTATAACGCCAGTCGCTCCATCGACGCCGTCAAGCATGTATCGCTGTTGGCGGACAGAATTTTGAACAGTTCTTCTAAACATCTTGTTTCAGATGAAGAGAGACACCCTGTATTTATGACTAAATAAATGGATTGCGACCTGTGTTTCCTATGTGAATATTTATTCGCAGCTTTGTTATGTACCTTCTCTCCAAGTTAGTACTATGAATCTGCAATCACCGTGCTATGTTTAACTAATTTGGGTGGTCTTGAACTATTTATTAGCTTATCTAAGTTTGTTACCATTACCTTTAAGTACCTCATCATTGGATGGTGAAATTGTAAGCACTTAAGACCGTTCTGTCTGTAAACATTACTGTCCAATAAAAGAGTCTTTTACACACTCTCTCTCTCTTATAATTATTTTGTCTTAGCGAGAAGACTAGAAGATGACTAAAAAGACTTTCAAGTAGGTTTAGTAGCAGTGTATGTTAGCCAAGAGGACTAGATCTCACATTGGCGCCCGAAATAAATCCGAACCAGTGCTCCAGGATAATCCCACTAAAGTCGCAGACCCAACCGACTCCAGTAAACCCTATAGAAGGGTTTGGTATCCTAGTGGATACAAGGCTGACCTCCATGATAACCGCAATGACATTTGAGGGTAGAACATGGGTCACCAAATTTTTGAAACAGCTGGAGAACCATTGTTTACTGTACTCGGTTTTCTAGAAGTTCAAAGAATAGCTACAGCTACCACTGCCCTACGAGCTGTGTACTTTAATAGAAATTTACCTATCCCTTGGTACCCTTTAAACTGGTACAAAGGGATCGGTAAATTTCTATTAGGAGAAATAGGCAGCGAGACATACACATTTGAAGGGTTTAAAACCGTCCTGGTAAAAGCATTCTCAGTGGTCAAAGATACAGCAAAGCTAGAAGCCGAGTTATTCAGTAAGTACCAAAGGAGAGTCGAAGAGCTAACCGAGTTTACTTTAAGAAAAAGTAAAACTATTTATTTATTGTACGGTAAAAGGCTCAGTAACGAAGGAATTCAGATTATTTTGCCCCAACTATTGCCACAGGGCTTTGTTGGGTTCAAGCTGTATTCAGGGCTTTGTTGAACTGAGAAACTCCAACACTTTGGAATAGTTGTTTGAGCTGGCGGTCAAATTTGAAAGCAGGAAGGAAGGCGAAAGAACGCGTGAGGTATATTACATGTAGAGATCGAACAAACATCTCGTAGCGGAAAATAGCAAAGATTCAGTGACAAGAAAGACTCTAGAAATAAAAGTTCTGGCGATCGTCCCCAAGGTAAGCCGCAAGATTTAAAAAACAAGTGGCTGAGCAGCAGGAGTTAAAATAATCCAGGGTATTAATGATATGAGGGTGCAGTTACCCCGCTCGTATAGAAATACTTTTAAAATATGATTAAATAGAGGGGTCATAAAATATTTGACCTTGCCGGTCATTCAGGTTTTATATTATCACAGATTTTATATTATGCCCAAAGAGGCCTCTTTTTTTTTTACTGTTTTGTGTGTTACATTTACTTAATGATGTTCTTCTCACTTAAACCATAAAATTCAATTCAACAACAATATCAGAATATAATTTAAAAAGAGCATATCTTTAGAATATCCGATAAACATGCTCTCACGCCAGAGATAAAAATGTTTTTTTCGTACAGTATTGCCATTGCTGGCTTTGAAATCGTTGAGTTTCATAATCAAAAACTCATAACTGGTTTACAAAATGCGAAATGCATAATAAAACAAATTCTAAATTCGTGCTTCCAGATGCCCATATTCGGGTGGAGGATTACGTTATTTAGAATTTGATGGCTCTAGAGGATCCGTGACACTTAGCTGACGGGACATTTAGCCGACACGGACACTTAGCCGACAGGACATTACGCCCACAATGAGTCTCGCTCTTCCCAATGCTTTCAGATTTCTAATACTTTTGCATTTCATTACTACTTTGCTCAACACATCACACTACAACAAATTCAGCAGAAATTTAATCTTATGAGGGGAGTTGTTTTGGATGGGGCCATGAAAGAGTCCTTTATAGTGTAACAATAATTTATTAACAGGTTCAAGTTGCACACGGACATTACATTTAACTTACAGGGCAAGAGTACAATTATTATTACAGGGCAAAATTACAGGGCAAGAGTCTGATACAACCTAGCAGGTTCATCAGTTGGCTTCTCACGAGAGGGCACCCTCGTTGCTACAGTTAGTCCAATAGCTTATATTAGCAGCAGAGTTTATATTAAAGGATTGGTTACAATCTTGAAAATTTTATTTTTAACAATAAAAGCGTATAAAAATCGATTCTAAATTCTGAATGCATGCCTCTTTTTCTTTAGGGAACAAACCCTTAGACGTACTAGGTCGAGACTTTTAAAGAAAAAAAAAAAATGCTTTTACTGCTATGTCAAATACTTATTCTTCAGAAAGTACAATAAATTTATAAAAACGGGTAAATTTTTCGTTCCATCGATAGTTTCTTTCCGTGAAAAAGAGCACCTGCAGACTTCTTGAAAAGGTGTAACCAAAGATGAGAGATGAAAATTTTCACTTGTTGCTTTTTTCTCAGCTAACCCTCGGATTCACAGAAAATGAGTTCTCCTTTCACATTCAGCTTAACTGTTAGAAATATACTGACAAAAGATCGTGGTCAAAATATGTTAGTTTGTTTCTACGCATCATCTATTAAAATATTCTCTTTAGAGCGTTCTCTCTAGTCTCGTTAAGGTTGCTTTAATCATTTTAATATTTTTCATTGGTGTGCCGGAAAAAGAATGATCTTTATTTCTATCATCTCTTGATGTAGTACATTTTAACCAGAAATTAAATTCAACCGGAGACTATTTCGTGTGAAATTTAAATTTTAGTCGGAATGCTAAATAAATCAAGGTTCAGTACTTTATTTCATTATCTATTTAACTGTTTATTTAATACCTTATTAAATTTTTTATTTATTTTTTACCTTTTATTAAATTTTAATTGTATTTATTTAATTTTTTTAATTATTAATTATTTCATTACTCATTTTATTTATTTATTTTATTGTTCTTGTTACCTGACGATCTTCCATAGCGCTTTGGCACTTCTAATTTTAAAAATTAAGGCCTGCCTGTGCTACACACATCAAATTTTACTACAGAATTTCTTAACGCAAACTGATGCTTCCGATTTAAGGATGGGCAACGTATTAACGCAGTTGGATGAAGACAAAGCTAAACACAATCTTACACTTAAGCAAGAAGATTTCAGCGACGGAAGAAAAACACAGTGCAAATGAAAAGGAATGCGCATGCATCATTTTTGTTGTTAAAAAAAATGCACTATTGTTTGGACGGTCCAAAACTTAAGGTAATGACTGATCATAACCCTTTACTTTGTCTAAAAACTAATACAGGCTGTAATCCGCGAGTAATGCAGTGGGCTTTAGCACTGCAGCCATATAATTTTCAAGTTATTCATCGAGCAGGGAAAAACAACAAAAATGTTGAGTCTAAGTACTTCTGCTACTTAATAAAATTTGGCTATTTCTTAAAATTGAAAAGAATGATTAGTATTTTTATAGAATAAAACGGTATAAAATTATATTTTGTCATACCATATAATTTTGTATACTTTTGTTATGTTATCAAACAGACAGACAAAGTAGACAGATGTCTTGTTTTGCACTCGCTAAGTCTTTCTGCTCCGATGGGCGAAAAATCAAGCTTAGGTGCGAAGGAAAGGTAGATAGAAAACGGGCAATTTCATGTTTCAGAGGAGAGAACAAAGGATTTTCGTACTCTTTATACGAGTTCAAAAGGCCAGGAAGAAAAAATGGGACAAAATAAAATTAAAATAAATGACCCAGAGTAATATAGGAAAAAAAATTAAAAAGGGCCTATAGAAAGAAAAGGAAAAGAAGTAGAAAATTTCCTAAAAATACAATTTAGTCCATGCGTGTAGTCAAAAGGGGAGGAGGATGTGTACTGTTATGTTATCATTGTTGTATGTTTGTGCCGCTAAGTTACGGTAAGCGTCAAGAATCGACTGATATTCCAGAAATTTATTTCCGTCTTTCTGTATTGGTTTTTAACTGTAATAAGCTTTGACTTTTACATATTTTATTGTCACTGGCTTTTGTGTAATATCACGGTATTTCTGTATGATTTTTTTAACACGTTCATGCCGGCGCAGGACACCAGTGGCCTGCACTAGTCTGTCTCATCGGGTGGCGCGTACACCGGTGGCCCGCACTAGTCTGTCTCATCGGGCGGCACGTACCACCGGTGGCCCGCACTAGTCTGTCGTATCGGGCGGCGTGTGCCACCGATGATACGCATTTGATTGTGTTATTAGATGCTGAAAATTTAAATAATGAAAAATTAATGTTTATTTATTATAAAAACTTTTTAATAACAGTTATAATCAATAACAATTAGCAAAGCGTACAACTTGTATATAGGTCTGAACAGGTAGTAATCGCGCGCTGCCAGATGAAAAGAAGTCCGTTACAATTATGCGACTACAAACGCTGACGGTTTACGGAAGTTAGCGGGTCTCACGTGACTGGTGGCAACAATACGTCACAATCTATTTGTCTGGGTTACTATATTGGCTGTTTTCCACTTTTTTATGTGAATTTGGAGAAGTTTAGTTTATAGAAAATCCTTAATACCGTGATGTAAACAAACACCGATGGCAAAAAATTATTTGGTAACTACATCTATTATGTATTGATAAATGTTTCTACATGATTACATATAACTGCATTAATAACCAAATAAAACAAACTTAGATTACAAATGTTGGTATTCGGGAGGGCGCTGCGATCACGAAAGCTGGAGGCAGTGTCTAAACATAGCTCCGAAATTTTTTAAATAACTGTTTCAGTAAATATTTTCAACTCTCTAAAAAAGTTTAATTCACCTTTCCTATGCAATGTCTCATTCATCAAATTGAAAAAAGGAAACTTCGCTTCTTCGAAACTTCAGATGTTTTGTTAGCTGCTTACTATCAACACGAGAAATCCAAAAGAGGCCCTGACACGGAATATTCAGATAAGTAACATTCTGTTCTTTATACAATATATGTTTCTCTGTCACTAGAGTGCAATTAAATTTCTTTATTTATTATTTTTCATAAGATTCTAGCATTATACAATAGTTAGTAATAGTAGCAAGTCATGTGGTTCTTTTCTTCGTAACTATTCCGTAGAGACGCCACATTCCTTATCAGTACTCCGTTCTTATCAGCAATTCACACCCTTCGGAGGCCCCCCTCTTCGTGCTTAGGAATTTCTTGAGAGGGAAAAAATGGAGATCTCTTGACCATCGATGAGTATAGATTGTGATTTTTGTAACTAAGATCCCCGACCTTTTTTTTTTTCAGGTATCAAACTTGGAATTATGATCAAATATAAATACAGGGTGACGGAATTTATTAAACTTGTACTATAATAAATTACAACTGTTAAATTAATAAATTAATTTTATATTTAACTAATATTTAAGAAAAATAAACTGTATAATTTATTTTTGTTGATATGCTCTCACACTGTGTATGGATTTATGATTTTGTCAATTACTGTTTTTCTGAAATATACATGAATTTTTTGGGAACGGCAATAGTTAATGTTACTTTAGTTAAAATATTATGTACATCTCTGTGATGATATATGTCTTTTCTAGTTAGGTCTCAAGATTAGGGCATACACATTACCATGTAGGAATTCATTCATTTATTATTTTTTTTATTAAACTTAGCTAAAGTTTGCTTCTTAAAGACACTAAATTTTGCAGATGAACTCCTTAACTACACTCATGGACACATGGACACAATCGTATTTTAGGATATTTTCTACTTCTTTTCCTTTTCTTTCTTTAGGCCCTTTCTTTCTTTTTTTTTTTTTTTTTTTTTCCTATATTATTTCTGGGCCATTTATTTTAAATTTTATTTTGTCCCATCTTTTCTTTCTGGCCTTTTGAACTCGTAAAAAATGTACGAAGTTTCTTTTTACTCTCCTCAAATACGAAATTGCCCCCCTTTCTATATATCTTTCCTTCGCACCTATGCTTGATTTTTCGCCCATCGGTGCAGAAAGACTTAGCGGGTGCAAAACAAGACATCTGTCTACTTTGTCTGTCTGTCTGTCTGTCTGTCAGATTACAAATGCGTTGTGTAATGGAGTATGTAACTAAAACTTCAGAATTGTAGAATCCGGAAGATTTTTTTTTTCCGAGTTAGAAGTATAACAAAATACGAGCAGTGTTCTAATAAATTTTTAAATCTTCATATTCTTTAATATTACTGCTGTTTTTGATAACATGATCATAACATAACTGATAATTAATTATACTGCTGTTTTTGATAACATTAACAACTTTCGTTGGTGTTAAAATAAAATCTAGTAATTCTGCTGAATACTGCTTTTCATGAAAACACGAGAATATTTTAATGGGATTATTAAAGTATCTGTAATAAAGAAAAAAAAAAAGTAGGTTAGGAATAAACAGTAAGTAAAAGGAAGATAACTAATAATATATATTAACAATTGTATATATGTGTAATTTTGTGAATTGTGAAATAATGATATTTGTTCATTTTATAATTTAATAAATAAAAATTGTGAAAAAATTATATTTGTTCATTTTATAATTTAATAAATATTATGAAAAAGCTACGTATTTTTTAAAAAATCATTTGCACTTGTTTTTCATTATTGCATTTAAGTTTTATTCATTATTTGAATCAATATATATAAGAATATAAGAGACTCGTATACATTTTACAAGTAAAATATTATACGCAGTATGAATGGAGATATGTTACTGTAAGATCCTAAAGTCTGGTAAATCCTAGGTTTTACCAGTAAAACCTAGCTTTTACCAAAGTAGCTTGTTAAAAGCTCGAAGTATCCTTTAATATGATTCCACTTCAGCCTTTTAGGTAAAACCGAGGAGTTACCAATGCCTTCTGGTAAAATCCTGAAACGAGGGATTTAAATCAACCTTGAATAAGCCTCCGCACACAAATTCCATCATGACACATTTCTGTTCCTGCCTCTCCTTATTTGCACCATTCACAGTCTAACTTGGACATAATTTTTACAAGTGTAAGCAGCTACGATCTAAAAAAGAAGTTTGGGCGCAAGTGCAGAATCGCCCACTTATCGATGTGCACATGGACAAAGTCAAGGGAGTGCGTAGTGCCAAGTTTGTGTAATTCTCTGATGTTATTTTAAGCAAAAATAGGTCGTTGTGTACATGGACACTGAGTTTGTGCAATTCTTAGACTTGTTATTTTCAAGTTGGCGATTTTGAGAAATGCGCTAAGCAGGGGTGATTCTGCACTTTCCCTGAAGTTTGTTTCCATTTTTACATACTTTGCTTTTTTTATTTTGCTGATGGGAAATGAGTGATGTTATGCGGAAAAAGATTATGACATTTTGTCTGAATTTGTAAAAAATAAGCCTGATAACTGCTTTTATTTAACAAGTGAGAAATGTGTGATGGAGAAACAAACAGTTCATTACAGAAGGTTGAAACGCTGTCGTATTCTAAGTGGAGGAAAGGACAAACTTATAATATCACTATTTTCAAAAATCCTATATTATGTTACAACTGATGAAGTCTTCAACACAGCACTCATATTGCAATTGGCCATGGTGAAAGAACTTGCATGATTAAAGAACTGAATCGTAAGTACAAGAATGTAACAGTAGAACCTATCTTCACATATTTAAGACTATGCGAACCATGTCAGAAGAAACAAAAAACTGTGAAAGAGGAGATTGTAATTAAATCAGTTGTGCATAGTGAAATGAATTCTCGATGCCAACTCAACCTAATAGATATGCAGTCCAATACTGATCGTGATAAGAAATTCATTTGAGTGCATCAAGATCATCTTACACAATTTGCCCTACTCCAAAGTTTACACAGTAAAAGAATTGTTGAAGTAGCATATCACTTTCTGGATATTTTCATAGCTTTTGGAGCCCTGAACATTCTTCATTCTGATAACAGGAGGGAATTTTGCAACCAAATCAAATCGTAAACAGTTTATGTGAAATGTAGAGTGATATAAATATAGCTCACTGAAAATCAAGACACAGTCAGTCACAAAGTTCTGTCGAACGGGTGAACCAAGATGTTGAGAACATGTTGGAAACAAATAAGATAGGAAATTGGTCAGAAGGATTAAAATTTGTTCAAAAATAAAAAAAAACAAAGCATATCAGGAGGGATTCAAATGTTCATCTTAATGAAGCTATCCTGTGATGTCCTGCAAAGTTGTCCTATGAAGCTAGGACTTGCTAACTCAGTTTTGCCACATAATTTGATTAGTAATATGACCACTGAACAGGATTTAGAAAAAAGTTATAAGTATGTATTACTAATGAATGTGTGGTTAATACAGAAAATGGGAAAACTAATCTCGAATCAACAGTTGATTTAGAATCGCAAGATAATAATAATGCATATGAAAAATAATCAGGCATAACAATGGAAGAAGATACTGAAGTTTGAATTGAAATGAAAGAACCAGATATATGCTCTGACACAACGGGTGCAATTATCAAGAAAACTCAAAATGTGAAAGTGTTTCGAGAGACAGTTAAGGAAGGACTTCAGAACCAAGCAAAGAAGCTGAAGACTGTGTCTACTAAAAACTTTCCGAAACCTACATTTGGACAAATACTTTTGGAAAAATGTTAAAATAAAAGTACCTGATATTGATAGATCAAAATTGGATCCAAAATCAATAATAGTCGTTATTAGAGATATTTAAGATGATGAGTTTTTATGTTTTTGATAGTAAGTTTGGTAAATTAAAATCGTTGTAAACAGGAAAGCAGTTTATTTTTTGTAAAGAAAAATTTTTTGAACATTGAAGTTGGTATAGAAGAAGTAAGTGTATGTGAAATAGTAAAAAAAAAAAAAAAAATTTCTTTAGTTGGGGGACAAGGATTTAGAAAATGCAGCTGTTAAAAAAAGTGTACTACGAACATCTGTTTGTGCAAATCAGCTGATCTACTTTGTAAATCCAAATGCCATAACAATCAAACTTGTTGTAACAGGTAATAAAGTGTATTAACACTTTAAAACAAATATAATAATAGAGATACAAGACTGAAATAATGATTTTGTTTCTTACCTGCTTTAAAATGAACACACTGTATGTGAGTGTTAGACTAATATCAAATTATATGGAACTAGAAGCATATCTTCTGTCCTTCATTTCTTTCCAAATTCAGTACCAAGCATCATTTCATCATGTGGTGGAATATGCGAATTAAACTGTTGGTCATACAGGTATAATTCCACTGTGCTAATGCTGCAGCCATTCAAATTTTGATAGGGAACACCCCTGGGGATACATCTGAGTGTCTTCCATTTCTCGTTCCCTGCCACCAAACCACTCAAGAGGACTTTTGGCTCACTAGTCTTTTTAAATGGCCGCATATCACACACATACTATTACACTAACAAACATCCATGCACTCTCTGGAATTTGAACCCAGGCCCAAAGTAGTATACTTTTAATGAAAACATAATTATAAGGTGGCAGATGAAATTTTGGTAGTTTGAATTTATTTGACATTTCCTATGTTATTAATTTTATGTGTTCAATTGTTATTATTTTCACTTCTATGTGCGGTTTTTATTGTTTCTTTTTTGTGCCGAAGAATTCAATGAGTTCATAGTACAACATCAGTAGTGATGCAATGACTTTTTTTTTTTTTTTTTTTCTCACAGTTTACATAAATGCAACTTTACAATGTTTGTAAATAATGCTTTTATATTCAATTATCTGGATTTAGTATTTAAAGTAACAATACTTTTCCATTATGTGCCTGCCACCCTTTTTGACACCTGTGAAAGAGAAGCTAAACACATGTTGAGACCTAATGGTAGCATTATTGGTGGACTGTGTGTATGAACAAGAATAATTAAATACCCACATACTATTACAATAATACCTATAAGATATGTGGCAGATGCATAATGGAAAAGTACTAAAGTAACTTCAATTGAGAAGAAGAGCTATCAAAAGCTCAACATTGGCTGGGAAATTTGTGAAAAGTATGTAATATTGAGAGAAAAATTGTGAGATTTTGCATAAATAACTAAAATAAAATAAATTGATATAGTTCAAGAAAAATAACTGAAAAGGCTGGAGGTAAAAATCCTGAGTTCATGACAGTTACTTCTGACTATGATCCTAGTATAAAGTGACCACATTTTCATTGAGACAAACCGGGACAAATGGAATGAAATGAAAATTGTAATTTAGTTATGAAAGCAGACCAATAATTCAAAAAATATATTTTATTGTATACATTCATATACTTTTCTATAAATATACAAAAATATATTTATTATTAACTATTGATAACTATAAAATATTTGCAAAAAACAATAATTTGAATATTATATTTTTTAATTAATTTAAAATTATATTTAAAAAAAATTGATTTTCATTCACAGTTATATTTTTTATCTGATTGAATACTTTGCAATAGATTCGGATCATTTATTGAAATGTCGTGAAATTTCTCACATGAATTGGTCAAATTATATTTTATCCTTAATACAGATTTTAGAGTTTTAATGTTCAACTGCATTTTTTCAATTGTCCATATTTTATTGATACTAGAAAACACACGTTCTGTTGCTGCATTTGTTTCTGAAAGAGCGCGTGTTCTAAAGTTTTCAAAATATTTTCATAAGGAATATTATTCTGTTCAAAATGAAGGAATAACTCCGTCCATTTTTTATCTGTTTCCGCATTTGCAGACAACCAACATTTCATTTTTTCTTCAGTAACATATCTTTTTACCAATGACACCTCATCAAAAAGACCATTTTCGCAAATATTATTTTTCAGAAAATGGTTACTACTATATTAAAAAGATTTTTCCACATATTCCCATAAAATCTCCTTTTTTAATGTCACCCAATTCTTTTATATTCAATTTCTACGCTTTCACAAAAATCCTTCAATCTTTCAACATGTGCAGTATATATATAAAAATATGAATAAATTTTTACAATAATATTTTCAAGATCCACTGGAAGTAATTCAGATGCTGTTTGAATAGTACAGTCAAAAGTCTTTAATCCGGACTCGTCGGGACTTCGGCGATTCCGGATTATCGATTTTTCCGGATTATAGATCATCAGTTTAAATCTGGTAAGATCGCATGCAGAAATTATAAAATTAAAAATATGAAACCATAATTTATAAAATAATGAGCAATTATGATCGAAAGGGTATCAAAATTTACAAAAAAAAGAAGCTTAATATTTATTTGTTTACTTTATTAAACATTTCTTTCAACGCACGCATGTGTAAAGCATACATTACGCATAGTCGAAATTAGAAAATTGCTACCAGAAAACTATTTGATTTGTATTCGTGATATTTATAATGACGAGGAATTTGATTTAAATCATATCAAAGATGGAGTAGATCGAGATGTAATACAACATTTAGTAAGGAATTATAAGCCGACTAAAATAAAAACATCTGCCCTGAAGATAACGATAGTGCTGACAGATCAACTTCCAGTTCATTGCTCGCCGCGACGTCCCCCCCCCCACGCAGAGCAGCGTGAAATTGATAAACAGATTTCGGAACGGTTAGATAAACAAAGGATATGCCTTTATCCATTTTTTGTAGCAATTCCACTTTTTGTTTGATGGACATTGAAACATACTTTCATTTTGTAGATCCTTTGGGAGCTCCAGCATCGGAAATTCTATTTGACATAATCGAAAGTTCAAGCTTACTTTTATAAAATTGCTCTTACAGTCTGCAAAAAATAATAAGCCGGATCCAATCCGAAGATTAAGGAACAACGCAATCATCAACATTAACTGTAATAGATAATTAGATAATATTAGCTTATACCGTCCGTTTTTAAACGCGCACGCGAAAACGTATTCTACGCTTGCACAGACGCATATGCAAGTCGTAAAGGTCTTGCGCGCACGCGTAAACGCCTATGCGCATGCGTCAACGCGGCCCATGTGCAGAAAGATTTTAGCTTTGAGGTTCAGATTATAGATCATTCCGGATTATGGGTGTCCGAATTAACGACTTTTGACTGTATTGTGTAGAATGTGTGCTGGACAAGCTACTCTAATAATTTTGTGGTTCAAATGTTCGTTAAGTTCGTAAAAACGTTATTGATGCTTCTTCTAGCTTTTCCACCAAAATTTGCATTAGTGTTATCCTCACAATAGGCAATGATTTTATAGTTCAAATTATTATTTTTTAAAATAGTACTTATTGAATCAAAAATTATTTCTGAAGTTTCACCCGGCAGTGAAATAAAATCTAATATTCTAATTTTAATTTCTGTTTCTAGATCAAAAAGTTTAACAATTGTGGAAAATAATTTAAAATTTTTGTGGTTTCAAACATCATAATATATGGATATAAATGTGCATTTAAAATCTAATTGTTTCTGCAATTGTGAAAAGAATATAGTGAAAAAATATTACAAATAATTGCTTCAGTTTTTGTCGTTGCATCTGCAAATTTTTTGTCGTACAATGTTTTGATCATTTACGATGTACAATCAATTGATCTGAAACTTTGATTGTGGTTTATAGTGTGGAAAGCAAATAGCCCTTCAGCTAATGCTAGCTGTTCCTCCATTAACAATAGATATTCCTTGACGAGACGTAACAACAATGATCGAACATCACCGAGTAAATCTAACTCGTTACATCACCTATTTTAGTGTACTCTGCATACATTTTATGTGTTTTTTTATTTATGTATTTTTATTTCTTTATATTTACTATAATAATTAATAAATAATAGGTAATATATTTTAACAGTACATTTAAAATAAGAAATGCAGATGTTTTCTAAAAAAGCGGGACATTTTTAAAAATCTGTATGGCACGGGACAGTCCTCCAAAAAGCAGGACTGTCCCGTCAAAATCAGGACGTGTTATCCTAGTAATTTTGACATTAGTAATAATGAGAGCAATAATTGAATTGCTTTAGCATTTTTCTCTTCATAAAAGAAATTGAGTAATGTACTTCAACATTGATGTGATAAAATAGAATCCTTCTATAAGTGATGGCAAAGAACTGAAAGATCTGCTAGAGAAAGGAGATAATTATTTTATTTTAGAAAATATTCACCAAATCATTGCAACGGGGACTTGAACAATGGAGATCATAATTAATTAATCATAGTGAAGAAAAAAACCATGCATTTTGCTTCTGTTTTAGCTGTTTTTCAGTAATAAAAAATCACTCTCTTATGATGGATATAAGGACTTGGAGCATTTACATCTGCCTCTGAAATGAAATAAAAGATGTCTAAAAACCACCTGAAACCTCATGAGAGCTGGCACTAGAATCTGTTCGGTCACACCAGATGACATTATTTAGAAATAGGAGCCCACCAGCGGCCGAGCGGTAAAGTCGCCGAACACTGGTAGTTCGGTCCGAGGTTCGAATCCTGCAAACGGGCTGGCTGCATGGCCGTTTTCGTGGTTTTACCCATGTGTAACGTGTATCAGTTTCCCTTAGAAAGTCCTCCACAAAGGCATCCCTCCCCTTAGGCAGATAGCCCTCAAGGCTTTGCCATAGTTAAATAACCTAACCTAACATTTAGAAATAGTTGAGATTACAACAAGTGGAAAAAAAATCTAGTGTTGAAAAGGCCTAATCGTGAATCCCATAAGAAATGATTCACTTGTAATCTAAAATAAGAGACAGTAGATTCGATGCAATAAAATTATTAAATGTAGGCTTTAGTGTACAAAAGCATAGCAAAACATGTAATGGCCACTTCCCAAAGTTCAGCAGAACTTTTATATCCAAATTGTTACTGAAAATATCTAAAAGACTACTTTAAATTATTTCAGAAAAAAACATTAAAGTAAGTTGGTTTATTTCATTTCTGGGACTAAATAAAAGAAAATAATTTATGCAGAAAAGCATTAAAATATAATGATTTATTTTGTTTCTGGGAAGATAAAACAGAAGAAAAGTTATGCAGTCTGGAATGCTAAGTATAGCGACATATTTTTAGATAATAGTCATTAAATGATATAAGCAAAATACATTATAAGGTTTCTTAATGTGGATGAAGGTATGTTCCATGTATAAAAATTTCTGAAAATTTCACATATGAAAATATATTCTGAAAATTCAATTTAAACTGAATGTTTATATTAACAAACATTTATCAGATGCAAATATTCTTGTCCCAAACATGTGTGCTCAAAGTCATGACAATAGATACCACATGAAAAGAATACATTTAGGAGTTCCATAAATAATGCATTAGGGATTTGAAGCACAGAGCTGATTTTTATATTATCTCTTTACATTCTCTGAATCATAAGAACTGATTGAATTAAAAATAATGCCTCAACGTTTTCTGGTGAAAGGTCTAGAAATTATGTGTTTTTATAATTATAAATATCAATACATATTTTTGAAGTTACACTGAGGAATTTTTAAAACATATATTGCAATGCTGACTCTAACTAAGTAGAGCATTACGTAGATATTTTTTTGCCTTAAGCAGAGGCATACCCCTATGTTTATTGAAATTAATGATATTTATACGCTTTCATATTCATTGAAGATAAATATTTCAAATCACAACATTCTAACACTTATAATATGTTTAATCATAGCTTTATATATTCAGAAAAATTATGTTACGAATAATGATCTATATTTATAAACTGAGAAATGTTTAAAAAATAGCAAATATCAAAGAAACAATAGCAATGTAAAAAATGCTGTACTAATTATGTAATTTTATATACAGTCAAAAGTCGTTAATTCGGACACCCATAATCCGAAATGATCTATAATCCGGACCTCAAATCTACAAACTTTCTGCGCATGCGTCGCTTTGACGCATGCGCGTAAGACCTTTACGGCTGCGAATATGCGTGTGCGCATGCGCATAATACGTTTACGCAAGCGCGTTTAATGTATAACGGACGGTATAAGCTAAGCTGAAATTATCTAATTCAGGTAATGTTGCAGATTGCGTTGTTTCTTAATCTTCGAATTGGATCCGGCTTATTATTTTTTGCAGACTGTTACAGCAATTTTATAAAAGTAAGCTTGAACTTTCGATTATGTCAAATAGAATTTCCGATATATATTTACTAACATGTAAAGGATCTACAAAGCGAAAGTATGTTTCGAAGTCCATTAAACCAAAAGTGGAATTGCTGCAAAAAATGGATAAAGGCATATCCTTTGATTATCTAATCATTCCGAAATATGTTTATCAATTTCACGCTGCTCTGCGGGGGAAGGGAAACGACACGGCGCGCAATGAATTGGAAGTTGATCTGTCAGCACTATCCTTATCTTCAGGGCAGATGTTTTTATTTTATTTGGCTTATAATTCCTTACTAAATGTAGTATTTCATCTCGATCTCCGTCTTTGATATGATTTCAATCAAATTCCTCCTCATTATAATTCGCTTCCGATAGTGAAGAAAGTGACACAGAGGTTATTGAAAACGAAAAAATTTCGATTGACAAATTAGTCGGTATTCTCGACACAGCAATTATAGGACTTGAACAGCGGAACTTTGTAACTGAAGAAGAAATTATGTCTGTTTATAGAATTAAAGAGAAAGTATTATCACATAAAACAAAGCAACTTGAAGAACTTACATTGAAAGAAATGTTTAATAAAAAAAAAAAAAAAAAAAAAAACAAATAAATATTAAGCTTTTTTTTTTTTTTTTTTTTTTTTTTTTTGTGTGTGTGTGTGTGTGTGTGTAAATTTTGATATCGTTTAGATCATAATTGTTCTTTATTTCATAAATTACGGTTTCATATTTTTAATTTTATAACTTCTGCATGCCATCTTACCAGATATAAACTGATGATCTATAATCCGGAATCGCCGAAGTCCCGACGAGTCCGGATTAACGACTTTTAACTGTATATAATTTAATTCTCCTTACCTTTATAGAACAAAATCATCAATATTTTTTCCAGAAGGAATTTGATAGCTTAATTCATATCCTATACAAAGAATAGATGAAGATGTTTCATAATTTTTTATTATTTTAAGATTATAGAAGCTTCTCTTACCATCAGCAACAGTAACTGGGAATATTAGCCTTATTTCAGCTTCAAATTTCATTATGATTGAACTGGGCTGTAATTAGAGAATTATCTTCAAACGATTTAAAGCAGTCTTACTGTTCAAATAACTGGTTTTTAAAGCTAGAAAGTTGTGATGAAATTTTTATTTGTATATCATTTAGGTATTTAAATGCTAAATTATAAGCTTCTTCATTTGGATAGCTTAAATTTTATTAATGTTAATTTTTCACTGATTAGAAAATGAAAGTCAAAAGATAACTCGTTAAATTTACATATCTCAGTTTTTTTTTTTTTTTTTTTTTTTGTTGTTGTTGTTGTTGTTGTTGTTGTTGTAAGATTAAAACGTATATTACTTCTTTCATTTCTACTACGAGAATTCCCCCCCCCTACAAAATTAGTTCTTTTATCAATTTATTACATTTTCACCTTCTCTTCAGATTAGGTTACTTATATTTAAAGCTAAATATCAAATTTCTAAAAAATGTTTTCAGAAATAATTTTATGTCTTCATTCTAATCAATGACAATCCCTCTTTTTTATATTTATATAAATAATTCAATTCAGTTGTAGATTGTCAGGATTTCTTTGCTATGGGAGATGTGAAAAATTAGCAATGCCTTCTCCGGGACTCGAACCTAGACCTCTCGAATACGCACCGAGTATTCGAGGTTACATGAACACCACGAAAGCATGCAGAAAGGAGGGGGAAAATATCTTAGGGAACCCAATCGCCAAATCCTGATGGCGAAGAATCATCATCCACCATCTTTTAGGTCGGGGCCACTGTAGAGTCATTAGGTTATTTTCGAGCAAGAGGATATGGGAAATGAGAAATACCCTCGTCTGGACTCGAACCTCGTCCTTTCGAATACGAAACGGATGTGCTAACAGTTACATCACGAAGGCATGCTGAAAGGAGGGAGAATAACAAAGCAAAATAAAGGAAATTTTCTCCTGGGAAATTCGAAATAAAATTTAGAATGCAAAAGTGGGCTATTGTGGTAATAATTGGCAATTAAGAAAGCATTTTTAGATTTGAATATAAGCTACCCGATAATAAATAAAGGTACAGCAGTGTAAATAAAAACTAAATAGTAGAGTAAAGCAGAAGAATTATTGCTGATTCCATGGACAGATCCCGACTTTTTAAGGGGAATCGTAATAACATACATATATATTGGGTTTTAACGAAACTTTCCCGCCACCTCAAATATCGTCTTCGCAAACATAATACGCTGGCGTGTTTAATTATATTTTGTCAAATGGTTTTTGGCATTTGAAAAAAAGAGATTTATTTTAGAACACTCATAGAGATATTAGGTATTTTTTGGAAGCAGGTCACTAGTTACCAATCGACGGCAAATAGCTCTGGTCAATATTGGAGCATGCAGGGTGTCTTGAACATGCTGCAGAAAGGAGGTAGAAATGACATGCGAGTGCACCACCTCCTGTCGTCGAATGCGTCGGTCCATACGTGCTGACGTCACTCTGGCTGCACCGGTACCCGTCGAACTTGGCACATTTTCTTGTTCCAATCATCGTTGCCACAGTTGGTACACTGTGGACGCATCAAGATGTGTGTCAGCTGAGGTTTGCCGTATGGACCAACCTGCCTTTCTCAGTCCGATCATCATGCCTCTCTTAAATTCTGCTGTAACTGCCTCCGTTGACGGCCTGGCATTCTCTGCTATTAGACGCGTCCTCTAAGATAAGAACAGATTTTGTACGATGATTTCCCTAGCAGAAATAACGGCACTAAAGTTGAATATTCTGCAGGTTCCTTCCCTTATATCTTTTTCAACGTGCGTTGGAGAGCTG
This sequence comes from Stegodyphus dumicola, assembly GCF_044657685.1. NCBI lineage: Eukaryota > Metazoa > Arthropoda > Arachnida > Araneae > Eresidae > Stegodyphus > Stegodyphus dumicola. Next base: position 45,574,335 of record NC_140779.1, read on the forward strand.
CACATCTCACATCATTCGCATAATTCGGTGAGGTGCGTCTACCCTGAAATTTGCGTAATTTTTAGGCCTGTCCTGCTTGGTGTTGCATTTTCCAATGTTGGGTAGTGTATTTTCTCTCATATCCTTGTTTTAAACAGTGCAGAATTTTTGTACCGTTAGATAGGACGAAAAATAATATTCCAAATTAAGAGTTTTTGGAACTTCTAAAGTAATTTACCAAATTTGTACTTAAAAAAAAAAATCATTCAGTTTTTTTTATGGCGTTATTCTTGATTGTGACGAATTTATGATTCGAAATATTTGATCCTTCGTTTTCAGCAACGTACAGTTTCAAGTGATGGGCATTTAATTTGCACACAAATGTAGATTTCAGCAGGTAAATTAGGTACTAATTATGTTAACAGATGCGGGCTTAGAAGAGTTTTCCGCGTTTTAAAATATTTTGAATTTTTGGAGAGAGATTATGTTGCAATAAGACATTTTTAATCATCAAAGCGTTCCCTCAAAGCTATCGGCAAATAATGTTTACTTCTTAAATTTTATTTGAAATAAAACAGAGCCTGGTATATAACGCAATTCGAAAAGGAAGAATTTCCATATTAAAAATTAAAGGACCTGAAATAAAAATAGAATTTTTATCTTATACAAACATACACATATACAAAGTGGTTAAAATATATCAGCCAAAAATGAAAGGCAGATAGAGGGGATGAAATAAAGAGATTTTGTAATGGAATATGTGCGCTTAGAGGGGATACAGGCCGTTGTTGAGCGGTAAATAAAAGCGTTTAGCTGGCGAAAATCATCGTTACTCTTGCAGATTTGGAGCGGCATGCATCCCTAAAAAAACATGAAATTCGGCGGTAAAGCTCAGAACCAAGGATACTGCCTTGCGGGATACTGGATCTTATAGGTCTTGGAGTTGACTTTTCATTTCCTTGTGCAACGAAGAATGTACAGTTTTGCAAAAAAAGAGAAGATCAGAAGAATAAGTTCTCTAGGATCTAGTTTGATAAGCTTGAAGATGAGCCTCTCACGGCAGAGGCGGTCAAATGCTTTTGCCACGTCCAGCATAAGGAGCGCAACACTTATTGTGAAATGCAGATCCGACGAATTCAACAATTCTCACGAGTTGGCAAGTCATGCTAAGATTTTTTCTGAAGCCTTATTGATCGTTAGGTAAAAGATGAAAATATGGCTCGATTCTTGTAAGTATAATTCGTTCCTAAATTTTTCCTAGGCTGGATAACAGACTGATAGGTCGATATCCGTCAGGTTTGTGAGAAGAAAGGTCTTTGCTTGATAACAAGGATCAGGAAAATAATTTAGTGTGAAACAGGCGTTAAGTATGCTGGCAAATTTACTGATAATATTTCTGGGCAAGTTACGAAGCATTTTGTTGGTATCTTATAATGTCGTGAAAGAAAGGAGTGGCACTTAAAAACAAAGGCCATAAATTATTGATAATAATTATTGGGTAATTTCTTTTCATCCCCCAAACTTTTTTTTAATTTATTAAATGAAAATAAAACAAATGCATATTGAACTATTATTATGTATAGGAAGCATATCCAAAATGATATAAGGGAAAAATTGTCTGAATAGAGGAGAAACGAACAGTGCGTTTCACAAATGGGATGACAACTCTACGCTGGAAAAATAAGCTTGATATTTTCACGTTGATTCATATGCATAATCTAGTGGTTATACACTGACTACCAATAAGTATTTGGACACCTATGCAAATGATGATATCTGCGGTCCTAAGGTACGTCACGGACTCCGCCGGTATATATCGTGTAGGAAACAGCATCGGCTTTAGTCGCGGGCAAGATGCCTCGCAGTTCGGAGCTCTCTGATTTCGAGAAAGGTATAATTATCGGGTATCACAAATGTGGCCGATCCTTAAGGGACATATCTAATGATCTGAAGTACCCAAAATCGACAGTGGCCTATGTGATTAAGAAGTGCAAGGTGTGCGATGATTGTCGGAATGTGCCCCGAGTCGGCAGACCAAAGAAACTGAAAGATAGAGACCAAAGAGAGCTGTTCAGAGAAATTCGGAAGAACCACACCCAACCAATGTCCCTCATCCGCGAGGAGTTTCTACAGGTAGGCGGGAGTATTGTTTCAATGAATACCATCCGTAAGGAAGCACATTTGCTTGGTTTTCATGGTCGTGATGCTGCCCATAAGCCTTTGATCACAAAGTCCAACCGCGCTGTTCGGTTAATGTGGTGCAAAGCACATCGAAATTGGAGCGTAGATCAGTGGAAACGGGTTCTTTGGAGAGACGAATCAAGGTTCATCCTTTACCGTTCGGATGGCAGGGTCTGGGTCTGGCGTCTACCTGGAGAACGTCTCCTGCCAGAATGCATTGTGCCAACAGTCAAGTTCGGCGGAGGTGGAATTATGGTCTGGGGGTGTTTCTCCTGGTATGGGCTGAGACCCTCAGTCCCCATTCATGGTAAGCTCAACTCCGATGCCTACTGCACTATTTTGGATGATAACGTGCTTCCTACGTTGTGGCAGTTTTACGGGTTGGACCCGTGTTACTTTCAGGACGACAATGCCAGTTGTCATGTTTCGACGTTAACCAAGGCTTGGTATGGTGCCAATGGAGTTCATCTAATGGACTAGCCTGCCAAGAGTCCAGACCTGAACCCTATCGAAAACCTCTGGGACGAGTTGCATCGCCGAATTCAGGGGTGCAATACCCGTGCAAATTTGGCGAAGGAACTTCGATGTCTTCTCCAAGCCGAGTGGAAGAATACACCACTAGCTGTCATACAAAGACTTGTGAAAAGTATGGCCTGGAGGGTCCACGCTGTAATTACCTCTCGTGGAGGCTCTACCAATTATTGATTTTGAATAAAATTATTTTTTCTTTTCTATCACAGGTGTCCAAATACTTATTGGTAGTCAGTGTAGCTGCTGGGAAGTCAAAACTCGAAATTGCAGCTTGTTGCTTTTTCCTCGTGTCTAACGTGATTTATAAGCCGCTTTCTCTCGAAGTCTTCGACGAACTTAAAAGTTAAATTAATTAATTAAAGAAATTCGAGGACTATCTGTGTGGGAAGAGATGCCGTCGTAGAAGACTTCCTAAGGAAAGCAGGCACACATTCACGTTTTATATGAGAAAGCCATGAAATCTTTCATGTTCGCCTGAATTTTAACCCCGGTTGACCTACCAGTGTTCAGCGATCTTACCACTCTTTCGCTGGTGGGTTCCTCCACAAAAGTATCCATATTTTAGGCAACTAGCAATGAACTTCTGAAAACTAATGAGCAGATTTTAACGAAATTTGCTATGAATATACATTTATAACAGAGAGAGATGTACTATTCAAAAATCATTTCATACATGCGCTATTGTCAATAAAGTTCACGATGCAAGGATTTCGAAAATCCACGTTGTGATATCGAACTAAAAATAAGTGTAATATGGGCTATGTGTCCCTCTCACAGCCAGACAGGTCGCGCAAGGTGACGCCATACTGGACATGAGGCAGTTAAGGAATCCCTGTGTCAGGCGATCCCACTTCTACAGCAAGGCAGTTTTCAACTTCGCTTTAGTTCTTGGAGGGGGAAATGGCGAGATTAAACTGGACTACCAAAAGCGTCGTCGAAGACATGTTTTATAGGATTAAGGTGAGGACATCTAGCTGGCCAGTCCATGTTGACAAATACACTTTACTTTACAAGTAATGGTTGACTAGCTGAGCCCTTTATAGACAACCGTTATCGTTTATTAACAGGAACCCACCACCAACTGCGCTCCTGGAAAGTCGAAAAGAGAGCTCTAAGATCTCTCTATACCTTGTAATAGTCTGGAAGCATTTGTCAAACACATGCAGGGTGTGTGGCTATTCAACATAATGCCTGTTCAAACCATTACACTTCCACAACCATAATGATCTTTTTTCTGATGAAGAGGGGGTGGTATCTTGTTGCATACTCTCTCCAGATAACAGAGGCGTAGCTAGGTTTTCAGCGCCCGGGGACAAATGAAGATTTTGCGCCCCTTTCTCTGTGCCAAGAACTGAAACATTTCATTCTAAAATTTCGTAACATCAATTTGGCGCCCCCTGAATGCTGCGCCCGGGGACAGATGTCCCCCCTTGCCCCACCCTAGCTACGCCACTGCCAGATAAAGATACGCTAAGAATCAGTGCCCCAGGATGAATCGCGGCTCACCTGTGAAAAAGCACGCTGCTCCGCTGAAATCTGGCTCAAGGCATGTGTCATCTATACTATGCTAAACATGCTCTCTTCCGTGCTGCAGTGAGCAGAACGCAACCAGAGATTTTCCTGGCATACAGCCCTATCTCACGAAGCTTTGAGGCAGACCGTAAAACTCGAGTTACATTGACAGCACACATCTCACGTAACAGCTGTAGCGGTCCTGTGTCGCCGCCCTGAATGTGCTAAATTATGATTCTTTCATCATTTTAAATGTTTGTGGACCTTGTCCAGGTCTTCTTGATATAGATCCATTGTGTACTTCTCGGAAGTGCATATAAAATAGGAACGCTATAGATCCATTGTACTGAAACTACTTCCGGAAATTGCAAATGACACTGGACTTTACATTGCAGCCATCTGCGCTTTTGACTGTCCTATCTCCAATCTACTGACAATCCCCCCTTATTCCATCATCTATACATTCTTGGCTACTAATTTTACCTGATACGTCATAAAATTTACCCCCACTCTTGCGAGAAACACAGCAAATGTTGTGAAGAAGTACAAGTACACAAATCACCGAAAACTCTTCGTGCGGCCTAGATCCCCTCCGCAGATATGCGTACGCTTTATATTCGACATGTTTCATCATAATTCTTTAGAGCCATAATTGGTATCTTTGGTTCAATACTTTTTGTAAAAATAGACATAATTTGCAAATTTTCTTTATTTTGCACTTCAGTGTAGTTATGCCAAGGCCATCTTAACGCATGTGTCCGCTGAGGAACACATGCGTAACCTCAAGTGCATACGCCCTATAGCCCCAAGTGCGTACGGGCCCTATGCTTATGCGTTTATATTTCACTTACATTTCATTTTTCTGAGCAGTGGCTAGCTACATATCTCTTCAGGTGTCAAACTGATGTTACGAAATTTTAGAATGTTTTTCATTCTGTAAATTTTACTACTTTCATGGGGAAGGCACAAATAACCACTATAATGGTTTGGTTTATTAGATTACGGCAAAGCACTCGAGGGCTATCTGCCTTAAGGGAGGGATGCCTTCATGGAGTACTTTTTATGGGAAACTAGTTCGTATAAACGTTACACATGGGGAAAACCACGAAAACGCCCATGCAGCCAGCCCGTTCGCGGGATTCGAACCTCGGACCGAACTACCAGTGTTCAGCGGCGTTACCGCTCGGCCGCTGGTGAGCCCCTATAATGACTCTTCTCATTAGGTAACGGTAATAAAGGAGGGCAGAAAAGTGATTTGGATCGTGCCTTTCTAAAGGGCTTTACAACCTTTTTTTCGCTGTTCTAAAGGATGTTTTCCGCGAAAAAGCGCGAATTAGGGAACTCAACAACATGTTTCAGCTGTTTTTAGAATGATGTCTGTTTGTGTGTGAAAATTTTTTCATCCACAATAACGCTTGCTGGAACTTCCAAAAATTCCCATTTTCCATATTTAAGCTTTCTACATTCGTACATAAAGAGTTGATTAGATTTTGGGCAAAATTGGACAACTAGAAGTGGTACTTTGCTTGAAGCTCATAAGGCCTGTTTACACTACTTATACTCCAACCTAGAGCAAAACTTGTCAGCAGTCAATGTGTGAATGACATTTTTACAAATTTGAAAATGTGCATATAAAGCATATTTTTATTACCCATTTATTAATTTTTAATTAAATCATTAATTGTAATCCATTTAATTAGATTAGCTTAAAATATCTCTCTATATAAAATTGAATAAATAAAAATCTTATAAATTATATGCATATTTTATTAGAAATTTTCCTTTTATTAAAGCAGAAATATCAAAATTTACTAAAACATTATTGATGCAAATATTTTAAATCACAAATAATCATAGAGAAAATTAGAATCCATAAATCATATATATTTAGGTTTCTGAATTCTGATTTCTACAGAAAAATAAAGTTTAAAAAAATTGAATTTTAGATACAGAAGAATAGTACATATAATGATAATAAAATTACTTATAATTTCTTTACAAATAATGAATATAAATATTTATAGGTAGCATGCTTAGTAAGATTAAGCTCTAAATTATGGAATTTTTTAAATAAAGTTTCTTTTCTCATTATATTTAACTTTTCAATTAGAACTGCTTCAAGTTTCATGCCTAAATATAGTTAAAATCTGGTCTTATCTTTTTTTCTTTTAATGGAAAAAAATTCTTTTGCAAGCTGTATTGGAACTTAGTATAAAAAAAAGATATAAAGTAAAAAAAAAAATATATGAATGGGTGCATTAAATACCAAGTAATGCTTTTTGCTTTAATAATAAGCAAAAACCACTACTTTGTATTTAATGCACCCATTCATATCTTTTTTAATTTTACAGTTTTTCTCCATACTATATCAAATCTGCATCTCCTTACTTTCCAGTTTTGGCATTTAAGACTTTTATATCAATGGGAACAACTAGATTTTTCTTAATATTAATACACTGGAAGTGATACTTTTAACACTTGGAACAGGCTTTTGTAAAAAGACAAGAGAAACTTCTGAAATTTGGTATTTAAAATAGGTACATGATTGAGAACAACATATTTATAATTATAAGCGTTAAATGTATTTTGGAATTGTGCTGAATGCTATGAGAATAAATTCATTATGAAGCAATTAAATGTATTAGCCTTAGTCCATAATTTCATATTTATTTCACTTTTCCAATAAAAGAATGCTTCCACCAAATGTTACTGTTATGTGTTATTTTTAAGGATACAATTTAGCCACTATACAAAGAAATGGACTGACATAGTTGACACTATATTGAGAATACTAAATATTAAAAAAAATATATGATTAAGTCATTGATTTGTGAATCCGAAACCATATATGACCACAGGATGACTTCCGCGAAAGTCATCCTGTGGTCATATATGGTTCGAGTCCACAGGATGACTTTTCATGTATCATTATTTTTTTTTTATAATTGATAGGAGGAATGAATACTAAAAAATGACTAGTGTTTATAATTAAGACTGAGCCATAAAGTTAACAAATTAATTAGATTTCATTTATAAATGATCAACTAGATGCTGATAGTTCACTTAAAGCTCGTTACTATTCTGTCAATTCCACGTCTCAAAATGGTTAGAGATGTGCTGGCCACATTTCTTAAATCTGAGGAATATTTAGTTGCAATATTTGAAAATAACAGAAATCTGGAATAAAAACAAGTGAAACATATCATCCATCTTCTGTGAAATATACCATCTGCTTTCTTAACAATTAAGTGGAATTCAAATGTAACTTTACCAGATGTCCTTTAAATTCTATATGGGGAACATATTTTTATATGTCCTAAAAGCAATTATTTTCTGAAAGCTTTATAAATATATTGCACAGTCAATCACAAAAACAATTGCCATTGGGACTTAATCTCTTGTTATACTGGCATGACATCCATCCATATAAGAGATCATTCAGCTACCATGCAACTAAAAAACTTATTTCAACAAAAAAGTGTTTTAAAGCATAAAAAAATATGTTACATAAAGACAATAAAACTTAAATTTATAATTTCACTTTTAATGTTACACAAAATTTAGATCCTTAATAACAGCACAATCAAGATTAAATATCCTGTTACATTAAAAACTTCATTAATATCTAATTCATCAATCATCTGTATATTTTGTATGTAATCAGCCTTTATGAAACCAGTCATACAAGAAGAAATTCCCAATAAGTTATCGAAAAATAGAAATCTGGTTTTCATATAAAAAGCAGGAAATTATGCTTCATTCTTTTCAGTCATTTCCTAAAATATATTTGAAAATTCGAGAACAAGTTAAAATGGGTTCCCGGATAAAAGACCACTGGACAAATCCCATTGTGATACTTGCCGTGCAACAAATACCTATGTGGATAGCAGCCAGTGACACACTTATGAATATAATTTACTTAAATATTTATTAAATACAGCAGTATTATATATCCATAACATTTAAATGTTAAAATACAGTAAAAGCTGGACTATCAACTAACTGGAAAATTTTTAATTTCAGAAAATTTAAGTGACATATAAAGCAGGGACAGGCCTCCAGAAACCCTGCTGATAACTTCTAAATTGTGAACAGATTTACATTTACACACCTTTCTTACATTCCCTCTGATGATGGATATAGCAGTGGGGACACTGCTATATCCATCATACTGTTCTAAGAATTCCTCCAGAGAATAGGCCTCACCCAAGGCTAACAGTAACTATAATAGTCCTTATTGTTGGCTCTGATTCTTCTCACCAGTTGTGGGAAGTTACACAGTTTAGTTCCCATTAGAAGTCCTTTGTTACTACTAGAGGGGAACATAGATTTCTTGTGGTGAGCAAACAGGACCAAGGTCACTGCATAGAGTGGAAATTTGGAAGTGCACTTGAACACAGGTGTTCTACCAGAAATTGTTTTCACCTGTTTTACTAACAGATTTTTCATTAAATTGGTCCTCAAGTTGAATAGGCTATAGGTAACAATTTCTAAACATCTTTTAGTGTGACAGGAAATTAATATTGTAGCTATTTTGATTAATTATCTATCTACTGACTGAAAATCTTTGCCAGAACTTGACTGCAAAAATGGAAGATTCTTCAACATATAAAAAAACAAAATAATTAAGTTTTGAAAAAGGTGAAAACAAGCAAAATTTAATGAAAGACTTTAGCATCGGATTAATTATAATTTATGACATTAAACTAGGAAAAAATGAATGAACAATGGTGATACAAAGTGAAAAATTATCATACAAAATTTAAGTTTTTGATATGCTATATCCTTAACTTGAATCATGATATTAAATAAAAATTGGCCATTTTCTTTAAGCTCCCACTAGAATGAATGGTGCAAATTTGGCAACATCTCCTTTAATTTTCATGATGACATTTAATAAGAAGATATTTTAATTTTATATGCCAAAAGCCTAGCAAATACATACAAATTTATGTGTGAAGTTTTTTTTAAACGTTACATAATTAATTGTAGGCTTTTGATTAGAAGCTGATAACAAATAAGAAGACAGTTTTTATAGTATTAGACCTGAAATTTCTTTCTCCATTAACAGGACTTTTCTGCCAATTGCATTTTATATATTATTATCCGGAAATTTTATTTATCAAGAATTTGCATATCCCAAGCATTTCATAGTCCATCTCTTACTGTGTAATATATACGAGAGTCAAAATATGTATTATTATTGCAGTAAATGTGTTAATGAAATAGCAATAAAATCATACAAACTTAATTACTGCAGTTAAACCGAATTTTACCATTTCATTGAAATTTTATTATCATTTTCACATATTCCTTTAGTTAGGGATAGATAAAAGAGAAATCTTAAAAATTGCATCCCTGACGCTTACTGAATATACAAATTTTTAGTAAATGTGCAAATAAAATAGCAATAAAATCATACAAACTTAATTACTGCAGATAAACCAATTTTTAACATTTAATTGAAATTTAATTATTTTCACATATTCCCTTAGTTAGGGTTAGATTTTTTTTGTTGCCTACATAAAAGAGAAAGCTTAAAAATTGCATCCCTGATGCTTACTGAATATACAAATTTTATTTCATTTATGCAATGAATTTTTTGATATTTCAATCTTTACTTAAGTTACATGCTCAGATTTATTTTGAAAGGAAGAATGCCTGGAAGTAAATAATTTTACATTTTATTCAAGTTGGCTCAATCTTGAAGGAAATAATTCTTAATATTTCTTCTTTATTACCTATTGCTATGTAACACTTTAAGAAGCGTTTTTTTGTGATTCTTATTTTAAAGTTATTTTGGAAAATGCTTTCAGTTTACTTACACAGAGCATATTTCTTCATACCCTATGTATACATGAACTGATTTATTAGCTTAAAAACTGATCCAATATACATTCTTCCACTTATGGAATTTTTCAAAATAAGATGAAGACTGACTCCAAGACATTGAGGATTTTGATTAAAAAAATAACTTTTTCTATAGCTCCCAGAGAGAAAAATCTCCAATCAGCAAAATATGCACTGATCTGTTAAAAAAAATTCTACCTATGTTCGAACTTTGCAAAAGTTAATGTTTAATTGATTAACAGAACAGGGCATTGTAAGGGCTTAAGCTATATCGAAACATTCTGAGAAAAAGAATGGCGGCTTTGAAAGTTCCCACGGACAGAGCATTTCTTAACGAATTCTCAGAAAGAAAGTGACCAGCAGCCACAAAACAAACTCAAGTTTTTGTTCCTCTTATAGTTGTCTGAAGGGAGACATTGTTCTGTTCCCTTTCATCAGTTTATAGGTGCGTTGTCTCAGACCACCTGGTTTGAGTCCCCAGCATGGAGGTAGGAAAGGGAGGAGGGGCCATTCCGCGCTAGAAGTGAAGCACTGCTTTGAAGCTTGGGTCACCAGACGGGGTGTTTTTTTGTTTACATTCAGAAGCTCGCTTGACAAAATTCTGATAGTATTTCGACACACGACAGTTCCATAGAAATCGAAAAAGGGACACTCGCATGAAAGAAACATTCATAGTGTGATGGATAATAGCAATTAATATAGTTTACTGACATTTACGCAAAAATCACATCTTGGTTATTTTTCGATAACTAACAACAGCGATTTTGATTATGAATTTATTTTATAAAATTCTAAGCTGTTGCACTTCAAAAATATAGATTTTAAGAAAATTGCTAAAAGAGATCTGCCAAAATTTATTTTCTAGAAGATTTGAAAACTTTGAAACTTGATGGCTGAATGTAAATATAAAATTATGTATGTTAAAATATTTGTAATTAGGCACATAGGTCAGATTAAGTTTTTATTAAATAGAGTAACGCATGCAAGGGCTATCTGCCTAAAGAGAGAGATGCCATCGTGGAGGAATTTTGAAGAAAAACTGACCTTTGAGTGGGATTAAAAATAATGCTTATAATTTTCATTCAAATTATACTCATATATATTTTTTATGTAAAGCTTTCGGGTGTATGCTAAATTAGTGTAAATTACTTACACGAAAAATATAGTGAATGCACAGAAATTAAAGATTTGCACATGCCGGAAATGATAAATAGGAAATATGTATGGGTATTTATGCATGTGCTTGCAAAAAGCATGTATCTGCCTTTGACAAAGTACTTAAATATTCATTAAATTATTTATAAATGTATTTGAAATGAAGAATTTATTCACTTATAAACAACTGTGAAGAAATCTAACGATTAAATGTATCTAATTTATAATGATTATAAATTTTACCTAAATATATAATAACCTTAATATTGAATTGTAAACATAAATTAAAATCCTGTTGACAAATACGTTATAAAACTATTTAAGCAAGAATTGTTCGTATTGGAAAGCAATCTGTTAAAAGGTATTGTAACGCAAATGCTATGAAATGTGCACTTAAGAACGTAATAAAGAGTTTTGGAATATGTATTGTTGAAATGAAGGGTAAAAAAAAAATCTGATAAGTATAATTAAAAGAATTATTCCCTTTACATTTTATAATAACTCAGTTACAAGTTTTTAATAATACTTAAAAAAAAAAAAAAAAAACTTATTTTATTCCCTTTCAGAAATGTTCAGAGTCAAATACTATTTAATTCCTAATAATTCTCTAATTTAAAATGAACCAAATAGAGCATTAATTATAAATTGACTTACATTTTTCGAATTAAAAGAAGCCAAAAAATCATGTCATATTTAAGAAAGTATTTTAAGAAGAAACTGTATAAATAGAAAAGAAATAATGCATAATTTTAATATTAAATACAATAAACTTTGCTCTTAATTTCTGTACCTTAACCGAATAAAATCGAATTACCTTAATTTTTTTTTCTAATGTAATTAACGAAAACTTGTGAAAATATTTCATTCAAATTAAACCATTCTGAGAAAACTGTCCTGTGAAAAATATAGCATTTAATTCCGTTCAGAATGAAATGTTGTTTAAAAATATGTTGTTTTCACATACTTAGGACTCTGAAGTGTTGTAGAAAAAGAAAATATATACATTTATATGTATATTTGCGACGTAATTACAAAATATTTACACCCGAACGCGTCAAATCCCATAGAACTCAATGGTAAATGACCCAATGTTTCGGTCACCACGTAGGGATCGCCGGTGCTTCAGAGCAGGGTACGGAGAAACTTGTTTAGGGCGACTCCATCTTACTTCCTACCTCCATGGTCCCCAGGCTGTCTTCATTATATCCGGTTTTTAATCAAGGTTCTCTTGCCAGTCAAGAGGCACTCTTAAAATTACGAACAAATGAGGATCCTCAATATTTTTTCAACATGCCCAGGACAACTTGAACAAAATCATGGAATGCAGTTTTAGAGAAGGAGTGAGAGTGAGTTACAGTAAGTGAAGAGAGAAACCTTCTCTTGGTTTTTCCAAGGCCCAAGGCGATGTTTTCCGGAGTACCTTTGCAACTTAATGCAATTACCTCCACAACTTCGTTAAGGAAAAATGAGGTGATTAAGACAAAGCACTGGCTGAAGGGTAATGAAGGAGACCATTATGGGCTTACGGGGAAGGAAGTGAATAAGGAGTCCATTCTATGGACGATAAATTCTTTCTGCTTTCAACCTGTTTTACTAGGTTGAAAGAGAGAGAGGTGACGGATAAGGGCGGATTCCTGAATGCATTGCATTAATGGAATCGCAAAGATTGAAAGACAATTAGCCGGGAATCATAATTTTCCAGGGCTCGGGAAAGGTGTATTAGGTAATACGGAAAACCGCAGTAATCGCTAATGCCTTGGGGGTGGGCTGGGGGGGAGAGAGTCTTACGACTAAAGCAGAGCAAGGGAAGGTGGAACGAAAAGAAGGGGGAAAAGGATTCAAGAGTAGAAAAAGTTCTCCTACCGCCCGTGGCGAGAGAAGAATAGGAGCAACTTTTGGAGCGGAAAGAACCGTGAAAAAGTTAACTGTAGAAAAGACGGAGAAGTTTTAGGATAGTTAAACTTGGTTTTTCCAGCTTAGCCATGCACAAATTTTATTTCGCTCTGCGTAGAGTGACATTAATATCTCTGCAAGAGTTTACAGTGAGGTAGCCAGGCTCGCGTTACCTTACCAGACAGCATCCAACTCAGTCCGGGAACCACTGACTTGGAGAGACGATTAATTCTAAACAGCCTCGTCTTGAATTATTTTGAAACAAGAGCTTTTATCTAGAATCAGTGCTAAATGGAAACTTTATTCACAATGTCTGGTTGTTATAGTTCCCCCTCACCCTACAGTGAGTTTATTTATTTTTGCATATAGCCTAGAAAGAACTCCAATAAATTTATTTACACTACCTCTTGCCTTCTGAATTCGTCACAGCATGGAGGACTTTATAAAGACTGGCTCATATTTACATACACAGTATGAGCAAAGCTATAAAAGCAGTGTGAAACTAGCCTCTTCGCCAGCATTCAAACCTTTGTTAAGTGATAAAAGTTTAGAGCTGTTTTATTCACTTAGCCACAGGTGAAACTGATAGGGTCAACTACCCTCAGGATGTTTGTGACAGCAGTCGTATGCTTTTTTTTAAAATCAATTAACTGAATATTAAGAAGTTTTTATTGTGAAAACAGTACTTATTACAAACTAAGAGTCATCCTTTTTGAAAGTCGAATTCCTTGAACTAAAATTTTTGGTAAGCTGGCCCTTTCTTGAATTGCTTTATAACTGTTTTCTTACCTTCCTTTCTTGCTAAGTCAAAATCAGACAATATCCTTTTGCATTAGAGGTCATATAATGTCCTTTGTGAAATTTTGAAATACGAAATACCGTATTTATGCGAGTCTAATGCGCCATCGAATCTAATGCGCATCCCCATTTTAAAACTTTAAATAATAAAAAAATTGTTTGTCGGCGAATGTAATGCGCATCAATGATATGAGGAATTTATTGAATCTTATTTTATACAACAGTGGATTTGTATATAAACTATCAATTAATGGTATGATAATTTTATTTAAATTTAGATACCATATTTTATACAACAATGGATTTATACATAAAGTAGTAGAACATAGAATTAACCTATTAGTGGGCAATTGTTATGTGAAACAATCACTGTTAATTACCACTACCGTATATACGGTACCTATCGTAAAATACGAACATGAAATAAATCGTAACATTTCTATCTAGCTAACAGTTTCTACAATTAGTGATTAATAGTAAACGTCTTTATTCACTGTTTTCATCACTGGAATCCTCGCAGCTCTTTTCGTCAGACGCAGATTCATTTCTTCTTTCCTCATCATCATCATCGTCATCCTCGGCGTTCCAGAGCACGTCATCTTCACTGCCATTCAATGAATTTGAAATGCAGCATTTCTTGAAAGATTTCACAATCTTTGGTGCTTCGATGCTTTTCCAGGCAACAGAAATTCAGTGCAACAATGTGCGGTGCAGCACGCTTAATTTTTCCTGTCGGGGTCAATTCTCGGTCATCGGCGAACTTTGCACTCGAATCTAATGCGCACCCCAATTTTGAATACTACATTTGGCCAAAAACGATGCGCATTAGATTCGCGTAAATACGGTAGTTTATCTTGTGATCTTTTAAGAGAAGCTGCATGCCTTCTGGTGGCAATTCAAAAATGTATTAAAAGGTAGTTTTATAAATACAATCTACATTTCCTCCATTTGGAACACCATGAAAATTAACTATTTCAAATCTGCATTTTTATCCTAAGCTCTAAAACATTAATGCCCTAATTGCCAAATTTTTTATCTTAATGATAATTTCCAACTCTATGCAAATACGAATACCTTATTGTATTTTATTAAAATTAAAACATTTAAAAGTTGTGTTTTAGCTTCACACTGCTGGCAGTTGTTTCACTCTATAGATAGCTACTGATAAACATATATTCGATTACTTGCTGGGTTTTAATGGTTCATAAAAAAAAAAAAAAATAATAATAAATAAATAAATAAAATAAAATTAAAAAAAAATTGAAACTAGTATATGCATTTCTGATATATAACTAGAAATAATAGATTTGATTAACAACTTGTCTTAATTTAAAAATGTCAACGAAATAACATCTGCTAATGAGTAAAGAAAGTATATCTGACAAGTGAAAAATTAAGACTACTCAGTCAGTTTAGGACCACCGTTGTCTCTCCCAATATTAGTAATAATAAAAATTAAATTGAGATATTACGAATTTTCTCAGGGGGATTATTGAATACATTTTCTTCTTTGAAAAATAAAAATAGTTAGAATTCTATTAAAAGGAATGAATTTACTCATTAACATATTTAAAATGGAATTAAAAGCGAAGTGCAATCAACAAACCAAGTAATTATTGTCCTGACCAGAAATTAGTTGACTTTTATAATTAATAGATGCAAAAGAGTTTCGTCTTTTTCTCCAGTAAGAATCAAGATTTAAAAAGCTGTTTCGTAAAATTATTCAAATTGCTCATAAAAAACAGAAACTGGTCATTCTATCAAACTTGAAATGCAATCTTTAAATTACAAACCCGAACACTGGAAACTAAAGAACGTTTCACAACATCTGAAAAGAGTGGTTTGGAAACAGAAGCACCAAGATTACTACCCAAATGAGTACTCAGAACAGAAGGAATACTGGTTAATGCTGGGAAACTGCTAAGGGATGTAGAACAAAATGGTGCACTTACCTCTGCAACAGTCAAACTTCTCCTGATATCTTTTACAAAAATTTTGCCTAGCTGCTGATTACCTCTCCGATTTAGGTGTAAACCGTCTCTGGATAAACAAGTACTCCAAGAATAATCAAAAGAGCTGCGAAAGAAAAACCCATCTTTACCTTCGTATGTTGAGAGAAGTCTTGAATTTATGTTTAGTATCTTCCTATTAAGTTCTTGTAGGTGATACGTGTTACAATCTCGATATAAATCCGGGCATCGTGGGAGAACACCTGAAAACAGAATGACCTTCGGGTTTAATCGTTCAATTCCCTTATATAGACAACCATATTTACGATGAATTTCATCTAAATCGTCATTTAAATTATTGGTACCAACGTGGACCAAAACTAAATGAAAATGGTTGTTCATAAAGGCAATCTCACGTGTCAACCTTTCAATCTTAGCTCCTGGAAAGCAACGAAAATCAACTTCGTAATCAAGTAAATTCGCAGACAAATATTCTTGTAAATATTTAATCATAGAATCCTCGATTATGAGTATTTTCATCTTTTCAGATTGCTTAGACAAACACATAACTAAAATAAGATAAAACTCAAAATATCAGCGCTAATACTACGTACCTTATTACCACAGCAGCACGTGCAAGAAAAATGGCGAAAACCTGTATTGCTTACTTCCAAAAATTACATTTGGCTTCATTTTTCAATTTTGGCGCAAATTACGGTAACCTCTTAGTGTTGCCATCGGTCACGTGAGACCCGCTAACTTCCGTAAACTCTCAGCGTTTGTCGTCGCATATATCTGCAAACCTCGATGAAAAGCGGCAAAAATTCGATCGCCGTCTCACGACGAAGAACACAAAAATTGACTCTGGTGTGAACGTGTTAATCTATGTATCCAAACATAGAGTGATCGTAATTAAACTTGGCCGGTTTAGAACACTCTGTAGCTGTAAGCTAAAATGCGGATTGATTCAAAAATTTGTTTCAAAGGCTGCACAGAAAGATTAAAAAAAAAAAAAGTTTAAAACAATTCCTCCAGGAAGCGCATTACAGATAAAATACTTGAAATAACATTCAGTAAATAACTGTGCGCTAGTTTAACATTTTCGAAATCAAGCGAGTAGCATTCTTTCAATTACGATGACTATCACTTAGCCAGAACATGCATTACGGAAAACAAAGAAATGCTGTAGCAGGTCTTCGTGAATTAGGTCGAAAGAAGTTACGCCAAGAGCCAACGTTTCTAAGGCGTGAAAGACATGATATCTCGATTAGGAAAACCTGGAGCGATATGCCTTCAAGTTGAACATTTTATCCTTGGACCATTCTTCTTTGAGGAAAATTACGATAATGGCACTGTAACATGCTCTGTTACGACTCTCAGATATCGTGACATGCTCAACAGTTTCGTCTTACCTCAATTTCAGCAGTAAAAATGCCTTGCGTCAACCACTTTTATGCAGGATTATGTACTCCTCCATGTAATACCATTCTTTGAGGAAAATTACGATAATGGCACTGTAACATGCTCTGTTACGTCCCTCAGATATCATGACATGCTCACCAGTTTCATCTCACTTCAATTTCAGCAGTAACACTGCCTTGCATCTACCACTTTTATGCAGGATTATGTACTCCTCCACGTAATAGACTCTGTGTGCAGATGTTTTTGAGGCAGCATTTTACCGATGACAGGCTGATAGTCGTTCATTTCCCACTCCTTTGCCAGCTCGTTCGTGCGATTTTTGGTTATGGGACCATTTAAAGAGCGTAGTTTATCGGGGAAATTTTGACCGACTTGAAGATCCATATATCGCTGCAGATCAGCTGTTAAAAACCCTGTTTATTGCCTGCACATTTTACACTTTAATGAGGGGGAACAATATGTTTCACATTGCTTAAACAGTCTGTAACTGATAAACGATTTTGTACTGGTTTGGTTTATTTAATTACGCCAAAGCACTCGCCGGCTATCTACCTAAGGGGGCAGAGGCCTTCGTAGATGTCTAAGGGAAACTGGTTCATATACATGTTATACATGGGAAAAATCACGAAAATGCCCATGCAGCCAACACGTTCCCTGGAATTTGAACCCTCAAAATGAACTACCAGTGTTTAGCAAGATTACTAACATGTTTATATTGGAATTCGTAACTTGTTTACATTTCGATACAATGCGCCTCTTAGCGAAAATTTTTTGAATTTCTTTTTCGGAATCTTTCAATGTATCCTTTGAATTATCTATTAACAAACTTTTAAATCACTCCGCATTTTAATTACATCTACTGAGTGCTCTGAATAGAATCGTCCTGTATATGCAAAACATTCTGAAGGAGCAAAATTTTTTCCTTCGAAGGGCGAAGACAGACTGAAGCGTAGCCAAACAATCAAGACAGAATTTCCATTTCTAGGCTGAATAAATTTAATAATATATAAAAGAATGTCTTCTGAAATAAAGAAACAAACAGTTGGTACATTCGTTAAAACCAATGAACTGTGACAAGGTCATGGTTAATCCCCTTGAATATATTGATATCAAATACCACCTAGATATATACGATTTGGAAAAGAAAAACATTCCTGATGCAATATTAAAATCGAACACATTATGTATGTTATATGTAAATAATACCCTGAACCTAAATGGATTAGAGCAGGGGTTCTCAACCGCTGGTACGCAAGAGAAAAATGTGGTATGCAAAGAAGCAAAGTATTTTTAACTATTTAAATTCAAAAATTAAAACCCCCAACATCCTGATCGAGTTTTTTCCTTAACACTCGTAAATTTATGCGATCTGAGCTTTGTTTAAGAGTGGTGGTGGTAGTAGTACTTTCTAGTGGTGGTATTAAAGGTTTTAAATGTTTGTTTAGATGGTGCATGTTAGTCAAAAGATTGAATTAGAAGAGGCTGGTGGCTCTAAAATACAAAACAACACTGGGGCTGGTGTATACAGTAAACTTTTTTCCCGATGTACTCCCGTGGGACACTTCATGTCAAATTTTGATACGAAGATCCTTGCAATCTCACTGGCTCTGGAAAACCTCAAGATAAAGATTGATTGTTTCTCTAAAGCAGTTATTCCAGTCGAAAGCAGCCATCCAGGATGCAGTTATAAATCATAATACAGATATCCAGTTTACCTCATAAATAAGACAAACCTTGAACTTTCTTTATAAATACAACAAAACAATTGTTTTTCAATGGATCCCTTCACATGTGGGTATTGGAGGTAATGAAAAGGCAGACTCACTAGCCAAGAGAGGAAAACTTGTACCACAAGACAGCAAACCACTTCCTCCAGAGTCACTTAAAAAGCATATTTTTGAGAAATTAATGGCAATCCTCTTAAATCTGACCAGGCAGCAAAATCAATAGGCAAATCCGGGGCTAACATTCAAGACACATAAAAAATGTTTTGTCAAAAACCCTGTTAAGAGACTGTGGCAAACAGGTCAAGATTGCATGGCATATCATCTTCATAAAATTGGCATCCTTCCATCTAGTTTTGCTAAATTTGCAATTCGGGCATCATCAATGCTGAGCATTTTCTTATATGCCCAGAACTAGATTAAAAAAAAAAAAAAAAAGTCTCAGAAACGTGTGGTGAAATAAGTAAACTATATTGGAATGCCAGAGCTTTCATGAACTCCTTGTAAAGACTACATCTCTTATATTCCTTTCCTTGTTGTTTAAATTTTTAACTTTTTACTTTTGTTCCCATGTTCATTTATTCTGATTCTTACTTTATAAATGTTTATACTTTATTATTTATCATTGCACTTGTGAGACACTTGAGTTTGTTGTATACATTTGAATTGATCTTTCCAATAAAGCCGTATGTATTTACACAACATATAAAACTATGTACATTAGTTACATGTACGAAATTTTAAAATACATTTTCTCTACAACGGAGCTAGTGAAGCCTTGCATTCGTGTCTTTTTGTTGGAATCAACAATCTTCCCACCTATGAACTAGGAGAAAAGCCCTCACCCTTCTGGCAGAGGCCTCATTTTGCTTAGATTTTTTAAGGAATGAGTTTTACAGTAGTATGTACTATTCTTTCAAGATATTAAGTATATTCATACTTTTTTTTTGTAAATTTCTTTGAAGACAAATAACACTGATACAAAATGTATGATATTCAAATGTATGAAATTCAAAATGTATGATATTCAAATGTATGAAATTCAAAATGTATGATATTTAAAAGGGAATTTTAAATATATTTTTCTATAAAATATTTACCTCTTTTAAATGTAATCTAAACTATTGAAAACATTGTGGGTCACATGTGAAACAACAAAAGTCACCAAAATCAGTTTTCAGCTACACCTGTATGCTATTAGACATTTGCACACGCACAGTGTATATGTGTACTATATGAAGAAAACTGTATGAAAGAAAAAAAAAAAAGAAAGAAAGAAAGAAAAAACTCAAATTTAAGGCGCCAATTACTTAACCCTCCAAGTGTTCAAGTCATATTTTATTATTATCAAGTCATATTATATTTTATTAGTTATTATATATACATTGTTATGTTTATATTGGTTCATAATGGATTGAATGCACACAGAACTAATGAAAACTGATAAATTTTATTTTTTCAAAAACACTTTATTTTTGGAACTTCTCACACAAATGTAATTGTACAGCTCTTGTCAATATCACAGAGCACAACCAGTAGTTAACACCTCAAACTACTAAGAATGTTGAACACGAGGCAATGCAAAAAGCCTCAAATGCATAAGCTTGCACAATAATTCCTCAATATTTTGACCTAAACTGAAAACATGCTCTGTTTGGTCTGTTAGTTTTCCCCCATCTGCCGGGATATTTCCTGTACCTTCGAATTCTCAGAATTGCTGGAAGGCTTACATGGTTACAGTGTATTACAAGGTTTAGCAACACAGTTACATAGGAATTTTGCCAGCTTGGGGCTATCTCACAAATTTGGCGAGATAACCATCTACCTCAATGTTAAATAGACTTATCCTTGTAACCTGATTTTCCGGCAATGCTTCACATTCTGACGCTTTTCATACTACTTATACAAGTAAGACTACAATTTACATATAATTTTTATAAAATCATTTACCTATATACTAAATTCATAACATTGCTCCCCTTCCCAATACTACACATCCCGAAAAGTACAACCCCCATACAGGAAGCCACACTTAAAATTAAGAAAAATCAATAACTGGTCACTAAATGCAATATTAAAATAATAACTTCCATAAATAATATAAAACAAATCCAAATACTAAATAAATAAATGCATACATTTAGTAAGGGGCAAGCCTGTTGCAATCAATGACTTTAGGTTTAAAATTTGATGACTTACAGGTCCAAACTATGCTGCTGTTTAGCTTGTTTAGTACTGTGTAAGGACCATCCCAGGATATCTGTAGTTTAGGAGTCATTTCCATTTAATTAGATTCCATAACCACACCTTGTCACCATCATTGAATCGCATAATTTTTATGTCATATCGTCTCATCTTCTCTGTTGTCAAACTGACTCATTCTTCTGCACAGTTGTGCATCACTTCAAACTGCGCCTAGAGATTTTGAACGTATTCTTCAGGTGATGAAGGCGCATCTGGAGGGTGACCAAACAAGAGATCACAAGGCAGATGAAGATCCTGGCTAAAGCAAATCTGGGATTGTGATAGGCCAGTAAGAACAAAGGTAACTTCTGGCCCCAGTTCTGCTAGTTTCTAGAAACCATCAGTGAGATTTTATTAAGGATGGTGCTGTCTGACTGTTAATATAATGGTGTCATTCAGGCTTTGTCTCTTCTGAGTAGTTTACAGTGTTCTCTAATTAAAGCTGAGATAAAATTCTTTCCTTGATCAGAACAACTGAAGAAGCACTCAAAACCTGGAAGGCCATTATTATCCCAAGTATGATGAAAGCCTCTTAATTAGAGACTAAGCTTTAGTCCCTTTTGTAAAGTAATCATTATTTTGATTACACTAATGCACGTAATGCATCAGAAAATCTATAAATGAAGCTAATTTACAATGTGATATAAATTTTATTCAAAGATATGAAGATACAGATTTTATTAACTTGTCAAAAATTAATAGGTTAATTTAAGAATTTTTGCACTAAGATTATCTCTTTGTTGGGAATACATTTATATATGAACAGCATTTTTTCACGGTTAAAAATAAATTAAAAAAAAACTTGATTGACTGATGAGCATCTATAATCTGTGCTGAATGTAAGTTCTACTAATTTCTCTCCCATGCTACAAACTTTTATCAAAATTGAAACCCTTTTTGTGAGAAAATTTCCCTTTTTTGGGAGAGAATTGGATATAGTGAACCAAACTTCTAGTCTCATGAAGTTTGTTACAGCTAAATTAATTATATTTTTAAATTAAAAAAAAAAAAAAACTGAAATGTTTCAGATTTTAAATTATGTCCAAAGGGGAGTTTTTTTAACGTTTTGAGTGTTACTTTTATTTATTAAATATCATGTTCTTTGCACTTAAACCATAAAATTCAGTTCAAGAGCAATATCGCAAAATAATGTTAAATTAAGCATATCTTTAAAATTTCCGATATACACAGTCTCGCGAGCTGGAGATAAAGTATTTTTTTTCTATATAACGTTGCCATTTCTCGCTTTTAAAGCATTGAGTTTGTAAATCAAAAATTCGTTAAAGTTTTACAAAATATAAAATCTATAATAAAACAAATTCCAAATTTGGGATTTCAGATGCCCATATTCGCAATAGGAATTCGTCATTCAAAATTCGATGGCTCTATGTACCATTGTTTTATCACAATGCGAGAAATAGACAATCATTTATGCAGATTTTTCATTATTTAATTTCTTCAAATATAATGCAAGACTCTAACATTTTGTGGCAACAGTTTGAAAAGTGAACCGACGTTTATGAGTCCGACGCAAAATCGCAAAACGAAAACAATAGTCCTTCAGGGACAAAGCCCCTTTGGACTAAAAAAAAATCAAATTTTTTTATTTATTATTTTTATTGTGGCTATAGATAAAAAAATGATCAATGAAAACAATTTTTAATGCCTACTGATGGCATCAAAAATATGAACAATTCATTTTTTAAAAATAAATATTAAAATAACAGGCAAAATCAAAAAAGCTCTATTTTTGCCAGTTAAGACAAAGTCTATTGTACTTATTAGTTGTTTTGAAAGTTTACTTAAAATGTTTAATTTGTGACACTTTAATACCGCTAAATTAAAAATAGAAATCCTAGCTTTCTGAAGTCAGACAAATAAAACTTAAAATAGAAATTAATTCTACAACTAAAATTTAAAAAGGCTTTGATTTTATCAGCGGCCGAGTGGTCATTTATAATTGATAGTTCAGTCAGGGGTTTAGTTCAGTCCCACCTATGTATTACTATTCATTTATAATTGATAGTTAGTCAGGGGTGCCATGGGTGTTTTTGTGGTTTTCCCAATGTGTAACCTATATATGACCTAGTTCCCTTAGAAAGTCCTCCACAAAGGCATTTTTCTCTTAGGCAGATAGCGCTCATGTACTTTGCGATAATTATATAACCCAAACCATAAAAAAGCTATGAAAAATTTTAAATTGTACAGCTTATTTGCTTTCAACATCACTTAGCATAAAATACATAATTAATAAAATAACGAAATTCCATAATAAAAGTTCATGAACATTACAATTTATCACATAAATTAAATATGTCTGTATGAAATCAGTTTTGTAGATCTCTTCAGCCTTATAACAATGAATGTCATTAAATTTTCAGGTAAAAAAATTTTGCAACATAAAATTTAATTTCAACATCTATAAATTTATTTAAATAAAATTGTTTTATTGGATATAAATAAATATTTGAGGTACTTTCAAAAAGCATGTATTTACAATCCATGAACATGTAAAAATGAAATAACTGCACTTTTTCTTTCATTTATACACATTTGGTATTTACAAGTTTAAAATCTGAGACTTTACGCTGAAAAAACAAACACACCAAAATCTTTCCTTGGAAAAAAATCATTTCGGGAAATATTATTATTTGTTGTCATTGCTCTAATTTCTTGCCTGCAATAAAAAAAGAAAAATACTTATTATAGTTATCAGGAAAAAACTATATATATATATAAAACAATGAATCAGTTATCCTCAATATGACAGTTTACATATATAACAAAAAGCAGGACTTTACAATTAAATTTAAAGATTTAGGTAATATATATGTATCCAATTTATTTCACATTGGTCAATAAAACAGCTTATAGTCCATATAAAGATTATTTATATATACCCATAAATCTTACTGAAGACTTTTCCATATCATATTGTAAAAATAATTAAAAGTATTTACGTGATTACTAATTTAAAAATTGATTTAGAAAATTTTTGCAAATAGAAAAAAGTAAAAATAATTAGACACTTTATAAGAATATGAGAATTCTAACAGATATTCTAAGCTTACAGCTAAGGAATACCATATTTACTTGGGCATTTCTCCCCTTTTCTTTGCTACTGGAAAACCAGGAGGGGAAAAATATAGTATTTTTTAAGAGATGGCTTATATATATAATTATTATTAAAAATTGCACACATAAATTATTATACTGTGTATTTAAAAGGATTATTATATTATGCATTTCAAAGAACTTATCAAATTTAAATTACCATATATTCCCACATATAATTTTTATTTTAATTTCTCCTGCCAACTTAACTTCAATTATTAGGCACAGAGTATTCTACATCCAACTTTAAACAATTATTCTTATATACAAAATAAATTAATAATAATAAAAATGCAAAGTTTTCTTAGAACCACAGGACTGATGTCTTATCATAAAGCAATTGATATGAGAGTCATTATGAAATGGCATTCACATCATCATGCTTTAACTGCAAATTCCAATCTCTTAACAAACTCCTGTATCCCGACGAAGTACATGCTCATCATAGTGCATTCTCAAAATAAGGCACAGAGTTTTATGAAAGTAGTTTCAACATTAGAGGAAGGAGAGTTCCATAAATATAAAAATCTAATATTTTTGTGGCTCTCGTAAAATAAAATTTCTACTCAGTAAAATATTTGCTATGATTTCATAAATTCAAAAAGTTGTTTTATCTTATGTCCAAAATCAGCAGATATATGCATAATTTGCTATTTTTATAAGGTCAGTTGCAAATTTTGTTACAAAATTAGTAACGAGCATAATCAAATTCTGAATTGTCAATAAAAGTAATTTTAGTTTTGTAGTTGCTCTCTATATTTGGTAAAAAATCTTAAAACTTTGAATACAACAGATTTGGTAGATTTTAAAAGAATATTATTTTCTTAATGTTTATATTAAATTTCATAATTACATATTTATTGAACCCTTTATGTGTATTTATTTTTTAAACATTTCCTTTGTAACTTGCATATTAAAAAATATTAAAAACATATTTATTAAATTTAATTTAAATATGCATACATTTAATTTCATATTTTTTAATACTTACATCAAAAATCTAGGAAGGCGATTGATATTCAGTTGAAAGTCTATTATTTTCAACTGGCACAACGTTTTCAATGATGGAACTGTAATTAAATTTTGAATTATCCATCAATTAAAATACACAACTTTAAATCAGTATTAACCATGTTTAACTACCTTTCACTTAATTTACCTTTTACTTAATTTACTTAATTTTGCTGAATAAAATATATGTGTTGTATTTACAACATGCTAAAATGCTTATTCTCTAATTACAACCAAATTAAGGAATTTCGAAAAGTATTGCTAATTTAAGAAATCTCATGTGGACACCACGACTTCCTTGCAACAGCCTATTAAATAATACACATTTTTTGCTGCATTTCATTTAAACTTATTTCCTTGAATTTCATTAGAGATAGATTTCTCATTAATTTAATTCAGTTCTCAAATTGCGGCAAAGCAAACATACATACAAACTCTAAACATCTTCCTTAAAAATTGTAAAATACGGAAAAACATAAACACAAAACATGGTTAAAACAGTTAAAAAAAAGCAATTTTTACAATTAAAACTAGAGTTTCTACACAAAAACACGCAATTTGGCCAGCAGGCAAGAAGGCAGATTTTTTGGTGCACAAAACTGAAAATTTATTTTTCGTCCAACTCGGCAGAAAGACACTAAGGGTGCAGAAACTGACTTGAAACTCACTATTCTACTGTTTTAAATGTAAAAAAATTGGCGGTTCATTAGGCTTAACTCGCCACTTAAAGTTCTAAATTGTTGATAATTCTACAACAATTGCATGCAGCTTAACTAAAAGCATAAAAACCTTAATCAGAACATAAAAACTACATAATTCAATCACTTTTAAAGCAAAAAACACACAATTTACCAATTCAACGAGCCAAGTAACACAGTGGGTGTATATATATAACATCCAGACGTGAGTGGTTGATATTTTCATTGAAATATGATACCCGAAATTTTTTACAATTACAATACTTCCTTTACTTTATACAAAGAAGTAAAAAGACAAAAAAAAAAAAAAAAAAAAAAAAAAAATCTACGATTTGGGCACAATTTTAACATTTCACTTATTTAATTTAAATATACAGCCATATAGCTATACCAATAAATGAATTTGCTAGAAGATACCCATTTATTTTCACTTAAATGCCTTAACAAATATATATATATATATATATATATATATATATATATATACATATATTATGTAAAATGAAATCTGTTGATTCTATATGTTAGTGCAAGCTAGCTTTCAGTACATTGTGATTGAGAATAATTTATCCCAGCATCATTTAATAATGAGAAAACTATCATTTAGGTTATATTTGCAAAGTTTTACATTAGTGGAGTTTGATGAAAAATGTGTGAAAGATTCTAAATTCAATAAAGAATAGGCTGGTTGTTTTATTTTGTGAATATGCTGCATCTAGGGTTCACACACTTTGCACTTTTGTTATTGAGAAATATATAAAATCTTTATAATAATATTATAGTATAAGGTATTTCTCCCGCCTTCGTAGTGTGGTGGTCTGCACACTGGGCGCGTATTCCAGAGGTCCACGGTTCGATTCCAAGCGAAGGTATTGCTTATTTTTCAAGTCTCCTGCTTCCAAAAAATACCTTATGTTTCTACAGTGAAGCCCGACTAAAAGGGTGGTTGATGATGATTCTCCACATCCAGGATTTGGTGATTAGGTCTCCTAAAAAACTCCACTCACCCTTTAAAAGGAGTATATATGGTATTTCTCCCACCTTCTTAGCATGCCTTTGTAGTGTGGTGGTCTGCATGCTGGGTGCATATTCAGAGCTCCGTAGTTCGATTCCCAGTGAAGGCATTGCTCATTTTTCAATTCTCCTGCTTCCAAAAAATACCTAATGTCTCTACGATACATTTAAGGGTCTTGTTGCTTTGCCTATAACTTATACAACACAATCAAATCTTTGGATGACTGTAGAGCTACTTGAAAAACGTTTTTCCCAACATTTTGTACATAGTTGTTAAAACAAATTCTGAAATGCTTGGCCATTTAAAGGACATTAAAGCCGTTCTGAATATGGTCAATTGTAGGGCATTATGGCTTCTAAATTGTGAAACATTACTGGGTCATATCTTCCACCTAAAGTAATAGTTTTGATCTAACTTGAGGTGTTGTTTAAGGCTTTAAATGCAACTGCAGGATTTCATTTATGCAAAATTTATTAAATTCTAAATGCAGCATTAATAACTTTCAAACTCAGTTCAATTAAAAAAGATGCAATTTGCCTGGCTTACAAAGATTAAACAGTAAAATGTCATTAAATGCATAGTGAAAATTATGGCCAAATGCCCTGAATCAAAATTAAATCAATGAAGGTAAAAAAAAGTGAGGATTTAATGATTGAACATTCTAAGTTACTGAGGAGAAGTGAAAATCTTTTCTTTGAATAATTAATTAATAATACTGAATGAAATTACTGAATATATTGAAAGTGATAAAAATTACCCAAAAGCTGGGTGAAACATCAAAATTCAAAGCTGGCTGAACCTGTAGCTATCAAAGGAATGGAAAATGATGAAGAAAATTCAACCACGTCTATTTGGTAAAAGATTGGGGAGATGTTATATATATTTCTAAAATTCATTAAAAAAATACATAATTATAATAGAGAAATAATGAAAATTAGCATTCTATAGAAAAAATTTTTAAGAAAAAGAGTGAGATTTAATCCAAATTGCAGAAACTTGTTATTTTGCTTATAATCCCAGGGTATAATGGCAATCATCTGCTTGGACATTAGAAGGTTCACTGCAGCCACAAAAACTTATATTTCATATATCTTGAGTAAAGACCATGTTAATGACTTTGTTTGACTGCAAAGGGATAATAGGAATTTATTACTTCTGAGGATAGAGGGTGAATTCCACGTTTCATAAAAATATAGCAGAATGATAAACATCTCATTCAGTAACACCCCAATGAATGAACCACAAGATAACATGAAGGAAAGCATTATATATGAATTTAGTCAGGTATTCAGGTATCTTGCCCCCAGTGCTTACTTCCATAGGCATCTCAGCACTTTGTTCTTAAAGACACAGACACATATAAAAGTTTTGTTATTGGTGACAAATATCAGAATAAAATTTCCTTATTGTTATATTTGTTTTGTTACCAATGTGTTTATACAAACATAACCATTCAAAGAATATAATATTTCTAAAAATATCTATTCTTAAAAAGTAATTGCATGAACATAGTCCATTCCAAGGCTTTTTTTAAAAAACCAATCAAATTCCTTTCATGGTATAACATTTGTTTGTTGTAAAAGTTTAACAGTATAATCAAATGCACGAAGAAAAATGGGCATAATATAATTGGGAAAATTAGGTTTATATCATGCTATGATAATTTGGCATATATTTTTCATGTATAAGCTGAGAATTTTCAGAAAATGTTTTATTGCTGAAGTTTGAGAGTTGGTTTAAGTACAAGTTCAAAATGATTTACATATCATTCAATCGTAAAAACAATACACTCAAAAGTCGTTAATCCGGACACCCATAATCCGGAATGATCTATAATCCGGATCTCAAAGCTACAAACATTTTGTGCATGCGTCAACGCATAATGCGTTCACGCATGCGCATAGGCGTTTACGCATGTGCGTAATACTTTTGCGCATGCACATAATATGTTTACACATGCGCGTTTAATGTATAACGGACGGTATAAGCTAATCTAAAATGATCTAAATATCTATTTCAGTTAATGTAGCAGATTGCGTTGTTCCTTAACCTATAAATTGGATCTGGCTTATTATTTTTTACAGACCTCTACGGCTGCGAATTTGCGTGTGCGCGTGCGCAAAATACGTTTACGAATGCGCGTTATGGCGGCATAAGCTAAGCTAAAATTTTCTAATTATCTATTTCAGTTAATGTTGCAGATTGTGTTGTTCCTTAATCTTCGAATTGGATCCAGCTTATTATTTTTTGCAGACTGTTAGAGCAATTTTATAAAATTAAGCTTGAACTTTCGATTATGTCAAATAGAATTTCCGATTTATATTTACTAATATGTAACAGATCTACAAAGCGAAAGTATGTTTCGGAGTCCATTAAACAAAAAGTGGAATTGCTGCAAAAAATGGAAAAAGGCATATCCTTTGTTTATCTAAACTTTAACGTTTGTTTATCTTTAACGCTGTGGCTGGCGCGCAATGAATTGGAAGTTGATCTGTCAGCACTATCCTTATCTTCAGGGCAGATGTTTTTATTTTATTTGGCTTATAATTGCTTACTAAATGTAGTATTTCATTTCGATGTACTCTGTCTTTGATATGATTAAAATCAAATGCCTCGTCATTATAATTCGCTTCCGATAGCGAAGAAAGTAACAGAGGTTATTGAAAACGAAAAAAATTCGATTGACAAATTAGTCGGTATTCTCGACACAGCAATTATAGGACTTCAACAGCGGAACTTTGTAACTGAACAAGAAATTATGTCTGTTTATAGAATTAAAGAGAATGTATTAGCACATAAAAAATGAAACAACTTACATTGAAAGAAATGTTTGATAAAGTAAACAAATAAATATTAAGCTTTTTCTTTTGTAAATTTTGATACACTTTAGATCATAATTGTTCTTTATTTCGTAAATTACGGTTTCATATTTTTAATTTTATCATTTCTGCATGCCATTTTACCAGATTTAAACTGATGATCTATAATCCGGAATCGCTGAAGTCCTGACGAGTCCGGATTAACGACTTTTGACTGTATAAACATAATCTTTTTAATGTAAGCCTATATTCAGTAATGAACAGATAACTCAATCTGGGAAAAAAATATATATATATAATGCACACAAGATAGATTTGTTAGATCTCCACAATACACAGAAATCTACTCTTCCACTACTTAGATAAGTTTAAATTGACTAATATGATTAACGCAAATCCACAAAAAATATACTATGTCTGTGAGAACAGTTAATATCCTCTACTGCAAGTAGAAAGTAAAAATCTAAAGTTAATATGCAAGCATAAAGTAAGGCTTATGTTTATAAACTTATAATAACTATACTGGTTATCATAAATTAAGGAAAAATCACAAAAATAGCAATAACTCCCTCAAAAATAAGGCAAACCGTGTAAAATTTGAATATGTTGCCAAGTAAGAGTAGCTGAGTAAAACTCCAAAATGCAAATTAGTGGCGCTGTACTTGGAATACGTCATCTGTGAGGAGCATAAAAGTCCACGTTTGACAGCAAGTCCACATATTTCACTGTGATAGTGACATCAGAAATCTGAGATAGCCAATTCGTAACAATGATCTCCAAGCATCATTTGCCTGCAGAACTACGACAAAAAGCCATTGGGAAACTAGAGGCAGGCCAAAGTCAAACAGAAGTAGCCAGATGGGCTAAATGTGAGTCCTTCTGTGGTTCATAGACTTCATAGACATATGGAGAGGACAGCTCGATCCCCGGACTTGAATCCTATCGAGCACTTTTGGGATGCTTTAGGGAGACGTCTAGCTGCTCCCAATCCATCCCCTTAGACCCTTGCCGCGCTTGCAACTGCTTTGCAAGAGCAATGGCTCTCGCTTCCTATGGAACTGATAGACCGCATAATTGAAAGCATCACACATCGCTGAATGTGCTGTATTGCTTCTAGAGGCAATTATATTCCATATTGAAGGTACTTTTACTATAACAAACTGACATCTTTGATTTGTTCATTTTATACATGTGCTAATTTCTATACTACCATAATTGTCTGGTAATTTCTTTTTATATTATTTGACACCTTACTATGTGTTGTATATTGTGGGTAAGTTTCATAAAATTCTACATGTAACTTTTTCTGTAATCGTGATTTTTCCTTAATTTATGATAACCAGTGTACATAACATCACATTCTATAAATATAAAATAAAGTCAGCAGTAATTTCATTTTTATGTTTCATTTATGTTCTGACAAAATAATTTTTATAAATAATTAAAAATTATAATTCTGACAAAAACACAAACCAAAAATATATTATTTTCAATGTACACTAATGAATTCAGCAGATACTTACAGAAATCCAGCACATATAAATCAGAATGATCAATTAATTTTTGGAAACCTTCACTTATATCTAAAAAGATTGATTCATCACTGGGAGGACTTCAGTTAAAAAGAAAGAAAAGAAAAATATAAAAGTACATATAAACAAAACACTGAAAATATAATTTAAAGCAATATTTCTACTACTGATTATACCATCACTATGTAATTGATAATTTAAATTTTCAATTTATTGGAATATTCACATTTATATTAATTATTACACTCAAATTTACAGTTATTTTGGCACTATTCTTAATTGCTAGAATTCTATGCTTCATGAACTTGCAAATATTTTCTGAATCGTTGTGAATAATTCAACCAGTTTTTCAAAATCCTTTGATTCAGCTTTGGAAAATTAAAAATAAATAAATAAATAAATAAATAAATAAACCACTAAAAACACAAAGCTAAGTATTCACTATAAATTAACAAACAAAAAGAATACTTTATGAAATGTTTTCCAATAACTGAATTGTTTACTTCATAAACTATCAAATAACAGTCTAAAAATTGTTTCTTGTCTAGTTATAGCCATTTTCTAACACAAACAGCATATGTTACTGGCATTCTCAATTTCAATAAAAACCTGCCAAACCACAAAAAAAAAAAAAAAAAAAGTGTGCAGATGACCTTCATAAGTAATGTATCTGCAAAAGCCTGATATGAACCTCTAAAAAATAAGTAAGAAAATTTCCATTTAAAGTTCTAATTTACCTGCATGTTACTCAAATCAAAAGTAATTTATGATTGTTAGAGTATATTGCAGCTAAACCATAACATATGAGTACTCAAATAAAAAGTCTGGGGTTCAAATTTTATAACATGTATTATTTTAAGTTTGTTCATTTTGCATAAAAATATGACAGGAAAAAACTAAGAATACTTGACTCCCTTTTTCTTTTTTAAGTTTATCTCTTGATGCCAAC
Source organism: Stegodyphus dumicola (assembly GCF_044657685.1). Lineage (NCBI taxonomy): Eukaryota > Metazoa > Arthropoda > Arachnida > Araneae > Eresidae > Stegodyphus > Stegodyphus dumicola. The sequence goes on from NC_140779.1 coordinate 45,606,711, forward strand.
TTTGTAAAACATAGTTTAGTTTTATAGCAGGGAAAAAAATAAAGAGTATTAATGAATATATTACTTCAAAAAAGAATGCAATGAGGATATGAAGATTTATTCTTTAATAAATCCTGATTAAGTAAATCCCCTTCTTCAGGAAGATTAAACATACATAGCTCACTCACATCAGGATTAGTAGCAGAAGTGGACTGGATTACAAACTTCTGTAATTCTTTTGTGAAGGGACTACATTGCTTGGAATTACAGCAAACCATTCTAAGGTTGCTTAGGATGCTTTCGTATACACCATTTAAAAAAAACTGGGTCATATTCAAACTATACACGAGGAAAATATTTAAAAAATGCCTGGTTATTCTTTGGATTATGGTAACTTGGCGATTTTTTGGCGAAAATTTGGTGACCAACCCTGCTACAGCAACCTGCTAGTTTTTGTTTGGACGCCATTTTGTTTTCACAAAGTAAAAGCTTCTTTTTTTTTTTTTTTTTTTTTTTTCCCCCCCCTCAACATTTCCAACATTTTTATCCAACAATCTGCTAGCCGAATTACGCTTATGCTACAACTTTTATGGAACAAAAGTGCTTAATCATGACGAAGATTAGGTGCGAAATTGGGACAGTGCAGAATCGCCCACTGCTTGCCGCGTTTTTACGAATTGCACATACACGGTATCATCCATGTACACGTCGACCTATTTTCACTTAAAAAAACATCCCAGAATTGCACAAAAATGGCATTGCGCACACTCTTGACTATATCCATGTACACTGCTAAAGTCCTAGCTAGTAACCTTTATCGCCTTACCAAAATGTCACCAAACTACCTGTTACCATATTCCAAAGATTAGGCAAATGTCCATGCACATAACTTGTTTGCCATGATTAACAGCAGATAGATGTTTATGGATTTTAAATCAAAATCATCCAAAGAGATATTTAAACAAGTTGAATGTATTCATTCTTAGATTAGATGCCATTCCTACTATTCTTTGAAATTCTGTTAAAGTGTCAATATAAATCTTATATAGACATTTCACTATTTTATTATTAATCAAATATGAGCAAGATGATTATGATAGCTAAATTTTTTTAAGTTTATTATTTAGTATATTTATCCCTTTAATGGCTGCAATATTAAAGGATTCTTTTTTCCCAAATATATGCAATATCCATCAGTTATAAACTTGTAATGTGAACTGTGTTTGCTCGCACCCACTGCAACAATTATTAATGATTACTGCATATATTATTAATGATTCCTTTAAATAAGCATGGAAGTTAATCCTTTTAATACAAAATACAACAAAATACATGGTATCAACTTTCTTTTAAGGTTTTCTAATCAGTCTGATGAAATACGAGGACGTTCAATTCACTTAAATTTCAATTTTGTTTGGAAACCCAATTTCATCATAACTTAAAATGAGCTATTAAAAATCCATGCATAAAAAAATTATATATATTAATAAGAACAGCCAGTTTGTGTTTTGATGCAGGCATGAAGTGTTTTACAGATAGCATTTTTGAAAAAGATTGCAAAATTTATCAATATGATGTTTTCATGCTATTGATTGCTTATCACAAATGCAGCCTTCTGAAACGGCATTGCTTGAAAATATTTGCCAGGCTAACTAAAGCTCACACTTATAATCTCTTTTAGGAGGATTTTGATAAATCACAGAATTATCCCCAGACATTGGTCAGCGGCATCTGTGATTTTCCTGCCAACACATCAACAGAAAGATAATCTCAACTGGGTTTTGATCTTTAGTGGTGCAGCAGTTCCTTTCAACGATGGATACAAAAAAAGATATGGATTCAAATGACAGGACTGATAATTTAAGACATGACGTGGATTTACTTGAAGCCGAATTTAATGACATCAATTCAGAAAAACTCGGTAATATCATTAATGGAATATATATATATATATGATTGGTGCAATAAATTGCAAAGAAAGAAGAAGGTGTACAACTAATCTTATAGCAGTCCCATATATAAAATTTCAACCTTCTATGACTACTCGTTTTTGAGTTTCGTAACATCAGTACATATGAAAAAAATCTTTTCTAAATCCATTTTAAATTCATTTCACAATCCGTTTTCGAAAAAAGAGTCTTTTATTCTGTTTGTACATATAGATATCATACAAAAATATCATTCAAAGGGATTCAAGCGTGGTTAAAATGTAAATTTTCCTTGAAATATGATACCCACAATTTTTCGCAATTACTATACTTCCTTTACTTCATACAAGGAAGTAAAAAAACATAGCTAAATTTCAGCTATGTGTGTGTGTAAAGAATTTATTATAATAAGGAATTTTTTATCGAAAAGATTATCCTACTCTATAAAATATTGTTTAGGATAATAATTTAAACTATTGTTAACTGGAGAAATTTTTTTTAAAAGGGGAATTAAAGTTAGAACATTACACTTATGGGAGAAACAAACTAAAAACTATTAATTACCTTCAGTTTAATGTTTCAAATACAATTTTCAAAAGCTAGTAAACACTAAAGCCTGATGATCAATGAATGCCAAACACATGTTTTATTCTTCATGCCACTATCAGTTTTAAATTGTTGCTAATTGTCCATAACTGCAAATTAAAATTTCTAAAAATCTCATATTAACAAGAACTATTCTTACATGCACTTGGGACTCTACTAGTTTAAAACAAACAATAAAGTAAATCTATACTCAAATTAAATGCAACATGTATTCTTCCCTAAATAGGAAATTCAAGGAAGAAGAAAAGCAAATTTAATAAATACTAACCTGCTGCCCCCAAATAAAAATAATCGGTTTCCAACAACGCACGAACAGTGCCGCCTGCGAGGACAAGGTCCATCACCTTTAGCATGCATTTCAATCCAAGCATTCTTTTCTAATAAAAGATATAATTAAATGCAGAATATAAATGATTACAGTTCATGAAGTGTGAATCAGTTAGAACTGTAAATAAACTTCAGCTCCTTATCAAAATATTAAATGTGAAATACTAAACAAATTTAAATACCTTTAATTGGTAAATGGTGAAAAGTTGTAGTAAAATACTTTTGGCAGATTTTTTTATTACAGAAGGAGAAGATATATTTTTCCCCAATGCACAATGCCTCTTACTTGCTCAGAGAATAAAAGCCATCATTGTCCTGTGTGTTGATCCTCGTTTAGAATTATTCCACATACAGCAGAATTTTTAAATTGGAATTAAATTACTTACAGATAATTATTGCTTAATTTTCTTTAAACTTCATATCTGTAATTTTGTTTTCCTGTGGATAATATTTGTTTTCATATGTATAGTTATAATTTTAGTATTTCACATATTTCATTGATGTAATATTCTTTATATTATTACACATTTAGAATTAATGTATTAAATACTTAACTTCAAATACTGAGGTCATTATATTAAAATGCTGATTTTATCTGAATTTTTTTGTAAGATTAGGCTTAACTGCTGAAAATATGCGGGCTCATGGCAACACTCCATTTCGGGGGTCCCATGACTGCGCTTCATTCTCCATGTTCTGGTCCTCGAGGGGATAAGAGCTAATGTAAACACATGTTGCTTCTGAGCAATCATGCCAAATAAAGGGATATGTAAAGTTCTAAACAAAACAAATGTAGAGAAATAACATATAAAAATTCACTTTTCATTTGAAAAAAATTACATGTGCATAAAAAACAACCACTGAGTAATGCATGACCCTGTAACTGTCTAATGCTTATCTGCTTTCAAGACAATTGTACAAACTATATTTATGTGGTATTTAAATACAGAATTTATTTTGCTCTGGGAAAAAAATTCAACACACAGACTTTAGCATAATGTTGAAGGATGTTATGGATCTCATAGGCAAAAATAATTATAAACAAAATAAAAATCAATAGGTTTTATTTTCTACTTTAGTCATTATTTTATATATAATAAACAACTAGGTTATGGCTATTTATATTTTAAATAAAGAATATCAACAGGGTTCATTCAATACTTTCATATAGGATATCACTTCATAAAAAAAATCTACTATAAACACAGTTTTCCAGAATACATATAGCAACAATTACTGCAACAAGTTGTAAGCCAAAATTACCCATTTAAAAAATTAAAGCATTGCTCAATTGAAAATAAAATTCCTGTATAACATTATAAGCAGTACAAAAACAGGAACTGAACATAAATATGTAAAAAATATCTCCCACATCGGTAATATCTTTCTGAAATTCTCCTCCTGAAAAAATGGCCCTCTTTCTTGAGTATACAGCTTATTAAGAGTAATTATGTCGACATAGTGTTCTGTTAATGCAGTTTATCTATTATGCTTTTATAATTCCATCACTTACATCCAGATCCATTCTGAACAATACACGAACAGAGGTAATATTCTCTCTTATGTTTCAGAATTTCAAAATATTTATATAGATAATAATACTAACATTAAAAACAGCACCATGTAATTGTTAAGTGCTATGCAACATCTACAAAGCACCAATCATAGATGTTATAGATGCTGATATGCAGATGTATTCCAGTGAGATCAGAACAACTCAAAATGGACATTTTAGCACAATAACTAAGGTTAAATCAGCATAACAAATGATAGGAAAAATCATCACCAATAAATGCATGAAAATATATCTTGCAAGAGAAGGTTGTTCAAATATCAACATGTTATTCCAAAAAAGAATTGAAAGCTATTAATATATAATTAAATGAATTTTTTCAGTGATGACCATAAAAACCATTACAATTAAAACTCCATATAAGAAACCAGGGACAACTGGATTATTATATTTTGGATACCTAATGCAATCTTTTGATTCTTTGTATCAATAGAAATTTTGGTACTATTCCGTTTTGAGGACCGTAAAAAAATTGCAGCGAAAATGTATGCACAAAAGTGCCAAATCTAGCAAATGTGGCCATTTAACAGCGCGCCAAATCTAGCACACACGCTGATTTCAGATTGCGTAAGTTTATATAGTTCTATGTTTCTCAAGAGGCCATTGAAATACTAGTTTAATTTTAAATCCTTTTTTGATATCGTATGGATTTTACAATTTGGGAATTGCCCATGACGAAAAGTCTGCAATAGAATTTTTGGTAAAGTGCAGAATCACCCACTGCTTGACGCATTTTTAAGAATTGCACATACTCGGTATACATGGATACATCGACCTATTTTCACTTAAAAAAAAAAAAATATCCCAGAATTGCACAAAAATGGCACTGCACACACCCTTGACTTTATTTATGTACACCTCGACCTATTTTCCCTTAAAATGTAAAAGAAAATTGACAAAAATCCAATTGTTTTACCCTTGTAAAAAGCGGCAAACAAATAAGTGGGCAATTCTGCACTTTGCCGAGAATTTTTTCAAAGAAAAGGCATAATTCCTTATAGAAAATTATGTTTGAACAACAAACGAGATGAAACTATGCTTTAGCGATAACTTGGTAGTGAAATAGCGATGCAGGCATCCATTCAGTTATGTTTAGCAATTTTTATATAAATTATAATAATGATCTGAAATAATTATTTACTCTTATGCTTCCATTCAGTCATGTTTAGCCTTTTTTATATAAATTATAATAATAAAAAAGTATTATATGAAATTAGCCTTTATCTAAATTAAAACATCAATCTTAGATAGTTATTTACTATTATACTTCCTTTCTTGCGTTAGGGTTGCCGCAATTATTTTTGGCAGCACTGGCATCAACAATAGTTAGCAATTTTATACAGCCCTCAAAACCGAATAGTACCAAAATTTTTATCTATAATAATAAAAGCAAGTGTAATGTGTCTGTCTCTCTGTCTGTCTGTCTGACCGAGCTCTCCAGCCAAATCTATCGCACGCAGGGACCTGGAATTTTTTATACGGAAGCACAAAGGGGCTGGCCACCAGACCTCGAAGCCCGATTTTCAATTTTTGAATTAGAAAAATTTTTTAAAAATTATTTATAATTAATTAATCACGGTTTTTTTGACTCACTGATATTATTATTTGTTTTCAAATAACGTTCGATTGTAACAATTGATTTCTTTATTCTAGCGTTAGTTTGCTGTTTTGACGATACATTAAATCGATTAATTACAATTCATTTCTTTTTTGTAGCTTGTGGGGGGGGGGAAGAGAGAGAGACAGTCTACATGTCCTACACTACTATTCCTGCATTTTCACATTTATCTGCATTTTCTAAATGCACGGGCAACGCCGGGCGGGTACAGCTAGTATCCAATAATGTCAAAATAAGAACAGCCAACAGATTACACAAGAAAAGAAAGAAGTCATGAGATGGATTATCATTCTGTTTTATGCCAGTGAAACTTGTTTTTGTGAATAAATCACACAAACAAGGATTCACTGTAAACAATGCTGCCTACAAGCAAAAATAGCACATGTAGCCACTAAGGATAACACATTTTTTAGGTTATCAATGAAGCTGTTCTCACATATAATCATTAAATAAAGGTATATTTGCTTTCAATTATTAATATGCTTCATTTATACACAGCATCAACTCTGCTAATTGCCCAGGAGGTTAAAAATGTTGGAGACAGGCCTGAATGAAATTTTAGCAGTAGTATGCTTTACTGAATATGAACGATTTTGCAGTTCTGTAATGACCTGACCTACCATACTCAACTGATATTACTGGAAGGAATACTGGATGCTACATGTTATCTTTCAGTCACCAGGATTACATCTAATACGCTTTTTTTTGCAATGCATGCAATCTTCCCATACACCGAAAATGTACAACACAGGGCTTACAAAAGTAAGTTAAATAAACATTAAATATTACGTGTATAAATAAAACGATCAAAAACAGAGAACAGCAGTCTGGACTTCACGAAAAGAGATAAATTCTCTGGCCAAATCAAGCTGATCATTTTCAAATCATTCTGCACGTATAATCTAGGGCCATCAAAGGCAGGAAAAGTCAAATGTTTTAGCAGAATAATGCTACCATTTAGCAAATGAGATCATCCAGTACTTTGTGTCAATGAGTCAGACACTGGTGACTATCTTTTATGTCCATCCTAACTTACAAGTATAAATGTTAATATGAGAAGTAGGTACTTTTTTGCCGGCACAAATTTCGCCAAGCAGACTTTATTGGCAACAACATACAGTACACACATAAAAGTGTTAACAAATGTTAGTTCTACGATTTTTTTTTTTTATTTTGAAGGCACAAACATTTTAACATCATTTAAAATTTTGTAAAAGAACCAGTAAATAAAGACAATAAATTTGTAAAAAGACAAGAATTTACTATGCTTTCATGGCTCGACATACTGATTCGCCGGTTCATATCACGTGAGCCCAAGTGATCTCAGCTCACGTAAACTACGCTACAAAAATCTAATTCTCTCAATAATTATCTAGATTAATTTCAAGTTGAATCTTAATTTGGAATACAAGTTTAAATGCAAGAATTATTTCAATTTGTACGAATAGCATATTCAGAAATTGTGTAAAACTGCAGTACTTTACTTCGTTAGTGCATTCTCATTAGAACTGATGAGTTGACTTTGCTTTTTTGCCCTTGACTTTGCTTTTCTATATTTTCGCCTTCGGGTGAGCGGTGTGATTGCATCCTAATTGACTTAATTACCGTGAATGGCTTTAGGGCATAAAATTGAACTATCTAGTAAAAATTCTATGTAATTGTAGGCCAGCATTGAAAAAAACAATCAATCTGGTAAAAAAACGGCTGCGACTTGTTTTGAAAATATGGCGTAAAAGGTTACCAGCGAGGATATTCTGTTTGGCATCAGCTGTACCATTATTGGCGACTTGATCGCCTGCACCGGCAAAATGGAAAAGTACCGAGAAGTATCCTCTTTTCTATGACCATCTCAAATGATAAATGTTAATCTCATAAGGTATAATTTTTCTCACTTTCACGGATCGAAAGCATGTTGATCCAATTTCTATCAGACGAATAATATATAATTCCTAATTAGTTCTCAGGAATGATAGGTTTATCTTCTAAGAAGACAGTCAGTAATAGATACTCCTACTTAACCAATGTCATATTGATAAAATAATCATGCTTTTGTGCCCATTATATGTGCATGGTATTAGTAACTTTAACTGATCAAGAAAAGATAGCTTTATTGCCAGATAATACTGAAACACAAATTATAAATAACAATTTGCTATTCCATAAATTTTCAATGAAAATCTCTATTTTCAAGAAAAACTTTGTACTTACTGTATAACATTGTACTTACCAGGACTGAATTTATAAATGTCATTATGATGTTCCTGGGTAAGAGCATTATAACCACCAATGATGTATAATTCATTTTCATATACAGCTGTAAATTAAAAAAGGAAAAATAATCAAATGGAGAAAACTATCCAATGAATAGCAATTGATGTTTTTAATATTTATGACTAAAAATGGATAAAAACACATATTTTTTCAATAACTCATAATTTTATATAACTCGTATCAAAAAATAAATTATACATCATTATAAACACCAGAAAGAACCAGAATCTTAACCAGAAAGAGCATTATAAACACCAATGATGTATAATTCATTTTCATACATAGCTGTAAATTAGAAAAGGGAAAATAATCAAATGGGGAAAAACTATCCAATGAATAGCAATTGATGTTTTTAATATTTATGACCAAAAATGGATAAAACCACACATTTTGAAATAACTCATATAATAAAATAAGACAGCAATAATTTAACATAATTAAAACCTCAAACTCTTTTAAACTAAATCACTTTTGTAAAACATTTACAAACATATCATAGATAGTTTAAGCATTTTTCAATTTTTAACTGGCAAAGAAATTACAGAAACTATAACAAAAAGATGTTTACGTATGCTAAATCTACTGAATGAGGTTAAATGAAAGATAGTTGGCAGCTCCAGATCAACATTATCTTGTAATCCAGTGGGATTCACCTTCACACACAGAAATACACACATTTTTTACCTTTTCTTTTCATACATGCGAAAGAGTGAAAAGAGGTGCTTTAGATTCTAGTTTTAAGAACTGTGTGAACAGCTGGATAAAATTTTCACAAGTGGAAGATGGAACATGTTGCTTAGAAGGCATCTGACAGATTGTGAGAAATGGCATGAAAATATGGAAATGGAAGCAGGACAGACACTATCACAGGTCTATAATGACCTAAAAGTAGCCAAAAGCATATGCCAGGAAACTGAAAATACTTTAAAGAAACTTCTGATGTATGCAGACAACCAGATAAAGGTTGAAAATGAACCACAACAAATTCTCAGAATTGTTATTAGAGATGCTGAAGCAACAAGTGTAGGTTGCCTAAATTTGTAGAACTAATTTCGAAGGCTTGAACAGAACTTTCTTCTTCAGCTGCAGTCTTTGAAATTTTGCATTAAAGAGCATAAGCCATCTGTTAAGAAAAACAAAATACATAAACCTTTAACTGATGGTTAATAAATCTCACCTTCCATTTTCCTGAAGCAAAATTATTCAAAAAACATTGCCTGTTTGCGAATTAGATTTCATATTCATAAAAATCTTTCAGTTTTTGTTATTGATCCCAATTCTAATCTACCTTTGGCTTTTAAGTAAATTGTGTCATTTTTAACTTTTTGTTAACAGATGGTATCAGTCTCTTTATTTCTTTCCTTAAGTGAAGCTTTCTTGAATTTCCTGGTCTTTGTTTTCGCATGAGCACAGGCTTGCTTCTCTGCCATTTTCACTCTTGCAGCTGAAGAAGTATGTTCTATTCAAACCTTTGAAACTAGTCTTAGAAATTTTTGCAACCTAACTTTCACAGGTTATTTTGGATAATCTCAGTTATTATTTGGCAACAATTTCTAAAAGAAATAAACAACTGATATCAGCTGATATCGCAAGGGAATCGCTGCAGTTATAAGAACTTGACTATTCAGATATACCATGAGTGACATGGTTCATAAAAGAGGGCTGTATGTAAGGAAATTCATGATTTCCACTCCATTAACTCCATTAAAATGTTGCACGGTTTCAGAAGAGCAGAGGTCACTGTGATTGGAGACCACAGCCTGGAGTTGAAATCAGTTTGCTGATGAATCTTGTTTTTGTTTGAAAAGTGATTTCAGACATGTTACAATTTAGAGAGAGTAAAACTTGTGCAATCGGTCTGTAAACATTCACGAAAGACACTGACAGAAAGATGGCAGAATTATGATACAGGTGGGACTCATTGTGAATGGATGCACAGGCTTACATATTTTTACCAGTGCAACTATGAATGCTAAAATATACGGATATGAGATTTTTTATCCTTATATTAGGTTGTTTAGGAGTACAATCTGTAAGAACTTTCTCCTAATACAGAATAATGTTCTTTCTTATCATACTGCACTAGTGGCCAATTATCTTAAGAGCAAATGGATCCAGAAGACAGAGAGGCCCACATACTTTCTGGATTTAAATCTGACTAACATCACTGCGCTCCTCCCCCCAAATCACACTCTGCAGCAGCTTCAAGGCACTACCACCATCATAAATGCACTTTGTTAACATAGGAACTCCTGATCAATGTACAACAAAGCATGGTAAATTGCTAAAAACTTGCACTTTGGTCAGAGGTGACCGTGCATCCTATCATTTCTTTCTATGTACATATCTAAAAAGGTGTAATATCGATTTTTCCCTACCCAAGACCTACATCACGCTGCCCATGTTCTTATTTATTTATTTATTTTATTTTTTCAGAACTAGGCAATTTTGCATTTTGAATACATGTCAAGCATAGTGAAATGAAGACTTTTTAAGTGTTCCCTGTTCATAGCTGCAAAATCATTAAAGTTAGGCGAGTTTTTACAGTTGTTCTTTTCATTTTTTCCATCAAAATCTCAAAGATCATACAGAAAAATTTTCATCAATGGTTAATTTTTTAGAATAATTAGAAGAATGGATGGTAATCTAATCTAAATTTTTTTGTAAGTTAAAATTCTTTTTTTTTTTTTTTTTTTTTTTTTTTTTGAGAGAGAGATTCAGCTTCATTAAAAATCTCCCTTCAAAAGTTAAATATGTTTGTTTTTTACTGTGCTGCTGACAAAAGTAATATTTAAAGTTAGAAAATCTGAAAATATACAAAAAGCAAAGTGAAACTAATTTAAAACCACGCGAAAGTGAAAAAAACCCAATAAACGCTAAGCTGTGTAAGCAAAAATGCGAGGAATAGTTTTTTAGTATAATTTTGAAATGCTCCCCAACTGACTACTTTTGAATATGAAGCAGGAAATTCCTTTGCAGTGACAGAACAAGTGTTCAGTTAATCAAGTTCATCATTTTCTTTGATTGTGTTGAAACTTCTAAAACAGAGCAAATTCTCTTTAAGGCAATCACCCACAGAGAGACATGGTTTGGATCTTCTCTGGATATGACTGTCTCAGAAAGATGATGCTCAATACTAATACTTTTTAAGATATACTGATCCCTTTCAGATATGGTCTTCTCAAGGAGGTAATCGCCACTGTGTTTTTAGACATAGTATAGAAAATTTTGATATTATATGATAAAAATGCATCAAATTGGAGTTTTACTAGTTAAAAGTACTGCAAAAACTTATACTGAATTCTAGAGCAGATTACTGAACCTTACTGTGTTATATCATGCGAGATGAGGGAAAATAAAAAATGTAGAAATATATATAAAAAAAAAAAAAGGTTTCATTGTAATTCATGTATGTCAAACTCGAAGCCACTGACTCATTTTTTTGTGGCCTTTAGTTCACCCCAGAAAATAACAGATAATGTACAGTTATAATATATTAATAAAAATTGGAATTCCAACAAAAATTGAGGCATATATATAACATTAAATGCTAAGAAGGATAGTCTTTTTACAAAAATATTTTATCAACCAGCCCTGAGAATGTGCCAACTAATTTACAAATGGAATCAATGGAATTTCTGTACAACTAAAACAAAAATTCAGTGAAGTGGGTATCTACGAATTTTGCAAGTACTTTTGCATTATGCATATGTTCAATATTAAGTATCAGTATGAACAACTTTCCTTCCTTATGGAAGGGACCAAGTCCCCAGCAAATTCAGGTTCACAGACATACAGACTTCTGTATGTATTCTTATTCTATTTTCGGACTTCTGTTCTGAAAATCAATAATATGAGCAGTATATCTCCAGACACTTGAAAGCTGGCTGCAAGAAAAAAGATCCCAAGTGTTGGTAATGAAACAATATTAATTCAGTTACCAGAATTTCTCATGTTTCTTCCATTTCTTACAGAACTACAATATGTATTAGATAAGATTTCATACACTTTTTAAATTCTTAGTTAAATATGAAAATGGTTTTTGCTTTCCTTGCAGCCTGCATTGTTGTACCCTCATGACTATTTGGCCTACTTGAAATACTGAATTTGACATGCCAGCGGTAATTACATAAAACTAAAAAGCAATCTTTGCACAAGACTTGTGAAAGCTCCTGTTTAAGAATAACGAATTAAATAAAATTATTGCAATAGTATAATATATCAGTAAACTTTATCACAAAATTTGATTTTGTGATCATTTGGCTTCTTTGGTTTTAATTACAATTAAATTTTCACACTGTTGATCGCCAGGTTAATTTGAAAAACCAAACAATATTTATGCTTTGGAACTTTTGACAAATCTCAACACCTTTTATAAAAAAAGATCTTGTTCTATCATTATTATAATTAATCTCTACAAAAAGTTAAAATCTTACCAGCTGAATGACTTCTCCTGCCACACGGTGGGATACCATAAACTTCTGGAGTCACCCATTTCATTGACTGAGTATTTAAATATACAATCTTATTGCAATAAAATTCGGGTTCAATCTGGCCATTCAACATGTTTTCTGAGCTTCTGCCTCCAAATATATATATACAATTTCCAATAGCCGAAGCAGTATGGAAATCACGGCTCGACGGAGGATCACCCTAAAATGGTACATTTAAGATCAACTAGATAAAACTTTGAAAAAATTATAGCTTGTAAAAATTCTAATATGCAAAGCCTATATTAAAATTACAAAATAAAGCCAATAAGAGCTACCGTTCAGTTCATTCTCTTATTTCTAGCAAATTAATAAAGATTAGAACTACTTTTCATCATGAATATTTTTATGTTTCTGCTGTATATAAGTTGTGCAAATGCAATGCCTTTATATAGTAAAATAATTTTATAAATTTTTGTTAAATTCTTCATTTATACTCTGTGCATTTTGTAACAATCTACACTTCTCTCCTCCCACAATATTTTAATTTTTTAATAAGAAGAGTGTGTATCAGGTTCTTACAAAATATATACAGTATTCCTCTAAAATACATGGCTGCCTATTAAAACTGCAGCACCATGAAGGAACATACAATAAATCTGAAATTTGCATGAAAGGTATAATATGCTGGGCTACTCAAATAATTAGCATTTCCCAGCATGCACACAGTACAGACAAAAGTAATGACACCTTGAAATAGCATTAAAAAGGCAGACTAAAATGCTAAATTATTAATCAAAAACCTCCTTTATTTGTTTTGTGTAGGAGATTACCTTGTGTTAGAAGAAGGAACTCCTACCAGTACATCTCAGAATTCAATCAGGGAAGAATTGCACTCTACTGCGTCTGTGAATTATCACATAACACAACTCCTTTTATGTTGTTTGAGATCCAATGATTGATACGAGCATTTGTAAGTGATGGATCCTGGAGAGCCGCACAAAATGAAGGACAGGTTTTCAACAGCTCCCACTTAGCAATGCCGAGACAATAAACATCTTGTCTGTATTACTGTTAGACATCAAACAGCCATATCACATGTGGTCGAGAAAATGATATGCTGCACAACACCAAATATTCACATACTTCAGCAACATTAACAATACACGGACTTTAGTGACTACTACTTAATGAAAGAGATAACAGACATTTCATCTATATAATTATTAGGCATCACAAAACTATGTCACAGATAGTCAGGAAAGTGGATGCATTGCACTATGCTAAGCATTCACATGGTATGATGATGTCTGCAACACTGAAGATTGTCAGCATTGCTCCAGCTTCCTTTAATGCTACAGCATAAAAATCTGTATCTACAATAGTACATTCAATGATGCACGTGGATGTATCAATGACAAGCCTGTATTTCTAATGAATTCTGGTTTTATTTACAGCATCATGGTGGATGTATTCATTAGAGTTATCAAAAAGAATAAATAAATCAAAAGAAAAGTTATCAAAAGAATAAAGCTTGCATTCTTCATAATCACGCTAATCCAGTATTTGGATGATGGTAAGGCTCCCGTTCTACACACATACCATTCAGCTCTAGTCTACATATCTGATATTTTGACCAGCCACTGTTACATTATTAAAGTTTTAACACTCATGCTGCACCACAGTTTCAAAACCTCTATTGTTTTAATAATAGCTCTAAAATAAACTTTTTAATTGTTATAATCATATTTGTTTTGATTTTTTAGCAGACTTAAAAAAAGTGCATGTCCTTTTACTTTTCTAGCAAATTCTAAACAACTTTCTTTCGAATTAAAATATACAAATAATTTAGTTTTTATAAAGTTCTACCACTATTTCATTCATTAGCTGACATGGCACTAAATATGCTTTCAAGGTATGCTGATGTTGCAGGAATTGAAAAAGCATACAAAACTATTTTAAAAATATTCATACATTTATAAACAGCACCTATAAAAACTTTGTGTCATACGCTACTTGATGTTTTGGATCTTATAAAATGTTCAGAAATTCTCAGCACTGCACGTGGTTATAACCGGATTTTTAATCAGAGTTACACTGGCCGCCTACTTTTACTGAGCCAGGCTATCTGATCAAACATGTAACACAAAGGACAAGAAAAATTAGTGAAGTTAAAAATAGGGAGCGAGGGGCAACTGCACCTTCACGCTCAAAATCTGAACTTTGAATAATGATTTTGATTGTCACATTAGCGTGTTTCTCTTCTAGTCTACAGCAAAATATACTTGCCCAATTTTTGGCATGTGATTTTTTGCTGGGGGAAAAAACAAAGAAACTCCTTTTTTGAAACAGCTCATTGTTGGAGATGAAAGGTGGATACTATACAATAATGCTACATGAAAAAGATGACGGGGTAAACCAAATGAACCTCCTTTAGTAATATTGAGAAAAGGACTGCATCTCAAAAAAAAAAAAAAAAAAAAAGTGCACTGTGGGCTTGTAAATGAATTGTGTGCTATGAATCATTGTCAACAAATTAGACAATAAATTTGGAAAAAATACTGTTCCCTAATGCCAGTTTTAAAAGCAGAAATTGAAACAAAGTGCCCAAAACTGACCAGTCATCAAGTTGTTATGTTTCATCATGACAATGCTCGGCCCTACAACTTAATGAATATCAGACAAAAATTTATTCTGTCTTAAACATTTTGTATCACTCCTCATATTAGACCTTGCTCTCTTGGGTATCCATTTCATAAGGTCACTTCAAAACTCTCTTCAAAACATTCACACATTCATTTCAGCATACAAACAATTTTATGAAGAATAATAAATTAATTGAATTGAAACTTCCATATAAAAATATACAATTAACAACAGCGAAGTTACATTACTGTGCAAATAATCCTAGAAGTATAAATAATTTGATATGAAAAGAAAAGATATTTATTTACTCACAAATGTTATAACTTCCTCCCAGTTAAATGTGTTAAAGTTCAGCCTATACAGTGTCTGTACTAATTTCTCTGCTTCTTCTTCATAACCACCAAAAATATACATGTAATCTCCAATTACACATGCTGAATGGCCATCTACTGATTTGGGAATATTACCACCAGTGACAGGTATTGACCATGAACGATCATCTGAGTAAAATATATATAAATACATAGTAATTTAAATATGTGTACATTGAAAGCTCAACTATCCGGAAAGCTTGGGGAATATCAAATGACAGATAAGTGAAGAATTCCGGATAGTTGAACATATTGAAAATTAAATTCATAGTAGAACATTTATATGAATAGGAAAAGAAATGTCCAGGCTAAAACTATAAAAACAGAATTCTTATCTGTTATCAGCTTGAATATCAAAGGCCTTACATTTAATATTACAATGATTTAAAAAAATTCGGACATAAAATCTAACAAATTTTTGTATGCTTTAAATAAAAAAAAAAAAAAAAAAAAAAAAATGCATTCAACATCTACAGATGTCATTTGAAAATGAAAGTCCATCTCATGCTACTGTATTTAGATGGTTTACAGAACTTCACAGAAACTGTTTGCGCAAATGATATTGTGCTATTGTGGTGGCAGGAAACTTTCGTTATAATCCAATATTCCGAAAGGTTTGTTGAAACATTTAACAATGAATCAAGAGGAATCAATATGAGCCAAGGTCAGTGCAAAGATATATTCAATTAAAGAAGAGTTACATGAGCACAATCAAGAATGTTGGGTACGTGCTCAGTGATGATTACAAGATGTACACAAACATCGTTTATTCTACATTACTCATCTACTATTCTATATTACAGTTATGGTTAAAGATAATAATAGATACAGTTACAGTTACATATATAACATCTCCCTTTTTTATAAAAAATAATAATAGTAGTAAAATTAAACATATTCTTTTAAATAATAAGGTTTCTTAACAGTCCTACCAGATAGAGTGACGTAGTTATGTCCATTTGAAAAATTTGATGATACTATACCTCTTTCACTATTTGGTGACACAACACTTCTGTTAGATTTTGAAGGACTTACAGGCACATCTAAATTTGTAGTGCTCCTACTATTTTCATGTATTTCGGGTTCATCTATAACTTCATTCTCATAGTTGTTTTGTATTGCAAACTCTTCTTGATTAGTTCCTTTAAGAAGGTCTCTTCTGTTCCTTTCTACAATTCTTCCATCTGTTCTTATAATCCTATATGAACGTGGTCTTTCTGCTTCTTCTATAATTTTCCCTCTTTCATTTAGTTTTTTCCCTTTCTCTTTTATGTAAACATGATCTCCTGTTTTCAGTGGTTTTAATGGTCTTGCATTCCTATCATAATAACTTTTTTGTAAGGTTTGTCTCTTCAGTAAATGTTGTTTATGGTCTTCATATCGTTTAGCCCGGACAAAATTCTCTTTTATAGGCATCAATCCATTTACTTTTCTTCCAAACATCAATTCTGAAGGTGACTTAATTTCATCTGAAATAGGAGAGTTATGATATTCCAGTAAAACTAAATATGGATCTTTGTTGTCAACTACAGCTTTTTCTAACATTCGCTTGACAGTTTGAATATGTCTTTCAACCATTCCATTAGACTGTGGGTATTTTGGACTTGAAGTTCTGGTTTCAAAATTCCATCTTCTTGCAAAATTTTTATATTTCCTGCAATTATATTGTGGACCATTATCCGAATATACTATTTTCGGAATACCATGTCTTGCAAAAATTGATTTCAATTGCTTTATCACTGCTACACTTGACAAATCTTCCAAATGTCCAATTTCAACATATTTGCTAAAATAATCTATAACTACTAGATAATCCCTTCCTTGAAAGTAAAAGAGGTCTGTTCCCAATACTTCCCATGGACCATTAGGTATTTCTTTAGATATCATTGGTTCTTTAGTATTAGCTTTTTGTAAACTTAAACATGTTTGACAATTCAGTACCAAATCTTCAATTTCTTTGGACATTCCTGGCCAATATAATATTTCTCTTGCTTTGATCTTGCATTTTACTACTCCTAAATGACCATAATGAATTCTGCTTAACGTATCTTTTCGTAAACTTCTTGGTACAACAACACAGGAATTTTTAAATATTAATCCATTTGCTTCTATAGTTCTTCTCTGAAGTTAAAATATGGTTTTGCCAGTTCTGGAACCATACATTTTTCATCTGGCCATCCAGTTTTAATTAATTTTCTTAAAACTTGTAGTTCTTCATCTTTTTCTGTCTCCAGTTGAAAAACTTCCATTTTACCATTAGACATTGGTATACATTCTACAACTAATCCAACATGAGCTTCTATTTCTCCTTCAAAGAAATCAGATCCTTTATCAGTGAATGATCTTGATAATGCATCCGCTATAAAAAGTTCTTTTCCTGGTTTATATTTTACCTTAAACTGATATGGCTGTAATCTTATACGCATTCTTTGTAGTCTTACAGGGCATTTATTTAATGGCTTTTTAAAAATTGATTCCAGTGGTTTATGATCACTTTCCACAGTAATATTTTCTCCAAATATATACTGGTGAAATTTCTCACATGCAAATACAATAGCTAAAGTTTCCTTTTCAATTTGAGCATAATTCTTCTGTGTATCTGTTAATGCCTTAGATGCATATGCCACTGGTAAATTATTCTGCAGTAAGACTGCTCCTAGTCCTTCTTGAGATGCATCTACAGATAAAACTACTGGCATGTTTATAACATAATTCTGTAAAACTGGTTTATTTACCAAGACATCTTTTAGTCTTCTAAACGCTTTTTCATGTGTTGCATTCCAGTTCCAGATAACTTGTTCTTTCAACAAATCTCTTAAACATGATGTCAATTCTGATACATTAAGTATAAATCTAGAAACATATGTAATCATTCCTAGGAAAGTTTCTAATTCTTTCACATTCTATTTCATTCGACAGAAAAATATATGTCTATCAACACTTTCGTTTGCTTTCGGTATGCAAAAATTTTCGAAAGCTTCAATTACTTTGTCAACATCCTTCTTATCTTCTTCACTTAAATTAAAAGTATTAAATTTTTCAAGTGCTTCTTCACCAATAATATGCAACAAAATAGCTACTTTAATTTCAGGTGATTTAGTAATACCACCAGACGCTAACATATAAATTTGGAATTTTTGTTTCCATTTCTTCCAATTTTCGCTTAAATTTCCTTCGAAACTTAGATTACTTGGTGGCTTTAATCCATCCATATTTAATTTAGGACTTTAAATAGTTTATATATACGTATTTTTAGCCACTTCCAATAAAAATAAACAACGCACTTACCAGGGATATAAGTTTCGATTTCACAGTAAACAACTTCCCATGATGTTTTTGTTTAGAACATCTTTACGGAGGCTGCGTGGTTCTTCAAAAAAGATTTTCTTTTTTAATCAAGGACGAGCTGCGCCATGTGTTGTATTTTATATGTGTTGGGTACGTGCTCAGTGATGATTACAAGATGTACACAAACATCGTTTATTCTACATTACTCATCTACTATTCTATATTACAGTTATGGTTAAAGATAATAATAGATACAGTTACAGTTACATATATAACAGTGGGGAGATTGAGAATTTTTTGGGGGTCACATTAAATGTTTGCTGTGACATGTATATGACATGCGACATTCACATCTGCATCACAAAGTGACATCTCTGTGACACTGTATCATGATCACAAATAGAACATGAAGAAAATGTAACACTGGAATGTTACTGTAATGTCACAGCTACTAAGTGTGCTGTATGAAACACTAATGCTATTTTGGAAGAAATTCAAGACAAAACCCTGCACAAAAGTGATTAAACTTATGTGGGAACAATGGAATTTACCAACATTGAAGGCTTGCTGGCATCAACTCTTACTAGAAGTTGTCAACAATTTTAAAGGCTTTCTAATGATTCAAAATGAAGCCAATGAATTCTACAAACTGCAAAAGCATTTGGTGCCAAAAGATTTTCAGATATGGAAGAAAGAGAAGTCAAAGAATTAATCAAGAAATGATGAATGAGAATTGAATGATCTCTTACAACATCAACCGACAGTGAAAGAAGCAATAATGAATAAGATAGAATGCCTTTAATTTTCTAGTTAAATGAATTGTTAAAAAAAGGGGCAGGGTCTGTCTGGTTTAGCCCAAGACCCAAGTGAAGAAAGAAGACGGTGCTTTATGAGAGAAGCTGAAAAACTAGGCACTCCTTACCACGCATTTTTAAAAGAACTACATGTAAAAATCACCAGCTTAAAATTATTGTATCAAGTACCAACTTATTACAGTCATAGAAGTCCTTTCAATTAACATTTGTTTTGTTTTACTCATTTAAATACAACAATATTTAGGTTTGTTTAGAGCATACATGCTTTCTTAATCTGAATTAAATCTAAAATCTTTTCCCTATAGTTAACTTTGAAGAATGCAATTCTGTTATGCATGCAGTGTATTGATGATGTAACCCCTGCATTCAGCAAGGGTTTACTGTATTTAATTTACTTAAAATTTACTTAAAACTTTTATAATTTCATCTGTGTTGGCTACTATTTGGTTTTATTGTTTTTCAGGGTAACTTTACAGCTGTTCGAGTATCACTTGCTTACACTGCTACAAAGCTAAATATGATGCTCTAGCTAATTTGTTTTTACATTTCTGGAAGATACAGCTAAGGTACTACCGGCAATATAAGGGTTCACCAAGTAACACACAGCATTCATCCATTGTGCTAATTTTTGAACTTAATGCTCTGAACTCACTATACTAGGTTTCGAACTCATCTGCAATTCTATATCTTATTAATTAAGCATTTGAGATCTGGCAGAAAGAAACTTGTTAATCTTTTTTCACTAGATGACATGGTTGCAAAGATAGGCAGAAATTTATGAGCACATTATTGCCATTTTAGCAGGACTTAAATTGCACCAGAGGCCACTGGAACCCCACTCTGGTACTTATTAGTTCTTAGGATAAATTCTAATTCTATTCTGGGTGCACCGGAACCCTAAATAAGAAAGCTCAGGCACTTCTTTTAAGTAACTGAACAGCAATTTCAGTAGAAATTTGATGTCGCAAATTTTATTTTTAGCAATAAACTTGTATTCAAAATTGCTTTCTAAATTTTATTTAATTACTTTAGTAGTTAA
The DNA here is from genome assembly GCF_044657685.1 of Stegodyphus dumicola. Classification (NCBI taxonomy): domain Eukaryota; kingdom Metazoa; phylum Arthropoda; class Arachnida; order Araneae; family Eresidae; genus Stegodyphus; species Stegodyphus dumicola. The sequence continues at coordinate 45,627,602 of NC_140779.1, forward strand.
CAGTTAATTAATTATGCATTAATTAAACACTAATTATCAATTACATAATTATTAATTAATCTGATAACAATTAACTATTTAATTTTAAAATTATTATTGATTTTAATAGTCATTTTATTTATTTATTTTCATTTGTTCCTCTTTTCTGATGGTCTTCCATACAGCTCCACTTTTAGAAATTAAGCCCTGCATTTTAGATACATTTGGGATCAGTATAATTAAACATCATTCAAATGCCAGTCACTTATTATCCAGTTAGATTATATATGATTCTCTTATAAAAAGACAACATGATAAGAGAACTATGTCACCTAGTATCTTGTCTTAAGTAAATATCACAGCTTAATGAGCTAATAATAAATAAAACTATAATAAAAGCTATAATAAAAACTATCAAAATCGTGAAACATGAAGTTCAAAACTTTTATCATTAAATTATTGTTCAAACGATAAAATTCATTCCTTTCTATGAAGAATAATTCTTGATCAGATTGGCAAACATTTCTCTGTAATTATTTTCTCTACATTTATCTCTGTATTTCTCCACATTTTGTTTTCATTATAGATGGCACTATTTCTATAATTCCTAATATCTGAATACTAATACTTATTTTCAGTGCTGACATGCTAGCACAACCACCTTGGTAGAAGTCACCAAATTTTCATATTATGCCAAACATTGGCAACCAACTGTGTAACAATTTTTCACTTTTAATAAGCAATACTATTATTTTCCTGTGTGCTTTTTTTGTTATATTCTAAGTGTCCATGGCTTATTCACTTGTCAGTACTTGTTAATTGATTGAAGTTTAGGATAAATACTAATTTAAAATGTAAAATATGCAAATTTTCTTTTATAACTTATCATTATTTTGTAAATAATAACCAAACTGCACCAGAAAGGTTGCTTCTACTATGTAAGTACCTTACTTTTATAAAAGAAAGATTTAAAAATATGTAATTATACATAAATAAAAACAGATATGAAGCATAGCTATATTTTAAAAGAATTCCTTACCAACATCAAAACAGTGCAAAATATTAGATGCATTGAGATCATTCCTTCCACCCCAGAGATAAATTTTTCCTTTGTATTCAACAACTGCATGTCCATAACGTTTGAAAGGTGCTGCTTGTGCTTCAGTATAGTGAACTGGACACCACCTAAGAGTATCTAAAAAATAAAACAAACAAAAACAAAAAAATGGATACACTATTTTTCAATAAAATAGCACATTTTGATATAACTTGTAATGATTACCAGATTAAAATATTTAATATAACATCATTATTAATCCAAAAGAAAACATTTATTTGAATAAACATAACTTTCACCTAAATAAAATTCTCTTTTCATACACAGATTAATATGGACATTTATATGAAAATTTTTCACTCACTATTAAATTTTAGAGCACAATGTTTTAACAGTAAAACAAATTCTCAAGACAATCACAATTTTTTAAAATTAAATGGAAAAAATGCAATTATTAAAATTATTTATAAAAATGAAACCATCTGCTGCTTTATTCAAGAATTTCATTTTGTAATTAAACGAGGGCAGAAAAAAAAAAGGTGAAATGTGCAAAATATTAGGCTTCTTAACATTTCATGCATTCTAATACATATCTTATCATTTGCTGATTTCACAAGAAATTTATTTGAAATTCAATTTATTTTTAGAAAGGTTTGGATTTCCATGTTAATTCAAGTATACTATTTAGATATCAATAATCATATGAAATACACTGACCACTTTTGGGGCAGATATCTGCTAATCTTTAGAAATGATGAGCTAATCAAAACATCATAAATTTTATGGCAAATACCAACAAATATATAAAAAGAAAGATTCTCAGTTTTCAGGTTCAAAAATCAAAATAGAATGAAATACAGAAATAAAAAATATGAATTTTATATTTATTTAATGCTTTATGTGCTTATCTTACATATTTCTCATTCATTCATTCGTAAATATACATATTAATTTCTAACACTTTTATATTTAATATTTTAAAAAATTACACTCTAGTCAGCTCGATTTTAAAATGTGCTTGATTTAATATGTTTCTTTATTTTCAGAATACAGCCTATTTCTTTCAATGTTACACTGTTTGTTTCATCATACAGAAAATAAGTAGTACTATTGTATTTAATAACATGATTTTTAAGACTTTTCACTGTAAAAAGCACATTTATTTTATGAATTTTATTTAGCCTTATTTTTTTATTCCTCTTTCCTTAGCTTTGTTAATGAGAAATATCATGTAAACCCAAGTTTCCATGTGGCTTCCAAAAAACATTTGGTGGATTAGGTCTCTCAACTGAAGCAGCTGTTACTTCTTCCACGTTATTTTATTATGTTTCCAATTTTATATTTCTTTGTTTCATACTTTGGAAAGAATACTAGTCTCCAGTCAATAATGTTAAATATTACAAAAGATAAATCAAACAGAAAGTAAAAGTTAAAAATACTCTATATCTTAAATTGCAAGAAGAAATTTTATTTTTACTGCAGCAATCAAATGATAATGAAAGGATTTTAGATGGTGATGCTTTGTGGATTTCTTTTCTGAATGAAATGAAGTAAACTGCCCTAGTGATGGCCCGGGTTTGAATTCCAGAGAAGCAATGGATGTAACTGTCCGTCCCTTCATAGGAGGCAACGATGGCCACCTTTTAGGTGTTTTCATAATGAAATGGCCATCACTTTTCGCCCTTGTAGCAGAACAAGGCCTATTAAATAAAGTGCCCAGCCACACACACACAAAAAAAAAAATAATAAGCAATTTAATTTTCTGAAATCTTCCAACTTTAGCCATTGGAAATATGGAAAACTATATACTTACATTAATAATTAGAATATTTAAGCTCTAAAAAAGAAATAATTATTACACATTTCAAAATGATGAATTTTTAATTTTCTAGAAATTAAGCTTAGCAAAAAAATTCTCTCATCCTTTGGATTGAACATGTGGCAGTGTCTATTCCAATAGTTACATAAGTGAAACTATTTTCCTTGTCTGCAAAAGGTTAACAGAATGAGAGATTACTTAGATCTCAGATATATATACAGTCGATTCTGGTTAATCAGACCACATAGGGAAGCGATTGTTTTGGTCCTAATAACCGGCTGGTCTGATTACACAAACATGTCCTATATTGTAAGACGGTGCGTGCTATATGTAGCAAACAGTAAATGTACATGCAAATCATGTAGTAAAATTTAATTATTAATTTTATGATGTGGTACACACGTACGGCGAACATACATGTACAAATAAAAAATACAGTTGAACCATTTTCCATTGAGAGAATTACTTTAGAAACAAATTCTAAGAAACAATCTCCACGATACTCAACATGCGAAGCACAATAAAAACAATTTCTAACCTAGTTCCAGTCAACATTTGAAGAATTTATCCAGTGTGATCTGACTCTTTCTCTTGACGGATTGCACGCAAACAAAATCGCCACAAACATCTAATGCAGCAATGGGACTGCCTTCATTTCCCTCCTGCATGAAATACCAATGCAAAGTTTCAATGCATTTCCTCGTATCCTGTGTTGTCACTTGCACCAACTCATTAACGGCATCAATATCATCACTTTCTTGGTCTTCCGATGCTGTTGTGTGTTTTACTGCAACTCGAGCAACGATTGCAGCATCGTAATCTTCATTTTCATCGTAGCATTGAAGTTCGTTGTCAGTAAATAAAATTTTGGCTAATCTTTGGAATATGGTAACAGGTAGTTTGGCGACATTTTGGTAAGGCGATAAAGATTACTAGCTAGGACTTTAGCAGTGTACATGGATAAAGTCAAGAGTGTGCGCAATGCCATTTTTGTGCAATTCTGGGATTTTTTTTAAGTGAAAATAGGTCGACGTGTACATGGAAACCGTGTATGTACAATTCTTAGAAACGCGGCAAGCAGTGGGCGATTCTGCACTCTCTCCCAATTTTGCACCTAATCTTCGTCATGATTAAGCACTTTTGTTCCAAAAAAGTTCTAGCATAAGCGTAATTCGGCTAGCAGATTGTTGGAAAAAAATTTTGAGTAAAAAAAAAAAAAAAAAAGCCTTTACTTCGTGAAAACAAAATGGCGTCCAAAAAAAAAAAAAAAAAATAGCAGGTTGCTGTAGCAGGGTTGGTCGCCAAATTTTCGCCAAGTTACCGTAATCTGAAGATTAAGCAAAAATTCTTCACAATTTGGTACCTGTTGAAATTCCATGTGCAACTCATAATTTTCCTTTTCACATCCATCTCCAAAACCTGCCATCCTTTGGAAATAAGTGCTTAAAGCCACATTGAGAAAAACAGTTCTGAACTGTCTTACTGCTCACTTTTCGCCAGCTGTCAGCCACAAATGTAACTTGCCTGTAAGATGTTGACCTTTGCACTGACTTTGCTGCCTTTTGACGATAAGGTCAGCAAACTTTCTTCAATTGTTTCAAGCATGTAATTAACCAACCTTGCACGATAAAGGGTCTTCAAATTTTTTATGATGCCTATGTCCATTGGCTGGACCAAAGCTATGGTCCTGGTAGGTAGAAATTCCAGTTGGACGTTCATCAAGCAATTTGAATGAGGATGTGCTGCACAATTGTCAAGAAGAAGCAGCACTTTTTTCGACTGGCGTTGTAGCTCTCTGTTTCAATCCTTCAGCCATTCTTTAAAAAGTTCAGAGGTCATCCCCACATTTCTGTTCTCACGATACACAACTGTAATTTCCTCTTGTCCGTTCCTGATGTGTTTGAGCAGCACAAGACAGTTACGCGATCCATCGCTTTTTTTGGACTCAGAGAATGCAAAAAGTTTGTAACTTAACGAGCCGTCCGGTGTAGCAGGATAATACAGCCCAGTCTCATAAGCATTGTAGATGTCATCTGCTGAAAAATTTTCAAGAAGCTAGGAGAGTTTTGCTGATTTCCATTCTTCAGCATTTGCACTATCAGCACTTTCTTTATCGCCATGTGCTTTATTGAATTTTATGTCATGTCTAGATTTCCATCGAGACAACCAACCGTCCATACAGTGTTATTCCTAGGATTTTTTTGGAAGAGTAAAAATACTCCTTGAGTTTTTTAGGAGGAGTGAAATACGGAAATAGCATAAAGTACATATACAGAAACAAATTTTCTATTTAAAAAAAACACTTTTTAATGGACAAAATGAAATAGAAAAAAAAGGAGGCAATTTGACAATTATAGCATATGTTAAGTATTAGTAGAAAATATTAAACATTATAAATAAAAGAATTTATTTTACATTAAACATTCTAAATGAAATATTTAATATTACAAATTTAATATCCTTTTTGTCTGATTTTTCCACAATTTTGCAGCTGATTTCCTTACAATATCAAAACTCTTTCAAAATTAAAAGTTACAAAAAACATTTATTCTTGGTTACATTACAATTTTAATCTCTCTTTTCCCTTATTTCCTTACAATATCACAGCTCTTTCAAAATTAAAGTAGCAAAAAACATTTTTTCTTGGTTACATTACAATTATAATCTCCTTTTCCTCTGATTTTTTCCACAAGGTTAATGCTCTTTCAAAATTAAAATCACCAAAAACTTTTCACCTTTGTTCTTTGAAATCTGGGCTTTGCTCAGATATTCTCCTTGGACTATCCAGTTGTTTTTCCTCCAATCTATTTCTCCTACTTGATTTGATCCTATTTTGAGTAGAAAACCCTCTTTCACAAATAGCCGTCGACAAAAGTATAGTCATAACTATTTGTGCCAGGGCTGTAAATCCTGGATATAAGAGTTCAACATCTAGACTCGATGAGAACAACAAAGTGGCAAACTGTTTAAATTTGAATTCTCTGTAGCGTGCATAAAAACACTCTATTTCAAGGTGCTCTTGCTTTAACTCTTCTGCTGAAACACCCAAAACCGAAATACAATCTGTCCTATCATAATGTTTAATAACATTACTAGGGACTCCAATCTTGATGATTCTGTTGTAACACAAAAGGGATTCAACAAAACATCAAAATCCTGCAAAAGATGCATCTGCTGCAAATTAAATCTTTCTTGCAGATTCTCTATCAGTGCACTCAAAAAAGCATTTTAGCACTCATGAAATCATTTAAAGATTTAGTAGAAACAGATAATTTAATATCTTGAACTCGATAATACCCATTATTAAGAGCAGACTCAAAAATTTCCTTTAGATGAGTGCCATGACCTTCCTCCTTTTCCATTTCCTGCATGCGATTAATAGTTGATTCTAGACTGTTAACCAACACAGAGAAGTCTACATCATTGCTCTGAAAAATTCTACTGACTTTGTTCATAATCAGTAACACATCTCTCAAAAATGACACGATGGCTGCAAATGAAAATTGTGAGCATTGTTTAACCCTTAGCCTGTCGAGTGATTTTCTACAAATACCTTTAAAACTGTCACTAATTTTAGACCGAGCTTCCCTTAAAATGTCGGGAAAATAACCCTAAACCTCTGAAAAATGCCAGCTACTGCTATTGTTATTTCTTTCCCCTCCCGGAATACTAGATCAAGGGTTCCGACTGTAAGTGAGATGGATTACTACCATAAATATTAGTACCTGTAGATGTGAGTTGTCAGAAAGTTGCAAATGACTATAATAGCTTCTCCGTGATGACCGTCTGAATGCCGCAGGGTACAGGTGCAAATACTATCTTAAAAGTTTTCTTTCCTAAAAGACTCTTATTTTGAAATAACTTGGTTTTAAAATTTACCCGCTCTTCTTTTATTATTATTATTATTCATGTTTAATCTAAAATTCCTCAATCTCTGGGTCATTGATTATCATCTGAATTTCAATGCAGATTGGTTAAACTGCTATTAATAAAATCCATATTAAAAAATATCTGGTGCAATATTCATTCCTTCTGTGAGATTGCTGAAACATTTGAAAAGCAATGTTTATAGTTCGACTGCATTTGATATTATTTCTGATTTTCCATATTTCTGTCATAAATTAGAAATGCATTTATTTACATGCAGAAAATAATTATTTTAAATAATTTCTTTTTACTTAAATATTACCTATAATTCAAGATATGTAGCATAATATTTGAATAATTATTATGAAAAATATCTGTTTTATTATTTCTGCCAATTTAAATCAACTTAACTTGATGTTACTTTTAAAGTTGCTTTTTAAAGAATCTCTAGTTAAATATTAAGGAGATTTCAAAATTTTAACTTTTAAGGCATATTTAATGCTGAAATTTACTTAGTTTTTAAAACGGATGTTATTTTCTGAAAAGATTTTGTTTTTTGAATGAACATTATATACTTAATATTTACCAAATATGTTCTTTTAAGTTAATTATTCAGCGAGATAAGATTTGGTAACTGAATATCTTAATTTCAAGAGTAGAACAAGGTTTTCATGATTATACCTGGACAGCTAGCTGATTTGAAAAAGGGATGGGTTTCAAATGTGACTTTTTCATCTGATTTATGAAAACAAAAAATTAGGTAATTTCAGGATATAGCATAAACATTTGTTTTAAATATCTTCTCGATCTCAAAGAAATTAAATTTGCCCTAGGTATATATAAATAATAATGCCTCTATTTCTGCTTTTTCTTTAGCAATAAATTCAAGATTTTTTTAATACAAACATTATGGTATTAACTTTTAAACACCTGATCTGTTTTAAGAGCAATAAACGAAACATTTAGGAGTTATTTAAGGACTGAAATGGTGATAATATCAATGTTAAATTTGCATTTCACTTTTTTTTCACAAGCACTTCTGAAAGAGAATTTTAACCTGAAATAGTTTTTCTTTATGAATTTTCAGTTGATCATGAATTTATTGACTGAATTTAAAATTTCTTGCCTTCCTGTCTTTGAAACACCAGTACACTTTGCTGAAATAGGATTAAAAACATTATCCTATAACAGAAAGCTGAAAAGAAAAGATGACACATAGTTAAGAAGAAACAATGCAATGTTGTCATTTTATTACCTTACAGCAGGGGTGTTTGCGGGACCCCAAAAAATTCCCTGAAACTTTTACGGACTTACTACCGACATTTTGGAGTTTCGAGAAGGGGGGGGGAGAGAAATGAAAAATTACAATTATGAAGTATTGAATGGTATGTGGTGTATTTAATTATGGCAAAGCACACCAGGGCTATCTGCCTAAGGGGAGAGATGCCTTCGTGGAGGACTTTCTAAGGGAAACTGGCTCGTATACACGTAACACATGGGGAAAACCACGAAAACACCCATGCAGCCAGCCCGTTCGCGGGATTCGAACCTCGGACCGAACTACCAGTGTTCAGCGACTTTACCGCTCGGCCGCTGGTGGGCTGAAGTATTGAATGACCTAATTATAAAAGTTCAATGAATTACTTTTTTTGCAAAATTAATAACCATAAATTTTCAAACAAACTACTACATTTTATGTAAATATTTTAAATTACCTGAATTAATTCTTTAAAAAAAATTATCTAATTTCTGCTGCTTTTTTTTTATTTTCTGATGTTTGTGGGCTTGTCTTTCTTTTGTGGTGAACTTCATAATTGCAGGAAGGTTGACTTTTATTTTCCTCATTTACAGTTGAAGAAATTTCCTCGAGAACTGCACATGCAGAGGTAGAAGCAGTTTGCTTTTCTGCTAATGTAGAAGGTTTTTCAGAGACTTTTATAGGTGACTCATCTGAAATACATGTTTTAAAGTCCTCTTGATATGTTTTCCAACTTCTGTTCATATTCTGTAAGAGATCTTTGTGAATTGGATCAGTCATTGGATTTTTTTAGCCATATTTTTCACATGAGGTTTCTTTAGAAGCCATTAAATCATATTTAATAGTCTGCACTGCATCTAGGGAATCAATCTTAAGAGAGGTTCTATAGTCAGTGACAAGTGTATCCATTAAACTAGACTAGAAGAGAAACACGCTAATGTGACAATCAAAATCGTTAAAAAAAAAAAAAAAAAACAAGGTTGCTAAATACAAGGTTGTTTTTTTTTACGATTTTGATTGTATCCATTAAGTTGAATGCACTTTACACTAATGGGCCATGGAAGCAGCTAAGGCAGGCTTTGACCAATTTAGCCAATGTAGGACACTTATAATCATTTGTGAAATCATCTTTTAAATTAAAAACTTTAGACCAATATTTATCAATTGTACACTTGACTTGATTTCCACTTTCATCAGATGTGTAGAGAATTTCTTTGGTGATATCAATATCACTCTGGTATAACCTTATTTTAGCTTCTACTTTTGACTTTTCATTATCACTAAAAATATGGGACATAAAAGATGATAATTTTTCAAAAGCTAATATTGTACTGGTTTTACCTCTTAGCTCTGGATCTAATGCTGTAAAACTAATTAGATATGAATTTTTAAGGGGTAATTTCTGTTTCATATGCTGTGCTGTATTAGTATAAGCTTTCATCAGAGAAATTTGGAATTCTTTTGCTATTGGATGATTTTTTGATAATTTCTTCAGGAGAGTGGAAGCTTCTGCACCAGTAAATATTACTTTGCTAGGTAGATGGAACTCTGGATTTGTGACATCAACCTTTAATAAATCATTAAAAGATGTGCACTCTATATTTTCTGGCTTCATAAAAAAAGAGAAAAAATTTGCCGTCAATTTATAAATACTGGAATGCATTAAATGAAGCATTGGTTTTTTTGTTTCAAATAATTTAATATATGTGTTGAACTCTGGTTATACTGTTGAATATAATGCCATATGCAATAAAGTTTTGTTTTGCATAACAAATAACCCATTTAGTATCCTTTTTTTCCGAGCTAAAGCATCCTTTGTGAGTTGGGAATGCAAGCAAGAATACACCCCTTCAACAATTTTTTTCTGAGCTGCAGAAATATTTCTTTTATTGTATACAGTTTCAACATAAGAAAAATAATCCCCTTTATCAGTTTTATCCAAGTAGTGAAAATAAAATGCAATAAGAGCATCTCACAGATCTTTGAATCTTTCTAAAACACATAAAATGTACACCCACCTATGGTCTGGTCTCTTCAAGGGCTTAAGTTTTTTAATGGCAAGGGATTCACAGATTTTGAAAAAATTTTCTCTTCTACTGCAGCTTTTCATATCAAAATAGATGTCATCAAACAAATCTTCTAAGTATCTATCAAAACATGAAGCAAATTTTTTTGCACAGTTATTAGCTGTGTGACATGTGTCACCATCAATATCTAATAAGTGGGGTGCTTTGTTTGATCGTAGTCTGGTTTCAACACCCTTTTTTTTCCACGCATGGTGTTACACGAGTCCATTAATACACTAATTAAGTTTGCCCATGGAATATTATTATCTTCAATAGTATTAACAACTGCTTTAAAAACAGCTTCTGAATAGCAAGATTCCATCTTTAGAGATGCAAAATGATGAACTACAACTTCATTTTGATTGTTGTCATAAAACTGCACCAATATTGCCAGTATACTTTCTTGAGCATTGCTAGTACTTTCATCCAAATTTAGAGAAAATGGAGTCTCCTTTAAAGTTTTAATGATATTTTCCTTAATAAATTTTGCGAGCCCATATTTCATCTTATAACATGCAGTAGTCCTGGACATTTCCAACGAGTTTAGTGCCGTCTGATCGCGGCTCAACTGTTTGCAGAGTTCAATTAAATTGGGAGCTACATTGAAAGAAAGAGAATTCTCGGTGATAAACGAAGTTATTAATACCTCTTGGCGTGCTTTTCTTGTCACTATATCCAATGGCCAAGCATCAGTATTTTTTTAATTAGCATAATTACTTTAAGTCATTGAATGTCTAATGCACTTTGAATATTTTATGTGCGTCACAGTTTTAGAATGATTTGTGAAAGCCTTGAATCCTTCCCCACCATACTTCAGCAGTGAGTTACAAAAAACACAATATGTTTGTCCAGCAACATTTATTTTCTTGCACCATGTGCCGATGGTATCCCCATTACCACCTCTCCGTTCAATCCAATTCCACCTAAATGCATTCCAGGCACCTTCTTCTAATTGTATAATATCACTATTTATATCGAGAAATTTCATAGTGAAATTCTCTTGCGTACATAAATAAAAAAATATTTCAATAAACGAAACGAAAAATTTACACGTGCATCAATAAATGAAACGAAAATTTTACACAGCGGAGAAAAAAAAGTTGAGAAGCGATCAATGACAAATAGCTAATACGGTGAAAAATCCCCCTTCTCTACTTATTCGCGCCATGCCAGGAGAGATAAGACCTTTGAACCAAGAGTCACGTGATCGCACATCTGGTCGAACGAAGTCTCTCCCTTTTTTTTCTGCCGCGCCTACTTGCCGAAAAGAATGCAGAAGAGAATGTCTGAGAACCGGGGGAATGAGTCATAACTCGCAATAAGGAAAGAACAAAAAAAGAAGTTTTTGCCCCCTTTTCACGCATTATCACTGCCTTTGGAGAAAGAAAGGAAAAGTTTTCACCACACATACTGACCTAGCGTTTTCTGCTTTCAAAGCAAACAAAATTACCCAGATCAAAATAAATAATTCATTATTATTCCTACTTCCTTTTGAATGATGATAGCCGGATACCCCGGAGCACAAACACCCCTGTTACAGTATAGTTGTTAAATATGGTATTTTTGTAAATAAAGGGTATTATTGCACATTTTGTAAAAATTAAGTAATCATTATATTTAATAATTATAACAATCATTAATTATTTAAGAAGTCGTTGTAAGAATATAATTCAATATTTTTTGTGTAATATATTTTTTGAGGATATTTTCTTCCCTAGGAATCCCAGCATTCAATTGTTTGAAGCATTAAATTCTAAGAAATTGTCTTGCTTCAATGCAGAATTAATTATTCACATGAAGTCCCTAACCAAAGAAAATGCCTTACAAGGGTATATTATTAAACAACAATTTTTATTAAAATAAATATTTTTATTTTAATGCTACTAATAATATACAAACAAATATTTCACTTAGTGTATAAGAGTACTGGATGTTGATGTTTAATCTGGATTTGTCGCTAGCAACCAAACAAGTTAGCGGCTTGGTAATTTTCCCCATGTGTTATGTTGTTATAATTATTAAATATAATGCTTACTTATTTTTTACAAAATGTACAATAATACCCTTTATTTACAAAAATACCATATTGAACAACTATATTGTATGCTAATAAAATAACAACATTGCATTGTTTCTTATTAACTATGTGTCATCTTTCCTTCCTACTATGTGCTGACACACCTTAACTATGTGTCAGCTTTCTGTTATAGGATATTGTTTTTAATCCTATTTCAGACAAAGTGTACTGGTGTTTCAAGGATGGGAAGGCAAGAATTTTTAGATTCAGTCAATAAATTCATGATCAACTGAAAATTCATAAAGAAAAACTATTTCAGGTTAAATTTCCCTTTCTGAATATCTTGAATGCATATAAAAAAGTGAAATGCAAATTTGACATTGATATTATCACCGTTTCAGCCCTTAAATAACTCCTAAATGTTTCGTTTATTGCTCTTAAAAACAGATCAGGTTTTTAAGTCAAAAGTTAATATCATAATGCTTGTATTAAAAAAAATCTCAAAATTATTGCTAAAGAAAAAGCAGAAACAGAGGCATTATTATTTATTTATTCAAGCCAATTTTATTTTGAAACTTTTCCAAGAAAGTATTCTCTTAAAACAGATATTCCAGGTCTATTTTAACAACTGTAAAAAATAATCTATGAATATTTTTTGTTATACGGCAACACGAGCAAAATGATTTTCTCTGCAAAAGCATATGTACTGCTTATCGGCCGCCGTTAAGTCAACTATATCATTCTTATTCTTTGCAATACTATTTTTTTTCAAAGAAATTTTCGTCATTAAAATGCACTATTTATAATCTGTCATTTTATTTTGTTTTTCTGTTATGTAAATAACCAACTTAAAATACATATTTAGTAAGCTGAGAAAGCCCAATAGCGCCCGAGCGGTAAGATAGTTGAGCATGGTAAATCCTAGCAGCTGCTTGGGAGTGTATCGCGAATTACCAGCCTCTTTCCCTCAAAAAGTCTCTTTCTTTAGGCAAGTAACCCCTGTTTGCTTTTCCATAATGAAAAATCGTAAGCTTAGAAACCTTTTATCCTATACGAAAGTTGACGATAATAAATTTTCTGTTTGATGTATGGAGTTAGCATCCTCGTTTGTTTCTTTCTATTCAAAACTGTTTAGCGCATGTTACCTTATTATAAAATAGCGTACAAATTGGTTTTTAGCTTAAACATTATTTTCAGTATTAAATATAACACCAATGACGTCAATAGTATTCAATATTAATCATAGGTTTGTATTCATAAATATAATGTACACAAAAGGGGCAGTACAATAAATTTATATGAAATTTTATATCATAAAAATTTAGATTAGAATTGTTCACAGCACTTGAAAATTATATGCCTAAAAGGAGTTGCGTCTCATAAAGGGCGTTTAAAGGGAAAGAATTCGTATTACGTTCACATGAAGGAAAACCAAGAAACCCCCCTGCAATAAACCCATTTGCCAAGATTTGAATTCCTTCAAATTACCAGTCTTTAGCGAGCTTACCAATCTTAGTGCTCAGGGGTTACTCATATTTAAAAAATTGCTTATGTGTTATAAGAAAAGAGGAACAGAAAAATTTAGAAAAATGTAATAAGAGCACAATAAAAATTTAATTCACTTAAAACAGCTTTTTTTTTTTTTTTTTTTTTTTTTTTTTTTTAATGCACAAATGATAGAAATGTGTTTTCAGCTGAGTTCATTTATCAGAGAAAAACTTTCCATATAAAGCTGTTTTTTGAAATGTTTCACTATACAAGTAATACAAAATGCAGGATAGAAGTTTTCACATGCACCCAAATGCACATATTACCCTTTCCTGGATTTGAAGAACTCACAGAGAGAGAGTATAAATATTGAAAACTATGAGGGGCAGGGGGCTCCCGACCTGAGGTACTGTGCCAAACGGGATTAGTGCCACCCTACCCACGAAACAATCTACCATGTTGCGACCCCACAGAGCATGGGCAGACAAATTTTATTGGTGTCTGACTGATTGCTTTGAGAATAAATAGTCTTTCAGTCACTCAAGCTCTGACACATTCAAATGCGAATGGTTCTCCGAAGCTATTCGAGCAAACAGGGCCAACGGGTTTAGTTATACTACATTACAAAGCAGAAGATAAAAGTGATGTCCACTATGTTAGATGAAAGGCCTTTTTGTGGTAAAATCTATCAATACCTACATCAAGGGTTGGCCTCTTATCTGTTGATCTACGTCTGTAAAGAAACACCACTGAAACATGTGTTCAAAAAGACCAGTTTTGTACTTCTAAATACTTTCGGTCTGACAGCAAGGTTAAAAAAAATTAAGTTGTTTTTAATAAAGAAAAAAAAAAAAGTAATAAGCTAATTTAAATTGTTTTTCACAGAATCAAGTAGAAAGATAAAATATTATTTTCTTAATACAGTCAAAAGTCGTTAATTCGGACACCCATAATCCGGAATGATCTATTATCCGGACCTCAAAGCTACAAACTTTCTGCGCATGCTTAGCGTTGATGCATGCGCGTAGGACCTTTATGGCTGTGCATAATAAGTTTACGCATGCGCGTTTAATGTATAACAGATGGTATACGTCTAATGTATAACAGAACCTTTACGGCTGCGAATATGCGTGTGAATATACTGCGAATATGTGCGCAAAATACGTTTACGAATGCACGTTTAATGTATAACGGACGGTATAAGCTAAGCTAAAATTATCTAATTCAGTTAATGTTGCAGATTGCGTTGTTCCTTAATCTTCGAATTAGATTCGACTTATTAATTTTGCAGACTGTTAGAGCAATTTTATAAAAGTAAGCTTGAACTTTCAATTATGTCAAATAGAATTTCTGATATATATTTACTAATGTGTAAAGGATCTACAAAGCGAAAGTATGTTTCGAAGTCCATTAAACAAAAGGTGGAATTGCTGCAAAAAAAGTGGATAAAGGCATATCCTTTGTTTATCTAAACTTTAACGTTTGTTTATCTTTAACGCAGCGGCGCGCGCGCAATGAATTGGAAGTTGATCTGTCAGCACTATCCTTATCTTCAGGGCAGATGTTTTTATTTTATTCGGCTTAGAATGCCTTACTAAATGTAGTATTTCATCTCGATGTACTCAGTCTTTGATCTGATTTAAATCAAATTCCTCGTCATTATAATTCGCTTCCAATAGCGAAAGAAGTGACAGAGGTTATTGAAAACGAAAAAATTTCGATTGGCAAATTAGTCGGTATTCTCGACACAGCAATTACAGGACTTGAACAGCAGAACTTTGTAACTGAACAAGAAATTATGTCTGTTTATAGAATTAAAGAGAATGTATTATCACATAAAAAATGAAGCAACTTAAAACAACTTACATTGAAAGAAATGTTTAATAAAGTAAACAAATTAATATTAAGCTTTTTTTTTTTTTTTTTTTTTTTTTTTGTAAATTTTGATACCCTTTAGATCATAATTGTTCTTTATTTCATAAATTACGGTTTCATATTTTTAATTTTTTAATTTCTGCATGCCATCTTACCAGATTTAAACTGATGATCTATAATCCGGAAAAATCGATAATCTGGAATCGCCGAAGTCCCGACGAGTCCGGATTAACGACTTTTGACTGTATATATATTTCCTCAGAGATAATTTTTCGAGTAATGTTTTTCAAGTTGCGAAAATCTCACCTTAGTGCATGCATTTTCAAATCAGATTTATTTAATGTACATGGATATACTAAACAATCGCACTTTCGAACATATAAAATATACATTAATACATACATAAAAATGAAATAAAATTTGAAAATAATGCAATTTAGGAATTAGTGAATTAAAAATAATTTAAAATTTATTGTGATCTTACTTTTTACGTTATATACATTTAGTTTAGTTTTGTAATATGCATTTATTTTATTTTATTTCGGTATATGCATTTATTAGCCTTTGTTGTCAAATTTTGTCCGATTATTTGAATATGGCAAAACCAACAGGATCTGTCTGTCTAAGGATAGACAAGTCCCCGGGGTAGGCTATATAAGTAAAACTCGCTCATATCCATGTTACACATTGAGAAAAACTTTGAAACCCAACCATGCAGCCAATTTGTTCATTTTGGTTTCAGTGCGAGTGGAATTAGTAGTAATCAGCGGTCTTAGCCGGGTGGGCCATTGGTGGAGTCTGATAGAATTTAAAAACCTGATAAATCGTATTTAATAAACATAATATTAGTAAACGAACCAGATTTATAAAACAAAAATAAAATGCTTATATCGGACATAGCTAACTCGATATAACACATAATTACACTGTTAAAGTGGAGTGTTATATCACTGAATTCAAATCCTAAACAAATATACATTAATTCTATATATAGAAAAATTTTAGTAAATTTTGCTGGAAATGTCTGTTGGCAAAATGCTTATTATTTACATCCTTATTTTAAATTCATCGCATATCTCGTATTTTTACGCTTACCTCAAAACGCATTTAATTTACAAATAACTTTATTTCCCTATAGAAATTTCTCGTGATCTTTTCAGTTATAGGATAACACACACGAAACAATTTTCTCTATACAAATATATGCGCTAGTAAAAAATGCAATTTGACAGCAACTCATTTCGATGATGGTAAAATTTTTCTAAATATAAGAAATTTGTTACTTAGATTCATTTTTTCATTAAACAAAAAACGAAACAGAATGAGACATTATTAAAAATGTTTCATTGACATTTCATATTCTGAAAACAAGAACACTGCTATAAAAGCAAAGGAAAAAAAACAGCATATTTCATTTAACGGGGACAAACTTTGATGCATAAACTTTTTAATCACAAAACATTTTAAGTATGTTATGCTATAATCGTTTGGTTTATTTGATTATGACAAAGCACTCGAGGGTTATTTACATAAGAAGAAGGACGCCTTCATGGGACTTTCTAAGGGTAACCGGCTCATGCACACGTTACACACGAGAAAGACATGAAAGCATCTATGTAGCTAGCCCTTTTGCCGGGATTCAAACCCCGGATAGAACTACCAGTATTCTATTTTGGGTAGCTCGGATAACGGAAAAGATCGAAATCTCATAACAGGCAAAATGATAGCCTGCATAATACGAAGTTATTGCCATTTCAATAGCATAAAGTGACTTTCGCGATATTGTATTTTATTTTATTTAGCTCGTGACAAAATACACGAGGACTATTTGTTGTATCTTTATATTTTGTTGTATCTTTATAAAAAATATTTGCAAAGTAATCGCAAACACATAGTTATTAGTTTTCAATTTGGTTTAGTTTTATGTGATTACGGCAAAGCCTCGAGGGCCATCTGCCTAAGAGGAGGGATGCCTTCGTGGAGGACTTTCTAAGGGGTACTGGCTCGTATACACGTTACACTTGAGGAGAATCCCGAAAACGCCCTTGTAGCCAGCCTGTTCGAGGCCTCCCGAATTGCCAGTGTTCAGCGACATTTACTGATCGGCCACTGGTAGGCCACAATTATTGAGTACCAACAGATTAATTAAGTTAGGAATTTAATAACTTTCATTCGTAGTGTTGTTATCAGCATTGACATTTGGAGAGGTTATTTTCTAACGAAATTATTTTAATGTAATTAATTTAATTTGTTAACTAATTGTTCCTCTAACTAATTTTTGTGTGCAGTATATGTAACGCTTCCATACATTAATTGTTTTACTTAACTTACACTCCATTAATTTTAAGTGATTTTATACCGGTAAATTACTTTCCAAAAAAAGTTCCAAGAAATGCATACGAGTATTTTTCCCCTAGATTTTAAAACTAATTTGTATTTCAAATCTTAATAATAAAATTTTTAAAAACAAATATTTCTAGAAATTCCTTTGGCATATGAATTTATTCGATTTAATTGAAGTTTTCGAGTAGAATATCTTCCTTTCGACATCCAAGAAATTTTTATATGTCAGTTCGCGTTTATAAGGAACACACAGCCACATATATGAGTACAAAAATCAGGCATGCTGAAAGCACAGTTTTCATATTTCAAAGTGTAAAGAGGAAGAATATACCATTAAAAACTCCGGCACTTGAAATACGAGGGCAAACAAGATAGTTTGCAGCATTTTATATTTTTTCCTGTTCTTGACGAATCAGAAATTCTAATCAACTTTTAAAACAAAAATAAAGAATTTGATTGTATAATTTATTAAAAATGCGTCTTAATTACAATTATTATTTTTTCCTGTTTCTTCTAAATTTCCGTAATGTACTGTAACAACGAGCATTCTGTTTGACTTTCATTTGTATAAATAACCACAAGGCAAACTGTTGTAAAACAATTTATCTTCATTTACAAGCATGCAGTCGTCAGAAAGATAACACACACCTGCTGTCTGACAGTGATACTTCACTCTCAGAACTCTTCCGTAAAGTGTTCTTTTCAAGCAGACTTCACACCCTATTAAGAGCTTTGTGTCAACTGACAGCCGCCTGCAGAAAAGTACGGGAAAGAAGACCAGATTGCATCGTCTAAACACGTCTTAAAGAATTTTGGCGAAATTTCGGCTTCGTGTATACACGTCTTAAACATTTTTCGAGCGATTTGAAAGTTGCGTAAACATGTCTAAAGCATTTTTAAAGGAAACTCTGAAAACGTTTATACACGTCTTAAGCAGTTAAAGGGTTAAGTAGTCCTGAGCCTTTTTCCATAGGATTTCTTGTTTTCCTGTTTGCAATTATGTCTGTCAGGGCAAGGATCACAGCATCATAACTGATATAACATGCATCAATTGCATTCCCAAGTGACAACCACCGAACAGCATTTATGTCTTTGAGAGTTATGTTTGGCTCATTTAACACATCTTGCATCAATTTCAGCTTTTGAATCCTAATACTGGACGTGTGAAAATAAGCATACAATGAACCTAAAATTCTCTCGCAGCTTTGAAATAGGGATATTCCATCAGCAGCTTGGGAAACAGCTAAAGCTAAACGGTGAGCTATGCAGTGATAGTGCAACAAACCAGGTATCACATCCTGAACTTTTTTGCTAAGTCTGTTATTTTTTCCTATCATAACAGCAGCACCATCTGTTGAAAGACCAAAAGCTTTTGACAACGGTACTTTTTTTTCGTTGAGAAACTTTATTATTATTTCTTTCAGTGCATCTGCACTGCATTCACCCGATAGTTTTAAATTTGCCCAAAGACTGTTCTAACTTTCATTGTTTTTCAAGTATTTTACATATATAATTAATTTATAGTCAACTGAAATATCTGTTGACTCATCTATCATTAAAGAAATATAGGGCTATGTAAAACATCCTCATCCAAATTTGATTCTAATACTTCCGAATTAGCTCTAGTTATGTCTGTAACTGAATTTTGAGATAAATTCAAGTGAGTCTCTTTCACAGTCTCATTTCCACAGGATTTCATAAGCATCATTAAAGGCTTACATGTCGTTAAAGGAAATTCTTTTCCAATAGTGTAAACAATTTTGAACACTGCCAAATCGCCATCTGTTGCTGTATATTTTTCCTTTTTGATGATATTTTCAAGAGCTTTAGTAACTTTCTTGGCAATTAAAGAAAGCCTGTGTTCTGTAGTTTTTTCGTGGCGAGACAGAGTACTTCTTTGGAAACATGATGAACCCATCACACCCACGCCATTCTTCATATTGGCAGAGTGACATGTTTTACAAAACATTTTATTTTCCTCTTTATTGAAGAGGACAAGGAAATTCTTTAAGCTACTTACTTAAAAACTTATCATGTTTAGAAGTAGTTTCTTCTGGCTGTTCATGAATCTTTGGTTTCTTAGCTGACGGTTCTGACCTGGTTGACACTTGGCTTGACAGTTTTTTATAAAAAACTCTTTGACGGATTTAGAACTCATATTTAAATATTTAAATTAATATTTTTCTAGGAATAATTACTTTGGTCTCAAGGGGACCATCCTATTAAAAATAGTTTTAAAAAATCAGTTAGATAGAAATTAAAAAAATATTTTTGATGTGCTTCTCTTAAAAGCTGATCAATTGTAGAAACTTTCGTTTCGTTTTGCAGACTGTATGGAATTTCTTAAATTTAAAATTTTCTTCATATGCGATCTTAATTTTCTTAAAATATTAATTTTTATATGGAAAGAATTTATCTTATAAGCACGAATACAAATTACAGTCGTTTTAAGAGCAACATTTATTTAAAATCAGTAATGAGTTTGGCGATCTTGTGCCATCAAATTAAAACAATAATAATAATTCAAATTATACTTCTCTCCTACAGAATTATTCAAAAAGGCAAGAGTATTTACAGCAGGGTTTGTACAATTCGAACCCAAAATTGGTAAAAATCTCAAAATTTACGCAAAATACTTATTTTTGAATAGATAGATGTGAGCTAAATATTGATTTTCATATGAGGTGACTCTTAGACGAATTAATTTCATATAACCAGGACGTTAAGTCCCGATTTGCCCACTAGAAAATCACAAGGAGATGTCTTTCTATCAAAGCTGACAATTATCGATGCGATTCCAATTTTTGTACCGAAAAACGTGATAAAATTGCAATTTTTTTAACGAAATAGCAATAAAACACCCAGATTTGCACTGTAAGACTAGTGAAGATCACGACTTTTTAAAAAGAAGATTGGAATTAAAATTTTATTTTTGTACTGGTAGTTTTCGGTAAAATTTCAACTTTTTTCCTGACTAGTGCAGAATAATGAAAGAATTAAAAATGCAAACACTATAAACATAAAAATAATTTAAAGGCATATTAGAAATCATGCTAGAAAAATTTGAAAAAACTTAAATTACCTTTATTTATGCTTTTACTTCACCTTCAATTTTCTGAAAAGAGTGCAAAAGATTTTTCCAGATCGTAATGTGAAATTTCACCGAGCTCCCAAACCATGTGTGTTGATAACCAATTCTACTATTCGAATGACCATTCAGTAACATGGAACGTGTGACGAAATCAGTGCTCGAAAATATACAATGAAACTTCAATTTCATTAGTCAGCTTCTTTCTTTTACCCTCTGACCGTGATCGCTGAGTCAGCATGGCAACGTGCAGTGCCGCGCCTATATTCCTTGTCGCGGAAAAGTCAGGCGATAATATCAGTGGTGTTTTGAGTAGAAAAAAAATATTATTTGTTGATTTCGATGGGCGCTATGCATATTTTAAGCTAAACCTTTGTTAAAAATTCAATGCATGAAAATACGCCTGGCTAGTTTTTTAAAGCGTATTTCCATTTTTCAATACGTGAAATATGCTCTCAGTGGTGTTAAAAATATCTTTGCATCCATACCTTCAAAGTCATCATGGCCTAGCTTTTTAGCGAGTTCTTCTGCTTTGTATTTTAACATTGGGCCGCTTACTCACCCAGATCATTCAGTAACAATGGCAAACCATTCATTAAGGGCCTCATCGACATCTGGGTCCTTGCCTTCATGCTTCCGTTTTTTGAAAGCTCCTCCTCGTCCTTCACATTGTGCCCATTCTTCTTGCAGCTCATTCTCTTCTTTTACCAAGCACGAAATTGTAGTCTTTGCCAATTCGGTTATTTCCACCACCCGACGCTGACTAGTGTTTCGTGGTTGTTGCTTGATCTTATCTAGAAAACCAATTTTTTCAAGCTAACATCAAGTCCCGTCATGGCACTTTGGCAGGGGAGACAAGACATGTGCACAGTTCACTGACTAAAGTGGTCTTAAGAAACTTTGGTGTTTTCAGGTTCAAGATGTTGAGGTCAAGAGGGAGATAAAATGCTTGCTATTTAAAGCTTTGGCACTAAAATCATCCCAAAAGGTAATAAAATTATTGCTTTCTTGTGTAAACTTTAATCATGATTGACAGGCAGGAATTCCTTTCAGGTGGAGCCAGACACTTTATTGTTCATTTCCTTGAAACTCGGAGGCGCAGGTCAAAGAAAATGGTGCGCGTGTTCACCTCCAACCGATTTTGCTTTTGTCATGCACTTTAAGGAATTCCTGACCTTTGATAAAATATTTTCCTAGGGAGCCGCAACTACAGATCCTCCCATATGCATAGACTCCAACCTTCAGCAAACCTTGTCAGTAGTCAACGCGCGAACGACATTTTTACAACTTTGAAAATGTGCGCGTAGCGTATGTTGTAATTAACCATTCATTAATTTTAAATTAATAATTAATTGTAATCAATTTTATTACATTTAAAATCCATATACATATAAAACTGAATAATTAAAAATATACCTTGTAAATTATATGCACATTTAATTAGAAATTTTCTTTTAACTCCTCAAGCATTCACTAATAAAAAGTACTTCAAATCACTACTAATCATAGAAAAAATCAGAAGCTATAAATCATATCTTTATTCTGGATATGATTTCTACAGGGAAATAAAATTTAAATAACCAAGAATGATACATATAAGTATTAAACAAAATACGCATAATTTATGAATGCAAAGATTTACATGTAGCATGCTTAGCAAGCTTAAGTTCTGATTTTGAGAATGTTTTTTTATAACAAAGTTCTTCATTTGCCTGCATATTTATTTTTTCAATCAAAACTGCTTCAAGAGTTTTAAGACCTAAATTTGGTCGAAATTCCGTCTGATTTTTTTTAACAATAGAAAAAATTCTTTCGCAAGCTGCATTTGAATGAGGTATTATTAAGACAGCAAGCATTACAGAAGGCAATACTTTGTATTTAATACACCCATTCATATTTTTTAATTTGGCAATTTCTCCCCATGCTATATCAATACGCAAATCTACAATTTCTTTCAAATCATCTACTTGATACATGGAAAATTCAATTTCTACTTGATTAAGACATTTTTCATCAATAATGGATGGAAAAGTATTCATCAAGTAAAGAACAGATGAAAATGAGACTTCAGTTCTCAAGTTGATGTCAGCAACTTCAGCATGTTTTAGAAATGGATCACTCAGTGGAAATTTATCAATTATATATGAACATGCAGTTACAAAAAAAAGCTCGCACAGAATTGAAAAATGATTTCACTTCACTTTCATTTAACTTGGCATTATTTAAATATAGTCTTGTTTCCGCACCAATCACTAAATTTTCATTTTCTTTTTGTTTACTATACTTCTGAAATGGAATAGACGTTAGAGTAACATCTTCATTTTCTTTAGAAATTACTGATGGTTTTACGAATCTAACAAATAAATTCATTAAAAGTTCAAAAAGTTCTCTTCTCAATTTATGTATATAAGGAGCTTGTTGTTGCAAATTAATATTTACTGTTATAAACAAAGGCAAAGTATTTTTCAAAAATAACAAGTACAATTTGGTGGTCGGTGACTGTAAAATTTTTTTAATGTTTTGCAATTTCTTTCCTTCATTCTCACTGTTATCTGGTTTATCTCCAAAAAAATTTATCACAGCATCCCACTGTTCCAAAATCCTTGTTATAGATTCTAAAAGAGACAACCATCTCGTACTGCAATATTTCAAAATTTTATGAGATTTTGCATTCTGTCCCAAAATTTGTTGAGCAACTTTGAAGCTATGCTTCCGTTTCGAACTTTTCTCCAAGTAAAAATATATATCTATTATCAACATTTCAATTTCTGAGCCAATTAATTTTTCAGTAGCTTTTTTTGCAGCTATATGCAAGAGGTGGCACGGACAACCTCGGGTGATTATACTTGGTTGATGCATTTTGATAAATGATGCTACACCTTTAAACTTTCCAATCATATTACTAGCATTATCTGAAGAAAATGATAAGCAATTTTTCCATTCTAAACCTTTGTTTTTAAAGTTTTCATTTATACAATTAAAAATACCTTCTCCTGTATTATTCGTGCATTCTAAAATAGAAATCAATGAAGTAATTATCACTCCCTTTTCTTTACTGTAGTATGTTATAACCAATGGGTACAGTTTGTTATCATTGTTATCATTACTTCCATCAGTACTTAGAGAAAATGATGTACTGCACACTGATTTTATAATATCAGCAACAGTATTTTCTGCAAGCGTTTTCACAATAGCAGCAGTTTTGGTATGACCGCAGCTAAATTTTTTTGCTATGGCAGAATCCGGAAACATTGCTTTGAAAAGCTCTTTGGAATGATCCGAAACAGAAAGCGGTAGATTATGTTCAATTAAAAAACGAACAAAATAGCATTCGGCTTTTATAGGATCTGTTTCATCATCTTTTATTAAGAAATTTGTTATTTCTTTAGATTTTACGGTGCCAAGTTCTATATGCTTTTGAGAAAACACATGCCGTTTACAGTCATCTTTTCCGCCATGAGCAGCTGAGAAGTCTTTGTTGCATACACTGCAGTGTGCGTGATTCACAGAAATTTCGGACGCTTTAATGCATGGAAATTCTGAAGAATATGAATCTTTAAACTTCTGCTTTGATAATTTTGGCTTCTTCGTTCGAGGCAGCATTATGATTAAAAATCTTTCACCTGATTCACAGTTCACAAGACACACGCTCTCGCCGTAAACTACACAATGCAGCCGAATGCAGCCTAAACACGCATCAGTGAGGAACCTGGGAGACAGACAATTGGGTGGAACTATTGATAAGTCGTTAACGATTGGAGTTACTGATCTACGATTGGCTAATTCTTCAAAACTAGGAACACACTCAACACGTGATATATGATAACACGAGTATTCAGCCAATCATCGGATGAATTAGTTGGTTCCGTTTTGCGTACTGGTTCTCCTGCTCTTGTTTCTGTAAAATCTGTAGTTTTTTCCATACTTTTCGTAGCTCGTAGTTTTTCATGAATTTCCGTAGAAACTACGGAGAATCCGTAGTAGTTGGAGTCTATGCATATGTAGCAGACCACCTGTACATCCGCTCTATGCGGCCAACTTGTGGCTTCTGTTTCTTATTCGTTCTCACGTTTTTTGGTCCGATTAAATGGAATTTTGGTCCAAATAAACGAATACTATTAGGCTTATGTACATAGGATTTGCTTCAATTCATTAGGATTTGGTCTGAAAAGTGGCTAGTCCGATTATCTGATGGTCTAATTAACCGGATTCGACTGTATATATAGAGAGAAGTATTAGAGGTTATTATTATTAACAACATATAAACATGTGTTTTAAATACTGCAAACAGAGTTTGAACAGAATATTTTAATTAACTAAAAAGTGAGATAAAATAAGAAGATGGAAAAATCATCAGATAAAAAAAATAAACAAACCAGTATCTAAAACATGGACATCAATTTTCCCAATCACTTCAAAACCTTCACCACTACAGTATCCACCAAAGGAATAAATTTTGTGACCCACTGCAACAGCAGCATGATTTACTCTTTGAGGACCTCCTTCTAAATGCACTGTCCAATACATACCTAGAAATTATACAGAATACCAATAGCATATTTTATCACATATAAAACAGAAATAGAAAGAAAACAGTTTTCTCTCACAAACATTAAAGCTTTGACACATTAATGCCTTAAACATTTTTTCTTCAAGCGTGTAGCTGAAAATCATGAATTTATACAGTTTGTCTCAATCTAACTTCAAATGAACGTCATCCCTGGAGCTGATCAAAATGTGTTATATTAAGTGCAGTAATTTCTAAAGTAGAGGTTTTTTTTTTTTTTTTTTTTTTTTAAAGTCTTAAATTTATATTTATATTTTCCTCCTTTAATTTGAGCTTTCATAGACAAAGAAATATTTTTTTCAATTTTACTATTTTCTTAGTTGTAACCTATGATTTTTAGTTCAAATTAGCAGTATTTGATATTGATTATTAAAATATTTTCAAAAATTGGCAGGTTTTTAACTAACTTTAAGGTTAACTTTTCATGTACTTCAAAGATGAATTTAAGAATGCATAGCCCACCTATTCCAGTTGTGTCCATTTAAAAATTAATAATACACTCAGCGTCAAAAATTCATACATATAGAAATAATCTAACACTCTCAAAACTTAATACGCAGATTATTACTTAGCCAAGCATACAGATGATAGAAAACACATAGCCAATGAATGCACAAAGTGGATCATTAAATTAAGTTAAGGGTAATGTGATATAAGCACATAACAGTAATGTGTGACAAATACATCTGCTGCATATATGGATTGATAGTTATCCAATTTAACTACTTCTTCATCTCCTCACTGTTCAACTTGGCTTTTCTTCATGGTCAAACAATCTTTCTAAACAAGAAGTACTATTTTTTGTTTCTCCACTTTCTAATTTTTAATTCTCCACTTGAATTAATCTTATCTAAGAAAGATCCATAAATCTGGCATTATTGGACATTATACATTCTACAAGTTATATCACTGACTTTTTTTTTATTTATTTATTTAGAGAACTTAGTCACATTACTGAGGTCCATAAAACATATAAAAATATAAAAAATGTCTTCAGCTAATTTTTAGAAATATTTTTACTAACTTATATATCAACCACACAGTTTAAAAGCTACTAAAGAAATGCATTTGTAGTAAATACTGTTCCTTAACAGTTAATTTGCTTCTTTAACAGATTCCAATAAACTGGCTAAATCCAACATGCATACTCAATCACCATCATTAATAGTCGTCCTCTCTTACACCACTTCCTCTACAGAAGAACAAAATCATCTGATGATCATGGACAGGATTCACTGTATATATAATATTATGTTATTTTACAGTATCTTGTAGTAATTCATAAAAATGCATTCAAAATGTGGCATAAATACACAAAGCAAATTTTCTCCAAGACCATCATACTATGTGAAATTTTAATTATAAAACTGCAAAAACCAGTATCTTTTGTAAATTCAAGATGTAAATATTTTTGTTTTTTAAGTTTCTCATGAGTTTTTTTTTTAATCATACATTTTCTGATATCAGAAAAAATCATTTCTTTATGATATTTTTCCCACTTACTAATAATCTCCTCGGTATATGACAATAATTTTGAACCCCTGCAAATAATTCAACAGAAGAAAAAACTAACAAAGAAACAACCTCCAACAGTAAATATGCATATTTATTCTTTTATGAAGCAAGTTAAAATGAGTTGATCAGGAATCAATTATTAAGAAAGTTGATTACCTATTTGTTCATCTGTTTCTTCAGGTGATACACAGATTTTGAAAAGAGCATGTTTTCAATTAAAAAATGTCATTAATTATTATTTAATTAGCACTTGCATTAGTTAAAATTAAGAAAATTTTACTGTATGCATACAGTATTTTTCAAAAAGAAATCTCAACACAAAAAATATTACGATGAAAGTGCAGAATCGCCCACTGCTTGGCATGTTTTTAATATACTCGGTATCCATGTACACATCAATATATTTTCACTTGAAAAACATCCCATAATTGCACAAAAATGGCAATGCGCACTTCCTCGACTTTATCCACGTACATATTGACCTATTTTCACTTAAAAAGTCAAAGAAAATTGACAAAAATCCAAGGTTGATCTTTACATTACGGTAACTTGGCGTTTTTTGGCGAAAATTTGGCGACCAACTCCCCTACAGCAACCCTCTATTTTTTTTTCCCCGCCGCCATTTTGTCTTCACGAAGTAAAGACATGTTTCTTTTCTTCTTATCTACTGAACACTTCTTCCAACAATCTACTAGCCGAATTACACTTATGCTAGAAATTTTATCAAACAAAACTGCTTAATCATGACAAATATTCACTGCAAAATTCGGAAAAAGTGCACAATACCATACACTTTACACGTTTTTCAAAATAACACATACACATAAACCATGTACACGCCGACTTATTTTTACTTAAAAAAACATCCCAGAATTGCACAAAAATGGCATTGCGCACACTCTTCACTATATCCATGTACACTGCTTTTTTCTTATAAATTCGAAAAATTTCACAAAAATGCATGACAATTTTCTCAATCTTTAAACCCGGTAAAAAGAACATATATGAAATTACCTGATCGCGAAAAAGTATTTACCCTTTACAAATATGAACATTTCCACATATAAAATAAAATATCCAAAAACTTTTACCTCTAAATCATCTATTACATTATACACGTCACCAACAAATTCATACATGAAGCATTACAAATATTTAGTATCAAATATTTAAATTATTTCCATGCACGTTTATTTCAACTTAAACGTAAACCAAATTCCTACAAGCATAAAATTCACAAAATAACTATCATTTCATTAAAATATCACTGAACCATGTACACGTCGACTTATTTTTACTTAAAAAAACATCCCAGAATTGCACAAAAATGGCATTGCGCACACTCTTCACTATATCCATGTACACTGCTTTTATCTCATAAATTAAAAAAATTTCACGAAAATACATGACAATTTTCTCAATCTTTAAACCCGGTAAAAAGAACATATATGAAATTACATGATCGCGAAAAAGTATTTACCCTTTACAAATATGAACATTTCCACATATAAAATAAATAAAATATCCAAAAACTTTTACCTCTAAATCATCTATTACATTATACACGTCACCAACGAATTCATACATGAAGCATTACAAATATTTATTATCAAATATTTAAATTATTTCCATGCACATTTATTTCAACTTAAACATACACCAAATTCCTACAAGTATAAAATTCACAAAATAACTATCATTTCATTAAAATATAATTAAATTCAAAAACACCACTTAAAATATACATGAGCACATACATTCAATTAATAAAAATTACCTTACAATCCTAATTACTTTAAACTAAATCATTGCTAATAACAATTTTCCCAATAATACCAAATTTCTTTCCACCTTACATTTCCAACAATGCATAAAAATAATTAAAAATACTAACTTACCTAATCTCCTTCAGAATCTTCATTACGTGGCGGATACACTTTTCTTCATTCTCTTTCAGAATCTTTAAAATCATACTTATCTTTCAAAGCAAGATACCAGGTAAAATAAATAACATAATAAAACATGTTTATTTCTCTCTCACACAACCTTAAAAAACATTTCTTACTACCCATTTCGAATTCACTTTACTTACGGCCATGGGATCCAAAAATTCACAAACACTATTTCACACAACACAGAATAAAGCCAAATACAAAATTTCCAGATTTTTTCCCGATTTCCCCCCTTTTCCGATTAAAGAACCGTAATTCGTCCATTAATATCACATGACATATCCCATGATCTCTCATTTCCCCCACACAAAATAATGCGTAATCGGAACTCAGTACTGCTCACATTATTACCAAAGTCCCAGGTAGTAACCTTTATCGCCTCCAAAATGTCGCCAAACTACCAGTTACCGTAATGTAAAGATCAACCAAATCCAATTCTTACTCTTGTAAAAAGCACCAAACAAATAAGTGGGCGATTCTGCACTTTACCTAATATTACAACACACAAAATCATGGTTACGTAGGAAAAGCAAATTAAATTATTCAGTTTTTTTCAATTTTCATTTTAAAAAATATTGCATTAAATTACCAACATGAATAAAATGTTCAAACTGAACAAAAATTCTTCGCGTGAACTGACTCAAAAAAATATTAGTTTAATAATCACTACTGAAACATATAAAAAGTTTACAATAAGTGGGTAGAGGTACCCCTTGTATTATGGCGAAGTTGTTGTTTGGTTTATCGCCAAGTTGTTGTTTCATTTATGGTAGCCTGAGTAGTTGATTGTTATGAAAACCCTATAGTGATGTAATCGGGTGCATGATTCTGAGAAATTTTGAATCATGGGATGTTTTGTAAGCGTTTTCGTGGTGTGTGTTGGTTTGAGTCTTTAGACGGTAGAATGGCCGAATGTAGTAAGATTAATTTGAAGTTTCTGTACGATTTGGAGTGAAAGGGGAAACGAGCTTTAATTGACTAGTGTGTAAATGAAAGTTTACTTAGTAGCCATTATAAGTGTCCTGTATGTAGGAAGGATATGCGTCTAGTTGAACGTAAAAACTGTTTAGATGGATTTGAATGGGTTTGTAAGAAGAAAGGTTCAGATGGTCACTATGTGAAGCATTCGATCAGAAAGAGTACCTGGTTTGAAAAAGTCATTTGAGTATGATTGATATTTTGATTTTTACGTGGCTCTGGGTGTACGAAGCGAACTTGAAAATCATGGTAAGTGAATATTTGCTTTTGGTAGTGCTTAAATACATAACATGTTTTCCCTTTTTTATGTTATTTTACTGTTTGGTTTAAAATGTACTTTATTGAGATTATGTATTTTTTGTTTGCCTATATTGTAGAATTTGGTGTTCCTTTGACATTTTAAGTGAAAATATATCAATGTGTACATGGGCAAAATAAAGGGAGTGCGCAATGCATGTTTGTACAATTCTGAGATTTTGTTTTAAGTGAAAATAGGTCGACATGTACATGGATAAAGTCAAAGGAGTGCGCAATGCCATTTTTGTGCAATTCGGGGATTTCTTTTAAAGTGAAAATAAGTCGATGTGTACATGGATACCAAGTTTGTGCAATTGTTTGTCTTGTTATTTTGGCTTTGTGTAGCGGCGCCGCCAAGTTTCGCCAAGGGGTACCACCCAATAAGTATTAAACATGTTATTATTATCAGAAAATGAGATAAAAATTTAAACTCATCTTGGACTTATCAAAAACTCATTTTTAAAAATTTTTTACTTGCAAAATGTTTGAAAACATTATTTACCATATATTCTAACGTATTATGCATATCTTTAATTTCGAACTACAGTTTGAAATTTTTAGGTATATTTGCCGTATGACACACATCTTTTCCTTTACAAAGAAACATGAAAGCTACATTTTTTTAAATAAAGAGCACTCAAGTACACGGAGAAATCTAATTTTTGTATGCTCATCTTTTCTTTTTTAAATCTATCATTTCTATATAAAGCGCACCCAAAAATTTCGATCTTTTTTTTTTTTTTTTTTTTTTTTTTTTTTTTTTTTTTTTTCCCATTAAAGATGCGCGTTATACGCCAAACTATACACTACATTTAAAACCTTATAACATTTTAAATAATTAAAATCATGATCACTTATTTTAATTTCTACAAAAATCTTACTTTTCCTTATATATAATAATCCATTCAATAACTCTTCTAGAGTCAGTAAAACTTCAGAACCTACATATAAAAATAATTTGTATATTATGTTACTTAAAAATAACTGCACAGCCTTTTAAATATAACACATATTTGATATACATATATATATTAAAAAAATTACGGAAATCGTGTCGTAAATATATACATATCTCTCTATATATATATATATTTGAAATTTTTTAATGTCTCAATAAATTAAGACAATGAAACATTACCTTACAAACGTAAAAATAATCATAGGCAGGCAGTACGCTTACGAAGAAAAACAAGGAAAAAGAAGTACGAAGAAAAACAAGGAAAAAGGACTGAGACAAATAATCATTGCCAAATTTAAAGAATCGAAATGTTTGGAAAATATATTTGCCTTTAAGAAAAGACTTCTAAACTATGAGAATTTCTTATTTTTATATATTTCGGTATAATATGTTCTGCAGTATTTCAAGAAAAATTTAATTGTAATTATTTTACACATTTTTCTATGAAATGTTATCGTAAAAATGTTAAAATAGCGATTTTCTTATATATTACTGCATTAGACGTTGAATACAGCTCACTGAAGTTTATCTGCATGTTTGCTGCCCGAAATGAAGCGCATATGAATATAAGACTATAATTTTACATATAGATATTTTAAAAGAATTTTTTTTTTATTTTCTTCTTCATGAATTTGAGTTCCTTGGAAACCTGTTCAAAGCTAGTGAATCAACCTTTATGGTTATTATCATATTCTAACCTCCTTGGTTATCATTATGGAATTAGTTGCTCTTATATGGCAACTTAATGTCCGATTTGTTTATGTTTTTAGATCGTTTTAAGGTTAAGTTTCCAGTATGAATTCTTTAATTTCGACCGTAAGAAACTTCCGTCATTATATAAATCGTTTTTTACGAGACACAGTAAGCAGAACTTACCCTTCAGAAGTCCCAGGTACAGAACTTCTTTTAACTGTTTTGTCTAAAGTTTAGCGAATTTTTTTCAATAACATTTTTCTAGCGTGATTAGACGCAAAATATGAAATTTAATGAATGTTACTGTGAATACTTCTTTAATTTTATGACAGAAAGAATATATATATATTTGTTATAAACTGTATAATTTCGTCTATTAGAACAATATATTCACTATGAACATCAATATAAGAACAAGAAGTTTTCTTATATTATGGCCTAGTTTATTTTTATTATTTTTTAATGGAATTTACATATAATTATGTTAATATCTATAGTAGTGCGAAGGTCGCGTTAGTAATTGCTTGCAAAAATTACATAAATCAGTGTGGTATATACTGCTTTTGTATGCATACCATTTGATTTAACCACGACTCTTTTAATACCTATGGCACCAAGCTATGAACAAGGGGGAAAAAAATTAAAAAGTTGTGACGTGCAGACATGTTTTTTGTGAGGATCTTTTCAATTATAAACCCTTCACCAATGATTGCATATCACAGCCTTATACTTGCATAAAATGGTTATTATCATCGAGGCTTTTATCTCGCTCTCAGATTGTACGTAATATATAAAGTAGGTGTTATTTTATTTCTCTCTCTCTCTCTCTCTCTATATATATATATATATATATTTCTCAAGCATTTCACTAAAATAAACAACCAAGTATCAAAGTAGTTTTATTTTCATTCTCATAGTCTTATGTTTATTTTTACCGCATGTGTACGTATTTTACATCATTTTTACATTTTCAGTATAAATTTACTTTTTGAAAAAGATGCAGCAAGTGAATCTTGTATTTTTCTTTGTGCAATAAATTGCTGATTTTTTTGTATTTATTTTAAAAAAATCTGTCATAATGTATATATTAATAGTACCTTGTAAAAAAGTGTTTTCATACCTATTATGCATTTTTATTAAATTAAAATTACTAAATTTATTTTCTTCTATCTTACAATCAGTGGATAAGTAGATAAAAAATTCTAAATATTGGTGTGGTTGATCCTCATTATAATGATGGCACACATTTTATAGCGAAAAAGATGTTATAATAATGGATTTTTGGAGGAAAAAATAGATTTAATATACTCTTCTCAGATGAAGATTTTTTATGGTCACTTGATAGAAAGATTACCATTGTATCAGCTGTATTTGTAGTTCACTCCTGGCAGACTGGTTGGTGCATGCACGAATATGAACCAGAGAGCCTTAAAAGACCCTCTCAAAGACATACTTCCCCTTAGACAAATAACTTTTGTATGCTTAGCCAGAATCTTTTATTTCTTTTCAAATTTCTAATTTATGTTGTTTATTTTTTCAGATTTGTGTATAATTACAAATGGTTGCAATGGTGGCCTCATCTCGACATCAAAAAAGGCAAATTCAAAATCCATTTTAGATAGTGTAATTAATTCTGCTTTTCTGTGGGCTGTACCAAAGCACAGAAGATCCTTAGAACGTCGTATGACTCGAAGAATGGGTTTGGGTAAATTATTGCTTCCAAAGAAGAACCTTATAGTTTGTGAGGCATGTGGGCATTTTCATGCAGTCCATACTGTGTGTGGTATGTTTTCCATTTTTTAATTTATTATTTTAATTACATTACATCTTTATTCTTAATTTTTTGGAAGAAAAAAAGCAAGTAAAAATATATTTACGGGTGCCCCTTGGCAAAAATTGGTGATTTTTGTCGGTAGATGGATACCAAGTTTATGTGGTTCTTTGACTGGCTTTGTGTAGCGGCGAATTTGTGCCAAAAATTCCTGCTACGTGAAGACAAAATAACAAGTCAAAGAATTGCACAAACTCTGTATCCATGTACACATTGACCTATTTTCACTTAAAAAAACATCAGAGAATCGCACAAACTTGGCATTGTGCACTCCCTTGACTTTATCCATGTTCACATCAACCTATTTTCACTTTAAAAAAATCATCTTACCAGTTTAGCCCGGAATGTTCTCGAACACAAGCCGAAAGCTATATAAACACTGCTGGTACGCAGTCAGTTAGTGTGTCTCCGTGTATGTGCCTGGCATAGAGTGCGAGTTGGTGTCTCGTCTAGCAAGTCAATCTCTGTGAAGTCGATCGAGTTAACAGCCGGGCAGCGAGTGTCAAGTGGGTCGTCGAGTGCATCGAAAGAGTCTCGTAGTGTATCGCGGTTAGTGCATCATCGAGAGAGCGCGTTGAGCTCCAGGAGCAACTGAACCGAAGAGTCAGAGAGTACGAGGAGTTCCGAGAACAACCAAGCAGAGTCGGGTGCTTTGCAGGAAGCTGTCTCCAACGTTATTGCCTGACAGTGTGAAGGCTGTGTCACTGATTGTTCCAGCTTTTATAGTAGATCTTCGACGACTGTAAAAAGTGTTATTGGAGGCTGTCCTGATTAATACCGGCCAATAAAGTGTGTTTCGATACTTCGTCAAGTGTCGTCATCTTTTACTCTAAATCCACATGAACCCCGTTCGAACGTAAAGGAAGAAAATAACGTAACAACTGGTGGCAGAAGAGAAAAAAACGCAACAATGTATGTTTATTTTTATCGTATATATAGAAAAAAGTCTAAATTCATTTTGATCTGCAGGGATATGCTGGTGATATTTAGGTAGCAATACTCAATTGCAATAATGTATTATGAATATACAGCAATATGTTACGTTTATTATTGCAAAACTATTATGGACTTCAAGTAAAATACCATTTCCAGTTGTCCAGTTTTACCCAAAATCTAGTCAACTCTTTATATGAATGCCAAACAGAAGTTTTGGGGAGTTTGATATAAGAAATATCAGAGATAAAAAATGGTCTCTCACATACACAGACAAACATCATTGTAAAAATAATAAAAACATGTTTTGCACATGCTAATTCATTGAAAACTCATTGACAAATTTTTTGACCAAAAATACTACCTCCCTTAGCTATGTATAAAAATTGGTAGGAGGTAAAAAGCTAGCAATGCTGTTTTTACATACTTTACATTGTCAGAGGTTTGGACGTTGAAAGTTTCTTGTAATGAATGCTAAAAGTGGTATTATGTAGGTTCAAGGGCAGAAAAATAAGCCAAGTACAGTAAAATTTCCCAAGCAAGGATAGTACTTTCGGTTGAAGTACTTCATGATTATAATGAAAGATAATATGGCTGATCTTTGGAATATGGTAACTGGTAGTTTGGCGACATTTTGGAGGCGATAAAGGTTACTACCTAGAACTTTGGTAATAATGTGAGAAGTACTCAGGTCCGATTACGCATTATTTTGTGTGAGGGAAATGAGAGATCATGAGATATGTCATGTGACATTAATGGACGAATTACAGTTCTTTAATCAGAAAAGGGGGAAATCTGGAAAAAATCTGGAAATTTTGTATTTAGCTTTATTCTGTGTTGTGTGAAACAGTGTTGGTTAATTTTTGGATCCCATGGCCCTATCTAAAGTGAATTCGAAATGGGTATTTAGTGGGATTGAAAGGGGTAGTAATAAGTGTTTTTTTTAAGGTTGTGCGAGATAGAAGTAAAGCTTGCTTATTAAGTTTTATTAAGTCTGTTTGGAGGATGAAGGTTTTCAACATCTTGCTGTGAACTATAAGTATGATTTTAAAGATCCTGAAACAGGCGCACATACGATTGCTTTTCATTTAGCGGAGGAAATAAGAAAGGTGTATCCGCCACGTAATCAAGATTCTGAAGAAGATTAGGTAAGTTAGTATTTTTAATTATTTGAGGATATTATTTTTATGCATTGTTCTAAATGTAAGGAGTAAATAAAGTAATATGGTATTATTGGAAAATTGTTATTAGCAATGATTTAGTTTAAAGTAATTAGGATTGTAAGCTAATTTTTATTAATTTAATGTATGTGCTTATTTGTATTTTAAGTAGTGTTTTTGAATTTAATTATATTTTAATTAAATTATAGTTATTTTGTGAATTATATGTTTATGAGAAAAAAGCAGTGTACATAGATATAGTGAATAGTGTGTGCAATGCCATTTTTGTGCAATTCTGGGATGTAAAAATAAGTCGATGTGTACATGGTTTAGTGATATTTTAATTAAATGATAGTTATTTTGTGAATTTTATGTTTGTAGGAATTTGGTATATGTTTTAGTTGAAGTAAACATGCATGGAAATAATTTAAATATTTGACACTAAGTATCTGTAATGTTTGCGGTATGAATTTGTTGGTGACGTTTATAATATAATAGATAATTTAGAGGTAAAAGTTTTTGGATATTTTATTTATTTTATACGTGGAAATGTTCATCTTTGGAAAGGGTATATACTTTTTCGCGATCAGGTCATTTGATATATGTTCTTTTTGCCGGATTTAAAGATTCAGAAAATTGTCATACATTTTCGCGAAATTTTTCTAATTTATGAGAAAAAAGCAGTGTACATGGATATAGTGAAGAGTGTGCACAATGCCAATTTTGTGCAATTCTGGGATGTTTTTTTAAGTAAAAATAAGTCGATGTGTACATGGTTTATGTGTATGTGCTATTCTGAAAAACGCGCAAGGAGTTTGCGATTGTGCACTTCTTCCCAATTTTGCAGTTAATATTTGTCATGATTAAGCAATTTTGTTACATAAAATTTCTAGCATAAGTGTAATTCGGCTAGTAGATTGTTGGAAAAAGTGTTCAGTAAATAAAAAGAAAAGAAACATGTCTTTACTTCGTGAAGACAAAATGGCAGCGAAACAAAAATAGAGGGTTGCTGTAGCAGAGTTGGTCGCCAAATTTTCGCCAAAAAATCGCCAAGTTACCATAATCCAAAGATCAACCGATAATACCTTTGCATCTGATGAGCACTAGGCTGTTGGATCTTAAATCTTTCAGTCTGTAAAGTTGTTTGTAGTAGCAGCTAATATCAGCTCACACTTGACGACTAAGTAATAAATCTTGTAGTTAGATGTGAGCATCTCTTAGCAAATAATTTTCTCGACATCCCACCATATCCTAGTAAAATCATTTTGGGGTTATAATCTTCCTTTTGAGGTCATTAGTGCAGGCAGAAAATTTTTTTAAATGTCCATAATGCAACAATGCTAAGAAAGGGGTAATGTATTTTATTCATTAAATACTATTTGTTATGAATTTTGTATCTATGTAAATAATTTTAGTGAAATTATATTTGAAATTGCAATATATTTTGTATAATATACAGTACAAAGTCCGTAATGCGGATGTCCATTATCCGGAATGATCTATAATCTGGACCTCAAAGCCACAAACTTTACGCATGCGTGTAAAGAATGCACGTACGTTACGCATGCGCGCGTTGAAAGAAATGTTTAATAAAGTAAACAAATAAATATTAAGGTTTTTTTTTTTTTTTGTAAAATTTGATACCCTTTAGGTCATAATTGCTCTTTATTTCATAAATTACAGTTTCATATTTTTAATTGTATAATTTCTGCATGCTATCTTACCAGATTTAAATTGATGATCTATAATCCGGAAAAACCCCTAATCTGGAATCGCCGAAGTTCCGACGAGTCCGGATTACAGACTTTGTACTGTACCCTGAAAAGTTTGAAGAGATGAAGCTGTGCCAGAAAAATAAGACTATATGGGCAAGTCTATTTGCCAATTTAGCGAGATGGTTTTGTCACTAAAAGTCATCAAATTTGAAAGAATTCTGATGCGGTCCCTGTATAACTGTAATTGAACCATATGTGTATTTATATTTACACATATGGATCAATTACAGTTTAACTATATCTGGCCCTTATATGTAGCTTTAAGCTTATATGCTTTTCAGTAATTTTGAGAAATAGAAGATACTGGAGATTTTTCAGCAACCAGGGAAAACTATATAGGACCAGAGAGAGCATCAGCTTTTAGTTGTTAGTTCAGAATATTGAGATCTCTATGAGAGCTTTGCCTTTTAGATGCACTGTGTGTTGTTAACACAATGTTAAACAATGATCTTAATAGTTTGAAGTGCTCTGTGATACTGAGAGAAGAGAGCTATAATGAGATACTAAGAAGAGCTGTACGAGTGTTTTTGTAGAAAGTTCCAAAATTGTAAAGTGTTTCTTTTGGGAAAATAAATTTTATGAAGCTACCATTGATTCGCATTCAATTCATTACGAACCCATATGCACGCAAGACTCAGATAGGCTCATTAGAGCCAAGCATAAATTCATGGAAATTCGGAAGTTTGACCTGTGTTCATATCCCAGCAAATGGGCAACTGTATAAGAATTTTCATGGTTTCCTTATGTGTAACATGAATATAATCTAGTTCTATTGAAAAGTCTTCCATAAAATTATCCCTCCCTATAGGCAAACAGTTCTCAAATCGCTTTACCTTGTTCAGTTAACCTTACACTAACATTACAATATATAATTAAAGATATAAAATTCTATATATGTATATGAGGTGTGAAAAAAAAAACGAGACTAAGTGTGTAGCTTGAAATAGGACTGGAGCTGACAATAACTGTTTTGGTGACATCATTCCACAAGCCTCCTCTATCTATGCGGCCAGTTTCGACTTACTGATCACACCAGTTGGGAGTACTATGTCACTGAGTGAGCATGTGCAACTGCATTCTGCCGAAAAAATGTCTAGTGTAAAAACTGCACGGCGAATCAACATCAAGTTTCTTTTGTGAAGCTTAAGAAATCAGCCACGGAAACATTTCAAATCTTAACTGAAGTTTATGAAGATAAAACTTTGTCTCGTGCACGTGTGTTTGAATGGCATGAACGGTTTTCAGTGGGGGAGGGACAAAAGCACGCATGTCAAAATCAAAATTCAAGGCAATGTTAATTGTCTTCTACATTAATGGAATTTTGATTGAATTAATGGAATTAATGGAATGATTGAGTGGTTTCTCAGTGTTCAGACTGTTAATTAACGTTACTACTCTGAAGTACTAAAAAGACTTAATGAGAAATATAGGGAAAAAAGGCCACTGTTGTGGAGTGGTGAATGGCTGTTGCACCAGGACAACGCATCTGCTCACACATCCCTAATTGTCAAGCAATTTGTGACCAGCAGAAACATTACTGTGATAAGGGCATCCTTCTTATTCATCTGATTTGGCTCCATGTGACCTTTTTTTATTTCCTAAAGTTAAATCTTGCTTAAAGGGAAGCAGTTTTACCTCAGTTGAAGACGTTCAGGCAAAAACAGAGAATCTTCTAAGTCCCTTCTAAACAGTCCCTTCCAAAAACCTCTTACCAGTAATGGCAGCACCGAATGCAGAAGTGTGTGAATGAAGGGGATTATTTTGAAGGTGAAAATGTCACAGAGAACTGATCTTTTTTTTTTTTTTTTTTTTTTTTTTTTTTTTTTTTTTTTTGTGTGTGTGTATGTGTGTCACACCTTGTAATAACACTGTTTATAATTGAAATTTCTGGCAAAACATATTTTCTTTACTTCTATGAAAAAAATCTTGTACCTCTAAGGTGTTTTTGTAGCAGTTACTTGATTAGTTCATACAGAACCTTGTATTTTATTATTTATTTTACATTTGTTATTTATTTTTTATATTTATTATTTATAAGGAATTTTATATTTATAAAGAATTTATTAATTATATGTAGTTAATGACTTTTTTTTCTTTTTATTTATAGGTAACTGTTACAACAAAGTAAAACTTGAGACAGAATTAATGCAAGATGCTATCATGAATGAATTAAAACTGGATCCTATTGATAAAGAAGTTGTAGTTGTGTATCAGAATGAACCTAAGGACAGTAAATATTATCAAGGTAAAAGAATAGTAGAACTACCCAAAACAAGACCATCGTGGTTTAGCAGAAATCTTTTAGCTAAAGACAGTGAAATACCTCGGAAGGGAATTACAGCTGTAAAACCCATGAAAATTTCTTCTGTAACAGATGACACCAATAAGTAATTTCTTCGTTAAAAGTGTATGAAAAATAAAGTATAAAATTTATAATTAGAAACAACTTAATATTTGATCCTGTAAACCTGCTAACAAAAATCCTTCTATATTTTATTTACATATAATTATGACTGATCAAAATTACCTGAACGGGACATTAAATACTAAAACAGGACCAGTCAGGCCCACAAGCAGCAGAACAGCCACCATACTGCTTTAAATAACATTAAAAAAAAAAAGAACTACTACAAATTTTAACTTCTTCACTAAAGACTGGTGAGATCTAACAAATTTTGTAATACAAAATAAAACACATGTTTACTTACATGTACGAAGAAATAAATAAACAATATATATGTGAATATTTTAGTTTTAAATGAAACAGACAGAATATTCTGAACTCATCCAATATACAATTATATTTTGTTTACAGATACATATTTTATGAAATTTGACAATCTTAATTTAGGCACTACATTTTTACATAAAATTTAACAACATTTAGTAACATAATTTAGTAATATTAAGGATAAATCTTTGTACAATATTTTTCATAGAGGAACAACTAAATAACAGGTACTCTTAATTAGTATTTCTTATGCCACAAGGACAAACATAATTTTTAACCGAGAACCTTTCATAGTAAGATGGAAAATGTCCATGATGAGTCAAGGCTTAATTCAGATACTTGTCGCTCATACACCTTCTTGCACTTATTATTGAAATTAAATTGTAAGTGAACCTTCCTTTGGAATCAGGTTCATTCCACTTTCCCTGCCCAGAAGTCATACTTCTGTTTTTCAGCAAGAAAGAAGACATATATTTTTTATTTCAGGCAATCAAAAGAAGTTTTTTCAAATCAAAATGTATAACTTGACTTCCAGTCTATTGGCTAGCTCATTACTGATGGTGCCGATGCGGCTCTTCGTCCAAAACATCTCTAAAAGAGGCAAGAAAGATGAGCATGTCCTTTATCTGCTTTATTGCATAGTTACTAGGATAAACGTCCATAATTGAAACAATAGCACAGCACAATTATTTCAATTCTGACAATCACTATAGATCTCAACAAGATCTTCTGTGAAATTTGAATTGAGCTAATAGGGCCTTCCGTAAAACCACTAGCTAACTTTACGAGGCCTCCCATAAAACCACTAGCTCTGCCTGATAGACAGATGTGTTATCAGATAATCTATACTTTCTTTGTATACTTGATGTGTCACGAGAAAACGTGCAAAAAGCTGCCCCCACATGACCATTTAATTTAGAACCATCTTTAAAAAAGTATAATCTGACATATTCAGGAAGCCCTTATATCAATTCAATTTCTTTGATAAGGTCGGGTGATAGTTTGATACTTTATTTAGCTCAGAGTGTCTAGCAGAGAAAACATCAATGAAGCAATCAACAGTACCATTGCTTGCTTTTAATTGGTAAATAGCATACAGCCAAAATATCAACCGGAATACATTCAGCCAAAATCTGAAGAGCCTCTGTCGAAACAGTTTTAAAACACTTAATAATTCTTAAGAGAGCGATTCTTTGAATTTGTAATATTTTCATGCGCATTCGGACCGAACCAATCCACCATGGGTCACGTATTATGTGCATGCATAAATGCGTAATGCGTTTACGCATGCCCATTTAATGTATAACGGATGGTATAAGCTAAGCTAAAATTATCTATTTCAGTTAATGTTGCAGATTGCGTTGTTCCTTAATCTTCGAATTGGATTTGGCTTATTATTATTTGCAGACTGTTAGAGCAATTTTATAAAAGTAGGCTTCAGCTTTCGATTATGTCAAAATGAATATCTGATTCTGGAGCTGCCAAAGGAT
The DNA here is from genome assembly GCF_044657685.1 of Stegodyphus dumicola. Lineage (NCBI taxonomy): Eukaryota > Metazoa > Arthropoda > Arachnida > Araneae > Eresidae > Stegodyphus > Stegodyphus dumicola. The sequence goes on from NC_140779.1 coordinate 45,669,339, forward strand.
CTACAAAGTGAAAGCATGTTTCAATGTCCATCAAACAAAAAGTAGAATTGCCGCAAAAAATGGATAAAGGTATATCCTTTGTTTCTCTAACCATTCTGAAATCTGTTTATTAATTTCACGCTGCTCTGCGGGGGGAACGTCGCGGCCCGCGATGAATTGGAAGTTGGTCTGTCAGATATCCTTATATTCAGGGCAGATGTTTTTATTTTATTTGGCTTATAATTTCTTACTAAATGTAGTATTTCATCTCGATGTACTCCATCTTTGATATGATTTAAATCAAACTCCTTGTCATTATAAATATAACGAATACACATCAAATAGTTTTCTGGTTGCAATTTTCTAATTTCGACTATGCGTAATGTAGGCTTTACGCATGCGTGCGTTGAATGAAATGTTTAATAAAGTAAATAAATAAATATTAAGCTTTTTTTTTTGTAAATTTTGATACCCTTTAGATCATAATTGCTCTTTATTTCATAAATTACAGTTTCATATTTTTAATTTTATAATTACTGCATGCCATGTTACCAGATTTAAATTCATGATCTATTATCCAGAAAAACCAATAATCCGAAGTCCCAACGAGTCGGGAGACACTTGACTGTATTACTTTTTGCAATACCCAAGAGAAAACTTTTCTTTGGATCAAACTTAAGCTTAACTTGAAAAGACCACTTCTCTAGCTCTTGGACTAGAGAAGTGTCATATCTATAGTATGACAACCACTTGCCGTGACCCATAAAAACAAAGTCGTCAGCATAGGCTTGTACAGCAACATTTTGTTGTATTGTAACACTTAATGCTATATTCACTATGATATTCCATATAAGTGGGCCAGATATTGATCCTTGGGAACAACCCTTTTGATACCACCTGTTGCTATTATATTGTTGCGTTCTATGGGATTGTGGATTTCGAGCGACTGACGACAACACTTAATGAAGTATTAAAACACAATTTATTTGCCAGTATTACTCAGGACAGTTCCTAAATCACGTTATCAAATCTCAGTTATTGCAACTGAAGAGAAGAAACCTTTTATCTGGAAAAACACGCCTGTCCAATTAACACCACAATTATTTCATTCATTAATAAATCAAAATATTTTCAGTTCTGTATTTAAAAAACTTTTGTTCCAGTTTTCATCTTCTCTCTCACCTACAGATGGTGCCAAATACAGCAAATTTGAATATTCCTGTGTATAGTATTGTTGCGTTTTTACGGGTTCGTAGATTTAGAGTGATTGAAGACAAGACTTGATATTGTCGAAAAATTACAACACCCTTTTCAGCAAACAATCAGCAACACAGCCTTCAGGCTACAACAGTGAAGGCAGCTTCCCGGCTAAAGACTAAAGTAAAGCTCCCGACTCCATCGATCGCGGAGCTCAACACACTCAAGATAAAACTCGACGATACTCACTACTACTCCGTGTACAGGCAGGGTTTATATTGCTTTTGGCCTGCCTTCGAGAACATTCCAGGCCAAACCGGTGCGAATTCGTTCTAGAATATTCTCCATCCGTCTATGGTACATTGCCAATTTTGCCGCCTAATGAGCGATTTCCCTTGCCATTCTCTGGGAATCCTAGACCGCTTTGCAGGGAAGCTATCTTACCGCGGCTGGATATTTCGTAACAATATTTCAAAGTTTATTGTGCCCAGCACAAGCAGAGCAAGAGATTTTGCCTCTGTTCCTCCATTTAACGCATTATCCAATCCAGATATTTGTTGGAAACCATGAGCGAGAAATGATTCAGGATTGCACGGTTAAACCTTTTCACCATGCCATCAGACTGCAGATGTAACAGGGTCATCCGCGTTTTCTTGATTTCCATTAAATCGCAGAATCCCTTGAACACAGTCAAAGTGAAGTTTCTGCCTTGGTCGGAATGAATCTGGAGGGGGGTCCCAAACCTGGAAACCCAGTTCTGTAACAGAACTTCAGCTCAGCCTCTTGGTCTGGAATTGAGTATGCTTGGGGCCACTTCGTAAAATAACCCATGTCAAAGAGGATGTATTTGTTGCCATCCGTCGTGAATTCGCTCGAAAGGCGTTCTACATTGTATCGCTACAGCCTTCCTCGAGTACATCCCTTCGGTCCTTTCTTGGCTGCGCAAGCATCACAAGATCGGCACCATTTCTCAACATCGATTCTCGCCGAACTCCAGAAGAAGCGCTCTCAAATCTTGTTTAATGTCTTCATATAGCCAAAATTCCCTCCTGTTGGGCAGTTGTGTATTTCCTTCAGAACATCAGGTATTCGGTTTCGAGGAAGCAGTAGCTGCTATCTCTTATTAGTTCCATCGTCGCTTTCCCATAGTCGATATAAAACTCCGTTTCGAAAGTGGAGTGAGTCCCAGAGAGCCCAGTGCCTTTTATTTATAGGACTGAAGATGGAAATATCCTGCCACATTGTAGTGGATGATTTCTTCAGTTCTATTATTGGCTTAATGCCAGGATCCGTCAATTGGTTTTCTCTAACATTTTTTTTCATCAATCCACGGATCTGGATCGGCGGATGTTGAAGATGTCATTTGCCGAATGCTAGGATTCGCTAACCGTGCTTAGCCTTGGCTCTTGAACAATGCCTGCAGTGTGCGGAACAAGGTTCCCAAGGAAATTCAATAGCCAGGTTAGGGAAGCATGATCGGTCCTCAATAAGAATTTTCTACCATTGAGATAATGATGGAAATGCTCTATGGTCCTTACGATAGTAAGCAATTCTTTATGGTTGACGCAAAAATTCCTTTCCGATTTGGACAAGCACTTACCCCAGTAAACTATTACTCGTTTTTGACCATGAATCGTTTGGGAAAGGACAGCTCCCACACTTTCGTTGCTCGCATCTGTGTCTAATATAAAATGTTTATTGGTCTAGGGATATGCGAGCACGGGCGTAAATGTTAATGCCACCTTCAACTGATTAAAGGACTTTTCGCACTCCTTAGACCATACGAATTTTTGTTTACTCTCTGTTAATTTATGTAGAGGCCTTGCGATGTTGGAGAACCCCTTCACGAATCTTCTGTAATAGCAGGAAGCTCCTTAATTGAAGAAAATCCACAGGGCGTTCCCAGTCTTAAAACTGCTGACACCTTCTATGGATCTGTGCGGACACCTTCGGCGGAAATGACGTGCCCTAAATAGGTGACTTCACTGCGGAACACTTTGCATTTCGAAGGACTCAGCTTGAGGTTGGTATCTTTCGATTTCTACAATACCTTCCTGATATTTTCTAGATGTTCCTCGAAACTAAGGGCCAATATAATTGTCATCTAGGTAGACCACATAAGATTTGCAAGATAGGCCACGAAGCACTATCTGAATCAGGCGTTCGAATGTTGCATGGGAGTTAAAGTGTCCGAATAGCATAACTTTAAATTGCCAGAGCCCTTAACTTGTAGTGAACCCACTTTTCTCTCTATCATCGAAGTTAATTGAGTAATATTGTCAAATAAATTGTGTTTTGATACTTCATCAAGTGTTATTGTCAATCACTTCAAATCCACGAACCCGTAGAAAGCAACAACTGGTGTCAGATGTGGGATGTTGCTTGATCAAAACGTGATCCCCCGTATCAGCTCGATTTTGCGTTAGTTTTGTGCGGCCCAACATTTCTGGATGTTCTAGAAAATAGATCTTCAAACTCTTTGTTTTCTTTTCCGCACGTCTTTGTTCGTTGGTTAAGTTTGCACTCTGCAGAAGTTCTTTCATTAATTTACTAGTTGCCTCAGTCGGAATTTCAAGTGGGGCTTTGTAAACGCAAGTAACTGGAGTGCATGTTGCTATAATTTCACCCTTTTTGATGGTTTTCGTCTGTAGCTAATATTCGCCTTTCTCACAGGGAAGAAGTCTCTCAAAAGGTCTACTAATGTTGAGGCCGCTAATACAACTTTTGGGCTATTTTTCAGGGTATTCAATTATTCTAAACCTGAAGCTATTGTTTTCTATTGAGCCGGTTATTAATAATTCTGTCATCGGAGGGATGGTAACATCTGTTTTTCTTATTACTTGGTGAGCTGAAGAAATCTTCTTTTCCAGAGTACATCTCGCTGTATTTAAAGTCCAGCGTAAAGTCGAACTTCCGCAAAGTCAAGTCCGACTATTAATTCGTCTGCGATGTTAGCGACGAAAGCCAAGTGCTGGTAGGTCTCATTTCCGAAGGTAATGGTTATGTTAATATTACCTTCAATCGGAATTTTATCATCTGTCACTGTTTGTAAAGTCACACAGGGTGGAGTCCAGCGCAACCTTTCGTTCAATTTCCGAGCTACATCTGTTCTAACGATGGTTGCATTTGCTGCCGTATGCACATAAGCATTCTGTACCACACGACGCACATAGGGAAAATGCATCCTCGCAATTGGGTATGACTTCCGATGAGATCATTTCCTCTGTGCTTAGAAAGCCTTTGCTTAGACTCGAGAGTACACCTCCATACTATTTGTTTACATTTTGATAACAGTATCGAAAAGAATATTACTGTTAAGGCCCGTTTCCACTGCTGCGTATGCGTTTCTCCAATCAGTGAGCGAATTCACTTTGATTGACATCTGCAATCCGGTCGGTGTGCGGTGACGGATGACATACGGATGGAGTTCAACAATGTTCAACTTCTATCCGTATGTCTGCGGTCACGTTGTGAAAAAGGAGCAATCAGGTGCAGTCACTAAAAATTAATGGCGGCAGAAGTAGCGATGAACTCTCGCTAATAGGAAAAGAATATTTTGCTAAAAAATACTTATTTCTGAATTAACGTTATAGCGAGAAATCTGCGTGCTGAAAAAGACAGCAATCAGCTGAATTTAGTTAAAAAGAGATAAGAAAAATAAGATAACTGCAACTACAGTACTTGTTCGCAGATAAAATCAGGCGTTCAAGAAATTCGAACCATCGTTTAGTGTCGGTATCAATAAACATGGCGATTTCTGCTGGGGGGCGCTGTGATCACGTACGATGGAGGCAGGATCTTGGAAGAGCTCCTGAATTTTCAAAGGTACTTTCCGGAAAATCTTCATTTATTTAAGAAAATTTTCGCGAATATCCTCTGCATTGTCTCGTTCTCAAGGCCGTGAGTTCTCCTGTACCTGGGGGTCTTGTCTTCCAAGGCCCAAGGCGTTTGACTTCCGGAGTACCTTTGCAACTTAATGCAATTACCTCCACAACTTCGATAAGGAAACTGAGTTGGATAAGAAAAAGCATTGGCTAAAGGAAAAATGAACAAACCGTTAAGGGTTTACTATGAAAGAAATGAATAAGGAGTCCACATAAGGGACGAGTAATTCTCTCTGCTTTCAACTTGTAATTCAAGATTGAAAGAGAGAGAGGTGTTGATTGAGGCGAATTCCGGAACGCATTGCGTTAATGGAATCGGAAAGGTTGAAAGAGAACAGCCGGGAAACATGGTGTTCCAGGGCTTGGGAAAGGTAATATTAGGTAATACGGACAGCCGCAGTGATTGCTAATGCCTTGGGGATGAGCGGGGGGGGGTCTTGTCTTCCTTGTAATCTTTTACAGCGTTCAGATAAGTAGAACTTCTTTTCTCTAAGCTAAATCAAATATTTGTCACTAAAGTAACTTTAAATTCATTTATTTATTATGATCATTATTATTATTATGCTCATTTTATTATGTTCTGGCATTAAACACTTAGTAATTGCTTTAAATCATGTGGTTCTTTTTTGGTTACCATCTCGTAGGGAAATAAATAAAATGCTTATTTTTTAAAAAAATTAATTAATATTAAAATAAAAAAGAAAACTCCGTAATTTATTTACTTATTTATTTTTGCTGATATGTTCTCGCCTTGTTTTGGGTTTATGATTTTATTTGATGGTGTTTTCTGAGTATATAAATATGTTGGAAACCACAATAGATGATGTTACTTAGTTAATGTATAACTTTGCATGATATTATATGTATCTTGATCTTATGTGTCTTCTGTTACTGTGTCTCAAGGTAGAGGCTAATATTGGTTTCCATGTTAAAAAATAAAAGTTTAAATTAAAAAATTTTAGTTTCCCTGTTATAGCAAAAGTTAGCTTCTAAACTTGACTTATACTGTTATGTGACTGGACCCCCAATATTTACTATTTTATTATTAATTTTCCCTCATCTTTACATCTATTCAGCTTAACAAAACACACTCATTACACACACCTGGAAGACTCTATTTAATGTAAATGGTAACAACTTTGACTACACTCATAAACACAATCGTGTTTGTTTTTTTTTTTTTTTTTTTTTTACAAAATTCTCTTACTTCCTTTCCTTTTCTTTCTATAGGCCCTTTTTTTTTAATTATAAATATTTTTTTTTTCCTCTCCATTACTTTTGGGCCATTTATTTTTTATTTTATTTTGTCCCATCTTTTCTTCCTGGCCTTTCGAACTCGTATAAAATATACGAAGTTCCTTTTAACTCTCCTCTGAAATACGAAATTGCCCCCTTTCTATATATACCTTTTCTTTCGCACCTATGCTTGATTTTTCGCCCATCGGTGCAGAAAGACTTAGCGAGTGCAACAAAAGACATCTGTCTAAAGCGCCTGGACCCAGCCACCACCCCTGTTCTTATTGGTTGCCGTTTATGACGTCAGGCTGAAAAGATTCCATTATCTGTTTCGTTTGAGTTATGTCAAGGGGAACTTATAACTACTTTGGATTTGATTCTTTCCTGTGTTAATGTGAATTTGTGCAATGTAACAGAATATTTGCAATTAAAACGAACCTAACAGTATAAGAAAATATATCGGCACTTTTTATATAAATTGTTTAATCATGTTAATGGAATAGATAAAACTTTATAATGCGTAAATAGTGTGTGGCTATGCAATCTGTATTCAATGCAATTCATAGCGCTATACTGATATTTAAGAAATGTATTTTATAATTTCATATAAAAGGAGACCATTAACAAGATTTGCTTCGTCAGCAATGTCAAGAAATAGCACTTAACTCTTACTGTGTAAATAATGTCTGCCGCAGTTTTCATGAATTAGCGGTTTATTTTACAGAAAAGTGCTTTTAAAAGTGATATAAATGTAAAATTTAGTTCTTTCTTTATAAAAATGAACTGTTTGATAAATAAATAACCTTCCTTTCATTTATTGCTTGTTATATAGAGATTGTGTTTGGTATCAAAATTGTTCGTTAGTCAGATTAATTTTTTACTTTCTAATCCTAGGCATTAATTTCTCCTCATTTATGGTTAAAAATAAGATAAAGTGATAAGATACTTTTAAATCGAAAAATACTTATAATATCGTTTATTTGACTTTATTAATTGGAGTTATCATTCTGTTTTTTTTTTTTTTTTTTTTTTTTGTATTATTGTTTTGTTTCTTAACTTTTATATCTTATAAAAAGTGTTTATTCTCAAACGACTTCGATATTCGTCTAATGACCAAAATACTGCTAAACGGTTATCGACTGCACATCGAATTGCACCTTTTTTCTAATATTATGTATATTAACAATATATTTCTGAAGCTGCTTTTTATTTTTGTAATTTTTTCGCAAATATGGCAAATTATTCCATTGCTTCGTCTGTTTCAGCGCTAAAATGATCTCGAGCTCAAGCTTTTGGCGCACAAAAATGCTGCAGAGAATTCTTTTCGTCACTGTATGACATCAGAAGTCGTGTCCAATAAGAGCTTGGGGTGGTGGCTGGGGCCAGGCGCTTGTTGTCTACTTTGTCTTGTCTGTCTGTCTCGTTCAAGAAATTCAGTTCTCGAAAATCAGCGGCAAAAATTTTATATTTCCAAGTCCATGAAATAGCAAAATTTGTCCTGACAATTATTTCCTAGTTCTGCATACTCATTTACCTTTAATGAAAATGAATGTCTGACTATATCAAACTGCTATAGCAAATTAGATATGATTAAAAGATTTGTTATTTTTTTCTTTTGAAACAGGTAAAAACAAAAAACGTTAATTAGAAATTAAATTTGATAGCCTTTTAAATATTCCTCTGCATTAAAGAGTATGTTAAATTTGTTTTTCTCTTTATAAATATATCTTTTTGGCCAACATATATTTGTAAGCACCTGAAATATATTTTTAGCAGCCCGTTTAACTTCAATCGGAACGCCACTTTAAAAGATAATGTTTTCTGTAAAACATGTACTAGAAGCTGAAAAACAAACTCTGGTGAATTTTTCAGACGATAGCACACTGAAATAGAACCAAAAAATTTAGTTTTAAGAATTGATTTACTTGATAATGTATATAAGCCAAAATATGCATATGTCTATGGTGTGGTGCTAGCTTAGTGGTAAAGCTGACGTTAATAATGATTAGTTTTGGGGGTCATGAGTTCGAATCCCATATGCTCTTTGCACCCTGTCTGCAACTTTCTCAGCTTTTTGTTCCAATTTGATCTATATTCGTGTTTTATAATTTATTTCTATTATTATATGGGTTAAATATATTGTTTTATTTATGCACCTATTTATTTAAATTTCCTCCCGCAAAAAAGTTTGAAAATTATATAATACTAATTTAAAGCATACTCTGTACATATATACAGGGTGATTATAATTAAAGTTTAAGTTTCAAAACGCTATAAAAAAAGAACCACTCATGAAAATGACGTCAAATTTGAAAGGAATGTTATTGAAGAAGGCGGAAAGCGTATGGCAGAAGAAAAAATTTAGTTTCAAAAGTTAGCAACAGATGGCGCTGCAAGCGGAAGAAGACGTAAATTAAAATGTTAGTTAAATTTCAGTATTATAAAGCCGTCAGGTACCAGGCTGTTCCTCATTTTGCGTCTCAGACGTTCGCCATGGGTGTTTCACTGCAGGATCGCGCTCTGCTGGTAAAGCTGTATTACAAGAATGATGATTGTGCAAGAGTAGCTCTGCAAAAATTCAGGACACTGAAGGGTATAAAAGAAGGCATTGGTCCAATGAGTGTCCTAGGTCTAAAGAAAATGATGCAAAAATTCGAAACGACAGGTTCGTTTGATGTGCAATCTGGTAGAGGGAGAAAACGAGTGCATTCGACGGTAGTTGAAGAAGTGGCCCCAGCATTACAAGAGGGGTCGGCCGGTGGTGTGCAGCCGTGCAGTGCACGAGGAATTGCCCGAACATTGGACAGGCCTACGAGCACGGTGCTGAAAATTGTACGAAACATCCTGCAATGCTATCCGTACAAAATTGGCTATGTGCAGGAGTTGCTTCCGTCTGACCTGACAGCTAGGGAGACGTTTGCGTTAGAATTCCTGGCTCGCATGGAAGTGGATAATGAATGGCCGTGGAAAATTTTGTGGACAGATGAAGCCCATTCCTATCTGACAGGATACGTGAATACCCAGAATTGTCGAATACGGGCAACAGAAAATCCATTGGCAACGCACCCCGTACCACTTCATCCTGAAAAGGTCACTGTATGGTGTGGCTTTATGGCATCATTCATCCTACAACCTACAACCATATCTTTTCGAGCAGACGGATGCTTCTGGTCCTGTTACCGCAACCGTCACTGGTCAGAGGTATGCGTCTCTTTTGCGCAATCACGTGATTCCAGCTCTGCAACAGCATGGATGTGTGGATGAAATCATTTTTATGCAAGATGGCGCTCCTCCGCACATTGCACATCCCGTGAAGCAGCTGCTGAGGCGCCATTTCGGAAATGCTCGAATTATCAGCCGTCATTTCCCTACAGCCTGGCCGTCCCGATCGTCTGATCTTACTCCGTGTGATTTCTGGCTGTGGGGATATCTGAAGGATGTTGTGTTCCGTGCTCCAATTGCAAATTAGCGGAATTAAAGGCACGCATTTCACAACACATTCTGAACATCACCCCGGAGACACTGCGATCCGTTGTGGAACATGCTGTTTGTCGCTTTCAACTTGTTGCACACAATGGTGGACACCATATTGAACATTTTTTGCGCCAGTCTCGTGACAGTTCCGAACTTCTTTGATGAAAGGTTCTTATGCTGTACGTCGCCGCAAAACTCTTGAAACCGATTTGTCCCTTTCGATGCGATATGTACAGTCATGCAAATAAAATTATTCAACAATTCTAATTTGTCAATACGTTTTAATGTGTAACTTCCACCTTAGCCGTTGTTTTACGAATCATTTCTCGTCGTGATTCTGCCGCTTACAGCGCCATCTATGGCTAACTTTCGAAACTAAATTTTTTCTTCTGCCATACGCTTTCCGCCTTCTTCAATAACATTCCTTTCAAATTTTACATCATTTTCATCAGTGGTTCTTTTTTTATAGCGTTTTTAAACTTAAACTTTAATTATAATCACCCTGTATTTGAATTTAAGAAACATTCTCTATTCGTAAAAAGCAAATTTAAAGTTAATTAAATTTAAATGAAATTTAATGCAAACAAAGAAATGATTAATTATTGCTGCGAACTAATCTACAATATCATTTAAATTCTGAGAGCATATGTAAATCAAGTGCAAGTATCAAAATCCATGAATAAATATATAATTCCAAAAATTTATTAATCCTAAAAAATTTATAAAAATGCATAAGTGAATAATGGGATAAATTATTAATCCTAAAAAAATTATAAAAATGCATAAGTGAATAATAGGATAGATTATTAATCCTAAAAAATTTATAAAAATGCATAAATGAATAATAGGATAGATTTAATCCTAAAAAATTTATAAAAATGCATAAGTGAATAATAATATAAATAAATTTTTGGAATTATATATTTATTCATGGATTTTGATACTTGCACTTGATTTACATATGCTCTCATTCATTTATTTGTTTATTTAATCATTTATTTGTTTGCATTAAATTTCATTTAAATTTAATTAACTTTAAATTTGCTTTTTACGAATAGAAAATGTTTGTTAAATTCAAATTTCATTCCTTGCAGCAATGGCGCAAGAGATTTATTTAAATTTAATTTATTTTGAAACCCTGCATATATATATATTTTCGTTTCACTTTTATGTGAATGTATATACGTGTGCTCAGACTTTGGGATGTTTACAACTCTAAATTTTCATTCCAATTAACATGAGACAGTATTAATACCCTAAACATTTTTTAACAAAAAATTACTATAATAATTGCTTTTAAATTCAGTCCTCTCCAGCAGAAGCGCAGGAATTAATTAATTAAATATTTCCATTTTCTTTACCTAATGTGTGTATATATAAAGAGAAAAATCTTATTTTTATAACTTCTTTTATAAAAAGAGATATGAATTAAAATCATGTTATTTAAATCATGTCTCATGTTAATTGGAATGAAAATTAAAAATAATATTTTATGGATTATGCATAAAATATAGCTGCCCATAGTGCATTTTAAAACAAACGAGATTTCTAATAAATTATCCAGCTATGACCCTGAAGTCAGCGGTATACAAGCATAGCAAATTTTGTGTAAATATTGTGAACCTTTCTTTACAGTTGCTCTATACTTTTAAAGTACAAACTATTTTTTAATTCTTTTAACATTTTTATTTATTTATTTGTTTAATTTTTCACTAAAAGTACATTTTAGTTTTAATAATATATATATTATTTCATAACACTTAAGGCTTCTAGAAAGACAAAAAAAATTTTTTTTTTAATTTACTTAAGCTTCTATGGAATTAGTGATGTTCATAATATGCATTATAACCTTACTTATCTAAAAATTGCTAGCGTACTTTACTTCAACAGTTCATAAGCAGAAATAAAAATTTCCAATAATATGGAATTTAGTAAACAAAACTTTTCTGCGTTTTACGTCAGGATCTATATCAAATCCAAAACAAACAATAATGGCTTAAGCGGGAAAAATTCAGATGTTCAGCGTTGTAAGTCGCGAACTGCTTGTTTGGCGCCAAAATATTACAGTGACACCTAGCGGCGGAAAATGAAAATATTTTACGGATACCAAGGCCAACTTATAAGTTGGCCTTGCGGATACGCAGCAGTGGAAACGCTTGTACGGATGCCGTAGGCGTGTCTTCAATTGACGCAACGCGTTCGTACGCAGTAGTGGAAACGAGCCTTTAATGACGTGCGCTGTATTTTTTATGCCATGAGATTTACACTTCTTACGGCATTGTAGTGTGGTGAATTAAATTTAAAAATTGTAGTGAAGTTTCCCCCTAGAGAGAAAAAGTATTATTTTTTCTAGTGCGCTAAATCCGTAAATGTGTATTAATATTAGATGCAGAGATTTTCAATAAATGATTTTTAATTTAAAACCGTTCATACTAAACATGTGGTGATTATTAATTCATTATTTCATGTTCAATATATACACATTCTCTTCAGATGTAAACTCCGAAAATATGAGAAAAGTAAGTTTTCGCAGATAGCAAAAATGTTGTAAGTTAACATAATGCACAGTAAATTCACTATATTTGTAGTTAGTCAGGAAAAGTAAAATTTATTTTTGAAGTTATACTACTATAGATTTGGATTACAGAAAAAAAAAAGATACGTATGTTTAAATTGAATAATATTACTTTATAAATAATGCCCATTTTAACGTGTAATATCTTTCGTACCTTTGTGTAAAAATAGTGTTTATTAGAAAAGGAAGCTCTTTTCCTTATACATGTGTATTAAATTCAGCGACAATACTAAAAGCACTTTTTTTCTTTCATTCAGGGCAACATAATATTAGAAATGGGAAAGACATGGAAATAAATGCAGTAGAAAAGAAAACATTTTCTGCAATGTGAAAGGAAACGAACGCAACAAAATTGCAATAATAATATTTGTTAAAAAAAAAAAAAAAACGATAATTTTAACATTTCCGTGTCACTCATGTTCTTCATTCAACGAAAACAAAACCGTAAGAATCTCTAACTTCAATACATCCAAAGAAAGTGATGTCATCAGAAAATAGTCCAATCACAAGCACGGATTTTTTCCCATGCGCATGGCGCGGTACAGAATGCTTATATGCGTCCCTTATCTATGATTATCTTACAAGGATGCTTATTCACGTATCCTTCTGCGAACAGTCCGTTATCTCCGCAAGTTACTGAAGAGATTTGAAGATCTTTCGGAGGGGCTGCATCTCTGCCTGGCAACTTCCAAAAAATAATACAGTCAAAAGTTGTTAATCCGGACTCGTCGGGACTTCGGCGATTCCGGATTATCGATTTTTCCGGATTATAGATCATTAGTTTAAATCTCGTAAGATGGCATGCAGAAATTTTAAAATTAAAAATATGAAACTGTAATTTATGAAATAAAGAACAATTATGATCTAAAGGGTATCAAAATGTACAAAAAAAAGCTTAATATTTATTTGTTTATTAAACATTTCTTTCAATATAAGTTGTTTAAGTTGCTTCGCTTTATGTGATAATACTTTCTCTTTAATTCTATAAACAGACATAATTTCTTGTTCAGTTACAAAGTTCCGCTGTTCAAGTCCCGTAATTGCTGTGCCGAGAATACCGACTAACTTGTCAATCGAAATTTTTTTCGTTTTCACTAACCTCTCTGTCACCTTCTTCATGTCTTTATCCATTTTTTGCAGCAATTCCACTTTTTGTTTGACGGACATCGAAACATACTTTCGTTTTGTAGATCCTTTGGGAGCTCCAGCATCGGAAATTCTATTTGACATAATCGAAAGTTCAAGTTTACTTTTATAAAATTGCTCTTACAGTCTGCAAAAAATAATAAGCCGCATCCAATTCGAAGATTAAGGAGCAACACAATCATCAACATTAACTGAAATAGATAATTAGATAATTTTAGCTTATACCGTCCGTTATACATTAAACGCGCACGCGAAAACGTATTCTGCGCTCGCAGTCGTAAAGGTCTTACGCGCACGCGTAAACGCCTATGCGCATGTGTCAACGCGGCGCATGCGCAGAAAGTTTTTAGCTTTGAGGTCCGGATTATAGTTCATTCCGGATTATGGGTGTCCGAATTAACGACTTTTGACTGTATTTGCGAAAATAATCTTTTTGATGAGGTGTCATTGCTAAAAATATATGTTACTGAAGAAAAAATTAAATGTTGGTTGTCTGCAAATGTGGAAACAGACAAAAAGTGGACGGAGTTATTCCTTCATTTTAAACAGAATAATATTCCTTATGAAAATATTTTGAAAATTGTAGAACACGCGCTCTCCCTTCCAGGAACAAATGAGGGAACAAAACGTGTTTTTTATAGAATCAATAAAATATGCACAATTGAAAAAACGCAGTTGAACATTAAAACTTTAAAATCTCTATTAAGGGTAAAATATAATTTGACCAATTCATATGAGAAATTTCATGACATTTTAATAAATGATCCGAATCTATTGCAAAATATTCACTCGGATAAAAAATATGACCGTGAAAGAAAATCATAATTTTTTTAAGTAAAATTTTAAAATAATTAAAAAACATAATATTGAAATTATAGTTTTTTACAACTATTTTTATAGTTACCAATAGCTAATAATAAATATAGTTTTGTATATTTACAGCCAAGTATATGAATGTATACAATAAAGTACATTTTTTTTTGGAATTATTGGTCTGCTTTCATAACTAAATTACAATTTTCATTTCATTCTATTTGCCTCGCTTTGTCTCAACGAAAATGTAGTCACTTTATCCTAGTCACTCTTCATTTTAGCCATAGGGTTAAATATTTCTTCTTAAGATGATAGTTCTTTATATAATTATAGGTTATTGGTAGCATTAATTCACTGGCACACTATATGTTAAAAAATCTCTCGGCTAAATCGCAGAATAGGCTGCATCAGTGGATGCTGTGTTTACTTCTCTTATGCTTGGACACGCCTTTTTATGACGTAATATTGGATACGCCTCTTCTTAAAAACAAGTTATAAGTATGCTATAGCTTCGTACTTAAAGAAAACTTAAATTATATTTTACCTGAGTTGAAATGGTAGGTTTATAATGTTCTGCGCGAGATTTTTTTAATTAAATCTACTTTTATGTGTTGTGTGGTAGTGTTAGCATTTAACGCAACGAATTATCTCTCACAGATGTATTATTAAGATACCAAACGATTGAAAACGATCATTACCAAACCATTGAAAATATTGATTGCATGAGTTAAAAATTATAACCCTAACTTCTGAAAATACAGAAGAGAATTCTTTTGCTTAAAGAATGTTTTGATTATTGATGAGTGTGTCAAAATCGGTGCTTACTGCAGAATAGATGAGTATCTGAATCTGGATTTTTTTAATCAGTTGGGCCGAAGAAGTAAAAAGAGCGTTATTGAGTGGTGTATGTAGAAAAGTTTGATTGCAATATCCTATAAGTGCCCAATTTGTGGAACAAATATTAAACTAGTAGAAAGATGGTTTTGAGACTTATAGACGGTTTTGAGTGGTGTGCAATGCCGAGTTTGTGCAACTCTGGGATGTTTTTTTAAGTGAAAACAGATCGATGTGCACATGGGCAAAGCCAATGTGGTGCGCAATGCCGAGGTTGTGCGCGATGCTGAATTTGTGCAATTCTGGAATGTTTTTTTAAGTGAAAATAGATCGATGTGCACATGGGCAAAGCCAGTGTGGTGTGCAATGCCGAGTTTGTGCAATTCTGGGATTTTTTAAGTGAAAATAGATCGATGTGTACACGGGCAAAGCCAATGTGGTGCTCAATACCGAGGTTGTGCACGATGCCGAGTTTGTACTATTCTGGGATTTTTTTTACGTGAAAATAGATCGATGTACACATGGGCAAAGCCAATGTGGTGCGCAATGCCGAGGCTGTGCAATTCTGGGATGTTTTTTTAAGTGAAAATAGATCGATGTGCACATGGACTAAGCCAATGTCGTGCGCAATGCCGAGGTTGTGCGCGATGCCAAGTTTTTGCAATTCTGGGATTTTTTTAAGTGAAAATAGATCGATGTGTACATGAGCAAAGCCAATGTGGTGCGCAATGCCGACGTTGTGCACGATGCCGAGTTTGTGCAATTCTGGGATTAATTTTTTCCTCAATACATTCATTAACATGAAAAAATTATTTTGTGGCTTTATAGAATTTCAATCCGATGCTCCAGCACTGACGCAATCTGGACACTTGCTTATTTTGCATGGCCAATAACGTATTATTTTATGAGCAACATTTTCTAAACACAGTGCTTTAAAATATGTTGTAAATTACCCATTTATGGTAATCTTATATCTGGAATTTTCATTATGATCTGAACAAAACTGACTTGCAAGTAAAAGTATCTAAATTACTCTTCAGTGCAATAACAAATTAAAATATTTTCCCTAACTATGATGAAGTACTACTAAAGTTGTCAATTTTCTTATTAATTATATGGGTAAAATGTACTAGTCATAAGATTGTAAGTAGTTGAAAAATAATAAGTATGGCCAACTGCCTAAATTTTGCATGTAAAGAACTTAAAATTTTGAAATATGCTGAATTTGAGAAAAAACACTTAATCGAAGGTCGTATGCTTCTCTCGTAGGGATAAATGAAAGACCTCACTTCAGTTTTCCTTAGGTTTTGCATCAGGTATACTGCTAAAAAAAGGGGGGGGACAATTCTATATCTTCCGATCTACTGGGCCGGTTCACAAAATTCAAATTGCATTCTTCATGTCTCGAAAGCGCGACTTACGATATATACAGTCAAAAGTCGTTAATTCGGACACCCATAATCCGGACCTCAAAGCTTAAAAACTTTCTGCGCATGCGCCGCATCGACACATGCGCATAGGCGTTTACGCGTGTACGTAAGACCTTTACGACTGCGCATATGCGTGTGCGCAAGCGCAGAATACGTTTTTGCATGCGCGTTTAATGTATTACGGACGGTATAAGCTAAAATTATCTAATTATCTATTTCAGTTAATGTTGAAGATTGCGTTGTTCTTAATCTTCGAATTGGATCCGGCTTATTATTTTTTGCAGACTGTAAGAGCAATTTTATAAAAGTGAGCTTGAAATTTCGATTATGTCAAATAGAATTTCTGATGCTGGAGCTCCCAAAGGATCTACAAAACGAAAGTATGTTTCGATGTCCATCAAACAAAAAGTGGAATTGCTGCAAAAAATGGATAAAGGTATGAAGAAAGTGACAGAGAGGTGATTTATTTCTCTAATCATTCCGAAATCTGTTTATCAATTTCACGCTGCTCTGCGGGGGGATACGTTGCAGCGCGCAATGAACTGGAAGTTGATCTGTCAATACTATCCTTATCCTCAGGGAAGATATTTTTATTTTATTCGGCTTATAATTCCTTACTAAATGTAGTATTTCATCTCGTTGTACTTCGTCTTTGATATGATTTAAATCATTCCTCGTCATTATAAATATCACGAATGCACATCAAATAGTTTTCTGGTTGCAATTTTCTAATTTCGACTATGCGTAATGTACGCTTTACGTATCCGCGCGTTGAAAGAAATGTTGTTTAATAAAGTAAACAAATAAATATTAAGCTTTTTTTTTTTTTGTAAATTTTGATACCCTTTAGATCATAATTTATTTCATAAATTACGGTTTCATATTTTTAGTTTTAGAATTTCTGCATGCCATCTTACGAGATTTAATCTGATGATCTATAATCCGGAAAAATCGATAATCTGGAATCGCCGAAGTCCCGACGAGTCCGGATTAACGACTTTTGACTGTATTAGATTTATATATAGCATTATTCTAACATAGGTATTTTGACCCAAAATCGGACTTTTTCTGAAATAACATACCAATTTTTTTACATATTTCAATTCTACGACCCAAATTATGCGTAAATATTAAATTTTGTAAAATTTGGTGCGAAATTTACGGAGAAATTCAACAATTTATGTTGGCGCGTTTTATTCAGTTTGCGCCAAAATTAGTTCCCTTGGCGAACTTCTTAATATGCGGCAACCTATTTTCATTTCCATTTTTACATAGTGCGTGAGAGAAAAATAAAGCCTCAATGGTTCCTTCTTTCAAATAATGTTCTTTATATTATATTTTTAATTATAATTGTTATAATTTTAAGCAATTTTTTCTTTTTCGAATTTCATTTTAATTGTTTACCTTGCATAGTTTCCTTGGAATAACTGTTTTAAAAATTTCTATTTACTCATTCGAACTGCGTAGTTTAAAACAAAGGTGCATCGTTTATTTATTTAATTTTTTTTTTCAAATACTTTTCCTTAAACTATAATTTTAGTCATAGTTACTATTTTAGGTAATTTTTAAATTTTTAGTCTTTTATTTTAATTGTTACTGTTGCATTGTCTTTTCAGATAATTATTTTAAAATTTTCTATTTATTCATTCGAACCGAGCATTTTAAATATATTTATTAATATAAATTTTCCAGAGTTTGATTTAATTTATTTGAATTGCCTTTCTTTCGGAAGAATACTTTGTAACCCAGACTACGATGCATTTGAAAATTGCATATATTAAAAGAAAAAATACAGTAAAGCACACTTAACACACCTTTCAATGTTCCGTTCAGAAAAGATATACAAATAAGAGAGATGTATAACCGGCATTTTGCATACACTGCTTTACACAGTTTTTCTTCGGGCATTCTGCTATATTCTTACTCTTTTTCTTCAGGCATTCTTCAAGTGTATTAAAAAGCATCCAACTTTTCGAAACATCTTGATATTTCTGACAGTCATTTTAGATAAAGTTATCGCCTCCCATTTCATAAAGGCCTAACGGTAAAATCGCTGAACACTGGTAATTCACTCCGGGGTTCGAATCTCGGTAAACAGGCTGGTTGCATGGGCGTTTTCTTGGATTTTCTCATGTGTAACGTGTATTCCAGCTTGTTTCCCTTAGAAAGTTCTTCACGAAGACATCCTTCCTTTTAGGTAGATAGCCCTGCTTTGCCGCAACTTAATAATCCATTTCAATCCATTTCACCAGTACACTGGTGTGCAAAAATTAAGGACGAAACGGTTTTTTCAATATAACTTTGTACAAAAGCTTTCCAAATCAACACATTTAATACCGTACGATCCCCAATACGTAAGGACATGAGTAATGTAAGCAACACTTACTAAAAGAGAAATCAGAGGGATAAAAAGAAGCTTTATTGAAAAAGTAGCATGGATCGCAATGCGACTGAAGGCCGAAACATCCCTGTGATGGGTGTCCAGCAAGGAACATCCGGTCTTTAATAGGGGATATGATCTCCCCTGACTGCTAGGCAGGTTTCACAGCGTCTGCCCATGCTGAGAATGAGGGTGTCAATGAGTTGTTGAGGCATTGCTGCCCATTCTTCTTGCAGCGCCAATCGAAGCTCCGGAATCGTTACTGGTGGTAAGGTACGAGCTGCCAAGCGTCTGCCAAGAAAATCCCATACATGCTCGATGGGATTGAGATCCGGAGCTCGTGCCGGCCAATCCATACGTTCAATATCCTCACTCTCTAAGAGCTGTTCGGCAGCTACTGTGCGATGACATGGTGCATTGTCGTCCATGAAAAGGAACTGCGGACCCATAGCGCCTCTAAAAAGACGCATATATGGAAGAAGAATCTCGTTAAAATAACGGGTTCCGTTGACTGAACCTGCGTCGAAGATGTGAAGGTCTGTACGACTACCAAGCATGATGCCTCTCCAAACGAGAACACCGCCACCTCCATACCTGTCCCTTTCAATAATGTTCGAGGAATGATTGCGGCTTTCCCGCTCTCTCCAGATGAGTATGCGATGAGAATCACTACTCAGACTGAATCTGCTCTCATCTGTAAAGAGTACTCGTCCCCATTCATTGTCTCTCCAATTCCGGTGTTCCCGGCACCACAGAGAACGCCTTCGCCGATGGGCAGACGTTAGAGGTACACACCGTACAGGGCGTCGTGCAAACAGATCACCACCGTGCAGTCTTCTGGCCACGGTAAACCGCGATATCGGTCGTCCAGTCGCCTGTGTCGTGTGTCTAGCGATTTCTCCCGCTGTCTGCTGCCTGTTTCTTCTGGCCTGTAAGGCAATATACCGGTCATCTGCGGGTGTGGTTCCTCGTGGACGACCACTACTAAACCCCCGGATAGCTGTTCCTGTAGTTTGAAATTGTCTCCAAAGTCGTGAAACGATGCTGTAAGCAATTCCGAACTCTGCAGCCACACTTGTCACACTGCGGCCTTCCTCCAACTTCCCAATGATTCGACCTTGGGTAAAAGCATCCAGATGTCGTCTAACAGATTGATTATTCGCCATTTCTCGCTGAGGCAGCAACTCGGTGTGATTTTAACTGCTATACGGCGTGCAATCTCTTTGCCAGAAATACTGATCTTATACCGACAACATGCTTTATACTACTCAGACACTCCCCCATTAGGTCTACCTGCATATCTGCGCATATGCTACCGTACATCACCTCACTTAATCTCCTGATTGGTCTTTCTGTCCGCTCTGCCTCTTCGTTCAGCTGATATGCTAATTTTTCGACTTTGTCCTTAATTTTTGCACACCAGTGTATTTCAGAGCCCTTAACAATCTTTAGAGGTTAGCATTTTGAAGGTATGAGATGAAAGGAAAGGCTGGTTTCATCAAGAGGTTTTGGTTTATTTAATTATGACAAAGCATACTAGGGCTATCTGCCTAAGGGAAGGGATGCATTCGTGGAGGTCTTTCTAAGGGAAACTGGTTCTCATACACGTTACACATGGGAAAAACCACCAAAACGCTTATGCAGCCAGCCCATTTGCGGGATTCGAACCTCGGACCGAACTACCACTCTAAAACCGAACCATATAGTCTAAAACCAGTCGTTCTTCACTCTAATCTGCAATGATATCGTTTTTGCCTTTTCTGTTAACAAAAGCTGAATGGATGGTATTTGCTGGTATACACGTACAAGTGATTTCTCTTTGAACACCTAAATTCTTTAAAGTATCCTGAAAGTATATTTAAAAGCGTCCAACTTTTTTAAACATCTTGGTATGTCTGAAAGCCAAATTTCCCTTCAAATTTTTGCTTACTTTTCTCCATAATTTTCTTCTTTTCTTCTACAGTTATTTTCAGTGCTCACACAAGAAAATTAAGATTTTTCAATAGCATCAGCTGCGTTTCAGCTGAAGACAGCTTTTCATTTTCTAGACATTTTCACTATAAATAAAGTATAGAGCAAAGTCCAAAGGATAAATATTTTAATTAAAAGATTTTTTGCTAAATGAAAAAGAAATAAAACAGTCCAGCAGTGTTTATTCTGTACCACCGAGTAACCCGATTCTTATATCGGCTGAAACAATCTAAATCATATTAAAGATCATGTTTTTTTATACAATCTATAACGCGAGAGAAAAATTAGCTTCTTAAAACATTCTTTATAAGACAATTAATATAAAAATTTATATTTATATATATATATATTTTTAAAGCTGGGACTTGAACCAAACTGTCAAACTTTTAAAGTTTAATTTACATGGTGGTTATAATTAAAAGTTCCACTTTGAAATGGTCATAAAAGAAAAACTACCGGACCAAATGTTATCAAACTTGGGAATCGTGTAAAGGAGGTTATGGGAATTTATTTTCCGCGGGAAAAGGAAAAAAAGAGTTCAAAAACTCACCACCAGGAAAAAATGGCACTGTATGCAATATTGTTAAATGAAATAAGACATGCAAACATCGGTTTAAAATGTGTTTAATCGTTTCCGAAACGTGTTACAAAGCATGTTCAATGTAGCGTCCATTAAACCCGTGTAACAAAAGGTTAAGTTAAATATGTCGTTTAACAATATTGCATACAGCGCCATTTCCCCCTGGTGGTGAGGTTTCGAAACTTTCTTTTTTTCGCGGAAAATAAATTCCCATGACCTCCTTTACACGGTTATTAAGTTTGATAACAGTTGATCCAGTAGTTTTTCTTTTATGACCGTTTCAAAAAGGAACTTTAATTATAATCACCCTGTATATTATTAAATTTTAATTTGAAACTATGCGTTATATGTATACCATGCGTAAGATTTTCGCTTTTATGGAAAAAATAAAGAATCGAAGCAAATATACTTAGGATAAGGGACCAAAACTGAAAAAATTTCCTCTCCCTCAAAATAAAATATTGAAACTTCGACCTTGAATTTATTGGATTATCGAAATATTCAATTTGACTTTTCTTCTAAGTCCTAGTTCCGACAACAATTCCGTCAAAAATTCCGAATTACTGAAGTAAAAGGTTTAGTATATATTCACTGTATGTTAATAAAGTAATCAGAATGTAATATAGATTATAGAATTTACGCTGATGCAACTTTTTGTCTGAATGCACAACATGTAATGGAAAAGAAGGCTTGTAGAGATCTGTTTTTGACATGCCTCTAAAAGTAGATGTCATACTCCTTTTGTCTCTTCAATGTCAAAAAACTTTCCTTTGAGAGGCAACTTTAGTTTTTGGGAAAGAAAAAAAATCAAATTTGAAGAACATGCAGGACGACTGAGTACACATACTTATTTTCGGAACACAAGCGGTTCTCCGATTGGTTATTGAATAATGAAAAGATGTATTGTTATGCAATACAAAACATTTGGAACACGTGTTCTGACTGAATAACGTAAGATTAAAAGTCATCTGCTTAATTCACAGCCATTTACAAGTCACCTACTCGGGCATTTGCAGAATCGTTTTGATCCTGAGCTTGTAAGACAAACCTAATATCACTGAATTTAAACACTTCTTTAATCTTCCAAGAACATTCCTTCTTTAGCTCATATTCCAAGAATATTAAGTGAATACAATTATTGCAAAAGAAATTGAATATTCATTTGCACACGGCTTGGTAGTTTACTAACGAGTTAACAAAACTTAAATTCTGCTTTTTGCGTCTAAGAATAAAACAATATTTTAAATACTTACAAATAAAATATTAAATTGGAGCCTCACTAGTTACCTAGCATTTGAAGATTGTTAAATACTAATTGTTTGTTGCGAAGTCTAACTCAGGCTTGCATGGTTGATTTTCGTAGTTTTCTAGGTTCTCTTTACAAAGGTTCTCTGTGAAAGCATCTTAACCAAATAGCTCCCATGTTCTTTCTATGTTCAAATAACCAACTAACCTAGTTTAAGCGCGATTTCCAAGTGAAGTTACTAGCAAAACCCGAATACTTATTAAAAATCATGTAGCTTGCCAAGCGGGAGTAACATGAAAGATACGGCGCCAATAATTAAATTGCTGTTATGGTACGCTGTTTCTAAACTTAGATGGTCATTCCTTAATTAAATATAATTGATTTATAACTTCTACTAGAGCTTACGGTAAGAATTGAAGTGTAAATAAATAATATCGTGTGCAATCTTGATTAATATATAATTAGAAATATTTGCATTCAGACAAAAAGTTTTTTTGAAATATTTGCAATTACTTTATAAGAAGGATTTATTAATAACCGTAACAATTACTTATTATATTACTGATGATTAGAATTCAGTTCTTGACAATTACATTCCAAATTAGAATTTTAAGGATATAATGAAAATACGCTACGCATAAAAATACATTTTAGGATAAAAAATGAGTTGATTTTTTATGTTTAAAAACTTCTTAAATTCATTTAATAAACATTGTACCCTCGTTGTTAATTGGATCCAGAACGTTGCGTGTCGTTTACAATGTCTCACAAAAGTGATGGGGCACTTGTGCTTTACCAAAGGAAACTATAATAAAATTAATTAAAAAAATATGTAAAACTTTTTTGTGGCTGTGTTTCATGCTTAAATTTAGTAACAATTATTACATAACATACATTTTCTCAAAATATTAATTTAATAAAAAATACAATTGTTTAGAACGGAGCAAAAAATGGCTCACATAAGTGATGGGACACCATTAGATACTACTAGTACGTACTATGCAACAAAAATCGTCTGAAGTAAGCAATAAGAATATTTTTTTGGGTTTTTTTTTATTTTTACTCAAAAGCAATTGGCAATAATTTATGAAATCGTCTGCAGTATTTCTCTCTAGTTTGTTTTGCAATTTTTGTGTTTTTTAGCTCTGTGCAGCCATGAATGCTAAACGAAAAGAAACTTTGCCTGAAATTCGAAAATTAGTTATTAATTTGCATATTGAACGGGGAAAATCTATTAGAAAAACTGCTGAAACAGTTAACTTGAGTCATTCAACAGTTTTCAATATCATTAAACGATATAAAAAGAATCATATGATTCAGGATAAAAGAAGACCTGGCCGACCATCAAAGCTATCCAATGGAATAAAGCGAATTATCGTTCGAAATATTAAAAAAAATCCAAGAACGAGTGCTCCTAATGCTTCTGCTGATTTACAAGAATTATATGGAGTAATTGTTAATTCTGAGACTATTAGAAGAGTAATTCGATCTACTGGATATCACGGTAGAGCAGCCATGAAAAAATTCTTCGTAAGTGAAAAGAATAGAAAACTCAGACTGGCTTTCGCAAAATCCAACATAAATAAGAATTCTGATTACTGGAATGAAGTTATATTTGCTGATGAGAGTAAATTTAATATATTTGGTTCTGATGATAGAATCTTGGTGTGGAGAAAACTCAGGGAAGAATTTCGCAAACAGAACTTAGTGTCAACAGTAAAACATGGTGGAGGAGAAGTTATGGTATGGGGGCGTATGTCGTCCGCTGGAGTTGGTAATCTTGTTTTTATTGACAGTATAATGGATCAGTACAAGTATATTGACATTTTAAATCAAAATTAGAAATCTTCAGCACGAAAATTGAACCTTCATAACGATTTTAAATTCTACCAAGACAATGACCCCAAGAACACTGCTTTGAACGTTAGACTCTGGCTGCTGTATAACTGTTCTGAAATAATAAAAAC
The DNA here is from genome assembly GCF_044657685.1 of Stegodyphus dumicola. Lineage (NCBI taxonomy): Eukaryota > Metazoa > Arthropoda > Arachnida > Araneae > Eresidae > Stegodyphus > Stegodyphus dumicola. The sequence goes on from NC_140779.1 coordinate 45,694,051, forward strand.
ACCACCAATATCTCCATAATTAAATCCCATAGAGAATATTTGGCAAGAACTGGAATCAAGAATTCGCAAACACACCATTTCTTCAAAACAACAATTAAAATCGGTGCTTCAAGAAGAATGGGGTAAAATCACAAAAAAATTAGTCGAATCCATCCCACGAAGATTAAATCATGTTTTAAAAGTAAAAGGAAATCCAACAAAATATTAACATCTTTTAAAAAGTAAAATTTTTGGATAAATATTTGATGGAAAAGTAAGTGTCCCATCACTTATGTGAGTCATTTTTTGCTCCGTTCAAAACAATTGTATTTTTATTAAATTAATATTTTGAGAAAATGTATGTTATATAATAATTATTACTAAATTTAAGTATTAAACACACCCACAAAAAATGTTTACGTTTTTTTAATTAATTTTACTACAGTTTCCTTTTGTAAAGCACAAGTGTCCCATCACTTTTGTGCAGAGTCGTTCGTATCTAGGGTTTTCAGCGCCCAGGGACAACTGAAGATTTCGCGCCCCCTGCTGCTTGCCAAGGATGGAAAACATTTAACTCTAAAATGTCGTAACATCAGTTTGGCGCCCCTTGGATTCTGCGCCCGGGGACAGATGCCCGCCCTTGCTCTGCTCTAGCTATGCTCCAGCTTTTGTGAGACAATGTATATAATTATTCTTACTTGTCCACAGAACGTGCTGACTTATGCAGCCATTAAGTAGCTGCAGATTATTTCTACATAACCATTGAACTTCCATTAATTCGGTCTCTAGAGGATTGTATGTTTATACTATAATTTGACTTTTATAAAAATGATTATTCTAAATCTTATGTTTCTATAAAAATATGGATGATAGTATCAGCCACTTCATATGCAACAGATTGTTTAGAAATAAATTATGCAGTTAATGTCATAAAATAAAATATTTCCTTAAAATTCAAATAAACATCAAAAGAAAGTTCTCAGTTTTAGACAATTCGATTTAAACGAAGTTAAAGTAAAGTAACGGACGATAAAAATTTACTCTTACAAATATTTTTTTTAAAAAAAAGGAAAATTGAGAGTAATTAAAAAAAATAGTTAAAAATTTGAATAATATTATCTATAATTTAAAAAAATAGCTTTTCATATAGTATTAATAAATATTTATTACGCATCATTGAGGGAAAAAATTTCGTATAATTAATTCTCAGTAAAATTTTATTTGAAATTTAAGGTTAAAAACAGCTGTGGCAATTCACTGTAACAAAAATCCATAAGCCACATTTGGCATTATTATCGCTCAAAAAAAAAAAGAGATGCCAAATTTCAAAGGCAAAAATATGTAAATTCGTGTATATCTTTGAAAATTTTGAATAAAAAAGTCTTAATTTTTTGCAGGTACACTTAGAAATACACCTACTTTAAGATGATGGTAAAAATTTTATAGGTTATAATTCAAAATTTTTTTCGAAAAATTTAAAAAATAAAACACAAAAATGGGTAAATTTTATTTGGAATGAACCTAAATTTCGAAATGTGAAAGTAAAAATCAAAAAAGTTTAATAAAAAAAAGAGATATTAATAAATATTTGCCAAATTCAATTAACATTGAGAAGCTAAAATTTTGACAGCTCATATTTTAAAAACTATTCGTACGATTTTTACAAAAGTTAGCATTCTGGCATAATTTGAGTCGTAGAATCGAAATATGGAAAAAAAATTGGTGTTATTTCAGAAAAAGTCCGATTTTGTGTCAAAATACCTGTTAGAATAGTGCTATATATGAATCTAATATATATCCTAAGTCGTGCTTTCGAGACATGAAAAACACATTTGAGACAAAAAAAATTTTGTCGATTGGCCCAGTAGAACGGGAGATACAGCACTGTCCCTCTTTTTTTTTTTTTTTTTTTTTTTTTTGTGTGTGTGTGTGTGCAGTGTACATGAGATTGCTTTTAGTTGGATTTTAAAATTTGACAGGTTTTTCAATTTCTTGATAAAAGAATTAAAGTGAACGTCACTCTCAGCGAGGAAAATGTTTAGCGACATTGACTGAAGCACCAAAGGGCCCAGGTTTGAATTCTGAAGAAGGCACGAATGTTTATAAATGTTTAGTGTTTGTGTAGCATGGGGGGAGCTTTAATATGCGGCAAGCCGAAAGTTATCTCAAGAGGTTGGTAATAGGGAAGGATCCCCAGGGATGCTCTCCATCAAAATTGGAGGCAGAACTGAGCAAAGTCATACTGTCACCTGTATGGTGATCAAGGCTATTGCTAATGACAGGCACAATCTTGAACTGCTTGCCACGAGGAATTTCATAGGCTTGTTCCAATGCTACTATCAGACAACTGACAACAAGTGAACAGAATGCAGTCCAATCTCAATTGAATCTGAACAAGTGGGCAAAACTTCAGAGGGTGATAGCAGTAGACTTTAGAGGGGTTGACAGCTATATGAGCAATATTCCTCATAGAAGGTCAGAATGCAAACGGAGAGATACTAGGTTGAATTGTAAATGGTATAAAAGGGTCGGTTCTTGCACCTAATGCCATTTTCTACCATGGATTGCCGACAGGATGGCTGGTTATACGAACCATAAAATTTCCAGGGTGATGGATTGGTGGAGATAGTTCCATAGCTTGGCCACAAGATCAGCAGTTCTCTTACGTTTGGACTTTTTCCTGTGAGCCATATGAAAAGAGTAATCTACAATTCCCTGTTGAAACCGATATGGATATAGTTGGCAGGATCGCCGTTCTTACCACCGATATTCGGGAAATGCCTGGCGTCTTCGCAAATGTGCATCAATTCCTATCCTGCAAGTGTGAAGCTTGCATTACAGATGGCGGAAGATCCTTTGAGTTACATTCCTATTAGTAAAATGTTTTCTGAAATATCTCATCTCATTCTTTAAATGTGACAGCGGAAAACTAACCTTTTAACTTCTCCCCGCTTGTATCTCTACCTTACATTCTATGACGAATACTGCTGGTATAGCTGCCTTCTGTCACTCCCTAAAGTTTTGTCCATTTTTCAGATTCACTCTTCATAGCTATATTCCAAAACACTGGGTCTTCATAATTTACATCTTATGAATCACAGAAGAGTTACAGGGATATTCTATTATAGTACACGACTGAAGGATGAAGCTACAAATGTTTCTCAAGTCTTTTCAAGAAATTAAGAGATAATTTCTATTAAAAAAAATAATTGCAGTATACAAAGTCTATTTTGGAAAGAATGAAAATGATAGTAGTTCTAGCTGATAATGTATTTCAACCACGATATGAAGCTTTGTTAGGATTAACTTAAATCTTGCTAGGAATAAGAGCAAAAAAGGAACACTATATAAAAAATCCTTGTATTTTTAAGAGTTCAAACAAATTAGCTTCAAATAATTAGTAAGTGCGATAATTAAAAAAATCATAGAACAGATACTAATTCAGAAGTCAAACAACAAAAATCTGCATTTTATTTTCAAATTTTCCTCTGATAACGCTGATTTTTGTTGTTTGACTTCTGAATTAGTATTTGTTAGGCGTGTTATTGTGTCTTAATCATAGAATAGATGCTTGAGGTTTGTTTTCTTGCCTTTCAGGATGATAAATCTTACTTCCAACACAATATTGTTTTCACATAGTGCTCCAAAATATTTTATCCACAGATTAACAGTTTGGGGTATGAAACTGTTTACAATTGAAAGTAGTCAATATTAGAGTCAGTACACTACTGCATTACTCAAAATATATCCACTCGAAACCAGAAGCAAATGCAGGAACCTTTTGTACAGAATTTTGGAAAAACACAAAACAATCCAATAAATTTTCATGAAAACAGGTTGTTTCCAGCAACATATGTACATCAGACAAAGTATCTTAAAAATGAATTGTTCAGCTTTGCACCAAATGACAGTATCAAAGAGACATATAGGCGGTTCGTACATATTTCTGCACACGGAAATTAAGTACTTCTAAGGACCATTAATGAAAAAATTAAGTACCTATAAGCAAATGGGAATTGAATAAATTCAATTAAAAATATTATCTATGCCTGAACTTCATTTTTGCAATACCATCCTAAAAATAAAAAAGATCCCTAAGTAGTATGCATTAATATTAAACATACTTAACATAATTATTAATAAGTTTGAGAATAAAATAAACTTCATGAAATTTATCAAGTAGCGTTAAATACTTTACACTTATAATAGTTACAGATATGAGAGAAGATAAGCGACATTTTATTTACGTTTTACTAACAGTTAGCTTTATGTTGATTTTTTTTAATGTCTCATTTTGTCATATACTTGCTCAGCCTAGAAGTTTAAATAGCAGGTAGATTTTATGTCAAGCGGCATAAGTAAAAACGAGAAGTAATATAATCAGCATGATTCATAACAAAAGACTGGCTATTGTCACCGCTGCTGCTTGCCTAGAGAGAGACCTGCTGATCAGATAAAACCTGAAAGGCCTGACTGGCAAGTTTTGAAAGTTAGTTGGGCTCTGTCTAGTGCTTTTAGTGCCACAGCTTCAAGTAGAGTTCCAGAGGTTGTAAACTACTTAAAATACTTTAAGGTTCTAATAAAGCACCAGACTGATAAGTTGTTTTGTATTACATCAAGTCTCACTAGATGCAAAGAATAAGTTTTAAATTTTTGTGTTTTATCTTGTGACCACAGTAAGAACAAATGAAAGACAACTCCCTTTAATATGCACAGATAATTCTTAAGAGTAAGCAGTTCGTTATAAATAGTTAAATCAGGTAGGTGGATAACCTTATCATTACGGATTTACAAGGCCACTATTAAATTTTATTTTTTAACAATATTTGTTAAAAAAAGCCCTATTAAAATCACAATCTAATAAAGTTTTACAGTTATATATATGTAATTTATAACATCGATTCTTAACCCATATTAGGATAATTACACATTCAAACATTCGTAGCAAAATGCCTAGCATCAGCCCTGTGTACGATGTATTAGATGAATATTCTGCAGTCATTTTTTAATTTCTTTACAAATAGAAAAAAATCCTTTTTATAAATGTGTAAGATGTGATAAGATTAGAAGCTTTTTTGATATTTTCCATGCTTGTGTCTAACGAAAAGAAAAGGGAAAATAATGAGAAGATATACATGTTAAGAAACAATTCTAGTATCAGAAGTAAAACATTTAAATATTATATGTTTTCACTGTTCTTCCAGATGTTCTCCAAAAAGCAAGAAATTCATCACAAACAACTTTCTGTAAAATACATCCATTATGTGTTAACACATTAAAGGCGGGAGTTGTAGTAATACGATTTATCTCGACTGTAGCTAGCACATGGATTGCACCACTTTACATTTGAATTTAGTATGTTTTGTGATTTGAAGCTGTTCGGGTTGTTCAAATTCTACTTACAGTAAATTTTGAAATCCTTCAATATGATTTCACGTGAAAATAAAGCTATATATGCAGACGCTTTGATGGACATTGAAGAGGCACAACCTGGTACATCGAACTCGGCACTACGGACTCCACAATATAAAATTGATCCGCCTGAACGTCTTTTGCTAGACATGAAAAAGCACAAATTAATTCAGATAGAAAATAAAGGCAAAAAACTATATGCCCAACGAAACTGCGTAGTTTGTGCGGCAAATAAAAAAAACAAAGTTGACTTGCTTCAAATGCGAGTTTTGCAATGCACTCACCGTGGCGAGTGTTATCAACATTATCATACAATAATAAAAAATACTAGATTCTTCTCATAAATATGTAAAATAATATTTTGTAATCAGTGTTTAGTTCTTTTTTAATATTTCTTGTAGTTTTTAAGAGTTTAAATAAACTCTATGATTACACAAAATATCGCCCGCTCTAGGACGAAAAACAAGGCGAAGCGGTCGCCGCGTTACCTAGCATACTTTTGTCAAGATCCCCCGCCTTTAATGTGTTAATACCATGGAGGTATTTTTCAGGAATCTTCTAGAATTGTGGGTCTATAAATCTTGCCTTCAAATCCTTCTAAACTTTCCAAGTTGAAATCTGGTGTCCGCCGAAAACATCGCAATGCGAAAATATCGTGGAAGAAAAGAAAGCCAAGAAGAAACATCGCTGTTCTAAAACATAGTCATCGAACACAAAGCTGTTAAAAAACTTTCCAGTTTAAAAACATCATCATCGAAAATATCATGGGACCTATAAATAATCAAATATCAAGTACCTACAAATCATCGCATGCATGTGTTTCAGGTTTTAAAAGTGGTAAATGCATTTTCGCATAATGATTTCAGAGCGCAAGAAGGACATTTTTACTTTTATATTTCCTATTTTTGAATGAACTAATAAATTTTTACTGAAAAAGTAAGGAGGAAACTTAAGCATTTAAAAATTGAAAATGAGAAAATTAATGCAACTTACAGCACTTAACAGAATTTTAATTTACATAGGTCATAATAACTTTTTTATGAAGTTTTACTCATAATTTTTCATGAAAAATACAGCCTAATGTTTAAAAAAAGGAAGATAAATAATTCCATGAGGTTACCTTTATAAAAATTGCTAATTATCAGATATTGTTTTGGTGAAAATTATATCTTGTTTTGTTTCCGTTTATTCTTAAAAGTGTTGTTAACGTTTTTTGAGCTTCTAAATCTTTATGCAAATATGCATTAACAACTTTTAAAACCTGAAAAACGCATGTATGCAGTCATTTGTAGGTGCTTTATTTTACAATATTTTCAACGACGTTTTTAAACTGCGATGTTACTGAACTGCTTTATATCTGATAACGATATTTTGTACCACGATGTTTTAGAACTGCAATGTTATCACTTTGCTTTCTTTTCTCCCATGATGTTTTCAATTGTAACCCTAAAATCATGAAGAAAAATTATCCCTACGAATTCTATAACAGCAAAAAGCCAGAAATATATATATATCTATATATAAAACAGAGGGAAAAAGTTAAAATTAACTTTACAGAAAAATTTGCATATTCTGAGACAATAACATGAAAATAAAGAAGATATTTTGAATTAACTGCACAGCTATTTTGCTTATGTTAAGAACGGTTTCGTAAATTGTACTTTATAGCATTATACCTTATTTTTTAAGTTTAAAATACTGCATAATAGGTGGCCAAAATAAGCGAAAAGTTGTTTAAGCACTCTTTATTACAAAAAATGAAATAATTTCAAAATGCTTATGTTTTACTTCTTGCCCAGAAACTCGAATATCACACCATTTATATCAGAAATAGGAAAAAATTATAACCTATGAACCCATTTAAAAGATAAACATATTTGTCAGTGATTCGCCAAAAATATTCCTCTAAAATGGTAATTCACACTCAAAATAACAGTTGCAAAAAAAGACAGAAATTTCAGATGATTAAAATTTAGGACCTACCATTTTGGCTGAAATAAGGACTTTTAAGGACTGTAAGAACCCCGACATATTGCAAAATTAATTTAAAAAGCAGGATTACAATGTTGGAGCTATTAGTTTGGCTAAAATAAATTTGATTAAGATACGAACACGGCTGGCAAATATCAAAATGTAAGGAGAGAAATCTAAAATATATTGAAGGCATCAAGGATTTTTATTTCAATATCATGATGATAGAAGCACCAATTTGGAAAAAATTACCACCTACACAAGTGATAGAGAGCGGAGGGGGTATAATTTTTTTCCCTTTCTTCTTAAAAAAAAAATTCTTACTGCAAAAACATCTAGGCAATTAAGCAATAATAATTCTGATGGATAGCTCCTGGAAATCAAGGATAATCTTACTTGAGTTAATTTAATCATTTTAAACACATGTTAAGATTTTACATAACATTTACCATTAAAAAAATGGAGAAATAGGAGCCTACAGAGGGATAAAAATGATAAGAACAAAAATTCAGAAGCCCATTCAAAAATATTACTCGAGATGATTACATTAATTTAGATTGGGGATAAGTTCCTCAGAATATCTGAAGATGGTCTTTTAACCTGAATCAAAGCAGACAATTTTGCTGAAGACATCCTGAATAACATATACAGTTAGACATATACTTCACAGTCAGAATTACATTATATTAGAATTATATATATAGAAATATATCAGAATTATACAGAATAACCTTCACAGTCATTCTAGTGTCCTGGTCCTTGATAAATATCTTGGAATGATTTTATTTACATCCTAATGACACATTCACAAACACAACTGCAAGAACTATGGAACAGTAACAGAAAAACAGTGAATTTACCACAACTGTAATATTTACTAGATATTTTCTGTAAGACTGTTTCCTCTAAAGAAGGAATTTGGGGGGGGGAGGGGGGACAGTGTTATAAAGCTACAGGTGTTTTCGAACAAATTTTAAAAAGCATCAAAGGCTAATGCTCTGGCTTTAAAAAATATAGTAAATGGAAACATGTTTAGTGTTCTTATCATACTCCAGAAAAATCCAATAATTTATTTCATTACTATTACCTCAAGAACATTTTTAATGTCTTCATATTTTTATCTTCTTTCCATTAGGCAGAATTTATCACTAGCGTTAACAGTCAAATATTTTTTGAAGAATCCCATGCACATTCCAATTACATAAACTTCAAGGCTACACATAAAATAATGTCTGAACTTGCTGCTGCATTTGCAATGTGATGCTGAAGGTGATCCAAATAAAACATTCAAGTAGGTCAAAACATTACGAAGATAAAGAAATTAATTGTGCATAATACAGGAAATTTGATATCTAAAAGAGAAATCTTACAAATAAATTGTTTTATCAGTTGAAAAATACACGATCAACACATTTACACATTCTTCAGGACATGGCTCTGTCATACACATGTAAACAAAGAATGTAGTCTGCATAGAGTGCATTAATTGGAATGGTCAGAATTTTGGAGCTATGCTTTTATTAAGTTTGTAATCCATCAAACAGTTATGTTGCAAGCTAATTCAGTATGTTTAACCAACGCTAATAAATATATTATGGATATTTTTACCATTCTAAAAAACTGATAATTTTGACCCAGCTAAAAAAGTGATATTTATTTTTATATGGAAATCTTATGAACCATACAGCACTAATTCATATCAAAATCAAGTAAACCAATTTTATTAATGTTCTGAGTAAAACATTTTATTATTGGTAACTTTCAAAATAAGAAATTAAATATTACCTTTTTTGTTGTTGATGCATTGTAAACAAAGCAAAAATTTAGCAAATAGAGAATAGTGTAGCAATAGAGTTTTGCTTCAAAAATCTGAAATTTTAAAAGAATTTGCTAAATTCACACACTCTTTGTAAATAATACCATATACATATCTTGAAAATCAAATTTGCAAAACACCAATTATTGCAATTTTTTAGAATTCAAATTATTATGTCAGAATTTATAATTAACCTTAGTACATTTAGTTATAGTTTTACAATAAAACAGACACTTACATAATCTTAAATAATGTAAGCTATGAAGGACCAAAATTTTTTAAAAGATATGTATTTCAATTTTCTCATTCCTATGTACAATGCTGGTCCAAAAAGCATTACGGGGGAAAAAAATTTTCCCTACAGAGAAAAAATAAATAAAGCTAATTAATGTGTCTTTATTTTTTTTTCTTTTTCTTACACTTTTGAACAAACTATACAACTAACATAAAAGCAAAATGCACTTTTAACAGTAGGAAAACATGATCAATTATTTACATAAGTACAAGATTTTTTTAACCCTCTTCCTTCAGATGATATTCAATGCTTCATCATACTTTGGCTATATTAATTTAATTGGTGCTATTTTTATGATCAATGACTCGTCAGGAACACATAATTACAATTAGTATCTACAGAAACAGCATTTTCATGAAAAGAAACTTTACAAACTATTTACATATATGGCTTGACCAGGACGTTTTTTATGATGATTTGTACAGTATTTCCAAAGATTACAAGTACCAGTTACAAACGAAGCCCACATTTACACCTTGATGTGCTAGTAAAAAACAACCAGAAACCAACAAGGTAGTGTGCTAGTACATCAAAAACTTAAGTCATGCAGATAGAAATCAAACTACTGCACATAATAATATTCATCTTTTGGCAAACTTTAAAACTAATGCTTGATCAGGACCATTATCTCTTTTTACAACAGTCCATTCGGGATCAGTAATGTCCTCATCTTCTTCAACTGTTGAAGTACTACTAGTAGAACTTTCAGGAGAAGCTGGAAAACTTGGGACACTCAAAGTCATATCTGTGTCTTCTGTACAGAGATGGGTTGACTCAGCAAGTAGCTGTTCATATTCTTTGTCAGACAGTGGGAATTTATGAGGCTCATAAGGTTGTACACCATCACAGTCATTAGTTGCAGTATGTACATTAGCATTTTCTTCAGAAGTCTTTTTATGAATTACAAATTTTCGTTTTTCAAAACGTGCAAGTGATCCATTACCATATGAAGGCTGAGAATCATCAGACATGACTGTTGCAGAACTAGGCGTAGTAGGGGGAGATGCAGCTGGAGAAGATGGACCCGCTGTTACAATGGAATTTGGAACTTGAAACATTATGTCTTGATTATAAAGCAAGACAGGATCAGGAGTATTAGCACCGCTGCTGTCAGCACGGGAATCGCAACGATGACGCCTTCCTCTTCTGCTCTTGCCAGTCAAACCTAAAGCACTACTTCTGAGCATTTTCTTTTCTTCAACTTCTAATTTTTCATGTCGTTTGATATAGGTATCCTCCAAAATATCCTGTTAAAATAATGAAATAAGTATCAATCAAATAAACAGCTATATGTGACTGACTTATTATTAATATTAAAAATTAAATACCAAATTCAACATACCTCAGTTTCTTCTGTTTCAACAGTTTCTGCTTCAGCGACATCAGTTACTTCTCTGTACCTCCAACTGTATGGATAACAAATACATTTTAAAACAAATATTATTGATACATACATTTATTGATCAAATTTAAGAAGCATTCTTTTACTTCAGGATATATTCAATCATATAAACACGCTCTTTCCTAAAAAATTCTTCAAATGAAATAATTTAAAACTGGACTGAGATTTTCATGATGATAAATTAAGCAGTTCCACATTAAATAAAAGTCTTCTTAACAACAGATTAATTAACTGCTACCATATTTAAATCACCAATTCTCATTCTTTCTCTTCAGAATATTTAAGTAATAAATTCCATATGTGTAAATTTGAAAAAAATTCAATTTTTTTAAACCCACAAAAGTACATATGGATTTATTACATTAATGGTTAAATTATTACCTATCTAATACAATACATTCAAAACACAGTATTGTTGAAATTCCATCTGATAAAAAATTCACATACTACAAAGTGTGTTGCAGGAAGTCAGAAAATTGAAACATGTACCCGGGGGGGGGGACCACTATTAGAAGATTTGTGAATTTTGTGACCTAATTTTCGTTTTTGTCATATATTCATTCATCTCTATTAAAAATACAGAACCCACTAAAATTTCTGAATTTTTCCAACTTAACGATACTAAAAACCTCCCGTTAGAAATAACAAACTTGCAAAATGATCTTGTTTTGAAAGCACATTAATCAGTTATAACATGTTTTGCAATTTTTATAGAAATGCGCTTAAGATATATTCACAATTGTTCACCTATTTATAATCATGAATATTTGTCTTCAATTATGATACATCTGAAATCAAAATATGAAAACAATCTTAGATTTAAGCAACTGCTTACAAGAAGGTAATTTTAATTCTAGCCTTGATTGCAATGAACTAGAAGAATTACACGATCAAATTTCCTATTTAATTCATGCATTATTATATTGTGTTATTTTACATACTTTCAATTTTTAGATACTACATGTATACACAATCTTTATTTTATATGAATATATGTATTTGAAAACAATTCTTTAGTTTATTATTACAGCATAATGATTATAAAATTAAAACAGTAATTTCATTGTTTTCATTTACTGATTATAGCTGCTTGAGTAAGAAATGGGAATTGGCATATTTCACCATTAATGAGAAAAATATGTTTACTGATCTGCATACAAAGGTTTGCCCCAGAAGTAATGCATCGTATTACTTTCTGACACGATATCTGTCATAAAGCATTCCCACCAGATGGCCTAAGTGATGGGAGCTTTGGGAACACCAAAGCCACAGTATCTCTTGCGGAACTGCGTCTGAAGCATTAGGGCATAAACTTGTTTGGAAGTGCCACCGAAGTTATCATGGAGAAATCTCTGAAGTGGCGGTTACAGGCCATCAAATTTTCCAACAAACCAGGCAAGATCCCAGGCAACATTTATCAGATGATTCAAGACGTCTTTGATCATGACTCTAACCAAATCAATCAAAACAGAATACATAAACTGTTCAGAAGGCCCAAAGAACATCACTGATGAAGTTCACTCTCGGACGGCAAGCAACACCATGTGGTGACAAAACACATGGCCCAAGTGCACAAGTTACTGAATTCTCACTGAAGAATAACTTCAGACTGGGAACAAAGATTGGCAGATGTAGAAAGTGTACATAAAAATTGTTCCAAGAGTTCTTACTGATGATCAGAAAAACAATCGTGTGGCTGTTTGTGAACAAGATCCTAGTTTTTTTGCATAATATAATAATCAGTGATATGGATATTTGAATATTCCCTGCAAAGAAAAAGCAGAGTGCTGAATGGCACATGGTGTACTCCCCTTGCCCAAAAAAGACAAGCAAGAGCCAACTATTAATCAAAGCCATCTTTCTTTAAGCTAAAGGTGGTCCATTCAGAGTCCTACCACCTGGGTAGATCCTGAACACCACACTTCACATGGAAGTCATTAAAAGACAGAAATCATCAAATGTGCCAGGAGTGAGATCAGATTCATGGATCAATCACCATGACAATGCTCTCAGCCACAACTCTTTTCTAGTATGTGGTATCCTCACCCCGATCAGGGTTATAACTGTCCCACACTCCCAACTTGGCCCCACCAGAATTTTGGACGGTGGTTCCAAAGGTATATATATAAAAAAAAAAAATCCCATAAAGAACTTCATTTGGTCACCACTCACATTATCTAAATGACTTCAATGAAGTTTTTCAATTCAGAAAAATCTCACTGGCAAAAACATTTTAGCACAGAAGGGTAATACTATGAAGATTTTTAAGTGACTGTACCAATCTGAACAATCAACACCGGGGGAGAAAAAAATCTGACATATTACTTCTGGAACAAACCTTATATATAAGCAGATAGTTTTACACATGCATATGATCTACGTTTCTTCAGCTAGTGATAATCTTATTAGTTTTGCACTGCCAAATATACTTTGCATTTTCACCAAAGGGAAAAAGATTTAATTTTACAAAGAGAAAGGATTCCTCAAGAGAATTTCAGAAATGGCTATGGCAAGCAACTATATTGAAAAAGAAACCGTTTCTGTATGTTGTTTTAAAAAAAATACTTCAAAAACTGCATTAGCTAAAAAATAAAAATTTATGTCAAACTGCTTTTAAATACAAGATGCATGAAGTATTGACAACACCACCTTAGCAAGACCTAATCTCAACTCTTTAACATTGATATACCATCTCCTTGTGTCAGCTCTGAACAGGATCAAATTTGATAAAGGAGATAAAAAGACACTATTACTGAATGCTTTATGGCTAAAGAGATGGAGATTTTGTGCTTGGTTTCTAAGGGAAATTGACTAGCTAATATTACATATGGTGAAAACTTTTGTCTCCCAGTTGCAAGATCTAAGAGTTTCACTTTTCTGATTGCCAACAGTGCAACTCATTCATTCATTCACGTTACACTATTAGAAGAGAGTGGATGAATGTAAAATATTAAACCTGGAACTAGGGAAATATTAAACCTTGAATTAGTGTTCAAGATAGTAACTTTCAATGCGCAATAAATGCATAAATGACTGTCATATGCAATAAATGATTGTTTCATTTTAACAAAGCACCGATATTTAGAGATATCATTCAAAAAATGGATTTAGAAAGAACATTACCACTCATCTAGTCTGCATATTCACTTCACTTCAAACAGATAAAATCACTTCGTTTATCTAATGATTCACTGCCGATAGCAAAATTAAAGACAAGCCACACCTACATAATGAAATATTATCTGTGCTAGGCAAATATTCCCTATTCATGTTGTTTCTTTTTGGTAGTATCTGCTATTTTGAAACAACATGTTTCCATATGAAGCATATGAAAAGTAAAACAAAATCATATCACACAGATTTACTCAGCCCTCTGTGTAATCATTACATTGTTTATCAAATTAGATGGCAATGGGATATAATTAAAAAATAGGCTCAATATTCACATTAAATTTGAAAGTACATACTTTTTCACATGCAATATTGAGCTATGTTATAATCATTAATAAATAAGTTATGTCTGCAATCTCTACCTATTTTTGTCATGTACTACAGCCCAAGTTTAAAAGGATCAGATACTCTTATCCTAAAGAAACAAAATTTAGCACTTACATAAAACAAATCCATTTCAATTTTAAATTCAGTACTATCTTAAAAGGATGCTGATGATGTTTTAAAAGTTCTTTTATTATGCTCTACTAGCAATACGCTCTATCGTATTTGCTGGTGTATAAGATGCACCAGGCTATAAAAACACACCTGATTTTTTATACACATTTTTGAAGGATAAAACTTTTTTACTGATGATCATTATAATGAATTTATAGTATTTTAAATATAAAGTAATACATATACAAAGTAATACCCAATCTATCTGAGAAATAACACCTTTTAATCACTTTCATTTGATGAATAAGTTTGCAGAGAGTTGAAAGTTTGCTTTTCTGTGGTCTAAAAATTCAAGTATTCAGCTCAATAACCTCAATAATAATATACCTCTATAAGAATAGCCTTAAGTTCAGGCTATTGTATGGTTCCCTTTCGTAGGTATGCTTACTGTGAGTCGCTTTTTTTAGACCCTATTTCTGATTCCACCATGTTCTTATCATTTTCTCAGTTGGGGATGGCCCAAAATGCCTCTCTGCAGCCGTTTCCACGTTCTTTAGCATTAGCAATCACATGTAGCTTGTATGCTATATTACACCAATGCCAAACTTATTTTTGAACCATAACTTTCCATCAAATTTAAGAAAACTGAACAATAGAAATTTCACACACTTTTAAAAGTCGTTCACAAAAATTTGAAAGTTTAAACAAACCCAGCTGTGATCGTCGATGACAGTGCATGCACATTTTACTGAATTCTATGTAACTGTAATTAATATTCCCATATTCTGTAAGGAAACGAGGTAAAAAAAAAATCGAACTCTGAAAAGAGGAAATTTTCAGAAATGAAATGTAATCAAAAACTGAGTATCGACGTATAAAACACATTCCGTTTTTCAGACATATTTTCAAAGAAAGTGCATCTTACATGGCGGCAAATACAGTATATAGCAGGAAAACTGTGTTCACAGAAGTGGATATTGTTTGCAAAGGTTGTATAATAAAAAATTATAAAAATGTTCTACTCATAATTTCATTGCATTAATACTTAGTTTAATAGAAAAACACTCCCTCTACCCAAGCTTACATATTTTATATATATATGTAAGTAATAGGTTATAATATAATAATTATACAGTTCTTTACCTGGGAATAAGAATCTCTTTATACTGTATATCTACTAAGCGTCCACTTTTGCTATTACAGGGAATGATAACATCATCTATGTCAAACTGGTTATCATCTCTGCGTTTCTTTGATTGGTCAAATCCTAAAAAAAGGGAGGGAAAATCTTGTTCAAGAATTCATTAAAAGACACTTTTCATAAATTGTTTTTAACATTTCATTAAATTATATAATCAACTTTAAATATCCTAAAAAAGATGAACTACAGAATAGGTCAAATATATCAAGCAAACAACGCATTTTAAAACTTAAAAAATTAAATTCATATTCAAAACCTAACAAAAAATGTCATGATTGCATCTAAAAGCAATGCTCTTGAACAAAAACCAATATTCTAAGTGGGATACATCTTCATCCACCAGAAATTTTGGGCTCATTAATAAAATCATACACAAGATGCATGAAATAGTATTTTAAAAAGCATACTTGCCAACCTATGACATTCAAAAATCAGGAGATTTTTTTAAGAAATCAGGAGACTTTTCACAATGTTAAAAAGACTTTTTAAATGATAAAAATATAGTTTTTAATAATGAATTAACTTTAAATAGTTTCAAAGTCTTAAATGCAAGCAATACAAAAATACCTTAGACATAAAAAACATTTTTATTACTTGCATCGTTTAAAAAAAAAGACACTTTAATCAGTTTTCATACAAGTGTTATGAACAGTGGCAGATTTTGCTTTCGTTAAGAAAGAAACTTCATAATTTTGTTCATAGCAATTGCCACGTAGGCCTGCTTTCACTAATAAAAGTTTTTCTATTGTGTCATCACTAATATTAGATCTAACTTTAGTCCTCGTTTTCGCAACAACACTGAAAATCCTCTCACACTCCGCATTACTATGGGGGAACTGTCAAGATGTCCAACATAATTCTAGACAGTTCACTATATTTTAAAATTCCATCTGCACCTTTCAGTTTTCCAATTAAACTCCACTGGGTGTCAATCCTAGCTGATTTTATAACTTCATCCAAGTTTTCTAATTGTAAACTGCAAAATTGCGACTGCAGTATATCAGTAGCAACATCAATATCATCATCTTTCATGACTAAACAAAGTAACACAGGAAATTTGTTCAAAAAGTACCTTATATCAGAAAAAGATGCATTTGCTAGAGCAGAAACATCACAAACTTTAGCATGCAAAATCACTTCATCGTTGACTGGAAATTTATGTAGTATGTAATCACATACTCGACAGAAGTAACTTCTAACATGAAGATAAAACTTATTTTTGTCTTCTTCTGAAAGTTCTTCCACTACTTTTGTAGTTGCAGCTCCTATTACAAAATCTTCATCTATTTCTATTTCACCATAAATCACATCATATATAGAATTACAAGACAAAACACAGACTGGTTTTACAAACTTTGATAAAATGTCTTTAAACAGATCATAAATCATTGATTGCAAAACATGAATTAATGGAATTCTGCTTTGTAAAATTGTGTTAAGAACATCGAATGATGGCAAAATGAATTGTAAAAAAAAGTAAAAAGCTTTGTTAAGGTCCGAAGAAAAAAACATAAATATTCATTCTTCGCGAGATAAATTTACAGTAATCGGAAAATGTTTTGTGTGTTGAGCAATTTTTTTATTTTGAGAACTGCCAGTTGAATTGCTGAATGATGCAGAAATTACTTTTACTTTTCTCATACCTATTCTTAACAATGGAAGTAGTAACTACATCTAAATTTACTTTAGGTACTTTATAACTTTCAATAGAGCCTTTTATCTTAACTCTCGAAGCATTTACTTCTTTAAAAAATGCAAGAAGTGGGTTCCATTGATCGAGGATTCTAGATAAGCATTTCTTTAAAGACAGCCAGTGTGTACAAACGTTTCAAAATTTTTCTCATTTCAGTATTATGCAGCTATTGGAACTATTTTAATTTTTTCTTTCTTTTAGAACTCCTTTCAAGATAATAATAAATATCAACAATGTGTTCATCCACATTTATTGGTAAAGAAGCTGCCCCCTTTTCAGCTGCTAAATTTAAGAGGTGACAGGAGCACCTCATAATCTGCAAATCTGAATTTGCCTTTCTTAAGATGCCTGCAACACCAGTCTTCAAAGCCTACCATTACTGGTGCATTATCGGCACCAAGTGCTAAGCAATTATCTAGAGGAACTGCATTTTCTTTTACAGTTTTAATAATTAGCTGTGTTATATTAAAGCCTGTCGAATGTCTTTCTAAAGTGGGGACAGAAAGTAAACTGCACTCAAATTCTGAAGACTCTGGATTAAAAAAAAGAAACAACAATTGGATACAATTTTGAATTGGTATTATTGTTTCCATCCGTAGAGAGGCAGAACGGAGCTGTTTTAATGCAATCAATAACTGAAGATTTATTTTTCAAACTCGTTTCTTTAACAATTGCACCTGTTTTGGTCCTAGCACTTGAGTATTTCTTAGCAATTTCACTATCGTGAAACATTTTTCTAAATAAAGCTGCAGCATGATCCGATGCATTCAGTGGCAGGTTGCGCTCCAGTAAAAAGGCAGAGAACAGACATTCTGCATTATTCACTTTTTAGTCTTTTGTTTCCGAAGAAAAATTTAATTTTTCGTTTTTTTCAAAACAACTCATGTTGTCCTTGTGTTTTTGTGTACGCACATGTTTGAGAACATCTGCCGTTCCACCATGCGAAATCGAAAAATCGCAACGACAGATGGTACACATCGCAAATTTATTACATTTCCTTGAGGAAATAATGGAAGGAAAGTCAACTGTGTACGATTTTTGAAACGTGCATGAGTATTTCAACTTTCTCGCAGACATAACAAAAGATGATAATTTCTAAAACTATTTCCCGAAGGCACTTGTACTCGCACAACTCAGGACAATATGAACGAAATAACAAAAGAACATCCAAATAGCGGCCAACGGCCTTGAGCTTGCTTTGTGCTCATTAGCTAATATATGTCAGATGACACGCAGTGGAGCTCGATGCCCATTGAAGAACTGGAGAACGACGTTTCTGGATACGTATGCTGTCACTCACAAAGCAGAAATTCTCATCTGATTGGCAAGGTTTTTAGATATAATCTAGAGAAAATTCAGTTGCTTTCAGACGTCCAAAATCACTTTTTTTTTTTAAATATATATATATATATATATATATAACGAAGTATTAAGCCAAGTTCCATAAAATAGTGAGAAATATTAAGAATAAGAAAAAGTCGGGAGAAATATATTGTAAATCGGGTTGGCGGGTGAGCGGTCGAAAATCGGGAGTCTCCCACCTAAATCGGGAGAGTTGGCAACTCTGAAAAAGTTTCAATGTTTGTAACACCAGCACACATGCTCAAAATATGGATAAATGCAAGATTAAATGAGTAACCCCTGCACATTTGCAATGAAAATACATAATGCATTTTGAATGAATAATAAAAGCTAACAAATATTATAAATTTTGCACATAAGATTAACTATACAAATGAGAGTTAATTAGCAATGCCTCTATAATTTTAAATGCTTTAAACCTTCTACTAGACTTAGCCATTTAAGTGCTGCCCAGTTTTGAATTCTAACAAACATGCCTTTATGCCATGTTTCAACTAAAATTCTTATATATTTTGCACGTTTCTTCTCTTTTCAATCATTTCTTCACATTTTTCTAGATAGGTAAATATTCAATTTATGCTTATTAAAATTCAAAATTATTTTAGTATTCATTCTTAACAAAAACATTTTGGAATATAAATATTTTTGAAAAGTGTTTGTAGAATCTTTTGTCTTGTTATAATAATTACATAGTTTAAAAATTGTATAATGTTTCCCCCAAAACTGAAAAATATATGTTCGTTAA
Organism: Stegodyphus dumicola; assembly: GCF_044657685.1. Lineage (NCBI taxonomy): Eukaryota > Metazoa > Arthropoda > Arachnida > Araneae > Eresidae > Stegodyphus > Stegodyphus dumicola. The sequence continues at coordinate 45,713,536 of NC_140779.1, forward strand.
GGGGTTAAATGAAAATAAGAAAAAAAAAGGATCTATAAATGTAAACCGATTCAAATTTAAACATAAAATTACAGGAAAGAATTTTATCTTACTATTTAATTCATAATAACCGCGTTTTACAATACCACTGAGATTCAGCGAGCTTACTAATTAAGCAGTTGAGAGATCTAGCAAAATCTGCCAAGCTAGGCAAACAGGCCGACACGCGTTGTTCTAAAATTTCTACCGAGCAATATTCACGTTCACAATTCAAGTAGCACACCTACAATCTCGTTTCCTTTCTATTTAAACTCAACTTACTTCCGCTAAATTTGAATATACTGCACGCTCTATTACAATTTACAAACTCTAGCATTGGCAATTCTAGGGGAAAGTAAAGGCTAGACAGGAAAGATAACTTAAAATAAATATAAACCCTACAAGTTAATAATTTATAATTCTTTTTTCTTCCTATAGCAAAGCAAAACCACTGATTTTTTGCTCTTCAATTTAAGAAAAGTGAAAGAACTCTTCAATTCTTATAAATATCATAAAAATATTTGTCATACATTTCCTAATTTTTATAGGCAGATTTTATTTTTAAATATTAAACTTTAAGATGTTACTTTACTAAGCAAAGTTATGAAGATTAATAATTTTAATCAGAACTCTTACAAAGAAGTTCTCAAAATGACAAAGAGGAGAAGACACATACATGTTAGATACTCTTAAAAAAGCAAATGGTTCCACATATTTTTTCTATATATAACAAAGTTACAATTCTGTAATCTTAGAACACATAAATTTCTTTCAAAATTAAAAGCAATACCTCGCACAAAAATTATGTTGCTTAAAAAAAAAGGGGGCTAAAAAATATTTTACAGAAAGACTGAAAGTTTCAAATATAGATTAATTTCGCTTATTTGTTGCAATTCTACTTTTCACAATATTGTACATTGCTCTGCATATATCACAAAGTAATTATTTATCAGCCCAAGGAACAAACAATAAATTACCATCTTCATATAAAGAAAAAGGTGATGGAACTGGAGACTCATGAGAACTTGCACTAGATGCAACAGATATTCTTCTCATGCGTTCACGCATGTGAAAACCTAAAAAAACAAATTGAAGTTTTTAATATTCAATAAAGGAGCAACTATTAAACAAAGGCCTATATATGTTGTATTCAATATTTTACAAACACAAAGGGAAAATATGAAAGCAATACATGTATATTTATGCAATTTATATGATGTAATTTTGATAAAAATTACTGTGCATCCCCCCCAAAAATGAAAAAATAACTTTTTTTGTAATGAATGCAGTGTTTAAAAAAAACTTGCTTTAACCATCTTTAAAACTTTTATTATATTCCCACTTTTAGTAGCCAAAGAGGACAGTTGACTCTGTGTTATCTTTTAGGTTTTAAAAATGGCACATACAGTGGATGAATTCAGAGAAAAATATGCACACAAACCAATATCTTTGCTTTAAGTAAAGCTGTTATAAAATATCTAAGTTTCATAAAAACAAGTTCTTTATGGAGTACCATCATCTTTCTTTGAAATTTAATTTCTAATGCAGTGGTTCTCAACCTTTTCTTTGGTTAGTGCAAACATTCCTAAACAACCATCCTTTCTTTCCAAAACTTAAAAAACTTTATTTATATTTAGATTATTTTTAATGTGTTTTATAAATTAAACAGGAAAAAGTACAGAAAATTTTGATGCATACAAAACTTGAACATAAAAAACTAAGTAGTTTTTTATATTCATAAACTATAAATAATTAAAAGATAAATAAAAGGCTGACTGCATATAATTAAGTTATTGGAAATAAAGAAAAGTAAAGCTTAAGTTTGATAAATTTATCTTAAATGTTTGAAAAGAAGTCTTTATGCTTTGGAAGCAAAACAAACTGTGGAGTTAATACTGAATTTCACGTTTTAGAACAGTTATAATGACAAGAAACCTAACAAAAGCTCAATATTTTGCTATGTTCCTTTAAACATCTTCATGACAAAAAAAAAATTTTCTAAAAGTATTTTGTATTCATTGACATAGAATAAATCAGGGATCATGCTTTCAAATGATAAAAGAATGTAAAAATCAGAGTAAATCAATTTTTACACAGAGACATGTAGAGGAACTGGAAAAAGGAAGGGGGGATAAGTCACACTGTACAATTCCCACATACTGCAAGAATTCATTTAGTAATTCTTATCAACACAGCAATAATTTATTAAGAAAAATGTAAATTAATAAATTATTTTTTTAAAAAAAGCACACATATTCAGTCATTTTCTAGCATAGAGCTTTGAAATTTAAAAAGAACTTATCTGGAATAAGAATTCATCATTATTACTTTAAACATATTTTATACAAAAAATCTAATATTTCAATATCCACAACATCAATAGTACTGTATGAAGCACAACTTACTTTTGGTTAAAATTTAATTACTTCTCAACACACACAAATAGATACTCAATGAGTTATCCAATATTGATTTAATTTTTGTGCACTCACTTTTATTTTGAAGCCTTCTCCATTTTCCAAAAATAAGCCCATGTTTTCTTAAATGCTTTGAACTTCGGACATGTTTATTTCTGTATTCTGAAAAAGAAAAAAAGAAAAAGTGATTTTCATTTAGTCAATAATCACAGAATTTAGTTTTTAAAAGCTACAAAGCAAGTTTTCTTGGAATGACCATACTGAAGCTCAATCAATCGTTCAGCAAATTAGATTGAATCTACATAACCTTGTTAACTGCATAAGCTAACAAGGAATTCCTCAATGATAGCAACATACAGCTTAATTCAACTTAATAACAGTATTCAATATCTCTCTCTCTATATATATATTCTTGGAGACACATAAACTTGAAATTTTTAGTACTTCTGCAATTTATATTTAAAGTATTCAATGTTTTCTCAATACATATTTGAAAACGTATTGGTGCACAATACCAGTAATCAGGAAAATCTATTCACAATTTTCCTCTTTACAAAGATTAAGGAAATAAGGAAAATAAATATATCACTTATGGCATACACCATATTTGAATTTTCAACCATTACATACATAATGTATGCTTAGATTTTTCAATCATGCAAATGGGTCGATCATTAATTTAAAGCATGTTAAAAAGCTAAAATGTGCATGCTGCTAAGTTCTAAGTTTAACTGTTCACTACATCTTCTTAATCAAGGAAACTGAATGATAAGCTTTTGAATCATATTGCAATCTATGGTCTACTAAAAATACATACTTTCAATTGCAAATTAAATTCATGTTTGATGTGGTTAAAAACTTCAAAACCAGTTAAATACTTCAAAACTAACTCATTACATCTGAATCACTTACATAACTAAAACCCTGCAAAAACTAATGAAAAAATTAGTCATATTTTATATCTCCATAAGACATACTTCTAAATATAAATTACTTAGACAGAGAAGTAATTCCAAAATGTTTACCCCCCCCAAAAAAAACAAATTTGCATTTAGAAAGAAAAAGTTTAGTTATAATATTTCATTCTAATATTTTTAAAAGAATATTTGTTTAAAATATTTAAATTTGGAAAAAAAACTATTTGGCATAACTTACCACAATTAAATATATGATTAGCTCAGTGAATGAAGAAAAGAAAGAAACAGATTACAGAAAAAAAAACATACGAGGGCTATCTGTTTGGCAGAAGGTTTGTTTTTGTGAAGGACATTTTTCAGAGAAAGTAGCTCAGATTCACGTCTTAGAATCACACAGGGAAACCCCAAAATCTGACCATGGAATCAACCTGGATTATGAATGCAGTCAAACTACCAATGCTCAGGAATTTTACTACTTGGCTGCTAGGGGCCTATGAAAGATTATTCTCCTTGAGTTAGGATTTGTGATGCCTTTATACAGTCCACAACTGCCATATTCACAAAAGTATCAAAGTAATATATAAAAAGTAAAATGTATAACAATGTTTGCAATTACAGATTCATTCAGTTTTGAAGAATATAGAGAAATCAATCTCATAAACATCAAATATCCCATAATTCTTGCAAGATCTTGAACCAAAAAAAGAAAGGGAAAAAAAAGGAGGTCACGTGTAAAAATGTATAACAATGTTTGCAATTACAGATTCATTCAGTTTTGAAGAATATAGAGAAATCAATCTCATAAACATCAAATATCCCATAATTCTTGCAAGATCTTGAACCAAAAAAAGAAAGGGAAAAAAAAGGAGGTCACGTGTATGGGATACTGAAACATTTCTAAAGTTTATCTAACCTTCCGATAATCTGTAATATGTGATTATTGACAAGATGCATTCCTAAAGTTGATAGATTCAATGAACTTCACAGAAAAAGTGGTCCAATATAATGTCCATTTAGGAATTATTGGATACTGTGTGTCGGCATATGTTAGCATATTGTCCTGCTCATAACTTGCACCATACACTCCCGAAAGGTCAGTTTCCAACAGCCAACAATGTAATGGCAGACATACAATGAAATGGAAATGTATATCAGAGCTGGAATCCAGTGATATTCCTCATCATCAACACAGGTCTTAAGATAGCAATACAGAAAACAGAATAATATAATCTGCCACTAAAATATAGCAGTTAAACTACTGTACTGCTATATTTTAGTAAACAGTAAATGCTACTGTACTGCAGAAAGAGGGACATTTCACTGAAAATATAATGCCATACCATTCATCTCTCCATTACTGACATCTTAAGTACTGCTGTAACTTTTATAGTGTAATTTGAAACTAGTAGCAAACAAGTGCTTTGCAAAAAATTTTACGACCTTGAATCATAATGTGCACTAACCAGTAATACAACAAACCTATTTCTTGAACTAGGGTTTCTGATCTAATTGTACAAATCACACGCACAAGATATTTGTTATTTCATTTGATGGCACATTCGTCTTTTTCAAAATTTACCATTCCATATATGTATTTCATCCATCATCAGTACCACTTTTGTGGCAAGATCAGCTGTCTCAATATACCATAATTTTTCAACAATCAAAATCAGTAACCCACTAGTATTCTGAACAAAAGAACATCCAACAAACACAATTCCTTACTTTAGCTCTCTACTGCCCCTTCTTATGTATGAATAGTGAATAAGATTTCATTACTTAACTTGGGGCTTTTTTTTGGGGGGGGGGAGGGGGGCGGCCTCCTCGCTCATATCAATAAGACAATTAGATTTTAATATTATGATATTATATTAAATTACTGTAATAATTTAAAAAATTTTTAACTTATAGCTTGAAACTGGAAGTAGGTAATATTTCATATTCTTCACAGTTGTAGAAAAATTCTACATGAATGCAAAATTGTTCTAAACTTAAGCATTTTACCTTATGTGTCAACATAAGAAATTTTTCATTAATATCAAATTCATAAACAGACCCAGACAGTTAAATATCATGTTATAATAACATTTCTCTAAATTGCATTCATACATACTTTTGTGCTACAAACTCAGATTCGGAAAAATCTACAATAATAAACATTAAAAAAAAATTAACTGCTATTATACAGTTAAAACCAAGTTAAAAATGAGATAAAATACTCTAGGCTGACATGCTGGAATCGTGTTTAAACATAAATTACAGCAGCTGTCATAGATGACCCACTTGCTTTCTCATGTTCAAAGTCTTTTTATTGGTCTCCACATGGATGTTGTATTCAGAACTTTCATACTAATGCATGGAAGATTGAAGGGAAGGTCTCTGTTGCAACATGACTTGTGATTTGAAGTGCTTCTCTAATTCTTGGGCTGTTTTCATGCAATGGAAAACATGTCAGCATCATTTACATTATTCTTATGTAGCATAAAATCCTCAAAATTAGAGAAGCACTTGAAATCACTACCAAGCTGTATTGCAATACAGACCTTCACATCCATCTTCAATACATTTGGACATCAGTTCTGAATACACAGCAATGCGGCAAACACCAATAAAAGACTTTGATGAATCCATCCACTTTTAACTCTAAATGAAAAAGTAGTGGGTCATCTGTAAAAGCTCTTTACTTTTAGTTAAGTTTAAATGTGGTTCCAGTATATCAACTAAGAAAGATTAACATCTCTCTTCTAACTAAAAATTATATTACTATGTATGACTGAAATAAATTAAAAATATTACAAACGCAAGAATAAAAAGGCTTATGCGAAATGCAACATTTAACTTACTTGCTGAAAGCAAAGATCTTGCATATCGATTCAGTTTTCTGGTATGAGATCTCGCATCTGAAAAATGTTTTGCCTTGATGCCCAGCCTTAGTCTCCTTTGACTTAAAAAAAAAAAATCTGTATGTTACAGCTTGAAAAACTCAAAATTACATCATAACAAGAATGCAAAAACAATGAAAATGAATAACACAGTGAACCCATTCTAAGACAATCTTCTGTAGAAGTAGTAATACCAGCATCTGTGTTCTCAAAAATAATGTTTACCATCATATGCGGTCATCTTGGAAGATATTCACTGTATTATAATAAATAAGTGAAAAGCATCCACATTAATCAGTTTAAGTAGCAGTAACCTTATACATATCAATATAATGTTAAATATTTACACGAAATTTATAACCTCACCTGTATAATATTTGTTTTATCATTATTACTTCCTTGTACGAAGTAAAAAGGAAGTATTGTAATCGTGAAAAATTTCAGGCAGCATATTTCAACGAAAATATCCATTTTGACCACTATCGAATGCAATTTAATGATGTTTTTATGTGATATCTGCACGTCAGGACAGAATAAAAGACTCTTCCTCCAAAAAAATTATAAAACTGCTTTAAAAGGAATTCTGAAGAGAATTTTTTCGTGGCATCTGTAAGAACGTTGAAATTTTGAGTATAGGACTGCTACAACACGTAGATGAGCACCTCGTATTTTGGTTGCAAACGGCCACACCAAACGTACATAAATATATCCACTCTGTTACCCGGCTCAGTGATCTCAGTTTCTTTACTCTTATATGTCTGTAAATTGTACATTTTTTGCTTTAAAAATCATTGAATTATGTTGTTCTTATCTTAGGGTTAAGGTTTTTATGCTTTTACTAAATCTGTATGCAATAGTTTAACAATTATCAACAATTTCAAAGCTGTTTAAGTGCCGCTAAGCCTAATAATTTTTTTGATGGCGGCCATTGCTTGTTTACATTTGAAACAGCAGAATAGTGGATTTATTGCCAATCTAAAGAAACTTAGCTTCGCAACAACAAAGATAACGCCTTCATTTATTATTGTGAATTAAATCATGCATAATCCTTTCTGGAATTTTTTCGAGGAAATAAGTGTTAAAGATTTACTTCGTAATTTTTAATACAGATATTTTGAGCTTTTATGTATTTTTGCCTTGTGGCGAAGTGAGAACTGAATTAATTGAATGAGAAATACTCAATCGTCTGTAAAAATTGTTTCTTTTTTGTTTTGCTTGCTTAATTTCTTTTATACATCGTTCTAGATTTATTATAGTATTTTAACTGAACATGTGGCAACGATTAGATAATTCTTTAAATGATATAAATTTTGTGCATTCTGAATTATAATATGAACAAAATATAATACTGTTAAATGAATCTAGCACCAGAATGTCGCTATGGTAAACAAGGTGAATTTTAAAGAATGCATTTATTCTATTGTGGTTTATGCGCTGTTGGCGAAGTACGTTTAATTCAATCTAATAAGTTTAAATAAAATGCAAGAAAAAATGCTTATAATTTAATATTCCGTACAAGGAAGTCATGTGGTTTACAAAACAGATTTTTTTTAATAGGTTGTAAGAATGACTTTTAGATATTAATAGCAAATAAGAGGAAAATATTTTTGCAGAACAAGAGTAAACGAAGGAAATGCAATTTCCAAACAGAAATTCTAATGATAATAGAAGTAAAAAAAAAAAAAAAAATTGTCATAATATGAGAAGAGAAAATTTTCATTCATCAGCTGAAATATTTGGTGAGGTTTTTCTCCTTCATTTAGGTTTTTCTACACCACCACATAACCCCCCCCCCAAAAAAAGAGAATGTCTCATTATAAAAAAAACATGAGAATTTTTAATTTTAAACAACTTATCTAATTAAAGTTATCACAGCTTTTGTCATTTATAAGCAAGTTTCCATTTCATGTTCTTTATCACTGTTATAGTACACAAAAGTCTTTATCCGGACATCCATAAGCCGGATCTCAAAGCTACAAACTTTCTGCGCATGCGTTAATGTATAACGGACAGTATAAGCTAAGCTAAAATTATCTAATTATCTATTTCCGTTAATGTTGCAGATTGTGTTGTTCCTTAATCTTCTAATTGGATTCGGCTTATTATTTATTGCAGACCGTTAGAGCAATTTTATAAAAGTAAGCTTGAACTTTCGATTATATCAAAAAGAATTTCCGATTCTGGAGCTACCAAAGGATCTACAAAGCAAAAGCATGTTCCGATGTCCATCAAACAAAAAGTGGAATTGCTGCAAAAAATGGATAAAGGCATATCCTTTGATTCTCTAATAATTCCGAAATATGTTTATCAATTTCACGCTGCTCTGCGAGGGGGGGGGGGACACGGCCCGCAATGAACTGGAAGTTGATCTGTCAGCACTATCCTTATCTTCAGGGCAGATGTTTTTATTTTATTTGGCTTATAATTCCTTACTAAATGTAGTATTTCATCTCGATGTACTCCGTCTTTGATATTATTTAAATCAAATTCCTCGTCATTATAAATATCACGAATACACATCAAATAGTTTTCTGGTTGCAATTTTCTAATTTCGATTATGCATAATGTATGCTTTACGCATGCGCGCGTTGAAAGAAATGTTTAATAAAGTAAACAAATAAATATAAAGCTTTCATTTTTGTAAATTTTGGTACCCTTTAGATAATAATTGCTTTTTATTTCATGAATTACGGTTTCATATTTTTAATTTTATAATTTCTGCAGGCCATCTTACCAGATTTAAACTGATAATCTATAATCCAGAAAAACCGATAATCCGGAATCGCTGAAGTCCCAACATGTTGGGATTAAAGACTGTTTGTTTGTGACTATTTGTTTAGAAAAATGCAAATTTAAGACTGTTAAATAAATTAGACTACGAATAAAGAATCTCTCCACTTTCTGTATCTGTTGCAGCGATAAAGAATGCTTCCTGTTGCCTAATGAGATAAATAAATCAGCTGTAGGGGACCTGCTTATAGAAATGTGCACTTTAGAAGACTTTCTTATGCATAATAGTTTACAAGGGAAAGCTAATTAATTATTGTTAACAAATCTGTACTCAGTCAATGATGCAGTAGGTTTGGAGGAAAAGGCAGTGCTTCACTTAGAGCACAGTGCCATTTTACTGTTTAAATGGTCCTTGGGCTGTACAGTTAACAAAAGGGTAGACAAATTGTCAACTGCACTTATCACTTTCTTGATAGACATTATATCAAATTGCAAAAACACACTGTTACCTTTTCTTGAGGTGAAATAGAAAAATATGTAAGGTACAAAAGTCCAAATGCTGCATAGCTCAATTTTTCAAAAGAAGTTGTGGGGTGACTGAGAGTTACTGAGTAAGTTCAAGTGAGTCGTTGTTTCAGAAAATGGCCTTTAATTAATAATTAGGTGAGGAGTTAGAGAAGATATCATCGAAAAATAGGCTTTTTGCTTTTCATTTGGAAGATGAGTTTAGCAAAAAATGAAGGGTAGAAACTGTTAGAAAAGTGTATAATGTTTGGAAATAGAATTTAATGGGAGATGATTTTGATTCATCTCGTTTACCAGGGTTCCTGTCTAACCATAATGAATACATTTAAGAAATGACTGTGAGCAGAAAATTCTCATCTGAGGTGATGAAAAGTTCCAAGTTTTACAGTCATTAAGAAATGAGTGAATGGTAAAGGTTCCTATCCAATAGGGATGAAATGTTCCAGTATTACAGGCAACTAAGAAGAGACTCAAGAGATAGTGTTAAGGATCAGTTAGGTTAGTTCATTTGCAATCTGACCTCTAGGTCACCCCTCATCATTAATTGATGTTTTTAGATTTTCGAATTCTCTCGAAGTTCTCAAATAATTTCATATTTTAAAGCCATTCTCAAAATGTGAACACAAGACTGTAACGTTACTTTAGTAGTATCTTAAGTGGTACTTAAGCCCCTAATGTTGCTTTTAAAAATTTCGTGATTTTGCTACTGAATTTTATGTAGGGTAAGCGCACAGAAAGTGATGCGTAATAATGAAGTTTAAGAGCTCTTCATTAAAAAAAATTAAATAATTTCGAAATGCTTATGTTTCACTTTTTGCCCAGAATTTCGAATACCCCAATGTTTGTATTAGAAATAGGAACAAATTATAACCCATTTCAAAAAATAACCATATTTATTAGTGAATCAGCAAAAACATTCCTCCAAAATGCTAATTCACACTCAAAATGGCAGTCGTAAAAAAGGGCAGAAATTTTAGATTATTAAACAATCCTTACATAATCCTTAATTAAGGACCTTCTGCCAATTTCGGCCATAATTAAGGACTTTAACTCTTTCGCATCGAGAGAGGCCAAAATCTCAATTCCCCAAACATCGAAAACGCCCGTATCTAAGAATTTCTCCTGGAATGCTTTTCCTTCCCCCATGACAAGTTGAATACTACAGCGCTAACAATAGGGTACTTAAGTACTTCTTTCTTCAATGCTTTGACACTGTGTGAAGTTCCCCCCTTGGGACAGGATTGCAACTTCGGACATCAAAAGCTAAACACTGACAGTAAACAAAGGAAAGGAAGGAACAAAGGAAACAAGGAAGCTACTTTTAGTAGCTTCAAAAGAATGATTGACACGTGATTTAACAACACCTGAAAGCAATGAGTAATGCAGTAACGTGATAGGGGAAAGCACTTTAACAGTATTTCCCTAATTTAAGTCAATGACTTTTGAAAATGTCCCTTTAAATACAATAAACCCAAGTAAAACTATATATTTACAAGTTAATTTTTTTCGCCTACATGTATAATTATTTTGTTGTATTTGTTTTGCAGGTTCTTTAAATCGTTCTCTGGATATAAATCAAAAAGACAAAGATGGGAATTAGTCTGCTTACAAGTATTTCATTGCTACTTCCACATACTATTTTCAAGATACCGCTTTATTCAGAAAATTAAATATAGCATATTTTTTATTAAATATTTGATTGATAGTCATTATAAATATACTATGCCAGGGTTGGCCAAACTTAATGTCAGTAACAGCCGCACGTTTGAATTCAGGAATGTTCGAGAACCACATCTAAATTTTCTAAAAGCCACAAGTTCATATTTACATCATAATAGAAGTAGTGGAGGAGGTTTTAAATAGAAAGAAATCCCTGATAAGTTTGTAAAAAGAGTCTAAACTAATTAATTACTTCCTTTTGGACACTGAATAGTTTTAGTTTACCATATTTCCTATGCATGAGCCGCACAAATTGCCTGCGAGAGCCGTATCAGGGTCACGAGACGCACTTTGAGCACCCCCATTCTGGCTCAAATACTTTATGAAATTTGTTTTTTAAAGTCCACATTTGTGATGTTTCTTATTTAAGAGCTTCTGCCTTATGCTTATCTTAGCCTGAATGTGGAATGTGAAACTTAAAATGTGCAGCTATCACTTCAACCCCAATTATCTTCAACAGGAAAGTAAAATACTCTCTTTAAAATATCCTCACTTTCTGATATAGTTAGTTCACCACAGAGCTGACAGCACACCTATAAGCAAAATCGCTGAAAGCTAGCATTTTTTCAGGCTTGGAATACAAGACAACACTATTTTAGATAAATTCTGACAAATCAAAATACATTTAACTCAAAAACACACAGACTTTGTTCTAGATTATTTCTGTCTTTTGCGAAGATGTTCGTCTTAGAAAGGTTATGTTTTATAATTAATTATGTTTGTTTATTTACATTCTTAGAAATATTGGTCACTTTTTGTGCAGAAGTATTATTTTATGTAAATTCTAACAAATCAAAATACAATTAAACCTGCCTAAGACAACCAACTACTGTTCAATATAATTCCCCCCCCCCCAAAGATGAGCATTTTACAGGCGTGATATGTACATTCTGGCGGCAACATGACATCTTACTGTAACAGGTGCAATAGTGTAGCATATTAATTAGAATTTAAAACTTGGATGGCATGCATTTTGGAAAGCTGCATTTCAAAAGAAATAGCTACAAGGTCATTTTTTTTAAAATAGCAAAAACATTTTCATTTCTGCCTTTATTCTTCTAGCACATTTTGACATAGGTTCCCCCCCCCTGAAATAAACAACGATCTATAACTGAGTCCTGTTAAATTAAAATCAAGACAGATTGCTTTACTGCATAACTACAAGTTGCTTATATAATGTTTAATATTACTTACTTTGAGATTGGCGATAAAGGTTGCACAGGCTGATATCGGCTCTCAGTCTTCTTAAACACAGTTCCTACATGCAATTCCCAAGGAATATCTGAAAGAAAATAAAATCCTTACAATAATAAACTTGTACAAATATACTGATTATGTACAAATTATATGCTTAAAAATACTTCTACACCAACCATTAAATCACACAATCAATTATCAACTTATGTTAATGAAAAACTCGTATATTTTAAAGAAATATAACAAAAACATTGTCACTTTTCTTTAAAAGAAGAGATTTCAGAACTAAAACCATGGAAATTATTTTATGACTATAAAAAATATATTATAATGCATTTAACATGTTGAATCTAAACTTTTAATTATATTCTTAAAAAAAATTCCATATGAAATACTTTATTATAGAAATCTTTTCTGAATGCCAAATCATGCAATCCAATAAAATATAAAACTCGAAAAAATGCATGAAACAATAGTTACCTACAATGCAACCTTAACACTAACTGTAGTATCCACGAACAGAGCGTTCACGAATATTTTTGGGAATGAGACTGTTGCAAACACCTGCTTCAGCAGTACGTGAAAATAAATATTTGTTTCATATTTTAACACGTTGAGTGCCATGCATATGTTTTAGGAAATCCCGTTTAGGACATGCACGCCACTTAAAAGCGCTGGTATTGTAGGGCCAGTGATTGGTATTGCGGTAGAAGATAGTTACAAGTTGTGAAAAAGAAGACATTCCATCGAACAAAAATGTAAGAATATCCAAAAAATCGACGACACAAACTCCAAAGAAAACCGGGAAAAGCCTCTGAAGTACGAAAATATTGTAAATTATGTTATGATAAAAATGCAACAGAAGCTGGTAGAGTAATAGCCAGAAAAAAGACTAAAAGAGTGTTGTCACATTTTGTAATAGCTGTAATGGAGAACCGTTTTTATGTTTACCCTGTTTCAATGAAATCGAATGAATCAAAATCAAATCATGAATCAAAATTAAGTAAATTTTAAATAAATTTTGTGTAATTTCATAAAACAGTGTAAATTTTATAGTTATATATCACGTTACACGTTGTCAGCCAGCGGCGGTAGACGCGTCCAGCCACAAATGCTGATGCAACCTAAACAGAAAGTTTAGTGAAGCCACAGATGGCTGACGCAGCCTAAACGGAAAATCTAGTGTCAGCCACAGATGTCTGATGCGGCCTAAACGGAAATTCTAGTGTCAGCCACAGATGGCAGACGTTGTGCTCAACGTGTTAAGAGAAATTTTCTTTTCTCAGAAGGACAATCACTGATGATCAATTTTAAAGAAATACTGGTATTCTGGTCCCCACCCCCAAATTTAATGAATTCCACACACCAGCAGTCACAGGGTTAATGACATTGCCTCAAATACCCTGCTTGATAAGCCAAAGAAAAACGTTTACATGTGCCACTCTAATGCAATCCTAATATGGATAAAGATACTTAAAGGAAATAGCCATCTGGGTCTCCAGTAGCCAACTACAAAAGATAACATCTCAGCTAAGTGATTTCACAAGCTACCAATGAGCTAATATGTCCATGGGAGAATCTGAATCCCACATTATGGGATATTCCTCACCTAACCACCCTAACTGGGTAGGTGGTAACTTTCTCTTTCTACCAAACTACAGAAATTATTCTTTCAAAATAATCTGAAATGGTTCAGATTTCAATGTTGCCCAAAACAGCTTTTAAGCTTCATATGCTTTTGGAAACATCCAGTTGATCAATCTTTCTTGTACTCGCTCCTGTTGTCGATTCTTTCTTTTACCATTATAGTCTCTCATAAAATGTAAAATAAAAATTTTAATTTTCATTGATTGCTTCAAGAGCCACGGAACTTCTGATTACACGATATTCAGAAAAGCGCTTGAAGTAAATTCCGAATAATTCTTAGAGAAAATGGGGGATCCTTCTCTCTCTCTTTTTTTTCCCCCCCACTTAGGGTTAGCCGACAGCATGGCATTCAATTATTTAACAAGCAATACAATGACCCCCCCCCAAAAAAATCCTGTTCAATGGCCCTTTCAGGCTAACGAAATACATAACAATCATGCTATAAAAATTTCAACTACCTACCTAGCAAGTTTACCAAGAGCATTAGGAAATGCAAAAGCACATAAAAATTGTACAACTTACAATATCAGTGTACTTAAAAATCCATTCCTCAACATTCAAAAATAAACATTTAGTGTATACCAATTAAAATAATAAAGGACCCACACAATATACAGTCAAATGTCGTTAATCCGAACTCCCATAATCCGGACCTCAAAGCTACAAACTTTCTGTGCATGCGTCAACGCATACGCATGTGCATAATACGTTTACACATGCATGTTTAATGCATAACGGACAGTATAAGCTAAGCTAAAATTATCCAATTATCTATTTCAGTTAATAATGCAGATTGCGTTGCTCCTTAATCTTCGAATTGGATTCGGCTTACTATTTTTTGCAGACTGTTAGCGCAATTTTATAAAAGTAAGTTGGAACTTCTGATTATGTCAAATAGAAATTTCTGATGCTGGATCTACAAAGGGAAAGCATGTTCGATGTCCATCAAACAAAAAGTGGAACTGCTGCAAAAAATGGATAAAGGCTCCGTTGTTTCTCTAACCATTCCGAAATCTGTTTATCAATTTCACGCTGCTCTGCGGGCACGGCGCGCAATGAACTGGAAGTTGATCTGTCAGCACTATCCTTATCTTCAGGGCAGATGTTTTTATTTTATTCGGCTTATAATCCCTTACTAAATGTAGTATTTCATCTCGATGTACTCAGTCTTTGATAAGATTTAAATCAAATTCCTCGTCATTATAAATATCACAAATACAAATCAAATAGTTTCCTGGTTGCAATTTTCTAATTTCGACTATGCATAATGTACGCTTTACGCATGCACGCGTTGTAAGAAATGTTTAATAAAGTAAACAAATAAATATTAAGCTTTTTTTTTGTAAATTTTGATACCCTCTAGATCATAATTGCTCTTTATTTCATAAATTATGGTTTCATATTTTTAATTTTAGAATTTCTGCATGCCATCTTACCAGATTTAAACTGATGATCTATAATCCGGAATCGCCGAAGGCACGACGAGTCCGGATTAGACTTTTGACTGTAGTCACATCACATTTCACACATTCAAAATTTCCAATAAAAGATCTAAGACTTTTAATTTCAACTAAATAATTTTACAAGAAATAATCACTTTTAAAACCCCAATTCATATATTCAAATTACTGTTCATTTAAACATTACAAAAAAATTAAATCATAATAATAACAGTACTTCTCATATACTTGTTTAACACTTCCAAATTCAGTGAAAGTAGAAAATACACCAATTAGGACTAAACTTAATGAATTAGTATTACACAGAATTAGTACTTTTCATTTCTTGGATTAGAAAAGAATAAATCTGGCCAGTTTCATTGTTGCAGATTACAAAGGAAATCTAATACAAAATACAAATGGAATATAAAATATGTATGTGTCATATGCAACACACAACAAAGTATGTGCATGTTTGACCAAAATCTACTAGAACACTGAAATATACCAGTAGATACACATCACAAAGACTTTCAGTTTATTTTAGTAGTATTAAAGAGCTGAAGTAGATCTCTATAAAGTCTGACAAACAAAAAAGAGATGACAAATATTAAAAAAATCAGCAAAAATAAAAATTTCTAGCTATTTGGTTATTTCTAAGCAGATGAACAGAATAAAAGCAAAGGCAGAAAACAAAAGCACAGTTGATAATTGTTTTAAAAGATAATTGATATGTAATTCAAACTAAATAAAAAAAAAGTGTTAAATAAGATGAAACCATAAAATATGTAAAGTTGATTTCCTTCAATAGACTGTTCTTCATATTCAGTGAAATTAAAATAAATAAATTACAGTGGATGCACTTAACGAGGGAGGGGAGAGATTTAATTTCTCATTTTAATGCAGCATTTTTAATCTATTTCAAAATTATACAAGCAAAACAATGCTTTTAAAAAGTAAAAAAAAAAGTAATTGTATTTTTATTTGTAAATGTTTAAATATGCATTATAAAACAACTGAGCTGAAGTAATTGTTGAAAGCAAAACATGACTACTTAAAGCGCATGCAATTAAAGTAAGTTCCATTATGCCAAATAATCTACAGTTATGCTAATTTAATAAGTCTAAAAATTGCAACAAAATGCATTTTTTTTTTTTTTTTTGTTGTTGTTGTTGTTGTTGTTTGTTTTGTTTGTTTGGTCTATCATTCAATTATTATGCATTTACAGTTAATAAATCCAGATAAATATTTATACAAGAGTTACAAAATAGAATGAAAAGCACTTATTTTAATATTTTAAAAGATTCCCCTTTTTGATATATTTCATCCCTTTTTGAGTTGGTATTTCACACATCAATATTAACAAAACAGAAAAAGAAGATGAATTATATTTTTTGGAATAGCTTTATAAAATATTCCAAATGGTATCAATCACCAAGATTTTGTTAGTAACTTATTAAAAAAAGAAGCATTCAACAGACATAGCTTTCATATACCTTCCACACTATACAAGGAGTATATCACCACAGTAATTTTTGAAGTAACTATTCAGATAACCCACTCGAAACTAGATTACAGGCAATCACTAAAATGACACACTTTCAAAGTTCCTGGGCTCCTCTCTTCTCAATGATAAGGTGGCTATACTAATTTTATTTATAAGGACAACTTTTTAAAGTGGAAAGTAAAAAGTTGCCCCCAAAATTGTATTGTAGAATCCTTCAAGTGAGATAAGACTTTTATAATATTAAAAACATGAGAAGTAGAAAATTTTAAAACAGCAAAACACAAGAGATAATTTGTTTGATATTTTATTTGAGAATTAAGTTAAAATATCAAACATGTAAGTTGCACATATACAATAAATAAACAAAAAGTGCTATAAACAAATCCCCTGTGATAAGAATTTGCTAAGCCTTTCAATATATTTAAACATATTATTTTTTACTAATGAATGGTACATTTAAATGTACTGTTCATTAGTCAAAAATAATGCTCATAATAAATTTTAGAAAATGCAAATTACCATTCTGAATTTCTTCAAAACTTTAGTTGATATACATTTCACTTTTCTTTTAACAGACTAATTATTTATGGATCTACAAAATTTTTTACAGATTTGATTAATCTGATATGCGTTTATCTCCCATAAAATAAAACATACTTCTTAAAATTGACTAAAAATTTTTTTAATAAAGTTTTAAGGGGAAAGAAGATGTTTGAATAGCACAATTACGTTTTAAAACAATTTAAATTTTATCCCTTACCTTTTTCGAAAGACAAAACTGGATGGAAGGTTGGGTCCAAAAGAGCAATTCTGTCAGGAAGAGGCATTGAGTCAGGATCTACACTTTGTTTACAGTTATAACGTCCTGTACATAGTATACATGGATGCATCACATTTTGAGAATTGCAGTCACAGTTTATCGTTGAGAGTCGAGATAATTTATTATTTGTCAAATGAAGACCAGTGGTAGGGAGGAATTTGCGCTTACGAAAGCTGGACGTTTTCAATGGCCGAGTCCGACTGCAAGATTCATCCTCTAACACAGAATGGTGAGCATGTGTCGAGTCTTTTTCAAAATGAAGTGAATGTGAACTGCTAGCTTCAGCATGTGCAACACATACTGCACTATTTAAAGAACTATGGTCTAAATAGCCATTCACTTGCTTTATTAAACTTTTCACTTTGGTTTTCACAGCAGTAGTCTGTTCAGTTGCATTATCCAAATCATCGATAGATACTGAGCGAGCTTGATTCACAAAACATACATCTCCTTCAACTAAGCATTCTTTCTTTAATACACCATTTAATATTCGAATCAGATATTCAATTTCATGAATGCGTGAAAGAAGCCATGTTGATCGTCTCTCCAGTGTCGCGCGCTTCTTCAAATACTTCCCATAAAGAATCTTGTGACTATAAAAACAATATGGGCAATCGGTTCAGTTTTGTGCCATTTAAATTTTTAAATGACAACATGTACAATTTGACCTCATACAGATAATACATGCAATATGTGTGAAATAAAGATACATTTCAGTACAGCAATCACTCGCCAAATAATTTTTCATAGGGAAAGGGCACTCGAGGTTAAACAGGCTACAGCATTTACTGTTATTCTATGCTTTTCCTCTCTTAAATATATAACAATAAACTAATTTACACACGAGTTTTTAACACTTGCATATAAAGGACTTTATATAATATTTACATTAGATAAAGCAAAACATATACAAAATTCAGAACCTAGGAACTTAATCTTAATGTTATTTCCTTAGTCTCCAAATGTGATTTAAAAAAAAGAAGTGAAAGTATTATACAAGGGAAAAAAATTAAATCGCTTGGCAGACTCACTACTTTAAAACTAAAAAGTATAAGAAACTTCATATCTTCAGCCTATAGTCACAGAGTAAACGGCCACAAAAAAGTTACTTTAAGGTACACTTAAGAAAATGCTACCAAGGATAGTTCAGAAAAACTCATCTGAAACTCTAAAAATGGTATACATCAACTAAGTACACATTTAAGATAAAAGCATGAAATAGAATGTAAATCTTTCTAGAACAAACTAAAATATTTTCAACTCATTAAAATTCACTTTGAGAAGAATATATTCTTTCTTTAAAAGCTGTGTTTAACCACAATAGTTCATAAAAAAAAATTAGCCTTTCATCCTTTTCCCAAGAAAAATCTACTCTTTGTTAAATATAATTTAAAAAAATAAGAATCTTCTACAGTGTGCAATGTCATATATCCACAAATTTCCCTTTTGTTTAATTCTTTTACTCCAAACATAACTGTACTATCAAATATCCCATTTACTGAAATAACTATATCCTTTTTCATTCCCAAAAGTGACCAAGTTACAACTTTAACATTAGTTTTATAGTACTTTATTATCAGTTATCTGTGACATGTATGCATAATAATTCTGCGCATCATTTAAGTCAGTAACAATTTTACTATAATTTTTATGTAATAGTTTTTTAGCAATCTTTAATTAACCCTTCAGAGATTGGGAAATTAAACAATTCTTTCTTCTCAAATATGAGAGACATCTATCAGTCGTAAATTGGTTAACATGAGCCGTGTTCATCTGCAATTACTGTGGTGCGTAATTTGAATGTAAGCTGAGGTAGCTGATTGACCATCAAAAAGTGGCATAGAATATTTTCAATAAATTACAAGACTTGATTCTTTCTTTGTAGTCTAACACGCAGACCTTTTATTTAAAAAAATTATGTACATAAAATATTTACAGTTAACATCTGGACAAAAAGAAAACACAACTGTATGTTCAAAACTACATAAATATTACTAACAATAAAACTATCTGCAGCAAAAACTAATAAATCTGAAACCAATGATGCAATCCTGTGTAATGTTTGGCCTGGTTATTGGCAGCCTGTTGGAGATTAGTTATCCTATATGCTGTATACTCTGAATAACAATTCTCAGTAATGTGACTGCTAAATGACAGATGGGGAATTATTTCTTACAAAGTTAGAAAGCAAAATCACTATTATCTACAATTTTCTACACATACTGCATGAAGAGATCTTTTCTTAAAAACTCCTCCTTAATCACTATACAAACTTCGATAGGGAATTACAAAATATCAAAACACAGAACATTTATTGTTCACCTCTAAATGTGAATTCTTTAGTAAACTTCTATACTACTAAGAAGAATTACATTACACCGTTATGCACCTAAAAAACTTACTGCAACATCCCCCTCTCATTTAAGTATCACTTAATTTAAATATATATGTATGAGACCATAGAGAGCTTGGTTATTTTAACTATTATAATTGTACTTTAATCTACCTTTTGACAGAGATAATTATGCTGAAATATTCAGAAACAATTTTTCTGTATACATATTTTGAATATAATGGCTATGAAAAATTCAAGGCAAGAGACTGCTGTACTACTTATCAGTGCTTTTACTGTATTGCACAAGATAAACAGCTTAAATAAAGACTGATTTTAAAAAAAATTACCTTTGCATTATAATAATGCTTCAAAGGATCACATGCTTCCA
Source organism: Stegodyphus dumicola (assembly GCF_044657685.1). Classification (NCBI taxonomy): domain Eukaryota; kingdom Metazoa; phylum Arthropoda; class Arachnida; order Araneae; family Eresidae; genus Stegodyphus; species Stegodyphus dumicola. The sequence continues at coordinate 45,734,077 of NC_140779.1, forward strand.
TTTGAAATGGAGAGAAAAATAACATACCAAGTTTCCCCAATTAATTTCCAGCTAAACAGATTCTAAAGAAACTACAGCAGAATTAATTATCCAGATTAATTACAACAATAACCTAACCAGATCATTTAGTTACCTCCTTTACCCCCACAGGCAAATAAATGTTTACTGAAATGCAAGTAAGGTTTTATTTTAAATTTATTTCAGTAAAAGTTTATATAGTTAGAAATAATAAAAATAATTAATTTCCATTAAACAACATCCAAAGCATGTGGACAAAATTAAATAATGAAATTATTTTTTTATTTGTCTGATGAAATTAATGTTTACTTAGGTAAGGTCTAAAACCAAACACTATGTAATATTCCTGACCTAGAATGAAAATAATGTCACTACTTTATTTTTAGAAAAGGAGCACTTGCTATGCTTGGCTAAGCAATGAATGATCTGTAAAGCTAGCTAAGCATACTCTTATTTTTCATTTGACGTTTAAATACTACAATATTCATCAAATGAATATATGTTGACAGGTAACTGAATTAAATAAAATGAATGCATGATTTACTAATAATATCATCTTACAAGAAAATGCATGTCATATACATTTATTTAAATAAATTTAATAATTTCTTTAAAATTGCATAATGTTTTATTCTTTTGTTAGTTACATCCACAAACAACTTAGCAATATTGGATTAATAAATTTATAACTTAAGTTTTACTGCAGGATTAAGCATTGTTTTTTCAATCTCATTAATTATCCACACAGACCCCCCCCCCGAAAAAATTACATCTTTCCAAAACATTAATAAGCCTACAATTTTAATAACTGATCTTAGGTAAGAGGATTTTATTTTAGTTTGCCCGATAAACCTGAAAGTTGCACATCACAGAACCATGAAAGTTAGCAAAGATAATGCCAAAGTTGCACTAATTGTTCCACTGGAATTCTGAAGGAACTGATGTCTGTTCAGTATTTGATTTACTTCATTTATACATTTCTTAAAAGTAAAAATTTAATTAAATTTTACCAGAATCACTGTTTAGAATGCTATCAATACAAATTTCCTGCAAGTAATTTTTGTTACCTATTACCATTTTGAATGCCATATTCAGCTGGCCATATCATGTCCATTAATGAACAATTTTCCTTGACAGTAATACCTCAAAACTGAAAATAATCTACTGCTCTACTGTTTTCTTGGCTGCAAAAAAACAGAACTATAATACCTGTTCATGATCACATATTTGCTCTTACAGATAGTTCAACCTCATTCTTAATGCTTTATTTCTTACATTTTCCTGTAATAAATATTGATGAGAATTCAGTGAAGGCACTCAGTGTTTAAATTTTTACTAAAAATGGGCAGTGAACTAAAAAAAATTAAGAAAAACTGCCTTAGACCAAACACTAGAAATATTAACTGCATTATCACAGACAACACATAAGTCTTAAAATATGGTAGATAACTTTAATCCCAACCTTCTTTGTAAAACTTCAAAATATCAATCGTGGAATATTTTTTCATATTCTATTTAAAGAAATATACTCAAATTATGAAACCCTTTTATATCAAACTGTCAGAAGTGTCATGCAGTTAAGTTTTAAAAATAAAAGATGGCTTGTTGATTTTTCAAAAATATGATCAAACTACATTTCTCTAAGAGGAAAAAATACATACTAAATTCCACGTTTATAATTTTTAAGAGAACTTTCAACACAATATTCTAATTTATAATAATAAAACACAGAAATGGTAATTTCCTCAAATGATTTTATTACAAAAAATAATATTTTGTTGCCTATAATAGTCAAAGACTAATTTTAAGAAGTTTTGTGAAACCATTTTTTTTGGGGGGGGGAGTTGTGTGTGTGTGTTTGCGTGCGTATGTTTACTTTAACCACTACAAGAGGAGTTGACAAACACGATATTAAATTATATATAATTATATTCATGAATATGATTAAAACATTTCAAACATATTCATGAATATGCACTCTTATCACTACTGTGTGTTAAAAACGAGCACAGATCTTGCTCACCTGCACTGCCATTAATATGTAACACAAGAATTACAATATCAAACAAAAGCTAAAATAGATTTACTGAGCAAGCATACACCCATCAAATTATATTAATAAAATTACCAGTTTTTTCCCAATACTAAAAAATAAATACACACCTAATACATAACCTGAAATTCACACTTTCCAATTAACTGGATGCCATTAAAATTGTTAATCAGATTTGTTAACTATCCTCTATCGCATGTGCAAAGAAACATGTCTGGGAACCTTCCCTTCCAGTAAATATAATTGGTAGCTTTTTATATGCTGAGATCTGGAAGTACATTCTCTCCTCCTTCCCACACCAGACATAGTATATAGAATGAAACTTTTGTGGCAGCATCACAAATGTCTGAAGTAGCATCCAGTATGAATGTTTGAGCCAAGTACTTAGGTGCATTGAGAATATGGCAAAGCACACTAGGGCCATCTGCCTAAATGGAGGGATGCCTTCGTGGAGGACTTTCTAAGGGAAACTGGCTCTTATACCCATTACACATGGGGAAAACCACGAAAACGCCCATGCAGCCAGCCCGTTCACAGGATTCGAACCTCGAAACGAACTATCAGTGTTCAGCGATTTTACTGCTCGGCTGCTGATGGGCCTGTTTGAGCCAAGAACCATTCTGTTTAAACGTGCTGAAAGAAACTCGTTTCTCACAGAGGTTTCTTTAAGCATCCTCAGATTGATAAACCAATCAACTATCGGGGTTATAATCTTGTCTTCTAAATCCAGTTCAAGTGACAGAGAGCTGAATGAAAATATTCCAAGTAAATGCAGTTCAGTAGTTTATAAAACAACAGAGAATTGTAAAAGCTTTCGAAAATGAAAAATAAAGGAAAGCAATCACCACTACAGAATGATTTGGAAGAGGCGAAAGATGGGACAATATGGAAAATACATCAACAGTGTTTAATTTCTTCTGGTCTACAACCTATTCAAAATATTCTAAAAGAAAATCTGGGATGTACACCATATTAAAATATTGCTGATAACAGTCCTACAACTTCCTGGAGACTTTTCACAAATGTAAAATTTTGAATGTCAAACAAATATACAGAAGTGGAAGAAAGATCAAATTTAAATAATGATGCCTGGAGTACTTCTCTTGATGAATTGGATTTCTTTATTGCAATATTATACGTTCAAGGAGATTTAGCTGCAAAAAGGGATCTCTGTTACTAGCCTTTGGTCAAAGACCTTGGGGCCACAAGTTTTTCTCTTCAACAAAGAGCTGTAACATATTTTTAGAAATCTTGTGATATACAGTGGCCCCCAAAAGTGTTCGTACACTTATGATTTTCATTGAAATAGGGCTCTATCCATTAATTAAAAGTAACTTTCTGAATAAGATTTTAATAATAAGATCTATAATTTTATGCGCAGAATGCCCATGTAATCATTTCAGCTTCTCTGAGAACTTGTCGAACAGTTCAAGGTGAAACTGAAGTAGAAAACTTTGCATTAAATTCTGTAGAAACTTTTACAACACTCAAACGTGGGTTTTTCAGAAATTTTCTAATAATTTCGGAACACAATGAACTGGAAGTTGATCTGTCAGCACTATCCTCATCTTCAGAGCAGATGTTTTTATTTTATTCGGCTTATAATTCCTTACTAAATGTAGTATTTCATCTCGATGTACTCAGTCTTTGATATTATTTAAATCAAATTCCTCGTCATTATAAATATCACGAATACACATCAAATAGTTTTCTGGTTGCAATTTTCTAATTTCGACTATGTGTAATATATGCTTTACGCATGCGCGCATTGAAAGAAATGTTTAATAAAGTAAACAAATAAATATTAAGCTTTTTTTTTTTTTTTTTTTTTTTTTTTTTTTGTGTGTGTGTGTGTGTGTGTGTGTGTAAATTTTGATACCCTTTAGATCATAGTTGCTTTTTATCTCATAAATTACGGTTTCATATTTTTAATTTTATAATTTCTTTTATAATTTTATAATTTTTAATTTCATCTTACCAGATTGATTTGGTGATCTATAATATGGAAAAACCCCTAATCCGGAATTGCCGAAGTCCCGACGAGTCCGGATTAAAGACTTTGTACTGTATAACTATAATAGCAGTTGTTTTCTCTACTGAAGATTGAGATTTAGAATCTGCTCAACCTGGATTAAAAAATGCCTTTTTTGAGATATTTTGCAGGTAAGCGAAAGAAATCTATTTAATGATATTTTAAAATAAACTCAGGTATTTCACATTTATTTAGAAGCATACATAAGCAAAAAATATGTGCATTAAATTTCGTGATAGTATGTCATCATACTAGTTGTAGGAGTACGACAGAGAAAATTGCCTAGAGTTTGAAAGTATTATTATTAACTAATAATAAATGCATTTAGGTGGAAGAAGCATTTTTTTATTTTACTGCAAAATGACAAATAAGGCATTTGTTAAAAAGTTCAAAGATTCTGTGGTATCCGGTACATACTTGGCACAATTTTACCAAAGTAACCAGTTTACTGCTCATTATAATGTTGCCAAATCCTGTGTGTACTGTATACTGGGATTGAACAGACTTTGTTTGATATGAGAATGGAAAGGCATTTTCTTTTGTTCAACATGCACTGCACATACGCAATTAAATCTCTCGATTCTTGAGGTTACTGGAAACCAAAAGTTGTTGAAAACTTGCTTTGCCTTTCTTAACCAGTTCACGCAGGTTCTACTGCTCGCCAACGGTGACATTTCATCGCCAACGCTCGCCAACGGTGACAATTTTTTGAAACATAAGTAGTTGGTATATAATTATTATTAAGGAAAGCACTAAAATAACTGTTACACTATTTTTATTCCATTTTATTCAAATTATATTTTTTAATTAGTACTAAAACTTTTCATTTAAAAAATTTAACTCCTAGGATCCATAGTTCTTTTTAGTATGATAATTCTGAAAACATTTTCCAACATGCAGAGAAACGTTACAGCAAGAATGCAGTGGAACTTCTTTTCTTGGCGGCAGTGCAAACTTTACAGGCTCTTCGCGGGTTTTGAATTCTCCCATTACCACTAATACGTGTTATTCTATGTTTTCTCATGTCCGTAGTAAGTCTGCCTGGTGGATCAAACCTCGGCGATCTTTTATCACATTGAGCAGCCGATCTTGATTGTTGTTCCTCTTCACTCCCATTAATCCATGCTAGTGCAAGGTTTAGTAAAAACTGCTTGAATCTAATAGGATTTTCAGAATTTTTTATGTATATCTGGAACGCTTTGAATAATGCACAGTTTATGAGATATAAAACCCCTTTTTTTTTGGTCCATTTTTTTGTTTGTTTGTTGTTTGTTTCGAAGTATGGAATAACACGATACACCTTTCATAAACTTATTATACTCTTGTATGCAAATTGGTTTAATGCACTTTTTTATTCTTTTACTCACACATTTGACCATGTATGCTGAATGTAGCGTAGAAATCATCATTATCAATTTTTTGGCCGAATTCCATTTTTGTACCATAATTTCCCTTTTCCTACGAAATTCCTTGACTTATTTTTCAATGTAGCAGATTTTAAACAATTTGCCATTCCTTTGTTTACTCTAATTGTGCCACAGATGTTTGTTTTATACTCTAGTAACTCCTCTGCAACCTTTACACTATTGTAATAGTTGTCCATATATATACATTGTGCCATAAATTTAAATATGACGATAGCACGGACAAAATTGTCGCAATTAGTTAATAATATATCTGGTGTGTATGGTACCTGTAACCCAAACCGTTCCAGGCAAGCATGAAAGTTAGGTTTAAAATCAACTTCTGACCAATCATTTGCCACAGAATTCTCATCACTTTCAGATTCACCAATTATTTGTCTTCCCTTATTTTTGAATCGTCTCACAATTATATCGCTCCTACTGTCCGAATCACTTTCACTATCAGAGCAACTATCCTCTTCTGATAACAGATCAGCATATATTTCCTCATCGAAGAGCATTTTGAAGGATATCTTTAAATCTAACGTAAGTTTCCGATATTTGAAGGCAGCGAAAGACAGTCTCAAACTAACAAAACAAGCATCCACAAAAAAGATTTCAATAATATACAATCTGGTGAATTGGGAGAGGAAAACAGTTGAAACCAATGTTTCCTGATCGTCAAATGTTTTGCTATAGTATGTCTATCTATACAAACGTCGATGTGAACCATCGTCGTTGGCGAAAATAAGTCGCACGTACATGACAGTGGCTGGTAACCATTGGTCACGCCAGCATGACAGCGGTCCATAAAGTGTCAAAACAGTCTGACTGGAACTGCGAAAACTGGCTCTATATCAGCTGCCTGAATGACTCATGCGATACATAATTCGTCAAGTAAAATGATCGCTTCCAACACTGGTGTAATAATTGCTTTTTTTTGGGGGGGGAGTGCCATAAGAAATTGCCAGATTTTCACTAAAATATTTCAACTCTCTGACTTTTCCGGTTTTCCTGGCAGCGTGAAAACCCTGTATAGGGCGTCATGCATATTTTTATTGTGATTTAATATCTTATAAATATGTAGAACATTGTGAAATTTAAATTAATTAAAATGTATGTTATTTAAATGAAATTTCTTGCATTTCATTTTTATACGGGCTGCCAAAACCTTAAAATATCTATTCTGAAATTAAAAATTTTTAAAAATTTTTTTGGTACTTTTAACTAAATTTAAAATATTATGTTAACATTCTAGAAACTAAATTTTATAAATCATTAATTACAAATCATTGTATAAATCATGAAACACTTTATTTTCTGTATATATCTCCCATTTAAATTAAAAATAACATCACCGCAGTCCATGAGTCAGCTATGACCCACCCCGGTAGTTCTAGATATACAGGAAATGCAGTAATTCTAGTGTTAAATCCTATAACTAGGGTCAGTTTATGTATTTTCAATTTTCCAATCTAATGGCAAACAAAATCATTCACTTAATTTTAAAAATCACACAGAAAGTAACTCGGACAGTAAGGAAGGATCTCATGGTTACCTGCTTGGAAACAGACGATTTTATACAATTTCTAAGGAAAATTAGCTCATATTTACATCAATCTGTTTAGTTGAACACAAAACATATCAGAATACCTGCCTCAAGAAAGGGCTCCCCTTAAAGAGAACTTAAGAGAAACTGGTTATTCACTCTGCATATAAGTTTTCCTACATGCAGGGTAAATACAAGCGATAAAATACTCCTATAGCGAGCCTGTTCAATAAAGATTTAAATCCATGCAGATTTACCAACATTTGGTGATCTTACTAATCTATCTAACTTAAGTTTCATATATTCATTGTTATGTCTTCACAACGCATGCTGTTTTGCCAAACTTGATTATTGTTACAAAGAAGTATGCTTGGACTAAGAATGAAGAAAATCCATTAGTTTCACCCTTCGAATGACTGGATTGTTCTTCATCCAAATAAGAAACCTTTTTCACGACTGCAGAGTTCACTACACCCTCTATCCCATTTCTTTTATGTCTCTTGATATCATTTGACTATAGGTAAAAGGGGAATGGAAATCAGGAGAAAAAAAGTGCTTTTCTAAGTACACTGTAGAAACTTTTTAAATTTATATATCATACTATACTTTTCTGAATACAGACCAAGAAAAATTATTCGTTTATGTCAATAACCCCCTGAATTAAAAAATGAAATCCTTGTTAGTTTGCCTGAACTCTTTATTTTCAAAATGTTTTGCTATTTTTTGCATAAAACAAACATCTAGTTTCAATTCTTGAATCTTTCTGAAAATCAAACGCAGCTCTTGACAAGTCCAACCACCCATTATAGACTAAAAATGTTTTTAGCCTTGTACAGAAAAGCCACAGAAGAGAACTGCCAGCAATGAAAATACAAATGAAACATCTAGAACAGCAGTCGCCAACCGGTGGTCTAAGAAAACGTTTTGATGGTTCACAGAAAAATTGGGACCTTATTTATATTTTTATGAAGATTCAGTTTAAAAAATGACGAGTTACAAAACCTATTATGAAATATGGATTATACTTTTTTAAATTTTTGCGAAATTCCTTTCGATTATAGCGACTTTCGCAGGTGTATCTTGCGACATTTGAAAGTGCGATTTGGCATCCATGGATGTGCTGTTATCAATAATAGAGCAAATTCTAATTATCTTTCATTTTGAATTACAAACATATGCTATTGTGGTCATTAATAACAGTTTTTCTCCATGTGAATAGGCATCTGGATGGATTTTTATGAGAATTATCTGCATTCTTGTTTATAATTGTATCACTGGAAGTTTCTTTTGTTTTGTCTTAACTGTTGATCCATTGCTCCATTGCTAAGTAAGGATGATCATGTTTAGAATAATTTAAAAATGTCAGTTTATTGATACTGCTTTGCATTTGCCAGTTTGTTCTTGCTTTTCGTAAGTTCCTTTTCAGTGATATGGTTTCTGTACAAGAAGGTACGATTTTGGTACTTTTCATATAATTTTTCAGTGTGAACGAAATATATGTAGTTTGCTGATTATTATTGGATAAATGTACTTACTTTTTTTTAATTCATATTAGTGTTCCACCAAATATAAAATTACATATGTAGTGGTCCGTGAAGTTCTAAGGGTTGATGACTGCTGATCTAGAATATGTTTACATAGTATTAAAATTTATGCACTATTAATATAAGAGACACAAACCAGGTTATAATCTAACTAAGAAACTTCACAATATTCAAAGTTTTGCTTTAATTTTGAAATATAAATTTTAAACCCCTTTTATACATAAAAGCAAGCCCATGAACAAGAACAATCCACCATTACTGAAAACTAATTCTTCAAAATTGCCCCAGCAAAGCAGCATAAATGAGTTTTAGTGACAGATGGATTTTCTCTCCTCTTGGAAGAAATGCAAAGGAGAAATGTTACTCATACTGCACAACAGAGTTCATGCCAACTGTAAACAACATGGTTGACTTGTAGTTCTAAGCATTCAGGACTCAATGAAACTTTTGCTTTATTAAATATTTGTGGCTGTGAAGTATTCAACTTAAGCGTAATGGAACAACACAAAGTAAAATACAGTAAAAAAGTCGTTAATTCGGACACCCATAATCCGGAATGATCTATAATCGGGACCTCAAAGCTACAAACTTTCTGCACGTGTGCGCGTCAGACCTTTACGGCTGCGAATATGCATGTACGCATGCGCATAATACGTTTACGCATGCGCGTTTAATGTATAACGGAAGGTATAAGCTAAGCTAAAATTATCTAATTCAGTTAATGTTGCAGATTGCCTTCGAATTGGATGCGGCTTATTATTTTTTGCAGACTGTTAGAGCAATTTTATAAAAGTAAGCTTGAACTTTCGATTATGTCAAATAGAATTTTCGATATATATTTACTAATATGTACAGGATATACAAAGCGAAAGTATGTTTTGAAATCCGAAATCTGTTTATCAATTTCATACTGCTCTGCCGCAGGGGGGGAAGTGCAGGGGGGGAAGAAACGCTGCGGTGGGCAATGAGTTGGAATTTGATCTGTCAGCACCATGGAGGTAGGAAAGGGAGGAGGGGCCAAAAGGGGCTAGAAGTGAAGCACTGCTTTGAAACTTGGGTCACCAGATGGGGTGTTCTTTGTTTACATTCAGAAAATCGCTTGACAGGATTCTGATAGTATTTCGACACACGACAGTTCCATAGAAATCGAAAAAAGGACACTTTCGCATGAAAGAAACATTCATAAGGTGATAGATAATAGCAATTTGTATAGTTTAGTGACATTTACGCAAAAATCACATCTTGGTTATTTTTCGATAACTAACAACAGCGATTTTGATTATGAATTTGTTTTATAAAATTCTAAGCTGTTGCACTACAAAAATATAGGTTTTAAGAAAAATGTCATGCTTAAAGAATGAAAAATACCTTACGGAACATTTAAAATTGTATACGTCTTTCGATACCCTTGATAGAGTATTCGCTACTTTTATTTTATTTTCCAAACGCCAAAATGTTTTAAATAAAACAAATTTTTTTCACATCCATATATTATTGTAACATGTACCTTTTAAAATTTTTTAGAGGAGAGACTTTACTGCAGCTCATTTTAAACCCACCGTTTTAATTTTATATATATGAAAAATAATCACTTTGGGCTTGCACGTTTTACTTATTTGGGTTAATTAAAAATAAAATTACCATCAAATGCTGCAATCCTCGTCAAAATTAATAAATATACACACAGATATGCCAACAAGTTAGCTTTCCCTTGATTTGGAATCACACATTTGTGTAAAATTATGTACAGTTTTACACAAATGTGTGGAACAGAAGAAGGATACATTTGCGAATTTGGCGGAAGTACCATGTGCGGTCAAGATGATGTGACCATGTGAACGTGCTACATCATCAAGACAGCTTATTAAGAATTTGAAAATAGGGTAATCGACGGAGGTGAAAACATTTGTATATCCTGCCAAAGGAGGTCCGATCATGAATGGTCCTCTTATTGATTCCAAATTGTTAAATGTTTCCCACACAAGTCTTTTTTTCTCGGAAATTCGAGTTTTATGCTGGCTTCTTAACGTACGCAGGCTGTAAACATAAATTGAAATCCTGTTGACAAATACGTTATAAAACTATTTAAGCAAGAATTGTTCCTATTGGAAAGCAATCTGTTAAAAGGTATTGTAAAGCAAATGCTATGAGATGCGCACTTAAGAACGTAATAAAGAGTTTTGGAATATGTATTGTTGAAATGAAAGGTAAAAAAAAAAATCTGATAAGTATAATTAAAAGAATTATTCCCCTTACATTTTATAATAACTCAGTTACAAGTTTTAAAAAAAAATTTAAAAAAAAAAAAAACTCCCTTTCAGAAATGTTCAGAGAAAGTCAAGTACTATTTAATACCTATTTAATTATTAGGAATTAGCGAAATACTTATTTAAAGTATTTCGCTAATTCCTAATAATTCTCTAATTTAAAATGAACCGAATACAGCATTAATTATAAATTGACTTACATTTTTCGATTTAAAAGATACTTTAGAAGCCAAAAAATCATGTCATATTTAAGAAAGTATTTTAAAAAGAAGCTCTATAAATAGAAAAGAAATAATGCATAATTTTAATATTAATAATACAATAAACTTTGATCTTAATTTTTGTACCTTAACCGAATAAAATCGAATTACCTTAATTCTTTTTCCTAATGTAATTAACGAAAACTTGTAAAAATATTTCATTCAAAGTAAACCATTCTGAGAAAACTGTCCTGTGAAAAGTACAGCATTTAATTCCATTCAGAATGAAATGTTGTTTAAAAATATGTTGTTTTCACATACTTAGAACTCTGAAGTGTTGTAGAAAAAGAAAATACATACATTTATATGTATATTTAGATGTAATTACAAAATATTTACATCCGAACGAGTCAAATCCCATTGAACTCAATGGTAAATGACCCAATGTTTTGGTCACCATGTATGGATCGCCAGTGCTTCAGAGCGCCCTACCAGAGAAACTTGTTTAGAGTTACTCCATTTTACTTCCTACCTCCATGGTCAGCACTATCCTTATCTTCAAGGCAGATGTTTTTATTTTATTTGGCTTATAATTCCTTACTAAATGTAGTATTTCATCTCGATGTACTCCGTCTTTGATATGATTTAAATCAAGTTCCTCGTCATTATAATTCGCTTCGGATAGTGAAGAAAGTGACACAGAGGTTATTGAAAACGAAAAAATTTCGATTGACAAATTAGTCGGTATTCTCGACACAACAATTATAGGACTTGAACAGAGGAACTTTGTAACTAAACAAGAAATTATGTCTGTTTAATAGAATTAAAGAGAAAGTATTATCACATGAAACGAAGCAACTTTAACAACTTACATTGAAAGAAATGTTTAATAAAGTAAACAAATAAATATAAAGCTTTTTCTTTTTGTAAATTTTGATACCCTTTAGATCATAATTGTTCTTTATTTCATAAATTACGGTTTAATATTTTTAATTTTGTTATTTCTGCATGCTATCTTACCAGATTTAAACTGATGATCTATAATCTGGAATCGCCGAAGTCCCGACGAGTCCGGATTAACAACTTTTGACATGTCTTGCTGAGCCTGAATATCAAAGAAACGTTAGTAAAAGCTAAGATAAACTAAGATGTGAATACCGTACTCGGAGCAGTAAATTACAAATCTCATACTGTCAGGGAAAAAAAAATTTTTTTTTTTGACTAGATAGACCAAATTTCAGGTTCTGTGAATGTCTTAACTACTGACCCTATGATATACTTTTTTAAAATTTTCCTCAAAAGAAATATTTTTTACAAACACATCTGTAAGTTATAATGTACTCACTTTTATATGTGTTTTAATGAGACATTATAAAAAATATTTTGTATGTAATCTAATCTTTCAGCTGAAAGCTTTCTGTGTTTATACTGTTTGACATCTGTTTTGCTATCTGGAACTTGTGAATTAAGCAATTTTGATTTTGTTTTTAAGTCATAATATTGTTTCCACTGAGAAAAGATTTAATTCCAGGCTAAAACAACACATATCTACCTAAGTAACTTAATCTCTCAACTCAAAGATTATTTACACTGTTCGCAGTGTGACTGAGATAGACAAAATTTATGAATCAAACACTTTTTAAGGTTGAAGCAATTTTTTTTTTTTTTCCCCTTCCAACTGTTATTGACATTTACTTTGTTTTACATTTCAATCAAGTCATTTCATCTTCTTGCGTTCACACTTTTCTTTCAATATTATAAAAAGAATTCAATACTATCCAGAAGGATATTTCTGAGCAAAAGAAAGGACAAAAATCATTCACAGCCAACTTCTTTTCTTACATATCAAATTTTCCATTTTCAATATTGTAGGAGGAGAAAATTTTTTCAAAAGAAAAATCCACAAAAGGTCCATATAACAGATCGTTCTTGGTTACTGGACATCCAAACTTTGTACTTTGAATTGTAGTATTTTCATAGTTGAACAGTACTATAGTTTATAGTGAAGAGTACCAGGACAATGAACCAATGTACAAAGACATCAATACACAATTTACTGTGCTTCTTGAAGATAATACACAGAAATGCTGGTTCTAAGCAAGACAATGCACCAATTATCATTCATCCACTGCAACCATTCAGTTCTAATTGGGGTTTTCGGCAATCAAATCACTTAAAAAGAACAACAAGCCTTGTTTCAGCCAATTTGTCATATGCAGATTTTTCCCGTGGGGAATCTCAAAGTCTATACAAATAATTCCACATACAATAGAAGACTTAAAGAGGGACAGTTCGATTTGTGTTAGTAGATTCTTGTGATATTGAGCTGCTTCTTAGACCTCAGTTTCAAATTTAAAAACATGTTGAAATCAAGATATCTTACAATATCACTTAATGCCATTTTTACTACTCACACAATATATAAGTTATTAATCAACTAAGAACAAAACAAAAATTCTTGAATCGCAATTACAAAAAAGAGATCTTACATGAATATCTGCTGCAATAAAATCTGGTTCAAGAGAATCACCATTCCCTCAAATATACTTTTCTGAGTTAGAGTAGAGAGAAGGACCCCTTGTATTATCGCAAAGGTGTTGTTTCATTTATGGTAGCCTGAGTAGTCGAATGGTATGGAAACCCTATTATGACATAATCGGTTGCATGACTGGGTAAATTCATATGGATTTATGGTGTGTGTATCAGTTAGAAAATATATTGTTTGTTTTGTAGTTTAGACGTTAAAATGGCTGAATATAGTAAGATTAATCAAGTTTCTGTACGATTCGGAAAGAAAGGGGAAAAGAGCATTACTTCACTGGGGCGTAAATGAAGGTTTACTTTGCAGCCATTATTAGGTGTCCTGTTTGTAAGAAGGAAATGCGTACGGTCAAACGTTGCTACGGAGGATATTTTTTACTCGTATTTTGTGAATTTATGTGGAGACACCAATAGTAACAATTCTAGTTCAGATAATTTTAGGAAGTTTTTAGATGCTGTTAAGGAATTTTGTTTGACTGAAGACGTGTTAATTCGTAAATAAGGTAAGTGGATATTTCTTTTGTGTAGTGCAAAGATGAATTTCCTTTTTTATATTATTTCATTGTTTGATTTAAAATGTAGTTTATTGAGATTATATATGTTTTGTTGGCTGCTCCTTTGACTTTTTAAGTGAATATAGTTCGATGTGTACATGGACGGACAAAGTCAAGGGAGTTCGCAATACCTAGTTTGTGCAATTCTGGGATTTTTTTAAATTGAAAATAGGTCAATGTGTACATATGATTTTTGTCACAAAAATCGCCAAGCGATACCCGTAAATATACTTTTACCCTTTTCTGCTAATGTTAGTGAACCAGTTACAACTTATAAATGACTGGGAAACTATTTAATTTCTGACAATTCAAAGAAATTTTATGAACTTATTACCAATTTACTTATTTAACTGAAATCTCTTCAAAACTTTTATTTTGCCGTACACTATTTAAAAAAGGTTAATATATATGCTGAAATGTCTTTAAAGACTTTTTAAATGCAAACAGCATGTTTATAAGAAGCATGAATGTTACGTATAGAGATTGAAAATGGTACGAAATGTAAAAAAGAAAAATATGAAATATAAACACTGAAAATTGTACAAAATCTATAACAAAACTTATGTTTTATCTACTTTTGCTGGCAAAAATTTAATCCTGTTACAATTGCATTACTATACTGCTTTATCACAGAAAGGGCACCATTTATAAAATAACCAGAACTACTTACTGTTCACAAATGATGCTAATAAGCATGAACTAACCTACAATGCCAAAATAAATAAACTAGCAAGGTGGTATAACGGGAAGAAGAAAAAGAAACTGAATGCTTTCAGGTTTATATTACACCCAAAGGGCTTTTTTCCTAATGTTTTGTGTGTTAACTTTATTTATTAAATATCACGTTCTTTGACTTAAACCATAAAATTCAACTCAATAGCAATATCACAAAATATTTTTTAAAAACATATCTTACAAAATCTTGCTCATTGGAGATAAAAAAGTCGCCCCCTTTGCCACTGCTCACTTTGAAATCCTTGAGTTTGTTAATAAAAAATCTGTTGAAGCTTTACAAAATATGAAATAGGTAACCAAACAAATTCCAAATTTGGGATTCCAGATGCCCATATTTGAGTGGAAACAAACATTTATACAAAATTTGATGGCTCTAGGTACCGTTGTTATATCACAATGCAAGAAACATACATACGTTTATGCAGATTCTTCATTATTTCATTTCTTTAAATATAATACAAGGCTCTAATATTTGGTGGCAATTTAAAAAGTGAATCAATACAAAATGCCAAAACGAAATTAACAGTCGTGGACAAATTGCTCCTTTGAACTAATAAAGAAAAAAACATACATTTTAACAACTAGTTCAATGATTTCAGAATACAGTCAAAAGTCGTTACTCCGGACTCGTCGGGACTTCCGCGATTCTGGATTATAGATCATCAGTTTAAATCTCGTAAGATGGCATGCAGAAATTGTAAAATTAAAAATATGAAACCATAATTTATGAAATAAAGAGCAATTATGATCTAAAGGGTATCAAAATTTACAAAAAAAAAAAAAAAAAAACTTAATATTTATTTGTTTACTTTATTAAACATTTCTCTCAATGTAAGTTGTTTCAGTTGTTTCATTTTATGTGATAATACTTTTTCTTTAATTCTATAAAAAGACATAATTTCTTGTTCAGTTACAAAGTTCCGCTGTTCAAGTCCCGTTAATTGCTGTGCCGAGAATACCGACTAACTTGTCAATCGAAATTTTTTCGTTTTCACTAACCTCTCTGTCACATTCTTCATGTCTTTATTCATTTTTTTGCAGCAATTCCACTTTTTGTTTGTTGGACATCGAAACATACTTTCGTTTTGTAGATCCTTTGGAAGTTCCAGCATCGGAAATTCTATTTGACATAATCGAAAGTTCAAGTTTACTTTTATAAAATTGTTCTTACAGTCTGCAAAAAATAATAAGCGGGATCCAATTCGAAGATTAAGGAACAATGCAATCATTAACATTAACTGAAATAGATAATTAGATAATTTTAGCTTACACCGTCTGTTATACATTAAACGCGCATGCAAAAACGTATTCTGCGCTTGCGCACACGCATATGCGCAGTCGTAAAGGTCTTACGTACACGCGTAAACGCCTATGCGCATGTGTCGATGCGGCGCATGCGCAGAAAGTTTTTAAGCTTTGAGGTCCGGATTATGGGTGTCCGAATTAACGACTTTTGACTGTACTACACATTTAAGCACAGCAATTCATTTTGGGCAGACGAAATGATGTCAATAAAAATTATGGGAGAAGCAACTCAGCCCTTAAAAAAATAATTATTGGAACAGTTTAAGAAAGGGGTGCAGTCTCTACATTTAATCAGACAAAATAGCAAATATGTGGCCTTGAAAAAACTGTGGACAAAAATCGATATCTTACACCAGTCAAAGTTCCTCCATGGAACACATGCAGGTCAGTGTGACCACAGACCCAGCACTAGCCATTATTCCACCAACTATGCAAGGCCCATACCAAACATGCATTTGTTTCATATGAACAATTTTCCTGCCTGATTTACTACTGAGAGAAAGGCACGAGATTTTTTTCCTTCCTTTAAAAAAAAAAAATTGCGAGTTGTCCGATTTTAACCAATCAGCTTGTTTGTAATGGAGAACAAGTTTCCCCTTGACGTGTTAATCCCAAAGTGATCTGTGGTAATTGGCTGTTGTGACACAGCAGATAAATTGTTCCAAACAGTTCTTCCGAAACAAACGGATGTGTGATAGCAGCCTGTGTCTTTCTACAATGTTGAATTTGTTGTATCTGGTGCTTTGTTCCTTCCAAATCAACTGATGACCATTGTTGATTGGTCCAGGAAACATGTTTCTTTGCCCCCCATAAACAGACACCTCTTGGTCTTCAGAATATGGAGAAATAAACAACTGGTTGTCTTGCACACAGACCTGTATTGTGCAAGTGTCTGTCTGTGCACTGTAGTCGCCGAGAACCTTGTTCCTGTTGTCACTACATGATCTGCCATGAGCTAAGACGGAGCAATGTTGCTCTTCCTTCAGATTGAAAGATCTAAATACGTCTTAGGCAGCTCTTGTTCACTCCAGATACAGAGCTGTTAATGAATTTTGCTAAACAAGTAAAATTTCCAAGTACAGACAATAAATTCTTATGTTGTATTTTTATTTAAAACAAAAAATATGACAAGACACATCTACCAAAACATGTCAACAAAATTTTTTAATGTCCTAATTATTACTGAGTTGCTGATTAACACTTCTGAAATAAATTATTTTATTGCACAGAATATTTGATGATATTTATTTTGTAACAAGCAAGGCTTAAAACACAGAAAAAATAATATATTAGGAAGAAAATTGAAGTATGTTTCAATATTTTGTACAAGATCTAGGAAAATAAATTTAAAAGAATACAAGCATCAAAACAAATGTGCCCACTACAAATTCAGAAATATATACTTCTCAAATGGTGGTTTTTAAAGCAGAAATTGTAGCTAAGAACCTAGAAACGACCTACTGCTGGAGTGTCTCCATCATGACAATGCTAGGCCACATATTTTGATGAATGTCACACAAGCACTAAGCATAACTGGGATGGTTTGTATTACCCTCTACTATATTTATTAGACCTTGCCTCCCCCCCAAATTTTCATCTCGAAATGGTACTTCAAAAATTCTGAACAGCATGAAGTTTACTTCTTTGAAGACTGTCTCTCTCACACACACACACCCCCAAAAAAAAAAAAAAATTACAAGGGGGAGAGAATTTTTCAATTGACAGAGATGGGAAAATCAGTGCTTTTTATATGACCTAACAAAATCCGGTTATGTGCAGGATCGGCGCGTATCGATGTGTACATAGACAAAGTCAAGAGAGTGCGCAATGCCAAGTTTTTTAACTCGGGAGGATGAGCGCTGCATTAACACGAGAACGCGCATGGGGTGTCAACACACCCCAAGTAATTAAATGATGTACAAATTAAACATATTATTACAATTCAGTAAAAAAATGCATTCTATATTAATTGCAACATTTATTATTTAAAATAATGCTAATTTTAAAATTAATAACAAATATATAATTTTTTTCAGATGTCTAGAAATCATTGATTTCTATGATAAATGTTTGTTTTTTATTTGTGAATGCAATGATAATCCAAATTATGCAGACTTATTACATGAACAATGAGTTATATAATTAATATTGAAAACAATTAGGCCCAAGAAGCATTAGATATTTTGCAATACATACATAAAGCATCCATTTCACAATGCTTTTGACATGTTTTTTTGCATTTCTCGCATATAGTTTATGATTTTGAGTACATGTAACATCGCCTGTATTATATATTTTTCTTTGATTGATAATTGATAAAGAGATAGATAAATTGATTGAAGATAAAGCTGAATATGAAAAAGAATTAAAATCGGTTGAAGAATACTCTAATAAAATTTTGAGTATGAAATCCAAAATTAAGAATAGGTTAAGAAAATGTAAAGCAGATACCAAAGTTAACGTAGTTCAAAATGTGCCTGTAATTCCTGTAATCGAAAGTAAATTTGTTGCGGCAGTTAAGTTGCCGAAATTAAATATTGAAAAGTTCTCTGGTGATCCCAGCACTTATTTAGAATTTATTAACTGTTTAAAGAATGCTGTGGATAACAATGATTCTTTGTCAAAAATAAGTAATTTCAATATCTGAAATCTCTTTTGGCAGGTACTGCATATAACGTCGTAACAGGGTTTGATCTAACTGATGAAAATTATGACGAATGCCTAAAATTGTTAAACAAAAGATATGGTAGGCGGGATACAATCATAAATTGTCATATAAATAAAATTTTGAGCTTAGAGCCAGTAAAATCATCAAATAATATGAGGGAACTTAGAAATCTATATGATAAATGTAAAATACACATCAGAAATCTTAAGTCAACGGGGATAACAACAGGTTCATACGGGCATCTACTTTTGCCTATACTGTTAAAAT
This sequence comes from Stegodyphus dumicola, assembly GCF_044657685.1. Classification (NCBI taxonomy): domain Eukaryota; kingdom Metazoa; phylum Arthropoda; class Arachnida; order Araneae; family Eresidae; genus Stegodyphus; species Stegodyphus dumicola. Next base: position 45,753,213 of record NC_140779.1, read on the forward strand.
TGCTACCAGAAAACATGGTTCTAGAATTTTATAAGAAAAATAATACAGAAAATGAGTATAAGGTCAATGACCCAGAGTCATAGCTAGGGTTTTCAGCGCCCAGGGACAACTGAAGATTTTGCGCCCCCTACTACTTGCCAAGGATGGAAAGCATTTAATTCTAAAATGTCGTAACATCAGTTTGGCGCCCCTTGGATTCTGCGCCAGGAGACATATGACCCCCCTTGCCCCCCTCTAATGACCTATTGGAATTTATAAGAGAAGATTTACGTGCCCGTGAGGCCACATTATTGGTAAATAATTCTTCTAGTAATAAAATACATGACACACTAAATTTAATTTCAAACAAAAATATAATCAGAACTTTTCTTCTAAGAAAAGTGTTCCTTCAGCTGCTGCCTTGAACACTTCTATAAAAATATTTTGTGACTATTCAGATCATACAAGCTTGGGTTGTAAAAGGTATAGAGACCAAGGGAAACATTTTAAATTAAAGAAGGGAGGACGCTGTTACAAGTGTTTCTTAAAATCACACGTGTCTTCTAAAATGTAACTGTAAAAGTAAATTGACCCCATGTTCAAAATGTGGTAATAAATCTCACAATGAGCTGTTCTGTAATGAGCTGTCCTGAAAATATTAACACAGATAAATCCACAACTTAGTATCTTGCATTTCTGAACAGAAAAATAAAACTATTTCTACATTACTCCAAACTTGTATTGTATGTGTCTCTGATGATGAAAACAGAATCCATGCAAGGGTTTTGTGTGATAGTGGTTCAGAAAAATGCTTTATAAAAAGAAATTTATTAAGAAAATTGAATTTAAAGCCTATTAGAAAAGAAAATTTATTAGTATATTCATTTGGCGGACGAAAACCACAAGAATCATTATTTCACGTAGTTTTTCTTGAATTACAAAATGCTTCGCAATCAAGCAATTCCATAAATATTGAAGCCTTGATAGTTGAAAAAATAACGTGGTGCTACAGTCAAAATTCCAGACAAAGGTTTGATTCAATGCTTGAAATTGAGAGGATTTAATCCTGCTGATACAAGGCATGAACGGGAAATAACTATTTTACTAGAGTCAGACTTTTTATGGCAAATTCAATTAGGTATTGTAGGAAAAATTGGAAAGCATTTATACATTGCAGAAACTATTTTTGGACATACTATTCAGGGGCAGATAAAATCAAAAGATAGAAAAATAAATTGTTGTAGTGTATCAGTCGAGAGTGAAAATAATGAACTGAAGAAATTTTGGGATTTAGAAGTCATGGGTATTGTTGAGAATAATGAAAAGAATTCTACTGATTTAGAAATTATAAAAGACTTTCAAAATAATTTGAAATTTAAAAATGGTCGTTATGAGGCAAAGTTACTATGGAGCAAATCTTGCGATTCAGTGAGAAACTATCTTGAAGTGGCTAAAAGAAGATTTGCTTGTCTAGAAAATAAATTTAAGTGTGATGAAATGTTAGGAATACAACAATATTCTCAGGGAACAAGCACATTTAGGAATCGTAGAGGTATGCCCTGAAAACAGCTGGACACTTAATTCTTATTATATGCTTCACCATCCAGTAATTAGAGACGACAAAACAACAACAAAGATACGCATCGTTTACGATGATTCTTCAAAATTAAATGATGGTCTTTCTCTCAATGACTGTCTTCACCCAGCGCCAAATCTAAATCCAAATGTTTTGGACGTGATTTTGAAATTCCGCAAAAATAGGATCGCCTTTTCAGCAGATATTGAAAAGGCATTCCTTCAAATATCAATCGCAGAAGAAGACAGAGATTATCTGAGATTTCTTTATTTTAAAAACCTTGATAGAAAAGAAAGTGTAATTTCTTACAAAATGACAAGAGCAACCTTTGGTGTAACTTGTAGTCCTTTCATCCTTGCCTGCACAACAAAACATCACATTGATAAGTACACGAATTCTAACTTTAAGACTTTTGAAATGCTTAACTCAAATCTTTATGTAGATGACCTATTTTCTGAAGCAACAACTGTTGAAGAAGCGCTTAATCTATCAAATGAATCTGTTAAAATTCTTGCTGAAGGAGGTCTAAATCTAAGAAAATTCGAAACCAATTCCCTAGAGCTTAAGCAGAAATGGCTTGAGAAAAAGTTACTCTCTCTCAATAGTGAAACTCCATGTACATCCTTAAAGGTACTAGGTTTAATATGGAACGATGATGAAGATGTCTTAGGATTAGAATTAACACCCTTACTGTTCTCTATAAACACTGACTGTACCAAACATAATGTATTAAAATTAGCAGCCAAAATTTTTTACCCATCTGGATTTATCGCAACCTTTGTAATTCGAATTAAATGTTTATTGCAACAGCTATGGCTTCAACGGGTAGCTTGGGATGAGGTTTTTTCTGGAGAACTTGAAAATGACTGGAAAATATGGCTCTCTGAAATAAAAGAACTTAAAATGTTGAAAATTCCCAGGTATTATTTTCATGTACCAAATTTAGACAGGGACACTGTTCAGTTACACATTTTTAGTGACACTAATCCAAATGCGTATGGCTCAGTCGCATAATTGAGATACAGAACTGATAAAGATAAATTTGAAACTACACTTGTTTTGGCAAAATCACGTGTTGCACCATTAAAGAAGTTAACGTTTCCCCGCCTTGAATTGATGGGAGCACTGGTGGGTGCTAGGGTTGCCAACTACCTAAAAAATATTCTACATATTTCAAATGTCATTTTATGGTCAGATTCGGAAATAGTTCTACATTGGATTAAAAGTACAGCTAAAAGATGGAAACCTTTCATTGCTAATAGAATTTCAGAAATACATGAAATTTCAGATCCTTGTTCATGGAGACATTGCAAAGGAAAACTCAACCCAGCAGATATAATAACAAAGGGTTGTTCTGCAAAAGAACTGATAAATTCAGCGAAATGGTGACATGGCCCTGCATTTCGTTCGTTACCTGAAAGTCAATGGCCAAAATCCAAACTATCAACGTCAAAATTACATAAGTATCAGAAGAATCTCGAAAATCGGAAGCTATTCTAGCGTATGTGATCAATACAGACAAAACTGAAATGGTTCCACTCATGAATTTGACGAAATTTCGTTCCTTGAAAAAACTTTATCGTGTGACTGCTTGGATATTCAGATTTATATCAAATTTAAAAGTAAAAAGGAAAAATAGAAATTTTGTGGAAATTTCAGCTGAGGAAATCAGTAAATCTGAAACATTTTGGTTAAAACAAGCTCAAGAAGATAGTTTCCCTGAAGTTATAGAATCTCTAAGAGAAAACAAGCATATTCCAAAAGATTCAAAATTGTTCGAATTAAATCCCATATTATCAGATGAAGATCTACTTTTGGCACGAGGTCGGTTACAAAAGTCAAACCTACTATTTAACAACAAACATCCAATAGTAATCCCTTCAAAACATAAATTAAGTGAATTAGTAGTACGAGACGCTCATGAAAAGGTTTATCATGCGGGAGTATCTGATACTCTAGTGCATATACGTGAAAAATTTTGGCTCTTAAGAGGAAAACAATATGTCAAATCAATCCTGAGTAAACGCTTAATATGCAAAAAATATAATGTATGTCCTGGACAACAAGTCACTGCACCTCTTCCAGTGGATAGAGTTAATGAATCTCCGCCTTTCGCAATTTGTGGACTCGATTTTGCAGGTCCTTTGTATGTAAAAGAAAATAACAACAAATACTACATTTTATTGTTTACTTGTGCCATTACAAGAGCTATTCACCTGGAGCTCGTAAAAGGTATGAGTACTGAAGAATTTTTACTTGCGTTCCGCAGATTCGTATCCCAAAGAGGTTTGTGTTCCACCATGTACTCGGACAATGCTAGAACATTTAAAAGAGCCGAATTTGAATTAAAGCAAATGTGGAAAGTTAACAAATTTTATGCTTCGCATGGAGTCACATGGAAATGCATTGTGGAACATGCTGCCTGGTGAGGCGGTTTTTATGAACGTTTAGTTCGCAGTGTAAAAATTAGTTTAAGAAAGAACATTGGGAAATCATCTTTGACTCAAAGTGAATTAGAAACGCTTTTGCTTGAAATAGAAGGGATGATAAACTCGCGTCCATTAACATATGTCTTTTCTGATCTTGAAGAGCCCTCCGCACTTACTCCAGCCCACCTGTTGATTGGTAAACGACTCTTGAGTTTGCCAGCTGTAAGGAGGAATGACTTGAATTTACCAGGTTCCAGAGAAGTAATGTTAAAACTTTCCCTACAGGAAAAAATCTAATAAATCACTTTTGGAACAGATGGAAAAAAGAATATTTCCTGTGCTTGAGATCTGCTCATTATACTGGTCAGAAGAAACCATCTGCATTCAACATAAATGATATAGTGCTTGTTCATGATGAAAACTTACCTAGAAGCTGGTGGAAATTAAAAAGAATAACCAAAACCTTTATTGGTAGAGATGGAATGATCAGATCGTGTGAAGTGAAAACTGGTAATTCGGTAATCAAACGTCCAGTGAAGCTATTGTAGAATTTAGAAATTGATCATATCAGTAATTGCAATAATCAGTGACTGATCAAAAAATAGACTGAATGACTGATAAACTGATGATAGACAAAAAAAAAAAAAAAAAAAAATTCTTTTTCCTAATGTTTCCATTTATACATTTTATTCTTTTCCTTGGTTTAATAATTTGTGTTGATCTTCAGAAATGTTCATTTAAATGTTTTTTCTATAGTTTCAGAAAAATTTTGTCTTGTTATTAAGAAATATTTGATATACTGTGATCTGTATATGTAAGTATTTTTTATTTTTTTTTTATTGTTATAGCAATATTGTAATGGTTAGTTAAATTTGTGATGAACCTATTGTTCATCGGGGGGAAGTTTGTTGAAAGTATTTTTCTCTCCGATGGAGCCAATTTGTCTTTTATTATTTATCGTCTGTCGCCGACTAAGTCACGTGATTGGCGGCAGAGAAAGAATGTAATAACTCTTTTAGTTAAGTTTGAATGTGACGCTTGAAATGATCTGTTCTTGGCCGCATAGCGGTAATCAACAATTATAATAATTGTTCTTGATAAACTAATCTTGGCCCTATGATGGGAAAATTTATATTATATGTAAATTTTGTGCTTTGAATAATGTAAATAATGTACATAAGCTCTTCATTAAATATTTCTGTGTTTCAAATGGAAGTTTGTATTTTCAAGTTGAGTCTTTACATGAAAATGGTATTTGACTCCTGATATACTAGTATATTCTTGATCAAATTGATGCTCTCCCAACTCGTAAATAAAATAGAATCGTGATCATAACGTTCAAGTTTTATACATTTCGTATTTCCTTACATGATATAATTTCTGTCCATTCTTGACAAAAGTTTGAAATAAATCTCTTAGTGGAGCTAATTTTTATCCTTTCCTATAAAATAGTTTGATCACAAGAAATGTCTTCTGAAGAGTCGCACTCTTCTTCTGAATCAGACTCATGATCACTAAATACGTCTTCATTATCTGAATCTTCTAATTCTTCTTCTATAGAATCTTCATCTGACGAAACCCCCTCTAATAATTTTTGAAGTCTTTTCCTTTCTTGATCAAACATCAAATGAGGAAAAGACCGAACAGAGAAACTTGTACACGCCATGACTCGCATTAAAAAAAAAACACGAAAGCGCGCGTGGGGTGTCGGAACACCCCAAATTATTATTTAAACAATAAATGCTCGGAATTTCCAGTTTCCTCTCCAGACGTATAGAACATGACCTTGAAGGCAGCTACTGATGGACCTAATAATTTCGGATTACAGGAGGAGATTGCCAGCGAATTTTTTTTTAGCGTCTTCCCGGGTTAAAGTGAAAATAGGGTGTGTACATGGATACAGAGTTTGTGCAATTATTTGTCTTGTTATTTTCAAGTTGATGCAGGCTTGCCCACTTGTATGGCACGTATCAATGTGTACATGGACCAAGTCAAGGAAGTGTGCAATTCTCCAATATTTTTTTTTTATGAAAATAGGTCATTGTGTACATGGATACCGAGTTTGTGGAATTCTTCGACTTGTTATATTCAATTTGGCGATTTTGAGAAACGCACGAGGCAGTGGGTGATTTTGCACTTTCCCCGTAAAATTTTCTTATGTTTTGGTACTGCTTCAGTTCTATTAACCCTTTCAGGACGGGCGTCCCATATACGCATTCCCTAAGAACGTCTCTTACAGCCTGGCGTCCCATCCATGCATCGCTACAGATTGCATTCAGAGGACGGGTGATGCGTATACGCACTTTAAGCTGGAACGTTTTTCTGAGGGCCACTAGATGGCATTCTATGTCCATTAATTTTGAAATGAACACAATTTTAGGTTCCTGACCTTGAGTTTGATATATTCTGCTTGACTTTGGTATTTTACTCATCAGCTCTTGTGAGGGGGGGGGAAGCGTAAACAGGGGTGAGCTCTTTAAATCGCTGCGTGTTATATCCAATTCCTTTTTTTTTTTTAATTATTATTATATTTTCTCCTTTACTATGTACAGTCTTTTAGAGTTAGTATGTGGAGTACTGTTACGTTTTGCATTGCCTTCAGATATATTTCCGTTTCTTCTCTTTTTATTTCGGAAAGCGTCACTTCCAGTCTATTATGGCGGGAAGGCGCTATTTATCAGAGGAAGAATATCCTCGTATGGTCAATGAAACATTTATTAATGCAGATGAGAGTGATGATTCATTTTTTAAAGAGTTATAAAGTGATACTTTTTCTGAGAGTTAGAAAGTGATACTTCTCCGTGCTTCGAGATTTACCACATTCAGTCTTCATTTTAAATTTTGTTACTTCTTACTGTAAATAGTCTTTATTGTGTTGTTTTATTAATTTTAAACTTTATTGATGGATTTTATCAATTAAAACTTTGGAATAATTTGAATAACGCTTCCGAAAATTATTTTACAAGATAAACAATTTTTAAGTATATTTTAATGTAAAATAAAGAAAAAAACGTTATTAAGTGCTAATTTTAATATATATAAGAGCTCAAGTAATAATCTAAAATGATACCATAAATTGCGATGCTAGAAGCGAAAGCGAAACTTTTCTTACCCCTGATTTTTTAAATAAAATTAGTCTTAGCGATGCAAAACCTCCGTCCTGTACGGTGACTGCCTTCGATTTCCTTCCGTCCCGCACGAACGTCTTAAACAAAGGCGCGCCATCGCGAAAAGGTTAATTACCGCCAAACTACAGAACTTTCCTGGTGACCCAATATTTGTAACCTGTTGTTCCAACAGCAAAGCATATTTATTTACTATTTTCTATAAAGAATGCTACGGAAATTAAAGTTTATAGTCACTATATTATCAAAATTAATTATGTATGTCTAAATACATAATCTATTTTAAGTATATTGCCTCTAGAAAACGGATGCTTAATTTGTTATAAACGAATTATGATTTATGAAATAAAAGCCCAAAACATTTTCCCTTCGATAGCAGAAAGTTAGTTAAGTTCAGTGACATATCTCATGAAGATTCTGAGTACATCTCTTAACCAATTATTAAATTCATGAGCAGTACCAAGCTTTTGGTTTTAGGATAAAAAAAAATCTTGCAAAATGATTTGAGTAGCTCGAGTTTCATTCTCCGAAATTTTAGAATTCTAAATGAATGTGAATTCTGCATTGTTCTCTTATAGAACACTTGTCAGTTGACCAAGACAGGATATTTAATCCAAAGTTTTAAAAGATTTATCCAATTACAGAGAATATGCATAAGGGATATAGACTAATCATCAAAACAAATTCAACATCTTCATAATTCGTATTAGATATGCAGCATGAACTCATCTTCAAAATATCCACACTTATGCTGTTGACATTCTTTTATTTAAATCCTGCAATGGAGATTGTGTATGTTATGACAATTAGTCTTTTACTTCCATTACATATTTGTATAGATTATCATATGGAATCCTGATGATCTTCAGCAAAGATTATCATATATATCTTCTCTAAATTTATGAATTTCTAGTTTTTTTAACAATTATTCCTTTCAGATTTTCTTCTGTAACCTTGAAAGACCCAAATGACTACCTGAACCTTCCTGTTACCACACGTATCAATTATAAATTTCTTAATTGAGTTGAAAGCAGGAACAAAAGAACGGGGGAGGGGGACAGCTGCCACTTTTGACTACTGTTTACTCGTAATACTGTACGAATTAAGTAAACGAAAACTGCTCATTTCCCTAACTGACAAAGGGTTAAATATAATGCAGGGCTCTAATATTTGGAGGCAAAAATTTGAAATGCCGTTTAAGAGTGGATGATGCAAAATGCCAAAATGAAATTAATAGCCCCTTAAAGGTTAAAAAATCTGATTGCCCCTTTAAGCTAAAAAAATCAGAGGGAAAAGTATAAAATTAATTTTATAAAGAAAACTGATGCACATTCTGAGACAATTGTATGGGGAAAGCTCTTGCCATGAAAAAATTAAAAAGATATTTTAAATTATGCTTTTGCTAAGAATTGTTTCGTTTCTTTTGTAAATTATGCTTTATAGCATTTATTACCTTGTTTATTTTTCATATTCAAAATGTATAATAAGTCACTAAAATGAAAAGCAATGTCACTCTATAATATTAAGGGGAAAAAATGTTTTATTATAATGCTATTTCTTAAATATAATTTTGTTATACTACCATTATTTTAATGAAATCTATCAATGTTATAATGTTTTTAAAAAAATCATCCAAAATTCCCAGATCTCCGAATTAAAAATTTTCTAGAAAAACTGATCTTAAAATCAAATTTAGAATCGTTTAATAAAAGAATTCACTTTACCAAAAGCAAAAAGTTATTCAAGAGGTCTTCATTAGAAAAAATGAAATAATTTTGAAAAGCTTATGTTTCACATTAGATCATTATTTTGATGAAATTTATTAATATTATAATTTTCTAAAAAAATCATCTAAAAATTCACAAATCTCAGAAAATTTTAATTTTTCTATAGAAATTTATCTTAAAATCACCAAATTTAGAACAGTTTAATAAAAGAATTTACATTTGCAAAAGTTGTTTAAGAGCTCTTCAGTAGGAAAAAAATTAAATAATTTTGAAATACTTCTCTTTTCTAACAATTGTGTAAGAGTATTTCTTGCCCAGTCATATAACACCATTTATATTAGAAATAGGAATAAATTATAACCCATTCAAAAGATAACCATATTTGTCAGTGAATCGGGGAAAATATTCCTCCAAAATGCTTATTCACACTCAAAATGGCAGTTGTAAAAACAGACAGAAATTTCAGATGATTAAAATTAAAGACCTTTTGCGAGTTTGGGGGAAATTTAAAAAAAAAAAAACTAAGGACTTTTAAGAACTGTACGAAATTTGAAATACATTAATCATTCTTACAAACTCAAATGCATATCTTGCAAAACTGTAAATTTAATGATTCTAGTTCCTATGTAAAAATATTAATGATAGAAAAAATAATCAAATGAGGCATGGATCATCCTTTGATCAAATGTAGCAGTACGTTGGTGCAAAAATTGATCAATAAAGTGTAATAATATTTCTTAAACACCTGATAATTGTGCGAGTACTGATAAACTTAAATCATCAATAGCTATACGACGGCCTTACATACCAAAAGCTCAAACACCAATCAGGCTCAAACAATTAATCAAGACACTAAAATGCCAAGTACTCTTTCAACTTTTATGCAGCCAATCTATTCCAAGGGCCATTAGCTAATTTTTTTTTAATAATTTCACCTACAACTCACGAGGAGCCAGTTGTATGTGTTTGTACTGGGATGAATCAGATAAGACATGATTTCCAAGCGAAGGCAGCTGTGGGTAAAGAGGTATTACTTTGTATAATAATAACAAATGTTTTAGATTCTGTACGAAAATATGAACTGCGCCGTACACTGATACCTGGAAGTCAGGCTCATTTTATCACAGAAGATGGTTGTTTGACTGGTCATCTTTGTTTGACTAGGACAAAGGAAAGAATTACAATTTCATGCACCGTATTGTAAATTTACACACCTCATTTTGGAATAGAATAGGAATTTACAGATTCAGGATTTCTTATGAAGCAAGATTGTAGGCAATTTGCTACATACATTAGCTGATACTAAAATTCATGAGAATTAGATTTGGCTCTTGTCGATCCTTCCTTTCATAAATCGAGTCCTGCTGGTATATTGCTAGGAGTGGATACAGCTTTTCCAGCGTTAAAAGGAGAAGTGAGTAATAAAAAAGGAAGGGTTTTCTCTTCCTAGTTTGCTCTGTATTTCGATAGATAATTTCAGGAACTATTAATTTATCAGGATGTACTACTACTTTACTAAGGTAAATCATATTGAATGCATTACTGACCAACTTAATATAAAATTTTAGGACAGAAAATGGACCAAATCCAGACATATTTTTCTAAGAAAGAAAAGGTATCTGAACAACAATTTCAAAACACATATTCCAGAGATATTGATCAAGTTCATTGCTAGACTTCCTTTTCTGAATTCATATGAACAGCTGGGTGAATCAAAACAAGCAATGAAGAGATTCTACAGTTTAGAGAAAAAGCTTTAAGCAGCTTTCAAGATTGCACAGCATTACCAGCTTTCAAGATTGCACAGCATTACCAAGACTTCATATGAAAGTGTATATGTGGGATGGGCATATGGAAATTTCTGGAGGAGGAGATTGAACAGGATGCATCAAAAGTCTTCTACTTACAACACCATGCCCCCACAAAATTAAAAGTTATTTATAATATAATTTGTGAGCAAAGTACTCATCTGGACTTCTGGTAAATGGTGGCTAAGAGAATCATTACAAAAAGAAATCATTGCAGTGAAATATGTTTTCGTGCGTAAAAAGTTTCTGAAACCTGTAGATATGGGTATGAGAGTTTTGCTTTTAGTATTTCTGAATTGTGGTCCTGAGCAGTTAAGAAAACCTTCAACTGAAAATACACTCGACCAAGAGATCCTGAGTCTGCTGAAAGACTTTTTGCTTCCTAAAAATCATGTTACTGAAATGCTTATCAGACACTATCATCTGTAACATCTGAATGCTGGTCCAACAATTCTACAAACTACATCAGAGAGGTTTTAAATTATTTCCTTAAGAGACATAATTAAAAAAATTTTTTCAAAAATGTATTGTGTGATTTTGCAACTGCCCTCAAACCACACAACAAGTTACGGCTGACCTTCCACATTCAATTTCTTGTATTCCAGCGTGTAGGTGTTGATTTCTCTGGACCCTTTTTACTACTGAATATTTTAAAAGAAGTGGAAATTATAATACGAAATCTTACATTTGTAACTTCATATGCTTGGCGAGAAAGGCTGCATTTGGAATGAGCGGTAACTGCTCATCAAAAGACCACTTTAGCATGCCTAAAGAGATTACTTTCCCCATCGAGGAAAACCAATGGAAATCTACAGTAATGGTGATACAAACTTTCATGCTGCAAGTAAACAGCTTGCTAAAGAAACTGCCATGCTTTGGAAGAATGAAACAATCTTCAATCTAAAAACATAAAATGGTTATTCAAACCACCCTCAGATCCTCATTTTGGCAGACCTTGGGAAGCTAGGGTACAATCCCTGAAATTTCATCTGAAATGTATAGCTTGTAATGCAAGCCTTACATATGAAAAACTTAGTCGAAGTCTGCCTGTATTTCAGACCAGTCTGGCAAACAATCCTAATGATCTTTCTATTCTTACTCCTGGACATTTTGTTATAAGAAAGATATTTATTTCAGTGCTGAAGAAAATCTCGGCGATAACATCAATCAATAAGTGAAACAATTTTGTTTTAGTGTCATAAGTTTCATTTAAATACATTTTTTATGTTAAATTCATATACTTGCTTATAGTTGTATTGAAATTCCTCTTGGCTGTTTCAAAGGCAGCAGTATATTAAAGATTACTTACCAGCTTTTATTCTGCATGTATTAAACTTGACTTGGAGAAGTTCTCCATGTCAATTTAATACAAATAAAAATTTTTAAATCTACAGAAATCAGTTTTTACCTTATAAATTGCTAGAGACAAAGTCTTTCCTTCAAAGCTTTTTTGTTCCCTTAAGAGGTGAACTTAATTTTTTTGTTTATTTGTTATTAAATCAGCATGCTGTGTTCTTACGTCTGAGAATCAAACATGATTCAGGACACTCCCAGCATCATTGACCATGGAGTGTAGTTGGGCAGCGAGTCCACTGCTTCTTACTGTGAAGGCAGCAGCCTTAAATTATTGTACCAATATTAGAATATTAAATAACTGACACCCTCTGGATACCTTTATATGGTATGATTTTACCTCAACAATATCTATCATTAAAAAAATTAAGAATAAAACAGAACACATATTCCTTTTCTCAATGAAATTTAACTCAAAGAGAGGAAGTAAGAACTGAATTTCAAATGCCCCTAAAATAAAGTAACCACACGTCGCAATTTTGGCGGGACAGTCCCACTTTTTGGAGGACTGTCCCACGTCCTGCTGATTTTTTTAAAACATCCCCCTTTACAGAAAACATCTGCATTTCTTATTTTAAATGTATTGTAAAAATATATTACCTATTATTTATTAATTATTACAGCAAATATAAAGAAATAAAAAATACATAATAAAAAGGAAAAAAAGCATAAAATGGATGCAGAGTAAACTAAATTAGGCAATGTAACAAGTTAGATTTACTCGGTGGTGTTCTATCATTTTCATTAAGTCTCGTCAAGGAATATGTATTGTTAACGGAGGAACAGCAAGCATTAGCTGAAGGGCTATTTGCTTTCCACACCATAAACCACAATCAAAGTTTCAGATCAATAAACTAAATTAGGCAATGTAACGAGTTAAATTTACTCGGTGGTGTTCTATCATTTTCATTAAGTCTCGTCAAGGAATATGTATTGTTAACGGAGAAACAGCAAGCATTAGCTGAAAGGCTATTTGCTTTCCACACCATAAACCACAATCACAGTTTCAGATCAATTGATTGTACATCACAAATGATCAAAACATTGAAAATTTGCATGTGCAAGGACAAAAGTCGAAGCAATTATTTGTAACGTTTTTTTCACTATGTTCGTTTTCACAATTGCAGAAAGAATGGTTAATCTTTGGATTATGGAAACTTGGCGATTTTTGGTGAAAATCTGGCAACCAGCCCTGCTGCAGCAACCTGCTAGTTTGTTTTTGGACGCTATTTTGTTTTCACGAAGAAAAGGCTTTTTTTTTTTTTTTTAAATCAACATTTTTCTCCTACAATCTGCTAGCCGAATTACACTTATGCTAGAACTTTTATGGAACAAAAGTCTTTAATCAAGATGAAGATTAGGTGCGAAATTGGGAGAAAGTGCAGAATCGCCCACTTTCTCGCCGCGTTTTTAATCGCACACACACGGTATCATCCATGTACACGTCGACCTATTTTCACTTAAAAAAACATCCCAGAATCGCACAAAAACGGCATTGCGCACACTCTTGACTTTATCCATGTAAACTGCTAAAGTCCTAGCTAGTAACCTTTATCGCCTTACCAAAATGTCCCCAAACTATCTGTTACCATATTCCAAAGATTAGCCAAAAGAATAAGATAAATGTACATTTATATCCATATATTATGATGGTTCCAAGCACAAAGATTTAAAATTATATCCCACAATTGTAAGACCTTTTTGATCCAGAAACAGGAATTAAAAATTGGAATATTAGATTTTGTTTCATTGTTGGGCGAAACGTTTTGATTCGATAAGTTCTATTTTATAAAAGAGTAATTTGAACAATAAAATTGCCTATTTTGAGGATAATACTAATGCAAATTTTGGTACAAAAGCTAGAAGAGGAATCAATAATGTTTTTACGAAACTTAACGAACATTTGAACAAAAAAATTATTGGAATAGGTTGTGCAGCACACATTCTACACAGTACTTACTATTCAAACAGCATCCAACTTACTTCCAGTGGATCTTGAAAATATTATTCCAAAAATTTATTTCTATTTATATATATATATATATATATATATATATATATATATATATATATACTGTGCATTTTGAAAGTTTGAAGGATTTTTGTGAAAGTGCAGAAATCGAATATAAAAGAATTTTTTACCAGCTGTAGAAAATATTTTAAAAATATACGAACCATTAAAATCATACTTTTTAATCACAAAATAAATGCCAAAAAATATTGCAGCTCTTTATTGAAAATGACATCACAAATTTGGCATCAGTTCATCTACAACCATGCTACATTATTTCACAATGCTGTGAAAACTATTGAAGGGGACAAAATTTCAATTACGGAAGTGTAAAACAGAATCAATAATTTAAAAACAAAATTGCGACAACGAATTGATAACGATTACATTCCTTTAGTTATTCGAAAGGACATCATTAGGTTGAAAGAACAAGGTGCCATTAAACAACCTGATTTTCCGAAAGTCAGAAATTTTTATAACTGCTTGGAATATCTTGAACAGACAGTTAAATTTGAGGATATTAAAAATTTTGGTTGATCTTTACATTACGGTAACTGGTAGTTTGGCGACATTTTGGAGGCGATAAAAGTTACTACCTGGGACTTTGGTAATAATGTGAGCAGTACTGAGTTCCAATTACGCATTATTTTGTGTGGGGGAAATGAGAGATCATGGGATATGTCATGTGATATTAATGGACGAATTACGGTTCTTTAATCGGAAAAGGGGGGAAATCGGGAAAAAATCTGGAAATTTTGTATTTGGCTTTATTCTATGTTGTGTGAAATAGTGTTTGTGAATTTTTGGATCCCATGGCCGTAAGTAAAGTGAATTCGAAATGGGTATTTAGTGGTATTGAAAAGGATAGTAAGAAATGTTTTTGAAGGTTGTGTGAGAGAGAAATAAACATGTTTTATTATGTTATTTATTTTACCTGGTATCTTGCTTTGAAAGATAAGTATGATTTTAAAGATTCTGAAAGAGAATGAAGAAAAGTGTATCCGCCACGTAATGAAGATTCTGAAGGAGATTAGGTAAGTTAGTATTTTTAATTATTTTTATGCATTGTTGGAAATGTAAGGTGGAAAGGAATTTGGTATTATTGGGAAAATTGTTATTAGCAATGATTTAGTTTAAAGTAATTAGGATTGTAAGGTAATTTTTATTAATTGAATGTATGTGCTCATGTATATTTTAAGTGTTTTTGAATTTAATTATATTTTAATGAAATGATAGTTATTTTGTGAATTTTATACTTGTAGGAATTTGGTGTATGTTTAAGTTGAAATAAATGTGCATGGAAATAATTTAAATATTTGATAATAAATATTTGTAATGCTTCATGTATGAATTCGTTGGTGACGTGTATAATGTAATAGATGATTTAGAGGTAAAAGTTTTTGGATATTTTATTTATTTTATATGTGGAAATGTTCATATTTGTAAAGGGTAAATACTTTTTCGCGATCAGGTAATTTCATATATGTTCTTTTTACCGGGTTTAAAGATTGAGAAAATTGTCATGTATTTTCGTGAAATTTTTCGAATTTATGAGAAAAAAGCAGTGTACATGGATATAGTGAAGAGTGTGCGCAATGCCATTTTTGTGCAATTCTGGGATGTTTTTTTAAGTAAAAATAAGTCGGCGTGTACATGGTTTATGTGTATGTGTTATTTTGAAAAACGCGTAAGGTGTATGGTATTGTGCACTTTTTCCGAATTTTGCAGTGAATATTTGTCATGATTAAGCAGTTTTGTTTGATAAAATTTCTAGCATAAGTGTAATTCGGCTAGTAGATTGTTGGAAGAAGTGTTCAGTAGATAAGAAGAAAAGAAACATGTCTTTACTTCGTGAAGACAAAATGGCGGCGGGGAAAAAAAATAGAGGGTTGCTGTAGGGGAGTTGGTCGCCGAAGTTTCGCCAAAAAATCGCCAAGTTACCGTAATGTAAAGATCAACCAAAATTTTTATTGGGTGACATTAAAGACGGAGATTTTATGGGAATATGCTAAAAAATCTTTTTAATATATTAGTAACCATTTTCTGAAAAATATTTGCGAAAATGATCTTTTTGATGAGGTGTTATTTTTAAAAATATACGTTACTGAAGAAAAAATTAAATGTTCGCAGTCTGCAAATGTGGAAACAGACAAAAAAATGGATGGAGTTATTCCTTCATTTTAAACAGGAAATATTCATTTTAATATTTCTAAGAACAAATGCAGTAATAGAACATGTTTTTCTAGTACCAATAAAATATGGACAATTGAAAAAAAAACGCAGTTGAACATTAAAACTTTAAAATATGTATTAAGCATAAAATATAGTTTGACCAATTCATGTGAAAAATTTCATGACATTTTTAATAAATGATCCGAATCTATTGCAAAGTATTCACTCGGATAAAAAATATGAACGTAAAAGAAAACCACCATAAATTACTTTAAATAAAATTTTAAATTATTTAAAAAACATAGTATTTAAATTATAGTTTTTTTACAAATATTTTTATAGTTACCAATAGTTAATAATAAATATATTTTGTATATTTATAGATAAGTAAATGAATGTATACAATAAAATACATTTTTTTTAATTATTGGTCTGCTTTCATAATTAAATTACAATTTTCATTTCATTCCATTTGTTCCGCTTAATCTCGATGAAAATGTGGTCACTTTACCCTACAATATCAAGTCACACGACTAAAGATTCCTAAAATGGCCTTAAGACAAAAATCAAAATTAATAATTTTGAGTAAATTTATGAAAAAATTAGTTTCTGCAGCCCTTTTCGATTTAATAAAATTGCGATAAAAGTTAACTTTTAGTAATCTTGCCTCCTAATATTGCATTATAGTTTTCTGAAATTCAATTAAGGGCTTAATTACTTTCAATTAAAAGTTTTGCTGATAATCACATTCAAATTGGAAATCTCAAAATTATATGCCTAAGTAATTAAAAAATCACAATCTGCATTATTCTGTACCACATCTGGATTAATTTTTCCAATCACCAGAATCACAAAAATAAAACGTTTTTCTAACTTATGACAGCATATATAAAAGTTAGGAAGTTTCTTTTATCATTAAATTTTTTAAAAAGGCACATATTAAACACAACTAAAACTCAATATACATTAGTAATATTTTTAACTATCTTAAGATCGTAAGAAACGTTTTTTGTTAAAAAGGAAAATTTTTATAGCTTAAATTCCATTACAAATAATAAAACTTATACAGCTGACAGTTATTAATTACAAACACATGCTGCACGAAAATAGCAACAAATGCATTATTACTGCATTTTTCTCATGCTTATTCACCAACATTGCAATTTAACTGTTTTGGTATTCCTGACAATATTAAATATATTCACCGAAAGAGAATAATGATTTATAAATTCTGTTGAAATATGTTAAGTTACTTCAGCACACAAAGGAACGTGGGTCGAACTACCAGTACAACCACCTTTCAGTTTGAAATATCTTGTGGTCAAATTAAAGCCAAATAAATGTGAACCTTTCAAACATATTAAATTTAATAATTAAAAAATTGCCACTTTCAAAATTTGCATGCTACACATAGCATAATTAAGGAAGGAAGGAATTTAGCTGAAGAAGCACAATACTGGTTTAACTAGAAAGTACCAAAAATTCTAGTATTTTAAGAAAACAGTTTATGTACCCAATTCAAAACCCAAGGCTTTGATAAAAATGCACTCAAACAAATCCACAATTTGGTATAATTAAGCTAATAATACTGAAGTCTACATAAGCTAACCTTAGGAGAAATTGCTTTTCATATGTTTTAGAAAAAATAAAAAGTGCAATTAACACAAAAATACACTATGCATAGTCATGGTTAAATCATAGCAAATCAAATAGTATATTATCATAAATATGTAATATTAAATGTATACAGAATTTGGATATAAAGAAGATTCTATTTCAAAAAATTACAAGTTCAATTTCTATTACTAAAATGCAATTTTCTTATAATCAATCATTTACTCTAATTGCAAATGAGTGCATACCTTCATAGAAATTATTAAGGTACTATTCTTGCAGACAACACAGTGCAATAATAAACTTTTTGGCTTGTATTTTTTCAGGGTTATTACAAGAGCAATTATAACATTCAATACAACAAAATATCTAATATTCCCAATGCAAGAGCTTTCAACAAGTTTACCTACACTAATTGAAAACCTGTTTCATTTATATGTTCAAAATAAATCTTTGTAACTCAAGTTACATTTTCCAAAAAATTCCAAATAAATCAGAATTCAAAACATTTAAGAATTACCAGAGCTCGATTTAAAAATCTGTTACAAAGGGCTGCCCCTCCAATTTTACATAGCAGATGTTCCCCCGTGAAGCTATACGCAAAATTTTACATACTTTTAATAATACAGAGAAGGAACAGAAGGTATTTAAATTGAAAGCCCAATATATATCCTATCTACCCTAGCAAAAATCAAGCCCCCAGCACTATGAACAATGGTGCGAGAAGCATAAAGCCTACAATTACATATATTCCTTGATTAAAAAGGATAGCTGATGAACATAAGCAATTATTTTCATTTCTACATACTCCATTAGAAAATGATTTAGAATACTACATGAACATTTTTAACATCTTAGAATACATATGACAGAAATACTTAAAAATACTTACAATGGAGAAAAAGTTTCTATCTTTTTCTCTTCTGCTGAATCCTCATCTGAATCATCTGTTTCATCAGAATCCACAGATTTTAATAAGTTTCTCATGCTGGTCAGCAACATGTTACTTGTGTGCTTAATATCTGCATATTCCTCAGGATCAAAAGTCACATTTGCACTTTCAGCAGATGCAAGTTCACTATTTTGAGAAAAACTGCTTTGCTGGGGTAGTAATTTTCCTGGAGAACCAGAAGACTCTAATTTACGAACTAAACTCACTAAAGCAGCTGTGGACAAGTTTTTCACATCTTCATTTTGTAAGAGCTCAGCTTTTAGGTCAACTAGTTCTTTACCAGGTTTAGAATTGCTATTACGAACTTGACGCTGACAAGGAATATTGAATTTCCTTTGATAATGCTCAACGAAGTTCCTTAACTCCTTCTTTACATGAGCAACCATATGTTTACTTAACAATAACAAAGACTGTTCTTTACCTAAATTTGTTTTCTCCATGATATCCAAATGTAATTTCTCAATAAGTTTTAAATCTTTTAAAGTGGGAGGGCAACAAAAAGCTTGTTTTCCAATATTAGGCACCAAACTGTTTTCATAATTCAATATTTTTTTGGTTGTTGAACTGTCAGCAATAGGTACTGAAGTAGAGATTTGCAATCCCAATTCAATAAGTGGGGCATTAAAATAAATTTTAGATGCCTCTAACTGTTGCAATGAAATAGAATTAACTGGGTTCAACAGTTCTTCAGGAATTGTAAAAATTTCCAAAGTTTCATCTGTAAAGGGAGGCAATTTCAAACAATCTTCTGAAGTTTCTGACACTGAAGCTGATGGTAATGACAAATTTGAAGCTGAATATTTTAATGGCTCTGTTACAATATCTTCTGATGAAACTACTAAATTGCAAACGGTAGATGGTGCCATTGCTGAGGTACCATCAGCAGGTATCATCTCTGTAACTAAAGTTTCTGACTGCTTGGCTTCTGGATTATCCTCAGATGCCAAGGACAATACAAGACCATCAGTAGATGATGATGACGACAATGGTGACATGACAGCGGATGACGATACAGGCATATCTGACACAGAGACAGAACATTTTGAAGTATTAGTTTCAAAACTTTCTTTAGAAACTAAATTTGAACTTCCCAATAGTGTATGTCTTACACTTAACGGGCTACGATTTCCTGATGTAATCGATGGCACATCTACATCAGCACAAGGAGGATCAACACTATGAGGAACAGAACTAAGTGCAACACTTTTATCTTCCAAAGAACAACTGGAAATGCTTCCATTTTCTCCTGCAACTTTCAATGTAACTGGTAATAAAGAAACACTGTCAGATTCTGACAACTTAACTGTTAATCGTGAAGAACATGTCGATGATGGTGGAATGACGCAGTCAGAAACTGAAGATGTCAAAATGGAATTTGTACATGTAGCAGTCACTGTACCTGTAGCATTATCAAAAACTGAAGGCAACACTTCCGTTTTACTGCTCGAACAGGGCACAAACACATCACCATCAGATGACGATACTACGTCTTCCGCAGCATGATCCGCAACAGGTTTAAAAATCTCAGTAATTGTCAAATCACTCTGTAATTCGGAATTTGTTGAATCTGGCAGATCTGGAGAAGAATCCCCAACATCTAACAATCTTAAAGGATTTTCTTCCTCATTCTGACACTGAGAAACCTTATTCATCTTTTTCAGGTTTTGTAAACCAAGAGACGTATTAGCTTTAGCTAAACCCATATTTTTAATAGAGCTATTATTTTTGCTCATTGTATATTTTAACTTCGCTCTATCTGCAAGGGCAGTAGTAACTTTTGTACTTTGCCATATTTTGCTCTTGACATCATTTGTTCTTATGCTACTATTATCAAATATGAATTTAGGGTTTCCTGCAGAAAATCGAATTTTAGGAAAAAATCCGATTGTTGATCCGACAGATGTTCCAAGCCATGTTTTCCGCCGGCGTATAAGGAACGCCGACTTACAAGGTGACTTGGTAGCACTCAGTGTGTTAATTCTCTCCTCACTGTTTTGTGAATCGGACGTTTTAAATGCACAAAACGGATCAGATAGCACAACAGGAAGACAATCTGCTCGCCTATCCGCCTTCGTAAGGGCGGGGGCCATAACGGTTAGGCAACATACCCTAAGCGAAGCCGGCGACAACATGCAAATAATGATTCCATTGGAACCTCTTTAATTTTAAGTCGCGCAATTCATATACTCTGTTGCAATATATCTGCAACAGATCATTTTTATGAGGAAAAACTAATATAAAAAGAATGTAATTAATGTTCTCATACCTTACTTTGTCAAGAAACAAGATTTGTTGTTACGCCAACGCCTTGAAATGGCGCGTTTCCATAATGAAGCCACGTGATCTTACTCCAAATCTCGATATTTCCGCTTTATAATCCAATATTATGATTGCATATCACACCGAACACCCACACAATATGCAAAACATCTCACTTGCTGTACACCATACTATGCACAAAATATTCCGATAAGCCGTATTCATGCTTAACCGCCGCACAAAGGATGTAGCAGTGCAGGTAAAAAAAAAACGGTCACCACGTGATATCGACGCACTCTTATACTGGTCCCTGAGAACTGCGTACAAAGGATTGTAGAAGCTAATATGCGTAATACTCCAATCGCATATAGATCGACGTATCCACTTCACAACACTATTTCATGTACATGCAGAAATGCTCAATATAATCCCAACACTTTATGCTTTCAACAAGATATTTATCCAGTCGAATTAAACAGAAATCTCGCAATGGCGGCCATGACATGCTACAGCGCAAAAAATTACAGCCAACTCTGCTTTCTCGTCGATCTCGCGCGGACGACGTCACAAGCATCTGAATTCTCATTGGTTGCCACAAAACTACCACATCTGCTCGCCAAGTACAAGGACAACGTACGGCAAAAGAACGAATCAAGTAATCCAAGTTTAAATAATAATTTTTAGCGCGGTTAATTTGTTTTCGAAATGAAAAGAACAGATATTATTGATAAAATGATTCATTCAAAGCATAATCGTATTAAATACGCGTGAATGCAAAAATTCCCATGAAGCGCTTCTTCTGCATTTTAATTGCATAAAAAAGAAAGCAATAGCGACAAAATTTGCTATAAGGAAATAATTTAGTGGAATCTTTCATTTTGCATAATACAGTGAATACTTTATGTAACTCAGAACTGTAAGTTATTATAAATTAATTAGAGACATAAGTAAGAATTGTGAAATGTATTTATAGTCGTACCAGTGAGCGAACAATTTTGTTTCCAAACTAATTTAAGAAACCTTTAAAAAAATTTTAAAGGCAGCATACTGTTGCCAGTACATGCTTATTGAATCTAACCTAACTCGTTTAATATTTAAACTTCTGCATTCCTAGATTTTAATTAATTAATACATTTATAATAAAATTTAAATTTTTTACAATATTTTCCAGCAATGTTATCATTATTTTACAGTATTCAACAGCATGTGTCAGTGGCGTAGCAGGAGGGGTCCGGACGGCACATTAATGAGGGTGTGGGATGTTTCACTTGAAACTTTATTCTATAGGGGTTAGTTTCTTGGATTTAATAGTTAAAAATACTTTGTTTCTTTGCGTACCACATATTTTTCTCTTGCGTACCACCGGTTGAGAAACCCTGCTCTAGAAAAAGTGTTCATCTGCAGATTTCAACAGCTATACACTCTTGCCAGAGCCGGGACGAGGGAATAAATAGAAGGGGCAAACAAGGTGGTGAACAAATAGAAGGGGCGCTAAATTAGCAATGAATATTCAGAAATTCGTTTTAAAAAAAGGGGAAGAAATCTGAAAGGACCCAGATTTTATTGGTCGCACAGAAAGTTTTGTTAAGGTTTTTCTACGCTCTCTCTGAGCTCGCAGTCTACCAGTCTGCTGTTCCACTCACTCCTGCTAACCCATTTCATTTTGTCTTTTTTGGCTTTATTGTTAAGCGTCATTTTCCAGGCACTTTTGTCATATACAATTCAACAGCAAAATTGCAAAAATTATAAAAGCAGCATGTGTGTAGAATTCGAGATGAAGTGTTAAATACTGGCATATATTTTTCTTTTCTTTTTCTTCCTCCCTCACTCTTTTTTTTTTTTTTTTTTTTTTTTTTCAGACTCTTCTCAGTTTAACATATCAATGTACAATTTTCTTAGGAAGATGGCTTGCTAAAATACTTTTTAGCTCAAATGGCGTTAGCCATAAACGTTTCAAAACGGAATTTTGCGTTAAATCACTATAAAAGTTGGAATCACTTTTGAAATTTTATAGCACCAGATATTATCGCTCTCTGTTATATTTAAAGAAATTAAATAATAAAAGAATCTACATAAACGTATGTATGTTTTCTTGTGAAAAAAATAATGGGCCTGGAGCCACAAATTTTGAATAACGTATCCCTCCAATCGAATATGAGCACTTGGAAGTCCGAATTTGGAAGTTGTTCTATTGCCTATTTCATATTTTGTAAAACTTTAACGAATTTTTAATTAAAAAACTGAACAATTCCAAAGCGAGCAGTGGCAACACCGTAGGAAATAAAACATTTGTATCTCCAGCGCACGAGACTGTCTATCGGAAATTCTAAAGATATGCCGCTTTTAAATATATTCAGTCCAACGTAGCGTTAGCCTAAATGCTCTAGAAACGCGTATGTGCCTGTAAATGAAAAAAAAAAAAAAAAGCGCCCGTTTGTGCGTAATATAGCATATTTTTGGAATTTACGATAAGCAGTCTCGCAAGCTGGAGATAAAATTGTTTTAATCTGTACAGTGTTGCCACTGATCGCTTTAAAATCATTGAGGTTGTTAATAATCCATTAAAGTTTTACAAAATTTGAAACATAAAATTCGAAATTCAAAATCGAAATTCGGGGGACGGCTACGTTGTTAGCCAAAGGTCTATTAAATTCCTTTTGGCATTTTGCGTTGAATCACTATCAACGGCGTATCCCTTTTCAAATTGTTGCCACCAAATGTTAGAGCCCTGCATTATATTTAAAGAAATTAAATAATGAAGAATCTGCATAAATGTGCGAATGTTTCTCAGATTGTGATAAAACAACGGTACCTAGAGCCATCAAATTTTAAATAACGTACATCTCCACCCAAATATGGGCACCTGGGAGCCCAAATTTGGAATTTGTTTTATTATCTATTTCATATTTTGCAGTTTTTTTGTTTTTGATTAAGAAACTCAACGATTTCAAAGGGAGCAATGGCAACACTGTATGGGGCGGTGGAATATCTCCAGCGCGCGAGACTGTGTATCGGAAATTCTAAAGATATGCTCTTTTAAATATTTTGTGATATTGCTGTTGAATTGAATTTTATGGTTTAAGACGAAGAACATGATATTTAATCAATAAGCGTAACACACAAAACGTTAAAAGAAAACTTGTAGATTTTTAGCCCAAACGGCGTTAGCCCAGAAGCGCTACTAATTTCGTTTTGACATTTTGCGTCGCAAACTTTAAATGTTGATACACTTTTAGTCTTGTGCACCGAAAACTCTGCCTTTTTGCCTGCTGGCCGAATTGCTTTTTTTGCTCAGAAACTCTAATTTTAATTATAAAAATTGTTACTTCCTTGTACGAAGTAAAAAGGAAGTATTGTAATCGCGAAAAGTTTCAGGCAGCATATTTCAACGAAAACATCCATTTTGACCGCTATCGAATGCAATTTAACGATGTTTCTGCGTGATATCTGTACGTAAGGACAGTATAAAATACTCTTTTCCTTCAAAAAAAAAAAAAAAGTATAAAACTGCTTTAAAATTAATTCTGAAGAGAATTTTTCGTGGCGTCTGCACGAACGTATGTACGTACGTATCTCGCATAACTCAAAAACGAGTAGCCTCAGAACGTTGAAATTTTGTATATAGGACTGCTATAAGATGTAGATGTGCACCTCGTATTTTGGTTGCAATCGGCCGCACCAAACGTATATAAATATCTTTTTGCAGCATTATGCGCAAAAAATTTTTAAGACCAAATAGGTCTTACGTCTAATTACTTGTTAGCTTTACAATTTCTTTTTCAATATATTCATATATATATATCCACTCTGTTACCCGGCTCAGTGATCTCAGTTTCTTTACTCTTATATGTCTGTAAATTGTACATTTTTTGCTTTAAAAATCATTGTATTATGTTGTTTTTATCTTCCGGTTACGGTTTTTATGCCTTTAGTAAATCTGTATGCAATATTTTTAGAATTATCAACAATTTTAAAGTTGTCTAAGTGCCGCTAAGCCTTTTTTATGGCGGCCATTGATGTTTCCATTTGAAACAGGAGACTAGTGGATTTGTTGCCAATCTAGGGAAACTTAGTTTCGCAACAACAACGATAACGCATTCATTTATTATTGCCAATTAAATCATGCTTAATTCTTTCTGGAATTTTTTCGAGAAAATAATTGTTTAAGATTTACTTCGTAATTTTTAATATGGATATTTTGAGTTTTTATGTATTTTTGCCTTCTCGCGAAGTGAGAACTGAATTAATTAAATGAGAAATACTCAATCGTCTGTGAAAAACTGTTTGTTTTTTGTTTTGTTTACTTAATTTCTTTATTTTTGCCTTCTCGCGAAGTGAGAACTGAATTAATTAAATGAGAAATACTCAATCGTCTGTGTAAAACTGTTTCTTTTTTGTTTTGTTTACTTAATTTCTTTTATACATCATTCTAGCTTTATTTGAATAGAACATGTGGCAACGATTAGATAATTCTATTCTTTGAATGATATAAATTTTGTGCATTATGAGTTATAATATGAATGAAATATATAAGTTAACTGTTATATAATACAATAATTATATAACAGTTAACTTAGTTTCCGTTATATAATTATTAATACTGTTAAGTGAATCTAGCGCCAGAGTGTCGCTATGGTAAACAAATACTGGAGTGAATTTTAAAGAATGCATTTATTCTATTGTGGTTTATGCGCTGTCGGCGAAGTAGATTTAATTCAATCCAATAAGTTTAAATGAAATACAAGAAAAAATGCGTATAATTTAATATTCCGTACAAGGAAGTCATGTGGTGTACACATCAGATTTTTTTTTAATTGTTTTAACTGCATTTGGTGTTTTATGTTTTTCTATGTCTTCCAATTTTTAATGAGGAAAGTTTGAGTTTTTATGTAGTTTCGCCTTACCACGAAGTGAGAACTGAATTATTGAATGAGAAATGTATCTTTAACGAAATTCGAGGAAATACTTACTACTTGTGTCGAATGGAAAGTGAGTGACAGCGCACTTTTACTCTGCATCAGATAAAAGAATGTCTGGAACAACTAAAGGAAAATATGAAGAATCAAGATGGTAGAATGGGATATTTCACTTAGCCGCCATCAGTGGGCGAAGAAAGATGAAATGAATGAAAATAGACCAGCAATGTGAAAAAAAGTTGGATCAGTAAGGTAGTAGGTACTTCAAATAATTGACAAAATGTTAGGTTAGAATATCCGAAAGATATTTGTGTTTTGCTCGAGGAAAAGATGAGCATCGCAAAGAGCTGATACAGCTGTTTGGATGTAATCCGAGGAAATAAGTGTTTTTCGAATTAGCACCAAATATTGTCACCAATCTGACTCGGATAGAGGAGAATGTTTACGAGTAGCGCATGCGCATTAGGTAAGCGGCGCTAAATCGTCTGTGAAAAATTGTTTCTTTTTAATTTGTTTAATTTCTTTCCTACATCGTTTTAGATTTATTATAATATTTGAATAGAACATGTGGCAACGATTAGATAATTCTTCAGATGATATAAATTGTGTG
This sequence comes from Stegodyphus dumicola, assembly GCF_044657685.1. NCBI lineage: Eukaryota > Metazoa > Arthropoda > Arachnida > Araneae > Eresidae > Stegodyphus > Stegodyphus dumicola. The sequence continues at coordinate 45,779,744 of NC_140779.1, forward strand.
CATTCTGAGTTATAAAATGACAATATCACAATTAATAATATCTCCATCCCAATTGAAAACTGTGTTAAATATTTAGGCGTTTATCTCGATCAAAAAATAACCTTCAAAAACCATATCGAAAATATCTGTAAAAAAGCCAACCAAGCAATAGGCAGTACCTATGCACTCATAAGAAGAAATTTTAAACTTAGTTTCGCTACAAAAAGATTTATTTATCTACAAGCTTATCCGCCCGATTTTACTGTATGTTTCCCCAGCGTGGGCTGCAACTGCAAGAACTCACTGCGAAAAAATACAAAGAATTCAAAACAAGGCCATCCGAATAATTACAAATGCGTCTTGGTTTGTACGAAACCGCACTCTTCACAATGACTTAAAAATTAAACCCGCGGATTCTGAAATTCTAAAAGCTTCTCATAATTTTTTTAAGAAATGTGACAGTCATCCTAAGAATATCATCAAAAAACTAAGAAATTATGATTTCAAAATTGAACGGCGCCACAAGAGGCCCCGCACTATTCACCATAATAGTCGGTGGTAATGTATTGTTACGAATTTGGTATTTAAAAAGCTAATGTTAGTTCAATTATAAATTAAATGGTTTTATTTCTCGCGCAGTGCAGCGCGTGACGAATATTAAAAGAAAAGCTAAGCCGGAAAATTGAAAATACAAGAGCGCGTGCATTAAATAAATAAATATCTCTTTTTGATTTCGAGAAAGTACTGGAAAATTCTAGCGCGTGATTTTAAAATCTTATAAAAGGAGGAAAACATCTCAGTTTGTTAGTTGCTTGCTTAGTTTGTTGTTGTTTAGAAAACTGCTCTTGTTGATTGTAGCGAATTCGCGGATTAGCGTTCTTTAGCTGTTTTGAATTACGTTATATTGGATATTTGAGTAGTTAAAAGATAACTACTGTGAGATATTGTAATACTGCATGATAATTTGAGAAAATTTAAGCATTTTTGTTGTGATAATAATAAATTTTTGTTCATTTTTCATCGGACTTGTGCATTCATTTCATAACGAACCCGTACGCACGCAACAATTTTTGGTGTCAGAAGTGGGATTCGAACCCACGCCCACAAAGTGGATTAATTTTGAAATGAATGCACAAGTCCGATGAAAAATGAACAAAAATTTATTATTATCACAACAAAAATGCTTAAATTTTCTCAAATTATCATGCAGTATTACAATATCTCACAGTAGTTATCTTTTAACTACTCAAATATCCAATAGAACGTAATTCAAAACAGCTAAAGAACGCTAATCCGCGAATTCGCTACAATCAACAAGAGCAGTTTTCTAAACAACAACAAACTAAGCAAGCAACTAACAAACTGAGATGTTTTCCTCCTTTTATAAGATTTTAAAATCACGCGCTAGAATTTTCCAGTACTTTCTCGAAATCAAAAAGAGATATTTATTTATTTAATGCACGCGCTCTTGTATTTTCAATTTTCCGGCTTAGCTTTCTTTTAATATTCGTCACGCGCTGCACTGCGCGAGAAATAAAACCATTTAATTTATAATTGAACTAACATTAGCTTTTTAAATACCAAATTCGTAACAATATATATTTTCGTTTTCTTCTTATTTAGCCAAGATTTTACTTCATTTTCTTATAGCTTTACTTACCAAATTACAAAGCTCTATGGACTTTGTTCCTGCCAAAGCAGGTAGACTTTGTGTGTAAATAGTTTTTACTCTTCGATGTACTACAAATTGTGTTTTCATCATTTTATTTACCAATTATTGCTTATCAGAAGAAGAATTTTTATGAAATTTTAAAAATGCCATCCTGCAAGAGATGGCGTTACCAGAGCTGCAGTCAACTAAAATCTTTTCATCCCTACTAATAGATGGCGCCACACGAGCGCATCATTTGTTCAATGTTTACTTATTGTACGGACGGCGGCACAGGAGCTTCCGTCGCTAGTAATCGGCCTCCAGTAGAACGGTGCTTCGGTGCACCAGGGTACCTGGGCCGAAAGCCCTACCCCTTGTAGAACAGTTTAGGAAAGTTCTAAGGTTGATGCAAAAAGAACCTGGTAATGATCTTGAATGAGTTTTGAAGAGTAGTAATAACATGTGACAAATTAAGCATCGAAGATGGGTTATGAAATGGGATAGCTGTACGTGACACAAATTTAAGATAGTAAATAAACAGTAACTGCAAGTCAGTAAACCGACAAGCTGGTGGTAATATTCCAGTGACAGTTGGATAAATGATGAAATTAAGGAAGAATATGACTTACTCAGAACATTTCAATTTTCTTCTTTCGCAATTCTCATAAGGTACGTAACAGCTTTGCTTTGAAACCTGCAGAAAGTTTATCAGCAAGAGTCCTGGCTTTGCGGATTCTTTCAATAAGCATGATAATGTTTTTCAAAAATCTTGCCCCTTATCATCAAATAACCAGTTTGTAACAGCGCTTGCTTCCTTCGGGATTTGAAATATCTGACCTTTGACCTTTTCACTATACTTAGGTTTTGCAGTAGAGTTAACGTCATTGCTATCTCTGTTTTCATCTAAGTTTTTCAGGTTTGGAAATTCTTCCTTCATCCAGCTTGGTGAGGAGGGGGTTGGTTCTTAACTTTCTTTCAAAGTTCTCTTGGTACGCTTTACACCCACGATAACTGATGACATGTCCCTGGCCGCAAAATGAACAGGTGAGGGTACATTCAGGATTTTTAAGGCTACTTCTGGTACTATGGTTTTCACCATACTTGCAATATCGCTCCTGATTTTTACATAGGTGTAGTGTAGGTCTGTTATGGTGAAACACCGAAATCTGGAGAATGTCGACTTTCACCGGTGAATGTCAACATTCACATAGTCTCTTGGTGTATGTCCGAAATATTTTCAAATACCCTTATTTCTGACTTACACCGGTCATTGTCGACATTCACCATGTACTAATGGTGAATGTTGAACATATAACAATATTATATTTTCTTCTCCGTAATTCAGTCGCGAATGAACGCACTTGAGACTTGAAATAAGGACTTAAGAACATGAGAACCTAAAACACACAATACATTCAAAATGAGAAAGGAAAATAATCGAAGTTAAAAACTTACTTAATTATACAATACGTTCTAAATGAGAAAATAAAATAACAGTAATAAAAAACTTACTAAATTATGTGATTCAAATCTTATTTATTGCAACAACTTAAACTATTATGGCACTTTATGACCTCTCTTTTCGACTTTCACCAGAGTATATCTGTGATTGTCGACATACACCGGTGAGGGTCCGAATGTACAAGAATGTAGTGCAATATTCGATCTTTCACCGACGTATTTGGTGAATGTCGACATTCTCCAATTTCGGTCTTTCACGGTAACATGTCCATAATCCTGACAACGGTAGCATTGTGTTGGTCGCTTCCTAGGGGCGAACTTCTCAACTTTAACATTAAAACTAAACATGTTGTTAAGATTGAAAATAGCGTTTTCGGCTTCGTTTCTCAGTAGTTCCATGAAAACGTTGGGTAGTCTTTCAGTAAATCCACGTCTGGTACGAGTAAATTGCCTGACTTTAACAATCGGGAACTTTCTTCACTTTAAATCATTAAGAATTGTCTCCTCAATTACAGTTTCCGGAATGTTCCTCATGATTGGTTTCACGTTCTTCTCGCTCGAAAGTTGGTAAGTATGAAAACGAATACTTTTTTCATTTAGTATGGAAGTCATTTTCTTGAAGTCTTGCATGTTTTTACCATGAACATATATGCTGTTCATTTTCACATTAGCTTCGTATTCCTCTGCCCAGTGAGTTTGGAAAATATCGTCAAGCTTGAGCCATTCCACATCGTTTCGCCGAAACACAATGGGTGGGGGCGTTTCCAACTGGGTAGCTCCTCCTTCTTCGGTAACATTTCCATTTTTAAGGTGTTAAAAATTGGTTTTTGTGCGTTAAATTTGTAGATTCCGCTTTCTCAGGAGTTTTAACAGGATTCTTGGGTTTTATCCATCCATCATCAGTATTTTCAGGTTCTTCGTCAGGTTCCATCTGGTTCACAGGCTCAGCCGGGGGGGGGGTATCAGTACTTTTCAGCTTCTTAGCGTGTTGAGTGCCAGGTAAATCCATCAGCGCATCTCGAAGTGCAGAGCTAAGATTTCCTATTACCTCCTCAAGTCCACGTTCTTTTGCTTTCTTCATCAGGCTTGTAAAAACTTACTTTTGCAGTGGCGTCATTTTTTTCATATTCCTCATCCTCAATCAGTTCTGGGTGGGTCTTTTTTCTTTTTCGCCAAAATCTTTTTTGCACCATTTGCTGGTTGGGACGTCGTGGATAGTGAAGAACATTCGGACTTTATCATTATCCGTGCAGTCATCAACATTTCTAAAGAATGACAATTTTGTCGCCCAAAGGTAACAAAAAATATCAGTTCAAAATTAACGATCACTAACCACCTACGGAACTGGGTTAGTATCAGATCAGAGTAAGAGCGTCACCAAAGTACGTGCTACACGTTCAACGTCTCAGCTCAGAAGCCTCTCCCTCCAAAATCCCGTCGCTAGTAATCTCTGAGGTCTAGCACAACATGTGCACAAGTACTTCCATACTATTGGATACAACTTACTCGATTCTTCACACATTTAAAAGTCAAGTATAATATATTGGTAAAGGCCGTTAAAGGCGGATTGCCTCTGACTAAGTGATAAGATATAGTTATAAAATGATTCTCGCAGCTTATCCGTTACCCAGTACGAGCAATTCTGATACACAAGATTGGACTACGGTTAAACGTAAAAAACGATCCAGACATGATAGCGGCTCCTCTATATAATCTCAAGCGCTTAGTACGAGCTCGCGATTCGATTCTCTCAATAATGAGGTATTATTCGACGACAAAATGGAAGAAGATGTCAGGAAAACCAACGAAAGCCAAAAGATAAATGAATTAACTAAGAAACGTGATTTTTAAAAAAATGCGAACGTGATTTCAAAAAGATCTATCCCTCCACTCATCATCACTGATAAAGAAATAAATTGGCATGAACCTAGAAAGAACATAAAAGAAAATTTAAAAGTTACCAACTTAGAAAGTAAAGTAGAAGACGAAAACATCAGGATCCAACTTTTTAGCGAAGATGATTTCCGTACTGTACAAGATTATTTCGAGAAAGCACCGATCCCATTTCATACATTCCTAATCACTAGTGAGAAAAATCTCAAATCAGTTATCAATGGACTTACAGTCCACACCCCAATAGAAGAAATTAAGGAGGAACTTAAGTGTCAAGGAATAACTGTACTTAAACTGCATCAATTGCAGCATATGCGTAATGGCGCACCAACCATGCTCCCTGTGTTTTATTTAGAAACTTCGAGAAATGCTAAAGAAAAATAAGTCCTCAATATCATGGAGCTAGACTCTGAGCGTGAAGGTGCTCTGTCCCCTTGCTCTTGCATTTTGATTACTTAGCATTTTACTATCTGATTATACTTGTACTAAAAAGGTTGGCATTCGTTGAACTATGTTCATCAGTTTGCCGTAAAAAGGCCTTGCGACGTACTGTTTTATTTTCACAACTATGGATCGATTTTTCGACTTCACTGGTTCGGAAATCACGAACCTACAGATGATTCAGGAAGATAGAGGCTATCTGACTGAAAGAGAAGCTCGTGACATGGCCCTGTTCTGCAAATTTAGGGCGCTTGCCAATGATGAATGCAGACCACTAAAAGATGACAAACCAGAGGATGGTTCTAATGATGCTCCTGCTATTGCTGCGGTTCCCCCATCAGCAAACAGCATGAAAAATGATTTTCCTCCCCGTCCTAATATTAAAGCTAATGTCAGAAGAGCGGAGAGCCCAGCAAAGTCTGAAGAAGACTTTACGAAATATAAAGCACTAGATGCCAGTTCGGACTCTGACGACTGCGCTCCCAGAGGAGAAACCACCCGGAGATCCTGAAAGCAACCAGTCAGAAATCCGGCACCGCTCCAAGCAGCCGCAACGAACCCTAATTCGCCCAGAGATGATCCCAGCACTGCTGAACCAGAATCCATGGAAACAGCACCCATTGATGATGGAAAAATTGATGAAATTCCACCGGAATCAGTAAATCCTAACAAGAATGGGGGACGGCTTCCGCCCTTCATTGTAAGAGATACCAACTTCAACTGGAATAAAGCTAGAGCACTCTTAAAGAAGCATGGACTGCACTCTGAAAGTGACTACTTCGGTCAGCAAACCCAGGACGGATTTAAGATATTGGTAAAAGTACCTACTATTTTTAAACAAGTCCAGAAAATTCTGAAAGATGAAAAGGTGAGTTTCCACTGTTTTGAGCTACCTGCACACAAAAATTTAAAAGTAGTTATTCGGCATTTACCGGCTTACATGGACATTAACGAAATTGCTGAAGAATTAGTCGCTAAAAATTATGACGTCATCCGTGTCAACCAATTGAAAAGACGAAGAAACAGTGATGTAATCAACTTCCCCCTCTTTCTCATTACTCTTGTAAGAAATAACAAAAATAAGAGAATCCATCATGAATCTTTCCTTACGGGAATGAAAATCAAAGTTGAGGATTACAACGGCAGAGCGAGACCCTTGCAGTGTTATCGCTGCCAAGGGTTCCACCACTCGCAAACGAACTGCAATCAAGAGCAGCGTTGTGTTCGTTGCGCTGAGGCGCACGAAACTTTCAATTGTTAAAAAGATAAATCTGAACCTGTTTGCAAGTTGGACACACAACTAACTATAGAGGATGTGAGAAATTTCCACAGCAGAAAGTGACTCCCAAAGCTAAAACGTTCAATGAACGTTATAGTGACGAATAAATATATGCTCAGGCATTAACTACGGGACTCGCTCCGGAAGCTATGAAAATGATGACAGAGGCCAAACAAATGTTCCAACAACTAAGTATGTTGGTCACCTTTATTAAGGAATCTGGAATTCCTTTTCTGTGCAAGAAATTAATTGATGAAAACTCAACTACACATCAAGAACGAAATCCGGACTCCCAAATTCATGGATAATTACACCAGACGGCTGACAATTATCCATAATCGAATTGGTGAATTTCAACATTTTTTTTTTTTTTTGATCACGATATTGACATTGGCATGATAACTGAGACTCATGCGAAACCATGCCATCATCTCAAACTTCCGAACTATGTTTCATACAAATGTGACCGTACCACCCATAGAGGAGGGGGTGTTATGATTTATGCGAAAAGACAATGCCCGTCGTGTCTCATAAATTCATGCACGGATTTTAATTGTGAAACTGTAACTGTTCAAATTACTTTACCGATGTATGGTGACATAAATTTCTGTGCAGTGTATAGCCCACCACGAAGTCGACTCTCTGAAACTTTTCTAGACTCTATATTGCCTGAAGACTTCCCTACGATTGCTGCTGGGGACTTTAATTCTAAGCATGCAGCATGGAATTGTAGAAGAGACAATGCCAACGAAAAAATTTTACATGAGTATGTCACAAATCACCCTGTAGTATTACACTCCCCAAGTGAATATACATATCGACCGGACCGGCTAGAAAAATCAGACATTCTAGATATTGTTCTAGTGACTACAACGGTTTTCCAATGGCATCAGATGTAATTCACGAACTTCACTCTGACAATCTACCTGTAATGGCTACGTTAGGAATTCCTAAACCCTCGACTAATACGACCAGAACTTACACAGACTGGAGGCATTTTGAAAATTTGTTGAAAGACTGGACTTTCCCTCAAAAAAGTCTAAGTACTGTTATTGATATTGAAAATGAAATTTCTTCATTAACCAGTAAAATTAAAACCGCCACTGTAGAGGCAAGTGATATAATTAATGATAGAGAGAAACTTTATAAATTACCCTCAAATATTCGTTCGCTAATGCAGCAGCGAAATAGGTTAAGAAAACGTTATCACGTGACCTGGTGTCCACCAATCAAGAAGGAAATTAATAAGATCAGTAAAGAAGTACAGAAACTTATTAAACAACATAAGGAGGAATTATGGCAAGAAAAAATGCTCAATTTGGATGCCAAAAATGGTACATTTTGGAATTTCATCAAAAATTTAAAAACTACGTACACCAGTAACCAACCACTGCACTTCAATAATAAGGTTGCGACTTCAGATCAAGAAAAGGCAGCCATGTTTGCTTTTCACCTAGGTTTAGACGAATATGTCTGGATCAATAAGAAAATTAACCCAAAATTGAGGCTGACTAAAGACATTTTTCTCTTTTTTCTTTCCCCCCTTGAAATCTCCCCCCCTCCGAAAGTTCATAAAGAACAAAAAAAGCTCAAAACGTGATGCCTCTCGTTACAGATAAGGATCAGCAAAAGTTATCTTTGCTGTTCAAAAAGGCTTAGCAAAAAATGTAGAAAAAGGATGCTGAATTTGTTAAAGTGCAATTTTAGAAAAAATGGCGAAACTGGAAATGGTATAATTGGATTTTCCTTAAACTGTAGCATTTTAAACGCCAAGACAGTGCTAGTCAATGAATGATACAAAACTAGTGTATCTGTACACTTCTTATGCACAGAAGCGACGTTATGAAATCATTGCCACTGTAGGACAGTTGTTCGAAGATGTTCTGGAGATTAGCCCCAAGAAATATAAAAACGTGAGACCTATTTCACTCCAGGAAAACTTCGAGAATGAATGCAAACATCGGAATATTGATGTTGATCTTACCAGATCCACACCAATATATCCTAGACACTTCTTTCATCCAGGAAAACCAATAAAAAAACAGAGAAAGCTTTCCACAGGAGTTGATTGCCATGTTTGATATGTCAGACTTCTTAGAAGGGAGTGTCTCTGGACCGAGTTGATGACATATATCATGATAACTATATATGTGATGAAGACTAATAGTCACTATGTGTCTTACTAATTGCATTATTAAGTATTAATAAAGACAATTCGTTATTATTAAATAATTATTATTTATTGTTTCATCCTTTTGTTGTAGAATAAAGCAGTGCTCCGCAACCTTTTCTCACCTGCGACGCACAAAAAGTCTTTCTGGAATTTCGTGGCACACCAAAAGCTAATGTATATATGTATTGATTTATACACAAAATTTACAATAAATTTTTGTTTTTAATTTGAAAAATATACAATTATAAAACCATAACATATTTATTTATATGCAATCATAATAATTATCAATGTGATACCTGCGCTTAAAAAAGTTATATATTTTTGAGTTCCGAGTTGTCAAGGAAGTGCAGAAAAAATTCAAATGCTGACACACTTACAATCACACACACAACCACACAACAGTGAAATATATAAAGACATTTAAAATAGACATTATTAAGGAAAAAAAAATGTCATTGTGTATTAAATACATGATAAAAAATTGCAAAATGTCAAATACATGTATTTGATTGCGGCACACCTATATCCTACTCATGGCACACCAGTGTGCCGCGGCACACCGGTTGCGGAGCACTGGAATAAAGATATAAAAAGAAATGTTTTATGTAAGATGCCTTAAAACAGTTATATAACGCACCTCTTAGAAAGAATTTTTTAGCTCAAAAGGGGGTAAAAGGGTAGTCTCAAAATGTGAATTTCAATCTGTTCACTAGAAACGGCGAGTCACTTTTCAAATTGTTGCCACCAAATATTATAGCTCTGTATTATTTTTAAACAAACTAAATAATGAAGCATCTGCGTATATGTAAGCATGTTCCTCACTGTGAAAGAAACAACGGTACACAGAGCCAATAAATTTTGAATAACGTAGTCCTCCACACGAACATGGGCGCCTGGAAGAACGAATTGTGAATTTCGAATTTCTTTTATTATCTATTTCATATTTTGTTAAACTTTAACGAATTTTTTATTAGAAAACTCAACGATTTCAAAGCGAGCAATGGCAACACTGTTCGGGGGGGGATTATCTCCAGCGCGCGAAAACTCATTTTATTATTTCTTTCCGCTAATTTTTTTTTTCTTTTTATATGTAATTTCAGAAACATATCTTTTTTTATTAAATTAAGTAAGATTATTTCAAACACGTCTTTCCCCCTGATGAGAGCATGTTTAAAGCAATCTTTATTATTGTATTATTTTAACCTTTTTCTTTTATTATTATTATTATTATTATTAACCCAAAGGGCATTAGCCCAGAAGAGCTATTAATTGCGTTTTAGCATTTTGCGCCAATTCGCTATAAACGGTGAATCACTTTTCAGATTGTTGCTAACAAATATTATCGCCCTGTATTACATTTAAAGAAGTTAAATAATGAAGAATCTGCATAAATGTATGTATGTGTCTCGCATTGTGATAAAACAACAGTACCTAGAGCCATCCAAATTTGAATAACATAATCCTCCACAGAATATGGCATCTGGAAGCCCTAATTTGGAATTTAGAATTTGTTTTATTATCGATTTCATATTTTGTGACACTTTAACGAATTTGTGATTAACAAACTCAGCGATTCCAAAGCAAGCAATGGCAACACCACAAAGGAAATTGGAAATTCTAAAGATATGCTCACTGTAAAATTATTTTGAGATATTGCTGTTGAATTTAATTTTACGGTTTAAGTGTAAAGAACATGATATTTAATAAATTAAGGTAACACGCAAAACGTTAAAAAAAGCCCCTTTGGGCGTAATATAAAATCTGAAAGCTTTCAAATTTTTAGCCCAAAAGGCGTTAGCCCAGAAGGGCTATTAATTTGTTTTGGCATTTTGCGTCGATTCACTATAAACGACGAATCACTTTCAAATTGTTGTCACTAATTATTATCGCCCTGTACTATATTTAAAGAAATGAAATAATGAAGAATCTGCATAAATGTATGTATGTTTCTCGTATTGTGATAAAAGAACGGTACCTAGAGTCATCAAATTTTGAATAACGTAGCTCTCCACCCGAATATGGGCATCTGGAAGCCTAAATCAGAAATTTGTTTTATAATCTATTTCATATTTTGTAAAGCCTTAACGAGTTTTTGATTAAGAATTCAAGAATTTCAAAGCTAGAAGTGGCAACGCTGTACGGGGGAAAAAAAAAAAATCTCCAGCGCGTGAGACTGTGTATTTAAAATTCTAGGGATATGCTGATTTTAAAATTATTTTGCGATATTGCTGTTAAATTGAATTTTATGGTTTAAGTGGAAGGAACATGATATTTAATAAATAAGGATATCACACGAAAGGTTAAAAAAACGGCCCTTTGTGAGGAATGTAAAATTTTAAAGCTTTCAAATTTATTATTATTATTTTATACAATACAGTGGTTCTGATCATGTGCCTGGCAAATCCTGCCACTCCATAAGGCATAAGATCTTCAATTTGTTATTTCTGTGCACTGGTAAATGCCATTTTTTGGACACATTACCTTTCAACATGTTATAAGATCTTTAAGTTCCCTTCCGCTAAGTCAAAACTATTAAACGAACTGAACAATATAAAACAAACGCACTTATTAATTTGTACTTATTTAAATCATGTGATTATAATGTGTAATAACTGATAAATTTTACGCACCAAAGTACAGAATAATCGTTCTCGCGCCATCTAACAAAGGCTTTTTATTTTGTTACTTTTGAACCCTTTTTTTTCTTAATTTTATTTAAAAGGAGAAACAAAAATGAAGAAATGCCACAGAAAAGACTGAACCTTAAGAAAGTACCAATGTCATTGTTTGAGGTGCAAAGTTCAACAGTTATCGAATAGAGACAGGGAAAAAAAAAAAAAAAAAAAAAGAACAGCAGTCAGGCCTAATAAAACTTGGAAAGGAAACATAAATATGAACCACGCTTTACCCGAACAAGAATGATAAAAAAAAAAAAAAAAAAAAAAGAAGCTATAAAAATGGGTCATAGATTTTAAACGAAGATGGCCTCGTAAATATTTCAGTGATATTCTTCATTGGATACCCTCGCTAAATTAACGATCAATATAAAAACTGTTCCATTGATTTAGCTTTTAAATAAGGAAAGAACAAAAAAGTGTAAGACTATTAAAAAGGAAAAAATTCTTTGTTCTTTTTTGGAAAAAGGTAAAGAAAAGCAATAGTCAGCTTATGATAAGCACTAACTCGCGCAAAGCAAAATAAAATAATGGTATTTGGATTTGTAATTGGTTGCAGTAGAATGTAAAAAGGTGCTTAAAATTCCTTTCCTTTGCAGATCTGTTCAATAAGCTTACGTACATATTAATATAAATGAGCTTTAACATTGTTGCATTATCTTACGAATAACAGATATATTATTTTTTAAATAAACAAACACCACATCCACCATCATAGAATTTATGTTTTATACCTTCGCAGAACAGAATAATTTTTAACGATTTATCTCCAACATTCGATTGCAATGTTTTTAACCAGAATACGCTTTTAATAGACCTTTTCAAAATCGGTTTCAGGATCGCTGAAAACATTCAGTACTTTTCTCATAAGTATAATTATGTATTATGTATTATGATGCATAAATGTGATATAAGCAAAACAAAGAGAGTAAAAATAAACATTGTAAAAATTTATCTTTTGCAAAACATACATAACAAAAAATACTTTTTTCTGAGGGTAAATAATATAATTCTGAAAACCGAAAATTCATGTTTGAAAATCTCAATTTCATATCAGTAATGCATTCGAGGTCTATCTGCATAAATTTGTATACATTTCCTTTCAATTTTGTTTTTATTAGTCTTTCAGTTTTTTGCCGAAAAAGGCTCTTCTTTGATTTTTTTATTTATGCAAGCTCTATAAAAAGTTATTCGTTTTCTTGGAATTAAAAGTTTAGTTAAACATAATCGGGGACTGTTCATTTTAGAAGACTGAAATGACTATTTGGTTTAAGGTATACGTATATTGCAATTTATCTTTACAATTTGAATTTGAATTTCGGGTTTGCACATAATGTTTTTAGACTTTTTTTTTTTTTTTAAATCTGAATAGTCATTTTACAATATGTAATGTTTCTCTCTTTTTACCCTAGTCGTTTTGAAACAATGTTATGTTTATTCTTCTTTTCCAAGTGTTTCGAAGGCGTGTAGAGAAAATCCTGGTACATTTGAGACTTACTTTTTCGGTTTTATATGAGATTTTATGTAATATAAATTTCTTTCTTTTTTTCGTTTTTGATTTCAAATTTACCGGGAGAACAAAATACGTTTTCGAAGCATATTAATCAACTTTTATGAAACTTTAATTCATTTTCCCTGATGAGTTCTGAATTAAAGTTTCAATAGAAGGGAGATTAATTATTATATTTTTATTATCTTGTATATATTTTCCCCTTTTTCATTTTTAGTTTTCGAGTTTATACTACTATGATCATTTTTATTTTGAAATGCTTTGATTTTATGTTTTACCCCTTTAAAAGGATGCAATTATTAATATTATTGAGGAATCGCCTTGCTTTGACTCCAATTTACTTTTAACTTTAGATCAGCCGTTCTGAACCTTTTGACTGACGCGTACCATCTAAAAAAAAATTTGAAACCTTTAGTACCACCACTACAAAGTACACTACCACCACCACTCTTGTACAAAGCTCAGATCGCATACATTTAGGAGTGTTAGAGAAAAAAAAACTCAATCAGGATGTTGGAGTTTTAATTTTTGAATTTAATAGTTAAAATACTTTTTGCTTCTTTTGCGTACCACCTATTTTTCTCTTGAGTATCACCGGTTGAGAACCTCTATTTTAGGTGATTTAAGTATATATATATATATATTACGGTAAAACACCGAAATTTGGAGAATGTCGACTTTCACCGGTGAATGTCAACATTCACATAGTCGTTTGGTGTATGTCCGAAATATTTTCCAAATACTCTTATTTCTGACTTACAGCGGTAAATGTCGACATTCACCATGTACTAATGGTGAATGTTGAACATATAAGAATATCATATTTTCTTCTCTGTAATTCAGTCGCGAAAAACGCACTTGAGACTTAAAATAAGAACTTAAGAACATAAGAACTTAATACACACAGTATATTCAAAAAGAGAAAGGAAAATAATAGAAGTTAAAAACTTACTAAATTATGTGATTCAAATCTTATTTATTGCAACAACTTAAACTATTATTACACTTTGAATTGCACAAGATTCCCTTGCTTTTACAACTGCATTTATTTGTGGAACACTTCCTTTTGCAATGACAGCATGTACATATACTCCTCTCTTTTCGACCTACACCAGAGCGTATCTGTGATTGTCGACATACACCGGTGAGGGTCCGAATGTACAAGAATGTAATGCAATATTCGATCTTTCACCGACGTATTATTTGGTGAATGTTGACATTCTCCGGTGAAAGTCGACATTCTCCAATTTTGTTCTTTCACGGTAACATATGTATTCAAGCTTTTAAAGGGTCTAATAACTGATAATTAATTGCTTACAAATAATTAATAAATGCATCCCCATGCAGTAGAGGGCCTATGTTTCGTATTAATCCAATAGCAGCTGTGGCATTTAATAGGCTAGAATGCCCAAGAACACTTGTATGTGATTAAACATTTTTCAAAATTTCCGAGAAATTCTTCCCCTGGCTGCTGATCAATAATGGCTTTCCGCTTAAAATATTCATACTGTCAAAACCCAGCAGAAAAGTATATCTTATTAACGATGGAAGATGGTTAATGTTACTGAAAAGTATAAATATAGAATCCCGTTTTCTCAATAGAACATAATTCTCATTGATAACGTTGCATATGAAACATCGATCTCCATTAAATGGAGTCTAGTTCTTCTAAGATTTTATTCACCATTCAAAAACATAATCTATTTAAACACGATGCTGGAAGCATTATCCAAAATTTGTTTGGAAAATTACAGAAAATAATTGCAAAAAGTTCTCTTTGTCATTAATATCAAAAATAAATCCTGCTAAAATTTAATAACATAAATTACATTTTGAGGTAATAAATACCACTACAGCATAAATATCTGGTAATTATACTTCATATTGTTAATAAAATTAAGTTATGATTATGAAAAAAGTTGTTTGAATTCACACTGAGGTATTGTTTCCTTCAATATCTCACTAACAAAAATTTTTATAACTCGATGTTTTCAACTTCATTGGTTATTCTCTTTCACTGAAGCTAGATCATTGGATTACATTGAATTCTCTGGTGACGACCACTTCCTGTAGACCGCCCGTCCTAGAATTTATTAGGATTTCTAAAAACATAGATAAACATCAATACTTCTCTAAGTATCACCTCTACAGAAGAACCAAAATTATCTGGAATCATTCAAATTGTCTTAAAGATGGTGTAAGGTTTATTTTAATTAACATGTTATTATTATTTTTTATTTTAAATCTTTCCTACACTTCTGCTTTCCTATAACTCTACCAGAAATGGAAATTAAGTGAGTTAAAATAATGAGAGAGAATCTAAATTCAGTGAGGTAGCTTGGGCTAGGGACTATGGAACTTTCAGGTTCTGCCTGTATAGTGTTATGTCTGTTGGTAAGTTAGAGCTTTTGACTTTGCGTTTAAGTTACGTTAGATGTTGCGTCAACATCTAATTTGCATTTACTTTCTAAATAACTGGAATACTGTTATATATTCAGGATGCAAAAGATAAATGTTAAATATCTGTTCATATTTTAATTTTTTTCAAACCAAAGCCGAAATACAAATACAGTATTTACTCGTGTGTCTCCCCTTTTATCCTGTTGATTTTACTGCTTGAAAGGAGAAAAATACTTTTTCTGAAGGGACTACGTAATTAATAAATATAGCATGTTTAAAAGCACTCAAAGACACGTTAATACTGTTGCGGTTTTTCCTCTTCTGACACCAGTTACGTTATTTTCTTCCTTCACGTTCGTACGGGGTTTGTAGATTTTGGAGTGAATAACGACACTTGATGAAGTATCGAAACACACTTTATTTACCAGTATTGTCAGGACAGCTCCAAAGCACGTTTTACAGTCGTCGATGAACTACTATAAACACGCTGACACGATCAGCGACACAGCCTTCAGGTTATCAGGCTATCACGGTGGAGACAGCTTCACGACAAAGCACTAGACTACAGCTCTCGACTCTGCTTGGTCGTTCTCGGAACTCCATGTACTCTCGAGACTCTCCACGCTACAACTCGCGATGCACTCGACGACACACAAGAGTATAGCTCTCGACTCAGTACAGTCTAAGACAAAAACTCGGCGATGCACTAAAAGATTCTCTCGATGCACTCGACGACCAACTCGGCGCTAGACTTCGAGACACTCGCTCAATGACTATCAGCTCGCTAGACGAGGCACACACACTCGATAAACTAACTCGCACTCTACACGAGGCACACACACTCGATAAACTAACTCGCACTCTACACGAGGCACACACACACACTGACTGACTGCGGACCAGCAGTGTTTATATAGCTTTCGGCTTGTGTTTGAGAACATTCTGGGCTAAACCGGTAAGAATTCGTTCCAGAGGTTCTCCATCCGTCCATGGAATATTGCCAATTTTGTCGTCAAATGTCACCAAATGGAGGATTTATCTCCAAATGTGGCAACACAGCCTTCCCTTGCCATTTTATGGTAACCCTAAAACTGTTTTGCGGGGAAACTATCTTACCACGCCTGGGCATTTCGTAACAATATTATTATTTTCTATTCTTTGGAATACGGTAACATTATTACCGTATTTTAAAGAACAATTTCAAAAATATTTTTTTATTTGCACAAAAGACTGTCATACTTGTACATATATTTTACATTGTTACCATAAACCAGAAGTTTTTAAATCATATGCTGAAAAACTCGGAGGAATTACGCAATGAGAAGAAATTCGCGAGTAAAACACAGTTAAGTCGTTTCTACGATTATTGCAATGACTTCGTGTTCCTAGATCTTACATTAAAAGACGAGAAGAGAATTCTGCAGGCAATCTAGGGAATTACTACACAATACTTATAATAAGTGCACTTAGGCTGTAAAATTTACATCTGTACTTGCTGCTTGAAAATATTTTTTTAATCGAAGATTCGTAAGACATCTCATGCGTATGTTTATAAAAGAATACTTGAACCCTCTCTGAGATGGCAATCCGCAGTTCCAGATGATTTTGATAATCTATGAAACTGATCACATTAGAGAGGGTGATAATCAATATCGATATTTACTTATGTTCTGAGCGATACTAATCACTTTCGGAGAGTTACCATGAGAAGTTTAATTATAACTCGCGAGAAACCGGTAAAGGCAGACTGTTTCGCTCAGAAGTGAATGTAAGTAAAAGTAAGAATATTCGAAAGATGCATATACTTGTTATCGACGAAATGTTTCTTTTCCTCGATGACTTCTATGCACTGCAGTTTCAAAACATGAAGCAAAGATTTACATCTTCGAATGTAAATCCCCCTTCTTTCTTATGGAACTAGAATGAAAATGGAAACCGACTAGAATAAAGATAAAATTGTCTAGAACACGAAACTGCAAGCCCTTATTAATTCGCAAAAAAACTAGGACTTTAATTTTTATTAAGCTTAATAAATATGAAAAATATATATATGTACATGCAGTAAATGAATGGATCCAAGCACAGATAGTGACAATTAGACAATTATTTTCTATAAAACAAAAACTGACCAGCTGTTTAGCATTATATTAAAATTAACTAAATTTATGGCATGAAATTTTAAGTCAAATCAAAATTTTATATTAATAATTAAAATAATCAATAATGCAGTTAATTAATAGTTATTATTAAATAAAAAAGCATGCAATAATTAATGATAATTATTGTTACGAAATTCTCAGCTTCGGTAAGATAGCTTCCGCGAAAAGCTGTTTTACGGTTGCCAGATATGTGTCAGGGAAAGACAGATTCCATATTTGGCGCGAAATCATTTTTTCCTTAGATCGGAAGTCATCCCTCTGGTGAGTTTTCCATCGTCCGCCGAGAAATTTCCAGTATCTTTTTGATAGTATTTCGAAATTGCTGGAAGGCATACACAGTTACAATTACACAGGGCCAAATACAGTTACAATTACATAGGGATCTACACAGGGATCGAACCAAAATGTCGCCAGATGATCGCCAAATTTAAAAATTGACATTGGTTTTGGGCCAAATTCTGTCGCTAGAGTTTCCCAGTTGCCCAATTCCCTAGATTGCCCAGTTTGGCGCTAGCTATTTACCTCGATGTTTAATGAACTTAACCCTTGTAACCTTATTTTTTCGCTGATGCTGCGTATTCTGAGTGTTTTAATGTTACATTATACAATAGATACTATAAGTATAATTTGCATGTACACTCATGTCCATAAATTAAGGATAATGCAAAATCAGGCAAAGGAAGAGTTAGAAGCAAAACAAATATGACTTATTTGTAAAGCTTATTTATTAAACAAAAGGTGAAGAGCAAAAAAAAGTTGCTATATGTTTGATATTATTAAAAAAATTAGCGATTGTTTATCCCTGGAGCAAATCAAAAAAAAAAAAAAAAAAACCTATTTACATAAAACCAATATTACATGGTTGGTATGATTGTTAATACATTGTATGTCTTCCAGACGATGCAATACAGTCCGTACAACGCCTAGGCATGCTGAATATCAAATTATCGATCTGATCTTGGGGGATATTACACCACTCAAAAAGCAATGCTCTCCGAAGTTCTGGTAGACATGTAGGAGGAGGTTGACGGGCTGCAACTCGTCGGCCAAGCATATCCCACACGTGCTCTACTGGATTCAAGGCTGGTGAGAATGCTGGCTAGTCCATACGGGTGATATCCTCCGATTGAAGGCATTCGCTTACGATGTTTGCACGGTGAGGACGGGCGTTGTTATCCATAAACACAAATTGTGCGCCCCGAAACAAACGTACATGTTGTTCCAGAATGACTCCCAATAGATTTGGCTTGTCATGGTTCCAATTTGAACTTGCAGGTCAGTTCTGGAACCCAGAATCTTTCCACCCCAAACGAGCACTCCTGCACCATCATAACGGTGTCGTTCAATGATGTTTTCTTGGTGATAACGGGTACCTGGAGCTCTCCATATGAAAGTCAAGCGAGAATCAGACTGCAAGCTAAACCTGGACTCGTCGGGAAACATCACACAAGCCCACTGTTGCGGTGTCCACAATGCATGCTCTCTACTCCAGGCTAACCGCAGGCGGCAGTGAGTTGCAGGAAGTAGAACGCATCTGACAGGTCTACGAGCATATAGACCAATCTGACCTAAACGTCTGTACACGGTCTGCCTTGAAATTGTCGTACCAGTGACTGAAGAGAGCTGACGAGACAGGTCTGAGGCTGTTGTCCGCCTGTTTCTTTTGGCAATAGCTGCCAAATGCCGGTCCTCATTCGGCGTTGTAACTCTGGAGCTACCTGTGCTGTAACGTCTACTCACATTACCATCATCTTGGAATCGTTGCCAAACCCTGGAGATGGCACTCTGGGCAATTCCAAGTTCATCTGATACTTCCAGTTGGGTACGCCCACATTCCAGACGGCCGATAATTCTACCACGCAAAACAAGGATGTCAAACTCGCGGCCCGCGGGCCGCATGCGGCCCACAACAAATATTTTTGCGGCCCGGCCAATATATCAGCAAATAATAATATATAATAATAAAATAACATATCGACGAAGAAAAAAATGAAATGTTTACTGCTAAGTAATTAACGATAATTTATTCAGTGTTGTTAGATTTCTCACAGCGAGCTGACACACACACTACTTAAATTACAAATGCGTGTGAGTAGCTTGCGTTCAGCTACCTTCGGCTTTTGGGGGACACGTGCACTCAGAACTTGTACGCATCCCCCGATAGCCGAATGTGGCCGAACTCATGGTCTCAGTTTTCCAATCATAGTACGATATATTGGTGCATGCATGTGCACTCAGTACCCAGCCATATGCAAATGGAGGTGATCGAGATTCAATGCAACTCAAATTTGAAAGCAAAATTCATTGAAGTGGGCATGCCAGAATTTTACAAATATTTACCAGCCAGGTTTGAAAATACTCGAAAATTTGCATATGAAATTATTTCCATGTTTGGTAGCACTTATCGGTGCGAGCAGTTATTTTCAGTCATGAAAGGTAATAAGTCTCCTATTAGAAACCGTATTAATGATACTCACCTTGGGTCAGCGTTGAAAGTTATCACTGCAAACAAAATTTCTCCCGAAATAGGAAAGATAATAGCAGAGAAGAGATGTCAAGTATCAGGACGTAAATATTAAAATTTTCTTGTTCTTTTCTATATAAATATATATATATATGTTTATCATTGTATTATTCGAAATAAATCTAAGTTTCTATGAATATTGATTATTTTTTGCGGCCCGCCTAAAGTTAAACCTTGTTTGTTTGGCCCAAGTGTACCTATGAGTTTGACATCCCTGACGTAAAACATCATCCAAATGCGTCCTTTGTGTCATAACTATTCGGTTATTGCACTGAAATACTTATAAAGCGCCTGCAAACAATTTTACTTCTTTGCCCGTATTCCTTATATATCACTCTCTTACACTCTCGTCATCGTGACGTACCATCGGTGTCATCTGGTTACTTCCTGAGATTCGCATAGGATTCTTGAAGATGTATGTAGTGATTTTACAAGTGATATATTTATTTTAGAATTCGATTTCCGCGTGACTCCGAATTATCCTTAATTTATGGACATGAGTGTAATTTCATAAAACTTGCTACATGTATACAAAATCCGTAACATATTAATAGTCCTTCCACTTATGCATAATCATATTGTATTTGAGTTACAAATAAATTTGTTACAAATAAATTTATTTTATATTTCATTGTTAATAATATTATCAATATAAGTAAACAGTTAAACTTTATTCGAAATTGAAAGATAACTGCTATTGTATTTTTGGTCTTAAAATCGTTTTTCGATATTTTAGTGCAGGATGGAGAAGTAAATTAAAATGGCACTCTAAAGTTTCTACTGCAGAACTTCACTCTGCCGTTTCGGTCTCAAAAACTATCTGTTTTGCTAAAGATAACGATGGCAGTAATAAGAGTGATACAAATGAAACCTTCCAAAAGAAGTTAAGTCAGTTAATGCTTCTATAAGTAAGCAACCCAGAGCAGTTATTAAAAAATTTAGGAAGTATGATGAAATTGACATGTCTTCAGGATTCATGGACAAATTCTATTATGAATTCAATATGATACAATTATCAATAGCTTTATAGCTTCGGGTAAACTGCGTTATCATTCAAAATCGGTTCATGGGTAGTTTGAAGGAAAAAAAAAATGGAATTTTTCATTTGAAAGTATGACAGACACTTAAAGTTAAAAAGGTTGATGGTTCAAACCACCACAAATTACAGTAAGACCCCGCTTAACGCGGGGGATACGTTCCATCAAAGTAGAGCGTAATGCGAAACAGCGCTAAACGAGACTATCTTTACATGTAAATATTGGGGTTAGGGGAAGATGGCTAGGAAATTGGTTAGGTATTAAATTTAAAGAGTATGTTTTTTTAATTAAAATAAAACCAAACATTTATTTCTTAAAGCCCAAATTAATACCACATTATTATTTCTTGCAAAAATAAAAACAAAATATAAATAACAAAACGAATATTCTTAAAAAAAAAAATAAATAAATAAAATTCTCAGTCAGTCATATTTAGTTAGCCTTCCGCGTTTTCAGTGTTCTGCCTTTTTGTGACAAAAGCATCTAATGTTGTTTGCCTTTTTCTTTTGCGTTGTTCTCTTAAAAGTTCTTCATAAACGAATAGAGCATCTCTAACACCACGCCTTACTTTTGAGCTCCTGTCAAAATTCGGATCATTTTCAATGAATTGATCCATTATTTCAGTTATGGTAGACAAACTTCTTTTTACAAACGCCATCGAAAGTTCTTTTTGCTCTTCTTCTGAATCACTGCTGTCAACATTTTTGTTTTCTTCTTGTTCAGTTAATTCCTTGAGCTCATCATTAGAAAGACTAGCCGCTGCTTCTTGAATTATTTCTTCGACATCTTCCACATTTACCCCTTCAAAATATGTCTGTACAATACCGCACCAAACAAGAAATACAAGTACACTCTTTCGGATATGTATTTGAAACCTATCGCTGCATAATATTTCACCAACACGTACTATTACAGTGGATATAATTAGTCTTTTAAATTTTCTTGAAGAGAATAAAATATTAAGGAACAACTACCGTGATATCGATGGAGCAAATGCTGTAGAAAAAAGAGATAGAGGGCGCTGCGCCGCCCGTATGTTTAGCTAATTAAGAGTTTCGGCAGAGAGGGATGAGAGTGGTTGAGAGTGACATAAACTAGATACTCTGTAATCTGTATATAATATTTGTACATAGTCTTCTCTTCATTAAATAGATTTAGTTAAAGGAAAGTGTCTTTGTTTGGCCAATAGAACACAAGAACCACCGATAAAGAAGATGTAAGTAAGTTATTACATACATCAAGTTTTTGGTGCATCGGCCGGGAAGGTGAGTCATTTCATTTATGTGCATGCAATTTATCTTTGATAATGAGTTTTGAAGAAACCGTCGAGAGAAATAGAAAAATTAGAGGTTCGGTTCGTACCAGTGTAACAAAATTAATAAGGAAATTGGATGAGGAATTGCAAAGCGAGAATCCGAACCTAGAAGTGTTGCAGGAATCGCTTTCAGTGTTAATCGAGAGAGAAACTAGCTTGTTAAAATATGAGGAAGTTATTAATGCTCTAAGCACTGTTCAGGAATTAGAGACAGAAGTAGAACATTGTTTAGAATACAGCGAATCCATCATTAGATGTAAATCTAAAGTCAATAGATATATTCAAAATGTGGGTAAAACCGGAACAACTTCACAAGTTTCGGAAATAAAAACTAATTATAATACTAAATTGCCTCGCATTACCTTAGAAACTTTCAGCGGCGATTTATGTAAATTTACTGAATTTTGGGCTCAGTATAAAGCTGCCATTCACGAAAACAATACGCTTCAAGATGCTGAGAAGTTTAACTATTTAAGATCTTTACTCACCGGTTCAGCTGCAAAAGCTATAAGCGGATTGCCATTAATAGGAGAAAACTGTATAAAGGCCATCGAAATCTTAACTGACAGATTTGGGAAAAAAGAACTATTAGTTAGCGCGCATATGAACGTTCTCCTAGCTTTAGAGTCAGTACGCCGTTCAAGTGATGTATCCAGTTTAAGAAAATTATATGATGAAATAACAGTTCAAACAAGAAGTTTAGAGACATTAGATATTAATTTTAATTCTTATGGCAATCTATTACTTCCTATTTTATATAAGTGTATACCGCAAGATTTAGTGTTACAGTTTAGTAGGGAGCAAAAGGTCGACACAGAGTCAACAGTGTCAGATTTATTGTTGTTTCTAAAGAGAGAAGTAGAAGCGCGCGAAAAGTCACTAACTCTGGGTCTTAACCAACACTTTCGATAACCAGTGAAAGAAATACCGACAACTATCGTAAGAGTGTTGCTCCAATTAAAAAGAAAATGGTATCAGCGGCGACGCTTAATACATCAGTCGAAAATTATATGTGCGACTTTTGTCTTAAATCTCACCTCTCAAAAGACTGCGACTTAAGTATTTCAGAGAAACACAAAGCATTATACGATCAATTTAAGTGCAAGCGCTGTTAAAAAAGGGTCACAAAAAACCATTAAGGCAAAATGGGTTAAATGTAATATTTGCAAATCTTTGTCGCATTTAGAGAGCCTGTGTGATGCAGAAGGGCAAGAAAATAAATCCATTAAAAATACTGCGAACGCAGCAATAGAGACAAACGTTAGTTCACTATTCCTCGAAACACTGAGCAAGCAAATTCCTAATGACGTGATTTATTATCAGACATTGAGAGGTCAACTGGTAGGAAATAATTCCACATTTAACGTTAGGTTGTTATGCGATTCTGCTTCCGAAAGATCTTATGTTTGTCAGTCTATTTCCAGAAAAGCAAGTTTACCGACTATTGGTACAGAAAGATTAAGAATTCATACATTTGCATCTTCGAATCCGCCAGTTTAAGAATTTAAAAGAAAAAGGCTTTCTCTAAAAAATAAGATAGGGTTCACTCTAATCATCGAAGCACTCGAAGTAAAAACCATATGTTCCAGTGCATTACCCACGCCATCTGCAGAAATTATAAACAATCTTCGCCAACAAGGATTTCACTTATCTGACAGCTGCGATAGTGAAGTGGCAGAGGTACAGATTTTAATTGGGAATGATTACTTGAACTGCATCTTAACGGGGAAAACACATCGGTTAACAGACTATTTAGTACTGCATGAAAGCATATTCGGTTGGACATTGAGTGGTAGAGTGGGGGGAGAGAGTAAGAAGTTAAGTTCAGGGTCACCGGCTTGTTTATACACATCGATTCGGAAGAGGAAAAAATATCGGAACAGATTCGTCAGCTTTGGGAGATTGAAAGTCTAGGAATCTCTGAGTGCACGTCGGAAAGGGGTTCTGGCGATGAACGAATAATTAAACAATTTGAAGAGGATTTGAAATATGTAGACGGGAGGTATGAGGCTCGCTTGTTGTGGAATAGGAGTCCAGAGCATTTGGAAAATAATTTTGGTTTAGCGAAAAGGCAGTGCGAAAGGGTGCAGCGAGAGTTAAAAAGTAACAGCTTTGTGAGGGAACAGTTTATGGAAATAATTAAATTTCAGACACAAAACAACATTATTCAAGAGTGTGAGGATACGAGAGAGGGATACTTTATGCCATTCCGAGCAGTGGTCCGTAAAGATAAAAAAAGCACTCAAGTTCGAATGGTATTTAATTGCAGCAGTTGCGAAAGAGGAAAGCTATCGTTAAACGATTGCTTAGAAAAGGGCCCAAACCTAAATCCGAATATTTTGGATATCATTCTTTCCTTTCGAAAATTTAAAATTGGATTCTGCGGTGACATAGAAAAGGCGTTTTTGATGATGGGGATAGCAAGGGAAGATAGGCAATATTTAAAATTTCTCTGGTATCCTGATAATGACAGTGAGGACTTTAAAATTATGCAAATGAACAGAGTATTATTTGGATGTAATTGTTCACCGTTTTTATTGAGTGCAACGATCAAACATCATTTAAAGAAATATGCGGAAACAAACAAAAACTGTGTCGAGATGCTAAATAGCTCACTATATGCAGAAGATTTGTGTTATGGAGGGGAAAGTGTAGAATCAGCTTTCAGTCTTTCATCAGAGGCGGTATCTATTTTGAGAGACGCGAGTTTTAATTTGAGAAAGCTAAACACTAATTCTAAAGAGCTGTGACTTGTGGGTTCAGGAAGGGATGTGTGAAGAAAGTAGGTCTGAGACAGATAGTAAGTTGAAAGTGTTAGGCTTGGTGTGGAACTTAGAAGAGGATGGTTTGAGAGTAGACATTACATCATTGTTGAGTAGTTTAGAATCGTTGAGAAATAGTAAAAGATCGGTGTTAAGCACAGCAGTTAAGGTGTTTGACCCAGTCGGATTTATTTCTCCATTTGTGGTGCGAGTTAAGAGACTGATTCAGGAAATATGGGAGAGAGATTTGGAGTGGGATGCAGAGTTGCCAAAGGAGTTACGGTGCAAATGGATAAAGTGGTGCGCTGAAATTGAGGAATTAAACGCGTTGAAAATAGAGAGGTACTACTTTACAGAAGTTCTAAGTAAAGGTCAGTCGGTTGAAATTCATATTTTCAGTGATGCGTCAGTAGTGGCATATGGAGCGGTGGCATATTTTAGATATAAGAATGAGAGAGGAGAGGTATGTGCGTCGTTTATAATGTCGAAGAGTAGGATAGCTCCGTTAAAAAAGTTGTCCCTCCCTAGGTTGGAATTGATGGGGCAGCTAGGTTAGAAAAATATTTATTGAAAATGTTTCAGGATTTGGTAGGTAGGTTAGTTCTGTGGACGGACTCCGAAATTTGCTTGTGGTGGATAAAGGGGTCAGCGCGTGAGTGGAAACAGTTCGTGTCGAATAGAGTTGCAGAAATACAAGACTGTACCTCGCCTGATAAGTGGAAATATTGTTCAGGGTCGGAAAACCCAGCAGATAAATTAACTCGTGGTGAAACAGCAAATGCATTGGTGAAAGATAATAACTGGTGGCATGGTCCATCATGGTTGAAAGATTCTGAAGATCAATGGCCTGAGCAGAAGTTTAAAGTAGAAACTGATACTCAAAATTTGGAACGTTTAAACACTTATGTTCAAGTGACTATTCCAGAAGAAGAAAATGCGTTAGACATTACCAAATTCAGTAGTCTCGAAAAATTGTTGAGAGTTACAGCTTGGGTAAAGCGGTTTGTCGCCAAGCTAAGAAAACGTGTCTGTGAAGAAGGTCCTCTTACTGTATTGGAGATCCAAGAAGCTGAGGAGTACTGCATAAAACAAGTACAGAGAGCGAATTACTTTTCGGATATTCAACAACTAGAGAGGAATAATCTAATAACACCAGATTCTAAGCTTTACAGTTTAGCACCATATCTGGACAGTAGAGGTATTTTGCGTGTCAGAGGTCGTTTGGAACAAGCAGAATTAATAAATTAATAGATGACGGAAAACATCCCATTATTCTGCCCAAAACGAAGTTCACCGAACTAGTGATATTTAGTGAACACATAAAAGTATTCCATTCAGGAGTCATGGCAACATTGTCCAAAGTCAGGAATAAATTTTGGATACCTAAAGGAAGACAAGTAGTAAAGAAAGTTATTAACACTTGCCTGGTGTGTAAAAAGTTTGCAGTGAAGCCCGCCAAACAGTTAACGGGTCAGTTACCCAGAGATCGTGTAGTCCAAAGTAATCCTTTCACAGTTGTAGGCATCGACTTAACGGGAGCAGTTACTATTAGAGAAAAAGCGGGTAACCACAAAAAGGTGTACATAGCCTTATTTACATGCGCCGTCACTCGTGCTGTACACATTGAAGTGGTTTCAGATATGTCAGCAAAAAGTTTCATTTTTTCATTACGACGTTTTTTAGCAAGAAGAGGGAGCTGCAAAGTGATTTATTCAGATAATGCGAAGAATTTCCGCAGCACATGTGAAATAATTAAAGGATTTAAAAGAATCAAAGCAGATCCAAGTGTGAGTGATTTCTTGACATCCATGGAGGTAACCTGGAAATTCATACCTGAGCGTTCCCCATGGTGGAAGGGTTCTGGGAACGTTTGATGAGAAGCATCAAGGAACCTCTGAAGAAAATCTTAGGGAGAGCATTACTGACTTTCGAAGAGCTCTCTACAATATTAACTGAACTCGAGTGTGTGCTAAATAATAGACCTCTAACATACGATAGCAACGAGCTGAGTGAACCTCGCCCGCTCACACCTTCACAGTTTTTATTGCCAGGACGTGATACATTTAACTTTCCCGAGCATTTCTTGGAAATTTTTAACAAGGTATCCGACAAAGAGACTTTAACCAGGAGGAAGCTTTACCAATCTAAGCTCTTAAAATTAACATGGATCAAGTGGAAAGAGCAATATTTACTCCATCTTAGAAATGCGCATAACTTTGCTAATCCTAAAACTGAGCGGAACCTTAAGACTGGAGACGTTGTGTTGGTAGAAGGACCAAAACAATCCAAACTACTTTGGGACATGGGTGTAATTGAAAACGTGATTATAGGAAGAGATGGACATGTTCGAGCGTGCCTCGTTCGCACGCCCAAAGGACAATTCAGAAGATCGATCCAGATGTTATATCCTTTCGAGATTTAATTTAGAACTTTTGATATTATTGAGTTTTATTATATTATTAATTATTATGTTCATTTGTGATATATACTAGTATAGATTATTCTTTTATATTATTCATTTATATATGTCATACCATTTAGTATTAATCCATTATTAATTAATGTTGATATTGTTATGTAAGTAAGTTTGTGTACTCTTATTAAAGAGTACAGGTGGGGAGTGATGTAGAAAAAAGAGATAGAGGGCGCTGCGCCGCCCGTATGTTTAGCTAATTAAGAGTTTCGGCAGAGAGGGATGAGAGTGGTTGAGAGTGACATAAACTAGATACTCTGTAATCTGTATATAATATTTGTACATAGTCTTCTCTTCATTAAATAGATTTAGTTAAAGGAAAGTGTCTTTGTTTGGCCAATAGAACTCAAGAACCACCGATAAAGAAGATGTAAGTAAGTTATTACAAATGCAATGAGCGGCATAATTAACGGGGCTGAACAGCTTATTAAAAATATTGCCAAAAACTCTTCTACTAGCCACCACATGGCAGACACCTGCTACAAAAAATTATTTCTCAGTTAAAAAATTGTTCTTAATGATATCGTCAAATTAATTAATTTCATAAATTTTTGCCACCAAATAATTGATTATTCAAAATACTATATAATAGTGCCGTCTTAACGAATGGGCCCATTGGGTACTTGCCAGAGGACCCCATGCTAATCCATTTGCCTTTTATTGCTGTGGATGATTCAGTGAGCTCTCCTAAATTTTGTAATGATTTTGTCCCCCTTGTGGTTTTACTAACTTGTGGTCTTGCTTATTTAATTGTATTTAATTGTGGTCTTTCGTCTTACTTACTGATTTGCTCGGGAATTTTGGATGCATGGGGTCTAATCAATGAAAACTTCAATAAAATAGGGATATCTAATGCTCTTGCTAATTCTGAAAATCATTGCAGGAGGACAGGGAGACTGAGTAGTGACGAAGACGATGACAGTGGTAATGATGGAGACGACTAGCAAAAAGTTATAGCAAACGACACAGTTCCAGCAGCACTGAATGATTTGACGCTTGTGGTGTAGCTGTGGACAACAAAAAGAGAGGGTGAAAATCAAGGTAAGGGGAAGTAAAAATGAAGATATGTTATTAGGTATTGTAATATTAATATTGCTATGCATTAGTATTAGTTATCAATGATTACTTTCCATTTATTAGGTTCTTACTGGTTTTTCGGAAATAAATGTTTTGTATAATTTTCCCCTGTCTATTTTCGTGTGATAAATTTAATAAAAAAAATCTGATGTGTACACCACATGACTTCCTTGTATTGAAATATTAAATTGGAATATTAAATTATACGCATTTTTTCTTGCCTTTCATTTAAACTTATTGGATTTAATTAAATCTACTTCGCCGACAGCGCATAAACCACAATAGAATAAATGCATTCTTTAAAATTCACTCTGATTTTATTTTGCTGTTGATATCAAGAATCAAGGAAATGTATTGCACCTTTTTATTCTTTTCAAAACTTTTTGAATGTTGACTCCTCTCTGAAAATTTATTCCTGGTCCCTTTATAGACACAAAATTTAATTATAGACTTTCTAAGAGTTTTCCTTTTTTCTCATGCGGAAGGCATTATCTGAAAAGCTTTTATTTTTATAATTAGGCTTCAAAATTTTCCCTTATTAGATGAACCCCTCTTTTGATGTAATTATTCTATCTCTGATGATGTGGAGTTAAAGGCCTAGCCTAGCGCACTCCGTAAATTAACTTCCTTGATCCTTGATCCTTGAGAGTATTTGTTTACCATAGCGACACTCTGGCGCTAGATTCACTTAACAGTATTAATAATTATATAACAGTTAACTTATATAATAATTATGTAACGGAAACTAAGTTAACTGTTATATAATCCAATAATTATATAACAGTTAACTTATATATTTCGTTCATATTATAACTCATAATGCACAAAATTTATATCATTTAAAGAATAGAATTATCTAATCGTTGCCACACGTTCTATTCGAATACTATAATAAAGCTAGAATGATGTATAAAAGAAATTAAGCAAACAAAACAAAAAAGAAACAGTTTTTTACAGACGATTGAGTATTTCTCATTTAATTAATTCATTTCTCACTTCGCGAGAAGGCAAAAATACATAAAAAATCAAAATATCTATATTAAAAATTACGAAGTAAATCTTAAACACTTATTTCCTCGAAAAAATTCCAGAAAAAATTAAGCATGATTTAATTGGCAATAATAAATGAATGCGTTATCTTTGTTGTTGCGAAGCTAAGTTTCTCTATATTGGCAACAAATCCACTAGTCTCCTGTTTCAAATGTAAACATCAATGGCCGCCATTAAAAAAAGGCTTAGCGGCACTTAGACAACTTTAATAATAACTTTAATAATTCTAAAAATATTGCATACAGGTTTATTAAAGGCATAAAATCCTTAACCGGAAGATAAAAACAACATAATTCAATCATTTTTAAAGCAAAAAATGTACAATTTACAAACATATAAGAGTAAAGAAACTGAGATCACTGAGCCGGGTAACAGAGTGGATATTTATATACGTTTGGTGCGGCCGATTGCAACATAAATACGAGGCGCACATCTACATGTTATAGCAGTCCCTATATACAAAATTTCAAAGTTCTGAGGCTACTCGTTTTTGAGTTATGCGAGATACGTACGTACGTTCGTACAGACGCCTTGAAAAATTCTCTTCGGAATTAATTTTAAAGCAGTTTTATAATTTTTTTGAAGGAAAAGAATATTTTATTCTGTCCTTACGTACAGATATCACGCAAAAACATCGTTAAATTGCATTCAATAGCGGTCAAAATGGATATTTTCGTTGAAATATGCTGCCTGAAACTTTTCGCGATTACAATACTTCCTTTTTACTTCGTACAAGGAAGTAAAACGGGTGAAAATACACGAGTAACTACGATAATTAGTATTTAAATTACAAAAATTATCATTTAACTTAACTAACTATAAAACTGAGAATTATCATTTTTTCAACATTAGGAACTTTCAAGGTCATGATTGTTATAAATTTTAACTAAAATATTCGCCTTAATTTAGCATTTACCAAGTTCAGCCCCAAAAAAAGAAAACTTGTTTACGTAAACAGTAGAGAATTTATATATCAGTTGTAAAAGGATCACAAAGGGATTTTATCACAAAGCACGAAGTTTCGTCTCACGCGAGTTAGTAAGATATTAAATAAAGCTTATAGAATATTAAATACAATCCGCAATTTTAGGTAACACAATAAGTACAGTAAAAGTGGGCGAGGCGCTACGTACTGAGAAACTGTTTATTCAACTGTTAAAATCGATTTAAAGAACGACCTTGAACAGGTTTTTCCTTTCAGCTCATAACCTTGCAAACCATACAATATACAATGGATACATAGATATACAATGGAAAAAAAAAAAAAAAAAATCAGGCAATCTTCTTCTAAAGTGAATTTGTTTTACGAAGGAAAGGATGTTAGGGAAAGGATGTCTGTCGTAAGGGTAATAGGTATATTTTTTTTTTTATTAAAGATTATTCATTTATTTCTTCAGTGTCCATAAAAATGAAGAAAACGAAGCGCATGAAATTGGTAGAAATAAAATAAGACAAGAAATAACAGTTATTTCTTATAAGATAAGTTACAGCAAAAAAATTGTATTGTAAATAAATAACAACAAGGGGGAAAAAAAACAGACAGTTAGTAGTTTTTCGGCCTTGTATAATCATCATGTTCCAAAATTATACCATGCATTTGCTTCATCGTTTACAAGTATACACACGTACTTGAGACAAATGATGTCAAACATCTAGCACAATTACAAGAAATATGAATTATAATTTGTTAGGAAACTTGTACACAATAATAAAATATCGACTGAATATATGCAATAAAGCAATGATGAAAGTGGAACATTATTACCGTATTTATACTGGCAAGTTTCTCCTACCTGGGCAATTTTCTCCGTAATTTTTTCAGCACATGGTTTAGAGACTTTTGATTTATGGTAACAATGTAAAAGTATACCCAAATAGGAAATTATTTTGTTAAAGCATATTATCGAAGTTAAGAAGTCCTTTGAATACATAATATAATTAGTCCAAAGCGCAATTTGCCCAGAAGGACTATCTGCGTTTTTTTTTACTTTTCAGATTGTTGCCACCAAATATTATCGCCCTATTACATTTAAAGAAATTAAATAATGAATAATCTCCATAAATGTATGTATGTTTCATGCATTGTGATAAAACAACGGTACCTAGAGCCATCCAATTTTGAATAACGTAATCTTTCCCTGAAAATGGGCATCTGGTAGCCCTAATTTGGAATTTGTTTTATTATCGATTTCATATTTTGTAAGAATTCTTTTATTAACAAACTCAAGGATTTCAAGACGAGTAATGGCAACGTTCTACAGAAAAAACATTTTTATTTCCAGCGAGCGAGACTGTGTATCCGAAATTCTAAAGATATGCTCAATTTAAAATTATTTTGCGATATTGCTGTTGAACTGAATTTTGTGGTTTAAGTGCGAAGAACATGATATTTAATAAATAAAGGTAACACACAAAACGTTAAAAAAACCCGCCTCTTTGGACATAATTTAAAATCTGAAACCTTTCAGAATTTTTTTTTTTTTTTTCATTATTATATCTTTATGTGTACTTTTTAATGTGTTATGTTTATCATTTAAGCTGTCGAGAAAAAGTACACACCGCGCATTTTGCTCTCCCGTTTTTCAAGGGATAAAATTAGTAAAAAAGGGCGGGAAATTCGCGAGTTAATATGATATGATTAATATTAATCCAGTTTAAAATTTTTATTGTTACACAGCGGTCATAATGTCGCGAGATGTAAAGACATCAGAATTGCGAAAACAGTGAATCATTAGAAATAGTGATTCCTCAGAATTGCGAAAATAGGATAAAGATAACATATATCTTCAATATAAAAGAAGACTGCAAATTAATATTAAAGATTATACACATAATTAAAATGCTGTATAATATCTCTAACAGGATCAAATATAGTTCCAGACGATATTGATAGCTAAAGATGGCTGACTACTGACTGATGAGGTTTAACACACATAAATTTAGGTTAGAATATTAATATATATGTTCATTTATACTCTGAGGAATATTTGTTGCATCAGAAGTAGGTGGTCATCATAAGAAATTCACTGTAATTGGAATTCGAATTCACATTTGTCAGCAAATTAGACAAAAGCTTGACTGTGCAATGTTTCAAACAGTAACTTTTATAACTTTTATTTAATTTCATCTTAATAATAAAAAAAAAAGCGTTCTTTTACTGAAGAGATTAATCTTTTTTTATTTTCTGTATTTATTTCGCATTGTTATGTTAACTGATAAGGAGCACATTTTTTTTTTTAAGCGTTTGAGTCCCAGGGGTACTGAAAAAAGCCTTGTCGAAAAGAACCAAATGGCGTGATAACGCTTGGTTCATTTCATATCGAAAAGAGTTAACCGGCGCTACAGTCAGTGTTTCAGTTTTTGTCGAAAAACACGTCACAATGCGAAGAAGCTTAACTTATTTACATAGAGAAAGGACAAACGATTTTTATAAAAGAATTAATGTCGCCTTATAGAATTACTAGACGAATTAATTTTTATTCGTTGTATGAAAGAAGCTAATTTGCTTTGAGAACAAAAATGCTATGAAAGCCGATTCTTTTGAAATGATGTACTACTTTTTTTCAAAACCAAAAATATTTTTAGTCGTTAATATTCAGTTGCTGTTGTTGTTAGTGTTGAGCTTATAAATATTTTACACTAATATATAAATGATTTCAATTTTTTTTGAATAAATGCAATTAAAACTCATAGCAATTAGAAATAAATTACTTACACAGTTCACACGAATAAATGAGGATACATCGGAAAAAATATCATTAAAATTCAGCAGAATCTAAATGCATCATCAACTGTAAATTACCATGTGAAGTTTGAATATGCATTTTTATGTCATGTTGTTTGTATCTTTTAAAAAAGGTACTGAAAATATGGTATACTGACAGCTGCAATTTTCAAGTATAATATCCTTCAGGTATGAGAAAGAGACAAATCTGCAAGTAGATATATATGCATAAATCTATTATTTTATTATTTAAGAAAAAAATTTCATCGTTTAAATTCTTACTTCGTACAATCACTGATGTTTGGGTGTAACGTAACATCTGAAAGCTTTCAGATTTTTTTTTTTTAATTCTGCATTTTTTATTTTTATTTTTATGTTAAAAATAAGTTACTTAATGTTTAATTTAAGGTATTAAAATTATTCGAGATAAATGTCAGGCTAGAAATTTAATATTTAGTAGTCAATATGTTTGAAGGATAGAGGTAACCAACAGAATTTCTTTCAGACATCTTCTTTAAATTCAAGTAGAAAATAATTATAAATTCTAATTTTTTTCATCATTATTGTTACTATTTATGGATGTTTTAATAAAAATATATTACAAAAACTTTAATTTAGTCAGAAAATTTAATTTTGTTAAAAAAATGTTTTCATTAAAAAAAAAAAAAAAAAAAACTCCAGCCTGTCAGCTGCTTTTAGAGCGTGCATTCGGCCCAGGTGCAATTTGAGTTTGAGACCACTGCTATATTCTTTGTAACATACGATAAGAATTTCGAAGCTCCTGCAGCGTTCCGCGAAAAATTCTGTGAAACTTCCTATGTTGACTACGTCTTGCAGACGACTACTTCTTTGAATGACAAGTGTTTCTGAGAAAATGAACATTCATACTACGGTGATCACTTCCACAGAAGATTAAATATAGTCTGGAAAAGTGGTATAGTGGGTTACTCTTTATTTAATAACGATTATCAGCCATGCGCAGTGATGACTTTCTATGACATCTGTGGTCTGTGCGTCTATCTAAGACTTTCTAAGACATCTGTAGTTCAAAGCCATTTTCGTCTTCTAGCAAAGTGGTCGCCTTCTGGTGCTCACTTCGTCGCTCATGGTCAGCATTAATGCTTCTGTATGTTCTTAGAAACATTGATCTCGTTTAGAGGTGGTCATCTACGGAAGTTTTCTGTTATGAAGGGTTTCACTGCAAACACCGTTAGTAAAATACATATTAACTACTATCATATAACTCAACCCGTACATGCTGGAAAATGACCAATAGTTCTTACAGTGAGCAACAATGTTTCTCACAGAGCAAGTAATGTAAAATATCAGAACTGAACGTCATTTCTGCAAGATGACCATCTTCACGGAAAACCACAATCATCTGAAACCGTAGGTGATCGTCTTGGGTATATTTTAAGTCATGCACTTTTGAAGTTTAGGACTTCTAACTTTCTAAACACCCTATTTAATAACAACAACAAAGTTTATAATAAGAAACAATGAATCCTCTTTTTAAGGCAACCACCTATGGCTCTAAAGGATTCTGGTTTTCTGTGAAAGTGATCGTCTTAGAAAGGTGCTGTTCAGTATCGATGTTTATTTAAGTTTTCAGTAATACCTTTAAAAGTGGTAGTTTACAGAAAAAAAGGTCATTTTAGTTTACGTTATATCATAGGATACAAACTGTTAGCTAGAAAAAACACTACTAAATAAATAACATTACAAAAAAATAGAAACCTCAATCTAACTCGATTGTGTCCTTTGTATTTAATTTATCTAAGAGCGTAACTTCTCTGATATTTTTTCCAGATTAGATAAACAAGGGAAATAACTTCAAATGTATTTAGATCAGAAGAAATAAATGATATGTAGTAATAGGACAACAGTTTTAAAAATAATAAATAGCAGTCAATCTAAATATACGATATAGAAAATAGTAATACTAGGTTAGGTTATCCAGTGAATACAAAAAACACTATAGTTATTTTATTTACGATCATCATTTTGATAGAAAGACCTTCCTGGTATGGAATCCGATGATTTCCCCCCCCCTCTTTTCTTACTACCCACCTATATTCTCTCTAATTTTTTGAACAGTCGAACAAGGCAGGAATAGTATTAGGAACCACCGCTAAGCAGTACGTTATTTTGATCATCACAAATGTTTAGATCGATTATTGAAGTCCAGTGTACGCCGCATGGATAAAGCATTTATGAACACAAAATAAATAAATAAATAACTATTGGACGACTGTGTTCGCTCGTAGCTTAAAGCGCAGTGTCTCCAATTTCTCGAAAGCATGCATCCGTCTTTTCTCAGAAGTAATAACAATCACAAACATTCATGCCTGTTTACTAGATACCCGAGCTGCATGTGCTTTCTATTTTCCTCCAGGAATCTTATTGACTAGAACGGATTAGATTGAATGACTTAACTAAATCTTAGGCAAATGAGGGCGCTGTTTACGTAATTCCATTCCGATTCTGACCGACAGTATTCGGAAGTATGAAATCCAGTTATCTTGCACCTCTCTATCAACTTCTTGAATGATAGACCGGGGCGACAATCTGCAGTAATATATGTTAATATGTAAAATAACACACATTCCAGAAGATGCTGTAGACTATGTAGGGCTTCCTGAAGAAAAAAAAAATCCTGAAAGCTTTCAGATTTTACATTACGCCAAAAGGGACGTGTTTCCAACGTTTTGTGTGTCACCTTTATTTATTAAACATCATGTTCTTTGCACTTAAACCATAAAATTCAATTCAACAGCAATATCGCAAAATTATTTTAAAATGAGCCTATCATTAGAATTTCGGATACACAGTCTCCCTCTTTGGAGATAATTTTTTTTTCCCCGTACAGTGTTGCCATTGCTCGCTTTGAAATCGCTGAGTTTGGTAATCAAAAATTCGTTAAAGTATTACAAAATATGAA
The DNA here is from genome assembly GCF_044657685.1 of Stegodyphus dumicola. Lineage (NCBI taxonomy): Eukaryota > Metazoa > Arthropoda > Arachnida > Araneae > Eresidae > Stegodyphus > Stegodyphus dumicola. Next base: position 45,816,271 of record NC_140779.1, read on the forward strand.
ATCCGTAATAACACAAATTCCAAATTAGGGCTTCAGATGCCCATATTCGCAGAAGGATTACGTTATTCAAAATTTGATGGGCAATACGGCTGTACAGTTGTTTTATCACAATGATAGAAACATACATACATTTGTGCAGATTGTTCATTATTTAATTTCTTTAAATAAAACACAGGGCTCTAATATTTGGTGGCAGCAATTTGAAAAGGGAACCGACATTTACAGTGAACCAACGCAAAAGCCCAAAACGAAATTAATAGCCCTTCTGGGCTAACGCCGTTTGGGCTAAAATTTTTTCCTTAATTGTAATCGTATTTATAAGGGGGGAAAGAGGGTAATTTTATTGTTTTAATTGCTTTCAGAAGGAATTCCAATCTGCTCACAATAACTGGATAACGATAGTAGGAACACACACCATTTAGGAAAAAAATTATACAAAATAAAAAATCAAGATTCCTTGTAGAGTCTATTAAGCTTTTCGAAGTATGAAACATGAAAAACCAGTCATACCCTCGCCAAGAATCGAAATCCGAACCTTCCGATACTAGCCAAACGCGCTAGTGATATTTCGACCATTCTCCATTCAACATCACCTAAAATTAAGCCGATTCTTCCACTGCTATAAATCAGTATTCGTTGGGGAATACTGATCATAAATCAGTATTCCCCAACGAATACTGATTTATGATCTCAGATATACTGTTCTTTTCAGAAGAGGTAGCTTTAAGAAAGTAGCAGCTACTAGAAGAATCATTATAATTGTTTTCTAATAGATAACAGAATTAATTTAATTCAATTGTCAATTCAAAATCTGGTTGTTCATTCTAAGAGAAATTTAAGAGCAATTTAACTGAAGCATTTTTTCCATAATCAGCTGTTATATAAGTTTGCTTTCTACATATTGTTCATTGCGTATAACTGATGTATACCCACTGGCAGCAGATATACAATATATGCATAACAAAGTATAAAAAAAATTTAAATTAAAAAAAAAAAAAAAAAAAGGAAAATCTGAAAGATTTCAGATCTTAAATTATGAAAGATCTGAAAGGTTTCAGATTTTAAATTACGTCGAAAGGGGCGTTTTATTAACATTTTGTGTGTTACCTTTATTTATTAAATATCATATTCTTCGCACTTAAACCATAACATTCAATTCAAAAGCAAATTCGCAAAATAATTTTAATTTGAGCATATCTTTATAATTTCGGATACACAGTTCCGCGTGCTAGAGATAAAAAGGTTCCCCCCCCCGGTAGAGTGTTGCCATTGCTCGCTTTGAAATCGTTTAGTTTTTTTTTATCAAATTTTGTTGTTACAAAATATGAAATCGATAATAAAACAAATTTCAAATTCAAATTTGGGCTTCCAGATGCCCATATTCGCAGTAGGATTACGTCATTCAAAATTGGATGGCTCTAGGTGCCGTTGTTTTATCACCATGCGAGAAAAATACATACATACATTTATGCAGATTCCTCGTTATTTAATTTCTTCAAATATAATACAGGGCGATAATATTTGGTGGCAACAGTTTTAAAAGTGAAACGGACATTCAGAGTGATTCGACGCAAAATCGCAAAACGAAAACAATAGCCCCTCAGGAAAAAATCCCCTTTGGACTAATAATAATTTTTGTATTATAAGAATAATACTATTTATGAATAATGAATTTATATAATATTAAATACACTTACAATATGGGTAAAGAAAAGAGATACTAAATGATGGCAAAACGAAACTAAATGTGAAAATGGAAGTGCTATTACTTTATCTGAGACGCAACTGCATAATTAAATTTGAAACTGTTTATGCAGGGAAATCTGTATTAGCCGGTCCTCTGTCATTCGAGGTCTCTATTGAACGAACCAGCAATAAATTTAAAATCATTGGGAAAATTTAGCAGTATCAGAAAGGGATAAGTGTAATATTAGAACACAAAAACCAGTAATATTCACGAATTTTATCCATGGTTGGTCTTTTGGACCTCCTTATCAGTAATGGATCATTTAACGGCTCTCTTTTTGGGCAGAAAGATAGAAAATGTGGGTTATACGTATTAACGATGAAAGCAGCACTATCTGACAATGAATTCATAAACAAATTTCAAAGGATAAAAGGATGACATTTCGGAATGGATAAATATAGAAAACAGTGAGTCAAGTTATTTGAGTGACAAAGAAATCATTCGCGGCGTAGTTCCGGAGAGCTAATGTTTCGGAGAGAAAAATGCTTTTAAGAAATTTAACAAAACTTCACAGTTCGGGTAAATTTTAATACATTTTGATTATTCACGTTTTTTCATGAATATTTTTATCATGAAACGAAATCTTGCCTGAATTATTTATTAATTGAATAAAGAAACATATATTATCTAGTAATAAAAGTGTTTGTTAAAGTGTTTTTAGCCCAAAGGGGCAATTTCCCCAGAAGGGCTATTAATTTCGTTTTGGCATTTTGCGTTGATTCACTGTAAACGACGAATCACTTTTTAAATTGTTGCCGCCAAATATTCGAGCCCTGTATTACATTTAAAGAAATTAAATAATGAATAATTTGCATAAATGTATGCATGTTTCTCGCATTGTGATAGTTGTTTTATCACAATGCATTAAGGACATGACTGGAGCAGAATCACTAAATTCAAGTGAAGATGAATTATCGTCCAGCACATTTAAGTCGGTCGAAATTGTAGAGTTTTTTAAAGCTTTTCGAAGCAGGAAAAAGAAAATCAGCGATGCCCTCGACAGGATTCGAACTTTAAACCTTCTATTACTAGCCGGACGTGCTTCAAATTACGCCATGAAAGTACGGAGTGAGGAAGGAGAAAATATTTTTCGTAATTACTTCATATAGAGCTGCGCTAGTACTACAATTAAAATATAATACTGTATATAGGAAGAACTGGTAACAGACTAATAAATAAATATATCTGAAAATATGGAAAATAATCTGTCCATAAATAGGTAATTAGCATCATACAAAAAAATCAGTCACCTTTATAATATTTACATTTTTAATCTGCTTTTGCTACATACAGAAACGAAAAGAATAATGTGCAGTAGAATTCTAGTTATCCGAATCAATTGGGACCGAGCCTTATTCGGATAATGAAAAATTCAGATAATTGGATTTTTTCCGAAGAAAGAGTCTACGTACACTTTAATTAATTACTGTCTGTACTTATGTTGAAAATGGGAAAGGAAAACTATTTTAAAAGACAAAGTGGTTTTAATTAATTAAAATGAAAAGGCAACACTTTTAAGCACTTGTCACATAGCTTACCGTACTGCAATTACATAGCTTACCGTGCTGCACATAGCAGCAAGCAGTGCTGAAAGTCACTGCTTGCTGAACATCTCGGTCAAAATAAGCTGTTTGACTGTCTTCATCCGTTTTCGGGCAGTCAAGTCGCGCATCCGCTTGACAATGAGAATTTTCATATGACCACACTCTTAACGTTTTTAGTCTTAATTTTTTTCTTAAATTCTGAAAGTGATTCCGATAATCAGCGATTCGGATAGTCGGAGTTCAGATAACTGGAGTTGTACTGTATATTTTTCAAAAAGAGGATATAGAGAGATAGTGATTTCCTGTCTAAAAACGAAACATTCAGAACATTAATATTTCATATAGGTTTGGGAAGCCGTACCAGAAATAAATCAAAATACCTAATTCGACATGATTTCGGTAGATGGATTGCAGCGAAACATTCGAAATCCAAGTATGGGCGTCATTTCGAGGACAATGCTGAATGTCGAGGACGAATAGAGGAAATGAAGGAACACGCCCAACATATATTAATGAATGTTTATTGTAGAGACATTCCTCAACACTTCAGAGAACTGAGAATATCTTTCACCTATGATGTATCGTATAACAGTATCGTTATCAATTAAATTTCGTTTTGCAATCCAGCAATAAGAATACTATATATCTGATGCAAAACAAGAAAGTGTTTTAGATTTTATAAAAGAATTAATTGTATGAAGCAGGCGACACAATAGCTTCAAAGTATTTAAAAATGAGAAACTAAGGTAACTAAATACGATATGCGCTCATTAAAATTTAAGACAGAATTTTAGGGGGATTATTTATCTGTTTATTCTCTTCCTTGTAAATACTTAATTAGATTCCGAAATGTAGCATTTAGGAACGCAGAGAGAAATTTCGTGAAAATTACGAAGAACTTTTCCAGCGCAAAAATAATAATGAATAATACCATTAAAATAATAATAGTTGATTGCCATATAGCATTAAAATAATATATATGAATTAGTATCAATATAAAATCAATTAAATCAATAGTAGAATACGTGAATTGACCGCCAGACACCGATTATTTTTGACGGCCTATTTAATTTAGGAATTTCTCAGTTACCTCATAATTAAGATACAATAACACGCCGAACAAATATTAATTTAGAAGTCAAACAACAAAAATCAGCGTTATATTTTCAAATTTTCACAGGACTAGTTTCGATGGTTTTTACCGAACTATCATCGTTTATGATGACTTGTTTGACTTCTAAATTAATACCTCATAATTATTAACGGATTAAATTGATTCCGTTTTTATTTTTGTAGATTATTATCAATATTTATAATAAATAACTGATTTTTTTCGCAAATTACATCTAGTGATCTGAAGTGCAATTAATTAAATCCCCTTTCATTGCCAATTAACTGTTTATCGATACACGGAAGGAACGCTGCAACACAACTCCAAAGCAAACATAAAGGTTGATTTTGTTTTTCCTAATGCCGGTTTAACATCATTGAGAATATCATTATTCTGCGACTTAACCTTCTTGGCTTAATTAGAAAGAATGTGCCTTGCTGTCGCAACTAATTAACTGTTATTTCTTTAATAAGCTGAATGCAGAAAATCACGCGAGTTCTTAGGAGAATGATGACTTCCTGTTCATGTTAACGCGTGGAGAAAACAGCGAGAATACCCATGCAGCTAAGCAGCTAATCCGTTTTGTTCATCAGTGGCTGCGTGGATAAGACCGCTGAATACTGGTAGTTCGACTTGACTCAAATTTCTACTAATGGATTGACTGCAGTGGAATTCTCCGAATGGAAATGCAGTGGAATTTGCAATGGGAAACACGTAAAATTTCCTCCATATGTAACGTAAATAAGTAGTCTGTCCATTTATTCAAGAAAGCATCGCTTTTGCAGTTTGTCTTAAGTAACCAATCATTTTATTCATTTGGCAACTGCTTAGCCAATAAACTGCAGTGGATCTTTTTTTAGAAAACATCTATTGGTTCTAGACAATTTTAGTCTTTTGGGGAAATGGTTTGTCTTACAACGATGAAGTGATATCAGTGTTTACTTAAGTTCTCAGAAATACTGAGCTGCTTTCAATGGTGGTAGCAAGGAGAGAGTTCATTATATTTAATTCACTGACACTCAGTTTGACATTTCTTTAAACTTATTTAACGTTCTTGGAAACTGAATATTAAACTGCTCCTTTTTATTACAAGTTCGGTCTATCTTTTTTTAATTAATTTTTTAATTAGGAATTCTGTGCGAAGAATTAAAACTTGTCTACCTTTGAACGATAATTAGAAATTTTAATAATTATTAAGTTGTTTCTGAACTGTGAACTGACTTTTATTTTATAAATAACTGAAGCAAGTAGTAAATCTAATGCATTTTCTACGTAAAAGTTAATGTGTAATTCGTGTGATATTCACAGATAAGTTGTAATATTATTTTGCGTTGCAGAAAATGACTTGCATACATACGTAGCGAAATCTATATTTCTTATAATTTTTCATAAAATGCTCAGCATTTCTGAAAAAAAAGCAGACATCAGAGCTGAAAAAGTCACTTCTCTAGGTCAACTACTTTCGCGGATGACCATAACCGTCTGGAGCAGTGGGTGGTCGTCTCAGGAAAGTTTTTGTGTATTTTAAATCTAGAGAGGTGTAAAATAATTGAAAGCTTTTCTCTTGTATAGCTGATCCCATCTGAGTATTGCATCGCATTTTGAATTCTGCAGATAATTCAACAGATTAGGACGGTTCAAAGTTCCGTGAACTCTCTACGTAACGATTTCCAATTTCATTGAGGTAAAGTTAGTTGTTGACATAGGAAATCCAATCTGAAAAACGTCACAACGCTGATAAAGACGGCGAAGGGTTCAACAAAGAGAGAAAGAAGATTAATTGATAAAGTGCATCGAGCTATCTTGAAGAACCACGTCTGGAGCGAAAACATTAAAAGCAGCTCGTTTGAGTAACCTGTTATGAGTAACTGCTTACAAGTAGGGAAAAAATATAAAAACACGCCAAGCAAATAAATTTGAATACCATTGAATATGAAAATTATATTAGTATTTAAAAGTGATTTTCTTCACCATAGTTAAATAACTTCTCATGGTGACCATCTTTTTGTAATGACGACCTCTGTAGATGACCCCTATTTCTTAAAATATAAATAAACATATTGATATTGAACAACTCTTTAAGGGGACTTTAACTCCACAGGATACTCACCTGAAACCAGCGTTTCTTAATATTTTTGACACGTGGAGCCTTTGTCCACCTTTATCGTGAAAGGGCTGGTTTGCTTGAATAATATGATTTTAATGCAGCATTCTGTAAATGGATAATTTGCAGCAAAAATGACAATTATTTCATATAATATTTATTTGCTTTGAAAAGTAATTTCAAAATGAATCCAATAATTCTTAAAATAACGTATTCAAACCGGACATTTAATGAGATGAGTAATGCTGCTTTTTATTACGGCATATATACCTTATTAGGCTTTATGGATGAAAGTTCAATTCTCATGTCAGGTTCGGCATCAAGTCTATTACGGGGCTGTAGTGTAGAATTGGGTGCCCCTTCGATTCATGACAAATTTTGTTCAATTTTTGCAATGAAACTCCATTTCTGGTGTACCATAGTCGTATCTCTGTCCAATAAATCAGACCTGTTCTAGGCTAAATATTTATCTTTATATAAAACTATGTACAGATTACAATTTAGAAATACTTTAAAATACATTTTCACTTCAGTAGAGCGCGCAAACTAGCGTCCGCTCTTTTCTCTTTCACATCACAGTCTCCTTTTTTCCCACCTGCGACCAGGGGGGGAAGTCCACTCCCCTCTTCCGAGGCGAGAAGAGGGTTCTCTGTCCCTTCTTTTAGGGTGGGTGACCAAGTGTTCTTTTAGAGAAGGGGAACGTTACACTGGTTACCATGATAGTTTTAACTTGGTTTAGCTTCATAATTTTTTTAAAATGAAAAATAGATCGATGTGTATATGGACAAAGTGAAGGCAGTGCGCAGTGCCGAGTTTGTGCAGATATTTTCTTAAGTGAAAATAGATCAATGTATACATGCACACCGAGTTTGTGCAATTCTTTGATTTCTTATTTTGGTTTCGTGTAGCGGCCATCTTGGAATCGTGCCTTCTTGGAGCCAATGTTGGCGTCGAAAAAGTATCGCCAAAAAACAAGGAGCACCCATTTGTAAACTTTTACCCCATTTATGGTACTTATTTTTTGTCTCATAAGCTGACAACCCCTTTTCGCACATACATGTAGTTACAAATGGTGAAAATACCAATATGGCCTTCTGTGACAGTTGAGATATTAATCTTTAAATTGCATCAGAATTCTGTTAGCGGTATTAATTTAAATATTTCTCGCAATGATGAATAAGATGTCGCTTCAATAAAAATTTCGCATTTTTCTGCTGACGTGGTCAAAGGTCATGCATTGACAATAAATCGGTTTTTAATCCATGATTCATTTTGATATTTAATCTATTGCTGATCTGGAAAATGCTGATTGAAAGCTTCAAAGCTTCACTGAGATCTTAGTTGCTGAATAATTTGTCTTCAATAAATGTCTCCGCTATTTTAACCCGTCCTCTTTTGAAAAGCCTTTTATTGTTCCGAAGCGATAAAATCGTTGGGAAGGATAAGAATTGCTGAAGAGCGCAGAAATTGCCCAAAATTCTCTCTTTTTTTTTTTTTTTTTTTTTTTTTTTTGAGGGGGGAATGAGATATTTTTCGTGAGCAGTAAATACATTTACCTGTTTGCCCTGAAGGGTTAAATTAAGTTCACCGATCTTTGTAAAAATATCGCTTAAATAGGCAATTTTAAGCAGACAGTTTCTGTTAAATAACTGACCTTTTCAATTCGGAATACTGTTCTTAAAAAATAAATAAAATAAAATAAAATACGCACCTCGTCTCTTTATTCAAAAATACAGGTTAGTATCTTTCCTTGAGAGAATCATCGGACTTCATCATGTAAAAGCCAAGATTGTATGTGCACGTCCTCATAGCCTCACGTAGTATTTTGAATAAAAGATTATTTAGTGGATGAGATTTGTATCAAGTTAATGCCTCTGACAATCTCATCAAGAACCTATCTATGGATTATGCAGTGGCCATTAGAAGAGTTTTGAGTGATATTTTTAATAAGTTGTACAGCCCCGTTAATTATATGACCTTTTCTCCCATGTGTACAGATATAAATGCAGTTGTCCCATGATATGTTTCCCTCTTCATGAAAAGAATTTAGGAGGCCAAATATTTCCACTTCAGTAGTATGTGTTGGTTGAAATTTGTATAAAAGATCTTCTAACAATGCGTTTTGGGGCTGATACCTAGCGATGCCGAATAATAGTAGAAGTCCAGCTATTTTTTTTTAAGAGCCACTACAAGGGCCAGAAGTGGTGGTCCATTTCATTATGGAAGCATTTAATCGGTTGCAACCGTTGCCTTCTGTGAGGGGACGGACAGTGACAAACATGCCTTCTCCGGGATTCGAACTCGAGCTCTTCGTTACAACAGTCAGTGTCACTAACCACTATACCGATTGGTCAGCTGCATTGGTGGATTCAACCATTTGTACTGAAAATTTATTAATTTGAGAAGAAAAGTTAAGCTCATTCTTTATATAGGCTACTAAATTTCGAATGCCCTCAGCTTCCATGTCATTTGAAACTGGGATCTTAGCTATTTCTTTTACTGTTTTTCATCTGATATGTATTTCCATCTCCATAGTGGGAGGTTTCATAAGAGTAGGTTTCACTGAATTGAGCTCTCTGGTAGCTGATTAAGTTAGGAGCCTCAGTTGCTTTTCTTCTTTTGTGTGTGTGTGTGTGGTTTAAAGAATAAAGGTATCTAATTTTAAGAGTTTGTCGCACTTTCGAATGAAGAACTGACAAATATATATATATATATATATATATATATAATTTTTTTAACTCGCCATGAAAAGATTCCAAGTAAAGACGCATTCCAGCCATAGAACTATTTGGAAGAACTTTGCATATGACACAATGATGATTGCCATCATTGTTCATGAATCCTAAAAACGCATAACTTCCGTCGTACTTTCCAACGTACAACTTTCATCATACTTCTCTTTTTTTTTAACTGTTCTGGATTGATTATTTATAAAAACATTAAGTAGTCTAACTTCTTAATGTTTTTATAAATAACTTTGGGGCAATTACATTTGTATTACTTTCATTATTACTATCCAAGCAAAAGAGTCGAATTCTGCAGTAAAATGATTCAAAGAGCTCTTTCTTAAGCCACCTCTCCACCCTGCAACAAAATACCGAAAGCAATTTTAAGACACAAAAGGCAGTGACAGCCACCATTTAAGCTGTATGAAGTTTAAATGGTTATTATGTTAATAATATTTTTAACAGCGGATATAAAACGCAAAGAAATTATTAATACAATTTCTAGGCTTTGAAACAGGGAAGACAGAATATAACAGCCCGTCTCCATTTGCTGTGGATCCCATCGTACATAAATAATAGCGATTCACAAAGCGAACTTTAGCATCCATTGTGAATCACGTGATACGATAATATTCGAATACGGTTCGAAGGGTTCGAATATACGGTTCGAAGGGGCGAGTGATAGAATATAGCCGAAATTTTAATTCTTCTTGTATCTGTTTGTTTAACTGTTGAACAATAAATTTTGGCTCTTATCCTGGTTCTGTTTCTTTATAATTTACATTATGCCCATCAAGATGTTGTATCTTTTACTTCTAATCTTACAGAAGAGTATATGAGATATGATATTATAAGAATTAATAAATTTTATCACTATGCAAATACTTTAACTAAAAATATAAAACATAAGTTAAAAGAAATCTGAAAGCTTTCAGGTTTTATATTACTCTCAAATGGGAGTTTTTTTTTATACCTTTATTTCTTAAATATCATGTTCTTCGCACTTAAGCCATAAAATTCAATTCAACAGCAATATCACAAAATAATTTTAAAAGAGCCTATCTTTAGAATTTTCGACGCACAGTCACGCGCGCTGAAAATAAAAATGTTCCTCCCTCCCGGTACAGTGTTGCCATTGCTCGCTTTGAAATCGTTGAGTTTCTTACTGATAAATGCTTTACAAAATATAAACTATATAATAAAACAAATTCAAAATTTGGGCTTCCAGATGCCAATATTCGAGGGGACGATAAAACGATTCATTTCCTAAAAGACCAAGATACTCCCGCAAAGTGGGTAGTTATCTCAGAAAATGTTCACTGTATTCCTATAAATTATTGGTGTAACCACTCTTTATACTATACACTAGCAACGAGAGTAAGGTGCCGTCTGGTGAATAGCCAGAAAAACTTTCAGTAAAGGCCGGGTGATGAACCTGTTAGGTTGTATCAGACCCCTGCTCTGTAAAACTTAAAATTATGTGTTATGTCCGTGTGTAACTTAGTCAACCACTCCTGGTTCTATAAACTATGGTGCACATACTCTAGCAACAAGAGTAAGGTGCCAGCCATATGGTGAGTAGCTAGAAAAACGTTCAGTAAAGTCCAGCTGATGAACCTGTTAGGTTGTATCAGACCTCCTGCTTTCTAAAACTTAAAATTATATGTTATGTGTGTAACTTAGTCCTTGTAATAATTGTTTCACGATCAAGGACTCATTAATAACCCTATTCAGCACGACCCCCGACATTGGTCTTTTTATCTGTATATCAAAATTGTCAAACTAAAATGTAAAAAACTACAATATAACTTCGCTTTTCAATCATATATCCTTTTTTCTAACTTTGATACTTCCTATGAGTTGTTTTACAAAGTGGAATAAACTATAGTGACTGCGTGAGTAAAACTACCCTACATCCAAAATTCGTAGGTAGCCTTGTGGATCATCATAACCACGCTTTTGCTCCGTTTTCTCTTCTGATACTATTATTTAAATAAAAAATAAATAAATAAATAAATAAAATTTAAAAAAACCTCTTATGTATTTAAGCCATCAATAATTCTCTAGTTAAGTCATTGAAACTAGTCCAGCAAAAAATTTACAAACATTAATCTGATTCTTGTTGTTTAACTTCTCCAATAATTTTCTTCGCTAATTTAATTTTTATAGTCAATGAGATACATGCCGATGACCTCATTGATCAGGTGACTTATGTAAGAATAGATAAAGTAAGAATTTTCAGATAAAGTAAGAATTTTCAAAAAAAGAAGAATGAAAGCTCACAGATAGAGAACTAAAAAAATTCACTTGAAAGTTATACAATGAAATCTTCCTAATCCTGTTAATACCATTGTATAGGAATAATAGGGATACTGTGTAGGGATACTTGATTGCTAAGCAAAACGTCTCTCAGAATCACAAAAATCTGCCAGCAAAATATGAAATCTGGTAACGCATTTAATGTTTATCTTTTTTTTCGAAACTGGCAACATATAATCACTTTTTATCCCATTTTTGTTTTAGAACGAAAATTGATTTTCTAAATGAGGCAAATAGTGATGAGTCGGTACTACCGAACCGGGTATTTTGTAACGGGTACTTGGTTGTAACGGGTACTGAAAATCGGTACATCCAAGTACCCGTTACTTCAGTACCGAAATCAGTACTTTTCGGTATTCGTTACTTCTGTACCGAAACGGATACTTTTCGGTATTCGTTACTTCTGTACCGAAACGGGTACTTTTCGGTATTCATTACGTCTGTACCGAAACGGGTGCTTTTCGGTATTCGTTACTTTGTAACGAAAATATGCGTCTCTTCTAGGTATTTCGGTATTCGTTACTGGAGGATCGATGAGGGTTCAGCTCACTTCGGTTTTGGTACGAGGACAGTAGTATCTAGCTGTATTTGCGAAATTGTGATATGCGCTCCTTGTGTCTATGAATGGTCTGCTCCTCAGACACTTCCGTAGTTGACATGTTTTCTGATATTCACAATCTTACTTCGTACAGATAAAATCAAACACGTGGTGACGTGGCAGAGTTCCTTCAGTGCGCAAAATCGTTAGCTGTGTATTTCGGTACTCCAAATCGTTACTAGGGCACTTCAGTACTCCAAATCTTTACTAGGGTACTTTGGTACTCCAAATCGTTACTAGGGTACTTCGGTACTCCAAATCGTTACTAGGGTACTCCGGTACAGTAAACCGTTACTAGGGTACTCCGGTACAGCAAACCGTTACTCCGGTATTTCGTTACTTCAGTACTCCAAATCGGTACTTGAAATCGGTTTTCGGTACTTTTCAAAGTAACGGTTACTTGAGTAACGGGTATTTTGTACCGGGTACCTGTCTGTACCCGTTACTCTCGTACCGGGTACAAGAATGTACCGAAGTTGCCCATCACTAGAGGCAAGTTAAATTTTTTCAAAGTATATTGACAGAATAATATTCTATCATTCGTAACCTGAGAAATTTAATTATGTGTTATTTTAAAATACAGAATTTTCTTCGCTAATTTAGGTTAAAATAATACGCGGAATAACGATTTTTGGAGAAGTTAAACAACAAGAATCAGCGTAATGATTGTGAATTTTGTAGGACTAGTTTTCTGTATATAAGCTATCAAAAATAGTTCTATATTTAAGCCATCAATAATTCTCTAGTTAAGTCATTGAAACTAGTCCAGCAAAAAATTTACAAACATTACGCTGATTCTTGTTGTTTAACTTCTCCAATAATTTTCTTCGCTAATTTAATTTTTATAGTCAATGAGATACATGCCGATGACCTCATTGATCAGGTGACTTATGTATACATTTTGTAAACAAACAATGCAGATGACCTCAGAGATCACGTGACTTATGTACAGCTAATGCAAACAAGCAAGGTCATTCTTCTTCTTCTTCTCTTGCGGAATATATCTCATTAACTTTATCCTCACTTTCTTTGGTGTGGATGTGTGTGATCAAAACACGCAGTGAGATTACTATGGGGATATCTGATGTTATTTTTCCAGGGATATGATTCTAGACATGGAGTACCCTTATGAACAAGTTTCAGGTAATAATAATCTAATTATTTGGCTGTTATCACATCTTATAAAAATTTTACATTAAATGAAACTGGTATTGAATGAAACTTGTAATAGAGATATAAATACATATAATGGATATTAAACATAACTAATGCAATTTTAATCTGAATAAATGTAACTGATAAAGTTTTAAGAGTGGATTTTAATAATTTGAATGTGAATGATTTTGTTGCTGTCAGATTCTCATTAAAAGAAAAGTAGCACTTCATATGAGTCAAATAGAATAGCTATCTATCATTTCATCACTTTTTAGTTTCACTCATTATTTTCATTAGTAAAATTGTATGTTTCTGATATTTTTATCTAAAAGTCTAAAATAACATTTTCAATTTATATATTTTATATCTTTAATTTAATAGTTAATGATAAAGTTGCATTCATAATTTTTATTCAGATTTGCAAAACTAAATTTTAACCGAAAATAAAAAGACGCACGTGTATCTTCTAATTATAAAAGAAACAAAAAGTGTAATAGTTATTGTTTATTTTAAATAGTATTTATTGAATGAGATACATTCCGCAAGAGAAGAAGAGGAAGAATGACCTTGTTTTTACATTAGCTATACATAAGTCATGTGATCTCTGACGTCATCTGCATTGTTTGTTTACATTAGCTATGCATAATTCACGTGATCTCTGATGTCATCCGAATGTATCTCATTGTAATTAATGAAATAAAAAAACTAGTTTTATAAAATTTTTGATTGCCAAAAATTATCACCAACTAAAGGATCAAATATCGTTTGATATGGAGATATAGCAATCCTTTTTTAAATGTCTGGAATATTAAATTCATTGAAATGTTACTGAAGAGAGAACATTACATTTTGCGAAGAAGAGAGACTAAAATTTTCTTAAAAGTGTTCGTTTGGAGCAGGAAAAGAAATTAAAGCTGTGAAAAGGGAGTTATCATCATGAGTGTCCTCTGAAACCTTCCAAGAGTAACACTTCATTTTTCAATAAAGGACAGGTTTGAGTGTTTAATGCGTGGATAAATTTGCTCAGTTTTTAATTGAAAACGTCGTTTTCCGCTTACGTACTATATTCCACACTAAGAACCAAGGATAGAAATGAGTTTGTTTTAGTGTGAAATCAAATTCTGGGAAATGTTTGCTTTTGCAACTTAGATGATGAAATATCACTCGAAACGTGGTGCCAAAAACGCTTGAGGAAATTTCCTGCTGCTTCACTTGCACTTCACTTCCACACATTCCTCATAAATGGCAGAAATTATACGTATCCACGCGAAATTAGATGGTAAGAGAGTGTTGTCCCGACAAATGCAGATAATGAAATGCCACCCGTAATAGCACCAAAAAATGCTCGAAGCAATTTATGCTCCTTCGTTTGTCTCAAGGAATAGATTGCTTTCTCCATAGTTTGTCTTATGTTCTCGTATTGAAGTTACTTCGAAAGTAAGCAATTTGGATGCAGCCGCACAACTTAATTTACTGGGATATTTATGTCAAATATTTGAGATCCTAATGCATTTACGTTTGTCTAATATAAAGCCAACCACTTATGCTTAACGAACATTGACGTCAATAAATAAATAAACAACTAATAAAAAATATAAACAGGAATATAAAAATGTATTTGAAATTAAAATATCAAAAAAACTGCTGAAAAAAGATCTGGAATACAGTCTTTCCATCAGATCCAAGACAGAATTATTCAATGAAGATATGAATATTTTGCTTCCATATCTGTATTGACCATTAACCCAACAATAAACGCAGCCAAGAATTTTTATCGTTTATGATGTGGCAGCAAAAGCAACGATACAGAATTTATTTCCTATCCTGTCTTATTATGTTGGTTTCTCAAAGGCGGTTAAAAAAAATGGCGTAAGCTTCCCGCATATGTCTCATGCAATGAAAATGAAGTCAAGAAACGTCATGATATGACGTCACAACTTATAATGGCCGCTGCCATAAGCGGACTTTTGGTTGGTTTTGTTTACATTCTAATCGCTATTGTCTGCATGTTAGCTATTCATCACTGAATAACTTCCGTTCTAATTTTAATACTTAACATGAAAGATTTTTTACTTAGTATACAGAATAATCACAAGGATTGCATATAGCTGTTCGAAATTTAATAAAATCTAGGTACATTAAAAAGGTATAAATAGTAACTATAACACAAATATATACATGGTTAAAACCTGAAAAATCATTGATGGTTTCAGTGGTATTTTATGTAAATTACTCGTATACCTAAAGACACTTTTCTGAGCCTGTGAACCTTGATAAAATCCAGTGTGATGTTATTTCACAACATGTTTCGTAGTCTTATCCGTACGCTATTTAGCGGCCATGATAAGTCGTGACGTCACGATGCTGGCATCATGGACCTTATAAGAAATAGACTAACCCAAACGGGT
This sequence comes from Stegodyphus dumicola, assembly GCF_044657685.1. Classification (NCBI taxonomy): domain Eukaryota; kingdom Metazoa; phylum Arthropoda; class Arachnida; order Araneae; family Eresidae; genus Stegodyphus; species Stegodyphus dumicola. Next base: position 45,831,983 of record NC_140779.1, read on the forward strand.
TTTCTTCCTCGTCTGAGGCGTTGCCGGCTGTCACCTTGATCACATCCGGAGGAGTAGGGACGACTTGCAGAAATTTAACATTGGTTGGCTATTGCAGCGTGTATAATTATCAAGAAAAAGCTGTATGTAGCGCCTCATTTCGCAAATTGGAATTTCTATATATTTTTATTTTTGAAATTGAGATTGATTTTTAAAACTTTAGCATATTTATCAAGCATAATTAACGTTCCAAAGAATTATAAAGCTATTCCATGCTTTCAGGGCTGGATTTTTTTTAGCTTTTCCTATGCTGTAAGGAAATTTGTAACTACTTCTTTTAGAAAATAATATTTTAAATCTGAACTAATAGAAAATTTCAAACAAGCAATTTTCTCTTGCAATTTTTATGCTTTTTATGGGTGTAAATAAGTAAAATAATAATAATAATAATAATAATAATAATACTAAAATATTTAAAAACGAATTTTTGAAAGTTTTGTTTAAAATTCTAAATTGGGCTCCTTTTTTAAAATTATAGATGAGTATTATAGCGCAATTTCTATAAAGGAATTTTATTTCAATTATCTTTCATAATACATCATAGTGCTAAACACTTTTAATGCCTTAAAAATTTTTATACTTTTAATTCTAATATTAAAATTGTATTTAACCGTAATAATTAGTTTTGCTTGTATTTTATAGTGACTATTTTTTTAAATTTATTTTTAGTTCTGCATAAGATTTTTTTTATTTACTGTTAATTTAATTCATTAAACCAAAGCGGCGGTCGTCTAGAAAGGCTGTTAGTTTCGAAGCGGAATTTTGCGCTGTTTTACTATAAATGTCCGTGTCTCCTTGCAAATTGTTGTTACCAAATATTATCGCCCTGTATTATATGTAAAGAAATTAAATAATGAAGAAATCTGCATGAATACATGTATGTTTCTCGCACTGTGACAAAAACGACTGTATCTAGAGCCATCAAATTTTGAATAATGTAATCCTCCAACCGAACATGGGCATCTGGATGGCCGAATTTCGAATTTATTTTAATCTATTTCATATCTTGTAAAACTTTAACGAATTTTTGATTAACAAACTCAACGAGTTCAGAGCGAGCACTGTACGGAAAATAACAGTTTTATCTCCAGTGCGGAAATTCTAAAGATATGCTGTTTTCAAATGTATGTGATTTACGGGCGAAGAACATGATAATCAATAAATATAGGTAACGCACAAAACTTTAAAAACGTTTCCTATAATATAAAATTTGATTGCTTCTAGATTTTATTTTATCTTTTTTTTCCCTTCATTACGCTTAGAAAATTTTATGCTCCGAATTTTATGAATTATTAAAATAACTAATCCACTTTAATGTTAATAATTTAATGATCATATAATCAAATAAATATGATCGTTTTGTAATGTTGTTATAGTTTGGAAAATCACTGCCTGAAAATTTTCATTAAATTAAAAAAAAAAAAAAAAAAAAACCAGATCTTGTTTAATTTTATCTTATTTATTTCAAAGCATCACGTACTATCAATCTTATTTAATTTTACTTTATTTTTACGCAAAATTAAGTTCATAAATTTTGTGCTTAGAGTTTTTACCGTTTTACCAAAGTAAAGATGTTTGTACAAGAATTACGCGTGAAAAAAATGTGCGAAATGCAGTAAAACGTGCTTTAATGAGATATATTAAATCCTATTTGGAAAAAAGTGTGGCTTTCATAATCTCATCACTATACAACGTATCACATTTAATAATTAAAAAGAGTTATGTGATACAAACGCCATAGGTTTCAATGTTAAAGTAAACCAGATCGTCCCTACTCTTTCTTGCCGACATGTCGGTGACGCGCGCCCCGCCCACTGGGTTAGTCTATTTCTTATAAGGTCCATGGCTGGCATTTCTTTGGTTTCAGTTTTGTGACATCAAGCCATCTATTCTAACCTTTTCAATTGGTTCTCTTTAGTCATATTTAAAATCTGTGAAAGCTGTGAATCCCAAAGCGTAATTTTAATATGAAGTAGGCAAAACGCTAAAACTCCTTTTAAAAAAATGTTTAATTTGGTAAATAGAAAGTGTCTTAAATCAATTCGAAGCTTTTTTTTTTTATATTTATTACTGATGGAAGAAGTTTTTAATTTTTTCTCTCGAGAAGAATCAAAATTGAAAGGATTCTGTACTGAGACACGAAATAAACAGCATTAAAAGCATTTTTTTATTAAATTCCAATAACATAGTAAATGCTCATAAAAATTATCATTTCTATATGTTACAAATTAAATTCATTTAAATTTATATCAGTTAGAAAAATTATAAGAAAATAATATATATATATACTTAGATTATTATTAAATTAAAGCGAAATATTCTACATCGAGACATGCAACATACAGCGTTAGAAACACTTTTTACTAATTGAAAAAAAAAAAAAAAAAAAATGCTTTAAGTGTTGTTCACTGTTTTCCATTACATATATTATACATTTAATGTATTTTAAATTATATCAGTAAGACATACTATTGAAAATAAAATAAAATTATAAAAAGCTTAAATTATGAAAAATTACGTCTCTTGGTTTTAAATCAATTTGCTGAGCATTATAGTTTGAAAGATAAATTAAAAATCTTATGTCATATCGAATGGAGCATCCTGAAAAATGTTCATTTGCCTTGCCACGTGAAAGACAAATTATTTAAAATGTGTTAAATAACTTTATTATCAAAGTTATTTAAAATGTAATTTCAGAATCAAAAGATCGTACTAGCAAACAGCACAGTAGCCTGCGAGCAATATATTACAAACATAAGTAAGTATATATCGTTTCTGAGCAGAAAAAAAAATTTACACGTATGTGTCAAGGACATGTCGGTATTTAAAATACAGTTGTCACTTGAGATACGCGGGCTTAGAAGAGCCAACATTCAGGCAGTTCCAAATTTGCATATAATTTTTTACTCTTTAAGAAAAGTTACCAGCTGGTGACCAGAAACCTTAACAATACTGTAACAGAAAATTTTGCTTTGTTTATTTATGGCTAAGCATTCAAGAGCTATCTGCGTCAGGGAAAGAATGCCTTTGTGAAGAACGTTTTCGTATACATGTTACACATAGGGTAAACCACGCAAACGCCCATGCAGCCAATCCGTTCACCGGAATTCGAAATGTAACAGAAGAATGACACATTATGTTTGTTTTGTAGGCTGAATTCTTAGTTTACAGATAGCTAGAGGGAAAGAAATCTGCAACAGAGACAATGGGAAGAAGAAGAAACTACATCTCTTAGTATAGCACTTCATTCAACCATATTTAAAAGATGAACGGTCCATCAGCTACATTAATATTATTCAACGAGCTGCAAACCTATGCAGATGTTAAAGATAATAATAATATTAGGTATCGAAAATGGAAAGTTATGTAAAAAATGTCTGAAAGATGTACTGAAGATGTCTGAAAGATTCGCTCCTTTTTTACACGATTTTCATCCCATCACACTTTGAACAGCTTTCCGAAGTTCTATTTTTCCACCTGAAGCCAAACATTGCCTTCTTTTTTTTTTTTTTTTTTTTTTTTTTTTTTACTTTCTTGTTGACAATATTACCTATTATAGCTATTATAGCTTAAAACCCATACCTTTCATAGAGTTTTTTAATAAGTATATATGAATAATTTTCTTCGGAAAGAGCACAAAAGCTTTAAAAGAGTCATTTTGTACGGAAACAAAACTCTGTAGTAGCAGACGATAATTTATACATCCAAAAATATAGTTGCAATTTAAAAAAAAAGTTTCCAAACAGACGATTTTTTTCTGTAGCGAAGCAAAAATGACCAAAAAAATGTGCGAATAGCCTTTATACTATGCATTTCAATCACATTATTTTTTCTCTTTAGCTAGCATTATTTTTCTGTGTTTTTTTAGAACAATGCACATCATAACTAGATGCTCTTCGTACTCGCATCCAATGTATTACTTAAGGTTTTATATGTTACTTATGGTTTGAAATAATATACAGTGTCTCAAAAAAGTGATGGGACACTTGTGCTTTACAAAAGGAAACTGCAATAAAATAAATTTAAAAAATATGTAAAATTTTTTGTGGGTGTGTTTCATACTTAAATTCAGTAACAATTGTTACATAACATACATTTTCTCATAATATTAAAATATTAATTTAATAAAAATAAAATTGTTTAGAACGGAGCAGAAAATGGCTCACTTAAGTGATGGGACACTTACTTTTCCATCAAATATTTATCCAAAAATTTTACTTTTTAAAAGGTTTTAATATTTTGTTGGATTTCCTTTTACTTTTAAAACATGATTTAATCTTCTTGGGATGGATTCGACTAATTTTTTTTGTGATTTCTGGAGTGATTTTACCCCATTCGTCTTGAAGCACCGATTTTAATTGTTGTTTTGAAGAAATGGTGTGTTTGCGAATTCTTAATTCCAGTTCTTGCCAAATATTCTCTATGGGATTCAAGTCTGGAGATATTGGTGGTGTTTTTATTATTTCAGGACAGTTATACAGCAGCCAGAGTCTAACGTTCAAAGCAGTGTGCTTGGGGTTATTGTCTTGGTAGAATTTAAAATCGTTATGAAGGTTCAATTTTCGTGCTGAAGATTTCAAATTTTGATTTAAAATGTCAATATACTTGTACTGATCCATTATACTGTCAATAAAAACAAGATTTCCAACTCCAGCGGACGACATACGCTCCCATACCATAACTTCTCCTCCACCATGTTCTACTGTTGACACCAAGTTCTGTTTGCGAAATTCTTCCCTGGGTTTTCTCCTCACCAATATTCTACCGTCAGAACCAAATATATTAAATATACTCTCATCAGCAAATATAACTTCATTCCAGTAATCAGAATTCTTATTTATGTTGGAAGCCAGTCTGAGTTTTCTACTCTTTTCACTTACGAAGAATTTTTTCCTGGCTGCTCTACCGTGATATCCAGTAGATCGAATTACTCTTCTATAGAAGAGTCTCAGAATTAACAACTACTCCATAGAATGCTTGTAAATCAGCAGCAACTTTAGGAGCACTCATTCTTGGATTTTTTTTAAATATTTCGAACGATAATTCGCTTTATTCCATTGGATAGCTTTGATGGTCGGCCAGGTCTTCTTTTATCCTGAATCATGAGATTCTTTTTATATCGTTTAATGATATTGTGTGTGTATGTGTGCATTTAATTATGGCAAAGCACACTAGGGCTATCTGCCTAAGGGGAGGGATGCCTTCGTGGAGGACTTTCTAAGGGGAACTGGCTCGTATACACGTTACACATGGGGAAAACCACGAAAACGCCCATGCAGCCAGCCCGTTCGCGGGATTCGAACCTCGGACCGAACTACCAGTGTTCAGCGACTTTACCGCTCGGCCGCTGGTGGGCCTAATGATATTGAAAACTGTTGAATGACTGAAGTTAACTGTTTCAGTAGTTTCTCTAATAGATTTTCCACGTTCAATATGCAAATTAATAATTAATTTTTGAATTCCAGGCAAAGTTTCTTTTCGTTTAGCATTCATGGCTGCACAGAGCTAAAAAACACAAAAATTCCAAAACAAACTGGAGAGAAATACTGCAGACGATTTTATAAATTATTGGCAATTGCTTTTGAGTAAAAATAAATACCCCAAAAGATATTTTTGTTGCTTACTTCAGACGATTTTTGCTGCATAGTACGTAGTGTCCCATCACTTAAGTGAGCCATTTTCTGCTCCGTTCTAAACAATTGTATTTTTATTAAATTAATATTTTAATATTTTGAGAAAATGTATGTTATGTAATAATTGTTACTAAATTTAAGTATGAAACACACCCACAAAAAATTTTACATGTTTTTTTAAATTTATTTGATTGCAGTTTCCTTTTATAAAGCACAAGTGTCCCATCACTTTTTTGAGACACTGTACTTAAAGAAATTAAACAAATACAGAACTGCGAAATTTTGCACTGGCCCAGTTTACTGAACTGGCAAATCATTGAGGTGGAAATGAATAGCATCATACAGTACGTTTTGAAGAAATCTTACTAAACTGAGTTCACATCAGTAGTAGTTTTAGAATTTTAAAATCTCTGGAACTGTTTCAATACCTTGGTTAATTTTGTGCGTTTTGGTATTATGGTTAATATTTTAGTTTATCTTCATGTTTGTTTAAATACTGTTATTGATACAATATGAGGATTGCAAGTGTTTTTGTGATAACAAGTTAGCGAATTTTAACTTTTCATAACATATTTGAGTTTATGTCATGCCAATAAATGATAAAATAAAACTAATACTGTTTATATTTTTAATGCACATAATAAGTTACCTAACTTTTTAGCATACGTAAATTACATGGTTTGCTTGCCAACTTTTACAAATTCTTCTAAATCTCTAAAATATCTTCCAACATGCTAATTTAATTTTTTTACATATTCTTTATTTTTCTTACATATATATACTATATTATACTAATAAATGCCGTATAATTTAATTTTACAAATGAATTCAGCTGCATGTGACATCTATAATAATCCATCCAATGTTAAGAATTCAAATACACCTAAGTATGCCTGTAAATAAGGGACCAGAAAAAAATCCTAATTGCCGTATCAGTCGCAGGGAAAATCAAAATAACTTTAATTGAGCCGTTCTAACAAAAAGCTTATTAAAACTAACGTAGGTTATCAGTAACGATGAAACGTCCTCTTACTAGCCTCTTATTAAATGTTTAGACACAGAAGAAGAAAAAATACGAGAAAAAAAGTCGTCACCATTTAAAAAATAGGGATTATGTTATCGGAAGGTAAAAAAACGGAAGCAACAAAGGAAAAAAGATCAGATCGCAGATAATTCCAGGATAAGCGAAAGAAATAGCTGAATAAAAGCAAAACGAAAATAACAAAATTAAGTTCTATGGTGCAATATCATCAAAGGATGGGAATAAATTTTACTTGAAATACATTTCATGTTGCTTATAGTTTTTCCTAAAAATCAACTGAGAAAGAGTATTTCGGTAAACATATTAAATAATAAAACGGTATTTATGAAAGAAATTATTTGTATTAATCTATGTTGTGATATAAATAAGTTGTGATTTAAATGCAATAAAACCTCTTATTGTGACACCTATCATAGATGTTCCGTCTGAAAATGGCCAGTATTTCTCAGAATACAAATCAATATCGGTCTTGAACATCATCTCTCTAAGCCAATCATATCCACAGAAAACCAAAACAGTCTGAAGCTATTAGATGAATACCTCTGAAAGCAATCAATACAATTCAAGACAATCATTTCCACAGGCGACCTATATCATCTGGAACTGTGGATGATCATTTTAGAAAGGGTACACTGCATTTGCTTCTGCATATTTTAATTTCTCTTATTCGGTTAAATAATATAAGAATGCAATAAGTGAACTAACATTTTGCTTAAGAAACTATTAAATTAATTTAAATGAATGCGTATTTGAAAGGAATGTACTCTGATTTCAAATGAATGTTAATACAATGAAACCTACACATTATATAAATTAAAAATGAATTGAATTTTAATTAGCTATAAAGAAAAGATGAACTGCATTACCCTCAGATGATTAAACACAGTTCCAGAGAACTTTGGCTTTCTAAGAGCTGTATCACATTAAAACACCTCAGAAGAACAATTGTTTAGAGCAATTTTTAAACTTTGTCTCATGTTATAAAAGCCAATCACCACGGGTGACTTTGGGTTACCGTGTAAAGGGGAAACTGGTTTCCATAGCAAAAACAGAAAATGCCAAAGAAGAGCTTTAGTTCGATGCTGATAACTGGTTGGAAAAAAGCCTCGGTATCGCGTCAGTTTCATAATCGATCACCTGAGTAACCTGGTTGGAAATGCACAATCTACAACTTTTTGCTCCAAGAACTTGAAGGGCAGACCGAGAGGATGACGCTTTGAAAAAAGATGCTTTGCGAAAGCAAAGCTATCGCAAAGCGATATGAATTATTTCCAGTTCACCATGAAAAATAGTGATGATAACATCGAATGCTTTATAAAAAAATTTAAAAAAAAAAAAAGAATGTTTGCTATGCACACCACCTCCAGGGCCAATGTCCCTGTCTTTCACTGAACCATCAGTATTCATTGCACAGTCTGACATCATAGAGTACAGGAAAAGGAGAATGCTGATTCCTTGGCAAAGAAAGGAGTAACTATTCTCCAAAAACTCAGAAATTTCATGGACTTCAATTGTGTCAAGAGATCGGAAAATATGGAATTTAGCAAGACTCATGACACAAATTTGTACGTAAAAGCTAGGGGATACGCTTAGCAAGGGATATAATAGTATTTCAGATTCTCCTCGTGCCACAGCTTTGACATCATTCCGTCTCTTTTGATGCACATGATTACCCAGTGCTTATCTCTTTACATAGTCTCAGGAATGCTCCAGCATGTTCTTTTTGTTATTCTGGTCAATCCATAGGCAAAGAACATTTAAATAACTGTTTCGCACTTAATAGTTGTAGTAATTCTGTCACTCAAAAGAACTGGGAAGAAGGACGACTAATGGCTAATGGCAATCAATGACTAGGAATTCGTAAATAAATAAACAACTTTTGGGGAAAATGACTAAAAAATCGCTTGTCTTTTTGTTAATGATAAGGCTTGTACAAAAATAATTTGAAATAGCTGTACTTTCGAAACAGATGGATGTGGGACAGCACTCTTTTAAGAAGTAGTCACCTTAAAAAGCAGAATTACTGGCGATATAATTACTGGTGTTTGCCTTTGTTCTCCGAAATAATGTTCATTTTCAGAAGTAGTCATCTACAAAAGGTGGCCATTATGAGAGATTTCATTATAATTCTTCAATGCGGTGCAAAATTCATTTAAGAATTCTCTCTCCTTTGTCGGTTGTAACCTCTTTGTACGATTTAGTAGTAATACATTTTGTGATTGTGGTTAAGGTTTGACCTTCATTTTTTGACTTAGGTGCTACATGTTATTCGTCTTTGAAATTACATGAGTGATTGCTGCATTTCCCGCTAAGAACACATATACCAATACGCTAAGTACACCGATATATCTTCAACCAATTTATATAACCCCTCAAACTATAAGAAAAGAGGTTTTTGTGTAGTTGAAGCGCGATCAGAGGAAATTTTCAGCAAATTTTCCGTTCAAAACGCATAATTAGCTTTTAGATTATCATAAACAAAAGTTTCTTAAAGAATATTAAGGAAGCTGATTTTAATCCTTCAAAACAACAACAAAACTAAATGACCGTCTTCGATTGTAGTAACAACCAAGCAAGGAGTAAAAATGAAATTTACATCTCTTCAGCCTTTAGTATAGGATTACTCTCAGTACTCAAATACTTTCTTACTGAAAAAAAGTAATAATAAAATAAATAATAATAATAATAATTCACAGTTAGGATACCAATAACACATAGTTATAGGTAGAATAATCTTTTAATTTTGCTTATATTAAAATTTTCATTAAATGCAAATAGAATATAGTATTCATTTTTTTGGTGAAAATCGGCCACCTTCATACTTTATTTTAGTGTCTATGAAGTACAGTAAACTGTCCTGTGGTGACTACCCTGAAAGTCGCTAGTGTTTCTGATAGCATAAATAAACATCACTACAGAACATTAACTCTCTAATACGACCACTTCTGCAGAAGATCAAAATCACCTGGAACCACAAATAGTCATCTTAGGGAGAATTTCCTGTACTTGACCTGAAATATGATGTCAAGATCAAGGATCAAGGAAGTTCGTGTTACGGAGTTCTTAGGCATAAACGCCTTTACCTCCACATCATCTGAAGAATGAAATGTCATCATCAAAAGGGGGAATTTTCTAATACGGTAAAAATTTTGTTAAGCCGAAAAAAGCTTTAAGAATAAGTGCCTTCACACTGAGAACAAATATAAAAAACTCAGAAGGTCTAATTTTGCGCCAAAATAACGGCCAGAATAAATAAGGGCCAATTGATGTCAAGACTTTCGTCAGTTCTAGGAACGAATTACACTTCAGACACTATCGCATCTCCGAATAGCTTCCGACTGTTACTTCACCGTGAAGCATTCCTAAGAAATCCACCAACAGTTGTAGACGACTTTAGCCTTCTGTAAAGGAGGTGTGCAATACCAATGCTTATTTATGCTTCTAAAAAGAAAAGGAGAAATAGTTAAGTAGAATTAGAAGAAGAGAACAGAAGTAGTACAGAGCAGATGGAAGTAGTAGAAGATAGAAATAATTACTAAGTTCACTTTAAAAGAAGTAGTTACTAAGAGAAGTTTCACTGTACTACATTTATTTTACAAAATTGGATAATATATGATTATTCTGGAAAGAGAGTGAGAAAAATCGGTCTGTTTCGCTTTAATTCAGTTTTAATCTCATTTCAAAGTTGAACATTTTTAACTGTTAAAACTCGTTTTAATTATTTGGTGGAAAAAATTCACTGTCAGATAATTCTGCTTTCCCGAAAATTATCTTTCAAAAATTAATTCTTCCTCCACTGACTATTTTGTATACTTTTCAAGATGATTAATATACAGTTCCGTAGCTGGATGAATTCTGTTGTTGTTTTTCAAATAACGAAACCTATCAGTTTTTTATAAATCATTCTAATTGTAAACCGTTCAAAATCCGGGAGGAAGAGGACAAGTAAATTGCAGTCTGTTTTCACGTATAAGGTATTTTCTTCCTCCTTTCCGTATGCATTCGTAGTGGAATTGGAAGCATACTCAAAGCGTAGTCGAGAGTTTTATTGTTCGAGTCCCGGCGACGGCACTGCACATTTCTCCCGTCTTGAGCATCAAAAATTGGTAAAGTTTTACAAAATATGAAATCAATAATAAAAAAAAATTCCAAATTTGCGCTTCCAGATGCCCATATTCGGGTGAAGACGTACGTTATTCAAAATTTTATGATTTAAGGTACCGTTGTTTTATCACAGTGCGAGAGATATACATACATTTATGCGGATTCTTCATTATTCAATTTCTTTAAATATAATACAGGCCTCTCATATTTGGTGGCAACAATTTAAAAATTGTTTCGCCGTTTATACCGAATCAACGCAAAATGCCAAAACGAAATTAATAGCCCTTCTAGGCAAATTGACCCTTTGCGCTAAAAAAATGTGAAACATTATTAAAATTATAAAAAAATACGATTATGTGCGAGTTATATAAGAAATGAAAACAGAAATATCCCAAGTTACAACATGGTGACAAATAACATAAACATGTTCATAAACATTATCAAATTAATATACTAGGAATTAAATACCGTTTAATTTACTTAAATTACATTATTAAAGCAACAAAATACAGATTTTAAATTATTGAAAATTACTTATTGCTTTTAAATCGCTCAGTCTGTTAATCACAGGGATAAATTTTTAAAGATAAATTAGGTCTTATCTTTGCCGAATAGCAGTATACAGAGGACCGGCTACATGCGACGGCCATGCGAGAGTCCTTTGCTTCGCATAGTGGCAAAACACTGCTGCTAAATCTCTCAGTTTGCTAATCAGTAAAAATTTCAGACACAGATTTGTGAGATCGGGCAAACAACAGCCCTGTGGGTTTTGAATTAGTCTAAGGCACCCGTAAATCATTAATTAATTAGTTTTTAAAAAGTATTAAATGTATTCTGTATCTTAAGATGACGGATCTCAAAAAGTCCAAGTGAGGACCTTCCCATACCATAAATTTGCCACTGAACCGATTGATTAAATGTGAAAGATAACTGAAAGACCTCATTGAGGAATGGAAGTATTCTGAGAATCCGCCAGGCACAAGGCGCATGGAAAATAAATTAAAGATCTTATGATCCATGCAGTGGCAACACTTGTCAAAGACTACTTCTCTTGCATGCATTCTTCTCATCTGTTAGTTCTGGCACGAGTGGATATTACATGATTTCGAGAAATAAGAAATTCTGAAAAAGCAGGGTTATTTGATTCTGAGCTATTTCTGTTCTGATCTCACAAAATTATCTTCATTCTGATATACACAGGTATTACCAAAATTTATGCTGTCTGTTTACAAAGTCTTCAGTATTTTACAGGACTCTGGGCAGCTTCCGAGACTTACATTGATGGCAGTAGTTGATGGTTGTAGACTCGAAAAATTTAAATAAAAAACTCTGAAAGCTTTCAGATTTGATATTATGTCTAAACACGAGGAGGTGGGTTTTTTTTTTTTTTTTTTTTTTTTTTTTCCCCATTTAGACACACATACACCTTATAACTGCATTTGGGCTAACGCCACATTGTGCTAAAAATATTTAAAAGCAGCATATTTTTAGAATTTTGGATAGACAATCTCATGCGCTGGCGATAAAAATGTTTTATTCCTTAGTGTTGCCAGTACTCGCTTTGAAATTAATGAGTTTTTTAATCAAAAAATCGTTAAAGTTTTATAAAATATGAAATAGACAATAAAACAAATTCCAGATTCCAAATTCGAGCTTCCGGATGCTTATGTTCGGGTTGAGGACCATGTTATTCAATATTTCATGATTCTAGGTATCTCTGTTTTTTTCACAATGCGAGAAATATATATACTTTCATGTAGATTCTTCATTACTTAGTTTCTTTAAATATAATACAGGGCGAAATTATTTGGTGGCAGCAATTTGAAAAGTGATTCGACGCAAAATGCCGTTTTCAGACTAATAACCCTTCTTGGCTAACCCCCATTTGGGCTAATGAAAACAATTTAAAACATTCTTATAATCATATCACATACTAAAAGATGGCCCAGCCGGTATAATGGTTAGGTTAGCCTACTGCGGTACCAAAGACCTTGGGTTCGAATCCCGCATAAGACGTGGATGTTTGTAACTATATAGTGTCCGTGCGGCATGGGGGCATTCTAAATACGCGGCGAGCCGGAAGTCCTCTCATGTGCTTTGGTGGAAGGGGAGAGAAGTGGGATACCCTCGGACCACCCTCCGGAGTACTTTCCCTCAAAACTGGGGTGGAAAAATAGAAGTCCAACCTCTCTTTGGAGTTGGCTCTGGCAACTATTGTTCTATGTAATATGGGCATGACAACAACAACTTACTAAAGCATACTGCACTAAAATCAGGGACGAGAATGTTTAGTCACCTTATTAACATAACGCGATGATAAACGAATCTGAATACTGAAACCCTTTTACGATTGGGAACAATGCCATTAGTAACGTAAAAATTATGTAAGCCTCAATTTTTTGGTTAATATTTGAGGAGAAAAAATATAGCTGCGATTTTATTTGATGTAATTTTCTCATATTTGTTCTACTTCAGTGTCCAAGTGATTTGAATGAGCAACAATTTAACGACTTATTTCTAAAATCCAGTAACCCTCGAAGCGATTATGCGTAGCGGTCACGGTAACTAACAGCCAATCAGAAGAGATCGCATGTGTTCAAAAGAGCGCGTGAAGTATGTCCGTTCGAAGATAATGGAGATATTTCGGTACAGACGCTTATTGTAAACACGTCAATAATTTTAAGTTATAAAAATAGTTTTCGATTAATAATTAATATATTTTAGTTCAAATATAGAAATCACATAACACTGATTTGCATCTTATGTTTAATTTTATAAGTATCATATCAAAATAATTATTACAAAACAACTTAAAATACAAATCTGAAAGGTTTCAAATTTTAAATTACGTCCAAAAGGGCATTTTTTAAAACATTTTGTCTGTTACCTTTATTTATTAAATAAGACGTTCTTCGCACTTAAACCATAAAATTCAGTTCAAGAGCAATATCGCAAAATAATTTTTAATTGAGCATATCTTTAGAATCTCCGATACGCAGTCTTACGCGCTGGAGATAAAAATGTTTTTTCTGTACAACGTTGCCATTGCTCGCTTTGAAATCCTTGAGTTTGTTAATTAAAAATTCTTTAAAGACTTTCAAAATATGAAATCGATAATAAAACAAATTCTAAATTTCAAATCTGGGCTTCCACATGCCCATATTTGCAGTAGGATTACATCATTCAAAATTCGATGGCTCTATGTACTGTTGTTTTATAAAAATGCGAGAAATATACATACATTTATGCAGATTTTCATTATTTAATTTCTTCAAATATAATGCAGGACTCTTAACATTCGGTGGCAACAGTTTGAAAAGTGAAATGGACATTTATAGTGAACCAACGCAAAATCGCAAAACGAAAACAATAGTCCTTCAGGGACTAAGCCTCTTTGGACTAATAATTCCAGTTATAATACCATTTATATCAGAGATGGGCAAACGTTTTCGGTCGCGGGGCCAAAAATCGGGAAAAAAAAAAAAAAAAAAAAGTTTGGCGGGCCAAGATAATTTTTTCTAAAATTTTAGAAACAATGTACAAGTATTACAATTTCAATATATTAATGAGATGAATGAAATTGCGATTTCATTTTTAAAAGTTCCTTATATTGAGGTTCGAAGTGAGATATACTGATTCTAAGGAATGAGGTTAAGTGCTCATTTGTCAGTATACTTCTGAAATAATTCTTTCTAAGGTTCATAGTTCAAAACACTTTAGCACTGATTTTCTGAGCGTGAGATATTAAATTTGGGAAACTTACTTTCGATAATAATTTGTAAAACTTTAACTTTGGCATATTTAGAAACAACTTCTTGAGATGATTGTTAGATTGCAACTCAATTAATTTAAGCTGCAAATCTGACCTCACTGCTTCACAATTTATGTTGAAAGACATGGTAAAATTATCCAATTATGTCTGAATGGCACTGAAATCTTCAACCTTGGCACTGAAACCTTCCGGCGGGCCGTAGTTTGCCCATCCCTGATTTATAGCACGAATTAGTACTTGAAAACGCCCTAAAAATGAGAAATAAAAGAAAAAATAATTTACAAATATGCTTAATTAACTAAACCAAGGTATACTTAAGACAGACCAAACTGAGTACCTCTTAGTATTAACTTTCTTTAAAAGAGGGAATTTTAGACTTAGATTTTTCTGTCCATGGAATAACGAGGAATTAAGAAGAGCTCTGTGAAGGGGGAGAAAAAGAATAACATATTTTTAGCCCAAAGAGCCAATTTGCTAAGAAGGGCTATTAATTTCCTTTTAGCATTTTGCGTTGATTCACTATAAATGGCTTTCACTTTTCAAATTGTTGCCACCAAATATTACAGCCCCGTAATATATTTAAAGAAATTAAGTAATATAGAATTTTTACGAATGTATGTATGTTTCTCGCAATGTGAAAAAACAACGGTACCTATGGACATAAAAGTTTGAATAACGTAGTCCTCCACTCGAATATGGTCATTTAGAATTTGTTTCATTATCGATTTCATATTCTGTAAAACTTTAACGAATTTTAGTTTAAGAAATTCAAAGATTTCAAAGGGAGAAACGACGACACTATATGTGGGGAAAAAAATTATCTCCAGCGCACGAGACTATGTATCGGATATTCTAAAGATATGCTCTTTTCAAAATTATGTTGCGATATTGCTGTTGAATTGAATTTTCTGATTTAAGTGCGAATAACATGATATTTAATAAATAAAGTCAAAACACAAAACGTTAAAAATAGCCTCTTTTTGGGCGTAATATAAAATCTGAAAGCCTTCAGACTTTTTATCATATTTCCTGACTCATAAAACTCTTGTTTCAATATTTTTATAAATGCAATAGGCAAAGGAATAAGTGGGTCTGTTCATCGTTTCGAAAGCAAAATCGAAAGCTTGAAATTGAATTCTTTATTTGAAGAGAAGAAACATCATGTTGTTTGCAATGCTGTGTTTTGTGTCACTGGATTCAGTGATTTCGCAAGCTTTTATACTCGTACATGCTATGTGTGTCATGGCTGCAGCTCGGATTTGATTTTAGGCGGGGGGGGGGGAGCCTGCGACTTTTTTCTAAAATGTCAGTGTTTTTGGAACTGTGTTCTGTTTATAACCAATGCATGAAAGACAGCTTGATGCATGCTCTGTCATCTCCAGACCTTTCATTGTCCGACCAATGTCACATACAATATAGTTCCATATCATTCAAGCAACCAATCATTGGAATTTAAAATGAATAATAACTATTTTCACAAAAATGAATAATAAAATGAAACATTCTGAAGATGTTGCCGAAATATATATATTTTGTAACTATGACGCTTAGATAATTTTTGGCATCAAAAAATGTGAATTGCGAAAATTTTTTCTAGGAATGAATAAAGAAAAACATTTCACTATTACAAGATTCTTAGATACATAAATCTCTCTCTTTTAATGTGCTCTTCCTCACGGAAGATCAGGAAAGTTTTATGTTAAAAAGATCATGGATAGAAGAAGGAATGGGAAAAAAAAAAAAAAAAAAAAAAAAAAATGCTTAAATTAGATCACGCATCTTGTTAAAGCCGTAAAGTAAAATAATTAATCATATCCCAAACCTTTGCTTGTTCTAAAAGCAAAATTGTGAAACTTAAAATTTAAAATTTGGTATACCAGCCTTCAATAATGCTCTTTACCCTTATTTAATATTAAAGTAATACAATTTTTATAAGATTATTATTATTATTTTAAACGATTTTGTCTTTCTGAAGACATTTTTGCTCACAGAATATCCTACAGTTCAGATTTTGTCAGGCTGTCAATTAACTATTAAGGTACAGATAAAAATGACTGGTACTTATTTCGGCTGTCTATATATAACACTGCAGAGAGGATTTTTAAAAGTCATATATTTATTAAAAATTTGATAATATTATCAAGTAAATCATGTTTTTGAAAAGTATAAATATCTATCAGACTATCAAGAGAGTAAGGAGGTTTCATATCCCAAATTTTTTATTTGCTGTTTTTTTGACATCGTCATATGTGGCCAGGCGTTATTTGAAGTAATAAGACTTCATGTCTCTTTATAAGTACTGATTTCTTGTAATGCATTTGCCGTAAATTTGTGAAACGTCAAGCTGCATTTATAGTTTTACCTTATGGAAAAAATCAGTAGTTAAGAGGAATTAGTAAAAGAGCTACTATATTAATGAACATCGAATAACACTAGCAGAAGACCACCATATATAGTAAACAATATCTTCTTCGGATACAAAAGTGCCTTTGGAATACTTCCTGGAATATTTTATAGTCTCGATCACTGCGAATAATTTGTACAAGTATCATAGAACATCCACTTCTCAGCGACAATCAAGAATTTCCCGGTTTAAGCTAGTAAAGGCATAGCAGTTTAACTGAAAGGATACCATGGATTGACTTGATGTCGGTAGTTTTCAGTGTTTAATGTTATTTGAAAAAAGCAAATATTACAGTTGTATCATCAGTCTGTGACTTTAGCCCATGACGTAAAAAATATGCATAGACCTCAGAGTTTACTTTCTCATGCAATCAGTAGAAAAGTAACGTTATTCAACAATTCGTTTCATTTGCAGCAATTCAATAAATTTAAGTCTTATTTTTCGAATCTTAAATACATAACGTATTTAACGGTTTTAAGTAAAAGTTTATTTACTTATTGTAATATTGATAATAAAAGAATAATAAAATTTAATAATAAAATAATAAAAATTGCTAATAATAAAATACTTCTTGTAACTTGTATGGTGCAAAACCAGTTTGGTTTTATAATAAGAAATATTTTGCACTACCATGAAAAATAATAAAGCATATTTGAAATAAAGTGCTTTTGTTGTCGTTTCCATATTACGTGGAACAATAGTTTCCAGAGCCTACGCGAAGGAGAGGTTAGACTTCTATTTGCCACCCCAATTTTGAGGAAGAGCATCCCGGGGGATAGTTAAGGGATCTCCCACCTCTCCCCCCTTCCCCCAAACCACACGAGAGGACTTTCGGCTCGCTGCATATTTAGAGTGCTCCCATGCCGCACAGACACTATAAATTTACAAACATGCATGTTTTCTCCGGGATTCGAACACGGGCCCTTTGGTACCGCAGTAGGCTTCCCTAACCACTATATCGACTGGGCGACATTTAAAGCAATCTATCTCATTAATATGATAGATAACTCTTTTATTAACTGACTACTTCAGATTAAAATACATAAAAGTAAAAGTAAGCATGTTTCACTTGGCTTGTGTCTAAAAGCTTATAAATCGAGTCACAGCAACAAAAAATTTTTTGATTACCTCTGCATCAAAATTCAAAGCTCATTTCTTCATAAATGCTAATTTACTACTTAAGTGTTTGTGATTTTCAATTTATCTGACATACATATTTAGGTAACTGATTACAGTGAAATCTCTTATGACCACTCTAACTCCACTCCCCCCCCGGTAAATGACTACTTCTGAAAGCGTATTTGTTAAAATATAAATAGGCAGATATATAACATTATTTCTCTGAAGGCAATCAACTCCATAGAAACACATTTTTTAAAAAAAAATCTTTTATCACTGTTGAGAATAATCACACGTACTCCCCGTTCTTGTTTTAATGTCATGTATTTTAACCGTAACTGTTTTATACTTTTGCTTAGGTTGATCTGGCAACAGTTGTAGTAGTTCTTGGTCATGGTCTGTGATACGTAGAAACGTGCTGTGCCATGTGCGTGAAATTCCATCTTTTAATAAAGCCTCTACTTAATTATCATCGGCCTCTGATTCACCTTTTTTTAAATCTTTACAGCAGAGCGTGGTTCTGATATTGAACACGCTAGAGGCGAAGCATTTATATTTGTTTTGTGGAACTTATTTGCTTGGAATAGAATCGCGCGTTAAGTGAAATTTGAAATGGCAGCACGTTATGAGAACACAAAGTATTGTGTTGAGCCGTTTAACGGTAAAAACTTTTCTCTGTTTAAGCGCCGTGTTGAAGCTGTGTTTGCAGCCAAAGAACTTGATAAATATTTAGACGTTGAAGCGGATGAAACGAAAGTTGCTGAAATCAAAGATGCTAAAAAGGCTTACGCATTGCTGCTAACCCTTCTAGATGATGCCACATTGGCGACCATGTCGAGTGAATCTTCTGCATGTGAAATTTGGAGCAGTTTAAAGAATAAATACCATAAGGTGAGTGCAGTTAGTCAAATATTAGTACGAAAGAAATTATCGACACTGAAGAAACGCCGAGATTGCAGTATGGAGTCACATATTAACGAACTGTTGGCTATCGTAAATGAACTGCGGCTTTCGGGTGCTGAAGTCAAAGATATGGATGTGATTATTTATTTGTTGATGTCGCTACCTTCTGAGTACGACATTATTAAATCGACGATTGAGAACCAGCCAAATGAAATGCTTACGCTGGACTTTGTTATGCAAAGGCTCTTGAATGCTGAAGAATTGCAAGGTGAGAGAAATTCTTACGATTCTCGTATTTCTGGCTCAAGTAATAACGTAGCTTTTAGCGCTGATAAGCGTGATATCATCTGCCACAAATGTAAAAGTAAAGGTCATATTGCCAGGCTTTGCAAGAAAAAATTAGTTTGTTTTGGATATGGACGCCCAGGGCATTACAGGAAGGATTGCAGATTTAAGCATAAATCAGATTATAGAGAATCGGCTGCAGTAACATTCATGGTTGGTGAGCCTGTTGGAAATTTCATTCTGGATTCTGGAGCATCTACACACATGTGTAATAAAGGTGAGTGGTTTGAAGAAATTAAACCTTTTTCTGGAACTGTTGCATGTGCTTCGAAAAATGATGTTTTAAAGGTAGAAGGTATTGGTACAGTACCTGGAACATTAAATGGAAGAGAAATATTACTTAAAGATGTGTTATATGTGCCTGAGTTGAACGGTCAATTAATATCTGTGAAGAATATTCAAAAAGCAGGTTACAATGTAATTTTTAAGAATGATGTAGCTGTTATTGAAAAGAGGAATGAAAAATTTAAGTTTGCTAAACTCAATGAGAAAGGACAGTATGTGAGTCAATTTGAACCTGTTAAAGCTTCAACATACATTGCAAATCATAGTGCAGAATTATGGCACAGGCGCATGGGGCACTCATCTGATAAAATATTAAAAGAAATGGGTTTGCCAGTATCTGAGTAACCTTCAAGCTTTTGTGAAGAGTGCATATTAGCAAAACATTCCAAAACTCCTATGAACAAAGGTCCTAGAAGCAAAGAGCATGTGCTGATGAGAATGGTACACACATACATATGTGGTCCCATTGATCCACCCACTAGGGAAGGTGAAAAGTATTTTGCTACAATCATGGATGATTTTTCTAGATTTACTGAAGTGCATCTCTTAAAGCACAAAAGTGACATAAATGAAGTGTTTAAATTGTTCTTAAAGCAGAATCCCGATGTCTACAAAATTCGGTGTGATAATGCCAAGGAATACGTGTCTGGTGAACTAGCTCGTTATTGCAAGAAAAATGGTGTTATGATAGATCCTGCTCCTCCATATTCACCTCCTTTAAATGGTGTGGCTGAGAGAGCCAACAGATATCTTTTAGAGAAGGCCCGAGCTCTAATATGTGAAGCAAAGCTTTCTAAATCCTTCTGGGGCTATGCTGTACAGACAGCTGCATATCTTAAGAATAGAATTCCAAATCAGATTGTTAAAAATGTACCTTATAAGCTCAAATATGGGAAGCCGCCTGATTTGAATATTATTAAGGTGTTTGGATCTGATGCATACATGAGAGTTCCTGATAACTTAAGAAAGAAATTGGATCCAAAATCAAAAAAGATGATTTTTATTGGATACTCTACCATGGGTTATCGTTTACTGGACCCAGTCACAAATCATGTTGTGGTTTCTCGAAATGTGTTGTTTAATGAAGAGAAAAAGAAATGTATCTCAGTTCAAGATGATTTTTCCATAGAAAGTAAAGATCCTGCTAAAGATGAGGTAGTATATGATTCAAGTGATGTAGAATCCAGAAATCTTGAAGAAAGTGATGAAGAAATTACTAGGCAAAGAAGAAATATAAAATTACCTGTAAAGTTGAATGATTACTTTGTGTATGAAGCTAATGTGGCAACTTTTGATACAGTAACATATGAGGATATAACATCATTGCCAACAGAAGAGCAAGTCCTATGGAGGAAAGCCATGGATGAGGAAACATCTTCTCTTAATAAAAATAAAGTGTGGGAGTTAGTCAACTTGCCAAAGGATGAAAAGCCAATATCCTGTAAATGGGTGTTGCACATCAAACGAAACAATGTTTACAAAGCTAGATTGGTTGCTCGTGGCTTTGAACAGAAGCCAGGTATTGATTACTTTGAGACCTATGCTCCTGTAATTAGTACATCATCACTTCGACTTGTGCTGGCTATCATTGTTCAAAAGAATCTTGAAATCTATGCATTAGATGTAAAGACTGCATTTCTGAATGGTGATCTCCAAGAAACAATCTACATGGAACAACCAATGGGCTACAGTGACAACAGTGGTCGTGTGTGAAAGCTTCTTAAGAGTCTTTATGGACTTAAGCAAGCACCGAGGCAGTGGTTCAAGAGATTTACTGATTTTATAATTCTGTTAAACTTCCAACAACTTAACTGTGAAGCATGTACTTTTGTAAGAAGAACTAAACAGAGTGAAATATTTATTGTGCTGTATGTGGATGACTTGCTAATTGCTGGTTCTAATGATTCAGAGATAAAAATTGTGATTGAATTACTTAGAAATGAATTTGAGATGTCCAAGGCTGAAGTTGCAAATGAATTTCTTGGAATAAGTTGTGAATATTCACAGAACAAACTTACTTTAGGCCAAAAATCTTATGTTGAAAAATTGTTAAATAGATTTAGAATGTTAGATTGTAAGCCATCTGATACTCCTCTAGTGCCTAAGTCAACTTCATCAAATTTTATGAATGGTGAAAGATTTCATGGCCCTTATCGTGAACTTGTAGGTGCTTTGCTGTATCTGTCTATGACAACTCGTTCTGATATTCTGTTTTCTGTGAACTGTCTGAGTCAGATACAAGAACAACCCACTAACAATGTTTGGGCTGGTTTGAAGCAAATTCTTCGATATTTAAAAGGGACATCTGAATTGAAATTATTATTTTGTAAATGTAATAATAGTGTTGATATTATGTTAAATGTTTATGTTGATGCTGATTGGGGGTCAGATACAAATGATAGAAAATCTATTTCAGGGTATATTATTTTCTTTAATGATTGTCCTGTAACTTGGTCTGTTAAAAAGCAAACATCTATTGCTCTGTCCTCTACTGAGGCAGAAATTTTGGCTTTAGCAAAAGCTATTCAAGACCTAACTGTATTTTATAATGTATCTAAAGAAATTTTAGGAGTCGACAATATTAAAGTTTCAGTTTATGAGGATAATCAGTCTGTAATTAAAGCAATATTGAATGAAAGTAATTGTGCTAGACTAAAACATTTGGATATTAAATTAAAGTATATTAGGGATATTGTAAAATTGTTAGATATAAATCTCGTATATGTTTCTAGTGAAAATCAATTAGCTGATTTGTTTACTAAATGCTTGCCTAAACCAAGATTATGTTATTTAAGAGATAAATGTAAAATAATATGTGATTAAGGGAGGGTGTTGAGAATAATCACACGTACTCCCCGTTCTTGTTTTAATGTCATGTATTTTAACCGTAACTGTTTTATACTTTTGCTTAGGTTGATCTGGCAACAGTTGTAGTAGTTCTTGGTCATGGTCTGTGATACGTAGAAACGTGCTGTGCCATGTGCGTGAAATTCCATCTTTTAATAAAGCCTCTACTTAATTATCATCGGCCTCTGATTCACCTTTTTTTAAATCTTTACAATCACCATCTTGAGGCGGTTTCACTGCACTTTTATTTGTCTAATTCAGTTTGTACAGTCTATCCGGACATTGCATCAGTACGAGATTCAACCAGAACTAGACCATCTAGTAGCCCATATACATACTTATATGGTGTGGCGATTAGACATATGCACCCCTCGGACTTCCAAGTGCTTAATGAGAACTTCCTGTTTTGTTCAGAGACAAAATGGACAGCAGAACTTTGAAGAAATGTGCAGCGGAAACTCCCTCGTGTGGTTTCCGGCAATAAGGGACTAATTATTCTCTTTCCAGGTTTCTTAACAAAACGAAGAGAGTTTTGTGTAACTAGTTTTTTGATGCTGTAAACGAGAAAAAGCGGACACATTTTTGGCGTCCTCGCCGCGCCAGTGGCTTTTGTTTAATTTATGGCTGTAATGATTCAGTTATTTTACTATTTAATTAAGAATTTCTAATTCAGTTTTTAAAATAAATATTTTAAAAGACAACCTGTCTTTTCTTGCACCCAACACGGGTATTCTGACGTTACAATAATCTCAGATCTTGTAGCCCATGTGCAGACATATATGGTCTCTAGCACCAGAAGTGATCCCAGGAAGCCGAAACCCTCAAGGGCCATCCTTATAATTATTTATTATATAGCGATTATACAGCTCGAAACATATCTGAGAGTACTCTTAATACAGTCCTGTTGAGCATGAACGGACCACCATAAAAATGGTGGTTCTAGTCCTGTGAAGACAGCTAATCTCATCCATACTGTCCACTCCTAGCATGTGGACGTTACGAGTGACCAGGTTGAGGGGAGTTTACCTGTATAGTATTAAGTAACAGTATGACATTAGTCATATACCTCCAATTTAAAACTGTTAAAACGCTCATAAAAAACTGCGAAAACGTCTCCTTTGTGTTTCCTAAGCATCAATATAATAAACTTGATAATTTAATATGTAATATTCAACAGTAAATAGTACTTTTCTTTGAATTTTTCTTTCTTCGAATTAACTTAAATTCGTAAAATGTACTTAAATTCTAAACGTAAAAGTTACGTAAAACTTAAATTCGTGAAAAAACGTAAAATTGAAGTGAACTGGCTTTTTAGAGTCTGGAATTAATTCCTAGGTTAATTTTTTGTACTGATGGCTTCAAATTCCTTTATAATATCAGCATGTATCACAATGTAAATATTCAAAAAGTGTTCGGGCTTAAAAATAAAAGCAAATGTTCAGTTTTTAAACTCAAATGCACCAATGGTTAATTTTTAAGACACAGAGCTAAACAACATATATGTTATGCAAATTTTCACTTCATACATTTAGAAAATGAATTCTCAACAAGTGTAGAGTAATATCAATGCGGCTTACCATAAAATTTGCATTAAAGTTTTCAAAAGGAATTCCAGAAATATGCCATCGCTAGAAATATGCCATCTTTCGCTGATAAATTCTTCTCGTAACTGCCGCAAAATTTTGCTCATTATAAAAAGCATTTCCTGTAGTATTTATAGTATTTCCGCCGAGAATACCCCAAGGATCGAATATTTCGCATGCTTCTCTTGACATCTTCCTCTTCTATAAGAAGACGAAGTTATGTAGAGAAATTTACAAGAGAATTTAGAAAATACAAGTTTCCTTGTACCGCCTATTAAATTATACATATTTTTTGCTGCACTTCATTTAAACTTATTTTCTAGAATTTCATTAGAGATATATCCTTCATTCAATCAATTCAGTTCTCACTTCGCGCAAGGCAAAAATACATGAAAACTCAAAACATCTTCATTAAAAACTGAAAATTTAAACAAACATAAAACACCAAATACAAATAAAAAATAGTTATTTTTTTTTTCAATTAAAATTAGAGTTTCTGCGAAAAAAACAAGCAATTAGTCCACCGGGCAGGAAGACTGAGTTTTTGGTTCACAACGCTGAAAGTTTACTTTTGGTCCTACTCGGCAAAAAGACACTGAAGTTGGTGCACAAATTGACTTAATTCGCTAGTCTCCTAAGAGTTTCAAATGTAAACGAATGGCGGCCACGTTAGACTTAGCAACACTTAAGCAACTTTTGAATTATTAGAGAAGTTAAACACCAAGAATCAGCGTAATATTTGTAAATTTTGCAGGACTACTTTCAATTCCATTTACACTTAGGCATCTGAGGAAGTTGGTTTAGTCAAACCATCGAAACTAGTCCTGCAAAATTTACAAAAATGACGCTGATTCTTGTGTGACTTCTCCAATAATCATTATTCGGCGTGTTATTTTAACCTAAACTTTTGAATTGTTGATAATTCTACAAGTACGTATTCAAGATGCTTAGTCTATTTCAAAATATTATCAAAGATGCAACCCAGATAAGTTGAAACATCATTTTGCTGCAAGGGAGAACCTTTGTAAACAAGATCAAAAGTGAAAGGCTGTTTGAAGTGAAAGGCAGTAAAATATTGACTAGTAGTCTTCCCCAAGTTTATAGTCATATTATTCTCCAAACTCCAACCTCTCGAGAGACTTATTCAGTGTTTAGCTTGGATTGATCACCTTTAGTTGCATAGCACCAAACAGCAAGATCGTCTGCAAAAAGGCAGAGTTAGTCTATCCATCAGAAGTAGATATCGTCAGAAGTATATATCAAGGAAGATATCATTGATATCTTTATTGTGATAATGATATCTTTATTGTTATCAATTTAAATGATATCTTTCAATTTATATATTAGTAATATTGATAAAACTACATATATTTATTTCGTACGCTTATAGTAATGCAGTTGAAAGAATAAAGTAAAATAATTTATTAAAATAAAATCTGTCATTAAAGTTAAGAAAATATTTTAAAGGCAAAAATAATTTTATTTTGGCTTTTAATGTACTTTTTTAAAACAAAAATCGTACAGTTAAAAAAAATCAAGGACACAAAAGAAAATGCAAAATAAAATTTATTGGATCAGATGAGGTAACTATATTATCTTCTCTTTTTCTTTTCGTAAACATACAAAACATTTCTGCGGCAACTAAAACAATAAAATTTCTTTTTGTCCTAAACTAGACACATAAACTATTATTTTCACTGTAAATTAAACAAAGAGAATATCTTTAATTTGAGTAAAAATATGTATAACCCATTTTTGTGACACTGAAATCAGACAAAGATACCATACTTTATTGACTTAAAATAATAAAATTAAAAGTTCAAAAATTTTAATTAAGTAAAGAAATTAATAACAAATTTAATTCCACTTGCCTTTGGGGCAAGAAAAAAAACCGTGGTAATAATTTGAGTAATGGATATTTGTAATCTGGAATATTAGAGTTTTGTTTTACATTTGATTTTAAATTATTATATTATTACATTGATAATTATCACATTATTATGAATTTTTGGAAGATTAATTAACAATCGCTTGGTGTACGACTGATATATTACTACTTATATATAAATCTATAGCCCTAATGGACCACCGCTCCCTTTGTAAATTAATATCTAAATAGACTGATGACTTTGAGCGTGTCCTCCAAATGGAAGCCAAGAAAGAGGAAGCCTTGTGTATGGTAGGTAATTGCTTTTTTCTTTCTTTCTTTCTCTCTATTATTATTATTTTTTTTTTTTTTAATCTTGGGAGCAGTTTTCTTTGCAATGTGAAACATATCTTTCTGGCTTTGGGAGGTGGTGGGGCATAACAAATACCGTTTTTTTTTTTCGAATACATGACGATTCCCCCTCCTATGCTTCTTAAATGCCTTCTCAAAACTTACCCGTCATATAGCGCAGCCAAGTATTTAAAGAAGTACATTAAAATATGAATGCTCATTCTTTAACTTTTATACTAAAAGGAAATATCTCTAGTTAATTTTACCATATGTGAAATTGTCTTTCATGGAAACTTCTTTCAAAACATGGCAAAAAATAATGATACATCACCTTCAAAATATTTGGGTCATTTTTATAGTTCATTAAATTTGATTAGCAAGTTTTTCTAATTTTATTTATTTTACGTTACTAGTAGTTTTTGAATTCCTTTTCTTGTTTTTTTTTAAGTTTTGTAAAATAAAATTAAAATGTTTTTATTTGTCATTTAATGTAATACTGTTCTGCATTTACTCAGCGTGAATTCAACATAGATTTGGTTACTGTGACTTGTAACCTGTAACTATAAAATTCGAGTCTGTCTTCCAGTCTCTTGAACAATAAATAATCTCTTAAATACATACCTTTCTATAAATTGATATTCGAAACACCATGAGAACATTCAAAACACAAATTTCCCAAAATTTTAGATCGTTGTATTTTCTAAATCACCTTACGGCATTTATCATGCTCATACACGGGAAGATGGCACTGAATATGGAATCAATATTTGAATTTAAAATTTGTTTTATTATAGATTTCATATTTTGTAACACTTCAACAAATTTTTGATTAACAAACTGAACGATTTCAAAGCGAGAAATGGCAACACTGAACGGGGGGGATTATCTCCAACGCGCGAGACTCTGTATCAAGTCTTTTCATAGCGCCTATAGTGTGCTAATTGTGTATTATTAATAAGGTCCTTCATTTCTCATTAGAGTGAAAGCGAAATATTGCTCCAATCTGCAATATTGCAACAAAAGTTTTAAGAAGATTTTAAGTAACCTTTTTATTAAATCTTGAAATTAATAGGAAGCACAACTTGAGCGTGCAAACAAATTCCGCCACTTGCGGGTATTTCAACAAAGTTGAAATTTCAGTTTAAAGATATCGTAATTGGGAACTACACAAATTGGTCTACTTAATCTGAATTTATACTTAATAGCCTTGTATTAACGTCGGCTAGCAGAAGGGCTAAACCCAGATTATTTATTGGCAGAGGTGGACGATAGAACGTGAATTGCAGGCGTCGCTGCCAAGATCTCTATCTCTAAAACATTCAAAATCCTCTACTTACATACTCTACAACTTGATTTACATCCTGGTGAGGGCTACGGAAAGAAGAAGTTACAGTAAAGATTTAATACAAAGTAATTGGTAAATAATTGGTTAATTAGCATAAAATACTTTACACACCTTGAATTTATCATCTGCGTGGCCTAGTAAATATCTAGTTTCTAAAGCATTGCCATTCGATACATTGTAAGAGCTTTGTCTTTAAAATTAAACTGTATCACTAAATAGAACGAAAAATTTAAAAGTATTAGATACAGATTTTAATAATTTATAATTTTATTTTGTATTTTAATAATTTATCTAAGCTGTGTAATTTAAAACATTTTTTATTTTTTAGCATATCGAATTGGTAATTCTTACGAACATTTTCAAACATTATTGTAATTAATTAAAGATGTTTATTGCACCAGATGTTACGTATCTCGGTAATATTTAATTCACTCTTTTGTGTTAGCAAAAACGCGAAGGCCGAAAGTCAGGAGCTATCTATGAAATATTTTCTTGTAATAACAATTAACACAGAGATACGTTCTATAAAAGAATTTTATCGATTTTTTTATGATTTTCCTATACATATATCAAGGATATTAATAGGAACCAAAACCACCCTACTAAATCTTGAACATTTAGAATAAAATATAAAGAGAAGAAATAATCTATTTCTTATAATTTCAGAAAGCTAATTTTAACATGTATTTTCTTGCAAACGATCTTTCTTAAGTATATAAATCTTTTACGTGATCTTCGTTTTGCTTAAATACGTGCACGAATTAATTATAAACGCGTATCTTACTGCCCATGAATACGATGTTTATTGTAATTACGGTACTTCGTATGCGAGACCACAATTGTAGATAACGATTGAATTTTATTAGTTAATGCATAAAACCAGCTCAAAGTTTAATAAGTGGATCGATAAGTAAAATACAGAAAGTAGTACATATACGCGTAATTCTGAATTTTATATTCAACTGTTCTTTGGTTCGTTGCCAAATACAGAACCTATAAACATCTTTGCCGCAGTTGCAGCGAATCCCCTTGAGATCATTGATAAGAGCTGATCGAACTGTAAAGAGAGAAACACAGTTACTTTTTATGAAAGAAATCACATAAAAAAAACTTATTTTTAGATTTGTGTAATTAAGAAGCAGAATATTCTAGATATATTAAATATTAATTACTGTTGTACAGCCAAAAATTAATATTTAAGTTTCGCAGAACAGTAAAAGAATAATAATCATAAAAAATCTGAAAGCTTTCAGACTTTATATTACGCCCAAAGGGCGTTTTTTTAACGTTTTGTGTGTTACCTTTATTTATTAAATACCGTGTTCTTCGCACTTTAACCATAAACTTCAGTTCAACAGCAATATCACAAAATAATTTTAAAAGAGCATATCTTTAGAATTTCAGATACACAATCTCCCGCGCGGAGATATTCCCCCCTTCATAGACAGCTGAAATTGCTTGCTTTGAAATAGTTGAATTTGTTAATCAAAAAGTCGTTAAAGTTTTATCCAAATTCCAAATCTGGGCTTCCAGATGCCCATATTCGAGTGGAGGATGACATGATTCAAAATTTGATGTCTCTAGGTACCATCGCTTTTTTCACAGTTTGAGAAACATACATACATTCGTGCAGATTCTTCATTATTTAATTTCTTTATATATAATGCAGGGCTCTAATATTTGGTGGCAACAGTTTGAAAAGTGAAACGCCATTTATAGTGAACCAACGCAGAATGCCAACACGAAATTAATAAAACTTCTGGGGAAATTGTCTCTTTAAGCTAAAAATTATCAAAACTTCAAGCTAGAAGTAGAAATTCACAATCGTTCAATCGTTATCTTGCGTAAGTATGTATACATTGCATAAATGGATCAGGAAAAATGTGTCGGGCAAAAAAGTAAATGGTATGTATAGTTAAAAAAATATCTATGCTTTGAAATCACTTTTAAGAAGTTATTTTAGTCAGATTTTCTCTGCAAAATTGAGCGAAGATTTCAGACATAATTATAATAATATAAAGAAGTGCATTTTATTTGTTCGTATATTTAAATTTTCATTATATTCGATGGAATGTACCATAAAAACGATTATGTTCGAAAAAAATTCAAATCAAATATTCCTAAAAATAAAATCATATTTCATATTAAAGCATCTATAGTTAAGTCTTCCCATTTTCCACATTTCCTTAAGTTACGCTATCATAGCATTAATTATCCACATGCTAGTCAAATTGCCTGTTCAGCAACTATTGACCCCACTGCGATGGAAGATCTTCGGTTTACTTTTCCTGGCAGACTGCCAATTCTAACTATGATGTCAGTACTTTAACAAAGTATTTTAAATTTATCTGTTAGATTATAAAAATATATGTTATATCATAGGAGAAACTTAGCAGTTTGAACCTAGTATAGTGGAAGATCTTCGGTTTACTTTTCCTGGCAGACTGCCAGTTCTAACTATGATGTCAGTACTTTAACAAAGTATTTTAAATTTATCTGTTAGATTATAAAAATATATGTTATATCATAGGAGAAACTTAGCAGTTTGAACCTAGTATAAGTGATCTTAATAATGTTTATTAGTCCAAAGGGGCAATTAGCCCAGGAGGACTATTGATTTCGTTTTGGCATTTTGCGTCGATTCCCGATAAGCGTTGTTTCACTTTTCAAACTGTTGCCACCAAATATTATCGCCCTGTGTTATATTTAAAGAAATTAAATAATGAAGAATCTGCATGAATGTATGTATGTTTCTCGTATTGTGATAAAACATTGTTACCTAGAACCATCAAAATTTGAACAACGTAATCGTCCATAGAATATGGGCATGTAAAAACCCCAATTTCAATTTAAAATTTGTTTTATTATAGATTTCATATTTTGTAACACTTCAACAAATTTTTGATTAACAAACTGAACGATTTCAAAGCGAGCAATGGCAACACTGTACGGGGGGGATTATCTTCAACGCGCGAGACTCTGTATCGGAAATTCTAAAGATATGCTCATTTTAAAATTATTTTGCAATATTGCTTTTGAACTGAATTTTATGATTTAAGTGCGAAGAACATGGGATTTAATAAATAAAGGTAACACAGAAAATGTTAAAAAAAACTCCCCTTTTCACGTAATTTAAAATCTGAAACCTTTCAGATTTTTTTTTAAATTTGGTTTTGTTGTATTTTCTAACACTGAATGTTTTGGCTATAATTTATAACATATAATTTTTAAAAGCACTTGCACCATTTCTTTTCATAAAAGACCTTTATAAAGCAATATATCAGTGCAGTCGACTAGAGTAGAGTTACCCAACATTTCCATAAGCGAAAGCTCCTTTCCCCCGACGACGTTTCAATTTTTCGCCTCTCAAGAAAACCATTAAATAATAATATAATAGATGGCTAGCTCACAATTAAAATCATGGCTCTGTCTACTGTTCCTTCAGAATCAACGACAAATCCAAGCCTGTAGAATGAAAATTGTTAAGCTTTAGTTATTTCTTTTAGTGCTTATTCACTGTAAAATTACGCAGATTAACGACTAATAGCAGAGCGGGAAAGCAGGTTTGACTTGTCTTTAATACCCCTAACATCAATATGCATTTACGCTCATGTGGCTGAAATTGAGACTTACATGTAGGTGCAGCCCAATACGTATATTAAAGATGAATTAATAAACGGTTATAAGTAGATAGATGTTAAGTTCTGTTAAATTTACGTTAGGAAAAGCCGGAGGGGAAAGTTTTGAATGTTCTAACGTTGCATACTTACGATCAACCTTTCTTACAATAACTTTCTGTGTTTCTAAGTAAGTCTGGTCTTCTGTAAAGGCTGTCGTCTTCGAGCATGTAACTACAGACGCACCTAGCTATAATGAACTTCACCCTTTAAATATGAGTCGATAAGAAAAATGGATTATCTCATAAAAGTGAATAAAAACTGGAGGATAAATAAAGAAAAAAAACTGATCAACATTGTCACATACAAGTGAATAATAAATCTAATTTTGAAAGAAAATCACATCAAGATTTTGTTGCAGCTCTTACTGTTCACAAAGCCGTCCAGACGGTATCATGGTTACAGTACTGCTGTACCGAAGGGCCCAGGTTCGAATCCTGGTGAAGGCATAGATGTTTGTAAATGTATAGTGTCTCTGCTGCATGGAGGCACTCTAAATATATGGTGAGCCGAAAGTCCTCTCGTGTAGGTTTGGTGCTCTCTCTCAGAATTACGGTGGAAAGTAGAAGTCCAACCTCCTTGATGCTCTGGCAACCATTCTTCCATGAAATTACATGGACAAGATAACAACAACTGCTTTCAATTATTAAATTTGTTTTTCCTTCTTTTCCATTCTATCCAAAGAGTCTGGCTAATTCATTTGTCCGCTGAATAGTGATATTTGAATTATTTTTCCAAATATTGGCAGATTACGGTTCTTCTGAATGGCCAACTATTTCCGAAATGCTTTTTCAGCTTCTCTATGTTACATCTTCTTCAACTTTCCCCTTGTATTCAAATTTCGAAACTCTGTGAGGAAGGATTCTTTTCATATGATTCATATGGTTTCAGTTTTTTTTTTTTTTTTTTTTTTTTCATGATACCAGCTGTAGATTTGTATAAACTATATTTCTGGCAAATATCGATTTAGCTGCATCCGTTTTGTATTTTTCGAATAATGTTCACCTTATGTTCAATGCAAACGTTTTGCGTTTATAGCTCGCCATGTGGATGAATTTTTGCCACAGAAGTAGAGCGCAGAGAGTTTAGTCAAAGAATATCCGAGAAATTTGTTCATTTGGAAAATGTGAAAATTGAAGATAATTTCCTCACCTGTGTATCTTATGCAGTGTCCATTGAGAACACATTTCCACCAAGATTACTGTTGTTGCGACACAAAGATTTCATAATTTTTATAAAGAATATCTTATGCCTTGCAAAGGACCTAAAGAATGCAAAATTCCTATTTAGAGGACAGAACTTGGAGAGCTTTTTACCCAGACAAAACAAACCAAGAAAATTTACTTAAGTGCTTCATTCCCTAGAGGGAAGAATCAACTGAAAAACCTCAAGCACCGAGTGCGTGCATCTTGTTAAATTTAGTTCAAATAAAAAGGTTATTTAAACCTTTTTCTATCTGTTCTTCAAAGACATAGAATTCGTTATTTCGTCTTCTACGTAGGGTCTACAATTTATGCTTCCAAAAAGAGTGAGACTGTATAATTATCAGAACTGGTGTTCATTTTTAGAGGTGGTCGTCGTGAGAGGTTCACTGTTACGAGTTATTTTATTGGAAATGTCTGAAAAATCTGCGACTAACCATTAATTTATCCAAGTCGCAAGTGGGGTAATAAATTTTAAACATGATTTCATATTTTCTCTGATTTTTCAGAATTAAGCTCTTGAGCCTTTTTGTAAAGTAGCGTGGAAATTGATTAATCGATTAATTTATAGAATCGAAATAATTTTATCGAAACCGATTAATTTATAGAACATATGAAATAGTAAAAGTCAAACCTTAGATCGTGTCAAAATATAATAAAATCATCTAAAAACATTTTATTTTTGTGTTACATTGATTACGATTAATTAAATCGTAAAACTAAATTTTATAGTAATCAATGTAGGAGAAAAAAAAGATGAAAGAACGATTACTTTTTGGAATAATTATAAAATATGTAAGGCAAAAACCTGAAACTTACAAATTTAACAAAAAAATATTGGCAGTGGTTTCATAAGATGCAGCTGATTTTGTAGATAATATCTATAAAAGCAACTTCGCCCTATAAAACCATAAATATATTCCCATTAAGCCTCAATATCAGGTTAAGACCGTTAAGCCTAAACTGAAATTTCATAATGGCATACTTTTCTTTCATATAACCAGCTATTACCAGCCTTTTATACAAGTTCACACACCTATGATATTCCAGGATTTTCTTTATTTCAAAATTACATGCTCTATCTTAAGGGTACTTAAACGAACGTTTTCATTTAAAAGCATTTTGAAGGTTCCATCTTCTCTTCTCCCCGCTTTGAGATAAGACAAAATAAGAGTCTTGGAACTTAGCCAGTTTTCAAAATGCCTGATGCAATCCCCCAAATTAAGTTCCCCCTGAGAAAATGTAGAACGAGGATAAGAAATTATTCTCATCGGCTGTCTGGGCAATTTTTGTTTTATTGTTGGCCAAGAATTTCAAGTACAATTGATTCAGAAGAATGCATTTTTGACTGCTCCGCTAAAAATTTACATTAGATAATAGATTTCAGATAAACTGATTTTTATTTGCATTTAATTAATCCTGAAATATAAAAGCAAATAAAAAATTTACATATTTAATACGTTATTTCATTCCAGTACATTTTCCATGTTGATAACTGTGACTTAAGTCACATGTAAAACTCTCACTGGAGTGTAGAAAGATTAGCATTCTTTGTTTCTATATTTTCAATTTATGAAGATACGAAATTGCCAAAAGATTGCTCCGTCTTGTCTCAGCCAATTTATGCACTTCAGAAATAGACAAAATTCAGCTCTGTGTTAAATGTAGTTTCACAGAAAAAATATCAATTTGTTTTAATGCAGAATCTCACGGCAATCTCTCTTCTTCAATCTCGGCGAAGGCACAACCGATTTCTCATATTTCCGGGCTTCAACTTATCTAAGAGTCTATATAGTGGCATACAAACAAAAAAAAAAAAAAAAAATCTGATGTGTACACCACATGACTTCCTTGTAGGGAATATTAAATTATACGCATTTTTTCTTGCATTTTATTTAAACTTATTAGATTGAATTAAACCTACTTCGCCGACAGCGCATAAACCACAATAGAATAAATGCATTCTTTAAAATTCACTTTGTTTACTATAGCGACACTCTGGCGCTAGGTTTACTTAACAGTATTACATTTCATTCATATTATAACTCAGAATGCACAAAATGTATATCATTTAAAGAATTATCTAATCGTTGCCACATGTTATATTCAAATACGATAATAAAGCTAGAACGATGTATAAAGGAAATTAAGCAAACAAAACAAAAAAGAAACAATTTTTACAGACGATTGAGCATTTCTCATTTAATTAATTCAGTTCTCACTTCGCGAGAAGGCAAAAATACATAAAAACTCAAAATATCTATATTAAAAATTACGAAGTAAATCTCAAACGCTTATTTCCTCGAAAAAATTCCAGAAAGAATTAAGCATGATTTAATTGGCAATAATAAATGAATGCGTTATCTTTGTTGTTGCGAAGCTAAGTTTCTCTAGATTGGCAACAAATCCACTAGTCTCATGTTTCAAATGTAAAAATCAATGGCCGCCATTAAAAACAGGCTTAGCGGCAATTAAACAATTTTAAAATTGCTGATAATTCTAAAAATATTGCACACAGATTTACTAAAGGCATAAATCCTTAACCGGAAGATAAAAACAACATAATTCAATCATTTTTAAAGCAAAAAATGTACAATTTACAAACATATAAGCGTAAAGAAACTGACATCAGAGTCAGGTAATAGAGTGGATATATATATAAATATATTTATATACATTTGCTGAGGCCGATTGCAACCAAAACACGAGGTGCACATCTACATGTTATAGCAGTCCTATATACAAAATTTCAACGTTCTGAGGCTACTCGTTTTTGAGTTATGCGAGATACGTACGCACGTACGTACATACGTTCGTACAGACGCCACGAAAAATTCTCTTCAGAATTAATTTTAAAGCAGTTTTATAATTTTTTTGAAGGAAAAGAGTATTTTATTCTGTCCTTACGTACAGATATCACGCAAAAACATCGTTAAATTGCATTCGATAGCGGTCAAAATGGATATTTTCGTTGAAATATGCTGCCTGAAACTTTTCGCGATTACAATACTTCCTTTTTACTTCGTACAAGGAAGTTATATGGTGAACGATAATTGCTTACCACCTGAATTTTGTCGACTAGGCTTCGTGCCTCTCCCTAATCATCTTTTAAATGGAAAGGAATGTAAGCAATTACCGCGTTGTGCTATATGTCCTTTCGTGGTGTAAGTGTTCAAACTGAAAGATCAACGGTTTGAATACTGTTGAGGGCACAGTGGAATTTTCATGCTTCTTTCTTTGAAAAATCTAATAGTTTCTATACATCTAATAATAATATTCTTTGTTATTTGCCAAAAATTACAGTGAATACTCAGTAAGACAATCACCCACAGTTCCAGATGAGTTTGGTCTTCTGTGGAGGTGGTTTCTTCGAGACGTGATGTTTAATACGAGTGCTGATTTACGTTCTCAGTTATACTCATTACTTTCAGAGGAGATCGTCTTAGGTATCCGCCATGAGAGAGAACAGTATGTTTTGTTCAG
Source organism: Stegodyphus dumicola (assembly GCF_044657685.1). Classification (NCBI taxonomy): domain Eukaryota; kingdom Metazoa; phylum Arthropoda; class Arachnida; order Araneae; family Eresidae; genus Stegodyphus; species Stegodyphus dumicola. The sequence continues at coordinate 45,867,984 of NC_140779.1, forward strand.
CGAATCACAACATCATTTCAAAACAGTAAGTAAAATAAGTAAATAATAATAAAAGTTGGAACAGTTTTAACGCTATCTATCCAAGCAAATGGAAGATGTTAGGTTATTTGCATATGGTAAAAAGCACAAGGGCTATTTGCCTAAAGAGACAGATGCTTTCGTGAAGCACTTTCTAAGGGAACTGTCTCGTATTCACGTGGGGAAAATTATGAAAACTAATCACGCAATTAGCCCGCGACTCTGGGTTCGAACTCGAACGAACTACTAGTGTTCAGAAGTCTTTAACCGCTCGGCCACTGGTGCGAAGAAGAAATGGAAAAGAAAGAATTAAAAATTATGAAATAAAGAATCGAAATATATATGAAAAAAGCTGGACTGGAATTTAAAGGACCCAAAATATTTTTACTACTTCAAAACGGAAGACCTCGCATCAGTCTCCATAGGAATTTCTAGAGTTTGTTTTTCATAATCTCTAGTAATCTGGCGTTGAATTTTGCCAGATTTCAGCTAAAGTGTTTCTTTTCCATGTATTAATAAATGCTCCTCAAACTATACAGTCGGTCCTCTAAAAGCTGGCGGTGAAGTCGCTGAACACTGGTAGTTTGACCGAGGTTCGTTCCAGGCAAACAGGGTGGGCGTTTTCGGGTTTACCCCATGTGTATCATGGATAGCAAGTCAGTTTCTTTTAGATAGTCCTCTCTCCATGAAAGCATCCTTTCTCTTAGGCAGGTCAAATATCTCTTGCGGGCTTTGCCATAATAAAATAAACCAAAAGAAGCCAAAGAGTTGCACTGATCTGATATAAACACTCGTTAATATCCAGGATTAGCCACTAAGTATAGCGCGGACAGCATGGGGTACTCAGTAAGGTGGTGGAAACTGTTCATAGGGATATATGGAAGCATGCTGACTGCACAGCAATTGATATCTGCTGAAGGATGCGAGAGCGCTCGAACAATCCGATCCCGTAGAAGATTCTCGCTTGGTTTTAAGCCTGAGGAATTTGGAGAAGATACAACTATAAAAGTACAATAAAATCCGCGTGGTCTTCCTATCACTCACGTACATTGTTAGCTGTAGTGAAAGGTCGCATTGTCGTCCTGGAAGATACCATCATTCCCAGGGGGGGTCTACTGTTGGTACTGCCGTGCAAATTCTGGTATTCACCAAAAACACCGTGACAAAAATATCGCAGACGAAAACGTTGCGGAGAAATCAACGCAAGGCAAAAACATCACAATACAAAACATCGTGGGAGGAAAGAAAGCAAGACAGTTTTAAAACATCGTGGTGTAAAATATCGGAGTAGAAAATACGGCATCTTAAAAGCAATATAATTTTAAAATATCGTGGTAAGAAACAAAGCACCTACAAATCATCGCATGTCGATAACATCACAGATATGTACTTTTCAAATTTTAAAAGTTGTAAATGTATGTATACTTGCTTGATGATGTTTGAGCGCAAGAAGGAATGAGGAATACTTTTTCCTCTATATTTAACTTTTTAATGAACTTATAAATTTTTGCTAAAAAAGCCTAAAAATTTTAAGCATTCGAAAATGAGTAGGAAATTAATGCTACGCATAGCAATAAGTAAAATTTCAAAATTATGTACTTGTTTGTTAAAATTTATTCTTTAATTAATCTCTTTTATAAAGATGTATAGGCAGTTTTTCATGAAAAATATAGTCTAAAAATATTAGAAAAGGGAAGATGAGTAACTGCATGAGGTTACTTATATGAAAATTGTTCAGTTAAATTATCAAACTATAAAATTATTCTTCTATCTTCTTTCTAAACTTGATATTCTTTTATTAAAAACTCTCTTCTTTGGCTTCAGTTTATTCGCCTTCTTAAAGCGTCATGAATGTTTTCATATATAACTTTCAATTGGATATTGATTCGTTAGCTATGATAAAACATGTCAGGGGGTCATTGAAACATGTAACATTTCAATACAAAATTTGGATTTATAGGATTATAGCAAAGCATACTAGAGCTATTTGCTTAAGGGAACAGATGCCTTTGTGGAGGACGTTCTCAGGAACTGGATCGTATAAACGTTATGTATTAAAGAAACCACAGAAGTCTTGTATCACCCAACCGGGATAGTGTTAATGACTCTGGCCGCTGTACCGAAGGGTCTGGGAGAAGGCATGCATGTTTCTAAATGTATAGGTCTGTGCGGCAAGGGGGCACTGTAAGTATGTGGCGGGCCGGAAGTCCTTTCGAGAGGTTGGTATGGGGAAGATGGGTGAGAGACCCTCGGACTCGTCCTCCCGGAGTACTCTTCCTCAAAACTGGAGCCGGAACTGAGTAAAGTCGTACTGTCACCAATATGCTGCCCAACGACAGCTTTTGCCAGCGACAAACCCAAGGCTTTTGCCAACGACAGACACATTCTTGCCTCCTTGCCACGATGAATTTTGTGGGCTTGTTCTGATATTAGACAAAGGAAATAAGTCACAACAACAAAAAGGTTGTGCATTCAAACTCGTTCCCCGGGTCGAACTGTTGGTGTTCAGTGACGTTACCACTCATCCGCTAGTGGCTATTTCAGCAGAAGAATATTAACGGAATATTAACGGCAGAAGAATATTAACGTTTATATATCAGTCACTATGACGATTCAAATTTAAAATTATAACCAGAAATTTTAAAAATATATAATTACAGTGGACCGTGCTAGTGAGTATCTTCTCGAGACGACCAGTGTTTTTCAGTTAATTTGAAATTTAAAAAAAAAAAATAATAATTGCAGTCATCTATATAATTAATACCGAAAACATTACTCCAGCACGCAGCATTTTCTAAACTTTATAGTATGAGGATAATAATATAAAGTGCCCGTGAAGAAGTCACTGAATTAGATGAATTATATCTTGGAAAAGACACTGAATGTAAGGGAGACTGATAAATAACTTTCACAACATCGCAGCTATTTTGTTTCACAGAAAGAATTATGGTTGTCACTTCAATTATGATTCCGACAGGACTCTTGCTGGGCGTCAAGATAAGAGAGGCAGCGAATACTTACATAATTTTTATGACATACATGCATTTTGTGCATAACCCCTATTTTGAAAAGGTTCTCGGAACTTGGTTAAGAATTGCTCTGCAGCATTCATAATAGAGACTTTAATATTACACGCAGGAAATGAGTAAAGAGAGAGAGAGAGTTATTTTGCCGTAGGATAATACTCAGAAGGCCCACGAGTAAAAGGGCGCTTTAAATTGCTAAATGATTAAAAAGTTTCTATTATTAGGTATGCATGCGGCGTACAGTTTGCAATAAACTGTAAGTGCTTCAGCAGAAAAACCACAAAAACAACTTGTCTGCGTTTGCAGGTCTCATGTTACAGATTAAAAAAAAAAAAAAAAAAAAAAAAAAAATGACAGAGAATAAAAAAATAACTGGGATGAGAGGGTCTCGTTACTAGGAGCGAAAATTTTGGAAAAAAGTGCCAAATATGAAATGCTCTTCTGGAAGCCCAAATTTTGAATTTGTTTTATTATCAATTTCATATTTCGTCAAGCATTAAAGAATTTTTTATTAACAAACTCAACGATTTCAAAACAAGCAATGGCAACACTGTAAATAAATCTGAAGTAATAACTGTAAATAAATCTGAAAAAAAAAATAAATCTGAAAGCTTTCAGATTTTACATTACGTACAAAGGGGCGTTTTTTAACGTTTTGTGTGTTACCTTTATTTATTAAATATCATGTTTATTGCTCTTAAACCATAAAATTCAATTCAACAGCAATATTCCAAAATAAAATTTTTAAAAAGAGCATACCTTTAAAATATTCGATATACAGTCTCGCGCGTTAGAGATATTTCCCCCACCCCTCGTAGAGTCTCGCCATTACTCACTTTGAAAGCGTTCAGTTTGTTAACCAAAAATTCGTTAAAGTGTTACAAAACATGAAATCGGTACTAAAACAAATTCCAAATTCCAAATTAGGCCTTCCAGATGCTCATGTTCGGTGGAGGATTGATTACGTTTTTCAATATTTGATAGCTCTAGGTACCGTTGTTTTATCACAATGCGAGAAACATGCAGATTCTTTAATTTCTTTTAAATATAACACATAGGGATAATATTTGGTGGCAACAATTTGAAATGTGATTTGCCGTTTACAGTGAATCGACGCAAGATGCCAAAACAAAATTAATAGCCCTTCTGAGCTAACACCCTTTGGGCTGAAAACAAAAAAAAATTTATCTCCAGCTCGCGAGACTGTGTATCAGAAATTCTACAGATATGCTCTTTTAAATATTTTGTGATATTTCTGTTAAACTAAATTTTATGGTTTAAGTGCGAAGAACGTTATATTTAATAAGTAAGGGTAACATGCAAAACATTAAAAAAATGCACGTTTTGGTGAAATATAAGATATGAAAGCTTCTTATATATATATATATATATATTTCCTATTATCAAGCAACTTTGGGCAAACATAAAATGCGCTGAATTCTCTATAAGGCGAGCATCGGTAACTCCGAATGTTCTGTCGTTCTGTTGCAGTTGTCGTCTAAGAAAGGTGAGGTTCAGTGCCAACGCTTATTTATGGTCTTATAAATATTGGTAATATTCAGTGGTTCTCGCCTTAGGTAATCGTCGCAAAAGGCGTCACTACATTTACTTACTTCTTCTTGATCTTATTAACTACATTTCTGCTAAAGACTTCAGATGTTTTTTTTGGAAGGAAATCAGCAATTTATGCAAAATCTTTAATTTCTTATCAGCAAAGCTACAAATACATGGAAGGCTAGATTTAATTTTAATTTTTTTAAATGTACTTTTTAGAATCTGCGAAACTTGAGTCATTAAAATAAATAAATAACTGCAGTGTGTGGTTTTTTAACATTTTATTCCTGAGACTACCAGTTTTGAAGGGAAACTAAGCGACAACTTTATTCCAACTAATTTAAATGTTATACCCGTCTTGCGTTTAAGTTGGTTAAGATTTTGTATAAGGTCATCAAGCAGTCACTTTTAATTTTTTTTTTCTTTCGTGATGGCCTAAAAAAGAAAAGTTAATTCGAGGCACAAAAGTTTTTAATGACAGAAACTTGTTTGTAATGTATAGTAATGTGAAAATGGTATGTACATGAACGTGTCAGAGGCTGTTTGTGTCGTAGTAGTAGCCACCATCTTTGAAACTGACCATATTTCTAAAAATACAGGGTGTCCCAAAAACATTGACATCGACTTTTATTCCTTGGATAAATCACAAAGTTACGTAAAAAAAGGTATAGAATTTTATGAAATCAATTAAAATTTTTATGAAATTAAATTTAAAGAAACACAAAATTTACATTTTTACATGACCCTCCGTACGAAAATATTCTCATTGAGCGAAATGTGGCCCATACGCTAATAAGGTCACGTACAAAATTTCAGCGTTTTGTCACAAAATGCCGCAGAGATGTGGAATTACATGAATGCTGACTTAAACCACTTTTCTATGCCTGAGTTTGGGAAAAAAAAAAAAAAAAAAAGTCCAGTGATTGCGCTTCAGGGATCGTACAGAAAATTAAGACAGAAAACAAAAATTTCATAAATAATTAACAGTTGTGTTATTTATTGGTACAAAAGTGTCTAAACTAAGTATAAATAATAACTCTGTGACTCAACTAATATATCTCTGATAATTTCTATGATGAAATGCTGAAATTTTGTACATGACCTTATCGGTGTATGGGGCACATTTTGCTAATTGAGAATTTTTCTGTACGGGGGCCATATAAAAATATAAATTTTGCATTTCTTTAAATTTAATTCTCTGAAAATTTTAATTGAATTCATCAAATTCTGTATCTTTTTTTACGTAACTTTGTAATATATATTATATATCTACGATCATATTTAAGGAATAAAAGCCGAGGTCAGTGTTTTTTGGACATCCTGTATAAACATTGGTAGTGCAAATCTATCCTCTAAAGCGACCACCTCCACAGAATCATTTCAGGTTGGAACCCTAGTAGTTAAATGAGTTAAAGCAGTGGTCTTCAAAATTTGTAAAGTCACGGAACACTTAAAACTACGAGGTTTTTTGGGGAAACTTCGACTACCCATAGAAAAATAATATCTTAAAATAACATTTAAAATAGATCAATATGTTACAGGTACTTTACGTAAAAAGAATTAAATAAAATGATTATACTTTTTATTAAAAATTTTAATATAAAATTAATGTCAGTCACATAGCATTAACTTACATGTCACCTACCCTTGCATCATATTTAGTGATTGGCGTGTGGTTGCATTTTTACTTCCTTGTACGAAGTAAAAAAGAAGTATTGTAATCGCGAAAAGTTTCAGGCAGCATATTTCAACGAAAATATCCATTTTGACCGCTATCGAATGCAATTGAACGATGTTTTCGCGTGATATCTGTACGTAAGGACAGAATAAAAGACTCTTTTCCTTCAAAAAAATTATAAAACTGCTTTAAAATTAATTCTGATGCGAATTTTTCCTGGCGTCTGTACGAACGTACGTACGTATCTCGCATAACTCAAAAACGAGTAGCCTCAGAACGTTGAAATTTTGTATATAGGGCTGCTATAACATGTAGATGTGCACCTCGTATTTTGGTTGCAATCGGCAGCACCAAACGTATATAAATATATTTATATATTTATCCACACTCTGTTACCCGGCTGAGTGATCTCAGTTTCTTTACCCTTATATGTTTGTAAATTGTATATTTTTTGCTTTAAAAATGATTGAATTATGTTCTTTTTATCTTCCGGTTAAGGTTTTTATGCCTTTAGTAAATCTGTGTGCAATATTTTTAGAATTATCAACAATTTTAAAGTTGTTTAAGTGCCGCTAAGCCTTTTTTTTTAATATCGGCCATTGATGTTTACATTTGAAAGAGGAGACTAGTGGATTCGTTGCCAATCTAGAGAAACTTAGCTTCGCAACAACAAAGAGAACGCATTCATTTATTATTGCCAATTAAATCATGCTTAATTCTTTCTGGAATTTTTCGAGGAAATAAGCGTTTGAGATTTACTTCGTAATTTTTAATATAGATATTTTGAGTTTTTATGTATTTTTGCCTTCTCGCGAAGTGAGAACTGAATTAATTGAATGAGAAATACTGAATCGTCTGTGAAAAACTGTTCCTTTTTTGTTTTGTTTTCTTAATTTCTTTTGTACATCATTCTAGCTTTATAGTATTTGAATAGAACATGTGGCAACGATTAGATAATTCTATTCTTTAAATGATATAAATTTTGTGCATTATGAGTTATAATATGAACGAAATATAATACTGTTAAGTGAATCTAGCGCCAGAGTGTCGCTATGGTAAACAAATACTAGAGTGAATTTTAAAGAATGCATTTATTCTATTGTGGTTTATGCGCTGTCGGCGAAGTAGATTTAGTTCAATTCAATAAGTTTAAATAAAATGCAAGAAAAAATGCATATAATTTAATATTCCGTACAAGGAAGTCACGTGGTGTACACATCAGATTTTTTTTACATAAACTGTCAAAGTCTTGCTATGTTGATGTCGTCTGCAGTCTCATTTCATATTCTGCATTTTATTTATTCCTGTATTTTGTTTTTGTTGCCACATACGTTGAGAAAGATCTTTTACTTAAGTACGTTGCTCCAAATGGTATGAAAATGTTCGTAGCCGTGGGAGAAACTCCCAAGTATTCTGCATGAATCTGCAACCAAAAATTTAGGAGCTACCCTTTCTTAAATTTAGATTTTAAGATCGAATCTGTTGATAAGTCGATAAGTTGTTCCCTATCTTTCATTGGCAAGCCTTCTAGTAATTTATCGAGTACTCGAACAGATTTTTTGTCCAATCACACTTAATTTCTCTTCTGGGAAATATTCTCTTATAGGTTTTTTAACCTGAAAAAGGTGATCTATTATATAATTTTTAACACTGTTATCTGAATGCAGTTCATTTTCTATTAGAAAATTGTTTAATTTTTGCAACGCATTGCACGCCATTCTCTGACATATGTCATATATCGAAATTTTGTTTTGATCCGCGGAACTCCGAGATTTGACTTGCGGAACACCTCGGTTCGGCGGGACACAGTTTGTAGACCACTGAGTTAAAGTGATTTCACTTACCGCGTAATGGCTAATATTGTAACTTGTAATTTTGGCTTTCTTCAGTTTTTTTTTTTTTTTAATGGAAAGAAAGATCCACGTCGAGTTCGAAATTATGGAGAAGCAGTCATCTATTAAAGAAGGGGGGGGAATAAAAGAAGGAAAAAGAAAAATAAGGGAGGGAAAGAATTCATTTTCTGCCTTACGATAAGGGTACAGGTAACTACAGGTAAGGTTCGCCTTTCGCTAAATAAATCTGCCACTCAGATTGGAGAAAAGTCTGATTATAAGGGATTTTTTCCCTCCTTCCAGCACATGGAGGTAGGAAAAGACTTACTTCCTACCTCCATGTTCCAGCATGTCTAGCACGCTCGGAGCGTATTCGAGAAATCCAGGTACGACTATCGCGGAAGGCAATGTTTTTTTTTTTTTTTTTTTTTTTTTTAAGTCTCTTTGGCAGCTGCTACCCCCCCCCCCCAAATAATTTCGTTTCTCCCTTCGCAAAAACAGGAGACATTTTCATTAATCCTTTTATTTGAATTTGGAGATAAATCATAATTAGAAGCAGAAATCATTACATAAGAAAGAAATATCGCAACAAAATCCGAAAGCTTTCAGATTTTACATTATGCCAAAAGGTGGCGTTTTTTTAACGATTTGCATGTTACGTTTATTTATTCATTATCACGTTTTCGTACTTAAACCATAAAATTCAGTTCAACAACAATATCGCAAAATAATTTTATCTTTAAAATTTCCGATACACAGTCTCGCGCGCTGGAGATAAAATTTTTTTTTTTTTTTTTTTTTCGTCATTTCTCGCTTCAAAATCGTTGAGTTTGTTACTCAAAAATTCTCTAAAATTTTACAAAATATGAAATAGATAATAAAACAAATTCCAGATTCCAAATTTGGGCTTCCCATATTCGCGTGGAAATGTAGTACGTTATTCAAAATTTGATCGCTCTAGGTACCGTTGTTTTATCACAGTGCGAGAAACATGCATTCGTTCATGTAAATTCTTTAATTTCTTTTAAATATAATAACACATAGCGATAATATTTGATGGCAACAATTTGAAAAGTGATTTGCCGTTTACAATGAATCGACGCAAAATGCCCAAAGAAATTAATAGTCCTTCTGTGCAAATTACTCCTTTGGACTAAAAAGGAACTAATGACATTACAGTGGCGCGCTCCAACTAAAAATGTGGTGGAAAATGGTGGTGGTTCATCACCATCAGGATCTGGCGATTTGATCCCATAATCTCCAGTCGCCTTTTAAAAGGAGGGAGTATATACGGCAATTTTTCCTTCTTTCTAGCATGCTTTCGTGGTGTAAAGGCAGCATACTTGGTGCGTATTCGAGAGGTCCAGATTCGAGTTCCGACGAGGGCATTGCACATTTTTCACTTCTCCTACTTCAAAATAACGTAATGACACCAGCGATTCTCAACCGGCGGTACGCTAGAGAAAAATAGGTGGTACGCAAAGAAACAAAGTAAGGAAAAAAATATTTTTAACGATTAAATTTGTAAAGACATTAGGTTATTTCGAAGCAGGAGATGGAAAAATGAGCAATGCTCACGCCGGGACTCAAACCACGTACCTCTCGAATTCGCATCGAGCGTGCTGACCACTACACTACGAAGGCATGCTAAGAAGGCGGGAGAACTACCTTATAAATTCAAAAATCTCGTGAAGGAAAAAAAACAATTAACAGAAATTTTATGTGATTGAACTCTAACTGAAAATTTCAAAAATAACACACTTGTAATAACTTCAAATAAAGCTATTAAATTTTTATTCCCTTTTTGCACAACCTATTTGCATAAACAACAATTTTCTTCCAAATTATAGATGAAAAATAAATAAAGAACAAAATTAAAAGTGGATCCTAATTTACCGTTAAAGCTAAGTAAAATATTACCAGACATAAAGAAACTGATCTGTCTTTAACAGGCCCAAATTTGATAATAAATTTTAGAATTAAATATTATAACTTAAATTTTGATAATTAAAATGGTAACCAATTTTTAATGTAATATTTTTATGTGTGCATATTTAATACAAATAGCGAACAGGTTGTGCAAATGGCAAAATATATCTTTTTTGTATTTCTATTGAGAAACTGAAAAATAATCACTGTAAAATGTAGAGGTGGTACTAGAGTTTTTGAAGTTTTCTTTAGATGGTTCGTATTAGTCAAAAGGTTGACAACCGATGCTCTACAGTATCATCAAACGTTTTCATTAAATTCATCAATTTCATGCTCTTCTCATTTTAATGGAGTATACAGTAATAAAGTAATATATATTAGATAACCTGGCCATTCTGTGTTAAACGGAAGGAAAATGAAAATTACAGACAATTTTTTCAAAAGTTATTAAATTTTATTAGGACATGATTTCATTAGCTGACGCATGATTTCGCTTGCTTTCACTAACAGTGTACAAAAGAGTAGACATAACACATTAATCCGGTTTAAAAGAGGAACCAAAGAATACCTCTGTATTGAAAATTCAGTAAATTCTTTTTTTAAGGTATAAAATGCAGCGAAAGAGACATGTCATTTACATAAAGTTACATTTTCTGTAAGCTTTCTTTATAAAGTTTTCTTACTAACCTGATGGAAATTATTCGTTTATATTAAATTATAAAAATGCATGTTCTTTCAAATTAAACCAATTTTTATGTTAAACCTGATTATAGTTGGATAAAAGTGCTTTTGAAGTTTTCGAGATCATCGAAAAAAACACTTTTATGTACTTTATATTTTATTCTTTATTATACGTATATGCGTAGATATTCATGTGCCTTCAACCGAAATCTAAAGGGCGCAAAAACTGAACTGGATACTTTTCACTTAAAAGCATTCAAAATTAATTGCGTACTTCAGAGATTAAAAAGATTCAACATAAATAGAATTCCAAAAGAGTTAAAGGAATTGAATGAAAAGTTTGATCAAATGAATTTAAGAACGGAATTTTACAAAAATTGAGGTTAAATTCATTTGAGTATAAGAATAAATACAGTGAACCTTCACGTCGCGGCCGCCTTTCTTAACCCTTTGACCACAAATTAAAAAAAAATTACCCCGTTTTCTATCCCAGTGAAAAAAATATGTCATAAATAAGGTAAATTTAGCATCTGCGATATTTTTTCTGAGAAACGGTTTTCAAGCCAAAGGCTGGGACACATATGTCTCAGCCGTAGTTAATGGTGGGATACAAATGTCCCACACGTAGCGATCGACTTACTTACTATAAGCACACCTATTATTCTGGAAAACTTTATTATATGAAATAGATTTTACATTGTACGGTACAGGGTAAAGCATTCTTTGTATAACTCAACATGACGCACTGGCCAACTCATATTTGTTCTTTTCTCTCATGTTCATTTGCGTACAACGAGCACAGCGGCGCTTTGATTTTCCAACTATTGGAAGATGATCCCCAACTTTCAGGAGATTCTGAGTACTTTTTGAAAACTTTTAGTGGGACATATATGTCCCGCTGGTACTCAAAGGGTTGAGGTAATCAATCACCTCTAAAAGTGACCAGCATTTCTGAGAACATAAATAAACATCGGTACTGAACATCAATTCAGTAAGATAATCATCTCCGAAGAAGAACAAAATGATTTAGAACTATGGAAGGTCATTTTAGAGAGAGAGAGAAAGAGAGTTCATCGTATTTATTTTAAAATATTCAGATGAGAAATGCAAGCTCTGGTTGTAATAAAAAGAATGTAATGACAATAAAAACATTTGCATCTACTCTTTATATCACATTCCATTATTTGTTCATTTACTTCATTTTTCTTTCATATATTTTAATTTTAAATTTCAGTTAAGTTCTGTGTAAAATACTCAAAATTTATATATTTAATTCAAAACGTTTAAATGCAAAATAGAGCGTAAAACCAAATATATAAGTATTTTAAGACTTACTGCCTATGTCTTTTAACCCTCGCACGAACCACTCTACTATGTTTTCTTATTAGTAGAAATTTTGAAGAAATTAATAGACACTTCTTTTGCCATGTAATCCATATTTTTAGGCTACCAGCATTTTACAGCATGGTAAGTTATGGTTCTGATATAAAACTATCAGGGTCTATAAATCATATTAAGTTATATGACAGCTTCTATTACAAAAAATTTCAATTCGTATATAATTTTTGTTTGTGTTCTTTGAGGTCACACTACAGGGTGCTGTGACATCATTCTAAGCAGCGTGATTCATGATTAAAAGATCTATTTTTCACGTTCCGCCTTCGTTAATCGTTATTCCTGCTTATCACGTTTCCTAAACTAATAACACATGAAATGAAAATCAGTGAGAAACGATTAAGAAAAAAATATGCGAAGCATGCTATTGGTTCATGACGATGTATGCTTATATTATGGAATTTTTCCTGAAAAACGTTTTTCACGTGATCGTATTGTGGTGGAAATGGATTCAGACTACTTCGTTAAAAATGACCCACCCACCTGTGGCAACTTACAATTAACCCTCCCACCTGTGGCAGATATGAAACATCGTCTCAGTGCATACCAAATGGCAAAGATCAGTAAAAAATATATTTCAAAACACTAGTATGAGAATAATGCATTTTTCCTACCTCTTCGGTTGAAACGAGAAGAAATTTTTAAATGAGAAGAAATCTAAGAACAGATAATAAAACTATATAAGTCGCGACTATTAGTCGAAATTGTTTTAAATTTGTTAATTCTCCGGCCAAATATATTTAGCCTAGAAGGGCTATTAATGCTATTAATTTCGTTCGGGGGCATTTCACTATAAAAGGCATTTCAATTTTCAAATTGTTGTTACCAAATATTATCGCCCTGTATTATATTTAAAAAAATTAAATAATGAAGAATTTGCATAAATGTATGAGTGTTTCTCGTATTGTGATAAAACAACGGTATCTAGAGCTATCAAATTTGGAATAATAATGAAATTTTGACGTAATCTTCCACCTCATGTGGGCATCTGGAAGCCCTAATTTGGAGTTGTTTTATTATCGATTTCATATTTTGTAACACTTTAACAAATTTTTTATTAGCAAACTCAACGATTTCGAAGCGAGCAATGACAACAATGTTCGGGAAAAAAAAAAAAAAAAAAAAAAAGCTAATCTGAAACGTTTCAGACTTTAAATTACGTCCAAACATTTTGTTTGTTACCTTTATTTATTAAATATCATGTTCTTCGCATTTAAACCATAAAATTCAGTTCAAGAGCAATATCGCAAAATAATTTTCAGTTGAGCATATCTTTAGAATTTCCAATACACAGTTCCGCGCGCTGGAGATTAAAAAAAAAAAAGTTTTTTTTATCCGTAGAGTGTTGCCATTGCTCGCTTTGAAATCCTTGAGTCTGATAATAAAACAAATTCCAAATTTCAAATTTGGTCTTTCACATGCCCATATTCGTAGGAGGATTACGTCATTCAAAATTCGATGGCTCTATGTACCGTTGTTTTATCCCAATGCGAGAAATATACATATATTTATGCAGATTTTTCATCATTTAATTTCTTCAAATATAATGCAAGACTCTAACATTTGGTGGCAACAGTTTGAAAAGTAAAACGGACATTTATAATGATTCAACGCAAAATCGAAAACGAAAACAATAGTCCGTCTGAGACAAAGCCCCTTTGGACTAATAATTTGCCGGAGCGCCCGAGACTGTGTATTGAAAATTCTAAAGATATGCTGTTTTTTTTTAATTATTTTGCGATACTGCTCTTGAACTGAATTTTGTCGTTTAAGTGCGAAGAACGTGATAGTAAATAAATAAAGGTAACACACAAAACGTTAAAAAAGTCCCTTTGGGCGTATTATAAAAAATCTTTTTTAATTTTATTTTAAACATGGTTATAATTCAGTTTTTATTTTAGTCAGGTGTGTATGTGAACTGCAACATGGATATGTCTTTATGTTGGTGATTCTAGATGATACTCAGTTACCTGTGGCATTCATAAATGGAGCTTATTAAAGAAAGAAATAGGCATCGATCTGTGCCATGGAAAAGGAGTATTTTATTACACAGATTTTAACTATTTTTAAGCAAAACTCATAGCCTCATTACGTAATTTCTTATGAATAATGATCATAAAAATATAGAATGCTGAACCTTTCAGCATTTGCTGAAACGAATATGAACTTACAAATAAACAAACCAGAATATGAATGATGTAGCATCTATAGCATTCCAATAAAACCACAGTTTTACGTATCTAACTGATAAATCATGAAGGCAAGATTTAAATATAACATACATCCTTTATCCATCATATCCAAAGACCATATAAAAAAGTAATCTGAAATAAACCTTGGTTTAGTTAATATTTTAATATACACTTAACAAAATCTGTTGTTTTTTTAAGTTATATGGATTGTTTTATGACGGTAGAATAATCAAGGTCTGCGTGCTTTGGAAAGCCAGCCTTGTTGGAGTGTATGCGATGGGGATATGGCTCGTAATCACGTTACATAAGTAAAAGGAGAAAAAAAATATCCATGCAGACAAGTACGTTAAGCCATCGGAACAGTGATCGTGATATTATTTTCATGACAGCAAGTAGAAGTTACTGCATTCTGAACTTTACCAAAAGCGCTGTAGGAAACAGTAGCCTTGATTGAACTACTTCTCTTCTTTTGCTAACTTTCGACAGATGTAAAATAAATAATTTCAAAATTCCAAATCATTTTTGTTGTTATTGACGATTAAGTCTTCTTTTAGAATTCTCACTGATGTCAGATTGCTTGAAAAGTTTTGTTATACGCCAGAGCCGTAACTATGGTTTTCAGCTTCCGGAGGCAACTCATGATTTCGCGCCCTTTTCTGTATGCCAAGAATGGAAAACATTCTAAAATTTCGGAGCATCAGTTTGACGCCCTCTGGATGATATGCTCGCGGACAGATGCATAGGAGTATATGTACTCTACGTACAATATTATCTCTGTTGTGGCGAAGTTTAGTTTCTCAAGAATGGCAGTAAGAATATATAAAAATAAAAAGTTTGCTGCTTGATGTTTTGTAATTCTAAACGTCTTCTTTATTACTGTGAAGTAAAATATTCTAAATTATCACTTAATTTATTAAATTAGACCATGTATTGCGTAGCTTCAACGGCGGATGCTCCCCCCCCCAGCTACGCCACTGTTATATGCAATAAAAAGTTATTAACAATAACACATTCAATTTTGCGATGCAATCAATAGTGAAAATTTCCAGGAAACGAATATGAACTTACAAATAAACAAACCAGAATATAAATAATGTAGCATCTATAGCATTCCAATAAAACCACAGTTTTACGTATCTAACTGATAAATCATGAAGACAAGATTTAAATGTTTAACAGTAATGAATAATGATGATTTAATTAATAATTTTGAAGTTTGTAGAATCATTATGTTTTTTGGAAGGTGGGGACGTGAAAAATGAGCAATGCCCTCGCCGGGACTCCAACCTGAACCTCTCGAATACACGCTGAGTGTACTACCGTTACACCACGAAAGCATGCAGAAAGGAGGGAGAAAATACCTTATATGCTCCCCCTTTTAAAGGGAGATTGGGGGATTGGATTAGGGGCCCATTCGTCAAATCCTGGGGAAAAATCTTTTAGTTCGGGCGCCAGTGTAGAGACATCAGTTTTTTTTATGTAGCAGGAGACATGAAAAATGAGCAATACCTTGCCAGGAGTCGAAACTCTCGAATACGCACCTAGTGTGCTAACCATTAAACCATTAACGCATGCTGGAATGAGGTAGAAAATGACCATAAGACCAACTTGTTTGGTTAGGTGGGCTGGGCTGGGCCCACTTCTGCTACCATATACACTCCCCCTTTTAAAGGGCAATTGGGAATTAGGGGACCCAATCGCCAAATCCTGGTGGTGAAGAATCATTATCTACCACCTTTTAGTTTGTGCGCCACTGTACAGTCATTAGGTTTTTTTAATCAGAAAATGGAAGAAATGTGTAATGCCCCTGAAGGACTCGAACCTAGACCTCTTGAATGTGCACCGAGTGTGCTACCGTTACACCAAGAAGGCATGAAGAAAGGGGGGAGAAAATGTAACAACTAAAATATTATCAAATAAATATTACTTAAGGTCATGATGACCCCATAATGGTAAAGGGGTGGTGCCTACGTCCTCCGTCACTAAACTAAACACTAAACTAAGGTCATGATGAACTGTTTTAATGTCTTAACGTAACGAAATGAAGAAGTTCTTCTAACATCATTGGGAACACTGTTTTCACATTGCAGTGTAAATGCTCATAAAAGCGGCACTTACAATTTAATCATCAGAATAACTCCCAAATAACTTGACTTATAAATTTTTAGTATTACTTCATTGTTTATATAAATGGGATAATCAGTTTCTAAATTTGTTTATTTGGAAAAATTACGACATTATTTTCAGGTCTTTAGATTTTCAGGTGTTGAGAGTTACTTTAGATTGAGTCACTTTAGATTTTCAGGTTTTGAGCGAGTTCAGTGTTCAAATGTGTATTATATTATGTAATTTCTTCGTGCCGCTTTTGTCGTTATAAAATTTACACACATTTTTAAAGAGTTTTAATGTTTTATGTTAGAGACACATTTACCGGAGTCTTTTAAAGTTTCCTAGGAAATGCACATGCTACCATTCATACGAAGGGAAAGGAGACCACCAGCGGCCGAGCGGTAACGTCGCTGAACACTGGTAGTTCGGTCCGAGGTCCGAATCCCGCGAACGGGCTGGCTGCATGGGTGTTTTCGTGGTTTTCCTCACGTGTAACGTGTATACAAGCCAGTTTACAAAACGTCCAAGTTACAAAACGTCCTCACGAAGGCATCCTTCCCTTAAGGCAGATAGCCCTCGCGTGCTTTGCCGTAATATAATAAAACAAACCAAACCATTCATACGAAATAATGCAGAATGCCATTGCATAAAACATAAAAATTTTAATTTACATTCCACATGGTCTGTATTTCGAGAGTGTTGTCATTCTACGTGACACAAGATATTTAATTTATTTTTCAAATTAAAATTTTTTTGCTTGGCAAACTAAACGACTTAAAATATCTAAAAAAATAAAATATTTTATAATTTAGATCAAATTTTTTAAAATGTAAGTAAAAAATTTAATTTAAAATATGTTTAATTTATAAAATATTAAACAAAATATTTTATGAATATCTGCTTTATTATTGTAAAAAATATTAGATATTTATAACGTCATATGCTGCGTACCTAATAACGAATATATGATCGTAAAAACAAAAATACTGAACCCCTAAATGAGTGGTTTCAAAATTGTTGCAATTTTTTAAATTTAATAAATGAAGTGGTAAAAATATTTTGATTTCTTTTATAATGCTTGTGTTATTCATTATTTATTAACACTTTTTACTAATTCGTTAAAAGTCTCGTATTTTAGGCGGTTAAATTTGATCGTGTAAGAACATACAACGAAGTCTTTGTCAAAATGATCATGTATGGTACCAGATGATTCTAATATACAGTGGATATGATCATCTTATAAAGATCTGGCATTCAGTACCAATGTATTATATTTACGTTCTTACAAAAATTGGTCGTATTCAAAAGCACTCTTACAAGAAGGCTCACCGAATTTGTTTTTCAAGAGGGAGCTTTACATCAGATTACCAGGCATATATCTACATTGAGCCATTACATTTAAAATAATGGCTGAATTTTAAAAGTTTTTAATTTCCAAAATTATTAAATACAACCAGATTATAGCGAAAAATGAAGTCACTGCATTAAATATTTCAGCTTTTTTCCCCGAAACAAAACAAAAACTTATTAAAAACAAGACTTTTTCTGTGAAATAATATTTTACTATTTATACTCCTTCACTATTAGAATTAAACTAATAATTATAATAATAATTTTTTTAAGCTATTGTATTCTTTCGATTCAGTGCCCAAAGGCGGAAAATATAATTTAGATTACTTAGTTTCTACATTCTAATGATGATCTTCAAATATACATAAAAAGCTAGCAAAAAAAAAAAAAAAAAAAAAAAAAAAATTAGATTTATAACAAATCAGTGTAATAACGAAATAATAATGAAATTTATGCAATCAAGTTTGGGAACTGAAATATTTCTGAAGTACACAATATTATCAAGATTTAATTTCCCATGAATTTTTTCCGGGAAACAGAAATACTAAATACTAAATAAATCTGTCGCTAAGATTATTGGTTACGTAAACGCAACTTTAATTCTTTTCTTTTTATGAGATAGCAGGTAAATAAATATAAGAAGTGAAGTTCTTGCAAGTATAACGAGTTTTACAGCTCGATCTGCAACCAGTTTCGGGAACGTACACATATCCCACGAGGTGGCGCAATCCGTACGAAAGACATGATGAGACATGCGCGAATGTAGCTTACCGAAGCAATAATAGCATTTATTTAGGAGCAAGTTGCGGATTACCGAGCTCCCAGATTAAAAGATCTATCGCTCTTTTGGCGAAAGATGACATTTCATTCTCATTATTTTCCTAATTTAAACCCTCCCCCCTTTACGGTCTTTAAAAGGTTCGATCATAAATCTGCTGATATTAACATAGCGCGTTAAATATATTCAGAAAAACGAATTTAATTATCGAAATCGAATTACCAAATTTTTCCTTGTAAGAAAGCAATGAATCTTTGCATCCATGAAAAGTTTAGTTGCTCTATATATCTTCATGGATTGTATTGGATTATTATTAAACTCTAGATTACTATCAAACATCACTGGATAATTATTAATTACATGTATTATACTGAATTATTTGATTATAGAAACGCTAAGTTGCAGATGTCTCGGATTATACAGGGTATTCCAGGACTTAAGAGCTTACTTTACGATACTTAATTTACGATATGTCACCTGTTCATTAAACATTCCTAGATTTTGAAAAAAGGTCAATGCAAATTTTGCGAGTATCACTCTATATAGTAATGGAGCTATTTTTAGCCCAGAAGGGATATGAATTTCGTTTTGGCATTTTGCATTGAAAACTTTAAATGTCGGTTCACTTTTCAAACTGCTGCCACCAAATATTACAGCTTATATTTAAAAAAATTAAATTATAAAGAATCTGCATAAATGTTTCTCGCATTGTGATAAAACGACGGTATCTAGAGACATCAAATTTTCCTTGTATAGCGTACGTTTCCACCCGAATATGGGCATCTGGAAGCCCAATGGAGTTTGTTTTATTATCATATTTTTATTTCATATTTTGTGAAACTTTAAAGAATTTTTTATTAACAAACTCAAAGATTTTAAAGCGAGCAATGGCAACACTGTATAGGGAAAAAAAAATTATCTCCAGCACGCGAGATAGTGTATTGGAAATTCTAAAGATATGCTCATTTTAAAATTATTTTGCAGTATTTGGCGTTGAACTAAATTTTAAGTGCGAAAACATGATATTTAATAAATCCCACAAAACGTTAAAAAAACGACCCTTTGGGTGTTATGTAAAATCTGAAAGCTTTAAGATTTTTTTTGAAAGATTAAAATAAAAATAATAGTTTCAGTAGTCAAATTAAACATGTTAATGGTTCATATGCATCACAGAGAATTGAGAGGTCAACGGAAGGAATGGTTTGTGAAAGAATTTTTTAGCTTTCTGTTTCAACCTCATTTCGAACTTGAATTGTGCAATTGAATCATCTACAGGATTTTTAATTTTGTAATTAAAATAAATTATAGAATCGGAAAACGTTAAAGATAATTTAACTTTTGTAAAAAATATTTTGGTGAAGTAGAGTTATTTCTTAAATTATTCATCAGTAATAGTTGAAAAATTCTACAGGGATCCCGATACAAAACTAAACCTGATGTGAAATGGACAAAGATTTTTCTCTGAATAATTATGTTTCTTTCAAATTTATAACACTAATGACTGAATCATGCATACAGGGACAAACTGCAGCGTGTATGTCGGTAATAAATAATACAAGAAACTGAAAATAATGACGACATGCTAAACTTTATGATAATGACGAATATAATATTAATAGAGCTTGACTATGCGAAGAGTTCAGTCAGCCAGTAAAACAAAACAAAAGAACTCTCAAAGAGAATATTAGAAGCGTAGATGAGTAGTATTAGATAAAATCTTTTAGAATGTATTGGTTTTTAAGCAGTAATACAATGATAGTTCCAGATCTGTAAGAAGATATACACTTTAATCATTTTTACATTTTAAGGTAGATGTTACCGGCAAAGTATAAAACGACGGCATTATATAGAATACAAGGCGTTTTTAGGCAAAGTCTGAAATATGAGAATTATTACATATTTCACCTAAGCATTCTATAGAACGACAAATGCTCTTTAGGGAAAGTATGAAAAAGAGGTCATGTTGAGGCTATTATTTAAAAGACGTTCATTCCTCAAAAATACAAACGTTATTTTGAAAGATTAATAAAAGAGTGCCATCAAAACACTTTCTTTCAAAATACACAAAAATGAAACTTGTAAAACAAAATTTATGCCTTTCTTCTTATTAAAGAAAGTAAAATTTTCAAACACATAATAATAATAATAAAATCTGAAAGCTTTCAGATTTTATATTACGTCTAAAGGGGCGTTTTTTTTAACGTTTTGTGTGTTACCTTTATTCATTAAATAACATGTTCTTCGCACTTAAGTATAAAATTCAATAAGCAATATGACAAATATTTAAAAAGAGCATAAAAAATTTGAAAAAAAGAGCATATCTTTAGAATTTCCGATACACAGCCTTGTAGGCTGGAGATAATAATGCTTTATTTTTCGTACAGTGTTGCCATTACTCGCTTTGAAATCGTTGAGTTTGTTAATCAAAAATTCGTTAATGTTTTTACAAAATAGGAAATAGATAATAAAACAAATTCCAAATTTGGGTTTCCAGATGCCAAGCACTACGTTATTTATGTTATGAAGCACTACGTTATTTAAAATTTGATGACTCTAGGTACCGTCGTTTTTTCACAATTCGAGGAAAATGCGTGTATATATGCAGACGCTTCATTGTTTAAGTTTTAAAAAAATAATACAGGTCTATAATATTTGGTGGCAACAATTTTCAAAAGTGATTCGCCGTTAATAATAGTGAGACTGAAATTCCCTTTATTAATAACTTTAACGTATTTATTAATACGGTTTAACGTAATTCGTAAGACGCAGCTTAGCGACAATTATTCTTCATCACAGCTATAGTTGTCATCATATATGCCATCAGCTCGGTCCATTGATCCTTCCATCTAAGAAGTCTGACATATCAAGTATGGCAATCAACTTCTGTGAAAAGAGTTTTCTCTTTTTTAGTAGTTTTTCTTGGTGGACGAAGTGTATAGGATATATTGTGCGATGTGAACCAACGCAAAATGCCAAAACGGAATTAATAGCATTTCTAGGCAAATTGTCCCTTTGGGCTAAAAATTAACGTATTTGTTGCAACATGGTAAACTTGAACGGCATTTTGAATTCACTTCTTTACTTTTATCACACACAGACATTTCATGGTTCTGTACTTAGAGGCACTTTCGTTAACGCTTGACGAATGATCCAATGGATTCCCTTGGATGCTCAATCCCACTTTGGATTGAGCAATGGCAACTAAAGGGGCGTTTTTTTAACGAGGCCCAGCCAGGAATCTCGTAATCAGGAATATTTTTAATTCTAAGCAAGTTCTTAGAACATAAAATGAGCTGTGATCTCATATACAGTTGTTTTAAAATTCTTTCTGAAGTTCCAAGTCGGTAAAAACTATCCTCTGTCATACTCATTACAACTGCTAATAAACTGCACGAATTATTATATATTTTCCCTAGGCATCATATATAATATGGAGATGTGTATCATAATTTGTCGGTTTGGTCATTTAGCATTCTATAGAATTCATAGACAATGTATGAGATATTTAACTGTTTCAAACATTGCCGGCCAGTTTTTGGCATTCTATAGAATGCAGGATTTCATACTTTGCTGATAACATAAACACTTTATATGAATTTTAAAAGAATAAAAACTAGTTTGAAACAAAACTCAAACTAATTTGAGCATTACAGTTGAAAAAGAAATAGAACTGCGTGGTTGATTTGATGATTCACTCTACTAAAAAAATGGTTTGGCTGCCAACTGTTTCTGATGATAAGCAGTAACAAAGCAGGGTTGGGATGGTTACATGTGATTTAGATGTGTAAGGACTCCACTTATGTGTAAGGGTGTGGCTAGTTACAACTAACAGCATTTCTTTTCTATACATTTTGGTCAGTCACGGTTACTTCAGAAATCCCAGCAGCTGCTTTTCCTTTTAATAACTGATGAATTTGAATTCTAGGATATTTTCCTTTTTATTAGCGTTCATTGTAATACTTGGTATTTTCCATCATTATTGATAACTTTTTCCGCGTACTCCTATCTACGTCATTGCATGTACGTGTACACAAGTTGGAAACCGCTGATTTAGGTTGAAAGGGAAACACATTTTACTGTCGAAACATATCTAATTTTCTTTATGTCAAAATTAACGGTAGAATAACACTACGTATTCTGAAATTTTTCAATGAAATATTTTGCGGTTTTTCATTGTATTTTATAATTTATATGCATAACGATTTAAAGGATATTGAGATGAAAATGTATACATTAGTTTAATTAAAGATATTAGTTTAGTTAATTTTAGTGGCTGACTTAAATACTTCTTTATCTTTCAGAAACAGATTCTTTGTACGAATTACATATATCATTGCGTATATTTTATGAATAAAATGCATTTTTAAAGGAATATTAAGATGGATCCCATCTTGATCATATATCTGCCTTTTAGAAATCTTCAGAACAATTACTTTTGATGGAATAATAACAATAATAATAATAATAATAATCTGAAAGGCTTCACATTTTAAATTACGTCCAAAGGGGCGTTTTTTTAACATTTTGTGTGTTACCTTTATTTATTAAATATCATGTTTCCTTCCACTTAATAATTATAAAATTCAGTTCAAGAGCAATATCGCAAAATAATTTTAAAATGAGCATGTCTTTAGAATTTCCAATACACAGTGTCGCGCGCTGGAGATAAAATGTTTTTTCTGTACAACGTTACCATTGCTCGCTTTGAAATCTTTGAATTTGTTAATCAAAAATTCGTTAAAGTGTTACAAAATATGAAATCGATAATAAAACAAATTTCAAATTTGAACTTCCACATGCCCATATTCGCAGGAGGATTACGTTATTCAAAATTGGATGGCTCTAGTACCGTTGTTTGACCACAATGCGAGAAACATACATACATTCATGCAGATTCTTCATTACTTAATTTCTTTAAATATAATACAGGTCGATAGTATTTGGTGGTAACAATTTGAAAAGTGAAACAACGCTTGTAGTGAATGGACGCAAAATGCCAAAACGAAACTAAATAGTCCTTCTGGGCAAATTGCTCCTTTGGACTAATAAATTAATATTAATCCAGCAGCAGAAGCGTTAGCAAGTTGGTAGAAGCGAAGTGAAGAGAAGAATGCGACGTGTATAAAATGAAAATTAAGTTCAGATGATTTAATTTTCATTTAGCTATTTTGATTTTGTTTAATTTTGTTAGAATTAATTTGGTTTAGCTATTTTGGTTGTTTTATTAAAAGCTTTCGAAAATTGTCACAGATTGGAGTTTTATGTAAGCAACTGCGTCATCAGTGTTATGCAAGAAACATATGACATGGATTACCTTTAAAACGACGCAGTTTAGACAGATTTATATATAGGCAGTTACTATATTTTCAATGGAAAGTGCAATAAGCAAATTAAAATGGAGAGCTAAAGGACTACTTCAAATTCAAGTCGAAATTTTACTTTAAATACATTTATCTTATATTTAAACTTAAGTAACACATTTCATCAACCGTTCAAAAACAGAAATTTGTCTTATGCATACAAGGTGTTTGTTAACTCCTCAGTGCTTAAATTGCGCCGGAGCCCGGCTCCGGTGCTTCTCAATTTTTAAGATAAATTACAATTTTAGCCTGAACGCACCGGAGCCCTAAATAAGATGAGCTCCAGTACTTCTTTTTATAAAACTAAACCACAATTCAAAGGGGAAAAGTTTTAGAATTCCTAACGTTTAACAATAAGCAGACCTTGCAAAACTCTATTTCTCTAGAAATACGAACTCGTGAGAACATGAGACGTTCAAGTAAATTCCCTCACTCGCATGCGAAAACCTTTCCCTTTAAGAAAAGCAATAAATTTGGGGGAGTTTATTTAGGAACGCCTAAATTTCTCGCCATGCCATTGTAATCTAGTGTATTGTTATCGATGCTTACAGTTAGTTATCCTCGCAGGAAGAAAAATTTGTGTTCTTAAATGTGCGTTAAGTGACAGCAAGTACAATAGGAGTGAAATACTGAGATAAACTGCTCATGCACGTCTTATACATCGTCTTTCCCACAGTATTCACTAATGGCGCGGGGAAGCGTAACCAGCAAGTTTACATTTAGGAGTCCGATTCAGAACTCATTTACCCCTGACACCCATCTATCTGCCTGATGGCTATAATTATATCAACAGAGAGCCGCGGTCAAAGAGAACGTTCTCCCTCACCAAGATTCCCTCATTTTTTTGTTTCCACCCACTCATACCCTCATTCTGTTTCGCCGTGAAATTTTCATCAGCCTTACTTTAAGTATATTTAATTTTTGTGATGATAAAAGAATTCCCCCCCCTACGATCAGAACTTAATTTGGGCCGGAACCCACCGGATCTCGGCAGTGGCGTAGCAAGCATAACTGGCGCCCGGGGCAAAATAACTTTTTGGCGCCCCCCCCACAAAAAAAACTTTCAGTAATATTATGTATAGAATATATTCGTAATAAGAAAATAATGCAAATGATAATAAAATGCTGAATCTGCCATAAAATACTCAAAAATATATAAAGATTAATCACTACCTAACTGCACTAGCCTTGGATTAGGAAATGCATCTGTGTCGGCGGAAAAATCTGACCTACGATGATCTAGAATTAGTTAAAAAGGTGTTATTTATTTCACACACACATATATATATATAAATGTTTTTAAAAAGTACAGTTTTTAAACAAGTTTAATAAAGTTTAATATACATTATAGGTAAACAGATATGTGGCAACTTGCCTACTACAACTCAACTCTGCCGGTCTGATAACCCATAGCAACCAAAAACAAAAATAATATTTGTTCCATTCAATTGTTATATTTGTTTAACGATCTGTCTCAAAAAATTGTACTACCATAGTTGGTGACACGTATTTATTACGAATGGCAACCTTCAATGTTGCACAAGTTTGGAGTTTATATGTCTAAATTCTGAGCAGCAGTAAATTATCCAGTGTGATGAGATGCAAGTAAGACATTCACCTGTCATTTCAAGCTTTTTGCCGCATTCCGGTGAGTCAACATATTTCTGTCATAATTTCAGCGGATATATGTATCGTCTGCTGCATTTGAGCCTCCAATTTCTCTGATTTCAAGTACCAAGAAACTGTGTCACTATATACATATTGATTATTTTTCTATACATATTATTATTGTGCATATTCTATACATATTATTATTGTGCATATTTGATTGAGCTAAAGTGGTTGACAACGATGCTGCTTCGCAATTGGCGAAAGTGGCAGTTAAGCCTTTTTCTCGCCGAGACCCATCGTTATGGTTCATTCAATTGGATGCGCAGTTGAGTCACATTACTGCCAACGAAACTCAATTTTATACAGTAATCGCTGCGTTAGAATCAGAGGTACTGCAATCAGCTCATGAAATAATTTTGAATCCATCGACGGCGGACAAATACAATACTTTTAAAAAATATTAATTTCTGTTTATGAAGCATCCGAGACAGTTAAAATCGAGCAGCTGTTGCATGATTTACGGTTGGGTGATAAGAGGCCTTCTCACTTGCTGTCTAAAATGTCAGATTTAGTCGCCGGTAACCTAACGGATAACATTCTTAAAACATTATGGATGACTAGACTCCCATCTAACATGCAAACCATTTTAGCGGCCAGTAGCGAGCCACTTAAAAATCTTCCCGAAATCGCTGATAAAATTCACGAGATGGCCATTCCAGCGCAAATACACGCAGTGCAGGCTCCTGGTCCAGGTATTGTGGCGTTACAAGCTTATATTGATGATTTGTCCAAACAGGTTGCTCAGTTAGTAGTCATCCAAGCTTAACCTTTCCAGCGCAACCGCTCCGCATCACGTCGAAATACATGCTGTAGCCAACTGAGGAAACGTTATCAAAGCCCTCCTTTGAGTCATAATAGTCATAATACAGGGAAGACCCAATCCTCCTAGTCCCATGGACCATATGATTATGAAAGGTCGACCCCCTCAAAACCACAAAAGGAAAGAAGAGAGAAAAAGAAGCTAATTATCTAAAAATAACTGGAGGTTAATTAACGAACTAAAAATAAGGAAGAGACATACAAACAACGAAGCACAACACCAACATTCAAAATCCAAAAACAATGAAAAACCCCACGAGCAAACAGAGTGGCGGAAACTCTCAAGAAATATTCATTCACATGAATTTTCGGAACAGGCACAGGCGGTCCAAAGCCATCGAGGAATTCCCAATTTAAATAACCTGCAGAAGGTCAAACCGAATTCCCTACAGTATTGCTTTAATAGCATATTATTTGTATAATCATAATTCTATTTAAACTATTAATTTATTTTAAAAATTTACTTTAATAGTCCTACTACTATCTGAATTTAAATGTATTAATTATCCTTAATAATCATAGAAAAGAAGCTCCAGGACTGCCAATAACCGAAACTGGAAAAATTTAAGATTGCCATGTATCATATTAAAACCCTAGTAATTACTTCATTAAGAACAGAATATAAGCCACAATGCATTAAATAAGAAAAATTTTAAAACTTTAAAATTTCAGAACATTTTAAAATCAAAAACTACAATTAAAAAAATATGAAAATTCCATAAAATTTAAAAATCAAAATCCTAAAACTCAAAACCACTAATTTCGCTAATTTAGGATTCTCAACATTTGCATCAGGATTATCAACATTTGCAAGGCCATATCTATGTAACAATCATCTGCATCTCTTCGAAATACCGCATGTACAAAACATCCACAATGCATTAAATAAAACAGTACACAGAAAAATTTCAAAATTTTCGTAGTAAACCTATAAATACTCATAACTGAGAATATAATACATATAATCAAAAGATAAATATACACAATACTAAACAAATATTCCAAATTCAATATTAGAATTGATCAAATCCATTGCACATTTAGAATATGTTTTTACGATTTTCAAGTTCCATGACTTATCTCCCAAACATTTCTTTCTCAAATTTTCCAATAAGGAACAATGATTCAAGAAGTGGTCTGCGTTACCAACTTGATGACAATGACCACACAAGTCTGAATTTTGTAAATTAAATCTCGAGAGGTACGCGGGAAATCTTCCATGCCCAGTTAAAAACTGGTTTAAATCAATATTACTAATTGGTCGCATACCATTTTGAATTTTAATAGACTTCAAAAGACCCACGCACCTCTCTGATTCATTCCATCTAGTAGTATTCCAAATATCATTATAAAAATTTTTCATGTTTCTAATTGCATAACTTCTCAAACCAGAAATTTC
The DNA here is from genome assembly GCF_044657685.1 of Stegodyphus dumicola. NCBI lineage: Eukaryota > Metazoa > Arthropoda > Arachnida > Araneae > Eresidae > Stegodyphus > Stegodyphus dumicola. The sequence continues at coordinate 45,895,775 of NC_140779.1, forward strand.
TATTTATATTCACAATCATCATTAGTGGTCGCCTCTTTAGCCAGCACGTCGGCCCTTTCATTTCCAACAAAGTCAACATGCGCTTTTATCCAGTGTAAATGAATGCACATATTCTGCATCAAAAATTTCAATAGACATTTAATATCAAATATTAATAAATTAGTAGGACGGGCCGAGGTCAAGGATTGAAGCAAAGACATACAGTCAGTATATATATGAATAGAATTAACACAAGTCAAAATTTTCTTAACCCATTGAAGGGCTTTAACTAAAGCACAGCATTCCGATTGAAATACAGAATTATAAATATTAAGCTTATATTTTTTATTTTCAATTTCAGTTCCATAATGATAAATCACAAATGCTGCTCCCAATTTATCATCTTGCCTGGACCCGCAAGTATAAATATCCAATTCTCCGACTATTGGGGAGTTTACAATCAAATTCAAAAACACATAAATCAGAAGGATGTACCAAAATATTATTAATTCTTTCAAACATATGCCTTGTAATCAAAATATCTTTATACAATTTAAAATCAAGTCTACCAGTTCTAAACAAAAATTTTTCAAAATATAATTTATATAAAATTGAAAGAGGCGGCGTGCCGGCTAGAACGCAGAGCACCTCAGTTGAGACAGTACGGAAACATCTTGTAATCATTAAGCACCAGCTCCTCTGTATCGCATCGAGTTTGTTCCTCAACCTGACCAAATCCCCGGCACTGGATCCCCAGGCACCAATTCCATAGAAAACTCTAGGGATAATTATATTATTCAAAATATCTTTAAGAATGCATGATTTGTTACAAAGTGTCTCACTAGAAAAAGGATCTCCTGTAAAACATTAACATATCATCTGAGAGCCGATGAATTGTTTTAAAATGATCTGCGAAGGTCAACTTGCAATCAGTCTTGACTCCCAAATATTTAATAACATCAACAAACTTTATTCTTTTTCCTTGATATCTAAATCGTGGAGCTCTCACTTTGATCCCAGCCCGCGGGAAAATGATTGCAAAAGTTTTTTCTAAGTTGAATTCAAGACCCTCGCCGATTCTCCAGTTTTCCAGTTTTAACATAACATTCTCAAATGATTTCTCGAGTTTTTCCAATGATGCACCATACATCAGAACAGCAAGATCATCTGCATATGCAATACAGTTAACATCACTGGGGAATTCCAAAATAAGAAATTTGTTTAATATGATATTCCAGAGCAGGGGAGCACTGCAGGAGCCCTGCGGACAACCAATGAAAATCTCTAGTTCTATCTCTGCAGTCTCATCCTTAAAAGCATTAAACAAGATTTTGCGATTGTTAAAATAACTCCTATAACATTGAATCAAACTCCTTGGCAATTTAAGGTTAATCATGGTTTGTAAAATAGAGTTCCAGCACACTGAATCGAATGCAGACGAAACATCCAAGGACAGCAGCACTACATGATGCGAACTCTTATTGCTTCTAATAAAGTCAATAGTATCATATAATGCATCATCTGTAGAACAGCCAGCTGTGAAACCATACTGTCGCCGACTGAGTATCATTCTACTATTCAGGTAAAACTTCAGTCTCTCAACCAAGATTCTTTCATACACTTTCCCAAAAACACTCAAAAGTACAATTGGTCTATATCTGTCATTTTGGAATTAAAACAACTCGACCGATTTTCCAATTTCTTGGAAACACATAAAATTTAAAACAGTAATTAAAAAGCAATATAAAAATATCCAGATATGTAAAAATTAGAATCTGAACAAATATAGGATTAAAACAGTCCGGACCCGGAGCGCTTCGACGCCTTATTTGTTCAACTGCACTTCTGATCTCTGCCTCTGTAATTACAGCGTCATCCAATGGGCAATCAGAAAGTCTATCCTCATCTAATGAAATATCCTCAAGAGCTCCCAATTTGAGTGACTGCAAAAGCTTCTGTCTATTGAGTTCAATCAAATTGTCAGCGTGCTGAGGATTATACAGAGCAACAGCACGTCTCACTTTTTCAGAGGCAATTCGATAAAAACCATTATAATAATAAAGATTATTAAGAAAAAATTTCTTCTTAGTTTCAAATTTTGTCTTCCAAATTAGACGTTTATAAGTTGCCAATTCTTTTTTATATGCAATTTTCCTTTCATTACGTATATTGTCAGTTAAATTCAAAATTTGCGAACTTTTCCTCAAAGCACGTATCTGGCGTCGCATATAAGTAAGTTGTGGAGTCCACCACGAAATCTGCCTACTTCCCTTTTGTTTTGTTCGTAACTTCTTTTTAACATCGATAGACAGATTCTCAAAAATTTTTCAATACAATTTTCAATTGTATCAGAGTCTTCACACTTCAATAAACTAATTATCAATAAACTAAAACTTCAATAAACTAAATCGATTCTGCATTATCGGAGCAATTTTATAACAATACCTTGTAATCCGGTGGACATCTCTTGTTAAAACAATCTTAGGAGCACAATGAATATTTTCATCATAATTCAACTGCAAATAACGATGATCACTAAGACTCTCATCCATCAGAACTTGCAGAGCTCCAGAATTGATAGAAAAACCTGGTGAGGTCATAACAAGATCAGTCCATACCTCACCGATGGTAGATTTGAAAGTTGCAGGAAAACTCAAATCATTTAGTAAAATTATATTATTAGAGACGATAAAGTCAAATACCAATCGCCTTCTTGCATCAATATCTCCTGCGCCCCAGCTTGGATGTTTAGAGTTAAAATCACCGGTAACAATGAATTTATTATAATTTTTCATGACCGGGTATTTGTTTTTACCACCACAAATTTCGAAACAAGGCAAAACAAGTACCGCCCACCGTGTCGTTATAACGACCAGGGAAACGAGAAGGGCCGTTGCTTGAAGTTGTGAACGACAGCGGCTGGAATTTTGCACGCCTTTTTCTCATCGAAAAGAATTCGGGCTTAAGTTTCTTGTTGTTCTTGTCTTTTGATGTTTCTGTCGTTCCACCACATTTTCACGAACAAAATCGCCTTACCAAGTTACAACTTTATGTAGCAAATGGAACTCCTATTCAAACTTTTGGTGAACGCCTGATATCTCTTGATTTAGGATTGCACCACAACTTCCAATGGCCATTCATTATTGCTACTGTTTCAAGTCCTATTATTGGCGCAGATTTTTTTCAAAAATTTTCTTTGCTTGCCGATCTTAAAAATCGCCGTTTGATAGATTCCACAACCAACTTAACTTATCCGGGAGTAATTCTCAATAGTCAAGATTTGAGCATTAAACTGATTTCGGGTAACTCCCCATGGCATCAACTTCTCAGAGAATTCCCTACAAACACGCGCCCAGTTATGGGTATTTCCGAACCCAAGCAAGATGTATTACATTATATTGAAACTACCGGACCTCCGATTGCCGCTAAACGAAGACGCTTAACTCTGGACAAGCTTAAAGCCGCCAAAGAGGAAATTCAATACATGATGGAACAGGGAATTTGCCGTCCTTCAAAAAGCTCTAGGGTCAGTCCGCTCCATCTAGTTCGGAAACGAAATGGTAACTGGCGCCCGTGTGGCAATTATCACCGGTTAAATGCAGCTACAATTCCTCATCGTTACCCAATCCCTCATATTCAAGGGCTGTATGCAAGTTTTCGAGTGAAAAGCTATTTTTACAGCCATTGATCTTGAGCAGGTGTATCGCAAAGTGCCCGTTAAGCCAGCTGATATTCCAAAAACTGCGTTTATTACGCCTTTTGGACTATTTGAGCTTCCGGTTATGACTTCGGCTTATGCAATGCTTCTCAAACATTCCAACGCTTCATGAAGCAGGTGCTAAACGGCCTTGACTTTTGTGTACCTTATTTTGATGACGTCTTAATCGCCTCCTCTTCAGAGCAAGAACACCTTTCACGTTTGAGAACAGTTTTTGAACGTTTTCAAAGGTACGGTTCAGTCTTAATCCTTCCAAATGCGTTTTTGGCCAGTCAAGAGTATCCTTTCTTGGTCATGAAATTTCCTCCGATGGCGTTCGACCCCTTCCAGATAGAGTCACCGCTATCCGCGATATGCCCGAACCATCTACAGTGAGGAACTTACGACTTAAGAAGATTTCTTGCTATGCTCAATTTTTATCGACGTTTCTTACCTCATGCAGCAACCATACAAGCACCTCTAAATTCCTTTTTGGTTGGAATCAAGAAAAACGATAAACGTGTTATAACCTGGACCGCAGAATCTCGCGAAGCGTTCCAAAAATGCAAAAATGATTTAATTTCGGCAACAAATTTGCAGTATCCTTCCGCATCTAAACCATTATCACTCTACGTTTATAAGGTGAGGGACTCCCGCTTTCCTAGCATGCTTTCGTGGTGTAGTGGTTCTACACGCTGGGCCGGCACTCCAGAGGTCCGCGGTTCGATTCCCGGCGAAGGCGATTGCTATTTTTTTAATCTCTCTTGCTTCCAAATATCCTAATGTCTCTACAGTGGCGCCTAAAATAAAAGGGGTGTTGAATGAGGATTCTCCACACCCAGGATTTGGCGATTGCGTCCCCTAAAAACCCCAGTCGCCCTTTAAAAAGGGGAGTTTATAAGATATTTCTCCCGCTTTCCTAGCGTGCCTTCGTGGTGTAGTGGTTCTGCACGCTGGGCCAGTACTCCAGACGTCCGCGTTTCGATTCCCGGCGAAGGCGTTGCATATTTTTCATCTCTTCTGCTTCCAAAAAATAACCTAATATCTCTACACGTTGACAAATCAACGACAGGTATAGGAGCAGTTTTAAAACAAAAAGGTCAAGAATTATGGAAACCACTTATTTTTTATGGAAACCACTTATTTTTCTAAAAACCACAGTTTTTAGAAAAATATAAATATATTTTTCTAAAAAACTCTCACTAGCACAAACCAGATACAGCACTTACGATCGCGAATTATTAGGAATTTATGAAGCTGTCAAATATTATCGGCATATGCTATAGGGACGCGTTTTCATGATCTTCACAGATCACAAATCCTTAATCTATACTTTACAGCAGCGTTCGGATAAAGCTTCTCCTCGTCAAATGAGACACCTAGACTTTATAGGGCAATTTTCAACAGATAAATCCGTTATATTGCGGGTTCGCAGAATATTGTAGCAGACATCTTGTCTCGTATTGAAGAACTAGCCGTTCCTTCGCCAATAAACTTTGCTGCCCTTGCGGATGAACAACACCGGGATTCAGAACTACAAACCCTCTTGAAAAGCAAATCTTTCACCAATCTCAACTTGCAGCCTATGCAGCTGTCACCTGGAAAATCACTTTATTGTGATGTTCAGGATTCAAGATTTCGACCTTATGTTCCCTCCGTGTTTCGCCATGCCATTTTTAGTCAGTTACATCGTCTGTCACATCCTGGCATCAAGGCTTTAAGGAAACTGATATAGCAACGTTTCGTATGGAATAGCATGCAAAATGACATAGCCAATTGGACACCATCATGCTTGGAGTGCCAAAGATCTAAAACTGTCAGACACACCACCAGCCAACTTAAAAATTTTAATTTGTCCTCATCTCGCTTCAATCACGTGCACCTCAACTTGGTCGAGCACTTATATTTATTAATAATAATATAATACGTGAATAAAATTAATTATTATGTATGCATTTTTCTTACCTTGAAAATTTAGAAGCAAATTTATCATTTACTTCAAAGTCGATCCTTTCAAATTTTTCTCTTTCCACACTTAAAAATGCTAGATGACTTAGGGGATCTTGTCCCACCGTTGATTGTAAATATGTGAAAATTTATTTTAATTTCCTGAACGAACGTTCATAGTAAGTAGTATTTAAAGTGCGACTCTTAGGTTTGGAAAAACATATTCTCTATAGATCTGCAGTGGAGTTTTAGGTTCTGTTTCTTTTCTACTGCGGAGTAACGTCATGCAGTCACAGTCACTGCTCAAAACAATTAAGCTGTATTGTAGGTTCGGTATGAAATAACCATATAATCGATAACATTTTTGAACAAAAGAAAATAGAAGAGATTATACAGGAAAATTATAACGTTTACAAAGTTGGGAATATGCAAATTTAGTCTGTGGCGTCGAAAACTATGCGTTTTAGATAAGGAGTAAGGAACGACCTGCATATGCTATAGGGACGCGTAATAATGCGTTTTGTAATAGAAGATTAAAACAATTCACATGCGTTGAATGCTTCGTAGCAGTGAATATACGACGTCTCAGCAAGATGACTTAGTTGAATCAGTAGCCAGGAAGGCCATCAGCCGTTTACAGGAGAGTCAAACGCAATCCATTGTAGCGAAATCTCAAAAAATGTCATTTCCAGATTATGGAATCGGATTTTGGAAACTGGATATATTTGAGAAATTCGGGACAAGGTCGTGTTATCGTTTTAAAATAAAAAGTGGGAGATATATGTGCATTTCGTTTTAAAAAATTAAAATATATCTCTACTTTAAAGAAATAAAGTGGTCAGAAACAACGTTTTGGCTGATGTACTGCAAGCATTTTATTACACAAATCAAGAAAATAAATAATTAATTATATTACAATAGTTATTAATTTTAAATATATTTTCCAGAAATCGATCAAAATAAAAACTGAAATTTTCCGGAAAATCTTGTTTGGAGACCATTTGGCGCCCCTGTACGAGCGGCGCCCGGGGCATCATGCACCCCCTTGCCCCCCTCTCGCTACGCCACTGGATCTCGGCTCCGGTGCATCTTAGTTTTTGTAATAGATCATAATTCAAGCCGGAACGCACCGGAGCCCTGAATAAGAAGGCTGCGGCACTTCTTTTATGTAACTGAATAACAATTTCAGTAGAAATTTTATCTCGAAAATTTCATTTTAACAATAAAATTATACTAAAAATCGCGTATTAAATTTCAATTTATCTTTTTACATTTTATTTAATTTTAATTATTTAATTACTTCAATCTATTATTTTTAATAATATAACCGTAAGGTATATAATGTATAATTATTGGATTTGGAGTTTTCATTCTATTCTATTATATTAGTTTTAAGATTTATATTTCTATTAGTCTGGAGATTAATAAGAAATATAAATCTAAAAATTAATAATATATGTAATATATAACACGTGTGCTGTTAATTTGGAGATATCATAATAAACAGAATAAAGCCGCAAACATTTCTAACCAATCATAGTTTTAGCGACCTATATTAAAATTAATAAAGTCAGTGTTAAGATAGTTTCCCCTGCCGAAGATTGGTGTGAATTAATCATTATTGAAAACAAAAACCTTGCTTACAATTTCCGCAATCTATCTGCCATTTTATTAGAAAATTTTATTACAAAGTGGCAAACAGATTGCAGATAATAAGAGTTGAAAAAACACAATATGTATGGCGCGTCTATATACTGCTTTGCTTATTGGTAAACGTCCAAAAACGAATTTAAAGTTTAAAAAAAAAATCTCGTATTATGAGTCTTGACTGTTTTTCAGAACGAAAGAGATAAAAATCAATAAAAAGTCTGCAGTTCTCTCAAACCTCTGGAAAAATGGTGGAAACGTTTGACCAACCGGTCACGACTCTGGATTACTCTTTGACCAGTTTCGTCATGAACTTCCATCTTTCGAAATGCTCTTCTCACTCTCAAGACAAAGAGAGCTATATTTATGATATTTCTATTTGTTTATTTACAGAAACTGATTGAAAAATACGAACATTATCAAAGCATATTCTAAATCCAAATTCTGAAACATATACAATAGCAAGATGACGTATCTTAAATATTTGTATATGCTACATTGTCCATTTATATACTTTAATACTTTTCCTCTTTTGAATTTCCAGTTGCACTGTTTGGCGTTAAAAGCTTATTTCGTTTTAGAAATAGTACATCTTCTACCTATATTTTTTCGACATCATTGATAGCAGGTTATTTAGTCAAATGGACGATTTCCTTGTGAATATACTTTATACCACATAATCTGCATTTGGTAATTACAGTCTTACATGCAGCAGCATCCATTTGGTGAGGACACAATATTTGCACCGTAGAGAAAAAAAATGTGTGTGGCGTAGACTCACCTGATCAATGCGTATTAATGTTTAACAATGTTTTTAGCTGAAACATTATGCACAGTGAAGTTTTTGATTAATTTCATTAGTCGATTTATTTTAACTTACTACGTTATTCAAAATTTGACAAAATTTTATTCGCTTTGATGACAGATGTACTATTGTTTTTTCTCAATGCGAGAAACATGCATACATTCAAGTAGCTTCTTCATTATTTGGTTTCTTTAAATATAATACAGGGCAATAATATTTGTTGGCAACAATTTGAAAAATGATACAGGCGTTTATAGCGATTCGACGCAAAATGCCGTTTGGAGACTAACAGCCCTTCTGGGCTTAAATAATAATAATAACAATAATCTTAAGGGTTTCAGATTTTACATTACGCCCTTAAGGTCGTTTTTTTAACGTTTTGTGTGTTACCTTTATTTATTAAATAACATGTTCCTCACACTTAAACCATAAAATTCAATTCAGCGGCAATATCGCAAAATAATTTTTAAATGAGCATATCTGTAGAAATTTCGATACACAGTCTCGCGTGATTTTGATAATTTATTATTATTATTATTATTGTCCGTACAATGTTGCCATTCCTCGCTTTTAAATCGTTGAGTTTGTTAATCAAAAATTCTTTAATGTCTGACAAAATATGAAATAAATAATAAAATAAATTCCAAATTAGGGGTTCCAAATGCCCATATTCGGTGCAGGATTACGTTATTCAAAATTTGATGGGTGTAGGTACCGTTGTTTTATCACAGTTCGAAAAATATACATACATTTTTGCAGATTCTTCATTATTTAATTTCTTTAAAGATTTGGTGGTAACAGTTTGAAAAGTGATTCAACGCAAAAAGTGAATCAATGCAAAATGACTGCCTTTTGGGCTAAAAACTCGTTTTCATGCAAATTAAATACGTAATGAAACAAATAGCTCCCGTATACTTCTCTTCAGTGCTTGGGAATCATGTACACTGCTTTTCTAAATTTTATTCGTATGGAGGAGCTCTCCCTCCAAACGATATCAGCTGGTTGTTTTATTTATAATATCTAGTTTTTGTTGCTGCAGAAACTTCGCTTCCCCGATACAAATGTTAGAAAAAGTTTCTTTCTTAATCGATTTATGAAAGCACTACTAAGCCATATCACAAATAATTACAATTTCATCGATTAATCGACAAGATGACAAAATATAAGATAAACAAACAATATCTTTAATCGATTAGAAGTTTTAAAAGACCTTCGCCTGTGCTCTTGTTATTAATACTCTCTCAAAAGAAGAAAAAAGTATTTTGTTTTTTAACAAAAATATCTCAGAAAACATTTTCACTTATATCAGAACGCAAACAGCTCTCAGCAACCTTTTAAATTAATGAACTGGGTAAAGAGATTAAGCAGTTTCAATCTATTTTGCTTTCGACCACATACGCCGCTCCAATCGATATCTTCAAAATTCTGCCCGCGGCGTGAAAGGCGATCTTGCATCATCATCCCGATTGCATCAGCAATGCTGTTTTACAAAAAGTCGCCAGAGAGCATCATTTAAAGACGCCAATGCCGCCAAATAGAGCCTCGGTTCCTTTTTTTTTTTTTTTTTTTTTCTCTTGTGTCTACCCTCTCGTTTCCTTGCTGGATCATTTGGCGGGCTCTCACAGGAAGAAATCTCCACGTGGCAGTCGTGACGTAGGCAGTAGTGACGTTGACAAGCCAACGACAGCTAAAATCTACGGAGGGAAAAAACAAGAAGCTATTTTTAATCTTTTTCTTCCCGCCCGCTCGAATATCCGTTTTTTATTTTATGGGTTTTTAACTAACATGGAGCATAAAAACAAGCATTCTCAATCCTTTTTCCTTGATTTTTACAAATTATAAAGCAAAATATTGCGAACATTGAAAATAACATAGATTAAAACATTGGTAACAGAATTTTGTACACGCTACATATTAGAATGACAGCGAAATTAAATCTTACATTAAATGTCATTTGGAACTGATTCAGCGTTAAAGTTTAGTTTGAAAAGGTTCTTTTTTTTTTTTTTTTTTTTAAATTTTGTCATTACAATTCTAAAAGAATGCATCATGTTAGTGGTGCGAATAATAAAGATCTCTGTGGTTATTAAGAATTACAAAATTCAAAATTAAGTCCTTTTTTATATAAAATAAACCCAACGTAAATTTTCACGAGGCTGTGTATAGGATCCAACATACGAATTTTCATTTAGTTGCTCATAGCTTAAATGTCTAAAGCTGGCGAGAACTACCGTGCATATTTTTAAAGCTATTTAATATTTAATTAAGTTAGAGTTATCTTCATCAAGTTAGTTTAGCTTCTCAAACTGGTTTGGAAAAAAAGAAAGAAAAGAAATTCTGAAAGGTTTCAAATTTTAACGGTCATCTGAAAGAGTTTGATAAGGTTTTTTTACGCTCTCACTGAGATCGTAGTCTACTATAATTTTGCTACTAAACCTTTTTTTTTTTTTTTTTTTTTTTAGTTTGTTATTTATCTTTTTTTTTTCGCACTTATGCCATTCAACAGCAAAATTATAAAAATTTTAACAGCATAGCAGCACTTTGTAAAACTTTCTTGTGTCTTTTTATTATTAACGTTTTGCGTGGTCACTTTATTTATTAAATAACGCGGCGCTTACACTACATAAAAGTCGATTCAATAGCAAAATCACAAAATATTTACAAACAGCATGTCTTAGGAATTCAGGCTTCGTTCGCTGACGATAAAAATATTTCCTCATGGTCGGGTGGAGGACTACATAATTCAAAATTTACTCGCTCTTTAGGTACCGTTGCTTTTAATACAGTGCGAGAAACATGTATACATTCATGCAGATTCTTCATTATTTAATTTCATTAAATATGACACAGGGTGATAATATTTGGTAGCAGCAGTTTGAAAAGTGATACCCGCAAATGGTCATAAAATTGTATTTGTTTTGTTTATTTTTAATATTTAATGAATAATTTTTTTTTTTAAATCAGTCATGGCTAAGCATGCGAAGTCTGTGTTCTCAAAGAGCGAAGGGCTTTCGTGGGGGGATTTTCTAAAGAAATGTGTTTGTATTCACTTTACTAGAAACAAGAACACGCCCATCACATGTGGAAAAACCAGGAATATGTCCATTCACCGGCAATTCGAATCACTCAAACTATCGGGGTTCAATAATGCTACGAATAATTAAATAACTAAAGTTTTTATGCAGTCAGATCATTTTATATACATTTTAGGTTTTATAAAACGTAATTATACCAGTCACTCATTTATTTTTGATAAATTAATTTTGCATTTTCCTAGCTTGTTTTTCGAAAGTATTTCTCTATATTTTAAAACTTTACTTTCATATTTTTTTAAACTACAACGAATTTTTTATTAAGGAATTCCACGATTTCAAAGCGAACAATGACATTTAAATATTTTTATCCCAAAGGGGCGTTAGCTCAAATACTCTCGAAACGTATATGTACGTGTAAATGGGAAAAAAAGACACTTTGGGCGTAATATAAATTCTGAAAGCTTTCATATTTTTTTTCCGACTTTATTTATAACTTAATCAGTTCTTCCTTTTACTCCTCAAAGGAAATGTACTTTTTTACTTAACATATAAAATTCTGTCTCGACAAAATAAAATCTGTAGATTTGATCATGCCTCAGAAATTGGAAGAACAGAAAAAATGTAGAATCATCACTTGCTCAGTGACGCCATTACACGAAACATAAAACCTTTATTTTGTCTAAATATGCAGACTCAAATTACATGCGGCCCAAATGTGTGATCTGAAAACAGTTGACGAGCCTGATATTTTATTTATTTTTTTAATAAAATAAATAGTAAGGAAATAAAAAACTTTTTATTAAATTTTAAATTTGATTTTTCTAAATATTTATGAAAACATACACTAATCATCATCATCATCATCATCATCATAATAACTTAAAAAATTCAAACTTATATTTATTTTCTATTTGAAATCTAAAAGTTGGTATCTGCAAAAAACTTCTGTTGGCTACATTTCGTAATTAAAATATATTGACAACTAAATACTGATAAATTTCAGGCCGATATTAATTTTAAAAAATACAAGTTATTTAGTGTTTAAATTCTGTAATTTAACTAAATCAATAAATTTTAGCTTAAATAAACAAATTATGAAAACTTTCCTACTTTTCTGGAAAGGTTTTCCAAGGTGGGACAAAAAGTGAGAATAAATAATGACAACTTATTCTCTTTCTTTTATTTATGAAATTTTTATTAGACACATACAGATAAAAAAATACGTATATATGTTTGTATGTAAATTATTACAAATGTCCTTATTTCTTGCTACAGTTTGGCACTTGATAAAATTTCGTTTCTGTGAAAGAGAAAAACAAACAATAAAATAAAATTAATTAAATAAATAAAACATACATTTTTATGTTTTTGCAAATAAAATAAATATACAGCTTTGCAAATATTACAGGAGTACATAATTTTCCACTTATCCTTAAAAACACGTTTTCCTTAGTGTCACTTAAAAAAAAAAAAAAAAAAAAAAAAAAAAATTGTTAAAGACATGACTTGTGCAGTTTAATCTCTTAATTAAAATCTTTAACAGAATTATATTAACAACTCTAATTCAAAGCGAATAAGAGCAACATGTAAAACTTGTACTCAATGAGATATATTTCGTTGACTTCAGATATCACGTGACTTACGTGATAGATAGACTTACGTATAAATCGTTGAGTTTGTTAATAAAAATTCGTTAAAGTTTAAAAAAAATTAAATCGCTAATAAAACAAATTCCAAATTTGGGCTTCTAAATGCACATATTCTGGTGGAAACATTGATTATTCAAAATTGGATGGCTCTAGGTACCGTTGGCGGCCGAGCGGTAAAGTCGCTGAACACTGGTAGTTCGGTCCGAGGTTCGAATCCCGCGAACGGGCTGGCTGCATGGGCGTTTTCGTGGTTTTCCCCATGTGTAACGTGTATACGAGCCAGCTTCCCTTAGAAAGTCCTCCACGAAGGCATCCCTCCTCTTAGGCAGATAACCCTCGAGGCTTTGCCATAATCACACACACACACACACTAGGACACTAGGTACCGTTGTTTTATCACAGTGCAAGAAACATACATACATTTATGCAGATTCTTCATTATTTCTTTAAATACAATATAGAGCGATAATATTTGGTAGCAATAGTTTGAAAAGTAATTCGGACATTTATAGTGTACCAACGCAAAATGCCAAAACGAAAATAATAGTCCTAGGGCAAATTGTCCCTTTGGACTTAAAAAAATCTGATTTTAAATTACGTCCAAAGGGGTGGGTTTTTTTTTTTTTTTTTTTTTTTTTTTTTTTAGATATATATAAACATTTTGTATGTTACCTTTATTTATTAAATATCATGTTCTTCGCACTTAAACCATAAAATTCAGTTCAATAGCAATATCTCAGAATAATTTTAAAATGAGCATATTTTTAGAATTTCCGATGCACAGTTACTCAAAATTTGAGGACTCTAGGTACCATCGTTTTATCACAATGTGAGAAACATACGGACATTTATGCAGATTCTTCATTATTTAATTTCGTTAAATATGATACAGGGCTGTAATATTTGGAGGCAACAGTTTGAACTGAACCGACATTTACAGTTTTCAACACGAAATTAATGGATGAAATGCAAAAAACGAAATTAATAGCCCTTTGGGCTAAAAAAAACACCAAAGTATTGAACATCCTCTAGTTATCGGCTGGGAAATTAAATCCTAAAGTAATCAAGTAAAGGTATAAAACCTGAAATAATGATAATAAATTCCCTGTAATCATGAGTCTGCTGGCCAGTGTTAGAAGTGTCTTGCCATTTCGAAAAATATCCAGAGATCGAGCTTTGACCATACTGAAATTGAAAGGAAAATGGCCAAAAAATAGTTCGATTTAAATTAAATGTCAAATTAAAAGGTTATAAGGTATTTCACCCACATCCCTAGCGTGCCTTCGTGGTGTAACGGTAACACGCTGGGCCGGTATTCCAGAGGTCCGTGGTTCGATTCCCGGCGAAGGCGGTTGCATATTTTTCATCTTTTCTGCTTCCAATTAACCTAATGACTCTACAAGGTACAAAACTATCGTTAAAAGACAACCCTGATTTTCATCTAAGTTCATAAGATTCGGATATAGGACTGTTGTTAAATTAATTTTTTTGTTACGTTCCTCTGTGTAAAATTTATCATATTAATATTTGTAATACAGTCTAGCTTTTAAAACTCGCACTACTTGTGTTTTCGGTAAACGTAAGGAATACTACTCATACCAGCAACTAATTTTTTTCCTTTTCTCGCAAAGAAACATACATCCTCTTTTCAAATGTTTCCGGTTGAATGAATATACTTTTTGTCTTAGGAAATTTTTTAACTGTTAGAGAAAGCATTTGTTAAAGAATGCTTAACTAACAAGCTAAAGTTACGTGGCAAGATAAAAAACGTTAAGTTGGTGGGAAGATGCGCCTGAAACAGAGAAGAAAAGGGCAGTGAAATCTGTGCCACGTTTTTAGTTCTAAAAAAGTCCGGGTGGAGTGGTTGTTGTTACGGTCTACTGGTACCATTATGAAGGCTTTCCAACAGAAAGGGCTATTCTACCTACTTTCTCTTTCTCATGCCAATTACATTTTACGCTTCAAAGAAGTTATGGATCCTCATTTTTGCTGGTGTGTGCGAGTGCGGAAGCGAGGAATTTTAAAATTTCTATAATAAATTCATTGTTTCATTAATTCATGGAAATTTTACACTAATAAGAATGGTAAATGCCAAATCACATTTTTTGACCTAGAACATGATATGAGAGGCAAAGCTGTAGCTAGGGTTGGGTTTTCAATGCCCGGAAGGGGCAACTGAAGTTTTCACACCCCTCTACTGTTTAAAAAGAATGGAAAACATTTCATTTTGAAATTTCGTAACATCAGCTGAAGCCTCTTGGATGCGACGCCCGGTGACGTACATACCCCTTGCTTCCCTCGTAACTGTAACGGCAATTAGTAATTAACATTTTCAAAGGTTGTTTTAAACTATTTAGGAAACTTTATAGGCTTAAAACTGAACAAAAATTCTTCTCTAGACAAGTTACATGTAATAGTGTTAATGCAAATTCTGCTAGTTTTATGCATTATTATCATATCTTTTTCTTTTATATTCCAACTATCACTAAAATAATGATTTTTTTATTTTGGGCTAACAAATTTCCAATGAATTCGTATTTAAACGTTTAACATTTACCATAAAACGGAATTATCCGTTTCTAATTTCTAATTTCTAGTTAAATGTTAAAGCTACTGGAGTTCAGAAATTTTAAAAAATAATTTTATGAACTATAGCTTCTGCCCAAATATTGCTGGTCACAGTTTTAATCCTACAGAACTGTCACCTATGAGTGGCGAAATCCAGGTCTTAATTTATAAGTGTCGTAGACTTATGCAAGGCCATCAAGAGCGGGGAAAAAATAATAATAAATAATTCCTCCCCCCCCCCCAAAAAAAATTCTGAAAGCTTTCGATTTCATATAACGCCTAAAGGGGCGCTTTTCTCATTTATACACACATATACGTTTCCAGAGAATTTGATCTATTAAAAACAGTATATCTTTACTATATCCGATAGACAGTCTCCCGCACTGGAGAAAATTTTTTTTTTCCGGACTGTGTTGCCATTGCTCGCTTTGAAATTGTTTTGTTAATAAAAAATTCGTTAAAGTTTCATAAAATATGAAAAAGACAATGAAACAAATTCGAAATTCGGGTTGCCAGGTGCTCATATTCTGGTGGAGGACTACGTTATTCAAAATCTGATGTCTCTAGGTACCGTTGTTTTTGCGCAATGCGAGAAACATACATACACACATGCAGATTCTTCATTATTTAATTTTTTAAAATATAATACAGGGCGATAATATTTGGCGGCAACAATTTGAAAAGTGATACAATGCTTTTAGTGATTCAGCGCAAAATGCTGTTTCGAGAGTAAGAGTCCTTCTGGGCGAACGCCCCTTTGGGCTAATAACTAAAATAAAATCTAAAGAAGTAAACACAAATAATAAGTTAGTAATAAATAATTAAAAGTTAAATTAAAAATTCGTAAGAATTAAATGGAATATACATGAATAGAGAGCGAGTAAATTATCATTAAATTAAATATAAAGGATCATAAAAATTAAATGAAGTAAGGATGGAGTAAAGCAACATTAACAAGACATGGTATCGAAGATAATAAAAAAAGTAATTATTTTAAATAGTATTCTTTGAGGTCAGACAAAATTGCTTCCTTGGTTTGTAATCAATTTAAAGCTTTCTTGTATAATAAGTAAAGTTCCAGCTTTCTTGACCAGATATATTCAGTGTATAAAAATCCCTCTTCTCCAACTGGTCAGATTTCTTCGTGTATTCGTGTAGACGTTATGTTCAGACGTAAGTCAGACGTATGTTCTGTATTTAGTATCGACATCAGTGTTATTAACTGGTAAATAAAATGTTGCTATAGTAACAGAATTTTCTGTTAACATTGTGATTCAATTTAAAGAGCTATTAGGTTTTCTTCATGTTAAGGTTTCTAATGATTCTGTTAGGTTTTTGTTCAAAGCTATTGCTGAGATTTGAATCATGGATCTTCAAACGACAAGCTGGTTGTGCTACCACTTACACGACGAAAGCATGGACGGGGAAATATGATATTTCCTCACAGTGCACATTGTTTACAGGCAACTGGAAAAAGAGGAATGATATTCTGTCAGCTAAATCGAGGTAGCAATGAATTTTCGTTCACGACATTTTAATTGGGAACCACTTTAGAGTTACTAGAATTCTGAAAAGTCGGGAAGCGTGAGAAGTCAGCTGTGCGTACGTCGGAATTCGAACTCTGGCTCTTCCAAGTACTAGCCGGAGGTGCTACTAGTTGAAAGCGACTAGTACTGCTCAGAAAAGAAATCAATATCGGTACTAAACATCACGGCCCACCAGCGGCCGAGCGGTAATGTCGCTGAACACTGGTAGTTCGGTCCGAGGTTCGAATCCCGCGAACGGGCTGGCTGCATGGGTGTTTTCTTGGTTTTCCCCATTTGTAACGTGTATACGAGCCAGTTTCCCTTAAAAAGTCCTCCACGAAGGCGTCCCTCCCTTAAGGCAGATAGCCCTCGAGTGCTTTGCCGTAATCTAATACACCACCACACACCACTAAACATCACTTTTTAAGATGTCTTTTCAACAAAAAGTCAAACTCATTTAGAATCGTAGACTGATGTCTTAGAAAAATCACACAGTATTAGTGACAGTAATTACATGTCCTTTAAGAAATTATTCCATCCACTCGAGCGTGTTCTCGAGGTGGGCTTTAGTAGTATATTTCTCATATTACTCTTTCCAAAAGTCCTAATATCTACCCAGTCTTATGCTTAAGAATTTTCAGTTTTCTTCACCAGTTTTAAATGCCGTTTCGAAGTCCGTCTCAGAGTAGCTATGAAGATACATTTTGCGCTGCAACTGTTTATTATTTTGAGAAGACTTTTAATGATTTTATTTCCTTGTTGTATCGGTAGTTTTTTAGAAAAGGCAATCTCGGATAATCAATCATGTTATCGCCGTCAATGGAAGCAGAATTTTCCAATTGGCTAACTGGATGTGTTCATCACTACATCACAAGAGATCGAGAGAACTGTTTTCAGTTTCTTACACGTTTAATCGCTGAATTAGATATTAAACTTTATTTTTTAAAACCTTTTGCGTTTCAGATTTAAATTCAAAGTCAGCTAATCTAGTGACTTATTACTGAATAGATTCTGTTTCATTTGGGTAAGGGGAGGGGAGATCTATAGCTCCAGAATTGTTTTCTAAAATATTAATTTCTTTAGCGCTTTCCTTTCCTTGATTTATTATTTATACGTGATTCGTCAGATGGATGCGAATTGATTTTTAGCGTTCCATTTACAAATGATTTTTCACATAATCGAATAAAATGTCACAAACGTGCATTTCACATATTATTCTCTTCCTGTTAATAATTTCCACGACGTATCGCATTGGCTGGGTACCTAGCCAGGTGATTGCTAAGTCCCTTCTGTGCGTTATGTTCTGCTTGAATTCCCCCACTGCACTATAAGTATGTCGCTATTCAACATTCACTCTTTGTCATTTCCGAATTTTCCAGCTGCAGACGAGTTTCTGGTTTCCACTGCGATCCAATAGACGTATTTGACAGTTTTTCCATGGTTCAGCTTTTTATGTGATTAGCAGAAAGGATTTTGAACAGGATGTTAACATTCAGTCACATCTGATAAACTGATAACACTGGGAAAAAAATGCAAAGATGTTGCATGCAGTTTGCCTATACATTGTTAAAATCGAAAAAAGAGATAAAAATTTGTAGATTAAAAAAATATTAAACCTTTTCAGCAATGTTTTTATTTTATCCTATTTTTTAACTCAGAAAACTACTTTGTTGATTTTCAGTATGTTTTATGCCTTTATTTTCTACACTTAGTTGCTCATAGTTGTTGTTCCAAACAGCGAAATCTTGCAACTTCATGTTTTCATTGAGAATAGGTAATCTCATTAGGCATTTAATCGTATCATCACCGAAAGCGTTGACCAATGTGCACCACAGGGGGCGACTGATTTTACGGAGATTTCCCGCTTCCTCCTTTTCCCATTTCATACTGTGGTAAAAGACGTGCCAATACAATCCGCTGCTGCCCTCTATCTTTCCCATATGTTACCCCTATTAAAGCAAGGCTGAATTATTCTCTTTTGAAAAGTAGTTTTTGAGAGCGTTATCTATTGAGGAAGAGAACATTTGTAACATTACCTGATAAATACCTTATTACCTTGTTAACCTTCTACCGGCCAGGGTTTTCTCTAAGAACGCACAAATTTCCCAAAACTACTATGAGAAAAAATTATTTTCTTGATTTCATGTAAAAATTCTCCTGGTATTTTATACCTGGATTTGTGTACTTTTAATATATTTCTTTAATTTCTTTGACATATTTTAATATGCACGTATATATACGTTCTTACAGATATCACAAAAATTACTCTAGGCCGTATATATACGACCTTGCTGGTAAACTTATACTTAATAATCTGATCAATTCTTTAATTCCTGTGAAATAATTTTAGAACAACGCACAGGTTTGAAAAGCAAATCTGTTTGCAGTCTTTCAATCACGTGTGATTATTCTAAATTTGTCTTTCGCGGTTTTTCTATTTTCATGCATATCTATTTAAAATGGGATCATGAAGTTATCGAAAACTTAATTTATTGAAAATAAACTTAGTCATCCAGGGCTAACATTCGAAGCTAGACCATAAATCATCAGGCTTGAAATGCAAATCTCTTTTCAATCTTTTAATCACATGTGATTATTCTAAATTTGTCTTTTGATATATTTTATGCATACCTAGCATTTGAGGCTAGATCATAAACCGTCAGGCTTGAAATTCAAATCTATTTTCAATTATTTTTTTTATCCATTTCCTTACTTTCCCTCTCTTCCGCAAAACGCCATCACATCATTCAATCGAATAAAATGAGTTTTATTTGAATTATCCGAGTGATAAGTACACTATACATTAGATTCCGGTTAAAGGTTCAATCTAGAAAGAATTAGTCTTCGTCACCACAATTCATACAACTTGATCCATAAAAATGGTATCCAATTGTCCATCATGGCAAAGTACAGGTGTTTCGAAATACACTCTAATGGCAACTCATGATTCCAGACCATTTTAGTCGTCTGCGGTAATAATCATTTTAGACAATAGATATTTCACTGAAGTTTCTTTATATGTTTTCAGAAACAGTGGTTATTTTGGGAGGTAGTTGTCTCAAACTTTACTAAACAAAACTGATGTGTACACCACATGACTTCCTTGTACGGAATATTAAATTATACGCATTTTTTATTGCATTTCATTTAAACTTATTGAATTAAATCTATTTCGCCGACAGCGCATAAACCACAATAGAATAAAAGCATTCTTTAAAATTCAATCTAGTATTTGTTTACCATAGCAACACTCTGGCGCTAGATTCACTTAACAGTATTAATAATTAAATGACATTTAACTTATATAATAATTATATAACGGAAATTAACTGTTATATAATCCAATAATTATATAACAGTTAACTTATATATTTCGTTCATATTATAACTCATCATGCACAAAATTTATATCATTTAAAGAATAGAATTATCTAATCGTTGCCACATGTTCTATTAAAATACTATAATAAAGCTAGAATGATGTATAAAAGAAATTAAGCAAACAAAACAAAAAAGAAACAGTTTTTCACAGACGATTGAGTATTTCTCATTTAATTAATTTAGTTCTCACTTCGCGAGAAGGCAAAAATACATAAAAACTCAAAATATCTATATTAAAAATTACGAAGTAAATCTTAAACACTTATTTCCTCGAAAAAATTCCAGAAAGAATTAAGCATGATTTAATTGGCAATAATAAATGAATGCGTTATCTTTGTTGTTGTGAAGCTAAGTTTCTCTAGATTGGCAACAAATACACTAGTCTCATGTTTCAAATGTAAACATGAATGGCCGCCAAAAAAAAAAAAAAAAAAAAAAAAGGCTTAACGGCACTTAGACAACTTTAAAATTGTTGATAATTCTAAAAATATTTCATACAGATTTACTAAAGGCATAAAAACCTTAACCGGAAGATAAAAACAACATAATTCAATCATTTTTAAAGCAAAAAATGTACAATTTACAAACATATAAGAGTAAAGAAACTGAGATCACTGAGCCGGGTAACAGAGTGTGGATAAATATATAAATATATTTATATACGTTTGGTGCGGCCGATTGCAACCAAAATACGAAGTGCATATCTACATGTTATAGCAGCCCTATATACAAAATTTCAACGTTCTGAGGCTACTCGTTTTTGAATTATGCGAGATACATACGTACATACGTTCGTACAAAATTCTCTTCAGAATTAATTTTAAAGCAGTTTTATAATTTTTTTGAAGGAAAAGAGTATTTTATTCTGTCCTTACGTACAGATATCACGCAAAAACATCGTTAAATTGCATTCGATAGCGGTCAAAGTGGATATTTTCGTTGAAATATGCTGCCTGAAGCTTTTCGCGATTACAATATTTCCTTTTTACTTCGTACAAGGAAGTAAAAACTAAGAATTCTTGTTATATATTTTCTAACAAAGAATATTATGCAGTTTCAGCTTATTCTTTCAGAAATATTCTTCAGTTTATTATTTCGTTAAAAGCTACAGCTTTTAACGAAACAATAAATTATTGACAAAGATTATGTTTTTCTTAAACAGTCCTGTTTAAAGCAGATACCGAAACTGCAAACATCTCTGGAAATTACAGTTGCTCAAACGGTGATATTTTTTCTCAGAAGGGGAATAAAGCGATTGTCGGCGGATTCATATGTCATTTGCGATTTTAAGCTCGGAAGGAATAAAATTCGAAGTTTTAATAAAGTAAATTTAAAAAGCAATATGTGTACATGAAAATATACGAAAATGCAACATCAAACACAACAGCAAAATATACAATTAAAACGTTTTGGAATTTTTCCTTTTTAGCCCAAAGGGTCAAACTGCCCAGAAGGGCTATTAATTTCGTTTTGACATTTTGCCTGATTCACTAACAACTCTCTGAGGAGTTTCACTTTTCAAACTGTTGCCACTAAATATTAGATCCCTGCACTATATTTAAAGAAATTAAATAATGGAAAATCTGCATGAATGTATGTATGTTTCTCGCACTGTGAAAAAATAACGGTTCCTAGACACATTAAATTTTGAATAACGTAATTCTCCACTCGAATATGGGCATCTGGAAGCGCAAATTTGGAATTTGGTATTATCTATTTCATATTTTTGTAAAACTTTAGCGAATTTTTGATTAACAAACTCAACGATTTCAAAGCGAGCAACAGAAACACTGTACGGGAGGGAAAAAAAAAAAAAACACTTCAGCGCACGAGACTATGTATCGGAAATTCTAAAGACTTTTTTAAAATCTTTTTGTGATATTGCTGCTGAAATGAATTTTATGGTTTCAGTCCGAAGAACATGATTTTTAATAAATAAAGGTAACACACAAAATATTAAAAAAAAAAAAAAAAAAAACTTCGGATGTAATCTGAAAGCTTTCAGATTTTTTTTCTTTTTCTTTTTTCTTTAATAACGCGAATGCAATGGTAACTTTCTAAAAGATAGATCTGTCTGGTAGGGTACGAACTGCGCGAAATTTGATCGAAGATCCCCTCCCCCCTTTTATATAATCCACGAACTGCGCGACGTTTCCTGTCGTATTCTAATTCTACCTCCTTTCTTCTTTTCTTTTTCTAAAAATAAGGGGAGGTGGCAGGAAAATATAAAAGTCATTCTTAGTTCAAATTTTTGTTGTAAAGCTTTTTTTAACGGGACCAGTATGTATGCGTTGAAATTATTTTTACATAATAGTAAAAAATAAATTAAGAAAAAAAATTGTAAGCTTTCAGTTTTAATGAAAAAGTGTTTCGTTATTAGAAAATGAAATCGACAAAGAAAAAAATCCTTTAATGATTTTAAAAGCCTCTCTGTAAAGGCGTATTAAGTTGTGTTAAATCTGGTAACCAGTAAGTTTTGGTTTGGTCCTTGTTTATTTGATTATGGCAAAGCATGCGAAGGAAGGAATGCCTTCGTAAAAGACTTTCCAAGGGGAGCTGGTTCGTATCCACTTCACACATGGGAAAAACTACGAAAACAGCCATGTAGCTAGCCCATTCGCTTTAAATCGAGTCAGTGTGAACTACCAGTGTTCATTGGCTTCTCGGCCGCTATTGTGTTCGACAGCCGATAGGAGCAAGAAGGTGATCTCGAGCTTCAAGACTGTCAAAACTTTCTTCTTGGTTACATCTAACAAACGACCATATCTGAAAGCGACCATATTTCAAAGAACATTAATAAAAATTGTTACAGAACATTGTCTCTCAAAGGGCCTTCACAAATGGCCACATTCGTCTGCAATGTGGATGGCAGTCTTGACTAAATTTGACTATATTTCCTTAAAATAGTAAGATAGAGAAATCACAACTTTTACTATAAAAATACAATAAAACAATATTACTTTCTGTCGATCTATTTTACTTGAAATAGTTAATGATGAACAAAAATGATTAAAGTACTAGAATTTTTAAAAGAATTGTTCTTTAAAAGAATACCATAAAATTCAGAAACTTTCTTCTTTTCATTTTCTGCTCTGATTTTGAAACATTTTAAATCCAGAGAATCGAAATACAGTTTTTGTCAATGGAGCTAAGGCAAGATCAGTTCTCGCCATTTCCATCAATAAGCAGGATTTATATTAAAAAAAATATAAGAATAAGAATAAAAAAATATCTGAAAGCTTTGAGATTTTACATTACTCCCAAAGGCGCGTTTTCTTAAAGTTTTGTGTGTTTCCTGTATTTATTAAATATCATGCTATTTGCACTTAAACCATAAAATTGAATTCAACAGTAATATAGCAAAATAATTTTAAAATGAGAGCATGTCTTTAGAATTACCGATACACAGTCTCGCGCGCTGGAGGTAAAAATGATTTTTTTTTCGTACATTGTTGCCATTGCTCGCTTTGAAATCGTTGAGTTTGTTAATCAAAAATTTGTTAAAGTGTTATAAAATATGAAATAGATAATAAAACAAATTCCAAATTAGGGCTACCGGATGTCCATATTCGGTGGAGGATTACGTTATTCAAAATTTGATAACACTACGTACCGTTGTTTTATCACGATGTGAGAACCATGCATACATTTATGCAGATTCTTCATTATTTAATTTAATTAAACATAACACAGGCGATAATATTTGGTGGCAACAATCTGAAAAGTGAAAGGGACATTTAAAGTTTTCCATGCGAAATGCCAGAATGAAATTAATAGCTCTTCTGGTCTAACGCCCTTTGGGGTAATAATGAAGCTCATTGCTTTTGTTCTACATCGTGAGGTTTCTTACGTTACGTCTTAAGTATGGGTTAGCGAGCATTAAAATATCAACAGTGATTGAGATAAAATTTTAGTTACATGAATACAGTTTACAAAAATGACGAAATTTAGGAAAGCTATTTTGTGTAAGAATAACTTCAAAGTCTCATGTTTAAATATCTTTGCAATTTACTTAGCATTCTTTCATCTCTCTCGAATAAATAAATAAATGGAAAGTTCTCTAAAATATAATTTAAAAGTAAAATAAAATAAAATAATTGCATAAATAACTCTGTTTAACTTATTTCGTATCACTTTTAAGTAAACAGAAATAGAAAGTTTGAAAAAGAAAAGAAACTGCAGCTATACAAATAGGAATATTTTTGCGAACTAAAATGGCCACCGCTCACGAATGACGATGATGAATGCGGACTGAACTTGCTGTAGGAGAAACAATTCTTTGTCATCTTTGCAAATCGCATGAGCGAAAGGAAAAAAAAATTCTAATCGAGTTCTCGGGAATTGTCTTATTTATTTTATCTACTTGTGTATAAGACTTTGGCTCCCAACTTGTCTGACAAGGGAATATGGGCTCAAGGGAGATGAATAATAAATCCAATTATTCCCGCTTAGTTTCACTTTTACTTCAGGTGGGACATTTCTTGAGTAATGAATAAGTAGATTTTTCTCTCGGACATAAACTTATGAATTTCACTAGGATGCAATCCCGTTAAGATGCCCGCTCCCGGTTCAGACGATTCTGTTTTCTGTGGAAGTAATCGAACTATTAGAGGCATGATGTTCAATAACGGATGTTTTATGTTTTCAAAAATACTGGTTAGCTAAGAAAGCTGATCGTCCCGAGACCCCTGATCAGGAGTCATCTTGTACTAAGACACAAAAGTAACCTATTTTTTAAAATTAATTGATATTTTTAGCCCGAAGTGCGTTAGCCCAGAAGAGCTATTAACTTTCTTTTGGCATTTCACGTTGAAAGCTTTAAATGTCCATTCACTTTTCAGACTGTTGCCACCAAATATTACAGCCCTGTATTATATTTAAAGAAATTAAAAATAATGAAGATTCTGCATAAACGCATGTATGTTTCTCGCATTGTGATAAAATGACGGTACCTAGAGCCATCCAATTTTGAAAAACGCACGTTTTCACCCGAATATGGGCATCTGGAAGCCCAAATTTGGAATTTGCTTTATTATCTATTTCATACTTTGTAAAACTTTAACGAATTTTTGATTAAGAAACTCAACGATTTCAAAGCGAGCAATGGCAGCACTATACGGGGGGGGGAGAATTATCTCCAGCGCGCGAGACTGTGTATCGGAAATTAAAACAGATGTTAGTTAGGATCGTAGTAAAAAAAAAAAAAAAAAAAAAAAAAAAACTTAAAAATATTCAACTTATACGAAAAATTATCTTACAAACGAAAGATAATTATTCGAAAAATAAAAACAATAACAGTAACAGAAAAAAACAATAGCAGAAACAATAACAGAAAAAAATGCGATTTCAAATAATCATAACCGTTCTTTTTTCAATTGTAAGACTATAAACATTTCTCTGTGGGAAGACCTACTCTATAACATCAGTGCACTCTAACGTGTGACAGGCGTAATAATAGTATAGTATGACATTCGTAGTTTCCTAAACAATTAACAGATGTTGCTGTAAAAATTGAAGTATTTTATGTTAAACGATGTAAAAAGTATAGCAAAATTAAAATGTAAGTAATTTGTTAAATTTAAGCTAGGGTCATAAGTACGTGGTCGCTGTACTCGTGTTTTATAGCTTAAAATGATTGTCGTTGTATAAACATTACATGTTGAAAGTTTCACAACGATAAGTTAAACGATGTAAAAGTTTGTCTGCGCGCGCAGGTTCGTGGCTTTAAACCACACAAACATTTTATAGCCTATAAACTTTTTCTAATATATTTGTGAAATAATAAATTGGCGCGTAGCCAAATCCCTTTAATAGGGAAAAACCCAACAAAGTAAGTCAAAAATGTAGGAAAAAGGAAGTTTTTAATTAATTCTTTGGCTAATTAAAGTCGTATGAAGACATTTTATAGCCTATAACCTGTTCTAATATATCAAAAATATTTCTTGAAAATTTCATGATGATTTCATTCGTAATGAAATGTTTTTATGAATTTTTTTTAAGGTGTAAATAGAAATTATAAATTTTGCTTTGGCTGTAGCCCGTAGTTACTTATGATATCAGTTGATTTCTTTAAATTTTTTAAAAAAATTATTTATGCTCTAATACAAATAAAAGCAGCGTATTAACATTTAAAAATATAATCGCAATTTTAGGACTAAAAGAAGAAATGTTCCTTGGGGTGAGTGGAGGGGATAAATAAATTCAAAAAACTTCCCTGAAGAGCAGGGGAAAAAAATGCTTATATTTTTTATCGTTAGAAGAGATGCGCCAACTTATCCTTATCTCCATTACATGATCCTTTCAAAAAACTTTATAACAGAGCTTATCATTGCAGTAAATTACATCATCTACACTGTTTGATACCAAGATTCATCTTTCAAATAAACCAAAAATATTGAAAAGATGAATCTTTAAAATCCGCACGTGAGGCTAAGTGTAAAAAGTATATCGTGTACTCACTTTTACGATGTAAAACAAACTGAATTAAATAACAGTTGGTTTGGTTTAGTTGATTATGGCAAAGCACACTAGAGCTATCTGCCTGTTTAATATTTTTGTATTTATTCTGCGACGCTAACACATCGTCTGTGAAAATCGTCTGCGAGACTATCTGAGCAGTCGTAAAGTGTTACCATGGTTACCAGTTTTTTCTTTACCGTTGTTATTGTTAAAAATAAATAGGAAAATGGTTGTTCTAAAAGATTGAAGTTATGTTTAATTGTTTATTCGGAATAAATATTTTATATACTGCCTAAGAAGAGGGATGCCTTCGTGGAGGACTTTTTAAGGGATGCCAGCTCGGACATACGTTACACATGGAGAAAACCACAACGACCATGCAGCCAGCCCGTTCGCCTGGAATCAAACCCAGGTTAGAACTACCAGTGTTCAGCGATTTTACCGCTCAGCAGCTGGTGGGCGAATAAAAGGAGAGAGGAAATGAATTGCATTTTTAGACGCGCAAGTGAGCTAAATAGCTACCTTTACGAAATGTTTCCCAAATCCAAATCAAATTTATTGTCAGTTTCCAAAACTGCAAATTTTGTACTAAAGTGTCTTACAAAGCGATTTTTAAAATAACCTGCAGTGTCATCTACGTGTAATAGACATACATTCTTTCACATAAAATGATTTTCAGCGTTACAGATACTAATCTGTTGCAGCAGCGAGAATGAGGTGGGTTATTATAAAGCATTCCAAAGAAGAAATATTACTAATTTATCACTTAATAATTTTGCTGAATACAGTAAGAATTTTATAAACAGATTAAACAGACAATAAGCGAAACAATACCAGTAATATGCAGTCAGTAGAAACGAACATAGTACATTTGCAGTGTTGTAGAGTCATTACGGTTTTTCTGCAGTAGGAGACGTGAAAAATGTGCAATGACCTCGTCGAGATTCGAACCCTGGACCTCTCAAATACACGTCGAGTATGCTTCCTATTACATCACAAAGGATGTAGAGTCATTAGGTTTTTCTGAAGCTGGAGACGTGAAAAATGAGCAATGCCCTCGCCAGGACTCGAACCTGGACTTCTCGAATACGCGCCGAGTGTGCTACCGTTACACTACGAAGGCATGCAGAAAGGAGAGAGAAAATACCTTAAGGTAGGCGGAAAGAAAGGAGAAAATACTTATAGCTTTTTAGCATTTACTTTTCTCAGTATTCTGATGATTAATAAAAATAAACGAAGAAATAAATAAGTAGAATGAAATAAATAATAAGCAAAAGAAAACGTGACGGAGCTATAGCATGAGTCGACAAAATCTGAAGACTGTTGGTCTAGACCAGGGATTCTCAACTTTTTTTTTTTTTTTTGCCGCCATTGTACCCCTTTCACCATTGCTAAGAGATCATTCTCCTCCTTTTTTTTTCAAAATTCTAAAAATAAATATATATATTTATCTAATTTAAACAAATTTAAATTCTTAACAAATACGTATAAAAGTAAAAAAGCAAATTTAAATTCTAAAAAAAGAAAAAAGCCAAAATAATTAAAAAAAAAAAATGTGCAAACATGTAAAAGAGTTAATTCTCGAACTAATCTACAATATCATTTAAATTCAGAAGCATAAGCAAATCAAGTGCAAAATCTATCCATGAAAATAAATCTACTAATTTAATAAATTTAAATTAAATTAAACAATTTTTTAAAAAATGCATATGTGCATGACCGTTGAGTAGGCAGGAGAGACTTATCAAGGGGATGTTGCCTCCAAACCTAACTCTCCAATCATTCAATTCGTGTTTCGTCATTCATGCAGGCAAGGGTAAAAGTCAAAACCAAAAGTAATTCCAATAAAGTGGTACCCTTAGAAATTAACATTTAAGTATTAACATTTAAGAATTAAAGTTCAAAAAGGAAAATACTAATGAAGTCTTTTGAGAAACAAGAAAGTAAAGTCAAGAATTAAACTTTTTCTTAAAAAATAAAATTTTTAAAAAATTAATTTTTTATAAAATAATAAAATCTAGAAACCATTGTATTTTAGAAACCCTTGTCTACAGAAACTTCCCCTACACGAATATGCATATCAATAAAAAGAAACTATAAAAGAACTATACATAATCCATATAAACCAATAAGAAACAAAAAGAACTAATTCACAATTTTTAAAAAAACAAATATATATTTAAAAATATAATTTCATATTTAGAAAATACTTAGATACTATATATAAAAAAAATACTTAAAGCAAGTAAATAGTAAGTGTTAATTCTAACTTACCTACTATATGAGTGTTGGGGTCTGCAAAAGTGTTGTGAAAGAGAAGTAAGTGTGTTCTTCAAATTAGATATAAGCGATTTTTCAACATGTTTTATAAATTAAACAGAAGTGTAGAAAATGTTTATAAATACCAAAATTTGAATAATAGTAGTTTTTTATATTCATAACTAAAACTAAATACTTAACAGATAACTAAAAGGCTGACCGTATTCCGCCTTTTCCCTGAGAAGCTCTGATCTAGACGCTGAAGTTTTAATGATTGAGGCATAAAAGATGTCATTAATTTAAAAGCCTGTTAACAGTTCTTGGGAAGGGATTTCTTCTCTATTTTTCGCTTGTTTTACTTTCTCTCACACCCCCTTTTTCTTTTCTTTCTTCTTTTTAATTATTTCTTTTCCCTCGAGAGCCATACTTATTACTTTTTTTTTTTTTGAAGTATGTTATTCTTAGACCTTATTTACTTTATGCTTCTGTCTTTGTTATCACCCGATTTCAACCTAACAATATTTATTTTTCTGAATCCATTAACCTGATAACATTCGCTTAAGAGATGAAACAAGTTTCTTCTCAGGCTCTTTTCTCAGTCTTCTTCTTTGATTTCATGGAAATTGGCAAGAATAATGTTAATTTTGTATGCATTTCTAAATTTATTAAAATGTGTAGCGCATTAAACTCGTAGCCAAACGTGTCACTGGAACCCTCTCTGAAAGTAATTAATATATCTTAGAACATAATTAGCTTCGACATCAACACTATTCTAAAACTATCATCTTCACGGAGACCGCGTGTAACGTATAGACGAGCCAGTTTCCTTTAGATAGTGCTCCACGAATGCATCCTTCATCTTAGGCAGATAGCACTAGTGTGCTTTCCCGCAATCAACTAAGCCAAAGTAATTATAGAAAACTAAAATACTCCGTATGCCATACGTGAGGAGTTGTTAATGAAGTTTCATTGTTTAACTTGTGTTTAGTCAATTAAATAAAATAGTGCAGAGTTTCTCAGCTTTTTTTCAAGTGGACACCATTTTTACAAATTAGAATGTTCTGTGGAAGCAACTTTTTAGCATATATTACCGGGTTTACTACCAGTATATTTATTTTTTTAATGTACAATTAATTTAAATTTATTTTATTTTATTTTGGTGTTAAGCTGTTAAGTGAATAGAAGATAATTTATATTCCCTTTTAAATAATTTAAGGCACATTAGAGTTTGGATAATCTTTAAGCCATTCATAAAATGTTGGTAGTTACATTAAACGCGATGGAGACGAGTCTGCAGACTGTTGCACAGCTGCTCGTGTTTGGACCGAGGTTGGTAAAACGCTTTAAGTGCTTTAAAGGACCTCTTTGTTGCTTGCTATGAGTTCGCGTGGGAAGCTCAAAGGTAGGCTGCCCGGTAATAGTTAACCTTGAGAAAAAAAGTGGTACACTGCTGCCATGCGTAATTCCCAAATTCTTAAGATACTTGGCTGTAGTGTGGTAAAGGCAGTAAATCTGAATTTTATTTTTTACCTTTTTCGGAAATCTATGAGGACCACAAGGATGAACTTTGGCTGACTGAGAATTGCTGAAATGATGTATTTTATAAGTATGTTGTTGCAGACCACTTTTTGACCAAAATGGGGGAAAAGGATTGGAACATTTGTTTTTACATCCTTCCAAATCTGCAGACTCGTTCATCGCATTTAATGTGACTACCAACATTTAATGAATGGCTTAAAGATTATCCAAACTCTGATGTTCTTGAATTATTAAATGGGAATATAAATTCTCTTCTGTTCACTTAACATCTTAACACAAAATAAAAATTTAAAAAAAAAAAAAAAAAAAAATTAATTAATTGTACATTAAAAAAAAATTGTAATCGCGAAAAATTTCGGGGATCACATTTCATCGAAAATGTCCATTTTGCCCGCTTTCGAATCCTTTGTCGTGACATCTGTACATACGGACAGAATAAAGAACTCATTTTCCCAAAACGGGTTATAAAGTGGATTTAAAATGGATTCAGAAGAGTTTTTTTTTTTTTTTTTACGTTTGTACGTACGTACTATATATGCATTACGAAAAAAGTTGTTTATTATTATTAATAATAATAATAATAATGTACAATTAATACTATACCGGTAACCTCTATCTCCACTGAAATTAGGGCGGTATAACTGCGAGAGGAGATAACGTCTTTGTCTCAAGTATCAGCCAGAAAATTGCATTTCTTCGAGCTCCTTTTCTGTATTTCCCAACGCTAACGCAGGATGTGCAAGTAAAAGGAAACGCCGGATTACAAATGACGATAAAAGCGTTATGTTCTCGAACAGCCTTTATCCCTCATTCCTCTTCAATTCGGTATTTCCGCAGTCGGATGATAGCGGAACTCAGGAGTTCACGGACCTCCATCTGTGCCGCTGAGAAAATTAACAAGGCAAGATAAAACAAAATAAGGAGATAAGAGCCATCAAAATTCAGAGTTGCAAAAATACTATTTAACAAGAAACATCTTACACAAACGAGCTCAAGGACATAACCGCAAGCAAAAACACGCCTGGTGAAAAGTCACGCTTGTTTTTAATTTAAGCTAAAACTACGTGAGGGCTATTCGCCAAAAGTAAGGAGGGATTCCTTTCGTTGAAAGTTTCGTCTCTCGTTGAAGGAGATTGACTATATTCACCTTACACGACACTTTAAAATTTCGCGCATTTAGCTTATTCCTCTTTCGGTAATATTAACACTAAAACTAAGAAAAGTTAAAATCGTAAATGCAGTAAAACTCTTTCGGAGGTCCTCTCCCCATTGAAAATCCAATTTTTCTGACAGCGTAAGTAAACACTGTTATTGAATACAATCGACGTCGTTTAATGGGATGGGATGTTATCTGTCAGATATTGTCACCGAATTGTGCAAGTACCGTCCATCTGTACTCAAAAACGTATAAAATACTTCACTTAGTATGATCAAAAATTCAGTTAATATGATCAATTCAACAATTCAGTTATTATGGATAATTTTTTTAAAACTAAAGTCTCCAAATAAAGTCAAAATAGAACTAAACTAAACTCGGTCACACAAACAGCCCATACAGTGCCTTGATTGCTTTCTAGACTGTGGACTCCAAGGTGCTTGTGCACCTTAACTTGAGTCAAACCTTGCCCAACCCGAGGATCGAGCCCCGGACCTGCGATGCTGCTGCGGGACGCGCTAGCCACTGCGCCACCGAGTATCTTCTAAATAAGGTCAAAATAGATTATAAAAATTGCAAAGTTAAGTCACTAAACAGCTTGGTTTCGATTTAAAGCAACTATTTAAAATCAGGCAAAACAAGATACCTTTAGCATAAATTTTGAATAACTCTATCGACTCTCAGGGTGATGAGACACAGGTCCCACTTCTAAAGGCGGGAGGGGAAAAATCTACAGAACTTTTCTCCTACAATTTGATCCTAATAAATAAATAAATAAATAAACGAAAATCTGAAAGCGTTCAGATTTTATATTACGCCCAGAAAAGCGTTTTTTTTTAACGTTTTGCGTGTTACCTTTATATATTGAATATCATATTCTTCACACTTAAACCACATAAAATTCAGTTCAAAAGCAATATCACAAAATATATAAAAACAGCATATCTGTAGAATTTTCGATACAGTATGACGCCCTGGAGATAAAAAAGTGGTTTTTTTTGGGGGGGGGGGTTACAGGGCTGCCATTGCTCGCTTTGAAATCGTTGAGTTTGTTAATCAAAAATTTGTTAAAATTTTATGAAATTTGAAATAGATAATAAACTAAATTAGAAATTCAAAATTCGGGCCTCCAAGTGCCCATGTTCGGTTGCAGGACTACGTTATTCACAATTAGATGGGTCTAGGTGCCGTTGTTTTTTCACAATGCGAAAAATATTCCTGTACATTCTTCATTAATCAGTTTCTTTAAATATAATACATGGCGACAATACTTAGTGGCAACATTTATTTAGAAGTCAAACAACAAAAGATAGCGTTATATTTGCAAATTTTCAGACTAGTTTCGATGGTTTTACCGAACCACCATCCTCAGCTGCCGAAGAGCAAACTTCCTTTTTTTTTTTTCATGTGGTGTGTTCGCTATTTTGTGATTCTATGAGTTTCCGTAAGTGTTTCTCCAGTTTTATAAATTTGATTTTTCGTATTTGATAATGTGCTTTGCTTATCTGATTTCATGCTTTCTAGTTGTAAATATTTTGTTCTGTATTCACTTTTAATGTGAAATTTCTCCAATATTTTGAACTTTATTATTCGTTAGTTAAGTTAGTTTGATTTTTTTCATTGTTTATCATGCTTTCACCCATTAATCGTTTCACTAAATTACGCCTTAAATGACAGCGATTTCTGAATTACCTTGACTGGGCGTTGGTGTAAACGTAAAAAAATTGATCCCCAACTTCATTCAAATTAAATCTAATCAAAAATCTTTCAATCGCGTGTCAAGAATTCTCTTAAACTGCTAACTCGCCTTGCTTCGGGCGATCATAAGGGATACACGTCAACAGTTATCTAAAATTGAACTTGAGCTATATAAGCTTCATCTGGAACTCGCTAATGTACATCCAAAATTCACTGCCATTGAATAAAAGTCTTGCTCTAGAACTGAGAATGTGGTTAACTGTCATAAAAATACATTTGCATTTGCTTTTTGGGAGCTGAGGATGATGGTTCGGTAACACTATCAAAACTAGTCCTGTGAAAATTTGCAAATATAACGCTGATTTTTGTTGTTTGACTTCTTAATTAATATTTATTCGGCGTGTTATTTTTACCTAAATTGGTGGCAACCGTTTGAAAAGTGAATCAACGCAGAAAGTGGAACGACGCAAAATGCTGTTTTGAGACTAGTAGCCCTTTGGGGCTTTGACACCCCTTTGGGCTAATACACAAATAAATAAATTAATTAAAACATCAGCTAGTTACTTTTTTTGACTATTTTTTAATTTTACATTTTCATGTTTTCTTTCAACTAGGGATGCCGCTAAGAATTAAGATTAGGAATTCAGCATATGATTTCCAGAAACATTATGAATAGATTCTGAAAGAACTTTTGCTTTAGAGGCATTGTTAACAATTTATAAACAAATTTTTGCCTTTTCCTAATCAAAATGCTGCGAAAGTACCTATTTATATTCTCATGGTTATATTTATATTAATTAAGTAACAATGGAATTTAACTAATTAAGTATTTTGAAGGGCATTTTTTTCTCATCGTTTAGTGTTATCAGGTAATCATGCAGTGCTGCCTCCTTCATCTTGAATCGTTTTCAGGAGTTCGCCGTTTTCAGGAAATTTAACTGAAATATTTTTAAATGGATTTCTTTATCTAAAACGTTATTTAAATAGTTTGTTTGTTTTCAACTTTAAAAATCAATCTGACCCAAAATCAAAATCAATCACATGTGGCGTTTTGATATAATTTTTGATCATCAAATATTGTTTTTATCTTTGTACATAATGCTTGTTTCCTTTCATACGTAAACACATTTATTACATTCAAGGGCAATCTGGCGTTCATCAAGGTTTTACATCTTTTTTTTTTTTTTTTTTCTCTTCTTTGTTTCTTTTTTTTTCTTTCTTCCTTTCTTTTATTTTATTTTATTTATTTATTTTTTTCGGCCTTATGCTGAATTTTTTGGAAGCCAGTGTACATCATTAAATTCTGCTTAATTCAAGAAAACTTTACACCGTTGTGAGTTGTATAATAGGAGTTACTTTCATTTAGGTTTATTAACTGTGTGTAATTTTACAGATGAATGAAGATTTTACAGATGAAATGTATTTCGGTTTGTATTACGTTTTCAGATTAGAACAGATGAATAGCAAAGAAATATTGCACAACACAGAGGCACTGAGGAAAGTCATATATTATAGCTATACCTGGAAAAACATCAGGGTTATCGTTTTTAATTTATTTTGCTCAGATGATACGAAGCCACTATGGTGCTACATTGATGAGATAACTTTAGAATGGTTAGTATGCGGGGTGTTTTACTTCTTGTTCAGGACAGAGGGAAAAGTCGAAGTTCTATGGCATTGCAAAACTAGTGCTAAATACTTTAAATGACAAGATGTATACAGTCTGATACCTTTACTTAAAAACCGACTTAGAAAATGTAGCTAAATAAATTTGGATTCACTGAAAATAAAATTAAAAATATTTCACATTCTTCAGGGATTTCACAAGTGCAATAAAGTGCTTACAAATGTTTTCCAGTTTTTTTTTTTTTTTTTTTCTTTCTGTGTAAGGTTGTTTTAATTTTATTAACAGTTTTAATTTTGAGTTAAACTTCTTTCCTATCAAATCTTTAACTTCAACTTACGACTTCGGGCCGGAACATAGTTTTAGAATCACGTCTGAATGCTTAATGAGGAGGAGCGGTATTTAAACCGCGCAGTTCTACTTGCTGAGTGGGAGAGAATCAAGAGTTTCTGATTTGAGCGCGTCTGCCTTTTGGCTACTCTCTCTCAAAGCTGTTATTACGCTCGCCCGTAAGGCCCTTGATAAGCTTCGTAGTCAAATAGAGTTAAGGGGCGAACTCGATTAGAATCTTGATAGCTTCGGCTATATCTCTTTTAGTTAATCTTAGTTTTAGTTTATTTCTTAGTCACTTAAGTTCAAGCCCAAGTGTCGGCTTTGATTGTCCACTCCAAGACGGAGTTCTGTTAAATCTTACTGGAATAATAAAGGGTTAGTTACCCTTCTACCTTGTTGTTTCTTGTCACACGAACTTAAGCGATTATTCACTCACTAGTTCTTAAGGTTTACTCCCTTTTGACTGCAAATACACAGTGGTAAACCTCACAGCTGTTTATTCCATTGATGCAGAAATGTTGACTGAAATTTGCTAAAAGTTAGACTACATCACTGGTTTTAGTGATTCTTTTCTATTTTTTGATAAAAAGGGAAAAACTGTATAACACTAATTCTGAAAAATGTTTGCCTATAATGAAAAAACAGTGGCACTATAATGGCTAGTGCCCGCCATTGGGAAAAAAAATTCTGAAAAATTTTACAAATTTTGTAATTTAATTTTCTTTTTTATTTCTAATAAGGACAGAATCATTAACAAAACGATTTAGTAAAAATCATTTTTGAACATTGACTTAGGATTACATAATCCTTATTCTTTTGTCATCTTTACATGTGTGGAACCTTAACTAACCCGTTTAAGCACGTAAAGTTTACTTCAGATACTACATTTACTTAAACAACATCTCGTATCTAGAACAATTATACATTTTAATTCGAGGAAATAATATATACGTTGTAACGCATCATATCATCAGAAGAATGGGAAGATAACAGTGGCAGTCTGGCTTATCAAATGGATAGAAACGTTTTAGCCGCTGATTCATTCCTATTTTGTCGCCGATGATGCCATTTTATTCAGACAAAGAAGAAAAAGTGCGCGACAAGTAATCTGCATAAATTTTAAAATAGAGAAAATTAAAACAAATCCGTGAAGAGGAACCTCAGATTGTTTTAAACATTCTCCTGAATGACTCGCAGATTTCATTTCCTTTTTACAAATGAATATAGGCTTCTGAGCGATGAAACACTTGCCTTCCATTCATGAAAAAAATTTCCTCGCTCAAAGTCGTAAAAATTTTGCATAGAATTCCATTTTGTTGCCAACGCCAGCCCAATTCAATAAAATTGGCACCTGTCCCAACAGTAGATTCCTACTAGAAGAATCTAATTCTAAAGTGGTATTTGTACTCGATGCATTTGTTTTAACTGCACGTGTTGGCAGGTCAAGAGACGTTCTTGCTTCGTATTTTAAAGGACGCATTGGTGTCGGACGTTGTCAGATTTCATATTGGTGAGATTGAAACTCCAATGACGAGCCTTTCGCTTCGCGTTCTCGTTCGGCATGTGTATTCTCCGTGACAATATTAGCCACCTTTGAAGGGGCAAGAGTTTAATTATTATAAAATTCCTGCAGAACACATATTTTAAACGTAGCTAAGCTCATTTAATTAAATCAAACGATACAATAATAAATCATTGAAACAGTGAAGAATAGTTATTTAATTTTTATGCATTTTTATACTACGGTGAAACTTCTCTAAGATGATCATCTATGATTCCAGACGATTTTGGTTTTCTATAGATGTGGTCGTCTTACAGCCGAAGTTCAATACTAATTTTTAATTATGGCCAAAGAAATTTTAATTGTTTTCAGAAGTGGCCATCTTTGGAAGGCAGTCACCACGAAAGGCCTCACGATACCTTTTTAACCACTTTCAGAATTTCATTAAATTTATGACTGTTCCTTAATACTGAAGAAATATATATAACTTGCTTGTTATATATATATATATATATATTTAATTGTTAATTATCTAAAAAAAGAAAATCTGAATTTTTTCTGATTTTTTAATTACGTCCAAAAGCGCGATTTTTAACATCTTTAGTTATTAAATATCATGTTCTTCGCACTTAAACCATAAAACTCAATTCAACAGTAATATCGCAAAATAATTTTAAAATGAGCATATCTTTAGAATTTCCGTTTCAATCTCCCGCGCTGGAAATAAAAATGTTTCTTTCTTTCCTTTCTTTTCTCTCTCTCTCTCTCTTTTTTTTTTTCTTTTTTTTTTTTCTTTTTTTTCCCCCACGCCGCAGTGTTGCCATTGCTCTCTTTGAAATAGTTCAGTTTGTAAATCAAAAATTCGTTAAAATTTTACGAAATATGAAATTAATAATAAAAGATTAATTTCATATTTTGTAAAAGTCCAAATTTTAATTTTGGGCTTCCAAATGCCCCTATTCACATTAGGATTACGTCATTCAAAACTGGATGGCTCTAGGTACCGTTGCTTTATCACAATGCGAGAAACATACATACATTTATGCAGATTCTTCATTATTTAATTTCTTCAAATATAATACAGGGCGATAATATTTGGTGCCAACAGTTTGAAAAGTGAAACAAACATTCAGAGTGATTCGACGCAAAATCGCAAAACGAAAACAATAGTCCGTCAGGGACAAAACCCCTTTGGACTAAAAATTATAGAAAGGAGTTAGTTCTATATTTTTGAATATTTGTGATAAATCGTAGTTTCTAAAATTCTGGATATCTCACCTTCAAATATTGTTATTTCACTAAAGCTCCAGTTCCAGATGATTTTTTTATAAAACAGGCGAACGAGTAGTTCTTAGTAACCTGCCACCAAAGACAGGCTCGAACTTAATTGTAAACGGAAACCTGTTTCTGTTACTAAGTGAACAACTTAAAAATAACTACACCTGGCATTCAACAGCACAGTATTTATAAACTAGCGTGGAGTGGGGCTTTCCATCGGTTATTTAAAGAAAATTTCGCCTAATTTAACGAACAAGACTAACCAAATGATTTCACGCGGAATTTCCAACTTTTTTAATCACGTACTCTTGTGGTGTAATTCGAAACGCGTCCGGCTAGCATCGGAAGATCTAGAGTTCGAATCTCGGAGAAGGCATTATTGATATTTCGTCTTTCTCGCGCCAAAATAAAACTAATGACTCTACAAGTGGCACCTCAACTAACATGTAGTGAACGATAATTTGTCACCACCTGGATTTGACGACTGTGTTTTCTGCTTTCCAGTCGTCCTTTAACTAGAGCAGATTCTAAGGAATTTTCTCCTTCCTTATCGCGCGCTTTCGTGGAGTTATTGGAATCAGGAAAATAGATAGGCTAACAATCTGGAAGTCCAAAGTTCGAATCCATCCCGACTAGAACACTGCTGTTTTTTTTTTAATAGTTCCTGTTCCGAAATAAACCTAATGACTATACAGCTTGCCTTCACGTCATAATCTAATAATTACTTATTTTTAGCTTTCGAAAAATATTTTTAAAAAATATATTACATGGAGGATTTTTTTTCTCCATGTAATGTATTTTTTGTTATGCATGTGTCCTTTAATTTCTATTGCTTTACATTTAATACACCCCCTTTCAGTCTGGGTGTATTAAATGTAAAGCAATAGAAATTAAAAGCTGTAATCTTTCGCTAAAACTCAACAAAATTAAACTATGATACTGTTACGAAATGTACAAGCGCTGTGAGATACTAGCTTCCCAGCAAAGCAGGTTTAGGGTTGCCATGAAATACCAAGGAAAAGCAGGGTTGCCACATTTGGCGAGAAACTGCCAATTTCTTGCCCCATTTGGCGAAAAATTGGCGATGTGCCATGGACGGATGGAGAACCTTCTGGAACGAATTCTAACCGGTTTAGCCCAGAATGTTCTCGAACACAAGCCGGAAGCTATATAAACCCTGCTGCTCCGCAGTCAGATTGTGCTTCGTCTAGAGTGCTAGATAGTTAGCCTCGAGTTAGTCAGTTCGTGAGGAGTCGATCGAGTTGACAGCCGAGCAGCGAGTGCCGAGTGGGTCGTCGCGTGCATCGAAGAGTCTCTTAGTGTATTGCGGTTAGTGCATCGTCGAGAGAGCGTGTTGATCTCCGGGAACGACTGAGCCGAAGAGTCGGGAGCTGTGCTCTGTGTGTCGTCGAGAGCATCGCGAGTTGTAGCGTGGAGAGTCTCGAGAGTATGTGGAGTTCCGAGAACGACCAAGCAGAGTCGGGAGCTGTACTTTGGTGCTTTGCGGTGAAGCTGTCTCCACCGTTATAGCCTGATAGTGTGAAGGCTCTGTCGCTGATAATTCCAGCGAGTTTATAGTAGATCTTCGACGACTGTAAAACGTGACTTTGAAGCTGTCCTGATTAATATTGGCTGAATAAAGTGTCGTCGTTATTCACTCCAAATCCACACGAACTCCGTTCGAACGTAAAGGAAGAAAATAACGTAACAATACTTTCTCAGTCTGCAACTTGCCAGATGATACACAGCCTATCTATTTACATAGATGTTGTTTCGAGAATCTTTCAGCTCGCTGCCTTTTTTCAAAGCTGTAAGTATTATCAGCGAGAAGAATGAAAACCTAATATTATTACTGTGTAAGGTCTCGTCTAGATTATGAACCAGATATTTTATATTAAACTACTTTTCTGTCCTAAGAAGATAGTATTGAAAGGAAAGTTTTATAGGGTAAAATCAAAGCGTGGTTCTGCCTGCTGAAGGCCACGTATCTAATTTGATTCTCCTAAGAGTAGTATTCTGCGGCATTGCGTTATTCTCGCCATTAGGTTTGTCAATCCGACTTTAGGTCAGAGCCAGCTTGCGCGTTACCCTATCTGTGTAGCTGTTAGGCTAACTTACCCTTTACTCAGTTAAATCAGATTCATTATCTTTGATTTAAGCCATAAATACCAGCTTCTGCAAGCACAATTGATGGCTTCTGTTAATTTTTATTTGAGTTCAATAAAATGGTCTTTTACATACTTTCCCTCTCGCTGTGTACTTTAGAGGACATAGTGATAATTCACTTCTAAGAAAGACGTTACCAAAGACTACGAGACGTTATAAGCGAAAATAGTATACTATATAAATTCATCTCTCTCAAGTATTGTAAAACAAATAAGAAAATGAATTATTTCAAATATTATTAGCCCAAAGGGACAATTTGCCCAGAAGGGGTCTTAATTTCGTTTTGGCATTTTGCGTTGGTTCATTATAGAAAGGCGTTTCACTTTTCAAATTGTTGCCACCAAATATTAGAGCCCGGCATTATATTTAACGAAATTAAATAATGAAGAATCTGCATGAATGGATGCATGTTTCTCGCTCTGTGAAAAAACAACGGTACCTAGAGATATCAAATTTTAAATAACGCAGTCCTCCACTCGAATATGGGCCTCTGGAAACTCAAATTTTGAATTCCGAATTAGTTTTATTATCTATTTAATATTTTGTAAAATTTTAACAAATTTTTGATAAACTCAGCGATTTCAAAGCGAGCAATGGCAACACTGTACGAATACAAAATTATCTCCAGATCGCGAGACTGTATCGGAAATTCTAAAGATATGTTCTTTGAATTTTATGGTTGAAGTGCGACGAATATGATATATAATAAATAAAAGTAATACACAAAACGTTAAAAAAAAGTCCCTTTGGACGTAATATAAAATCAGAAAGCTTTCAGATTTTTTTAATGCTTTATTATTTTTTATTTGTTACACCTACGTGATAAAGAAACTGAAAAAGAACAGGTCATTCCGCTAGCTTTAGTAATGAACATGGAGGTTATTAAATAATAATCAAGATTCTTGGACTGAGATTCGAACTAAAATTTTATTTGCTGTTTAACATAATACTGAAGTATGTAATAAAAATACCCCTCAGGGGGCCCAAAATCGTGTGAAAAGGTTTCTCGAATTCTAAGTTTAAAAAAATATCTGACTTGATTCTATTAAAATTTAATTATATTTAACATATACGTGGCTAATAAAAGGTAAAACTTAAAAACATCTCCTTTCTACAGGAAACGCAGTTTCTGTAGATATGTTTTTCGAACTGCGCACATACCAGAAACGCACACATTGCTTTTACACAATAACGAGATTAAACCAGTTTTTTTCTTCTAATCGCCAGTAACGATAATTGTATAGTTTACCTCTATCGTACCATTATCCTTACAGCATAATTTGGTGATTCTGAAGTTTTACTGCTATCGGAAATTTTTTCATATTTACAGAACTTTTGTGTTAACATTCATTCACCTCACATTCTCTTAAATTCCCTTAAGCAGTGATGCCACTAATTACATTTAATGCATAAAT
This sequence comes from Stegodyphus dumicola, assembly GCF_044657685.1. Classification (NCBI taxonomy): domain Eukaryota; kingdom Metazoa; phylum Arthropoda; class Arachnida; order Araneae; family Eresidae; genus Stegodyphus; species Stegodyphus dumicola. The sequence goes on from NC_140779.1 coordinate 45,937,437, forward strand.
TGTACAGAAAGTACTTGGAAAATGAAGGAAAGGATTTTTTTAATATTAGAATCATATTAACGTTGATTTTAATAATTAATTAAAAGTATAGCTTATTTTAAGCATAAGGAATGCACTAAAAGTTTGTGCAGGTATAAAAATTTTGCAGAATTCATATAACTGAATACAGCGGCGTAAGATTTAACGTGAAAGTAAATCGTACGAAGGAGAAATCATTTTTAAAGAATATTAAAGGGAAGAGATACCTTTAAATATTTTTTTAATTCGAACTTTTTATGCTTTTATATTAAAATTTGACTTTTGACAAGCATTTTAAAGCAAACTCGGTGTTAAAATTCTCTCTAAAACTAATGTAATGTTAAAAAGCTGTTCTAAGCTTTAGCAATTAAAGGGTCAGACGGTTTGTTTACATATGCATTTCAGTAAATTCCTCGTATTAAATACCTTTAACTACACATAACATTCTTCTGAATACAATTTCATACAAATATATAATTACACACGAGAGGAAAGTTAATTTATTTGCATATCTGGTCTAATATTAATTTAAGAAATTAACGTGCTTGTAACATTTCAAATTAATTCTTTTTTCAGTTAAGATTTCATAAAAATATGAATTTCCTGCTTGTAGGCGCGTGACTTTTCTGAACTGGCTGATTTTAATTTCCAAAAATTTTGATGAATTTTATAAACACTATATCTGCATAAAATGATCGGTTACCGCGTTTCTAACTTAAGAAATTTTATAGGACTGTAATTACATTTGAAATCGTATGAAAATTTCGACTGGTGACTTTCCATCATCTCAAACAAATGTATGACGATTATGTATGCAATATTGTTTAAATATATAAGTATGAATTCATAATAATTTTAACCTATAAACATATCTTTATTTTTCTTTCAAGGCTTAATTTATAAAATCAAAAGTGCTGGAACCTCTGAAAGAGCCCTCTGATGCCCTGTCGATATAATTCTAGCTGTCAAACAGAATGTGACTGGGCAAAAAAATTTTCCCTGAATCCCATCCGATGACAAGATTACTAGCACTAGACGTGGAAGACCAAAGGTAATCACTGTTAATACTTTGAGGAACAAAACATTTTACCCGCTTTCATAAATTTATTGCTCTACCTGGAGTCTTTGACATGTGGATGCGGGCTTTTCTTTCCTTAAAAGTCTGTCAAATTGTTTGTTCCCCAGAGAAAGACAGGCAGAAATTCGGAAGTTATAACCAATTTTAAAGGTATATGTATTTTAAAATAAAATTTATCTGCTGAAATTATGTTTTACTTTGTGATGTTGCGTGGCCCCAACTTGCCCGCAACAATAGTAGTGACTGCTATGAACTGGAATTACACGAACTCTTGAGAAGGGTTTAACTCCCTTTTTATTCCACTTTAGAAGTTACAGATGCGTTCACAAACTACGCCGACCCGGCGGTTAAATAAAAATAACAAACTACAACTAAAAATGAATAAATAACAAGTCACTACCTACGAGGCTCTATAAACGTGACTAAATTAACCGCGTTCTAAGATACAGCTGAGATTTCAGCAAACTTTCTTAATAAGAAGTTGAAAGATTCAACTAACTGCAGAAGTAGGCTCACAGGCCGAAACGTGCGGTTCTTAAATTTCTACCTAGCAACCTTCACGCTCGTGAAGCAAGAAAGCACACTTTCGAACTCGTTTCCCTTCTATTTAACTCAAATTACTTCTTCTAAAAATTTGAATACTTTGCGCGTTCTACTAAAATTTACATACTCTGGCATTGGCAATTCCAGGGGAAAGTAAGGCTTGACAGTAAAGATAGCTTAAAATAAATGTTAGTTAAAATAAATATAAACCCTGCAACTTACGTGAAAGATATACGTACCTCAGCCTTTTATTTAGGACTCCGACGTGCTCGGGCCGATTTACCTCAAAACCTGAGAAGTACTCCTGTGGGGTTCGGCGCAATTTAAGCTCTGTTCTTTATCAATATTAAGAAAATAATGTGCATTTACATGATTTGAAATTAATTATATCCTTAGAACATAAATAAAATTTCTTTAAAATATAATTTTCCTGGTTGCGCGCCTGATTTCTCTGAAACCACTGGTTCAAACTGGACCAATGGTTACGTACAGTAACAATGGTTATCATACAGTTGATCAAACTTTCTTGAAATTTTGACCAACTGTATAGACCCTATATAGGGCAAAATGATGAAAATGTTATTCGATTTAAAATTGGTCACTTTAATTATATATTATTTTTTAATTTGAAAACAAAATAGCTAAAAATAGTGATTTGTTTATCCATAGTATACGCTCCCTGCCGATTAAAGTTTTACATCGATGAAGGAAGAATTTTTTTTTTATTTTGTTTAAAATATTTTAATATCTGAAACACAAGGAAGAAAATACAATATGAAAGATATCAAAATACGTATACAGATTTTCTCAGACTTAATCCAGTTATTATAAGATATAAAGCTTATTATTAAGATATAAGATATAGCTTTAAAGTTTATTAACATTTTTGACTCATTGTAAGGATACCTGTCCATTTATTTCAGCTTTCGACAAAGGCCAGAATCAGCAGTAAAAAATCGCACTTGAAATAGCAAAAATATTTGTTGATATCGAAGTCGTCTGCGTATCCACAAGACATCTACCGACATAAGAAACTAACCAATACATTTTTAATGCAATTTTCACTGTGATTGTTTTGTAAGTATAGTGTAGCACCCTCTGTTTGGGGAATATTGAAGCAAATACTATAATGAACCTCTCATGGCGCCTACTTTCCTAAGATGACCACTTCTGAAAGTGACAAGTATTTCGAGAACATAAATAAACATCGGTATTGAGTATCATCCTCTAAGACAACCACTTCTACAGAAAACATTACTGGGAATCTCACACGGTCGTTTTAGAGAGTATTCCTTGTATTTATCCAAAGGTGAAAAAAATTCCTCTCTTTTTCTGCAAATATTTTTTTTTGTGCAAATCGCACTTTGTTATATCTATTTATTTCTTTGATTTTTATAATTTTGTAGAATTTGAACGGACTTTTGGAAAGCGCAGAAACATTACGTAGCACATACACTCATATATTTTAATTAAATTTCCTCTAAGGCAATCACCCACGAATTCGGATGAATTTGATCTTCCGGGATTTCGGAAGCGGTGGTTTTAAGCAGACGATGTTAAATATCCATGTTTGTTTATAATATTATCAGAAATATTGATCAATTTCAGAGGTGGCCGTCTACAAGAGGTAGTTGTCACGATATGGTTCACTATCAGGGCTTAATTTTTAAAACTAGAAATGCCGAAGCCCTATGGAAGTCAAAAAAGAAGGAATAAATAAATAAATAAATGAAATATCTAATAAAATAATTAATAATACAAATTGAAGGGTTACACTTGATCTGCTAATGTTGTTTAGTCCAATAACCCTAACAAACGTGAAGCGAATTATCGCTCTATCTGAAAAAAGTCTTGAGAAGTTTAAAAATAATCTTTCTATCTAAAAAGAAATTCAGAACACAAAGGCACTTTCTTGTGCTACAATATAATCACAGCTTGTGGTAATGCAACTAAACAGAACAGTGAAAGTTAAGTTAAATCTGGAAGTGTCAGAATTAAAGTGTCGGCAGCGAGAAAACGCAAAGCCAAATAACAAACTAAAAATAAGTTGTTCCAATATAAATATCAGATCGGTAAGGAAAACTTGTTCAAATAAAATAATGCTCACGGTACAGTTACATAGCACATATTTTTTTTCTTCGTTGAAAGCAATCCATTTCGCTTTGATAAAAAAGAAATTTCTTAGCGGGAAAATTACCGAAATTTTTCAACTAATCTGCTAGGTCTTCAACAGAAAGAACAAAAGCTCACTGAAAGTTGCGCCCAGCTGACAGCAGATTAATTAAATTGACAACTGTAATATTTATTAAGGACAAATAACGAGTTCTAAAAGATATTAAGCAACGCGAATCTAATCAATATCATCAGTAAAACGCAAGGAAACGTAATCGCAGAAGTGGTCCAACTTTCTGCAACCCAAAGAAATGAAGCTGACATCAAATTCCATGCGCGTAATCTAATTCAAGAGAGAGCATTAAGTTTATTAGGAGCTGCAAAAAGAAATCGTGTTAAAAGCACAGCAAATGGTCCATATATAGAAAGTTTTTATGATATTTTACAGTTGCTTTATGGATTGTGTAATTTTGCTTAATGTCATGTTCTCTCAAGTCACTGACAACTTAATAGCACTCGTTAAATTATTGATAATATTCAACTTCCGTAAAGTGGTACTTCATCGAAGCTATATTTTACCAAATTATTTAATACTCGCGGAAGTACCCAATGCCAATTAAGTTAGCTTGATTAATTGGAATCGCTTGAGAGTAATGATTAATTGGCATTAGCTTGAGAGTAATGCATCTAGCAACAGAGAAAACGATAACGCTGTTGTACCATAGTCGTATCTCCGTCAAAATAAAAAGACCTGTTCTAGGCTAAATATTTATCTTTATATACAACTATGTACAGATTACAATTTAGAAAAACTTTATAATATATTTTCACTTCAGTAGAGCGCGCAAGCCAGCGTCCGCTCTTTTCTCTTTCACATCTCAATCTCTCTTTACTCCCACCTGCGACCACATGGAGACCTCCATGTGCAACCAGGGGGGGAAAGTCCACTCCCCTCTTCCGGCCGAGGCGAGCAGAGGGTTCTCTGTCCCTTCTTTTAGGGTGGGTGACCAAGTGTTCTTTAGAGAAGGGAAACGTTACACTGTAATCTTTCTCTAATAACGATGCAAAAAATACGATTCATAGTCATACATTTTTCAGTCTGATAGGATATGTAAATTTCACAAACAAATTTCGATAGAAAAATAATCTCATTGTATCAGCATAAATGGCATGCAGTTTTTAATGATTTTCGTACTTTCTAATCGAATGGTCGTAAGAGATCAAGTTCCATCCAATACTTAACCTATACCCAATTTTAGTCGATTCAATGTGCCAAAAAATTTATCATAATTGATCAGCAATCAATAAAGCAAACAAACAAACAGACATTCTTTTTTATATTTATAGATTTTGTAAAGCTTACAAATTTTTGATTAGCAAACTCTACGATCTGAAAGCGAAAAAAAGCATTCTTATCTCCAACGCGCGAGACTGTTGCCACTCGGAAAAATGAGTGCGAAAATGAGCGCTTTCAGAGTTTTTAATTAATATTTCGGCTGATTAAAGTCTTACGAAGATGGAAATAGTCGAAATGGTTTCCCACGAATTTTTGGAATCGGAAATAATGTATTTAATGTTTGGCAAAGCTATTTTTATTTCTTCGTAAAACTTAGAAAATTTTTATTAACAAACTCTAGGGTTTGAAAGCGAGCAGTGGCAACAACTTTCGAAAAAAAGAAGATTTTCATCTCCAGCTTGCGAGACTGTTGCCACTCGGAAAAATGAGGGCGAAAATTAGCATTTTTATGACTTATGACTTATGACTTACTTTTTTCTGGTCATTAACTACTAAAGAGTTTTTTGCCAGTAGATCGCATTAAAGTGCACTAGGCAAAGATATTTTCAAATAAATGGTACTAGGGAAGTACCAACACCCGTGGGCGAAGAAAATTCAGCTGCGTGAGCAGGCATATCTTAATACTTACGAAAGTAGGCGTTTATCATAAAAATTGTGCAGTGGTAAGCAATGGCATTAAATTGAAGCATGTAGGCAGGTTCAGTGAGTTGTATGGCAAATGCAGGTGGTGAGCTCTATATAGCTAGTAAGAGTGCAGGATAAGCAATAGTGAGACATCATGAAAATGGCGCGAAGACAGTTTGAAGCTGTGAATGGCATAAGAGTTCAAAGTCCTTCAGAAGTATGCAGTAGTTAGCTAGGCCGTAAAAAGTTCAAAAGTTCGTAGAATCATACGATAAAGTAAAAATTCATACAAAATAATTTTAAAAAATGAAATAGTAACATAAAAATCTTGAATAAAAAATTTTCTTGATTAACATAAGTATAAGATGCAACACAAATAAAAGGATAGAGTCCAATTAGAGTTCAAGTAAATTTTAAAATTAAATTTTACAAGTTACCACCATAACGAATTGTGATGAATTGTCCTTGGGCGTTTGACAGTATATTCAATTGTTGGATCATAATCCAACATTTGTTTAATTGCGTTATACTGACTATGCTTCATCTTCTCGAAGAAGTTGTGAGCTGTCATGAGTATAAAGTTATGCATAGATGGAATATCCAGGTCGTTATGAATTATAGAGTTTCTCACGTACCAAGGTGCATTCACAATGCTTCGTAGAATTTTATTTTGAAGTATATCCAATTTTTTGCGCTCAGTTTTATTGGTGATTGCCCATGCCGGCACTGCATATAGCATGATCGGTCGAATTAGAGATATGTAAAGCATTTTCTTTATTTTTAGACTGAGCTTCGATTGTTTTGCCGATAATAGGATAAATTGCCATGTAGGCTGCATTTGCTTTGTTTAAGATATAAGAAATATGATCTTTGAAGTTGAGAGATTTATCTATGTAAACACCTAAATATTTATAGGAATTAGCTACAGGGATTAGAGTTCTATCTAAGTAGATATCAGTATTAACTCTTAATCTTGTTTTGTATCTCCGATAGAGCACAATACAACATTTAGAGGCGTTGAGCTTAATTTTCCAAGTCTTGCACCAGTGATTGATCATATTGAGATGCATTTGTAAATTACTTAGAGCGAGCTGAGCGTTTTTAATTAATATCTCTGATTTAAACTACTTTAAAAAAAAAAAAAAAAGTAGACGTCGATCTTTACCAGGACCCAGAAAAGAATTGTACAAAGTTTGGTGACGATAGCTATTGTAGTTACTGAATTATTAGCGAACAAACACACTGACTTTCTTCTTTCTATGTATACAGTGGCTCCCAAAAGTGTTCGTACAATTATGATTTTCATTAAAATAGGACTCTATCCATTAATTAAAAGTAAACTTTCTGAATGAGATTTTAATAACAAGATCTAGCTGAATGTCTTAAAGGCGGTGCAGCTGCTCATCTGATGGTAAATAAATAAATAAATAATAAGATCTATAATCTATGCGTAACAAAATTACATGAAATATTTTTAAATATAGCGAAACTTTATTTTTAAGAAATTAATAATGAAAAAATGACAAACATTTTATCTCACAAAAGTCTTCGTACACTTCAAAAAAATCTTGACATATTAGTAAATATTTTCATTTTTCGTTAAATTAATATTTAATAGGATATCCTTTAGCATCCATAACAGCTTTTAAACGTCTGGAAACAGAAACAGATTTTAATAGTTTTTTTTTTTTTTTTTTTTTTTTTTTTTTTGTAATTTCTGTATCAATGTTCATCTATTGTTCCATCATGGTGTTTTGAGTTCGCTTTTCGTTTTGATGTCGTGTTTTCGTACTTCAGTTCTTTCTAAATGTGCTCTATGGGGTTTAAATCTGACGACTGAGGTGGTGTTTCCAAAACCTGTGGACAATTATAGAGACACCACAGGCAAACGTTGAGAGCCATATGCTTAGGATCGTTATCATGATTAAAAATAAAGTTGTTTCCAATACCCAAATTTTGGACTGATAATTTTAAATTGTCTCTTAAAATATTTAATTAAAGAGAATGATTCATTATGCCATCAATAAATACCAGATTACCTAGTCCTGATGCTGCCATGCACTCCTCACACAAGAACACCTCCACCGCAAAGCTTAACTGTTCCAACTAAGTTCTTAGAATAAAGTTCCTCATTTTTTTCTTCTCCATACAGTTATTCGATCATCGGAACCAAAAATATTAAATTTGCTTTCGTCAGCAAATGGGACATTATTCCAGTACGTTTCGTGTGGTGTGTATTTATCATTGATTTTGCGAATGAAAGCCTAAGCTTTCTGTTTTTTTCACTAACAAAAATTTTTTTACGGGCAGAACGCCCATATAATTCAGCTTCTCTGAGAACTCGTCGAACAGTTTCAGGTGAAATTGAAGTAGAAAACTTTTCATTAAATTCTGCAGAAACTTTTACAGCACTTAAAAGTGGGTTTTTCACAAATTTTCTAATAATAAATCTCTCATCACGTTTAGTTAACTTTCTCGGTCGACCTTTTCTTACCTTGTGTTCAATCCGATTTTCTTCTTTAAAGCGTTTTATCATATACTGCAATGTAGAATAAGATAAATTAACTAATTTAGCGATATTTCGAATTGATTTACCACTACTATGGTGAAAAATTATCAATTTTCGAATGCTGTTTGTAATTTCTTTACGACTGCGACCCATTTTTCCAATAATAAATAGAATATTATGAAGTAACCAATAAAAAATTAAAGCAAACGACTTTTAAATGCCACCACAATGCAAAAATTAAAAAAAAAAAAAAAAGCGGTAAACGATCATCCTAATTTCGATTCTATCCAAAAACATTTCAGTGTACGAAGACTTTTGTGAGATAAAATGTTTGTCACTTTTTTATTATTAATTTCTTAAAAATAAAGTTTCGCTATATTTAAAATATATTTCATGCAATTTTGTTACGAATAGATTATAGATCCTTATTATTAAAATCTCATTCAGAAAGTTTACTTTTAATTAATGGATAGAGCCCTATTTCAATGAAATTCATAAGTGTACGAACACTTTTGGGAGCCACTGTATATAGATAAACGAAAGCAGAACCTTTTGAAAGAAAAGCTTGCAGACAGAATATACATCAAAAATGCTGAAAGAATAAGCCCAGTCACTAACCTTTAAAAGACAAACTTATTTTCATTTAGAGATCAAGCAATGAATGATCGCTATTTGTAAAGAAGGTATTAACATCACGTATTCTTTGTCGTATAATTTTTTTTTCCTATTTTGTACGAATTAAATGATTTTTTTTTTTTAAATTATAAAACTCATCGCTTTGAAACCGAACAGTAAAGACACCATTCGAAATGAAAAATTTTAATCTTATTTTTATTCGAAATCAAGTTTACAAACAAAATAAGCAAAACGCTTTTGAGTCATGGTAAAAAAACAGAAGAAATATTTAATATATAATTAGCTAATTATGTTATAGGTGTCGCTATAATTATTCAAAGGTATAGACACTGTAATTATTTTGATATTTACAGTAGAGATGTCTGTACGTACAAAAGATTTTCGAAACGTAATATATCCAGACCTCTGGACTAATGATTGACGAGGATTGTGATATATACACCGTGTCCACCAAGTCCTTATTCAGCCTATATTTTTGAAACTGCTAGTCGTAAATATATATTTCTTGTTACGAAAAAACTTTATATGATTGAAAGTTTCATGTTCTGGCATTCTTTCAATATAAAGAAGTCAATTTAAAAAAATTACTAAATATAGCATTATAGTAATATTTTGCACGTTTCTTCGATCCCTACACTTAAGTTTAGGAAAATATTGCACTATTTGCAAAAATGCAAAATTTTTGACAAAATTTTAGTATGACGAAAATTGTCTTAACCCTGCAACTGTAACGTGGGGGTAGAAATACTTATTGATTATTAAAGATTATTAAAATCAAAACTTATTGTAAAAAGTGCTACAAATTCATGTGTATGAGCCATATGTCCTCTATCTGCGCAGAGTGTCTTCAGCCTCAAGTGACAGATGGCGAAATCCAGTAAGCAGGTTTAGAAGGTGTAAGTTTAAAAAAAAAAAGTTTTTTGTTCATTTATGTATGTTATAATCCGATTTTAATTGCGTTATTCACACTTAGTTCACATTAAAGTTTTGAGAATTAATGTTTTGGAGCAATGACGTTATGTTATTCTGTCCTCAAATACAAATTTGGTAAGCTTTTATCATGGGGGTGTAGTGACACCCCACGTTACAGCTTACGAGGGAACTGTCTACGTTACAGCTGCAGGGTTAAAAATTTGACTTTAAAATCGGGGATTATATTCATTGGCTGTACTCTCAATGATTTCAAAGTGAGCAATGGCAACACTGTATTAAAAAAGAAACATTTTTGTCTCCAGCGCGGGAGGCTGTGTATCAGAAATTCGATAGATATGTTCTTTTTAAATTATTTTGTGACATAACTGTTGAATTGAATTTTATGGTTTAAGTGCGAAGAACATGATATTTAATAAATAAAGGTAACAAACAAAACGTTAAAAAAAACCTTTGGGGGTAATATAAAATCTGGAAGACATTTCAGATTTTTTTAAATGCTTCTCTCACCAAGTTATTTTTCTTTAAACCTAAATGGGTGTTAGCCCAAAAGGGCTATTAGCCTCGAAATGGCATTTTGCATCGAATCACTACAAATGGCTGTATCACTTTTCAAATTGTTGCTACCAAATATTATCGCCCTGCTGTATTTAAAGAAACTAAATAATGAAGAAATTACATGAATGTATGTATGGTTTTCGCACTAGGAAAAACAACGGTACCTAGAATCATGAAAAATTGTATAACGTAGTCCTCCACCCGAACATGGGCACTTGGAGGTCCGAATTTGGAATTTGTTTTATTGTCTATTTCATATTTTGTAAAACTTTAACGAATTTTTTTTACCGAAAAACGATTTGAAAGCGAGCAGTGGCAACACTGTATTGAATGAAACATGTTTTATCTCCAGCGCGCGATACTCTCTGTCAGAAATTCTAAAGATATGCTGTTTTTTAGTATTTTTAGCTGAATCGCGTATGTGTCTGTAAATGGAAAAAAATTTCAGGCGTAATACAAAAATGTCGAAACTGTTTTTTTTCCAAAACTACAATTTTATTCACAGAATTTTAGAGTATTTGCGTGCTAGAAAATACTGTCAGGCTTTAGCATTGGCACGTAGCCTATTCATAATATTATTTGCATCAATTAAAAATGAAAAACATTTGTACTATAATGAATTTTTTTATTACCAGATTACAGTTCTAAACCAAACAAAACTTCATGCAAATATAAATAACGTACTCTTGGACTTTAAAAACTTATAAATTACTTGTGTGAAAAATCTTTTGGCATAACAAATGTAACAAAATTATAAATAAAGATGTTAGTAAATTATAAAAGAATATCATTGACTGGCATTTAAAAGTAAAAAAAAAATCTGATGTGTACACCACATCACTTTCTTGTACGGAATATTAAATTATACGCATTTTTTCTTGAATTTCATTTAAATTGATTGGATTGAATTAAATCTACTTCGTCCACAGCGCATAAACCACAATAGAATAAATGCACTCTTTAAAATTCACTATATTTGTTTACTATACCGACACTCTGAATGCACAAAATTTATATCATTTGAAGAATTATCGTTGCCACATGTTCTATTCAAATACTATAATAAAGCTAAAACGATGTATGAAAGAAATTAAGCAAACAAAACAGAAAAGAAACAGTTTTTCACAGACGATTTAGTATTTCTCATTTAATTAATTCAGTTCTCACTTCGCGAGAAGGCAAAAATACATAAAAACTCAAAATATCTATATTAAAAATTACGAAGTAAGTTTCAAACGCTTATTTCCTCGAAAAAATTCCAGAAAGAATTAAGCATGATTTAATTGGAAATAATAAATGAATGCGTTATCGTTGTTGTTGCGAAGCTAAGTTTCTCTAGATTGGCAACAAATCTACAATTCTGCTGTTTCAAATGTAAACAAATATGTCCGCCATGTTATTTAAAACTTAACCACACTTAAACAGCTTTTAAATTGTTGATAATTGTACAAATATTGCTTCCAGAATTACGAAAGGCATAAAAACCTTAACCGGAAGATAAAAACAACATAATTCAATCATTTTTAAAGCAAAAAATGTACAATTTACAAACATATAAGAGTAAAGATACTGAGATCACTGAGCCGGGTAACAGAGTGGATATATATATAAATATATTTATATACGTTCGGTGCTACCGATTGCAACCAAAATACGAGTTGTACATCTACATGTTATAGCAGTCCTATATACAAAATTTCAACGTTCTGAGGCTACTCGTTTTTGAGTTATGCGAGATACATACGTACGCACGCACGTACATACGTTCGTACAGACGCCACGAAAAATTCTCTTCAGAATTCATTTTAAAGCAGTTTTATAATTTTTTTGGAGGAAAGGTGTCTTTTATTCTGCCCTTACGCACAGATATCACGCAAAAACATCGTTAAATTGCATTCGATAGCGGTCAAAATGGATATTTTCGTTGAAATATGTTGCCTGAAACTTTTCGCGGTTACAATACTTCCTTTTTACTTCGTACAAGGAAGTAAAAAGTATCAATCTTCAGTGTCTTAATTTATTGCAATGCAAAAATGATGTCAAGTAACGCAAATTTCGAAGTAAAATACCTCGGTATATAAATACCGGCAGAGCATGTAAAAAATTACGTTTCACATTTTATACAAAATTAATATTTTAAAATTAAAAAATATGAAAGTATAAATCTTTGCATCATTCAAAACGTTTTTGTTACTGTAGTTGTCTTAGATCAACCTTCGAAAACAGAGGCTCGGTAAAGACTTTTATGGCCACCATAACGTAGAAGTTATTGCAAACAATCAAATAAGAAAAAATTATTTTATCGTTTGCGAAAAACCGTATTTTAAGTATGGATACATGACGAAAGGACACACAAAACAATTTTATACTGGTAGACTGTTGTTGATCAGTGAGAACGGAAAATAACACAATAATAATAATCCATAAAATATACGTGTGGTAACTGCGAATGACCGAAAATTGCTGTTTTAAAGAATTCATTGAACATACCTATTACGTTATCGTAAATGTAAAGTAAGGAAGCAATTTAAACTTTTTCGAAGTTCCAATCAAAAAAGGTCAGCCATTTTGGTTTTCTCATCCATGATCTTTACTGAGTAAATTAAATAAGGACGAAATTAAATTCACCTAGAGGAAAACGAAATTAGAAATTGTTTGCAAAAGATTAATTTTCTTTGAAGAATTTTTTAAAAATTCATAATTTTTATTAGAAAGCAAATAAAGCTACGAGGAATAAGAAATTATTGCGTTTAATTTTAACTATTTATTTAAACTAGTATAAAAATTGTCATGTAATACATTTATGAAAATTATGTTTAATAAATTTTTGTGTGTTTGGTAATATGAATATTTAATAATCCTTTAAAAATAACATTTTAAAACCACGAGATGAAAAATACACGTACACGTTTAATATATACACGATTTTACACATACATGATTAATGTAAGTAAAATTATAATAATAATGAAATTTATCTTAAACGAATCTATTCATTACTTTTTATAAGCTGCTTAAAATCTCTGCTGAACTCCCTTGTACATTACTGTATGAAAAAAAAAAAAATGTTTATTTTTAATATATCGGGATTCTTTTCTTAATATATTTATAATGAAAGTTTTCCATGCAAGGTATATTGCACATTATTAAGAAAAATTATTATTAAAAAAATAGACAGTCTAAAAAATGAACGAATATTTTCATTTTCTAAAAGTAACATAAAAAAAATTTAATGCATAAAACTTAAATAACAAATACTATTTTGTTTCGTTGAAAAATGCAATTTCCACAGCAGCCTGGAGGTATGGCTCTGGTGTTAGCCTTACAGAGCGTTTGCTGTATTAGGAAAACTCTAAGAAATGCATTTTTGATTCTTATTTGATAAAACAGTAAGCGTTCTATCACTTCTATAATATGATTTTCCCGCTCAAAAGAGAAAATTCATTTTTGAGCTCAGTTCTTGAGGAAAATGTTCAGGGCAAAAGATAAACGATCATTTCAAAGAAAACCATGTTTTGTAATTTAAACATTAATATTTACATTTAATTACACATAATTTTAATATTATTTTTTAATTAAATGTTAGAAATTTGAGCTGATACTTAAATGTATTTTTATCAATAAGAATTAACCTCGGAATTCAAGAGTTTTAAGTACAAAACAAATTACAAAATTTTATATGTACCTTCTTAATAAATTCGACTGTATTTTTAAATTATATTCCTAAATTTGCTTTTTGTTAAATACAGATTTTTAATTTTCTTTTCATTTTCCCCTCTTTTATTTATTTATTTTAAAGTATTATTTTCATGTGAAGGATTTGAGAAATTTGGTAAGTTCAAAAATCTTTTAAGACTGAAATCCGTGAAAAATTAGGATTCTTCCTACCATTAGTTTTTTCTTTGTAGATTAATAATGTCTACAAGCTTATTTCAAATTTTATCTTAGAATGTGGAAGTCTATTAAAATACAGTGAATATTGTCCTGGCGAATACCTCCTTAAGATGAATATCTTTTAAACATACCAGTTTTTCTGAAAACATAAATAAACATCGATACTTAACTTCACTTTTCAAAGGCAATCAATTCCATATAAAAAGAAAATCCTCTGAAACTGCGGAAGGTTATTTCGCAGAGAATTCACTGTATATGAAGTTCGAAATATTTTTATTGATTATAATAATGCTGCAAATGTTTCTACGAATATAGTTGTGTATGTAATAAAGTAAATGTATTCTAGATTAAATTTGCATTATTAGGATATTCTCATTACAAATAAAATAATTATGTAAATTATATAAAATATAGTGGGAACTCTCTAATATGATCACCCAAGGCTCCAGATGATTTTGGTCTTCTGTGGATGTAGTCGTCTTAGAGAAGTAATTTTCAGTATCGATGTTTGTTCATTTTCTCAAAAGTACCGGTCACTTTCAGAAGTCTCACGAAGGTCGCCACTGAGACGAGTTACTTTATTAAAAAGTACATTTATTTTTTTAAAATTGCTTAGCTTGTTGAGCACAGCTATCCTCCTAGAATTGGCTATTTGCCAGATCGTAAGGAAAAGTAAAGGTGTTATGTCTCGAAGTAGCAACATTTACTAGGCTATGCGAATTATAAATACACTGGTAGCGCAATAAGACGTGATTTTTGTGAGGAATTATCGCACTCTCCCATGCGTGCCCTCGTATTGTAAGTGTCAAGGTAGCAAATGGAAGATCTGTGGTTCAAATTCCGACGAAGGCTAAGTTGGCTTAGCAAAAGCCTAGTAATCTTTACAGTAGCATTCGAATTAAAATATGGTGGATAACTGCATCATCATTACATGGTTTTGTCCTTCTGGATCTCGCGTCTTCCCTAGTTGCCTTTTAAATGGGGAAGAATGCAGGGAATTATCTCATTTTTACGTATGTGCTAGCTGGAAGGACTGTGGTTCGAATCCCGACGAAGGCAGAGTTTACCTGCTCTGAGCATTTAATAAGCTGTATAACCTCATTGCTGGAAAAATTGGAAAGATTCCACTACAAATGCTTAGCATGTCAAACTTTATTCTTAGAGTTGGAAACGGATTGACTATTTTTCATTAGCAGTGAAGTCTTGCTTCGAGATTTTGCAGTAAAATTATAAGGTATTTCTCCCGCCTTCGTAGTGTAGTAGTCAGCAAGCTCGACGCGTATTCGAAAGATCCGTGGTTCGAGTCCCGGCGAGGGTATTGCTCATTTTTCATCAGTCTTACTTCAAAAAAATTCTAGTGCCTCTATAGTGGCGCTCGAACTAAAACAAAAGGTGGTGAATGATGATTCTTCCCCACCGGGATTTCGCGATTGGGCCCCCTAATCCCCAGTCGCTCTTTAAAAGGGGAGTATATAATGTATTTCTCCCGCCTTCTTAGCATGCCTTCGTGGTGTAGTGGTCAGCACGCTCGACGCGTATTCGAGAGGCACATGGTTTGAGTCCCGGCGAGGGCACTGCTCATTTTTCATCAATCTTCCTTCCAAAAAACCTAATGTCTCTACAAAAATGACCTAGGGATCTGATTCTATAATGAATGGTAGTTATACGAATTATTTCGAATTCTAATCAGCGTAGCTTTTCGATTTTAGCTTAATTTTGCAGATTTAGTTTAATTTTACAATTTTAAATTCTTTTTTAGTCCAAAATCTGCTTATGCACTGAAGATGGTTCTCTCCCATAACAATCTCTTACATCCCAGATTAACGATTGTGGACGTTTTAGAAAATCCACTACATCAGGTAGCTTTATTCTTTTAATTTCAAAAATTATGTATAATAAATTATTAATTTACGAGTAATATAATACAAATTTTATAAAATTTAAGCTGTACATTTTTATCAATATCGTCACCGTACAACCGTATCTTTTGCCTCAATTTCGAATTCGATAGAACTACAGTTGACTAGCACATCTCTGTAACTGCGACTGATGCCATGAATAGCACTGAAATCAATATTTGGGCATGTTGTTGGATTCCTCTCCTCTTACTCCCATCCTTAAAAACCATTTTCGGCACGTGTTTCAAATGACGTAGCAATTACCTCTTACTTCCTATTTTTACATTTTTTATTCTTTTAGAGTACTGTAAATAAATAAATGGTACTGCTTTGTTTACATCAAGAGAATTATTTTAACGACCATTCGTGACAAAAAGAGTTTCATTTGTTTTGCAACGCAAGGTATATTACAGCCTGTATGGGAGCCTTCATTTAATAAGCAGCTTTTTATAAAAGCGAAAGAAAACACCATAATATTCAAATTTGAAAACAATTCTCTAATGCTTCGTAATCATCCATCAAAGCGCATTGTATTCTACGTAACGTAGCGAAATCTTTCGTAGCGACCATTTCCCGTAGGCAACCATCCCTGAAAGTGACCTGTATTTTGGAGAATGTAAATAAATTCCTGTTTCGAACCTTACTTCTCTAAGACGAAAATTTCCGCAGAAGTTTAAAATTACCTGGATCCGTGGGTAGTTGCGTTAACACTAGATTTACGAGACCCGTCATTTTGACGGACTTCGGACTTCATGAGCAAAATTACAAAAGCCATTATTTACACAGTTTTCTAATTTATGCAGCCAATTATCGATATAATGAAACGAATACGTACCCAAATTTATTTCCCTTTCAGCCTTTTAATTTCAAATTTCTGTGTGATGTATATTTATGATTACGGATATCCGTCAAAATGACAGATAAGGTAAATTCAGAGTTAATCCTAATTAACTAGTTTTATTATGAAATTATTTTTCTGGTAACAAATGTAATAGTGGTTAAAAGGTAGATACTAACTAATAATTATAATTCAACGGAAATATCTTTCGGTAACTTCTAACCCAATACCGACGCGCACCGGTTTGCCAGAGCAAGTGATATATGTCTGCGTATGATTATCGATTAATCCTATGGACGGGGGGGGGATTGCATAAAGCGTTTGACTCATCTGCAGTCGCTGAATTCTAAGACGCGTGCGTCAACCCGATTTAGAAAAAGTTTAAGTAGACACGATCAAAAAGAAAGTATAGATTATTTTGAGTGTTCGCAATATCATTATAGATGGTTTATTTGATTATGGCCAAGTATTCGAGGAGTATCTGCCTAAGGGCAGGGATGCCTTCGTGGAGGACTTTTCTAAGGAAAACTGACTCGGATACACGTTACACATAAGGAAAACCACGAAAATTCCTATGTAACCAGCCCGTTCGCAGGGATCCGGATCGAACTACCTGTGTTCAGCGGCTTTACAGCTCGGCCGCTGTTGGGCATATCATTATATAATTAGAGGAAAGTACTACTTTTACTTAATTCTGCAAAGTAACCTTCTTAGTCAACACGATTAATTCAAGAACAGATACTGAACTGCTGGAAAGAACAGTTAGTATCAGCGAAAACTGCTTTGGTACAAGCTCTGGTAAGAGTCTGTTAACACTAAAACTACCAGAATGATTTTACACAATAAACACGGCTACATTCGACAAATTCAGATTTATCGGTAGTTCTAGAGTTAAGATTATAAATGTTTTAATTTTTTTTTAGTCCAAAGGAGCAATTTGCCCAGAAGGGCTATTAATTTCGTTTTGGCATTTTGCGTTGGTTCACTATAAACGGTGTTTCACTTTTCAAATTGTTACCACCAAATATTAGAGCCCTGAATTATAATTAAAGAAATTAAAGAATGAATATTCTGCGTGAATGTGCAGATTATTGAGAAAAAACAACGAGCCATCAAATTTTGAATAAAGTCGTCCACCTGAATATGAGCACCTGGAAGCCCTACTTTTGAATTTGTTTTAATGCCTATTTCATGTTTTGTAAAACTTTATCGAATTTTCGATTATTAAACTTAACGATTTCAAAGCGATCAATGGCAGTACTGTACCGAAAAAAAAAAAAAAAAAAAAAAAAACTCCAGCCTGCGAGACTCCTATCGGAAATTCTAAAGATATACTGTTTTCAAATATCCTTAGCCCAAAGAGACATTAGGCCAAATGCTCTCGAAACATTATGTATGTAAATGAAAAAACACCTGTTTGGGCGCAATGTAAAATCTGAAAGCCTTCAGATTTTTTTTTAAAGAAAATACATTGTTTTCTATATCCGTCAATTTGACGAATGTCTGTAAATATAGGTACACAAAAAGGTTCATAAACCTAACGTTAAAGATAGTTCATTGCACAATGAACCCTTACTAAGACGATAATTCATAATTCCAGCCGATTTCACTGTAAAGTGGCAATTCCCAAAACCGATTTTTATTTTGTATCCTAAAAATCATCCTTATTAGAATTTTTTAGTTTTAGGAAGCATTTTTATGGTAACTTTGAGAGACTTTCAGAAAACAGTTCACTGCGTGTTTATTCATGTTTTCAGAAATGCACATTAATTTCAAAGGTGGTCATCAAGAAAGGAATTTTTTACGGACGTTCTCTAAGGCGATCTCCACCTGTTACAAGTGATTTTCATCTTCTGTGGAGATGGTGATCTTACAAAGGTCACTGGTCACTTTCAGAAATGGTCGCCGTAAGCGGGAGGGTTTACTGTAATTTTTTCCTCTACATTGAAAAGGAATACGAATGCAGCATAAATATACGATAGTTTTAACTTCCGTAATACAGTCGAACTCGCTTATGACGAGCGTGAAGGGGCTGCGATATATGTTCGTTATAACCGAGTTCTCGTAAAAAACGGGTTCCTGAAAAATATCATAAAAATTCGCATACACACATATTATATTATATATACTTTATTAATTTGTACTTCTGTATAGTACAAAACAAGATGGTTAATTTGCTTTGAACTGCCTTATTGTCTCTTTCTAGTGTTATTGTTCTTCGTAAAGACACATGGCCCGAAAAACATCGTAATTTGCACCCCTGGCTTCGAAAAATATTTGAAGTTTTTCTGCGTACTCAAAAGCCATTGAGCAAGGTGGAGGCGTTTCAGGTTGAAAATGTTTCACATTTTGTCATTATCATCTTCGTTTTCATTATTTTTTTCATCTGTGTGAATCTTTAGCTTGAATTTCAGCTACAATATCCTCGGGAATAGATATCTCAGAAGCGATAATATTGCCGCCAACAGATACATAATTTTCAAATTCTTCTCCTTTATTTTCAAATTTTCCGAGACGTCCACTTCTTCCACAATTTTCGAGAAAACTGAATTTATTTCCGTTTGGATTTTTGGAAAAAACCTTTGTTCACGTCATCCTTGCTTTTGCATCATCATTTGCTTTTCTTTAGAAATGTCCAGTCCAGCTTTACAGAAGAATTGGTAATGCACGTTGATGCAATGTTTTACTATGCTTCGCTTCGAGTATTAGTATTTGAGGTTCTTCCTTTTTTCCTCTTAAATCGAGAAGCATCAAAATCAAGTGCTTACGAAAGTTTGATTTTAAAGTTCTGATGATCGCTTGGTCCATAGATCGGTTAACACTTATAGAACTCGGCACTAAAAATTCAATCCTGATCACTCCCCAGGATAAAAAAGGCTACCATCACGTGTTCGCAAGATTTATGACTCATCACCAACTTTCGGTTGACTTCGGCACGTTAAAGAAATTTTCTGAGAGAGGATTAGCTGAGTTGAATAAGTGGAAGTCAACAGAAATTTTAAGAATCTCAAAAAATATCACTCGCTATAACCGAATTTCTTGTTAAAAGCGAGTTATGCTTCCATACACTTAACATTGAACTAACCAAGTATTTTCGATTTCCTCGTTAAATCCCGGTTATCATTAAATCAGGACTCGTTATAAACGAGCCATATTTTTTTACTGTAATTAAACATTATTTCGCGGTAAAAATAATATTACAGGCTTTCTGAAAGCATTAATTACTTACAAAAAGAAATTTTGCGGATGACGTGAACAAAGGTTTTTTCCAAAAATCCAAACGGAAATAAATTCAGTTTTCTCGAAAATTCGTATTTTCTTACATTTAAAAAGGCATTACGTTTTCTTATTAGCTCAACGAAGCATTAATTCATTAATTTGCGAACATCATAATGATATAATTCATAGTGATTTCCTCCTTTTCTGTTTGACTAGATTATCAAAAAAGCAAAACAGTTTTTAGACTGTAGTAATTAAACCCAATAAAGTAAAAGCTTTTACTTAAAGCAAAACAGCCTAAAAATAAAAATAAAGAAATAAAGTAAATAATGAAAAAATCATTTTCGGTTCGTTTTCTGCTTCGTGTAATTCTTGGGTGCTGGAAACATTAATTAGTTGCCATAAATAAAATAAAAAGTCGTTTTCAGTTCTTTTTCTGTTTCGTGTAGTTCTTGGTTGCTGCAAACATTAATCAGTTAGCCTGCCAGTCCCGGATCTGGGGGGGGGGGAGCAAGCCGGAGTCTGTGCCCCGGGCGGCAAATTTAAGAGTGGCGCTGAACTGTATTTGGAATGTCACATTTTAATGCAACATTAGTCGTTTTAAAGCCAGGTTTAAAACCTCTTTTAAGAATATTTATAATTAATTACTCGAAACCTTTTAATGGAGCAAACAGTTTTAAAAGTAAGCTAAGTACAGCCGAACACGACTCTAAAGATAAGATCAGAGAGAGGACAATAGAGGGGCTCCAGGGGTCACTGAAAAAGTCAAAGTACCCTGTCCCTCTGCCAACCCAACATGCAATTTTATTACAAAGGTACTCCGCAAATGCCTTGGTCTTTGGTCCCTGTAAGTGACGCCTAAAGCAAAGAATCTCTATATCTTTCCCTTGAGTCCCTCTGTTATCCTCTTTTCTGGCTGGAATATTCAAATGAAAAACAGAACGATAGCATAGAGGCGCCTTATTTTTATACCAACGCCTCTTGCGAAATAAATGGAGAAGCATTGTAAATTGTAACGCTTTCCTAACACCCAATACAAATTAACCTTGGACCAATGAAATAATTCAAATTAATGTACGTCGAGAATATACAACAGAAATGAAGTAAGGCATTTTGATTTTTTGCAGCCAGCCGGCAATTTAGGTTTTAAAAATGGATTTATTATTTTTCTAGCTCATAAAGTTTTTAAAAAAATTTTTAATTTGGAGGTTTTTTTTGTTCTCTCATTTTCTTTAATATGCCTGCTTCCAATATTCCTCACCATATTTAGCGAGACGCAACCGTTTAGTTAGCACACGCGTCCGCGACGCAGCCCTAAGACTATTGAATGTACGTATATAATTTTAAAGGTACCATAAGGTATTTTTCATTCTTTAAACGTAACATTTTGTATAAACATAACTATACAAATTGCTATTATCCATCACACAATGAACGTTTCTTTTATGCGGAAATGTCCCGTTTCTCGATTTGTATGGAAGTATCATGTGTCGAAATACTATCAGTGCACTGTGAAGGGAGGTTTAGAACCATCTCCATTTCATTACCATTACCATTACATTACCAACCATTACATTTAGAAGGTCTCCATCTGGAGACCGAAGCCCTCGGAGCAGTGCGGAGTTGGCCCCTCCTTTCTTTGTTACCTCCATGATCTGGCTAGTTATTGTTGCAAATATCGCAAAATTGCGTATTTCAGAGAAAATGATTATTAAAGTACAAAAATAGTCTTTTGCGTGAATATGTAAATATTTATTATGTTATCGGACTTTGTGAGAACGATAGTAGAGTTCTTGAGAAGGGTACATGAAGGCGTTATTGTGAAATGACTATTTAACGTGCTAGGTTAAAATTACTGCTAGTATCGAGAAATTGGTTCAAAATTATTCAATCCATTCTATTAGTGATTTGTAATTTGCTTACATTTGTTTAAATGAAATTTTTTATTATTTAGTAATGTCTGATTTACATTTTTGTGGTGTGCTGAACTATTTGAGTATTTAATGCTAAATCGTTTTCTATTAACATCATTTATTAGTGTAAGTAGGTATTGTTGCAAATATTGAAAAAAATCCCCATTTCAGGGAAAATGTAAATTTGATTATTTCAGTGCACTGGAGAAGTAACTGCATTAAGAGGGTTTTTAATTATGTAACTTTTGGTATGCATATTTGGCCACCAGCGGCTGAGATTTAAAGTCTGAACACTGGTAGTTCGGTCGGGGGTTAGAATCAAGCGAATTAGCTGGCTGCATGGGTGCTTCCGCCGTTTCGTTTATGCGTAGCTTGCATATGAGACAATTACTCTTAGAAAGACCTCAGCGAAGATATCTTCCCTCTTAGGCAGGTAGCTCTCTTACGCTTTGCCATAGGTAAAGAAACTAAACCATTTGTTATGTATATTTCTTTTAGAACAAAAATGGCACATAAAGAATTTCTTACTATAAAATGGATTTTACTTTTTATTTCGAAAACTACCTATTTCTATGTTTATTTAAAAAAACTAAAATTTGTTACAGAAACTTAAAGAAAGATGGATAAGGGCGGCAATTTTTTTTAGTTTTTGTCCGCCTAAGAAAAATGCTAAATCCGGCGCTGTAGCCTGCCTTTAATTTTAAATTCTTTTATGTGGTTCCAATCGCAGCAATTTCAAGAATGAAAAAAAAAAAAAAAAAAAAAAAAAACTGATCTGTGCACCACATGACTAGTACGGAATATTAAATTATACGCATTTTTTCCTGCATTTCATTTAAACTTATTTCCTCAAATTTCATGAGAGATATATTTCTCATTCAATTAATTCAGTTCTCACTTCGCAACAAGGCAAAAATACATAAAAACTCAAAATATTTTCATTAAAAATTGAAAGATATAGAAAAACATAAAAAACCAAGTACAGTCAAAACAATTAAAAAAGCAATTTTTGCAATTAAAATTACAGTTTCTACACAAAAACAAGCAATTTGGCCAGCGGGCAAGAAGGCAGAGTTTTCGGTGCACAAAACTGAAAGTTTACTTTTGGTCTCATTCGGCAAAAAGACACTGAAGGCGTAGAAACTGACTTAATTTGTTGTGGACCCTATGCTGAATCAATATATGAGATAATTTAATAACTTAAACAGTAATTCCAGAATGGATTAAGCATGATTTAATTCGCAAGAAGACGTTATCTTTGTTGT
Source organism: Stegodyphus dumicola (assembly GCF_044657685.1). Lineage (NCBI taxonomy): Eukaryota > Metazoa > Arthropoda > Arachnida > Araneae > Eresidae > Stegodyphus > Stegodyphus dumicola. The sequence goes on from NC_140779.1 coordinate 45,960,769, forward strand.
TGCGAAGCTTAGTTTTTCTAGATTGGCAACAAATCCACTATTCTGCCAAGTTTCAAATTTAAAGAAATATGGCTGCTATGGTAAAAAAACTTAGGCTTAGCAGCACTTAAACAACTTTTAAATTGTTAATAATTCTACAACTATTGCATTATGTTAAAAAAAGGCATAAAAGACTTAGGCATAAACCGGAAGATAAGAACAACATAATTCAATCATAAAAAAAATTTTAAAAAAAAATGCACAATTTACCAACATATAGGAATAAAAAACTGAGTTCACAGAGCCGAGTAACAGAGTGTGTGTATATGTATATACAGCGGCTCTAAAAAATGTTCGTACATTTAGTGAAATATTCCTTTATTCATTAATAAAAATTAATATTTTAGAATTAAAATTTCTTTATAATATCTATATATTTCTTTCAGCAAAACTACATTAATTATTTTATGAGCATAGTAAAACTTTTCTTTTGGAAAATCAATAATAAAACAGTAATAGAAAAGTTACCTCACAAAAGTTTTTGCACGCTTTAAAAAAATCTGCACATATTAGTAAGTAGTGTAACGTTTCTGTGAGTATTTTGTAGTACATACTGCAGTACTTATGACAGCTTTCAGGCGTATGGAAATAGAGTTCACCAGTTTTTTTTTTTTTTTTTTTTTTTTTTTTTGTAATATGTGCATCAATGTTCCTCCATTCTTCCATCATTACTCTTTTTTAGTTCGGTTTTTATTTTAATGTTGTGTCTTTAACCTTTAATTCTCTCCAGATGTGTTCTGTTGGGTTTAAACCTAGTGACTGAGATAGTGTTTTCAGCACTTGTGGACAATTATAGACACTCAAAAGGCGAACGTTGAGAGCCGTGTGCTTAGAATCGTTATCCTGATAAAAAATAAAGTTGTTTCCTGTATCCAAATTTTGGGCGAATAATTTTAAATTACCTTTTAAAATATTTAAATAAAGAGCATGGTTCATTGTGCCGTCGATAAATACTAAACTATTTAATCCTGATGCTGACATTACTAAACTTAAACTGATTACTATTAAAACGCAATTACTTTATTTCATTTCTTGTTAGCTAAAAACTTAATAATAATATTTAAAAACACAAAAATAAAAATATTGTACAGATTTTATCAAGCAATTTTGTATAGAAAATATTTAGAACTTGGATTTCTTGTGAATGCTTTACGAATGGATGGAAGGATGCTGTACAAGTTTTGAATTATTAGTAGCGGTTGGAACTAAATTGCGGTGGTTTGCACGTGGAACAGAAAACGCATGTAATGCATCAGAAAGACATTTAATATCCTACAGAATTTGATACAAATTAAAAATAATTTAGAAGTTCATCAGACAGAAATTTATGGCAAAAGGAAACTTTGGGAATTTCTAATAAATTTAATGATAGTCCCAGTTTAGGAGACGATGTTTACCTTCAAAAAATTTCAAGAAGGCGTAAAATTGGCTTGCTTGCCGTGGAACAAGCATTCAAGGAAATTACGGGATAATTTGAGGTAGCAAAAAAAAAAAAAAAAAAATATTTGAGTCACTGAGGCGCAAATTTAAGAAGAATTCAAAGTTCAGTATTTACAAGAAGGTATCGCAAAATAATTGGAATACTTACAAATACAAATTGAAAAAAAGTACTTTTTATCTCATCAAGCTGTAATTAGCTTAATTATTTACAAGAAGGTATCGCAAAATAATTGGAGTATTTACAAATACAAACTGAAAAAAAGTCCTTTTTACCTCAGCTGTAATTAGCTTAATTATTTACAAGAAGGTATCGCAAAATAATTGGAGTATTTACAAATACAAACTGAAAAAAGTCCTTTTTACCTCATCAAGCTGTAATTAGCTTAATTATTTACAAGAAGGTATCGCAAAATAAATGGAGTATTTACAAATACAAACTGAAAAAAAAGTACGTTTTACCTCATCAAGCTGTAATTAGCTTAATTAGCTTGATTTCATTACTTTTAAAATGACGTAAATATGGACTAGCGGCTTTTGGAAAATGTAGTTGCAGCTCTCGAAATTTCTTGAATTGCAACATAGGCTCTTACTGACATGAAGTCTGGCCGTCCTTCGGCTAGAGCAATACTCACCACTAAAGCCATAATCTGAAATCTACCGAGCACGATTTCAGAAAATCATATTTTATAAATAATGTCGATGAGGATATTTCCCGTATGTCAAGTCAAGCAATTCACCACAAAAACTTAAAACGGAACTGAAAAACTGCCTGTCTATTTCATTGAGCTTGACATTCCAAGGAAGGCAATGCATTTTTTTTCTGTCAACAACATCTGCAGTTTCCAAGTCTCTATCGAACGTTACAACCCTAAAGTGAACCGTCCAACCCAGTGCTTTAAATACTAGAAGTTTGGGCATACCCAACATAGATGTTTCAACGATGAAAGATGCTGTAAATGTGGAGGTTCTCACAGAAGTTTTACCTGTATTCTTAAGTTTTACCTGTATTATTATGGTCAAGAACCTAAATGTATTTCCTGTGGCCAAAATCATGTAAGATCATTTCAAGGATGCCCTGAATATCCGAAAAAACTCACCGAGATGCAAAAGAAAAGTGAACAACGCAACTCAGCACCTGCCAAAACTGAAGTTAACTTCCCTTCATTTACTAACGACAATCCCCCTGTCAGCTTCACTACGAAAAAATCCTTCTACCGAGAAATACTTAAGAAAAACATTTCTGAAAAAGAAAAACTCCACCCCATCTTTGATGTTTTTAAAAATGATAGCAATCTCAACTTCCTGCAAAATATTCTTCAAATTATTCAAAAAAATGCGAAATTCTAAATCTCAAGTAGATAAATTCATATTAGGACTGCAAGCTCTTCAAATTATGTTAGCTTTTTTCGAAATCGGTGATTAACTCCGATTGGCCGTCCGACACAAGACTCCGCCCACTCAATTATCTCTTCACAGCTAACTGTTTAATTATTATTGTTTGATGCACCATTGTCCAATGATTCTTTACTCCTTTTTTACTAGCTCTGATTTTTCTTGAATTATCTCCTGTTTTCTCAGAAATTTATCTCTCCTATCTCTGCTACCACTCAGGCATGTAGGCCTTCCTACTATTCCCTCCCTTTCTTTTTCTTTTTTTTCTTCTTTTTTTTATATTCTCCCCTACTTACTGTACATTTTTAATACTACCCTGATGTGGAATGCGCGGTTTTGAACCACAGGTACTGCGAAATTTTTCCTTATTGGCATTGGCATTGGCGGCTAGAGCAACAGAAAATTGCAAATAGCACTTGGATGTGGGGAAAAAAGCACTGTACGACACTTATGCGAATCGACACGAGTGGTAAAACTAACAGTCGAGTGCCAAAATCTCTTTACACTGGTAGTTCAACTCAATTCCAAATAATTGCTGAACGGACTTGGTTGTGTGGGCATTTTCATGGTTTGCCCCGTATGTAACCTGTGTATGAACCAGGTTCCCTTAGAAAGTCCTCCACGATGCCGAGGCTTCATCTGTATGCAGGCCTCTTAAGTTCATTACAGACGTCCAGACGGAAAAGTGTTTAGTGACTCTTACTTCGTAACGAAGAGTTCGGGGTCGAATCCCGGAGAGGCTACGGATGTCAATTGTTTGCCACTTCATAGGAGGTAACGATGGCCGTCTCTTAAGTGCCCCCATAATAAAATGACCACAGTTTCAGGCCTTAGTAGTAGTGGCCGAAGCCTAAAATGGCTAATGCACGCCATAAAAAAAAGCTTCATTACATAGTATTTTACTCCCGATTTTATTCCTTCTTCCCCCTCCCTTTCTCCTTCTCCACTTAATAAGCGCAGTAAGAACAGCTATTGGAGAAGCTGCCAGTGAAATCTCCGTCGGTAGAGAGTTGCCATCCAGAAAATTAATTTAAAAAAGAAACAAAAGAATGGAAATAAAATAGAACACTGCTTTGTTTATCTCTTAATTGATAAGATACGCTGATATTAAGCTCTGTGCGAAAGTAAACGCAAGTAATGATATCACTGATAGTAAAAAAATGCTACGAAAAAATAGATGCGTCCTTCCCGAAAAAAATAAAGTACGCAAAATAAAAAAAAAAAAAAAAAAAAAAAAAACGAAAGCTTTCGGATTTTATACTACCTTTAGTTGTTAAATCTCATGTTTTTCGAACATAAATCACAAAAAATTGAATTCAACAGCGATATCACAAAAGTTTAAAAACAGTGTATCTTTAGAATTTCCGATAGACAATCTCGCGCGTTGGAGATAAAAATATTTTTTTCCATAAAATATTGCCATTGCTTTGAAATCGTTGACTTTGTTAATCAAGAATTCGTTAAAGTTTTACAAAATACGAAACAGATGATAAAACAAATTCGAAATTCAAAATTTGGACTTCCAGGTGCCCATGTTCGGGTGGAGAATTACGTTATTCAAAATTTGATGGTTCTAGGTACCGTCGTTTTTTGACAATGCGAGAAACATACAAACATTTATGCAGATTCTTCATTATTTAATTTCTTTACATATAACACAAGACGATAATATGTGGTGGCAACAATTTCAGAAGTGATAAACCGTTTATAGTGAACCGATGAAAAATGCCGTTTCGATACTAGTATAGTCCTTCGGAGCTAACGCTTTTCTGGTCTTAAAAAAATAATAAATAAAAAGGCAGAATGTGATAAAAATCAATAAAGTTTTACAGTGTTTGTTTCATAGACAGGAGCTTGTGTGTTCAATTTAGCCGACGAATATCTCAAGGTTTCTAGATCCACCTCCTAGATGAGATGTCTGTCAGAAATAACATCCAAGTCGACGCCCTTCATTGTGACGTCACAGCAATGTGGTCGAAAAGTGTCACGTACTAGGGCATTAATGGAGTTCTTTTCATCCTTGTTGACCATGGAACGTGACCGACAAGGCTTCCGATGTTTTAAAAGCATTTTCATCTAAATAAAACGCAGCCAACAGCAGAAACACAAGCCTTTTATTATTTTCTTGTCAGGAAACAGTGAAACAAGAAAGGAAGATGTAACTAGAACTGCATCATCATAACCGTCGCGGTTTTAGAAGTCTTTTGCACAAAGCACAGTGCAGCAAGAGATCCTAAATTTTGATCTGAATTCCCAACGCTTTCAATTCTATTTTGAAAAAAATAAAATTATTAATATTTTTTCATGCATGAAATTAATGAACACGTTTTGCAACGTTCAATTAAATGTATATATTAAAATTTTACATAGCATATATTTAGTACAAAATAGAATGTTTTATCTGAGAATTCTTCATCACAGTCTAGCATTTGAGTTCTACAAAGCAAGGGACGAATAAATTAAATCTACTTTCAATAAAGGCTCAAATTTCCTTTTTGATAGCTTCCTCTTTTGAAATTAACTCTGTCAATAGTAATAAGTAATAATAACAATGAAAATAATTAAAAGCATTTTCATTATATTTCTCCTACCACGTGTCCTTGAATTATGTTCGAGGTTTCTTTAAAAATACTTCTTGGCTCACCAACTGTCTAGCGGTAAAGTCGCTAACCACTGCTAGTTCAACTCAGTTCCAGACACTAGCGAATGGAATTGGTTGCGTGGGCATTTTCGTAGTTTCCTCCGCATGTAACCTGTATACGAGCCAGGTTCCCTTAGAAAGTCCTCCACGAAGGCATCCTTCCCCTTATGCAGATAGGCCTCAGGTGCTCTGTCATAATCAAATAAACTAAACTAAATTAAAATCTCACATATAACATGATATGAACCAGTTTTCTTTAAGAAGCCTTCCACGGATCCGTGGATCATCCCTTCCCTTAAGTAGATAATCATTGCGTATTCATAATTCAGATAACCTAACCGTTAATAAATTTGTGGTTTTCTTTTGTTTTTGTTAATAATCCCGTCATTCTGTGATTTGAGATCTACGATGTACGTGTTCCATGAATGTCATACATCTCCATGGATCTATTTTTGAAAAAATACCTAGTTGTACCTATTCCCTGAATTTTCCAGCGTTATCTGAATGAAACTTTTTGCAGCTGCTAATATTACTTTCCTTTTTTAACATTCAACTGACATATCTTCGAAATTTCCCCACCTAGAAGGTGACTGCGATACCGAAGGGTTCGGGTTCGAATCCTGGAGAAGGCATGGATATAAATTATATGTTCCCTCACAGGAAGTAACGTTGGCCGCCTACTAGATGCCTCCATTATAAATTGGCCACCACTTGTGGCCTTAATAGTGGCGAAAGCCTGAAAATGGCTACTGCCCACCATCATAAAAAAAAAAAAAAAAAAAAAAAAAAAAAAAAAAAAAAAATCAAAGTTTCGTAATAAATTTCAGCACTAGCAAAAACAAAATTCACACAAATTGATAAACCTGCCTATCATTAATGCAGAAATTTCCCCTTTAAGTAGCTTGTGAATACACTTTTTTGGTTTAGTTACACTTTTTTCGACTCTTCGCGCCTACTACTTGTTCCGTTAATCAAATGGCGCTGAAATACGAACGAGCATTTCGTTTTTCATATAACTTTAATAAATTCAACTACTCCCAGTTTATACAAATCAAACTGACCGTATAATAACTAAATAACTTTACATAAACATCTAATAATAATAACCCGATAACATAGTTCAATTAAAAATAAGTATAAAAATAGTTACAAGTCAACTACATTCTGGCGACCATATTCCATAAGACGGCAACGCGAAACCGTGTTGCCAAAGCAGAGCAACGATTAGATGTAAATTAATTACCAGAGACGTGAAAGTAAACATACTTCTTTTTGAAAATAAGTACAGCATGCACTCGAAAAAACCCATCCATCTGTATAATACTGCTGTTCTAAATTTTGCTTTGTTCCCCTCCTTTTTAGCCCGAAGCGGCAGTTTGTACAGAAGGGCTATTAATTTCGTTTTGGCACTTTTCAAATTGTTACCACCGACTAATAGAACCCTGTATTACATTTAAAGAAATTACATAATGAAGAATCTGCATGAATATATATGTATGTTTCTCTCACTGTGCAAAAACAACGGTACCTAAAGGCATCACATTTTGAAAACGTAGTCCTCCACTTGAATACGGGCATCTGGAAGCCCAAATTTGGAATTTGTTTTATTATATTTTTATTTCATATTTTGTAAAACTTCTGTAAAACTTAAAGAAAACTGTAAACTTCTTTTTGTAAAACTTCAAGAATCTACAAACTCAATGATTTCAAAGCGAGCATTGGCAACATTGTGCGGAAAAAAAGACATTTTTTATCTCCAGCGGGCGAGATTGTGTATCAGAAATTCTGAAGATATGCTCATTTTAAAATTATTTTGCGATATTGCTGTTGAACTGAATTTTATGGTCTAAGTGCGAAGAACATGATAATAAATGTAACACACAAAACGTTAAAAAAAAACGCCCCCTTTGGGAGTAATATAAAATCTGAAAGCCTTCAGATTTTTAGTCCAAAGGGGCTTTGTCCTTGAAGGTCTATTGTTTACGTTTTGCGATTTTGCGTTGTTCCACTTTTCAAACTGTTGCCACCAAATGTTAGAGTCCTGCATTATATTGAAGAAATTAAATAATGAAAAATCTGCATAAATGTATATATATTTCTCGCATTGTTATAAAACAACGGTACATAGAGCCGTCGAATTTTGAATGACGTAATCCTACTGCGAATATGGGCATGTGGCAGCCCAAACTTGAAATTTAGAATTTCTTTTATAATGGATTTCATATTTTGTAAAACTTTAACGAATTTTTGATTAACAAACTCAAGGATTTCAAAGCGAGTCATGGCAGCGTTGTACTGGAAAAACATTTTTATTTCCAAAAAGTGAGACTCTGTATCGGAAATTCCAAAGATATTGTTGCGTGCGTACGGATTCGTTACTAAATGAATGCACAAGTCCGATGAAAAATGAACAAAAATTTATTATTATCACAACAAAAATGCTTAAATTTTCTCAAATTATCACGCAGTATTACAATATCTCACAGTAGTTTTCTTTTAACTACTCAAATGTCCAATAGAACGTAATTCAAAACAGCTAAAGAACGCTAATCCGCGAATTCGCTACAATCAACAACAGTAGTTTTCTAAACAACAACAAACTAAGCAACTACTACAAACTTAGATGTTTTCCTCCTTTTATAAGATTTTAAAATCACGCGCTAGAATTTTCCAGTACTTTCTCGAAATCAAAAAGAGATATTTATTTATTTAACGCACGCGCTCTTGTATTTTTAATTTTTCCGGCTTAGCTTTCTTTTAATATTCGTCACGCGCTGCACTGCGCGAGAAATAAAACCATTTAATTTATAATTGAACTAACATTAGCTTTTTAAATACCAAATTCGTAACACTGCCCCCTTCCCAAGGACTGCACGTCCCGGGCAGTACAATCCCTGCGCAGGAAGCTAAACTTACAACTGTGACATAAATGCAACTGAGGCATAAACATTACATTACAATATCAAACAATATAAACAATAAATGCAATAACTAAAACAAATCAAATGCTATCAAATACTAAATACAAAACAAATACTAAACGCAAATCAAATACTAAATACAAATCAAATACTAAATGCAAATCAAATACACATTTAAAAACAAAAAGGACCATGGTCTGATACTATTTACAATTATTTACATTACGTACTATGGCCATAGTAATAAGCTAACCTGTCGTAAGAGTTCGAAGACTCACGGATCCGAACCACGATGTCATTCGTGTTCAGCACTGTATATGGACCATCCGAAGGTGACTGTAATTTAGGACTCAGTCCTTTTCGTTGAATTGGGTTCCACAACCACACCTTGTCTCCTTTGTTGGATCTCTGTCTAGTAGCTCTTGTGTCGCATCTGATCTTCATTTTCTCCGTCGCCAAGTTGACTCGCTTTCGTGCAGAACGGTGCATCCCCTCAAACCGGGCCTGGGCATCTTGGATGTGTTCCTCAGGCGATGAAGGCGCATCCGTAGGGCGACTAAACAGGCGGTCACAAGGCAGACGAAGGTCTCGACCGAAGAGCTTCTGGGATGGAGAATAGCTGGTAGTCTTGAGTTTCTTTTCGACCCTGGTATGATTTCGGCAGCTTCCCGAGCTCGATCTTTCGGACAAGGCGTCGGCATTTCCAGGCGAGGATCCCTTTTGAGGATGGATAGTCATGCCATCAGATGCTGAATGCAGCTTATTGTTTTTGAAATCTAAGGAAAAATTGTATTTCCTTAAAAAGTCCAATCCGAGTATGCATGGATCTGTAATATCCGCCACATATGCCGTGTGATGGTAGGCGGCACTTCCAAACGTGATGTTTACGTTTAACTTCCCAGTTATGTCGATCTTGTCACCAGACGCAGTCTGAAGGGTAACACAGGATGGCGTCCAAATAAGTTTATCTTTAAACTGTTCAGCTAAATCTTTCCTAATGATGGTAACATTAGCTCCTGTGTCAATGATCATATTGCAAGGAACTCCATCGATATTCCCATTGATGGACAGTCCGTTATTGTTGCCACTCACTATAGAGATCTTAAGCGCTTTAAAACAGGGTTTTTCATTATCTGGCAACCTCCGTTCCTTGATATGGTCATTAATTTGTTTCCTGCGTCGTTGCTCAGAAATTGTCTCAATTTTCGTACCCTGGGGTGTTCTGCAATTCTTTCGTACGTGGCCTTCAGCTCCACAGTTCCAGCACTTTGGTTTCTTGTCAGTCCTTTTCCTTCCCGTGGCATTTAATTGTCTGTTTAAATCGTATGCCTTATTTTCCGTGCTCTGGGGAGTTCTGCAGTTCCTTCGTAGGTGGCCTTCAACACCGCAATTCCAGCACTTTAGGGTCGGTTTTGTTTCACCACTATTCCGTCTTAAAGCATTCACTGGTCTTGTCAACTCATCTGTTTTATTATCCATGCCCTGGGGTGTTCTGCAATGCCGTCGTAGGTGACCTTCAGAACCACATCTCCAGCATCTTACAGCCACTTTGTTCTCACTGCTACTCCGTATCAAAGCATCGACTTGTCTGGATAAATCATCTAAACGAGCCATCAATTGGTCCCCTGGGTCGTGGACTCGCACAGCTCTGACTGGGTAGCTATCCCTAAGAGTTGCTTGCTGGGCTGCCTCAAATTTCATGGCATACACTAAAGCGCTTTTCAGATCTTTAACATCCGCCATTCGCAGTGCTTTCTGTATTTCAGGGTCCCGGATGCCATCGATGAAATATTGCAGGGACAGGATTTCCCTTGTTTCTGTCGGGCACTCCGAAAAGGCGTGATGTGACAGCCTTTCAACATCCGTGGCGAGCTCCTGAAGCGTTTCGGTGAGCTTCTGTTGACGAGATTTTAATTGGAGCCTGCTGTAGTCTTTTAAACATTTCTCGCCAAAGTGCAGCTCCAATGCGCCGGATAGAGCTTCGAAGTCAAGTCTTTGGTTTTCGGGAAGCGTCTGCAGTATATCCGCTGCGTCTGCTCGCAGAGAAGCGGCGAGATGACAGGCCTTAGCTTGGGAATCCCATCCATTCGCATCCGCAACTATAGAAAATTGGGTCTTATACACTTGCCAGGATGTCTTCCCATCATATGTGGATAGCTTCAGAGGTGGACGAGCAGGCATCGGTAAGAATTTAAAATCATCATTCTTGCTCCCTGCCGTCGCTACGAATTTCTTTAACGTTTCCATTTCTTTGGCAACTTCAGAAACTCTCTCATCAATTTGTTGTTCGATTTGGTGTTGGACGGCACAAACTCTTCCTTCAATTCGTTCCTCCACAGCAGAAACTCTCCCTTCTATATGTTCTTTTACAGAAGAAACTCTTTCTTCTATTTCTTCTTTCACCGAAGAAACTCTTTCTTCAATTAGTCCAACTTTATTTTCAACTGTGTCAATTCTGCCTTCCATAGCTTCAAATTTATTTTCTATTATGCAGGTAATCTCTCTTTTCATTTCTTCTTGACCAGCTTGAACGGCTTTCATTTCGTCCTTAACAGAGTTGACGGCCCCTTCCATCTTTCCTTGGCTAGATTTCATCTCTTCTTTCATTTCTTCTTTAAACGAGGCAAAGGCTGTTATCAATTGCCTTAACTGCTCTTCCATCGCTCTTGTTATTGGCATTCAAACCCTACTCCTGACACCAAAAATTGTTGCGTGCGTACGGATTCGTTACTAAATGAATGCACAAGTCCGATGAAAAATGAACAAAAATTTATTATTATCACAACAAAAATGCTTAAATTTTCTCAAATTATCACGCAGTATTACAATATCTCACAGTAGTTTTCTTTTAACTACTCAAATGTCCAATAGAACGTAATTCAAAACAGCTAAAGAACGCTAATCCGCGAATTCGCTACAATCAACAACAGTAGTTTTCTAAACAACAACAAACTAAGCAACTACTACAAACTGAGATGTTTTCCTCCTTTTATAAGATTTTAAAATCACGCGCTAGAATTTTCCAGTACTTTCTCGAAATCAAAAAGAGATATTTATTTATTTAACGCACGCGCTCTTGTATTTTTAATTTTTCCGGCTTAGCTTTCTTTTAATATTCGTCACGCGCTGCACTGCGCGAGAAATAAAACCATTTAATTTATAATTGAACTAACATTAGCTTTTTAAATACCAAATTCGTAACAATATGTTTACTTTAAAACTGTTTTGCGATATCGCTTTTGAACTGAATTTTATGGTTTAAGTGCGAAGAACGTGATAGTTAATAAATAAAGGTAACACAAAAAATGTTAAAAAAAGTCCCTTTGGACGTAATTTAAAATCTGAAACCTTTCAGATTTTAATTAATTTTTTTTTCTTTTTTCAATTAAGGTTTTCGTTTTGCAAGAGAATATATTCATAAAAAAGATTTGTAAGTGAGTTGACCGAAAGTGCTGGCACATAAGAATGTTAAGAAAATTTGAGTTTTCATTTATTTCGCTTCTGTGTTTATTGTTCTGACAGCAATCTTAAAACTTTTTAACTTTTGCATCGAAAATATAGCATTCCTGTTGTACCGTGAGCACTAGTCACAATTATTACTGGGCGGAATCGAGCTGCCGTTATACACAAGTCTAAGAACACAAATGTTTTGTATCTGTTCGCACGAACTTGAGGAACAATCGAATTCCCACTTTTATAAATGATTAAAGCTTCTCCAACTCTTCTTAGTTAAATGAAGTTTCCGGAGTTGACCTATTTCGCTCTCTCTAAGCATTCTATAAATGCTTCGTATAAAGATAGCGTGACTTCCTAGTCAGTTCTTGTGATCGATAGTCTCAGTTCCGGGCGCTGGTGTGCTATAAATGTACGTAGGAAGTGCATCATCTATGAATATAAACAATGAACGCATTCTACCTGCAAAGAAATAAACATATAGAAGAATAGATATTTCATTCATATACTTTTTTAATTTAAAATTTAATTTTGGTTGTCACAGAAATAATGGCTGAAAATAAAATTTTAAAAGCTTTGCAATAAAAAAGCTAATTAATATAAGAAATGCGATTTATTTAATGTTTTCATACAAACCTTCACCACCTCACACTTCAAATTAATAAATGTATAAAACATCGAATCAGCTTTAAAGTATGTGTGTGTGGGGGGGGGATTTGTAAGGTTTCAGATATCAACGGTCCCCTAAAAGGATTTGTTAAGGATTTTTATTCCCTCCTGCTAGCCATTTTTTTTTTTTTTTTTTCCGTTTTAGTTCAGCAATTAAATAATGTAGAATCTAACTAAATATATGTATATTTCACGCATCGTGATAATACAACGGTACCTAGAGCTATCCAGTTTTGAATGATGTAATTCTGCTATGAATATGGGCATCTAGAAGCCCGAATTTGAAATTTCCTTTATTATCGATTTCATATTTTGTAAAATTTTAACGAATTTTTAATTAACAAACTCAAGGATTTCAAAGCGAGCCGTGGCAACGTTGTACAGATAAGACATTTTTATCTCCAGCGCGTGAGACAGAGATCGGAAATTCTAAAGGATATGCTCAGTTTAAAATTATATTGTGATGTTGCTCTTGAACTGAATTTTCTGGTTTAAGTGCAAAGAATATGTATGATATTTAATAAATAAAGGTAACACACAAAATGTTAAAAAAAAAAACGCCCCTTTGGACGTAATTTAAAATCTGAATGCTTTCAGATTATTATTATTATTATTATTATTATTATTATTATTCCTTTTTCTTTTTGCGCAGTGTACGTCTGTAGCCGAATATATGTATCTGGAATCCCAAATTTGGAATTTGTTGTTTTATTATTGATTTTCTAATTTGTAGCACTTCATTAACAAACTCAACGATTTCAAAGCGAACAATGGCAACACTGTAGGGAGGGAAAAAGTTTTTTATCTCCAGCGCGTGAGATTGTGCATCGGAAATTCTAAAGATATGCTCGTTTGAAAATTATTTTGCGACATTGCTGTTGAGTTGAATTTTATGGTTTACGTGCGAAGAATATGCTATTTAATAAAGAAAGGTAACACACAAAACGTAAAAAAATCGCCCTTTGGGCGTAATATAAAATCTGAAATTTCCAAGTATTTCTATATTTATATACATTATATGTATATTTTCAGAATTTTTTTTTAATCTATTTTTCTACAGACTGTGTTGTCGCTCATACAGGGGCAGAAGCTGTTCATGCTTATGAAAAGATTGAGCAACCTCTTTGAAGTGGGAAAGTGTAACAACAGATGAAAAAAATAGTGACCACTCTGTTAGACGATCATTTACGATTCCAGACGATTTTATCTTCTGTGACTGTTTTAGATAGGTCATATTCTATACCGATATTTAATATGTGTTGAGAAATAAATACTGGTCACAGTGGTCCTCCTAGGAAACAGTATGTAAATACATAGTACGATCAAAATTTGATGTTGTACTGAAGTTACACAATTTACAAATGAATGGCCGCAAATTGCCTCTAATTAAGCCATCAATAATATGGCTTCTTGGATTTATTATTTACAAACTTTTATAATTATTCCAAGAGTGTGGGGCAAGTTGTACAGTTTTTCGGGCCCTTTTGTTTAAGAAGCCTATGGGATTTCTTCTGATCTCAGTTGGAATCGGCGAAAACGGAAACAAACATGCGTCTATTGATTGACAGAGAGAAATTCTTCTTCGAAGTTCCATGACCCACGAAAGTACGAGCATTGACGCTTAACCCACATCAGAGCCGCCATCACGAAAGCGAAAACTGGCCTTGTTTCTCACGTGAAAAAGGAAAGTAATCGAATAAAAACATCCGCTCTGAAAGATGGCTCACGTTTGATGTATAACACCAGTCAATGTTTAAAATTCATAATATATAAGTTCGTAAAAAAAAAAAAAAGTTTTATTTTGCACTTTCTTCGTGGATTTACTTCGAAATTTTTGGTGTTTAATTTACTATAATAGGAAAAATAGCTAATTCATAAATTTCAAATCACGATTTTATTTTAAGTATAAATTTTAAGTTGTAACATTATTTTATTACTAGCGGAAGTACCACATTGAGTGTAATGTGCAAATGCTCTCAATCTAATATGCATATTTTTTTTGTACTCAATGTATATTTTGTATCTAACAACAGAGACAACGATACCGCTGTTATCCTTCTCTAATAACGATGCAAAATATAAGATTCATAGTCATACATTTTTCATTCTGATGCGATATGGACCCCACGTAAAAAATTTCGTTAGAAAACTAAAGTAATTCTCTCTCATTCAATCAGCAACAGTGGCACGCAGTTTTGAATGATTTTCGTCTTTCTAATCAAATGGTCATAAAAACTGTAGTTCCATCCAATATTTCACTTATATTCAATTTTAGTTGATTTATTGTGGCAAAACAATTATCATAATTAATAGAAAGCAATAACGCTAATAAACAAACACAGAAACAGACATTCTTCCTTATATATATAGAGAGAGATTTTGTAAAACTTACAATTTTTTTTTATTGATAAACTCTACGATTTAAAAGCCAGCAGTTGCAACAATTTTCGAAAGAAAGAATTTTGATCTCCAACGCGCGAGACTGTTGCCACTCTGAAAAATGAGTGCGAAAATTAATTAAATTTTCAGAGGTTTTAATTAACATCTCGGATGATTAAAGTCGTACGAACATGGGAATAGTCGAAATGGCTTCCCACGAATTTTTGAAATCGGAAAGAATGTATTTAATGTTTGCAATACTATTTTTATTTCATCGTAAAACTTAAATTTTTTATTAACAAATTTTGGGATTTGAAAGCGCGTTGTGGCAACATTTTTCGAAATAAAGCAGATTTTTATCTTCAGCGTGCGAGACTGTTGCCACTCAGAAAAATGAGTGTGAAAATTAGCGTTTCCAAAGCTTTTAATTAATATCTCTGATTTTTTTTTTCCAAATTTTCAAGGGGGGGGGAGGATAGGAAAGACGACTTCTGGAAAGTAGCCTGATCAAACTGTAATTTTGATAAAATTCAGTATGTATCAGACAAATTGCTAAATTTATACTATTTTTTAACGCAAACATGTTATTAATTTCGATTAACTAATAAAGAAAAAAATCACAAAAGGAACAAAATTATTTTGCGCTCCATTTTGTGTCGTTTGAGAGTTATTTTCTCAGTTCTTTCAGTGTGCGCAGCACTTCTCATGCGTTCAAATTGCAGAAAAATATCATTTTCCGTAATTACTTGTATAATGCGATTTCCTCATTGCTTAATGGCTGATTGCACAAAACAAAATATTAAGCAATCAACTTATTATTTAAGTTCAAAAGAATTATATTCGTAAAACCAGTTTGATAACGGTGGCAAATATGAATATTTTAGTTCAAAATACTGTTTTTCTTGCCTCATTTGTTCCTGAACAATTCTATCGTTTAAATTGAATAATATCTGTATAAAAGTCTGAAAGGAAAGAAAAACTAAGTAAATTATTTCTCTGTTTTATTAAGGACAGGAAAAACTTACCTGAAAACAAACCCAGCAAATTAATGGTTCTCTTAATTGCAAATTTAAATTTCATTGAAGGCTTCCATTAAAAGAGGTTTTGGATATTATTTACATCTTCCTCTCAATTTTTGGATTACCTAATGTTCTAATAAGAGCTGTCATTTAAAGTAACGTTTATTTGATTTAGCATTTTACTTCCAAACATCAAAAACGAAATTAATATAAACTAGTAAATAGAAAAGATCTGATGTGAAAACACGTGACTTCCTTGTTCAGCATATTAAATTATGTACATTTTTTTTTGCTGCATTTCATGTAAACTCATTTCCCTGAATTTCATTAGAGATGTTTCTCATTCAGCTAATTCAGTTGTCACTTCGCAAAATTCGAGCCTCCAGGTGCCCATACTCAGGTGGAGGACTACGTTATTCAAAATTTGATGACTCTTAAGTACCGTTGTTTTCTCACAGTGCGAGAAACATACATATATTCATGCAGATTCTTCATTATTTAATTTCTTTGAATATAATGCAGGGCTTAAGTATTTGATGGCAACAATTTGAAAATTGAAACGCCGTTTTATAGTGGACAACGTAAAATGCAAAACGAAATTAACAGTCCTTCAGGGAAAATTTCCCCTCTGGGCTAAAAAAAATTTGAAGACTCGTGACTTCGATCTTGAATCTGACTATATATTTTTACTCAAAAATTCATTTACATTTATTTTAAGACAAAACTAATTTTGAAAAGTAATAAATTGTACGTTGATATATTCAAATATTTTATGAACAAAAAGAATTACAGACAGATATTATAAAATATCTATACTTACCCCAAATTTATAATATGCAATCTTTAAAGAAACTAAGCCTGTTTTTGTATCTGTCAACAATCAAGACATCACTATTCAAAGCACAAACAACGGATATTTATTCGAATCGTCCACTTAAGTGTCCAAACTGGAAAAGTCTGTTTGATTTTATCGCCCGAAAACAATGACCGATTTATTCGATATGAGCGAAGTTGAAATACACAGTAGTTTAATAATGAGATAATTAAACTTATAATCAGTTCCAATTCATATCAGCTGTTTTTACTTTTTAATGTCAATGAGGAAAAAAGCTATTCGTAACATTATTTGTTTATAAACAGAGTGATTCAAGAATCAGTAAATGTTTAATAAATTTGTATTTATGAGTTTCCAACATACAGAAAAATTTTTTTACCAAAAATCTAAAAGCTTTTTTTTTTTTTTTTTTTTTTTTTTACGTTTTGTGTGTTACCTTTATTTATTAAATATCTTAAACTATAAAATTCAGTTCAACAGCAATATCGCAAAATAATTTTAAAATCAGTATATCCTTAGAATTTCCGATACGAAGTCTAGCGCGCTGGAGAGAAAAATATTTTCCCGTATAGTGTTGTCATTCCTCACTTTGAAATCGTTGAGTTTCTTAACCAAAAATTCTTTAATGTCTGACAAAATGTGAAATCGATAATAAATTCCAAATTAGGACTCCCAGATGCCCATATTGGTTGGAGGATTACGTTATTCAAAATCTGATGGCTCTAGGTACCGTTGTTTTAACGCAATGCTAGAGATATACATAAATTTATGTAGATTTTTCATTATTTAATTTCTTTAACTATAATAGAGGGCTATAATAGTTGGTGGCAGCAGTTTGAAAAGTGAATCAATGCAGGAAGTAAACCGACGTAAAATGCCAAACCGAAATCAATGGCCCTTCTAGGCTAACGCCCTTTGGGCTAATAATCAAAAATCAAATCTCAAAATGCATAAAATTTACAATTATATGGAAAATTTTATTTATTTAAAAGATTTTTAATTGCAGTTATGTTGACCCGATGGCTATTCAAAATGCATTTCGTTGGGAGCATGACATCTGTTATGCATTTTCAAACTGCAATTATATCGAATGGTCTCTGATGTATGCTTTTCTGTTTAGGAAGCTCAAAAACTTATAAGGTTTTTCTCCCGCCTTCTTATCATGCCTCCGTGCTATGATGGCCACCACACTCGGCGCGTATTGGAGAGGTCAGTGGTTCGAGTCCCAGCGAGGGCACTCTTCTTTCTCACGTCTCTCAGCATCATGCAATTAACGAATTTTCAGGTTCGTGATATTGGCGTGGAGATTACATACGACATAATCTGTTGCAATACTATAGGTATAGATGCATAAGTTTTATTTCAGAAATAATTCTTGTTTTACTGTTGAAAACAATTTCTGCTTAAACGTGAATATACACTGCTGGCCATTAAAATTGCAACACCAGGAAAGAATGTCTGACGAACGTCAAAATCGCATCAAAAAGCTTAATGACTCTACAAACTAAAAATCGCAGATTCCAGGTCTGGAGACATATTCCTGCCTAAATGACGGCTTATCATTCGATTCTTTCCAAAAGCAAAGAGGAAGTGTTGTTTAAAGGAAAATGGCGTGGAGCGAGCTCCATACTGCATAAAAGTCAAGAAATCGAGGCTTCCCTTTCTTTCAGATTTCGTTTTCCTAACAGAAGTTAACTTATCGCTGACTGTGATAGCTCAAACTCAAAGCCTATTTCAAGGTTCTAAGACACAAGGCCATCATACATAATTGTAATTGTAACTACATAATTGTACATGTAGTTACAATTGTGCCTACATAGTTGTAATTGTGACTAAAAATTACGTAGTAAAATTCTCAACAAAATAAGTAAATAAATAAATAAATAATAGTGAACTCTCTCATGAAGGCTATCTCCCTAAGAAAACCACCTCTGAAAATAATCAATATTTCTAATAGCATAAATAAACATGGGTATTGTATATCACCTTTCTGAAGGGACCGCCTCCATAAAAGAATAAAATCGTCTAAAACTGCGGATAACCATCTTAGAGTGGATTCATTGTAACTAAATGTTTTTCCTATGAATTAGTAAATCTCCCTAAGTTAATTCACAATCCAGTTACAAAATACTTCTTTGTGATTACAGAATGTTTTAGTTATAGAGTAATACCCATTCACATTACAAAATTAGTAATCTTTTAAACAGTATGCAATGCTTTTGAGATAAAATCTAGGTTTCTGATCTATATTGTTATCTTTTTTCACTTCTGCGTTTTCTTTCATGTTTTCTTTGAGAGAAAAGTCGTTACGGAGAATATGTAATGCGGGTTAAACGATAAGCACTCATACAAGTTTTCGTATATACTTCAGTAATGTTTAATTTTTGATAAAATCCGGAAAAAAAATAATTGATTCAATTTCTTCTAATGAGATGAAATAATAAATTAAAAGTCCATATAGTGGCCAGTTATTTCTAACAGAAATGGTTACAGTTCATCTCAAATCGAACGCAACCAGTGGTCCAAGGGTTAAAACTACTAAAGACTGCTAATTCGTTCTGGGTTCAAATCCGGGCGTGGTGAATTTTCCTGGCTTTCACGGTGTGTAACGTGATTACGTTTTAGTTTATTTGATTTGCAGCAAAATATGCTAAGTGAAGGATGCTTTCGTGTGGATGGTTTTCTAACGGAAACTGTCGCGTATTCACGTTACAAATGGGGAAAACACCCATGCAGCCAACCCCGATTGCTTGGAATCGAACACGGGTAAAAATACTAGTATTTAGAAACTTTACGGCTTAGTGAATAGAAGCCAGTTTCTCTCGGTTGAAGGTCATCCACGAAGACATCTATACTCTCAAGCAAATAGCCTTAACCGTATTCAAATAACCTAAGTCTAACTCAATTTGAACTTACCCCCTTTTGCGGGTAAAACAAGTTAATTTGCATTTCTATTTTTATATACAAAATGGTAAGATAGCGAGTAAGTTATGTGTTGTGTCTCTTAGAAAAAGCAAAAGATATAACTGTTTTGCAACTATCCAAAAGCAAATCGTTTGGCCTATTTAACTGGTGAGGCGCGATTTGTTGGCAACAAAATTGTAATTAGTCTTATTCCTCCCCTTTTTAATGGTATTTAAGGATTATTTTCGATTTATAAAGTCAAATCTCACATGAAAGGTTCCATTTTGAGGAAAGATGAGGAATTTAGAAAAACTGCAACAACAGAGGAAAGGCTATTCCAAGTACTGAGTTTTGCAACACAATTCAGGAGCCCTATAGTATACAATTCAGAAGCCCACGACATGTAGAGCATCACAAGATATGTATACAAACTTTGGTAGGGTACGAACTGCGCGAAATTTGATCGAAGATCCCCTCCCCCTCTTATCTAATCCACGAACTGCGCGACGTTCCTGTCCCCTCTTTCTTTACCAAGAAGATTGGGTGCTACAAAAAGTCATTTATCGCCATTAATGGGACATTTTATTGAGACTGAAAGCCTCTATTTTCGTTTATCAATATTGTAAAAATTGGGCATACAAAACAAATACTAATTTAAAATCTAGCGTGTGCTAAAGTAAAAATGAATTTCTTTTACACTCATTTTAAAGTTTTATGATGCTTAAAAGAATGATGAGCCAATCTTTTTTATTCTCTGTAAGAATTAAAAACTTTCCAAGTTATAGATTTTAGTTCCTGATATATACAAATTTGCCATTTTAGGTAAACAGTTCTAATTTAATTAAAACAATTATCTTTATTAAATCTAAAAACTGTATTTCTTAAGTGGTTCTAAATTCACACTAATATTATTGCAATATATTGCCGTATTAAGCTTTCCATTTTTAGTCATTGATAAGTTATTTAACTATTTATGGTTTATTATTTATGTTTGTTTTAATATTTAACTTTCTTACAAATTCAATATTTTAATATTAGGAACGTTTAAATATTTATTCTGTTTTCCAGTTACTCTACCTGAAGTACTTTGGCATACATTTAATTTCTAATGCACATTTAATTAATAAATTGATAATTATGAGCGTCTACAAAATTTTCATAATTAAAAAAAAACGAACTCCTTTATATTTATATCTTGGGATTTTCAGTTTCCTTTTAATCTATTCCTTTTTTCACATATTGTTGCACTGTATTCACATTTCATATGTATGTTATTATAATATTTAAAATTTATTTACAATTTATACGTCAGAGTTCCAAACGCATACTAATATTGTTATAATAGATTTCATGCTAAGATTTTTTTAAATTTAACTATTAATTTCTGCAAACATTTACATGATTACTTTAAGTAACAAAAAATGTTTCTAGCACACTTTGATACGTAATAAATAATCTTTTGAACGCTGGTGTGCTATGCTTAAATTTTCCAGTCTAGTTCAGACATCATGACTATTATTGATATCATTTATAAAAAATACAATTGGTATGCTTTATAATTATTTAATTTATGATATTATTATAATATTCCTTGCTGTAATATTGTAATTAATGAAAGATGTTTGTAATGCTAATATGTATGTTTACTAATACCTTTAATTTCTTTGTTAGCTCTCGCATTTATTACTGTTATTCAAGTAATTAGCCTGCTTGTTAAATATTCTTTACTTGTTCTTATGATTGTGATATGTAATTCTATTTTTTTATTTTTATATTCCTCTTGGCTACAATTGGCTTCGAAAAGTAAAATTGTAACCCTGTAGGCAACGGGGGTAAGAAATTTTGATTGGCGCAGTTGGACTATACCAGGACGAGGGAAGGGGCGGATTTTCATTCGCGCAGTTGGAGTATACCGCAAACTTTCATAAAAAATTAATCTGTCATAAAATCCCCCCCCTCCCGCCAACCAGATCTTACTTTACCCTTGGCTTGGTGGGCATCCTTTGTACATCCACATACACACGAGAGAAGAAGCAAAAAGAGAACCGGGAAGGAATAAAATGCTTCTTCTTTCAATACAGAAAGAAGATACAACAACAACAAGGGAGAAAAAAAAAATACATTCAAGAAATGAACAAGCAATTCAAAATCGAAAACGAAATATTTCCATCTAAATGGAAAATTGATCCCTAAACAGCTATTTAAGAAAGAAAAGTTTCATCCGAAGAAAGGTGAGAAGGGGGAGGAACACACACGAGTCCTCCTCCCCCGTTTCTCTCCTAAAATCTCCAGATTTTCATCTTTACGAGTTAGCACTTTTTGCTGATTCGCCTTTTGCAAAAATAGTAATCTGCTATGCGGGTTCCAAGTGGCAGGTAAATGACTTGTCAATTATCATGTTTACGAGAACTTTTAGAAATGAACGTTGACATTGTTTCACCTCATATTTAATTGACCATATGGTACATAAAAGTGTTTATTTTAGGTAACTGAATGATTTCAACTAATATGTAATAATTTCGTTTCATTAAATTAACAGCATTCATTTTAAATTCAGTGAGTTCAATTTAATTTAATTTATCGTCTTGCATTATTAAAATTTCACGATTTTCATAGATTTATGGGCTTATAAAAATTATCGCGAGACTTTCTTCAACTTTTTTGTTTTACATGCATTTTTAGTTTTTGATTTGCTTAACCTCAACAGTTTCTTCGATTTTTTTATTCGTCAAGTCTCTAAATGGATGATCTTTCATAAAAACAGTTGCAAAACCTTGGTATTGATGTTTTGCCTATTAGCTATAAATTCAAACAATATTGTAACTGTTCTTAACATTTTTCCTTTTGCGAACAAAATTCAAGTTCCAGAAGACACTATTTGAAAGCTAAATTGCTGGAAAATCTACTGTAAAAATAGCAAATAAAACTGATTATACAGTAGCAAATTAGCAGAACCTTGAAAGTATATTTCAGCAGAAATAAAAGAGATGATATAAACACCTAAAAATACACGAATTTCCATATTTAATGTTATTGGTGTCGTTCATTTCTTAAAGTTCTCGTAAACAGGATAATTGACAAGTCATTTACTTACCATTTGGAACCCGCATAGCAGATTACTATTTTTTCAAAAAGCGAATTTAATTTATTCTTCTATTGATGAATTAGATTATGTGTTCCTCAAAATGTCCATATTGTTGCATTCTTCAGGTACGTGGATTTGAAGTAACTGATGATAACACTTGAAGAATGAAAACACAATTTATCCGCCAGTATTACTCAGGACAGTTCAAAGAACACGTTTACAGTCGTCGAAAAGACTGCGCTGCGATTAAACACGCTAAAACGATCAGCTTCACTGTAAAGCACTAAAGTACAGCTCTCAACTCGGTTGACCGCTCTCAAACTAATCTCTGAATTCCAGACACTACTTTCTTCCCGCCAGGAAGGGTATAGTTTTTTCTTACACCATTAATGTGCTTTTCATTTACTTTTACAATCGGACGCGTCGGGAAATGAAACAGAGAAATTGAGACTAAAGTTTTTATTTAGGTTATTTTGTCAGTTAAATATTCAAAAAGTTTCGTGTACAGTTTTAATTTTCTGTTTTGACGAAACGCGATATGGAATTAGCTGGATTCGAAAACCATTATGTATTTTCCCTGAAGAGTCAATAATGAGATTCGAATTGGGCTAATTTACCATTTACCGCTTTTTGTTATTTTTGTATTTCTGCTTATGTCTTATATAACAATTGTATTTTTATTCAAATGTTTAAAGCTTGTCTTAACTTTAATCAACATATTACTTCCAATTTGATTTGAGTTTTAAATACGCTTTTTATTTGTAAGTATTCTAGTGATAATTCCGTTTATTTTGTATTTACACTTTTCATTGCACTTTATTTTAACTTATGTTAAAAATTTTTTACCGTAACACAGTATCGCAACGACATTAAGAATTTTCTTTTTACCTTGTTTTCTAATTTTTGCAGCTCAATGCGCAAAATTCTTGACCACAAAGGTCTTTTTTAGTTTGTTCTCCATTCTTAAATTATATATATATATATATATATATATATAGAGAGAGAGAGAGAGAGAGAGAGCTTTAACCTACCTTTTATATTATTATATATTGAATAATTCCGAGAAAACCGCTAAGAATGCCTTCTAGAATGTTCTTGCTCCGTCTATGACATAATCGCCAATTTTGTCACCAAATATCGCCAAATGGGCGATTTCACGTCAAATCTGGCAACCCTACCCTTCCCTGCCACTTTTGATAACCATAAGTCCGTTGTTGACTCACTCTGCTCAGCCGGCAGACTTCTTGCTCAGCTGGAAGAGCATCGTTTTCGACCCGCTTTGCGGGAAGCCGCGTTTCGCAACAATACTTTTGTAATTTTTTTAAAAGTATTTTATTGTATTTTTTTATGTACTTTTAAAGTGCGGCATTTTTAGCGCATTTTATATAATAATTCTATTGCGTATTTTCGTTTAACCAAATTTTTGGCTACTTGCTTTGTTTGCAAGTATTTATTTCTCACATTATTCTGTAGATTTTGTAATTCTGAATAAGTCGACGTCTGAATTGCAAAGATAGCTCAATTCGAAGCAGATGTATGAAAAAAACCTTCTTACTAAATCTTGGGGATACGTCTTATTGCTAAGTTGTCGACTTTTAACGATTTATCGCTAATTTGGCGACATTCTGGAATTTTACGAAAGGGTCATTTTTGAAATCTTACCAGCTCTCTCGAAGAATTAAGTATACACTAGTGTGCAAAAATTAAGGACGAGACGGTTTTTTCAATATAACTTTGTACAAAAGCTTTCCAAATCAACACATTTAATACCGCAAGATCCCCAATACGTAAGGACATGAGTAATGTAAGCAACACTTACTAAAAGAAAAATCAGAGGGATAAAAAGAAGCTTTATTGAAAAAGTAGCATGGAGCGCAATGCGACTGAAGGCCGAAACATCCCTGTGATGGGTGTCCAGCAAGAAACATCCGGTCTTTAATAGGGGATATGATCTCCCCTGACTGCTAGGCAGGTTTCACAGCGTCTGCCCATGCTGAGAATGAGGGAGTCAATGAGTTGTTGAGGCACTGCTGCCCATTCGTCTTGCAGCGCCAATCGAAGCTCCGGAATCGTTACTGGTGGTAAGGTACGAGCTGCCAAGCGTCTGCCTAGAAAATCCCATATATGCTCGATGGGATTGAGATCCGGAGCTCGTGCCGGCCAATCCATACGTTCAATATCCTCACTCTCTAAAAGCTGTTCGGCAGCTACTGTGCGATGACATGGTGCATTGTCGTCCATGAAAAGGAACTGCGGACCCATAGCGCCTCTAAAAAGACGCACATATGGAAGAAGAATCTCGTTACAATAACGGGTCCCGTTGACTGAACCTGCGTCGAAGATGTGAAGGTCTGTACGACTACCAAGCATGATGCCTCCCGAAACGAGAACACCGCCACCTCCATACCTGTCCCTTTCAATGATGTTCGAGGGATGATTGCGGCTTCCCCGCTCTCTCCAGATGAGTATGCGATGAGAATCGCTACTCAGACTGAATCTGCTCTCATCTGTAAAGAGTACTCGTCCCCATTCATTGTCTCTCCGATTCCGGTGTTCCCGGCACCACAGAGAACGCCTTCTCCGATGGGCAGGCGTTAGAGGTACACACCGTACAGGGCGTCGTGCAAACAGACCTCCACCGTGCAGTCTTCTGGCCACGGTAAAACGCGATATCGGTCGTCCAGTCGCTTGTGTCGTGTGTCTAGCGATTTCTCCCGCTGTCTGCCGCCTGTTTCTTCTGGCCTGTAAGGCAATATACCGGTCATCTGCGGGTGTGGTTCCTCGTGGACGACCACTACTAAACCCCCGGATAGCTGTTCCTGTAGTTAGAAATTGTCTCCAAAGTCGTGAAACGATGCTGTGAGCAATTCCGAACTCTGCAGCCACACTTGTCACACTGCGGCCTTCCTCCAACTTCCAATGATTCGACCTCGGGTAAAAGCATCCAGATGTCGTCTAACAGATTGATTATTCGCCATTTCTCGCTGAGGCAGCAACTCTGTGTGATTTTAACTGCTATACGGCGTGCAATCTCTTTGCCAGAAATACTGATCTTACACCGACAACATACTTTATACTACTCAGACACTCCCCCATTATGTCTACCTGCATATCTGCGCATGTGCTACCGTACATCACCTTACTTAATCTCCTGATTGGTCTTTCTGTCCGCTCTGCCTCTTCGTTCAGCTGATATGCTAATTTTTCGACTTCGTCCTTAATTTTGCACACCAGTGTATTTTCGTTAAGGAGGTCGTCCTAAGATTTCACTAAGTTTGCGTTTTTTCCCCCCAGTTTTTGTTTATAATTGGTTTACAGTTTTTAGCTGATAAAGGCTCAGATTTGATTTCATTATTTAAAAATCTTTATAATACGTTTTTCTTTCTTTCTTTTTTTTTTTCTTTCCATTTTTTATTTATAGTTTAGCATATGCGGGGGACCACCCAATTTTTGAGTGTTGCTTAAAAACAGTTTGGTTTAAAGTATATTTGTTTTGTTCTTTTTATTTATTTTCTTTTGAATTTCGGATTTGCATATAATGATTTTAGACCAATTTATTTTTTTGAATGTTCTTTTTACATAATATAAAGTTTTGCGGTTTTTTTTAGTAGTCAATTTGCAGAATGTTATGTTTTATTCTTTATTCCAAGGCGTGTAATGAACATCCTGGAGCATTTGAGATTCGATTTTTCGGTTTTTGATCTCAAATGAACCAGGAGAACGAAACACGTTTTCGAAACATATTAATCGAGTTTTGTGAAGCTTTAATTCATTTCCCCCTGATGAGTTCTGAATTGGAGTTTCAGTAAAGGGAGATTAACATATATTTTTATTTTCTTGTATATTTTCCTTTTTGCATTTTCCTTTTTATTTTTAGAGTTTTTACTACTATGAATTCTTATTTTTATTTTAATTTCGTTTAGATATTGTGTTAAACTTCTTATTCACCACTGAAATTATTAATATTGTTGAGGAATTGCTTGCATGAGTCCAGCTTACTTTTAACTTTACGTTCTTCAAGTCTATATCTATATATATGTATATAAAGACTGCCTTGGAAATGAAATTCATTTCGTTCAGTTAGCTAAATTATTCAATTCTTCTATAAAAGTCATGCGTCTGTATGGAATTCTTGTTTTAGACTTTGATTTTGATGAGAATGATTTGGGAGATTTAAGATCTTTTTTATGTATTAAAAAGAATTTGCCTTATCTCTGTTTATCTTTTTGAGCTGTTTATAGCTGTTTATCTTTCTGTATAACCTGTTATTTATTTCAATAAAGTATGTATTTCTTGCTATTTGTCTGATATAGAAGACACCTGCGAATCCTTAACGCGCGATGTTATTTTGAATTCTTCCTTGACTAATTGCAACCGCATTACGCTTAGTCTGTCTGTTTCAATTATTCGGTAATTTATGTTTTGTTTTACTGTGAAATGATTGTCTTACATTCCTCTTACTTAACTACACTTCAGATTTAACACTCGAGTAGATATATTCGATATAAATGATAATAATTTAACATAGCATTTAAAGCATTTATTTCTCTCTATATTGATATAAATTTCAATTAAACGTTTATAATTTATTAAGGCTTAATTATGCAAGACTCTTTTTCACTGCTATTGATTTAAAATTCGCAGTCTGAAGTGTTCATGCCACATACTGCGCCATCTAGTAATGAAAAGTTGAGCCATAGGCAAAGCAGCGTCACTTACCCTTATCTTATACCACATTTCTCACGACTTATCTCCTTTTTTGGTATTAATTGAAAATCTAGATAAGCTGTAGGTTTTCATAAAACTTAGCTTTTACCATCTGAATTTAGTAACTTTTCGAAATACACCATTCCCTCCCCAGAAATACTTTTATAGTTTATATATTTCATTAGCTTTACATTTTTATGATAATTCATCTTTCTCGTCGGATAATCTTAACATGAATAGTTTGTTTTTAAATAAATAAACACCTGTAATCAATGTAGTTTGAAAGACCTGCAAAATATCTATCTTCAGTTTGGCAAGGTTTCAGTTATTGTATACGGTATATCCGTTTTGTTTCAAGTCGGAAACAGTATACATTGAATTCGAAAGGATATACCCGAAACAACTCCTAGAGTTTGGCCACGAAAGAGCGTATTTCTTTGCCTCTTCACCGATGTTAACTGTATAGTTTAAGCCAATTTCGCCTTCCCCAAAACTTGCCATCCACTGTAATGTTTGCACCGGCGGCAAAGCCGGCTTTGTATATGTCATATACAATTATTTCGACTGCATTTCAAGAATTGTGTACGATATATTCTTTTCATTGCAAATTCTCACATGCATTTCTGAAATACATATAAATAAGAATTCGTCCCATTCCAACAGTCGGTTCTTAACGCATTCTTCTGGAAATGGAATCAACCTATCTGTCACCTCCCCATTTCGTGATTGAAATGTTGCCCAAGATGTATTATAATGTATACTCCGATACTGCACACGCGAAGAAGGGGATTGTTTTGATACAAACAGCTACGTTTTTACACAGGAACTAACCTGCGTTTGGTGTACCAGGCACGGCCCTCACTAGCTACCGTTCTGACTGAGACGGTGAAATTACAGACAATTTTATAATATCTATCTAAATCGAATTTTCTCAAGAGTTCAAACTTTGACATTAACTCATAAATAAATGGAGATTAAACAGCTGCCGAAGAAAGTCAAAATACCTATTCCAAAATAAAAACGCGTATGATTCTTTGTTTACAGAAGGGTTTCCTTATGATCTGCAATCAAATGAAATAAAGAAGTATCACATGACGCAAATGACGTCACATAACGCTCCGCTTAGAAACAGATGCCTTTACCACGCATGCGCTACAACAATTTGACCAAAACAACAAAGATCTAAATCCAAGTGCCGTTGTTAAAATATTGTACTTCATGAGTAGACCACTGAATTTAATTTTAAATACGTTAATTAATTGATTAAGTATTGTTTTGATTATGATTATTTTCTAAAAGAGTTAAATTTTGCAACATGGCAACATAGCAGTACTCAAGCGTCTTTTCAAATAAATAAAAAAATAAAAATAAAATTAAAAAAAAAAAAAAAAATTCGTAAGATGAGATGAAGTTTTATAATTGTTTGGCTATAAAGCAGCAACATGTTTCTGTTTACAGAATTTTTTTTAATCTTCTGTGCTCTTTTCTAATCTTTTTCGTAGCGGGATGCGGTGGATTTGTATTCCAATTACCAATCTTTCATGTTACAATGTATTTATCCCACTTTATTTTTCATTCACTTTCACTTTACAGTTTTTTCAAAATTATGCTCTCGAAATGACCTTTTTGAACATTTCCAGAATGATTTGCAGCTTTTTGAGTGAGTAAACAGCAATGCAAAAATACCTGCAGGCCCATTTTCTTACAAATTCCGTTTTAATAATATGTAGAAATTTGACACGCTTTCATTTTATGTCCAGTTTAGCTGTTCCGAAATGAGCTTTGGACAATCGCTTGCCTAAAAATGAAAACAACTACCACATACACAAAATAATATACAAAATAATATACAAATAATAATATGCAGTGTGAGCTCTTATCAGCGTAAAACCACAAGCTACACGTTCTTTCTTGTTTTGATGCTCTGGTGTCCTCCGGTTC
This sequence comes from Stegodyphus dumicola, assembly GCF_044657685.1. NCBI lineage: Eukaryota > Metazoa > Arthropoda > Arachnida > Araneae > Eresidae > Stegodyphus > Stegodyphus dumicola. The sequence goes on from NC_140779.1 coordinate 45,990,194, forward strand.
ACCGACGCGTAAGCGTATCCAAGTGTATGACGTCACTGACATCTACATTTGCACTGTCCATTCACTCTGATCCGCTTTTCTAGAAATATCGTGCTCACTGTGCAGGAAATGTGGACCAGACTCGTGTAATGCAGTGTTTTTTTTTTTTTTTTTTTTCATTACATTAAGTAGCGTCTAACGAACGGTCAGAAAAATATTTATTGCTGTTCATATGTTTTCTAATAATTTATATACATTATTATTTCTTGTAATAGAAAGTCACCCGAAATAAAATATATAGGACTTTATACACGAAGAGGGATTTCGTAAGAGTTACGTTTGCTAGTTAAAGCCGTTTTAACTCTGATAAACAACCACTTTAAATCTCTCCACCCCCCCAAAAAAAAACGATTTGACAGGAGCCTCCCAGACGGTACATGGGTTAGGGGAGCCGACTACGATATCGAAGTCGAAGCCCGCCATTGGGGGGGGGGGGGAGGACTGAAAGCTTTCAGATTTTATATTACGCCCAAGGGGGAATTTTTTTAACGTTCTGTCTGTTACCTTTATTTATTAAATATCATATTCTTCGCACTTAAACTATAAAATTCAATTCAACACCAATATCTTAAAATAATTTAAAAAGAGCATAGCTTTAGAATTTTCGATACACAGTTTTAAGCACTGGAAATAATCCCCTCCCCAATTGCATTTTTCATTGCTGGGTTTGAAATCGCTGAGTTTGTTAATTAAAAATTCGTTACAGTTTTACAAAATAGATAATAAAACAAATTCCAAATTTGGGCTTCCTGATGCCTATATTCGAGTGGAGGACTACGTTATTCAAAATTTTATGTCTCTAGGTACCGTTGTTTTTTACAATACGAGAAATATGCATACATTCATGCAGATTCTTCATTATTTAATTGCTTTAAATATAATACAGGGCTCTAATAATTTGGTGGCGGCAATTTAAAAAGTGATTCGTCGTTTGTAGTGAATCAACGCAAAATGCCAAAGCGAAATTAACAGCTCTTCTGGCCAAATTGCCCCTAACCCTCAAATGCTCTTTGAGCGACCAGACCCTTTTAGACGACCAGACCTTGGAGGGACTATCGAACATCGCTGTCAAGCATCAGTTTAAAACAACACATCACACAGAAGATCAAAAGCATCTGGATATATCAGAGGTCGTCATAGCGAAGGTTTTTCTATACACAGCTTCTTAATTCAAGAAATTGTTATGACTATTGTTTTGTTTCTCTAACAATAAAATTATAATATTACTAGAAATTTTAATGTTTAAAACATTAGTTTTATTTAAGAAAAATTTAATCTCAGATTGATGTTAGCTTTATAGAAAAGAATGCCGAAAGGATCTGGCCGAAAGGTATTTCTTCTTCAAAGAACAAAAATATTCTGCATTATTTAAGGGATAAACATCATTTAAAAAGCCGAAAGAAAACAATTCTTATTAAATAATTAATTCAACCATGAATTAGTAAGTTTATTAATAAAAACTTAGAAATTTAATTAATAAATATATTCATTGATAAAATGTATAGTTTTTTAACATAACTAGTAAATTCTGCGATCTTTCTCCTGGTGACCACCACCTCTTCAGTACGACCATCTCAGAAAGTGAATAGTATTTCTGAATACATAAATAAATATGAACTCTCTAAAACCACCCCATCTCTACAGACAACCAAAATCTTCTAGAACTATGAATGGTCGTCTTAGAGAGGGTTAATTTTTACTCTGCAAATGCTTTTTTAATTCTGTCAATTCGGTGGTGATAACTTCTCTATTATTCCCTACATTTATTATAAAACTTCCATTATATTTGCTTTTTTAGATAGATAGATGGTCTATTTTTGTCTCCGATAAAGCTTTCTGAACGACGACACATGTAATTATTGATCCATAGTTTGACATTTCAGTTACGAATTACAAACAAAATAAATTCATTTACTGTGGAACGTTTCCAACAGTCGATAGCACGGTTACCAAACAAACGCAGGTTTTATTGACAATATGGGGGAAATTTTTCAATTACAAAGTTAAGAAAGAAAAAATACAACCTTTCAATTAATTCAGGATACCTAAATTTCTTAGTCTTGCAAATAAAGTCATTTTATTGTTCTTACTTTACATAAACCGCTCTTATGTTTTTTTTTAATTCTTTGTTCATAAATAAGCTAGTAGTGCTATTTTTACATCACATGACATCATTAGATAGATATAGTACACTCTAAGCAGGAAGACGAAGCAATTTTGATGAAGATGCGACATAACATAAAGGTGGACATTGTTTAAAGTTAAACCAAGATTTTTCTAGTTTCTTATGTAGTTGACACTTAATGCCATAATGAGACGGAGGGGGGGGGAGGGAATCTGGAAATCTGCTTTTTCCTTATTTTTTTGCTAGAAGCTGTTAGCGAATGAATTTTCTATTTCTATTTATTATTACATTTCATTTGACATCATTATTAATTCTTTTTTTTTTTATGTCAAAGTTATACATCCAGAAAAGGGAAAGCCTTGAAAAATAAACGATTTCTAAATTTTCTTAAATGTTTCAAGATCAGCAGTCATTTCAAAGCACTATGTGATTATAGATTGCTTCATTAAATTCCTATTAGCTCACACTCTTCCTATATCTTGTTGAAAATTTCAGTCGTTCATAAAATACTTTTTATTCATCCACTCAAGTTCAAATACTTTTTTTAAACTTGTAGTGGATGACACTTGATGTTAATACAGTTTTTTCATATGTTAACTAGATAATTAAAATTTTTGATAAAAAAAATTCTTTTTTGTATTTTTAAAATTTTTCTTTGTTGACCTAAGTAGGAATAGACTTTAAAAATTTGTTTATTTAATTAATTATTAATTTTCAATCGTTAATTAAATACTTTTTATTCATCCACTCAAGTTCAAATACATTTTTTTTAAACTTGTGGTTGACACTTGATGTCACTTGATGTAATACAGTTTTCTGACATATTAAAAATTTAAACAAAATTTAATTTAAATTTCTTTTTTGTATTTAAAAAAATATTTTTATTTATTTATTTATTTGTATTTTTAAAAAAATTTTTGTTGATCTAAGTAGGAATTGACTTTAATTTTTTTTTTATATTGTTTATTTTTTACATCAAATTAAATATTACGAACTTTCTTTAAGATGACTTTGGTCTTCTGGAGAGAAAGTGCTCTCAACATTCACTTTCAAAATTTATATATGATCTCAGAAATGTTGGTCACTTTCAGAGGTGATCTTCTTAGGGTTGATGTCACCACTAGAAGTTTTGCTGTACAGTATCAACTCAATATTACCTCTACCGTGTAGTGTTTTGAGTCTCTTTATCTAGTGAATGATTATTGCACAGAATATTGCCATCGTCAAAATCAAATTTTACACTGGAATAAACGACAAGCACTGATTTTCAAATCTCTTCAGACTACTGTTACGAAACTACCGAAGTAGCTTTAAATCTGTAAAAATTACAATATTAAGAAATCATAAGGATTCTTTTTTTCGTGCGTTTACTTATTCCTGCTAAAATCCAAAAATCATTCCTAAATTCTGTAAGGATTAGTATCGTCTGCTATATGAAATAACAGTAGAGTAAGAAGCGTTTAAAAGCCTGAATTACGCGATGCTGAATCGAAATAAACTAATATGGTTAGATAAATAAAAGATGAGCTAAAATCAAAAAGCGTAAAATAAATATCAAAAGAGGTATAAAAATAAAATGATAAATGAATAGAAAATAAAACGCTGTTTAAATCGTGTATATTATTAATAAATTACGATGACTTTCTTGTACCGCCTATTAAATTATACCCATTTTTTTCGGTATTTAAACTTATTTCCTCGAGTTTCATTAGAGATATAGTCTTCATACAATCTATTCAGTTCTTACTATATATACTTTATATACTTTTGCTTACTTTATATACTTAGTTTATATACTTAGTTTACTTTATATACTTAGTATAGTTCTTACTTTATATACTTTTGCGGCAAGGCAAAAGTATATAAATCTCAAAACATCTTCATTAAAAATTGTACAATAAAAAAAAAGTTAAAAACACTTTAAAAAAATTGAGAATTAAAATTAGAGTTTCTATGCAAAAACAACCAATTCGGCAATATTTCAGTGATTTTTGACAGATTTTTCTGTGCATAGAATTGAAAGTTTCCCACTCGGTAAAAAGACACTGAAGTTGGTGCGCAACCGACTTAATTCACTCTTCTACTAAAAGTTTTAAATGTAAATAAATGGCGGCTTCGTTAGGCTTAGCACCACTTAAACTTTTAAATTGTTCCTAATTCTACAACTATATTGCATGCAGATTAGCTAAAGGCATAAAAACCTTAACCGGAACATAACAAGAACATAATTCAATCACTTTTAAAACAAAAAACGCGCAATTTATCAACGTAGAAGAATAAAAAACTGTGCTCACCGAACCAGGTAACAGATTGGGTTTAAATATACGTTTGTGATCCCGATTGCAAATAAAAAGGGAGGTGCACAACTACATGTTATAGCAGTCCCATATAAAAAATTTCAACATTCTAAAGCTACTGGTTGTTGAGTTTTGTGAGATATATACATACGTACGTAAGTACGTACAGACGTCACGAAAAAAAAATCTCTTCTGAATCCATTTTAAATACATTTTGCAATCCGTTTTTGATCAAAAGAGGCCTTTATTCTTTCCGTATGTACATATATCACGCAAAAACGTTGTTCAAATGTATTGGAGAGCCGCCAAAATGGGTATTTTCGTTGAAATATGATATCCTAAATTTTTCGCGATTACAATGCTTCCTTCACTTCATACTATAAGGAAGTAAAAAGAAAGAAATATGCAAATGATTGTAATCTATATATGCACCAGAATGTTATCAGAGTTATTAGATTTAATATTGGATACAGAAGAGAGTATATAGGCATGGAAGTTGAAAAATTTTGTTGCAGAAATAAGTTATACAGAGTATTAGATACATGATCTATTAATTATAATTCTTGGGTAAACATTAATAAGATTAGTTGCAAAATATCATTAAAACATACCATTTATTTTGACTAGCTGACTTGATTACGCTTTAAGTACTTTAGTAGTATGGACTTGTGAAACAGTTGCATTTTTTTCGCGAACATATATTTTTTTCCGGGGGGGGAGTGGAACGAACTTAATCTAAACTAAGTAAAAACACTAATATCTGAAAGAATTTTCCATGTATATGGTTTTCGATAATCGTATTTTAATCTGCGAGAAAAATAGGTGAACTTTTCGAAATATAATGATTGCGTATTTCGATGACCTGAACAACTTGGGGGGCGTTGCGAAGTGTTCCTATATGCATCAATATATATTGATTAGCTCATCAAGAGAGCTAAAAGAAATAACATTCGTCGATTCATTCCCTTTAATGAAGCATTAATTTGTGGAAACTTCCTTCAAGGCATTCTCGCATTCTCGCCGCAGACTTGCATGACAAGTTTTTCATCTCCGTCTCCGCTAACGCAAAAAATTAAAACAGAGTGGTTTATGTTGAATAAAAGATGAGAAGCGATGTTTTAGTTCCAAAAAAAAAAAAAAAAAAAAAAGATTTAGATTACATTTTTTTTTACTATCATAACTAAATATATGAATAATTTAAGCGAATATAAAAGGGACCGAACTTTTTTTAAATTTTCACGTAATTCTTTGAAATTCGCAAACAAATTATTTTAAAATTACAAGTTCATAACTATTAATAATTATTTAAGAGAATATATAACTGAGTGAACTTTTACAACGTCCAGGTCATTATATAAATCTTCGAAAATTTAGATTTTAAAATAGCAAATGACATAATTTTACTTTATCTTTCATTTACATCAATATATTTTATCAACTTTTTTTTTTCATTAATATAATATTACTGAATAAAGCCGTATATTCATTGATTTCAATACCAAATAAATACTGAGATCGTGTACTGAGATAAAATTGGCGATATTTTTCTTACTGTTACACGCGTACGGTTTCGTATTGAATGGAATGCACACAGCACCGATGACAGTTTGTTCAAATTTATTTTACCAGAAGAAACACCTTACAGCTCCTGAATTTTCCACGAAAATACTCGTACAACTCTTCTCAGTATCACAGAGTAAATCAGCAGTTACACTTCAAACAACTAAGAACGTTAAACACAAGGTAATGCAAATCGCGCCTAAAAGGCGAAACTCGCACTGATATCTCAGTACTCCGAATTCAGCTCTTGAATTACAAGTGAGTACGAAGAAAAACTGGTACTATTTGCGGTCTTATATAGTTTTCATCTGCCGCCGAGAAATCTCTAGTACCTTCCACTTCTCGAAATTACTGATCTATCTATGTAAAAAAAAGTTTGAAATTAGGCTCTTTTTTATAAATATTTTAATATTTTTTATTGTTTGTTACATAGAAATAACATACATTTTAGTATCAGGAACTGAACTAAAATGTCGCCGAATTGAGCAGCAAAAAATTGGTCGCCAAAACACTCGCTTTCGCTAAATTGGTGAGATATCGCCTATTTGGCGATATAGCCACTTACTCAAAGTTAAATAGACTTGCCCCCTGTAATATTATTTTTCCGGCACGGCATCGTCAAGCATTTCATGCTACATTATGCAAAAACACTACAATTTCGCGTATAATTTCATTAAAAGTATTTATATATATACAAAATCCGTAACATTACATATCAACATAAAATTTCACACAATCAGCATAAAATCTCACAGAAGATATATCTTTTTCAAAAATATATATTAATATAACGTTTTCAATATCTTTTTCAATATTAGGAAGCTTTTGATTCTCTGATGAATCGAATACGTGAAACTCGCTAAGATGTGAAATACGTAGAAGTAAAACATTTTGAGACTTAGCGATAATAATTAACAAACATTAAACGAAATAAAAAAATGAATAATATAAGTAAAAAATAAAGGAAACTGGATCAATTAAAATATAACTCAAACTTTAAGCAACAATGAGAAGTAATTCTTCAACATCAGAATATGACCCTATATAATAATAATATATTTAATGTTTGGCAATGCTATTTTTATTTCATATTTTGTAAAACTAGCACATTTTTGAATAACAAACTCTACGATTTGAAAGCGAGCGGTGGCAACACTTTTCGAAATAAAGCAGATTTTTATCCCCAGCGCGCGAGACTGTTGCCATTCGGAAAAATGAAGCGAAAATTAGCGTTTTCGGGTTTTTTAATTAATATCTCCGCTAATTAAAGTCGTACGAAGATGAGAGTGGTCGAAATGGATTCCCACAAATTTTTAGAATCCGAAAGTGCCTCTCTCGAAACTTAACTCTCCCCGTTCCGGAGGAGGTGATGCCACAAACAGAGGCGAACAGATTTTAATAATATAGAATTTCAGAACTCAGAATAAATCTCAGAGTCGATCATCTTGGAAACGTTATCGAGAAAAGGGTTCACTGTATTTTGATAGCTGAATGATTGCTTGGATCAGAGATATTTTTAAGTGATGAGAAGGGTAACTTTCTTACTTTTTATGAACAGAGATGAACTGAAAGGAGAAGTCTGAGATAGCCGAGGTCATGAACGAAAGATGTGTCTCTACAATTAATTTCTATGGCATAGTAGAAATTTTATGCTGCTTACAATTATGACAGCATCGTTTATGATACTCAGACTAGATTTAAAAGATATGAAAACAATAACATCTGAAAAGATCTTACACATATCAAAACTTAATTTCTCTATTCTTAAATTTAACTCGCTCATACCTATACATTCTCTTCGTGAAGCCAAGTAGAAAAGTTATAAAACAACTAAAATAGCCTGGCCGTCATATAATATTCCAGCACAATAGATCAATGAATCACGGTTGACTGAGCAAAATTGCAGCTTGTTGCCAGCGCTTTGAGGAAAATAGATTCGATTTAATGAGTTAAATCTCGCATCTGAACAAAAGAAACATTACAATCTTTTGTGCATTGTTACAGAGAATGCAAAATCGCATACCTAAAATAAACGGCGTTCGAAATACAGACGTCTGAATACATTTTCGGAATATTTACAAAAATTTCTAAACTTCCGACTCATTTTGTGGATAAAGGAGAAAATTTTGCATAAAAGAATAAGTGAGTCATTTGTCAGGAAAATGGAACAGAAGTATTGTTTAATATAGAACATTGAATAGCGAAGGTACATTTCCACATTCCTTACTTAAAATTACGTGGTGGAACGTTTAAACCAAATATTCGCATTTAAACACATTCGAAATCATTAGAAAAACATTTGAATAGAATTAAATTCTGTGCTCTTGCTCGCAGATTATTATTTATAGAATTTTATTATTCTGTATAGAATAATAAAATTCTGCTTAATTGAAGTGATGAAATAAACTCAAACTGAATCAGTAAGTCCGAAAACCATTTTTTTTCCCTTAAATGAATGCTTTTTCTCTCATTATTTAAAAATAAATTAAATACCTTTTTGATGTAAATAGAGATTTCAGTCCATTTGCATACAAACAAAGTGGTCTGTTAAATCTCTATGCTGAAGACGATATTTTTGTACTTATTTTCAGAAACGACGCGACAGGCGGTGCAATCAATGTGGTCTCACGGGGGCTTTCGAATTTAGGAATTGCATCGTGCAGCAAGAACCTAGCACCGACCCTGTCTATATTCATAATTTAATTAAAATTTTCGTTCCAATGAAACATTTAAATATCCAAAAAACGAATAAATATCAAGTGAATAACGAATATTTAACGAACCCACTCTTCGCAACTACCATTCTAAAGTTCTAATCACATATGTTTCCGCTACACGGGAGTGGACATCAAAAGGGGCAGTTCTCAGAACCCGCACATTTCCACGAAACTTACGTAGTTATAGGTTACCATTTTTACTTACTAAACAGACTTGAACGCCGAACAATAATCGATTATCGCTCAGATTGGAATCACGTAATCCTTCAGAGGCAGAACTTTCGTGTGATTGATTGCTCTCTACCCGGGACAGAGCTGCAAACGAAACATTTTTGGCGAGGTTTCGAAAAATCCTGCGAAGCCGGTACATCGTTTCCGTAGCCAGGCGGGACTTCGCTTCCAGCGGAGCTGTTTTTTGTAGGAATACTCCCGTTTAAACTACTGCTACTAGAATCTCGTTTCTCAGAAAAGTCCCGTCTAGCAGGGACCGTCACTAGATATGATAACCACTTTAGACGACCACCGTTAAAAGTAAACAGTATTTTTGAGAGTATAACATAACGAACCCATATTTAAACGACCACCTATGGTTCCAGATAATTTTGGTCTTCTATGGAGATGATCTCCCCTCCCCGGTGTCGTCTGAGGGGCAAACCCGGCGAGCTGACTAAGCTTCGGCACCAGGGGTACATAAATTGTTTTCACTAGACTAGAGCCATCGATTCTTCCGTGGTCTATTTAGGCTAGGCAGGGACCGTACGGCATTGTCAAATCAGTCCCGGTTTGTGTGATCGCTAAGAATTAGATATTAGGTAACCCTATGGACTATATTATAATATATGTACTATATTATAGTATTAGGTAGCCCTATGGAGTTAGCCACCATTAATCAAGCTCAGAGGGACTGACGTTGTCTTTGTTTATTCCGATGACCAGTTGGTGCCTGGTTGCCTTTGCCTTGCGTTCATATACCTGACTTGTTCACTGTCGCCGGGGCTTTCCTTGGATCGCCTGTAGGTGTTGAGGTGCTGCTACATGTTAAGGGCTGTTCTACAGCCTAGGCAAAGAACCTCTAAGGAGAACCTTTGGCCTAGATCAGGTTAGTTTCTACCTTCTAGTGTACAGCGTGGAGATAATCTTCTTAGAGAAGGTGATGTTCAATTCTAGTGTTTACTTATGTTTTCAGAAATACTGGTCTTTCTGACAGGTGTTCATCTATGGGAGATACTGTTATGAAAGGTAACAATGGTTCTGAACATACCTCTCTCCTCTAAGAAATCACTTCCATTGAAGACCAAAATCATCTGCAATTGTAGTACATTAAGTAAAATTTTGCAGTACAAATAAATTTTTAATCTGTGAGTAATGGAATTTTTTAATAAGGTCCAAAATAAGAAAAGCGGGTCAGTGCCATTTCTCTGAAACTTGCCATAAAAATATTTATTTATTTATTTTTCAATTATAGATGGGCATTATTTCCTATGTGGGATGAAATTATTTATTGTGCAAATTATAAAAGTATCCTCTTCATTTAAGAAAAGACTTTTGGACAATAACTAATTTTTGCACAGAAAACCGTCTAGAATCATATGTGCTTGTTTTAAAGAGTTCTTAATTTACTATTAAACTTGTTATATGAAAGAAAACTTAAATATCACAAAGCTGTTGGTATAAGTACTTTAGATTTTTTTTTTTGTAATGCCTTGGAAATCGTTATCTTTATTTTTAATACCAATATACAACCAATAGCAACAAATACTTGATTAATAAAATAAAAAAAATTAACATTAAAATAAATTAATAAGATATTAAAATCATATCAAATATCCTATTTTAATAACGCAAACAATGAAACCTTTCTAAGAGGTACCACATACGGTTCCAGATTATCTAGTGAGATGGCAGTCTTTGAAAGGCCAAGTTCAGTATAGATATTTTTTATGTTCTTATGCTTTAAACCTTTTTATGGTATGTATATTAATTCTTATGTTATATATTCTTTTTTATGTTGTGTGTTTCAAATGCGCTGGCTTTAACAAGTTCGCAATACTGTATAACTAGAACCAACGAAACCGCGTATCAAAACTGTGGAGCATGCGCGGAAGCTGGTGCATCCCTTATGTCCTTGTAGAATAATCCTAAGGTCCTAAATATTATAGAATTCCTATAAGGATTATGATTAGGTTCTAAATATTGTAGAGTTCCTACAAGGATTATGACTATCCTCGTAGGATAGTAATAGGGTCCTAAATATTTTCGTTGGGAATATCCTTATTTGGTAGGTAGAAAAGTGATTAAAATTAGAAGTTTGGTGGCGATTTGGTGCATATAAAAACCTCATACGATATTTGCAAGGGAAACAAAATTATGTCAATTTACGATGTATTTAAAAAAATTAATGTATGGAATAAAATATTATATTCCTGAATTTTCAATCATAAAAAATTAATTCAACTTCATCACATTTAGCATTTTAATATGAGAAAATGTTAGGTTCTCTGTTTGGAGGGAAAATGCACTTGTATTGAAAGAGATAGCAATGCCTCATTGATACATATCAAAATGGTGACGTTCTCATCATAAAGCTTTGTGATTTAAAGTATAAAGGTCATTAAGTCCATTCACACCTGTTTATCAGGGTTTTTAAGCCACAACTAATCAGGGAAGGGAAAGTTACGCATGCGTAAATGTATAGCTAACTCAACGGAACAGTCAATTGATATTAGTTTTTCTGGGATTAGGTACCAGGTTGCATAAAGCTGAAAAGTTAAAACACTTGGGAAAAATTCTTAGACCAATTTTTCTAACGTAGCTAGGTCTGGTTGCCTAGCAACGAACCTCGGCTTAGACCATTTGTGACTTTAAAACCACCATGTGAACGAAGCTTTATATTCTTGAAATGTTCATCATAAAACACTACAACATTAATCCATGTATTTCAACTGGATCCATCCCATATTACAACTGAATCTGGAAAGAGAAAAAGAGAGATAGATTGGTTACCTGCATGCACTACTGAAGACGATAAGGGTACATTCAAGAAACATTTTATTCATTTTGGTGACATATACCTGTTGAGTTTATTATATTTCAATGGCGTACATTCGCAAACGCGTTGTAATGCATGGACTATGCATGCCATATGATGCATTCTGTTGCAAAGAATTTGAGAGTTTTGAATGTCCTTAAAGATATGCTTGTTCTGGACTACACCATTGCATTAAAGCGTTGTACTAGTTGTTCTTACTAGGCAGTATATTTACAGCAACATTCATTTTACAGGACATACATCCAGCAAAGCAAAACATTCATTCTATACGCATACATATTTTTTTTAATTGCAAGCATACTTTACACGACTGTGACCGCCACATTCGTTATACTTGTTTTCGTACGTCTTTATTCTCACAAATTTCATATCGAATAGTTTTGCCATTTAGATTAATTTTGTTCTTTATATCCTTTTACAAATATTTTCCGCTCTGTAGATGATAATATGAATACAAAAAGGCATACGATTCAAACAAATGTTGCTTATTTCAACAAAATAACGAAGATGCTTTAATCAGTTAGTAACACTTAACATAGGCTTTCCCTCGTTATGTGAATTATTTGCCCCTTATTTTTTGTACTAATTATGTAAAATTTATTTTTTATGTATGAGTTATGCGTTGACCCACGCTTATTAGCTACACAGCAACATCTTTGATTCATATAAATACTACCTACACTTCTTACGATAAATCAAGCTGGAAGGATAGGCGATTATCACTTCACTCACACACACAAACACCTCCGTTCAAAGCATCCTCCCCGTTAGACTAGGATTCATACAAGTAAACCTGAGAACGGAACTACTGGTCAAGTCAGTCTGAGGTTGTCCCGAAATAAATAAGCAGTTTTAGTTTTTTTTTACATTTAGGTAAAGAAGTTTAAAATTCTAGCTGCATTCAAATAACTCATTTAAACTTTCAAATAATAATAATCATTTTACTGTGTTATGTATTCAATGTTTTATTTTTAAATTTCAAAATATGTATTATAAATTTTCATTTATTTATTTTTTTAATGATCTGGAATCGATGTGAACAGGAATCTAGGAAAATGGAGCATGCCTTTGCCAAGAATCGCATTTGATATCTTCCAACTGCTATGTACCGAAAATGCATATTAGTAGAAATGTGTTTACTTCACAGGTTTGATTAGTTCCTTACAATGTATAAATACCTATACATATATAATATACTAGAAAGCCCGGCGGTCATACGAAATGACCGCTGTTCTAGATATTATAAATTGTAATTAAAATGATTCTTAAGAGCCACCGCTAGCTCAATAAATAAAGGTGATTTAAATTATAAAATGTTAATTCACATGTCAAAGATGTCTTTGTACACAACATTTCTTGTGTAGATCTTTCCATCATTTTTAAGCTCGCCTTGCAGAGGAGCATCCATTATTTTTAATTTTACGTCCGTCCTTTCACGAACTCTTGAACAGACAACATAATGTTGACCGTGTCCAAATGCAGGCTCAGGTAAAAAAAAAAAAAAAAAAAAATGCCAACACGCTTAAGCATTTGGCCCTGAGACTTATGGATGGTCAAAGCAAAGGCAAGTTTTACACTAAATTGTCTACGTCTCAATTGAAACGGCAACTCTGTGCCGTGGCAACTTCACCCCATTGGTTATTGCAGTTACGCAAGCAACCAATAAACTATCTGCGACAAACACTTATGCTGTATATATATATACGAAGTATATATAGCGCGTTTCAAAAAAGTAACAGGAGTAATTTGTCTTGAGCCCATACTTCAAATTAAAGAATAAATCAAAGGAAATTAGTTTGCTCTGATTTATTATTTTATTACTTTTATCATCATCACTCTTTTCTGCAATTTTGGTTATGTAACGCCTTTGTATAAAAAGATACGAATTTCAGGTCATGTTTATGTTCACGTTCATGTAGAAATGCAAAGGGACACCCAGTATTTCCTATGAGTAAATGGGGTATAGTCCAATTGCCCTTCCATTATTTATTAAAATGTAGGACATATGCGTTACGTAATACTCAATTAAGAACATATGAATAACGAGATTACAAGAAATGTTAACAGTCGGTGCCATAGCACTTACATACTTTGGATACATATCCAGTAGTTTTATAATACTTAGAATATTTGATACTAATGTTGCTTACACTAAAATTTTGTAAAAAAATAATTTAGCGTATAACAATGAATTATATGATAAACGGATAATAATTAATAATAAATAAAATAGTGTTCGTATGAAAAAAAAAAGTCGTAACAAAACCATAACATTGAAGTGGTTTAACAAAACAGAGTTCTTTTTCTCTTATGACAAATATATTATCGTCTTTTCTGTTTTTTTCTGCAGGTATTTATCTTTTATTTCAAATTTAATGAAAGCGTTAATGTTTGTATGAGAGATTCTGATGTGTGATGCTCTTGTAAGGGAGCATGTGCTAATATAATGTTCTGGATCTCCTATTTCCCCACATACACACAAATTTGTTGTTGAAATATTCCTTTCATGTGCAAATATTCCTTCGATTCCTTTTAAATATTCCTTTGTATGTGGAGAATGGACCATGCTCTGTGAGAAAGCAATTAATATGATGGTTAGCTTTTAGACAGTTTTCAGATACTTGTGGGTTAAACTGATATAATTTCCTGCCTGTTTCTCCACATTGCCAATCATTTTTCCACATGTTTAGTTTTATATTGTTAAGTTGAAATTTTAGGTATGATTTAGGCCATAGATGAGGAATAAATGATGTATCTTCACTTATCGGCTTGTATATTCCCTTGGATGCCTACATGAGCTTTAACCCATAAGATTCTAGGGAACAGACTTGGATGTTCGTGGAGTTATTGATGATGTCTTGAACTAGTTGAGAATCATATTTATTATTTTGAAGTGCACGTATTGCAGATTGGCAATCACTAATAATATTTATGTAATGCAGGTTGCTTTCAATTGAATAATTTATTGCTAATTTTATTGCTATTAGTTCATCTCGGAAGGTGTTATTTTCCTTTGTTAAACGTGCTTTGAGTATTCTTTTTTCATTTGAATTTGTTAATATAACACATGCACTTCCAACTCCTGTTTCCATTTTTGAACTATCCGCATTGGATACGTATAGTTTGTAGGAAGTTGAAATTCAGATCAAATAAAGCTAAATATCGATGCTTATTTATGTTATAATAAATACTCATCATTTTCAGAGATCCCCCCCCCCAATGGCGAACATTAGCCATTATAGGCGTTGGCCACTACTAAAGCCGGAAGCAGTGGTCACTTTATTATGGAAGTATCTAATAGGTGGGCCAACGTTGCCTCCTATGAAGAGACAAACACACCAGACGAAGGACCTCCATCCCAGGTCCTCATTATACGGGACCCATTCAGAGTTTGGATATCCAACGTCCGTGGGACTTCGTTCTCGCGGGCGCAACCCCCGCAGTTCCCGCCCGGCTTTTTTATGAAGCATTGGGCAGAACAAAAACGTTGCTATTAAAAAACTCTGGGCACCACTCCGTCGGCATAACCACACTGTAGATAGGTGCTCTGTCCACTTTGTCAGTCCCCGCCACGAGAACTGAATAGGGTCAAACCCTCAGGAACTCAGTCGACAAATCCTCCATATAGCTCCACCACAGCCGAAGGAACAGACACGACAGTACCAGTACGGTCCCTGCCAAGCCTGAACCAACCTCAGTACAATACTCAGGCTCTAGTCCTGTGAAGTCAAATTATATACCCCCGTGATTGAGACTGCCTAGGTACAGATCCTAACCAGTACTTCCCAGGCGTTCGCCTGAGTCAACTCCCGAGGGGAACCTATGAAGAGACAGACAATTTACATTCATGCCTTCTCCGGGATTCGAATCCGGGCCTTCTATGGCAGTCAGGGTCGCTTATCACTTTTCCGTTTGGGCCGCCTTTCAGAGATGTTTGTGGACAAGAAGTAATCGACATGAGACGTTTCATTACGTTTGTTATCCACTTGATTCGAACACAATTTATATGCTTTAGCTTTATACATAAATAAAAATAGTCATTATATCAGTTTGTAGTGTACATACTGCAGTATTGCATAAGACATCTTATATCAGTTTTCAATTAACGTTAACAAATTAATTCGGAAAAAATCTTGTCATTATTACTATATATATTTAGTACTAGAAATTAGAGCCGTGTCCCATATGTTTTAATATTTGAAGGAAATCTCAAAATTGCCCACTGCCCATTTAAATAGTTTTTATCATCTATCTCCACAATCAGGTTCAATTTATTCTGTTTTAATGTTCCGCCCCCTCTCAACTACATTAAATGCCTTACTCGTCTTACCCTAGGCACGATATTGCTTTAAAATAAATTTAAACCTCCCTTAGATTACCACTCACAATTTGGTCGTCTTAGAAAGTCGTTTCCTAGAAGAAATGATGCTTGATACCGATCTTTATATACGTACTAAAAAGAACAGTGGTCATTTTACGAGGTGGTCGTCGACAGGGGCTATCGTACTGACAACTTTGATAATATGCTTTAAAATGAAAAATTCCACAGTATAGAATTCTTTTTTTCCCAGTTATCGTAACTAATCTAAATTGAAAAATGTTACGACATTTTTAAACTTGTTACACATTAATTTATCATACATCTGTTGAAATGAAGAGTTTACTGGAGTCGCCACTTGTAACTCCATTGATCTTTTCTAGGTTACATTTTATCTGATAAACAACATTCATATCAGCTTTCAGCATATGAGTGTTTCAAAAATAAACTTTTATCGCTCTGATGATATATTTCAAATAGTTTGATAAAAGTATGCCAGTGAACTACGAAACACATTTTTATGGTTAGATTTTAGCCTGCTGAAAACTTATAGACTGTTATATAACAGCAAACATATAAATGTGATGAAATTAAGCCAGACCTTTCCGAGTGCACTTTTTAAACTGAACCTTCAAAAAAGTTTTACTTAAGAAAATTACTATAAAACGGCAAAATGTCTATCTGTGAAAACAAATATCTTTCTGAAGATAACTTCAACTTTATTGACTAGACCGTCAAATACTGTACTAATGCTAGTACCTTAGTATCATAAAAATTATTAGTAATAACTATTTAGAAGAGACATCTGATCCAGAAACAATTTTCCCCAGCAACTGACTGTTAAAACTATTAAATACTGTAGTAAAAGGAGAGGAAATACAATTTCAGAGAGAAAAATAATAGTCATGCAAGTCAAGTTTGCTAAGAATTATGCCATCTAATTGAAATGCGTTTTTCCTTATTTTAAGATGTAGTATAAAAGATAGGAAATTGAAAAATTTTATTTAATGATGATGAAGATTCTTATTTAAATAGAAAATTTTCAAATATTTCCTAGTTCAATAAAAAATCTTCATTCTCATTATCAGTCTTTTAAGCCCAAAGTGACGATTTGCCCTGAAGGACTATTAATTTCATTTTGCCATTTTTGCGTTGAAAACTTTAAAAGGCTGTATCACTTTTCAAATCATTGCCACCATATATTATCGCCCTGTATTATATTTAAAGAAATTAAATAATGAAGAATCTGCATAAATGTATGCATGTTTCTCGCATTGTGATAAAACAACGGTACCTAGAACCATCAAAATTTGAATAACGTAATCTTCCATAGAATATGGGCATGTGGAAGCCCAAATTTGAATTTGAAGTTTGTTTTATTATCGATTTCAGATTTTGTAACACTTCAACGAATTTTTGATTAAAAAATTAAACGATTTCATAGCGAGCAATGGCAACACTGTACGGAAAAAAAATTACCTCCAGTGCATGAGACTCTGTATCGGAAATTCTAAAGATATTCTCATTTTAAAATTAATTTGCTATTTGCTGTTGAACTGAATTTCATAGTTTGAGCACGTAGAACATGATACTATTTAATAAATAAAGGTAACACACAAAACGTTAAAGAAACGACCCTTTGGACGTAATTTAAAATTTGAAAGCTTTCAGATATTATACATTTTTTTAGTCTAAATTTAAATACGTAAGAATTTTCGTAGAAAATTTTCTTTTCGTAATCATCTTTATCATTATCTTCATTATTATTTTATTTCGCTATACCAAATTAAGCATACAAGGTTTCGCTCTTCATAATCTATCTCTATATCATTGTGTTGTCATATATATCGCTGTGTTGTCATATGTATCGCTGTGTTGTATATGGTGCGATTTTTCGTAACTTCTCTCCTTTTGACAAACTTGTGCTTCAAATTTATAGCTATGCCGATGTTGCGAATTTTATGCCACTCACTACTTTCTTTGTGCTACTTTAAAAAAACATAATCTGGCGTATGTTATATTAATATACACTCTGTGCCCCCTTAAATAAAACAGCGGGACAATTCTATATATCTCGTCCTACTAGGCCGATTAACGAAATTTAATTCGCGTTTTTGGGTCTGGAAAGCGCGACTTAGGATATATATTAAATTTATATACAGCATTGTTCCAACACAGTTATTTTGACACAAAATCTGATTTTTTTTAAAGCGATATAACGCTTTTTTTAATATATTTCGATTTTACGACTCAAATTATGCATAAATATTAAATTGCGTAACATCTGGTTAGAAAATTACCGAGAAATTAAAAAAAATTATCTTGGCGTATTTTTTTCAGTTTGCTCTCATTTCAGACTCTCCAGGAAACATGATGGGGTCTGGACTGTGAAAGAATGTATAAATGGTTGTTACGATGATGCCCTTTAAACTTGGTGTTCAGATATTGTTCACCTGTAACATTAATGTCACTGGCATAGGTACCAACCTATTAGCAAACATAAAAAAATAAGTAATAACGCGCGGTAAAGCATGTGTTATCATTTCATCTAGCCTCTTCCTTTATACACCTGCCCCCCACTAAATATCTCCCCCCGACTAATCCATAATATTAAAAATGCTTCTTGGAATTTTTCCGTTGAGAAACTCAGTGCCACTTTTGAATGCTCCGAGGAATTTTCCATCTTCTAATGCTGATATAGGAAATTGAAAAAAAATGATTAAAAATTGCACATGTTTTGTAATATGATTTATGATTAAGGAACTAATAGAGAATTGTGTAAATCGGAGTACTGGATTGTATGCAGATTAAAATTCTTCCTGAAAGAATCTTTCTCGAATCAAGTTCTTACGTGCGCTTGGCCATACTAAATCCCCTAGCCTTTTTTACCGTGTCTTTTATCCCAGATGATATTTTACAAGAAGAAGAGAAATGGTTAAAATAAGAAATAAATTGTATATTATTTGATCGAAGTTTTCTAATTTATATTTTGTGTTTAAATTGCTAGAGATTTAAAGCTGAAGATTCATTTATCATATGTAGATTTAATTAGGAGTTTGGAGAAATTAAGAAATAACAGCACCGAATTCTCCACGACAGATTTGATGCAAACTAAATTTTGTATGTGGAGCTATTTTTGGAGTTGGAAGTTTTCTTCGAACTAATCGATAAATGCGTTACGCAGTGGAATAATTCTTCTTTTAATTCGAATGTAGAATTTTAATTCATTTCTGATTCTGATGCAAAATTTTGATCTCTCTTGCTGTTTTTCTCAGTGATGAAAACTGTAAGAAGGATATAAAATACAACGAAAAATAAAGCTTTTGAAATAAACTTGATAGAAACCGTGAAATAAATGTTACCTGCTCGTACATATAAAATTTCGGGTTTTTCTTGGATGTAGTATTAAGTATACTGTAAAAGATCTAACTGCCCAGGTATTACTTATAAAGCTCACCGAAAATAATTTAGGTGAGTTCGATTGAAGTTTAAGAACGCACGTTTCTTTTTGAATAAAATTAAATGATTAAAGTAATGAAAGATCTCGGCCTGAAGTCTTTCATTATAAGGAAACAAATATACAGTAACATGATGAAATTTGCTCAGACAGACTTCAAATACGTCTAAACTTCAAATACGTCTATTTTGGAAATTAAAAATTTCTCCTTCGGCGTGAATAAGGGCAAACCTTTTATGGCGAAACTTTTTGTAGAAAGCCATCATCTTTGAAAATAGCTATATTTTTTAAAACAGAAAGATAGGCCCAAGGGACATTAGCCCAAATACTCTCGAAATGTGTATGTGTATGTTAATGGAAGAAACGTCCTTTAGGCGTAATATAAAATCTGAAAGCTTTCAGATTTTTATTTTTTTAATTTTACTGTTTATTTATTAATTTTTTGTTGGCAATTTTTGTAACTCTGTATAGTTTTTGTAACACTTTGGAACTGCATAAATAGAATAAATTGAACCGAAGATATCAAATTATCGTGTTTGCTTACAAAATTTTATTGTCAAGTTCACAGCACATATGGCGATTTCTCGCCAATTTTGCGATATTTAGAAGTTTCTGAAAATGCGTTTTGAGATTTTAATACCGATTTTTAGAAGGTTCAAGAGAAAATCTGAAGAAATATCTCTGCAGTATCCTACTATATCTGCAACATTAAATCCACAAATTTTAATCAATATGCTTTCTTAAAGATGATAATTTTGTAATTATTCCAGCCTGAGATGAGCTATGAGCTCATTAATGATGAGCTTTTCACGATTTATGAGTATTAACTTTTCTACACTCTTGATTAATGCTGTGATTTAAAATAATAATAATAATAATAAATAAAATAAAATAAAAATAGTCTTAAGGCAGGTAGTGAAAATATCTGATAGATAACTATATACTTAGGTCTATATGTTGAATTATGGCAAATCAGGCTTATCTGTTCTACGGAAAGGATATTTTGATGGAGGACTTTCGAAGGAAAACTGATTCATATCTACGTTACTATAAAACGTCTCAGGAGCTAGCTCATTCGATTCGTCGGAACTCAAAGAGGGTCGAATTACTAAAGTTTATCGATCTTATCGACTGGACTTCTACTCGGACATATATTTCGGTAGTTAGAACGGAAGGTTATGCTCATGCAACTAACAAACTATCCTTATAAACACCAATGATGTAATCCGTACCGTGTTTTCTTACATATGTTCGGAAGTTATCTTCATTAATTTTTAAACAGTACTAAAACGTTTTAATCGGAGTTTTAAATATCTCCAAATTATTTAAATTTAGTAAACAAACAGAATATGAAAATTAGGGCTGTGTCTTTCATTTATATAAAAGAATTCCGTTCTTTTTGTTGCATGTATGTATAATATTTCTATTATATCATGGCAAACGTAACTAATGGTAATGTTAATGGAAGAATATTAATCATAGCACATGAACAGAAAATTTTAACTAAAACAAGGACTCTGTTAAAGAGCATGATGCGGATAAATGACTGAGAGAGGATTTAAAAAAAATCTGATGTGTACACTACATGACTTCCTTGTACGGAATATTAAATTATATGCATTTTTTCTTGCATTTCATTTAAACTTATTGGATTGAATTAAATCTACTTCGCCGACAGCGCATAAACCACAATAGAATAAATACATTCTTTAAAATTCACTCTAGTATTAGTTTACCATAGCGACACTCTGGCGCTAGATTCACTTAATAGTATTATATTTCTTTCATATTATAACTCATAATGCACAAAATTTATATCATTTAAAGAATAGAATTATCTAATCGTTGCCATATGTTCTATTCAAATACTATAATAAAGCTAGAAAGATGTATAAAAGAAATTAAGAAAACAAAAAAAAAAAAAAAAGAAAAGAAAAGAAACAGTTTTTCACAGATGATTGAATATTTCTCATTCAATTAATTCAGTTCTCACTTCGCGAGAAGGCAAAAATACATAAAAACTCAAAATATCTATATTAAAAATTACGAAGTAAATCTTAAACACATATTTCCTCGAAAAAATTCCAGAAAGAATTAAGCATGATTTAATTGGCAATAATAAATGAAGGCGTTATCTTTGCTGTTGCGAAGCTAAGTTTCTCTAGATTGGCAACAAATCCACTAGTCTCCTGTTTTCAAATGTAGACATCAATGGCCGCCATCAGGAGAAGTATTAGGCTTAGCGGCACTTAAACAACTTTAAAATTGTTGATAATTCTAAAAATATTGCATAGAGATTTACTAAAGGCATAAAAACCTTAACCGGAAGATAAGAAAAACATAATTCAATCATTTTTAAAGCAAAAAATGTACAATTTACAAATATATAAGAGTAAAGAAACTGAGATCCCTGAGCCGGGTAACAGAGTGGATATATATATATAAATATATTTATATACGTTTGGTGCGGCCGATTGCAACCAAAATACGAAGTGCACATCTACATGTTATAGCAGTCCTATATACAAAATTTCAACGTTGTGAGGCTACTCGTTTTTGAGTTATGCGAGATACGTACGATACGTATGCGAGATACGTTATGCGAGATACGCACAGATACTAAGAAAAAATTCACTTCAGAATTCATCAGTTTCATTCAGTTTTATAATTTTGGGAAGGGAAAAAGAGTCTTTTATTCTGTCCTTACGTACAGATGTCACGCAAAAAGACCATTAAATTGCATTCGATAGCGGTCAAAATGGATATTTTCGTTGAAATATGCTGCCTGAAACTTTTCGCGATTACAATACTTCCTTTTTACTTCGTACAAGGAACATATTTTTATTATGAAAAACTGTTTTTCTTCGTACAAGGAAGTAAAAACAGTCTTTCATAATGTAAATATGTTGCAATATTCACAAGGACAGTTCAAATTTTCAACCTATGTAGCATTCTTGCTTAAGGACATCATATAGTAATAATAAAAAAGCTTTCCTTTAAAATTATCCTGCCGCATTTTATTTATTTTTATAATATAGACAAAAAATATTGTACATTATATTTCAATTTACAGTAAAAAAGCATAACTATAATAACATCATTAAGTGCAGGAAATATCTTGCATTAAATTATTACATTTTTCGTTCTCTGCGTAAAATAGAACATTGCTGATTCATTTTGTTGTTTCATATTTTTATCCCCCGTAAAAAGCAAATGACTAAATAAATTAGTAAAAATAAAAATAAAAAGTAAAGTTCATGAAGAAAATTTTTAAACAGAGTGCTAAAAAAACTGTGCCAGAAACATGAGCCAGAAATCCCTGCAATGCACATACCATACCATACGCATGAAATTCTAGAACGTTTTCTACATAATTAATCGAGAAATCCCAAGATAAGAAATCTATTCGAGGTGAAAATGCTTCGTTCAAAGAACACGCTAACCATTTCCTGCAAAAGATGTTAAAACTTATCTCCGGCCACATATAAATTACAGACTGAAGTGTCAAGAATCTGAATTATGGTTCACATTCTTCCTACATAAATACAACCGGTTTTATTAACATCTATCTGCCATCTCCATAATACTAATTTCCTACCTAATAAATAAACTCGTAAGTCGGAAGTACTTATGAGTGAAAAACAGCTAGAAAATAATAATTAGTGATGTACTGATTAATGTTGTTTTTGCCAGGTAATTTTGCCGTGGCTTGTCTATTATGTAAATAAAATGATTACAATAGATTCTTTTTAAAAAGACTGAAATTGAGCTTTATTTAAAAGTGAAACAACTGTTAAACTGTAAGTATCATGTACTGCTAATTTATTACACTAATACCTTATTTTTTAGCTTTGAAAATACTTAATCTGCCCGAAGTTTATAATGAACACTTCCCGCGCAACGGAGGAGATTATTTAGTTGAAAGACAGTTGATGCTGCATAAGTTCAACAACCGCTAACATAACCTTAACTAGCATTCTACCCAAACACTTGCTCTTCCAGCAAAGATGTAAACTAGAAAAGTCGATGAGGTATAGCTAATAACTTATGCTATTCCATTCACTCAGAACCGGCCTTAGACATTTTGACTGGTGCAATCTCTCTGGGTCTTAGATAATGAATGCTATGCGGAGCCTTCCTAAGTTCTAAACGTTTTGACGGTCCTGCAATTTGCTACGTAGTGCGTTCTCTAAGTTGTAAAAAAGGTGCCGTTCGTAAATTTTGTTGCTCGTTACTTCTCTGAATTCTAAAAATTTCGCATCCCCTAAATTCCGCCGCACGGTGCGGCCGCATCGCTTATATTGGCTCGATCACCGTACTCTGCTTCCACCACTCTGCGGATCACACTGCAATTCACAGCTATACATCACAAGGCGGATCACATCAGTTTTCAGCGACTTGTGCTATCCTACTCCTTCACGAAATTTTTTGCGTGTCTCGCAAGAGTAGGATAATTTTCATAAGGTATCAGATAAAATGAGCAGCCACGAACGTATGGATAACGAAATGAGATGGAGAATTGACAGCAGACTGGAGACAGGCCAAACAGGAGGCAGGCCAAACAAAAGCGCAGGTTGACTACAAAGCTAAATGTAACGCGCAGCGTCGTCTGCAATTTTTGGAAACAGTTTCAGAACATTGGATCGATATAGAGATAACCTGGAAAAGATCGACCAAGATTCATGACAACGAATGAGGATCGCTATTTGGCACTTCCAGCGCGATGACACAGGACTGTTTACAGCTCTCACGTGAGCTGCATGCTACCGCTGGAACCCAAGTTTTATGGTCTACAGTTGCCCGAAGGTTTTGTGAGATAGGGCTGTATGCCAGAAGACCCATTGTTTTCATTCCCTTCGCTGCAACACACAAGAAAGTGCATCTTACATGGTGTACACAATATGCACCTTGTAAAGACTTCAGTGGAGCACCTTGCTTTTTACAGATGAGTAGAGATTAAGCCTGGACAACGATTTTCTGCGTAACTGTATCAGGAGAGAGCCTAGAACACGATCCCATTTCTCCCTCATCAGAGAATGTTGGACGGCCGCATACCCCTACATATGTTTCAGAAAGGCTTCCTGATTGTTATGAGATACACAGAGGAGATCTTAGAGTCCTATGGTCGACGCTCCAGTGGCGCAGTTGGTCCTGAGTTCCTGTCAATAGACAACAACGCTCGTCCACATAGAACTCAGCTGGTCGACGATTACCTGAAAAGTGATGCTATTCGATGCATGCATTGACCAGCCAAATCGCCTGACCGGGACGCTCTTGGGAGAACAATTTCATCTCTCTATTCCCCTCCAGAACCAGTTCGAGGTTGAAAACTGCTTTGCTGCAGGAGTAGGATCGATTGCCAAAGGGACTTCTCAACTGCCTCTTGTCCAGTATGCCACCACGGAGCATGACCTGTTTGCAAGTGACACAATACCATAACCCATATTAGACTTATTTTCAATTCGATATCATAATGTGGATTTTAAACATGTTTGAATTATGAGTTTCTTGTCTAACAGTAACATCAGAACAAGTCCAAGAAATTCGTTGAGGCAAGGAGTGCAAGATTGCGCCTGTGGTTGGCAAGAGCCTTGAGCACCAAGCAAGTGACAGTACACATTCTTGCCAAATTTTATTAAAATCTATCCATTAATTTTTTAGAAAATCGACATAATGCGCCCATTCTCCTAATTTTGCACACGAATGTATACATTTATTCGATTTTCAAAGTATTCTGTTTACAGGTGCGAAGGTATGTATGTTATTAAATCTGAGTTATAACGAAATAAGCTGCAATTAGAAGTAAAGCCAGTGCAACCGATGCAGTCGACCTAGGCAAAAAAATTTTTAGACTTTACAAAAGTAACCGGCAGCAAAATTTAGAGATGAACAAATTTTTAGAATTGAGGGAAATGTTCTGTGCAGCAGAATTAGGGAGGTGCCGGAAAAGAGAAGAGGACCCCCAGAGATTGCATCGGGTCGCGAATGTTTAGCGCTGGCCGTTATTAAAAAGAGAGCTGCTAATTCTAAAAGCTATTTCGTGTTTAAACTTAGTAGATTTTAGGGTCTAAATCTAATTAGAAGATAACTAGTTAACTGAATTTGTCCTCTGAAAATCTTTTTCAGCTCAGGCCATTTTCAAAACTCACGGGCTATGATAATATTTCGTAACTTAGGCGAAATAGCCCTGAATTACTGAAATCTATGGTGTAGACGTAAGAATCAACATTATAGAAATTGTTATCTATATTACTGCGAAATACAACGTAATGTAATGTATTATTTCTTCCAGTAATAATGAGAGTCATATAAGAATATTATATAAAAAGCATATTTTGAAAAAAATCTGATGCCATAAGAAAGAAAGAAATCAAACGAAATCTGGGAATTCAAACGAATAAACACCTCGAAAAGGTTTTCTTAAGGTTGTTTAATAATCAGTTTCGATAGTAGGGTGATCACATTTACCAAGAAGATTAGAATCGCCCTGTGCTTTATAACAGCTATCTTTAAACTTTTTTGATCGTGTACCCATAAGATGAAAATAATTATAAATTGCGCCTCATGCAATGTAATTGTACCCCATATTATACATAAACTGACAACCCTTTGAGTCTCTTGCAATTTTTGAAGCATATTAAATATTTGAAAATTTGTATATTGATTATTATATTCTCGCTTTTTTCTACTTTTCTATATCCTATTTCTTCATTTTTATCGCAATTTTTTCAACATTTTAATAGCAATCTTGTTTTTAATTTAGGTTTTACTTTGGAAGCGTTATATTTTTTACACTAAGGCATAATTCTTAGTCCTTTGTTTAGTTTACAGCTAAAAGTGTCAGATGATTTCTGACCTTCAAATTATTTTGCTTTTTTAAAAATTTAATTAAAAAAGGTTTTTCTTTGAAATTCAAAATTCTTTGCTCTGTAGCATTAAATTCACCTTTTGAGGGATGGCTTTCTAGACTAGGTTTCTAGTTTCGCCAAAGAGGCCAAATTGGAAACCCTAGGCGTCTTAGATTCTAAAGGTTATTTTCATTGTTTCGAACTGGTGTTTAATAAGAGGTTCTTGAAAAGTTTTTTGTAACATTTTTGCTACATTGTAGATAATTTTTCATTTTAAGGAATTTATTTATTCACTGAAGGTATTTGATATTTTCACTACTTTTTTTCTTAGTATTATGGGTAAGTTTTTTAATTTCGGAAAGGTTCATTTGACATTCAAAGAAAATTTCATTTATGATTTTACTTTTTATTTTTGCTTTATTTTCCCTTGCTTTCGGGAGGATCAGAGTTTTCGAGTGAACTGTTAGATTAAAAAATATACTGAAATGGCTTATCAGCTAATTCTGGATACAGAAAAGCAAGGATTGGAAGAAGAATCGTAATTGGGTCCGATGTATCCCCAACCTGATGACGTTAAATCGGAGTTAATTGGATGCCTCTCCTTTCTTTTCCTTTTTTGTTGTTTTTTCCTTTATTTTTGTTTTTTCTTGTGACGGTTTTATTTTAATTTCTCTTTAACATTTTTACAATTCTTATTCTACATAAAAGATTTACAGAAATTTATTCATTATGAATTTCAATTTTTGGTCTTTGTGAAAAATTAGTTCTAAATTTCTATCTTTATGTGTTTATTGACCAATTTCCAGCGGCATAATGCGCGAATATACTTGGAATGATTATATATTTTAATATAAAATTTTTTTATATTTCTGTAAGATATATTTATGCGATATTATATATGTGTGCTCTAAAGTTGATACATTTATGATGTTAAGCTCCCCAGATGCTGGTGAAACCAGTTGCAGAGACTAATGAAGATCATCATGCTCACGTGATACACAAATGGTCTTTGACACCATTGCCGAGTTTCAGTTGTTACTTTAGACTTAGCGATAAGTCGGCTAACGTTTACCTAGCGTTTAGACACTTTGAATGATACCTAAACACGTTAAACTCTACAGCGTAAACAGAAGCTATGCAGAATAACAGCAATAAATATCGCAATAACACGCATCATTTATTTTAAGCGGAGTGGGCGGGGATACAGGTAAAAGAAATAAAGCGCGCACGGAGGTGTAAAGACTTTTCAGTACTCCATAAATAGAATACGAGTACTTAAGTAGGAATTTTTTTCCCTCGCATTATTCGTATGCACCGAAATAGATTTCAAATTCTTACCACCAAACAAACAGAATTCCCTGCACGTTATATTACGAAAATTCCAGAATGCATTCGAACATGGTTACGAATAAGAATTACGAAAAATCCGAAATAAGAGCAGCTTTGTTAAGATAAGGTATTCTTATCATATCCTGATGTAATCCGTTTCGACGCTACTTCTGAAGATAATTCGCTTTTTTCCTTCTTATTCCCATCCGCGTTTCCTTCGACGCTATGATAAAATTCTTACCTACGAAATGAATTATTTTCCGACATGATTCTTTATACTGATAAGAGCCTAAGAATTCGTTATATAAGATCGAGGAAGTTCTTAGGACTTTTGCCGAGTAATTTTGTTACAGGATCAAAAAATTACATACAGCTACCACTAATTTAAAAAAAAAAAAAAAAAAAAAAAAAAAAGTCATATGCCGCAGGAAATTGGTCAAATGAAAATTTAGAATATTTCGATGGCGGTTGTTTTCTTTCAAACCATTTTAAGCCATTTTACATAGAGGAAAATTTAGCCATCTTACATACACGATAGAGATAAAACAAAAGAAACAATTTCTGTATTCTAATACGTAGTTAG
Source organism: Stegodyphus dumicola (assembly GCF_044657685.1). NCBI lineage: Eukaryota > Metazoa > Arthropoda > Arachnida > Araneae > Eresidae > Stegodyphus > Stegodyphus dumicola. Next base: position 46,018,516 of record NC_140779.1, read on the forward strand.
TGCACCATTAAAATCTACGTTAACTGCGTGCAGTATTTAAGGAAAGATGGTAAATAAGCTTTCAAGGTACCGCAGTATATCTAATATTCAACTCAGTATATATTCAGAATGAATATTATTCATTACCATAAAAATCTTATCATTCCATTCTGATTAGAAAAAAATTCTACGCAGACGATTTATGATTTCTATTCTATGATCTCATGCAGTACTGTCTCCAAATCCGCTTCTTTATAAATATCTTATATATATATATATATTCGTTATAAATATCTTTATCAGTATCTTACACCAAAATAAATTTTTAATACAGGAAAAAGAGGCCCATCAGAAGCCGAGTGGTAAAAGTCGCTGAACACTGGTAGTTCGGTTAAGGGTTCGAATCCCAGCGAATGGGCTGGCTATGGGCGTTTTCGTGATTATCCCCATGTGTAACATGGATACGAGCCAGTTTTCCTTAAAAAGACCTCCACGGGTCATGCCTTTCTTTCCGAGTCGTCCTAAGGGCATGCGATAAGTAAAAAAAAAAAACACCACATATATATGTATATGTGTAATAATAAAATTCCATAGTCAAAATTACACTTAAAGTTCTAACTGTATGTTCTTTTTCATTTTTTAATGGCGACGTTCTCTTATTTGAAAGTACGTGGAATTAAATCCACAGCCCCGTAGTCAAGTTGTTTTTCGCGCTTTTTCTACACGTACAGTTTTAGAATGTTCTGGAGATATTTAAAGCGAATGGATTGGCTGACGAGGCTGACGTCATTTCTTGGAAGCTCCGCCTTTCCAGAGGCTATAAAAGGACTCGCAAAAGAATATCGGGGGCTTTTCTTTAATGCAACGATGCAGTAAACTTCACACAAAAAGTTTATTAGTAATTCTTTTTATTTACTTCGGATATCTGATTTTGTAACTGCTATTTCTCCTGAATAATAATAAATGGATCCTGTTTTTTAAACTTATCGTCTGATAATTTAAGCTACGACTACATCTATATTTCTTTAACGATCTTTATTCTGGACAAAAGCTGGTACATTATATATATATATATATATATAGAAAAAAGAAATGGTTTGAACGTTACAAAAAGTTTGTTAAATAAGATCGACGGGATCATGATGAAATACTGTTGTTGTTGTGTGACTTAACTCACTTGTCTGACAGTAACATCAGTACGCTTACGAAGTTCATCGTGGCAAAGAGTGCAGACTTGCGCTTTGTCTTTGACAAGAGACTTGAGCACCATAGAGTACGACTGTGCTCAGTTCCTGCCCCAATTTGCAAGGAGAGCACCCCGGGACCGGGGACGGATCAGGAAGGTTTCCCATCCTTCCCCTATCACCGACCTCTCGAGAGGACTTTCTGTTTGCCTCATATTTAGAGTGCAACATGTCGCATACACACTATATATATTTACAAACATCCATGTCTTCTCCAGGATTCAAACCCACGTCCTTCGATAGGGCACACGGCGTCGCTAGCTACTATCCTGGTTGAGCGACATGGTGAAATGTAACACTCTAAATGCTTCCAGCCCTGTCTTCCCAAAGGAGTCTCGTCTGTGTGCATAAATACGATTGTCCCATTTGGAATTCATTGCATTCAGTGTTTTGAAGGAGCAACATAATATTTTTTGTTATGTAATCAATTGAAATTGTACTTGGCACTATTTACAAGTACAGAAGAGTGGCACCGAGTCTGTGGCAAGTACTTGCCTCAGATAAAATTAAAGAAGCGCCGAAAATTAAAATACAGTATTTGATTATGCTAAAAGTGAAGGTGATAGGGGGGAATATTTGGTTTTGAGGTGCTTTTTTTAGTTAGAAAAAAAAAATAATATTAGGGAAAAAAATATTTTGTTTACCTGAGATGTTATAATTTGCTGATACAACTCTAGAATGAAGGTATATTTCGCATTATCCTTTTAAGGATTAGCCTAAAATAGAATCCTTTAATCTCTTATGAGCCGTGCCTACCAGTGGCTGAGCGGATAAAATTGCTGATCTCTGGTAACATCGTTTCGGTTTATTTAATTATGGCAAAGCACTCGAGGGCTATCTGCCTAAGGGGAGGGACGCCTTCGTGGAGGACTATGTGAGGGAAACTGGCTCGTATACACGTTAATACATGAGGAAATCCACGACAGTATCCATGCAGTCATCCCGTTCTTTGGGATTCGAAACACAGATCGAACTACCAGCGAATTTACAGCTCGGCCGCTGGTAAACGATCTCTGGTAATTCGGTCTGGGTTCAGTTTCTAGTGAACGCTCTGGATGGGCGTCTTCGTGTTTTCTCCGTGTGCAACATGAATTAATATCAACTTCTTTCGAAATCCTTTACAATGCATCCTTCAGGCACATAGATCGACCTTGCAAGCTTTGCAATCATTAACCTAACAAACAACATAGGTGCAAAAAGAAAGAATATGTACGACAGATATACAGCAAAATATATATTATTATTGTTTTATTTAAAGCCTTGTTGCTATTCCCGTATTCTATTTGTTAATATTTTCGCTCATAATGTATCAATTAAAATCAAGCATATTTATTTATGGATATGTGTATCGCGTCATATACAATATCCGCGGTGTAGCTTTCGAAACACGATTTTCTGCGCAAGCCCTGTATTGTAACCGTGATAGCTGAATACCGTTCCCTACAGAATTTTGACAGGATTGTTACCATCAGTGTCACAAGTTCGGCCTCATAAATCTACCAAATTTGAAACCTGCCCATTGCCGGTTCACAGATATAGAAAAATAGGCTGGACTGGAAATCCCTGTATACCTTTAACCACAATACGCCAAGTTCCCTTAGACATTATGTTCATCTCGTGCAGTACTAGGATACCAAAGTTAGAACGAAGCTTAAAATAAAATAAATAAATAAGTAAATTTCATTAATTTTTCTAAACCAGCTCAGTAATTTTAAAATTTTCCAATTTTTATTTTCAGCCAAAAAAGCTTAAAAACCTTCTTTAGTGTTGTAAGTAATATGCAGTCGAAATCCGATATCAGGGCACTCGTACAAAATACCTTAGCAAATGTCCTTTTTGATTTAACGTTTTCATCAATACAATTATCATCACAAGCGTAAGCTTTTGCATATAAATATCGAACCAGAACTTAAATTCAGCCGGTGCCCGGCTTCACTTATCAGTTTTTGAGTTGAGTCATAATTCAAAGTCGGAGCCTTAGATAAAGTAATTTTCTGTATTTTTATTTATTATTTCACTAGTTGTCATTAATTTAATTTATTAATTTTTTATATCTTTATTGTGCATTTAATTTTAAATATTCATTAGTAGCTCAAAGGGCGTTAGTTCAGAAGGGCTATTAATTTCGTTTTGGCATTTTGTTGCTTTTCACTTTTCAAATTGTTGCTACCAAATATCATCGCCCTGTGTTACATTTAAAGAAATTAAATAATGAAGAATCCGCATAAATGCACGTATATTTCTCGCATTATTATAAAACAATGGTACCGAGACATCAAATTTTGAATAATGTACCTCTCCACCCGAATATGGGCATCTGGAAGCGCAAATTTGGAATTTGTTTTATTATCTATTTCATATTTTGTAAATTTGTTTGTTTTATTATCTATTTCATATTTATGAGTTTTTGATTAAGAAACTCAAACGATTTCGAAGCGAGCAATGGCAGCACTGTACCGAAAAAAATACTTTTATATCCAGCGCGCCGAAACTGTGTATCGGAAATTCTAGAGATATGCTCTTTTTATATTATTTTGCGATATTGCTCTTGAATCGAATTTTATGGTCTGCGAAGAACATGATATTTAATAAATAAAGATAACACACAAAACGTTAAAAAACGCCCCTTTGGGCGTAATATAAAATATAAAAGCTTTTAGATTTTTTTTACTGTATTTATCTTATATTAAATTCTTGTGATGGCCTTCCATAGAACTCCGGCACTTCGAATTTCAGAAATTAAGCTCTGATCGGCATCATCTTATACTCCTCTTTGATGTTTTACTGGCACCCTGAAGGGTAATGACAAGTTAAATAGAAGAAATTAACAGGACTTCTTTCTTTCTTTTCTTTTCTTTTCTCTCTTTCTTTCTTTTTTTTTTTTTTTTTTTTTCTTTTCTTTAAACCCTGGAAGCTATTAGAAGTATCTCCCTGGGGTTATATGCACAAACTGATGGCGCGACAGGTTTGAAATGGTTCGGATTATGAGAGTTGCCGGACCACAAAGGACCGTCTTAAAGAGGTGCTGCTTTAAATATTGAAGAATGCAGTAAAAGTTTAATAGTGCGGCATCTAAACGTTCAGCACAGTCAATAATTCGTTCCCGTATATCCGACATGAGTCACGAAGGAGCGAGTCATTCAGAAATAATCTCGAAAGCATTAAGAATTTGCTTTTGGGCTAGCATCATCGTAGATAAATATTAGGTAGCGAAAATTTGTTGAAGAAAATAAAACTATCCCTATGATTAAACACCCTGAATTGTTGAATTCAAATACAGTACAAAGTCCGTAATCCGGACTCCTCGGGACTTCGGAGATTCTGGATTAGGGTTTTTCCGGATTATAGATCATCAATTTAAATCTGGTAAGATGGGTTCTAGAAAAAAAGCCCACAGAAATAATGCTCACAGAAAAATGCTCACAGGTATAAATGTTCACAGGAAAAAAGCCCACACAGAAATATGCCCACATAGAAAAAAGCTCACATGGAAAAATGCTCACTTAGAAATATGCTCACACGGAAAAAAGCTCACACAGAAGTATGCTCACATGGAAATAAGCCCACTGATAAATAATTCACATAGAAATATCCCTACATTAATGAATCAATAATTAATCGATTTGAACATCGAACACCTACTTGAATTTTCTAAAAAAAAAATTATTTAAATTACCAAAACATCTATGGTATACATTTCAAAAACTTTATAACTTATATGTAGATTCAGTTGCTACATAAGATTAACAAATGGGTCGTTTTGAATTAAGGAAAGGAGAGGAGAAAGGAAGTAAACATAAAAGAGGATTATACAGTAAAACATTATTATAATTTTAATTGTTAAAAAATAAAAAAATAATAAATATAAGTTACACATTTTTAATATAAACATTTAGAAGAATAATGAATAATGAATGAGAATTTAGAATGATTATTTTATTTAAATTACTGAAAATATTTAATTTTATCATCGATTTCATCATAGTTTCTCACATGATTCACGATTACCAAATGTAAGGTTTTCATGTTTTCTTTTACTTCAGCACACCCTGTATTTACATTAGCTAATAACAAACGCTGAGAGGCTAAATCTTTTTTCAGTTCGTCAAATAAAACCCATATACTGGGATGGCTACAATTAAATAATGAATTTAGTGCGTTGTGAGAGCCTTCGCAACAATTTGTGGTTTTAGGAAATTTTTCGAAGGCTGCTTCATAATGTTCAACTGAGAGGCATCATCAAAGTGCCTTAAAATGTTTATTTCTAAAATTTTAAATTTCTGCAGAAATTTTACAACTTTTTTGGCTCAAAACTTGACTAATTATCTTCAAACATCAATTTCCAAATACACATCAAAAGTATGCAAAAATAGAGTAAAGAAACAAAAATTAATTATTAGCAATTACAGGAAAAAAAAATGTCGTACAGGGGTAGTAGTATAAAATATTACAGTACATGCAAAATTTTACTATAGTTTTCATGCTTTTATTTATCGCCCCTGAAAAGGTTAATGTGAGCATTTGTCCATGTGAGCTTTTTTCCGTGTGAGCATATTTCTAAGTGAGCATTTTTCCATGTGAGCTTTTTTTTATGTGGGTATATTTCCTTGATGGCCTTTTTTTCTGTGAGCTTTTATACCTGTGAGCATTATTCTGTGAGCATTTTTCCCGTGGGCATTTTTCCAGTCACCGGTAAGGGTAAGATGGCATGCAAAAATTATACAATTAAAAATATGAAACCGTAATTTATGAAATAAAGAGCAATTATGATCTAAAGTTATCAATTTTTACAAAAAAAGAAGCTTAATATTTATTTGTTTACTTTATTAAACATTTCTTTCAACGCGCGCATGCGTAATGTATGCGCATTCTTTACGCGCATGCGTAAAGTTTGTGGCTTTAAGGTCCGGATTATAGATCATTCCGGATAATGGACGTCCGGATTACGGACTTTGTACTGTATGTTCTTTCAAGAAGGGTTCACCAGTGACCGAGAGGAACACTGGTATTATGACCCACGTTCAAATCCCAGCAAATGACTTAACTGCATGGGGTGTTGTCATGGCCTTAACTCGAGTGAATATAAGGCAGTTTCTTTTAGAAAGTTCTCCACAGTCTCTTCCCTTAAACAAATAGAGTACTTTGCCATAGTCGAATAATGCAGTCCTTCGACCTTCCTGTAGTCATATTTGAGGATGAAATTTCCTGATTCGATTAAGAAAAGCAAAGATGAAACATTTTTGGCAAAGTTTGCTGGTGTCAAAAGTGAAGAATGACAAGGAAAAAGATTTAATTAATATTACTTAGTGCAAGGCTCTAAGTAGCATTTTAAATACTTTTGTGAAATTTGTGTAGCATGCTAACCACAAAGCGGGTAGAAAAGGAATGAATCGTCACATTCTCCTGAATAATGTTTTGAGATGAAGGTACAGATACAGTTTGAAGCAAGGCGGACACCTGTTCATTCCCATAAGTATATATCTGGTGTCGCAGAGCCAAACTTCCGTCCGTTTTCGCGTCCGAGAATTTCCATCCTTACCATCAGACTCCCGAAAGTACTTTCATCTCGCCGTGTATTTTGAGCGCCCTTGGCCGCACAGGCGCACAAACATCCATCCAGGATTCGGACACAGGCCACTGGTACGGCAATCAGCGTCTCTAACCACCATACCGGTTGGGAGGCTAAAATAAAGGGTTTTTTAAGTGTTTATACAGTGGGCTAGAGCGTCGAGCAGCTGCACCACAGGTCCAGGGTTCGATCCCCGGGCTGGGCAAGGTTGACTCAGCCTTTCATCCCTTGAGTGGGTCGATAAAATGAGTACCAAGTTCGCTTGGGGGCTAAAAACCAGGGGTCCTGCGACAAGCTGACCCAGGACATATGTTGATGCACTCCGTGGCGCATATTTCACAAGTGCACATGTGTGTAGCCACCGAGGGAGTGGCTTCTAGGATGGACCAATGAGCATCCAGTAATATTTCTGTCATGTCACATGACCTTTCGCACGCTTTATGATTTAAGCGATATGGATGAAAATATTTTGTTACGCAATTTTCTGTACATCGTCTATTTCTTCTGAAAATTTTCATTACAAACACATGTTGGATACTCCGCAAAAATATTCATGCGAAGTATTACTTAATAAGTGATAAATAAGACGAAAGAAATATGTGACGCACATCTGAGCCCAAATGCTATCTTTACATAAAACTATGCATATGAGAAAAATATTTACACCAGTTATACTATATGTAAATAGAAGTCAGCACTTTTTATTTCAATCTATATAAAAAAGATGTTATAATAATAGCCAATGCAGAATTTTATTCAAAGTGAACTTTTCTAATTTGCATTTGTAATTCACTAATTTGCATTTAGTGAGTTAAATTTCACATTTAATAACTGCTCTTAAATATATTGTCTACACAAGAAATACTCATCTAACAGAATGAATTTATCTTACTCACAACGAATATATTCAATTTATTCACATGTAGCTTTTAAAGTTAACAATGGATATAATCAGATCATACGCAATATGTATTCTGAATCTTACACTTTCAAAATCAAATGAATGCAAGCACCGAAATAAGAAAACACTAAATTCATTGTAGCACTTCCAGTCCTTCTCAGCTCAATTAAAAAAAAAAAAAAAAAAAAAAAAAAAAAGAACTATACACATGAATTCTCTTAACCCACATTTGTTAGAATGCATAATATTCGAGGCTAATTGTAGCTTGAGACATTTTCTCGGTGTAAAGAGCGATAATATGCCGTGAACATCAATCCAAATATCAAAGCGTGATAAAAATCGCGAAAGTGAAATAAATGTCAGCGATTAATTAAACTTATAAAACGAAAGCACTACGTGATTTTCTACTTTTACGCCATACATTTATAACTGCGAAACAAATGCAAATTAAAACCTAAACAACATACGCTCACATGCAGACGAAGATTTAGCGTCGCAAGAGCAATAGAAGTTCATTGGTCCATTTTCGAAACCCCTCCCTCAGTGGTTACGCTGATGTGCACTTGTGAAATATGCCTCCGGGGCCCAAGGTCAAGAATTCTATACTACGCACATAAACTACCGAATTCGAAACTACCGTATGCAATCGAATTCCAGCAGCATGAGTTAGCATTTGTGGTTACAGTGTTTATATGCGCATATGTATTACTGTGCTAGCGGCCAGCCTAAGCTGAGAATACTAGATATGCTAAAAAGCATGTAGTTCATCCGCCGAAGAATACAGTTCTAGCATTTCTAGCAACTTTTATTAAGGAATGGAACAATGAAATATGAATATTGTTGACTGATCCGGGAAAGAAACCGGGAGAAAAACATTTGACCCCAAAATTTTATTCAGAAATGAAACAGCGTGTATGTGAGTCATCTGATGACCAATAGGAATAACAGATCCCATTTTAGGCATCATCGGCGAAACTGCAAATTGCCAGTAACCCAGCTACATTTCCTCTCTTTCCTAAGAAAAGCAATAAAATAATGAATTCTCCCTACTTGGAAAGCAGTTGTCATGGGACATTCTGCTCAACTCAAGCTTCATTCTGCACCCGGCCGGAGAGGAAGTGAACGCTGATTAAACTCTTCAAGTAAAAAGTTTGAAATTCAGCGCATAAAATGCTATTTTAATTGCATACTGCCAATTTCGCAACTATTTTGAACAGCAATTTTTTTACTCCAAAGGGGCAATTTGCCCAGAAAGACTATTAATTTCGTTTTGGTATTTTGCTTTGATTCACTATAAGCATTGTTTCACTTTTGAAATTCTTGCCATCAAATATTATCGCCCTGCTTTATAATTAAAGAAATTAAATAATGAAGAATCGGCATAAATGTATGTATGTTTCTCGCATTGTGATAAAAAAATGGTACCTAGAGCCATCCAATTTTGAATGACGTAATCCTACTGAGAATATGGGTATCTGAAAGCCCAAATATGAAATTTAAAATTTGTTTTATTATCGATTTCATATTTTGTGAAACTTTAACGAATTTCTGATTAACAAATTCAAGGATCTCAATGCCACGTTGTACAGAAAAAACATTTCTATCTCCAGCGTCCGAGACTGTGTATCGGAAATTCTAAAGATATGCTCCTTTTAAAATTATTTTGCGATACAAGTGTATTCATGTACATATGCATACTAAATTCTACAGTTTTAACTGTACAGTTCTTTCAGTAAATTAATTTGCATATATTATTTTACATTAATTTACTGGCATTAATTACCTTTCTTCATTAATCAAGGAGCCAATTTATTTTCAACAGATGTTTTTGCAGCTTGAAAAACGTGAAAAATTACGACTATTACTAACAAATTGTATAATTCCTTTTTCCTTACTTTCTGGCCAAATAGTAAGTTTGAACTCGCCATTTTAAACTTCTTTTTCAATTGTTTACAGAGCAGCCATTTTGGACCCTTTCCAGCTGATAAGAAGGGTTGACCCCATAGTTTTCTCCCCCCTTACTTATGACTAAGAGGAACCTACCCGCTTACAAGGGCACGTCAACTTATAGCTTGAACTGCTATTCGCTTAAAATGAACGTTTTCGCTTTGGTAACCTTTTTTCACGACGGTTTATAGCAAACCTTCATAGCATTAAATTTTCAAGTTTCATTCCTTGCAGCGTTCAGAATTACTAAGTTGACTAATTTTTTCCATTTTCTGACTGTTTTTATTTATTTTAATGTAATTTCATTTAAGCTTAGACTCTCTCTCTTTTGTACTTTATCTTTTTCTTTCAACGTTTGCATTTTCTATTAGGTAAAAATCTCTTCATTTGAAATGGTAAAAATTTTTTTATTTAATCGTTATTTACTGTAATATGTTTTTACTTTAGCAAGCTATCTCGTTTCAGGTCGACTTCTCTTTAATGTGATGCCATTTCTTCTCTTCTTACTGATCGAAAATTAAAATTGTGACTATTTTATTAGCATTCTCTTACGTAGGCTCTGACTATTAAATTTGCACTTTTCTTTATAGTTTTTCGACACACTCCTTTTTTATGTTGTTTTACAGAACTGACTCTTTTAATTCTTTAACAGAGGTTAATTTTGAATTTTTCTGTTTTAGTTTTTTTGCATAGTAAAAAAATTTTGCATGAATCCACAGGTATTTTCTATTTGTGTATTTTGAAGCAAAAGGTTTTTTATCTGTGTCATTGTACACATGTAAAATATTTCTATTTTCTTTTTTGTGTTAGAAAAAGGGAAAAATAGGGAAAAGAGACAATTCAATAAGACTTCTTCTTCTTCTAATTATTTGTCAAATAAATTAAGTATTGCGTTTACAAGTCTTAGTGAATGTCAGGATGAAATTTGTTTTGGAGTATGGAGCTTCAAAACACTTTTTCCTTGACAAGTTCTGTTATGAAGCTCCAGAAAAGGGAGATTAAAATATTTTGCATAATTGTTTAATTTTTTTGCACAGTTACTTCCCTTATTCATTTTCTTAGTTCCAATCAATGTCTTAGTATCTTAGTTTTTTTAATATCTTCTTTCAAATCAATGTCTTAGATATTTTTGTTTTTGTGTAGTTAATGTATTAATTTACTTGGTAAAATTCGGGTCTTATTGCTGATAAGTAGGATCTAACAATACTTTTAAACTTAAATTTGAGCTTCCAGATGCCCATATTCGGGTGGAAACGTACGTTATGCAAAATTTCATAGCTCTAGGTACCGTCGTTTTATCACAATGCGAGAAACATATATACATTTATGCAGATTCTTCATTATTTAATTTCTTTGAATATAATACAGGGATGTAATATTTGGTGGCAACAATTTGAAAAGTGAACCGACATTTATAGTGAACCAACGCAAAAGGCCAAAACGAAATTAATAGCCCTTCTGAGCAAATTGCCCCTCTGAACTAATAATTCCTTAATTATTTAAATGAAGTTACACTTCGTGTAGCTCTTTGAAATTTCAAGAAGAAAATAAGAACACATTTAAAATAATGTAAAAAGACAGAGAAAAGAAAAACTCGTTCATCCCATGATCCGCTCAACCTTTACAAATTACGCGTGTGACACGCTACACACGCTCTAAAGGGAACATCACGTGATCATAGGAGAGGAAAATGTGAAAATGATATTGTCATGCAGCTTGTTGCTAGGTTACAAGAGAAGCGGCATATTGTTCTCGTCTGTTTATTTATTGCCTCCACAGTACAAACCAATTTTTTTATTTTGTTTTCTTTTCCTCTGGGCTAACGCTCTTCTTTTTTTTTTTTTTTTTTTTTTTTAAATTACTTTTTCTACGTTTATTCCTTGCTCCAAAAATGCCATTCTAATTGCTTTGGCAACGGATTCAGCGGAACCGCTCCAGACGATGATTCAATGAACGGCTTTTTATTTGAATTTCTCGGCACTCGAAACTAATTGAATCTACTTTTTTTAAATTTACTTTTATTAAATTCTAATTACAATAAACGTGCGTTATAACGACTATTCGCATCCTACAGAAAGGCGTTAAAGCGAATTTTCGTTATAACGAAAGTGATTTAAAGCACTGTCATCACTTGGAAGCTTTTTGCATCGGTGATGGAGCGGTCAGTATAATGAGCGATAATTATAACGGCGTCAGATGTATAAGAAATATTTGCATAATAAATGCAAATATTAGTCTTAGAAAAACAAAATCTTTTCTCTGCATCTATTATCTCTGTGGCATTAACGTTTAAATTATTCTCGCCCGCTGTTTAAAGAAAAAGATCAACTAAAAGGTAAAATCTGTGGGACATTAATCAATCGCGTGATTATAATTATCTGAAATCTACTTAAAATTAATAACTATGAATTAAAAGGAAGAAATATTTGCTAAAAAAAAGGCACTTAATTTCAGTTACAGTGAAAGTCCTCTAAGAGGAGTTCCTTCCGTTCCAAACGATTTTAGACAGCTACTTGTAAGCTCTCCATTCTCTAACGAAACGAATAAGCGAACGTGTGAAATTCGCTTCGGTAATGAATTGTATGGCAATAAGAATGGGAGAATTAAAAAGAAGAGAATTTATCCGGCTTTGAAGTTGTATATACATTTTGAGACTTGTTAAAGATTAAAAGAAATTAAATAATAAAAAAATAATATTACATAACGATTAAACGAATGTGAATAAATTATTATATGGTTTTATTTTACAACACAACTCAAACTTTGAGTAATAATAAGCAGTAAAATTAACAAAACAAATCAACTCATGAAGTTAATCAAAAGCTTCATTTTACACAATATTTCAAGTAAAAATATTAACATTAATGTGCCGAATGCGTCTACGCTACACACATTTATTTTCTCTTCGCTTTAAAGTAAATTACGCTAGTAAAATAATAGTAATCAATAAATAGCAATTATATTACATTTAATTAAGAGATTAAAGTTTTGCACTATATCACTAATGCACTAAATGCATCATTTATAGACTGTAATACATTACTATTTTTTTTTAAAATTCTTTATGATATTTATGATAAATTTTGTTTAATAACCAGTATTTTATTAAATTTATCAGAGCTTAAAATTAAATTATGTTCATTGAATTCTAATTATATTGATTTTAACGTATGACAATAATTAAATTTTACAAAATTTAACAAATGTAATGCAGAGCAAGTATTACATAAATCAGCGGTTCTCGACTTTTTTTTTTTTTTTTTTTGACTAACGTGTATTATCTAAAAAAAATCGAAGAACTTTTGTACCACAACTACATACTACAATCATTATTTTTCAGTTTCTCAATAAGAAATAATAAATATATATATATATATATTTTGCCATTTGCACAACGTATTCGCTCCTTGTATTATAAAACACACATAAAAAAAATATTGTTGCGTTTTTCTTTTCTGACACCAGTTGTTACGTTATATTCTTCCTTCACGTTAGTACGGGGTTCGCAGATTTGGAGTGAATAACGACGACACTCGATGAAGTATCGAAAACAGACTTTATTGGCCGGTGTTAATCAGGATAGCTTTTACAGTCATCGAAGATCTACTATAAACACGCTGGAACAATCAGCGACACAGCCTTCACACTGTCAGGTAATAACGATGGAGACAGCTTCACCGCAAAGCACCAAAGTACAGCTCCCGTCTCTGCTCGGTCGTTCTCAAAACTCCACGTACTCTCGAGACTCTTCACGCTACAACTCGCGATGCACTCGACGACACACAGAGCACAGCTCCCGACTCTTCGGTTCAGTCGTTCCCGGAGCTTAACACACACTCTCGATGATGCACTAACCGCGATACACCAAGAGACTCTTCGAAGCACTCGACGACCCACTCGGCACTCTCTGCCCGGCTGTTAACTCGATCGACTCCGCACGGACTGACTCGCTAGACGAAACACCAACTATCTCGCACTCTAGATGAGACACACACTGACTGAGGACCAGCAAGGTTCATATAGCTTTCGGCTTGTGTTCAAGAACATTCTGGGCTAAACCGATAATAATTCGTTCCAGAAGGTTCTCCATCCGTCCATGGCATATCACCAATTTTGTCACCAAATGGGCGATTTCTCGCCAAATGTGACAACCCTTCCTTCCCTTGCCATTTTATGGCAACCCTAAAACTGCTTTGCGGGGAAGAGCCGCGCCTGTACATTTCGTAACATATTAGATTAAAAATTGGTTACCATTTTAATTATCGAAATTCAAGCTTAATTATAAATTTAGTCTGAAATTTGTGCCCGTTCAAGAGATATCAGTTCCTTGTCTGGTCTATTTCTTTTAGTGTTAACCCTAAGTTAGGATTCACTTTTTAGTTGTCCTTGAGGAACTATTGTTTTCGTTTTGCGATTTCGCGTCGAATCACTCTGAATGTCCGTTTCACTTTTCAAACTATTACCACCGAATATTATCACCCTGTTTTATATTTGAAGAAATTAAATAATAAAGAATCTGCATAAATGTATGCATGTTTCTCGTATTGTGATAAAACAATGGTACCTAGAGCCATCCAGTTTTGAATGACGTAATCCTTCTCCGAATATGGGCATCTGGAAGCCCAAATTTGAAATTTGGAATTTGTTTTATTATCGGTTTCATATTTTGTAATACTTTGACAAATTTTTAATGAACAAACTCAAGGATTTCAAAGCGAGCAATGACAATATTTAATAAAACATTTTTTTCACCACCGCGTATCGGAAATTCTAAGGATATGCTCAATTTAAAATTATTTTATAATATTGCTGTTGAACTGAATTTTATGGTTTAATTGCGAAGAACATGATATTTAATAAATAAAGATAACACACAAAATGTTCAGTTAGAGTTCGAGCACAGGAAATTCCTATCAGTTCTTCTTTTTTTTCACGAGATCTTTTAATTAATAGTTAAAAATACTTTGTTTCTTTGCGAACCACATATTTTTCTCTTGCGTACCACCGGTTGAGAATCACTGGTATAAATTATTGGCCTTGCTAATAAAATTTTACAAAAAATTAGTTTCATAAAAAGTTCATTAAAATTTATTAAAGATTAATTTGTAGTTCACCATTTTTGGTAATTAAATCTGTTTACGATTTAAAACTTGAAATATATTTTAAGACCATTCCGGGCGTTTCAACAATTGCTCCTCGTACTCCAATTTAGAGGCCGCCTTTCTGGGGGAAGAGGGAAAGTAACAACAACAGGGAAAAAAATTCTGGTACCTAACAGAAGACAATTTCAGTTTAAATGGACTCAATCCAGAATGGAGTGCTGCTTGAATCAAAAATCACCATAAGAGGGATAAAAAGCCAAATGTGGCTAATTTTATTTACCTCCTATAGTTCCGTGTTATGGCAACCCTTCTTCTTTGAGTGCGTCTACGTCGCAGACATTTTTTTTTACTCTTCGCCTTTTCTAACCTATGGGCTTAGAAAAATAATTTTTATTGATGATGCTATTTGCAGAAATACTGGCCAACTTCACTAGTTCCTTCCACTAGTTGTCGCCTGGTGAAAGGTGGTCACAAGAGATTTCTCTATATATTTTCACAGTCAGCTCTAATTACGCTTAATGACCTGCGCTGTGTTCATTAGCGTTGTTCCAAAAAAAAAAAAAAGTATTTTCTCTGATGTTTCACCTTAAAAAAAAGATCCCAATTAGTCTGTAGTATACTGAACACAACTGGTCTGTACCGAAATTGTACTATACAAAGAAATTTCAGTACCTAATTTAAAAGCAAAGGTGTTCGATTTCGAAGCTGGCGGGCGGGAGGGAAGAAGAATGAAGAAAATATCTATTTGTGCGATAAAATATCTATCTTCGGGGCTTTAGTTGAGCGAATTGGGAAAACTTTAAAGAATTGAAGAAATTTACTTTCGCAATAGAACGAGGTCGTAACTATATTTAGCTTAAGTCGAACTGATATCACAGTAATTTAGAGATAAAAAGGAGAGAACTGTCGTTTGCAAAATCTCTGTAAATAAAAAATAATAAAGGAGAACTGAATATTTATTATAGCACTTATTTATTTGCTACTCTGAAATAGCGACAATTTAAGGGAAAAACGTAAAGGAACAAATCATAAATTTTCTGGATACCCAGTTCGAATCTGAATCTTAAGATTCTCGACCATCTTGAATCTCTCAATATAAGAATAAAAGAATAATAAAAATCTGAAAGGTTTCAGATTTTAAATTAGAATCTGAAAGGTTCAGAAAGATATTTTTCAGATTTTCAGATTGAAATGGTGCTCTTGGAATATACTTTTAAATCCAAGAGCATATTCCAAGAGCACCATTTCAGTCCAAGAGCAATATTGTAAAATTGTTTTAAATTGAGCATATCTTTAGAATTTCCGATACGCAGTCTCGCACGCTGGAGATAAAATGTTTTGAGTTTGTTAATCAAAAATTCGTTAAAGTGTTACGAAATATGAAATCGATAATAAAACAAATTCCAAATTTCAAATTTATGCTTGCTGATGCCCATATTCGCAGTAGGATTACGTCATTCAAAAGTGGATGACTCTATGTACCGTTGTTTTATCCCACTGCGAGAAAATTACATACATTTATGGAGATTCTACCTTATTTAATTTCTTTAAATATAACGCAGGGCGATAATATTTGGTGGCAACAGTTTGAAAAGTGTTACGGACATTTACATGCAATGAATCGACGCAAAATGCCAAAACGAAATTAATAGCCGTTCTGAGTTAACGCTCCTTTGGGCTAATAATAAAATACAATAAAAAAAAAGTAAAGTACTGATCAATGAGCATCTATAAATTCTGATTAAGACAATTTTTAGTAAATTTTTCGCGAGGCTACAAAATTTATCGAAATCGAAATGCCAGGAGATATTGTACCTGAAAGCTATAATTATGAATAAAAAGATTATAATTATTTGCATGAAAAATATATATTTTTCTGTATATGTCGAAAAAAATTAGTAAAGAAAGAAAGATAACAGTTTGCCATATTTATACACCCTTGAAAATGTAATCGGAAATGAAACGTAAACACTGTTGCTTTTAAACTGAATAAATGAGTAATACTTTTCAGAAATTTCAGTGGCATTTTCCATGGCTATTTTACGATATGATCTAGTCAGCAATTTTCTATACTTAAAAGAAAAGGGGGGGACAGTAATAGCCTTTATAGAATTCTGTATGAATCTGAGTCTGACACAACACTGTCCACATACGATACGTCGAAATCTTTATGATGTCATTCCTAAGAAAGTATGAGACATCTACGAAATTTTGCTGACTATTATTTTAAAAAACTGATAGTTTCGATCTGTCGATGACAACAACGGCAATTCAGTATAAAACAAATGATATTACTATACTCACATAAAAGTTTTCTTTTCGCGTTAGTTTCGAAGTTAAATTCTTTGCAGTTAAAGTAAAATACTTAATAAGGATTACATTTCAGTTAGAAAGGAAAACAAAAAAATTAGCAATCTTTAAACTAATTGTATTAACAGAAATTTTATTTATAAATTTTAGAAAAATTATATTTTTCAAAGTCTTTTAATAACATATGCAAGAATTCTTTCAGTTTAGCAAAATTTCACTGAATTTATTTGGAAAGAATACGCAGTTCTTCAAACAATACACTAATTTACTACTAATAACAATATAAGGTATTTCTCCCGCCTTTTTAGCGTGCCTTCGTGGTGTAGTGGTTCAGTACACTCAGCGCGTAATTGAGAGATCTGCGGTTCGATTCCCGGCAAAGGCTTTGCTAATGTCTCTACAACAAAATAAAACAGGTTAGTGAACAATGTTTGATTTCTTCTCTCTGATTTATGCTAACAGTAAAAAACACGAGAATGTTTCTTCGATTAAGTTTGCATATTTCCTTATTAAGTTTCAGATAGCAATCATTAGAGTATTTAATTTTTATCAATCTCAGGATCCATAAGCAATGCTTTTAATGGATTGCAATATTAAAATAGAAAAGTAAGCTACGAATTGTTTTAGAAAATAAATTTATTTTCAAAATAACAAAGAAACGTTAAACAGAAAAGGAAAGCTGAAAGAATTCACATTTTTAACGTCGTAACCAGAGCGGCTCATGGCTAAAATTAGTTGGAGTGCTGTTCCAAAAAAAAAAAAAAAAAAAAAAAAAAAAAAAAAAAAAAAAAAATTAACCTTTGCTTTAAAATTGTGTAAAAGGAAACAAACATGTATAAAAAGAAAATTTATTTTGAAACATCAGGAAATCTTACAATAAAAAAATTAAGCATTTCTTAATTACTTTAACCAAAATTTTTTCACTTCACTCTTTGTCTATTCATTTAAAAATGAAATCCATTCTTCTTGTTTTACTTTGCGCGAAACAATCAATAATTTTCTCCTTGATCTCTGAATGACAATTGAAGAAATTTTTCTTTATTGAAAGCAATGCAAGCGCATTGAGTCTTTCCGAATTCTAGTGCTTCTTAGAAAATTTTCATTCTTTTCAATGTTGAAAAGCAGCGTTTTGCCTCTGATGTAGTCATGGGAACTCTCAAGAGAATTTTTATCAGTTTCGCGATTCCACTAAGAACATCATCTAGATTATTTTCGAAGATAAATTTCAATAGCTCATTTAATTTGCAGTATTCCAAGATATCAGACCTACGATAGAATACTTTTAGTTCAGTCTCAAGCTTTTCTTTGTCAATCATTGGATATGCTTCAGGGGTCAGTACTATTTCTTCTATAGAATGTTCATTCCTAAAACTAGCGAAGCATTTCTTGTTTAACAATTTAGAAGCTGCTAAGTGTTTAGTGGAAGAATATCTCTGCATTATATCAATACATAGTATAAAGTCACATATTTCCTTCTTCTATTCTTCTGCCATCGGTGTCTTTGAAAAATTCTCACAGTACTTTGAGTTTCTTAATTCTAAGATAGCAGTTTTGGAATTTGTTATATATTCGTTAACTTTAAACACGCTAATTTCTCTGAATTGCATTCGACTGTATATTATTTCAACATGAGGCATCTGATAAAAGAGCTCTAACCAAAACTTGAAATTATCATCATTTAGATATTTTTAAATTCCCATTGCTGTTTCATTTGTTGTTGTTCTGCATTTGATGTTGATTTCACTGAGGCAATTTTTTAACAGGTTGCAAATTTTCATGAACTCTGTTTATGGTCCGTATGATGAAGTTCCATCTTGTGGAAGAATACCACACGCCCGGAGTAAAAAGAAATCACTTTTCGAACAACATGGCAGAATTTCGGCACTGCAAGAGCGACAGTGCTCTTCTCTCTGCCCGGCTCGCGTGCTGCGGCCACTTTGTCAAAAAGGCACAAAAGACTTTAGTTCCTTTTTGACAAAATGGGGGATGGCTACTGACATAAAGCTTAACTCTTTCGCATCGAGAGACGACCAAATCTGTTTTCAACAAATATCGAAAACGCCCGTGTTTACGAATTTGTCTTGGAATAGTTTTCCTTTCCCCCTGCGGTTTCATCCATTGTGTGCAGTTTCACCTTAGGGCCGGATTGCACCTGCGCACGTCAATAGCTTTCCGTATTTCTCCTTTATTTGCTTCAAAATAATGATTGACATGTCTTTTAACAACTCGCGAAACCAATGAGCCATACACTAACGTGGAGGGGAAAGAACTAGGTAGAAAATAAACGAGGCGTTGGGGCGGTTTGCCGTTGCCTGAATGAACGGGCGTTACGGACGACTTCGATGCGAAAAAGTTAAGGATTATGTATTGTAAAAGTATAAAGAAAGAATTAAAGACTGAAAAGCACACTATATTAAATATTAAAAATAATAATAAGTGGAAAGTGGGGGTGGTGCAGTTCCACAGTGCTTATTACGAGCCGCCACTGGTCGTAACCAGAAGATTTGCTCCGGTATTTTATGTTCTCCTAGTTTACTAACAATGCTTTTTGACTGACTTTTGCTAACACAACTTTTTTTGTGAGGTTAATAACAAACTTAGTGAATGAAAAGTACGAAGAAGTCATATTTCTGCAGACGAACGAATTTATTTGTAGAGAATTTGAACTGCAAACAATGAACGTCTCTGATGGCTTTTTAATTATTATTATTAGTCCAGAGGGGCAATTTGCCCAGCAGGATATTTTGGCATTTTGCGTCGATTCACGATAAACATCGATTCACGACTTTTTAAATTGTTGCCACCAAATATTATCGCCCTGTGTTATATTTAAAGATATTAAATAACGAAGAATCTGCATGAATGAATGCTTTAATTCGCTGTCATTATAAGTTTGGGAACTAATGGGCGAAAGCTTCTAACCGAGATGCAAGCAGGATGCTGCGTATGACGTCAGGATGTCTTCTCGTTATACGAAACATCGCTCTTTAGGAGAGTCTTCTTTTATATTTCGTTTTGCTCATTATGTTAAGTACTCGTTAAGCGAGGTATTGAAGTTACGGAACACTAAACTGGCTTAGGGTTCAGTCTCTACCACCGTTAAATTCTTTCGGTGGTGACGGTTCAGTGCCTAAGGCTGAACATGCTACTAACATGGGACATGAGGCTTTTGTGATTTCCCTCACGTGCGTGCATTTTTCGATTTATAATCTTCCCTTCCACTCTTCCTCACCTGGAAGACATTTTCTCCACCCTTTACAAGTCCCCCACGACGGTGCCAGTCCTACCTCCATGGACGGTGCCGTGATAGACTTTTGGAAGAGAACTTTGTTCAAATCTTGACTTTGGTGTAGAGGTAGCTGAGACGTAGAAGAGGACAGTAGGCAGAGTGGACATCTGGAGGGAAGGTCGGAATGAAATGGGTTAAAGGGGTACAACAGTGCAAAGAATTTCTAACGAGGGGAAAAGAAAGAGTTCTTAGCAATTCTTTGAATGGGCGGCCCTCACTCGTCATTTCAAGATGCTGAAACCTAGTGAAAAAGACAGGAAATACTATTTACCTTTTGTTTTACATGTGATATTCATTATGAAAGCTGTTTGTGCTGTGAAATCATGATTACCTATTAAATTTTAATTACATTTTAGTTTTTAAATTTCGAGAGATTTAATTTTTTTTTTTTTTTTTTTTTTTTTTTTTTTTTTTTGGTATCATTTTATTCTTAGCATTTGCACTGACTAGGTCCCCCCCCCGTTCTGATTTCTGACACCATAATTAATTTCACGTTTCGTAGACCTTTCCGCTCCACTTTCTCCTAAATTGTTATACGGATAATACTGTTTACAGGGCGAAATAGAAAGTACAACTGTTATTAATAACGTTGTAAATTAAATTATTCATTATCAGTAGTGAAGGATATTATTATTTATTAATTATTAATTATTAAAATATACTAAATTGAAGTTTTATTTAAAACTACAAACTTTTCTTTTAGCTTAAGCTTAAAACTGGGAAAAGTCACAAAAGACATTGGAGTTTTAAACTTCTGGATTTAAGCCTTTGTCTGGTTGATCGTTCAGTCGACTGAAATTGTCAGCGTAGAATACAATGCCTTTCAAAAAACATTTTAATTCGTTTTATTTATTTAGCTCAATGTATTCAATCATTTTTTTTTTTTCAAGTTCGTTTCAATTGCATTATAATGTTGGGAATTCTTTTACGCAACTTAACGCTCATTTTTCTCTTTTCTCCAACAGGTTCTTCTGCTTTCGCAGTTACTGGATTGTTTGTTCTGTGTTTCTGTTTATGAATATTCCACGACATAGCAGGAAAAAGTGAAATAATAATTCCCAAATAAATAATGATAATTTATTATTTTACGAATAATAATAAAATGAAATAATAGAATCATTGTTCGACGAAATAATTGAGACATACCGACTTCAGATATCCGAGAAAAAAAAAAAAAAAAAAAAATCAGCTTGCATTGACGCGGTTCTCTTCAGAATCAAAAGAATAGTCTTAAGAGCAAAGTTTGTTTGGGATCTTCATAGAGAAAGTAACGAGCCTATGTTCTGGTATTGAGTACAATGATGAGGGGACAGTCTGCAAAGGAGGGGTTTTTGAGTTGTCCAAAATTAATGAATTTGGGTTGTCCCCTTCTGCCTGTCTCACGTACTCAATAAGTAAAGCTTACTACTTTAAAATAGGCACTTCAATATCGTAACGACCCTCCTTTCATATACGATACTAGCGTGCGTCGTCATCATCACATAGAGAAGATAAAGAGATTTTAGCAAACTAAAAAACTCGACCTTTTTTAGTAGCAGTTACCTAGCATGGTTGCTAGGCAAGTTAGAATGATTTTAAAGTTCCTGTCCTAAAGTAATGGACTACTAAAACTAAAAACAAAGATTTCAAAAATTTCTGGAAAAGTTTCTTCTCTACTTTAGATAGCTCTTGAGGACTTTTCGTAATAAGTTATCCAGACATTCATATTTTTGAAGCGATCGAAATGAGCTAAAAGTGAGTCAGTAAAAAAATATCTGATGCGAACACCACATGACTTCCTTGTACGGCGTATTAAAAATTTTTTGCTGCATTTCACTTAAACTTATTTCCTCGAATTTTATTACAGATATACGTATTCCTCATTCAATCAGTTCAGTTCTCACTTCGCACAAGGCAAAAATACATACAAACGCAAAACATCTTCATTCAAAATGCTAAAATATAGAAAAACCTATGCAGTTAAAAACAGTTGAAAGCAATTCTTAAAATTAAAATTAGAGTTTACGGGAAAAAAAAAAAAAAGAAAAAAGGCTAGCGTATAGAAAGACAGATTTTTCGGTGCACAAAACTGAAAGTTTACTTTTGTCCTACTTGGCAAAAAGACACTGAATTTGGCACACAAACTGACTTAATTTACTATTATACTAAGAGTTCCAAATGTAAACAAATGGAGGCCTTGTTAGGTTTAATACCACTTTATAAAATTTTAAACTACTGATAATTCTACAACTATTTCAACTAACTAAAATAAGTAAAGGCATAAAAACTTTAGCAGAAACATAAGAACAACATAATTCAATCATTGTTAAAGCAAAAAATGCACAGAGAATTGAAAAAAACTGAGCTCTCCGAGCCGGGTAACAGAGTGGGTATATATACTTTTTTTTTCCTCATTAGAAAACTTTTGATTACCATTTCCATGGAACAGAAATTCAATTAAAACCGTAAATTATTATAATAAATACATTTTTTATAAAGTATTTTAATTAGTATTTCTTGAATTCTGTTGCAGTAAAAATAATAATAAAAAAAAGTAAAAAGAAAAATCCTGAATTGCAAAAATACCAAAATCAAAAGTAAACATTTAAAGTATTGAAAAAGTAGTTATTGTCATTGACTGCAGATTAACTGACTTGTTAAGGGGAACAAACCAATCTGTTATCAATATATATATTTATATACTTTTAGTGCGGCCGATTACAGCTAAAAAGGGAGATGCACATACAAACGCATCTGCATACGACAATGCACATACATACGACAAGTGAGCCTCGTTGGCAACAGCCTTGAGCACCTTACAGGTTTAGCTCAGTTCCTCCCCCAATTTTGATTGAGGGAAACCAATCTAGGGGACGGGTCCGAGGGTCTCCCACCCCTCTTTCTCTATCACCAGCCTCTCGAGAGGACTTTCGGCTCGCTGCATATTTAGAATGCCCCCACGCCACAAGGGCACTATATACTTCTCCGGGATTCGAACCCGGGCTTTTCGGCACGGTAGTCATCGACGCTAACCATTATACCGGTTGGGCGGCATTACATTATGATAGTCTCATATAAAAAATTTCAAAGTTCTAAGGCTACTCGTTTTTGAGTTACGCGATATTCATAAATATGTATGCACGGTACAGACGACACGAAACAAAAAATTTAGCCTTTGTCTGGTTGATCGTTCAGTCGACTGAAATTGTCAGCGTAGAATACAATGCCTTTCAAAAAACATTTTAATTCGTTTTATTTATTTATTATTATTATTTATTTATTATTTATTTATTTATTATCTTTGGAATGAGTTTTAAATCCTTTTTATAATTCGTTTTGAGGAAAAAGAATCCTTACGTACAGAAGAATCTTTACGTACTCCGTACGTACAGATATCACGTAAAAACATCGTTCAAATGGATTCGAGAGCGATTAAAGTAGGTATTTTCGTTGAAATATGATACCCGAAATTTTTTCCTTTGCTCCTTACAAGGAAGTATGGCAATTAAAGAATTTCACTCCAGATAGTTCATTTAAGAAATTCCTAACCAATTAATTTCTATCGAAGCATAATTCCAGCAACGCGATTTTTGGTAAAAGCGTATGAGCAGGTGTTATGGAACTTGTAGGGCTTAAAAAGCTTGCACGTACCATCGAGTATTATATAAATGCCGAACTAAAATCAAAACGCTAAAAGAGGATCTATTAATAGAAAAAAACAGTTAAATCTTAAAATCTTCCAGCTATTTTCGGTTCTCTTTCTCTTTCGGAGAACAAAAATCACTTTTGCTATGACATGATAGAAATAGCAATGTGCTATGACATGATAGAAATATCAATGCACTAAAAACAAACAGTCAGGGATCAAGCCTGTAGTATACGCTTGATGCTTACATACCTGAACAAACATCGCTAAAGAAAGGAAAATTTTTCCATTACGGAAATACACTGCGCATTTCACTGACTCACTAGTTTAAAATAAGCACTTACAAATGAAAGAACAGGTACACCTGTTACGTTATTTCTAAAATATATTGCCGAGAGATTATCTTTTTTCATAGGTACTTTAAATGAGGGTAATTATCATAACAAAGACGGCAAGAGAGTAAAATTATTATTTGGCGTTTTAAGTAAATTTTTAAAATTTTATTTTAGTTTCTTGTGTCAGTTTCAGTTTATTAACTTAAACTCAATCACACGTGTGTCACACATTCAATCTGTCTGCCTGCCATCTTTATAATATGATCCTCTTTTAAATTTCATTAATTTGAGTATAATTTGAACTTTATTCTTGCTGTTTAAATTTTAACAGAATAACAGAATTACCTTTGCTCTATTTCGTATTATTTTATTTTAATTATTATATTCAAGTATAATATAAATATAATGGAGGCAATAGTCTATATTAGTAACTACGATAATTTGTTTTTTATATTTAAAAATTTTAATTACACATGGGATATTTTTCATATTTTCATTATACTGTGAAAAATGTTTTTCCAAAAACAACTCAAAAAATCATTTGGAGCAAAGAAACAATTAGATTGGAATAATGACAGAAAAAAGTATATAAATGCCGAACGAGAAGAGACAAATTTTGAAATTTTCATATTCATGCAAATATAAATTGAATGGTAAATCGATATGGATTGCATTTTAGAAGTATCTGTGAGATATAACCATCACAAAAAAGACAACTATAATAAAACTTCTCATAGCGACTACATCTGGAAGGTGACCATTATTTCTGATAATATAAATAAACTTTGGCACTGAAGTCATCTAAGGCGACCAAAACAGTAGACCAGACTAGTCTGTGAAACCATAACACATGTAAGAGCCTTAGAGTTATTTCATCGTAATTAAAAAATTATCGAGGACAACAGGACTGAAAGTAGTTGCCAAAATGAAGGACGACTCTGTGAAATACCAAAAGAATAATTTATTTACTCAAAAAAAAAAAAAAAAAAAAAAAAAAAAAAAAACTGAAATGTTTCAGATTTTAAATTACGTCCAAAGGGGCGTTTTTTAACATTTTGTGTGTTACCTTTCTTTATTAAATATTATGTTCCTCGCACTTAAACCATAAGATCCAGTGCAACAGCAATATCGCAAAATCGTTTTAAAACGAGCCTATCTTTAGAATTTTCGATACAGAGACTCACGCGCTGGAGATAAAAATGTTTTTTCTGCACAACGTTGCCATTGCTCGCTTTGAAATCCTTGAGTTTGTTAATCAAAAATTCGTCAAAGTTTTAAAAAATAGGAAATCGATCCTAAAACAAATTTCAAATTTCAAATTTGGTCTTCCACATGCTCATATTCGTTGGAGGATTACGTTATTCAAAATTCGATGACTCTATGTACCGTTGTTTTATCACAATACGAGAAATATACATACATTTATGCAGATTTTTCATTATTTAATTTCTTCAAATATAATGCAGGACTAACATTTTGTGGCAACAGTTTGAAAAGTGAACCGACATTTATGAGTCCGACGCAAAATGCCAAAACGAAACTAATAGTCCTTCGGGATTCAAATCCCTTTGGACTAAAAAAAAAAAAAAAAAATTAAAACTTTCAGATTTTATATTACGCCCTAACTTTTTGGGTGTTATCTTTATTTATATATATCTTATATACCATGTTTATTTATTTATATACCACGTTTTTCGCACTTAAACCATAAAATTTAATTTAATTCATTTTCAACCTTTACGAAATATGAAGTAGATAATAAAACAAATTACAAATCTCAGCTTCCACCAGATGTTCATATTCGAGTGGAGGACTACGATATTCAGAATTTGATATCTCTAGGTACCGTAGTTTTTCACAGTGTGAGAAACATGCATGTCTTCATGCAGATTCTTCATTATTTAATTTCTTTAAATATAATGCAGAGCTCTAATATTTGCTGGCAACAATTTGAAAAGTGAAATGCCGTTTAACGCAAATTGCCAAAACGAAATTAATAGCCCTTCTGGGCAAATTGCCCCTTTGGGCTATAAAGCACTATATGGAGAAAAACCTTTCACGGCAGCATTTTCTCCGAGACGATTTTCCCTGAAAAGACCAGTATTTCAGAGAATTAAATAACAATATTGGAAATCTTTGGTAGTGTTATAGTATAAAACGATCATTCAACAGAAAGTAAATTCGTTTGGAAACATAGTTACTGCCTTAGCGATGTTTCACTAAGCAGAGAAAACATAATTATCATGATTAACATGAAAACATGATTATCATGATTATTCGATACCCTTTATTTAATTAGTGTATGTTCTGAGAAACAGTGGTCACTTTTAGAGGTAGTCATTTTAAGAAGGAATGGCTTTTACTTCATGTATTTTTGTGCTGTTTTCCATTTTCCTTTTTTTTTTTTTTTTTTTAAATCTAATAAACCAAACCAAACCTTTTTTAAACTCATCTTTTAGTTGCCATTGATAAATATCCGTCCGTTATTAAAATTTTAGAGAGAAATAAACTGTTCCATCTGATAGTTGCCTTAATTTTACATTGAGCTGCATTGCCATAATAACTTAAGACGTAATTCATTGATTTTTATATAGAATTTTACTTTAAAACATATTGTTGATTCTGATTATATTGGTTATTAAAAACTATAATTTTTTTAAAGATACTGAATTTTAAAATCAGTTTTATAAATTTTATATCTTCGTTATTAAAAAAAAAACTTCGTTATTAAAAAAAAAAAGGTTAAGCTGCCTGTTACATTTGTTCCAAACAGCTGCTGTGTTTAGCTCCTAAGATTTCTAATATTTTTTAATTTTTATTTTATTGAGTATGTGTTCTGACGATTTTATTTTTTTTTCTTATTATTTTCATAATATCGGTTGTTGCGTTTATTTATTTATTTATTTTTTTTTTACATCTAAAGGTTCTTTATTATCTTCTTTCAATAAATGTTTCTTTAACTTTCCTGCCTCTCTCTTGCGCTGTATTCTTCGTGCATCTCTATTTTTCAGCATTTTTAGCCCAAATAGGCTTAAGGTTCTTTATTATCTTCTTTCAATAAATCTTTCTTTAACTTTCCTGCCTGTCTCTTGCGCTGTATTCTTCGTGCATCTCTATTTTTCAGCATTTTTAGCCCAAATAGGCTTAAGGTTCTTTATTATCTTCTTTCAATAAATCTTTCTTTAACTTTCCTGCCTGTCTCTTGCGCTGTATTCTTCGTGCATCTCTATTTTTCAGCATTTTTAGCCCAAATAGGCTTAAGGTTCTTTATTATCTTCTTTCAATAAATCTTTCTTTAACTTTCCTGCCTGTCTCTTGCGCTGTATTCTTCGTGCATCTCTATTTTTCAGCATTTTTAGCCCAAATAGGCTTAAGGTTCTTTATTATCTTCTTTCAATAAATCTTTCTTTAACTTTCCTGCCTGTCTCTTGCGCTGTATTCTTCGTGCATCTCTATTTTTCAGCATTTTTAGCCCAAATAGGCTTTAGCCAAGAAGGGCTTTTAATTTCGTTTTGGCATTTTGCTTTGGTTTATTAAAAAAAAGTTTCACTTTTCAAATTGTTGCCACCAAATATTAGAGCCCTGCATTATACTTAAAGATATTAAATACTAAAGAATCTGAATGTATGTTTGTGCGTTTCTCTCTCTGTGAAAAAGCAACCCCACCTAGAGACGTCAAACTTTGAATAACGCATCCCTCCAATCGAATATGTGCCCAAATATGGAATTCGTTTATAATCAATCTATTTCAGATTTTGGATATTATATAATTTTATTTGATATATTAATTCATATTTAATTCATATTTTAGTATTATATATTACTTAATATTTTTATTTATTTATAATTTAATTATATTAATTAATTTTATTTAATTTTTTCATTTATTATATATTAATTATATTTCATATTATTTATATCTATTTCATATTATTTATATCTATTTCATATTTACAATCTATTTCATATTTGACAGCCCAAATTTGGAATTTGTTTATAATCTGTTTCATATTTTGTAAAACTTTAACGAATTTTTGATGAACATGAACGATTCCAAAGCAAATAACGGCAAGTCTGTACGGTGTGTGTGTGTGGGGGGGGGGGAATCTCCAGCATGCGAGGCAGTGTATCGGAAATTCTAAAGATGTGTTCTTTTTAAATTATTTTGTGATATTGATGTTGAATTTTATGGTTTAAGTGTAAAGAACATGATATTTTAGAAATAAAGGTAAAAATACACAAAACGTAAAAAACGCCCCTTTGGGCGTAATATAAAATCTGAAAGCTTTCAGATTTTTTATATTTATTTTTTTGTACGAACAAAATCAGTGCGTTGCTCCCGCAACTCTCGCCGTCGACTCCCAACATAGAACTAAACGTCGTTGTGATCTCTACTCATGCGCGCGCATTTGTGACGTCATCAAAATATTGTGTATTTTGCCCTTTGAGACTTTACTATGGCTGAAACACAATTCCAACTTTCAAATTTTTTTTATGTTTTCTAATGATCTCCTTTAAAAATTAGCCATAAACGAAAATTACAGCTTTTGCGGTTTTTGAAATATAAACATTCCACTAAGGCATATTTTGCGTCTTAAAATATTTTTGTCCCTGAGATCATCATTGAGGGACGTAGTCCTACCTTAAAACCATACGTGAACAAAATTTTTATTTTGCGTTTTCAGACAGAATGATCAACTCAAGGTGGTACAATAAATGAACATGATGCCTGAAAACACGAAAATGAACAAAATGAAATAATGAAAATGAGTAAAATGAAAAACAGAAAGTTTTACATTTCTAACATCATTCCTATAGAACTAGTCTCTTCAAGATAATAAAACAGAGAGCAGAGTTTGTTGCAGACGATCACTCTCGTTTTGTAAATTCGCATTTATTAAGGGAACTATATGACTGTCCTAGTTGCAATAGCGCAAATGTGCGAATGAGTGCAAAGCAAAGGTCTACGAGGCACTCAGAAGGTATTGATCGGAATTCTGAGGAAACCTTATCACTACCACGACTCTTCCGTGAAAAGACCCGCGAGCGCTGATTGCACAGCTGGATGGAAACAGTAAAATTTTACATTACAAAACAATCTACGGGATGTGTTTCCACAGAGCTGAAAACTATTTATTTCACTGCAACACCAACAGAATAATGTTAAGAATGTTATGTTTGGTAGCTTGAAGGTCGTTGTAGTCATTATTCCAAATACGCATTTTATTTTGTAAACCGAAAATTGACTAAAAGTATTAAATTTAAATGTCAGTGCCCTGAAAATGAAATAAAATTTAAAAAAAAAAAAAAAATCTGAAGGCTTTCAGATTTTAAATTAAGTCCAAAGGGGCGTTTTTTTTAACGTTTTGTGTGTTACCTTTATTAAATATCAAGTTCTTTGCACTTAAACCATAAAATTCAGTTCAATAGCAATGTCGCAAATGAGCCTATCTTTAGAATTTTCAATACACAGTTCCGCGCGCTAGAGATAAAAAGGTTCCCCCCCCCCGTAGAGTGTTGCCATTGCTCCTTTTGAAATCGTTTAGTTTGCTAATCAAAAGTTCGTTAAAGTTTTACAAAATATGAAATCGATAATAAAACAAATTCCAAATTCCAAATTTGGGCTTCCAGATGCCCATATTCGCAGGAGGATTACGTTATTCAAAATTGGATAGCTGTAGGTACCGTTGTTTCATCACAATACGAGAAACATACATACATTTATGCAAATTCTTAATTATTTAATTTCTTTAAATATAATACAGTTCGATAATATTTGGTGGCAACAATTTGAAAAGTGAACCGACTTTTATAGTGAACCAACGCAAAATGCCAGAACGAAATTAATATTCCTTCTGGACAAATTGCCGCTTTGGACTAAAAATATTCCTTATACGGAAATATGCAGTCTAATAAAGAAAATGATATATTCCTTTAGTATGCCCTAGTTAAGGGATGTCAAACTCATAGGTACACTTGGGCCAAACAAACAAGGTTTAACTTTAGGCGGGCCCCCCCCCCAAAAAAAAAAAAAAAAAAAAATCAATATTCATAGAAACGTAGATTTATTTCGAATTATGCAATAATAAACATATATATATATATATTTATATAGAAAAGAACCAAGAAAAATTTAATGTTTACGTCCTGATACTTGACATCTCTTCTCTGCTATTATCTTTCCTATTTCGGGAGAAATTTTGTTTGCAGTGATAACTTTCAACGCTGACCCAAGGTGAGCATCATTAATACGGTTTCTAATAGGAGACTTATTACCTTTCATGACTGAAAATAGCTGCTCGCACCGATAAGTGCTACCAAACATGGAAATAATTTCATATGCGAATTTTCGAGTATTTTCAAACCTGGCTGGTAAATATTTGTAAAATTTGTAAAAATATTCTAACAATATCACAAAATGTCAAACGTTTAGCAAAAATCAGTTCAAAACAGAGAAACTAATTCTATCTCACAGCGAAATCGCTACAAATCAATCACAGCATTAAGTAAACAAACAGTTCGTTAGAACTACAGCTACTACTGAGATGAGTTGTTTGTTCTCGGCTTTTATAAGCTTTATAATTAAGTTCTCGAATGTACTGGAAACATCTATAAATATCTGGATTTTTGTGGATGGCAACAGCAATTACGAGATATTTATTTATTAGGTATTAAATGCACGCGTTGTTCTATTTTTAACCTTCCAACGCAGCTGTCTTTTCAAAAATCGTCTGCGTTGCTAAGGCAACATGAAGCAAATCTAATTACAATTCTAAATAAAAAAAACTAACTAAATAAATAACTATGAAATCCGTAACAATATGAAGTAATAATTAATAATAAAGCAAAGTGCATGCACATGCATGCACCAATATATCATACAAAACTATGATTGGAAAACTGAGACCATGAGTTCGGCTATCGGGGGATGCGTACAAGTTCTGAGTGCACGTGTCCCCTAAAAGCCGAAGGTAGCTGAACGCAAGCTACTCACACGCATTTGTAATTTAAGTAGTGTGTGTGTCAGCTCGCTGTGAGTAATCTAACAACACTGAATAAATTATCGTTAATTACTTAGCAGTAAACATTTCATTTTTTTCTTCGTCGATATGTTATTTTATTATTATATATTATTATTTGCCGATATATTGGCCGGGCCGCAAAAATATTTGTTGTGGGCCGCCCGCGGGCCGCGAGTTTGACATCCTTGCCCTAGTAGTTCGACGCAAATTTAGATTGGTTGAGGACATCCGTAAATTATTTTCAAATGATACTTATGAAAAAATAGTTTTGGTAATTTTTTAAGGATCGTATTATATTGAATGAATATAAAGAATTAAATAATCGAAACAAACTAAAAAATTAAAAATTCTGTAACAAGCAGAGAAAAAATAATTCTGTGAAAAGTTCTAAGTATTACTTTTTAGTTTGAGTTTTGAGTTACTTGAAGTTTTGAGCATTATAATTGTTATTTCACTGAACATATATTTAAAGTACTTGTTTATAAACAGAAAATTAAATAAAATTCTTAAATCTTGTCGGAGATCGAATTTCAATTGGTTAACATAAAATAATACCTACAAAATCTTAGAACATCTAAAAAAATTCTTCCAAAGAATTACTGCCGAATAGCGATAAATAATAAAATCTCAGTCTGTACAAACAAATAATATAAAAGTATTTCATTATAGTGTTGCTGACAGAATTCCATATCATCATAAAAGCTGAATGTAAAATATCATTATTTACTCTATATTTTATGCTACAAATAGAGTTGGCGGTAGACATTTTGCTGGCCTGTGCAAATTCAACGCCTGCCTAATTCTGCCGCACCAGTTGCATGCGCTCTGGCACCGGTCCTGGTTATAGATATAACAAGATTTTTAATCTTCTTTTGAATAAAAATTCTATTCAAATAGAAAAATGTCATGCATTTTCAGTACACTTCAACCGCGCCCAACTAAACGATTGCAATCACATTTTCATTTATCAGGTGATGTAAAGTTGAATCAAGGTCTTTGAAGTCAGGCCTTTTAGTTACATCTGTTTTTAGTAACCACAGAAATTCAATGAAAGTTATAAAGAAAACGTAAAGAGAATTTAAAGTTTTGAAGTATATATACGATCGCAAAATTTTTTTATGCAAGAAAAACTCTCTATAAAGACAGAGATGTTTTTAATCTTCTTTTCGAAGAACTAGAATACGACTACTAAGAAAACTTTGAGAATATTTTGCCCGGGTAAAAATGTCTCATAGAAACCAGTAAAACGTTTTATGGGTATCCATAGAAGTTTCTACTGATTTTTACTGGTTTCTATTGGTCTTTACTGATTTTTCTTACGGAATTAAAATGCCCCATACAAATCAGTAAGACATCGTACTGGTACGCATAGAATTCTTTTGATTTCTACTGACCTTTATTGATTTGCATTGATCTCTGAAAGGTTTTCTGACTAGTATCAACTGACACCCATACAACCAACATCACTATCAGAACTTTCTAAGGGCTTGTACTGGTTTACATTGACTTTTATTTGGTTTTCTTACTTTTCTTTTACTGGTTCGGTAGCAATATTATTGATACCAATACAATCGAAATGGATGCTAGATAAATCTTCTATTGGTTTATCTGGGTTTATACGAATTTTCTAACTGACGCCAATAGATCTCTTGTAAACAATGAATTTAATACTGATATTAGTAAACCAAATCATTTGCATTCTTGTTGTCCGTTGATTATGTTAAATTATTTATTTACTAATTTTCATTATATATATATATTAATTTGCTACTGTTGTGATTAAGCTTATTTCAGTTTTGTAACCATTAGGAACGTTTAAAATTAAAAAAAACACACAGTAAACCCTCTCGTCTTCACCACTTCCCTAAAACGATCAGCGTTTCTAAGAATATAAATAAGCATGAGCATTAAATATGACCTCTTTAAGACCATCAGAGCAACCTGGAAACGTAGGTGGTGGTAGGTTCACTATACATGCTCATTTATTAAAACTTTTGTCGGAAACAGTAACAGTAATTGGTGCTTACATATATAATTATATATACACCCACACACACAGCGAGGTCTCTCTCTAAGGCGACCAGCCAAACTCTAAAATGTTTCTTTGCGGATGGTCTCCTTAGAGTGGTGATGTTCAGCCCAACATATATTTATGTTCTCAGAAATACTTTTATGTTTTAGAGGTGGTCGTCTTAGGGAGGTTTCCTCAACAAAATAAGTCTCTCTAAGACAACCTGCCACACTCTAGAACTTTCTTTACAGGTGGTCGCCTTAGAGAGAAGATGTTATAAATACTGGTCTCTTTTAGAGGTGGTCACCTTAGGGAGGTGATGGGCCAAAGATGCTCAATATTCTTATTTAATGATGGTCTCAGAAATACTGATCACTTTCATAGGTGGTTGCTATGAAAGGTTTAAGGGTTACTGTGCTAGAAATACCCACTGCAACGGGCGATTTTAGTCGCTTCTTTATGGAACAGAAGGCAATGTTCAATGTCGATGCTTATTTATGTTCTACGAAATATTATGGTCACTTTCAGTAAAGGTCATCTACAAGGGGAGGGGGAGTAGTTTGCCTTGAGATGCTGTACTGTATTTCTTTTAAACATTTCATTAATACTTCAAACAGATTAAAATAGAATTTAAAGTTATCAACATTTTTTAAAAGATAAATAAATATCAGTATTAAATATGATGTCTCTAAGACAACCTGCTCAACGGAAGATTTAAAACATCTAGAACTTTTGGTAGTCGTCTTACCTCTCACAGAAACCACCTCCCTAAGACAACTACCATTGAAAATGACTAATATTTCTTTGAGCATAAATATTAAGTATTGATATTGAAAATGACCTCTGTAGAGCGACCACTTTCATAGAACATTAAATTTGTATGGAATTAAGTGTAGTTAATTTAAGAAAGATTCATTGTACTTTCATGTAATATTAATTTTTAGATACAAAAACGCAAATCCTTCGTCATAATGATTAAAGTTTGTATAATAAAAAGTATTTAAGTTTAGCAACTGAAATACTGTGAAACCTATCATGGCGACTATTTCCCATGAACTAGTATTACCATTGAAAATAAACAATATTTCTAGGATCGTAAACATCAGCATTGAAGATAATTGATAGTCATGTTCCATAAACAGACCACTGCTTGAAAAGACCAGCATCATCTGGAAATGTAGTTGGTTGTTTTTCAAATTTAAACGTAATTCGATGTTAGAATAACTTCCTCTTCAGAAGCCAGATGTGATTCTGTGACTTTTCTAGCGTTATTCCAAGCAAATAAGCAATTTGAGCTGTGATTTGCAAAATTTCACCTGAGATATATTTAAAAGATTTCAATTGCGACTTATAAAATTTCATTTGAAGATGAATTCATAATTAATATTAGTCATACTGCTTGAAAATATTTCAGCTTATCGAAATGTTTGACATTACAAAGCACCGAAATATTTGCTTTCAGATTTGAAAGTAATGGAAGTGGGGGAAAGATAGTTACATTCTTTTCTATTAATCTTAGGCTACATGAAACTGAACAGAATTTTCCTTATGCTTAAGTAAAGCTTCAGGAATAAGCAGAATTAAATGGTGTGTACCAGAGATTTTTTCTGAAAAACACATTTAAAAAAAAAAAAATTAATTTCAGTTTTTGAAAACAGGTTCTTTATTTTTCATACTTTAAGTTTTGCTTTAATTTCTGCCATTTA
Source organism: Stegodyphus dumicola (assembly GCF_044657685.1). Lineage (NCBI taxonomy): Eukaryota > Metazoa > Arthropoda > Arachnida > Araneae > Eresidae > Stegodyphus > Stegodyphus dumicola. The sequence continues at coordinate 46,053,556 of NC_140779.1, forward strand.
AAACATAAAGATGGATTCTTAAACGAAAAAAGTATTGCGTGAATTTCAAAAGAACCATTTTATACGCCAAAATAATATACAAATAAGTTTTTAGAATACATGAATTAATGAAAAGAATGAAGTTATGAAACTATTCCCAAACTGAAGAACACGCAATAGAACAATTTTCAGTACTTTTTTTGATTTTCTTATTTATATATATATATATATCTTTCGCTGAGATTCAGTTTCAACGTTTAAAGACAGAATAAACGAAAAGTCAAATTAACGACAAAAATAACAGTTAATGCTTCTTTTGTCTTGATCGATAACAGCGCCATCTAACGGCGGAATCTAAAATCCTGCGCTTGCTCACGTGATGTTGAGATCATTATCCGTCGAATGTTTCTTCTCTTTGTCTGCCAAGCAGATAGCTTTTCCAAGGAAAGAGCGCGTAATTTTTCGTTATACGTGAGCTAACGAACAATTTTGAAAACATTTTCAGATGCACAAAATTGCAAAGTTCAAAGAAATCTTAAAAAATTTTTTAAATAAAAAGGGAAAATTTTAAGCTCGAAACTGAAATTTTCTGTAAAATTTCAACCTTTAATCATCGGAGAAGCATTTGTAACAAGATCCAAGCAATTCAGATCCATTCCAAATGATAAAAATGTCAGATTTTGCGACCAAATTTGATTATCCTTATAATAGTTTTCTTTATCCACCTGATTAGAACGTTTCAGAGAAGAAATTTTCTAATTTTTTTCAACATGCGTGTGTTTCGCGAGTACTGTTGAAAAGACTTTAATTTAGCGATAATTCTTGCTTTTCTAATAGGCGCAATAATGTGTTGCTATGTGGAAAGTCTCTTAATAAGGAATTGTTCCACGAGCATATCATTTTTCAAACTTATGCATTGGCTTACTAGCATAACAAAGTGAAATATTTAAAAATGTTAAACTTCGATTAAAATTTTAGTACTTTTGTTACTAACATGGTTATGAACATTAATTTTATAAACTGAAGTGTATCTTTTATATAGAACTAGAGGAAGCATTCGATGCCATTTATGTTAGATTGACTATATAAATATGTCATTGTCAGATTGAGCGTAATGTATCTAACAACAGAGAGAACTGTACCGCTGTAATCCTTCTCTAATAATGATGCAAAAAATACAATTCATATTCATACATTTTTCAGTCTGATGCGATATAGAACCCACATAAAAAATTTCGATAGAAGAATTAGCTAATTCTCTCATTATATCAGCAACAATGGCACGCAGCTTTTAATGAACTTCGTCTTTCTAATCAAATGGTCATAAAAGCTCAAGTTTCATCTACTATTTCACCTATATTCAATTTTAGTCGATTCAATATGGCAAAATATTTGTCATAATTGATCAGCAATCAACGCGAGCAAACAAATAGACATTCTACTTCATATGTCTAGATTTTATAAAATTTACAAATTATTGATTAACAAACTGTACGATTTGAAAGCGAGCAGTAGCAACACTTTTCGAAATAAAGCATTTTTATCTCCAACGCGCGAGACTGTTGCCACTAGGTAAAATGAGTGCGAAAAATGAGCGCTTTCAGAGTTTTTTATTAATATTTCGACTGATTAAAGTCGTACGAAAATGGGAATAGTCGAAATGGCTTTCCATGAATTTTTGGAATCGGGAATAATATAATTAATGCTTGGCAATGCTATTTTTATTTCATCGTAAAACGTGTAAGTTTTTTTAACAAATTCTAGGATTTGAAAGCGAGCAGTGGCAACAGCTTTCGAAATAGAGCAGATTTTCATCTCCAGCTTGCGAGACTGTTGCCACTCGAAAAAATGAAGGCGAAAATTATATCGCTAATTTTAGCTACTTTTTTTCTTGGAAAAACGGGGGCATCGATCTTTTCCAGGACCCAGAAAAGAATTGTAGACAGTTTGGTGACAATAGCTATAGTAATGACTGAGGGATTAGCGAACAAACACATAGACTTCTTTATATATATAGATAAATAGTCAAGAGAGTCAAGTTGCCATTTTTGACTTTAGAAATGACCTTAGAAAAGTAATTACAGAGTCCTTTATTACATACGGAGTATTTTAGTCTTGTGTAATTGGTTTTGTTCAGTTGATTATGGTAAAGCACGCTAGGGCTATCTGCCTAAGATAAAGGATGCATTCGTGGACGACTTTCTAAGGGAAACTGACTCGTATACACATTGCATGCGATCTTCTGTGAAGATCATAGTTTTTAAATAATGTTTAACGCCGAAGCTAATAATGTTCTAAGAGATATTAACTACTTTCAGAGAGGGTTTCTGCGACATGTTTTTCTATGATTTTAATGTGCTACACATTTTAATAAATTTAGAAATGCGTACAAAATTAACATTAATGCTGCAAATTTCCACGGAAATTAAAAAGATACGAAAATGGGAATAGTCGAAATAGCTTTCCATGAATTCTTGGAATCGGGAATAATATAATTAATGCTTGGCAATGCTATTTTTATTTCATCGTAAAACGTGTAATTTTTTTTTAACAAACTCTAGGATTTGAAAGCGAGCAGTGGCAACAGCTTTCGAAATAGAGCAGATTTTCATCTCCAGCTTGCGAGACTGTTGCCACTCGAAAAAATGAAGGCGAAAATTATATCGCTAATTTTAGCTACTTTTTTTCTTGGAAAAAAGGGGACATCGATCTTTTCCAGGACCCAGAAAAGAATTGTAGACAGTTTGGTGACAATAGCTATAGTAATGACTGAGGGATTAGCGAACAAACACATAGACTTCTTTATATATATAGATAAATAGTCAAGAGAGTCAAGTTGCCATTTTTGACTTTAGAAATGACCTTAGAGAAGTAATTACAGAGTCCTTTATTACATACGGAGTATTTTAGTCTTGTGTAATTGGTTTTGTTCAGTTGATTATGGTAAAGCACGCTAGGGCTATCTGCCTAAGATAAAGGATGCATTCGTGGACGACTTTCTAAGGGAAACTGACTCGTATACACGTTGCATGCGGTCTTCTGTGAAGATCATAGTTTTTAAATAATGTTTAACGCCGAAGCTAATAATGTTCTAAGAGATATTAACTACTTTCAGAGAGGGTTTCTGTGACATGTTTTTCTATGATTTTAATGTGCTACACATTTTAGTAAACTTAGAAATGCGTACAAAATTAACATTAATGCTGCCAATTTCCACGGAAATTAAAGAGATAGACTGATGAAAGATTCTGATACTTTTTTTATCTCTTAAGCGAATGTCATAAGGTTAATGGATTCTGAAAAATAAATATTTTTAGGTGGAAATCGGGTGATAAGAAAGACAAAACGATAAAGTAAATAATATTCAAGAATAACATACTTAAAAAAATAGTAATAAGCATGCTCTCGAAGGAAAAGGAATAATTAAAAAGAAGAAAAGAAAAGAAAATCAGGGCGGGATAGAAAAGAAAACAAGCGGAAAATAGAGAAGAATCTCTTCCCAAGAACTGTTAGCGGGCTTTTAAACTAATGACGACTTTATGCTGCTGTCATTAAAATTTCAGCGTCGAGATCAGTGATTCTCAACCGGGAAGGGGGAATGAGGTCAGGTGTTTATTTATCTGTTAAGTATTTAATTTCAGTTTATGAATATAAAAAACTACTTTTATTCAGGTTTTGGTATTTATCAACATTCTACAATTTTTTTTTTTTTTTTTTTTTTTTTTTTTGTTATTTAATTTATAAAATACGTCGAAATATTTTTTGAAAAATCTTTTGAATCTTTGATTCTCTCAAAAAGAAATTTTTTAAAAGTCTAAATAAATATATTTATTTATTTATTTATTTTTCGAGTTTTGTAAAAAAGGGGTGAATGATCTCTTAGCAATGGTGAATGAGGTGCATGTGGCAAAAAAAAGTTGAAAATCCCTGGTCTAGACCAACAGTCTTCAGATTTTGTCGACTCATGCTATAGCCCCTTCACATCTGCTGTTTATTATTTATTTTATTTGGCTTATTAACCCTTAAGGGCGTAGCCCACAAAAGAACTTTTAAAAAAATTAAATAATGAAGGATCTGTATGAATCTATGTATGTTTCTTTCACTGTAAAAAACTAAGGCCGTCAAATTTTGAACCTAGGGCCGTCAAATTTTGAAATTAGGTACCTAGGGCCGTCAAATTTTGAACAACCTAGTGCTCCACCGGAACACCTGGAAGCTCGAATTTTGAATTTCTAATTTTATATTTCATAATTTGTAGAAATTTAATGAATTTTAACAAACTCAGTGATTTGAAAGTGTGCAGTGGCAACACTATACGGAATAAAACATTGTATCTCCTGCGCGCAAGACTGTCTATCGGAAATTCTAGAGTTATGCTATTTTTAAATATTTTCTGATTGTGCTGTTGAACTGAATTTTATGTAAGTACAAAGGGTATTCGCCGAAAACATCGCGGCAAAAAACATCCCGGACGAAAACGTCGCGGAGAAAACAACGCAAGGCGAAAACTTCGTGGTACAGAACATCGTGGGAGAAAATATCGCAAAGAGAACAAACACATCGCAGTTCTAAAACATTGTAATACAAAATATAGAGGTCGAAAATAAAGCGGTTTAAAAACTTCGCAGTTTAAAAACACCGTCGTCGAAAATATCGTGGTAAAAAACAAATCTACAAATCATCGCATGACGATAACATCGCACACACACACGTTTTTCAGTCTTTAAAAGTTGTAAATGCATATTCGCGTAATGAATTGTGAGCGAAAGAAGGAAAGAGGAATATATTTATTTTTATAATTCATAATTTTGAATTAACTAACACATTTTTGTTGAAAAAGTGAGAAGGAAACCTGAGGATTTAAAACTGAAAATGAGTAAAAAATTAATGTAACTTTATAGCATTTAATAGAAATTTTAAGCTTATAAAGTTAACTAATAAAGATCATAAATAAATTAATCTTTTTTATAGAGTTTTACTGATAATTTTTCATCAAAAATATGTTCTAAAAAGTTTAGAAAGAGGAAGATCTGTGACTGCATCAGATAGCCTCTATAAAACTCTTTAATTACTTATCAAATTATTTTCTTTCACGTTTTGTTAATTTGATATTCTTTTCGTGAAAATTATATATTGCTGTTATATATATATATATATATATATATTTCCGTTTATTCTTAAATTGTCGTTAATATTTTCATGCACTGCCTGCAATCAATTTTTTTTTATGTCGATTTATGACGAAAGTTAGTTACATAATATGCCAGTATGGTATTTCGAAAACGCATGTGTGCATGTTATCGTCCTGCGATGATTTGTAAGTTCTTTATTTTTTACCACGATATTTTCGACGACGATGTTTTATACCATGATGTTTTAGAACTGCGACGTTTTCTCTTTGTGATGTTTTCTTCCACGTTTTTTACCACGACGTTTTCGCCTTGCGTTGTTTTCTCCGCGAGATTTTCGTGCACGATGTTTTCTCCGCGAGGTTTTCGTCCGCGATGTTTTCGACTGTAACCGTGCAAAGATGATTTTTTTTTACCATGATATTTAATAGACAAATTTAACGCACAAAATGTTAAAAATAAAAAGACAAAAAAAGTTTTGCAAACTATCTTACTAAGGAAGATCATACTTCATAGGATCATTTCCATAGTATGATTAGCGAGTTTATTCACCGAACTTTGCAGAATTATCTTACTAAGGAAACTTTACATTGATACGATAAACTGAGAAAAGACTGAAAAAATAGAAAAATGTATGACAGCACGTAACACTTCACTAAGAATTCTAAATACAGGTTGCTTTTAAAATTTTTGTAATTTTGCTGTTGAACTTAATATGGCTAAGTGCGAAGAAAATTATGCTTAATAAAATTAAAATCTGAATCTTTTCAGATTTTTTCCTTTTCATTTTTATTTCTTGATTTATGTTTGGTAAACTTTAGAATTCTCAGAAGACATCCCCAGAAAGTAAATGTTAATAAAACATTCAAAATACATCAATGTTATTTGCACTTTATATGAATTATAAAGTTTATTTTCAGTAATTAGTTTTATTTCACTAAATTAAAAGAAAAATCAATATTCTATTATAATATTTTACTTATAAAAACGAATCAGTTTAAATTAGGTAGCAGCGGGAATAAATAATATGACGTATAAATGATTCTTTCCATTGTCTTGCAAAGGATGCTGGTCAGCGAAATGGGCCTAAAACTTTTGCAGTTGGTAGCATCTTTTCCTGGCTTAAGAATAGGCATAATAGTTGATTCATAGTGCTTTAAATCAATCTTTTGTTACTGAGTGGGTAATCCGTAAGTGGGACAACCGGTACTAAATTTCATGAAATCTTTCTTCGGAGGAAAAGTGATAGGTGATTGCCATGTGTAATTTCCAAACTCTAAGATTTTCAGAGATTGAGTAAAACATTTTTATCTCCAGCGACTCCCAAGACTGTTGCCACTAGTAAAAATTAGCGCGAAAAATAGTGTTTTCAGACTTTTTAATTAATATCTCCACTGATTAAAGTCATACGAAAATGAGAATGGTCGAAATGGCTTCCTACGAATTTTTGGAATCTGGAAGTACCTCTCGAAACTCCACTTTCCGCCGTTCCGGAGGAGATGATGCAACAAACGAACAGAAGTTTAATAGATTTTAATAGTACAGATTTCGCGCACAAATTTTTAATAGTACAGACTTGTGGGCAAGCCCACCAAATGAGCAGGCTGCAGCCAAAGTAAAATTTGTAAGTTCTATGTTTTTACCTCTAAAAAGTAAATGTATGAAAACATTTCAATACGAAAGATATTAGTTCATTCTTTCTAAGAAACAGCCAATTCGTAAAAAAAAAAAAAAAAAAAAAAAAAAAAAAAAAGAAATATCTGAAAGGTTTCAGATTTTAAATTACATCCAAAGGGGAGTTTTTTTACCGTTTTGTGTGTTACCTTTATTTATTAAATGTCATGTTCTTTGCACTTAAACCATAAAAAAAAAACCCCGTGCTGCCATTGCTCGCTTTGAAATCGTTGAGTTTGTTAATGAAAAAAACGTTAAAGTTTTACAAAATATGAAATCGATCATAAAATATATTCCAAATTTCAAATTTGATCTTCCACATGCTCATATTCGTAGGAGGATTACGTCATTCAAAATTTGATGGCTCTATGTATCGTTGTTTTATCATAATGCGAGAAATATTATGCATTTACGCAGATTTTTCATTATTTAATTTCTTCAAATATAATGCAGGGATCCAACATTTGTTGGCAACAATTTAAAAAGTGAAACGAACGTTTATAGTGATTCAACGCAAAATCGCAAAATGAAAACAATAATCCTTTAGGGACAAAACCCTTTTTTGGACTAATAACTTTTTTATTGCCAAACCAGGAAACAAAACTTTTGACATTTCAGGTTAATACGTATGACGTTATGATTTAAACTTAATGTAATATAACAACTTCTTCTCAATACCAATTAAAGAATTAACGTGACATTAATATATTGCGTCAATTATCCTTACCTGAAACAAAAAAGTTGCCAACAGCAGCTATTTATTTAAAATGAGACATTAAGGAAGCATTTTCGACATACAATTACATCACATGCGACTGTGTGCTTTTTTCACCGTCAGAATACGACGTTATGCAATAATATGTTATTTTTATTTCATATTTTGTAAAACTTACAAATTTTTTATTAACAAAATGCACGATTTGAAAGCGAAGATTGGCACCACTTCTCGAAAAATAAAGCAGATTTTTATCTCCAGCATGCCAGACCCTTGCCACTCGGAAAACTGAGGGCGAAAACTAGGATTTCAAGAGTTTTTAATTAATATATCTGCTAATTAAAACGAAGCTGTACGAAGGTAAAAATGGTCGAAATGCCTTTCCACGAGCTTTGGGAATCCAGGAGATTACCTTGTAGAGACATTAGGTTATTTCTAAGCATGAGAGATGAAAAATGAGCAATGCCCTCGCCGGGACTCGAACCACGGGCCTCTCGAAAACGCATCGAATGTGCTGACCACTACTCCACGAAGGCATGCTAAGAAGGCGGGAGAGATACCTTATAACCTCTCTCGAAATTCAACTCCCCGCCGTTCTGGAGGAGATAATGCCACAAACGAACAAACAGAAATTAAATTGAGAAAATATAAAACCCATTTTCTAAGAAATTTAGTAAAACCATTTTAAGACAACAGCTACTGGTTCCAGATGATTTTAGTGTTTTGTAGTAATTACTCTCTCAGAAAGGTGACGTTTAGTACTAGTGCCTACAATGAACGTTTTGCGGGGCGATCACGTGTGTATACTACCTCCCACTTTTAAGAACAGAGTAAATATCGGTTTGAACATGGCTTCTCTAAGAAGACCCCCTTCTCAGAAAAGTCATCTGGAACCGCAGGTGACCGTCTGAGAGAGGAATCACCTATTATTGAGCTAGGACTGAGGATTAGAAACATTAGTTGCTATGAGAGATGGACGCGATCTCAGAAAGATGATCGCCAGGACAGCGTTTAGTACAATCAAAATGCATGTAAAAAATAATATTTTTCTGTTTTTACTCCAAAAATATCCTCCGAATTTTTTTAACCACTTTTTTTAATGAATGCATAGACAGGAATCTGAAGTTTGAAATACGCTGCTCATGGCTGAATTACTGGTTTGTTATTCTAGTATGGTCTAGCATGTGGAAGTTGTAGCAAAAACTTTAGATTCTAGCCTCGGTTCATGGCAACAGCTCGGGTCAAGCCAGAAAAAAGTCCGTGTCCCAGTATACGGACAATAGAGACGATGCTGTCAGGCATTTTTAACATTTCCTGTCCTAAATAATTATTTTTCGTCACCAACCGATATCCCATTTCATTTGACGAAACTAAGTTTAAAGGTTCCATGTATCTTTTTAAAACTAAGCCATCACTTTGTTCAGCACTTTTGCAATTAACATTCGCAGAAAGAAAAGAAAGAACAGGAAATTAATCGCAGTAGCTGTAGGGTAAAGAATATTAAGACTTTTATCTAATATCACAGATAAAGAAAAAAGAAGATAACGAAAAGGTTCATTCTTTTCGATGGCTGTGATAAATGATTCTGTTCTGTCTCTCCTTTGTAATAAATTCAAACAGAATGATAGTTTACAGATTCGTTTTTTCCAAAGAATATGCAAATAATTGAAGAAAAGAATAATTCTTTTTATTATTGAAATACTGTTTAGAACAGAACTTTCAAATTCGTTTTGCACAGTACTTTTAATCCATATCAGAACCATACACTCAAAAGTTCAATAAATGAAACACAAACCAAAGTTCAAAATATCACAGAATTTATAAAGGAAAATCTTATTTTGAAAAATGAAACGGAAAACTGCCTAACTTGTTTAAATGCCTTTACCTTTTTCACTAGTTACTAAAATAATTGGTCTATGATTCATTTGAAACTGCTATAGTTTTGTAGGGTGTTATTGAGCATTCATATACAGCAATGTATTACTAAAATAATTTAGGCAAACCAAACAAAACAAAACAGTCTGAAAGCTTTCAGATGTTATATTAGCCCAAACGGGCGTGTTTTTTTTTTTTTTTTTTTTTTTTCCCTCATTTACATACACATACACGTTTCGAGAGCATTTGGGCTAATGTTTCTTTGGGCTAAAGATATTCGAAAACAGCCGAGTTTTAGAATTTCGGATAGACAGGCTCCCGCGTTGGAGATAAAAATGCATTTTTTTCCCGCACAATGTTGTCATTGCTCGCTTTGAAATCGCTGAGTTTGTTAATCAAAAATTCACTGATGTTTTTCAAAATTTGATATATACAATAAAATATTTAAAAACAGCCTATCTTAAGAAAGATAGACTCGCACACTGGAGATAAAAATGCTTTTTCCCGTACAGTGTTGTTAAAAAACAGTTTTTCCCCGTATAGTGTTGTACGTGACAACACTGTTTCATTGCTTGATTTTGAAATCATTAAGTTTGTTAATCAAAAATTCATTAAAGTTTTACAAAATGTGAAGTAAACAATAAAACAAATTCCAAATTCGGGCTTCCAGGTACCCGTATTTAGGTGGAGGTATACGTTATTCAAAATTTGATGGTTCTAGGTACCTTTTTTTTCACAATGCAAAAAATATACATCCATTTATGCAAATTCTTCATTATTTAATTTCTAGGGCGATAATATTTGGTGGCAACAATCTGAAAAGTGATTCAGGCTTTTACAGTGCTTCAACGCAAAATCTCATTTTGAGACTAATAGCCCTTAAAAAGTTTGAATTTACAGATAAATCATGCTTCATTTCAGTATAATTAAGAACAATGAAGTTTTAAAAAATAATAGAATGTTATGAAGACGTTCTTCTTGAAAAGTAGAGAATAAAAATAACCAAGTTCCTTCTCATGCAATCCACACAATTCTTGCACAATCTTTTTTATAGCGATATACGCAAAAATTAAGATACCTTACAAGGAATTAATGGCATTCCTCCCACGCGTTCTTGAAGGAAGTAACTATTAGCTTTTCGTTCGTCAGGAATTCGATATGTCAAACGCAACTCCTGTCGAGGAAATAACTCATCTTTTCAATAGTTCCTCTCCCCGAAACTCCTTCAATCTTCCTATCTGGGGTCCGAACTAAAAGGGTATCCGATAATTAGTGAACAGATTTGGAACGGTCGACAAGGCGTCAGGCACTCACCCTTCCCCTTTTGCCTTTAGTATGTATGCGTGTGTAGTATGAGAATAGAATGTAAAGAATTAAATGCATTCCTTCTGTTGTACATCGAAATGAAAGTTCTAATGTTCCGAATTCTGCATTAGGTAATGGCAAGATCGGATATTTTTACAAATTTTTACTTTAAATTCCTTTTCCTAGAACAACATTAGTTAATTTATATATGTATATATAGTAGCAAAATTAAAGCTACCGCATTCATGTAGAATTTTTATTAGTTAACATTTCGTAAACAATTTCTGTCGTCGTAATTAAACAATAAAGAAAGCAGACGATTAATTCAAATGAAAAAGGAGAAAAAGCAATTGTGAAATGGATTTAAAATGGATTCAGAAGGGATTTTTTTTTTTTTTTTTTTTTTTTTTGTGTGTGTGTGTGTGTGTATGTGTGTGTGTGTGTGTGATGTCTCTACGTACGTATGTATCTAGCATAACTCAAAATAGAGTAGCTCAGAACGTTGAAATTTTGTATATGGGACTGCTATAACATGTAGATGTGCACCTCCCTTTTTGGTTGCAATTGGCCGTACCAGAAGTATATAAATATATGTATATATACGTATCCACTCTGCTACCCGGCTCGGTGAGCTAAAATTTATTCTTATATGTCAATAAATTGTGCATGTTTATTTTTATTTTTATTTATTATTATTATTATTATTATTATTATTTTTGCTTTTAAACTGGTTGAATTATATTGTTCTTATGTTCCAGTTAAGGTTTTTATGCCTTTAGTTAATCTGCATGCTATAGAATTATCAACAGTTTAAAAGTTGTTTAAGTTGCTCTAAGCCTAATCATGCCGTCTTTTGTTTCCATTTGAAACATAGTAGCATAGTGAATTAAGTTAGTTTAATAGGCCGTACAAGGAAGTCATGTGGTGTCCACATCAGATTTGTTGCTGTAGAATTCGTGGGGTCATTAGTTATCTATGAAGAGCATCGACAGTGCTACTAATAGTTCAAAAGTATTTATTTTCTGTGTAGATCTTTCACTCAAATGAAAGTCCTCCAGAGATACAGACAGACTATTTCCAGACTACTGCGTTGTTTCTTCAAAATCATTAATGAAATGTTTCTTGACCAGACTACGATTTTTCTATTTAATCTTTTTTTTTAGTCCAAAGGGATTTGAATCCCGAAGGACTATTAGTTTCGTTTTGGCATTTTGCGTCGGACTCATAAATGTCGGTTCACTTTTCAAACTGTTGCCACAAAATGTTAGAGTCCTGCATTATATTTGAAGAAATTAAATAATGAAAAATCTGCATAAATGTATGTATATTTCTCGTATTGTGATAAAACAACGGTACATAGAGTCATCGAATTTTGAATAACGTAATCCTCCAACGAATATGAGCATGTGGAAGACCAAATTTGAAATTTGAAATTTGTTTTAGGATCGATTTCCTATTTTTTAAAACTTTGACGAATTTTTGATTAACAAACTCAAGGATTTCAAAGCGAGCAATGGCAACGTTGTGCAGAAAAAACATTTTTATCTCCAGCGCGTGAGTCTCTGTATCGGAAATTCTAAAGATATGCTCGTTTTAAAACTATTTTGCGATATTGCTGTTGCACTGGATCTTATGGTTTAAGTGCGAGGAACATGATATTTAATAGAGAAAAGTAACACACAAAATGTTAAAAAACGCCCCTTTGGACGTAATTTAAAATCTGAAACATTTCAGATTTTTTTTTTTTTTTTTTTTTTTTATTGCTGCACACTTCATTTTCGTGACGTTGCGAAGCAACATTTAACTGAATGAGTCCTGAGGGACTGTAGATGAGCCCTCTACGGTACGAAATAAAGGAGGACTTAATTCGGGTTTGCTATTTTCAGAAATCTCATCGCAACCACTTTCCCTAGCTATAGACATTGTAAACGAACACTGTAAACGAAATTATGTTATTCTATACATTTGCAGTAATAAATCACAATGTCCACGTTATTGAAAATAACCAGTAAGATTACTTCTTATAACCCTTACTATGTCTCATTATACTTTCTCACAACACGTAACTACTTTTGCCTCAGAACTGCTTGACACGCAACCTATCGAGCTGTGTTCACTGAACGTTAAATAACCATAAACAATTAAAATATTCCTTTCGATTTTTTGTTTGCAGAACTGTAGTAGTAGTAGTAACGGAGGACGTGGACACCATCCCTCTGCCATTACGGGTAATCGGTTCTGCTCACCTCCGCCCTTCTTTAGTACGAGGCGTATTCGGAAACCAAGTACCGTTTTGAAAAAAAAAAAAAAAAAAAAAAAAAAGTAAAACAATTTTTTTTCGAATCTATTTTTATTTTTACATGAAAATACATGTCTTAAACTATTTTTCAACATAGTTTCCGCCAATGATCAAACACTTGTCTTAGCGGGTGACCAGTTTTTGTATACCATCGTCAAAGAAACTTCCCTCCAGTTTCGATAACCACGACTCTACATCATTTTTCGTGTCATCGTCAGATCCAAAGCTCTTGCCACCAAGCTCGCGCTTCATGTGCAGGAACAAGTGATAGTCGGACGGCGCCAAGTCCGGGCTGTACGGCGGGTGATCGAACTGCTCCCAATGAAACCGTCGAATTAACGATTGAGTGGCACCAGCAGTATGGGGCCGAGCATTGTCATGGAGCAACACAATTCCTTTACTGAGCAATCCTCTTCGTTTGTTTTGAATGGCACGCCTTAGTTTTATTAAAGTCTCACAATATCGTGCCGCATTAATGGTTTCACCAATGGGAAGAAATTCAGTAAGCAAAACGCCTTTCCTATTCCAGAAGACAGTGCACATGATTTTTTGCGATGACATTGTCACTTTGAACTTTTGTTTTTTCGGAGAATGAGTGTGTCTCCACTCCATCGATTGTTGTTTCGATTCTGGTGTGAAATGACACACCCAAGTTTCATCACGTGTCACAATTTGGTTTAAAAAGTTTTCTCCCTCATCACTGTACCGCGTGAGAAATGTCAGGGCACTACCAAGTCGCTTTGTTTTGTGAGTATCAGTGAGCATTTTTGGAACCCATAGGGAACACAGTTTGCGATAATTCAAGCGGTCAGACACAATTTCGAACAAAACAGTACGTGAAATTTGTGGAAATGCCTCTGAGTGTGTGTGTGAGTATGGCAAAGCCTCGAGGGCTATCTGCCTAAGAGGAGGGATGCCTTCGTGGAGGACTTTCTAAGGGAAACTGGCTCGTATACACTTTACACGTGGGGAAAACCACGAAAACGCCCATGCAGCCAGCCCGTTCGCGGGATTCGAACCTCGGACCGAACTACCAGTGTTCAGCGACTTTACCGCTCGGCCGCTGGTGGGCAGGAAATGCCTCTGAAAGAGTTGTCATTGTGAAGCGTCTATTCTTATGAATTGCTTCATCAACTTTCCTTACCAAATCATCGGTGACAACAGAAGGCCGACCACTCCGAGCCTCGGCGTGGACATTTGTTCGACCTGCATTAAACATTCTTACCCACTTTCTCACCATTCCATCACTTATCGCGTATTCACCGTAAACTTCTGTCACTTGACGATAAATTTCGGCCGGTTTAACATTCCTCGTGTTCAAAAATTCAATCACTGCACGAATTCAATCACTGCACGAATCTCACAGTCAGCGGGAGAACTAATTGTCTTAAACATTTTGAATGTGCACAGCAAACAGAAAACACCACTTAGAGCAACCAAAATGGCGACAATTGAAAGTCAGTGAACAAGAAAGACTAGTGCGCATGCGCGGGTGCCTACCACAGCGCTGCGACTGCGCTAGAATGAAACGGTACTTAGTTTCCGAATACGCTACGTATTTATTAATAATTCTAAAATTTTTGCATTGCCATATATTGTGGCTGATTTACAAATAAAGTTTATACAATAATCGTATTCACATTATTAACATAACTTATTACATAAATTTTGATTGGAGAATTTTCTCTAATGAATTTCTTTCTTTTGTAATTTCTCTTTATTTCAAACAGTCGATATATAATTTCATTATCGTGAAGTTTCTCTTTTGTTATTTGTACCATTTCAACTAAAATGTTGTCTAAGTCCTCTTGCAAAATTCCTTTCATTTTGCTGCAGTTCTTTCATAAATTTCTCAGTTTCAAGGTTTCTATTGTATTCCTCATATCATACCTTATATATTGTGCTAATGTCTTCCAGAATAGTACGTTTTATTTCAAAAGTTTTTCGTCTCTTCCTTTTGTATGTCACTGAATCCTATTTGTCTTTGATCACACCGAATCAACATGATTTGCTTTCTTGTAACTTGATTTTCAAGTTTATAGTATCTTTATGACAATTTAACTACCAATGCGCCATGCCTTCATAATCGCGAAACATCAGTATTTATTTATCGTAATTTAAATGCATGTACATTTTAAATATAATATATATAAAAGATACTTTTTGCTAGAAAGTAATCACTTTTTCAAATTATGAGCACTCATGTTATTTGCTTTATTATAGATTGCACTTATTATTTTACTTCTTTATTTATTATACTGTTACATCTTTTTTATAACTTATTATATGAAATTATATTACTTGACATAAATCTGTGCCCAGTTTTGTTTAGGATGTCCATTATTTTTGTGTTTTTTTGCACTGTGTATTTTTCTTTTACTAAGAACTTACCAAAAGCTTGAATATTTGTTGTTGGCATTTTAATATGAAAATCTTTAGTGAGTGGGCAGCTAGTAATGTAATGTTCAGGCGTTCCCAGCTGGCCACAAATACAGGTACTCGTGTTTAAAATACCAAACCTTTCGAAATATTCGGGGAAAGGTCCGTGGCCTGAAACAAAGCGCACTAATTGTGGGTTTGCAATTAGCCGTTGTGGGTTTACCTTGGCAGAGTGTTGATGTGTTCTTTTACCGGTTTCACTGTTATTCCATTCGTTTTGCCATTTTGATATGGCAATTGGTATAAGATGCCGTTTTAGACGAGAGGTTGGCCATGAACTATCTATAAATTCTGCATCTTGACCTATAGCAGCCTCTTTAGCTAGTTGGTCCACTATTTCATTGCCGTATATTCCGGGATGACCTTTTATCCATTCTAGAGTTATTCTGAATGAAACATTAAGTTGTAAATCTTTCTGAATTACTGCAATAATAGATGAGGTAGTTTTCGGATTTTTAATTGCGTAGAGTGTGGAAAGGCTATCAGATTTTATCGTTATATTATGTCTGCAATGTTCTTTAACGTATTTTATTGCTTTACTTATTGCCATCGCCTCGGCTTGGAATACACTATTATTTTTGTGAATCCATTGGGAATTATGATGCCATTCTGAAGTGTCACGAAAGCGCATCCAACATTCTCATTAATTTTAGATCCATCAGTATAGATCTCATATTCTGTAGCCAGGAAGAAGGCATTTATTACTTGTTTTGACCCGAATCCCTAATCCTTGTATTGATGGATGAGTTTCTAGGTACTTGGCTGTCGTTCATAAACATATGGGGAGAATTGAGTAGAAATTAAATGTCTACGTGGCGCAGTAGTTTTACTTGCTGCATTGTGGCTTCTAGTTCTGTGCTGATATGGAGTGGTATTAAACCGACCAGGACATTTATTGCATTTGAAGATGTTGTTCGAAAGGCTTTAGTTATATTTAAAGCAAATGGTCTCTGTATACTCGGAAGATGTATAATTCTTCGCCCCTGCACTGGATATGCCCATATGGCTGCACAATATATGACAATTTTTTTCAGTAACGATATGAAAAAGGACCTTTCGGATATGTGGATTCAGTCCCCAATGCTGTCCTTGCATTTGACGTAGTTTAATTGCAACAGCACTAGTACGTTTCTTGATTTCTAAACTATGGGGTATCCAATTCAGTTTTGGGTCAAATGTGAGTCCTAAATATTTAAGTTGTGTAGCAATTTTGAGGCGAATGTCTTGTAGACAGATCATCGGACGACGTGCCAATGATCATCCTTTTTAGGCATTAGGAGAACTTGCGATTTATTTTCCGCTATGGTTAGTTTAAGATCTTGACAAAGGGTATTGAAGATGTTGCAAGTTTCATTAGGGTTCTTTTGTAAGTTTCACAGATCAGGGCCCGCACATGAGCCCTGTGGACAACCTCTTGTCTTTTTTCTTATAATAGCACCATTGCTTTGAATGATTAACAGTAGGCGGTTACATCAGTAATTTCTAAGGCTTTTGAAGATATTTACTGGACAGTTAGCCTCTCTTAGTGCCTGTAAGATGGCTGGCCACCATAATGTATCAAAGGCATTTTTTAAATCAATGCTAATGAATGCTGTAGGGTGGTCAGTATTGCGGTTATTAAGAATATTGTCCTTTATATTTGTACTGTAGCAAAAATTTGCAGAACTGTAACAAAATCTTTCCCTTCTAGCTCGTGAAATTTGCAAATAGAACATTATTACGGAAACTTTACTTGCGTGCATTATTTTCTACCTGCCTTACAGCTTCAAATTTCCTTTTGGTGGCTATAGCCATACGCTTAGGTTTTCAATCACGCCGAGTTTCAAATAACTAAAATTCGATTAAGCGTGATTTTACTGCAGGTAAGCACAGGCGAACATAGCCGGATGTTTAAAGCGTATTTAAGGAATGGGCTACTCTTCCGTTAAATTTTTGGGATACCGTTCATTAAAGGCAGCACAGGAGCAAGCATGGGGGCGGTATTTTCTATCAAGCAAACAGGTGTAGCTCCATAATGCTACAAATCTTGAAACAACATACAAGAGAGCCACGAGTGTCCCACCGGCCATCACAGCCCGACTAAAACGCCGCAACAGCAAACTTTTGGAGACCCTCTGAACGACCCTATGCGCGTGGACATTGTCATATTCGTCGAAAATTGATTAAAACTCGCTTCCTTGACATATGAACATGTAGAGACATTGGATATTTTTGAAGTAGGATAGATGAAAAATGAGCAATGCCCTCGTCGGGACTCGAACCATGGACCTCTCGAATAACGCCTAGTGTGCTTGCCATTACACCACGAAGGCATGCTAAGAAAGCGGGAGAAATATATTATAAACATATCAGGTAGATGGTGAGCATTTCACATGCCACTTGGATATACACGGTGAGCACGTTCAAATACAATTTGAACACTGATAATGCCTAACTTGGAAGCCAGGATAAATTACCGGGGTCTAGTTCTCTGAAAAGGCTCCCGTAGGGTCCTGTATTTTTTCCACAGGTTCCCCCCTTTTTTTACACGTTAAAACAATTAATAACTAAATAACTAAAAAGCCAAATTAAAATAATAAATAAGTAGAAAAACTTTTTTTGCACTATAAAATTTGCTTTTGTAGTGAAATGTATAAAGTTACAGTGCTTTTGATCGTCAATTTTATCTTTTTTCCTAAATTTGTTAAGATGGCATCTCTCAAATTTAAGTAAATACGCATTGTTTTTCTGATAAAATAATTGCTCATTTAACTTGAACCTTTTCTTTTTTATTTCCTTGTACGAAGCAAAAAGGAAGTATTGTAATCGCGAAAAATTTCAGGCATCATATTTCAACGCATATATCCATATTTACCGCTATCGAATGCAATTTAACGATGTTTTTGCGTTACATCTGTACGTAAGGACAGGATAATAGACTCTTTTTCCCCAAAAAAATTGTAAAACTAATTTAAAATAAATTCTGAAGAGAATTTTTCGTGGTGTCTGTGCGTACGTACGTATGTATCTCGCATAACTCAAAAACGAGTACCCTCAGAAAGTTGAAATTTTGTATATAGGACTGCCATAACATGTAGATGTGAACCTCGTATTTTGGTTGCAATCCGCCGCACCAAAAGTATACAAACAATATATATACACTCTGTTATTCGGCTCAGGGATCTGAGTTTTCTTATTCTTATATGTTTGTAAATTGTGCATTTTTTTCTTTAAAAATGATTGAATTATGTTCTTATCTTCCAGTTAAGGTTTTTATGCCTTTAGTAAATCTGTATGTAATATTTTTAGAATTATCAACAATTTAAAAGTTGTTTAAGTGCCGCTAAGCCTAATAATTTTTTCGATGGCGGCCATTGCTTGTTTACATTTGAAACAGCGAATAGTAGATTTGTTGCCAATCTAGAGAAAGTAAACTTCTCAATAACAAAGATAACGCCTTCTTTTATTATTGCGAATTAAATCATGTTCAATCCATTCTGGAATTTATTCGAGGAAATAAGTGTTTAAGATTTACTTCATAATTTTCAATACAGACATCGAGTTTTAATGTATTTTTGCCTTGTCGGGAAGTGAACTTGAATTAATTGAATGAGACATATTGAATCGTCTGTGAAAAACTGTTTCTTTGTTGTTGCTGTTGTTTGTTTACTTTCTTTTATACATCGTTTTAGATTTATTATAGTATTTGAATAATAATTCTTAAGATAATATAAATTTTTGCATTCTAAGTTAAAAAATGAACAAAATGTAACGCTACTAAGTGAAGCTAGGGCCAGAGTGACGCTATGGTAAACAAATATAGTGAATTTTAAAGACGGCATTTATTCTATTGTGGTTTATGCGATATTGACGAAGTAGATTTAATTCAATAAGTTTAAATGAAATGGAAGAAAAAATGGGTATAATTTAATATTCCATACAAGAAAGTCATGTGGTGCACACATCAGATTTTTTTTATATCATACCCAAGTGCCAAAACAATAATTATTACCAAGGACCGCTATGCAATCAACACCAGGGTGGCAGATTCTTTCTAACGGCTCTGATGATATCTGGTGAACACATGTGATGAATGTATTATAGTATCGTATACATGTTGAACATATTGAATATACACTGGTGTGCAAAAATTAAGGACGAGACGGTTTTTTCAATATAACTTTGTACAAAGGCTTTCCAAATCAACACATTTAATACCGTAAGATCCCCAATACGTAAGGACATGAGTAATGTAAGCAAGACTTACTAAAAGAGAAATCAGAGGGATAAAAAGAAGCTTTATTGAAAAAGTAGCATGGAGCGCAATGCGACTGAAGGCCGAAACATCCCTGTGATGGGTGTCCAGCAAGAAACATCAGGTCTTTAATAGGGGATATGATCTCCCCTGATTGCTAGGCAGGTTTCACAGCATAAGGTTGTCAATGAGTTGTTGAGACATTGCTGCCCATTCGTCTTGCAGCGCCAATCGAAGCTCCGGAATCGTTACTGGTGGTCTAATGCTGTTATCACATCTATAGACGCGCGCGCTTACCCGGGACAATTCCGAGAAACGAGATTCTAGCAGCACGGCTTTAAGCGGCAGGCTTCCGAGAAATGTTTCGTCTAGCTAGGAGGAACGTGTCCCGGCTACGAGCAACATTTTAAAACTTTTCCCAAAATGTTCCGGCTGGAGACGTGTTCCTCGAACGTTCAACCAATCAGAGGAAAGGTCAGCTTCTGAAGGATCACGGGTAACTTTCAATATGGCGATGGCTCTCACTGTGAAGTGATGGACGGTGGAAATAGAGGCCGATTTAATTATTGCTGTCTTGTTGTAATACAACTGCCTGAGTCATTTTTTAAATGTGTATATATTCATTAAATATATAATCGTGGAAATTTCAGAGTTGACATTATTTTACGACGTTCTTGCATTTCGGATTTGTTTACAAATTGTTCGTAGCCAAAAGTTCGCCAAATTTGTCGTATTTCGTGCTGATCGTGTATTATAACACTGTTATATAATAGAATTTTATTTCTTAAATTTAAGTTGAATAATTTTTTAAAATCCTTTCGTATATGCGCGGCTTTTCTCCTAATTACTTATCTTTTAAATTGTTAACTGCATAATCAGTGACTCATTTTAAACAGCATAAAAGATGCATAAAAAAGAAAAGCATAGCTTATGTAATAATGAGAATACTCATTAAATTTGTCTATTATTTTCATGTTATTAATGAAATACTTTTTGAATTATAAATACGTTAGAAACTATACTTTTATTTGAAATGCTACATATTGAAACATTGAAAATTTATGGATTTATTATTATGCATGATGAAAAACATTTGTATATACATTCATTAATATAAATCTTATTCATTACATTAATACTAATAAATATATATTAACAACTTCTAAAACATCGCATCTCTCTATCTGTATGTAAATATATGACTTATTAGATGTGTATATATATATGTATGTATGAATACAAAAATGAACATTGCCAAGAAGTTTATTTAAAGTTACTTTTAATTCAGATAACGATTATGTAATTGGCAGCAACTATAGTTATCAGTTCTTTGCAAATTATTATGGGTATGTAATAATCAGTTGAAAAATAATTCATGAGTATTTGAGTACTAAAGAGTGTACACATTTTGTTATTGGGTTAATTCATAATTATATCATACGTATGATCTACGTAATAAAAACATGACTAATAAATAATAAGAAATGTAACAGCTGTGCATTTATAACATTTGATTACTTAAAACAGCGCTCAACTGATTATCACCTTCATGTCTGTTTACGTAATGAATTGCACTTTCCAATTAAGTGCACGGGCCTACTAGTGGCCGAAGCGTCGTTGAACACTGGTAGTTCTGTTTCAGGTTAGAATGCCGCGAACGGGCTGTCTACATGACGTTTCCTTGGTTTGCCATATTTGTAACTGGTATAAGAGCCAGTTTTAAAAAATCTTCTACAAAGGGATCGCTCCTGATGTTATCCCTCGAGGCTTTGCGGTAATCACATAAAACCAACTGAGCCCACCAGCGGCCGAGCGGTAAAGTCGCTGAACACTGGTAGTTCGGTCCGAGGTTCGAATCCCGCGAACGGGCTGGCGGCATGGACGCTTTCGTGGTTTTCCCCATGTGTAACGTGTAGACGAGCCAGTTTCCCTTAGAAAGTCCTTCCCGAAGGCATCCTTTCCCTTAGGCAGATAGCCCTAGTGTGCTTTGCTGTAATCTCAATAAATCAAACTATAAAACAAACTCATGATGTGAACACCTAATTTCTAGAGTTGGTATAATTAATGTGTTTTAGGTATATTACCGAGTGTTCTATTGGACAGTAAACAACTCGCACATGTTTGATTGCTCATGTATTCATATGCTTTATTTGATCTTCATTTTGCTGAATAGTATCTGCTGGCTGTGAGGAGGTAAATATCAGCCATATAGATTTTTGTCATTTGAATGGACAGAACGGTAATTATGAGCCATAAAGTTAGTCAGAAAATGCTTTCACCAGGTCACACATTTTCCAGTGAGCCATCAAATTTTCATTGAAATGCAGACAACAGAAAATACACATAAGCGATGTGTGATAAATAGACTTATCCAGCACATGTTTTTAAACTATTCTTAGAGTGTATACAGAATTTGGCTATTACCGATGTAATTGATTGCTATAACCAGAAGTGTGTTTATCTGTTACATGAAGTGCCAGAGTGGAGATCAAAGTGATTAACTTGATAGCAATCACCTTTCTATTATCTTCCATTACTAACAATAAAGTTTAAAACGAAAAGCGTGTGAGCGATTCAAAACAACACGAAGAAGCGAATGTCACTTGAAAGGAAACGTCACTTTCGCCAATCTGAGCGATAACTGATTCTTGTTTGGCTTTCAGCCTGTTTGCCAAGTGAAGATGGTAACCCTATTTCACCAAAGGCCGTTTCTCAGAACTGTTGCTACAAACGTTTTGTCCCGGCAACAAACAGCTAATGTGATAACGGCTTTTAACAGATTGATTATTCGCCATTTCTCGCTGAGGCAGCAACTCGGTGTGATTTTAACTGCTATACGGCGTGCAATCTCTTTGCCAGAAATACTGATCTTACACCGACAACATGCTTTATACTACTCAGACACTCCCCCATTACGTCTACCTGCATATCTGCGCATGTGCTACCGTACATCACCTTACTTCATCTTCTGATTGGTCTTTCTGTCCGCTCTGCCTCTTCGTTCAGCTGATATGCTAATTTTTCGACTTCGTCCTTAATTTTTGCACACCAGTGTATACTGAATATTTCAAATACCGGGTGAACTTTGCAAGTACACAGTAAGCCAGGAAATGCTTACTTTTTTTTAAGTTATTTAATGATTTGATTGCAACTTGTACGGCCCTATAAAACCGTCTGTGTAATTAACAATATCCAAGTACGAATTTCAACAGCCTCTGGCATAAGAGAATAGTCTATAGTTACTCCATCATTATACTAGTACATTACGGCATTACGCACACTGACTTATTGCCATTTACGAACTTATATGTGTTAATATGCAGACAGACATAAACAAATGCTTAAATAAGATGTTTCAGAGAAAAAGAATGAATTATAATTGATTGCAAAATCGTTGTTCTTGATGTACGATATCATCGCACATTACCTTATAGGAAAAGAGCGAAAGTTTGCTATTCCTCTTATGCTCTCAACATTCATCTCCAGTAAGTGGACACTCATCAGAGTAATAGGCAGTTTCGCGCCACAATCAAATTCTAGCCGTTCAACAGTTACAGAATTCACTACTGCAAGAGTTTTCTTTCTTCCGTAAGTTTGGTCCAATCATGGCGTCTTCAATAAACTCCCACAGAATATGTTCTCAAGCTGTCAGATCTAGACGTCTGAGAGGTCTGAGCATGTAACACCAAGGTTATCTTGCTCAATTACGTTCTGAAAGTTATCTGAATATTCTTCAAGAGCGATGAACAAATATTTAAATAAAACGCTGATCAGGAAATCGGCTCAGAAACTTACCACGTTTCTTAAGAAACAACAGTTTTCCAAGGAAGTGAAATCTGCTGCTTGTTTTTGAAATACTCTAGTACGTTTATATTTTTATAAGCACGGTAGTAATTGCAAGTAAAATGTTTTTGCAAAGTGATTGAAGTAAAAAAAAGAAAGAAAAAAAAAAAAAAAGAAAGAAAAAAGAAAAGAAATATTTTTTCTGCGAAACTTTCTCTGAAGCTACACTTTTCTGCAACAGCAAAGAATCGGGAAAAATAATTTAATAAAATGAACATACATTTGTATAATAGATTTTTCATGTTAAATAAATGGAAAGCAGTCCTATGCGATTAAAATTCTTTACCGCATCTTCTCAAATGCCTTCCCAGCAAAATAAATATTAATCGAAGTCTCCGAGTCGGATTTGGCTTCAAATATTTGTTTGTGCATTCGACGTCGACGTTCATTACGTGCAGATAAACGTGCTGTCGAAATGTTGATTTTTGTCAAAACAGCAAAAATATAAGAGCAGAAAGCGTACAGCAAAAATTACGCACATTAAATACCTATTTCATTTTACTACCTCTACTCTTGCCCCCTCCCACTTTCCCCCCCTTTTTTTTTTCTTTCTTTCTTTCTTCCCCCCCCCCGCAGTTTCTTAAGAGTAGTAGAGTAATATTTAGAATTCCTTACATGTAGTCTAGAATAAAATTATCCTTCCTTTAGCAACTTAATTTGACTGTACCCCTTTCCTGTTTATAAATAAGGTCTCTTATTTTTATTCAAAGAATAATTTATTATTATACTCTTAGTTTATAAATTTTATCCAGTCAAATTACATTTTAAAATCAGCGTTCTTTAATTATACAATAGCAGAAATCTTGCGAAAAACTCTACTGACTTCATTTAAATTAAAAATTTAATCTATTGAATTTAAAAAAAGACAACATACAATTTAAAAATTTTAAAAAAAAATTGAAAGGATTCAGGTTTTAAATTACGTCTAAAGGGGCGTTTTTTTTTTAACGTTAAATATGATATTCTACGTACTCAAAGCATACAATTCAATTATATTTAACATAACAGTTTATTTATTCAGTTATATTTAACATAAGAGGAATATCGCAAAATAATTTTAAAATGAGTATATCTTTAGAATTTCCGCTACACAGTCTCGGAGAATTCCCCCCCCCGTACATTGTTGTCATTACATTGCTCGCTTTGAAATCGTCTAGTTTGTTAATCAAAAATTCGTTGAAGTGTTACAAAATATGAAATTGATAATAAAACAAATTTCAAATTCAAATTAGGGCTTCCACATGCCCATATTCGGTGTAAGTTGAACAACTTAAGTTTGCACCATCGGATAGAGGAGAAAAAAGTCTTTTTAAATTAAAGTTATGAAATTCGTAACGCCATTCTGACTTATTTGGCAAAAATCGTTCTACTTTTGATGTAACATAGTTGTTGGAAATAAAAAAGTGATTATTATTGGGGAACGATTTTTAGTTGAATAATTGGTAATGTGTTATCGAATCTAAAAAGAGGAAAATAAAAAAATTAATATTTATAAAATAAGCCTTTCTTTAAAACTCATTAATCAATTGGAATTAGAAAAATAATTTATCATACAGTGTAAAAGAAACAGGAGGTTAAATAATCCTCTTTACAAAATTCCTGTACAATTTTTTATGACGAATAATAAGAGCATGGCGCCTAAATAACGATTAATAACTATTAATTTAATAGCATTGCCAAGAACATAAACCCTTATCTTTATAAATTTATCAAGGACGGTTTTATTATCCATGATATAAAATTATAAATGAATTTTGAAGGAGAATTATTTAATCTCTTGCTCTATTAAACTATATGATAAATTATTTATCTCATTACCTTATCAATGGCTTTATGAATTTTAAATAAAAGCTATATATATATTATTTATTTATTTATTATTATTATCACATTTTTTTTCTCCCAAGGTTACTGAAAGAACTACTATGCTTTCCACACGTAACGATTTTCACAGGACAATACTAAGGGGGTTAAGGTAAGTAAGGTACCCACATTTCGGAAGCAGGTGCAAGATCGCTGTATTCTTCTCTTCGTGACGTGCCCCTTAACGACAGCTGGTGCTGAGCCGGAATTTCGTCGTTCACTGGTGTTGCTGCTATAATAGAATACGCCTCCTGCGTTACAACTTCAGTTTTATGCTGGTAGATTATTTGGAGTGACGGAAAAGTAAATTTTAAGTTGAAATTTTTGTAGATTAGTTTCTTTTCTGGGAAAACTTAGCTAGTCGCACAGTGTTTTTAAATTATTTCCGTTCTAGTATTACGTACGCACGAAGCGTAAAATGATGTTTTGAAATGCAGCAGTTTTATAACTTTTTTTTTTTTTTAAATACAAAATGTTTAAAAGTAAATTAATCTGTAAATATTCACATTAATTCTATAACTACAGAAAATATTTGAATATAACAGCAAAAATTTAGAAAGCGATATCAAAATCTCTTCAGAATTTCTGCAAATTTACAAATAATGGCTACGATCAGAGCCAAGGGTAAGGCAAGTAAGTACAAAGTAAGTAAGGCAAATAACGCACTTGCCTCAGGTGAATTACTGGAAAGAGCGTTAAATTAGCTACAAAATGTTAGAAATTCATTAAAGCTTAAATCATTAAAACATTCAACTTTGAAACACATTAAGGAGCTCCGTTTTAAAATGTCATATTTCAAATAAAATAACTTCATTGACATTATTTACAATAATTTAGAATTATTACATTCTTAATATTGCATTCATTGTCTTTGTACAAAATTAGACTATAGATTTTTATGTAAAGCAGTGCTAAGAGGATAGTATTTTAAACATATTTTCAGTAACTAATTTGAAGAGTCTCTTCACCGAGCGATAGATATATATATATATGCCTTTGTTTTTATTCTTTCCCTAAAATTGTGGACGAATTGGTAGCACAGAAAAATCTGCGGTTCTACTTTTTAAAGCGCAACAAAATTCTTTGCGTAAAATGAAAAGTAACCAAAAATGGCGTACATATAAGGCTATGATTTCTCTGCTTATGCTCATCATTTTAAGGATTAAATTAATGTCCAGGAGAAATTTTCAAAAACATTCCGAATGTTCGGAAATTGGACTTTTTAATTGTTAAAAATATCTCCCTTTTGGAAAAATGGAAGCTAAACACCCACGGAAGGAGAGACAGGTTGAAAATTTAGACGAAAAGAATTTACATTTCCAAAATTCTGTCGAATGTCTGTAAAATTATATTTTAGAATGTTTGGGCTGGCTCGGCTCCAGCACTTTCAGCGCCTTAGGCGATTATTACTGTTAGCACCGAGTGTAATTTAAGCATATTAATAATTCAAATCAAAATATACTTTAATTAATTATTTTTGGTACGAATAACTTAATTGGCAATCTAGGGACCACATATTTTGCCTGAACTTAGCATGTATAAATGAACTGAAGCCAATGGCGTAGCTAGAGCTTTTGCCGCGCTGGGCCCTGGGCGGTAATTTCCTGCTCCTTTTAATATATAAATAAATAACTAAAAAAATGTCAATCGACATATAGGAAAATAAATTAAAACTCTTTGTTTTTTTACAAGAAAATCTTTAATTCCAAAATTTTAAAATTATATAATTATTTTTCTTGCTTTTTATCACAAAAAAACCACCAATGACGTTGTAGAGGTCTACTTGATTGCTCAATTTGCAATCATGCAGACGGTACTGAAAGATTTCTTAATTCAGAATAGGTCTTAAATTATTTTTATTTATAAAACTCTTTTCATATATAGAAACACTTACAGCAATTGTGAGAAAAGTTTGCGGTATTATTAGAATAGTTGAAACTTTTTTTTTCGGGGCAGGGGAAGATTATATATATATATATATTAAGAATAAACTGTCGAAATTGAAAAGAAAAACTTTTCCGCATTCCTGTTTAGTTTTCCTCAGCAATAATGGAAATAGAACTCTGAAATATTTCTCTCTTAAATAGGCATTCTTATGCCACCACGATAATAATTTAGTTAATATTCGTAGTTTTTATTCAAAAGTTTCGATGGAATAAAATGGATATAACATGACTATGCAGCTTTTGAAATCTAGGAGTGATTTCTTTAAATATTTTATCGAGGATAAAAATTATTTTACTTCACAATTTAATTCCTTATGGCCATTCAGAATCTTAATATTCTTCACCTGCCACGACAATCCACGTGAATAACCCTACGAAATACTGTTTCACACGAAAAATGTGCCGCCCGGGGCGTATCGCCTCCTCCCTTCCCCTCTAGCTATGCCACTGACTGAACCGCTTAAGAGATATTCTTATTTCAAATGGACGAAACATTAAAACTTCTTGTTCACAGAGATGAATCATTCCCCGCAAACATGAAAAGAAAGACAAAGAGAATAAATATTAATGGCAGTCCAACAAATCTGAAATAATTTGCAGCTACGTACGAAAGTGAGAAGGGGAAAAAAAAAAAAAAAAATATTAGTTTCATTTCGTAAAAAAATAGGTTCAGTACTTCAAATCTTCAAAACGTTTCGAGTGTTATTCCGAGCGTTAAAATTTATACAGTTCTTTTTTCGTCCTGCTCGATGCCAGTTATGAAATAGCTATTGTTCTTTTTTTTTTTTTTTTAAATTCAAATGCAGTGGCATATGCTGAGGAATCGTCTGCTGTGAAATCAGGAAATGGATTAGCTGTAATGAAGTACAGTTTTCGCCAACTTCAAGTGCATACTATTCCAATCGAACATGGTAAAACATCTTGTCATTTTTTTTAAAGCAAATCAAATCACACAGTCTCTTATTCTTTGGTAACACAAACTCACGAGCTCTAGAAAGACTGTCGAAGAATTATCCTCGGGTCTTAACAGCAGACAGACAAAGTCAGAAGAAGTGTGTAAATGACCCTTTTATTCGATCACAAAGAACTGACAGTCGACCTCACTTGAGTTTCCATAAGCCAACACTTTTGGCTGTAGTAACAAATAATGTTGAACTTAGAATGTAATTAGACTAGCCTAACGGCTCATAGGATAAAGTAAAAGCGCAGGAAGGCTCTGGCTCGTAGAAACCGGCGGGACAAGCTTAACAGCTGGAAACATTCAGCGCCACAGAATCAAATCACTATTAATTCATCATAACAACGTGGCTTCAAGCACGCAGAACACGCTTTAAAATCAATTTGCTAAACTTTCGCTTAAATAGCACTTCTCTCTCCCTTAATCTGAATAAACGCGCTCTATCTAATTTACATTCTGCCATGGAAAGCGTGGGTGAAAAGGAGAGTGAAAAGAAAGTAGCTTTAACTAAAAACTAACTATTAGTCAAAATAATAAAATTCTCACAAGATCAATATTCATGGCTAATTCAGATAAAATTACCCTCTAATGGAACATGAGTGAATGAAATTTGATTAAGCAGATAATTTCATTAGTATAGTTTTCAATATTATTATTATTATTTCATTATTATAGTGTCCTTCTATATGCATAGTAAAAATACGATAGTTGAAAGCAATTTAAAAATATGCAGGCATAATTAATTAATGGATTTCATGTGAAGTGCTTGAAATTTAACGATTTTCGCTGGTTATCTAAATTTGTTTCTGTAATTTGATATTTAAGACTTAAAGAATTGTATTGATATAGTATCCTCATTTTTATGTTTCAGATTATGGTAACTCTATTTGCATTATCTATCCCTACATTTACCTACTATAACAAAATAAGAATTATTTCATATTTTAACTCAAAGCAATCTGTACGAAGGTTTTTCAAATGTAGGTACTAATGTTAATTATTCTAAATCGCAATTTGTCAAGCATACTCGTGATTATTCATGCTATGAAATTTTTGCATTATTTATATTCCTGATTATTCAAGCTATTACATTATCTACTGTGTGATTATTCCGGCTGTTACGTTACTGTATTAATTAAATTCGTGATTATTCAGGTTGTTTCCAATATCGCATTTTTCAGTCCTTTTTATGTATAATTATTGCGTTCTTTATATTTAATAATAAATGAGTTTATGTGTCACTTCATTTTGATGAGGTTCTTAGGTTAAGAGTAACAAACTGAATCATCCGTTTGTTGGTTTAGTAAGAATTCAGTTATACAGTTATTCAGTTCTGAAAGTTACTCTTTAAAAATATCTAATATTTAAAATTATGATTACCTTGTAAAATTCTCTTGAATAAGTTTCCTTCAATAATCATTTTATTAGCAAAGTAACCATATAGTATGGTAGGATAATATCGATAAAAATGAAAGAATATACACTTTATTTGACTTTTTTAATTCCATTCTCCTTCGCCCTCTTTAAAAATTTTTAAGACTAAAATTTTTAACTTTTTTAAGACTTTTTTTAACTATATTCTATTTTTTAATTTTAAAGTTACAGTACAAGTATTTTTTCAGTTCTTTTGTTAAACATCACTATCCTTTTAAAGTCCAACTTATAACGACTCATTTTTAAATGAATTTTTGGACGACTTTTAGCGAGTTTTATCGTATTATTTGCCAACGAGTCTCCATCCCTGGTAGAGCTAATCAATAACTCTCAAGAGAAATATCCTACCATTGCAGTTCTCGAATCGAGATATCGACGAAATATTGTTTGGTAGAGAGCTTCAGAATCCATTTACGGATCTTCGAAATTTTCTTTAGGTTACCGTAAAGAAATCTCAGATTACGAACGCTTCTGATCACGGACAAATTATCTGAACAAAAAAGCGTCTCGAATGATGAATGATATCTTGAGTTAGGAATTTCAAAGTTGCCATTTTCAAAGTTGTTTCCAGACCTGTGTTTGAGATTTCAAACGTGTATAAGATGTGTCAGAGACATTAAAAAAATTATTGTGCTATTACTCGGTGTTTTCTGACACAATATTAATATTCTAGGTTTTTTAGAACAATCATTTTAATATTTTCCGTTGCTTAACTCTCATCAACGAGTCTTACATGATTAAGAATTCGACTCAGGAGAATTGCCGCTTAGACGGTATAGTGGTTAAGGGAGCCTGACTGCGATACCAAAAGGCCCGGGTTCGAGTCCCGGAGAAAGCATGGATGTAAAATTCTCTGTCCCTTCATTGGGAGGTAGCGGGAGCCGCCTATTAGGTGCCTTCCCGATAAAATGGCCACCACTTCTGGCCTTGAGAGTGGCCAGTGCGTTACAGGCAAATGCCCGCCATTGGAAAATAAATAAATAAATAAATAAATAATAAATAAAAAAAAAATAGAAATAGAAAAACTCGGAAGATATTATGACTTTATAAGGTTACAGGAAAAGATTTTGAAGGCTTTGACACTGAGGATTCTCCGAGCAAAAACCATGAGCTTGGAAGTCCAAAATAAAGACGTGGTCGAGTTACTAGAGGACAGCAAAAATCTCAGTTGAACAAAAAAGAAATGAAACACTTGAAGATGCAACGAAAGGTAATTGTGAAGAAAGTGCCTTCAGAAAAAGAGGAACAAACAGAAGATGAATTCAGTTCTTTAATCCTCGAAATTTATGCAAAATGGGATAAGACGCAAAGTTTCATGTAATGATATCAACTGATACAGCAGCAGAGAGCTGCGGCAAAGCATTTTAAGTAGCATTTCTAATATTACTCCAGAAATATTTTAAATCATAAACAACAACAACAACAAAAACAAACAAACCAAAAAAAAAATAAATAAAATAAAAAATAATACTCGACAAATTTTGAATGAAATGGAGGCCCAGAAAGTCTTAACTAAAATGGCAGTAAGAGATAAAGAAAAGATAAAAGAGGACGTCCCAGAAAGACAGTTATCTGAGCTTTTATGAAAGAGGATTCCTTATTTAAACAATAACATTGCTTCCTCGGTACTTTCTACTTTCCTTTTATGTCATCCACTTTCTTTCACACAAGTACGATGTAATTAAGGTAATTAAATGATATTTTCGTCTGCTTTATCTGTTCAATATTGTGTTTATCTTTTTCTAGCTCGTTAGCCCAGAAAGGCTAATATTCTCGAAACGGTATTTTGCGTCGAATGACTATAAACGGCTGTATCACTTTTCAAATTGTTGCCACCAAATATCATCGTCCTGTATTATACTTAAAATAATTAAATAATGAAGAATTTGCATGAATGTATACATGTTTCTCGGACTGTATCAAATTCTGAATAACGAAGTCCTCCACCCGAAAATGGGCACCTGAAAGCCCGAATCCTGAATTTCGAATTTCTTTCATTATCTATTTCATATTTTTAAAACTTTAACGAATTTTTGATTAAGAAACTCAAAGATTTCAAAGCGAGCACTAGCAACATACTGTGCCGAATAAAATATTATTTGTCTCCAGCGTGCGAGACTGTCTATCAGAAATTCTAATTAGCCCAAATGCTGTCGAAACGTGTATGTATGTACCAATGAAAAAACTCTCTTTGGGCGTAATATAAAATCTGAAAACTTTCAGATTTTTTAGCCTAATTTGGCAATTTGTCCAGAAGGGTTATTAATTTCATTTTGGCATTTTGCGTTAGCCACTATAAAACGGCATTTCATTTTTCAAATTGTTGCCACCAAATATTAGAGCCCTGCAATATATTTTAAGAAATTAAATAATGCAGAATCTGCATGAATGTATGTATGTTTCTCGCACTGTGAAATAAAAGGTACCTAGAGACATCAAATTTTGAATAACGTAGTCCTCCACTTAAATATGGACATCTGTAAGCACATGTTTGGAATTTGTTTTATTGTCCATTTCACATTTTGTAAAACTTTTTCCAGATGCAGTGTTTCTGAAAATAAGGTACATAATTTTATACAGACTGTTTCAGCACTGAAAGAGATTCCGCAAATATTAAAATTTAATTTTTCTTTGCATGATCTATACAAAATAAATAAATAAATAAATAAAAATAAATAAATAAAACTTCTGATTTTTACTATATATACAAGTAATAGTAAAACAAACTTCATTAATTTCATTTTATTTTAATATTACATAATTAAGTACGTTTAAGTTGAGTAGCTAATATAAATTACGTAGTTAAAATGTTTGTAATAATAAACACTTTTCAAAAAATATTGCACATAAATAAACGTAATTTTTGAAGCGATATTAACTCTATAAAGTTGACAGTAAGAGGCTTGTGCTTTCCGTTTTTTCAGTGTTTACAAATGATTAAAAAATGTACTTTTTTTTCCTTTTCTTTTTGTGTGTGTTCTTTAGATTTATTAAACTACAGCCTTTTCCTTTTTTATCTTGTATTATTAAACGCTTCTTCACTCACTCGATATTATTAAGAAAGGAAGCTTATTGCGTTGCTATTGGCAACAACTTGTTTTTCCTTATTGATTAAACATAAAGCTTACCGAGAATTTCTGTGTTCCTTAAAATTTTAATTAACGCTACATTATTTTTCGTTCAGAATTCGTTCAGAGAACAACAGAATGAGCCAATTATCTGCGTAATGCTTTTTTTTCATTCGAATTTTTCCCCCTGTCCCGTTAAGAATCCAATCACATTTAAAAACTGATGTCAGGGTTCTTAAATGACTGCATTTACGAAAAATAGTCGCTTTCAGGTGTCAAGTTTGCGAGAATGTTGCATGGGTTCTTAAACTAACCCTTGAAGTGAAACTTGAGCAAGCACCGTCCTTCGTACGACAACGGAAACACCATCTAGGCATCGATCGAGAATCTGTTAATTAGGTTGTGTAGCATTTCTAGATCAGTCCAAAACTGATAGTCCAATAATGGTCACAGATATTACAAAAACTAGGGAAATGTAAACTTATACGAGTTGCTCAAATAAGCAGTTCAAAATTTTGATGGAAAAAGTAATTTTTTTAAATCAATACAGAATGAAAGTATGAAGAATTATGAAGTATCAAATAGAGAAAGGTTTCGGTTTGTAAATGTATGGAGTTATTGGGGTTTTCTTCCGAAGCCGGAAACGCGAAAAATCACTTATACCTTCAGCGGGATTCGGATTCCGGATATTTCAGTGCTAACAGGACGTGTTACCAGTTATACCACAAGAGCATGCACAACAAACAGACGATAATTTTTTACGTATGGGTGCTCAACGACGGTTACAAACACAATGAATCTTTTCTAAGACAACCACCTACGTTGCAGACGATTTTGGTTTTCTGTGGAGGTGGTCATCTTAGGGAGGTAATACTGAATGAAAATGCTTATTTATGCTCTAAAAATTATAATTTTATTTTTTTAAGTTGATCGTTTATGGAATATGATCGCTGTGATAGGATTCATGGCACTACAAAAGCGATGAAAAATCAGACTTGGTCAAATAAGTGATTTAAGATATTAACAAAAGGAAATTTTATTTTTTAATCAAAAGAGGAATTCTTTGTAATTAGTAATTTTATTGCTTAGTTTTTGTGTTCTAGGCAAAAATGGATATTAAATTCTCATTAAATTTCAAAAGAACTTTTTACCTTAAAATACTACTATAAAAAGTAGAATAAAAGTAATTATAATTAAGAAAAATGAAATGTTATTGAAAAATATAGTAGGCTTTATTTTCCTGGTGACTAACCCCGTAGCGGGAGCACTTCTGAAAGTTAGAAATATTTCTGAGAATACAAATAAACCACATAGGTAATAAATCTAACCTATGAAATGACCGTCTCAGCTGAAGGCCCAGATCAGCTTCCCGTGAGTGGTCGTTTAAGACATGATTTATTGTATTTGCAAATGTTTTGAGTCCTCCGCAGAGTTAGTCGTTTCATAGGCGAAATTCAATACCTATGATATTTACGTGCTCTCCTTAGGATAGCAGTCACCGGGTTCACTGTAAATTTTAATGTCTTTCCCCCCTTTATCCTTTATTTCATCCTATATGTTAACTCTTTTCACTTCACTTTCTTATCTTATTCATCATGATGCTATATTTTTTTTGAAATTTAAAATTTCCAGTATTTAATTATTACTCTTCATAGCCATGCTTTGAGAGTTTTTATTTTAGAATTTAAGCTCCCCCCTTTCGAATCATGGTTCTGCAGTTTTTGCGTACGTGCAGCTAGTCAAAGAATGATTAGGACACAAAAGAGCTTGCTTTCATTTATTGAAATGTAAATAAATTATTTTACGAATTATCTTTTTTTTTTTTTTTTTTTTTTTTCCCAGAATACAAGCCTTTTTTTGGATTGAATAAAACATGTAAAGAATAAAAAATAAGAATAATTATTTACGAAAAAATGTGAAAAACTGCGTATCTTCTTTTCAGTGACAAAAACGAGAATAAAAAAAAATATTTAGACATTCGGAAAAGCTTTAATAAATACCCAATTTATTGCAATGAAGTCTCTCTAAAACGACCGCACGCATGGCTCCAGATGTTTTCGGTCTCCTGCGGAAATAGCAATCTTTAGAAAGCTGGTATTTAATATCAACATTTGTTTATGTTCTCAGGCGTGGTCGCTATAGGGAGGTGCACGAAAGGGTACGCTCTATGTTGTGTATCTTTTAGTGGGTAATTATTTCACAAGACACTGTATTAAACTACTACAAGCATTTCAGTCTTAGTTCTGGTTTACATTTACTTCGCATGCTTGCGATGCTTCTCACAGTGCCAGTTTTAAGTCCGACCACATTCTATGTTATAAAATACATTCTATGTTCAATTCCAGCACTGCTATGATCATATACTCATAACTAGTTTGGAAACATGGTTGGAATAAATGTAAGAATTTATTTGGTGTTCGAAACTTATCATTTTTTCAATGGAATGAGTGGAATTCAGAGAAAAAAAACAGACGCTGATAAAATTATTGTTCATAGCATGCTATGAATGCATTATTTTGATGCATTTAGATTACATCTACGGTTCCAGCCGGTCGCGATCTTGTCTGGAAATAGTCACCTTAGAAGGCTGATATTCAACCCTAATGTTTGTTTATGTTCTAAGAAATACTGGTCACTTTTTAGAAGGGGTCGTTTATGGAAGATGATCGCTACGAGAGAGTTCAGTACATCGAAAATCAAAAAGAATTACAAACAAATTTCAAACAGATCGTCCAAGATGTTTCAGTGAACGTGACGAAATGTGAATTATAAGAAATAATCTTTGCAAATTAAATTCAGTTTAGTGAAACTGACTTTAGAAGCCGAAGGAAAATTTCAAAAGTTTACGGTTGCCCTTTTTGTAAGCGAATTCGCATTTAGCAACAGCATTTTATCAAGTTAGATGCCTACAAAAAGAATATATGGATTTGTCTGCCGCGGCAAAACAAGCTCAGATGCTTCAAGATCAATTGTTTGGACATCAAGAAATACACAGATGATCAGTTTGTGGCATTGTTTTCTAAAGCAAGATCAATATGTGAGAAACATGAGACGACAATCATTATCCCGTGGATAAATAAACGACAAGTCGATCGGTCCAGCGTGGTTATTATTAATCCCGAATAGTACCGGGAGAAGATGAGAATGACGTGTCACTTGAGGAATTCGGAAACATTCTTTTGCAAATTCCTCGATGTTTAGAAGTTATTGCTGACGATAAGATTCGTCAGCAATAACTTAGGTTCTTATGAACAACACACCAGAATGGATGGTGTGTGGTTCTTAAGAACCTGGGTTTCAAATTCTAAATTATGAACTTACTGAAAGTGTCAGAAAAGAAACTGTCGAAAAAGAAGAAGACCTTAGTGTCGAAGTTGAAGCAGACACGGGACCATCAGCTATTGAAACGTTTGCCGGGCTTGAAACTGCAGTGAGCGTCACCCCGAGTGTGACCACAAGCAACTTATTGCCAAGCGGGCTCGCGACTTGGTTCCCCGAAAATGCATGAAGACAGTCAAACAGCTTACTTTGACCGAGATGTTCAGCAAGCAAGGATTTTCAGCACTTGTAAGTACTGTACAGTACGCTATATAACATGTACGTAAAAGTGTTGTCTTTTCATTTTAATTAATTAATTAGAAGCTCTTTTTTTTAAATAATTTTTTTCTTCCATTTTCAACAGACAGTTCATACAATTATTTATTAAAGTGTACGTAGACCCTTTCTTCCCTTAAAAGTCCAATTATCCGAATTTTTGATTATCCGACTGGGATCCGGTCCTAATTGATTCCGATACTTAAAGTTCTACTGTATTACTGTATTTCTATCTTTCTCCCATTTTTGGATGCCATTATAGAAGTTCAGAATAGGTTTTTAGTTCACAAAAAAACTTTTATATCTACCTTTTCTTGTTTGGTATCTGGCTCAGAAAACATGACTGCTTTTGATATATTAGTCAAATTTTATGAGGATGACGGTCTTGAAAATGCTGCCTTCTTCACTCTGAATAAGAACTTGCTGAATATTTACTAAAGCAAAAAATTTTTTATTAATTTAGTCACTAATTTTTTACTTCTGCTTCAAAAACAAACAAACGAAAAAAAAGGGGGGAAATGTCTGTACACAGTTTAATGTCAATGTATTTTATTGTAACGCTTAATCACAAACAAAATTTCATATTATTTTCTATATCCATATCATCATTTCAGAGCTTTAAAATATCAGTCAGATTTTTTTCAGTTTTGCTTAAGCACTTGATCTATGAATTTATTGTAATAGATTAAGAAAACATCTTTTACTCCAGTAGTATTTGGCAATGCCCTGACGATGCAAAATTTTTATGATTCTAATCAGCCCCCCCCCCGACTACTAAACTGAGTTCGCCAGTGATGAACAGCTAAGTTCCCGAGTCCTTACTCAGCCAGAAAGTCCACAAAAGTCATTTACCTGGTGTTTGTTTTTCGAAACCATTGTTCACAGACATATAAATAAATATATGTCTGTGACTAATGTTAACCACTTACAAAAATGTTTTTTATGAACCGAATATTCCTGTTCTGGCATTTTTAAATAAAGAAAAATCAGTTTTATAAAAATTATGAAATCTAACTTTTTATGCGCTTCATCGGTAGGTATACAGATATTTAGAAAAATATTATACTCATAATAAAAAACGTGACTTTTGCACTCCAAAAACTGGCAGAGATATTTAGTGTTAAAATTGGACATCATACAAGTATTCAATGGCCGTACACGAGTCAAGACGAAGTATCTGCACATGTGCTTAACTAAAAATAAAATAAGAGTTTAGAAAAAGATTTCTGATGTTAGCAGATTAAATAATAAGTATTTCTATGTATATTATTGCGAAACGTATTGACCAATGTATTTTGTTTTCAAACAAGAGTTCTTATTGAAGGAATCTTACATAATTTTTATTCTAAAAAACACTGGCAGGTCTTAGTATTGTTATACTGCCAACTCGTAGCCTTATTTTTATAAATTAAAAACTAAAAATATTTCCAGTTAAATGAATTTTTTATAATATTTGTAAATTAAGATTCTAAAGTAATGAAACTGCATGAGAATATTAAAAATGCATTTCTGACACTTCGAAATAAATATAAATTATTTCTGTAAAAATTCTTTCTGCATACCATTTCTAACAAAATTATACATTAAAGAATATTACACACAGGTAAATCTCAAAATAATACCACTGAAGGCCATTTGAAGGGGGGGGGGGGGAGAATCAAACCTCGAATTATTCTAAGTCATTTTATTAACCACCCCTCAAGAAAAGTTGAAAATAACATCAAAGGTCTCAAAGCTTGAAATTTAAATATCTTGTTATTTTTTTTATCGCACGTAATCAAACATTTGTGTTTTGTTTTTATAAGGAGTGTAACATTTTTCAATATAAATATAGGGACTGGGGGAACATATACAAAGTTTTGATTTGATATTTTAGAGAAATAATTTTTTTTTTTTTTTTTTTTTTTTAAATTTAAAAACCAGAAAAGCTAGCCTTCGTATTATTTAAAAAAGGACTTTTGTGGTTACGGTGTGCACTGGAATGACACATTGCAACAAGTTACTGAGTAATATTTGACGAATTAAATGATAGGGTAAAAATAAAATTACTTTACTGTTTAAGACTGAGATGAAAATATTATGCTAGTTAACTGATATGACAGAAAGGGGAGTCTAAAATACTTAATTTATAATAAAGGCTTTTTAACATCTACGATAAGTATAGTACCTTAGAATGCCACTTTTTAAACTCGGCCGTCAGAGAAAACCAATCGATTCGAAGGAATATTCGCAGTGAAAAAAAATTTTTCCCGTCAAACGACTGCTATTTTTCTTTACTTTTTAAAGCTTAAATAATTGCACGTGACTTTTAAAACCTTACTAAGTAACGCTTAGTCATACATACAAAAAGTTAATGGCTGCATCATGCTTTAGAAGAATGAATGTAAAGAATGTATACTACTGAGTCATTGTTACGTCTTTCATTCTATCTGTGACACCTATTTGTTCGTACTCAGCTGGTTTTCATCTGATGTGATTACATCACAGTCGTCTTTTCTACAGGGTTTTATTAAGTTTCTTTCTGTTTGTTTACTTATTTAGGTCAAATCTTGAAATGAATTTTCACCCTCTTCCATGATGACCTTTGAAATTCTTACGCATATAGTGGCTCACATTTGTATTCCGACATTCGTGTTTTTCAATTTTATTTGCAGATACCAGTTCTTAAATTTTAACGAAATTGTTTTTGTTTCACATATATCACATATAATCATCATTTTAAAAATCTGCTTTTTTTTAAAAGGTTTTCAGAATGTTATAGGTAAAAAAAAAAAAGGAAAGTTTAATCCAAAAGTCCTGAAAATTAACTGGCATACGTATTCGGACACTTAAAGCAAGCAGTTTATATTTACTAAAAGCCAGAACATAACGGGACATTCAATATTTCGTTGGATATCTTATAGCCAAAATTACGTTTTTCACATGGTCTGACATGTATTCAACTAATCTTTTCGCCTAAGAATGTTCCATCCCCCCCATTCATCCATAGTATTGCTTTTAGTAGAGCTTTCGAAGACATACCGCGTTTCCTTATTTTTCTCCAACTTATTCCATACATGTTCAATAGGATTTTAGTTTGTGAAAGTATGGAAGAGTTTCGATCATTTCAGGGCAGTTGTATAATAAACCACAAGCGAACATTTAGGGCTGTATTTTTAGGATTGTTATCCTGAAAGAACTTGAATGAATTTTATAATCCAAGTTTTTTTTTCTTTTTTGGATGTTTTTAGGCTTTATTAAGAATATTTATACATTTATACTGTTATACTTCTTTTTTTTTTCCTCTATAAAACCAAAATATATTATACTCAAAACAACGAAACATTTCCAAACCATCAATTTCTCCACTCCCTTACTTAAGATAACAGGCAACAGAGTTTTCGTACTTAAGCCTCCATTCGAGTTTCCTCGCATAATAATATAATTTATATATTTAATATATTAGGTGTACGGTTTCTAATATATTAAACCTCAAATCTAATGTATCGGGTTTTAAAGGAAGTTTTTCAGAGTGGCGAGGAACATGCATACATACATGCAGATTCTTCATTTCTTTAAATATAATGCTGGACGATAATATTTGGTGGCAACAATCTGAAAAGTGATTGAGACTTTTAAAGTGATTCAACCCAAAACCCGGTTTGAAAACAAGGGCTTTAAAAAAAAAAAAAAAAAAAAAAAAAAAAAAAAAAAAAAAAGAAAAAGAAAAAAAAAAAAAAGAAAATCTGAAAGCTTTCAGATTTTACATTATGCCCAAACGGGCGCTTTTTTTTAACGTTTTGTGTGTTAGCTTTATTTATTAAATATCATGTTCTTGGCACTTAAACCATAAAACTCACTTCAACAGTAATATCGCAAAATAATTTTAAAATGAGCATATCTTTAGAATTTCCGATTCAGTCTCTCGCGCTGGAGATTA
Source organism: Stegodyphus dumicola (assembly GCF_044657685.1). NCBI lineage: Eukaryota > Metazoa > Arthropoda > Arachnida > Araneae > Eresidae > Stegodyphus > Stegodyphus dumicola. Next base: position 46,093,830 of record NC_140779.1, read on the forward strand.
TTTTTTTTTTTTTTTTTTTTTTCCTCCCGCTGAGTGTTGCCATTGCTCTCTTTGAAATAGTTCAGTTTGTTAATCAAAATTTCGTTAAAGTGCTACAAAATATGAAATCGATAGTAAAACAATTCCAAATTAGGGCTTCCAATTTCCCATATTCGGGTGAAGACGTACGTTATTCAAAATTGGACGGCTCTAGGTACCGTTGTTTTATCACAATGCGAGAAACATGCATACATTTATGCAGATTCTTCGTTATAACGCAGGGGGATGATATTTGGTGGCAACAATTTGAAAAGTGAAACGGACATTTAAAGTTTTCAACGGAAAATGTCAAAACGAAATTAAGAGCCCCTCTGGGTTAACACACTTTGGACTAAAAAACAATTAGCAGGAGCGAGTGCAAGAGCAGAATGGTAGACTGCGAACTCAGTGAGAGTGTTAAAAAGCTTAACAATACTGAGTGCCCTTTAAAATCTGAAACCTTATTATTATTACTCGGTTATTTATTAAGTGCAACTTGTTCCTATTTAAAGCGCAGAAGAAATGGATTTAAATTTCGCGTCCTCTGTATCCATTTTATCTAGAACCTTATACGGAACAATTTTGTATCTGTATAAATTTTAAAAATGATAATCTAAAGAATAAATATAAGTGTTTTTCAGGATATATTTCTCAAAGATACAAATAAAAAAAAAAACAGGTGGATTAACAGATAGCGATACTGACTGGTGAAAAATGTGATTAAATTCACGATCGTCAACGATTCGTGCAATGCCCAAATAAATCCTTTTGCTCATGGAATACAGCAAACGAACGTCTTAACTGTTGCTATGACAACGAAAATAAGCTGTAATCTGTGTTCACATGCGCAATTTTTTATTTCAAATTATTTCGTAATTCGTCTCATTCATATATCAATTCGTCTGATTTAAAAAATAAATATCAAATATAAATAATAAAAATATCACGTTTACATGCGAAATCCTAGATCATTGCTAATTGTAATTATTCGAAATAACGTTTCACAATTTCTAAAGTAAAATATTTACTTCAAATGAAAAGAAAAAGATCATATTGAACAAAAGCATTAATGTTATACATTAATGTGTTCGATAAAACATTGCTTTTCTTTCTAGCAAGGTGGTAACGCTTCCTTTTATCCTTAGTCATTCATTGATTCCCTCTCTTCGTCTGAGATCATCACACGTTTTATGTTAAGATGGCAAAGCACTTTGTAGTAATTCAATATAATTAACACATCAAGGAAATCAGCAGGCTTTTCATGGTATCCGAGTGTCACTTCTTGATAATCTGGGGGGAGGGAAGTGCAATCAACCGTAAAGTTTCTTTCCCTTTTATTTACTTCTTTGATTAGTATGAAACCGATCAGGCAATTTCATTCTCTCTTCAAATCGTGATTAATATACATACGTGCTGTACAACATCAAATATATATCAAAGAAATCTTTGGAATTAGTTGACAAGTGCTAATTAATGGCAGCTGAGAATTTAATTTAAAAAAATAACAACGGGAAAAAATGTAAAAAAAAAAAAAAACTGAAAGGTTCCAGACTTTAAATTACGTCCAAAGGCGTGTTTCTTTAACGTTTTGTGTGTTACCTTTATTTATTAAATACTATGTTCTACGTACTCAAAATATAAAATTCAGTTCAACAGCAATATCGCAAATTAATTTTAAAATGAGCATACTAGAATTTACGATACAGAGTCTCGCGCACTGGATATATATATATATATATATATAATTTATTTCCTAAACAATATTGATTAATTGATTATATTATCTCCTAAGTTTAATTAAAGTATAATTATTTTAAAAGAGTGAATCCATACTAGTAAGTTATATTTTGAAAGATGTTTTGAAGTAACTTGAAAGTAAAATGTTAATAATGTTTTAACGGGAACTGGAATTAAATCATCATGAAGAACAAAATTTCAATTGTAAAAGAAAAATTAAATTAAATGCATGTAATCATTGTCATTGATCGGAAATTAGTTAACTTTTCAAGGGGAACAAACCGACTCCCGTTCATTGAACAATAATTGATAAATAAATACGTAAATACGAAGGTGCTTCGTCTTTACTCGAGTAATAAGGTTAAGCCAAACCGGCAATTCTACTCAGGCCAAATATTTCCGCGAATAGTAGGGATTATGAACCAATGCTGATACTCAAAGAAATTATTCCTATGAAGCATTTTAGACAATTCAATTTTGAGTGAAAAGCAATTTCTGTAGGAAATTCCGAAAACCACGAGTAACCGTCCCCCGACACCCCCGTGTTTATGCATTTGAGTTCAATATTATTTGTAAAAATTAAACATTGGAAATTGTCATTATGAAATAAAATTCAAAGTATAAAATTGAAATAAACATAGAAAATTACAAAATAAGATAAATAATGCAAGCTTTGTAAAAACAAATCAAAAATAATATAAAATTAAAAAATATAATAAGAACAGCGATTGTACATGAAGATATAAAGGCCAGAAAAAGTATTAATTAACTTACATTCTTTCTAGTGGGGAGTCGGCAAAGTGTTCTCTTCGCGTCAAAATATAACTTACTAGTATGGGATTCACTCTTTTAAAATAATTCTACTTTAATTAAACTTAGGAGATAATATAATCAATTAATCAATATTGTTTAGGAAATAAATTATTATTAACTTACTTTGCAGCAATTTGCGCAAGTAGTAGTAACTTGTTTTCGCACTAAATGAATTTAAGATCATACAACATTATATATATATATATATATTCCCGTACAATGTTGTCATTCTCACTTTGAAATCATTTAGTTTTTTAATTAAAAATTCGTTGAAGTGCTACAAAATTTGAAATCAATAATAAAGCAAATTTCAAATTTGAAATTAGGAATTCCACATGCCCATATTCTGTGGAAGAATTACATTATTCAAATTTTGACGGCTCTAGGTACCGTTGTTTTATTACAATGCGAGAAACATACATACATTTATGCAGATTCTTCATTATTTAATTTCCTTAAATATAAGATAGGGTGGTAATATATGGTGGCAACGATTTGGAAAGTGATGCAGCTTTTAAAGTTTTCAGAGCAAAATGCCAAAACGAAATTAAAAGCCCCTCTGGGTTAACACACTTTGGACCCTCAGGGCCAATTCACCTTTGGATCTTTTTAAAAAAAATGAAATGTTTCGGATTTTGAATTACGTTCAAATGGGCGTTTTTTTTTTAACATTCTGTGTGTTACATTTTATTAAATATCACGTTCTTCGCCCTTAAACCATTAAATTCAGTTAACAACAATATCGCAAAATAGTTTTAACATGAGCATATCTTTAGAATTTCCGTTACAAAGACTCACGCGCTGGAGATAAAAATCTTTTTTTCTGTACAACGTTGCCATTGCTCGCTTTGAAATCCTTGAGTTTGTTAATCAAAAATTCGTTAAAGTTTTACAAAATAGGAAATCGAAAATAAAACAAATTACAAATTTCAAATTTGGTCTTCCACATGCCCATATTCGTCATTCAAAATTCAATGGCTCTATGTACCGTTGTTTTATAACAATGCGAGAAATATATATATACATTTACGCAGAGTTTTCATTATTTTATTTCATTAAAACACAGGGCGATAATACTTTGTGGCAACAGTTTGAAAAGTGATTCGTCGTTTGTAGTGAATCGACGCAAACTTCCAAAACGAAAACACAATAGTCCTTCAGAGACAAAACCCCTTTGGACTAAAAAAAAAATTGAAAGATTTCAGGTTTTAAATTACGTCCAAAGGGAAGTTTTTTTAACACTTTGTCTGTTAACTTTATTTATTAAATATCACGTTCTTCGCACTTAAACCATAAAATTCAGTTTAAGAACAATATCGCAAAATAGTTTTAAATTGAGCATATCTTTAGAATTTTCGATACTGAGTCTCGCGCACTGGAGATAAAAATTTTTCTGCACAACGTTGCTATTGCTCGCTTTGAAATCCTTGAGTTTGTTAATCAAAAAGTCGTTAAAGTTTTAAAAAATATGAAATCAATAATAAAACAAATTCCAAATTTCAAATTTGGGCTTCCAAATACCCATATTCGCAGTAGGATTACGTCATTCAAAATTCGATGGCTCAGCACCGTTGTTTTATCACAATGCGAGAAATATACATACATTTATACAGATTCTTTGTTATTTAATTTCTTTAAATATAAGAAAAGTCGATAATATTTGGTGACAACAATTTGAAAAGTGAACCGACATTTATAGTGAACCAACGCAAAATGCCAAAGCGAAATTAATAGTCTTCAGGGCAAATTGCTCCTTTGGATTAATAATAGTAATTAAAAAGCCATCAAAGATGTTCATTGTTTGCAGTTCAAATTCTGTACAAATAAATTCGCTCGTCTGCAGAAATATGACTTCTTTTCATTCACTAAGTTTGTTATTAACTCTGAAGCTGAAAGCTTCTAGATCAGTTTAGCAATTAACGCAGACGACATTAATTTTCACCGACAAGAACCCGCCTTTTATAAGTCATCTGCGAAGACAGATCCTGTAGTCATTGATCCATCTAAAAGTTTTCGGAATTATCAGACGATCCGACGTGAAAAGGGGAGGAATACTCCTTCGTTCTTTTCCGAAAGAAAAACTGGTTTGGCGACCACCAACGGGCCAATTAAAACCTCGTTTTATAAGCAGCAAATTTCATGCGCAGGCGCTTTGGAGTTTGTTAGATGCGAATGAACTGCCTCTTTTTGTTATAACTTCTGTTTGGATCTGATAATATATTCGGGTATCATTCCAACTATCCATCAATTCTATTTGAAGTGCTGTCGTAATTCAACTGATCTGCATCTAATATAATATTATTTCTTGATATCTTAGCTGAGCTGTATTAAAAAAGATAAAAACTTAAAAGTAGTTTGGGAAGCACTTCCGTAGAGAACCCGGTAAATGTAAACATCGCCAACTTTGGCGATAATAGTTCAAACCTGGTAACCTATCGCATTCATCCTACTCGGTTGTTTGAAGGTTGCAACCATTCCTCTTGAATTCATTTTGTTGAATTATCACTGTCGTTGTTCGCATTTGGAGATTTATATTCTTCTTCCCTTATTTATTATTATTTTTCTGATTTTCCACGTTATTTTTTCTGAATTTTTTAACAACGAATAGATAGAAATATTTTCGTATAATTAAAGAAGTTTTCGTCGATAGATGCCGGTTCTCGGCTCCAATTTTTATGGCGTAAAATTTTATTAAGATACTATATTGTTAATGCTTTTCTAACAATAACCTTTCCGAGGATGGCAGGTGTGACATAAATAACTGATTAAATGGAAATAAAAAAATATTGATTATCTAAGACGACAGAGTAGTTTGATACATCCCCATGGTCATCAAAATTAGCAAACCACTGCTGGTGTAAGGAATACAGTTCAAATAACTAAAAATAATAAAATGTATAAAGTTCTAGTTTTATTAACAATGCTACTAAAGAAAATTTGATTACTATTGAACGTTATTTGTATTGTGAAATATATTATAAAAAAGACAGGTTTATTTTCGTATATCACGTTTAACCGGTTAGTTTTACATCTGCATGCTTATTATCTGTGAATTTTTACTACCCATATGCTTAATATATTGTTTTGTTTGCTAACTTGAATTACATTTAATACATTTACATACATTTCATAAAAATCACGTTTACGGCTCATCGTCGATGAACCGCAAGCTTGGCGAGTAAAAATGCAACGGCGCCAACGGGTTCTTTCCCGAAGCGCCAACGGGTTCTCTGCGGATGAAAACCCGTAGTTTGAAATAAATTTTTATTTTACTTTAATGCAAATGAATTATTTTGCAAAATTCTGTATGACTTTGATAGTTACAATTTATTCTAAAGAATGTCCGAAAATTAACGCAAGATTTGAATTTACCACTTTTCGTGCAGTTAAGTGTTGGCAACCCTATTAAAAAAAACCATTTGAGAGCTGATAGTTTAGGGTTGGTAGAAAAAGAAGCATTACACGATAGAACAACATGTTTTCATTGTTGAAAAATATCTCAAAAACAGTGAAAGTTTGGCGGCCACAGTTCGTAAGTTTCGATGAAGCCCATTTTCACCTTGATGGCTTTGTTAACCCTTTAACTGTCAAGTTATTTTGATGATTTGGGTACACAAATTGTCAAATTTTTTTATTGGAAAAACCAAATGTAGCCGAAATAAACATCTCCCGATATATATTCGGGTACTCGGGAGTGACATTTTCGAACACCAGTGCTGTGCCCGAGATTAATCTCGGGCATGACAGTTAAAAGGTTAATCGTGAAATTGCTGCATTTGGGGTTCAGAGAACCGACATGTGATTGTTGAAAAACAAATGCAGCCTTAACGTGTCACTGTTGGGCGCGGATTCGGGGCTAGAGGCATCATTGGACGATAAAAAAAGCTGGTCAAACAATGAATGTTACAGTGCTCGGTATCATGACACGATAACACAGTTCTTTCTGCCTGAATTGGATGAAATTGATGTGGACGACATGTGGTTTCAACAAGACGGTGCCACATGCCATATAGCCCGTGAAACAATTCAATTACTGCATGAGACATTTCCTGGCAGTGTACTCTCTCTCGTTTCGGTAATGAGAATCGGCCGCCTAGATCGTGTGATTTAACACCATCGGATTTCTGTTTATGGAGTTATTTGAAGTTAAAGGCACAATCAACCAGCACGCATGCATTGAAGGAAGAAATTCAACGAAATTCGGCCACATTTATGCAAAATGGTAATGGAATATTTCGACAAAAGTGTGCGTATATTACAGCAAAGCCGTGGAGGCCATTTGCCCGATGTGTTATTTCACACATAACCCTATCCTGTGTACTTTACGGTTCATTAAAAAAATAACAATTTAAAGAAAAAAACTGTGTTCTTTTATTTAATCCAAACCTTGCGTTAATTTTAGGACAACCTTTATAAACATATTTCTAAGTAAATGAATGTCCTCCACCGCCCCAAATACTTTTTTAACAAAAACTGTTGTCTTGAAAATAAATATCTGTCTCATAAAATACAGGTTCAAATGTCCTCCATTTCTGAATTCTGCCCAAGAATTTTGAAACCGATTCAAAATTATGATCGAATAATCAAACTAAGCATTCATTCACATCTAGTTCGATGATAGTTTTAAAGTCTCCTTTTAAGAGCCAAAAAAGGAGGTTATTTTGGGGAAAAGACAGAATGTATTTTGACAAATGAGAAAGTTGAAGTTAATCAGAAGCACAAAATTGATATCGATGACAATAGCATAGAATAGTTTAACTATAAAAACTCAACCCCTCCAGCATAACAATGATATCCAACGTAGCAAATTCTATAAGCATATTTGAAGATTATGTTGTCCATCTCTAGCCATCAGCACTTCTCTACATCAACTTTGAATCCAAAGTTAACGGAAATCAACAGAAACCTTCTCAAAACTTCATTTATTGAAGACATTCTAAAACAGGAGCTCATATAATCATTTTCATAACAACTTCATGCAGTGGTTAGTCAAGACACACATGCTAATGTCATGCAGATTCTTAAATCAGCAACATTCTATCAAAAATACTTCATAATGGTGGTGTGGTGTATTTAATTATGGCAAAGCACACTAGGGCTATCTGCCTAAAGGGGTGGGATGCCTTCGTGGAGGACTTTTTAAGGGAAACTGGCTCGTATACACGTTACACATGGGGAAAACCACGAAAACACCCATGCAGCCAGCCCGTTCGCGGGATTCGAACCTCGGACCGAACTACCAGTGTTCAGCGACTTTACCGCTCGGCTGCTGGTGGGCCTACTTCATAATAACGGCTATACGAAGTCTTCCATAGCCCCTTCAATAGCAGGAATACTGAAAGATATATATAGTACCTAATTTAGAGGCAGAGTTGGTAACACCAGTTGCCGAGGGTTAAGACCACCAAATACTGAGAGTTTAGTCCGAGTTCGATCCCAGACCGAATAAGAGAAGCTGGCTCCATGGTTGGTTTTCTCTAGGTATAACGTGACTACGAACACGTTTCCCTTAGAAAAACATTATAAAGGCATCCCTTCTCTTAAAAATGTAAAAGCTAGCTTTAGCATAGTTTTCCATATTCCAACGGCTGCTAAGACATCATAGTTATGAATCAAAGACAATGGCTCAAGTAAGAGAATAATGATACTGTAAAGAAGTTAGCTTTAAGCTTATATTATTGCTTATATTATTACAATAACTTCGAAAAACAGTGATTTGCATTTCTCCTTATTTTTAGCCCAAAGGGCGTTAGCACAGAAGGCCTATTAATTTCGTTTTGGCATTTTGCTTTGATTCACTTTTTTCAAACTGTTGCCACCAAATATTACAGCCCTGTATTATATTTAAAGAAATTAAATAATGAAGAATCTGCATAAATGTATGTATGTTTCTCGCATTCTCGCGGTATGTACCATTGTGATAAAACAATGGTACCTAGAGCCATCCAAAATTTGAATAACGTAATCTTCCATAAAATATGGGCAGGTAGAAGCCCTAATTTCAATTTGAAATTTGTTTTATTATCGATTTCATATTTTGTAATACTTCAACGAGTTTTTGATTGAAAAACTAAACGATTTCAAAGCGAGCAATGGCAACGCTGGGGGCGGGGAAATTCCAGAGCGCGAGACTCTGTATCTGAAATTCTAAAGATATGCTCATTTTAAAATTAATTTGCGACATTGCTGTTGAACTGAATTTTATAGTTTGAGTAGGTAGAATATGATATTTACGTAATAAATAAAGGTTTAAAACGTTAAAAAAACGCCCCTTTGGTCGTAATTTAAAATCTGAAACCTTTCAGTTTTTTTTATTTTATTTTTTATTTATTTATTATTTTGCTTTAAAGAAATTTCTATTTTTAATGAGAAAAGTTTGCCTCTGATTATTAGTTTTTTTTTCTTTTTTTTAAATTTATTCTCATTTACAGTACATTATTGTCTTCTTGAGGGGCTTGGGGCTTCTGACACTAAAAACTAAGCTTTGCGTAGGATTAATCATTTATGCCGGTCATGCAGATAACAATAAACTAAATTAACATTTATTTCTGTTAAACAAACATCTTACAATTTAAACGCTAAAAAAGGTTTTCCATTTTGTGCATTTAAGCTGCTTTTAAATACTCATTTTTATCTTGATACTACTTATATGAATTTTCTTGGGCACATTCCTAATTGCTTTGTGAATATACCATTTGAAACTTCGAACGTTTTTGAATCTTACTTAAAACAACATAATCCTCACAGAAAAGAATGAAGAATACGAAAGAGATCACTCACGTTTAACTTCAATACGGCTCTACGTTTCGTGCTCAAGCACGAATCCATTTTTTGAAAACGCACGCGCCTCGGTAAGTAATGGAAAAGGAGATTATATTGTGAAGAACTTACGTAATCGTTATTCTTCGTTTGAGATCACAATGGGACACAGTCGTAAAACTTTAACGTGAACAAAAAAAGCCAAAGGTTAAATCATTCTCCTTGCATCGCTGCAACGATCACCTGGGTTCTTTTTTTTTTTTTTTTTTACGATTAAATTTGAATAACTACGTTTGACCGATATAGCTTCCTCAAACGGAAATAAAACAAAAGAACGAATCGAAGTGAATAGAGAGTAACATTAGCCGGGAAGAATAATAATATTGATGTTTTATTTATTTCTTCTTCATACATAATGTCATTTTGTTTTGCTCTCACATATCTTCTAACCTCGTACTAGATTTTAATTTTTGAAGCTAACAAACATAATGCTACAACTCACGCTTTCGCATCTATATTTTTTCGTTAATTATTTTTTCCTACCTTCATACTGTTTCGAGCATTATCTCTATTCTTATCGGTAAACCTTTAATCGTTTTACCTTTTATGGTTGCCTTTTGCGTGTTGGGAAAAGAATGTTTTTTGTTTCTGCCATTCCCTTGGAATAATACATTATACTGTATATTTAATATTTAAATTCAGCCGAAGCTGCTATTTCCCAGTTTTTTTTTTTAAATATAATTTCAGCCGAAGCCTAAATAAAATAAATTCATGTATAATATATTTTATTTAACTATTTATCATTAATTTTTAACTTACTTTATTAAATTTTTATTTGTCTTCAACATTTTATTAACGTTTTAGCCCAAAGGGGCAATTTTCCCAGAAGGGCTATTAATTTCGTTTTGGCACTTTGCGTTGGTTCACTATAAACAGTGATTCACTTATCAAAATTCTTGCCACCAAATATTAGAGCCTTGCATTATACTTAAAGAAATTAAATAATGAAGAATCTGAATGAATGTAATATATGTTTCTCGCACTGTGAAAAACAACGGTATCTAGAGGCATCATATTTTGAATAATGCAGTCATTCACTCGAATATGGGCATCTGGAAGCCCAAATTTGGAATTTGTTTTATTATCTATTTCATATTTTGTAAAACTTTAACAAACTCAACGAATTTTTTATTAACAAACTCAACGATTTCAAAGCGAGAAATGGCAACACTACTGGGGAAAAAATTAAGATCTCCGGCCCGCGAGACTGTGTATCAGAAATTCTAAAGATATACTCTTTTTAAATTATTCTGTGATAATGCTGTTGAATTTTATGGTTTAAGTGCGAAGAACATGATATTTAATATATAAAGGTAACACACAAAACGTTAAAAAAAAGTCCCTTTGGGCGTAATATAAAAGCTGAAAGCTTTCAGATTTTTTTTAAATTGTTAATTACTTCCTTATTTTATTTTATTTTAATTTACACTATTGTGTACTTCAGCTATTTCTTTATTATATTTTCCTGGTGGCCTTCCATAGGGTTCCAGTAATTCTGCTTTTAGAAATTAAACCCTGGATGATACAGTGAACCGTTTCTGAGACGACCTCACTCGGTTCCAGATGATTTTAGAAGTAGTCGTCTTATAGAGAGTTGGAGCTCAGTAACACTCTTTATTTACATCCCAAGATATACTGGTCACTTTTGCCACGAAAATATTCACTGTAAGTCATAGCTTAAGCCTAAGAATGTACTTAATTAAATAATGCAAGCTGTAGGTAAATAGAATTCGCTAGAATTTTTTAATTGAATAGTTTAGTAATTATTTAAAATATTATTATTAAAATTATTTACTAAGTATTAACATTTTTACTAGCTAATTTTTTTTAAAAGCTTGTAACAGTTTAAAAATATTTCTATTCTTGATTTTGCTTATTAATAATTATTACAGCTTTAGTTGAAAAACTATGTATAGAACACCTTTCATTCAGCTTTGCTCGGAGGAGGGGATTCATTCCAAGCGCTTAAGGCACAAGTACATTAAATAAGTATAATTACTATATTTCATCTGCTTCAGATGTTGATATTATTCGAAGTTTGGCGAATGCGTAGCCATTTGCAATTTTAAATTTCTTAGTTTAGTTATAATACTTCTTTTCTAGCCATTGGGAATAAGAGAAGTTCACCAGAATTTTAATACACTCTATCTCTGTATGATTACGACAATTTCACTATTTTTTTCAGCGATTTATTTATAACGAATATTTTACCAGAAGAATTTTAAAGAATGCTCTCGAAAATTTAGTTTACAACCGCAAATACTACATTTTGGTAGTAGTAAATGCGTTTGATTCATTGAAAAAAAATCACTTGGGGTTACATATTTAAAAAGATTTTGAAGCAACACTAGCAATAATTTACAGTTGCATGTGCGCAATATAGTGCGCATTGCTTTTCCTCCGGAAATCGCTCCTTTGAATTCGTGAAGGTCGAATGATGCAACAAGGAAGTTGACGTGTCAGCATATGAATAATCGATTTTAGGTATCGTCTAACGTGTCGCCATCTATTGTCAAACTTTCATATTAAAAATCTTCACAACGCAAATGAACTTTTTAATATTAAATACACATATTTATTATGTATTACGAAAATTTCTAATAATCTTAAGCTATAAATTTTCTTAGATCGAAAAAATGTTTATTATGAAGCATAATCTTTCTTCTCTTAGAAATTAATTAATATTCACACTACGATAAGTAATTTTATTTTTTACATTAAAGTATAAAACTCAAGTTAGACGGTATTAAAATAAATATAATCTGTCTCTCTGCCTTACAATTATTGATTTTCTGCTCATTTTACAAATAATCTAAGCAAAACAAAGTGTTCAATCTATACTGCAATTAAAAAGGCAATTTTTTGGTATTTTTATTTATCATTAATTTAAATTATTATTTAAAGCCAAATGTGCTTTAAATATACGTCATCAAATAAAAAAAAAATTAAGATAAGGAGAGAAAAATAATCACAGTGTGGTTACAAATTTACAAAGATTCTTAAATTTCATTAATTACTGTTTCCTAGCGTCAAATGCAAAATTATGCATTATTTTAGGCATACTTTATCATTTTACATTAAAGTATTTGTCAATAATTCAGCGAAGACTTCTACCAGCCATGATTATAGTCGATTTTGGCCTTGTGTGGAGATGGTCGCATTAGAGAATTGAAGTTCAATCCCGACATTAATTTATAAAAAAATATCGATCACTATCAGGCGGTAGTCGTCTAGAGAGCTTTCACTGGTTTTTAAATTTGCTCTTTCTGCGTAAAATACTAAAACTAATATTTTAAATAAATTTAATTATTCACCTATTTTTGTCATTTTATTCTTTGGTACAAATATGTACATCAATTCAGCATACAAAATTAATTCAACAGATTTTACAACAATACATTTTAAACTTAACAGCATTAATAATAGAAATTTTGTATTTATAGTATTTTTTGCCCACACCTGTCAAGCCTCCGTGGCGCAATCGGCTAGCGCGTTCGGCTGTTAACCGAAAGGTTGGTGGTTCGAGCCCACCCGGGGGCGGCAGGTAATATTTTTGAAGAACATGCAGGCTATTTCCGTTGCTGAAATTTGGTTATGATATTCATTATGAGTTAATCTTGTAAACTGCACATACTTTTTTCAAATAAAATGAAAATTTTGATTTTTTCTTTTTAAAATTTAATTTATTCATAAATTTAAAACTGTAGGTTATTTAAGCGCATGTAATGTTTACAGCAAAAAAGAAATAATTTAAATACATGTGATATGTACACTATTTTTATTGCTAAAATTCAATTAAGCTATTTAATATAAGTTAATCTTGTAAACAACATATACTTTCAAAATAAGAACGAAAAATTAAATTTTTTTCTATTTTAAAATTTATTTATTTATAAATTTAAAACTGTAGGTTATTTAAATGCATGCAAAAAAAAAAAAAAAAAAAAAAAAAAAAAAAAAGCATGTAATGCAGCAGAAAAAGACGGAATTTCAGTACATGTAATATGTACACTGTTTTTATTTCTAAAATTAAGTTATGATAGTTAATATAAGTTAATGTGGTAAACACACATACTTTCAAAATAAAAATGAAGAATCTTTTCGTTTTACATACAAATTTAATTTCCTTTGGTCAAATAAAATTTTCGATAGTTTATTATCTGATAACCTATAGAAAAATTTAGATTTATAAACACGAAAATAAAATGTAAATCTAAAATCAGGTAAAATTTAACCCTATACGGAAAATTCTTGAGTTTTTCTGTAAAGCAACGTTAGTCTGACAAATTTTAAATGTCGGATTGACATGTTTTTCTTCCACATATTAAAATACGCAGTTTAAGAAAAAAATGACTTAAGCACTAATTAAGAAAATAAATAGGAAAATTATATGTTATTACAAGCCACAGCCCTCTTTAGGCTTTTAAGGAGCCTTTTCTTACAAGGACGCTTATTTATTTAACTTGTTAGAAGAATTTTTCAGTAACAGTATCATCAGCAGAGTAGCGATAAGAAAGATTATGCACGATCCAACAAACAAAAAATTATTTATTGCTCCAGTCTAGTGTAAATAATTTGAAAATTATTATGTATATATACAGATAACAGTAAATATCCTAGCCTACGCGGAAATTAATTAGATCATCCAGCAATAGAACTTCAATTACTTGGCAGCTATCCAAATTTTTATTCTTTCTAGGATATCCAGTTCAAAATAAGTTCGGGATTAAAGAAAACAAGACCGAGTTAATCTTTCAAAAATTGATTTTCAGTTTTGATTTTAAAAAATAAAGTGAACAATGCTGATTCGAAAAATATGTAACATGGAGAAGTTTGAACTACTAAATGCTGGTAAATTAAGATAAAATACATAAAATTTTAATATATATTAATTAGCTATTTCTAAGAGTTTTTTTTTTTTTTAAATGCCATTTAAGAGAGACTTATCAATATTTTTAATTATTATGCTGTCTTTAGGTCAACAATATAAAGCATAAGCATTTCTTTTCAGAATTACATCTGTTAGGAACAAAAATATATTTTAGCGATTTGAGTTCGAAACAGAATTGAATATGGATGCATTAAAACTTCAAAAAACTGTAGATATTTGGGGTAGAATCTTTGAAAACTTGAGAGGACAAGGTATGCTTCTTTAAGACACTGTATATGTTTTAAAGAAAGTATTTTTCGCCGAAATGGTATGCAGAAAATTTCAAAGTGTAAAGAGCTTCGAAAATTGACAAAATTTGTTCTTCAGAGTTGAAAAAGTGATTTATAAAATCATTCGAGAAGAAAAAAGAATAGAAGAAAATGTAAAGCTGCAGAACAACACAGCGGTCATCAGAATATGATTATAGTGCAAAAATTTTAAAAATTTTTAAAAAAATGTAACTGAAACAGCAATTTTTTGGTATTTCACGTTTTCCACAGAATATTTTTTTTCAATATTTAGTATACATTTATAAAATTCTATTTATTTAACAAATCTGAAATTTTATTTTATGATGTTACTTTATCTGTACGCATTCAGTGAACCTATTTAAATTTACCTGCAAGAAACAACCAATTATTTAAGGCACTGATTTATTTTTTAAATATGCTAAATTTTTTTTAAATTCAATTTTTTTTCAGATACTTTAGTTCTGCATGTAAGAATAAAAATTTATTCACTTAAATTTCTGAACATATTTGTAAATACCAGTGCAAATTCAGTGATTCTGTGAAAAAAAAAAAAAAAAAAAGAAATGTGTGTACCTATGTGGGGGTTATGTATCTTAAATCTCTCATTTCAAGGACTTTCTAAGATTTCTTCCTGAAAATATAATATCCAGGAAAAAATTGCATTTTTACCTTTTTATGAGAAATAAAATATTTTACATTTTGAAGAAAAATAATATGCATGAATAAAATGCAGATCATACATTTTCATAATAAATGAAATATTTTAACTATGCAATTAGTCAGATTACTTATAATCGATAGTTTCAAGTTCTTCGCTGTCGATAAGGTCTTACTCCCCCTTAATTTATTTGTATGTTTCAATTTATTAGACCAGAGGGGCTATTAGTTTTGAAACGGCATTTTATGTCGAATCACTATAAACGGCTGTATCACTTTTCAAATTGTTGCCACCAAATATTATCGTCCTGTACTATATTTAAAAAAAGTAAGTAATGAAGAATCTGCATGGATGTATGGACGTATGTTTCTCGCATTGTGAAAAAACAACGATACCTAGAGCCATCAAATTCTGAATAACATAGTCTTCCTCCGAATATATGCTCATTTTAAAATTATTTTGCGATATTGCTGTTGAACAAAATTTTATGGTTTAAGTGCGAAGAACATGATATTTAATAAATAAACGTAACATAGAAAACGTTAAAAAAAGCCCCCTTGGGGTACCTGGAAGCCTGAATCTTGAATTTCGAATTCGTTTTATTATCTGTTTCATATTTTAAAAACTTTAATGAATTTTTAATTAAGAAACTCAACAATTCAAAGCGAACAGTTGCAGCACAATGTACGGAATAAAATATTTTTATTTCCACCGCGCAAGACTGTCTATATTAAATTCTAAAGATATGCTGTTTTTTTAATATTTTTAGCCCGAAGGAGCGTTAGCCTAAATGCTCTCGAAACGTGTATGTATGTGTAAACAAGGGGAGGGAAGGGGGAAAAAAAAAAAAAAAAAAAAAAAAAACCTTTGAGCGTAATATAAATCTTGAAATCCTGCAGTATTTTTTGTTCGTTTGTTTCATTTTATATTGTTGTTTTAAATAATTGAAGGATGTATACACCCTAAAGTACTGAGTTTTCTTAAAATATCTTTAATTAATTTAGTTGAAATCGTGTAGAATGTTTGTCGGATTACAATGCTAAATAGTTTATATTGCAAACCATTAAGAAGATTACCAGCAACTGCACCATTTATTTCATTGCCATATCATCATATATCAACAATATGTCACCACAGTGTCATCAGCAGCCGAGCAATAAACTAGCTGAACGGTGGTATTTCGTCCTGGGTTCGATTCCAGATTAACGGGCTGATTGCATAAACGTTTTCGTGGTTTTCCCCACGTGCGACATGGGTTCGAAATAGTTTCCCTTAGAAAATCCTCCAAGAATCCTCTTCATTCCCTTAAGCGGATAAGTCGTAGCGGGTTTTGCCATAAACAAAACAATATCACCACATTTAATTTGGCAAATACATAACTCACAAACGTTAATAGAAAGGCAATAACATATTGTATATAAACTTATTTATTTATTATTATTTTTTTTTTTCATTACTCAAACAGTGCTGAACAGTGAGTGCCTCTTTTCTTCAAGAAGATTCTTTTTATGTGCATGCCATCTACGCTAGGAATTCATTATGTGCTTTATAATTTTAATTAGTAACTTTCTTTTAGAGTGGATTATTAAATAATAATAATAATAAATTTTTGTAATTTATTGCACTTTTTATTTATTTATTTATTTTTTTCGTGTTGTCACTTTCAGTTTCGATAAAATGTTGTCGACATAAATAGAAATTTTTGCCATTTGAAGATGAATAATATTTTTTACTTATCTTTCATAGTATAAAAGTGCAACGTATTATTACATGAAGTCAATCGCGAAAAAAGGTCTTTCTTCTAGATCTGTTAACAATACTTTGGAACAACTGCTATTTTTAGATCATGAATGCTTTTAACAGGTTTGTAACACTCTAGAAGTCGACTGCAAATAAATGATTAAAACAAGGAGAGAGAGAGAGAAGTCTTAATTCTTCTACGAAATGTTTACCATTCAAAATCTCAGTTTAGATATATATTTGAAGACTTAAAAAATGTAAATTATTCTTAGAAAAAAAAAAAAAATGAAAAGATGCATTAGTTACCATGCGTGTAGCGTTATAAGCGTCTTTTACTAATTGCAACAAAGCTGCAAATATTCATAACACTTGTATTATAATTACGTATTATAATTAAACACATTTTAATTTATTATCCAAGTAGATACATTTAATTGGACTAGAAACCAGCCTAAGTAACATTTCTGTCTAGGCAAAAAAAGCACTCTAGATTTTATATGTTTTACGCCTGAAGAATAAAAACGTCCACAAAAAACGATAATTTTATTCTACATCTACGCTAGTGCGAAGGTTCCCCCCCCCGCCTAATTTTAAATTAGATACTTTATAAAAATAGTAAAATAAACATTAAAATTATTACAGAAGTATGTGTATTGCTTTTTAAATTAATCGATTTGACTAAGATAAACTTGCAGGAAAAACTTGAAACTTTTCGGACATCCGAAGAATTGATTATGTTCGAGAATTTATTTTTTATGAATTGCAATAAAGCTGCATAAACTTATCAGTTGGATATGTTGCAAATAAATAGATATTAATATGTATTAAATTACGTTGTTACATCATTAAAAATAAAATAAAGATTTAAATCATCAATTCGCAACAGGCATTCGATATGCCTATAAACATCGGCCATAATTTAAAATTATTTATCTATTCTCTCTCGCATTCCTAAATAATTACAAAACATTTAATATATATATATATATAAATATGCCTAGGCGCTTAAGTTGATGAAAATTTTCATTAAAGACATAAAGCAAGAAATTTAGAACTAATGTTTCACAAAGACTAATAATTTTGAAATTCATAATTAATAAATTTCAAATAGTCTTATAAATGCAAAAGAGAATTTAATAAATGTAAAAACCAAAACTTTTAAACAGTCAATACCCCAATTCAAAAACATGTTTGAAGGAAATTTAAAGAAAAAAAAAAACATAACAGAAGTGGAATTCAACTTCAATGCCACTTCGTCAGGGGGGGGGAAACATTGAAATCAATTGAAATCTCTCTTCTACAAAAATCCTTGCTTTTCTGTATCCAGAATTAGCGGATGAACCATTTTAATGTATTTTAATTATAATAGTTCAATCGAAAATTCTTGCCCTTTCCCAAAGCAAGGAAAAAAATTCTAGTTAGAATCTTGTACCTTAAATAAAGAGAATTCTATTTTGTTTAAAGAATTGAAACCGAAAGTGAAAAATTTAAATACTTCAGTGAAGAAAATAAATCAAAATTTTACCTTTAAACGTAGTTTAGCATCATATAATCGCAGTGGTACCCTGGTGCTACGCCGTCCGATCTAGCAAGCTAAAAAATATATTGAGAATGGCAACACACTTTCCATAACGGGAAGTTTTCTGATTAAATTTGAAACATAAATATCTTTTTCTTTGTAGAGTGGCCTATGCACATGCCTGATGATCTGTATCAATTTCATTGTTTTTCAGTATTCTGGCTGTTGCAAAATTTGCACATTTTTTAAACTAGAATTCCATGTCATATAACTTTTCAAAAATTTTCTTTTTACTTTAAAATATTTTCTTTTTTCATATTTCAGTTTGCAGATTCGCAACATTTTAAGATAAAATGATAGGGGATTACAGTGACACCTTTCATGGCGACCACCTTTGAAAGTAACACTGTTCCTGATTAGCATGCATAATTAATGAATATCACCACTTTAAGACGACTCCATACATGACCAGAATCGCGGTGTCTTTATTACAGAAATGTTCATAAATGCATAGTTAGATGATGTTACATTTTTTTATTATTATTATATTTCATTCTGCATCTCAGCTACTGTTTCCACGACCTGTCAGGTTTTATATTATCCTTATTATAGCAGAACTCAAAGACCAATTTATTTCAATAAAGAGTTTGAAACCGAAATACAAATGACGATGCCTTTTACGAATCTAAAAAGTAATCGCTTGTACATGAGCATTTATATTGTTCGCAATCGATTGAATGCACACAGAATCGATGATAGCTTGATAAATTATATTTTACCAAAAGAAACACTTCAATGTTCTAGAATTTTCCACAAAAATATTCGTGCAACTCTTCTTAGTATCGCAGAGTACAATCAGCAGTTACACTTCAAATTTCTAAGAATGTTAAACACATTTCAATGCAAAGCGCATCTCAAAAGGCGAAGCTCCCATGGAGATGTCTCAGTACTTCGAACAGCTGTTAAACTGGTGCTCTACTCGGTCTTCTCAGTTTTTCCCCGGCCGCCAAGAAATCTCTAGTAACATCCACTTCTAGAAATTACTGGAGGGCATATGAGGGCTGAATACGATTAGTTACATATATGAATAATTTACAGTTACTCAGTTATTATACCAATTACAGTTATACAGGGATCGGATCAAAATGTGACCAAATTATCGACAAGATTGGGGAATTATCGCCAAATTTGGCGACAAAAATTATTGCCCAAGTCCGATCACCTGAGTCAAGCAGCATCGGGCGCGGTCAGTACTTGGGAGGGTGACCATTGCCAGCTTGAAGATATCTCGTCAATTTAACGAGATAGCTATTTACATTAGTGTTAAATAGACCTCCTATATAATCTTATTTTTCTTGCAGAACTTCGTCTCTTTCAAGCATTTCATGTTACATTATACAAAAAGTACTACAATTTCGCATATAATTTCTTTAATTTTATTTACATATATACAAAATTCACAACAATATATAAATCCCCTTGAAAAGTTGATCAGTTTTTCGAAGTGGAAATATTTCTTAGAACAGGTATCGAACGTTACTTCTCTAAGACGACCACCTGCACATGACAGCAAACTTGGCTGGACCCGGAATTGAAAGGGTTAGGAAAGCCTCATCGTATATTAAAAATTTGACTATTCTTTGAATATTTAATTTTTTATCGCTTTGTAAACATAATATAATTCGTTTTTTAAAATGTCTTTGTGTAGATTAAAAGCTGATTACTCATTGATCATATAAATATTACACTAATTCAAGAGTACCCACTACAAACATGGCATGATTAAGCACCGGCTGCATAATTGATCGCGTGCATCTTTACTCCCATGCTTTCAAAAGGGAACTCAAGGTCAATAACGAGATGACCCAATTTGCTTACGGAAACGCACAAAGTTGGCGCCACGAAAAAGTTTCGATTTGCATTGTGAATGCTATCAGATTTAGTACGTTTGTTTGTTGTCCACGTTACCGATCGTCGGTATTGTTTCATTAAGCCGGTAGTGCAGCTTATGAGCTATTGATTAAATCTCGTTTTTAAAGCATTTTTTAACGTGAATTTACGTGGCTTTTCTTTCCAACTTGCATTTTTACGGTAAGTCCTCTTTCTTGTAGTAACAAGAATACTATTTTTAGACAGAAATTTAACTTTTGCATTAAATACAACAGATACGTATGCGTTACTAACGTTAGCTGTTCTGATCTTCTGTGAAATGCAATTTCATTATTTAACGTAAAATTTGCATCTTGGGAGTGCATAAAGAACGAATAAAGGATTCTTTAATAGCGTTCGGTAACGTTTCTGACATTAACAGATTCAATCAACCAGGTAGCAAGTCTTATGGCTCAAAATTTCTTAATAGTAGCAGTAGAATATCTGTTTCAGGCACTGTAGGACTTAATCATTATAGCATATTGACTTATGCCTTTTTAACTCCTCTTTTCTGCATTATAAATTGCATTAAGACGTCAAAAGTTACGCTGAGTGTTTAAATGGTATGAAATGTTTTACACATAGTCGTTTATTTGAAGTATTTGTAATAGCTTCTGTCAGATGCTGTGAACTTTATTATTACAAAAATTTTCTTCGGTTGCTGATAAGATGATTATTTGCATTATTTCTACTAGTACTACTAGTACTTATTTCTACTAGTCTACTAGTACTTAAAAATTCAAGGCTAATTCAAGTTACCGAATTGGTAATATGACTTTATATATGATTATGAAATAAATTGAACGGGAATGCTGTCAAACCTCGTTTCATGAATTTAATTCGTTCTCGAACTCATTTGCCAGCCGAAATATTTTTAAACGGAAACAATGTTATCTTTAGGAAGTAATATAAAATGGATTAATTCGTTCCTGGATTCCAGTTAAACTTTAAAATAGTACTTTGTGCACAAGTTCAAAACCCCAAAACTAGTGAAAATCATTAAATAGAAAAAAAAAGATAAATACAATATGAAACAGATATTATAGACAAAAATTTAATTTTATAGTACCTGTACAAAGGAGAGTGAATTGCATAAAGGGAAAACGGTAAGGAAGGTGTTATTGTTTTGATGCAAAATTTTTTCCATAAAACCAACTCTCTTCAGGAGGCATCTTCTTTATTTTAAGCTTTGTCTCTAAGCACCACTGTACTCTACTTGATACTGGGCCTCTGTTCCAGTCACAATTTGTCCAATGTAATTTGCTGTTGCCTACATTTGGAAATGTTTTAAAATAAAGATATGGCATTGTCACTGAAATTGTTTATGCTTTAGCTTGCTACTGCTTTATCAGGGTGATATCCTTACGTGAAAATATTGCATCATACGCCATTTCACACACATTCTATGACAGAGAACTAGGATCATTTTTACTTCCCCGATCATTGTATTAGACTTATTGCTTCCTATCTTCAAGACAGAATCTTTGCAGTAAAAATTGGCAGTTCTGTTTCTTCCACGAGAAAAATTTTCGCTGGAGTGTCCCAAGGATCTGTACTTTCACCATATTTATATGACATTCACGATATTCTTAAAGATCCACAAATTACCATTGCTCTTTTCGCTAATGATACTGCAATGACCCAAGCTTCTACTGTCCAGCTCCTTCTTCAACTTTACCTCAATTATATAGAAAATTGCCTCGCTCTTTGGAGGATTGCAGTTAATACTGAAAAAACAAAAACAATAATTTTTCGCAAAGGACAAGCAAATTTCACACCACCTAGATCTCTTCTGTTTGATGAAGAAATTGACTGGGTTGACGAAGTTAAATATCTAGGAGTCATTCTTGATAAAAAATTGACTTTCCAGAAACATCTCAGGGAAACTCTGAAAAAAATTAATATCACGCTTGCAACTATGCGCCCACTTCTTGGCAGAAGAAGTCATATGCCCGCTTCTAATAAACTCCTCTTATATAAATCTATACTTCGACCAGCATTATTCTATGCTAGTCCTGTCTGGGGCCACGCTGCCAAAACTCACCTTCAACACATCCAAGTTCTTCAAAACAAAGCACTCAGAGAGATTATCAACGCGCCATAGTTTATTTCAAATTCGTATATTCACCGTGATCTCAAAGTAGACACAATTCAAGATTGTATTCAAAAACGTGACACAAATTTCTTCTGTTCAGTTCTCACTCATCCTATCTGTTTCAACTCTATCTAACTGCATCAACTCTCTTAGATGTTCTCTATTTCCAAGACAAAAGCACAAATATCCATCTGATATTCTCCATCCTTAATATTTTTTACTCATATTAGATTCTTCAATTCACTGATTTGGACCTTCGACCAGAAACTCACCTTATTCGTCTAGTGATGGCGGCCACTTGACTTTTATTTTTGTCATTTTGTTTTACCAATGTTCTTCCCCTGATACAAAGTATAAGGAGGTGCTGCTTTCTGAAACTCAAATTCACTATATCTTCTTAGTAGTAGTAGGATCATTTTTCTTTCTTCCTCTTCTTCTGAAGACATTTCTTCCACAATCGCCATTTGTTTCTGCCTCTGAATTTGCGTTAGTTCTTTCATGCAGGTCTTATTTTTATGGTCGTCTAGTAACTTATCTTCGTTATTAAATTTCTAGCCCGCAGTTTTGCTTAGAGACAAAATATCATAAATAACAAAAAATACGAGGTGTCAAAGTGCTTCAAGTCTGCCTGCAACTCATTCTGGCCATAACTTCCTCCATGGTCTTTAAGTTAGTTGCTGTCAGGCTTTGTTAATGAGAGTGACGTAATTGAAAATATTAAAATGATGTTTCCACAAGTCTCTAAGTGTTAACTATGTGGCACAGGATTTGAGTTTATGCACCAACGTTCTCAGTCTGTGCTACCATATTTATATTTGCTTAGTAAACAAAAGAAATCGAGGCTTGTCAATTTGGCTATTTACATGTCTCAGTGTTTATGCGGGTCTCATGAAACCTTTTGTCGAAAGGAATTCACTTACGGCTGGAAGAAGAGGAAAATAATTTGGAAAGAATGATGGAAGGAGAAGGAACTTTGCAATTCACCTGAATTCTTAATTAGCAAAATATGAAGCAGAATAAAATTTAAAATATTAGTTATTAGACAATAATAATAAGCTATAATAATAATAATAATAATAATTATAAGCTACAGAATACTTGAATTATCTATAAACTATATTTTGTGCATGATTTTAAGATACAGTTCTTTAAGTTTGGGAGAATGCCATTTAAACAGGGTATAAATTTTATTGCGCATGCAGTTTCATTTCAGAAAATAAATTTATCCACTATTGCAAGCTTTGAAAAATGATGAATTTGTTTATCTAATCAGCAGGTGGAGGAACAGACACACATCGTATCCTCAACGGCCTTTAACTCCATATCGGACTGATAGTTTTGATTTGATAATTGTTATCAGCTTAAAGCAAACAAGGTGTATAAATTTCTGTAAATAAGTTTGTGAGCGTCGCTTCTGTCGCTAATGTAACCAAATTTGTAAGAAGGAAACGGTATTTTTTCATCCTGTTTTAAGTCGTGTGTTTCATTCCAGAAACTGAATTCATAACCAGAAAATGGCAGGAACCATATTAGAAAATGAGAACTTGAGTGCAGTTATCTACAGAAGAATGCAGGCTCACCAGTTGCGGCCCCAAGATATTAGACAAAATAACGCTTGTCAGATTGTGTATAACCGAGGTGAATATTGCTGTTTATATTGTCATCGTACATGGATGTCAAATTTTTCTTGGATAAGAGTAAATCTCAAAGATCAAAGGTTCGAGTACCGTTGGAAGATGAAGTGCCAAAATTGCCTTTCGCTGAATGAGCCAAAGTTCACCATACCGCAGTTTGAAGAACTTGCTGATATGGCTATATGTTGGTACGTGCCTTTTATTGTCTTAAGATTTTATTAGTTGTTAATGCTTATATTCACATCATTTTAGCCAGTGTACATGTTACAAGTACATGTCAACATAGAATGTGTATTACAAAGTATATTAAAGTATCCAAATACTTTACAAATTAGTACAGTGGAACCTCGAGATACGAGTTTAATTCGTTCCAGCATTGAGCTCGTATAGCGAATTTCTCGTATCTAGAAACAAACTTCCCCACTGAAAATAATAGAAATTCAGTTAATCCGTTCCACAACCCCAAAAATATCAACGTAAAAATCAATTATTCTAATAAATTACACTGGTAAGTAATATAACCATAGTTTACCTATATGATAGCTTTTTCGACACCAACTCGCCTTTCAAGTGCTTTTCGCTAATGCACACCAACAATAGCTTCTCAACATCTAGGAATTTTGGACGGTGCTTGGAAGCAACGATAACTCCTTTGGCCACATCAAGTTTCTTAATTTCTTCCTTCTTCTTCAGAATAGTGCAGATCGTCGATGTCGGAAGACCGTGTAAGTCTTCGCCAATTCCGTCACTCTTACACCACGCTTATGTTTATCTATGATTTCTTCCTTAATTTCAACGGCCATTGTTTCTTCTTTTCTTTGCAGCACTATCTGAGGCAACAAGCTTCTTGGAAGAGATCATAAAATAATTATTTTCATGTTAAATGTAAAAAACAATTAACTCACAAGCGCACAAACACGTAGATTAAAGAACACTGACTCTGATGAGGGGATTCCCCGAGTCGAACCAGATCGGGAAACATGCCAAGCACACCAACAGCTTAACTCGTTACTCGAGTCAATGCTCGTACTCGAGACGAATTTTTCGCTCATACTTTTCTCGTATCTCGAATTTCTCGTATACAGGGGTGTTTGTATCTCGAGGTTCCACTGTACTTAATATGACTGTTATTTCAATCTGTCGTGTATCGGCTGTTGCTGCTTTTCGCCTTCTTACAGAGTATGACTGTCTTAGTGCCTTTCATTTCATATTAGACTGAGAAGCTCTTGTCTTATTCTCTTTGTAACCATTAATGAAGGGTGCTTATCTCGACTTGTGCTGTAAACTCAGTTGTTTTTATTGTACTACATATTAAAATTGTAAGGAAGCCAAAAGCAGAATGACATAGTTGCAATCGCTTCGCATTTTGAAGATAAATAATAATTGGGATAGACTATGCAGTTCTTGATAGTCATGCACGTGTTGACGGCTGTTTTCGCCACATACAGCCGCAGCAGGGCATCTGAGAAACCAAACATGAGTGGTGCTGGATTTGGTGATTTTGCACGTAGATTTTAAATAGAAGTCCAGGTTTTTTAGCAGAATATTTCAGGAGCTTGATCTATGTTCTGAGATAAAATATGAAATCTTTCGGACTTACTTGTCGAGAATTCATTCAAAATCAAAGAAAATATGAAAACAATAGTACATATTGTTTTCATATTTTCTTTGATTTTGTTAAAGATGAATTCAGGTGAGGAGGAACTTAACTTGGTGACGCTTTCGTCGATCGTCCTGAGGTTTCATCTATGATCTTGTTAAGAGAATAGATGGCTGCTCCACATCAGTTGTAATGAAGATATTTGATTGAGCATTAAATACGAATGACATTATTCTGAAGTTTCTTCCAGATTGGTTTGGGTTCGTGACCATAGGGGTAAAAATGTGCTGACAGATGATCGGAAGACAGTTCATTTGTTATCCTAAGGTAGTAAATTTGTGATAAATGTTTTGTTAATACTAAGTCAAAGACTTCTGAAGAACTTGTGTGATTATATGGTGTGAACGTGATGAACATGTGTGAGTACGTTTTTCCCGATAACGTTAACTCCATGGCTGATCCATATCGAACGTTCGTTCTTCCGCATTTGTCGTACAAGAGTTTACCAGGAGGAAACTTTTAGCTTTTAAATCGGACTTTTATCACCGTCAAATTGTTGAGAAACTTGAATTAGGATGTTCAAATCTTCATCTTTTGCTTCATCTTTTGTTACAAGTTTGTGGAGCAGGCTGTAGGCGGAGAATTTATCGCATGGTATGAGATGAATTTCGTTGACGAGCATTAGGTTTCTTATTGTTGATGAAGTAAGTTACTGGCTTCCCTGTTTCGCGAAACTTAACCGTACTACAGGTTCCTCTGACCCCTCAGAACCAGGCACAGAGGTTCAACCTCCGCCCTCGCACCTTGGAGAGATAGACGCACCGTCTGGAACACGTCGCCCAACGGCCTACTAGAGCCACATCGCTGTAGGACATGCAAGACAACCGGGCTGGCCAATAACTGACCTTTCCGGAGTCTTCAAAACCAACAAGTTCCTAAATTTTATACCCCAGTGGCCGAGATCATGGAGGTAGGAAAGGAAGGAGGGGCCAATCGGCACTAGAAGTGAAGCACTGCTTTGAAGCCTTGGTCACCAGATGGGGTGTTCTTTGTTTACATTCAGAAGCTCGCTTGACAGGGTTCTGATAGTATTTCGACACACGACAGTTCCATACAAATCGAAAAAGGGACACTTTCGCATGAAAGAAACATTCATAGTAATAGCATTATGTATAGTTTAGTGACATTTACGCAAAAATCACATCTTGGTTATTTTTCGATAAATAACAACAGCGATTTTGATTATGAATTTGTTTTATAAAATTCTAAGCTGTTGAACTACAAAAATATAGATTTTAAGAAAAATGTTATTTAAAATTGTATACGTCTTTCATTACCCTTGATAGAGTATTCGCTACTTTTATTTTATTTTCCAAACGCCAAAATGTTTTAAATAAAACAATTTTTTTTCACATCCATATATTATTTAACATGTACCTTTGAAAATTTTTTAGAGCCTTTACTGATGCTCATTTTAAACTCATCGTTTTAATTTTATATATCTGAAAAAAAATCACTTTGGGCTTACACGTTTTAATTATTTGGGTTAATTAAAAATAAAATTACCATCAAATGCTGCAATCCTCGTCAAAATTAATAAATATACACACAGATATGCCAATAAGTTAGCTTTCGCTAGATTGAGAACCACACATTTGTGTAAAATTATGTACAGTTTTACACAAATGTGTGGAACAGAAGAGGGATACAATTGCGAATTTGGCGGAAGTACCATGTGCGGTCAAGATGATGTGACCATGTGAACGTGCTACATCATCAAAACAGCTTATTAAGAATTTGAAAATAGGGTAATCGACGGAGGTGAAAACATTTGTATATCCTGCCAAAGGAGGTCCGATCATGAATGGTCCTCTTATTGATTCCAGATTGATAAAATGTTTCCCACGCAAGTCTTTTTTTTCTCGGAAATTCTAGTTTTATGCTGGCTTCTTAACGTACGCAGGTCATTAAATTATTTATAAATATATTTGAAATGAAGAATTTATTCACTTATAAACAACTGTGAAAGTACTGTGAAGAAATCTAATTATTAAATGTATCTAATTTATAATGATTATAAATGTTATCTAAATATATAATAACCTTAATATTGAATCGTAAACATAAATTGAAATCCTGTTGACAAAAACGTTATAAAGCTATTTAAGCAAGAATTGTTCGTATTGGAAAGCAATCTGTTAAAAGGTATTGTAAAGCAAATGCTATGAGATGCGCACTTAAGAGCATAATAAAGAGTTTTGGAATATGTATTGTTGAAATGAAGGGTAAAAAAAATCTGATAAGTATAATTAAAAGAATTATTCCCCTTACATTTTACAATAACTCAGTTACAAGTTTTAAATAATACTTTAAGAAAAAAAAAAAAAAAAAAAAAAAAAAAAAAAAAAACTTATTTTATTCCCTTTCAGAAATGTTCAGAGAAAGTCAAGTACTATTTAAAGTATTTCTCTAATTCCTAATAATTCTCTAATTTCAAATGAACCGAATAGAGCATTAATTATAAATTAATTATTTTTCGATTTAAAAGATGCCTCAGAAGCCAAAAATTCATGTCATATTTAAGAAAGTATTTTAGGAAGGAGCTCTATAAATAGAAAAGAAATAATGCATAATTTTAATATTAATAATACAATAAACTTTGATCTTAATTTTTGTACCTTAACCGAATAAAATCGAATTACCTTAATTTTTTTTTTCTAGTGTAATTAACGAAAACTTGTGAAAATATTTCATTCAAATTAAACCATTCTGAGAAAACTGTCCTGTGTTTTCACAGGACAGTTATGTTAGGTATAGCATTTAATTCCGTTCAGAAGAAATGTTGTTTAAAAATATGTTGTTTTCATATACTTAGGACTCTGAAGTGTTGTAGATATACATTTATATGTATATTTACGACGTAATTACAAAATATTTACATCCGAACGCGTCAAATCCCATTGAACTCAATGGTAAATGACCCAATGTTTTGGTCACCACGTAGGGATCGCCGGTGCTTCAGAGCAGGGTACGGGAGAAACTTGTTTAGGGCTACTCCATCTTACTTCCTACCTCCATGGCCGAGATAGGTGAGGTACAGATGCTAGCCAGTAGCTACTCAGAGTTATCTACGTCGATCCCCGGGGGCTTATTGTTGATGAGGAAAGCCGAGAATCTCGTTTCTTGATGCCATTGGCATTAAAATAAGCGACTCTGATTAAGCAGTTGCCTACATTTGGATAGTTGTAATTCATCCTTGCTTTTGAACTCAAGCCTTGTGAAGGATTCAATTAGGAGTTCAAATGCTTCGAATCCAGTTTGAATGTTATCTAATAATGACTTGGATCTTTTAAACTTTTTCGAACATCTTCCTTTTTTGAATATTTCTTTACGCTAACCTATAAAAGAGGGCTTCTCCTTCTCGCTATCACAGATTGAATTTTCAGAATCGTTTATGTTGACTGAGTCTCGAGCTTTTACCTGTTTTGGAGCCTTTTAGCCTAGGAATTCTTATTGGTTTCGTAGATTTGCAATATTTTGAGTTTTTGCTGAGAGGTCTGACATATTGTCTGTAAAATAAATGATGCAGCGTTTTTGGAGAAAATTACAATATTTGCGTTTATGCTAATTAGTTAGTAATTATATTATTAATAAATATTTATAGTTAGTAACTACAATATTTGCGTTTATGCTAATTCCATAAATATGAATTTATGCGAATGAATGAAATGTGAGGAATTAAAATTTTTTACATTAAGGCTGGAGTCATTAAATTTTATTATTTCACTGGACTTATAATGCTATTCGAAAGCTTGAGGTGATTCAGTTTGCGCAATTAATGAAGTTATTTGAAATCTGTCGGGGAGGGGGAAAAAAATCTGATTTTAAAAATTAAAGTACTGAAAATCGTGAGAAGTACGGATCCATGAATGAATTTCATCCTTTTTTAGATGTATGACATACGAGTATTTTATATCTTTATATAAAAATAGAGTTAACCGAGGAAGAAAACTCCTTTTCTTTTCTGTGTGTATTAATTAAAGAAAATTAATTGCTATGATGATAAAACTGAAAATCTTTTCCACGTGGGATAGCAGAGTATTGGGAGAAGAACCAAAAAAGCGTAATTAAAGAATTTTCTATGTAAATATTTTAATATTATTTAATCTAATTATAAATTATTCAAAACATTAATGTATAAAGCAAAATGAAAAATTATATATAGTATGCATTAACTTTTGAAAAATTAATGTACGTTAAAAATTATGTTAATACTTATCGAAAAACTTGGGACCAATAATGGCCCAGCAGAAAACATGACATAGCAAACATATCACTCGAGGTTTGGCGCCGAGCAAATTAATTGTCTTTTCCCCTATGAGTAATGCGAAAATATACTAAATTTGCTTAGAAATTTCTCTGTGAAGGCATTCTTCCTAAAGGCAGATATACCTAATGCACTTTGCTAAAATCAATTAACTAGTAGCCCGTATATCGCATATTGAATTTTGCTACAAGGTTATTGTTACAATGTGAACGAGAAGCGGAAGTATCACGTTTTTTTCGGCATTGTAGAGAAACGTATTACCGAGACGCGCGCCAATCCTATTGGCCCATATTTTACCGACGACATTCCGCCCGCTGTTATGCGACGACGATAAAAAATAGTTATATTTTCAGTAAAATGTTTTATAGTTAGTAATTAATTAGAAAAATATAAACCAATTATTTTTTTATAATTATATGTTTATCATTTTAAATGGGGTTGGCAGAAGTCTCGGTTTGACCGAAATTGACTCAGTTTGAAGATATGGTCCAAGTAAGTTTGTTATTTTGTCCTGGTTAATTGTTAAAATTTTTTAAAACTGCTGTACTGTATACCACTGTTCTTAGATGGCACCATACGCATAAAGTAATTATATTTTCTGCACCTGTGGTGCCATATACAAAGGGAAATCCTCATTTAGTGGGCATACTCTTATATGCTATGTTATATATTCGTATTTGTTGCAAGTTATATGCTCGTATTTGTTAGTGTAAGTATCTCCTACTTTATTGTTGGTGTCTTCTAATTTATTGTTTTTATATTATTAATCCCCAACTCAGTAATTGAAGTAAAAGCAAACGACTATAATTTTAATACTGAGTGGGAAGAATCATAGTGTTTTGTTAGTAGTATTGCATACCGAAAAAACATAATGTTAAACGTAAATTTCAGAGTGTCGCCCAGACAGAATAGTGACTCTGACTGCCGAACGAGCAGTCTGACTGCAGTCCGGGCCTGGGCTCGAATCCTGGAAAAGGCATAGATGTAAATTGTTTGTCTCTTCATAAAAGGCAACGGTGGCCCACATGTTAGGTACCACCATAATAATGTGATCACCCCTTTCGTCCTTAGTAATGGCCACCGTCTATGGCGATATGTGCCCTCTCTTCGGGGGAGGGGGTAACTTTCAGAAAATTCGTGCCACTTTTAATACGACCTATTCACTTAAATCTGAAGTAATATAAAGAAACTAATTCAGCTAAAATCAAACCTGTTTGCCCAACAGTTAGTTTTCAGTAAGCCTATGGTAAAATGTAAAAATGTCACTACAGCTTCTCTCCAAATTTCAATATTTCTCAAACCAGTTAATCAGGTGATTTAAGTGCCCTTCAAACATGGTTTTTATATATTAAAAAAGATCAAGTTCATATGGCGTCAAAAATTGATGCAGTATTAAAAAAAATAATGTTTGCCTGCATCTTTATTCCGTTTCCTTCTCCATAGTTCTTTGACGTCAGAAGGTGCTTGTTTATTTTCCCTGCAGAGACAGATTAAGAGAATTCAGCTTTTCAAAAATGTTTTTTAAATATTCCAGTTTTAGTAAAAAATCGGCATCTGCAATATTTTCTGCATCTTCGTATCCTTCCTCTTAAAGGAAAATAAAAATTTCTTGCATATCATTACACAGGTTTTTAAAAAAACTTTCTTGTCCAACAAACTTTCAATGGACACCACATATTCTAACACCTCATACACTGCAGAACTCAGATGCTTTGCTGCAAACCCTTCTTTATGAATAATGCATTTGGTCCACAATCTATTTGGTGATTTTCTTCGAGTAAGTGCCTGTAATCCTCCATAGCAGCCTGACATGAAGCGAGCTCCAACCCTCTTAGGCCAATTCAAATTATATTCAGATGTGAGTGTATGAAGAATCTCGGAACAGGTCTTGAGCCTTCGCTCCTTCAATGATATTTTTACAAAATAAAAGGTCTCCATCTATAAACCGTACATAGCATATCAAATGATCTTCCTTATTATTACCTGTACCTTCATCTAGCTGCAAACCAAATTCTACTCCTTTAATTTTTTTCAATTAAAGGATCATTGATATCTTCCTCCGTATGTTGTATTCTACGACTAATTACATTGTTGGACAAAGGCACTTTAAAATTCACCAACAATGATGTTCACCAAACTTCCTAACCGACTCACCAAACATGATGGTCACCATATCTACAGCAGCAGGTAGAATGAGTTCTTCTGAGATGGTATGAGGCTTCTTACGTTTCGCGATTCTGTAAGCCCTCCCCCCAAAAGATGTTGTTATTGTTTTAGTGCTTTTAACTTTCTGGCAAAAAAATTCACGAGGTTTGCCAACCATGCTTTGGTGATTAGTTTCTAAACGGCGCGTCACTTTACTTCATACGCAATACACATTGTGACATTTCTTCACCATTCATTTCTGTTGACGTCAAACCAAACTCTAAGTAACTTCCATCATTTACGATATTTCCGCTTCTTTATAGTCGTGGCACTAGTTGAAGACGTATTTCCTTTATGTGCACTGTTACGCTTATTGCTGTTTAAAAACCAGTCCATCATCAAAGATCCAATTCCACAAAATTCATAATGGTTTTGTTGACGAACTGTCATATGTTTTTCAAAGAATGCAATGAAAAAATCACTTCTGTAGTTCTTCCATTCTTTCTCCTTGCGGGGGGGGGCAGGGAAAAACTAGAAATTTCATTTATTACAACCAAATCAAGAACCATAACTAATTAACTTATTGGGTCCACAGACTTTCCCATCTCTAACTTATCTATAAAACCAAGAAATGCCATTAGGAAGATTTTCTTTCATGTTAATCTCATTTCACAAACAACATTTAATTAAACTAGTTCCCTTTAACAAAATCCAAATGCTGTGGCACCTCATGACAAAACTAACACGTATAAAAAGACCCAATATCCTAATCCTTCATGACCTAAAGTTGGAATTCCATGTGAAAATTTTATTCTCAAATTCTGAAAAAAAAAAAAAAAAAAAAAGGTTTACTGGTATATTTTACAATACTCAAAACAGAAGACACAGTTTTAAAATAAAGCAAGCAAAAATAAAAAAATAACGAACTATACAGTCTGATAAAAGAGGATCTTTCCTATATTCAGTAAATGGTGTCAGATTTAAATCTCCACAAATTTTGTTGCACGTTGGATGGAGTTCCGAAAGCTACAGAATGATCTGGAACTGGAAAACTAAAGCAATGGCTTCAAAAAGATACCAAGAGCAAAGACAACAAAGTAAGAAGAGGAAGACAACAAGAAGTAATATAATACTAACTGCACTACTTAATCACCGATTATTTATATTAAGTGCTGAGTTTAATTTCACTAAGATTATAAACGAACTGACTGAATCGAGCACGTAACGCTTGCTAAATGTTTTCCGCAGGATCTTCCAGAACAGTCGAAATCTGTTGCAAAGAACTTATGCACTTCGGACATGCCTATACTACCAGTCAACCCAACTTGAGAACATTGGATACAGTAGAAAGTGTATACGTTCGCAGCAAAATGTATTGCACCATTTAGAGCTGATATTGTTATAAATACTGTTGAGGAAGAACGGAATAAAAAAAAAAAAAAAATGTGTGAAACGACAAATTATGCTGCACCCAGCTTTTTATTTAAAAATTTGCTATTATCATGTCAAGCTAATGCCAAGATAATAGCTATTATCATGTCATGTTGAAGACCAGTAGGAAGACATCTCCCTTTTTGGTATTGTGGGCGAAACTGCAGATTCTAGCAACTCCGACCTCACCCCATTCTCGATGAGAAAAAGCAGTTAAAGTATTCATTCATTCGCTGACCGGGAGGAAAAGAAAGCAGTTGCAATGGCATCTGCTTAAAATCCACTGTTAAAGAAATGGCATCCAAATTTGTCTGGCCAAATATAAAGAAAAAGGATATACAGACATGGAGTCGTGCTCGTATTGGTTGTCGAAAAATAAGGTTTAGCAGCATACAAAATGGGAATTAGCTTGATGACCGTTTTACTATAGTTTACAGTGATATAATAGGTCCCTATTCACCGTCTGATAATTTTATATATTGTTTAACTTGTATTTATTGCTATACTGGTTTGATAGAAGCCATTCATTTACATGACATAACGGCAGAAACTGTCGCAAAAGCTTTTAATGAAGGTTGGATCAGCTGTTTTGGAGTTCCTTACAAAGCTATTACAGGTCAATTTACTTCTTAATTATTCTGAAACTTCGCAATTATATGTATATAAATTCAACGAACAATTTCCTGTCATCCACAGTATAATGGCAGCACTGAAAGATTTCACTGAAGTTTGAAAGCTGCTATCAAATGTCATAATTAAGTAGTCTGAATCCATTTTAACAATCCTTTTAGGTCTTACGGCAGCGTTGAAAGAAGACTTTGCATTGTGCAAATAGCTTACGAAAAAACAACCGAACTGACAGGAATATTTTCGCTAAGCCGACGTTTCCATAATACATCCAACATTTTTACATAGATTACAAATTGAATAGAATTGTTAAAGCCCTCTGTGGCACAGCGAAAACTGTTTCCTAAAAATTTTGTCGATAAAGACTTTAATGTGTGTGTGTTCTGATGTCTTCCTACGAATCGACGGACTTACGGAATCGTTAGAACCTATTTAAGAAGGACCTTTCAAACTTCAAAAAAACAACGTCAAAAATAATTAAATGAAAAATACTTCCTAATACAAATCAAAGGTAAAGAACTAAATATTTTGATTGACAAGCTGAAGCCGGCATATTGTTTGACACCATGCGATCAAAGTCTGGACCTAGACTTCTGACACTCAGCTGAAGTCAAGGCATAGACTTTGTTAGAATCTGGGATAAATGACGAACTGGAAGATCAAAAGAGTAATCTAATTATTCAACAAACACCTATTTTTATATTCACAGATGGCTTCAAAACTACTGAAGGAGTCGGCAGCGCTTTTATATGATTAGAGGGCAAACGGGAAATTTATACCTGGAAAGAACATCTCAAAGTACAGAACAGCGTTTTTCAAGCTAAAGCATTAGCTACAATAAAAAAGCCATCCAATACGTAATTAAAATAGCATCAGGAAATGCAATTATCTATACCAGGGCTTCTTAAACTTTTTTCAGTCGCGACCCTTTTTATCACTGTCATTTTTTTCGCGACTCCTGGACCCCCATAATATTTACGAAAATTTTGTGGGATTCCATAAGCATTGCGCAAATCCGACACACGCATGAATGAAGCCGTCAGTTTTTTCCCTTGTACTGTAATATACTATTCCAGTTTTAGGTCATTTACTTTAATTCTAATTTTAAGATAAAGAGCAGTGTGAAAATTTTAAACTAGTAACAGACGAAACGTCAGCGTCACGTGCGAAGCAAGTGATATAAACGTTTATATTATAAAGAGAATGTGTTGAAACGTTTTCGTTTTTTCTTTGTCTGTATTGTCTTATCTTTATCTATTTTAATAAGTTAAAGAAATATCAAAACTTCTAAAATTTTTGGCAACCCCCAGTTTAAGAAACTTTGATCTATACCGATAGTATGTCTACTTTACTCCCAATATTGAATCACAACCACACCTTTCCCATAGTAGTAGTAAATATCCAAAACCCTTTCCAACATAATAATCAAATCTATATAAACCTTATATGGGTTAAGAGCCATGTAAGTATTATAGGTAACAAAGCAGCAGACAGACTAGTTAACAATCAAGCAGAATAGTAGTTGGCTATCCCTGCAACCTTCTTTTAGGTGGGAGGCCACCTAAAAGAAGTTTTAGAAGAAAAAGCAATATAATAATG
Source organism: Stegodyphus dumicola (assembly GCF_044657685.1). NCBI lineage: Eukaryota > Metazoa > Arthropoda > Arachnida > Araneae > Eresidae > Stegodyphus > Stegodyphus dumicola. The sequence goes on from NC_140779.1 coordinate 46,129,702, forward strand.
GCAAACCACCTCTAAGTAAATATATGGTAGAGACTGCTGCTTTACCAATGGAACATGATACCAAGTCTTCTTCATCTAGTAAAAATGCAGCTATTGAAAAGATTAATGGTCCTAGTACACATGAAAAATTCAATTGTATCGATCCTCGATATCAGAAGGAAATCGTATGTCCAACCCACTGATGAAACTGAACAAAATAATCAAAAGGCAGTTTCTGTTCTTGTAATAATAGTGGCAAATAGAATGGGGATCCAGAAGAAACTGGCGGACGCATCTATACAAAAGTCAGTACAGACAGACACATAGCTGTTTTAGAACGAACTGACGAGCATGGCTCCTTTTCATCACTTTTGCATCTGAAATACAAGTACATTTGTTTGCGGATTGAAAGCGTCGCCTGACCATTATGACATTTAGTGTCCACTTACGGCTGCCACTCATTTACATGAATCAATCCGTAATATGGACTCAATCCGTAATATGGATTATCAAAACCGTACATCAGTTAAAAGCATCTGCAATACAATCAACATTAGTTCAGCTATAGAGCAAGATAATTTTCATAATAAGTTCAGAAGTGATAATTACAACAGTACAAGTGCTAAAGAACTATCCAAAGAACTTTAAATCAAATTCTAAGTATTCGCATAGAAATTAAACCATTAAACATGGTAATTAAAATGTTCCCTTAGATTATAATTATTATAACAAGTGCACTTCAAGAGGCACAGCATCTAAGATTTTTAACTCGTACAGGAAAAACGGGAAAACCGCATCCGCTAAATCACAACGCGGACACAAATGTGTGTTGAGTGATCGTGATAGACGATCAGTAAACCAACGCAAAACGAAAACAATAGCCCTTCAGAGACAAAGCTCCTTTGGCCTAAAAATAAAACTTATTTTAGAAAATAAAAAAAAGCTTCTTATATTCATGGGCAGGGGATGGCCAGTAATGGCTTTTAGTAGCATCATCAGCACTTTTTTTACCACGGACAAAATAGGATTGGTTTATATTGGATTGGATTATTGAATTACGGCAAAGCACACGAGGGCTATCTGCCTAAAGGGAGGGATGCCTTCGTGGAGGAGTTTCTAAGGAAAACTGGCTCGTATACACGTTACACACGGGGAAAACCACGAAAGCGTCCATGAAGCCAGCCCGTTCGCTGGATTCGAACCTCGAACCGAACTACCAGTGTTCAACGTCTTTACCGCTCGGCCGCTGGTGGGCCCAGGACAAAAATAGGAAGTAAAATGTTTGTATTTTTCCCCCCTCGTAATTCACCAGCCGGTCAAGAGGATTTTTATATAGATGGATTATATAAGTGCTCCTTCCCGACAAAGAAATTAAAGCCACACATGTACAAGCAGATTCAAACTCTGGCCCCTTGGCAAGGAGCAACCTGCAGTGAGCATGATACCAACTATAATATAGCCCGTAATCCACAGTTATTCTCAAATATAAGTTGCGAAAAGTTTTGAAATGCTCTCGTCTTAGATTTTTTTTAAATTTAATCTTGAAACGATTTTTAGTACCAATCTTCGTTTAATGAACAAAGTAAAACTCTCAGAATTTTACAATTTGCACCATCGGATAAAGCGGAAATTATCTATTGAATAAAATTTACATGGCGTTTCAACGTAATTTAAGACAGAATGGCAGACTTTTTTCGACCATTAGATGTAACAAAATTGTTGGAGGAGTGATTAAAAAGAGCGATGAGTATTGAAAAATGATCTTTCAGTAGAATAATCTGATTCATAACGTGTCATTGACATTAAAAAGGGCTCACCAGCGGCCGAGCGGAACACTGGTAGTTCGATCCGAGGTTCGAATCCCGCGAACGGGCTGGCTGCATGGGTGTTTTCGTGGTTTTCCCTATGTGTAACGTATATACGAGCCAGTTTCCCTTAGAAAGTCCTCCACGAAGGGCTCCCTCCCATTAGGCAGATAGCCCTAGTTGTGCTTTGCCATATTTTAACAAACCAAACCAAACCAACCATTGACATTAAAAAGATGGGGGGGGGGAGGTTTTATAAAACAAGCTTTTATTCAGAACTCATAAAACCATCAATATACTAAAAGAAGAGAAATAATATATTATGCAGTTTAATGGAGTCAACAGATAAATAATTCTGTATACAGAATTCATCTACAGTTTTGTGCAACAAAAAATAAAAACGTGGATGCCTAATGAAATCGAATTGCACTGCCAAATGTATGAACTCGTTTTCATAAATTTACCACCATTTTTTATAAAGTTACTTTTTAGTGATGTAGGTTGCCATGTAAATACTTTTGTTGACATGGTGCATTGTCTGAACTGCGACTTGTACCGTATTCTGTTTCATATTGTTTCTTTAGAATTATAGTAGTATTATCACAAAGAAGGTGACGAAAAAAGTTATTTGCATTATATGACCTCCATAGCAATCTGTGCCCTCTTTAAAATCATAGGATGTAACTTACATCTTGCTTATTGATATAGTAATCCATTCTGTATTTTTTTTTTTTTTTTGTTTAATGTGTTTCATTATTCTTATTCAAGTTTTTGGTTTATTTGATTACGGCAAGAGGCTATCTGCTAAAGAGGACAGATGCCTTCATGGAGGACTTTTTAAGGGGAACTAGCTCGTATATTCGGAAAACCAAGAAAACGCCCATGCAGCCAGCCCGTTCACGAGATTCGAACCTCGAACCGATCTACCAGTGTTCAGCGAATTCACCGCTCATCCACTGGTGGGCCTATTAAGTTTTCGATAGTATTATGAAGTGAACATTTAAATGCAGAGGAATAAGAGATTCAGGAACTTAAATTGTCTTCATGGAATCGGAATTTTTTGAATTTCTGATGCAGTTCATTTTTCTGCTATAAATCATCATGCTTCATGAAATAAATTACTATGCCTTTTTTTTTTTTTTTTTTTTTGGTAAGTACAGAAAATAACTTTAGAAGTTTTATTATGTTATTCAGCAGACAGTCTACTATTTTTTTCAGTTTTAATTATTTATATTAATTATTTTTATAACACATTATTTTCGATTTTTACTGGTTATTTACCAGTTGGAGGATTTCTGAGGAAACTATATTATGTTTAACATCATTTTTGCTTCCTTATATGAAGTAAAAAGGAAGTAATGTAACCGCGAAAAATTTCGGGTATCATATTACAAGGAAAATATCCATTTTGACCGCTATCGAATGCAATTTAATGATCTTTTTGCGTGACATCTGTACGTAAGGACAGAATAAAGGACTCTTTTCCCTCCCCAAAATTATAAAACTGAATGAAACTGATGAATTCTGAAGTGAATTTTTCTTAGCATCTGTGCGTACGTACGTATCTCGCATAACTGAAAAACGAGTAGCCTCAGAACGTTGAAATTTTGTATATAGAACTGCTCTAACATGTAAATGTACACTTCCTATTTTGGTTGCAATCGGCCGCACCAAAAGTATATAAATATATGTGTATCTATATATCTACTCTGTTGCTTGGGTCAGTGATCTCAGTTTCTTTATATGTTTTATATATTTTTAAATTGTGCATTTTTTGCTTTAAAAATGATTGAACTATGTTGTTCTTATCTTCCGGTTAAGATTTTTATGCCTTTAGTAAAGCTGTATGAAATATTTTTAGAATTATCAAAAATTTAAAAGTTAAGTGCGGCTAAGCCTGATTATTTTTACTGTAGCAGCTATGTTTTTTTACATTTGAAACTTAGCAGAATAGGAGATTTGCTGCCAGTATAGATAAACTAAGTTCCCAACAACAAAGATAACGGCTTCTTTTATTATTGCGAATTAAATCATGTTTAATCCATTTTGGAATTTATTTGAGGAAATACGTGTTTAAGATCTACTTCGTAATTTTTAGTATGGATATTCTGAGTTTTTATGTATTTTTGTCTTGTCACGAAGTGAGTACTGAAGTGTCTGTAAAAAACTGTTTCTTTTTTTTTCTTTTTTGTTTAATTTCTTTTATACATCATTTTAGATTTATTATAGTATTTGAATAGACCAATGTTGCAACAATTAGATAATTCTTCATATGATATAAATTTATATGCATTATATTTATATGCATTTATATTTATATTCTGAGTTATAAAATAAATGAGATGTAATGCTGTTAAGTGAACCTAGCGCCAGAGTGTTGCTATGGTAAACAAATATAATGAATTTTAAAGAGTTCATTTATTTTATTATGGTTTATGCGCTATCGACAAAGTAAATTTAATGCAATCCTATAAGTTTAAATGAAATGCAAGAAAAAATACGTGTAATTTAATATTCCGTACAAGGAAGTCATGTGGTGTACACATTTATTATTGTTACATATGAATGCAATTTTGATTTTACTATTATCACTCAAATTATCCATCCATATTTAAACAATACAGAATGAATTACTTTGAAATCATATCCTCATGCCTATTATTGCTATTTAAAGGTAGTTATTAATAGCTTATTGCAAACTCATAAAATTTAATTGTAATAAGTTAAAGCATTTTAATAGTGTGACCGAAAAACTTTTAGTTTACCTACAAAGTGGTATTTGGTGTTTTTATTAGCACGTGTAAAAAAACAGTGATAAACAGTCAGAGTAACCTGTTAATAGCAGTTTAATACTGATAAAAGGGAGTGAGGGGCTTTAGCCATTCATACAGTGAGAGTTGCTTGTAGCTACTTCATTTCGTTTTCTTACTCGCTTTGTTTAGATTATGGTTTTAGCCAATGTGGCAGAACCTATCACTCCTATCTTAGAATCTTCTTTCCCCCTTTTTACTTCCTTGTACGAAGTAAAAAGGAAGTATTGTAATCGCGAAAAGCTTCAGGCAGCATATTTCAACAAAAATATCCACTTTGACCGCTTTCGAATGCAATTTAACGATGTTTTTGCGTGATATCTGTACGTAAGGACAGAATAAAAGACTCTTTTCCCTAAAAAAAAAAAAAAAAAACTGCTTTAAAATGAATTCTGAAAAGAATTTTTTGTGGCGAATTTTTTGTACGAACGTATGTACGTACGTATCTCGCATAACTCAAAAACGAGTAGCCTCAGAACGTTGAAATTTTGTATATAGGACTACTATAACATGTAGATGCAATTTAACGATGTTTTTTGGTTCGTATTTTGGTTTCAATCGGTCGCGCCAAACGTATATAAATATATTTATAAATATATCCACTCTGTTACCCGGCTCAGTGATCTCAGTTTCTTTACTCTTATATGTTTGTAAATTGTACATTTTTTTTCTTTAAAAATTATTGAATTATGTTGTTTTTATCTTCCGGTTAAGGGTTTTGGCCTTTAGTAAATCTGCATGCAATATTTTTAGAATTATCAACAATTTAAAAGTTGTTGAAGTGCCGCTAAGCCTATTTTGATGGCGGCCACTGCTTGTTTACATTTGAAACAGCTGAGTAGTGAATTTGTTGCCAATCTAGAGAAACGTAACTTCGCAACAACAAAGATAAACGCCTTCATTTATTATTGCGATTTAAATCAAGCTTAATCCTTTCTGGAATTTTTTCGAGGAAATATGTGTTTAAGATTTACTTAATTTTTAATAATTAGTAATTTTTAGTGGAGATATTGAGTTTTTATGTATTTTTGCCTTCTCGCGAAGTGAGAACCGAATTAATTGAATGAGAAATACTCAATCGTCTGTGAAAAACTTTGTTTTTTGTTTTGTTTGCTTAATTTCTTTTATACATCATTCTAGCTTTATTATAGTATTTGAATAGAACATGTGGCAACGATTAGATAATTCTTTCTTTAAATGATATAAATTTTGTGCATTCTGAGTTGAGTTCGTATTGTTATTTTGCTCTACGAGTGTGATTCTAAAATTTAGGAAGTGAAGAAAATTTATTTATAAATAGTAAGTGTTTTTCGTTGGTTCCTTTCGAGAGGTGTACTTGGAGTAGCTCATCTGGACAAGTTCGTGAGTATATTTTTGATTTCTACGCTCTCATTATGGACATTGTCTTGTACATCGATAGGATAGCTTGACTTGGTAAATATGGATGAGATAAATGATTTAGCAGTCCTTAATAAGCGCGATATTGTTGAGAATATTCTTAAACATGGCACGATTGAGGATTGTAGGCAGATTATGGCTGAGTTTAACTTAGCGTTTAACACGCTTAGAAATGGCTTACGGAAAATCACCCCAGAAATGGAGCAATGGCTCCAAAAAACATATGCAGAGCTTGAGAAGTGTGTAGCGATTAAACAAGCTGCAGGAGCAGTGCAAAATATCTGCGGTAGCATCCCTTTAGTTAATACTAGCAATGATTCGACATTTAATCAAACTGCAAAGCAACCCAAACCAGTTTCAAATGTTATTCAGGAAATAAGCAAAATAAATAATTATAATGAAAAATGGATTACACCCAAAAAACAACACAAACGCACACTTAGTGAAAGCAGCAACGCTTCAATGACGTCAATCAAAAATAAATACGCTTCATTAAAAATAGATGATAAAATGGACACTACAAATGTTAGTTCGCTAAACTCACAAGAAGACAGTACTAATAATGAAGGTGATTTCATTACGCCCAACAAAAAGGCTAACAGAATTCCACCGATTATCATTTCAGATGTCGCGGACTGGAAAGCCCTCAGAGATAATATTAAGCAATTTACCATATCCATGGAATGTGTACAGAAAGGTGGTGATATCCACATTAAAGTAAAATCGGAGACTGAGTATCGAGAAGTCACGAGATACCTAGACGAAAAGGAAATTCCTTACCATACCTTCCCTCTCTCTCAGGATAAACCGATAAGAGTTGTAATCAAAAAATTATCTGTTCACACCAAACCCGAGGACATAATGGAAGAACTAATAGATAATAACATCCCAGTTAAAACAGTAAGACAAGTTACCAAGAAAATAGACAATGAAATTGTCAAACTACCCACTTTCATGGTTGAAGTCAAACGCAGCATAGAAGGCAAGAAAATATACAACATAACGCATATTCTAGATTTGGCTGTTAAAATTACTCCCTTCAGACCCACTCCAGGACACAAACAGTGTCACCACTGTCAGAGGTATGGCCACAGTCGTGCTCACTGTAAGCACAAGCCCAGGTGTTTAAAATGCGGGCAAAACCATACCATATTACTACTACATGCACAAAAGACAGAAACTTACCCGGCAAATGCTGCTTCTGCGAAGGCCCCCACATTAGTTCGTACCGTGGTTGCGAAATGCATCCGGATGACTTGAAAAGAAAAATTGCAGAAAAAGAATTCGAAAAAGAAGCGAGAAAAACTTCAAAAAATAATCCCCTGATATCAACTTAGAAAATTTCCCACCTCTGCCAAGAAGAAACATAAGCCAAAATAGCAGTGAAAATATTAATGAGCAGAATGCTTCATCCACCAATCAGGACGCAGCTGTCGAAAGTGAGAACTTAGGCTCCGTTTCCGATTTCATAATTTGGCTGAAGAAATTATTCTTGCAAGGAAAAAATCTCTTCGAGCGGTTCTTAAAATCTAAATCAATATTGGAAAAACTCCAAGTCGGCTGGGAAGCCTTTGAACTTTTATCAAGCATCAATTATGAATTTTAATCACATTAACAGTAATTCAAGAACTCACTTCACTGACCCCAGCAGTTTAAACCTCGCGTTTTTTAACGCCAATGGTATTCGCCACAAGAACGTTGAAGTCTCAAATTTCCTTAATCACCATAATATTGATGTGTTTCTAGTGAATAAACTTGGCTCAGAACTAATGATAAGTTCAAGATCAATGGTTACAACGCATTCAAGACGGACAGAGACCATAACAGGGGCGGCGGTACTATGATATTAATTAAAAGGCATCTGCACGCCAACGAGTTCAATATTCCCAATAGCAGCAGCATTGAAATCACTGCGATCGTTGTGCATTCGCGCACAAATGAGCCGATTGTCATCATCTCGGCTTATAATCCCCCCAGAAACATTCTCACCAACAATGACTTGCAAATTTTTAACAATATCACTCACCCTGTTATTATAGCAGGGGACCTGAATTCTAAACATCATAGCTGGAATTCTCAAAGAAATAACACAAATGGCAACAAACTTTATAGCTATGCTCTTACGAATGACCTTAGAATTTTTGGACCAACGGAACCTACCAAGTATCATCATACAGGTAGCTCGGATGTTCTCGACATTGTTATTTAAAAAAATATCCAGCAAATACCTTTCCTACAGGTGATTAATCAATTAACCTCTGACCATCTCCCTGTTAAATTTACTTACCATGGCTTTGAGAAGACCTTGCCTTTAAAGAAAATTATAAACTGGCAGAAATTCAATAATTCTCTGGAACAATTACCTGCACACCCGGCTCTTGCCGATATTGTAAACATTGAGTACACTATCACTAACATCAATAGTAAAATTAAGAAAGGCCTTGATGATTCCATCAAATTCAAAGATTATAAGAAAGACAAGCTCCCCGACCACATCATTGAGAAAATAAAAGACAAAAACCGCACAGCAAAAATCTGGCGAAGAACAGGCGATCCCACTGTTAAAAGAAATCTGAACAGAAAAATTAGGAACATCAAGACCCTCCTCCTAGAGTACAGATCAAATTGTTGGGACGATTTCTTACACTCCATGGATTTCTCTCCGAATACAGTCTGGCGTATTGGAAATTCCTTAAGGAATACTAATAACAGAAATATTGGTCCTCTCCACACCAGTAGTGGAATTGCTTATTCTGAACATGACATGCGCAGCATCTAGAAAAGACTTTCACCAATCATGCCTCTAATAATGATGAGATAGATGAAGAAGTCGATAATTTCATTAACCACCTAGCTGACAGAAATTGTAATAATCACTTCAACCCAACTTCTCCAACAGAAATAAGTAATATAATTAGCAACTTAAAGTCCAGGAAAGCTCCCGGCTACGATAGCATCACCAATACGGTTCTCAAAGCTCTCCCAAGAACCTACATAGTCCTCATTACAAACATAGTCAATGCTTGTATGAGGCTCAATTACTTTCCGCAACAGTGGAAGCACGCGCAGATAATTAAGTTTGTCAAGCCGGGGAAAAACCCAAAGGACTTAAACTCCTACCGTCCGATTAGCCTTCTCTCCAGTTTGGGAAAGGTATTTGAGCGTGTGCTCCAAAAGAGATTAACTCAACATCTAGAGGATAAGAAAATTATATGTAAAGAGCAGTTTGGTTTTAGAGCCGGTCATAGTACCGTGCACCAACTACTGAACGTTACAGAATTTATTGCAGACTCCTTCGCAAAAAAGAACACAATCGCCAGCTGCTTTCTAGATCTAGAAAAAGCATTTGACAAGGTGTGGCATGAGGGTCTCCTCTACAAGCTGCACCTTGTTCATTTGCCCATCAGTTTTATTAAGCTCATGGAAAACTATCTTAAGAACAGGACCTTTCAGGTAAAAATTAATGACTCTCTCTCTTCAAGAAAAAGAATTAAAAGCGGAGTGGCTCAAGGAAGCGTTCTGGGACCGCTTCTGTTTAATATCTACACGAATGATATGCCGGTTCCTTTGAATGCAAAAGTAGCGAAATATGCCGACGACACAGCAATTTTAACCAAGTCGCTAAAACCTCAGCTCGCTGTAGATAAACTTGAAAGCGCAGTAAATATCATAGCACACTATTATGATTCACGGAAATTAAAAGTAAATCCATCAAAGAGCCAAATTCTCCTTTTCAGACGTCATCGGAAGTTCACTCCTGTGAATGTAAATATAAAAATTAATGATCAAGCCCTAGCAATTGTTTCAAGTACTAAGTATCTAGAAGTGGTCTTCGACTCACAGCTGTTATTCAAAGAACACACGGAGTATGCCTTGCGCAAAGCCACCGCTGCTAAAATGTCTCTTTACCCTTTAATAAGAAGAAATGCTAAATTAAATATCAGTCTCAAGAAGAAGATCTATACCAGCTTAATAAGACCCACCCTACTTTATGCAGTGCCTATCTGGACCACTGTGTACAAGACTTATAGACACAAACTACAGGTCTTTCAGAACAAAATACTCAGACAAATTGTTGACTCCCCATGGTTCGTACGTAACCTGCAGATACATAAAGAACTAAAAATAAGACCCATAGCTGATCAAATTCTCACCACAAGCCACAATTTATATGCTAAAATAGAACTTTCTCAATACGAACATATCCGTGATCTGATAAATTATGATCCTACTATAGAAATTGCAGCAAAGTGCCCAAGAGGCATCTTCCATAACAGCAAATGGTGAAATGTGTATATATTGTACATAGTACTATTATCTTTATTTTATCTTCATTGTGTCATTTTACCAGTGTCTTTGAAACTTTATAGACTTATGGACATGATCCGTTACCTGGATCTTCAAAGCTCTGATTATTTATTGCTAGTGTAAAACGTTTTTCACCATTTGCTACTTCGCTCAAATACCGCCGTCCCTATCTGTACATATTGTATAGTTTCAGTAACTCATGTGCCTCAGTGTTGTGCAAGAACTTTAGTGTTTAATTTCTCAGACCAAGACTTCACTGAATTGTGATATCTACTATTTCAAGATGCATTGACTGTAGACAGTTCACGGGAGGGTGACCCCCACGTGACTACCACTGCCCAATCTGTGTTTTACAGCAAGGATGAATTTGAATTATTTTGTTTAGCTAATCTGTTGCACTTAGTTGTGCCATTTGTCTTCATTTAGATCGCGATATTAGTTTAATTATTCCAATCTGGATAACCTGTTTCAAAACTTGATAATTATTAATATATCCAATACTCATTGCACGCGTAAGCTGCTTTGCTCGGAGTCTGAACTTGGGTGGATGACCACCCACGTGACAGGCTCCTGCCAATCATCTCCCTCCACTCCACCTACATTTCACAAAATTTGACAAGTTTCGCCTAGTTGGCGCGGCGTAAATCGCCTTAATTAAAAACTTAAGTACCAACGCCTTAGGGCAATTTACCAACAGAGACGGTTAAAGTAGCGGTTAGTTACTAATTGCTGCCTAGCCATTGACTCGATTTCGATTTCGCATTCTGAGTTATAATATGAACGAAATATAATACTGTTAATTGAATCTAGCGCCAGAGTGTCGCTATGGTAAACAAAGTGAATTTTAAAGAATGCATTTATTCTATTGTGGTTTATGCGCTGTCGGCGAAGTATATTTAATTCAACCCAATAAGTTTAAATGAAATGCAAGAAAAAATGCGTATAATTTAATATTCCGTACAAGGAAGTCATGTGGTGTATACATCAGATTTTTTTTTCAGAGCAAATGTATGCATGTGGTTGTGATAAATTGGAATTATATAGTATGTTTGTCATAAAACTTAAAAGCTTTGGGAAACATTGCCATAATCTATTAATGTATAAAAGTAAGTTATAAGAAAGAAAAGCTGCTACTCTGTGTGGTAACAATATAAAAGACAGAATTCTGCATTATTTCAAACAGGGATAGGCAAACTATGGCTGGCCGGAAGCTTATATCCGGGCCGCGGATAGAATTTTAATTTGCCGGCTAGAGGCAAATTAAAAGAAGCATATATATTATATATCCATCTCCTTTTCAACTTAAATTTTTTTTTTCTTCCTTTTTATCAAAGGACTGATGATATTTTTACTTTCTCTATTTTTGTTCTACAAAACATAAATCGACAGAAATTGCAAGCACAGACAGCTTTCAAAATGGGAATCTAGCTACTAAGAACGACTTGTCTCATTTCCCGAGTTTAAATTCAATACCCTCAGTAAATTAAGAGAAGCTTAAGAATTGGCTTGGAAAGTAAGATGAAGGAAGCTAAGATGGCTTGGAAAAAACTGCATTTTGAGTTCGAACGCAGATTTCAGTGCCATTCAAACAGAACTGGATATTTTTACCGTGGCTTTCAACGTAAATTGTGAAGCAATGAGGTCATATTTGCAGCTTGAATTAATTGATTTGCAATCTAACAATCATCTCAAGTAGTTGTTTCTAAATATGACAAAGTTTGAGTTTTACAAATATTATCGAAAGTAAGTTTCCCAAATTTAATATCTCACGCCTAGAAAATCAGTGCTATGTTTGCTTTATCTTATATATGTGAACAAGTGTTTTCAACTGTAAAAATTAGAAAGAATTATTTCAGAAGTAGATTGGCGAATGAGCATTTAGCCTCGTTCGTTAGAATCGGTACATCTCACTTCGAACATCAATATAAGGAACTTTAAAAAATGAAATCGCAATTTCATTCATCTCATTAACATATTTAACTTGTAATACTTGTATATTGTTTTTAAAATTTTAGAAAAACTTCTCTTGGCTCGCCAAACTTTCTTCTTTCGATTTTTGGCCCGCGACCGAAAAAGTTTGCCCATGCCCGATTTAAAACAAATCACATCGCTCAGGAATAATATACTTACATGAGTAAATGACTAACTAAGGAACTGAATTGAATTGTTACATTAAGGGGGGTGATGAGGTTTTCATCCTAGCTTTGACTGAAATTATCCCAGGAAATGAATTGGTTTATAACCATCTGTCCATTATCATCCAACTCCTCACCCCCCAGAAAAAGACTTCCTCCCCCCTTTTCAGCTGCATAGCAAGAGCTATAATTTAAGAGCCTTATTTATTTTGCTACTGTTTTCTCTGCCCTCAACTTATTAGTTCTAGGAATTCAGTGGCTAAGTGTTCAGTTATTAAACTTTTATTGTATGTTGTTTGCAAGCAGAAAATATCTAAATGATGGTTTGAATATTAAAATATTTTTCAGGTATAAAGGAGAAGACTATACATTTCCAAGAACAAATTCAGTTGCATATAGACAATTTCGAAGGCCCCACTTGCCAACCTTGTGTGAAAAATGTGGTTGGGGCGCAACAGAATGTTGGCGATACGTTTATCAATGACTTTTGCTGCTCATTTTTCTTCAAGCTTGTTCTTAATATCTGTGCAGTGATATTTCGAAATTTTACAGCATTATTTTTCAAAAATCAGGTTCCACATTGAATTCTTAGAAAACCTAAATGAATACTGAATTTTTACTACCGAGAATATATTTTAATTCTCAGGTTTAAAATTATGTATATAAATAAAAATTAATTATTTATTCTTAAATAAGTAATTTAATTTATTTACATACATGCTTTTTAAACTTATTTCAACAAATAGAACATTTTTATGTATGCATGAACTATCTTCCATTCTAAATTTAATATTTTTATTGCAAGAGAAAACTGCACAGTAATCTGGACTATAGCTATTTCAGATTCTCTTTTGGTATAGCTTTTGATATAGCTATTATATAGAGAAAATGACATCTCTTGCTGTTGATTGCTGGATAATAGTGAAAAAACTTTATTCATTAGAAGGTACTTAAATGTAAAAAAAAAGGTTAAAAAAAATACAGCCAAACGATTATAATATAAATCACATCTGAAGACATTTTTTTTTATCATTGTAACCATTAATTGAATCCAAGGCTGCAGAAAGATATTCAACGTGTTAATTCTTTGTATAGTTCTGATGGTCTACTGTAGAAAAACACAAGTGCATGTTTGCCTTTGCTTGTGTAATTTATCAATTTCGAAATTTCTCGCAACTCTGGGATGCAGTATTTTAATTAATCTGGATATTTTTTTAAACAACTATCATGGTTTGTTTGCATAGAATTGCAATCCTTGGTATGCATAAAATATGCATCTGAAATATTACTTCATTCTGTTATTCTAAAACTGATTATATTTCTGAAGAATAAAAAGAAACAAAAAGTTTAAACTTTAATATATTTAAACGGCATACATTTTTAGAACATGTTAACTAATCAGATTTTTGTAACCATCATTATTATTTACAAAACTTTTTTTTTTTTCCTTCAAATTTTCAGTAAGAAAATTTGCATTATTTCTTCAAGGAACTGGATTTTATTACTTGTGTTTCTGCACTCCTGAAGATGAGTTATTTTTTTGAAACCCATTCAGTACAGATCATCTAATGTAATAATAATATTGTAAACAAAATCATATTTTTATTAAGATTTGTGAATTGAAACTTTTAAAGCAGGTAAAGAAAATATGGAAATAGTTTTATATAAATTATATTTAATGAATATGTATGACTACACAGATATAAAAATCAAATTATGATTATTTAACAAAACAGGTTAGACAGCAATATATTAAAATTATCATATTTAGATTTTCATTGCATTAGAAGAATAAAACAAGTAATTATAGAATCTGAATTTTTATTTTAAAACATTTTACCACTGGAAATAAATTTTAATTATAAAGCAATTTCATTTCTCAAAAACTTCTGTACAAGTGTGGTTAAAAATATCTATAAATTAAAAATTTGTGTTTAACAAATTTTGGCAACTATAACAACATTTGACAGGAATCTTAATGTACACACATGATTTTATGCAGCTATTTTGAAAATTTTAATATTTTAAGATTTTCTTTTATATATTTCAATGATGAATTTTTTCTAATAAATGGTACTGGTAAAAATCTTAAAAAACAGTTTGTAAAGGACATTTGTCAATAGTATATGTTTACAGTGAGACTTTTAAACATAACATGCATTTATAGTATTTAAAAGCACAGTATGCAATAATTATTATAAAGAATTTTCTTTTCTAAACTGCAAATTAACAATAATGAATTAATTAAAAAATACAAAGATTTCAATACTTAAAGACTTATTAAATTATATTTTAAATATGAAAGCTAGAAAGGGAGAGCACATACTTCTTGTAATTGATTTAGTGAAGAATAAAAATATAAACAGGAATTAAATTTGCTTTTTCCCTATTTGGTATCAAAAGGCACTTGCAAAATATTTGATAATAACATGATTTAAGACTTTTATATATATAGAAATATATAATTCTATATAACAAATACTCTGAACTAATTTTCGTACAAAAGCATTGCAGTAGTTACATACAGTATGCTTCAAGTAATGCTCTTTTAGAATAAAATGCATTTTATTTTACTTTAGAATTGAATTATTTTCAGCTAATGAAAGAATATTCATTGCTAGAATTCACTATGGTAAATGTTAACTTATCTATTGTTAGAAGCGAATGTTATCTTGAAAGACAATCAAAATGATAAAAATGTCCCCCAGCATTATGTGTATATAATTTAGAGATGTATGAAGTAAGTAAACTTTTCATTCATCATATTTAAATCCTGCAAAAACATGTTCAAAATATGGTATAAAATAATATGTGAATTTTTTTACACAATGCTCAAAATACTATGAATACATCAAGTTAAAAAAATTATAGGTGTAAACAAATTTATTCCCAAAGAATGTATTGAGAATAATTTTTTTCTATAAAAAATTTTTTTGCTAACTTAACATTTCATGTTTACAGGTGATTGGTCAAACACAAAAATTTCATGTAGTTCTCATTTAGTAACAAAAGAGAGTAATTTATTTTCAGCATAACTACCCGTTTATGATTGGCTATTTTTATATACATCTTAAAATAAAATTTAGAATAACAGTTTTTGTATATACACATATAATAAATTTTTATTGTTAAATTAAACTTGCATTTGTGATTTAAAACACATTTCAGGAACATAACTTAAAAAAAAAATTGTGGCAGTCTTGGGATGATTTAGTCCGCAAGGCTTTAATCCATGATTCCATCACAGAACTTTACAGTAACATGTCTAAAATATTTATACATAGTCTGTAAGGCATTGTAGTGAACTCTTTTTCTCTCAGCAAAGAATGCCTGTTACTTTGCATTAAAAGTCAGATCATCTTGCATTGTCAGTGGCTTAATAATAAAAGAAATCCAATTATTATATTATTTGCTTCTTTCTAGGACTTTTTCAATCACAGCCACAAGAGCTCTTTTTTCAATAGAATCAGCTAATATAGAAATATGACTCAGTGCTTTATTACAGTGCTGTTCTGCAAGGAGCTTTGTACGAGGAAGTCCATCACTCTAAAGAATGAAAAAAAATTATTTTCATAATTTTTTATATTCAAATACATTTTGAAATTTCATTTTATAACACAAATATAAAGTAGGACATTATATTTTTTACACCTTACCATACCTCTTAGAATACAGTATTTCCCGATTGGTGTAATTTGTTTTTATAGTATGAAAAGATCACATTCCTAATTGCTTGAAAAGTATTAACTTTTTATGGGAATTATTTTAATACATTACAATAATATCGAAAAATGACTACTGGCTACAAAATTTCTGCTGTCTTATTTGATTTTATTAAAATAATGGTTAATGCTTATTATACCATCATTTTGTGATTGCCCTGGAGGGCAGTTCTATATAGCCCATTCTACTGGGACGATTGATGAAATTAGTGCTTTTGAGACATGAAAAATGCATTTTGAATTTTGTCAATAGGCCCAGTAGAATGGAAGGTATAGAACAGTACCCCCTCTTTTTTCCCCCACAATGTACATATGTATTAATTTCATAGCTTTCTATATCTTGTGAGTAAAATCTTCGGTTGAGCAACATTTGGTTGAAACAAGTTTTAGTTTCTTTTTTTTTTAGTTGATGTATGGCAAAGCTATATTAAAATATTAATTTAATTTTATTGAATTACTGAATCAAACATAAAACATACTTCCTACATATATATATATAAAACTCATTCGGATGTCCCAGGATTCTCAAATATAATAAGAAATATTATTGACTCTTAACAATGGGAAATATTGTAATTCAGATAAATGTGCATGACTTTCAGTTAAGTGCTTATATGCGTTCTAGGATGGAATACCAAACAAATGACTGAGAACTAGGAAAAAAGCACACTAAATGCAGCACGAGTCTCCCACAAGAACATCATAAACCATGAGTCTCCCACAAGAACATCATAAACCATGAGTCTCCCACAAGAACAGCCACTTGTTATATCTTCTCAACTAGCACTTTGAACAAAATGGTGAGAAACATAGTTGCCCATGTGGACATGTATTGAAAAACATACTGGTTATTTCCAGCATTTTCTCTAAAAATACTATATCTCAACTAGCACTTTGAACAAAATGGTGAGAAACATAGTTGCCCATGTGGACATGTATTGAAAAACGTACTGGTCATTTCCAGCATTTTCTCTAAAAATACTTATTTTGTCCACTCTTCCTGTAATGTAGTCTTATGGTATAACACTGCACACATTAAACACAATAAATCAACAGGAAAATAAAGTGTGACATAATTAAAGTTTGTGAACTTCTGACTTGCACTCCATTATCGATTCAGAGTGCATAAAGTATGCTTTAAACAAGTTTGAAAATACTCATTTCAAAAACAAACAAAATTATATTCGAGGAAATAAACCTTTAAATAGATTAAAAGTCTAAAGAACTTTAAAATCTTCCTGTAATGTAGTCTTATGGTATAACACTGCACACATTAAACACAATAAATCAACAGGAAAATAAAGTGTGACATAATTAAAGTTTGTGAACTTCTGACTTGCACTCCATTATCGATTCAGAGTACATAAAGTACGCTTTAAACAAGTTTGGAAATACTCATTTCAAAAACAAACAAAATTATATTCGAGGAAATAAACCTTTAAATAGATTAAAAGTCTAAAGAACTTTAAAATAAAGTGTACAATCGGGTAAAAATAAAATAATGAATTTTAATTTCTAGTCATTCATGCTTATCAATACAAAATGATTGATTTAACATTCAACAAAAACTAAATTTTAAAAGGAAAAAATACTTGCATCTGTTTAAGAATCTGATATTTTAGAAATGTGTGTAAATCTTGAATATGCTTTGTTAAAAAGTTAGTCTTACATTCAAACAACTCTTAATTAAAAAGAAAGAAAGAAAAAATATAGATGTATTGTTTCTCACTATTAACATAAGATTAGACTGACAGTAAAACTAAGTGAACTGAAAGTGAGTAAATCAATTTAATTTTGTATTTTTTAGAATTTTATGACAGCATAATGAACAAAATTTCAAATTGACAAATCTCTTCAGTATTCAAAGAACCAGGATTCTCTTGTAGATAATTTTGAGACTCATATTAATTTTGCTATGCATCTGTTTCATCTTGAATGAAGAATAGGATTCAGGAGAATTCTGATTTTAGAAATGTTCCATTAGTTTAGAGCTACAATTAAAAGAAGTACATTAAGAAAATAATACATGCATTAAAATAAGAAAACGTATTTTTCCATTTTTATTCAAGTAGTAATCAATTCTAATACAGACCACACTTATAGGAGATAAAATGCTTTAAAATTATTCTAACACAAAACGATGATAAAAAATGTTTAAAAAATCTTCACATTAAACATTTCTTAAAACATTAAACAAATGTTAAAACATTTTTTGCCTATGAACAGAAAATGAGCAGCAATATTCATACTCATGAAATGGTGCTTCTTCCTATAAATACAAGAAAACATTTAGCAACAGAGGTAATAAACCTTACATGAACTTGATGAAAGGTTTTTCACTTTTATCCAAATCTACAGTTACTGTAACCTCATTATCTTTTCTAATGGTGAATCATTCTCAGTTCAATCAAAGCACACGTGAATTTTACCTTAGGCTCTGCATACTTTGTACATTTATTAAAATGTGGATGAAACATCTCTAAGATAACCACTTACAATTTCAAATGATTCTGATTAATTGTAAAGGTGATCATCTTGGGAAAACACAAATGTAGGGTAATGCTTGATATTGATGTTTATTTACATTCTCTGAAATATTGCTCATCTATGGTCTTTTGTAGGAGTTTGTCATCATAAGAGTTTTTGTTGTAATGTTAAATATCATACATTTCATACAATAAAATTCTTTTGATTTTATGTAATTTCTACAAAATAAAAATGCCATTTTGGTATTCTATTTACTTTTTGAATTTTTTTCTGGAACTGAGGGTTTTTATATAATGAAAAAAGCATTTACATGGTAAAAATGACATTTTTAGTCAATGAAAAGTTTCATAGCAGAAAAACAGTTCTATAACATACCTTTAATACTGCTTCATATGCCTTTTCTACATCTCCAAGATTGGAAAAACCTCTCAAAATCAGTGGTTTTAATTCTGGATACTAAAAAATAAATGACTAATTTAAAATGCAAGATTTACTTTCAATTTACTTTTAATTTATTATGAAAAATTGAGGTCAATAAAAATAACTATTTATTTAAAACTTATCACATTTATGAAGTTTGTAGACTGTCAGCATTTTAGATACTTTTTTTTTTTTTAATTTTGCAAAAGCTAATAAAAATGGAAAACACAGCTCATTGTTTGCACACAACTTGCAAATTCTAATTGGAATGTCTTTATTCTGCAGATCAAGTAATTATTTGCTGTAATGCCAGTAAGGAATTTTATGTATTTATTTATTTTTTTGCATTTTATCTTTCATTTTAAAAATTATTTTCTACAAAAAAGTTATCTTCAGATTGAAAGGTACATCTAAAATCTTTGCAATAAAGATATGCCTAATAGAAAGTAAATTTTTACAGTTAGATGCATACTTAAGACATATTTTATATGAAGAGGGAATGGACATAACGTATTACATTTATTTTATTGGTTTTAAAAAAATGAACAATTATTTATGATTGAAAAAAATAAACAAAACAACAAAAGGAAGGGCTTATAAGGTAGTTAATGAAAGACTTTCCATTTACATGTTGCATATGTTTATTTAAACTAACTTTTAAAATTTTGTTAAAATTTATACTATATTGTATTATTTTCTATACAATTTAAATCAATGGAAAAAAATGAAACATCAAAAACCATAAGGAAGTTTACGTGTTTTAGGTGGAAAAAGAGGCAATCTAGATTGTTGGAGATTTAGATAATTTATAAATATTTCTGTATTATCTAATGCCCTATAAATATTTCATAAAAGTTTCAAGGATCCAAAGATGAAACTCCATTATTTTCATGTAAAACTAGTTAAAAAGAAAAAGAGTGAATAACTTAATGACCAACTAATACATTCTATATCTGTTATGCATTGTCAGTTTTAACACGTATTTTACTACAGTAATTTCTAAGACATGGTAATTTTGAAATGTGATCCATCAGGCCTATTTAAGCACCTATTTTAAGATAAAATGTGA
Organism: Stegodyphus dumicola; assembly: GCF_044657685.1. Classification (NCBI taxonomy): domain Eukaryota; kingdom Metazoa; phylum Arthropoda; class Arachnida; order Araneae; family Eresidae; genus Stegodyphus; species Stegodyphus dumicola. Next base: position 46,149,835 of record NC_140779.1, read on the forward strand.
ACAATTATTTTCATAAAAATTATGAGAAACCAAGGTACAGGGATCAATGAACATTAGTAATTAGACCTGATAATTTCAGCCCCATAACAGATTACCTGCAATCAGTCCTTTCCCTATGTGTAATGTGAATACAAGCCAATTTCCCTTAAAAAGTCATCCCATGAATGCATCCTTGCCATGCTTTCCTTTAATTAAATTATTCAACAAACCACCATTTCTTGTTGTGTCTTGTTGATTACATTCAAGTATTTTCCTTTACTGGTCATAAAAAACTAGTAAAAATACTGTATAAATGTATGTTCAAATCAATGGATAATATAAAAATAATTTTTTTGATGATTTTTAGATTTTCAGTTTTTTACCTTGTTTTTAGTTAGTAATAAATTACTTTGTTGCTGACATAAAAACCAGTTTTAATAAAAATATTGAAATTAAAATAAATATATGTATTTAAAAATAATATGTGAAAATTAACAATAATTTCAACACTGATACTTAGGTATTCTTTTATTGTTTTATTGTGAGCTGCAGGTGCAGAATAAATACTCAAATTTCTACATACCTACACCACTCATCATTAAAGTGAAACAGATCAAGTTAATAAGAAAAGGCATATACAGTTCACAAAAAATTTAGACACATAGTTGATAAGAAATTATCTAAATTATTAGCTACACAGCTTGTAAATAAATCAAGAGTGCAGCAGCAACTTCTGGGAAGAATTGACAGCTACTGTTAAATACTGAACTGTATCTAGTCACCATTACTACACACATACATTTAAATTATGCCTCATCAAAAAACACAACAAGCTTCTGACTTTGATTAAGGGAAAAACTACCATATTCAAAATATGAATTTTCTGAAACATTGTAGCCATGATTCAAGAAGAATGGAATGCTATGACAGCAATGTAAATATGAAATCTATGAGTCAAGATGGAACATCACATCAGTAGGTAGGAAGACAGATATTTTGTGCTCATGGCTATTATGGATAATTTAACTGCACCACAAATTTTCTCTAGAATCGATCTTGACATGTATAATTAGATACTGCCTACATCACGAGATAATTTTTCTTTGTTTTGGCTAAACAAAGAGAAGGTCTGTAGGGTGATCCTGCCATTGTATGACATAATAACTCTACTACACCAGTGAACGAGAAAGCATAGAGCTTATTTTAAGTATGTAAACCATATCATACACCATAATTAAAGATTAATGCACCATAATTCAATTCACCATAATACTGTTGTGTTTCACATTACTGAGTTCCCACATACATGATTTAAACATTGTCTGCTTTATCATTAGTAGTTTTATAAAGCACTCATTGTTTTTTACACAGTCATTTTTATGATTGTAGTGATGTCTAGAATATTTCACATGAAGGGTATCTATTCGGATGAATACTATTTCTAAAAAGACAACACATTACAGATTATGATTATTACATCCATGTCAGAGTGATAATGCGAAGATTAATCGAGTCCTACATGATATCTAGCCACACTGAACCTGTACCTGGCACTATGATATAGATTACTGTTAGATTCCAATCCATACTGTGTTCAGAATATACTCTGATAAGTTAAATTACCACTATTACATCTCTGATGTGGTGCAGCCTGTTGTCGCATATTTTCAGAATTTATATGGGACCAGGTATCAAAAGGATTTTTCACCTACTGAACATATCTGGTTCATTATCTAATAAGGACTGGTATGTATTAGACCACCTGCATTTAACTCTAACACAATGTTTCTTCCCTTCTAAGTCAGCCAGTTTAATAACAGATTTACCAGTTGTAATTAAATTAAGTGCAATTGCAATCATTTTATCGTTATGGCATAATTATCTATGTAATGAATTGAGCTTTTAGCTATTTTTGATTGCACGATTGCAATACAGCTTTTTTTATTTAATTCATTTAAATTTCATTAAACTATCAATTAAACTTTGTTATTTGGAAACAGACTGTTAGTAGTTAAAAGATTTCTCATGAAGTTGTGTTTATAATAAACTTAGCAAAACATGCAGTTATTCATGCACTGAATTTGGAAAAACGAAGATCAAGTTGAAAGAACAAACTTCACTTAGACACATATACTAACCAACAAGTTATAACTTCTATTTGAAATAAAATATGAAACTTGCATATATTTAATTTGGAACAAAGTATAGGACTAAAACACATTTTGTAAAGATGCTTGATTATATATTATATTTGTATAATTTAAGTGAATGTTTACAAAAAATTTAGCCCATCAATTTTTTTTAACCATGTTCTTATTGCTCACTTATTCTTAACTATCCTCACAGTTTCTACGACCAGTAACTTCTATGTGGATTAAGACTGTGTTCAGGAACTAACTATGCATTATAAAATCAGAATGTAAAGTTAACTGTTTTAGTGTGTTAAATGTGTTTTTGTCAGAACTGCTTATTTATGAAACTGCTCTGTAAAAATTATTGCTATGCTGAATAATAAAAGCGAATGCCTTCTAAATACATTAAATGAATTTTAAGTACAACCAAACTCCATCTATCTGTACTAACTGGGATTGTCATTAGGCTCATAAATATAACTGAGTTGCTATTTTTCTTTAGATCACATATGTATTCACTGTATTTCAAGGAAATTAATTTTATTCACCCCATTCTATTTAATCAATGATTGTGTAGTTTAAAAAGAATGTATAACTTTTAGTTAATGAGATGCCAGTCATAGTTGTGCACTAAATATAACCTGCTTATTTCACCTCACAAGTAGTTATGTAGTGACATTAGTTACTTCAAGATCAACATTGGTAGAATTCTGCCAACTGTAACTGCGAATAAATTACTGAACAAGTGCAGATCAGAATAACTGAATGTGTTCTTATTTGTAAATCTTTGTCTTTGATTTTCATATTTAGTTTGGATTTAATAAAATAACTATTCTTTTCATAAAGCTGTATACATCATTAGAGTTGATATTGCTTCCTCTGATTCGATTTTGTACTAAAATTTACTTTTGGTGCCATGCAGAAACCTATTACAAAAAAAATAAAACACGTTTTAAAATAGATTCTGAATATTTCATCATACCTAAATTATAAGTGTCCAAACTCTATACTTATTTGTCAAATTTAGATTGAATTCATCTTTTTCAGTCTGTTAATAATATTAATTCTATTCTTAATGGATATAATAAATACTTAATGATTTATAAACTATGCAAAACTAATCACACATATATAACCCTCAAAAATTGTGATGTACTATTCCAAAAAGCTATTAAAAGTACTTATTCCAATTACACTGAATACTGTGGAAACGTTCCTTGGGTAAAGAAAGAATAGACAAAATAAACAAAATATTTATTTTGCATAAAGAAATTAAGCACTTGTTAGGCTAAGCACTGACAGAAGAGTAAATAAGAAATAGCCAATTAAAGAATATAATTGCTTTCAAATAATTATTATAATTTACATTAATAAGTAATGACATGTTACTGAATTACATGAACATGAATATGTATCATATGAATAGAAGAGAAACATGCCAATGTGATACTTAAAATTGCAATAACAACCTTGTATTTGGCGTAAATTTCATTCTTCTGATGAGGAAGGACCTTTAGCTGCCTCGAAATCGATTGAATGTTTTAATTTATGTACGCCAAATACAAGGTTGTTATTGCAATTTTAAATGTATCATATGCTTTTTGGTCTACGGTGAATTACTTTTCATTGTAAACCAATAAAATATCACACACATTCATCTAAATTAATTTAACAGCTTAAAAAAATACATACCTACAGATTTATCTTTCCATATTATTTAAATTAATGAAAAAAAATATGCAGATAAAACTAACATACAGACTATAACTTTTAAGTTTAAATGGAACAGAAAGAAAAATAAGCTATCTGAATGATTGCAGCTCCAGATATGGAGAATCTTGATAATTAGTATTACTACTGTACCTCAATAATGATGATAATACTAATAAAAATTAAAAACCAGATTATTACCTTCTGACTGGCATATAGTACTGGAGCTGTTGCTAGTCCAAGTCTCAAATCTGCAGCTGCTGGTTTACCCAACTCCGACTGACTGGATATGAAATCTAATAAATCGTCAATTAACTGTAATGAAAGGTAAATTTTAGTACAAAAATTGGCAGTTGTACATAGGTGAAATATCAATGAAACTACAAAAAACTGTACACTAAGTACAAAAATTGGCAGCTGTACATAGGTGACATATCAATGAAACTACAAAAAACTGTACACTATAAAAATTACATATACAGTATTTAATTGGAAAAGCAAGTGCACTATTTAACACACTTACTTTTCTATTTAATGCTGTATATGTAAGGAGTATCCTTGAAGTTGGCCTTTATTTTTTAAACAACAATAGTAATACTAATTTACAAATAACAACTAAATAAAAGATAAATAAAGCTCTTCCGTTTTCTTTGTAATCTCTCGTTTGGTCGCCCCTCTAGATCATCACCTGAGGAGTACATTCAAGATCTCCAGGCACGGTTTAAAGTGATGCATAATTTTGCATGAGAGTGAGCCAACTAAGTGACAGAGAGTTGAAGACCAGTTATGAAGAAGAGTCACAGGACATTGATTCAATGAAAAGGAATTTCTCGTAAATTACAGTCACCCTGTGATGCTCCTTATATAGTCCTAAACAAGCTGAATGACATCCCAGTTTGGGTCCATAAGTCATCAAATTCTAAGCGCAAAGTCGTTCGTTATGACAGGTTAGCCCCTTAGTGTATCATAGTGCATAGTCTTCATAGTGTATAAAGCTCTTCCGTATACTAAGACCTTAGTCTTCTGTGCATATAAATTTGTAAATCCATGCATTATTTTATTTATCTAATATTTTATTAGCTGTATGTTATTCATCGAAATTATTATTTTAGTATTCAGTGTTGATTTTCCTTAGTTGTAAGTATGGCTTCCTGTTCAGGAATTGTACTGCCCCAGATGTAGTTGTCTAGGGAAGTGGGCATGCTATGAATTGCAAATAATTTTACTGAAATTATATGTAAATTGTAGTACCTCTTGCATAATGTAACATGAAAGGCCTCAGAATGCAAAGTATCGCCAAAACAATAGGGTTACAATGGTAAGTCCATTTAACAGTGAGAAAGCTCCAAGCTGCTGATGGTTTTGGTGATTAATTTTTCTTGCCATATTTAGTGAACATTAGGTGACATTTTGTTTTTTTCCCCTGTGTAGTTGTATCTGGTCTGGCCCTATGTAACTAAATGCATAGCCTTCCAGCAGTTTCGAGAAACTGAAGGTACTGGAAATTACTCGGTGGACAAGGAAAACTATAAGACCGCAAATAGCATCAGTTTTCAGTTTAGAGTATTGAGAGATTTCCATGTGAGCCTCACTTTCTGTATGAGTACTTTTGTACAAAAAGTTTCAGAACTGCAATGTGTTTTTATTGTTTTTGGAAAAATAAATATCATGAAGCTATCATCAGTTCTGGGCACATTCAAGTCATTACGAATCCATATTCATACACCAATATTAAATATCAAAAGTAAATGCAATTTATGCAGAGCAAAGTAAAATTTTCAAACAGATAATTTTGAAAGTTAAATAAAATTTATGCAATCATTCATAGAAATAATATTGATTAAACAACCAAACATAGTACAGAAATTCTACGAGGGCAATCCCCAAAAAAAGGTCTCCTAGATTTTTAGATATAAAAAGAACCGTTTATTTTCTATAATAGCTACATCACTTTAAAGATTGCAGAATGCTTTATTTTCCAACATAATCGCCATTTTGGTCGATGCATTTTTGTAGACGCTGTAGCAGTTTTACAATGCCCATGTCATACCAGCTTGCCGCCATGCCCTTCAGGAAGCGTTGAGGAGCTTCAGGAGCATCCAGATGATCCTCCGATCTTTACGCATTTTATGAACTCAACAATCGCGAAACTCAACGAATACGAACTCAACAATCGCGAAAGTTGAGGAACTCCCTCAACTTTCGCGATTGTCTCGTCGGCAATTGACGGCCTCCCACTCCTTTCTTCGTCATGAATTTCAGTACGACTGGCTGTAAACTCTCTACACCACTTGCGAACGATTTTGACATCCATGCACGACTGTCCATACACTTCTGCCAATAGGCGGTGAATTTCAACCGGTTTAACGGCTTTTGCGTTCAAAAATTGAATAACTGGGCGCACTTCGCACTAACGTTTATCGGGACCTCCATTTCGAATGCCTGCCAAGCCAGACTGAGCATCCGAGTGAAGTGCCTGCGTGTTTATGTGGTAGCGGAGGCACCACTCACAACAGTGTTGCCAACAACCGTATTAAAACTTTCTCTACGTCCCCCAAAAATAGGAGACCTTTTTTTTGGGATTGCCCTCGTACTAAATAAGGTATTCCAATTTGCACCCAAGGATAAGTCAGTGAGGCATGATAAAGTTATGTGAGGATTCTATTATTTTTTGCTAACGAAAATCATATAACTTTTAAAGGTATTCTAAATGGCAATAAAATGGTTTGATGTTTCATTAATATAAAAAATACAGAATTAAATCATATAATAAAATCAAACAGCAAAATTTATTTTTAGATTTCAATCTCTGCAAGAATAACATTGATCACATAACTAGCATCTCATAATGACTATATAATGTTTACGACTAGATTATTTTTTTAGTTCATTGTTCCATGTACAGTGGATCAAATAATACTCTTCATTACCTTCTTATCTGCGAATGCTGTAGAACATAATTTTTTATGCTATTTATTCAAGAGCTAAAAACTTCATTCAACTTAGATATTTAGGTTAAAAAAATTCTGAATTTGAAAACATGATATTTAAAAAATTGATAAAAACTATACTATTTCACAAATATTAAATACCTGAAAAGCAATGCCAACATTTCTTCCATACTGAAAAGCTGTTTCTTGTAAAGTCTTATCAGCACCACCTAAGACAGCAGCCTTAAGACAGAAAGTAAATTTAACACAAAGAAAGAGTGGGGGAAAAATACATTCTGCCATATTATAAATCAAAGCTCAATGACAGCTATTTTTCTATGAAGATATAATTTAAATATTATTTTAAGATTTTATACATATTACCTAGGAAAACGTCTTTAAGACAACCACCAACATTTCAAAATGATTTCAGTTTTATATGAAAGTGGTTGTCTTAGAAAGGTGATGTTCAGCACTTCATAAATATTTGTTTATATGTTCAGAAATGCAGCTCATTTTTAGAGGTGGTCAACATATGAAGATTCACTTTCTATATTTACAAATATATGCAAAAATGTTTCCTAAAATATATGCTTTGTAATATAATATACATACAACAAAATGAATGAAGAGATCAAATTCAAAATATCAGAAGTAACTTGTTACAGCTTAATATTTTCCAGATAAAAGTTCTGCTGGTGGGAAGAAAGCACTGAGAGAGTTCAATAATATGGCACATTTCTGCTATAAGGTACTATTAACATTTTATTTGGTAATATGTGATAAGGCTTGGCTATTGTTTTAGATCTCTTTGCCATCTCCAAAAAGGTCCTTTGCTTATAGATATAATTTTTATCTTGATTTATTTAAAATGTCTGGAAATCTTGATAAAGTAATAAAATCACAACATGTGACTTTAACAACTCACTACAAGCCGGACATATTAATCAATCAAGAAAGGTTGAGGGGGGGGGGAAAAAAATTAAGGAAAATTTTGTCACTGGACCTTCTCCTTCTGCTTATGATACCAAAGTATAGAAAAGAGGAAAAAAAATTCTAGCGGAGTCTGTGATTTTGAAAATTATAAATACTTGACAAACATAAACAAACCACACCAACAGGATAATGTGTTGTGTAAATGATTCAGTACAGAGAGGTTTGAGGATAAACCTCCAACAGGAGCTTTGCAAACTGGAAAATCCAAGCATTACACTGAGAAATAAATATACAGGGTGTCGGAGTCACAGAATGTGAATGCCGATCACCTCCGGATCTTTTCCAAGCACTTCTCGTTTCAAGAAACATTTTGTGGCACTTCTTCATGCTCTTAGCCTGGAGCGGATTTCTATTATAAATTGTTTGAAACATGCTTTGCACTTTTACTACAGATTTGTGTTCTGCATACAAGACAACAATTTGTGCCTTCTCTTGCAGTGATGCCATTTTTCTGTTTGTTGGCTCAGCAAAAGCACAGGTGTATCAGACATGAGAAAAAAAAAATATTGTTGCAAAACACTGCGATTTGAGCTTCCACATGTGGCCAATATCGCCCTCGTAGCGCTAAAACTTTGTTTTTAATCTACTGTTCAAACTAGGTACATTTGATTCGGACACCTTGTATAATATACAGTTTTAGTCCAATAATCCAGCAATTGCTAAAGTCCTGAATGTGGCACATTATCAAACTTTGCTGTACAGATATGACTTTTGTAACACATTTGTAAGATTTTCAATTTAAGCAAAGATACAGAGTGTTCACAAAATACCTGAACAAATTTAACCCTTAACTATTTGGGAGCAGAAAAATTTATGCCTTTGATCCTAGTCATATTTTCACACAAGCAAGTTCCAAGACTAATAGCCCATTCAGGTTAATGCCCATTTCTGTTAATAAGGTAAAAATCTTGTTTAAATTATATTTTGATACACTTGACCCATATTAAATCTAACAGCCCAGGCAAGTACATTTACATTCCATCACTTAACTTAAAACACACCCTGCTTATGTGATTCTGGCAACTGGAACCATTCATACATGTATTAGAACCATTCATACATGATTTGATTTAGTCAATATTCTATACAAGATATTATATGGACAAAACTGATCTCCAATTTAACATCATCAGATATTTGAAGAATCTCATCAGTTCCTTTAAGCTACGTCTCTAAATAATTTTAAGTTATCTAAGTTTAAAAATTAATGATTACTGTAACAGTTGCTAAAATAGAGATTGTCTTCAAAGTTAAAAATCATTAAAGACTGCAGAAGAAATATGATTAAACTATCTTTTGCTTCTTGCTATCAAACATGAAGAGACAAGTAAAATGGAACTGAAAAAATATACTAGATATTTTTGCTTCAACAAAAGCAGGCAAACAACCTCTCTGTGTTTATTAAATCCTTTTATTAGTGTTAATGCAATTTGATTAGTATTTTTTTCTTCTTTTTTAATTAGTTACACTTATTAAGATTGTTTCTGTATGATTTTGTTATTAATAAATTTTGTTTATTAGTAAAATAGTCCTGAATTGTTTAAAAATATTAAATAAAACTCAATTATTTGATTAAAATGGATTTTTAATTCATAATTATCTATATTAATATGCCTAAGTAATATATAAATATATATCTGAATTTGTGCCTAAGAACCAAAATTTCTAGCTATGCCACTGCCTGTAGACTACCAATTATATTAATAAAGGACTGAATGAAAATGCCCACAAAGAGGATGGTAGGTCCAATCCGATTTCTTTTATATCCTGTACAGAGATCAGAATAATAAAACCACAAATGTTCAATCTAGATTCAAAAAGTTTGTTAATTTAGTCATTGATAGCAAACAACATGAAAGATGAATTATTTGAAAAGAAGAAAGGATGCCACATTAGAGGACTTTCATATTGATGTCAGCAGTGGCGGCTAGTGGCTAAAATTAGTGGGGGTGCTGTTCCAAAAAAATTTAACCTTTGTTTTAAAATTATGTAAAAGGAAACAAACATGTATAAAAAAAAAAGAAATTAAACATTGCAAGAAAAATATTTTTTTCTTGCAAGAAAAAAAAATTAAACATTTCTTAATTACTTTAACCAATATTTTTACAGTTCAATCTTTGTCTAGTCATTTAAAAATGAAATCCATTTCCCTTGTTTTAATTTGCGCGAAAAGCTCAATAATTTTCTCCTTGATCTCTGGATGACAACTGAGGAAATTTTTCTTTATTGAAAGCAATGCAAGCGCATTTAGTCTTTCTGAATTCCTAGTGCTTCTTAGAAAAAGTTTTCATTCTTTTCAATGTTGAAAAGCAGCATTCTGCCTCTGATGTAGTCATGGGAACTATCAAGAGAATTTTTATCAGTTTCGTAATTTCACCAAGAACATAATCTAGATTATTTTCGAAGATAAATTTCAATAGCTTAATTAATTTGCAGTATTTATGGATAAGACCTACAATAGAATACTTTTAGTTCAGTTTCAAGCTTTTCTTTGCCAATCATTGGATATGCTTCAGTGGTCAGTATTATTTCTTCTGTAGAATGTTCATTCCTAAAACTAAGCATTTCTTGTTAAACAATTTAGCAGCTGCTAAGTGTTTAGTGGAAAAATATTTGTGCATTATATCAATACATAGTATAAAGTCACATATTTCCTTAGCTTCTGCCATCCGTGTCTTTGAAAAATTCTAACAGTACTTTGAGTTTCTTAATTCTAAAATAGCAGTTTTGAAAACTTTAAACACACTAATTTCTCTGGATTGCATTTAGTTGTATATAATTTCAACATGTGGTATCTGATAAAAAAATCTCTAACCAAAACTTGAAATTATCATCATTTAGATATTTTAAAATTCCTGTTGCTTTTGCAATAGTTTAATCTGCATTTGATGTTGGCTGAATTTCAGTAAGGCAATTTTTTAAAAGTTGTAAATTTTCATGAACTCTGTTTATGATCCGTATGATGAAGTTCCACCTTGGGGAGGAATATCACGCGCGCGGAGTAAAAAGAAATCACGTTTTCAGCAACATGCCAGAATTTCGGCACTGCAAGAGCGACAGTGCTCTTCTCTCTACCCGGCTCGCGTGCTTGCTTTTTGTGTGCGCTGTGACGTTACAGCTACTAGCACCCCCCGCGGGCACAGGTGCTGAATTATAACTTCCTGTTTTGTTCGCAGACGAAACGGACCATACCTGCAAAAAGCAGGACTGCAGATAAAACCCCCTGGGAGTTTCCAGACACAAGGAACTATGTTTCTCTTCGCAGATAACAAAACGAGTGAAATCTTTGTGTAAGAGTTCTTCATGTGATTTTGAGGTGACTTTACGTTCTAAACCACGCCAGTGGTTTCAGTAGAACAACAGTTTTTTTATGTTGTAACTACAGTAAAAAGGACGCTTTTTTGCATCCAATCTGTGTTAGCGGATATTGTATGATTTAGGGCTGTAATGATCAGTTTATTTTTATGTTTTAATCAAGAAATCTATTTTAGTTTGTCAAATAAATAATTTAAAAGACAACCTGTCTTTCTTTCACCCAACACAGGTGTCCTGACATTACAGCTATAATAAATGGTGGCAGCAGTGAGATAAGAAAATCCATGCAGAGATTGCAGACCGTCCGAGTCTGAAATTCATCCCGAGTTTGTAGGACAGCCATTGTCCGAACATCATCAGTGTTTGCAGATAGTACAGACCGCCAGGCTCTGAAGTGCAGCACGAATTTACGAAAAGTGATTTACAGCTCTAAGTGGGGAATAGAATCCACGAAGAAGTTACGGACATCAGTCCAGAAAAAGAGGAACGACAGTCTCCTGAAATAAGCTCATCTTTAAGCGCGGTGATAAAGGTGCTTACTTGTGCGATCATCTTTTGTGTTCGAGAAAATTTACTGCAGTGAGCGTGTGGGACAATCATTGTCCGAAGATCATCAGATCATTGTGATGTGTAGAGTATTGAAAAAGTGATATGTGGGTCATCACCCTTGTAATCAAGAAAATTTAGATCATCAGATCTTGGGTGTGTGTGATATAGGTGCCTGGATCATTAGTGTCCATAAAATCTTAAATTGTGAGAAAGCGAAGTTGTGACGGCATCTGGTTTTGCATTGCCACCATTTCAACTCTCCAATCCAGACGGGTAAGTACCTTGGATTTTTATATTGAGGCAGTAAAGTAATTTAATTTAATTCTGTAAATCAGTACGTAAGTTCACATAACTGTTTTAAGTCAACTTGTTCCTGTAAAGCTTAAAGAAATGCGCTTTTTGGGTTTTAGGTTACAATAAGAAAGTATAAAATTTAGAATTTAAACCTGTGTTAATAGATGTTTTTTAATATCTGAAATGTTAATGTATTGTGCTTAAATTAAACTTATATATTGGATTGTGTAAAGGAGTAGAATTACTGTAACTTGAAGGTTTTAATGTTAGGTAGCATTCTGACATATCATTTCTAAGACGTTTTGAATGTTATAAATATTAGAATTTCAGTTAAGGTGTGTCAAATTTTTATTTGTGTAAGAACTGAGAAATTTTTTTTTCTATTGAAGGAGTAAAAGGGGAATGATAAAACCCCCAGTATTTTTCCTTTTAACTGTTGTCATATTAATGTTAATTACTAGCATATGGATAGGTATTGTGTAATTTACTGTATTTCTGAATGCATATTTTAACATATCCCAAATTTTGAGGAAAGTATATTGTATTATCATAAGCAAGTGTGTTTTATGCCACTGAATTTAAAGCTTTTCAGAGGATAATATTATTTGTTGTTTCATACATCCTCAAGTAGACAATTTTTGTTTTTATTTTTGAATGCATAATGTGCATATTATAGTGTAAACTGTCTTGTTTTTGTCTAACATCTGTAAAATAGGTTGTGAAAAAAATTATAAAAGTTTAATTTTTACTCTCTCTTGTGAAAATGATATCTGTTTAAATCAATTGTATGTATCTGTAGTGTGAGGGAGCTAAAATTGTTAGGATCATAATTTTGGTTATATCACGGCATTCTTAGCAAAAGTTAGGAAAGAGGATCTTAAATCTTTGGCTGAAGAGTTAGGGGAAAAAGTTAGCCCTGAACTTAGGATATTGGATTTAAGACAGCTGATTATGGGAAATGAATCCTATGAGGAGGAACTAGTGAAAGGCCTGTTAGAAAATATCACTTCAACGAGGCTTGAGAGAGAAAAAAAGGAGCAGGAGAGAATTAGGAAGGAAGAAGAAGAGAGGCAAGAAAGAATTAGGAGAGAGAAGAAGAAGAAAGGCAAGAAAGAATTAGGAGAGAAGAAAAAAAGGAGCAGGAAAGAATTAGGAGAGAAGAAGAAAGGCAGGATAAAATTAGAAGAGAAGAAATAGAATTTGAATTATCCAAGTTATGTTTACTAGCCGCTAACGGAAATGATTCTGGAAATGGTGGGAATGAAGAAAATGGACTAAAAAAAAGCCAATACGACCTAAAAAAAATGATGCCAAAATTTGATCCTGAAGAGTACGATATCAGTTTGTATCTAGTCATGTTTGAGCGCCAAGCAAAGCGTGCGAATCTTCACCAATCAGAATGGGTTTCGGTTTTATTGACAATTTTGCCAACTGACATAGTTCAGCTGATTATGCGAGAACCAGAACAGCAGGCTTATGTTAGGATTACGCTTATATAAAAGGGATACTGCTTAAAAGGTTCAAACTTAGAAAAATTTCGCATCAAATTCGTGCAATCACAGAAACACCCCCAAACCACTTGGAGAGATTTTGCCTTTGAATTAAGGAATTATTTTGAAGAATGGATTGCAAGTTTGGAAGTTACCGATTTTGAACTTTTAAAGGCTCTCATGATAACGGACCAAATGAAGCGCCGTGTAAATGTCGAAGTGCGGCAGCATTTTATTGACGAATGGTCGAAGATAACGACTCCAGATAAATTAGCAGAAATGCTAGAAGAGTATGAAAATGTACATGAAACCCAGAAGAAGATATCTCCTATTCATAGTTCTGAGTCACAACTGGGAAATAAAAATCATTTAAATTCAAGGGATCCGCAAAAGTATCACCAGTCTGGAGGGGAAGATAGATATCCCTCTGACAGATGGGAACATCTCTGGAATCAGAATGAGCGTCAATTTGATATGAGAATACCAATTAAGTGTTATTCGTGTAGTTCAACCGAATACTTAAGGCCTCAATGTCTGGAAGTTAAAAAGGATCTCAAAACTCCGTTTATTGTAAATAGAGTCCAGGAGATTGAAGAAGATTGTTTAGCCCCGTATCTAATGATGGCTAAAGTAAACGGTTTTGATCTTCCTGTTTTGAGAGATACCAGGTCATGCATTGATGTAATTTTCAAGAACTATCTCACTCCTTCGATGCTGATGGGCGAGACTGTTTGGGTGAAACTCCCGTTTGAAAAGGCCCCAATTTGTTTACCCTTAGCAAACGATACAATAGAAAGAACTTTTGGTCAAGTAACAACAAAAGCTGCGGTCATTTGAAATGAAATGGACACTGGCCATTATTTGTTAGGAAACAGAACTGCTGAAAAATTAGCAGTAGATCAATATGATAAATTTTCCTTTCACGTAAACGTGGTGGAGACTCGAGCTCCGAGTCAACTGACCTGACACTACTTACTATAGACAAGACGCGGTTATCTGATCTACAAAAGAAAAGTGACGTTGTAAAACCATCTTTTGACTTAGTCGCGTTAAATGATCACAGTAACCCTTTGGGAAATGTGAACGAGTTAAGAAGTTCCTTTTCGATTTGGCACGAACAAGAAACTGTAGATAAGCTAAATGACGTTTTGTACCAACCAGACTTGGAAGGTTTGCAAATGCCTAAAAATTTCGTGGGAGAATTGCCCAAGACACCGAGTAGTGTAAATTTACCAAGGAAAGTAGAAGAGTCCCCAATTCATCATTTATCTATACTGGTGCCGGGTACTGAAGGGTCAAAGGCGATTAAATATAGCTACTTCATGAATGATGTAAATCCAACTTGTAATGAGGTAGTTTTTTCTGATTTTAAAGTCAAATTAAATGTACATGTTTATTTTGAGGTCAAATGTAGTAGTTCTCATCCAGGTGTTGGGTTACCATTGAGCGTTTATCACAAACGGAAAATTAAAAATCTGCAAGGTTTCCCTTTTCAGCCTGGCTAAAAACATAATTAATGTTAAAGTTGGAATGTATATTGTACGTTGTATATTACATTTTTCAGAAAATTATACGTTCTTTATTTGTATGTGTATAATTAAGTTTATTTCTCAGTATTATGTTGATTATATGTTTTTTTTTTTACTGGCCTCAATATAGTTCTTGTTATATATTATCCTTGGTACTTAGCCCAGTGTTGTTGTAAAATGTATTAGTGCTAATAACTGCTAATTAGTTTACTTTGAAAACTTGCTGTGGTAGCTACCGGGAATTGGAGTTCTGAAAACCCCACCCCCCTGGGGAGAAAAGGGGTTGTGACGTTACAGCTACTAGCACCTCCCCCCCCCCGTGGGCACAGGTGCTGAATTATAACTTCCTGTTTTGTTCGCGGACGAAATGGACCATACCTGCAAAAAGCAGGACTGCAGATAAAACCCCCTGGGAGTTTCCAGACACAAGGAACTAATTATGTTTCTCTTCGCAGATAACAAAACGAGTGAAATCTTTGTGTAAGAGTTCTTCATGTGATTTTGAGGTGACTTTACGTTCTAAACCACGCCAGTGGTTTCTGTAGAACAATAGTTTTTTTTATGCTGTAACTACAGTAAAAAAGACGCCTTTTTTGCGTCCAATCTGCGTTAGCGGATATTGTATGATTTAGGGCTGTAATGATCAGTTTATTTTTATGTTTTAATCAAGAAATCTATTTTAGTTTGTCAAATAAATAATTTAAAAGACAAACTGTCTTTCTTTCACCCGACACGGGTGTCCTGACGTTACAGCGCATGCGCAGAACAGCCAAACACCACATTGCTGAAACTGTGAAGCACGCAGTTCCAATCAAAGACTTTCGTACCTTTTTCACAAAGTGGGGGATGGCTACTGACATTAAGCTTAAGGATTATTTATTGTAAAAGTATAAAGAAAGAATTAAAAACTAAAGGACACACTATATTAAATATTAAGAATAATAATAAGTGGAAATAGGGGGTGCTTCAGTTCCACAGTGCTTATTACGAGCCACCACTGGATGTCATATATGGATGGGAAAAACTGCCATAACACCCATGCAGTCAGCCTCTTCACAGACAACAGACAGAGAGAGAGAATTATGAAGAAAGCATAATTGAAAAACTGAAGTAAGGAAAACTAAGTCACTCTCGGATTATATTTCTAAAATTGCTCATTTTGTTAATAAAATCAAAATCTGGTATTTCATTAAATGTATGTTTTCTCTATACATCAGTAGTACATACACACAATATGATGTCTGTTCTTTTCCTCTTCTCTCTACATATACAGGATGATTCTAAATTGTGTTTACAAATTAAGAGGGTGACAGTACTCATCCAGAAGAGCAATAATTACCATAGAGCATAGGGTCGCATTCCACTCTGAGAAGCAGAAAAAGAGGAATATTAGAATTCCAACCCAAACTCATAACATTGTTGGGAGAGTGAATGAACGAGACCATAAGTTGCACAATCAGTTTAGTGAAAAACTCATAGAGAGTGTACAAAATGGATAAAACCGAATACTTGGCGTTTAAGTGTTAATTCGAGCTCAGACTTTGATGGCAAACACTCAGATCCACATCTTTGGTTGGCAAGGTCTCAACTTGCAAACGATTGCAACAAGTTAGTTATCAAAATTATTAGGGGGAAGTTATCTATTAGGGAGAAAAAACTGCTACCTTGATAAGTATCAAGGTAGCAGTTTCCCCGCCCTTCCCCATCTTCTATCCTGTCCTCCTGGACTGTGCTGCACTCATTCTATTTGAAGTGGCCTTCAATCGGACATGAAGTTCTGACAGCCAGAACACAGTATGAACTTTTCATGCTAATCTCGGTATACAGCGGACGGTGGAGTTAGTTGATAATATTCAGCCCTTGATTAGATAATTAACTTGTTGCAGTCGTTTGCAAAGCTGAGATCTTGGCAACCAAAGATGTGCATTTGAATTTTTCCATCAAAGTCTGAGGTAGAATTAACACTAGAACATCAAGTTTTCAGCTTTATCCGTTTTGTGCACTCTGTGAGTTTTTCACTAAACTGATTGTGTAACTTTTGGTCTAGTTCATTCGCTCTCCCAACACTGTTGTAAGTTCAGGTTGGAATTCTAATTTTCCTCTTTCCTGCCTCGCACAGTGGAATGTGACCTTATATTCTATAGTAATTATTGCTCACCTGGATGAGTATATCACCCTTCTTAATTTGTAAGAATAACTTAGAATCACCCTGTATAGATAATGAATCCTCTTATGCTGATCATCTTTATGATGATGAAAATTTCTTATGAGGGAAAATTTCTGAAACAACTAATAAAGCTAAGAACATTAGTAAATACTGGCAAAAATAATAAATTAAAAATGAAAACTTCTGCAGATGATCAAAATCCTACTTAGATGACAATTTTGATCTTTTGTAGAGGCAGTTACCTTGCAGATGGATCATAGTATTTTGCAGTAATAGTTATGTTAACTAGTTACTTACAGATTCCAACTTCTTGGATTTAATTATACTTTATTTATTTATTATATATTTATTAAGCATAATATTATTTGAAATTTTTAACATAATATGAAATAAAAATGAATAAATATGGATAATAAATTTTTTTAATTCAATTAGAAAAATGCAAATCAACTGTATACTTGAACCAATTATTATATAAAACACAAACACACACATTTATATTTGAATTTCTTACTAAGCACTGTAAAATATAAAAACAGTATTCATTTTATCATTTGAGATTTAATTCTCTTTTGCTTTGCAAGTTTTTGATTTTATGCAACTACTAAGAGAAATACATGTAAGAGATGTAGATTCTAGAATTTTATTCCAATTTTAGTACTTGTAAAATTTAGCCTTTGTTTTGAATTAATTTCAAATAATAATAAAAATAAATACAATGCATTTCAAAAGACAAGCAATGAAATCTTCCTTTTTCAAAATTTTTTGCTTTTAAGAGAGACATACTAAATTTCTCACCAAATATTGTTATAATTTATAAAGTATTTCTGTTTTTGTATTTTGTTTCACATTGGTTTTCGTATTTTTTGTGTCTTGTTTTGTTGCAATTCTTAATTTGGCAAAGTTTAATTGCACTTACGTTTGTTACTTTAAAATACTAATAATTCCGAGTAATTTAATATTGACTTAGTAAGAACAGCTTAACAAGAATAGTGATACAGGCTATTAAAACCTATCTGGTCATTACTGGCAGCATTTGGTAATTTCTTGCAAGTTTAGAAATATTTTGGAAGTTTCTAGAAAACAGACTTTCAAGATCTTAAGATCAGTTTTTCTCCTTGACGTTTTTGCTGGTTTTATGCCACAATAAAAATTGCTTTAATTTGCAGCTGCAAAACGTATTTCATTTTTTTCCTCACTGCCTTCATTATTAAGAAAACCTTTACAAGCTTGTAATATAAAAAATTACTGTGTCTTTTTAATTGAAATTTTAGCTGAATTTTACTAGGTAGAGAGAGAGAGAGAGAGAGAGATACATTATACATAATACAAAACTTTTCATCTTTACTTCCAAGAAAAATTCACATATACATTAAACATTATTTAGAACATAACTTTCTGTTAGCTGCAATTGTTTTCTGCTTCTGCAATGAGCTGGCATATTTTTTTTAAATGTGTGTGGTATAAGTACTAAATAAACTTAGCTTTTAATATGACAATTCCAGCATATATATACACACATGTATTTACACTAAAATGTGAAAAATAGGAAAAACTTTAAATGTTGACTTAAAACTTGTTGGTTAATATAAAGTTTAGACCAAAGAAATAAATGAAATAAGTATAAATATATACTTACTGCTTTACACGTGTATGCTGTTAGACTGGCAGTCTTTTTAAAAGTTTTTTGGAGGTAATTAGAAAATCTTTCTGATTCATCTTCTGTAGAGCTCATTTGCATAAATTCACCTTGCACAAGATCTAAAAGAACCTAAGATACAATAATCAAACATTAAAGTAAATAGTAGCAGGTTGGTTATTTCATTAAATATCAAAAAAGAGAAAACTGTAATTCAGCATTTTTTTTAACGAATCTTATAAAGGAAAAAAAAAAAAAAATTAAACTATTAATGAACATTCAGTAAATGAAAAAGTTTAAACAAGGAATGCAGCTTTTAGCTATTTTGAAATAATATAAAGGAAGATCAAAATGATTTAACTAAAACTCAGATGACCATACTTTAATATCTATTAATCATGTTCCAATTTGGATACACACAAAATGAAAAAGGAAATCTCAGAGTTTTAGAATATTTTCAAAGTATTAATCATATTTTCTTAATAAAGCGTTCCTGCTACATACAAATCAGATGCAGTAGACTCCGTGAGAGTTTTTTTTTTTTTAGTTGGCTTTCCACATCATTATTCTAATTTATTTCTTGTAGACAAACATCCCTAAAAGTGACCAGCATTTCTGAGAACATAAATAAATATTGGTATGCAGCATCCTTAAGATGTTCCATACTTCTCTAAGATGAACATCTTCCATGGATGATAAAAATCATCTGGACCCACCGGTGGTCTTTTTAGAGAGTTTATAGTATTTTATTTTCTTTGCTAAAACTGTCTGTAAACATTTGAAATAAAAGAAAAACATGCCAAAGTAAAACAAAAAATCAACAAAGCAACAACCTTGTGTTTGACATGGATTTAGTCAAGAACTCGGTTAATTTCAATGACAAACAAGTATAAGTCCCTTTTCATCAGGAGCAAAGAAATTTGCAAAACTGGAAAGGAGGAGACACAATGGTCATATTTATACCCTACGGTAGTAAAGTGAACAAGAAGTTAGTGCCATCTGTTGGCAAAAAATCCTTGACTAAATCTATGCCAAACACAAGTCTGTTGCTTTGATAATTTTATGATACATTATCTCAGTAACTTCTATTGCTAGACAGGCAATATAACAAATAACATAATGGAGCAAGGATGGCAAAAACATGATCATGATCTTTTTACTATTCCTGTTAACTAAAATATGTCCTATAAAATACTTATGGATAAAACCACATTGATTCAAATTTAATCTCAACTCTTGTAAATGTAGTTTCATTTTTATTTAGTAGATTAGTAAATATTTTAATATAATTTTATTGTCATTAGAAAATCCCCAAAAGAATACTTCGAATGCATATTTTTGGGGATCTAAGGTATGCATATGAAATACTTTATTGCTTGATTTTCAAACTGACTTCTAAAAATTATAATTATTATATTAATTTTGTAAGACTTCGAGTAACTTCTTTATTTGGTAGTTTTGCAAGTCCTCAGTTTGATGCCTGTTACCTTCACTAACAGCAAATTTAACCAAATAGTTATGATTGCACAATACATTTATCATATTTGCCAACTTTGAAACATTAAAAACAAGGTTATCGCACAAAAATCAATAGTTTCTGGAAGTTTTTACACTGGGTAGCTACATTATCTCAAAAGAAACACAAGCTGACTTAAATAAATTCAATTTATAATGTGTATTTCAGGTTACTGAATAATGTGTTACGGATGTAAAATAGATCTATATTGAATTAGATATTCTAAATTTTATCTTCTCTGCCTTATTTCATTTTGTAATTTTCTTGCACTTTAAAAAAACTCAAGTAAAAAAAAAAAGTTTTTATTTAAAAATTTAATAATGTACTGTTTATTGATGTGAAACAAAATTAAATGTAAATATTAACTGAATAAACACTAGGTGAATCTTCATGAAAAGTTCAACAAATGTCTACAGCAGATAAAGAAGTCTGATAAAAAAATTAACATGAAAAATTTTGCTAAAATTCACTAGGGATGTGGTGGGGTGGAGAAATGAAATTTGCACAATTTATATTTCATGAATTCAATAAATTTCGCTTATTGCTCGGAAACATTTTCCTTAGTAAAGATTAACATTTAAACATTGGAAGATTCAGTGATCTACTGAAAGATGCAATAAAACACTGGAAGAATTGGCTGCTATGTTACCTTATAAACTGTTTCATTCATTATTTGATTTAGCAATATTCACTGAGAGGTGTGCTCACATATTTAATGCTAAGATATTCTGTAATAGCATCAATGGCACATACAGAACAGATTGACACTTGCAACAAATTATATAATGCTTATGCATACAGCTGAAAACTCGCACAAATGACCATCAATTTGAAAAACTGTTATGAAAGGATATAGCTGGGACAAAAAGGCTAGTCCTTCTTACACTCTGGATTGAAAAACATATGCTTAATATTAAAAGATAAAAATTTACTTCATTTAAGTCGGTTACAAAAATATTTTCAATATAAAATTTTATAATTATAGATTCTAAGTTTTCTCTAACATATGAAATCCTACTACTTATTTTTTTATATTATAATAAATTTCTTACTTTTCCAAATTCAGGAATAGAACACTTTTTCTGTATAATATGCATTAGGGATCTTTCTAGAATAATTTTATGCTTCTTATTTCAATCATGTTACATTAAGAATATTGGGAATGAAAGACACATTATAGTCAAGCTCACTGAAATGATAAAAGATTTTATAATTGAAATTTTCTTGAAAAATTTCATACCTGCGCTAAAAGATGAACTACCTCTTCATTATTTAACTGCGCAAGGATTCGTGCAGCCTGGGCTAATATGAAGTCACCAGCTAATATAGCCTAAAATTTTAAATACAATCAACATATTTAATGAAGTAACATTATAAAAAAAACAGTTCAAATAGATTAGAGCAAAAGCAGTATGTTTATCTTTTATAAAGAAAGCAAAATGAAAGCATTATTTTGTTTCAAATATTATCAGAAAATTAAAAACACAAAGCAGGCACATTCTGTTAAAAATGATTTTGAGTGCATATATATGGGAGTTTTTAAATTTTAAATATATATATACTCTAGCATTCACTAGTCACTACAACTCGCTAATCATATAATGATTGATACATCAGTTTTCAGTTGGTTATGATTTTCATGTGTTTATATTAAATATACTTAGCTACTTGCATTTTTGCAGTTAATTCTTAACAAAATAAGAATTTTCATTATCCTGTTTTAGTGCAGCAGTATTCAAAATATGGATAACAACCCCATTTGGAGTAAAAAAAAAAAAAAAAAAAAAAAAAAAAAAAAAATTAAAGAGGGGTTGCACGGTGGATAAAAAGGCCAAAAAAATCTGAATTGATGGTATTTAACTAAGGGAATTGATGGGTCGCATTGCCCATAAAGTTTGAACACCACTATCTCAGCATATCACACTTCTATTATACATCCATTTTTCTTTAATTTTTCTACTAATACCATAAAAATTTACAGTAATTATAATAAATGCAAAATTTTGTTAAACTTTTTTTTAAAGCCCAATGAAAAGACAATTGCATGAAATCATTTGCTGGGAATGGCCTACTCTATCACTCAGGCTGTTGCCCAGAGTGCAACACAAGTGATACTGCACCCACAAGAAAGGGTATATACAAGCCAAGCCTTATGTTGGGATTCTTAACTACACCCTTGGCTTCAGAATCTGCTAATCACTATATAATCCTTCTGTGTAACATAAAAAGGTTAAATTCTATTCTCTTTTTTAAAGCAAACTAGAAACGGAGTGTTTTTTTCACTGTGGGGGAAAAAACATTGTTAACATTTTGATACAAATAATACTGCAGGGTTCTGTAAAAAGCTAACCTAAAATAAGATGAAAGGTAGAAGTACTGTATTTCCTAAGCAGTATATTCCAGCACGTATTTTAGTAAAAAAGCTTCGGTTACTAGAAATCATTTAATGAGATGTATAAACAGGTTATTCGATTTTGTATTTATTCAGTTTTATATAACATTTTAAAATTGAAACTGAGTTCACCAACAATTCATTACAGCAGCTCTAAAAGGAGATTTCTTCAAGCTTTTTGGAATGAATTTACACTCTAATCTCTTGAGAGTTTTTATCTCAAGTTTTGTTGTTAATTATGGCTCAATAACATACTAATAATTCATTATTATGCCCAATTTTATTTTTTGATCTTTCCACAACTAAAGCAAAATATAAATGCTGAAATAGCATTTATATTATTTACATTTGCCATCTAGTATCTTAGTCCTTGAAAGCATTTACAAAGCTTATAACAGGATTCAGATTTTTTTTTTTTTTTTTATATATAATTCATGGAAAAGCATCCATCATTGCAGGGGAGTAGGCATGAAAAGAAATTAAATAAAGCATATAAGAATTTTTGAAATGAAATGGAAAAACAGCAATGAGTACCAAATGTGGTATATCCTATCCTAAAAGAAGTTCAACATTAAGAAA
The DNA here is from genome assembly GCF_044657685.1 of Stegodyphus dumicola. NCBI lineage: Eukaryota > Metazoa > Arthropoda > Arachnida > Araneae > Eresidae > Stegodyphus > Stegodyphus dumicola. The sequence continues at coordinate 46,173,052 of NC_140779.1, forward strand.
TTAATAGAAAATAGAAATAAACTGGTAGTTCAAAAACCTTTTGTAATATTTCTTTGTCCAAAATATTGACACATTTAAGAGATTTTTTGACTTATTGAGTAAGATTAAAATAAAATTAAATATCTGGTTGCAATGAAATACAAATATTTATTTGCTTTAGGCAAGTGAACTTTTTGGAAGACAGTTTATAAGCATCTGACTCTTATTTCTGTTCAACATAAAAAAGATCCTGAAAACAACAAATCTTCACAATTTTATCTTGCAAGAATAACTTGTGCAATGTAATCGATAATCAATTTGTATGCATAAAAATTAATGTTTTTCTTTCGAACTTATAGTACCCCTTTTCTAAAAGCAACCACCCATGGTGCCAGATAATTTTGGTCTTTTATGGAGAAGGTCATATTAAAGAGACAATATTCAATAAGGATCTTTAAGTATATTCTCAAAATACTTTTAGAGGCAACTTTTAGAGGCAGTTGTTTATGGGAGTTGATTGCTCAAAAGAGGGTTCACTTGTAATTAATATTTTTACCCAAGCCTTTTTTTATTTAAAATAAATTTATTTAAGCACACCCACTATTTTCATTCTCTTATAACAAAGAAGTTCATAAAATGTTCAATACAAAGAAGAAACAAAGAAAAAGGTTCATAAATATATGAACAAAGAACATACGAACAATGAAGTTCATAAACTATGTTTGGCTCTTTAATCTTTGTCAACCTCAATTTTATTCACCATTTTAAAAATGATAATTTTTATACCCATTTTTCTATGCGAGTTCACTAGAATGTTTCTTCACTAGAACATTCACTAGAACGAACTTTCTATGCAAGTTCACTAGAATGTGAAATTTTTATGCTTTACTTTATTAACATTATTAATACAGAATTATGATTTAAATATTAATACAACTCTTTATTGAACCACAAGGTTTCACAAATATAATTTCAATATGTATTAAAAAGCACTCAACATTGCACACATTTTCAACCTTCAGGTATACAATAATAGGATTAACTTCAAAAAATTTCTCTAAAATTGTTAATGCTAAGTTAATAACTATTGTTAATAACTAATTTCCTTGTTGAATATTTACTAACATCAAATCTATACTATACACAGTTTCAGACTTATAGATAAGTAAAGTTTTTGTTAATAAAAATGGTATTTTTCGTATGCATTTGGAATAGAAAATGACTAATTCACAAAAAAGTTCTAGGACATTCTGTCCCTCTATTGCTAGCATTTGCCAAATCCATAAACTTGCTTCATTTGTTGCTATGGCTTTCCTTTGCTCACATTAAAAAATTATAAAAAAATGGTTACTTGGACTATTGCAGAGATCCTACTGGCAAGCAAAACTGCATACAAATATGTTTTGAAATTTATATAAATTATAAAGCTATATACAGTCGATTCTGGTTAATCACACTACATCAGAAAGCGATCATTTTCGTCATTATAACCGGCTGGTCCAATTACACGAACATGTCCTATGTTGTAAGACGGAACGTGCTATATGTTTGGTTTGGTTTATTTATTTATGGCAAAGTACACTAGGGCTATCTGCCTAAGGGAAGGGATGCCTTCGTGGAGGACTTTCTAAGGGAAACTGGCTCGTATACACGTCACATTTGGGGAAACCACGAAAATGCCCATGCAGCCAGCTAGTTCGCGGGATTCGAACCTCGGACCAAACTAACAGTGTTCAGCGACTTTACCGCTCGGCTGCTGGTGGGCCCCATGCCATATGTAACAAACAGTAAATGCACATGTAAATCATGTACTAAAATGTAATTATGAACTTTATGGTGCGGTATACACGTATGGCGAACATACATTTACAAGCAAGAAATACAGTCAAACTTTTTTCGCAATGTGCTTTCTTGAATTTTGTTTACAACCAACCGTCCATAGCTTTAAAGTCATCATGGCCCAGCTTTTTAGCGAGTTCTTCTGCTTTGCATTTTAACATTGGGCCGCTTACTCACACAGATCGTTAAGTAACAATGGCAAACCATTCATTAAGGGCTTCATTGACATCTGGGTCCTTGCCTTCACGCTTCCGTTTTTTAGAAGTTCCTCCTTGTCCTTCACATTGTGCCCATTCCTCTTGAAGCTCATTCTCTTGTTTTATCAAGTGTGAAATTGTAGTCTTTGCCATTCCAACCGACGTTTTCACCAACCGACGCCGACTAGTGTTTCATTCAGCTAACGTCAAGTCCCATCGTGGCATTTTGGCAGGGGAGACAAGACACATGCACAGTTCACTGACTAAAATGGTCTGAAGAAACCTTGGTGTTTCGGGTTCAAGATGTTGAGGTCAAGAGGGAGATAAAATGCTCGCCATTCAACGCTTTGGCACTAAAATCATCCCAAAAAGGTAATGAAATGCTAGCTTTCTTGTGTAAACTTTAATCATGATTGACAGGCGGGAATTCCTCTCAGGTGGAGCCGGACACTCTATTGTTCATTTTCTCGAAACTCGGAAGTGCAGGTCAAAGAAAGGTCAAAGAAAATGGTGCAAGTGTTCACCTCCCACCAATTGTCATGCACTTTAAGGAATTCCTGATATTTGATAAAGCCTTCTCCTGAGAAGCGCAGCTACAGATCCTTCCATATGTTTCGGACCATCTGTATGTGGCTTGTGTTTCCGATTCGTCTCATATTTTTTGGTCCAAATAAGTGAATAATATTAGGCTTATTATGTACATAGGATTTGTTTCGGTTCTTTAGGATTTGGTCTGAAAAAGCGGCTGGTCCGATTATCTGGTGGTCCAATTAACCGGAATCGACTGTAATTATTACAGAAAAACATTCCCACTACTAAGTAAATGTAATTAAATATTATACTATTCACAAACTATATGAATGTTGAAATATATTATTTTAAAAAATTCTCCACTTTAATCAAAGCAAAAGTTGTATTATTCATAAAGAACTTATTTATGCAAATATTTATATGAAAATAGCAATGCTTTATTTCTCTCTTTCTTATATTTATGAACTTTTTTGCAAAATAATACTGTTAATGAAAATTGTTGGAATAAGACTTTTTGTTCTTTCTATGAAAATTTTTAAATGCCAAACAAAAAAAGAGGATTTTTTTCATAAATTCCAAATGGTTGTAAATCATGACATTTAACAAAGAACTGGTAGCTGAGCTCGCATGGCATCCAGATGAAGAAATTCTAATTTAAATCAATATTAAGTATTCATTGAAGTGGGGAGGGGGAGAGACAGCTGCACTTCATATAGCACAAAGATACTCGTCAGAAACATTATAACATAAATGAAAAGGCATTTTAGTGCAAAGCAGTCATAAAGATAACTTCCCCACCCCCCAAAAATGGTTTCACTTTTAGTAATATATGTAAAGTGGAACCATTCTTTGCAACTTTATTAATTGAAAAATTTTAGGAAACATATTTTAATAAAATACTTCAAAGAAATATGCATGTAACACTTTACATCAAATAAATAACAACATTTATGATTTTTAAAGTTTGATATTGTCAGCCCATAGGGACAAATACTGCTTAAATGAAAAGCTAAGTGTTGGCCTCAAGGATCAACACTGCATTAACTTGCCAACTAATTGGAAGAAAAACAAAACAGACTAACTTAAAAATAATTTTTAAAAACAAAATTACCTTTTTCTGACCCCATAAAACATTTACACTGGATTTTCCTCTTCTTGTATCTGATGTGTCAATAACATCGTCATGTACCAAACTAGCTGTATGAATCATTTCAGCTATAATGGCCATTCGATGCTGTGTTTCTAAAAGTCTTCAGGAAACAATTCTATTAGAATATTTAAAAGATATAATGTGCATATTGTAAAAAAAGAAACAGACACAATCTGGCAGTCATAATCAAATGTAAACTAAGGAATAATATATATAGTCATGATATATCTCTAATCTAGTTTCCAAATATATAATAGCACCAATTAAGAATAGATACATCAAAATAAATTAGGTAGATATTAGCTTGCAATGTCATTCAGTTTTTAAGATATTTAACATGATTATATCATTCTTTTTTATAAGTTTTATGAAAGTAGCTGAAAAGGCAGTCATAGCTGCCAAAAGTATTTTCAGAGACAGGATTTTAGATTTAAATATTTCCCATTTTTATATTTTTAATATTCAAATATAAAAACTATTTTATTAATTAAAACACAGTAGTAAAAATACGGTAATTATCTATTATGCTTGCAGAAGCTATCTTGTAATAATTTTCTGAACTGTATTTTTAATAACAAGTACGTACTAAAAAACCTGTCATATACAGTCAATTTGTTTTGGAAGAACCTGAATGTAACATAACATGCAAAAAAATATCTTGACTGAAGGAAGAGGAGGAGGATATTATTGAAAGGTTTCATAAATGTGAAAATATAGATTTTTTTATCTCAATTACAGGATTATATGTTGCACTTAACAGTAGAGAGAATGTAATACTATTAATAAATTTGTCAAAAATGCCATTTCATGAAAACAAACTTAATATTCCCCACATATAGCCATTTTTATTATAGTAATACCCAACATATATTATTAAGTAAAACTAGAAGGTTCTGTCGTAACAATTTGCTAGGCTTAAAAAAATTGTAAACATTTGTATATTTTTCAATTTGAAAACAGGCTGTTAATTATTGTAATTTGGTCACAGAAGTCATCAGTAATGTTGACTTTAATCTTCCATTATTCAAATACAATTTGATTACTGTAATAACTTGTCTACAGTGAAACCATGAAAAGCGTAATAAATCCTGTGCTATTTATGGAGAGCAAATTTTTTATTTAAAAATTTAATTCTAACTGTAACCAAAAATTGTAAATAACTTTGTCCAAACAAATGGAAAATAAAAATTAGAACACTTATTCCACTTAAAAGTTCCATAATTTTCACTAGCACGTGCAATCAGCATAATAACGAGGGGATGTAATATTATATGATAACTAGTATGAACTATAATAATTTATGTATCCATATAACATAAAATATGTATTCTTTGGCCTAAATAAGAATGAAGAAGAAAGGAAAAAATTGGAAGCTATTTCACAGGAGACACCCCAAAAACCATTTACTGAATGAACTATACTGCAGTGTCAATCAACGGTTCAAAGTAAAATCAGCCAGAGAAAGCATGATAGTTTAATATATGTTTTTATGTGCTAAGAAAGTGCTTTCAGAATCCATTTCCAAGAAAAAATTCTGTTTTTTGAATGATTTACATTAAAATGGCCTAAATTTTTAACTGCTGCAAAAGATAAATGTATGGGATTAACAGCATGAAGAAACTAAAGACAATTTACAGTGTATACTTTAGTTAACTTCTACCATGTGAGGGAAATTCATGTTAAATTACCAGTAATTTTTGTGTTTACCTTTCAATACAGAATAACACAATTAGATAAGGTTATTTGAATATGGAAAATGATACAAGAGCTTTTTGCCTAAGGGATACCTTTTGTTGAGGACTTTTTATGAAAAATTGGTTTGGATTCACAATACACATGGGGAGAACCACAAAATCTAATTCCAGTTCCCGTTAGAACATTTTTAACAATTTACATTCAAGTTACTTCAAAACATCTTTCAAAATAGAACTTACTAGTATGGATCCACTCTTTTAAGATAATTCTACTATAATTAAACTTAGGAGATAATATAATCAATTAATCAATATTATTTAGTAAATAAATTATTATTAACTTACTTTGCAGCAATTGCACAAGTAGTAGAATAACTTGTTTTCGCACAAAATGAATTTAAGATTATAAATATATATATATATATATATATATACTAAAGAAAATTGATTATATTATCTCCCAAGATTAATTTTAGAATTATCTTAAAGGAGTGAATCCATACGTAGTAAGTTCAATTTCGAAAAATGTTAAAAATGTTTAACGGGGACTTGAATTAAATCATGAATAACAAAATTTCAATTGTAAAAAGAAATAAATTAAAAGCAAGTAATTTAATTAAATGCAAGTAATCATTGCCATTGATCGGAAATTAGTTGACTTTTCAAGAGGAACAAACCAACTCCCGTTCAATGAACAATAATTAAGAAATAAATACGAAGGTGTTTCATCCTTTACTCTAGCAATAATGCGATGCCAAACCGGCATTTCAAAGCTAGGCCAAACATTTCCATGAATATACTCTTCATTATTGCCCATCTTTTTTTCATGATGCACTATCATAAAATTCTTTATGTTTTCATGCATACATATCTGACAGCAAAAAAAAGTATGACTAAAGGTGTATCAAGAGTCTGCATCATTTTTTTACTACTCTAAAAGTCTGATATATAACTTTGTTTTGCTTTCCATACATAAAATGTTGTAACTTAAAAAAACATATTGTTAATTTATGTTAAAATACCGCAAAGGAGCTTTAGCTAAATGGAAATTAAAATTAGGAAGGGCAAGTAATTTAATACAGGTAGTAAAGAAAAAATAATAGTATATTATGCTAATCTAAATTACTCTGCAGTTTAGATGCTGAAACATTAAAGGAAGATTTAAATTTTATAAATGTTATTTGAAATCATCAAGATTTGGCATTAATAATAAATAAGGTAAAAATCTACTTTTTTAGCAAATAAAAAATATTTAACATGTATACACAAGAAAAATTAAAAATTTTTAGCATACAGACAAAAAAATTATACATTTTTATTATGTTCCATATCCTTAAAGCTAAAATGCAAAAATTATTTATTATTTATTAAAAATAGTTTTAGCTTGGAATATTAGTATACAAATAACATTTTCAACCAAACAACTTAATATTCAAATAATGTTGCATATGATTCAGTTAAAACGTCAGTTTCTCTCTTTTGATTTTATGAATAATTTACAGAAATACTAATATATTTTTCATTTTTATAATTTCCTTAAATGTTTTAAAAAGTAATATGCAAGGAAAGTACAGAAAATACTGAAAAAAAATTTATAAAAATGAAAAATACTAATATATTTTTCATTTTTATAATTTCCTTAAATGTTTTAAAAAGTAATATGCAAGGAAAGTACAGAAAATACTGAAAAAAAAATTTTTTTAATGTAAAAATAAATTACTATGCTAAATAACGCTAGATGCTTTGAAAATCTGAAATATATATATATAAATATATAGAACGTGTTGATTAATTAATCAATTTGCTTTACATCATCTACAAATCTGAGATAATGATTTTAAAATACATAAATGCTATTTACCTATTAGATTCAAAGATATGATAATTCAGAGCTCTAGCTAACAGTACAACCATTACAGGACGGAATGCCTTTCCTTGACCATCAAAATAGTAGCTAGATATTTGTTGTAGATGAGGGCTTTTTGTCCAGAGTTCCTTCATTGGGATAAATGTAATATAAGAAACTAAATTTTCACAAACATAAATTTCTAATTTAAAACAAGCAAAAACACAAGCAAGTTTCTCATCAAAAACATTTTAATAAAAGTTTTGAGGAGCTCTAAAAGTTTATATAGCTGTGATCTAGAAATTTAGTCAGAAATGAGATCATCTTAGCCAATTTTTTTAAAATAGGTTTTTAAAAATGCAGATACTTATTAAACAATAATATTTTTTACAATGGAATAATAGTAAAGCTATATATATTTTATGAAGTTTTTTTTTTAAAGATGTCTGATTTCATTACACAGTTTTTATTAATTTCTGATGATACACATGAAGATAAGAGTTCATGTGTATTTACAACACAAATTACTGCCTAAAAGCAAATGCCAAACAGTCATACCATTGACAAGTGCAATGACATGCTATGATAGTGTAGAACAAATAATTCCCTGATAATATCTCCACTTTACAAAAGTTGTAACTTTGATCATAAAGTTACAACTTTTGTAAAGTGTCAATATCAGTTTAATCACATGAAACTTCTTGTAAATTAACTTCTTGTAAGTTAAAGGATCATTATCACTGTTAGACCATTATCTTCTTCATCCTTTCTTGATTAATTTTTGATTTCTCCTTTCATATTTGAAAACCTTTTGCCACAAGTTGCTTCTGCAATTTGTACGATTTCTTTGGTTTCATTTTCAATCAACAGAAATCGTATAAAATTGCTGATAATGCTTGTTCACTGTTGATGAATACATTCACTGTTGATGAATGAACACTAAACTGTATATGAGTGAAATTCTAGTATTGGAAAAATTAAAATAAATAAGATAAGATGTATACATATATTTTTGCCAACAAAAGGTGCTACCTTCTCATTCACTTTACTGCCCTAGGGTATACTGTACAAACACTGTGGCTACTGCTTTCCAATCTCGCAGATTTCTTTGCTTCTGATGAAGTGGGACTTGTACCCATTTGCGTTGAAAATTGATCGAGTTCTTAATTAAATCAATGCCAAGCATAAGTTTGTTGCTTTGCTAATTTTATGTGAAATTATGTTCTGCAAATCTATGCTTGACAAGCTTACTGAAAACTATAACTGAAATCAAGTTTCTGGTGGCTGAATAATTTATTTTGGAGTAAAAGAATTAAAATGCAACACTATTTATTGCAATTCAGAATTAGTTCAGTATGGCCATTAAAATTTTCCAATATCAATAATTTATTTTAAATTTTATTTTGAAAAGAATTCACAAATTCAGATCTTCTTTAACATCTAGCAAGTTATACTATATTTCTAATAAAAAACTAAGTAAAAAAAATCCTTTACCTTTCTTATATCGGAATATAGATTTGTGAGATCAGGTTCAGCTAATTTAAAAGGATCTATGTCAACAAAAGTACCAGGCATGTGTGGTACTTGAGCTACAGGTGTCTGTTGGAGTCTTGAGCATGTTGAGAACTGTTTTAACCTTGAAGCTGTCTGTCTGGATGATCTGTGTATAAACCAGTGCCACCGCCATCTGTGTGTTTGTAAAATATTTACCTGGGAAAAATTATATAACATTAAGTAAAACTACAATATATCTATAGTTCAAAACAAAATAACATTAACACAATACATATATGGTTAGGTTTACTGCAAAAATTGCTATATTTTCCAGCTTCCTTTAATTATCAATAAAGAAAATCTGAAATAGAGTTAACAGCTTGCAAATGTATTAATTAACGCAAATCATGCTTTTTTATTATTTTTGCTTTTCATATACCAGCATCATTTATACTCATGGGGAAAATTAGGAGAATTTCGAAATTATGTCTACTTTTATAAAAAATATTGAACCTTTTATGAAAAATATTGAACCAAAGGTACTAATTATATCACGGCTGAATTATGCAAATATTCAGAGTTGAATGCACAAGCATTCACATGTGTGTCTGGGGAGCTGGGATTGTGGAGGGGATATAAGCACACAAGGGTTTTTTGGCTATTTCTATGCTTCTTCGTGAGATTCGTAATGTTTTTTTTGCCAAGAGTTGGGTAAAGTTTAAAAGGCATCATGTAAAATGAATAACCATGAACTTAATGGATGACAGAATGAGATGGAGAATTGTTGCTAGACTGGAGGCAGGTTATTGGCACTTTCTTCAGCACGGTTACACAGGACTGCTACAGATTTACAGGTCTCGTGTCAGCTGTATCCTGCCACTGGAACCTGAGTTTTTATGATTTACTATTGCCCAAATACTTTATAAGATAGGGTTGTATGCAAGAAGGCACACTGTTTGTGTCTCACTCGCTGCAGCACGCAAGGCAGTGCATTTAGCATTGTGCAGGCAACATGACCTTGAATTTTACAGATAAGTCAAGATTCAGCCTGGACACTGGTTCTCAGTGCACCTGTATCTGAAGAGAGATTGGAATATGATACTATTTCTCAATCAGGGAAAAGGATCATTATGGTGGTGAAGGTGTAATGGTTTGGGCAGACCTTATGTTGAACGGCGGCACACCCCTGCATGTGTTTGACAAAGGCTTCCTAACTGCTAAGAAGTATAGAGAGGAGATCTTACAGCCCTATCTTCGACTTTTCAGGGATGCAGTTGGCCCTGGGTTCTTATTAATGGATGGCAACACTCATCCAATGTTACCCAAATTCATATAGGGCTCAGCTGGTTGATGATTACCTGGAAAGTGTGGATATTCATTGCATAGATTGGCCGGGAGATCTTCTGACCTTATTAAACCTATACAGCATGTCTGGGATGTTCTTGGAAAGGCAATTTTATCTTGCCATCCCCCTTCAGAGAACCATCATCAAGTTTAAAATTACCTAATACAGGAAAAGGGGTCGACTACCACAGGGACTCCTCAACTGCCAGCTGTCCATTATGCCATTATGCTAAATAACTTTTGAATGGGTATACATCTCTTTCTCGTTATAAATGTGTATTCATATTTCATTAAAATCTCTCCATTAGTTCTGAGCTCAATATAATGCGCAAATTCTCTTAATTGTGCACACGAGTGTATTAATTTTACTTTTTAATCTCCTGCAATCTACTTAAAACAAAATTAATATGACATATTTTTATCATTACAGTTGATACTTATTATAATAATATCTTGCATTTTACAACAACAACAACAACAAAAAAAAAAAAAAAAAAAAAAAAAAAAAAGAGAGAGAGAGAGAGAGAGAGAGAGAGAAAGAGCATTATAATGAGTAGTCACTACAATGAAAATGGATTTAGTATATTCTCATCAGTTTAATGGTAGTTGTAATAAAATGATCGCTATAACAAGCGATTGTCATAGGAAACTTTGACTGTACAACTGTTAATCATATAATATACTATAATATATAATAAATAAATAAAATATATGAGAGCTCAATAAAATATATGACAATCATTTGTAATCACATTTTTCAACACTTAAAAAAAAAAAAAAAAAAATCTGATGTGTACACCACATGACTTCCTTGTACGGAATATTAAATTATACGCATTTTTTCTTGCATTTTGTTTAAACTTATTGGATTTAATTATATCTACTTCGCCGACAGCGCATAAACCACAATAGAATAAGTGCATTCTTTAAAATTCACTCTATTTGTTTACCATAGCGACACTCTGGCACTAGGTTCAATTAACAGTATTATGTTTCGTTCATATTATAACTCAGAATGCACAAAATTTGTATCATTTAAAGAATTATCTAATCGTTGCCACATGTTCTATTCAAGTACTATAATAAAGCTAGAACGATGTATAAAAGAAATTAAGCAAACAAAACAAAAAAGAAACAGTTTTTCACAGACGATTGAGTATTTCTCATTCAATTAATTCAGTTCTCACTTCACGATAAGGCAAAAATACATAAAAAATCAAAATATCTCTACTAACAATTACTAATTATTAAAAATTAAGTAAATCTTAAACGCTTATTTCCTTGAAAAAATTCCAGAAAGGATTAAGCATGATTTAAATCGCAATAATAAATGAAGGTGTTTATCTTTGTTGTTGCGAAGCTACGTTTCTCTAGATTGGCAACAAATTCACTACTCAGCTGTTTCAAATGTAAACAAGCAATGGCCGCCATCAAAATAGGCTTAGCGGCACTTAAACAACTTTTAAATTGTTGATAATTCTAAAAATATGGCATACAGATTTACTAAAGACATAAAACCCTTAACCGGAAGATAAAAACAACATAATTCAATCATTTTTAAAGAAAAAAATGTACAATTTACAAACATATAAGAGTAAAGAAACTGAATCACTGAGCCGGGTAACAGAGTGGATATATTTATAAATATATTTATATACGTTTGGTGAGGCCGACTGAAACCAAAGAGGTGCACATCTACATGTTATAGTAGTCATATATACAAAATTTCAACGTTCTGAGGCTACTCGTTTTTGAGTTATGCGAGATACGTACGCACGTAAGTTCGTACAGACGCCATGAAAAATTATCTTCAGAATTCATTTTAAAGCTGTTTTTTAGTTTTTTTGAGGAAAGGAGGTCTTTTATTTTGTCCTTACGTACAGATATCAAGCAAAAATATCGTTAAATTGCATTCGAAAGCGGTCAAAGTGGATATTTTCGTTGAAATATGCTGCCTGAAGCTTTTCGCGATTACAATTCTTCCTTTTTACTTCGTACAAGGAAGTAAAAAGGAAAGGAAGAAAGTCTGGCAACATAATAAGACTATTTCAAAATATGCACTTGATAAACTGCCAGGGATGCTACCATAACCATTATTTTTTTTTTTAAGTTTCGGGCTTCCAAGGGCTGTTTCTTAAGCAAAGACAACCGTGCATTCAGAAGTTAAAATCGAACTTTACAACTTATTTATTACTAAAAAAAATTATGAAATCAAAAGGATTTTTTACGAAAACTGTGATCCAATTTCGTAAAATGAATTTCGGGAGTTTATCATTGAAGCTTCTTATTTAGGGGTCTGACGCATTCTGGCTAGAATCAAGTTTTATTTCAAAAACTGCAAAATGCCGCAGCCGCGGTTAGTGGGCTTTGGCGCATTTTAAGCTCGGTGCACTTTAATCATAAACGGTTTAAAATGCTCTGAAGGTAAATGCAGAGAAGTAAGGTTGACTGCATTAGTAATTTGCAATGTGTATGGCATAGATAAATTGTTTTTACTAATTATTGGCAAGTCCAGATGTTTTAAATCTGTAAAGTCATTACAAGTAATCTACGGCTTCAGAAAAAAGGCGTGGATTACTTCCGAAATTTGTACCAAATGTTATAAAACAGCTCGGCCAAAAGTTTCAGCTACAGATCAGAAATGCATGTCAGATTGTGGTTAAATGTAACGCAATATAACCGAATTTCAGGATTAAAGGCCATATAACTATCTTTCTTCAAATACTGCATCTAAATTACAACCTTGTCATCAAGACATAATAAGTAACTTGAAAACCATTATCGAAGAAAACTAACTCGTAGGCAATTCATTGCTTTAATCAAAAAGTCGAATTCAAAATGAAACTACTGGGTGACTTGACGTTTCTTAGAACGACGTGGCAGAAAGTAACGCCAGAAACAATCGTTAATTGTTTCAGCAAAGAAGGATTTGTTAAAAGTGAAAACACTACGACAGAAGACATGGTAATGGAATAACAGACGCAGTTTGACTTAGCAGATGTACGAGCTTATGGTAGGCTTCCAGAATCTATAACATTTAATGCCTAAGTCTCAATGGATGACAACATTATGACGTGCGAAATTGCAACGGGAGCAAAAACAACTGATACCTTGAACGGCTTTTAGTGTAATGAAATCTTTATCGAACAGTAATAATTATTTTTCGTATACAGACAGAAATGCACTAGTAGAATATAGTGCTGTTTCAAATGAAAATCCGGTTAGGGTGATGAAAACTTTTACCGTATTACAAACTGTGAGTCGCTTCATAATGCAACAAACGAAAGCACACTGAATTCACCAATTGAAGCGTTTGCTTTGACGTACAAGTAATTTAAATAATTGTTCTGTGCAACCTGGAGCAAATTCACGTTCAAGTAAAACACGTTAATATGCAGGCAAAAATATGGAATTTTGTTATCTATGTTACATAGTATTTTTCTTTTTTTCAAGATGTACCACATATTTTTATTGTTCACTTTCTCACTTCCGGATATGGAGAACTGCTTTTAGCATGAACAATTCTTTGGACATCCTGAGTGTTCATGCAAATGAGGTTCGATTACTATATTGGCGAGCCGATCATCGGGTTTTAAAAATACAATGGGATTTTTATGATTAGTAACAAATATTTATAGAAACTTATTTATTATAAGTTCTGTGTTATAAAAGAGATCACTGACTAGCAGCAATATGAATGTATGCTTAACATATACTCCTTAAAAAAAAAAAAAAAAAAAAAAAAAAAAAAAAACACGAATACGGAAGACTTTTTTTTTTTTTTTTGGTAAGATGAGATACAACTTTTTCGCCTAGTTCCTAGGGGTATAACAAGGAGAGGAAAAACCTGCGGATGAGAAAAACATTTTTGAACGAGCGACCTAGAGAAATCAGGTTGCCATAATTCGAGCTCAACGACCGTCAAGTTTAAGGCCATCCTCAGGTAACGGGGGAAAAAAAAAAAAGCTTTTTTTTTTTTTTTTTTATCAGCTCTGTACATGCGAAACGTTTTTGGCCTCTGTATTCAGAAATTCTGGAGATACCAACCCTTGATATATTTTTAAAAGGCAGGAAAACAGGCATTTAATTAAATGCCATACTAATACAACCGGCCCTATGTTTTTAATTATTAGAAATCATAGAAAGAGAGAACTATTAAATATCATTTATAACTTTGAATAAATCAATAAAAAATATTGCCATTTGTGTCATTCATATTCATTTCTATGAAATTATGGAATTGAATACATCTGGAACAACTATAGAATTCCTATGAATTTAAAAGCAAGATGACTTGCTTAATTTTGCATTGATATTAAGTGTTCATTACTTTTAAGGTAAGTAAGAAAGGAAATGGTTTGATTTGGTTTATGTGATGATAAAGCCTCGGGGGCAGTCTGCCTAGGGCAGAGTTCGTACACATTTCTGCACACGGAAATTAAGTACTTTTAAGGACCATTAATGAAAAAAATTAAGGACCTATAAGCAAACGGGAACTGAATAAATTCAATTAAAAATATTATCTATGCTGAAGTTCACTTTTTTTTTTTTTGTAATACCATCCTAAAAATAAAATGGATCCATAAGTAGGATGCGTTATTATTAAACATAATTAACATAATTATTAATAAGTTTGAGAATAAAATCAACTTTATGAAATTTATCAAGTAGCATTAAATATTTTACATTCATAACAATTGAACATATTTAAAAGAAGATAAGTGACCTTTTATTTAGGTTTTACTAACAGTTTTATGTTGATTTTCTTTTAAATGTCTCATTTTGTCATATACTTGCTCAGTCTACGCGTTTAGTAAATAGTAAGTAGACTTTATGTCAAGCGGCACAGGTTAAAATGAGAAGTAAAATCACAATCAGCATGATTCAAAACAAAAGACTGGCAGTTGTCGCCACTCCTGCTTGCCTAGAGAGAGACCTGCTGATCAGAACAAACTTGAAAGGCTTGATATACGCACGATTCGCAAGTTTTGAAAGTTAGCTGGGCTCTGTCTGACGCAGTTAGTGTCTTAGCTTCTTGCTTTATTTTAATAGTAAAGTTTATTAATAATTAAGTTTAATAATAAAATGCTTTATTTTAATGTTATTTCTTAAATATAATTACAATATATTACCATTATTTTAATGAAATTTATCAATGTTACAATGTTCTAAAAAAATCGTCAAAAAATTCTCAGATCTCAGAATTAAAAATTTTCTATAGAAACTGATTTAAAATCACCACAATGTTGATAAGTCACGAAATTTAGAGCAATTTAATTAAAGATTTACATCCCCAAAAGCGAAAAATTGTTTAAGAGCTCTTTACTAGAAAAAATTAAATAATTTCGAAATGCTTATGTTTCACTTCTTGCTCAGAAACTCTATCCCACCATTTATATTAGAAAAAACAGGAATAAATTATAACTCGTGAACGCATTCACCCATTCAAAAGATAACGATATTTGTCAGCGAATTGCCAAAAATATTCCTCCAAAATGCTAATTCACACTCAGAATGGCAGTCGTAAAAACAGACAGAAATTTCAGATGATTAAAATTAAGGGACCTTATGCCGATTTTGGCCGAAATTAAGGACTTTTAAGGACCAAAAATCGATTCCAAAAAACTTAAGGACTTCGTGACCGTACGAACCCTGCTAAGGGGAGAGATGCCTTCGAGGAGGACTTTCTAAGGGAAATTGGCTCGTATACACGTTACACATGGGGAAAAGAAAGAAATGAAGTAAGACCTTAAGAACGTTTTAAGCGATTTTAATCTGAGAAAGTAATCATCTTATATACATGATACATGATGTTCAACACCAGTGTTGATTTATGCTCTAGAAATACTAATCACTTGTAGAGATAGTAATCGTGAGAGATTTAACTGTAATATATTTTTTAATTATGAAATGTGCAATCGGGCAATAAAATTTTAGGGGAGTCAAAAAGTGCTTTATAATGTATACGGCATATAAATTGTAAAGCCTTTATTTTATTCTAACAAATTATTTTTAGTTTTACTTTCCTTTCCCTCCTGATTTCAGTTTCCTGCTGGAATGTAAATTTTAAACAACGTAGTATGCTAATCTTAATGTGTTTCAGAAGCAGTATCTAAGCTGCGTTGCAAGAGTTCGAAAAAAGTAGTGCCGGAGTTAGTTTCCTGTTTATGCTGCGTGTTTGAAATCAGCTCTCTAGTCAGACACCTCTCAATTTTATAGCGACATTTCAGGGCTCGGCTTTGTTGTGTGCAGCCGATTTAGCGGTTTAGTTTAGCTAAGGAGCCAGTCGTTAGCCATTTAAATTTATTGTGATTCGTTACTTTTTTATTTAGTTCGAATAAATGATTAAATTAATGAAGACAAACTTTGAGATAATATTCTACTGTTCAAAGGTATCTTTTCCACTGGCAGGTTATGTGGTCATCTGCTCTTATTTCAAGGGTCATCCGGAAATAATTGATTCATTCATTTTGGTTCGTGAATGAAACATCGATTGCAGCCATCATCTGTCGTTTCTTCAGGATTGAAAACTTGTTCGTATTCGTCGTCATTGCAAATGCAAATGAAATTTCTAGGTCGACTCAAACCAAAATACAGACAGGCCAGCAATCATTTCAAAACACAATGATAGTTCAGTAAGTGAGGTCAAAAAGATGGCAGCAGCAGAAAGGAGGTGAATAAATGCACGACCCGATGCTAAATCTGCATTACTTGAGCAAATGCGTAATTTTTGCGGATATTTTGAAGTTTAGGAGAAACAGCTCACAAATTCTTAGATTTAGATAATTTTCTTATTAAACGGAACAACAAATGAGCAGATTTTCATTTTTCCCCCCCCGCTTCATAGTGCTCTGAAGAATATTAGTAATTTTCTCGCAATTCAAAATAAATATCAAGTAATCTCATTAATTAACTCGTAAGTTTAAAAGGATTTCATAAGCATTCATACGTCCAAAATACATCAACCGCCTGTAAAAACGAAAGCATGAATTTTAAAGGAGGAACATATACTTGCATATTAATTCTGATTCAGTTATTTACAATTATTAAAAGAAAGTGTGATCTCATGATGTACTACGCATTTTTTAAAACATGTATCAGATTAGATGTGAAAAGTAAACGAGTGCGTTAGGTCATTTTATATTCGGGCGTTATATGCAATTCAGGTTATGTTCAACTCTGGATGACACAAACAAAACCAAGCAAAAGTTACTTGAAGCTCAGTTATAAATTTTTACTTACATTCTTATGAACGTAAGTAAAAGTTTTTGTGCAGTGTGTATTTATGCAAAAACTGGAAACTAAAGCTGCTACATAATATAATCTTCGAAATATACCAAAGCGATTCTAACAAATCGTAATTTTCGTGTTTTACGGACTTTAACCAGGGCTGTGGAGTCGGTAGGGAAAATGACCGACTCCCTCATATATGTATATATATGTAATCATATAATAATAATTTATTTTCTAAACAGTATTGATTAATTGATTATATTATCTCCTAAGTTTAATTAAAGTAGAATTATTTTAAAAGTGTGCATCCATACTGGTAAGTTATATTTTGAAAGATGTTTTTTGAAGTAATTTGAAAGCAAAATGTAAATAATGTTTTAACGGGGACTGGAGTTAAATCATCACGAAGAATAATATTTCAATTGTAAAAGGAAAAATTAAAACATGTAATTATTGTCATTGATCGGAAATTAGTTGACTTTTCAAGGGGAACAAACCAACTCCCGTTCAATGAACAATAATTGATAAAAATACGTAAATATGAAAGTGTTTCGTCTTTACTCGAGTTATAAGTTAAAGCCAAACCGGCAATTCTAGTCAGGCCAAATATTTCCGCGAATAGTTGCTACTCAAAGAACTTATTCTCATGAAGCATTTTAGTCAATTCAATTTGGAGTAAAAATCAATTACTGTAAAGAAATCCTGTAAAACTCGAGTAACCGTCCCCGACACTATCATCTTTATGTATTTGAGTACTATATTATTTGTAGAAATTAAACATTGGAAATTGTCATCATGAAATCGAATTCAAAGTAAAGTTGAAATAAACATAGAAGATTATAAAAAAGAAAAATAATGCAAACTTTGTAAAAACAAATCAAAGAAAACTGTATATATATGTAAACATGGGTTACAGCTTATTTTTTTAATATAAAAGAAGTAATAGATGCTACAGAAAAAAATTGATGGCATAGCAAATTATTTATATTAATTAGCATTTATTATGAAATGGAAAAACTGGCATTAGTTATTTCTAAGAAACAGTATAGCTTCGGCAAGATTTTCTTTGTTGGAGGGGCATAGATCCGATTTGATAAACTTCAGAGCCGATAAGAGGCTTTCCACATTAACTTGAGGAGGAGGAAGAGCTGTTACTGTTAGGGCTACTTATTTAACTTTTCAGGATAGATTTTTAGAAGTCCTAAAAGAGGTGTCTTGCAAGCGGAATCATATTTCTCTATTTCTTCAAAGGCGGTGTAGAAATCTTGTTTGTATTTTTTCATTTTATATTTAAAGGCACTTGTTTTTTTATTTTCATTCGCTTTGCCTTAGCCTTTTCAATATTATCCAAAAATATTTCTCAAAATCTAATTCATCACTGGAAAAGGATGATAGACACTCAATTTGCAATGTCTGCAGTTTGGCTGTCCTGATTATTCTCCAGTTGTTCTGAGAATAATTTCATTCTTGATGAAAGTTCATAGATGACTTTCTTTGCCTTTTTAATTTGTTCATCATCCAAGAAAATTTGGTGTTTTGGATCTCCATATATTGAACCCAGCAAGATCTCATTGTCTAGCAAACTAGTTTCTTTTTTCTTTCTTGAAGAAATGATTCCTTCTGCAATAAGCCCTCCATTTCAGAAAGAACAAACATCCCATTCTCGCCTCCTATCAATTCTTCACATTGCAGGTTTTTTTTTTTTTTTTTTTTTTTTTTTTTTTTTTGTGTGTGTGTGTCTATATATGGTATAGAATGAAGAGTTTCCAATTCTGCAAGATCATTATTCCACAGTCTTTCTGTTAATAAAACAGGGTTATCTACATCTCCTAAAAAAGTGCTTAATTCTAAAAACCTCTTTATCATCAAATATGCACTTCCTTATCGCATTGCTTGATCAATAATTGCTCCTTTTCCTGCTCGCTTCCTAAGAATGGCATCAATTTTAGGAGTTCTTGCTGCTTACCTAAATTTACTAGCGAGATTTGTAACTAAATGAATCAGTTTAATCACTAGTGGCAGATATCACATCCATCCTCCTCCCTTATATTTATTTATTAATAGGTCAATAAAATAGAAAAATAACTATTTATTAATGTATACAATTCATAAATAAAAATAATAACTCAGCCTGTCATTAGTCGTTTTCAATTCATTTTAATTTCATTTCGAATTCAAACTGTCCAACGAAAACTGGAGTCGGAGTCGACCTGTTTTTAGCGACTCCAGCTCCGACTCCTTTTACCCTAAAATTTGCCGGACTCCGATTCCGACTCCACAGCTCTGGTTATAACGTGACCGATAATTAGAAAAAAATTATCAGTCAAGGTGTTATTTATAAAGGAGTTTGATGAACTTGATATTAAAAAAAAAAAAAAAAGCTCAAATAACGTTCATTAAAAAAGAAAACTGTTAATATAAAGGCCTGACTTATTTATTCTTAGAAAACGCAAAGTCCTTTTTAAATAACACCTGCATGCTTTTTTTCAGTTTGTCGCAATATTTATTCTTAAAGTAAACGATGTAAAAGTAAGCAAAACTGCAAACTTCAGATCTTGAAGAAGGGTTAAAAAAAAACTCATTAAATAATCCATACACATACTAATTGACCAAAACATTAGAAAAACCTCCTAACGGCATCTCAGTAACTCTTGTTTTAGGGTTCTCGATTTATGGCATAAATGTCAATCTAACATAACCCTACAGCAGACTTCACCGAGTGATAAAAGGATGCCGAATGAACAGCAATCCAGGCTTATTATAATACCAACTTCGGTCTAGATGTCAATCTCGGATTTAAATGAGTTTAGATTTCATATTATGGATATGTAAGTACTGCCATATTTGGATCTAACATGTTTATTAAAAAGCTATAACCTCAGTAATAATCAATAGCATTGCAATGTAATTAGCAATTATATCACCAACGATAAAATTATTATGAAGAGTTACACCCCAAAATAAATTACCAGCAGAAATACCAACAATATAAACAAACATTTATGCATTTGCGATGGCCCCTTGGGCTTTCAAAAAGGAACAAGTGGTTTTACGGCAGCAGACAAATAGGTTGCAGAGCGATAAACAAAGTCAGTTTGTTATAACAAACTGAGCACGTTCACTTAATCTTTCGGCTTAATTTCGGTTTCTCTAATTAGCCATAACAAACAACTTGTCGAACTGAGCTTCGCCAATGACAGATAGTATCATTCAAATCCTGTACAGTGTTAGTACTCTCTCAAATTACTTGAAGTTAATGCCTTTTGTAACGTCAGATGTAATTATTGCTTTCTAAATAGTCAAGGCATACCGTAGGGTGCTTTATTTTGTAAGGGAAAATATGAAATAATAATTCAAAATAAAATAATTTTTGCAGACTTTGCTTACTCCTCTAGTCTCAGGGATGTAAAAGATATATATGCCCAGTTTCAAGGATGTTGGATATTATATACAGGTTGCACACTTTGATCAGTTTTGTAAAAGTAGACAAAAAATACGATGTTAATTATTTTTATTGCAGAAATCATCAACTTAAAATAATATTAAAACTAGACATTAAGACGGTATTCCATATTGTCAGATACCATCCCATTATTTAACATAATAATCTGCTATTAAAATTCTTTTTAACTGATCATTCTTGAAACTGAAGCCGCTAAAAATAACCCCCAAAAAGAAGATTCTTATTTTCGTATCAGTCGTCCCACATGGATCTGATATTTTGTTCAATAATTCCTTACAGGGTTCGTTTGGGATTTAATCTATGAATCATGGATAGCCTGGAATGCATACGACTGTTTTTTAGCACCAAATATGGGTAAGCAATAAGGCTACTGAAATAAAATCAGCCCTTCTAGGAGGTGCGGAGATTATGAAAAGCTATCAGTTATCAATTAACATTTCTTGACAGAAAGCAGCGTTTAACGACTTCTCCAGGGCATTAAGGCACACAGAACTTGAACAGAACAACTTAAAATGATTAAACCATAGCCCATGCCACACATATATATTCACACCAAACTAGTATAGCAGATAATAGGTTCTAAGTTTATTTGAACACAAAACTCAGCGCCATTCCACACAAGTATAGTATTGTAGTTGTCATCATCAAACAAAGTGTAGCACTCCACAATTTGCAGTCAACAGTAGCAAACTAGTATTATTAAGTCTGCAGAGTGTACCATATTTTTCTGTAATCGCTGATGTATATGTCCATTTATATTATATTCATACATACATATATATGTGCAGAGACTCGCAAAAAAATCCCTGATATGGTTATTTTAAAGAATTCTAAGTTGTTGCATATTCATACGATTATTTTAAAGAATTATAAGAGTAAAGTACGATAGTTGCGCCTGCTACTTTCCACTCTTGCAGATTTCTTTGCTCCTGATGAAGAAGGACCAATACTTGTTTGCCCTCGAAATCGACAGAGTTATTAACTAAATCTATGCTAAACACAGGGTTGATGCTTCGCTAATTTTGTGTTTCACTTCGGCGTGTTTCTCATCTATTTTAATTCTAAGTTGTTGCATCCTCAGAGACAGAATGATTAATTTGTTTTGCCTTAGAAAAAAAAGTTCACCAAAACACCCAAATAGCTTTACCATTTTCATAAACTGCGACACACTTGCAGGAAACTGAGATGTTTGCCTATAAAAAGTTTGTTCATTTGATACATTCTATTCTGCTCAGGAAAGAGGTGGGTGAGAGTTCCAGATGTCGCTGCAAAAGATGAAAACAGTTTTGAGTAGAAGAAAAATAAGATTGACCGTAATAACAGCATGACGCTAATTTAGGACACTTTGCACTTACTGAAGAATTTTCTTTATTCCGTTAAGAATTTTCATA
Source organism: Stegodyphus dumicola (assembly GCF_044657685.1). Lineage (NCBI taxonomy): Eukaryota > Metazoa > Arthropoda > Arachnida > Araneae > Eresidae > Stegodyphus > Stegodyphus dumicola. Next base: position 46,195,213 of record NC_140779.1, read on the forward strand.
ATAGCATTTCTGTATTTCTAATCATATGTTCCCAGGTACCAGTATATTTTTTGGTAATTCATCGTACAAATATGTACATGCATATATAAACATAAATTTGACTTTTATTAGATTACACAGAACATAATAGATAATAACGCATAGGCACTGAGACTTGAGAAGCTCAGTAGAGAATCTTCAATACAGGAATCTTTTGCTAATAACAACCCAATACGATCAATAAAAAAATATTGCCGTTCATATAACCAGTATATCATTAACATATTGTTGAACCCTCTGGTAATCAATGATTTTAACCAAGCAAGATATTACAGTTGCTGACAACAATAAAAAAAAAAAAAAAAAAAATTCAAAATAAGATGTTCAGCTTCAGCAGAACAGATAACGACGAAATTCCTGAAACGGGCTTTCCATACAACGATCGGACTTCCCGTTATATTATGGTCCTGCACAGTCACGTTTTATCATAGTTGGAAACCTTGAACTAAATCTTATTGTTGACTATTGTTTGACTGTCAGGAACATGACTAAAATGTCCCTCACATTTTATAAGATCACTAGATGAGTACAGAATGCTAACGACATATATATTTCGAAGGAACGAATAAATTTCCATATATTTTCACATGCGTATTTTTAGCATTCCTGCATGTTAAACAAGTATGCTTTTAATCAATAAAACGGTAATGAATTTTGGAAAATAATAATAGTCAATAAAACGGTTCTATAATTTCCTTAGCAACACAGCTATGATCAAAAGATTACCGAACGAATTCTGATGGAAATTGATAAATTAAAGTGAAATTTACCAAGGTATTCAATATTAGACACAAGCAATGAATGAACAAAGCTTTTCTATGATGACCATATCCACAAAAGACCAAATCCTTTGGAAAATTGAGCGGTCTCTTACAGAGGTTTCGCTATATTAATTTATTCCAGAAGAAAAATTACCACACAGACACAGAAAACAACAGCGACAGGAATAAAGAAATATGGAAAGGAAATTGAAGTAACAAGATTTTTATCACATTTTCCGGTTTTCCTAATAATTCACAAAATGTACATACAATTTTAAAAGTCATTTTGAAACTACGCAATTCTAGGAGGTTTCAAAACACGGAACGGATTAGTTGCATGAGATTTTCGAGGTTTTATACCATATATAATGTGAATACAGTTCAGTTTCTCTTACAAAATAGTTCTTCTCTAGGCTTTCACGAAGGCCTTCATTTCAAGGCAGATGGCCATAGTATGTTCTTCACAATTAATAACCATTAATTATTCTGTACTGTAAACTATACCATAATGCATAATCTGCGCAAATAAACACTTCATTCCTGAGGTAAAATGCTGCAAAATATTTTTATAACTTTATCAAAATGACTGACTTAAAACATAGAAATTCTTTAAACTAAAAGAATCTATTTGTGCATTTATAAGAGAAGGAATTTTTCTGCGAATGATTATTAAGTTAAATTGGTTCGTATTTACGTTATGCATGAGGAAAATGACAATACTACCGTGCAACCAGCTCGTTCAATATCTGAAGCCAAATCGAACTGCAGTTTCAGCAGTTTTTTACCAACTCGTAAACTAATGGCTTGAAAGTATGCTAGACTAAATGGTTAAGATCAATATAATTTTCAAAAAATGATATTACAAGCAAATAACCCTTTTAAGCCGCCAGGAAAATTCATAGAGCTGCGAAATCAGAGCAGTGTATATTCAATACTCACAAATACACTGAAATTTTCACGGAAATCAAATCTAAATCAATCACTACTGAAAGTAAGCAGCAGTTCTGAAAACATTAATAATGTTATTGGACATCATAAATAGTCTCCTATTCATACCTACGAACGCGAAATGCAATACGAAACATTTTCTAGAAACGCATTTCCCTAAACAACAGAGGTTTCCAAAAGTTAGAGACAAATTGAAAAATCGCGATAAATGGTTGGTTTTTTATTTATTTATTTATTTATTTATTTTTTTTAAATGACAGAAAACCTCGAGGGTTAGTATGCGCCAAACAAATGGTGAGTAAAATTCAAGACGCATAAACAAGTATCAAATGAATTGATAAAATGAACGTGAAATACTGATGAAGGCATGGAGAAATGACTTTAAAATGTCCAGGCAGAAATGACTGAAAAATGCTCTAACAACAGGTAGAGCAGAATAAAACGTAGTTCAAATTATACGGTAAAACGCGATAAATGGAGAAATGGTAGTCCGAAATTCTTGAAATCTGGATATGTTACAAATAAAAGTAAGCTGCATTGAGACGTATTATGTAAAAGATCGTTTTACGCAATAACGTAAATCTGCTATCGTTTTACGCAATAACGTAAATACAATATAGCTTAAAACCAGCTGTTTAGGAGGGAATCGCTTTCAAATGAGCAGTGGTATTTCAAACAATTTCGAAATAGCTAAAATGTAAAAATGAGTTTAAGGTGACATTTTCCAACAGAAGTGCATTGTAGAGTAATAAGACGATTAGAAGTATGTCAGCGACAGTCTGACATACAAGATAGATAAATGTCGACCGTTTCACCGTAAGTCGGTTGTGGAAGCAACATGTAACTAACTACTGTTTCAGCATCTCAGAAACCTACCAAGAGTTACCACATCTGCAGATGAAAGGTATTTGCGACTTTGTGCCCGTGCGTTGAGCGCCTATGACATCTACAATTAATGTAATAGCATAAGCCATTATCTTTTTTAATTTATCGTAAGAAATTCGCGCTTTTATCATTCGCAATATAAAACTGTAGGTGAATTTTGTAAATAGAATTATTTAAGCTATTATTCCCATTAAACTATATGATAATTAACTTTTATACTTTCAGTGCATTAATTATCAAATCCAGTTTAAATAACAGATGACAATACTTTTATATGTTTGCTCATATTTATATTAAAAAAATCTACTTTTTTCCTTAAATAAAGTCTTAATACATTAAAATTAGGCATCACTAAATAGTCACAGAATATATATTAAAAAAATTAATCTGATTTAGGTGGACGTTTGGCGTCTGTAATTAAGCGGCAATGCCTTTATTATAACTTGCAATTTATTTAACAAAAATTTCTAATCTAATTTAAAAAATCCTCCGTCATCTGTTTTCTTCTAAATAAGTATGAAAATAAAATTAACTGATTTTTCTCTTTTCTTTTTCTTATCGTCAGTAAGCCAATATTTTCTGTGCTCTCGTCAGTACTAATTTTTTGGATGGGAAAGGAGATATGGCGGAATAAGAATATTAATTTCTTTTTCTCGACGCAATAAATTCTTCATTATATAGTCCAACGACTTTTTCAAATTCAAAACCATAAGCATCATTTCTTCACAAGAATTTCATCTATGATTTAGTTTGCATACAAATATAAGTACTGCGTGAATTATTTAACTAATGTTAAACTTTGTTTCGTAAAAAAGAATTTTTATTCATTCAACAATATCGTGCTTCAACTCTTATATAAGAATGATATGTAACCAAACTGTCGGTAAAAATTAACTTCCTTTCTAAGAAATTTCGAGCTAAACCAATACACATGATAAAATTAATATGGTAAAAGCAACTTGTACATTAATAAATTCAATTTCATATTTCGTTTACAAATGCCTAAACTATATAGTATAATAATACTTCAAATGTTCAAAGCTTTTTTCCTACATGAAATTCATCTGACTTGAATCACGAGTTATGAGTTGAACCACACTGAGCAACTCATAAAACATTATACAGTAAACCCCAAGGGAACAATTCCGAAAAATTAAGAGTTCGAGGTTAAAACAATTCATGTTAAATGGAAACTAAAATTTTATTTTTGGAATAGTTTTTTCTGCACATCAACCATTTACAATATATATGTACAAACGTAATTACAACAGTACATTATTATGTGGTCGTATAAAAAAACACTACAGTACTACAATAATTGCTGTACTGTAACTTGAGAAATTGTACTGACTGATCATTTTCTGATGACACACTGCTGTACATTGCATTGTTGCAGACAGGAATGATAACGCGTGGTTAACTTCACGGCCAACCGGACTCATGTACTCCGTTTAACTAGCGGTCGATTTGGATGTTACAGGAAAACATTTTAAAGTGTCCAAGGCGTGTAACACTTCCTGGCGTGTGGGTGGAGTGATATTTTTCTTCTTTCTTCTGATGACATTTCTTGCATTTCAGACGCCTGCACTAACAAACTCCACAAAACTTACACCGGAGTTCGCTACATTTTTAATTAAGAATTATTTAAAGTTTAACATTAGCTGCACTAGCTAATTTTTCAAGAATCAAAAAGCACATCTGAACACAAAATTGCACTTGTTCATTGAAGCACAACGCTGATGCGATGATCGTGATTATGGAGCAATGTTATTCGCGCTGGCTCTGTTTTAAAGAAACCAGTGTAATCTGTGATGTTTTAATTAAACGGGACAGAATATTTCTGAACGCAGATCTAGCAGAGATGCAATAGGGACAAAAACACTTTAAAAGTTAAAAGTCTAATGATACAATGGTCTAAAAAACAGTTCGTAATTCGTGATAACCGAAATTCGTATTAATCGATAAAACTTACATGTATATCGGCTGTCGGGACCGATTTTTTTTCATGTTAAGTAAATTCGTGTTAAAGGGGATTTACTGTAATAGGAAGCTTTAATAATAAAGCCGTTGTGATAAACAGATATTTCTGAAACCGGAAATAAGAATTTCATGTTCAAATGATATACAACTGCTGTTAAACTCTATGCAAGTAAAACGAATTCATCAATATTACAGATAAACATAGTAAATGAAGCTAAATAGGAAACGAATTATTTTTCAGATTATCCACTTTGCTCTTTCGCAGTATAACTGCATAAAAGATTAACACTCAGTATGCCTGTATATAACGTCAGCAATAAACTACATTCGCATGGGTGGAGTACGACCGAAAAAGCAGATTGTTGCTGATTAACAGCGACAGTGAAAAATGGAGACGACAAGTTTTCTAAATAATATTCGTACCAGTAACGGTCATACAATTTCCGTAAACTTCAAATGAAAGGAAATTAATCTGTTCGAAGGGGAAAGAGATAAATAACTTTTCCACTGTGGGTTAACATGTCGTAATTTCTTAGTCGGAGAATTCGCCTTCCATAAATTCATATTGTTACGTGCGTATGGGTTCGTAATGCATTGAATACACATAGAACCGATGACTGCTTGGTAGACTTTATTTTCCCCAAAGAAACATATGGAACTTTCCACAAAAGTGTTCGTACAGCTCTTCTCAATATAAGAGCACAATCAGTAGTTACCACTTGAAATTACTAGGAATATTAAAAACAATGCAGTGCAAAGCGCATCTAAAGAGCGAAGCTCGCACGAAAATCTCTCAATACTCCGAAGTCTCCTATAAACTGAAAAACACTGAACTCAAAACTGACAACTGATGCTCTCTTCGGTCTTATATTCACCCTAGAGGGCAAGAAATTTTCAGTACCTTCCATTTCGCAAATTGACTGGAAGGCATATACGGTTAAAGTTGCATATAAAGGCCGGATACGGTTACAGTTACATATAGGGATCAATTACAGTTACACAGGGACAGGACCGAAATGTCACCAAATGGTCGTCAAGTTTGGCGAATTAAAATAGTCGTCCAAACCATCGCCAACTTGGCGATATCTCGCCCGTTTAGCGAGATAGCCATTTACCTTGATGTTACCTAGACTTGCCCCTGTCTAAAATTTTACAATATTTCTACAAAAGTTCTAATCAACATTTTTACTTTTGTTTAGTCTACATATTTGAGTAATTTTAAATGCGGGCATAAATAAAATTATAAATCAATCACTCTAACATGATTCAAGTCTTTATAGTGAAAAATATGCAATTAACATTAAAACGGCTTTCCATTTTTTGAAAGGATTTTCAAATAAACCCGAAGATTTCTAGGCATTCAGAGAATATCACTTTTAACAAAGAATCCTGATGAATTTCTTTAGTCAGTAATAAATTAATATAGGTAGCAGCAGTAGATTACATTTTGGAACAAGTGCAATTTTAGACATGCTTTGACTCATCGTTTCGAATAATTTTGCTAAATTCCTAGCAATGTGAAACCATGAGAAAGTTTATTTTTCCAGTAAATAAAGATAATTTATAAATATATGAAAAAATGAAGTCCTTGCATCATTTTCACATCTTATTAAAAATTCAAGCGCTTTCTCTAAGTAAGTTTAAAGTTTTCTTTTTCAATATTTTCTTAACACAAATGCGCATATTTATTCTACATACACGTTTCAAATATTATTATAATTATCTAATTATTATAAATAATATCTAATTAATCTAAATAATTATCTAATATAAAGTAACTAAAAGCAAAGTTCAAAAGAAATTAATCAAGAAAATTAAAAGATAACGCAGTAAAATGTTTCGCCAGTACAGAAAATGACGCAGATAAACATTACATTATTACAATTACGTTAAAACACCGGTTCTCAAACTGTTGTTACATTAAAATATTTTTAGTGGTACATATTTTTACACTCCTCCCCAAAAAAAATGTTAAATTGCGCCCTTTTAACATTTTGTTTTAATCTTTACTATTCAGAAACACATAATATTTTTCAAGGTTTTAAATTTTACGACTCTAGCTTTAATGTTGAAATGACGACTTTTCCCACTTCGAACAATTTTTCAACGTTTCGATTTTCAAGAATCGTAGCGGCACTCCATTATACTTATTTATATTTTATTATAAAGTAAAGTTTCATTTAAGAATATAATTAAATAATGTAAATTTAAAGGGCTTTATTCTTTAATTATATACACTCCATTTAAGATGCATCGATTTTTAATGGCGGAATGCTTTTATGGTGGTGCATATTTTTTGTTTCATATTTATGTGGTACACAATTTGACAAGTTTGAGAACCCCTGCGCTAAAACATTAAAGAGATCAAGAATAATGCTCTTAAACTAGCATAGGTTTTGTCTAATGAAAGTAAAGCAATATTTCCTAAACCCCTTTGTGTACGTTACATGTATTTTTGCTTCATAAAACAGCTGGACAAATCGTGGCATACTACAGTCTGCAGATATTATTCAACTGTAACTGTACAAGGTTCTTTCAGAAATATGGCAGGAATCAAAATTCGGTTATTAATGACATAAGTGAAACAGGATAGTCTAGATGCCATGGTAATATTCCATATCTGTTGTATTGAACCAACATATTTAATGAGACAAAGTACTACAGGGATATCTGACTCAAGTGTCATACCTTCATATAGGCCTTTTTAGAAGAAGGCAGGCACGTATGCTTCGGATTAGGTATAGGGGTAAAATCCTAGTATACGGTGCAGCCTCGGCGCGATTTTGAAAATTATCGCCAACACCAAAAATGATCCAAAGAACGTCTATATATATATATACTATACACTATATACTATGTGTGTATATACATAGTATATACACTATATATATATTCTTTGAATGACCTGTTTACTACTCATCGTATATGTCGCGTTTTTACTGCTCATCATAAAGTCGCCCAAAGTAGCCAAATCCCGTGTGCACTGGATAATAGGATTAAACCGGTATAGGAGTTACTCATATTCTTTGCTCAAGACCAGCAGTCTTCTATTATTCCTATTCAATAATATATAACCACAGACATGCCCCCAAAAGGAACAATAACCCCAAGAAATAATGTGAGTATATAGAGGGTGTTCACACATTTTTTGTAACGATTTTTCAAAGATTTATATGTAAACAAACCTTAGAATTTTATTCTCTAATGTGTACAAGTCTGATAGTCCTTTTGTTGAACTATTATATTACTTCTTGATTTCCAAGATAAAAGTCCTTTTCTTAAAACTTCAAGGTTGATTTTATGACACTCTTCCTTTACAATATTCATACTTAGGCTGATCACATTTGCAATAATTCTGAATTAAAATGCTACTGTTTTAATAACTTACAAACGGCATTTTCAGGACTCGTAGGAGATCGATCGTAGGAGCTGTTTCAAGGTCTCTGTGTTCAACTTTAAAGAGATTCGGGCAACTTATAAAAGGGATAACATTCATTTCAGTGAACAAGTCTAGCTCTTGGTTCTCAAGTATTTATTTGTCAAAAGTTTTCTCAGTATACGTAAATTATAAAGACTAGCTTCAACTGGTAGACGGCCGGTTCTTGAATTTAAATAAGCTAGGCCTTGAGATTTATAAAATTACCAGCACAGCCACTCAGATCTATTTTCAGAATACCTTAATGAATAGCAAGAAGAAAGATTTAATCATTATGTAAATAATATTATGAAAAAGAGATCCTAGTTAGAATATCCACATAATGAGAGTTTACTATTTAAACTTACAGCCGGGCAATCCTAGTAAACAGGGGTTCTCAACCAGAAGGACATTTCATAGTTTCAGGGGGGGATGCATCAGACTTTTATTTAGCCTGTTACGTATTTTTTGGTATTCGCCAACATTTTTTATATGTTTTGCTGTTTTGCTTATAAAACACGTAAGGAAATAATCTAAATCGAAATAAATGTGTACGTGTATTTTCAAGTTTTGGAAAGGAGGAGGGGATGATCTTCTAGAAATAGTGAAAGCGGTGCATGGGGCAAAAAATGTTGAGAACCACTGATCTAAAAAGTAACTTCAATGAAGCTTTTTATGCACTAAGTAATTGATAATTTTATGTGTACAGTAAATCTTTTGAGGCACCCACATCTGAAATCAACAAGTATTTCTTACAGCATAAATAAATATCTATACTGAATATCACCTCTCTAAGCAGACCACTTCCCCAGATGGCCAAAATTATTTGGAACAGTGAATGGTCAGATTGGAGAAGGTTCACTGTAAAAGCAAAATATGACCATTTTAAGCTCTATATGTTGTGTCTTGGCGTTAGGAAATCATTGACTTATTACATGTAAAGTGGCTATGCTATTTTTGTAAACAAGTGAGAGAGCAAAACCGGTGCCAGTGTTAACATCAAGCATAAATATATCCAAAAATATGTATAACGTTCAAGGTACCAATTTGCTTGCTGATCAATGTCATCAATAATGCAACTTTGGTAAGTATTTCTATTCGCGTTTTAAAGTTAAAAATGAAAATCATTTAACAATAAAATTAAACACTATCTGGAAAAAATTTTGCGATAACATATTAACACAAACAAAACTTTTTTGAAGGGGGGAGGGAAGATAATTTGTAGTGTACATTGAATAAGAGGCATCTAATGTTTTAATGTAACTGCAAATACATGTATCTTCATGACGTTCCTGTGTAAATGGCATGATTATAATGAGTTTGGTAACTCCAGTATCAGTATTTCATATAGGGAAGAAGCGGAGTTCATTTGAAAACTTGATGGTAGTAACAAATGTGCAAAGGTGTCGGACGTTCGGTGGTGCAATATAAAGAAAACTAAAATGCAGAAGGGAAAGGACTGTCATTTATATTCATCAAGTCACTATGCCTACGGTTTCCGTCTACCTGCCCCACTGCTGAAAGTCGAAGTTTGAATGTCTTCTCGATGATGTTAAAAATTCGAAATACAATGCTAGACTTGGATGCTCCTTCCACCTCACAAGTGTTTGTATGCAATAAAATCATGCTTTCTTCCACATATAATATATATACGAAGTAAATTATTCGCGATTACAGTAATTCCTTGTAGGAAGTAACGTAGTCGCGAAAAATTTCAGACGATTTTTTGCGTGACGTCTGTAGGTACGGTCAGAATCAAACTTTGTTTTTGTCAAAACGGATTGTGAAATGAATGTAGAAGGTTTTTAATTTGTACACGAGCCTGTTATAACATCTAGTTCTGCACTTTTCTTTTTATTGCAATCGGCAGAACCAAACGTATATCATATTAAGCCATTTTTTTTTTCCCGCAGTCGTCGTTCGTAGTCGCATTCCAGTTACAGAAGTGTTTTAAATGACGAAAATTTTCAAACTTAAATTTTAAAATGTCAAATTAAAAACAACAAAAATAACGAAAATAACGAAATCTAACTTTTAATTCGGTTTCCAGATTCCTATACTTGTATTTGGGAAAATTTTATACTCGTTATGAAAAAATAAAATCAGAAACTTGACTCCCGTACGACAAAAATTGACCGGGAAATTTAATTTTTAACTTGCCTTGAGAAATCGGCTAATTAAGTTAGAATAATTCGAGGAAATAAGTTTAAATGAAGTGCAGCAAGAAATGTGTTTAATTTAACAGGCTGTAGGAGGAAGTCATGTGTCCACATCAAATTTTTTTTTAATATAAGAGCGTATAATAAATAATATATACATTTTGTAATATAATATTTTAATAGCCTTTTCTTTATTCGCAAGTTAATGATATCGCTGGCATTGATAATTGCAGTAATTGGGAATCCGTATAAATATTAGAAATTTCAAAACAATGATAGATGATACAAATCATTGCAGCTTTCTAATAAAAATAATGATGTTCAGATGAACGCACAGAACTTTCTTTCGTTGAAAATGCGCTTATTCGGAATGAAATCGAATCCGAGTGGTCTAAAATGAACATCTTTTCAATAAGTGATTGCTAAAGTTTTTCTATAACTGTAATAATCTACATTAACATATAAAAAACGAATTAGAATGATTTAAAGTTAAAAATACAGTTTCCTTTGTCATGCATTCAGATTTCGAACTTTTCTAACGTAATTTTGACAAGGTAATTAAAAGGAACAAAACGCAGGTTAAACTAATTCATAAACTTACAGACGACTAAAGATTTACGTGCAGCTACGTGTAGCAACAGAACCATCGATCGCTATCATAATAGTGTATAACGCCCCGGATTCCCCGGCCTAAAAGAAAGGTCATTAACCAACCGTGACCTTGAAACCGGAATAAGGAAATTGTTCTGGAGTCCAAAAGACAGGTAACGGATCTTACGTTAGTGCTGGAGGCAAAGTAACGAGCAGACAGAGGAAAAAAAAAAAAAAAAAAAAAAAAAAAAACATAAATTTAAAAAGAAATCAAAAATGCCCAGTGAAAAAAAAAGACAACTTCACGAAGAGAAGGAAAAAAGAAGCGACGAGAGAAATCACGATATGTGTCAAGAGAACTTGAACTCGCAGAACTGCAATAACCAAGTGACCTAACAAACCAGGCGTTTGGTTTGTTCCAGGAAGTGGAACATAGGTAGCAGCGTGCGGATGACTTTTTGTCCACCAATTTTGGCTGCAGCTAAATGCTTACAACGGTATGCTTTGGCATGTGGTGATTGCTTAAATCCTTCTCCTTGTTTTGATTTTTTGAATTCCTCCTTCACCCAAGGAAACATTCCAGATTAAAACTATATGTTTCATTTTAAGTGTTTGTTACAGCGGATTTCCCATTATTCTAGTTGTCTTAACACAATACACAATTATACCACAATTTATTGAGATCATAAAGTAATTCATACGCTGCTCACATCAAAGAAAGCACCAATAAAAACTGAAAATAACAGGATGTTCAGAAGGAAAATGTGAATCATAAAAGGAAATTAAATGAATTTACAGTAACCTGAGATATGTCTCAAAATTTTCTTTTCAAGAAAGAGTTTAATAATTTTTAATAGAGAGGTTTAGTCCATTTTTATCATTTTATAATAGCATGTGTCTTCATTATAAACGCTGCCTAAATCGACTTTTTTAAAGGTAAACTATTTTTCTAAGGGAACTTTGAAAAGTAATCCAAGACAACAACATTGCGTTTTAAAAAAGTAGTGATCGCGATTCCGTCAGCTTAGGTTAGGTTGGCTGCAGATAACAGCATACGTGAGCTATCTATTTAAGAGGAGGAACATATTCGCAAAAGACTTTCTTAATGGAACTGGCTCTTATTCATGTTGCGCATGCAGAAAACCATGCAGCCAGAGAAAATGGGTCGAACTATCAGCATTTAGTGACTTTTGCCATTTGGCCTCTAGTGAGACAGTAACTCTGTCAGCAGCTTCAATTTCCTTGTTAGATCGAGTTAACCTCGCACCATTTTTGGACCAATATTTCCAATTAGTCATTCACTCGATCGTCTATATGTCACATGAATTTAAAAATTTCACCCCCTTTTCTAACAAAACGTAAATTTTCGTGATAAAAGCATAACAGTTAAAAATTTTAGTTTCTGGTTTAATTTAAAACCTGACACCTGATCTGATTTTATCACAGTTTCTGTATTAAAATTAAATCACAAAATAGGCTTCAAATCAGCCATTAAATTTCAATGCTAAAATTAACATTCCAAATTAAATACGTCTAAATCTTACTTCGTTTTACAGTCAAGGTTGCATGAATGGCCAGAATTTAAGAGTGGTAAAGATTGCACGGGCAGTAAAACGCCTAGTGCGTGTCCTGAGAAGAGTACGAAGTTCTTTATAATATATGCAAAAGATCCAATGCAATTTGAAAAACAGTATTCGACCAACCAAATGATAAACCTAAAACTGGAAACAGCGCTTAATGCTCTCTAGGGTGCACAAAAAAAAAAAAAAAAAAAAAAAAAAAAAAAAATAAAAATATGGACACTAAATGCTTGTACGGCCTATTAAATGATACCCTTTTTTGCTGTACTTCATTTAAACTTATTTCCCCGAATTTCATTAGTGATATATTTCTCATTCAATCAATTTAGTATTTCTCGCTTCGCGGCAAAGCAAGACTACATAAAAACTTAAAATATCTTCATTAAATATATTCAAATACAGAAAAATCTAAAACACCAAATACATTTAAAAAACAATTTTTACAATCAAAATATAGTTTTCTAAGCAAAATTAAGCAATTCGGCCAACGTGCAGAAAAGCATATCTTTTCGGTGCACACAAATTTAAAGTTAACTTCTTGCCCCACTGGGAAAAAGACACTGAAGTTGGTGCACCAACTAACCTTTCAGAGTTTCAAATGTAAACAAACAGCCGACACGTAAGTCTAGCGCGACTGTTAAATTGTTGATAATTCTGCAACTATTAACTAAAGGCATATAAAAACCTAAACCGGAAAGGTTAGTCGCCATAAGAAGGTTCACTATACTTTTATATAAAATGATGAAGTGTCACGGGAGGAAGGTATCTGTAACAATCTTTAAAGAATGAATCTGGGTTATTTACACTCATGTCTATAAATTAAGGATAATGCAAAATCAGGCAAAGGAATAGTTAGAAGCAAAACAAATTTGACATATTTGTAAAGCTTATTTATTAAACAAAAGGTAAAGAGCAAAAAAAAGATGCTATATGTTTGATAGTATTAAAAAATTAGCGATTTTTTCTGCCTGGAGAAAATTACAAAAAAAAAAAAAAAAACAATATTACATGGTTGGTATAATTGTTAATACATTATATGTCTTCCAGAAGATGCAATACAGTCCGTACAACGCCTAGGCATGCTGAATATCAAATTATCGATCTGATCTTGGGGGCTATTACACCACTCAAAAAGCAATGCTCTCCGAAGTTCCGGTAGACATGTAGCAGGAGGTTGACGGGCTGCAACTCGTCGGCCAAGCATGTCCCACACGTGCTGTACTGGATTCATGTCCGGTGAGAATGCTGGCCAGTCCATACGGGTGATATCCTCCGATTGAAGGCATTCGCTTACGATGTTTGCACGGTGAGGACAGGCGTTGTCATCCATAAACACAAATTGTGCGCCCATGGCGCCCCGAAACAAACGTACATGCTGTTCCAGAATGACGTCCCGATAGATTTGGCTTGTCAGGGTTTCAATTTGAACATGAAGGTCAGTTCTAGAACCCAGAAAAATTCCACCCCAAACGAGCACTCCTGCACCACCGTAACGGTGTCGTTCAATGATGTTTTGTTGGTGGTAACGGGTACCTGGAGCTCTCCACGAGAATCAGACTTCAAGCTAAACCTGGACTCGTCGGAAAACTTCACACAAGCCCACTGTTGCGGTGTCCACAATGCATGCTCTCTACTCCAGGCTAACCGAAGGCGACAGTGAGTTAGTAAGTGAAACGCATCTGACAGGTCTACGAGCATATAGACCAATCTGCCCTAAGCGTCTGTACACGGTCTGCCTTGAAATTGTCGTACCAGTGGCTGAAGAGAGCTGACAAGACAGGTCTGAGGCTGTGCTCCGCCTGTTTCTTTTGGCAGTAACTGCCAAATACCGGTCCTCATTCGGCGTTGTAACTCTGGGGTGACCTGTGCTGTAACGTCTACTCACATTACCATCATCTTGGAATCGTTGCCAAAGCCTGATAATTACACTCTGGGCAATTCCAAGATCGCCTGATACTTCCAGTTGGGTACGCCCACATTCCAGACGGCCGATAATTCTACCACGTAAAAAATCATCCAAATGCGTCCTTTGTGTCATAACTATTCGGTTATTGCACTGAAATGCTTATGAAGCGCCTGCGAAAAATTTTACTCCTTTGCCTGTATTCCTTATATATCACTCTCTTACACTCTCGTCATTGTGATGTACCATCGGTGTCATCTGGTTACTTCCTGAAATTTGCATATGATTGTTGAAGATGTGTGTAGTGATTTTACAGGTGATATATTTATTTTAGAATTCGATTTCGGCGTGACTCCGAATTATCCTTAATTTATGGACATGAGTGTAGATCAATAGTCTGGCAGCCCTCAAAGCAATTTCATGCATCTCCCGAAACCATTCCAATTATGTATTTGTAGCAAATCTTTCAATATTTTAGTAGTATTAAATCCGAGTTTACATATTTTCATTACTATGAAAACGTACCTGAATAACGTACAAGAAAATCTGTTAAGTGGAGCTAATTAATTTACAATGTATTATAAATCTCATTCAAATACGGATTTTATTAACTTTTATTTATCCTTGTTAAAAACACTAAATGTGCTCAGGTACGAACGTTTTCACTAAGAATGATAGCTATGTTTGAGAATTGATTTATGTGTGAACAGCTTACTATCATAGTTGAAAATTAATGAGGAAGAAGCCCGATGATCGATGTCCTTGCAATGCAGGATTTACATATAAGCTGCACAAGCTATAGCTTAGAGCCCCCACTTTCTTGGGGTTTTTTTGCCCCCACCCCAAGAAATCGGATACCTTAGCTTAGGTATTCGAAAAATCCCATTTGGCACTGACATATAATAT
Organism: Stegodyphus dumicola; assembly: GCF_044657685.1. Taxonomy (NCBI): domain Eukaryota; kingdom Metazoa; phylum Arthropoda; class Arachnida; order Araneae; family Eresidae; genus Stegodyphus; species Stegodyphus dumicola. Next base: position 46,210,380 of record NC_140779.1, read on the forward strand.
CTGGACTTATAAAGGGCTGTATATCTCAAATAGCTTACGGCCTTATCAAGTCTAAATCCCGTCTTGATTAAAATTATTTCCAATATTTTTTTCCCAACGTTACTAAATTTATCGGAATTGAAACGCCATAAATTGTAAAGTTGTAAGAAATAAAAAACTTTATAATTTTTTACATATAAACATACACATTTTTATTTATGCGTCAAAGAAAAATTTATAAACAACTTGCTATTATTTATTCTCAAGTTTTGTCCCACTTGGAAAATTTTTTTTCTCAAGTCATAATTTGAAAAATTCTGATATAAAAGATAATTTATTTATTTTTAGTTTAAATTAAAGACAATAATTAATGATAATAATCAAATATGTTAGAATTATATCAGTCTGAAAATTTAATGTTTAGCTTATATAGCAATATATTTGAATTACAAATTGCAATTACTAAAAATGTCTTACAGGTACCAAAACGCAGATTTCAGACAGAAAATAAATACAAATTTGAATATTTTCCCTTTCCGACGTTATTATTAATATTTTGTATGTTATGATAAAATTTAAGTAAAATTTAAAACTTATTCAAAACATTTTTTTATCAAAAACAAAATTTCATTTCTTTTGGGGGGGGAAGGGAAGTTGGCCTTTCATGTTTTTAAACCATGTATTCGGATCGCACACAATCTGAATTTGAAACCACTGATTTAGATCACAGACGCGAGAGCTATTTGCTTATCTGGCTGGCGTTCATGTCAGACATGGGTAAAAACACAAAATTTTAAATGCAGTCTTTTTATCGAGATATGAGCCCGGCTCAATTATCAATGTTCAGCGGTTTTACTGATCGGCTGCTGGAATAGGAAACCACTTATATGAATGAATTGTCCACTAAAATTTAGCAAGCCATTAAACCTAACGCTAGTCCTGATTTTTCTGTTATCTCTGTGAATCCCTTTTGTAGAACAGATATTTCTTTGACAATTCAACAAAATCAATTTTTGTACACATACAATTCGCCTACAGTTTTAGGACGAAGTTCATAAAAAATTGAATGTTAAAGAGAACATTCTTAAATTTTAAATATGTAATCTATAAGTTTGTACAACGCTTAGTACATCTGAACGGCTACTTGACTCCTTCAAAAACACATTTTTTGGATTATTGTTTAAATCTCTTCAGAGCTGTTAAAACTACACCCTTTCACGTGAGACCATACTTCAGGAAAAATAAACTAGTTTGCAGGACCAAATCTGGTGAATATTGGAGGTGATGAGAATTGCGGCATATTTCTTTGCTAGAAATTGCTTAATGGGAATAGACTGACGTGACGGCAGAGAAACGAGGTACTCGATTGAGTTTGGCTCTATATTATCTTCAGAAAGTCTATTCATTAAGTCTTTAATGAAATAGGAAACTCACTCCTTTTCTTCAAGAAGAAATTTCTTGTAAATTACTTCTTTCCAATTAAATAAAGTCAGTAATATGATCTTCACTTAAGATTTCCGAAGCCTAAGATTATTTGGGGATTATGGGCTTTTCCAATCCAAGCAGATGACTGCTTTTTTGTCTCAGAATTATAAGCAAAACACCAAGATCCGAAACTTGTTACTTACCAACACATGCCAACTAAGTTTTTGAAAGGTATCGCACGATCAGAAACTTAAAATGCTTGTTTGATTTTATGCAGTTAATGAATAGCGTCATGGATAAAAAATCGAACTTCAAGAAATAAAATTTTATTTACGCAGTCAACTGTTTATCTTCGATCAGTTTGTTGCAAAGAAAAGGGTAACTATTCTTAATCATCCCTTTACAAGTCAGACTGGAAATCAATGAACTATTTTTCCTTCCTTGCAGCAAAATCTTTCCTTCAAAGGGCACCTTTTGACGTGAAAAATTTATGTAACGTAACGAGGAAGTGAAAGAGTATTCTAACAACTGGGGATTCCTGAAAAAAGCATCCAGTTAGAGGTGAATAATAATAGATATATTGTGTTGAAAAAAAAAAAAAAAAAAAAAAAAAAAAAAATTGCATGTAAAAAGCTTTTACATATAAAAGTTTTTTCTTCAAATTAAAATTTTTAATCATAAATTTGGAATTGAAATTTTGTAGACGCACAGTATATGACGGAGGGAAGACGAATCATGATCATATTAACTTTCGAATGTCCCCGTTAGATTTTAATACATTATTCAAGTCTGAATTTATTTCCCGCAGTTCTGCATGGCGTTCTTTCTAGGAAGATGGTAAATAAGATGATGAAATCAATTGCTAGAGTATCTAACTTTATTAACTGTTTGATAACAATGGCGATAGGTCTATTTACGATTTAATTCTTGGAAAATGATTTACCAAGTAAAACTAATAGGATGCCTTCATAACACTGCCGTCATCTTTATGGAAATCGGCCAATGTTCTCCAAGACAGAAAACTTTAAAAGATGCCGCATATCCTTATGAAGATTAGTTTTGAAGAAAGTAAATTTCAGTGTATGCATTATTGTATCGGGACAACGCTATGCAAATTAGACGTTCGTTTGCTTTATTAATCAGAATGGAAAAATAAAACTTTATTTGGTTAGCAGTGCCTTAGAATAAAAGTGCTCCACGCTCGCGAAGCCCAGTTTTCTTCAAGTTAAAATTTAATCTTCATAATGAAGCGGACAATGGCAGAGCATTCTTGTAATGGTTTTTTATTTTGGACAGCAGCAGTCGATTTGTAAAAGATACCCGCACCATTATGAAGCGGCCCCAAGACATAAGTTGCAAAGTGAATAAATAACAGAAAAAAATTTCAATTTATTATTTATCAGCTTTCTTTTTATTGACCTTTTAAGAAAGCAGCAAGGTATAAAACAATACGTACGAGTCATTTCAGAAACTTCTCGCTCATCTCCATGAAAAATCGCGAAGGCTTTCTGATCGTCATAGAATAAAAATAACTTTGCTTTTCGGTATTAATATTTCCATTTTATCCCTATGTTGGGAACAACCAATCAAATGTGGGATGGCACTAGATATACAACCCTCGGGTCCTTTGTTGAAAGTGAGTAATCCAATATGCAGTTCACTGGGAGCACATTAAATTTACCAAACACAAATCAGATTTATTCAAAACAGAACTTCTAGATATATAACGGAATAATTCATTATAAATTCCTTTAAGAAAATCTACGTACATCGACAAAGAATTTTGAGGTCGTTCCAAGCACACGATTAAATTTATAGTGAAACTAACAGTTTTAATTTAATTTCCATATCCTTTAAACAGAGAAAACGATTCAAATATTAAGTGAAATTTTCCTTAAACTAAAAAAGAAAAGAAGGGCGGATGACAATTAAAAGAGTGAAAGGAGTTAAATTTTATGGAATGTTGAACAAGCATTTAAATTCTTCATAGAAATTAATGAACAATAAATCTAAAATTAATAATAATATGTCTTTCTAAGAATATAGAATATAATACTGCGAAAAAACAAGAAAAGGAATTATTCACAAAATAAATTATTCTGATCTTTAAGTAAATCAGTATCTTAAGTACCTTTAAGCATATTTAGCTTTTTGTAAATTTTTTTTTTTTTTAAGTGCATTTGAAGTGCGCATTTAATTGGTACAATATACACAACCATACTTTAAAAACATACATTTTAATTCTACGAATGGAAATAGGGAATCATTTATACATTTATTATAAAAGTTTGAGCTAACAAGTGAATAATTAATAATCTAAAATAGTTTCAAAATTTCTTAAGAGAAATGCAACACACTATATGTTTATTTGTTTGAATGCCTCACGTTACCTAAAAACAAAGTTAATATGAACCAATTTCCTTAAAATTTCTCAACGGCTGCACTCCTTCTTAAGTAGATAACCCTAGCGATCTTTACAATAATCAGTTTTCTTTCGATAATGACAAATGCCACAGTGATCTCTTACATGTAAGTTACATGAACATAGCATCATATGATTTAAATTTAGACTACTGAACACAATTATTGGCCAATACAATCTCGAATTCATAACTTGGAAATAAAGTGTATTTAACCCTTCATTGTTTTTCTCTTTTAACTTAACAATAAGAGAAGACCATCACGTTCAAATTAAATTTGAGAAAGAACAAACAAGCAGTTACTTTAGTACGCGAATAATTCAATCCAACCATCCAATACATTTTTTCCACGTGAACGCACTAATGAGAACAAGCAACGGATTTCCTACAATCGTATATGTCAGCCCACAGCATTTGCTTTATACCAACCACGCAATTTGCGGCACCACCACGGCATGTCGCATGACCCGGGTTTGCCGGGATAAACAAATAGAACGTAACCATCTGGAAAAAGTAAAAATGAAACAGAACAAAAACTTTTCTAAGAAATATTTGCGGTTCTGTTTGCACGAAACACCTCCAGACATCCAATAGGTTGAACTTCCTCATCTATTGTTAAACAATCGGCTGTCAAGATTTTTCTTTTTTATGCAGAGAGGAGCAAAACGAAATCACTCAAAAAAGTCTGGAAAAAACATTCATTAGTCGGAACACAGTCACACACACCCAGACACCAGTCAAGCGCTAGAAACAATGCGTTCACAAGAGGATTTCCCATAATCCTCATATAATACATTTAGATGGCATGCACTTTTGCTATCTCAGACAAGTCTCAGTTGGTATTACGTGAAAGACGATATTCGTGTGGCCCGAATAACCATGGAAGCGAAAAACATTCGGGAACTGGAAGGACGTCTTCCACATTATATTATAGCTAAGGCACAGATGCCCCTTTTAATTTTTTAGAAAAGACACAAATCGGTACTTTTCCGTTTCGCCCGCGCAAATCTCGCCAAGCAGACTTTGTTAGCGACAACATATAGTATACACATAAAAAATGTTAACAAATATTAGTTCTAAGAATTTTTTATTTTAAAGGCATAATCATTTTAATATGGTTTAAAATTTTGTAAAAAGCCAATAAATAAAGACAATAAATTTGTAAAAAGACATTGATTTAAGAATTTACTATGCTTTCATGGTTCAACAACCTGATTCGCAGTTTGTATCACGTGACCCCAAGTGATCTTATCTTACGTAAACTACGCTACAAAAATCTAATTCTCTCAGTAATTATCTACATTAATTTCAAGTTAAATCTTAAATTAAATCTTATGGAATATAAGTTTAAATGCACGAATTATTTCAATTCGTACAAATAGCTTACTCAGAAATTATGTAAAACCGCAGTGCATTACTTCGCTAGTGCATTCTCATTAGATTTGATGAATTTAACCCTTGATTTTGCCTTTTCTATATTTTCACCTTCGAGTGAGTGGTGTGATTGCATCCTAATTAATTACTGCGAATGGTCTTAGGGCATAATAATAATATGGAACTAGTAAAAATTCTATGTAATTGCATGATAGTATTGAAAGAAACAATCAATCCGATAAGAAATGGCCCCGACTTGTTTTGAAAATGAAGAATAAAGGTTACCACCAAAGATATTCCGTTTGGCATCAGTTGCACCATTACTGGCGGCTTTATCGTTTGCACCGGCAAAACGGAAAAGTACCCACAAATCGCATAAATACTTAAGTTTACATATATCGACATACATGTTTTCAATAAAACGACAAACTTTCATTTTTCCAAATGCGAGTTGCTACTCAGATTACAACGAAAATATCGCTAAAATAATTAATTTTTTCAATTTACACGTTTGATGTAGACTACTTAAATATGAAGCAGACATGTATCATGGAAGAAAGTCAAAGATTTTGAAAAGGAAAAGTATATGAAATGTTAGTTTGAAATTCCAATCCGTATTCTGGTAATTGAAAGTCAATCCTTGATTTCAAATTGTTTATCTAGTTAGCTTTTGAACTCTGCCGCAAACTTGAAACTGTAAATAATAATAGTATACTGTTTTTCCTATGAATTAGCAAAAACTATTTAGCTATATTTCATCTCAAAGTTCATGTTCCTTACTTCCAAAATTAAACAATAATCAAAATATTTCATTGAATATTTTCTCTCCTTTTTGACAAGAGATTATAAAAATGCTCTTAGAACTCCTACCTTTAATTTTCAGTTACAAATGAGAAATCTAATTTTAATTTGTGAACAAAATTAAACGTACATTCTTGATCACAGCAAAAGTAATTTTAACAATTGTAAGAGGTCGTTCCTTCCAATGTTTCACTGAATCTTGTTTGTGATAAGACTGCCCCATAATTTCATAAATAATGTATTTTATGAAAGTGATAATGAAAGTTTTAATAAATGAGGAGAGTGAGAACTATAATGATGGCTATAGTGAATTACAAGATGAAAATTTCGAAGACAATAGCGAACTAGAGAGTAATGATGAAAGTGAAATATTACCAGGATTTCAAAGGTGCACCAAACGCTTATCGAGCAGTTATAGTGAATGTTCCAGTTAAGAATTACCAGGGGAATGGATTTAGAAGGAAAAAGAGAAACTCCCTGATATAGAATGATTTTGTGTATTACCTGAGATATATTCTAAGCGTCTGTGTAGATTAGGTGATAATCCCAAGGTTTAAATTTGAAGGATTATTTTCTTTTTGTTTCTTTTATGAATTTAGATTTGATTTTCAATTCCTATGTATATCATATCGCTCAAATAAATGGATTCTCAGACAAAATCCTTTATATACTATTCTGCACATCAGCAAATTAAATTCCACTCCAAACGCAAGAAGTTTTTTCAAATAAGTCTGTACCTAAGGGGTTAAAATACCTTTTATCAGATAAAAATCTTTTAAGATATAAGAGTAAAAATTAAATTGAAAATTTTATTAGATAAGTAGCTTTTATAACTTACAGAAGAATGTAAACTACAGGAATATTTATTTACATTATAAATGAACAAGTTAAAATTTCTGTTTAAATATTTTCCACTTCAAAAAACAAATATTTATAATAAAATATGAAAATAAACGCTCTTAATTATATGCTTGGGTGTTAATAATATTATGCTATCTCTTTTTAAGCTCTTATTGGCGAATACGCCATCTCCACCTCATAAAAAAAGTAATAATGACTTGTATGTGTGAAGAATGTTGCAAAAATAAGGAAAGCATATAGACTTAAATATGAGATAAAATAAAAGAAAACAAGTTTCTCCACAAATTAAATTTAAGCAGATTTTGATATGCTAACAATTTCATAAATCTCCCAATAAAATTTTAAGTTATATAAAGTAAGTCTTCAAGAAAGTGCAGAAATTGCTATGAATATATGGGTATCAAAATAACAAATTTTGTAAATAAACATTTTTTGTTTACATACCTTGCCATAATTAGACACATACATTTAAAACTTCTTTTATATTAAATTCTAAAAATGACCCTGTGCATCAGTAACTAAATTTGTTTTTGCATATTCAAGCACTTTTTTCTTTAACTGATTAGTAGTTATAAAAATAACTAAGAACAAACTTTCAAGAAAATAAATCTAAACAAAATTATGTATACTTCTAAGCATAAAAATACATAATTACGCTGAAAAATAAGGCCTGCAGTTGAAAGCTCCACAGTTAATAATTTCATATGATAATTAAATCAGGCATTCTGACTGAATGTCTTGAAATGTTACAATATACATTGATGAAAATACAAACTTTGTGTGAAAACTGACTAATGCATAAAAGCAGGATGTCCACTTACAGTAAAATTTTACACTGTTGATAACTATGTTAATGGTGACATGTAACATTAAAATAATTGACAGAAATAATTTTGTAAAGGCCACATTTTTTTTAATGACATCATATTGACCTGAAACAGCTTATTTTATGAACCCAACACTGCAAATATTTTCCCCTATATTTATTATTTGGTGTAAATATAGTTAATAGTATATGGTGTCATGGTGTACGTGAAAAGTACATTCAACTACAGTTTGCTACTTTAAAATAAGAATTTCAAGGATATTTTTGCTTGCCAACTTGCCCCAAAACCATGGCAATGAGAAATGCAGCAGACCTATGTGTCACCTAATATTTTTCTTCACTTCATTTTCACTCAGTGTTTCATTTCGTGAAAAGTAAGCAAATGAAGGCAGATTTGAACTACAGTTTTACATGGAGTGGAAAAAATAACTGACGTGTGGTGATTAGGATATATATTATGACCACAAATGGGGAGGAATGGCAATAGCCTATTTTAAAGAAACAGACTATAGTAAGGGGAAGATCAATGGTTTAAATCTTTGTAAAAATAGGTTTTTTTTGTTTTGTTTTTGTTTTTGTTTTGTTTTGTTGTTTCTTGTTTCAAACTACCTAATGTCTTTGACACACAAACTAAAATGTAGTGGCAGATAATGCTTCACCCACAGATTTGGTTAACTGGTTCTTCTGCTTTACTCATTATCCTTTAAGTGCAGAAAAATACATTATCCTTTAAGTGCAGAAAAATACAATTATTGCATTCAATCAAACAAGCTCTTATGGAGTAGAGACTTAGCACTTCCATCTAGCAAAAATAGGAGATTTATGGTTTTAATCTTTTTAGGGTACAGCTAATTTTTCATACTTTCGGCTCGCAAACACCTATAAATTTGTTTGTACATATTTACACAAACAGACAGGATCATACAATAAGTTATAAATAAATTAAAGTCAATAATGATGGGATTTGTTGATGAACTTTACATGTCTTCTAATATTAGTAAAAAACCGTAAACTTGTAGAGACATTAGGTAATTTTTTAAAGCAGGAGAGATGAAAAATGAGCAATGCCGTCACCAGGACTCGAACCATGGACTTCTCCAATACGCGTCAAACATGGTGACCACTACACCCCGAAGGCATGCTAAGAAGGTGGCAGGAATACTTTATATACTCCTCTTTTAAAGGGTTCCTGGGGATTAGGGGCCCTAATCATCAAATCCTGGTGGTGGAGAATTATCATCCACCATCTTTTAGCTCAAGCGGCACTGTAGAGACATTAGGAATTTTTTGATGCAGGAGAAGTGAAAAATGAGCAATGCCCTCACTGGGACTCAAACCACGGACCTTTCAAATATGCGTCGAGCGTGCTGACCCCTACACCATGAAGACATGCTAAGAAGGAGAGAGAAATACCTTATAAACCTAAATGGATTTTCAAAAAATCTTATAATCAAGAAGTCATAAATGGAAATATTATTTAAAAACCATACTTTTATGTATCAATGGTTCATTAAAATGAGTAGTTGATTTTTTAGGAAGCACTTAGTATTGTTTTAGAGAGAAAGTTTTCAAGTTTAAGAGTATTTTCCTTTCATTGGTTTGTGATGGCAGCATATTATGACTACTCCTTGATGTCAGCCATTAATCAAGTAAGGAGAAACTTTTTATGTGCTTAAATATGTAAAAATTAATTTAGTTACTGTTGTGCAGGGTCCTTTTTCTAGCACAATGTAAATGAAAACCTGCCTCGGTGTTGGAATCAGCCATTCAGACCAGAAATGGCTATAGCATGTTGTCCACTAAGATATTTGAATTTAATAGAGTGCAACTACTACTTGTGGGGATTTGTCAACTGAGATTTTATAGCACCTCTTCCCACTGGTCCAGATGATCTTAAACAATGCATCACAACAGTTACTGCAACTGTTGACAAGGATATGCCAAGATGTATCTGGGAAGACATTGGCAAACACATTGATTACTGTTATGTTTCAAGAAGGTCATAAATAGAAAATTTGTAACTTAACCATGTTAACTAAAGGATATTCTTCTAACAGTTAAGTATTTCAGTCATGCTATGAAAGCGCCTGCTTTGGCAAAAATTTTGAAAGTATTTCTTTCTTTTAGGAGAATTCTTTCATTCTTAATCCCTCATAATCAACACTTACTGATATGATGGTTTGAAAATATTAATATCAGCAGTCATAAAAAGATAAATGGGCATTAATTAGATATGGTTTGTTATGTACTGGGTACTTATGGTTATGTACATCTATTGGATACTCATGATAATATATTTGATCATGTATCAAGAATATGATTCATTTATTATCATTATTTAATGACAGGACTGAATGTAAGAAATATATATATCCTAATTTTCTTACTGTAACTACTATAAAAACAGATGTCTTAAAGTGGTACGCTATTGAAATACCTATATATACAATAGTAAAATCAAAGATTTTTTTCATCCCTAGAAAGAGATGTTTTGATTATTAAGAGTTGTTTCTTAATAAGTACACGTCAAGACAAAGCAAAAAATATAATAAAAAAAGGCTGTGGCTTCTACCAATATTAGTGCAAGGATTATACAACACTTGTTGCATAACTTTAACTGCCAACACCCAGCCTAAATGTTATCGTTTACCTCACAACAAAGTGCTGTGTACCCTCTTCTGGATTAAAGGAAACCTGAAAGAGTAGAAATGATTAGCCTGGTCTAACAAGTTACATTTCCAACTAATTTGGGCAGATGGAAGACATACTAGTGGAAAAAAACTTATAAAATAATGGATCTAAGAAATCAGTAAAAGACTACATAGGCTGGATATGTCTCAGTAGTAATATAAGAGCATATTTCCTCTCACATATAAACAATATAAGATTTGTTCAACTAGCATAAATTAGGACTCTCTTACATCTCCAATCTTTTCTGAATAGTGAATGCTACATTAACATCTTTCCAGTACTGTACTCAATAATGATACATACATGTTTCTTATTATGGGTGAAGAAAAATAATATGCACTCGCAGCTGCACATAATGGTTGTAGAATATTAATCTCAGAGCCCCAAAGAGCCTGCCTGATGATCAGATCTTGACATAATCAAATAGATCTGGGATGCCATGCAATATTTTGTTCAAAGAAAAAAAATGCACCCCTTATGAAGATTAATTCTCTGAAAAACAAAGTCAATAATCTACAAACTTACTCAGATAGTTGTCCAGTCTAATTTCTGCAGTTTATATGCCCTATCTTATTTCTACTGTTCTAAAGTAAAGGGATGGACCTATCAGGTAGGTATTCCAATTAGTATTGCAATTGTATAGCTGAGTCTTTCTATTTTTTGAAGCTCACCATGCCGTATAATACTGCATAGCCTAATAAGTGTTGCCATTCCATGAAGTACAAAAGCTTTCATTTATCATCCATATGATGTAGCAATTTATCTGATATTTAAGTTTGTGATCTCAAATTAAATCTTTTAAATAAAATCTATACATCATTTAACTAGCAAGCATAGCACTTTGAAATGACAGAGATGAAATCTGATGAATATGTAAGGAAGGTAATACAAAACTTCCCAGCCATATTCAAAGTCTCCGACATCCATTGAAATGCAAAACAGAACAATGTTATGATGAAAGACAACACCTTGACAGTTGGTCAGTTCTAAATGCTTTTCTTTGATTTTTCCTTTTAAACCTGTGATTCAGAAACAGTGTTTTTCTGAATTTGTCTGGTTTGGCAGCAGAAATTCACAGTAAACAAATCCTTTACTCTCATCGTAGACAGAGCATTACATTTTTGGTTGAAGCCTAATAATAATGCTACTAAAGAAGGTTCTTTTGGATAATTCCTTGATACTTTTCTTTGCAGCATTACTATGTAGTAGACACTTTTCCTCTTCAGCAAAGAACCATTTAAAGAAAGGAGCTGCTTTATTTCTTTTCAGAAAAGAATCAAAAGCCAAAATTCAAGCAACCGTACTCTGCTCTGTTAAAGTTATGGGGCACTCACACACAGGGCCGATGCTAGACTTTTCACTGCCCAGTGCAATCTTTGCGACTTCTGCTGTCTGATTTCTTTCTAAATTCTATTACTATATCTAAATTCTATAGCTTGATGTGACTCCACTAGTTGCACCAGCTCTGCTCCATACATCACAGCAACTTACAAACACAGTCTTTTTCAAATGATTATGTACTGTACATTTTGGAATAGTTCACAAGCTGTATTACATGGATTTTCAGCAACAGCTTTTTCTAATACACCTTGTTTACAAAGGATGATTATTCGCAGCAGGCATCACATTCAAGGTTGAAATTTCCACACTTCTCAAACCACCTTCGAACTGTGTTATCAGTACTTCATCCATACAAAGCACAAATTTTATGCACAATCTGCATAGCACTTTTTTATTTTAAAATAAAATAACATTAAATTATAAATATGAATTTTTGAGTTCCCCTCTCTTAGCACTTTAATAAAACAAAAATTATGCAATAATATATGCTACAACAATGCAGTGGGAGCATAAAAAACAGCATTTAAACATCCGTTTCGATGAAGGTCTTTTGCTATCAGCAGTAACAAAATAAGTAGAAGAAATAGATTATAGTATATTTAAGGCTGCCTCTTGGATTATCGCTAAGTTGCTGCTTCATTTATAGTAATCTGAGTAGTTGAATGTTATGGAAACCGTATTATGATGTAATCAGTTGTGTGATAGCAGTGAATTTGAATGATGGAAAAAGATTTGGAAGGATTTGTTTGTGTGTTGCATGTTTAGGAAGTATGCTGGTTATTTTGTGGTACAATTTGGAACGAAAGAGAAAAAAGAATTAATTGACTGGTGTGTAAATGAAGGTTTAGTAGTCATTATAAGTATCCTGTTTGTACGAAGGAAATGAGTATGGTCAAACGTCGAAGAATACTGGCACTACAGAGGATATTTTTTTGAACTTATGTGGCAATACCAGTATACAGATTCTAGTTCAGATAATTTTATGAAGTTTTTGGATGCTGTTAAGGAATTTTGTTTCGCTGAAGATATGGAAATTTCTAAATAAAGTAAGTGGATATTTCTTTTGTGTAGTGTTCAGATAAATTTCCTTTTTTATATTATTTCATTGTTTGATTTAAAATGTAATTTATTGAGATTATTTTTTGTTTGGCTCTAGTGTAGAATTGGCTGCTCCTTTGACTTTTTAAGTGAAAATAGATCGATGTGTATGTGGACAAATAAAAGGAGTGTGCAATGCCAAGTTTTTGCACTTCTCTCATGTTTTTTTAAGTGAAAATAGGTCGATGTGCACATGATATCAAGTTTGTGCAATTCTTTGGCTTGTTATTTTGGCTTTGTGAAGCAGAGATTTTTTGCGCAAAAATCACCACTACAGAAAGCCAAAATAGCAAGTCAAAGAATTACACAAACTCCGGTCGTGTTCATATACTGGCAAAAATCACCAATTTTTATCAAGGGGCACCCGTAAATATATTTTTTACCAAAGAAAACACTAGGTGCTGAGAAACTGCAGAACTTTCTGGATGATTCTATATACAGTCAAAAGTTGTTAATTCGGACACCCATAATCTGGAATGATCTATAATCTGGACCTCAAAGCTACAAACTTTCTGCGCATGCGTCGCATTGACACATGCGCATAGGCGTTTACGTGTGAGCGTAAGACCTTTACGGCTGCGAATATGCTTGTGCGCATGCTCATAAAACGTTTACGCATGCGCGTTTAATGTATAACGGACGGTGTAAGCTAAGCTAAAATTATCTAATTCAGTTAATGTTGCAGATTGCGTTGTTCCTTAATCTTCGAATTGGATCCAGCTTATTATTTTTTGCAGACTGTTAGAGCAATTTTATAAAAGTAAGCTTAAACTTTCGATTATATCAAATAGAATTTCCGATATATATTTGTTAATATGTAAAGGATCTAAAGCGAAAGTATGTTTCGAAATTCGAAATCTGTTTATCAATTTCACGCTGCTCGGCGGGGGGAACGCCGCGGCGCGCAATGAATTGGAAGTTGATCTGTCAGCACTATCCTTATCTTCAGGGCAGATGTTTTTATTTTATTTGGCTTATAATTCCTTACCAAATGTAGTATTTCATCCCGATGTGCTCCGTCTTTGATATGATTTAAAACAAGTTCCTCGTCATTATAATTCGCTTCCAATAGTGAAGAAAGTGACAGAGGTTATTGAAAACGAAAAAATTTCGATTGACAAATTAGTCAGTATTCTCGACACAGCAATTATAGGACTTGAACAGCAGAACTTTGTAACTGAACAAGAAATTATGTCTGTTTAATAGAATTAAAGAGAAAGTATTATCACATGAAACGAAGCAACTTAAACAACTTACATTGAAAGAAATGTTTAATAAAGTAAACAAATAAATATTAAGCTTTTTCTTTTTGTAAATTTTGATACCCTTTAGATCATACTTGTTCTTTATTTCATAAATTACGGTTTCATATTTTTAATTTTGTAATTTCTGCATGCCATCTTACCAGATTTAAACTGATGATCTATAATCCGGAAAAATCGATAATCCGGAATCGAAGTCCCGATGAGTCCGGATTAACGACTTTTGACTGTATATACACCTTCTTAATAACTGCTTTGAAACACAAACTCAGATTTATGATAACTTTGTGGCAGAGATCCCCCTACCAATTCTCAGAAATTACATCCTAATGGCTGCTTGGATATATACTGCATTTGCTGTTTTCTTTCGGCACACTTTCTGCTTCAGATATCAAAGACATCATGAGAATCAACATCAGCGCAGTGTGGTGTCCCCGCTGAACTGCCCGAATGTTTTGACAAAATATTACATGGAGCTTAAAATGTTCATACAAGAAATTCAGACATTTTTTGGATTTGGAATTATGAAATTTCTGCATAAATATTTTGAGTTCCTCTGATGTTTCCTGGCCAGTTTATGTGGATACTCCATAGTCCTGATATTAAACGCAGAGATTTCTTTTTCTGAGGTTATATAAACAAAACATCTACTAGCAGAAATCAGCAGCAGTGCAACTGTAGGTGATGATAATGACTTTCTTCTGGAAATTCATAGTAGATTTGCATCTGAAAGTTACCATAAATCTGAAGGCCTATCCTGAAAAGGTTATATCCTTAAAAGATGGATATATAGAACTACTCCTGTTTGCTGGTTAGCTATGTACATTCTAGTGATTACTTTAGTACAAATTTTCAGTAAACCTTTTTTCCATTTACATATTACCCCGTCAATTGAGAAACTGTCACCATGCAGCTTATTTAACACTAAATATTACAGAATAAGCATGCTGTAACAACATACTCATAACATCTGTGTTTTCAGTACTCTTCTGTTATCAAGACTGGATTTAGAAATGTATGTATATATTCCCATGTGTATGTATGTCCGATGTGTGTGTACATACACACATACATATATACATGCACACAATACATACACTTCTGAACCCAGTCCCGATAACAGAACAGTACCGCATTTTCGTTTGATATAATCCCAACTGATTCTCAATAAGCCACCTTTTGTTTTTATAAACAAGGATTATAAATTAACTGTTATTGTTGCATTTTTTCTTCTTCATTTTGAAAAAAAGTTATAGTTTGATACCTGCTTTTTCTAGATCAAGCAGTGGATTACTTTTGAAGTTGTTTGATCTTAACATCAAAAAATTGTATATTAATGGACATGATATGGCCAGCTGAATACAACCAACAAAACAGTAATAGACTGGAAGAATTAGTTATGGAAAGTTTGTACTCATAGCATTCATTCTAAATACGGCTCAAGGTGAAATCACAAAATCGAACGAATAGTGCAAATTGATGAAAGCCTTTTTATGAAGTACAAAATTAAAGTGGGCAAAATTCAGATTGTTTATTAAATAAAGAGGCATCAGTTTCTTCAGAATGCTGCAGGAACACAACTTTCACGGGATCTCTGCCAGCTTTCAGAGTCGTTGCGATTATATGTAAATTTGAAAGCTATTCAATAGGTTTATACCAATGAAATACTCTTCGAATCATAAAAATGATTAAACAATCTGAGATAATAACTGGCAATAACAAATCACCCAATATGTATCGATGATTTCAACTCACACAAAGCATCCACTGTCTTGTATAGTCTGCATTATACAGATAAGTTAATGTTCCAAAGAAATAACATGAAATGGAATACAATTATCAACATACTAAAGCCTAAAATTTTGTTTATAATCATAAAAGCCGTCCAGCCAGGATAGTGGTTAACGATGCTGACTGCCGTACTAAAGGACTCAGGTTCGAATCCCGGAGAAGGCAAGGATGCTTGTAAATGTAGTGTCTGTGTGGCATGGGGGGACTGTAAATATACGACGAGCTGAAAGTCCTCTTGAGAGGGTGGTGGCAAGAGAAGAGGGGTGGGAGATCTTCGGACCCATCCCTTTGGGGTGCTCTCCATCAAAATTGGGGACGGAACTGAAGAGTCATACTGCCATGTGCATGGTGCCCAAGGGTCTTGCTAATGACAGGTGCAATCTTGACTCCTTGCCACAATGAATTTCATGGGCTTGCTCTGATTTCAGAGACCTGATCTGATTTTACTGTCGATCAGGTGGGATAAGTCACAACAAGAGGTACTCTTCTATTATCGGGACTGAATTCAGAAACGCATGCATGCATGCACGTGCTTATGTATGTATGCATGTATATATGTACATATGTTCATGTGTATATATGTGCATATATTATGTTTGTACACACACACACATATATACATACATTTTTGAGTCGGGTTCAGATAACAGAGTACCAAACAATCATAAAGTATTTTTTAACTTTCAGTTATGCACTAGGCAAATAATACTGATACATTCCAATCAATAAAAAGTGTTTTATTATATATCTACTTTAATAATGCATTTTGTAAAAGGCCATATACACAGTACTGTCAGATACTGCTACAGGTTATCACATACTGTACTGGATGATCAGCTGTAATTGTGATGTAGCAGTTTCCATTTAGAAGATACACACTAATTATTCTTTAAATTAATATTTTATTACCTTTTACAGCTTCTTTACTCATTGGTAATAAAAATTTTTCTCCCAGTTAATAAGTTTACATAACATAGTATGAAAAACAAATTCTCTATACACTATTTTATAACAAGGTAAGACACAGCCTACAATGATCATTATTAAAAATGCTTTGTTGTAACATACTGTGACTGAAATATAACATTACATGTCTGTATCAGCAATAATTACATCATTTTCTGAGAATTTATGAAAATTATCAAGTTCATACATTATTAAAAATACAGAAACTATTATATAAATTAAAAAAAATATATATATAAATCTGTTGCTTATCCTGACAGATCTTCCACACAAAACAAAATCAAGACTTTAAATTAACTCCCACGTTTCTAAAATATGTTCTCCTAGCAAAAAAAGTTGCCGACCCCTGCCCTAAACAACTTCAAAATTAAGTTCTATTTTACACAGAAAGGTATATATATATATATAAATTAGAAGCGTGAAATTTAAAGTGTCCAATAAAAATAGAACAAATGCTTAAAAATTCTACACGCTTCACCATTATGTTTATCATAAACATAACTTAAGTAAATCTGATGAAGTAAAATTAGCTTTAATGTAAATCATAAAAAGTATACGTAAGCTTAAATCAAACTTGAATTTCATACTTACGAAAATTTCATAATAAAACAGTTAAATAAAAATTTACACGGATAAGGCTATAAGATGTAATTGTTCTGAAGTAACAATTTTCTGACTTTAATACCAGATTGAAATGATTCATTTTTGTGCATTACCAACACTATCAATGCACTACTGCCAAGTCTAGCAGACGACGTAAACAAACTGAGGGATGAGACATATTGTATAACTGACCTGTAAAGGTCGTCACAATTTAAAAGAACTTACCTTCATTAAAAATGAAGGGAATAAATGCACACACCTCACTGAAGGTAAGATACACAGAAATAATTTTTTGTTGCCTAAAAGTCTTACAGTCACTGAGTTAAACCTTGTTAACGAAGAGAAACCCATAACTCGCCGGAGCCATGCACGCTGCTCACCTCACTTTTCTGCCGCAGTTGATCTTCTGCTATACCGCTGATTGCCAGATTTAAAAATTTTCATCACTGTGAGTTAAAGTAGAAGTGTAAATGTTAGCATTGCAATTAATGCCATCAGGAATAACACTTAGAGAACTGGTACGGTTTTTTGCTTTTAAAATTGTTACAATGTTTGCTTTAAAGAAAAGTAAAAGAATGCCTCTTTAAAATTAACCACAAGACTACAAATATAAAGATATAACGGTCACTTGTCTTTTTATTATTATTTATTTACCATAGATAGGAAAATTTGGGACTTAAAGATACAACATCTTCCACACAATTGTTTCAGGAATGATGAATTATTCACTCTTAAAGAAAGAGAACGGAAAAGTCATAAAATGAAGCTTTACTTCAATTCGAATGAAGTACTAAGATGGAGGTGTGAAGATGTCACCTGCCGGTAGAAAAAGCATTACGTTCGTAAAATTGGTTTGAAGGATAGAGAATCGGGTTCTTAAAGGCCTGATTCTCTGTCCTTTTAACCAATTCTGTGAAAGTACCATTTCATTATGCATGGTGTTTAGAATTTCACACCATTTCATTTATGCATGGTCTATTTGTCAAGTTCAGTGGAAGCAATGCTTCCACTGAACTTGACAAATCATAAAATTTGATATATTGTTAATATCAACTTGATATGAATCATTGCACTTGTTGATTGGAATAGCTGTAAAAGGAAAGTCTGCATCCACGCATCAATATCTAATAATAATAGTTAAAATAGGAGGCACTGGTAATATTGTCGAGCCTGTTTTCGTGTCGAAAAAACAAGTTGGTCGGATCCTTCCACCGAGTGAGAAACAAGGGAATGTTTTTTGGTTGCTGTGCCTAATCGCTCTGCCCAAGCAGAACATAACTTTAAAAACTTTAAAAATCAGAACATTGTTTAAAGTTATTGAAGAAAATATTTTTGATGGCACTATAATAGACCGTTGGAAAGGGAATAATACTGACGGAAAAAAGGAGGCCAGATTTGAATGTGTCTGTATTAACCTTAATATAATTTTATGGATCACAATAATGGTTGTTATACGCAAACTATTGAAAGGTGCAGTGCAAAATAGTAAAATAAACATTGGCTTGGTGAAAAAACAATGGCCATTTATTTTTCAATAAATGGTACCATAATTGCATGTTTATTTATTAAATTTGGTATATGAGTTCAAGATATGTTTTCTTCTTGAAGATGAAAGCCTGACATTATGCTTTTAAAATATAGAGAGAATTGCTTTAGAAATAGCGCCAGTTTAAGAACGAATTTATAATATGAATTTCTAACGAATTTTAAAATTCTAATTTTTATTTAAAGCTCAAAATTTGCAATGATTTGTTATGTATTTTATGTTTGTATTAGAGAAATACCGTAAATTGACAAATGACGGCCTACATGGGTTTTTTGACTAGACTACATTTCTTGTATTTGCTGTTTTCTCATGCTTGGGCTAATTGGATAAACCCAGCCTCATGAATTTTTTTGTTACGTTCATAAATGTTTTAAATGTTACGTTCATAAATTATACATGTTGCCTAAGAAATAATAAAGCAGAAAATGTTGTTATAAATTTTCAAGGGGGAGGAATTTCTCCAACGAAATTTTTTAACTCAACAAACATAAAATGATCTGCAGTTTTTCAATCACTTTCAATTACTGTTACAAAATGAATAATCACTACATTCTAGATGGACGAAATAATCATTCTTTACCACGGGAGGAATGAATTTCTATATAAAATATAAAGTGTTAGAAAACTTCATAAAGGTAAAAAAATTTTCTAAAGGAAGAAAAAAGAAAAACGTTAATACTGAAGATGATAAAAAAAACGTTCTCGACATAACAACAAAGTATATGATGTTATATCGTATACCCTTCGTGAATGCACTTCAACTTGTTTGTTATTCATCTTTGTGATTAAAAAAATTAAACATAAAAGTACTGATAAAAATTCCTATCTTTAACGTAAATACCAGTATGAGACGAAATAAAATTTTTAATGTTATTTTAAAGCTTAATCACTGTTTCTGCAATAATTTTTCTAACCTAATTTTTGTTTCGATGTAATGAGATATGTATACTAAAATAGTAAATAAATAATATGCTAGATTTTGTAGCTAAAAATTTTAATGCAGATTTATTTATTTCTATTCTTCAGATTACACTGATATTTAAACAAAAACGAAACTAAAAACACAATAGGAAAGAAATGAGTTTAATATAGAAGAGCTGAACACTAAATATGAAATTTATCCTGTGGAGGAGAAAATTATATGCATGATTATAACAAAAAAAAAATCAACTGTTGAAAAATGAAATGTTGAGATATCTAATTATAACGAAAGGTTACCTTAAAAAAAGTTTTTAACAAAGTTAAAAAAAACATGAAGGTAGGAACTTTAGTGCGGGTAGTAATTACCACCCAAGTCTACGATTTACTGCCAACGTTTGGTAGTTTTTCAAAGTCTTCGGCCCAAAAACTTGGTGGCCGCAAGTGCAGAAACAGATCAACCTCATTTCGGACGTCCTGTGCAAAATGGAAGATAGCACTAGCAAGATAAAGCTGCAGGTGTGAAAAAGTGTAGAAGTCCGAAAGCGCGATGTTGAGGCTATATGGTGGGTGTAGCAAAAGATACCATTCGAATCCGTACAGAGTTCGGTGAATGCAAACACATGTGGTCTAGCATTATCTTGATGAAACATTACCTTTTTCTGCCGGAACCCAGTTCGACATTTTTCCTTAATAGCAGCATCAACACGGACTGGCATCTCGCTGTACACCTTCCTGTCGATAGTTTTACCTTTTTTCTAGTTATTCTTTGTGGATATCACCACGGCAATCCCGTCAAATACAAAGCAGGATCTTTTGTTAGTCAAATTGCGCTTTGCGACTCTGCCGACAGGTTTACCGGGCGCAGACCAACTCCCCTTTTCAGCCTGTGTTATTGAAGTAAATCCACTTTTCATCACAAGGGACAATCAGGTCCATATTTTTGTCCTTGCATTGATATTCGATCAGATTAGGGAAGGCCTGAATACGTCTGTCCTTATCTACTTGAGTCAGTTCATGCGAAACCCAGCGATTGAACCTGTAAGTCAAGTTTATGCGATGTATAGAGCGACTAATGGACATGGCACTAATGTATATCTCCTTAGCACTAATGTCTATCTCCTTAGTGGTTGCATATTGATCTTCTTCCACAATTTCTCTCAGGCAGACCTTATCAACATCAGTAGGCCAACCAGAGCCCTCTGCTTCCTGATTGTCATAGTCCTTGTTTTTGAACTTTCGGTACCAAACATTTACAGTGTTATATGATACAACATTTAGTACCTAAAGCTGTACGCATGATTTGGAGACATTCTGTAGCTGACGTTTTGCAACAGAACTGGAAGTAAACGATGGTTCTAATCTGGTAGCGTGATAATTCCATTTCAGACACCTTGTACTTAATGATACCGATACTTTTTTTACAGATTTCACAATACAGTGTTCTTAAGCAAGTCTCTTTATTTCAAATGCTAAAAATAATTTCATAAAATATGATTAAACACGCCAACGGGAACTGTTTGAGCCGACGATATTTCCGAGCGTCACATGGATAAGACCATCATCCCCTGGTTTAATTCAAAACATAGAATCAAATAAGGTAGAGAAAACTGTATTAGAAAGGAGGAATAAAGTGTATGTTTTTAGCAAGATATCGCAAATCTGGTTCTGGAAGTTAGAGAAAAGCATATTAATTTCTGAAGGACCGCTTGAATAGAGAATTCTGCTTGTGCTGTAATCATTACAAAGAAATAAAATTAGAAAAATGAGATGCGCATCGCCAGGAGGAATAAGAGACGTAACAATGATGAACGAGTTGCATCTCTTGCGGTAGAAAGCTACTTATTGTAGCAGAAAAGTTATAAGAAGGAAAAGATCACAGATGTAAATCTGTTTATTTGTGATTCTGATTAATACTGAGATTGAATAAAAGTCTTTGCTATTATTTTGACTCATCATTCGTAACTTACATGACAGAAAATATAGCAATATTCAATAATAATATTAATTTACAGATATTAAGAAACTGATAGTTTAAACTACTACAGAATCGGTATAATTCTTTTTTTTTTTTTTTTCCTTCTGGGAGTCAAAGTTAATCTTTGTTCTGATTTGATAACTTTTTAATTTCCCATTTCTAAGATGCATGTATATACGCAGCATGTTTAAGAAATTCTGAATTTTCAAATGAATTTTTCTATGACCAGTAGATCTTGAAACACTGTGCTCTGCGAAGAATAGAAAATGCTAGTGTAACGATAAAAAGCCGAAAGATTAATTTCTAAAGTTAAAACCGGACCTTGTAGAAGACAGTCAGAGGAGTGAGTAATAAAAAATAAATGAAATAAAAATAAATAAAAGACATCTGAAAGGCTTCTGATTTTAACGATCGCCCAATAGGATTTATTAATGTATTTTCACAGTCTAGCAATCTGCTGTTACACTCGCTTTTGCAAACCCATTTCTTTTTGTTGTTTTTAGCTTTATAATTTAGCATGAGTTTCTTCTATTTAATAAAAATTAAATTCAAGAAATATCATCAAAAGCAAATGACATAAAAAATAAACCTTAAAATGAATAAATTACTTAATAATTAGAGGATAAGATACCAAAGGAAAAAAGTGTGGCAAGTACAGTAGAACTCCAGTTATCCGAATCAATTGGGACGGGGCCTCATTCGGATAATCAAACATTCGGATAATTGGATTTTTTCAGAAGAAAAGGTCTACGTACATTTTAATTAATTATTGTATGTACTGTATGTTGAAAATGGAAGAAAAAACTATTTTTTAAAGAGATTTTAATTAATTAAAACGAAAAGGCAATACTTTTACGTACATGTAGCGTACTGAACAGTATTTACAAATGCTGAAAGTCGTTGCTTGCTGAACGTCTCGGTCAAAGTAGGCTGTTTGACTATCTTCATCCATTTTTGGGCAGCCAAGTCGCGCATCCGCTTGACTGTGAGAAGTTGCTTGTGGTCACACTCGGGCTGACGCTCCATCCACTTCAGTGCAGTTTCAAGTCCGGCAAACGTTTTAATAGCTTGTAAGATTCCTATCTTTTAAGTTACTTTTAAGGAACCTTAAGAACTGATAAGCGAATAATCGTTTTTGTTCAGTAGACAGAGAGCAGATACTCGAGAAGAGTTAACTACCCTTTATTATTCCAAATAAAGTTCACAGAAGACTCCTTCTTGGAGTTTACAATAAAGCCTCCACTCGGGCTTGAACTCAGAAAACTAAGAAATAAAACTTAGCTAATGTTTACTAAAAAGAGATAGAAGCTATCAAGATTCTATCAGAGTTGGTCCCTTAACGCTAGCTAACGGCGAAGCTATCAAGGGCCTAAAGTACGGCCGAGCGTAAAAGTAGCTTTAGAGAGAGTATAGCCAAAAGGCTAACGCGCGCTGCATAGAATCTCTGGCTCTCTAACGAAGTCAATAGAACTTACAGTTAAATACTATTTCTCCCCATTTGCATTTGACCTCGATTCTGATAATACGTTCTGGCCGAAAGTTGTAAGCTGAAATTGAGAGGACAAGAAAGTAACTTAATAACTTACATTAACTGTTAGATAAATTAAAATAAACCTTACAAGCTAATGGTCCCGTGTCTGCTTCAACTTCGACACTAAGGTCATCTTCTTCTTCAACAATTTTTCTCTCACACTTTCAATAAGTTCATCATTTAGATTTTGAAACCCAGGTTTTGACGAACCATCCATTCTGCTGTATCCTCAGCATTAACTTCTGAACATCAAGGAATTTGCGAAAGAATGTTTCTGAATTCCTCAAGTGACACGTCATCCTCATCTTCCCCTGTGTGTTTCCTCTCCCTTTTTCTTAAATTCTAAAAGAGATTCGGATAATCAGCGATTCGGATAGTTAGATATTTGAGTTATGCTGTATTTTAAACAGTATTCTTTGAGCTCAGATGAAATTACTCTCTAATTTTAGCTTCTAATGCATTTAAAGTGTTCTTCTTGACGAATAGGCCTTAAAAACTGCGCATTCTAAACAGATCGCATTTTTACATGGGTATTTTCTTCTTCAGCTATTCAATTTATTTTCGACATATTTTTCTCTTCCGAGAAGAAGGGAGACATACATTCAGTATTTAATGTCAGTATATGTATTAAAAACTGCTAAATAATATGTTACAATAAATAACACAATTTTCTATTCATATTGCGATTCAGTTATCCAGGAAAATACCGGAGCTCATGTTATTTGAAACTCGGGTGCGCTTCGACTGGAATTATGATTACTTTAAA
Organism: Stegodyphus dumicola; assembly: GCF_044657685.1. Lineage (NCBI taxonomy): Eukaryota > Metazoa > Arthropoda > Arachnida > Araneae > Eresidae > Stegodyphus > Stegodyphus dumicola. The sequence continues at coordinate 46,234,557 of NC_140779.1, forward strand.
AAGCTGAGAAATAAACGAAAAAGCGTACCGCTGAATTTAAACCTTGGATGCGTCAAGCAGAAAAATTCTCTAAAAGAAAGAAAACGGTTAGTTACTTCTCTTCCTATATTTTCCCGCATTAATTTAATTTAAAGTTTAAATATTGTAAGACCGCGGTACTTATAATCGACCTTTAGCGGCTTTGAGTTTGTATTAAATATCCGGTCGGCAGATGCTTCTTTCATATAACTGTGTGGTTATAAGAGCTCTTTGCTTCGATGCAAGTAACTGGCATTATGAAAATAATCATAAATCAAAGTTATCGTTACTAAACATGTGACTACAAGTACAGGTTCTTCTAAATCTGTAATATAATCTTAGTAGAGATATAGATAACTCCTATATATAATTGTTTATGCTATGGTAATTTTTAGATATTTTTTCGTAATTTCATAATTTTAATTTTTTTAGAATATTAATAACTTTAATTTTAGAGAGTTAAACTTATTTATCGAAGTCTCGATTTATCTTCCTTATATACTAACCCTAGAATTTCTTTAAAAGTTTCTTATGTGGATTTTATTTTAATTTTTTTGAAATTTTCTCATAATAACTTTCTTTTAATTGTTTATTTCTTCTTTCGTTAAAATCAGTGAATAAACTATAAAAATCATATTTAAATTTATAAGTGGTATTTTAGCATTTTTCCTGTTCTTTTTTAATTATTTGTACTATTTTCCCATTTGCAAGCGTAAGTGTATACAACTATTTAACCTAGTAAAAAAATAAAGGGCGGTCAGAAAAAATTTCCCTCCCAAACTAGCGGTCTATCCGCCCAACTAACTGAAATGAAGTTTTAGGTATTATTATTTGAAGGTATGCTCTCGAGACTGTGATGATTTAAAACAATGCAGCTCTTACGGTTACTGTCATAGGGAAAATTATAGTCATAGGTCATAGGTGCTGCCATTCGAAATTTTCGAATGGCAGCACCCATGTTTTTTCTGCGCAAATTTATCAGCTCATTGAAAAACCATGAATGGCATTGGAATGATATACATACGATGGAAACTGCCTGCTTAAAACATTTGCATAGAAGAAATCATTATTCCCCATAATTCCTCATTAGGTATGATGAAGACAGACAGCACTTCGCCGCTGTGGATATTAAGGACGGATAAAGCGTATTTCTCCTTAACTGGGAAAACTTCAAGAACTGACTAGGCTGAAAAAACCCCTCGGAATGTTGCACCAGTACCTTTATACGAAGCTTGGGTGCGGCATCCCAAGAACATTCGTTCTCGGTCCGTACTTCTTGGAAGAGGTCACTTCCGCAGGCATCAAAACTTCAATACAAGGGCTCGATATAAAACAATGCTGCAGAATTACGTAATTGCAGAACTGCAGCAGCGACATTTCATAGATGACTTTGCATGGATGGAAGATGGTGCTCCTCTCTTATGTTGTCATTAGTCCTTTACAGTGCTCTTCTTAGTAAATGTATTACGCCTGCAATTTTAGTCTTATATGTATCGTTCCAAGGCTATTTATGACTCTTCATTGCACTGATCAGTTCGAGCAGTAAAAAAAAAAAAAAAAAAAAAAAGAGGGGTGCTGCCATTCGAAAATTTTGAAATTTTTTTATTGTAACCGTAACCGTGAGAGCTCTATTGATTTAAATCATCACAATTTCCCGCACGTACCTTCAAACAACAATGCCTGAAATTTCACTTCGATTGGTTGAGCGGATAGGGTTTCATATATACGAAAAATATTTTTATGATCATCCTGTATGTTACGTTTTTTAACTCCTTACTTTACAGTCAAAATAAACATGCTGTCTTCCCGATTCTGTTGGCAAGTTATATTTTTTGTTCACTTATTTTGGCTGCGTATTCCTTACGCCCTTCTGGTTTTTAGACTTATATTAAGTTTCCTGCTTTGTTTAAATGTTATTTGAAAAATTTTTTATAGAAACCCCAGGAACATTCGAAAATGATTACCATAAACATTGACACTAATTGCTTTTCTCGTTAAACCTATTCCAACTTATGAAAGATTTCCCAAGAATGCTCTAGTTTCATAAAGTGGAGAAAATTGTGTTATTAAAATTAGTATTCCAGTAAGTACTAATAAATTATACAGCATATCCTTTCTGACAACTCTAGTCATTGGTCCCCCGTAAATGTGACGAATAGACATATTGAGAGATCAAGTTCAGTATCAATGATTATTCACATTCTTAGAAATATAGCTCACTTTCAATTGTCGCCTTCTAAAGGAGATAGTAAAACTGGCTTATGCATTTAAAACTGAGAAATCCTGGAATGATTTGTATCAAATTTGAGACAGAGCTTAGCTATTTAGTCTTCATACGTGCACGCTTTGTTTAAGTTAGACGATCTCCATGATTAAAAGAAAATTTAAAAATTTCAGAGAAAAAATACTTTTAAAGTATAGACAGGCTAGAAATGTCTTAAAAAACTGAAAGATAAAACACAATAATGGTATCGGAAATTAGAAATGAACACTTTCATCATTTAACATTTCAACATTTAGGTCTTGATTTCATTCCGAAGTTATCTATGATAACAATTACAAAAACCTGCCGTTTTTCCTACTGTAAAATGAAGTAGCGTAGTAGCACTGCTATAGGATTCTGCCGTATTGTATACTATTATTCAGCCAACTTAGCGACTAGTTAAGGTCATATCACACTTAAAGACATTTCAAAAGAACAGCTCTATAGAACAATTTTCTGCTTTGTCATGCGATATGAAACAGCCAATCACCACGAATCGTTTTGGGGTTATAATGTAAAGGAGAAATTAGTTCTCCATTACAAATGGTGATTTATGACGAGAGATTTTATGCTGATAGCTGATTGGTAGTTGAAAACAAACAACTTAGAATTTTTTGTGAAAGAAAGAAAAGCATTTTTTTTTTTTTTTTTGTTTTTTTTTTTTTGGTTTTTTTTGTGAAAGAAAGACGCACGATGTTTTTCTTCTGCTTTACCAAGCAGGTAGAAAAATGGTTGAAACAGTTGTTCATCTGAAATAAATGGATGTGTGATAGCAGCTTTAATCTATAAAATAAGTAAACTTAAATTTAAAATAGACAGCTATTGAAATAAAATTTATAAAATAGAAAATTGCAATTAAGAGCGGTTACATAAATGTTACCTGCCCGGTAGGGTACGAACTAAGCGAAATTTATTCGAAGATCCCTCCCCCTCTTATCTAATCCACGAACTGTGCGACGTTTTCCTGTCCCCTCTTTCTAAGAACTTGAATTCCCAAGCAGATGGGTTCTACAAAAAGACATTTATCGCCATTAATGGGACATTTTATTGAGACTGCAAGCCTCTATTTTTGTTTATCAATATTGTAAAAATTGTGCATACAAAACAAATACTAATTTAAAATATGGTGTGTGCTAAAGTAAAAATGAATTTCTATTACACTCATTTTAAAATTTTATGATGCTTAAAAGAATAATGAGGCGGCTCTATTTTATTCTCTGTAAGAATTAAAAACTTTCCAAGTTGTAGATTTTAGCTACTGATATAGATACATATATATATATCAGTTTTGGATAATAAAATTGACAGATTAATGACATAAAACGGATACATAATCAATCTATCAAATATCGGATTTGTACCGCAACTTAAATAAGTTTTCTTGTCTAGAAAAATATTAAAAGAAATCTTCTTAGATAGCAGAATGGTTTCTAAGTTTCAAATTTACCATTTTAGGTAAACAGTTCTAATTTAATTAAAAAAAATCTCTTCATTAAATCTAAAAATTGGATTTCTTAAGTGGTTCCAAAGTCACACTGATATTATGGCAATACACGCCGTATTAAGCTTTCCATTTTTAGTCATTGAAGTTATTTTAAGGTTATTTAACTTTCTTACAAATTTCATATTTTAATACTAGAAACGTTTAAATATTTATTCTGTTCTCCAGTTACTCTAGCTGATATAGTTTGGCATACATTTAATTTCTAATACCCATTAAATTAATAAATTGATAATTATGAGCATCTGCAGAATTTTCATAATTCACAAAAAAAAAAAAAAAAAAAAAAAAAAAAAAATTCGAACTACCTTATATTAATATCTTGGGATTTTCAGTTCCCTTTTAATCCATTCCTTTTTCACATACTGTTGCACTGTATTCAAGTTTTCATATATTGTAGAATTTATATATTTTGTATTTATTTATGCCAATTTATGTTTAAATGATAATTTTTACAAATTCTTGCATCATAACTCTAGTTAACAGACGATGTTTTTAACACCTCGGTAAAGCTTAAACTACAGCATGCAGCTTATTTTCTAACCTAGTTTCAGGCTGAATTATTTGTAAAATTAATTATTTGTTAACAAAGAGGGTCGCTAAATCATGCTAATAATATTTTTAACTGTTGTAATTTACAATGCAAAGAGTTCATGGGATTTATAATATTGTTACGAATTTGGTATTTAAAAAGCTAATGTTAGTTCAATTATAAATTAAAGGGTTTTATTTCTCGCGCAGTGCAGCGCGTGACGAATATTAAAAGAAAGCTAAGCCGGAAAATTGAAAATACAAGAGCGCGTGCATTAAATAAATAAATATCTCTTTTTGATTTCGAGAAAGTACTGGAAAATTCTAGCGCGTGATTTTAAAATATTATAAAAAGAGGAAAACATCTCAGTTTGGAGTAGTTGCTTAGTTTGTTGTTGTTTAGAAAACTGCCGTTGTTGATTATAGCGAATTCGCGGATTAGCGTTCTTTAGCTGTTTTGAATTACGTTCTATTGTACATTTGAGTAGTTAAAAGATAACTACTGTGAGATATTGTGATACTGCATGATAATTTGAGAAAATTTAAGCATTTCTGTTGTGATAATAATAAATTTTTGTTCATTTTTCATCGGACTTGTGCATTCATTTCATAACGAACCCGTACGCACGCAACAATTTTTGGTGTCAGGAGTGGGATTTGAATGCCAATAACAAGAGGGATGGAAGAACAATTGAGACAGCTCATTACTGCTTTTGCTGCTTTCCAAGAAAAGATGGAAGCTGCCCAAACATCTTTTAAAGAAGAAATTAAAGAGAAAATGGATGCTGGTCAAAGGTCCGTTAAAGAAGAAATGTAATTGGGCCAGGAATCCCTCAAGGAAGAAATGAAAACGGCACAGGAACAAATGAAGTTGGGCCAGGAATCCGTTAAAGGAGAAATGAAATTGGGCCAGGAATCCGTTAAGGAAGAGATGAAATCTCTTAAAAATGAGATGAAAGCAGGTCAGGACGAAATGAAAAGAGAAATTACCTGCGTAATAGAAAATAAATTTGAGGCTATGGAAGGCAGAATAGACGCGGTTGAAACTAAAGTTGGACAAATAGAAGAAAGAGTTTCTTCGGTGAAAGAACAAGTAGAAGAAAGAATTTCTTCTGTAAAAGAACATATAGAAGAGAGAGTTTCTGCCGTCGAACAACAAATTGATGATAGGGTTTCTGCTGCCGTCGCCAAAGAAGTTGACAGCCTAAAGAAGTGCATAGCGACGGTAGGAAACAATTCTGAAGGTTTCAAATTTTTATCGATGCCTGCTCGTTCCGTTCTGAAACTATCTACATATGATGGGAAGACCTCCTGGCAGGTGTATAGGACACAATTTTCTATCGTTGCGGATGCGAATGGATGGGATTCCCAAGCTAAGGCCTGTCATCTCGCCGCTTCTCTGAGAGCAGACGCAGCGGATATCCTGCAGACGCTTCCCGAAAATCAAAGGCTAGATTTCGAAGCTCTATCCGGCGCTTTGGAGCTGCGCTTCGGCGAGAAATGTTTAAAAGACTACAGCAGGCTTCAATTAAAATACCGTCAACAGAAGCCCGCTGAATCACTCCAGGAACTCGCCACGGATGTTGAAAGGCTGTCACATCACGCCTTTTCGGAGTGCCCGACAGAAACAAGGGAAATACTGTCCCTGCAATATTTCATCGATGGCATCCGGGACCCTGAAATACAGAAAGCACTGCGAATGGCGGATGTGAAAGATCTGAAAAGCGCTCTGTTGTACGCCATGAAGTTCGAGGCAGCCCAGCAAGCAACTAGTAGAGATCGCTACCCAGTTAGAGCTGTGCGAGTCCATGAGCCAGTGGATCAACTGATGGCTCGTTTAGATGATTTAACCAGACAAGTCGACTCTTTGATACGGAGTAGGAGCGAGAAGAAAGTGGCTCTAAGGTGTTGGAGATGTGGTAGTGAAGGTCACCTAAGACGGAATTGCAGAACACCCCAGGGTACGGAATATAAAGCAGATGATTTTACCAGACAAGTCAGTGGCTTGAGACGGAACAGAAGTGAAAAGAAACTAATTCTAAAGTGCTGGAACTGCGGAGTTGAAGGCCACATACGAAGAAACTGCAGAACACCCCGAGGTACGGAAAATAAGATCATTTATCAGCAACAACGCAATAAACAAATTAGTGACCATATCGTGGAACGGAGGTTGCCAGATAGTGAAAAACCTTGTTTTAAAGCGCTTAAAATTTATACAGTGAGTGGCAACATTAACGGAATGTCCATTAATGGGAATATCGATGGAGTTCCTTGCAATATGATCATTGACACAGGAGCTAATGTTACCATCATTAGGAATGATTTAGCTGAACAGTTTAAAGATAAACTTATTTGGACGCCGTCCTGTGTTACCCTTCAGACTGCGTCTGGTAATAAGATCGACATAACTGGGAAGTTAAACGTAAGCATCACATTTGGAAATGCCGCCTACCATCACACGGCTTATGTGGCGGATATCACAGATCCATGCATACTCGGATTGGACTTTTTAAGGAAATACAATTTTTCCTTAGACTTGAAAAACAACAAACTGCTTTCAGCATCTGATTGCATGACTATCCATCCTCAAAAGGGATCCTCATCTGGAAATGCCGACGCCTTGTCCGAAAGACCCAGCTCAGGAAGCTGCCGAAATCGTGCTAGGGCCAAAAAGAAACGCAAGACTACCGGCTATTCTCCATCACAGATGCTCTTCGGTCGTGACCTTCGTCTGCCTTGTGATCTATTGTTTGGCCGCCCTCCGGATGCTCCTTCATCGTCTGAGGAATATATTCAAGATCTCCAGGTCCGGTTTGAAGTGATGCACAACTTTGCACGAGAGCGAGTCAACTTGGCGACGGAGAAGATGAAGACCCGCTACGACACAAGAGCTACTGAACATCAGTTCCACGAAGGAGACAAGGTGTGATTGTGGAATCCGACTCGACGGAAAGGACTTTGTCCGAAATTACAGTCACCTTGGGATGGCCCGTATACAGTCCTAAAAAGGCTGAATGACGTCGTGGTTCGGATTCGTAAGTCTTCGAACTCTAAACCTAAAGTCGTTCATTACGACAGGTTAGCTCATTACTATGGCCATAGTACGTAATGTAAATAATTGTAAATAGTATCAGACCATGGTCCTTTTTATTTTTAAATGTGTATTTGATTTGATTTGTATTTAGTATCTAATTTGCATTTAATATTTGATTTGTATTTGACTTGTATTTGATAGCATTTGATTTGTTTTATTTATTGCATTTATTGTTCATGTTGTTTATTATTGTAATGTAATGCTTATTAATGCATTTACGCCACAGTTGTAAGTTTGGCTTCCTGTCCAGGGATTGTACTGCCTGGGACGTGCAGTCCTTGGGAAGGGGGCAGTGTTACGAATTTGGTATTTAAAAAGCTAATGTTAGTTCAATTATAAATTAAATGGTTTTATTTCTCGCGCAGTGCAGCGCGTGACGAATATTAAAAGAAAGCTAAGCCGGAAAATTGAAAATACAAGAGCGCGTGCATTAAATAAATAAATATCTCTTTTTGATTTCGAGAAAGTACTGGAAAATTCTAGCGCGTGATTTAAAAATATTATAAAAGGAGGAAAACATCTCAGTTTGGAGTAGTTGCTTAGTTTGTTGTTGTTTAGAAAACTGCCGTTGTTAATTATAGCGAATTCGCGGATTAGCGTGCTTTAGCTGTTTTGAATTACGTTCTATTGTACATTTGAGTAGTTAAAAGATAACTACTGTGAGATATTGTGATACTGCATGATAATTTGAGAAAATTTAAGCATTTCTGTTGTGATAATAATAAATTTTTGTTCATTTTTCATCGGACTTGTGCATTCATTTCATAACGAACCCGTACGCACGCAACAATATAAATCACTTATAAATTTTTCAGCAGTTTTGAAATTAATAGCGGATACTGATAATGTTATATAATTACAATGATTTAGATTGCCATTGCCTTCTTCATTGATGCTTTTATGCGGCATTCCTGATATTTCAAAATGGCCTATAGATAAGATTAACTCATTCACCAAACAAGTAAATCTATAATTTAGCCCACTTTTATTCTTACATGCGTTGTATCTTCTATTTTCTTTAATATATTACTCAGCCTAATTTCAAAAGGTCTTATGATCAAGTGGAAAAGTCACTAAACATTCGACCTGAGTTTCTAATCCCAGAGATCCCCCAGCTCTTTCTTTTTTTGTACTTATTTACTGTGGAAAAATGTATTGTAAAAATTTCAGTTCATGAAGTAAAAATACTTTTTAAATTTATTCTTTTAAAATACCGTAAAACGTTTCACCTCAGTATGTCTCTTTATAAATCCTTTAAATAAGAAAAAATAATTAAAGAAATTAACCCAGTTTCTGTGCTTGATACCTCTGTGCAAATTATATGTAACTTTTTCCAAAAGTTACATATAATTTACATACAGTTTATATGGATATCAATAAATTAAGGATTATTTCTCTATATAATTTTCTTAACATGCTTATTCCAGAATTTTCTTTTCACACTGTAGTGTTTAACTTTATGAGTTTTCTATAATCATTAATTTCTCTAGCTATGGCAACTATATTCATACCTTCTGACAGGTGACAGGTGACGGAGGACGGGGACGCCTGGTGTTTAACGGAGGTAAACAGGCATATGTCCCACGCCCTCCCCTATATAGATACAAGAACTCCCTGGGGTCCCACAAGGGCGCACCGGGAGTTACTGAGCCTTCATGAAAAAGTTTACATGGCCATACAAGGGCTATTCCAGTTTGACATTGGTTCTGTACAGATTCTTATGTTAATGGTTGACCTGTGTGTTCATAGGCCATAATGCATACATGAAACATAACATTACATACATGATATGACATGACATTAAACTTATACATAATACTTGCATGAATTAGTACATACATACTTACACTTCACATGACATTAGACTACACATACATAATGCATGACATTAATCTACACTTATTAGAGTTATAACCTGACTGTATACTACGTTAAGCTAATGGTATTGCGAACTTGCTAAGTTACTTTATAACTGGATTACTTATAGTTTACATTATTGCTATTACTTCTTAAATGACATTATGATATATAACAAGATAGGCACACATACTTTGCCTTATAATCATATATGCGTTACTTAAAATAATACACATGGGGCACGCGCTAATGACTACATTACCGATTACGTTATGTTAAAAGTACACATAGTATGACGTATTACACTCATTGATTAAATTACTTACATTACACTATTACTTACATTACTTACATTACACAGTTACTTATACACTTACATATTTACAATTTTAGACATAACACCTGCTAAGTTACAATAGAGACATAGAATTATTGCGCTGTGTATGCTATTATTCCTATGTTGGTTGGCAGACATCCTGCCCTAGAGCGCTCAGCTGCTGTATAATTTTACATATATTTCTTATCGCAGGTGCGTGTTTGATGATGAACCTCTTGTAAGGTACTATATCCGTAGTGGGATATGGTAGGTGATGGCTCGTCGTGAGGCTACAGTTGAACATGTAGTGGTCGGGGGAGCCAATTTCCCCACACACACACGCTTCTGTCATGGAAATAGCACGCTTATAAAAGAAGGTGGGAAAAGGGCCATGCCCCGTGATATAGTTTACTAAAGGGGGTATGGCCTGTAAGCGTTCTTTATCTACTACAGGGTAGAACTCGAAAGTCCTTCTGCCGGTATCTCCATTCTCCCATTCGTGTTGCCATTGTTAATTCCCTATGTCTCTTAGTTGTCTTTTTAAAAATGACGGCGGGATTAGTGCTGAGACAGCCTGTGCATTATTGTTGATTGCTGCCTCATTGGCCAGTTGATCTGCCATCTCATTGCCTGCGATCCCAGAGTGGCCTCTTACCCATTTTAGCTTGATGTTAGATTGCTGGTTGCTATGCAATGTCTGTTGGATTTGCAGGATTATGGGAGATGTGTGATGATGATTCTTTAATGCCTGCAGCACTGACATGCTGTCTGTGCAGATTTCTGTTCGTGCAAGTTGTATGTCATGTGCGTACTGTATTGCCGCTTCAATTGCTATGGCCTCCGCCTGGAAGATACTATTGTGAGCTGCAAGATGACCTTTCCATTGACTGTGAAGTGTACCATGCTCATAATAAGCATAAGCACAACCCACTCCGTTATCATGTTTGGAGCCATCTGTGTAGAATTGCGAGGCGACTGGTACATCCTCTATTCGCGGCGTAGATCTCTTTGCTATTTTGACGTGTATGCCCGAGTTTTTATGTGCTGGGTGCACGTGCTGTGTGCTGCCTGGTGTTTCGTACTGCAGCGTGCTGAAGACTGTGGTGTCGAGTGCAGCATTCTCCTTTAATCTTATTACCCGCTCATATATTGCTTCTAACTTGGCCCTGATGTGAAGGGGTGTGAGCCCGGTAAGCACAAGTGCTGCATTTGTCGCGGTTGTTCTATATGCCTTGCTAATGTTGAGAGCAAAAGGTCTTTGAATTGCTGACAGGGCTTTTATTTTACGGCTGCTCATTGGTAGTGCCCAAATAGCTGAGGCATAGAGTGCAATCCTTTCTGCAACCGTCAAATAGAGCAGTTTTTGAATGTAAGGGTTCTGCCCCCAGTTTTGTCCCCGAAACTGCCTGGCTTTCTTTGCAATGTTAGCTGTTCTGACTTTGACTTCTTGTAGATGTGGTAGCCAGGTCAAGCCTTGGTCCCACGTGACTCCAAGGTATTTCAACGTTTTGGTGATTTTCAAGTTTCTGCCCATTAGCTTAATACAAGGTCGTCTCGTGGGGTTTGTACCTGGACGCGGTATGACCATGGCCGTAGATTTCTGGGCTGAGATAACGAGTTTCAGCTTTTGGCACGTGTCATAGAATTTGGAGCAAGTGGCGGAGCCGTTCCTCTCCAGTTCGTCTCGCGTACGGCCAGTAACTAGTAGTGCCGCATCATCGGCATACGCCACTACTTTGGTGTGGTCAGGCCAATTGAGTTGCAGTAGCGCATTGAAAGTAATTATCCAAAGCAGGGGCCCCGCGCAAGAGCCTTGTGGGCAACCCCTCTCCTGCTTCTTTGTATAGACACCACTATTGTTTGCGATTATGAGACTTCTTGAGTCCAGATAATCGTTGTAGATGTTATATAGATTCCTGGGGCACTTTGCCTCCCTGAGAGCCTGCTTGATTGCAGGCCACCAGAGGGAGTCAAAGGCACTCTGAAGATCTAGTGATATAAATGCCGTGTGCCGGTTATTGGCTCTTTATCGTTAATGTGGCTTCTGATCTTATCTAGAGCGTGTACTGTAGAGAGGCCAGTTCTGAACCCATATTGGTTATTGCTAAGGAATTTGGTACGGTGAAGGTGGTACTTTAGCCTATTCACCAGAAGTTTCTCGTAAACCTTCCCCAGCGCAGACAATAAACATATCGGTCTGTAGGAGCTGGGGTCTTCTGGTCATTTATTCTTTTTAAGAAAGAATACGACTTGGCCCTTTTTGAAGGCCGATGGAAATATCTGCTGTCTTAGCAATTTATTAAAGAAGGCCTTGAAGTATGTTGGGCAGGCAGTGTATGCGACTCTGATGATTGCATAGTCCAGTCCGTCAGGGCCTGGCGCTTTCTTGAGCGGAAGATATTTGAAGACTTGCTTAATCTCCTCCGTTTCGAAAGGGATATCATCCGGGGTATCTGGGACGTCTTGACAGTCTCTTGTTAGTCTTTATTGTGGCGTGTCATCCTCTGGGTTATCTTCCCTGAAGGCTGCATTCAGATATGTGGTAGCAGTATCTTTTGCTATGTTGCCGGTGGAGGGTGGATTTGTGGTCTTGGCGTACAGATGATCCGGCTTGAAGACTTTAGAGGTTGCTAGTTTGTGCAGTATTCCATATGGATTTGAGTTCTCCGTACAGAACTTCCGCCAGCTGGCGATCTTCGCCTTTAGGAGGTTAATCTTGTACGCTGCTCTTTCCTTTCTGAATGCTGCGAGGATTGTAATCTTTGCTTCCTCGTCTGTCGTAGAGCGTAGACGGCGTCTTAACGCCCTGCACTTCTGCCGTTGTTGGCGCAGTTCTTTCGTCCACCACGCAATACCCTGTAGTCGTTTTTCAGTCCTGGTGGGCAGGTATTGATCACATATGCATCGAATGGTGTCTAGAAGTTGTTCTGTATGGTCATTAAGGTCATTCTGATTATTGCATAGATCCAACGCTTGCTCCTTTTGTTGAAGCGCCTGCGAAAAGGCCCTTGTGAGTGCCTGTATTCTATTCTTTGGTAACTTAAATCTCCTGAGTATGCTAATGCTCGTATCACCTTCTATATTGAAGTAAATATATCGGTGGTCCGAACAACTTTCGTCTTCGGCCACCTGCCAGTCATGGACATTGTTGGCGATGTCCTGGGTAGTGATAGTGATATCCGGCCAGCCCTGATTGTAGGTATTATCAAAGGTTGGCTGTGCATGAGGTGCATTGATAATTTGAAGGCCGTTAGAATTCAGGAAATCTTCTAGCAGTTGCCCTTTAGGGGTGGTGGTGGGATACCCCCATATGGTACTATGGGCATTGAAATCACCACCGAGTAAGTGCGGGATCGATGGGTACTTAAAGCTAATGTCCTCAATGCTTGAAATAGTCTCTTGAATGTCATCTGGAGGGGGGCTGTAAATTGAAGAGATAATTAACTGCATCCTCGCAAAACTTAATAGTATTGCTACGTGGTCTCGCTGTTGCTTTATAATGAGAGGCGACCAGGCTGTGTTGCAGCAAACTATTGCAGTTCTTGGTGCAGGTTCATTTACTGCGGCTTTGCACTGGTAAATCTTCCAGGCAATTGGTAGGCATGCCTCCTCTCCAGTTCTGCAGTACGGCTCCTGTATTAAGAGTATATCTGGCTTATGGGTTACTGCGTGCTGTGCAAGATGCGCCGTTGCGGCTTCTGCCTTCTGCAGGTTTATTTGAATACATTTTATAGAGTCTCCTGGGGTACGCGATGCTGTCAGTTGTTGATCAGGCGGTTGCGGCTCAGTCATATTTTGTGCCTCTTCTGATTGTAGCGACGTACCTGCCGTACGACGGGCAGTTGACATCGTAGGCAGGGTGGTTGCAAGAGATGCTTCTGCCGGTCCTGTAGTTGTAGTCCGCGCAGTTAATGCAAGCAGGTCGTTGTGCACGGCAGTTTCGCACTTCGTGGTCGTCTGTACAGAACGCGTAGTAGTTTCTATTTTTGCAGTTTTTCTGGACGTGGCCAAATTCCTGACACTTATAACACCGCTTGGTGTTAAAAAACTCCGAGATTCTATAGACTCGCCAGCCAATGTAAAGTCTTGGGGTCTGCAGGAGGCGTTTGAAGATAGATGGTTGACACTCAATGACCCACTTGACAGTGTTCCATCTGTCCCGGAGTTTGTAGAGGATTCTGGCTGTCGCTTTGGTGGCATTGAATTCTGATGCTAAAGTACGTTCCAATTCTGTCTCCTGTATATCAACTGAGACTCCGTGTATGGCAATTCTTGGTAGGCGTGTGGCCGGAACTTTTATGTCCACTAACTCTTGGCCTTTATCACTTGTCAGTGAGCTTTGCAGCTTATTTAGATTGTTCTCTGAGTGGCAGTCAACTGCCAGTCCTCCTTTTTGTATGTTTCTTATAGCCGCGACCTTTACTCCTAGCTTTGGCAGTGGGAACACCTCGCTGAGTTTAGTTTTGAGTTCCTGGCTCGTAGAGCAGGTGGCCTCCTTCGGATATATTAGTAGCGTGTGACTTGGCGCTGCCACTTGGTGTTGACTTTTTATCTTCGCTGTAACTGCCGCGTAGGTTTTCTGCTGCTGTACGTGCCGTTGCTGCGACTCCTCGTGTATGCTGTTGTCCTGTTGCACTGTGCTCGGACTGCTGCCGTGTGCGAGATCACAACACAGCACTGTTGAAGTGTTTGTACTTGCTTCGGTTGTTGGTGGCTTGACTATAGGGGTTGGACCCTCAAGTGCTAACTTTCGCAGAGCTTCTAACGCCTGTAGTAATCCTCTCTAAGATTGGTGGGCAGACAGTACTTACCACCTCTATACGTAAGTACTCCGCTTTTGATATGTTCGTGAACTGTATCCACTTTACTCTCGTAGGTAAGGTCAGAGGTCAGTAACACTGTTAAATTTGTGCAGCTGGGAGTTACGTCCCCGTCAATTGGTAATACAGCTTGACGTGGCATGATGCATTTAATTGGCCTGTATTCACTGGCGTTGTCTCTCAGGTAGTCTCTGTTGCCACTTAGAGACACTGAGTACGTGATAATATAGTACTTAGTAATGAAATACACTATACACGGAACACACAAAAACACTGGTTCATTCAATTGCACTTATCACTACTGCACTGGATTATGTTACTGATGCACAGCACTAATACGCTTAGCATTTATATGCACTATACATGGGAACACACAGAATATGCTGTTTCACATATGAAGCACAATGCACGGTAGCACGCACCTGTAGAAATATTAAGGCACTATGCACAAAACACAAAAGTGGTGGTTCACGGAAACCACTATGCACAGTAGCACTTTAGATGTTAGAAATTCACTTCACTATCGCTTAAAAGGCCTTTAACATAATTGCACAATTCACTTCAAAACTCAATCACTATGTGCACTTCACAAAGGCAAATTTGCACATTTCGCGACTAATTTTAACTTTCACAATAACGCTTATGCGCTTGTTGCACTTATCACTTGCACTGGTAGCACTCACTATATCACTTATGCACTATTTGCATTTAACATAATTTGTACAATTCACTTAAAGGCTTATTCACTATGCGCAATTCACAAAGGCAGATTGCACACTTCGCGATTAACTTCCACTTCACTATATCATGTAAGCACTTGTTGCACTTCACTGACTGCACTTCATTTGTGCATTATTTGCTCGTACACTTATTGCACTTCTCTTATTAGCACCTCAATAACACAATACAGACTTAAAATACAAATAATTGTGCTGAACCCTGAATAATGGATATACACTGAGTAGTTGAACCAAACAAGAGCACATTAACACTGAGAAGTATCACTATGAAAAATTATTGCAAATACAGAGTAAGTATACAAGGGAATCCACAAAAATTAAAACATAATGTAAGCATACTATACATTCAATAAAATATAAGCATTCAATAACAACAGAACCTGTGTTCAATAAGAATCGCATCTGTAATTAATCTAATTAATTTACAAATTCAGTTACTGCAATTGAGATGCTCATACCGATTAGAGTGGAAAGTTATCAAATGCTGAAAGACACTTATATGAAAACACACAAGGTATTTTTAAATGTCTGTATATGCAATTAACCTAATTAAAAATACCAAAACACAAGTAGTTACAACTTATAAGATCAGCTAGACAAATTAGGGAGAAAAATCAGATGAAAAACACATATGAAGGCACATTATGTAATCAATATCTCCGAAATCAATTAATCAGTAACTGCATTCAACAATTCATTGTCTGTAATTAGCCAACAGTTATTGACAGTTATTGCTGCTTTACTACTCGTGCCAGTTAGGATAAATAAGATAATCTTATGCTGAAACACACGTTATTCATGCGCAGTATACAGTGGTCAGTTGGACCAATGAATTGTCTTATAATTAATTACATTTAAAGCCTGCCCATGTAACAACCAAATTACTAAGCAACGTGACAGGACATACATAACGGATACATGAATCAACTTAGAATGTGCTGCATACAAATTCAAATAATCTAGTGACTTCTAACCTGATAATTAAGCCGAATTATGAAAGTTAATTAAAGAGCTTACCTTCTTGCTCGGCTCTGTTCTTCTGTACTCAGCATTGGTAAAACATTTGCACAGAGATTACGGAAACACAAGAGCTTGAACACTGCACACGCACTTCACAATTGCAAAATTAAGACACTACGCTAATTAGTCATTAGCATGAACCGTAGCACTGGGATCGATGTTGACACTTGCACTAAGTTGGGAATGGAAAATAAATATGCTAGAAATTTAGAACTCTTTAACTACCAGTCCGATCAGTTCCAAATTTAGATACTCATAATCCCCTCTTAATGACAGGGACAATGCTGCTGGAATTAATTAGCTGACTCAAATAGATCCGGGGATAGCACTCTGGAAAAAAAGCCCCACTCTCGTTAAGTATCCTTTTGTTGTCGCCCTTCGAATGTCGCTCAGCAGGGGGTTGTTGCTTCCGGGCGACCGTTAAGATTCACGAAAGGTCAGAGGTCACTGTTACCTCGTGGTTAAAAAAAAAAAAATGAAAATTATCTAAAAATTCATATCTCTTGATCCAGCTGTCGGAATGTCTTAAAACTGGTATCCTTAGAGTCCTGAGACAATGTCCTCTCCGATGATACCAATTACTAGGCACGTCGGGTGGCGGCGGCTGCTCGGCGGGCGTGAGAAGACATCCTTCAGTGCTAACAATGGGATACACAATGGTCAGCGCTTAATTAGCTCGTAATTAGTAAACCAAGGCACGTAGAAACACAAATGATTATCCTATACCTTCTGACAAGTAGTTATTTAGCCACTATATTTTATTTCGTGTTGACCATCAGTACATTATTCACTTGTTTCACAACGGCAACGGTACCTAGAGCCATCCAATTTTGAATGACGTAATACTACTCGGAATATGGGCATCAGAAAGCCTAAATTTGAAATTTGTTTTATTATCGATTTCCTATTGTGTAAAACCTTAACGAATTTTTGATTAACAAACTGAAGGATTCTAAAGCGAGAAATGGAAAGTTGTACAGAAAAAACATTTTCATCTCCAGCGCGTGAGACTGCGTATCGGAAATTCTAAACATATGCTCAATTTTAAATTATTTTGTGATATTGCTCTTGAACTGAATTTTATGCTTTAAGTGCTAAGAACATGATATTTAATAAAGAAAGATAACACACACAATGCTTAAAAAAAAAAAAAATGCGTTTTTGGACGTAAATTAAAATCTGAACCTTTTCAAAGTGTTTTATATACAGGGTGTTCGGGATAAATTTGACATATTTATAATTCATTATATTTTCCCGTAGGTTGGAGGTATTGACACACACTACTCGTCATTTAAAAGTTTTGCAAACTTCTTCATTCATATACAAGATGTCAGAAAGGATGGATGACTGGAACCCACTTGAATCATGGAAGAGAATAACTTGCATCATGATGATTCGTGCCGGCCATCAAAATAAGGATATTATGACTGCTGCCCAATGCTCCCTGAACACAGTAAAAACAATCAGGCATGAACTAGAGGCTTGCAATGGTGACTACGCGGATGCAGCAAGAAGAAAGATCCCTAGCAGACGATCTGATTGCGTTCGTACAGCAGAATTCTTCGCGAATCTGCAGGAACAGGTGTTGAAGAACCCTGGCATTGGAATTCGGGCTTTGTCACGTGAAATGAATGTTGCAGCCTCTACTATGAAGCTTTTTTTTTTCTCAGTTCATTAAATTTAATAGGTACAAAGCGGATTTTCTTTTCTCTTACGAAACTGTCAAATTTATTCCGAACACCCTGTATATAGTCCAAAGGGGCAATTTATCTTGAAGGACTAATATTTTCTTTTTGGTATTTTGCGTTGGTGTGCTATAAATGTCCGATTCATTTTTCAAATTGTTGCCACCAAATATTATCACCCTGTATTATATTTAAAGAAATTAAATAATGAAGAATCTTCATAAATGTATGTATATTTCTCGCATTGTGATAAAATAACGGTATATAGAGATATCCAATTTTGAATAAAGTACGTTTCCACCCGAATATGGGCATCTGGAAGCCGACATTTGGAATTTGTTTTATTATCTATTTCCTATTTTGTAAAACTTTAAAGAATTTTTTATTAACAAACTCGAAGATTTAAAAGCGAGCAATGGCAACACAGTACGGGGGAAAAAGAAGCTTTTTATTTCCAGCGCAGGGAACTGTGTATCGGAAATTCTAATTCATTGCTCATTTTAAAATTATTGCGATATTGCTGTTATACTGAGTTTTAAGGTTTAATTACGAAGAACATGATATTTAATAAATAAAGGTAACACACAAAACTCTAAAAAAACGCCCCTTTGGATGTAATTTAAAATCTGAAACCTTTTAGATTTTTTTATTCACTTTTGAAAAAAGTGGACGTCAACCTTTTCCAGGAGCAGAAAAGTTGTGTAGAAAGTTTGATGACAATAGCTATAGTAGTGAGTGAGTTATTAGAGAACAAACTCACAGACTTAGGTAAAAGTTATTATTTTAGTCTAGTTTTCCTATTTCTGTTTTTGATAAACATTACCAGCGAAAATAAAGTATGCCGCTTTTAATTTTTTAATAATGATAATTGTTATTAAACTGACTTTCTCTTCACTGATTTTAATCTTCTCTCACATAATTCAATGATCTAAAATATAGTCGAATCTTGATCTATAATTTTTCAAGGGTATAGTGGACACGATGAACGGGGGAAACTATTAAGCCGAGAGAACATTAGACATTGTAAATAAGTAACATAATGTAAATAAATAATATTTAATACTTTCAACGGGAAAACTCTGCAACAATAATCTACTTTTGAATTAAAAATACTGCACTGTGTTCTTGTTAAAAATATTGTACTTGTTACTTGAATTTCGCTTCAGTTTTGAAGACTTAAAAATGCTTTTATGACTCGCATAATTTCCTTTTACGCATAGGAAAACGCTTCAAGATTTAAAAAATTAAGTCTTGATAAAGTTCTATGTATCATGTGTTATTATTTTTTAGTTTTATCCTCTTCCTTGCCATATCTTGTAAATTTGAAATCTTAAAATTAACAGAAAAAAAAAAAAAAATAGTAACAGAAATAAATTTATTGCTACGAAATAACATCCGAAGGAACGCTAATAATGCGGACATGAAGGTGAAAGTAATGTGCGAAGCGTTACTGCATTACTGTGTTGCTAGAGTTATAGAAGGTAACGCAAATAATAAAAATATACTCTGCTTTCTACGTCAAACAAAAGAAAACATAAAAACTTTTCCCATAGAAAACGATCCACGCGGAAAATGCTGCGCAGGGAACCTGATTTACGAACGATTAATGATGTCAGACGATATTCGGGGAAAGATGGATGCAGAAATAAATAACATTATTTATATAGAATTTTATGAGACAAAAAATGGCATATGCTACTTGATTGAAGACGAACAATTCAGGAAAGACATACAGTGTCTCAAAAAAGTGATGGGACACTTGTGCAAAAGGAAACTGCAATAAAATAAATTTAAAAAACATGTAAAATTTTTTGTGGGTGTGTTTCATACTTAAATTTAGTAACAATTAATACATAACATACATTTTCTCAAAATATTAAAATAGTAATTTAATAAAAATACAATTGTTTAGAACGGAGCAAAAAATGGCTCACATAAGTGATGGGACACTTACTTTTCCATCAAATATTTATCCAAAAATTTTACCTCTTAAAATGTTTTAATATTTTGTTGGATTTCCTTTTACTTTTAAAACGTGATTTTATCTTTTTGGGATGGATTCGACTAATTTTTTTGTGATTTCTGGAGTGATTTTACCTCTTTCTTCTTGAAGCAATGATTTTGATTGTTGTTTTGAAGAAATGGTGTGTTTGCGAATTCTTGATTCCAATTATTGCCAAATATTCTCTATGGGATTTAAGCCTGGAGATTGTGGTGGTGTTTTTATTATTTCAGAATAGTTATACAGCAGCCAGAGTCTAAAGTTCAAAGCAGTGTGCTTGGGGTCATTGTCCTGGTAGAATTTAAAATCGTTATGAAGGGTCAATTTTCGTGCTGAAGATTTCAAATTTTGATTTAAAATGTCAATATACTTGTACTGATCCATTATACTGTCAATAAAAACAAGATTACCAACTCCAGCGGACGACATACCCCCCCATACCATAATTCCTCCTCCACCATGTTTTCGGGTTCTGTTTGCGAAATTCTTTCCTGGGTTTTCTCTACACCAAGATTCTACCGTCAGAACCAAATATATTAAATTTACTCTCATCAGCAAATATAACTTCATTCCAGTAATCAGAGTTCTTATTTATGTTGGATTTTGCGAAAGCCAGTCTGAGTTTTCTATTCTTTTCACTTACGAATGATTTTTTCCTGGCTGCTCTACCGTGATGTCCAGCAGATCGAATTACTCTTCTAATAGTCTCAGGATTAACAATTATTCCATATAATGCTTGTAAATCAGCAGCAACTTTAGGAGCACTCGTTCTTCTATTTGTTTTAATATTTTGAACAATAATTCGCTTTATTCATTTGGAGAGCTTTGATGGTCGGCCAGGTCTTCTTTTATCCTGAATCATATGATTCTTTTTATATCGTTTAATGATATTGAAAACTGTTGAATGACTCATGTTAACTGTTTCAGCAGTTTCTCTAATACATTTTTCAAGTTCAATATGCAAATTAATAACTAATTTTCGAATTTCAGGCAAAGTTTCCTTTCGTTTAGCATTCATGGCTGCACAGAGCTAAAAAACACAAAAATTCCAAAACAAACTGGAGAGAAAGACTGCAAACGATTTTATAAAGTATTGCTAATTGCTTTTGAGTAAAAATAAAAACCCCAAAAAATATTTTTATTGTAGTACGTAGTAGTATCTAATGGTGTCCCATCACTTATGTGAGCCATTTTTTGCTCCGTTCTAAACAATTGTATTTTTATTAAATTATTATTTTAATATTTTGAGAAAATGTATGATGTGTAATAATTGTTACTAAATTTAAGTATGAAACACACCCACAAAAAATTTTTACATGTTTTTTTAATTTATTTTATTCCAGTTTCCTTTTGTAAAGCACAAGTGTCCCATCAATTTTGTGAGACACTGTATATACTAGGTTCAACTGTATTTAAATTAATCGAATCACGGGAACTTCTTTTTTCTTGCATTAATCCAAGCTGAAGGAATTATGTATAGTAACCTCAATGATACTTAATGAAATATTTATGAAAATATAGTTAAGGTTTACTCAACAAAAATATTGCGAAGTTACAAACCATTTATTTATGAAAGTGATCATTAGAATATACTAGTAAATTAACAGGAATTTTTTTATAAATTATTCATTTCAGTGATTTTAAAACTTAGTCATTTCATTTTATTTTAGTAACTTTCTAACATTTTAAGGCGATGTTTTTCCTTTTCGTAAAACGATATATTTAAATTACTACTTTGGTTTTATTTTTAAAAGAGGTAACCTCAAAGTAAATTGTCGTATAGTCGTGGCTACAAAGAATTACTCTTCCCCAGCGAAACGGTGAAAAAGATTTAAAAAGGCCGAAAGATTTGATTTCCGGGATTAACCGCAGTCGCAATATGCTTACTTCATACAACGATTCGAATTACGGAAGGACAACGACATTGCGGCTTGAACACTCAATTGTTATTTCATGTAGCCCAATTTTGTTAGTAAATAGTTTTGTTCCACTTCTTCAAATGAGAAAAACGATGACTTATTCAAAGGATAAAGATCTTATTACAATCTTCCTAGTTTGAATATATCATTGCTTTTGATTGCTACTTCCGGAATTTTATGGACGTTCTGAAGCAAGCCTGAAGATATGTGCCATCTGTTTCGCGGTTGCAGGCTAGTATGCAACGTCACTTATTAATAATATAGTAAGCAACCAGTTGCTTTCAAACTTTGTATTTTATGGCTCATTAAAAACAAAATGCATAAAAATAATTATTGAAAAATTGTTCTGCATATTTTTCGAAACCTTTATGAGAATAGAAGATTGTTTAATTTGTTCTTAGTATTGTTGCCTGGAGTAGCAATGATTTATTTGCATTATAGTTCATACTATATGCAGTACTTAAGAGCACTTTCATCTTAAACAAAATCATTCTAAATGGCTTCAGTAAAAGTGAATTTCTCAAAAATACTTTTAAAAACTGGTTGTTCTGTTATGAATGAAAATATTTATTGAAAGTTGCAGTTTGAATTAAAAAAAATCTTAAGTTCTCAGATTTTATATTGTGGTACAAAGAGCGTTTTTTTAACATAACTTTATTTATTAAAAATCATGTTCTTCGGATTTAAACCACATAAAATTACATAGCGATGTCACAAAATATTTAAAAACAGCAAAACAGCATATCTTTAGAATTTCCGATGCACAGTCTTGCACCCTGGAGATAAAAATGTTTTTTTTTTTTTTTTTTTTTTTTCAGTACAGCGTTGCCATTGCTCGCCTTCAAATCGTTGAGTTTATTAATCAAAATTTCGTTAAAGGTTCACAAAATTTGCAAATTCGAAATTGAAAATTCTTGCTTCCAGGTGCCCACGTTCGAGTGCAGCACTACGTTATTCAAAACTGGATGGCTCGGTTCCGTTATTTTTTCACAATGCGAAAAACATTCATGCGTTCATGCACATTCTTCATTATTAGTTTAGTTACTTTAGTTTCTTTAAATATTGTTGCGTGCGTGCGGGTTCATAATAGATTGAATGCACAAGTCCGATAAAGAGTTAAATAAAATTTATTCTTATCACAAGAAATATAACAAAACGCTGGAATTTTTCTTCAAAGATATTCGTACTATATCACAATATCTCAAAATATCACGCTGTAGTTATATTTTAAACTACTAAAACTTTAAATAGAAAGCAATCCAAAGCGCAGAGAAAGCTAATCCCATCTCACCGCAAATTCGCTACAATTAACAACAACAGTTTAGTAAATAACTAAACTGAGATGTTTTTCTCCGGCTTTTTTAATCGATCACTCCGGCTAAGCCGTGTTTAATCGATCACGAGAAAGTTCTGGTAATTTCTGCTTCTCGAGATTTCTGGAAAGCAAAAGAGCAGAATTACGGTTGCAGCTAACACAGTAGTCAATTACATTTATTCAGTTTAAATATAAATTACAAGATATCTATTTATTAAACGTTAAAGGCGCGTGCTCTTGTATTTTTAAATTTCCGGCGTAGCTTTCTCTTAAAATATGCTTCGTGTTGCATTGCACGGGGATGTAAAATAATTTTAATTATCATTCAACTAAATTAGCCAACTAAATGCAAAATCCGTAACAATATAATACATGGCGATAATACTTTATGTCAACAGTCTGAAAAATGAATCAACGCAGAAAGTAAAACGACGCAAAATGCTTTTTCAGGGACTAACGTTCCTTTTGTGCTAAAATTAAAATATATTTAAAAACAATTTTAATACAATAACCTTTTATTTAAAATGGAGATTATAATTAATACATTAAAAGGAGAAAATATATATCGTATGGTTTAATATATATGTAATTATACACATAATATAGTTAAATATACTATATGACACATACTGTAATTATTATACCATATGCCATTTAGTTAAACTGAATGCAAGGACGGCGTTAGGCTGTTAACTGCCCAGTGGTGCAAACCCTACAACTTTTACATTTTTCTGCCCAGTTTCTCTCTAAATTCTAAACGTTTTGCCCCCCCTCCTAAATTCCGTCATCCGATACGACTACACTGGTTGCACTGGCTCTGGCGCTTCCCTGACTGCATGATATATATTATACAAATAACAATTTCTTATATAGCTAATTATCGTATATTTATCATATAGTTAAAGGGTCTATGTACAGAGTTATTTACAACTTTATGTCGCGAATAATAAAAGCATGGGATGCCAATGATAAATTAAGAAAGATAATGCTTATACATTTGACAATACTATTAAATTAATAGATTTCGTTACTTAAGCGCCTCACGCTTTTATTATTCGCGATATAAAATTGTAGATGAAATCGATAGATAGAATTATTTAATCTATTATTTAATCAATACACTATAAATATCTGTTTCACTTTTCAAACTGTTGCCACCAAATATTACAGCTCTATAGTATATTTAAAGAAGTTAAATAATGAAGAATGTGCATGAATGTATGTATGTTTCTTGCGTTGTGAGAAAACGACGGTGCCCAGAGTTATCGAATTTTGAATTCCATAATCCTCCACCCGAATATGAGCACCTGGATGCCCGAATATCGAATTTGTTTTATTGTTTATTTCAGATTTTGTAAAACTTTAACGAGTTTTTGATTAACAAACTCAACGATTTTAAAGTGAGAAATGGCAACACTGCATGGAGAGAGAGAGAGAGAAAACTTAGCGCACGAAACTGTCTGCGGGAAATTCTTAAGATATGTTGCTTTTAAATATTTTGTGATATTGCTGTTCAGCCGCAAAAGGCGCCAGTTTTTCATCGGGTGCCTATCCATGTTGTTTCCACAAGTGGTGACGAAATAAGAATATTTCTACTTTGAATTGTAAAATTTTTGAAAATTTTCGATTATTAGATTCATGTTTTATTTATTTTTTTTTTGTATTATTACTATTTTTAATTTTATAAATATTAAGAAGTTTTCAAAAACCTAATCACAGATTCTATTTATGCAAAAATTTGATTTTTATTTAATGGGATAGCAAATTTTTAAAGATTTTGCATAAAATTTTTAAATTTAATTCTTAAATCACCTTGTTAAAAATATTCAACATGTTTGCTATTTTCCGTAGTAAATGATTGACTCTACTAAAGCCTGCTTCCACAAAATAATAATAATAATAATAAATAAATAAAAAGGTGGTTTGGTAATAAGTAGTTAAGTATGTTTCTTTTAGGTGACATTCAAATTCTAAAAACTTAGTGTACTTATGTGTTTTGAATACCGCTTCAGTTTGTATATATAGGTTTATATCGGTATAGAATTAGTTACAAATTTTATTAATACATTTTTAAAAATCAATAGGAATCTTGTTTATGCGTATCAATTGCCTGTACATATTCGGCTTTCGACTTCCAGTCAACCCCTTTGATCATCACTGACCCTTTTTAAATTTCATCGATCCTCCATGGGTTGAAATTCCGTTGGTCGCCGACCAGGATGGTGGTTAGCGACGCTAACTGCCGTACCGAAGGGCCGGGCTCAAATCCCGGAGAAGGCATGGATGATTGTAAATGTATACAGTGTCTGGGCGACATGGGGGCACTCTAAGTAGGCGGCGAACCGAAAGTTCTCTCGAGAGGTTGTGGTAAGGAAAGAGGGGTGGAACACCCTTGGGCTGCTCTACATCAAAATTGGGGAGCAGAAGTGAGCAAAGTCGTTCTATCTGTATGGTGCTCAAGGTCTCTTGCCGACGACAGGAGCAATCTTGCACTCCTTGCCACGACGAATTTCGTGGGTTTGGGCTGATGTTGCTATCAGATAAGTGAGATAAGTTACAACAACAACAAACTCCGTAGAAATCTTTGATTTAGGGCGCAGAAAATGATGGAGTCGGGCCTGAGCTTAACTCTGTACTTCTGGGTTCAACATTTGAACTTTAAAACACAGAGTAAATATTTTTATTATTTTTTTTAATGATTGAGGCTGGTTAGAACATGGTTCTTCTTGCGATTGGAACTTGCGGAACTCTATAAATCCGGCTCTATTTAGGACATTAACTTTGTTTTGGTAGACTGGTTTTTGCTAGTTTTGTTAAAGTGCTAGATTCTAATGGAACTTAGCTATTCTCTAAAGGCGTTAAAGATAAAAATGGTGTAACGCAAAGGTTTTGTGAAATAATAATTGAAGTTTTGATTTGATTTTCATCTTCTACTAGATTTGTTCTGAAATAATTCTTTCCAGACATCTTAAATTTCAGTTTCATTTAATTAATTTATTTTATAAGGTTAAATGAATGTACTCAATTAATTTAGGACTTCATACTGTCAAGCTTTCATACGTCATCCTACGTGAAGGATAATAAATAAAGGGTGATACAGTAGCGGTATTTCAAGGGTAAGCGTATTTCATATTTAGAGGGGGGGGGAAGAAGAATAAAATAAGGTGAATACATGTTTATTGCTTTCTTGGAAAGACAATTTAAACAATTTTACGCAACAAAATTTTAGGCATTAAATAACTTTCATACGAAGTCTATTTGTGGCACGTAATTCAATGTGAAATGCGCTCAATAATTTTCGACCACCCTGTATTTGCAACACAGAAAGAATGTTTAAAAAAGTTTTAAAGAATTGAATATGAGAAATTTTAGGAACATTTTAAGCATTGTAAAATATTTCTTAAAATATAAATTAACTTCTGAAGTATGCTTCAAGGGGATAAAGTTTATCCGAGAAAATTGATAACTTAAATGATTAAATAACTAAAATTTCTATGTGTAAAAAAGCAGATCGAGAAATAAATACGTAGGCGTTGCAATAAAATTGGAAGTTAAATTTTCATCACTATCTATATGATAAATTAATGTAAAGTTCTAGTTAGGAATTTTGCATTTGAATAGCCGTTGATGCAGGTCCCCTGTTCTGATTAAGCTGATGAAATACATCATAATTTAGTCTTATAAAATATTTTCTTTCTCCTTCCAGCATGCCTTTGTGGGGAAATAGTAGCACACTCGGTGAGTATTTGAGAGGTCCAGGTTCGAGTCCTGCCGAGGGCACATTTTTCGCATCTTCTGCTGCAAAAAGAACCTGATGACTTTACAATCTAAATTTTAAATATACGTGCTGCTCTAAGTCCATTTTTTTAAAATCTTCTGTTTACTAGCAGTATAAAAATACGCATCACTGTGAATGTGTCATCCGAATAGTCGAAAATTTCAGCCTCTTTGGTTTGTTTTAAATAGTGGATTTTTGCAGGATACGTCTTAAACTCTCTTTCAGTATCTCCAAAGATAACAGTCATATAAATCATATCTGGGAACAATAGAGGCCTACCAGCCTCGAGTGATAAATTCGCCGAACACTGGGTTTGACCTGGGTTCGAATTCAAGTAAAACGTTAGCTGCATAGACGGTCTCGTGGTTTTGGCCATGTGTAATGGGGCCATCAGAGGCCGGAGCGGTAAGGTCGTTGAATATTGGTAGTTCAACCTTAGTTCAATATACCAGTATTCGAGCCGGATTCGAGCTGCCAGCAAATGCTTAATCATTGCAGTGAAAATGAAAGTTAAAATTTCATCATTATCTATGATACATTAATGTAAACATCTGGTTAGAAGTTTTGCATTCGAATAGCCGCCGATGCAGATCCAACGTATGAACCGACCGATTCAACTGGCAAATGAGTAGGCTGCATGGGAGATTTTGTGATTTTTACTCATGTATAATGTGGAATACTAACCACTTTCGCTTAGAAAGTCCTCCACGAAGGCATCTCTCCTTTTAGGCAGCTAGCCCTTTTGCCGTAATCAAATAAACAAAACCAAAACTCCATTTACACAGATACTAGCCAATTTTCATTAAAATGACCTCTATAAAGGCATTTTTCCTCTTATTGAAGACATATAGCCCTTATTGGCATAAGCAAATAAACCAAATGAGTGACAATGGTGGCATTTTAACCCCTTCTCGTGCCAATGGGGATAGTGGATCGACAACACAGGCTTGTTAAATATCTCATGAAAATAATCAAGGGCTGTTCTTGCAGTGCTAAGGTCTTGCACTGTATTGTTAAAAACAGTATGTGAAAGGATCATTAAACATGCCAAATAAAACGAAGCAAATAATGAGGTAGATATTGCTCTTCATATTTCCATCAAATGAACACTGGACCGAAGATGCCAGCAGACTATAGTGTACACCATACGGTAACCCGTTCTGAATGTAACAGATTTTCAGCAGCAGCATGAGGATTTTGGAATGCCCAGAATCGTGAATTTGTTTATTAACATGCCTGTTTAAATGGAAGGGGATCTTATCTTAAAACCATGGGTTGTCTATCTTAAAACCTTAGGATCATTTTCCAGAAACTGATAAAAAGCATATTCAAATTAGTTTTCGCAACTGGTAACAGGGTTGAATGAGTTGTATTTTGTACAGATATGCTGACAGGTCACTGTGGTAGACTTTTCTAGTAGACTGTACGACAGGGCCATTTGTTGTGCA
This sequence comes from Stegodyphus dumicola, assembly GCF_044657685.1. NCBI lineage: Eukaryota > Metazoa > Arthropoda > Arachnida > Araneae > Eresidae > Stegodyphus > Stegodyphus dumicola. The sequence goes on from NC_140779.1 coordinate 46,262,864, forward strand.
AGCTTTCTCAAACGTTTTTTGGTACTTCACAACAATACTTCTCGATTTTCTGCAGTACTCTCTAAAGTTCAAATTTTTTTCAGTGGCTTTTACTTTTTCTCCCAGCACAAAACTACTTGCAGTTTCGAATTTCTGCGCTAATCTTAGGACTGTATTTTTGCATGCTCTATCAGGCATATTAAGTTCATTGCAATAGTCTGTTTGAGCTTGAGCCACAAACTTTCCGTTACTGTACTGACGTTTCACAATGGAAATGTTTTTCTGTGAACTGTATTTTTCCATTAGTTCTCTACTAAGGAATAACAGTTCACACAGTTTGCATCACACACAGCTCACCTGAATGCAAATATAAGCGTTAGTCCAAAACACTTTTGATTATACGCGGCTTCTTTTTACTTCCTTCTACGAAGTAAAAAGGAAGTATTGTAATCGCGAAAAGTTTCAGGCATATATTTCAACGAAAATATCCATTTTGACCGCTATCGAATGCAATTTACGATGTTTTTGCGTGATACCTGTACGTAAGGACAGTATAAAAGACTCATTTCCTCCAAAAAAATTATAAAACTACTTTAAAATTAATTCTGAAGAGAATTTTTTGTGGCGTCTCTACGAACGTATGTACGTACGTACGTATCTCGCATAATTCGAAAACGAGTAGCCTCAGAACGTTGAAATTTTGTATATAGGACTGCTATAACATGTAGATGCGCATCTCGTATTTTGGTTGCAATCGGCTGCACCAAACGTATATAAATATATTTATATATATATCCACTCTGTTACCCGGCTCAGTGATCTCAGTTTCTTTACTCTTATATGTTTGTAAATTGTATATTTTTTGCTTTAAAAATGATTGAATTATGTTGTTTTTATCTTCCGGTTAAGCTTTTTATGCCTTTCGTAATTCTGGAAGCAATAGTTGTACAATTATCAACAATTTAAAAGCTGTTTAAGTGCGGTTAAGTTTTAAATAACATGGCGGACATATTTGTTTACATTTGAAACAGCAGAATTGTAGATTTGTTGCCAATCTAGAGAGACTAAGCTTCACAACAACAAAAACAACGCCTTTATTTATTATTGCGAATTAAATCATGCTTAATCCTTTCTGGAATTTTTTCGAGGAAATAAGTGAACGAAGAATTAAAAATTACGAAGATTTACTTCGTAATTTTTAATGCAGATATTTTGAGTTTTTATGTATTTTTGCCTTGTCGCGAAGTGAGAACTGAATTAATTGAATGAGAAATACTAAATCGTCTGTGAAAAACTGTTTCTTTTCTGTTTTGTTTTCTTAATTCAATCCAATCAATTTAAATGAAATTGAAGAAAAAAATGCGTATAATTTAATATTCCGTACAAGGAAGTCATGTGGTGTACACATCAGATTTTTTATTTTTGTCAATCAGTTCCAAACAGCTAACCTGAAGCAACAAAGAAAGCACTAGGAGAATTTTGGTTTCTGTTGCTGCCGGACACAAACATAAACCTTATCAAAGGGATTATGATTTTAATTGCTTTTCCCAACCCTCTCCTTCCTAAAAATACCAAACATTAATACTGGATATTTTAATTTTTATGAACATAACAAATGCTTCCATGTATTGAAACTCACCCGGTACCATGAAATATCACGTGCATCAGCTTATTAAGAAACACATTGAGATCTCTTTTGTGTTTCGAATGATTTTCTTTTGAAACATGATCGCATCATTTGGCTTATGGGAAAGCAAACGTTATCCTTTTGAAAGTTTATATCCTTTTCAAAGTTATCCTTTTGAAAATGGAGATTGATTCTTATATACGTTGTATATGCTGAATATCTTAGAAAAGCATATACATCAATCCTCTGCGCAAAAAAATGACCACATTTTTATGCTTCAGATTCTTATTCTCGAATAAAAAATTCTAAATGTTTTCGGTATCTTCTAAATGTTTTCTTCATATTCAACAAATCCAACGTGGATTATCACTTTTGTACTGTAAGTACTTGCAGAACTTTTAGATATGTTTTAATTCAAAGCACATTGACTAAGAAACACAATAGTGTTTCTTTTTCCTATAATCTCATCTTTCATGAAATTTTCCTGAGAAATCTCTATGTTACGGTAGTTTTAGTTAACTGCATGTTCTGTAAGAAAATTTTTCATGCGATGGTTTTGAATATTTTCAGTTGTCATACGGGCTGTTGCCATTACATCGTGCAAAGAAAAACGATCAGTCATATCTTAGACAATTTTCTCATATTTTAGACCTGTTAAGATTGATTTTTCAAAAGACCACTCTCCTTCGGCTTGTGGTTAAGAATAGTCTAGTTTTATCAACACTGAAAAATTATTGCAGCCAAGCTATATCATTGGTAAACGAACCTCAAATGACTGGCCCATGCTTTCCTTTCGGAAGCTGCTGCATATGAGGCAGGCAAAGATTGGAACAAATATAATTAGAGAAGAAAAAAAACATAGGTATAGGTTTAGAAAGACATCTCATAATGGTAAACTAATCCACAACTCATCGCTGTAGGATGCATTCGTTTTGTAAAAGGAATGTATCATTTAAATTATGGCAAAGCATACTCAAGTAATCCCTTTGAGAAGGTAGACTGATTTTTATTTACTTATAAAGAGTGGGCCATCTAACTGTTGGAATTTGAATCGGCTATAAAAGAAAGCTAATGAATATTTTTTTAAATTATGAGTTTATTAAAATAAGCGGATATTTTCATTAAAGAAGGAAACACATCATTCAAATGACTGCCACGGTTGGCTTGTCAGTACCCCATCTGTTCAACCCAGTTTTTCAGTATATTTTCAATTGTTTGGGCTCCAATCGCATGAATGGCAACTTCGATTTCGTATTTCAAGGCATCAATCGTCTCTGGGTGATTAGCGTAACACTTATCCTTCAGGGTTTCTCGCAAAACAAAAATCCAGCGGGATCAAATCACAGCTCCGAGGCAGCCAATTGACAACAGCATTTCGGCTGATTATTCAATTTCCAAAAACAGTGCGCAAAAGATTGATGGTTATGTTGGCGGTGTGGCAAGTGGCCTCATCCTGGTGAAACCAAATGTCACCCATGTCATCCTCTTCAATTTTTGGAAACAAAAATCCGTTTAGCATGGCACGGAAATGTTTGCTATTGAAGGTAATGGCGTCTCCTTACTCTTTTTCGAAGAAAAATGGCCCAATGATGCCGCCGGACCAAAAACCACTTTGACCATGTTTGATTTTTTTTTTTTTTTTTTTTTTTTTTTTTTTTTTTTGGTGCAGAACCCTGAAGGATAAGTGCAACGCTAACCACCCAGAGACGATTAATGCCTTGAAACACGAAATCAAAGTTGCCTTTCATGCGACTGGTGCCCAAACAATCGAAAATGTGCTGAAAAATTGGGTTGATTGGATGGGGTAGTGTCAAGACAGCCGTGGCAGTCATTTGAATAATGTTGTGTTTCATTCTTAAATGAAAATATGCAATCTTTCTAATAAGCTCATAATTTTGAAAAAATATTCATTAGTTTTTTTTAATAGCCGATTCAAATTCCCAAAAATTAGATGGCCCACTCTATATTTGCTGAACATCATGGAATTGCTACAGTACGCTAAGCGAAAAGCCGACCATTGGATGAAACTGAATTAAACACAGGAAAAACAAGAGTTCCGTGATTTTAACATGAGTCAGCAAATACCGGAGATCGTAAATTCAACAATATCCTTCCACTGGTTAAGCAATATTTCACACTAATTTCCCACATTTGCTCTTAGAAGAAGGAGAACATTAAAATCCTGCATCTGGAAAGAAATTAAAATGATGAGGCAGGAAAAATTAAATATATAGTAACAAGATGTGAACAAAATGTAGCAGAAATAGAAATAAATACAAATATTGAAAGCAAGATTCGAAGCATGCAAGATGAAAAGCAAAGTTAGATCACGAAATGGAATGAAACCGTTAGTACGAAAGTATTTTCATTCGTATAAAACTGTCCCTACAGAACCTTGCACTGACAGTTCGGCTTGTGCACCGTTCGCCATTTCTGGTCCCGAATGAAGTTTTATATAAATAACATTATTAGTCCAAAGGAGCGTTAGCTCAGAAGGGCTATTAATTTCATTTTGGCATTTTACGTCGATTCCATTTCTGCTTTGATTCACTTTTCAAACTGTTGCCACAAAGTATTACTGCCCTGTATTATATTTAAAAAAATTAAATAATGGAGAATCTGCATAAATGTACGTATGTTTCTCGCATTGCGGTACGTAGAGCCATCGAATTTTGAATAACGTAATCCTCCTCCGAATATGGACATCTGGAAACCCAAATTTAGTCTTTGGAATTTTTTTTATTGTCGATTTCACATTTTGTAGCACTTGTAACGAAATTTTGTTTAAGAAACTCAACGGTTTCAAAGCGAGCAATGGCAACACTGTACCGGGGAAAAAAATATTATCTCCAACGAGCCAGAGTGTGTGCCGGAAATTCTAAATATATGCTCGTTTTAAAATTGTTTTGAGATGTTGCTGTTGAATTGAATTTTATAGTTTAAGTGCGAAGAATATGATAACGCAGAAAACATTAAAAAAACGCCCATAATGTAAATGGGCGTAATATAAATGTAATTTATTTATTTATTTATTTCTGAATTAGTTGTTCCCCGAAATGTCGTTTTTACTCATTAATTGTTTGCAAATCACGTTGCCATTACAGCATTTCGCGCATGAATCATTTGAAAAATATTTTGACGATAAGTGTGTATCAATTATTTGAGGTGTTTGGACTATAAATATGAAAATTCAGTAATGTTTATCAAATGTATCGCAGCTCAGTCATTAATGTCATTTCCAAATGTTATTTCATAGCGAAATGAAAAAAAAATTCTGTTACATTAATTAATTTTTGTTTTCAGGAAATTTCGGAATTAGTTCGCAGTTAAGATCTACAAGGCGTAAGAAGACAAAAGATGGCGAGTACAAAAATGATCAAGACAAAATACCAAGCTTCACCAACACTTGATAAAACTTAAAAATTTAAAGCTTTTTTTCTATGCACAAAGTGAAAAACAAAACGCAGCGTGAAACCATTTTCAGTTTCAAAAAGTCAAATTTTCGCCTTTGACAAAATTCAGCCAAGAAGCGAAAGTTAATTCTATGAAGTAGTTTATATTTATGTTGATAGTAGTAAATGTTATTTGTTTACAACATATGACTTATTTACAATGTTTACGTTTTTAATCCTTTTGCAGCAGTCATCATTTTTTTTTCTGTCCTCCGGAAAAAAATGTTGATCGCTCTTGCAGTGTATTAACAGTACTTAATAAGCGTGTAAGAAGAAAATAAGATATAAGAGGGTTAAAGATAAGATACGTAATGATTTTAACAGAGGTTTTTAGTTGATTTAATCCTTTGCTTGAACTTATCCTTAATGGAGTACGAAAATGATATCAGTTGGAACATTAAAATTGCTGAAGCAGTCAGTCTTTTCCTTGATGCTCTATAAATTCATGTCCTATCGTAATTTAACGGAATTATCCTTCTGTACAGCAAAATACACGTATCATCGATTTTTTAATTATCTAACTCAATTAGATCTGATTTTAGCCACTATCAGTGAGCACAAAATATCCTTCAATTTGAAACTGCTTCGTCGAAGAAAAGATTTTAAACTACATGGAAATTTCGTGAAAATTCTGAGTAACTAAAATAACAGAAACATGTCACAAAATCAATTTCACACAGCCTTCTCACATTTTTTGATGAAAATTGCATGAAACTTATTTAATAAAACGTTATGTTTATAAAAGTAACACAACTTCATTTAATTATGTAAGCAAATAGTGATTGCGTAATGAAATTTATCCAGTTTCAAACTGATGGATAACTTTCTTCACTAAATGTCATTAAAACACAGTACATTAAAAAATTCTCTTTCATAAATTTTTTGATATAGTATAAGGCAGTTTATGTTAATTAACTAATTATTATGATTTGAACCTTTAATATAACTTTTTTCTGTAGTTCTCAGCAGAGGCCCACCAGCGGCTGAGCGGTGGCCTCTGCTGAGACCAATAAGCTAATCTAAATAAACGTATAGTCCTCGAGGCTTTGCCATAACCACATAAACCAAACCAGTCCTCACCAGAAGGCAAATTAATTGTTGTGTATTTAATCTGAGGGTTCTCAATGCTGACCGCTTCTTGCTGTTGCTTATATTTCCAGGTCAAACGTTAAAACGCGCCGTTAAATATCTGCACCAGCCATTTTTTTTTTTTTTTTTTTTTTTTTGAGTTGTGAATTTTATGTGTAGTCTCAGACAACGTCATTTAGATTTGAATACGTCATCTGCATTTTAAATTTAACTTTCTGTTATGTTAATTTAAATACCTGCAAGTTGCGAATGGCTCATCTTTCGCACAAGCTGTGCCTTTATGTTCATTTAAGACGTAAAGATGACTTTAAACTTCTCAGGACTTTGCAGTTTATTTGAGATTAAGCGATAGCTCCCTATCAGTCTAGTATGGTCTGCAGGACTTTGACACAAGCTCCTAGATTAGTGTTTCTCAACCGGGGGGGGGATTCTTCCGTAAGGGATATTTCATAGTTTCAGAAGGGATGCTGTCAGCTTTTTATTTAGCTGTTAAGCATTTAGCTTTAGTTTATGAACAAACAAACAAACAAGAAACTACTTTATTCAAATTTGGGAATTTACCAACATTTACTATACTTTTTGTTGTTCCACTCATAAAACACATTACAAAATAAACTAATCTAAATAAAAGTATATGTCAACGGTTCTCAACCTTTTGACTAACGCGTACCATCTAAACAAAAATTGAAAAACTTCAGTACCGCTGCTACATTTTACAAGGATTATAGTTTTCAAATTATGAATAAAAATATTAAAAAAATATATATATTTTGCCATTTGCATTACCTATTGGCTATTTGTATTAAATATGCACACATACAAATCTTAGATTAAAAATTGGGTTTCATTTTAATTATCAAAATAAGTTATAATATTTAAATTCTAAAATTTAGTGTGAAATTTGGGTCTGTTTAAGACAGATCAATTTCTTTATTGATTAATTCCTTATTTCACTTATCTTTAAACTAAAATTAGGATCCACTTTTAATTTTCTGTATTTATTTTTCAAATATAATACGGAAGAAAATCCTTGTTCACAAAAATAGGTTGTGAAAAAAGGTAATAAAAATTTGATAGCTGTATTTGAGACGCCTTTAAATTTTTTTTTTTTCCGTTCAGCCAAAAGTTAACAAATATGTTATTTTTCAAATTTTCAGTTCGAGTTCGATCACAGAAAATTTATATCAATTGTTCTTTTTCTTCATGAGATTTTTTTTATCTTAATAGTTAAATATACTACATTTCTTTTGCGTACCACCTATTTTTCTCTTGCCCCGTATGAGGGGATAGGGTGATCTTCTAGCAATGGGGAAAGGGGTGCTCGGGGCAATAAAAGTTGAGAATCCCTGTTGCCTGTTGAGAACCCTACAATAGTTTTTATTATATTATACTGCATTAAAGATCCTGGAATGAAATATAACACATTTCCGCCATTAATATGTACAAAATATGATGTGTATACCACATGACTTCCTTGTACGGAATATTAAATTATACTAATTTTTTCTTGCATTTCGTTTAAACTTATTTCCTCGAATTTCATTAGAGGTAGATATCTCATTCAATTAATTCAGTTCTTTTTTCGCGACAAGGCAAAAATACACAAAACCTCAAAATATCTTTATTAAAATTTGAAAAGAAAAAAGAAAAAGAGAAAAGAAGAAGTAAGTAAGGTGGGATCCAACTCATCAGCAAGAAGACATAGTATTCTACCAAGTATTCTAATACATGAAAAACAGCAAAGTAAAAAATCTAAGATTCTAAGGCATTGATCTGAATGTAGAAATTAAAAGTTAAGAAAGTAAATTCGCAAAGATTAATCTCTCTTGTTTGGAATTTCATAACAGAACTTGTCAAGGGAAAAGTGTTTTGAAACTCCATACCTGGTCGATTAATTAGATAGCCAAGACAGATTTCGTTCCGACTAATTCACTGAGACTCGGAAGCGTAGTACTTAATCAATTTGTTAACGAATTTGTAGAATTAAGAGTCTCATTGAATTGTATCTTTTCCCTATTTTTATTCCTTAGCTTTCTAACACAAAAATATGAATTGTAAAATATTTTTACATTCTTACAAAAACAAGTTATAAAAATTTTGCTTTAAAAATATGATATACAAATAGAAAAAGCCGGTCTTGGCTATATAATTAATCGACCAGGTATGAAGTTTTAAAACACTTTTCCTTTGACACCAAACAAGGAAGATTAATCTTAATTTATTAATTTTAAATTTCTGAATTGAGATCAATGTCTTAGTATCTTGGATTTTTACTTTGCTGTTTTCATGTATTACAATACTTGGTATAATTCATGTCTTCTTGCTGATGAGTTGGATCGCACTTTATTTTTAAACTTCTGTTAAAAATTGAAAAATATAGAAAAATATAAAACACCAAATGCAGTGAAAACAATTAAAAAAATTAGGCTTAGCTGCACTTAAACAACTTTTAAATTGTTAATGATTTTACAATTATTGTATGTAGATTAACTAAAGGCATAAAAAACCTTAACCGGAAGATAAGAACAACACAATTAAGTAATTTTTAAAGCAAAAAAATGTGCAATTTCCTAACACATAAAATAAAGAAAACTGAGCTCACGGAGCCGAGTAACAGAGTAGGTATATAATATATATATATATACACACTTTTGGTGCAGTCGATTGCAACCAAAATGGGAGGTGCACAACTACATGTTATAGCAGTCCTATACAAAATCAAAATTTCAGCGTTCTCAGTCTACTCGTTGTTGATTTATGCGAGATACGTACATACGTACGTACACACGTCCCGAAAAAATATCTTCTGAATCCATTTTAAATCCTTTTTGGGAAAAAGAGTCCTTTGTTATGTCCTTACGTACAGATGTCACACCAAAAAGTCGTTAAATTGCATTCGATAGTCGTCAGAATGGATATTTTTGTTGAAATATGACACTCGAAAATTTTCGCGATTACAATACTTCCTTTACTTCGGACAAGTATAAAATATTTCTCCCACTTCCCTAGCGTGCCTTCGTGGTGTAACGGTAGCACGCTGGGCCGGTATTCGAGAGGTCCGTGGTTCGATTCCCGGCGAAGGCGGTTGCATACTTTTCATCTTTTCTGCTTCCAATTAACCTAATGACTCTTGATGAACACGTCTTGAAAAACAGTTACTTTCAGAACATAAAACGACAACAGCAATAATAAAATTCGGAAAATTATTTAGAATACGGGGTAATCTCGAATATCCATTATTATTTTATTCTTTCAAGCGTTGATATGAATTATCCAGCAGCCACTGAGATAGTTGGATGGGCAAAATTAAATGATCAAACACATAGAATAAAAAAATTAATAAAGTGCAAAAAGTCACAATTTGAAACGGGCCATATTATATACATCGTATTGTTTGGTTGGCGGGTGAGTCATATCAGCATCACTTAAAACATTTTATGTGTATTGTGTTGTGCCCAGAGATTGTTTTAAATTTATTTTAAATATCATACTTGCTGTACGTTCTAGTAATAAAAAAGTTATGAGCTGACAATTTTTAATCCTAATTTTGATTTTAATTTGTACTGCAAAACACGGTATGCTAAAAATAGATTCCAATTAACAGCTGTCCGATACTGTTTTTGAAAGAACCGTTTTATAACATGTCTATCCAGTTGTGTGTCACGACATCTGAGTTGAGATTTATAAGGTATTTTTTCTCATTTTTCCGCATGCCTTCGTAGTGTAATTGGCAGTATACTTGACGCGTGTTCGAGAGGTCCAGGAATCGAGACCCGGCGAGGGCGTTGCACATTTTTTCACTTCTCCTGCTTCAAAAATACTCAATGACTTTACAGACTGACATATAATCAAGGCCCACCCTACCTGATCACATTTTATATATTAATTCATACAATTAGTTATCTTATATTGCGGCGTATAACAAGCACTTTTAACATAAAAAATATGATAGAAATTTACAGGTCCGCTTTATACGCCGAATATTTAAATGGTACATTAAAATGTGGAAAAAGTCAGCATACGAAAGTTATATTTTTACGTGTATTAATTAAGCTGTTTATTTAAAAGAAATGACATACCTATTGAACTTAAACTTTTTATTATCGGATAACAGGAATTATCGGTTATTTTTTATCGGTTATTATCGGACATTATCGGTTACTTAATTTTATTATCGGTTATTATCGGAGAACAGGAAAAGTTCGTCATGTTCGTCTTCCGTCATATCTTCAGGCACATCATCGACTTCTGTTTTATCTTCACCATCATTGTTACTTTGAAAAAGAAAATTTATCTAAACAAATGTGTGAATTTAGAGAAATTTTATGTCAGATTCAGTTGGATAAAATATTAAGTAAATAAATCATTAAACGGAAAAAAAAACATTTGCTTCATAAAGTTTAATAAAATTGAAGTTAAAATTGTAAAGAAAGTTGAAAGGAAATTGAAGTTGAAAATGAAAGTTGAAATCATAAAGAATGAAAAAGTTTTATTAAAAAGGATATTTGAGCTTAATGGAAGTATTTTGCATGTTTACTAGAGCATGCAACAATCAAATTTAATTTCTGAAGGAATTTTACAAATAAAAGCTTTGGATATATTCAGAAAAGGTTTAAACGAAATCTCAGAATCCTTCCCATTTACTGGAAACTAAAATCATTTACTCGAGTTTTTTACATAATTATCATTTTTGTTATAGTCAATAAACTGAAATTTTCGCACTGTATATTCCAACAAACGAGCGATTGTCAAAGTTTTTTAAATTATGCCCCTTATCCAAGCCTAAACGTCTAATGTACTACTAAGATAAAATTCCTCAAATGGGTGTTTTTTTAAAACTTAAATGTGATTACTTGCTAATGACTGAGGCAACTTTTGATGCCCTGGAGGAGAAAACTTATCTGTAAGAAAAATACTTCAAATGTGACAAATAAAGCTATTTAAAGTGTATGCTTTATTACTAATATATTATATGAAAATTAATTTTAATCAGCTAGAAATTATTAAAAAATATAAATTTTGGACAAAAATGTACGGGAAAGAGTTGTTCATTTTCTTCAAGAATTAGTTAAAAAATAAATAATAATAATAATAAAAATAAAGTGAAACACAACTTCATTCTTATCACAAAATTTGAAAGAGTTTTGTCCTATGAATATGCTTGTATAATTTTACAGACTTTGCTGATGTCTAGCTGCTGTTTTCAAATTTTCAAGTAGAGGTCTGGCTAAACATTATTATTACTGGAATAATTAAGCTGCACAGTGGGTGATAAATCACATTCAAAATAAATGCGTTGCTGAAAGAAGTGTAGTAAATCTACAGTGTAGTCAGCGTTGTGATTGTTTGCTTATTTAACTGAATACCGCAAACTACCCTCCTAAAAGAAAGAATGCTTTTGTGGAGAAGCGAAACTGTCTTGTATTCACATTACGCATAAGGAAAACTATGAAAATACCTTTTTATACTTTCAAAGCCCGTTCGCTAAAATTCGAAGGCGAAACGAACTACTAGTGCTCAGTAGTCTTATCTACTCGGCCACTGTTGAAGTCAGCAATAGGAAGAAATATGATCATTTTCTGCAGGCAATAAGGAATTTGTCAATGTTTTCTTTAAAACTATATTTAAGTGCGTCAAATGTAGTTTTAAGGAAAAATTAAAATTATTCGATAATTTTCCTATTTTTGCAGAAACGATATCTAGTGATTGAAACCTTCCATTGCAGAAAATTGTATTCAAACTTACTGCTAATGTCAGAAAAAAAAAAAAAAAAAAACTTATATTCTTCTTGTGTCAGGTCTTACAAATGAGCAAAAATATTTCCTTTTTAAATTCCTCTTGCTTCAATATGGATGTATTTATTCTTATTATTACCTACCTCTCATATCAGGCCTAAAATATGAAATTTACGTCTTTTAATTTCCCGAATCAGGGATCTTTTCTGCTTTTTAGGCCAAAGGGGCAATTTGCCTTGAAGGACTATTAATTTTGTTTTGACATTTTGCGTAGAAAACTTTAAAAGGCTGTCTCACTTTTCAAATCGTTGCCACCATATATTATCTCCCTGTCTTATATCCAAAGAAATTAAAAATAAAAAATCTGCATAAATGTATGCATGTTTCTCGCATTGTGATAAACAACGGTACCTAGAGCCATCAAAATTTGGAAAACGTAATCTTCCATAGCATATGGGCATGTCGAAGCCCTAATTTGAATTTGAAATTTGTTTGATTATCTATTTCAGATTTTGTAACGCTTCAACGAATTTTTGATTTAAGAACTAAAAGATTTCAAAGCGAGCAACGGCAACACTGTACGAAAAAAAAAAAAAAAAAATATTTCCAACGCGCGAGACTCTCTGTCGGAAGATATGCTCATTTTAAAATTAATTTGCGACTGAATTTTATGGTTTAAGCGCAAAGAATATGATATTTAATAAATAAAGGAACACAAAACGTTAAAAAAACGCCTCTTTGGACCTAATTTAAAATCGGAAACCTTTCAGATTGTTTTGTTAGCGTTACTTTCATATCATTTGTATAAACACAACTAGAACTTTTCTGTGAAGGGAATTTTGCCATGATAGTCATGGCAATTGCCTTGATAGCTATGTCTGTACTTGTCACGGTCTACTCATCCAGCTTTACCTCTCCAACACACTCTTTAATGCTGTCTAACAAAATAGTTAACATTGAAAAATACCTTATGGACCGTTATACGAATTCGCAATGAAAAGCTGCTCAGTCAGAATAAAGTTGCAAAGGGAAATATTGCAGAAACAAAATAAAAAACGAATTTTAAAGATGAGAATTTCGTTGAGATTATCAGGATCAATGTTTCTTCTAACCTTCTTCGGAAACATACAATGACCTGACTAGAACAGAGAGCTTACTAAAGCTATGTTCACTAATTGTAGTAAGTAGACAGGATACAGACGAAGGGTATACAAAACCCTTTATTTTTTTCTTTATATACAATGACTTCCGTACTTCGGAATACAATGACCCTCCACTCGGGGTCTAACTTAAAAGATATCAAAATAAAACTAAACTCTAATTTAACTTTAGAATAAGATTGGCCTTATAATAACAGGAAGCGTATGTAGCACAGAGACTGTGAACACTACAATACGTTTAATTTATCAAGAGGATTAAAACCTCTGGCCTGGAAGGCAAAGTAGCAACTGCGTAACTTCTAAGGTAAGCGGCCTGCTTCGAACTCACGGCTTCCTCTCTTCTGCTTGGCAAAAAGGCCACACTTAAATACTTGGCGTTCGCCAGACAACTTTGCATAAACTCCTTCACGCTTATAATTCTGGCCGGAAGTAGAAAATAAGAAGTCATAGTAAAGATTTAAAATAAAATAAACGTTAGTAAAACTTAAGATCCTTACATACTTCCCGCCAGAGTTAATTAGTTTGAAACTGAGGTCTAAAACGACCTTGTTGAAAACTTTTAGCTCTAGAAACTAACGCGAGGCCAACCTTTTACAGTCATAACTTAGCTAGAAACTAGAAAATTTTAAAAGAAAGAAATTTGTTACAATAGCAGCTCCCGGAATATACAACAATCTTTTTTCTTTTTCATCTGTACTGCATCTAAACAGGAGCTTTATTCAATTCTGGTTCCTTCCAGAGATCTGGAAGGAAAACTAGTTTAATGAAATGTTACAGAATGACATTGAAAATAACATATAGAATATACTTTTCTTAACATTCTTATTTCATTCATGACTATTTTAATTATCTCTCCCCGTGCTGTCTGACATGTGTTGTAAAAACACCAAACACGAATGTGTTTCTGTCTATGTGTTCAACACTTCCTCCTACAATCAAAACACTAACGTGTTAAAATTCAACATACGAGACCTCTTAACACACCCTAATTTCAACTCTAGACCCTGAGGTACTATTCTGAAAGTGGCTAACTCTAAAGTGTAGCGTCAGAGAGCCTATCTACATCATTCAACCTTTAACACATATTCACCATGATTTAATCTTTACAGTCACACGAATAACAAATTTTTTAACATTACTTTCACTTTTACCCTATCACGGTATTTCTAAACATTCAAAATAACAGTTCACATGTATACAAGAACATATCAAGATGCCGTTAATTTTACACATTTGAAAACATACATTAGTAGTACATTGTTAACTTCTATTCTTTTCAAAGCAAGTGCCAATTCTTTCTACATTGAAATAATACTACATTTCAAAAAGTCTTTCAGACTAAAACTTCTTTCTTGTTAGAATGTTTTAAATAAAATTTATACAATAACTTTTTACAATATTTAAGTCTTTATACAACGCTATTATACATCAACTTTAGTTTTACGCGCGAGTAATTGAAAAACATAATAAGAAAATCGGTCACAACTCATTTCTCGCCCTTTTGGCGATAAAGGTAGACCTCGCATGAGGTAAAACTTCTTGAAATCTGCCACTTGCAGTAAGAATGAAAAATTAACTTAAGTTTGTAAAGTAACATAAAATTTTACTTATCTTTGTAATATTCAGACATCCTTTTCTGGGCCCAGTCTTTAAAGGTGCTGCAGACCGTAGCTTGGTTGATCCTCCTTCTTGTACGGGCTCGCCCTTCAGTTCTTTCCTCTGGAAGCTTCCGTTTTTCACCACTACGGCCACCCTTGAACATCTTCCTTTTGTACTCTGCTTGTGGTCTTGGCCGTTTGAAGGCAGCTGGTCTTGGTGGAACCGGGAAACTTCTGTCGTGATCCTGCTTGGACCTCGTTGTTGGCCGTTCAAATTTTTCTTGTACTTTTTCCTCCGCCGCTGATGGCCCTTCCGCAGTTCGGCGACTTTTGCTGCGGAGAGTTCTGTCGGATGAGTCAATCTTCCGTTTCACAGCCGGGTTATAGTTGCCGTCCTTTCTCCCGGTCCTTTCCACATACGTCGTCCTTCTCCCTTCTTCATTCTGGGGGTGTTCGTGAACTCTGTTTTCTGGACGGTGGAACGGCTTCTTTTTCTTTGTACCTTCAATTTTTCCGCGGGGCAATTTTCTTTTCACTTGCTTCTGTCTCTCATTGGCTTGCCCTTGTACTTGTCGTTTTCCCACCCCTGGAACTTGTACCTGCGGTGTCTGCCGTACCGGATCCTGCAAAAGATCTGAAAAGATTTGCATTTTATTACGATCGAAGTAGGGCTTGATTTGATCAATGTTTGCGGAACAGGTTTCACCATTTCTTGCCTTTAACACTACAACAGCGTGAGTTATTTTTTCTATAACATATGGTCCTTCAAAGCGTGGAAAAAATTTGGCAGTTTCATCTTCTGGTGCTGAAGAAAGTGAATGCTTAATTTTTAGTACTTCATCCCCTACTTTATAAGTTACTCCCCGTCGTTTCAAGTCATAATACAATTTTTGTTTTCTTTGTGCTACTTCCGTATTCTTTTTTGCTTCTTTTATTAGTTTTTCTATATCACCCATTTTAAATTCTGGGGCTCTTTGTTGCACATAAAATAGTTTATCTAACGGTGTTATAACCTTTCTGCCTAGAAATAACTCAGCAGGAGTTTTGCCCGTTGTATCATGTCTTGCGAAAGCAAATTCATTGACATAGTTATCCCAGCTTTTATGAAAATTTTTAACATAACTACGGATAATTTTCACTATATTTCTGTTGACCCGTTCCGCTATATTTGATTGCGGCCGATACGGGACCATTTTTAAATGACGTATGCCCAGTTTTTGGCACATGTCTTCAAATATATTACTTACAAATTGAGGACCATTATCCGATATAACTTTTAGGGGCGCCCCGTATTTTAAAATATATTTATTTAAAATAGAATCGGTAACTAATTTCGCGGAGGCTCGTTTTAAGGGAACAATTTCGGTCCATTTACTAAAATGATCAACTATAACAAGGAGATAGCGACTTTTGTTTAACTGACTTTTTGGGAAAGGGCCCAATAAATCGATGCCGATTATTTCATTTGGAAATTCGGATTTAATACTATTTAGAAACCCGGCCGGGCGGAAATTAATATAATTAACGGCTTGACATGTTGGGCAGGACTGGACATACGCCCTTGTTAACTTTTGCAGTTCAGGAAAGTAGACTGCCTCGCGTACGCGTTGAGTAGTTTTTCGAATACCAGCATGAGAAGCTAAAGGGCTGTCATGGAGCTCTTGCAAGATATTTAATCTAAGACTAGCTGGGATAACAGGTCGAAATTCGTTGTTGGAATTCGTAGTTTTTGTATAAAATAATAGACCATCTATTAGTTCGTAATGGGCCGCCCTATTTCTTATCGCCACAATATCTTGGTGGCTAAAATTTTCAGGATCCTTCAAATACTCATAAATACTTCCAAACTCAGGATCCTTACCCAGTTCGGTTATTACAGTTTCTCGGGAATTTATTGTACACGCTGTCAGCATTGCAACTTTTACGGTATTACCCTGTTCGTCTAATTTAATTCGTGATAGGGCATCTGCTACGATATTTTCCTTTCCGGGGGTATGCTTGATTACCAGATTATATTCTTGCAGTTTGAGTGCCCATCTTATTAACCTTGGGGATAAATTTTTCCCAGAGTACAATCTAGTTACCGCCGCATGATCAGAATATACTGTTATCGGCGCCTTTCCAAAATAGACTCGGAACTTTTGCACTGCTAACAGAACTGCAAGTGCCTCTCTCTCGGTCGCGGAATAGTTTCTTTGTGTTTGATTTAAAGTTCGGCTAAAAAATGCCACTGGCTGCTGATTTTGCGAAAGTACCGCTCCTACCGCATAATCCGAAGCATCCGCTGAAATTTCTAAATTTTCATCCTTTTCAGGAAATTTCAACACAGGGGCTTGCGTTAATGCTTGTTTTAATTTTTCGAAAGCACTATTGGCTTCGGCCGTCCACGAGAATCTTGCCTTTTTCCTTTTTAATTTTAACAATGGCTCAGCGATAGCCGCAAAATCTTTTATAAAGGACCTATAATATGAACAAAGTCCTAGAAAAGAAGAGAGCTTCTTTGCCGTGTTTGGAGTCGGATACTTTTGTACAGCGATTATTTTTGATTCATCTGTCTCGATCCCTTTTTGTGATATTTTGTAACCTAAATATTTTAATTCAGGGGCTGCAAATTTGCATTTTTCGACATTAACTTTTAGACCGGCCTCATTTAATAAAGAAAACACCTGTCTTAAATCCTGTACATGTTGGTCTAGATTATCACTAGTAATAATGATATCGTCTAAATAGATAAATGTGGACTTTCCGAGAACAGGTCTTAACACAATGTCCATGCATCGCTGAAATGTTGCTGGGGCGCCTGAAAGGCCAAACGGCATTCGCAAAAATGCATAAGTGCCAGACTTGGTTATAAAAGCAGTCTTAGGCACGTCCTCAGGCCTGATCCCTATTTGAAAATAACCATTCGTTAAGTCTAAAGTCGTCATAAATTTGGTTGATTTTATGTTCCTTAAAATTTCTTCTATAATCGGTAACGGATATACCGGATATTTCGTTATGGAATTTAATTTACGGTAATCAATAGCGAATCTCCACCTTTTTGGATGCTCCAAAGGATAATCATTATTTTTCTTACATAAAACCACCGGACTAGCATAACTACTTGAGATAGGCGTTATGATCTTTTTACGTAGCATATCGGTAATATGCCATTCTATAATTTTTTCCTTATTCTTATCATACCGGTATGGTTTTTGACGAACCGGCAATGCATCTCCGGTGTCAATACTATGGTTAGTAACCTGGGTAAATCCTGGAATATCACTAAATAAGGAAGCAAATTCACTTACCACTTGTCGGATTCTATCTTGCTCGCCATTAGGCAGGTGGTCGAGATTTAACCTTGGCGGTTCAACCTTTTCTACACGCACTGGTTTCATCGTCAGCTTAAGAGACGCTTCATTAAAATCCAGTGTAGCTTGTGCGTCTGAAAGAAAGTCTATTCCTAGTATTAAGTGTGCTTGCAAATTCTTTACTATAAAAAACATCACCTTTACTTGTTCGTCCTTGATACGGATGTACAAAGGTACTTTACCTACGCACTTACATTGTTCTCCTTGCGCCGCTAATACTGTTGTATTATCCGCATTATATATGCGGTATTTGCGAAAATACTTTCTAAAAAAGACTTCTGCCACACAGGAACACTGCGCGCCGGTATCCAGGAGTGCGGTGGCCGGGATATTATTTACCAAGACTTCAATCTTCGGAAGAGTTAAATTTTTCACCATTACTGTATTTAACTTGTAGGAAGAGGGGTTTTCGTGGCCTTCGGATTTCCGCACCCTCTCGTCAGCAGAAATCCGTTTTGGTTTAAATTATTTTTCCTTTCGGTGCTTTCCTTCTTTCTCCACTGGCCTTGAGACTTTTTTCCTGGGTTGCTATTGAACTGTCGACGTTCGCCGGCTGTTTTTGAATGCTCGGGTTTCCTTGCCCACTGATTCGCCTTTTCTCCGTAGCCATGTGCTTGAGTTTGCTGTAGTCTTGGCGTACCAAATTGGTTTCGCTGTTGATATTGGCGTCTTCTTTCGACGTCCGCCGTTCTTCTACTTTCAAACTGGATTGCTAGCTCAAATAATTTTTCCAGTGTAGTCGGATTTCTCAATTCAATAAAGTCTTGCACTTGGGGTAGTAACCTCGGCAAAATCACTTGAATTATTTCAGGATCCGGACGGTTTCCATACAAGAGCTTGAAAACGTGAATTTTTCTTAAAATAAAACTCGAGAGGTTTTCCATTCTTTGTTGATATATACTGAAAAGTTCTGTTTCTAATTTCGCACGATCCCTTACAACAGGGAAGGCTTTTAGTAGGGCAGTCTTGAAATTTTCGTAGGTATAGGTGGGACTTCCTGCTTGACCCAAGAGACTTCTGCCGATACATTTGAACCAGTTAAGCGCTTGGCCCCTCAAAGCGCTGGTAGCTAAGGTAACTTTTTGAAACTCGTGCACGGGGTAGAGCATGAAGTGGTCATCCAATTTTTCCAAAAAAACTGGTTACCTGTGAGTTTCCATTAAACGTTGCTTCTGGTTTCATCGAAGCGCGCATGGTCTGGACAATGTACCCAAATCCTTCCAGGGCGGCAGCTGGCATTTCTGGATTCTGAGCTGTTTCTGCAGGCAGCACAGGTTCTTCTTGAAACTCGGCCATGGTTATTCTTCGTCGGGCGCCACTATCAGGTTCAATGTTTCTTCTAACCTTCTTCGGAAACATACAATGACCTGACTAGAACAGAGAGCTTACTAAAGCTATGTTCACTTATTGTAGTAAGTAGACAGGATACAGACGAAGGGTATACAAAACCCTTTATTTTTTTCTTTATATACAATGACTTCCGTACTTCGGAATACAATGACCCTCCACTTGGGGTCTAACTTAAAAGATATCAAAATAAAACTAAACTCTAATTTAACTTTAGAATAAGATTGGCCTTATAATAACAGGAAGCGTATGTAGCACAGAGACTGTGAACACTACAATACGTTTAATTTATCAAGAGGATTAAAACCTCTGGCCTGGAAGGCAAAGTAGCAACTGCGTAACTTCTAAGGTAAGCGGCCTGCTTCGAACTCACGGCTTCCTCTCTTCTGCTTGGCAAAAAGGCCACACTTAAATACTTGGCGTTCGCCAGACAACTTTGCATAAACTCCTTCACGCTTATAATTCTGGCCGGAAGTAGAAAATAAGAAGTGATAGTAAAGATTTAAAATAAAATAAACGTTAGTAAAACTTAAGATCCTTACAAGATGAAGCGATAAAATAGGTAGATGTTTTTACTTAATTCAAAATTACTATTTTCATACAAGTTATAAGGTATTTCTCCCGCCTTTTTAGCATTCCTTCGTAGTGTAGTGGTCAGCACGCTCGACGCGTATTCGAGAGGCCCGTTGTTCGAGTCTCGGCGAAGGCATTGCTCATTTTTCATTGGGCTTTCTGCTAGTGGATGTCAGGGCTTTTCTCCATTATCAAAAAATATCTGCTAAATAAGAGTGCATTAGTCTTCTGCTTCTAAGATCCGTTTCGAAGTGTCTGTCTGTTAATCGGGACTGTCCAATAATATGGAATATCTGCTAATAGAAGTTGCACTACACGTAGTTTAATGTGTACTTGAAGAGGTATTTATGAGAAAGAGAGAGAGAGAGAGAGAGAGGTTGTGTAAATTTCTGGATATAAAACATTTGAAAATGATGTTTCATTTGCCACAGGTCTATGTAATTGATAAGCCCAATAAGAACATGACAAGAATTGCCAAGTTATGTACAGAACAATTTCACCAGTCATTGGATGTACATGCTAGCAAAAGCAAATACTTTGCTCTCTGTAAAAATGACATTCTAAGAAAAACACTGCTAGAAATGTCTATACGACGTATTCTAACCGCCAGACAAAATCTTATTTTATACTTAAGTGGAAAGAAAATTTTAAGCCAGAAAGGTAGGCAAATATTAATAACTCAATCAACACTAAATGCGGAGAAAGATAAAAAATAAATTAAAGCCACCTGATGATAAAACAGGTGTTTTAAATTGTAAAATTTAAATTCCGAGATGAAGTATTAAAATTTGTCGTTCTTTGTTATGAGGCAAAAAGCATTCGTCATCTTCTTTCACAAGACAAGGCGAATTTAAGCATTAAATTGTAGGATTCTGCTTATTTTCGCTAAAAGTTATTTTATTTTGTGAGTCTTTCCTGAATTATCTTATTTTCTCTCGCGTTTCCTCCCCAAGATTTTGTAGAGTGAACAAGAGTATTTAAACTGTTAAACAAAGGTAACTGCATTATATCAAAATATCATAATTCTTAATAGCATAATTATGCCATAATTCGTAAAGTATTTTTTAATCGTAGCTTTATAAATTCAGAAAAATAATATAGAACATTATTTATAACTTTCAAATAAAAATGTTAAAAAATTCTCTTTTGATAAATAAGAAATAACATCGAAATAAACATTGCATTAATTTCCAGGTTTTCTTGCAGTTCCTCCTATTGTGTTATTAAGTTACGTTTGCCGAAGCTTATTTCCCGTAATAATAACTGACAAATTTAAAAACATAATTAAGTAATTTTCGAATTCATCAGCCAATTTGGCGCCTCTTCTAGTGATTCACCTGAGACAAGTGCCTCACTTGCCTCACCTTTGTCCCGGCTCTTAGCCGTGCCATATGTTAAACAGTTTATGTTTAATAAAATAGTCTTTTACAGCCTTTCCCTGGTTGTGTTCATCTTCACACTTGTGCGAGAATTCTCAAGGTACAACACGTCTAGATCTAGTTACCTTTTACCACAGCCAAGATAACTAATATCAGGTTTGGAATGAACCAAAGTAGTATACTCATTGCTATTATACTGGAACGCTCTTATATAGGACGAGTTTATGCAGGAAAAACAAAACTTTGTTGGGCTGTAAAATTTTCCTATCGACCCAACCATCGAGCGAGGATGGATCTGTTGACTATCCGTATACAATATTTATCCCTATATCATATTAAATCAAATATGCTTAATGAAAGCAAGATTTAATCAACTTGAAATTTAAAGTCGCCCTTTTGATTAAAAGTAAAATGTAAATATTTATTGAAGAAAATCTGCTAAACTCTAGTATTTGTTTGAAATCATTGGAAGAGATTCACAAATATTGCTAATGTAGACCAATTAGATAGACCTTTTGCAAAAAGGAAACGGAACTGGAAGTGGTAATATTCTCTTCAAGTTAAGAAAAAAAAAGTTGGACAGCGAGAGATGCAGGGCAGAAGGAAGCTTCTTTGCAGCCCTGTGTAATGTATACTATTCCTAAATTCTTCCATACGGGGTAGCCGCATCGATTGTACCGGCTCTGCGAAGCAGTATAAGGAAGCAGCCGAATTCTACGTTACGAATAATCATTTAGAAAATAAAAGCAGTAAGAAAGTGGTCACCAATAATCATTTAGAATGTAAAAGCAGTAAGAATGTAAAAGCAGTATGCTCCCCCCAAAATGGTAGTTACTGATCAAAAATATTCTGTCTAGTAGCCAGAACGTATAAAGAGATGGTGATGAATCGTAAGCCAGAAGTTTCTTTTTAACTGATCATTAGTTGCAAAAACGCCAGCTGCGCTTTTGCAGCTGAGGATGATGGTTCGGTAAAACCATCGAAACTAGTCCTGTGAAAATTTGAAAACATAACGCCAATTTTTGTTGTTTGACTTCTAAATTAACGCCTGCTGCTGCAAAAACGATTCAGGAGCAAATAATAAGCGCAATAGAACAAGATGCCGTGGGATGTGAACCTCACAAGAAAGTAAGGGTCCACGGATAAGCGAGTTGAGCCACAATGACTGTCTGGGAAAGAGGTTTCTTGTAGGAACATAGAGTTTACTTGGACACAAGGTTATTCTGTAACATTAAAACAGTATGGCCAACAGCACCAATGTGAACATCTTGGCAGGCTTTCTGAAAGAGGAAGACGAACACGGAACAAACAGTTGCATTCACAGAATAAATCTTAACTGAAATTTGCTAAACATGGAATTCGAAATTTGCAAAGCGAAATGAAGTAACCTAAATAGGAGATGCGTAACTGTAGGGAAAATCTAACGTGGGAATGTTTGGGCGTTTCGAATACTTACTTTTTCAAGCCCAGAAGTAAAAAATATGCGATGCAGACAGTGTATATATTTTATATGTTCTTAGAAACGATGTACTTATTCGAATTTAGAGAGTATAAATGATATATTAGGATATAGTAATAAATATTATTATATCGATTGACGGGAAAACTGCATGCACACTTTTCTTTAAAAATCTTCAGTAATATCCAAACTTATTTTAACAATACAGTATTTATTTCCAGCAAGATAAATTACTTTTTAATTATAACTTGCTTGAAACAGCCTATGTTTATTAAAGTGTAGAGACATCAGGTCAATTGGAAAAACCGGAGAGATGAAAAATGAGCAACTGCCTTTGCCGGGAATCGAACCGCGGACCTCTGGATACCGATCTAGCGTGCAGATCCACTACATCACGAAGGCACGCTAGGAAGGCGGAAGAAATACCTTATAAAAGTATTTGGAAACTGAGGTTTGTGTGTAAAACCGTCAAAAATCAATGAATTGAAAGAAGCTGTTTAAAGGAAATACATTCAAATACTAAATAAAATGGTAAAAAATGTTTGAAATTTTACGTCTTTTCATTTTTAGCAGTGTCTGAGCCCAGCATGGTGAAGGTTCAGTGATTTGAGACAATTTTTAAAATTTACATTTAGCTTATTCGGATTACAAAATTTAGATGGATCTTAACAGACAGTGATTTGAACTATTTTAAAAAGCACACAGTCTTTTCACACTCTATGTCTTAACAAGTTGCATCGTTTGCATAAGGAAGCTATCTTTGCAGCAGCAGCAGCTACTGTAATTTGAAAGTGCAACAAAATCAGTTAAATTTATTGTAGAATCTTCAATTATTCAACTAGTTGAAGTATGTCACGAAAACGCGAGAGATGTCGCTATTTCCTCAAATATACAAGTGAATTTCATGAACCATATCATGAACTATGGCCTTACAAAGGTAAAATAAAGGAAATAAAATATAATAAATGCTTATATCATAACATATAGGTATATGTAAAGAGAATGTGTCATGAAAAATGAATACTTTAGTCAGTGGAAGATTTTCTTCCATATTTCTTAGCAGGACTACGATGCCAAAAACAAAGCTGTACAAAGAAGACTCATCTTATATCAGAAGTCGGAACAGCTATCTAGTATCTGTGGTAATCATCTATGATAAGCAAAAAAAAGTAATTGAAAAGTTTTAAAAAAGACACATTGTGACTGTCGAAGGGATCAGGAAAAAAGATAATGTAACTTTAGATAACGCGAAGTACGAAAAGTTATAACTCAGGATTAATTTCCCATTTCGCTTTCACCATTATTTCATATTTTCTGTTAACAACAGATCTTTTAAACTTCATCAGAAAGGCTGTTTACGAACAATTATATCTAAATCTTTCTTTGGAGGAAAGGAAATATGAGCTTTGTTGAATTTAATTAACTTGTTATGCTTTACATTTACTTTATTCCTGACTTCTCGTTTTCAACTCCTCCCAGAAGCAGGAAATTAACAACTGCAATGATATTTTAGTTAGAAACATAATTTTCATTCAATTATGCTTACAATCTAAATACTCGTACATCGAAGGGAATTTTCCCACAAGAAATAATGAAAATTCTAATGATTTGTTCCACAACACAACAATATTATATTAAATTATTAATATAAACCACAAAAAACATAAAATAAAAATATATGAAAAAAAAAACCTAACATGCTTTAAACCTCTGAAGAATGTCATGGCTAATTAATGAAAGCATTACTATCTGAAATCATTTCACTGAATTTATTTTCAGTGAAACTTTAAGAAGACATTGTCCCATGATAGTTCATTTTGCCTCCTTTTAAGGATTGGCCAGGAAAAGGACGATACATTATCATGAAACAGACATCCTAATCTTATTCAAAATAATAGATTCCTGCCACTTTTATTTCCTCTTTCTCAGATGAGCCCCCTCCCGGGTAATGTCGATGTAGAGAACTCTACAAAGCTACTGGCTAGGATTTGTACCTAGGCAGTCTCGGCCTAGGGGGTATACAAATTACGAACCTAGTGGTTCTGGAGGCTCCGGAAAGGTCACTTATTTCCCTCGGTCTGGCAAGTCCTAGAGCTGAGGGCTCTAGTAGCCCGAGGTGGCATCCTGGGTACGCTGCGACGGGCAGCCCGAGGATCTGGCGGGATGTGGACCTGTCATTGACAATCACAGGTGTCGCAAAAGCGACGTTCCTCTCTCCAAGCTGCAGGGGCAGAGCTCGAAACCCTGTGCCTGGTTCTGCGGGGTGAGGGGTCTCTCAGTGCGCTTTAGTCTCGAGCAGACAGAAATGCCAATACCATATACTTCTCAGGTGAGATCTTCTTTATAAACTCTTGCTATTATTGGCAACGTAAATAGTTTGTCAATGCTTAGCTTCTGACCATTTCCCTTCATTGATGCTTGAATGTAGCTCTCAGTCACCTTCAGTCACATGGTTTTGCCCAAGAATACTATTCCCTCGACATATGGCGGCTTCATTCATGAGCAAATCCCCTCAAATTCATGTCCAGAACATCAACCAGGTTCCAATTTTCTCCAAGAAGAAGTGAAGGCTCTTTTGATGACCCTCTCATCTTAGACTTTATCGATGACTTTGAAGCAGGTTACTGCGGTGAAATGATTTTTCTAAAACTCTACGACGGTAAGTCGGTACGGGGGTTTAGAACTCTACAACAGTAAGTTTAGTTACTATTCTCATTTTTTCATTTGTCTGCTGCTGAATCGTGATTGTGCATGCTAATTAGCAAAAGTCTTAATTGTGATACATAAGTGTGACGATTAGGGCCATTTGAAAATCAGTAATAAAATACCGCACATTATATTTTATGTTTGTTGATAAATGGTAAAATGACCAACAACACTTTTCTGGAGCCTGTTGTATTTTCTCGGCTATTAAACTGTGCTTAAAAGTTTAAAAAAAAAATACAGCAGCAAATGCTAAGATTAAAAAAAATTATGGTATCTGTTTTAAAATTGCTTTTTGTCAACGGTAGAACTGCATGTAAAACAATGAGAGAAATTAATTAATCCAGTCAATGTATAATTTCTATTTTATTTCTGTCTGAAAGAACAAATTTACAACAGTTTAAAAAATTTTCAGCTTCTCGAGATATGAGATTTTATTCCAAAAACATATCCTATAAAATATAGTGAATCACGTGACCACTCACGATTCCATATGATTTTGGTCTTCTAAACTTTCGGTGTCATTGTTTATTTATGTTTTCAGGTGTAGTAGTCACTTTCAGAGACAAAAATCTGAAAGGGGTGTTTTCTGTAGGAGCGTTCCCTGTATGTAAAAATTTAAAAATTTATTTAAATATTTTTTTGAGGTCGGCATGGCAACAGTAAAAGCCCGATATATGGAATAATTTCCGAATGTTTGTTTAAACAGAATCCGACATGACAACCAAATGAAAAGCTTCTTATTGCAGTTAGAAATGAAATGCAGAAAAGAACTTATATTGCGCAATAAATTTCTTCATAATTCAGGTTATTAAGTAAGAAATATGTTTTTAGATTACTTTTTTAAGAAACAAAAAATAAATAGAGAAATAGATATATTCAAATAAAGAAATAAATATAAATTAGAATTTCTAAGAAGCCAAAATAGCAATAATAAACATACAAAAGTAAAAAACAGTTTTAGTGATGACAGACGATTGATTGGTTTTCAGCTAAATACATATAATAATGAAGCCGCAAAAATTCGACCTTAACTAAAGTGAAAATGGTAAATTTCGGACTCTTGCGCAGGAATACAGGTTCTCGTTTATGAACATATCGCGCTCTTGTGGAATCGTTTGCCAGCCAAAGTAGTTTAAGGAAAAGATATAGCCTAATTTAAGTCAGGAAAGCTTTGAGCTTTGACCGTTCTAGATTTTCCCCCCAAAAAGCACTTGTCAAACCATATCATATTTCTTACAAAATCTAAAATAATAGAGAGAATATGATAAGATTAAAAATATTATCTGTGGAGGACAACACACTCGAACCACTAGTAATGACTATCTTATTGTCATTAGTATCTCTGAAATCAGTCTCCAAAGTAGATGCTTACCTAGTCTAGTATCAAAAGTCTAAATTGCTATGCTGTAACTGAAAGTCTTGAAATAAAAATATGCTTAACTGATAAGATTGACAGTTCCCTCTTACATTCTATTTCTTCTCAAGCGATCAAGATATCTTGAAAAATTGGCCTCAGTTTCATACGCTATATTGTTAGTCACAGTTTTCTACAATCATTGTGTAAGCAAAACGCTGAGTATATTTTCAAGTTCCACCTTTCTTCACAAACGAGAAAATTATTTTCGGACTTTTTTACTTCCTTGTACGCAGTAAAGGAAGTATTGTAATCACGAAAAATTTCGGGCATTACATATTTCCAAAAAAAAAAAAAAAAAAAAAAAAAAAAAAAAAAATATATATATATATATATATATATCCATTTCAACCGCTTTCGAAACCATTTAGACGATATTTTATGCATAACATCTGTACGTACGGACAAAATAAAGGGCTGTTTTTGCCCAAAAGGACTGTAAATTAGATTTAAAATAGATTCAGAAGAGATTTTTTTCCTTGACGTCTCTATGTACGTTCGTACGTATGTAATATGTATCTCGCACAACTCAAGAACGAGTAGCTGTTTTGAAAAAACAGCTCAATCAAGAAAACTTTGATATTTTGTTTATGAGACTGCCATACCACGTAGTTGTGCACCTCCCTTTTACACTGCAATTGGCTGCACCAATCGTGTATATATATTCCCTCTCTGTTACCTGGCTCGGCGAGCTCAGTTTTTTTTATTTTTATATGTCTGTAAACTGTGCATTTTTTGCTTGAAAATTGATTGAATTGTGCGATTTTTATATTCCGGTGAAGGTATTTATGACTAATACCTTCACCGGAGTTAATGAGTTAATTTTCATTCAATAGTGTAGAAATACCTTACAAGCTAAGCCTAAAGAACCGCCATTTGTTTACATTTGAAACTCAGTAGAATAGTGAATTAAGTCAGTTTTTGCACCTTCAAAGTCTTTTTGCCGAGTGGAATCGAAAGGACTTTCAGTTTTGTTCACCGAAAAATTTGCTTTTCTTTTTGCCCACTGGCCGAATTGTTTGTTTTCCCTAACAAACTGTAATTTTAATTGTAAATTTTTTTTAAATGCTTTAACTGCATTTGCTGTTTTATGTTTTTTTTTTTTTTTAATTTTTAATTTTGCAATTTTTAATGAAGATGTTTTACGTTCTTATGCATTTTTGCTTTGCCGCGAAGTGAGAACTGAATTAAGCGAATGAGATATGATCTGTAATGAAATTCGAGGAAAAAACTTTAAATAATATGCATAAAAAATGTGTACAATTGAATAGGGAGTCATTAGTATAATAGTACTAATTTAGGTCTTTCTTAAAAGTGAAGTTCTTAATAGTGGTTTTATTTCACTGGTGAAATATAATGTTATAACGTCATTAGGCTTTTTTCTGGAGGCAGGAGACGTGAAATATGAGCAATGCACACGCCGGGTCTCTCGAATGCGCGCTGAGTATGCTACCGTTACACCAGGAAGGAGAAAGAACGGAGAAAATACCTTATATACTCCCCTTTTTTAAAGGGCGATTAAAATCCCTTTTTAAAAGGATTTAGGGGACCCAGTCACCAAATTCTGGTGATTAAGAATCATCATCCACCACCTTTAAGTTCGGACGTCACTGTAGAGTTATTAGGTACTTTTTTAAGAAGCAGGAGACGTGAAAAATGAGCCATGTCCTCGGCGGGACTGGAACCCTGGACCTCTCGAATACGCTCTGAGTGCGCTACCGTTACACCACAAAGGCATGCAGAAAGGAGGGGGAAAATGCTTTGTAATGTTAAAATGATGAGTTCTTCGATTATTTAATATTTTTAATTCTGCCTTTTATTTGGATAAATGTGAATAATTTATGTGTATTTAAATAAAAGAAAAATAAATCAGAGTGTAGTATGTAGTAAGAAAGTAATATGTGATTATCTAAGTAATAATTCCAATCAAAATATAATAGAATTAACATGATAAAATCAAAACACCTTAAGCACTTTAATTCACTTTAAAAAGAATTAGTAAGTAATTGCTGATGGCAAATAAAACAACCATCCGCTTTCTCAAAGGCTGTTTTGGTTGAGGTCTTCCTAGGATAAACCAACTCCTACGTATGATACAACATGATGAGTGAATCATGAAAAACGCTCGCTCATAACAGCCAGCTCATTTTGACAGAAACTGACTACGAGTTGAAAGCACCAGCACTTTTGTTTTATGAACTCGGTTTCTGATAACTCTGTAAAAAGATGAAAAACACGTAGCAGTCATGTACTGTTCAAATCAAAGCAGGAATCTTCTTTCTTCTGATTTTAGAATAAAAAATAAAAAACATTGCTAATAAATGCAATATAGTGCTCTTTACTGCTTAATTATTACATTATACGTGTTATTTATGCTGTGTATACTGAAAGAAATTATAAGAAAATAGCAGGGGAAATTTCAAAAAGGATTACTGCAGCCTTCGTTACATACTGGTCATCTAAGAATTTATGAACCTTATTCAGTTCAAAATACACAACATTAATTTTTATTTCCTTGTACGAAGTAAAAACGAAGTATTGTAATCGCGAAAAATTTCGGATATCATATTTCAACGAAAATATTGATTTTGACCGCTATCCAATGTATTTAATGATGTTTTTGCGTGACATCCGCACGAAAGGGCAGAATAAAGGACTCTTTTGCCCCCCAAAATTATAAAACTGATTTAAAACGAATTTTAAAAGAGAATTTTTCGTGGCGTCTGTGCTTACGTACGTATCTCGCTTAACTCAAAAACGAGTAGCCTCAGAACGTTGGAATTTTGTAGGTAGGACTTCTATAACATGTAGATGTGCACCTCGTATTTTGGTTGCAATCGGCCGCACCAAAAGTATATAAATATACGTATATATATATCCACTCTGTCACTCGGCTCAGTGAGCTCAGTTTTTTTATTCGTATATGTTTCTAAATTGTGCATTGTTTGCTTTAAAAATGATTGCATTATGTTGTTCTTATCTTCCGGTTAAGGTTTTCATGCCTTTAGTAAATCTGCATGCAATATTTGTGGAGTTATAAACAATTTAAAAGTTGTTTAAGTGCAGCTAAGCCTAATGAATTTTGCGATGGCGGACATGTTTATTTACATTTCAAATTTGGCAAAAAAGCGGATTTGTTGCCAATCTAGAGAAATTAGCTTCGCAACAACAAAGATAACGCATTCATTTATTATTGCCAATTAAATCATGCTTAATTCATTCTGGAATTTATTCGAGGAAATAACTGTTTCAAATTTACTTCGTAATTTTTAATATAGATATTTTTAGTTTTTATGTATTTTTGCCTTATCGGGAAGTGAGAACTGAATTAATTAAATGAGAAATACTGAATCGTCTGTGAAAACTTTCTTTTGTGTTTTGTTTGCTTAATTTCTTTTATACGTCGTTTTAGATTTATTTTAGTATTTGAATAGAACATGTGGCAACGATTAGATAACTCTTCAAATGATATAAATTTATATGCATTCTGAGCTATAATATGGGCGAAATGTAACGCTGTTAAGTGAAACTAGCGCCAGAATGTCGCTATGGTAAACAAATATACTGAATTTTAAAGAGTTCGTTTATTCAATTGTGGTTTATGCGTTCTCAACGAAGTAGATTTAATTGAATCCAATAAATTTAAATGAAATGCAAGAAAAAATGCGTATAATTTAATATTCCGTGCAAGGAAGTCATGTGGTGTACATATCAGATTTTTTTAAAATCATTCAGCATGCATCATGAGAAAGAAAACTAAGAAGTTAATTCTACATGAACTTAAAAAAAGACTATATATACGCTCCGTTTCTTAGAAGCAAACGAACCAAGGCGAACTGAGAACATGCATCAATGCTACAGTGAATTGGGTCCTTGTTTGTCAGGAATATCAAGTGACGGAAGCGAACTGGGTGGGAAAAAAACACTGTTCCAGAGCCATTCTGCAGACGAAACTCATGAACAGCCAGAGCACGAACACGCCTATTTAAAAGTCATTAAAGAATGGTAAACTGATATTCAGATGTGACAGATGTGAAATTAGAAGACCGTAATTGTGAGATTTGAAATTGGATTCGACGTGTACGATTATCTCGAAGACAACCATAGTTTAATATAAAAACTAGCTACAAAGAAAGCATTTCGCATATGTGTGTATGACTCCTTTATCTGCATCATTATTATTCGCAACTGATGTATCCGTTTGCAAAATGTTTAACAACTGGTCGGCGCTCTTTGTAACGGCTATTCATTACAGTGATTGTTCCATTAACAACGACGAATGCAAAAAGTCTCCAGCTGATGACAGTGTTTTAGATCCACTTCCATTATAAAAAAACCATTCGTTATAACATTCTTTTTCAATAATACGCAAGGTTTCGTTACAAAGAACATCATTTTCACAACTGTGCCTTTAAAAAAAAAGGGGGGGGGACTTAAAGGTTCCAGATTTTAAATTACGTCCAAAGGGGCGTTTTTTTTTAACGTTTTGTGTGTTACATTTATTTATTAAATATCATGTTATTTGCACTTAAACCATAAAATTCAGTTCAACAGCAATATCGCAAAATAATTTTTAAATTAGCATATCTTTAGAATTTCCGAACAACAGTCTTACGCGCTGGAGATAAAAATGTTTTTTTCCCCTTTACAGTGTTGCCATTACTCGCTTTGAAATCGTTGAATTTGTAAATCGAAAATTCGTTACAGTTTTATAAAATATGAAATCAATAATAATACAAATTCCAAATTCTAAAGTTGGGCTTCCCAGATGCCCATATTCGGGTGGAAATGTACGTTATTCAAAATTTGATGGCTCTAGGTACCGTTGTTTTATCACAATGCGAGAAGCATACATACATTAATGCGATTCGTCATTATTTAATTTTTTAAATATAATACAAGACTGTAATATTTGGTGGCAACAGATTGAAAAAGTGAACCGAAATTTACCGTGAACCGACGCAAAATGTCAAAACGAAATTAATAGCCCTTCTGGGCTAACACCCTTTGGGCTAAAAAGTATATTTTACTTGCTTGTAAAACTGTTATTTTTTACAACACAAAATTATACCATGTGGAAGGTTTAGGCATATAGAGAGACAGACTACATTTTAACTTTAGGATTACCAATTTTGGATTGTAATTAACGATACACGGTTGTAACACGATGTTGGATAAATGAATAGCGTGGAAAGGAGGTTAGGAGAAATGTTGGTTAAATTACATTTTATGCTAATTATGAAAATATACATGACATCTCTCTGCTTAAGAGAAAAGTAGCATTCAGGGAAGACATTCTGAGGAAAACCAGCAAAATAAAAATATTGATGTGATGACTCAAGGGGAAGATGTACCTTTTAAATGACATTTTTTGTTTAAGAACTTTCACCTATTTTGGTAATATTATTAAATATTTTTGTTCGACGAAATAACTTTCAGCTGAAAAAAGGGTTTGTTTGTTAGTAATCGTTTTTAACTTATATTTTTCTTCAAAAAATTTCACAATTAAAATACCTTTCTTCTACAATTTTTAATGTTTTTTACCTCAATTTTTTATTGTATTTATTAGAATGTTCTTCATAACTTTAAGAAATGATTTTGCAATTAATGAATCAATTTCTGAGAAAAAAATGTATAAGGCATATTCATACGTAAAATCTTTGGAAAAAAATAATGTCTGTTATATTTTGTTATATTTTCATTTGCAATAGTTTTTCTTTTCCCATATTTTGTTAAACTCATCCTTATTTATCGTAGAATTTTTCTTTGCTTGTTTTGTAAAACACGTTAAAAACAATTTCAATATAAAAATTAACATTGTGAAAACATTAGGTATTTTTGAAACAGGACAGATGAAAAATGAACAACGCCTTCGCCGGGGAATCGAACCACGGATTTTTTGCAATAAGCGCCTATACCACTACATCACGAAGGCACGGTAAGAATGCGGGAGAAATACCTTATATACTCCCCCTTTTAAAGGGAGACTGGGGTTTTAGGGAACCCAGTCGCCAAATCCTGGGTGTGGAGAATCATTGTTGAAACTCTCACCGACAACCACGTGATTTGCGCATGCGCACAGCAAAAACTAAATCAGAACTTTTTAGTTGAACTTTGAGAACTCGTGATGGGCGTTTGAGTGAAACATGTTAATCCTATTCTTTTGTGTTACATATATATTTAATTTACCAAAAAATGTATAATTCTTATTAATCTTAGAAGACTCTCTTTTTCTTAAGTACATCTATACACTACTCACAGAAAAAGAGAGTCTTCTAAGATTAATAATCATTATCCACCACCCTTTTAGTTCGAGCGCCACTGTAGCGTCATTAGGTTATTTTTTTAAATAGGAAGAAATGAAAAATGAGCAACGCCTTCACCGAGAATTGAACCACGGACCTCTGGAATACGCGCCCAGTGTGCTGACTACTACACCACGAAGGCATGCTAAGATGTTGGGAGAAATACCTTATAACATAACATTATAACATTTTTCTAAAATACTTATATATATTCAATATTAGTAACATTAATTTGTTGTTTAATTAATTGATTCAAAACAAAATGAATTTAAAACTATTTACTAGTTTAAAATCTGAACAGACATAAAACTTTTTATTTAAAATTATCCAGCTGCATACGTGGTTTCTTCTCTTCTTTTAGTCATTTGTTTTCGTATATAAATTGCCTTTTTAATTTATTTACATTTCTATAATGCTTTAATCAGGAACTTGACCATTTTCATTACACCACCTCTTACTGCTCACATCTCTCACAAATAATTTCCTTTTCTGAAAAGGCATTGCAAAAATGACCGATAATACTACTCATAAGAATATTTACTAAGTAAAAAATAATAAAATCCTGCATGTTTAAATGAAGGAAAAAAAATTATTTTGAACTCCACTCAGTAATTTAAGATCAATCAGATTACGCATATAAAATGAAGTTTCTGATATTTGCAGTCACATCTAATTAACATTCCTCTTCTCTAATATTGAGTTTTAGCAAATAGCTGAGAAAAGAAGAAAATAAACGCTGAGATACGTGTGGTATCTCAAACTGTCAAAACTTTTAATAAAAGCCCTTTTTATCCTATTTTTTATAATCAGATCTTTTCAAAATTTCTTCTGAACGTTGCTAAGGTAATAAGTATATTTTTAGTAAAATAGAGAATCGATACGAATTATGATATTTCTTGAAGTATTAAAAAAATTCGTTTTCAATCCACAGTTTTAGTTATTATATTCAGCTAATTTTCAGCTATTCTCGTCTGACGATTCTTCGATTGATCTTCATTAATATTGGTTGTTATATTTTGCATGCTTTTGGTGTTAAAATGTTTAGAAAACTTCTTACTGTATTATTGAAATA
Organism: Stegodyphus dumicola; assembly: GCF_044657685.1. Taxonomy (NCBI): domain Eukaryota; kingdom Metazoa; phylum Arthropoda; class Arachnida; order Araneae; family Eresidae; genus Stegodyphus; species Stegodyphus dumicola. The sequence continues at coordinate 46,297,112 of NC_140779.1, forward strand.
TTAACTGTTTTATCAAATGTCGTACACAAATAATGTTGACATTACCTTTGGGATATTTAATCAAAATTGCAAATAAGTTGTCGTACAGCGCCATCTATCCGAATAATCATGATTTAATTCTCGAGATTGAATCTTCAGTTTTCGTATTTATTCCCTTAAAATATTTGAAGTCCCCAGTTCCTTAAAATGTTTACTGACAATATCATTAAAAAGTGAACGTGGAACAAATATAAATATATATATTTTTTTCTGATGAGGTCTAGCTCTCATCTACTATTTTAGTTGAAGTTGGGGAAAGAAGACTCTTCTAAGGTCAAATATGATTTGACAGAGAAGGACTAGTTTTTCTCACTTTAAATTTAACTATTTTTATTTCAATTACGATATCAGCTTGTAAAAGTATTTCATAATCACAGCTCGAACGGCTTTGATGCTGCTTCTAAATTGTTTCAATTTAGATACTATTGTACCTTTCCACCTTCGCCTCTTTAGGCGGGGAGGTTATCTCCTATGAATAATTCCCCCCCCCCCCACACACACAGCCCTACGGGCAATCTCCAAGTTAGGCAGTAAAAGTAGCAGAGGCTACTAAAGCCTACACTCGCCAGTTTCATAAGATAAGATCAATTACGATTTCATGCATTAATTGTAGTATATGTTATCTTACGATGCCTAAAATACTTTCTTTAAGTGCGTTTAAAGCTTGTTAATTATATCTTTATTCAAAATTTATTAATTTTGAACAATGTCAAGATTGAAGTTTTAAGAGAAACAAATTTTTATCATCTGAATTATGTTAAGAATTTTAATGATTATGTATTTCTTCACAAAAAGTAGCTTAAAATAATGCAATAAATATCTTTACAAAAAGTACATCAACCCTGGCTTGATTTAAATGAGATTTACACAAGTAAAAATATCTTTCTGCAAAACGAAATGCTAACTACGGCTTTGATAGCGAAAGGAAGATATATTCTTGACATTTTATTTTACAAATTCTAGGAGGAATTTCTGAAGGAAATTTGATTAAAGCCATAATTAGCATCTAGATCTAATAAAACTAGATCAAAGCTTTATGCATCAGATTTCATCGTCAAAATTCATAAAACCTCGTACGTTTGTTTCGTTTTAATTTAATGAAGCTATGGTATTTAATGTGTCCCTTTTAAATAAAAAGATAATTATAAAAACAATATTTTTTTTTCTTTTATTATATAAATATCCAAATTTGAAGTTCTTCGGAATCTGGAGTATGCATTTATAATCATCTTACTTCCCTCTGCAAATATGACAAATATTTGCTAAATTTAAAGTTATCCTGATACTTTTAGAAAAAAAAAAAAAAAAAAAAAAAAAAAAAAAAAAAATTTCTTACATTAATTCTTTACATTTCAACAACAAACAAATATTTTACTACAGAAAAAAATATTTAGCAAAATATATACTTTTAGACAATATTCGAAATGCTTTTAATGAGACAGAACTTTTTGGTCTTGACTTTAACAAAAACAAGAGCAAATGAAATATCAAGCTTGCCGTATATCATTAATTAAGTTTAAAATTAAATTATCAATTTAACACTGAAAGTTAAAGACTAATCTTAGATCTCGATAAAAAATAAAATTTCTCACCATTACGCATAAAGATTAGGTTGAATTAAACGGTTTTAGGTTCAGTTAAACGTCTATTAAAATAAGTAGTATGCAGATACATTTTTATCTGCGTTTTTAAGGTTAAAAGTAAGCAAAATGTTCATCGATTATGCATTTTTACCTTTTTGTTTGTTTATTACAGTCAAAAGTCTTTAATCCGGATTCGTCGGGACTTCGGCGATTTCGGATTATCGGTTTTTCCGGATTATAGGTCATCAATTTAAATTTGGTAAGATGGCATGCAGAAATTATAAAATTAAAAATATGAAACCGTAATTTATGAAATAAAGAGCAATTATGATCTAAAGGGTATCAAAATTTACAAAAAAAGCTTAATATTTATTTGTTTACTTTATTAAACATTTCTTTCAACGCGCGCATGCGTAAATCATACATTACGAATAGTCGAAATTAGAAAAATTGCAACCAGAAATCTATTTGATGTGTATTCGCGATATTTATAATGACGAGGAATTTTATTTAAATCATATCAAAGAAGGAGTACATCGAGATGAAATACTACATTTAGTAAGGAATTATAAGCCGAATAAAATAAAAACATCTGCCCTGAAGATGAGGATAGTGCTGACAGATCAACTTCCAGTTCATTGCGCGTCACGACGTTCCTCCCCCCCGCAGAGCAGCGTGAAATTGATAAACAGATTTCGGAATGGTTAGAGAAACAAAGGATATGCCTTTATTGCAGCAATTCCACTTTTTGTTTGATGGACATCGAAACATGCTTTCGCTTTGTAGATCCTTTGGCAGCTCCAGAATCGGAAATTCTTTTTGACATAATCGAAAGTTCAAGCTTACTTTTATAAAATTGCTCTAACAGTCTGCAAAAAAATAATAAGCCGGATCCATTTCGAAGATTAAGGAACAACGCAATCTGCAACATTAACTGAAATAGACAATTAGATAATTTTAGCTTAGTTTATACTGTCCGTTATACATTAAACGCGAATGCGTAATCGCATATGCGCATGCGTAAAGGTATTATGCGTTTACGCAGGCGCAGAAAGTTTGTATCTTTGAGGTCCGGATTATAGATCATTCCGAATTATGGACGTCCGGATTAAAGACTTTTGACTGTATTATTATTTTTAACTGAACTTCTTCTTTTCCAGGGGAAGTGAATTTTAGGGAATGATTAATTTCCAAATGCCTTAAGTTTTGAAATGTCTTAAAATCTTAAAATTATGGAAAACAGCAACGATTTGTTTGGCGTAGATTTTATTCAAAACTCTATTGATATCGAGGACGACCAGTTGCTCCTGACCAGGTGGGACCTGCGCCTGATCGGTATCCAAATCGATAGAATTTTCATTAAAATCTGAGTCAGTTTTGACTAGCTTTTAGTTTTATATTGGTATGTGTCTTTTCGCTCTTATCTTAATTCATTTAACCCATGCATGACCTGCATGTGTTGCCATTGCAAGGATTATAATAATCTTTTACTTTTTACTCTTTTTTTTCCTTGAAAAGCAGTTAGTTCTCAAAGTGTTGTTATTAGATGAGGTAACTGATCTTTAATTTACATCTATGACTGACTGATAAGTTGAATAAAAGCATTAAACACATTTTTCAATAATGTATTGTACCACTCTATGCCAGTAACTGGCAAATAATAAGTCATCCATGGTGATCGTTAGGCCACTCATGTGTTTGTTTTTGTAATCTGTCTAATACAGTTTTAAATAAATTGAAAATTTAACGAACATTTGCAGCGTTACGCTAATTAATAAAGATGTGTCCAGTGTCATATATTCCTTACTTAGTATAGAAGTTATTAAGTTTTAATAATATTTTAATAATACGTGTAACTGATGTAATTTGTATGATATAGTTAGTTAAATTTACTATGCATTTAACTAATAATTTTTATAAAAATTTGTATTATTATTTTAATTAATGAATGATATTTATAAGTTTACGTTTTTATATATTTCTTTTATGTGAGATTCAAACCAATTTACGTCAAAAAAAAAAAATACTCCACGAAAGCATTCTCCTAAAGACAGGTAATCCTCTTTTGACAATAGTAAGCTAATTACTTTCGTAGCTTACAAGAAAACTGGACTCATGGCAATATGTCTTCATGCTCCAATGAAGGAAACCATCTCATGATACAGATTTGAAAATTACAGCGTTTGAGGGTTCGGATAATGAACATTCTAACTTTGAATGTAACTTAAATAATATCGACGGAATCGAAATATGTTCAAAAAAAAAGAACACTTATGGTCATTTCTCTGTAAATTCATCAAAGGGATGGAGCAAGAAAAAATTCAAAATGGTTTAATATCAAAGGAATTCAGAAAGGATAAGAACATTCTGATTTTCTCTAAGGGAAGAATAAAAGAAATTTTTGAATGGTAAGAAATTGCGGAACAAATTTGAAGACTTAACACGTGCAAAAAGAGCGAAGACAATAAACATGCAAATCAAATGTAAAGATGGCTAGAAACAAATGACAAAACGAAAATTGACATAGTTAGGTTTAAAAACGGAAATTCAATATAACCACAATATTCTTTACTTTCAAAAAGAAATGTTATAAATGTTGCCAAATCAACCATCAACAATGAAAAATAAACAGTTTCATCAATTATAATTCTTTTTCATTTATAATATTAACCAGATGCGTTTTTTGAACGTTTAGCATTTTCTTACATTAATTAGACGGTTTTTGGTTCAATTAAATTTAGGTATTAAGAACGAAAAATGCTGTGTACTCAACCGCAAAATCAGATACATAAGAAAATAAATTTACAGAAAACAGAATCAAAATTTACAAAAATAATTGTAGTGAACTCTTTCTTTAGAACTACTTCTGAAAGTAAAGAATCACCAGCATGCTGAAAATCTATGATATATTTTGATTCCGTACTGAGAATAATTTTACTAAGAATAAAAAATCTGTAGAGGACAAAAATCATAGGGGATCGTAGGCATTCGAGAAGGTTCAGAGTATTTTGTAGTAAAATATGCGATTAACTGTATGGATTAGGTCACTTTATCTCAGCACTTGTTTTCTAAAGTTGCTTTAGTTTAACCAATCAAACGTAATCGCCGTTCTTCGTGAATTTAGAAGTCGTAACAGTCTGCATAGACAGGATCTTTGCAATTCGGTCTGATAGAGGGCGGTACCAGAACAGACAGTAACTGGTGTATCCACTGCAGTCGTTGACGGCACCCATGGGACCACTGCTGGTAAGTAGCAGTGCTCAGAACGTAGTGCCAAAATTGGATTTAAATCTTTCGATAACATGGAAAATATTGCAGAAAGTTCTATACATCTATCCATACAAGATAAGCCGCAAGCAGAATGACGGCGATTATTGGTATTTGCTCTGACATTTCTTGTAAGGACGGAAATCGACAATGCTTGGCCGTGTAGAATTCTGTAGGAAGAAAAGGCCTAGTTTCATCTAAATAGGACTATTAACACTCATAATTCTCGAATTCGGGCATCCCAACAACTCCATGCAATTCAGGAAACGTGGCATTCATCAAAAGTCACTGTTTGTATTCATCAGATTCTGTATTCCTCAAAAGTCTCTGTTTTGTGTGGTTTGACAGTAGATTTCACCATCAGATCATTGTTTTTTAAGAACATTACTCTAGCAGGCAGGAGCACATGCCTATACCGTTCCTACGCAAAGATATCACTGATATGGTAACTACACTCATGTCCATAAGTTAAGGATAATTCGGAGTCACGCGGAAATCGAACTCTAAAATAAATATATCACCTGTAAAATCACTACACACATCTTCAAGAATCATATGCAAATTTCAGGAAGTAACCAGATGACACCGATGGTACGTCACAATGACGAGAGTGTAAGAGAGTGATATATAAGGAATACAGGCAAAGAAGTAAAATTGTTCGCAGGCGCTTTATAAGCATTTCAGTGCATTAACCGAATAGTTATGACACAAAGGACGCATTTGGATGATTTTTTACGTGGTAGAATTATCGGCCGTCTGGAATGTGGGCGTACCCAACTGGAAGTATGAGGCGATCTTGGAATTGCCCAGAGTGTAATCTCCAGGCTTTGGCAACGATTCCAAGATGATGGTAATGTGAGTAGACGTTACAGCACAGGTCGCCCCAGAGTTGCAATGCCCAATGAGGACCGGTATTTGGCAGGTACTGCCAAAAGAAACAGGCGGAGCACAGCCTCAGACCTGTCTCGTCAGCTCTCTTCAGCCACTGGTATGACAATTTCAAAGCAGACCATGTACAGATGCTTAGGGCAGATTGGTCTATATGCTCGTAGACCTGTCAGATGCGTTCCACTTACTGCAACTCACTGTCGCCTGCGGTTAGCCTGGAGTAGAGAGCATGCATTGTGGACACCGCAACAGTGAGCTTGTGTGATGTTTTCCGACGAGTCTAGGTTTAGCTTGCAGGCAGATTCTCGTCGGACTTTCATATGGAGAGCTCCAGGTACCCTTTACCCCCAAGAAAACATCATTGAACGATACCGTTACGGTGGTGTAGGAGTGCTCGTTTGGTGTGGAATTATTCTGGGTTCCAGAACTGACCTGCATGTTCAAATGGGAACCATGACAAGCGAAATCTATCGGGGCGTCATTCTGGAACAACATATACGTTTGTTTCGAAGCGCCATGGGCGCACAATTTGTGTTTATGGATGACAACGCCCGTCCTCACCGTGCAAACATCGTAAGCGAATGCCTTCAATCGGAGGATATCACCCGTATGGACTGGCGAGCATTCTCACCGGACTTGAATCCAATAGAGCACGTGTGGGACATACTTGGCCGACGAGTTGCAGCCCGTCAACCTCCTCCTACATGTCTACCGGAACTTCGGAGAGCATTTCTTTTTGAGTGGTGTAATATCCCCCAAGATCAGATCGATAATTTGATACTCAGCATGCCTAGGCGTTGTACGGACTGTATTGCATCGTCTGGGAGACATACAATGTATTAAAAATCATACCAACCATGTAATATTGGTTTTTTGTAAATAAGTTTTTTTTTTTTTTTTTTTTGTAATTTGCTCCAGGATGAAAAAATCGCTAATTTTTTTAATACTATCAAACATATAGCATCTTTTTTTGCTCTTTACCTTTTGTTTAATAAATAAGCTTTACAAATAAGTAAATTTGTTTTCTTCTAACTCTTCCTTTGCCTGATTTTGCATTATCCTTAATTTATGGACATGAGTGTAATTTTGTCGTTTTACAACTTAAACAGAAACAGGCTGATCAGGTGACTTTTATGCTGGATGGCGTACCAGAGCAGCAGATGTAGCACTATCACTTTACAGAAGAAAGGCCTTAAGTTTTTTTTTTTGCATTACTATAGGGGCTTTGCTCCTCGGATCTACCCCCCCCCCTGTGGTTTTTTCCTGTGCAGTTATTTGAAGTTCAAGGTCTATATTGGCGGAATCTCGAACTTGACGACTTTAAAGTACAACCGGCTGTACTCAGCATTCATGGTAATATGTTACGTTTAGCCGTCAAAAATGATGTGTACAAGATGCAATGTGTGGTTCACAAGAAAAGTAGTTACATTGAAAAAGATTAGTGCCTTCGCCGAAGAAGTGCTTTGACTAAATAAAATGAAACATTATAACGTAACATACATTAAACAATGCTTTAAATGTTCCTAATTCTCAATTTAAATTCTTACAAATTAAGTATATTTTAAATTACATCAATTAAATATATCAGTGAAAATGTAAAATAAGAGATTTAAATTATTAAGAAGTTCGCTTATTGCCTGGTTAATAAGCAATAAAATTAAAACAATATTGCTTAATAAACGAGATTAGTTTATAAGCTAATTTATTAAGCAATATAATTTTTAGACAAATTAAAGATTTTGTTACATCAAATAATAAACACAATACTAATTGCCTCTTTACCAAGCAAGTTGGAATGTAGTATTGCACTGTTGCTTACCATGGCAAATGTTGACTGGGGTCACGTAGATAATTTCTGATGCGTCCATAGTTTCTTTCCTGAATTATATGAAGAGGAACATCAAAGCAAATATCTTCCTCGGATCTTAGAGAAGATTATTAAGTATAAGGAATTTTACAAAAATTTACTTTGACTGAACCTCATTATGATAGCAATGAAGCTTGGAAGAATTTTGTTGCATGGTTAATGACGTTTTAATTATTCAATAGCAGGCATTATTTTAATTTTCTAATAGGAATTTTTAATTTTGTAACTTTTTCTTATAAATCCTTGTTTTCCACCTACAACTCCCAGCCAGAATGAGTTTTCAGTATCTCTTTTTTTATGTAAAAGAGGTAGAACCAGTATTTAATGGGAAGTTCAGTCACTTCTGTAGAAGAGCTCAGAAGTTCTTAGTAGAGCATGTTCTGCCTTCGGCCCACGTCATAGCTTTAAGCTTATCTTACTGCGATTGGCCATAGTCTTACGTGCCTGTTAGTATTTGCCAGTGAAGTTTGATTAAGGGTCAACTCGGTTACTTATTTCTGTAATTTTGGTCGTTTAGAATTAGTTTAGTTCCTTATTTTGTACCTTAAGTAAAGGTATTCCTGTAAGCCCGAGCGGAGCCGTCTGTCAAGTATTTCTTTGAGTAAATAAAATGATGCTTTTTTTATAGTTGTAAGAAAACCACTGAATAGTCTCCTCCCCAAGGTTCTAGTAGCCAAGGACACGTAAATTAACTATAATGCAGCTTTATACAATAGAAGAACTACCGTTTTATTGGACCCCGAATTTGCAAAATTAATTATAAAATCCCTCAAAAAGAACATATCCTTGATGTTCATTTTGATAAATTCCAAGAAAACATGACTGCATATCAAGATGAGTAAAGTCTAACAGGACATTTTGATAGGTCTTGAAGATGGCTAAAATAAAGCACATTTAGCAGTGTTCATCAGGTATGTTGGCCTTTGAATATTTTTATTAAAAACAACACGACGTAAATATGAGAAGGAATACACTGAATATCTAATATACGTAAGTGATTTATATTAGAAGCATGAGGCACGAATTAGACAAAATTCTTTAATCCATTGCTTGAAAAAATTGTTGATCATAATATTTTTGTCCGATTCCTACTTCAGGTAGTTGAGTCATACGAGTCGTCACCAGCATAAGTATCCCGTTTGGCAAAATATGCTTTTTGTATCTTTTTCTCAGTACATTCTATAGTGTTTCCCGATGTTTTACTGAAGCAAAAAATTTATAATTTGTTTCACCCTGAGTGCAAAAATAATGTGTTGGTGAATTTCTAGACTCAGTTACAAAGTCATATAGAATAAAATAAAAAAAAAATTGAAAGTTCAAATTGATAATATTACATGCATTAGAATTCATTACTTATTATTTGTACTGTTTCCCAGAAACATTAATTGTGCTGTGACTAGTCAAAGTTGCGGTAGTACTTAGAGCTGAATATTGAACACTTGCTAGTGAACAAGTAGAGAATATTTTGTTTCACATAATATTTTTTTTAAATTTTACATACCATTAAAAATATTCTCTTAAATTTTACAAAGGAGTTCAAAGTGAAGTGATTGAAGAGTGACTTCAAAAACCAATGCGTCGAAGTTACTTTTATGTCTCAAAACTTAATTTTAAAGATTAAAAGCTTTCAGAAAGATATTTTAATTTGCATGCATTAATGCAGCTTCCTGCTTCTCTAGCTCAGTTTCTCAGGACAACACTATTTAGATCTGAATTCTTAAAAAATTCCAAGTACGTTTTCTGCTATACAGTTTAGTAATTTCAAAGAAAACTTTATTCAACCTTTTTTTTTTTTTTTTTTTTTTGCTTCATGTCTATTGCAAATATGTTTTGTTATGCTAAACGTCCTGAAACTCAGGTTTACTATTCGGTTTCAAAAGACTTTACTTTGGAAGGAGAATGTTTTGTGGCTTTATTTCTTTGAACAGCCAAGCACAGCAAAGCGTTTTTTTTATTCCGACGCGTAGAAGTATAACATTTAACACAAAAAGATAAAGGTTATTGAAAAAAGATTGAAAGCGCGCTAATGGATACACTGTGGGAATCTAGTTTATTTGGTCTAGTGAGAATATTATGAATCACAAAAGATTTTTTGAGGGAGTAACTTGGTTCTAAGAAGGTAACTTACTTTGAAATTCAAATAAAAGAGATTTTCAAGCTATTTTATGAGAACCACCTTTTGTTACGTTAAATAAAATATTTATATGCTCTATTTCTGATATGATTTTTTGTAACGTACGTTTACACCAGAATCTGAACAAAAATAATTATCACTTAATTATTTGCATTAATAAAATACTAATGCATAGGTATTTGTAGAAAAATGGATAGAAAAGTTTTCACGAAATTTGAAATAAACATTCATTTAAAACAGGAATATGCAAAATAGTTACGGTACAAATAGTTAACATATATATCATGTAAACATTAACAAATGTAATCTAGACTAGGTTAAATAATTAAGGCAAAGCGCTCAAGGCTCACTGGTGTTTGGAGGGATGCATTCTTAGAGGACTCTCTAAGGTTAATTTGCGTCATACATAGGAAAACTACGAGGTTCTTATACAGCTAGCCTCTTACTTGGATTTAAACTATATCAAAATATCAGTGTACAGCGATCTTGTCTACTCAGTTACTGGCAGGTAATATTAGCTGCAGAAAAATGATAACAAACATGCCGGTATTATAAAATAAATAATAATCCTTACTTGTGCTGGTCCCAAAGCCAAACTAAAAATTTTTCCTGTCATTTTTCGCAATACAACTGTTACCACTTAGACTGTAATACTTACGTAATAAGCGTGATATCTGTCGGATAGCATATTGATATACGCAATTGATGTGAAGGGTCTTTTTACCTCGACGGAGTATTTTAAGAAACTTTCCGTATAAGTTTTCAAAGAGTATTTTCTAAAAATAACACTTTTCCTAAATTTCAATAAAATACTGAAAATTATTTGAACATTGTCACGAATTTGAAGAAATGAATGTCGTAAACAAGCATTCGAAGCACAAGACATTTCATTTTCAACAGATTTTTTTAAATTTATCACATTATTGGTTAAAGATGATTAAAATTGTTTGAGTATTTTGATATCGTTTTTAAATTTAGAAGAAATATATAATAATTGTGCAATTTTTCGTACTTTTTTTAATGCATGTTAAGATTTATAATTTTTTAGTGTTAAAAAAATTAAAAAACGTTTTGGAGAAATATACATTTTCGAATAAGTGTAGTGTAAAATTTAAATTGGAATACCGATATTCTGACTGAAATATCTTATTATTTTGTAATATAAGATAAATTTTTTCATAAAAATTTTTGAATTTTTAAAGTTTACTTTTTAAGGTGATATGATACTATTGCGGTCTACGATTCGTGGATTTGGATTAATTGATGATAACACTTGATGAAGAATCAAAACACAATTTATTTGCCAGTATTACCCAAGACAGTACCAAAGACACGTTAACAATCATAAAAAAACTACGAAGAACACGTTTAAACAATCAGGCAACACAACCTTCAGAGTATAACGGTGAAAATAGCTTCACGGCAAAGCACTAAAATACAGCTTCCGAGTTGATCAATCGCTCTCAAGCTAACCTCTGAACTCCACTACTGCTACTGAACTCGAGATACTACTACTACGCGTATAGCAGGGTATATATAGCTTTGATCTACGCCGAGAACATTCTCGAGAAAACCGTTAAGAATGCGTTCTAGAATGTTCTTGCTCTGTCTATGGCATATCGCTAATTTTATCGCCAAATGGGCGATTTTGCGCCAAATCTGGCAATCCTGTCTTTCTTTGCCACTTTTTAGCCACTTTTCCACGCTTTGCGGGAAAGCTATCTTACCGCAGCTGGGCTTTTCGCAACAATACTTTCGCACAGGAAGCATTTGCACACATCATCTCCGTAGGAATATGAAATTTTATTACAAGTGTCACCAGTTATAAGCAACAAGTGACACTTCCACCCAGCTTATTAGAAAAAAATCAATCATCCTTATGATTTACTGACATGGTTTTACTTAGGTAGTGTCAATTTCTGTAGTGAAAATTGTTCTGAGTGTTTCTTGTAAATTATTATTTTTCGATTTTTTTTCGAATATTTACATAAAATGAATTTCCTCCTTTTAAAAATATCTAATGGTAAGCCATATGCATTATCCATGTTAGTAGTTTCGTGTTAATGCAAATTCTAAAGTGAAAACGTAGATAAAGCTATATTAAGGCAAGTCAGTTTAAAATAAACAACTACTATGTCTTTCGCCTAAAATTTTACAAATTACCTTTCATTCTGTTAAAAAATAACCTATTTTGAAGTTATGGACCTAAAAAAAAATTTACTCTTAAGAAATTATAATTCCGTTAGTTTTAACAGGTCATTTTAGTTGCATATTTTTTCCCTTTTTTGGGGAAAAAAAGGATAAAAATACTGACATGTTTATATAATACTACACGCAATACATATTACCCTGTTATGGAGGTGCCAAAAAAGTATTTTATTTAAAATATCTTAATATTTACAATATAAAATAAAAGCAGCAAACACATTATTAAGGGTATTGAAATAAGTATACAAAATTTCATTCTCATAAATCAGTTATAAAGATATTGGACTTTAAAATTTGTTTTGGGGATGTTCTGATACTTAAAAGACCCCTGAATCCTTAAGGTATTTAAAATTCTTTATACACGCACATAATATAAACATTTTGTCAAAACTTATATTTGTGCAGTCTAGTAGCTTAAAATTTTGTAAAGCAAACTGATAATCCAAGTCGCTGTTCCAAGTTATCGAAAGAGAATCATGAAGATGTGGTTTTGTGCCGTCTTATAGGATTGATTTATCTCTCGGGAATGAGCCTATTGAAGAAGTGCAGTGGATTAAATATTTAGGAATTATTGTGGACAATAAATTACAATGGAAGTAACATATTTCTTATATTTCCAGTAAGGGTGAAACAGTTCTTCTAGATTTACTGAAAATTTCAAAGAACCCTTATGGGGATCAAATGAGATGTTCTCAAACTGATTTATGATCAGGCCATCATACCACTAATTTCCTATCCCTCAAGAGCTTGGGGCAATTCTTTAAGGAAGAAAATAAACTGTTGTAGAGACATATTTAGGTTATTTCGAGGACGGGGAGATGAAAAATGAACAACACCTTCGCCGGGAATCGAACTGCGGACATCTGGAATACACGCCCAGCGTGCAGACCACCACACCACAAAGGCATGCCAAGAAGGCGGGAGAAATACCTTATACTGTAAACGTCTTAGAAGGGTTCAAGGAAGCTTTCTCCACCGCATTATTCGTGGTTACAGTACTGTTAGTCATGAGGCAGCATTCGTTATTTCTAGTCTTCCGCCTATTGATTTAATGATCTTAAATGATCTAGAATGTTAGAGATGGACTTCTAATGGCAACTCTTGCGATCCCTTGAATGGAATGCTTTATTTTTCAGATTTACCTCACCCTTCAGACAGAAACCCTGTGATAGTTGTTACTTATGATAATAGTGTTTCTAAGACTACAGTCTGATTTGTTTCGCAGATGGCAGTAAGTTAAATGGAAGGGTTGGCTTGAATTTGTTATTTATGAAGATGGTAGGGAGAATGAAACTGTTCAATATAGGATATCAGATGTATGTTCTGTTGTTCAAGCCGAGATTCTGAGCTTAATTCTTGCCATTAAATGGATATAAAACTCTTGTCATAAGAATGAGACGTTTAAATATCTTATTTGCACAGATTCACTTTCTTCTCATCTAATTGATATACTATAGACTGAAAAACTGGTGGCGTAAATTCTATATTTATACGCTATTGGATGTATGCAGATATTCATTTTACTTTTGTTCGCGGCCACAGTGGTATTCTCGGAAATAAGACTGACAAATTGGCTAAATAAGCGACTTGTCGTGATGTCGATTTAATGTTGTCTTCTCCCAAGTCTTATCGGAAGCATGTGGCTTGGAAGAAAATTGTGGTTGATTGAAATGCTGAATATCTTGCTTCTTCGAAAGCCCAGTGGACAAAGAGACTTTTCCGAAGTGTTCTTCAACTACTTTTAACCGGATTATAAAACTTACTTGGATTTTGACCGGTCATGGGAATTTTGAAACTTATTCTAACTCTACTTCGTTTCATTATTGTTACTAGCGGACTCTGTGCTTGCGGCGATGCTGTGGAAAATGTGTAACATATTTTATTGCATTGTAGGTTGCGTGCGACTGCCAGAAGTGCATTTAAAGTGAGTTTAGGGCAGCTCTCTATTTGCTGGCCTTCTGTTTTCTATGGAGCCCACCAGTGGCCGAGCGGTAAAGTCGCTGAACACTGGTAGTTTGGTCTGAGGTTCGAATCCCGCGAACGGGCTGGCTGCATGGGTGTTTTCGTGGTTTTCCCCATGTGTAACGTGTATACGAGCCAGTTCCCCTTAGAAAGTCCTTCACGAAGGCATCCCTTTCCTTAGGCTAGATAGCCCTAGTGTGCTTTGCCATAATTAAATACACCACACCACCTGTTTTCTATGATCTTGTTAGGAGTTCCGAGCCTTCGCAGTCTTTCGCGACTTTATTTGTTCTTTGATCGTTTATTATTATTATTTATATGATTAATTTTTTTATCATTTATGTGTCGTATTATTTTGCGTACGGCCTGTGTATGATTACGTTATGCATTGATGTTTTGTACTGTCGATATACTTTTTTTTTGTATCAATATTATTTTTTAGCATTATTACATTTTTATTATTATTGCGTTTTTTAAGTTGGTTTATTTTCTTTTATAGAAGTATTAACATTGTTAAATTATTCATGGTATATTTTAGTATTTGTATTATATATATAGTTTTTTTCCTTCGCTCTCTTCAGGGCTAGATTTTATGTTTATATTGTTAAATTCGTTTTACTTTGTGTGACTTATTTACATCTGTAAGCCTCGTGGAATATTTCGTGGAACACGAGGAGTTTTGTATCTGTTTTCTTAATTTAAAAAAATACAATGTGATGTACCTTATAATGGATAGTTTTAATGGTTTTTGTTCGCGCATTTATTTGTTAATCATGGTAAGCGTGCATACTGATTAAATGATTATTATTCAGTTTAAAAATAATTCTTATCTTCTCTATTCTTCTTCGCGCTCTTTTCGTGCTAAATTTTAATCATAAGTTCGATTTTCGCTAGTGATTGATGCCAGCATAGTCAGGACATTTAACGATGCATTCTCAAACATTCCAGAATATCTATTTATCTGAAATAAATGAGTTTTTTCATCCTGAAATTTAATTCTGTTAAATAGCTCAAGAAAAATATTATCTCATTTTATTCGTAAAGATCAAAGTTTCTTTTTTACTTTGAGTTTGCAATACTTTCTTTAAATATTTGATTTCTTAAAATGTTCTTGTTAGGAAATGAATAGGATTTTAAATAAATTGATGTTTTGTTTTTATTGTAACATATTGGAACTTCAAAAAACCTGCTTAAGATGAGCTCTCTAAATCAAATTAAAATTGCAGATTCTCAGCGAATAAATTTCAACTTCACTATGGATCTAAACACGATTTTTCGTTTATTAAAAAATTACGTACTTAAGAGAATTAAATTAGGAACCGCATTACAAAAATAAACAGATAAGTATAAAGAACCCGTTAAACAGTTACTTAAAAAATAAATAATAAAACTGTTTTTGGAAATAGTTCAGAGAGTTAGGTAGCAATAAAAGTTAAACACATTTAAATAAAAATTAAAATATGTGACAAATAAACTACTGAACAGTACAAATAAATATGTTTTATTGGAAACACATTTCAGGCGTCCAAAAATATAAAAGATTATAAGAAGAATATTATTTGAAAATAACAGTTATTAAGCGCAGCTCCGTTATTGGCCTGAATAATACATTATTTCGCGCAAAATGAAAGCATACATATAATAGGCAGTATATTTAGTGCAACAGAAGAATAGTTTAATAGAATTACCTGTTTTATTGAATTAAATAAAATTCAAAGAAAATCGTATTTATACAGTCTTTACCCATTTCTAATTGCAGCATTCATTACTTTATTGTATTATTGTTACAAAGAATGCATTGAGATCATATGCGCTTCAATGAGTTTTGTATGATTGCATACAGTTATTTAAAGAAATTTTTGTGATTTATAAATATTTGATTTATAAATGTTTCCTTTACAGCTGAAAAGATTATATTAGGTAAAATATGCACGATGTATGTTTTATATTTCGTCCTTTAAAACACTTTTCTCCGTTATTCTTATAACATTCATAGTGAATTGAAGAACTGATTAGTTTCCTGAATAATAAGTGAAATACAATGCAGCTTTAAAATGGAATTGCGTTACATAGCATATACTAAAATTTATTGTGTTTAGTAAATGAAATGATGACGCAATTTTCAATGAAAAAATTATCGTCCATAGATAAAAACTATACATAAAGTAAATATAGAACTAAAATATAGCAAGTTCGTTATATGTACAAAGCCATGCAAATACACAAAAATATTTCCAGTATTATATTTCGAACTACATAGTTGTTTTACGAACATTTTCTGCATGGCAACTACTTCTTAATTTTGTCACCTTCATCTTCATGAAAATGACTTCAAAACATGTAAATATCTGTAATAAAGAAAAAAAAACATAAAATACTGAATAATTTCTGAAACCATATGAACATAATACACTTTCGGTACAGATAGAAATAGCATAATAATCCGCTGAACGCGAAGACAATATTCTTTTAACAGGAAAACATAATCAAAATATGCATGCCAATAACTAAAGTAAATAAGTGTCCAAAATTGTTTAACAAGTTAATACTTTTCATACATTAAAATCTAGGTAAAATATTAGGAAAGAGATCCGTAAATGAAGATGTTTCACTTGCACTCGGCCCCTGAATTTTACTTTTAATCCTTTTTACTACTAACGGAACATATATGTCTCACTAAAGTTTTAAGATTACTACTGGGTCGAAGATTCATAAGAATGTCCTGAATGTGTTGGGAATCATCTTCCAATAGTTGGAAAATCAAGACCCCGTTGTGCTTGTTGTACACAAATTTACACAGAGAAAAAGAACAAATATAAGTTGCCTCTTCAGCTGAGGACTCGAGCTGCAATTCGTTTGCGAATATCCTGAAGTTTCTTTACAGGATTCTAACAAGGACTGCTTTTAGGTTATTGCATGTCTTTTATATTTATAGTACCTTAACCACTGCTTAACATTTAGGGATTTATCATAGGACGCACAAATGGAGGATAATTAACAATCTAATAGTAAGTCCTTCGGAAAAAAAATCTGATGTGTACACCACATGACATCCTTGCACGAAATATTAAATCATACGCAATTTTTCTGAGTTTCATTTAAACAAATTGAATTATCAATTAACGAATTTTGAATTAAATCTACTTCGTCGATAGCGGATAAACCACAGTAGAATAAATGCACAATTTAAAGTTCACTATATTTTTTTACCATAGCGACACTTCGGAGCTATGTTTCCTTAACATTCATTTTATAACTCAGAATGCACAAAAATTATATCATCTGAAGAATTATCACACGTTATATTCAAATACTATAATAAATCTGAAACGACGTATAGAAGAAATTAAGCAAATAAAAAAGAAACAGTTTTTCACAGACGATTCAGTGCCGCTTACCTAATGCGCATGCGCTCCTAATTAATTCAGTTCTCACTTCGCAGCAAGGCAAAAGTACATAAAAGTACAAAATATTTTCATTAAAAATTTAAAGATAGAGAAAAACATAAAACGCCACGTACAGTTAAAACAATAACAAAAATTCTACAACTAAAATTACAGTTTCTACGCAAAAACAAGCTAATAACTTCAATGATAATTCCAGGATGAATTAAGGATAATTTAATTCACAATAATAAAAGAAGACGTCACTTTGTTGTTGCGAAGCTTAGTTTCTCTAGATTGACAACAAATCTACTATTCTGCTAAGTTTCAAATGTACACGAATTTGGCTGCTATGCCAAACAAAAGTTAGTCTAAGCCGCACTTAAAAAACTTTTAAATTGTTGACAATTCCACAATTCTTGCATGCAGGCAAAAAAACCTTAACCTAAAGGCATAAAAAGGTATAAAAACCTTAACCTAAAGGCATAAAAAGGCATAAAAACCTTAACCGAAAGATAAGAACAACATAATGCAATCGTTTTTAAAGCAAAAAAATGCACAATTTACAAACATATAAGAATAAAGAAACTGAGCTCACTGAGCCGAGTAACAGAGTGGATATACGTATATACATATATTTATATACTTTTGATGCTGCCGATTGCAAACAAAATGGGGGAGGGCTGCACATCTACATGCTATAGCAGTCCTATATACAAAATTTCAACGTTCTGAGGGTACTCGTATTTGACTTATGCGAGATAAATACATATGTAAGTACAGACGCCACCAAAAAATGTCTTCAGAATTAATTTTAAATCAGTTTTATAATTTTTTGGGGAAAACAAAATCGATCAACAAAATCATTATGAACTACGTGGTCCCATTGTGCAGGAGTAACACCACTTTTCGATGTAAGATATCTTTATATTGCCATATATTATGCATAATAAGCCTTGGTATTGTAAGAATCCGCAGTACATCTGTTTTTCACTATCAGCCCCTGTTTGGCAATGCAGTTTTTCTGCACAGTTGCGGGATCCGGACAATATCCAATAGTCAGTGAAAGCCGCCCGTGCGCCCGGACCCTGGTCTCACCTATCACCTGTGCAATGAAACAAAACTTTTGTAAGCGATCTTTTATGCACTGCTGCAAATGGTACCAATTGTAAATTTTGTACAAAATTAGTAAATGCCAGACTTACGAATGAGGTGCCTGTCCCCACCGGCGGAGACGGCCCTGAAGATATGGACAGCGATCATTCGCTGCTTGGTATTGCATCACTCGAGCCTTTTAGGCCCTCTGGGGTATTCTTGGACTTGTACAGCAGTGCGATGGAACAATACCTGTATGAGCATATGCTAAGTTCTGGTGCTTCGTCCACTTTTCCCTGTGCAACGAAACTGCATTATAAAAATATCGCAAGAGCTACAACTAGCCACAAATGGAATGGCCAGTACACACTGAAACGTTGTTACGTCAAGAGAGGAGAGCAGACGTAAGTCAAAACGGAGACATTAGTGAGCGTGCTTTAGGTCAAACTATCGTAACCTGGAGATTCCTTTAAGTCATGGTAAGGGATTCTGTGACAAACTATCTTGTATACCAGAAGTGCATAACAATTCGCCAAGCAACAAAACAGCAGTGCTAAATATGACAGCAAAAATATGTTCGAGGCCAACAGAGATTGCCATGCTTTATAAAGACAAAACGTAATACTAATATATAGTCTCAATCCCAGTTTTTCGAATCATAGGTATACATAATAACCTATGAATGCAGTTATCAAAAACTGATTGCGACTTGTGCTGCCAATATAAATTTTGCATTCGATAAAAGATTACATTTTGGTGATAAATATGCAGTTTTCTCAAAACAAATCAGAAAGTAAAAATTCGTCAATAATTCTGTTCAGAAATTAACATATTTATAAACTGCTAAAGAAGAGAAATAAAAATAGTTTCCTATTTCACAGAAGGTAATGCCATACCAAATTTCACTGCTAAGCAAGTCTGTTTTAAATCTTTTAATCAAATAATATGAAAAAGTTCACTACTTCTTTGATATTTCCCCCTTAACTATCGGAAATATTGCGAACAGATTGGATGCGTGGGGGTTTTATTCTGTTCCATATGTGTAATGTAAACACAAGTCCATTATCCTTAGAAAATCATCCAAGAAGACGTCTCACCGTTAGGATAGTCATCATAATTGTTTTTTGATTTAATCAATTAACTAACCTATAAAAACAACTAAGCTCTTAAAGTGTTCTTACAAATCCTTTCTGGCACTAGACACGTCAGAATGTGAGATAAAATAAGAAAATTTAATACGTATTATTGAATAACTATTCACGACCCATTAGTTCCCCAGTGGTTAAAATACTAATTCAGCAGTTTTTGTAGGTTTGATTTTGAGTTCTGTCAATATTATGATCACCGTCAATTAATTTCTGTTGCTTCTTGTTATTGTTTCTTGCCTACTGAAAATACGCATAAAAAACTAGATCAAGTCGAGTTGATCAAATACTTGCCTCTCACTAGTAGTCAAGTGAATAAGATTGCCAACAATGGTAGTTCGATTCGGATTCGAATCTTAGCGAAAAGACTGACTGAATAAGTATTTTCATCATTTTCCCCACATTTAAAATGAATATGAGGCAGGTTTCCTTGAAAGATTCTCCACAAAATCCTCATTTCCACATTCCTCAGACACAATATTTTTTGCTCTATTCAGCTAAAGGAACATTATAAACCGTCAGAAATCTGAAACAAGGTCCGGGTTTCAGAGGAAATCTTTAAGTTCTGTTTAGCTCAAGAGAAAAGATGACCTAGGTGCGGCTTTTCGACATAGCACTTCAGATGAGTTGAATGACGGAGGAATTTCGATAATGAAGGTCTGGAATGTAAAGGGTCAAGAGAAAAAAATACTCGTCTTGTCCTCTTTTGCCAATTTAATTCTGCAATATCCTTATCTCTGAGGTTTTCATGTGATGAAATCTGTTGAAAATGTTAAATGGAATATTAAAGTGTTTTAATATCATTTTAATATTTATCATTTATATTCTTTCATTTGCTAAGATGTTGAACAGTGCATTGTGATTTTTATTGCTTAATTAGTTGCTATATTTTTATTTAAACAAATCAGATATTTAACTGAAAATACGATTTATATGGATTTAAATTATCATAAATAAGATTTAGAATTTGATCAGAAACAGCAAAAGTCCAAAAGTAAGCATTTTGAATAAATAAGGAAATTTTGATTCAATTTTTTTATCAAATTAGTAAATATACAAAGTATTGATCCATATCAGATTGATCATTTCAGTTCAAAGTTTTTAATTAGTTTCCAATATTTGACAAGAAAGGATTACTAAAAGTACTTTGACTTAATGCGTTTTTTAAAGCCAAACATGTTAATTTTATTTATTTCATTAATTATTCAAAATACCAAGCAGGAAGTTGTTAAGCCTTGTCAGGTTAAACCACTTTGTAAATAAATTAAAATAAGTCATTTTATTATTTCTGAGGCTAAACTTGGAAAAATATTCATGACATGTCAAAAAGTAATGGAACTTTTTGCCCTCAATTAAAAAGTAAACAGATCCATAAATAACATCAAGAACATTTTTTTACCCATTTAGCCATTTTTACCCATTTTCTATATATAAAAAAAAACGAAATTTGAAAATGATGGAATTTTGTTTTATAGAAAGATCAGTGTGAAATATAAGTTGTACAACTCTTGAATTACGTCCTATTTTTATCAATATTGGATAGAGCTACCTTCATAGAATAAAACCACATTAGTATGTTTAAAATGTAAAAATTTCCATGTACGCTTCTTTCATAGTGATTTTTTCATAAGAAATAAGTTGCTCTTTCCGTTTTTATTTTATGCGCGTTTATTTATTCATAGCGTTACGACTGTATTTAAAATTTTAGCGTTTTATCCTCATTAAAGGAATTCTTTCCGATTTCGCAACTATGGAACACTTTATGCTTAGTTTTTTAATAATATGTGACACTTTTCAATTCAAATATTTTGCAGTTCCTTTCGAATATTATTCGCCATTTATTTTGCTCAATGATTTTATTCTTCTTATCAGCTCTTTTAATCACTTACAGCTTCTTTGTAACGAACAGATAGGTCAATAGACTACAGTAGAATAATGGAGATAAGAAAGTGGTTTGAAATTACACTCTGATAATACACACAATCAGACGGAAATGCTAGCAAATAAATACGTTCTATTACCCATAGTTCACCATTTAATAATTTCTACATAAGTGATTATCGTGAATTATTAGCAGGAAAATGAAAAAGTCAGGTTTAATCTCTTCTTTTATAAAGAAATACTTGCCATATAATTAAAAATGCTTTAATTATGTTTATTTCGCTTCTCAGCATTTTCTACATATAGATATTCCTACTGAAAATTAGAGATCTTGGTTATTATCATGGTTAATATTCTATTCAAAATCGTAATTCAAAGACAACTTTCAGAATTAACAAACAGAAGAATTCCTTAACGTATCCCGAACTGCTACATCTTCTGTTTTTTGCTCGAGGTCATTAAAGACCTGTCATTTACTTTTCCTATCCAGGCCACCCGGAGGCCCATTTCGGGTACCTAAAGCACATTCCTAACATCGTAGCAAACCGAAAACCCTCAGTAACCTGGCATTTACACTAAACACCGAAAAGACGGCACAAAACCAAGTTGACCTAGATTAGGCTAATTCCGGCCTATTCCAACTTTTTAATCATCGGTCACCTTTTCACCTACGTTCGGGTATAAGGCCATGAAGTTATAAATTCTGCGAATACCGTAAAGTTTAGATTTTACATCTAGATAGTTTTTTAGAAGTTGGAAAGTTAAAGAATCGCAGTGTCATTTAATTTGAGTATTGATGCTGGTAATTAAGTTTGTAGTGGAGTTAGTGTGTTACTGCCTTATAGATACTTCTTGATAATAGAACAGCTCTTTACTTATAATTTGAAGGGGAAAAAAAGAGCTTAGTTCAAGCGATTTAGGTATGGGATCTACTTTGAGTTTCTGCATATTTTATTAACATTAATATGAAGTTGACTATTATCATGCTGGTTGCAGTTTCGCAGTTTTGTAGACGTATTTCAGAATTTGTAGAAAA
Organism: Stegodyphus dumicola; assembly: GCF_044657685.1. Classification (NCBI taxonomy): domain Eukaryota; kingdom Metazoa; phylum Arthropoda; class Arachnida; order Araneae; family Eresidae; genus Stegodyphus; species Stegodyphus dumicola. The sequence goes on from NC_140779.1 coordinate 46,319,600, forward strand.
GGGAAATGAGCATTATTATACGTTTGCCAAAACGTATAATAAACTACACAAAATGAGCTGTTTCCATGTCGATAAAATTACAACTTAATAACACAAATGACTAACGCATGGAAAGGATATTTCTTTCTCTGTGAATTTAAAACTTACTTGTTGTCGTTATAAGAAGATTTGCAATTCAATTATAATTTTAAAGGAAATTAGTTTTAACTTAGTAATTAGCAGATGTGGATAGATGTCATTACCATGGAGATACCAGTAAAAATATAAGATTACATTCCTACCAGCCTTTTCCTCCATTCTATCGAGGAACAATATGCCTCGATATAATGGAGCTGCAATAGAAGCTGCTGTGACCAAGGAACTTAACAGTCTCAAAGGAGGACTTTTTGAAAAGTTTCCAGAACTTGTATGAACGTTGTCAGAAGTGTATCGTAGACGGCGGAAACTACTTTGAAGGACAGTGATGTATTTGTACGTAAATATATAATACAGTTATTTTTATGACATCAGTCACCTTACTTTTCGGTCAAAGCAATAAATGTAAGCTTACTTTTATTAAATATTTTTTAAAGTAAATAAACTTTACTTTTTATTACATTGGGACATTAAATTTACAATCTGTAAAAGAAAACATCAGTTTCTACATCGTTTATTTTGATGCCAAGTTCTGCATTTAATATTTTTTAGGATTATTTAATAATAAATATGGTCGTAGAGCGTTTTTGTTTTGTTTTGTTTTATACGGGCGCAGCCCTTCCGCCTGGTTTGTTGAACCTTATGAAGAAAAGCAGGCGCAACCCTTCCAACAACAAACGACACGAGCCGGCGAGCCGGCCGTATCCAAATAAAAGCAAAATCAATTTAGCAGCTTAACAAAAAGAAAAGAAAATTAAGTTAGTATACTAAAAAGAATAACACGGCACATAAAAACATTCAAGCTGTCCCTGCACCTTTGCATATAAAGTCTTTCTCTCCCTTTAAGGGTAGTTTCCATAAATTGAGCGCTTTCAGTATGTTAGCTCGATCAATCAGAGATACCGATGACATGATTATGAGAATTGATGACTTTCATAATGTTGTAAGGATCTTAAGTTTTACTAACGTTTATTTTATTTTAAATCTTTACTATCACTTCTTATTTTCTACTTCCGGCCAGAATTATAAGCGTGAAGGAGTTTATGCAAAGTTGTCTGGCGAACGCCAAGTATTTAAGTGTGGCCTTTTTGCCAAGCAGAAGAGAGGAAGCCGTGAGTTCGAAGCAGGCCGGTTACCTTAGAAGTTACGCAGTTGCTACTTTGCCTTCCAGGCCAGAGGTTTTAATCCTCTTGATAAATTAAACGTATTGTAGTGTTCACAGTCTCTGTGCTACATACGCTTCCTGTTATTATAAGGCCAATCTTATTCTAAAGTTAAATTAGAGTTTAGTTTTATTTTGATATCTTTTAAGTTAGACCCCGAGTGGAGGGTCATTGTATTCCGAAGTACGGAAGTCATTGTATATAAAGAAAAAATAAAGGGTTTTGTATACCCTTCGTCTGTATCCTGTCTGCTTACTACAATTAGTGAACATAGCTTTAGTAAGCTCTCTGTTCTAGTCAGGTCATTGTATGTTTCCGAAGAAGGTTAGAAGAAACATTGATCCTGATAATCTCAACGAAATTCTCAACTTTAAAATTCGTTTTTTATTTTGTTTCTGTAATATTTCCCTTTGCAACTTTATTCTGACTGAGCAGGTTAGAAGAAACATTGAACCTGATAGTGGCGCCCGACGAAGAATAACCATGGCCGAGTTTCAAGAAGAACCTGTGCTGCCTGCAGAAACGGCTCAGAATCCAGAAATGCCAGCTGCCGCCCTGGAAGGATTTGGGTACATCGTCCAGACCATGCGCGCTGCGATGAAACCAGAAGCAACGTTTAATGGAAACTCACAGGTAACCAGTTTTTTGGAAAAATTGGAGGACCACTTCATGCTCTACCCCGTGCACGAGTTTCAAAAAGTTACCTTAGCTACCAGCGCTTTGAGGGGCCAAGCGCTTAACTGGTTCAAATGTATCGGCAGAAGTCTCTTGGGTCAAGCAGGCAGTCCCACCTATACTTACGAAAATTTCAAGACTGCCCTACTAAAAGCCTTCCCTGTTGTAAGGGATCGTGCGAAATTAGAAACAGAACTTTTCAGTATATATCAACAAAGAATGGAACACCTCTCGAGCTTTATTTTAAGAAAAATTCACGTTTTCAAGCTCTTGTATGGAAACCGTCCGGATCCTGAAATAATTCAAGTGATTTTGCCGAGGTTACTACCCCAAGTGCAAGACTTTATTGAATTACGAAATCCGACTACACTGGAAAAGTTATTTGAGCTAGCAATCCAGTTTGAAAGTAGAAGAACGGCGGACGTCGAAAGGAGACGCCAATATCAACAGCGAAACCAATTTGGTACGCCAAGACTACAGCAAACTCAAGCACATGGCTACGGAGAAAAAGCGAATCAGTGGGCAAGGAAACCCGAGCATTCAAAAACAGCCGGCGAACGTCGACAGTTCAATAGCAACCCAGGAAAAAAGTCTCAAGCCCAGTGGAGAAAGAAGGAAAGCACCGAAAGGAAAAATAATTTAAACTAAAACGGATTTCTGCTGACGAGAGGGTGCGGAAATCCGAAGGCCACGAAAACCCCTCTTCCTACAAGTTAAATACAGTAATGGTGAAAAATTTAACTCTTCCGAAGATTGAAGTCTTGGTAAATAATATCCCGGCCACCGCACTCCTGGATACCGGCGCGCAGTGTTCCTGTGTGGCAGAAGTCTTTTTTAGAAAGTATTTTCGCAAATACCGCATATATAATGCGGATAATACAACAGTATTAGCGGCGCAAGGAGAACAATGTAAGTGCGTAGGTAAAGTACCTTTGTACATCCGTATCAAGGACGAACAAGTAAAGGTGATGTTTTTTATAGTAAAGAATTTGCAAGCACACTTAATACTAGGAATAGACTTTCTTTCAGACGCACAAGCTACACTGGATTTTAATGAAGCGTCTCTTAAGCTGACGATGAAACCAGTGCGTGTAGAAAAGGTTGAACCGCCAAGGTTAAATCTCGACCACCTGCCTAATGGCGAGCAAGATAGAATCCGACAAGTGGTAAGTGAATTTGCTTCCTTATTTAGTGATATTCCAGGATTTACCCAGGTTACTAACCATAGTATTGACACCGGAGATGCATTGCCGGTTCGTCAAAAACCATACCGGTATGATAAGAATAAGGAAAAAATTATAGAATGGCATATTACCGATATGCTACGTAAAAAGATCATAACGCCTATCTCAAGTAGTTATGCTAGTCCGGTGGTTTTATGTAAGAAAAATAATGATTATCCTTTGGAGCATCCAAAAAGGTGGAGATTCGCTATTGATTACCGTAAATTAAATTCCATAACGAAATATCCGGTATATCCGTTACCGATTATAGAAGAAATTTTAAGGAACATAAAATCAACCAAATTTATGACGACTTTAGACTTAACGAATGGTTATTTTCAAATAGGGATCAGGCCTGAGGACGTGCCTAAGACTGCTTTTATAACCAAGTCTGGCACTTATGCATTTTTGCGAATGCCGTTTGGCCTTTCAGGCGCCCCAGCAACATTTCAGCGATGCATGGACATTGTGTTAAGACCTGTTCTCGGAAAGTCCACATTTATCTATTTAGACGATATCATTATTACTAGTGATAATCTAGACCAACATGTACAGGATTTAAGACAGGTGTTTTCTTTATTAAATGAGGCCGGTCTAAAAGTTAATGTCGAAAAATGCAAATTTGCAGCCCCTGAATTAAAATATTTAGGTTACAAAATATCACAAAAAGGGATCGAGACAGATGAATCAAAAATAATCGCTGTACAAAAGTATCCGACTCCAAACACGGCAAAGAAGCTCTCTTCTTTTCTAGGACTTTGTTCATATTATAGGTCCTTTATAAAAGATTTTGCGGCTATCGCTGAGCCATTGTTAAAATTAAAAAGGAAAAAGGCAAGATTCTCGTGGACGGCCGAAGCCAATAGTGCTTTCGAAAAATTAAAACAAGCATTAACGCAAGCCCCTGTGTTGAAATTTCCTGAAAAGGATGAAAATTTAGAAATTTCAGCGGATGCTTCGGATTATGCGGTAGGAGCGGTACTTTCGCAAAATCAGCAGCCAGTGGCATTTTTTAGCCGAACTTTAAATCAAACACAAAGAAACTATTCCGCGACCGAGAGAGAGGCACTTGCAGTTCTGTTAGCAGTGCAAAAGTTCCGAGTCTATTTTGGAAAGGCGCCGATAACAGTATATTCTGATCATGCGGCGGTAACTAGATTGTACTCTGGGAAAAATTTATCCCCAAGGTTAATAAGATGGGCACTCAAGCTGCAAGAATATAATCTGGTAATCAAGCATACCCCCGGAAAGGAAAATATCGTAGCACATGCCCTGTCACGAATTAAATTAGACGAACAGGGTAATACCGTAAAAGTTGCAATGCTGACAGCGTGTACAATAAATTCCCGAGAAACTGTAATAACCGAACTGGGTAAGGATCCTGAGTTTGGAAGTATTTATGAGTATTTGAAGGATCCTGAAAATTTTAGCCACCAAGATATTGTGGCGATAAGAAATAGGGCGGCCCATTACGAACTAATAGATGGTCTATTATTTTATACAAAAACTACGAATTCCAACAACGAATTTCGACCTGTTATCCCAGCTAGTCTTAGATTAAATATCCTGCAAGAGCTCCATGACAGCCCTTTAGCTTCTCATGCTGGTATTCGAAAAACTACTCAACGCGTCCGCGAGGCAGTCTACTTTCCTGAACTGCAAAAGTTAACAAGGGCGTATGTCCAGTCCTGCCCAACATGTCAAGCCGTTAATTATATTAATTTCCGCCCGGCCGGGTTTCTAAATAGTATTAAATCCGAATTTCCAAATGAAATAATCGGCATCGATTTATTGGGCCCTTTCCCAAAAAGTCAGTTAAACAAAAGTCGCTATCTCCTTGTTATAGTTGATCATTTTAGTAAATGGACCGAAATTGTTCCCTTAAAACGAGCCTCCGCGAAATTAGTTACCGATTCTATTTTAAATAAATATATTTTAAAATACGGGACGCCCCTAAAAGTTATATCGGATAATGGTCCTCAATTTGTAAGTAATATATTTGAAGACATGTGCCAAAAACTGGGCATACGTCATTTAAAAATGGTCCCGTATCAGCCGCAATCAAATATAGCGGAACGGGTCAACAGAAATATAGTGAAAATTATCCGTAGTTATGTTAAAAATTTTCATAAAAGCTGGGATATTTATGTCAATGAATTTTCTTTCGCCCTTAGGACCGCAAAACATGATACAACGGGCAAAACTCCTGCTGAGTTATTTCTAGGCAGAAAGGTTATAACACCGTTAGATAAACTATTTTATGTGCAACAAAGAGCCCCAGAATTTAAAATGGGTGATATAGAAAAACTAATAAAAGAAGCAAAAAAGAATACGGAAGTAGCACAAAGAAAACAAAAATTGTATTATGACTTGAAACGACGGGGAGTAACTTATAAAGTAGGGGATGAAGTACTAAAAATTAAGCATTCACTTTCTTCAGCACCAGAAGATAAAACTGCCAAATTTTTTCCACGCTTTGAAGGACCATATGTTATAGAAAAAATAACTCACGCTGTTGTAGTGTTAAAGGCAAGAAATGGTGAAACCTGTTCCGCAAACATTGATCAAATCAAGCCCTACTTCGATCGTAATAAAATGAAAATCTTTTCAGATCTTTTGCAGGATCCGGTACGGCAGACACCGCAGGTACAAGTTCCAGAGGTGGGAAAACGACAAGTACAAGGGCAAGCCAATGAGAGACAGAAGCAAGTGAAAAGAAAATTGCCCCGCGGAAAAACTGAAGGTAAAAAGAAAAAGAAGCCGTTCCACCGTCCAAAAAACAGAGTTCACGAACACCCCCAGAATGAAGAAGGGAGAAGGACGACGTATGTGGAAAAGACCGGTTGAAAGGACGGCAACTATAACCCGGCTGTGAAACGGAAGATTGACTCATCCGACAGAACTCTCCGCAGCAAAAGTCGCCGAACTGCGGAAGGGCCATCAGCGGCGGAGGAAAAAGTACAAGAAAAATTTGAACGGCCAACAACGAGGTCCAAGCAGGATCACGACAGAAGTTTCCCGGTTCCACCAAGACCAGCTGCCTCCAAACGGCCAAGACCACAAGCAGAGCACAAAAGGAAGATGTTCAAGGGTGGCCGTAGTGGTGAAAAACGGAAGCTTCCAGAGGAAAGCACTGAAGGGCGAGCCCGTACAAGAAGGAGGATCAACCAAGCTACTATCTCCTATACCTTTAAAGACTGGGCCCAGAAAAGGATGTCTGAATATTACAAAGATAAGTAAAATTTTATGTTACTTTACAAACTTAAGTTAATCTTTCATTCTTACTGCAAGTGGCAGATTTCAAGAAGTTTTACCTCATGCGAGGTCTACCTTTATCGCCAAAAGGGCGAGAAATGAGTTGTGACCGATTTTCTTATTATGTTTTTCAATTACTCGCGCGTAAAACTAAAGTTGATGTATAATAGCGTTGTATAAAGACTTAAATATTGTAAAAAGTTATTGTATAAATTTTATTTAAAACATTCTAACAAGAAAGAAGTTTTAGTCTGAAAGACTTTTTGAAATGTAGTATTATTTCAATGTAGAAAGAATTGGCACTTGCTTTGAAAAGAATAGAAGTTAACAATGTACTACTAATGTATGTTTTCAAATGTGTAAAATTAACGGCATGTTGATATGTTCTTGTATACATGTGAACTGTTATTTTGAATGTTAAGAAATACTGTGATATGGTAAAAGTGAAAGTAATGTTAAAAATTTGTTATTCGTGTGACTGTAAAGATTAAATCATGGTGAATATGTGTTAAAGGTTGAATGATGTAGTTAGGCTCTCTGACGCTACACTTTAGAGTTAGCCACTTTCAGAATAGTACCTCAGGGTCTAGAGTTGAAATTAGGGTGTGTTAAGAGGTCTCGTATGTTGAATTTTAACACGTTAGTGTTTTGATTGTAGGAGGAAGTGTGGCACACGTAAACAGAAACACATTCGTGGTTGGTGTTCTTTTACAACACATGTCAGAGAGCACGGGGAGAGATAATTAAAATAGTCATGAATGAAATAAGAATGTTAAGAAAAGTATATTCTATATGTTATTTGCAATGTCATTCTGTAACATTTCATTAAACTAGTTTTCCTTCCAGATCTCTGGAAGGAACCAGAATTGAATAAAGCTCCTGTTTAGATGCAGTACAGATGAAAAAGAAAAAAGATTGTTGTATATTCCGGGAGCTGCTATTGTAACAAATTTCTTTCTTTTAAATTTTCTAGTTTCTAGCTAAGTTATGATTGTAAAAGGTTGGCCTCGCGTTAGTTTCTAGAGCTAAAAGTTTTCAACAAGGTCGTTTTAGACCTCAGTTTCAAACTAATTAACTCTGGCGGGAAGTATGTAAGGATCTTAAGTTTTACTAACGTTTATTTTATTTTAAATCTTTACTATCACTTCTTATTTTCTACTTCCGGCCAGAATTATAAGCGTGAAGGTGTGGTGGTGGTGTATTTAATTATGGCAAAGCACACTAGGGCTATCTGCCTAAGAGGAGGGATGCCTTTCGTGGAGGACTTTCTAAGGGAAACTGGCTCGTATACACGTTACACATGGGGAAAACCACGAAAACACCCATGCAGCCAGCCCGTTCGCGGGATTCGAACCTCGGACCGAACTGCCAGTGTTCAGCGACTTTACCGCTCGGCCGCTGGTGGGCATATAAGCGTGAAGGAGTTTATGCAAAGTTGTCTGGCGAACGCCAAGTATTTAAGTGTGGCCTTTTTGCCAAGCAGAAGAGAGGAAGCCGTGAGTTCGAAGCAGGCCGGTTACCTTAGAAGTTACGCAGTTGCTACTTTGCCTTCCAGGCCAGAGGTTTTAATCCTCTTGATAAATTAAACGTATTGTAGTGTTCACAGTCTCTGTGCTACATACGCTTCCTGTTATTATAAGGCCAATCTTATTCTAAAGTTAAATTAGAGTTTAGTTTTATTTTGATATCTTTTAAGTTAGACCCCGAGTGGAGGGTCATTGTATTCCGAAGTACGGAAGTCATTGTATATAAAGAAAAAATAAAGGGTTTTGTATACCCTTCGTCTGTATCCTGTCTGCTTACTACAATTAGTGAACATAGCTTTAGTAAGCTCTCTGTTCTAGTCAGGTCATTGTATGTTTCCGAAGAAGGTTAGAAGAAACATTGAACCTGATAATGTCTTGTGCAAATTTTACTCCTTTTTTATAATTTTGAATAATTTCTCTTACATTTCCGATTCCATGTAAGGCTCTTACCCCCCCGGTGAGTGTACAACTTTCAATAAAATGAATGCAGAATGGTCGTAGAGGGTACAGTTTCAAAATTTTATTTGGGAGTGCAATACTTTTTATTCGTAAACCTATCAATGAGTAAATAAAATATGTCTCTTCGTTTGCGCTAACAACGCATTTAAGATTTTAGTCTAGAAAGAAGGACTCTTTGTAGTTTTCTCATCATCTCATCATCATTTCTTTGCAGGAAAATGTAATTGTTTTTTCAACTAAAATTAGAACATTTTCCCTGAATTACGCTTATTCATCTTCTCCAATTTTCGTGGTGCCCACCAGCGGCCGAGCGGTAAAGTCGCTGAACGCTAGTAGTTTGGTCCGAGGTTCGAATCCCGCGAACGGGCTGGCTGCATGGGTGTTTTCGTGGTTTTCCTCATGTGTAACGTGTATACGAGCCAGTTTCCCTTAGAAAGTCCTGCACGAAGGCATCCCTCCTCTTAGGCAGATAGCCCTAGTGTGCTTTGCCATAATTAAATACACCACCACACCGATTTTCGTGTCGTTTTAATAACTTCATTAACAGAAATGTGTCAACATTCTGTATAAGTGACAATGAAGTTCAAGTAACAACTCTGAAATACTTTGACAAATTCTCGTAAGTATGCTACAGAGAAAAAAAAAATGCATGTAGGGTGGACGCACTTAGCTGATCTTACAGCTTCAAAGAGATAATCCTCTTCCCTTTCGACCACCCGTACGTCAAAAAATGGCTAAATTTTTTCCTATCTGCATGCGGTGTGCTTATCGTATCAGGTGGAAGTGTATTCTTTAGCATTAAATTTGGCGCAATTTGTTATTCTGATTTACGCATCAATAGTAATGTTTTCTTTTCCTTTTTTCTTTTTTTTAACACATACAGTCTCCCTGTGCACCACAAATGTACTACACGGGGCTTAGAAAAAATAAGTTAACTAAAACATTATATATTACATGCATAAATAAAACGAACAAAAATAGAGAACAGCAGTTTGGAGTTCACGAAAACTGATAGGCCGAACATTTTCAAATCGTTCTGCAAGCATAATCTAGGGCCATCAAAGGTAGGGCATAAAAATATCAAATGTTCCACATTTTGAGGTACCTTTTTTGAATAGATAGAAATGAAACAGGTAACTTGAAAATTTACCATGAGCAGATAAAAACTGAGAAACTTTAAAATTAATAGAGAAGAAAGACTGGGAATGCAGTCTATGGTAAATAGAAGGAAAGAACTTTTTGATGCCCTTAGAATTACAAGATATTCTTCATTCCACTTAGTTAAAACCTTCTTATAATGAAAGGACTTCCAGTAGCTCTTTGGAATGCTAATATTAATATCAATGGGTAAATTTAAGGCATCTTTAGCTAAGAAATCAGATCTTTCATCTACATAGAATCCGTGATGAGCACATACATAAGAAAAACAGATATCAGTTCCCTTTCTTTTAAGCGAACTGATACTTAATAGGGTTTCGATTACTAATTTGTCGCTGCTGATAATAGTGTTCAAAAGGTGAAGAAAAGAAAGCGAATAGAAACAAATAAGGTACATTGAGGATGCTGTTCCCATTATCCTTAAGTCATTTGACAGCAAAATAAATACACTTAAGTTCTGCTTGAAAAACTGTGCATTCATTCCGTAGACGGTGTTTAAAATAACAACTCTCAGAAAGGCCTTCAAAAAGAACAAATGCAGGCCCAACCTTGCTTTTCATTTTGCTGCCATCTGTAAGGAAAACCATATGACATTATTAATGTTTAACAATGTTTTTATCCCATATATTGTGTACAATAGAGATTTTGATTGCTTTCACCCGTTGGTTTGTTTTATTAACTTTAGCGCTCATTGTTGAGCAAAGTTTGCGTTACGTAAAATAAAATAATAAAATAATTGATTCACTTTCATTTACTTTTAGTTTAATATTATCGCCATGTCTCAAAATGGACATGCATCTTTTAAGTTGGATTTATTCTTTACTTTTAATCCTCTCATTCTCATTTCCGTGTATTTCATATCGTAACGAGTTTGAAACTTTTACTTATTATATTCCTTAAAGAATCGGGGGCTTACTAGTTAAATGAAAAACTAAGTACTTCTACTAGAACATCTTCTGTAATTAAAATAAGAATTTAATAACTAAATCTTTTTCTAATAGCTTGTGATTACGCACTAAATCAAACTTCTAATAACTGGTTAGATTCGATCTGTTTTTCACTTATAACCGTAAAAGAACACGTTCTTTTCATTATTATTTGTTTTATAAATATAGTTCATAATAATCAAATGTATACTATGATTATAAAATAAACGCTTACTTTATATCAAATAAGAGAATATTATACAAACTCTATAGTTATTCTCTCTAGCTCTTATTGCAAAATAAAATGCCAAACCATTAAATACACCTAATTGAGATTTAATTTAGTCATTGTGTTCAGAAATAATTGTAATATTCGAAACTAAGAATATGAAGAGTTGAGAAAGAAAATAGAAGTTATTTAAATAAGGTAAAATAAGTTTAAATTTCCTTTCTTTCTTCGAGCGTAAGAAGTAATTTTTAAACTAAATGAGGATAAGTTTTTTCTTGCCTCTTTCATACGATATGAGTTTGATTCAAATAGAAATATGTGATACGAATTTTACGTGTACAAAGATAAAGTAATAAAAAAAAGAGGAAATTTAGATAAAGCAAATAAAAGTGTCCATATTTACATTTCTGGACTGAGTTGCTATCTTCTGAAAAGAATAAGGTAGTGTTCTGATTATACTAGTTTCAGACTTGGGCAAAATAAAACTCCATGTAGAAGGTTAACTTCTTAAACGAATACTGACAATTATTCTAAGAACATATCTAGGACCTAAGACTAGCTACAAGCTTTCAAATCCTGGTAATATCACTGAGTTTTATTAATTTTTGTGTAAGCGTTTTGAAAACGCAAAATTAATTTATGATGCTCAGTCCAGAAAAGTATTGCGAAGCTATATGCTATACAATACTTAAACAGAAAAAAAAATTAGAGAGTTTATGCAGGAATATAAGTAAACAATAATAATTAAAAAAATTGAAAGCTTTCAGATTTTAACAATCGCTGAAAAGGGTTTGTCCAGATTTTTTAGGTTTTCGCTCAGCTCGTAGTCTACAAGCCTGCTGTAGACACTCTTACTAACCCATTTTTTCCTGTCTTTTTAGCTTTATTATTAAGCATCATTTTATATTTAAAAAGTTGATAATTACACAGTTATTAACTAAGGTTATTAACACAGGTTAACTAAAGGTATAAAAATCTTAACAGGAAAATACGAAAAACATAATTCCACGATTTTTAAAGGAAAAAATGCACAATTTAAAAACATATAAGAATAAAGATATTCAGCTGAGCCGAGTAACAGAGTGGATATATATATATATAAGTAGCAAGACAACATTACTTAGCGGTCAAGAATTTTGCGCATTGAGCTGCAAAAGTTTTTAAAATTTTAGAAGTAAGATAAACATTTAAAAGCTTATGCTAAAAAATACATTTGGCTATATAGTTCCTTAGCAAAAATGTAAAATCATTCAGTAACTAGAAACAATAATAAAGTACTAGTAAAAGCATTATCGTAAAAAATAAATGTTAAAATTACAAGTCGAGATGATTTCAAAATCAAAACGGGGTGAGAAAAAATTAATAAATTTAACTCATAAATAATTTTAAAAAGACTTTTGTAAAATTTAAACATATTAAAAAAATACATACATACATATATATGTATGTATATATGCATATATTTATATATTTGTGTATATATATACATATATATATATATTTGGTGCAACCAAAATCGGAGGTGCACATCTACATGTTATAGCAGTCCTGTATACAAACCGAAATCGAAAGTAACGGTATCACCCATTACTTAGGAAATATGAAAAGAGAAACTTTAACTATTAGAGTTTACGACTCTGATCACTTTAGATTTATCACGAGCTTACTGCAACAGCGTGGAAGCCAATACCACAGTTTTAATCCAAATCATGAAAATCCATTAAAAGCGGTTATCAAAAAACTTCCCAAGGATTCAATTACCGAATTAATCAAGCAGGAACTGCAACAAAATGAAATTCCTGTCATTGAAGTTCGACAACTCACGACAGTAAAAGACGGCAATACATTGAAACTTCCACTTTTTCAGGTTGAATGCAAACGAAGTATTGAAGGCAAAAAAGTCTATGACATTAAGAAATTAAGAGGATTAGACATTTTTATCGCCTCTTACAAATCAAAAAAAGGCCACGTACAATGTCATAAACGCCAACGTTATGGCCATACGAGGTAATTATGTCATTATACAGCGAGGTGCATGAAATGTGCGAAGTCTCACGAAACTTACATGTGTACTCAAAAGAAAGAGGACAACAAACCTGGATGCTGTGCATTTTGTGGAGAAAACCACGTCTCGATTTATAAAGGTTGTGTAAAACACCCTGTAAGGATCTTAAGTTTTACTAACGTTTATTTTATTTTAAATCTTTACTATCACTTCTTATTTTCTACTTCCGGCCAGAATTAAAAGCGTTAACTTATTTATGCAAAATTTGTTTGGCGAACGCCAAGTACTTAAGTTGTGGCTTTTTGTCAAGCGAGAGAGAGGAAAGAGTTAGTCGAAGCAGGCCGCTTACCTTAGAAGTTTTACTCAGTTGCTAGTTGCCTTCCAGGCCAGAGGTTTAATCCTCGTGATAATTTTAAACGTATTGTAGTGTTAACAGTTCTCTGTACTACATACGGCTTCCTGTTAATATCCGGCCAATCTTACACGTCGACCCTTGTTTATTTATCCAAAGTTTAGTTATATTTTTTATATTCTTACGTTCAGACCACAAGTAGTTGGTATCTGTATTCCGAAGTACGGAAATTATTGTAAAGAGTGAAAAATAAAGGGTTTTGTATACCCTTCCTGTGTATCTTGTCTACTTCCCACAGTTATTGAACAAAGCTTTAGTAAGCTCCCTGTTCCGAGTCAGGTCTCTGCATGTTCCCAAAGAAAGGAAGGCGGAACATAGAACCTGATAACCCTAATAACATTCAAAAGCCATCGCTGTAGCAAAAGCCAAAAAAGCAGCAGAAGAATGCAATAGATTTCAATATAAAGCTACTGACTTCCCCACCCTTTCAAATGAACCAACTAAATCAGCTTGAACAACAAATAACTTAAACACTGATAATGAAAACGAAACTTCAATCTCTTCATGGATAATTCCTGAAAAACTCACATAAATAAGGCTAAAGAATTCATACAGAAATTCAAAACAGCAAAATCGTTGATGAGTAAAATCGAAGTAGGCATAACCGATTTTGACTGTTTTACGAATATTGATTTGGAATTCTAGTTTGATTAACTGCAATTCCACAACTGCAACTTTATAGTTTCACTCATTTAATCATCATCTTGTATATAGCGCACTTCAACTTGTAGTTTGTACATACTTTATTTACTCAAGAATTTTCCACTCTGGACTTAATGTTTTTCTGTTTCGTACTCTGAGTACCGCATTAGTTCTCAGAAGCAACGCCTACAAGTTAAAGTTTTTCATTTAAATATTATTGTGTAAATAGTGCATCTTGTTTTTTTTTTTTTTTTTTTCCTTCCTCATCGCTATGGACTATGTTTTAAAGGAAAATAGATAAATTTATTACATATTAAGTGTTTTTATCGTTAAATCAAGAACTTTTAATGACTTTGCTGATTTCTATGTCGACCAACCAGGTGCCTTCTCAAGATCACATGACTTCTTCTCTGACTGCCTGCACGCCAGTAAAACATCTTCCGTTCTTACTTTACGTACTCATGAATTCTCATTTTGAACTTCCGCCTCCTGCGACAATGTACTAGAAGTACATCTTTGATTATTTTTTTTTAAACCAAGCAAATGTTAAAATGGTTATAATTTTCAGGATATTGGTTAGAACTCTTTGTAGTTAATGTCAGCTGTAAAGATAAGATCTAAGATATGTTTGGTGCAGTCGATTGAAACCAAAATACGAGGTGCACATCTATATGTTATAGTAGTCCTATATATAAAATTTCAACGTTCTGAGGCTGCTTGTATTTGAGTTATGCGAGATACGTACGTACAGACGACACGAAAAATTCTCTTTAGAATTCATTTTAAAACAATTTTTATAATTTTTTTTAAGGAAAAGAGTCTTTCATTCTGTCCTTACGTACCGATGCCAAGCAAAAACATCGTTAAATTGCATTCGATAGCGGCCAAACTGGATATTTTCGTTGAAATATGCTGCCTGAAACTTTTCACGATTAAAAGGAAGTATTGTAATCGTAAAAGAAAGTAAAAAGAGTCTTTGCTTGTTGTTGTTGTTACTTATGCTCACTTAGGAATTCCTAGTGGCAGGGAGCGTAAGATACGCCTGTCGTTGGTAACATCCTTGAGCACCTCACATGTGACAGTGTAATTTAACTTTGTGCCACTCCCAATTTTGATGGAGAGCTTCCCGAGAGACGGGTCCCAGGGTCTCCCACCTCTCTCCCCTTCGGTCAAACCACACGACAGACTTTCGGCTCGCCGCATATTTAGAATACCGCATGCCGCACCGACACTTTACAAATCATCTAAGCTTTCTTCGGAATTAGGCCCACCAGCGGCCGAGCGGTAAAGTCGCTGAACACTGGTAGTTCGGTCCGAGGTTCGAAACCCGCGAACGGGCTGGCTGCATGGGTGTTTTCGTGGTTTTCCCCATGTGTAATATGTATACTAGTCAGTTTGCCTTAGAAAGTCCTCCACGAAGGCATCCCTCCCCTTAGGCAGATAGCCCTAGTGTGATTTGCCATAATTAAATAAACCAAACTAACCTTTATCCGGAATTCGAACCCGGGCCTTTCGGCACTGCAGACAGCGACGTTAACCACTATACCGTTTGGGCGGCTTCGTTCTCTAATAATTTAACATTTTCTAACTTAGTGAGTTATTTTAAAATATTTCTGATTCGACTTATTGATGCTACAACCGGTGAATGATCATTTTCGAAACCAGATTTAACATAAAAAATTAAACCATGCGTAGTATCGCAAAAAAAAGGAAAGCTTGTAAATCGTGCATAGCTAGAAGAGAAACGTCAAATTAGCACGTCACGCACGTCAAATTAGATATTTGAAAGAAATTCTACAAAAATTGAAATAACAGATTGTTTTTCAAGTATAAATTTACTTGACCCCCCCCCTCCCTAAAATCTCTTGCCATGCACGAAGAAAGCGAAAATTAGAAATTTCTCTAAAGCGTCCTTTCTAAATTCGCAGAGGGACACTAAAAACGTATTCTTACTGTTAGGCATGATGGCGGAAGCATAACGGTTCGGGTACGTTCCGTTTCAACTAGAATGAGAACTTTACTTTTTTATAAAAAATACTATAGATCAATATAAATATCCTTAATGAAAAAATGAAAGCATCTAGAAGAAAAACTGAAATTTAAAATACATTCAAGTTCTATGAGGATAACGATCTAAAACATATAGCCCTATATGTTCGCTTTTGGTTATTATATTGTACAATAGTCGGGAAGTTATCAAAACTACTCCATATTCTTCGGAATTCTATGGAACAAGAATACGGCGTGAGATGGAGAAAAAAATAAATAAGCATGACATTTCTTCAAAAACTTTGTTAAAAATAATTTTTACTCTGGAATGGAACAAAATGAAACATTTTAACTCAAAATATTTGTTAAATACATGCCAAAGCGTACGAAAAGTGTACTTTTATCTCAAGGATATCTTACGATATATTAGAGGTCTTGTTATTTTTATGTTTTTTTATTAAATATCAACTGCTTGTTTAAAGTGTACAAATACTTAGTGAGATCATTTTCAGACCTTTGTGAATAAATATATATATTTTTTTTACTTAAAACCTTTTGAAAACAAGCAGGTTAAAAAAGAGGATCTATGAAAGCATTAGAAAAGGAAATTAATTTCCGTATTCTTCGCAAAATTCAAAGAAGAGTTTTTCTAAGAGATGTATTACAAAACAAGTAGCCATAAAGCCTGTTTAGCAACTGACGGGTTCTCCCCCCCCCTCGCCCGATTGATCTTCATGTTTCATAAAGCAAACTTATGTTCGATACCAAGGCGTTGTTTGAGGATTTACGACAATACCACCATAATGACATTGTCCAAGTCCTTTTTCAAGAAACAAAGTTTGAGTAAAGTTATTCTACAGTGGAATTAATCGTAGAGAAGTTTTTCTTCTCCCTCTTTCTGACTAAATTATTTTTTTCTTCTGTTCCTTACAGATTTATTAATAAACATTTTATTTTTCTGATATTTTGAAATTAAGAAATTTCTAATAGAGCAGATTCATATCTGAAGAGATTTCAGCTATCTCATATGGACTTGTGTTTCGCTAGTTTCGGGAAAGTGCAAAATATCGAACATTTGTTGCTCTAAAAATTAAGAAAGAAAAAGAACTCATTTCGCAGTTTAATTCTTTAAACATCAATTCATCCCCGTCTCCATGTTTTTGTTCAAGATAAGATGGATAATCCTCTTCTTAATAGCTCCCTAGCAACCAAGCGGCAAAATTGTTGAACACTGGTAGTTAAGCCCGGAGTTTGAATCCCAGCGAACGGGCTGGCTGCATAGGCGTTTTCGAGGTTTTCCCGTTGTGTAACGTGTATACGAGTCAGTTTCCATGAGAAAGTCCTCCCCGAAGGCATCCCTCTCCTTAGGTAGATAGCCCTCGAGTGCTTTGCCATAACCAAAATAAACCAAACCTCTTCTTTCTGTATATTTATTTCTTATGTTTTATCTATGAATTTTATTTTATTTTGTGTTGTGTTATTGTTTTT
Source organism: Stegodyphus dumicola (assembly GCF_044657685.1). NCBI lineage: Eukaryota > Metazoa > Arthropoda > Arachnida > Araneae > Eresidae > Stegodyphus > Stegodyphus dumicola. Next base: position 46,336,885 of record NC_140779.1, read on the forward strand.
TTAACCTACCTCTGAAGTATTATATTATTCTATGCGATGTTCAAGTAGCTTAAATATTCTTAAAATAAATAAATAGCATACATGAACGAAAAACGAGGTCATTTTGCTGATACTCGCAAACAAAACTGAGAAACACGTGTCTGAAAGCATATATAAACCCCTATATTTTCTGTAACTACATCAGAAATTTTCTTTAATGCTAAGATACATGTAAATTTATGCAAAATAGTCAATGTTTGCTTTTATTTTCTTAAACGCAATTTTAATCCAACTTTTAGGTAACTGGTATTAAAAATGACTATAGCAAGGGCAGATTCACAGAATTTCATTCGGGTGTGCTACCACCCATTGTTCCCATGGTTTCAGCTCTGTTTAGTTTAGCAGAACGAGCGAAAGTCAACCAGTTTCATCATAACACTTATTGTCATAAAACAAAATAAGTTTAAAATAAAGCGTGACATTTTTGACGTGAATAAACACATTTTTCATTTGCATACGCACTTTTAAATTAATTCAGTATTTTTATATTTTGCCAGGGCGATTATCGCAACATTTTGCTAGAATAATATTTTTCTAAGGAACTTTTATCAAGCGGTGGGCCGCTGTTTGGAAAATGCTAATATAAAGGATTGAAAGGATATTTTAACGTAGATTATATAATGAAACACATTAGAAAACTACAGGAATAAAAGGAAATAAAAAATAATTTCTTTCCATCGATCAGCTTTCAGTATGTGTGCATACAAAAAGCTTAAAATAAAAAAAAAAAAATAAGAAACATTTTTAGTGTTTAGAAAAGAAACTCATTAAGGTAATGCTTTTTTCTTTCCACCATCTTCAACACTTAATACACGCAACTAATATTTGATTTTACAAGAAGAAAAACATGAATTTCATGAGTAGAATAAGATTGATATAAAAGGTTTTGCAATAGGAAGTTTCAGAGACTTCCTGATGACTTTTTGCGATGAAATGAACTTTGTAACTGAAAACTGTTCACAGATTTATATAGCAATAAACTAGAAATATTGTTTAAAAGCTCTTGCAATGAATATGTTTCAGTGCTATCAAATGAGATAAATTTTGAAATACTAATTTCATACGTGACTGATTTTAACACCTTGATACAACTGAAAGAACACTGATGTGAAAGAAGTGCAGCATTATCGTGGAACTCCACTTCCAAAAAATCACAATGAATTTGACACTGCAGTTATTCTCTTATTTTTTTTGAAACTGTGAAATTCTGTTTATCGTGGGGAATTTAGAATAATTTCTCCTGTTGATTAAACAAGCATAATATTCATAAAATATGATGAAAATAATGAGACTTCCCACTAAGGATCAACATCTAGCTAAAGCAGAGCCCGATAGTTCACTTACAGAAAGATTTCCGTGCAAGAGAATTGCAGCTGGTGATTCAATAGAGCCTTTCTTTTCTTCACTTTTCAAAGTCTTGCTTATTTTTGGTTTAGATATCCAAAAAAAGAAAAACTGGAAATGTGGCATCGTAGTTATGAATTTTAGAGCCATAATTTGGAATTTTACATTTATAATCTACATCTGTACTCTTGTATTATACACCAACCACGACCGTTTCCGTATACACACAAAAGGTGAGCTTGCAAGGAAGGTATCAGAAATAATCTCTGTTTTACTGTGGTATAATATATATTTTCAGAGGCACATGATACACGATTTGGTAATCGAATTGCATGTCCTCGCAAAAGAACTTCACGTAACGTTACCGAAGTTTTTTACTGTCTTCTGTTTAATAAGCTTACTTGGTATAATGGTTTGTGGTCCGCTAGTTGGCATATTTTCTACTGATACAAAAATGTACGATTACTATATCGCCTATTATACAATGGACATGGTTCATCTCAACACAGAGTTTCGTTATGCAGTTGTATGCATCATCATGATTCTGTACTGGTCTTCTGTATACGCACACTTCGCCAGTATTTCCATGCTGTACGGCAGTCTCTGTTATTTTACAAAGGAATTACTTGATGCCTATACCAGTGATGTAAGAAAGAAAATTTCAAGTTCCACTCGTCAGATGAATATCGATATCAAAAGCATACTCAATCAATACAGTAAAATTCAAGAAGTTTTGGAATTACTAGAGAAGTGCATGACATCAGTCGCTTTACTGATGCAAGTTTATTATTTTGCTTCGATGCTTATAATTTTAACAAAAATTGGAGCCATTGATGGGAACTATTTGTTAAAAATTCCTCCTAAACAAGCCCTTTTTATGTTATACATAATCATTTCCTTCGTCCTGGTGTCCTTGTCTGCTGCGAAAATAAACGAAGCCGACAAAATGGCAAAATCTGCGAATGATAAACTAATACAAGAAGCATGGAGAAATGACAACTTTGCTAATATAACGCAACTGACGATACTGAAGACCAACAGAGAAGCTTTTGCTTTGTCAGCAGGGGGATTTTTCTATTTCACCAAAGGCTTTATTTTATCTGCGCTTGGGAACATCCTAGCATATTCATTGCTTATAATAAACATGCGTATAGATGCTTGAAAAAAGCAGATGATAAGGAGAAATACAAGAGATAAACGCCGATCTATTAATATTTAAAATTTAGGGAAGGGACCTTAGGGTGTCTCTTAGATTTTATACCAGATGGGCTGAGTTTGAAGCAATGTTGCGCTTCATGTGGAGTAAAAAATTTTGATCCTGAAGAAAGATCAGTCAGTCGTCAGTTATCTACGAAATAGACAGAGTTTTATACAAAAGCCTGCGTCTATCTGAACATTTTTCTTTCTTGTTTTTAATTTCTACTATTTCTAAAGGTAATGATTATTGCAATAAATAGTTATAAATACTGATATTACTTCATACTCAGTAAAAATTTTACTTCATGCTTAGAATATGATATTGTTTCTAGATGTATACTTCTTTTAAAAAGCTGAACTTTTAATTTATAAATTTTGAGAAGAGTTTATTATTAGTTGATTATGAGAAGAATGCGACAGTCATTCTTTTTTATAGAAGATATATAATACTGAATACTGAAAAAAGCATTGTGAAAATTTTGCATAGTAAAGGAGATAAGAAAATATTGATCAGCTTTACGTAGGTATAAAGTGAGCTATCCTTGCACATATATCGTGATAGGCTATTGAAGAATACATTTTTTTTGCGTAGCAGAAATAAGAACAAATGATTGAAAGTGAATTTGATGAAGCTGATGTTTGAAGAAGGAAATGGGTATTAACAACTGACAAATTTCAGCTTTTGTTTGGTATTTATTTTAAACAAAAATAATTAGCGCATTTTCAAAAGGCAAATGAACGGTTTCCCATAAATAAGCATCATTACTAGTATGTCGTAATTCTGGTTTCGTTTGTTTTCTCACAAAATCTTTTCCATTACACTTCCGCTGAAAACACGGAAATAAGTAAACCTTTACCAACTTTTTACTGTTTTAGATTATACCCACTAATACAATAATTGGATTGTAATTCATTTTTTATAATTCATAATACTTCAATAGATGAGCACGTGTAAAGTGAATGATTAAAGAACAACGAAAACAAAATTGTATGAAAGAAGAAACACAAAGACTATAGAAAAGAGTTAATTGCATAATTCATAATGATAAGATATTTTATATCTACGCAGTGATAATTTTAACATTTGCACGAATAGAATCATGTTAAACATCAAAAGGTCGCGTCACAGTAAGGTTAGAAAACTTATTCTCGAACAATCAAAATTTTATTTGGACGTAACGCATTTATACTGTGCTCTATGACGGGTACTTTATTTTTCTATAAATTCGACACGACGATGGAAAAGTTTATCTAATAACAAAATTAACATTTTGTTATCAAATGTAGTGTCTTAGAAATTGAGCTACTGTGCCATCCTTATTTTTAAATTCTTTCGATTTCTAAATCTGTAGCTACGTAGATGTTTCCTAAAAAATGAAAAGAAGATGAAACTGTACTGGTGAATGATCAGAAAATCTTCCATCGCAAATATTGCAAGAATTCTCCATAGAAACAGTTATGGGTGTGCCAGCATTATCATGGAGCAGAAACACACATTTTAAAAATAATTCTTAACGTTACTACGCTACTCTCACATACTTTATTAGCTGTTTTCCTTCTTAGAATATCAAACAATACCAGCCTTATCCCCAAGCACGAACGGTCAATGCATTGCTAGCAAGCAGCATGACACCAGTTCTCTGCTTCTTGGCTTTAGATGTTTTCATTCCAATATTTTCCCGTTTCCACTCTTGGGGGGGGTACTTTGATACTTTGATACAGAAGTATTTATACAGGGGGTCTACTGCATTCACAGTACTTCCCTGTAAACCTGATGTAATTCCACAATGGGCATGGTGATGAAAAATGCCAGAATAAATCCCATGGAGGAAGCAGTGAGCGGGAGGATCTTGGGGGGGGAATAAGTACATCTCCTGTCACCAGAAAAATGTATTTCACAAAATCTTGGCTCTGAACGATATACTATTGCAAGAATGAGAAGGTTTTGTGGACTTTGGAAAATGCCTTACCAGACTCATCTCGCATATACCTTACAAGGTATTTTTTCCGCCTTCTTAGCATGCCTTCGTGGTGTAGTGGTCAGCACGCTCGACGCGTATTCGAGAGCTCTGAGCTTCGAGTCCCCGCGAGGGCATTGCTCATTTTTCATCTCACCTGCTTGGAAGTAACCCAGTGTCTCTACAACCTTACTGAAGTCTCAAAAGCCTAGCAATCTGAGACACTTCAGCTGACAACAGACACACCAGTTCGCACCATTTACCTGCTCTCTACTACTTCCACCATCAGCAAGCATCTTAGCAGTCACAGATCTAGAATGATCAAAGGTCTCAAAGCAGAACTGATACTGTGGTTCCGTCCGAGGTGTTGCATTTTATGAAATGGACATAAAAAAACTTGTCCAATGATTAGATAATGCCTGTGCTTGGTAACTGCTTGGAGATATAAAGTGAAATACGCAGTATCTTATATAAAACCCAAATATCTTCTTCCGTTTAAAAGATAGTCTTTGAAATTTGCGTTTAGAATATATTTTGCACTATAAATAGTATTTTTATAGAATAATCCTCAAGACTGATCATTTTCGATTTCTAACTAAGAATGGGCAGATTATCTACCCATGTAAAATTTTAGAAATAAGGAAGCTAAATTTCATACATAATATTGAAATCTTTTCCTCCCTTCCCTCAGCTGACAGTAGGGTAGATTTTGAACACAGTTGTTAGATTTACTCATCACTGAAGTATTCGTTAGAGTATTATATTGGTAGACAATTACTAACGATGAATGACAGTAGTAGGGATAGCAGCCACAAAAGGGAGGGAAGAAAATGTGGAAACCAGCACAAGTGCGGGTTACAGTTTGACATGTTGTACATAGGCAAATTTTGGATTGCCGAAGTTGCTCGTCACGTGATATCGCCAATAAGAGATATAAAGTATTTGACGCGTATTGACCATTGCTGTTCAAAAGTAAAATTTAACGAGAAAGATTCAATTGACGAGCTTGCTATTTTTCCTATTTCTTCCCATCAACTAGATGATTTTAAGGGTAGCTGTATTATTAGTAATACTGAAGAAGGCCGAAATTAACAGATGTTGCTAGGGAGTTCGATGTCAGCCACAGTGTTATTTCAAGCGTTTGGAAATCATTTCAAACAAATGGAACACGTAGCAAACGTCACGGGGAGATAGTGTTTTCAGTACGACCCCTGCATAAGACAGGTAAATAGTGCTATCGACGAAAAGTAACTGGTGCAGCACAACTATTGAGGTAGCAAACCAGTTACTTGCTGCTACTGGCAAGCGAATCTCCCGAAAAAGTGAAGCCAGACGTTTGTATCAAGGAGGACTATACGTCCTCCGTTCTATTGTGTGCATTCCGTTGTCTAGACGTCACTGTTCCGCCCATTTGCAGTGGTGTCGTCAGCATCGCAAATGGAGAAAAGACGACTGGGCTTGTGTACTATTCTCAGATAAAAGTAGGTTCAGTCTCTCGTCTGCTTTTGGACGACAACTGATGTGGCGTGAGAGTGGTAATGTATATAGTCTGGCAAAGATAAAAGAAAGGGAACGATTTCCTACATGTAGTGTCATGGTACGGGCTGGGATAAAGACCAATGGCCGTACATCGCTCTATGTGCTTCCAGCTCGGACTGTGACTGGTCAAAGGTACATTAATGATATTCTACTGCCTCATGTTCGCATGTTCCGTGGTGCTATAGATGATAAATGTGTTTTCATGGACGACAACACAACATGTCATTGAACCGTCGCTGGCCGGAAGTGTCTACGAGCGAGGACATTCAACACCTCGTATGGCTAGCATATTCTCCCTAACTGAATCTCATTGAAACTGTTTGAGATACTTTGGGGAGGAATCTTGCTGATCAACAATGTCCTCCAATAAACAAGGACATCCTCGTCCGCATTGACAGAGGAATGGGATAAATTACCCCAACAGCTGCTAGATAATGTTGTGCAAAGCATGATATGACGTGTGGAATTTTGCATCGCTCTCCATCGGGGCCATATCCCGTACTGACATCTTCCGCCAGAGTGGCCTGCGGATGGTAATTGCATTTTTTTTTTCATTTTTACGTATTCAGCTCAAAATGACCATTTTGTCCCTTGAACGTTTTTCAAAGCGTTTTGAATTTCAGAGCACAATCAATTATCTTCTTTGTTATGTCATAGTGTTCTGGCATTATTTTATTTCACTTGGCATGCTACAACACTTACTTTTTGACGCGCTATAAAGCCGTTTGTAATCCGTTCTGAACAATAATGCATCAGTATATATATGCTAGATACTCTTAGTGAAGGTTGTTAATTAGCAGAGAATCAACGTATTAGCATTTATTTATGAAGTGCATAATGTAAAGAGTTTTGAAGTGTGTACTTCGTTTTTTACATGAATGAATAAGCTTAACATGATTTTAGAAGGAGTGAGACAGTTTTCCAATGGAAGAAAACAATATAATGATTCAGCTAGAGAGAGAGAGTAGATAATTAAAAATTCTTCGTCAGTCGAAGTCTGATAGTGATATTCAAAGTATTCGTGACTTCAAGAAATATGCTATTGATACTCAAATTGTTTCGTGACTTCAAAAAATAAAAAGGAAATGATTTGAGTAAGATCATAAAAGTAAAGTGAAAGAGAAAACGAGAAAATCATCTTACGGAATGCTTTCAGGATACAATAGGTAAATCATAAACGATCAGAAAAGGGGATCAACTGTAAGAAGAAATTCTTTTTACTGATGGTGAGATATTTTGTCTCACTGATCTTTGTTCTATTAATGGAGCGAATATTTTAAAATTTTGACTAACTGGCCAAACTTTAAAAAGTAAAACTAAGAACTCTGGTAGTTCTTGATTTCTACTCCAGGTGGTTAAATGAGTTGATTTTGAGACATTAATGTTATATTCTTCATGTGTACCTTAAACTCTGCCCAGTTTCGCTTAGAAAGTTCTTTATGATGACATCCCATACGATCGAGAAGATAGTTCTAGTGCCAGTTTCTATAATTAAATAATTCAGTTCAGTTTTAACATTGAGTTTTTCGGATGGGATGATTTTAGTATAGTTTTTAAGTCAAGGGTTTATTTCAGTTATCGTATCTGCACACACGCAAACATGCACATAAACACACACACAAAGCAAAAATAAAACTGAGTTGGTGTGTTAAAGAAGGTAAGAGATTTCGGAAGAAACTAATAATTAGTTTTCAGTGAATGTCATTATGAGGTTTGGCATCAACTCAGTTCATGAAAGAAAAAATTTAGAACTGATATAATAATGAAAAAAGGTTCTGCGATAAAGAGATTTAGGCACCGTCATTTTTGGTTTCAAATCATTTCTTTTATTCAAATATTAAAACTATATGTGATGAAAATGTAAAAGAATGGATGGAGGAAGATAGGAAAAATAATAATATATTTTTATTTCAGCAACACATTGAGCATGCAGAAGAACAGCACAGATGAAAAAAGTGACGATTTAGTTTTAACATCGATTAAATTCTTTTTTTTTTTCATTTATTGGAGTTTATGAAACTTATTACTTATGAATTTCAAATTTTGCTCTTTGTAAAATTGGTTCTAAATTTCTTAGTTTATGGCTTATATATGAATATATATATGTATTCCCACTCTGTTACCTGATTAGGTGAGCTTAGTTTTTTTTATTCTTATATGTTGGTAAATTATGCATTTTTTGCTTTACAAGTGATTGAATTATGTAGTTTTTATGTTCCGGTTAAGATTTTCACGCCTTTAGTTAATTTGCATCCTATAGTTGTAGAATTATCAACAATTTGAAACTTTAAGTGGCGAGTTAAGCCTAACGAACCGTCATTTGTTTACATTTGAAACTCAGAAGAATAGTGAATTAATTCAGTTTCTGCACCTTCATTGTCTTTTTGCCGAGTGGGACCAAAAGCAAACTTTCAGTTTTGTGCACAGAAAAACTACCTTCTTCCCCGTTGGCCGAATCGCTTGTTTTTGCGTGGAAATTCTAATTTTACTTTTTTTTTTTTTTTTTTTTTACTGTTTTAACTGGAAATATATTTTTTAATTAATATTTTAACTGCTTATTGAGAAAATTAATTTAATGAGAAATCTATTTCTAATGAAATTCAAGGGAATAAATCTAAATGAAATACAGCAAAAAATGTGTATAATTTAATAGGCCGTGCAAGGAAGTCATGTGGTGTCCACATCAGATTTTGTTTATTTACAGACGTTTTCGTGAGTATTTGGGCTAACATCCCCTTGGGTTAAAAATATTTAAACACAGTATATCTTTAGAACTTCTAACAGACAATTTCGCGTGCTTGAGATAAAAATGTTTTATTCCTAGAGTGCTGTCACTTCTCGCTTTGAAATTGTTGAGATTTTTAATCAAAAATTCGTTAAATTTTTACAAAATATGAAACAGACAATAAAACAAATTCTAAATTCGGGCTTTCATGTGCCTATGCTCGGGCGGAATATGATGTTATTCAAAATTTCATGACCCTAGATACCGTTGTTTTGTCACTATGCGAGAAACATACATAAATTCATATAGATTTTTCATTATTTAGTTTCTTTAAATATGACACAGGGCGATAACATTTGTTGGCAACAATTAGAAAAGTGATACAGCAGTTTATAGTGATTTGACGCAAAATACCGTTTCAAGGCTAATAGCCCTTCTGGGCTAAAATTAATTTCTGAATCCAAATTCGGGTTTTAGAGGCTCACATGCTCAGGTGGAGGACTATGTATGCTCAAAATCTGACGGCTTCAAGTGCCGCCGTTTTATCTACAGTGCAAGGAACATACATACACACTTATACGTACAGAGTTTTCATTATTTAGCACTAGAAATTAACAGTGTATTAAAAATATACTTCATGTCTTTAATTTAAAACTTCTGAAGAGTTCAATTTTAGAATATATAGAGTTAAATTTTGAGAATATAGCTTTTTTCCTTTTTTTTCGTTTTTCCGTATGAAATTTTACATTAATAAACACATGCAATCGTGATTTAAATGTGCATTTGAACAAGATACAATAATTTACCTAAAGTTTTAAAACATTTAAATTCAATTTTGAATCCTCGAATCAATTTTAGTAACCAAAGATTTTTCTATTAGTTGAATAATAGTCCGATCTTAAAATGAAGTAAATTTGTCTGTTAAACTAGTCAAAGAGTGAATATGTATTTCATTTGTTCCTATTTCGTTAAACATGTTGAGCAAATAAAAGAAATTGTTCATAATAATAGGTAATACAATTTGCACGAAGAGAAAGAGCTAGGTAAGAAAAATTGCTGCCTAAAAATTAAAAAAAATATATAATAATGATAAAAAAATTCTCAGAGCTTTCAGATTTTATATTACGCCCAAAGGGGCGATTTTTTAACGTTTTGTGCGTTACCTTTATTTATCGACTATCATGTTTTTCTCACTTAGACCATAAAATTTAATTCAACAGCAATATCACGAAATACTTTAAAAAGAGCATGTCTATAGAATTTCTGATACACAGTCTCGCGTGCTGGAGATAATTCCCCCCCCTACAGTGTTGGCATATATGTTCTTAAAATCAATATACATAAATATATATATAGAGATCAACATTTTTCAAGTCAGTATACAATATTGACTTAAAAAATAGAGATTTTGTTTATTATGCTGATGACTTTTTATTTCTACTATATGAAAATTCGCTTGAGAAATTGGAAAAATTATTTAGTGACTTGGTAGAGCTTTTGGAAAATTGGAGCTCGCAAGAAGATATAGAATTTAATTTAGAAAAGACCTGTGCAATGTTTTTCCCGCAAGGGTAATAGAGTTACTCGACCTCCCAGATTGAAATATAATGCTAAACAATTAAAGTTCGTTGAAAATATGAAATGCCTCGGTGTTATTATCGATACGAAATTAACTTTTTTGGATCATTTTAAAGATGTACAAAAAATAACTGTTTGTATTTTGAAATATTATTGCAATACTTTTACTGCGGAAACTCTTGCAAAGAAGAGCTCTACTTTATTCTTTAGTTTTAAAAATGTAGCAATTCCAATTGTTATGTATGGCATTAACGCATGGGGTTACAGGGCGGGAGAACTTGTGAGAATTAGAAAGAAATTAGATACAATACAGAGAGGCTGGATGCTTGCAGCTACGCGTGCTTTCCGAACCGTTTCAACGGAGGCGACTTGTGTGCTTGCCAGTGTGGCCCCCCTCTCATATCAATACGGCTTTTTCTATAACAAATTTTTAATGAAAAACAAATACATTGGAAATATCTAATATAGAATTAAAAAATGATGCCTTTGAAGAATGCCTTAAATTGATTCACCCTGCAGATAAATTTGGACTAAATTTTGATCGATTATTATGTACTGTAAATGAGTATGATATTTATACTGATGGACTCCTAGAAGGAAACGTTGGTTGCGCATTTGTAGTGTTCTACTACGGAACTGAGACACCACAAAAAATTCTTATTAAACTTCGCGAATACCGTGTACCAGACTGAATTATATGCAATACCTGGATCGAAAATAAATTATCTGGTGGCCAATGTGTTCACTTATTTTTTGATGCATAATCGGCCTTTCAATAACTTTCTGCACTTGAGTTTGATAATAAACTTATTGTGAAATATAGAAATCTACGTACAAAATATAATATTAAGATACATTGGATTAAGGCACATGTAGGTTTCCATGGTAATGAGAGGGCTGACGCACTGGCAAAAGAAGCCACATTTGGCAACTGTACAGAAATTAAACTGCAGAGCTCTAGAAGAACAACTATTGGAATTTTATACACTAGTATATATGAAAAATGGAAAAACAATTGAGATTCCTCGGAAAAGAAAAAAATATATGCTTACTATACAGATTTATATAAGAAAAGAAAGTGCTACACAGATATAGATATGAATCAGGTTTTGACGGGACATGGACGTTTTCCCATGTACTAGAATAGATTTGCACTGTAGGAAAACAATCTTTGTCGGCTACGTAGAGTATAAGACAGAGATGGGTAAACTACGGCCCGCTGGAAGGTTCTATCCAGCCCGCGGATAGAATTTTAATTTGCCGGTCCGAGACAAACTAAAAAAAAATATATATATATTTATATATTATACATCCATCTCCTTTTCTACTTTGTTTAAATATTATTTTTTTGTTCCTTTTTTTCAATCTTTTTATTCTCTAGTTTTGTTCTACAAAACATAAATCGACGGGAATAGCAACCAGTTATAGCTTTCAATCAGTAAAATGTTAAAAGCGGAAATTCTTTGTTAGTTATAGCTGTAGAATGGCGCCAACAAGCGTTATCTCTTTCTCGGGGAGCAGACATATGGGAATCTAATATAGGTGAATTACATATGGCAGACTGCGCATTTTAAGCTCCAGCCAGGGGCTTTTTCTTTTAGGGCGAGTTCTAATATTATTGATTGCACATGGATAGATTACGGAAATATGGCATCATTGTGAATAGTGGCGAAATTATTATAGTATAGTGTAACTATGTAGTATAGTGTAACTAGTGCTTGTTTGAGTTATTCGTAAAATATTCCACCCCCCAAATGGCTACTAAAAAACGTAAAGTTGATTCAAAGTGCCGTGCATTTAATGATGAATGGACCTGGAAATATTTTTAACAGTTGTAAAAGATAAAGCAGTGTGTCTCATCTGCTGTAACAGTTTTCAAAGAACATAACATTTTATCGCACTTGTGCATTCAATCTATTACGAACCCGTACCGCTCGCAACAATATTTAAATTGTAATATTCGCATATTGTTTTTAAAATTTTAGAAAAATTTACCTTGGCCCACCAAAAAAATTTTTTTTTCGATTTTTGGCCCACGACCGAAAACGTTTGCCCATCCCTGGTATAAGTGGTGATAATGTCCACTTCGTTGAAACCTGTGGCCTGACTGCTAATATTAGAGATAAAATGAAAATCGAATTTCCAAGAGATCTTAAGGATTATAGTAAAATGCTGCTTTATTCCAGGGAAATAATGAATATTATCAACGCACAGAGATACTTGGGTAGAGCGGATGTGTAAATGATGTGTATCTGTTACATTTTCTTTGTGCGTCATTTTATTAGATGGTTAACTGCTTATTCTTTTTTTCCAGTTCGTTTTTGTTTTATCGGGCTGGCCTCTAAAAGCTTTATGGCTGAATGAATTTATCGGCCTGGGGAGTCTTTGTAGTAAAATAGTAACAGTGTTGCCATTGCTCGCTTCGAGATCGTTGAGTTTGTTAATCAAAAATTCGTTAAAGTTTTATAAAATATGAAACAGACAATAAAAAAATTCCAAATTTGGTCTTCCAGATCCCCATATTAGAGTGGAGGACTACGTTATTCAAAACTTAATGTCTTTGGGTACGTTGTTTTTTCACAGTGCGAGAAACATACATTCATGCAGATTCTTCGTTATATAATTTCTTTAAATATAATGCAGGACTCTAATATTTGGTGGCAACAATTTGAAACGTGAAAAGCCGTTTATAGTGAACCAACGCAAAATGCCAAAACGTTATTAATATCTCTTCTGGGAAAATTGCTCCTTTGAGCTAAAATTTAAAAGAAACACATCGTAGTTTCTCTGTTGAAGAATTTGTCAAATTTAAATGAAATATTTCACATGTTAAGAAAGTTTAATTACATGTTTAATTTTCTCACTCACACTTTTTTAATTGATAAAAAAATTGCTGTACGTTTGCCTGGAGGCAATAGAAAATTACTCAATTAAACAAAAAAAAGCAAAAAACATATATTCTACGTTGCTCTTTATTCTTCTTGTTTGCTTTATAATTTTGAAGTTTGTTATTTTATGATCACTTGTTAAAAACGTATTCACCAAATGGTTGAGACATATGTTTTCAGCATAATGAGCCTTGAAAGGAATTTGGACATTTTATATGTTAAATGTACCATGTTGATGTTTTCTATTTTTAAAGCAGTAGACAAGGCACAAACTACAAGTTATGTTACCTATAAAAATATATATATTACTTATCATCATTGCATGTCCTCTAACGCTTCAGGCACTGAACGCTTGCCTAATGGGTGCCTGTCACAGTTGCAAAAGTTTCCTCCCTCGGGTGGATCTTTAGTACAAAGGAACTGGCAAATACCACTCCTGAAAGAAGGATTAGAAGGAGCAGCCATCACCGTTTCTGGAGCTGTGCAAATCGTAACCACCACCAGAACCGTCGTCACGAAGAAAAGTATTAGCCGTTGGTTGAAGGGCATGGCATGAACTGAAAAAGAGCAATATAGATTTTAATGAATTCAACTACAATATAACGATCAGTTGCAGCAAACAACAGACAAACAGAGGACCATTCCCCAAATTGTGTTATTGTTAAATTTAAGTTGATGAAGATGGCGTTGCAAGTACGAGCGCAGTTAACAGGTGATTTTCGCGTTTTGGCGACTAGAGTTTTCTTTCGCTGTTATCTTTTTTTTTTCTTGATAATAAAAACTTTTTCATACAGTCCATTGCTTGTCAGTGTTATTTCGCATCTCATCGTCATTATCCACAAATTGAATCTTTGTCCAGCATCATACATGTTTAACACTATGATGTTGATTAGCTGCAACAACTTTCAGGTCATAGCATTAAAAGCTTCGAAAATATTTTTAGTAAAAAAATACATCTGATTCGAGAGAAGGATTTCGTGATATATTTAAAGAACAATGCAATTAAATTTTTACAATATAAGCGAGGCAGCTCATGCCAACAACATGTTACAGAACAAGCCGATGAAAATTTCAGCTTTAATGATATTTAAATTATCGTTATAGCAGAAACTGAAATAAGAAATTACTAAAACTTTGATAAAGATAAATAAAATTTATGTAGTAAAAAAGCATAACTTAAAAAGGAGAGGAGAAGCATAGAAAACAGAAGTGAAGAATATTTTTACAATGAATTATTGATTTGCATCATTATTAATTATTGAATAAAAAATCAACTTTCAAAGTTGCAGATTAAGTAAGATTATTCAAAACGATCTGTAGAAAATAACCAATTATGAAAAATGCTCATGAAAATTCAGAAATACGCCTCTAATTTTATTTAAAATGTTAAAACAACTAAATAACTAACTTGCATCAGATGCGATTTTCAGAAGAAATTCAGACATTTCTTCCACTTGGATATATTACGCATAACAGTTAGCACATTAGTTCGGCGTACCGAAGATTCCGAATTCAACTACCGGGCGAAAACAGATTTTAAACAGATCGCTTCTGATCTTCGTTTGCGCTGTATACGGCATCCGAACTAAAAATAGCGGATGATATGAATGAATGCTATACACATTTTGAAAAATGCATTATAATGACTATGTGTAGGAGAAAAAAAAAAGAAATGAACAATCTGATTTCGATTGCTAATTCATCAAATATAAACTGGATCATCAGATATATTTTGTGTTTTCGAATGCAAGTTAGGTAAACATATTCAGTCAGATATTCAGTTCAGATGCATCACCAACGAAGGATGTCATTAATGTATCTGTCGTTTTTGCCGTCTTGAGAGTTATTACCTATACTGAATGGTATATTTAAAGAACATAATACTAAAAGCCGTCCAGACGGCAAAGAATGTGAAAATCAGTAGGTGGTAAAGCGCCACCTCTAACAGCCCTATAAGCCGATAATCGGTTGGTGCATGGAGTCTATTAAGTTGCCAATGTCCCTATGCGGTAGATTCTGCTACAAATGGAGCAACTGGTCAGCGAGTTCGGACCTATTTGTACACGGCTAAATTTGCCTGCCCAACATGTCCCAAAGAAAGTTCAATAGCGACAGGTCTGGAGACATGACAGGCTAGTCGAGAACATTAACACGTTGAAAACATTATTGGAAAAGTCATGTTATATGTCGCTGAGGGTTTTCCTGCTAGGTAACAGAACCTGTATGACTTGCTAGCACAAGCAGTATGATCGGTTGCAAATCATATCCCTGTATGTATGTCCCGGAATCCCTGTGAGTTGGCAAATGGCGTTGAATCGATGATAGCCTAACTGTTGATAGGACATGTCAGTTCTTCTAATTGCGCGATCATCTTCGCACATTGGTGGGCCAGGGACATTCCAAACCACTACGTCGGCTGACTGTGCCTTTGCTGAGTCACTAGTTCCAAACAATGGACAAAGACCATATCGCTGCCACCAAAATGCACGCCGATCCGCTTGTTCGACTAACTAGCCTCTTTTAGCCCTCTGATGCGACCTTTCTCAAAGTCTGATAACTGTTCATAACGTCGTCGATTACTTCTTAACGGCATCTTTCGTTACAATGTCGTGTATCTAAGCTGTCAGCATGGTCATAAATGCTCGTCATTCTCCAAAAACCTGCCTTTTTACTTTCTACCAGCTGCGCAATTGGGGCACGAGTTGTATCGCTCTACAGTGCTGATTAGAGCTGCAAGTTTAATCATTCACACAACTCGCCATATCAAATTTGCATATTACGTTTCGTACCTGTAGCTCAATTTTTCTGAATGCATATACTTTTTTGCAACAGAGTGTTAACTTAAAACATGAAATAAATTATTATTAAAAAACATGTCATAGCGCAATGTCATATTCAAGTTGGAAAGGTATTTAATAAAGAAAACCATTGTTTGCGCGGACGCAAACCTCGTTTTAGAGTCCAACGAATTGATCATGCCTACTATAAGTCGTTAAATAACAAGAGAATAATTCTTCAACATATCTCAAGAGAATTTTAGTCATTATTTGAGAAAATTTCTCAGAAACCTATCGCTGCAATAAGAAAAACTCAAGACGTTGAATGGATCTTTACGGAAGACTATACAATTAATAAGATCCCTTAATATTTTTTGAATTAATAATAAAGCATAGCTGTCTAAAATGTCACATTGTTACCCATAACTGTTATTTGAAACTGACAAGCTTTAATGCTAAATAAGTAATCTTTAATTGGGATAAGCTATGACAGTAACAGTAACGTAGCATCTTGCACCAATTTCGTTCCCCAACTTCTCTTTTATTTGTTATTATTTTTTTTTAATATTTGAAATGGAATGCATGATGAGATTATGAAAATTTTATTCCAATCACATCCTGTTTGCATAGTTATTCAAAAATTCAAATCACGAATCGCAGAGTAAACTACTGTTCTGTGACAATCGGTGACAATTCAATGTTATCAAAAGATTCTACATTACAAGTTGAGAGTTTGAACGAGCGCCTGTCAAAGCTGTCAATCTCTGGCTTAACTGTCAATCTCGCAAAGAAGAGATAAGGAAGAGTTGCTCTTGAAAAAGTCCTCCTCACTTCAACACTGTCAAACGTGATTTCCGAACAGGTTATTGAAGATTTTCAGCTGTTTTGTTTGTTGAAGTTAACTGGAGAGATTAGGGAATAATAAAGCGTTTTTTCGATGACGCAAGAATGGATGACGCATGACCTTCAAACGAAACTTCCGTAAAAACAATAGCTTACGAAACTATGGAAATCTACAAGAACTGAAACTGAGAATTGAGTTTCTGTGTTAGAGTATATCATTTTTGAATACCGTTATGAGCGATGAATCCCAGTAGACTCACTAAAAATAAAATAATAAATAAAAAATTAATTTATCGGCTGCGATATAAAAGTAAGAAATACTATATATTACCGTACTTAACTCGCATATTTACCCCCTTAGCTTTTTGACCCAAAGTTCTGAAAATTCTTTGAGTATTCGCGTAATTTTCCCTTTCCTCAAGACGTTCAGAAAGCAAATTACCCTGAATGTTAAAATGGATTCATCAACGTAGTAGTTATTTTTAGCTTACTAATTGATTTTCTCCCGGATTCGGGGTGCATGAGCGTTGATTGAAGAATAACACTATAAAGAACATAAAAAAGACGGCGATACCTAATGCTCTTGATGGTTCTGAGGAACATGGGAAGACGGACTGATTTGTAACAATGACAACGATGACGAAAGTGATGACTTGCAAACTGTAGAAAACCACTAAAGTAGCAATTCCAGAAGCACTAAACAATTTAGGGGGCCTAGAGCATAGCAATGCACAACAATAACGGGGGATGAACAGGAAAGTAAAAATAAAGATATCTTATTAGATATTGTAAATGGAATATAGGCTTCTTTTAAATAATACCGTGAGAATTACAGGTAGATTATTCCACGAATAATTTTCATTTGTTAGTTCGTCTTATAACCACGTCCTTTGGAAATAAAATTATTTGAATAATATTCGCCTCTCAATTTTCATATTATATTCAGCCACAATATATATCGGCTTATTTTTCTAACGAATGTAAGTTATTTCAAATTAAAGATTGAAATAATTTTACGCAGTTTTGTTTAATCTGTCGTGTAGCCCATATGCAGAATTTTATTTATTTGAACGACTTAATTTCATTTGAACAACACATTTAATGGCCAGAGGTTACTTTTAAGCATCTACATTCGTTGTTGGATGATGTCAACCAAAACCTGGATGATACAAAACCAGTTTTCTAAAACGTGATAAACTATCAAAACTGGAAAGAAAAACTAATTAGAAAAGCTTTAAACATGCGGGGGGGGGGAAACTGAAAGGTTCCCGATTTTACATTACTAACAAAGCAGCGTTTTTTTCATTTACATACACGTACACGTTTCAAGAGTAATTGTGCTATTTCTTCCGCACAGTGCTCGCTTTGAAGTTGTTGAGTTTGTTAATCAAAAATTCGTTGAAGTTTTACAAAATCCGAAATACATAATAGAACAAATTCGAAAATTCGGGCTTCCAGGTGTCCATATTCTGCTGGAGGACTACGTTATTCTAAATTTCATGGATCTAGGTACCGTTGTTTTTTTACAATGCCAAAAACATGCATATATTCCTACAAATTCTTTATTATTTAATATCTTTAGATATAATACAAGGCGATAATATTTGGTGGCAACGATTTGAAAAGTGATTCAAACTTTTATAGTGATTCAACGCAAAATCCTGTTTTGATACTAATAACCCTTCTGGGTAAAGCGCCTTTGGGCTAAAAAAGCAGTATATTTTACATAAATATTTATTATTTTGTGAGGAAATTTTTCAAAGACCTAAAGGATTCTAAAATATTATATCTGCAGTTAAGAAAATTTAGAACGCATATTTTTAATTCTATGAGGTTATGTCTTCTGTTAAAGGCAGAAGTTTTTAATGTTTTTTATATGTGTGTGTGTGTGTGAGTAATTTGTAAAGCAATACAAGGTAAAAATTCCTTAAATTAATTCCTTAAATTCCTTAAATTAAGGAATTTCAAATCTATTTTAAAAGGACTTAAAAAGTAAAATCCTGCTCTATCGCTGGCAAGATTAAAAATTTAATTTACAAGAGAGCAAGATAAAGATAATATAATCACTTACATATTCTCTTTTATTTGCTTTTTTATAACGAGGATAAATCTTTCTCAAATATAAATATAGGAATCAGAAGACCGCCAAAATTTGACATCGCTAGAATATGAATATTTTCGTCATGGTTCGCCAAACGCTTCTGTAATTGAGAGTATATTAAACGAGCAACGATTACGAAACTAAAGGCTGGGTAAGGGCTTTTCCGCCGGGCAAGGTTTTGGTATATATATATATATATATATATATATATAATATTTATGTCTGGTTCTCTCGACTGCAACAGAAAAGGGAGCTGCATAACTAGATGTTATAGTCCCATTTACAAAATTTCAACTTTCTACGGCTAATCATTTTTGAGTTATGCGAAATATATGCATGCATACATGTATATATACCCAGCTACGTACGGACGTCACGAAAAATGTTCTTTTGAATTCATTTAAAATCCATTTTACAATTTGTGTTAGAAAAAATCTTTTATTCTATCCGTATGTACATACGGATGTCAAGCAAACGAATGGTTCAAAATGGATATTTCTGTTGAAATAAAACACTCGAAATTTTTCAAGACTACAACACTTCCTTCACTTTGTACAAGAAAATAGAAGGGCAAAAACAGAGTTCAGCTTTCGCTTTCGCAACAGCAAAAAAGTGGGGGAAAAAGCGCACCAACAAAGAATAATAATAAACTTGAAATAACAAAAATGAACATGGAAATAGGAACTTTGATTAAGGAACCTGGGTTTATAAAATTGATACTGGAAGGGGTACTGGAGTCATCCCAGAATTGATGAGCTGATCGATTGCGAGAGCAACCAATACGAAATGCGACAAAAAGTGGATGAAACAACACCACTGCCCCATATCAAAAGCGAAGTCGTCCAGGAACTTTAAGACATCTGAATCCACTTTCATTACGACTCGAGATTACAAACTTACAATGACTGGAGAAAAATATGATTCACTTATGAAATATATAACACTTATTCTTATGAAAGGTGGCTCAAATTAAATTGGAATAATGCATTATTTGCAAAGTGTTTCGAACAGATATAAAGACCTGCATGATAGAAGTGTGTATGAGGCTAAAGAGTGGAATTGTCAAATTTCAAGACTTCCTTCATTAGATGAAAACCTTTAGCTTTATTGTTGAAGCAAGTATATAAATAAGATGTTAGCGAACTGCTTGATTTAAAGGATTCAGATGAAAATGAGCTGTTAATAGATGTTCCTTTCCCTCTGTCTTCTACATGCAAATCTTCTGGACCTTACCAAAGTCCGAAATTCTTTCTAATTGGTCTTCAGTCTTCAAAATGTGCTAGGTATGTTTCTCAACTCTGAGAGGTAAAAATATATAGTACACGCAATATTTCTGCTTTAATATATAAGCTATGCATAGCACATCTGGTTTTAATATAAATTGATGTTAATTATTCTTAACTTTATGTCATTTTGGCTTACAAAAGATTTCAGAGAAAAACTCTGCCATCGAATAGTGGTGAAAGCATCTGTATACGCTTTTTCTTATTCTTATTATCCCACTCAGCCGCCTAGTCGGCATGGTGATCAGGGAAGCTGACTGCGATGCCGAAGGGCCTGGGTTCGAATCCCGGAGAAGGCATGGTTGTAACTGTCCGACCCTTCATACAGGGTTCGTAAACATTTCTGCGCAAGGAAATTAAGTACTTTTAAGGACTTTTAAGGACCATTAATGAAAACAATTAAGGATTAAAATCGATTAAAAAAATTTAAGGACTTTCAAGGACTCTTAAGGACCGTACGAACCCTGTCATAGGAAAGGAGATGGTGGCCCACCTATTACGTGCCTACATAATAAAGAGACCACCACATTCAGCCTTGCATAGATTAATGGACTGAATTACATTTGTAATTGTTCACAATCTGACATTGGGAAAAAAATTATCCCACTCATGCAGAAAGCAACAGTATTTTAGACTCTGAATTTACTATTTAAGCTACGGAGTTACAAGAATTTGCGTTCTGCTCTGGTGATTTGAACGCTATAACTTTGAAATCTCTGTAGAATTCTACAAATACTTCTCACAATTTATACCAATTGCTCAATAAAATATTTCATATTTTCATATGTTTCTTTCATATATGAAACACGAATGAAGCGGACAGACATTTCTTTTCGTTATAAACATGACAGCTTTTCGCAGGAGTTATAAGCGGTCTTTGGTTTTAAGGATTATGATGGTATCTCAAAACTTCCAATACAGAGTAGGCGTCCCTGCAGTGTACAGAATCATCTTTCATAAAAAGTAGGTTCTTTAAGTGCTTGTAGCCTTTGATAAAAATTACGTACTTATGTGCCTTCTTCCGATAGACACTACTACCATGCCCGATCACATCTTGGAACCTTCAGTCTGATATTTTAACAACCTGAAGTCACGAATAAGATTTCTTCATTCATACTGTTTTTCAAGATTTTGAAGAAGCTCCAAAAAGTTCAAGATCTGTTTCACGTCACCGGAGGATTGCTTCAACAACGAATCGCGTTTATTCGATTTAAATCAGGATTAACCTAAGCAGTTCTTGTATCAAAGGTTCATAATAGTTAAGAACAGACGAGTTTTGTTTTCGGCGGAAAGTTTTAGCAACAAGTTTAGCAGCAGTTTTAGCATAAGGTTTTGCTGTCTATATTTTATTTTTTCCTACCATTTATGACATTTGAATGAACTCTGAAAAGTGCAGAATTTAAGAAAGATTAATTTAATGCTTTTGAGTATGGTATGTTGATGGCATATTTGTTCCTTAAAACAATACTGCTGATGATCTGGATTTTCTTTCTATACTGAACACTTGAAATGAAAACATACAACTTAATAGTTCTGAAGTTGATCTCAAACATCTCTTCCCGTTTTGGACGTACAAGCTACGAAATCCGATAATAAATTTCAGATGAGTATTGTTCGTAACTCCTTTGCTTTTTCTCTTTGTCCCTTCTCACTCTGCTTGCTACGACCATATAAACAAATAGTTACGGCTTATTATACTTTTTTATAGGGCAAATTATTTATGACCCATTCCTACCACTTCAGCAAAAGATCTTAATATTCTAAAAAGGCACTGCTGTTTTTAGTGGTATTTCTCTGTGGTATTGTTCTAGTGGTATATGAGTTCGATGTATCATCGACACATCTAAGAAACTTTCTAGACCTTCATCGTCCTGAATTCTGAGTTTTCTAATAAAGCACACCTCAGTACCTTCTACTTACATACTCTAAATTTAGCCATTTTCTTTCTAAATGCTCCAAATACTATGGTTTTTCTCGTTTTCGCTTTCTTAATCTGCCAATAAAATTCAATTCTCAATTTATACAAGTCTGACAGTCTGTCTTTATACTAGACCTTCATTCGCGGGGATTTATACAATTCGTTGTGAATGCGGCTTTGCTTATACAGAATAAATTGGCAGGTCTTTAAAATTCAGGATAAAAGAAACATCCGGTATGTTAAATACGAAAAAATGAAAAGTCTTATTATTTAGATGGAAATTATCGCTACTTAAATAAAAACCTAATTATTTAGGCAAAACATTATTTTGATAAAAACCCCAACTTTTATGTTTTAGACGCCAAAATTATTAATTTGCCTCTCAATTTAGATTTCTTGAAATTTTCCGAAATTTATATGGCATAGCAATTTTATAAATGACTTAGCATTCCTTCAGAAGACACTAATAATCTGATTCCGAGCCCATCTCTCTTCTTTCCCTCAAATAGTTCAATTCCTGTGCGAGTCACTACAATTTCTGTTAAGTTAATATCAACACCGTTAAAGTTGGACCTAATTCCAAACAAGCTGAAATCAGCTATTTTTTCAGTTTTTTTCTCAAAATTAAGACCTTAGTACTCCGTATTACAACCTCATCTATTAATTATTCATGCTATTTCTTCTTAGTTAAGCTGCGTTAGTTCAGCCGTTTAAATTTTAGCCTGGTGTATGTGCATTTTGATATGAATTGAAAAACTGGGCTGTAAATAAAAAAGAGAAGTGAAGCTTGCAACTGAACGGAAACTCGACCAGAGAATTTATTTTCTTAAAATATTCTTCTCTTTCTGTGATTTATTTGGGATTTTGTTTAGTAACAAGAGAACATCAAATCAAATATTAAAAACAACAGTAAGGAGAACGTTATTTTTGGTTCAAGAAATATAGCAAATCAGACTGAAGCCGGTGCATATCAGGAACAAAGGATTAAGACCCTCTAGTCTGATAGACTGACTGCTGACTCAGCGAGAGGCAAAATTCTGTCTTTCGTATTCGAATTAATTCTAAATTAAAAGACGCTCTTTTCTTTTCCTGTACCAACATTAATTGATGATCAGTGTAGTTAATATGCGAGATAAATATTTAATAGAATAAAACTGTACTGAAACGAACTTCGCTGAAACAGAATCTCGCTAAACTGTAAAATAGGAAAAAAAAATCTGATGTGTACACCACATGACTTCCTTGTACGGAATATTAAATTATACGCACTTTTTCTTGCATTTCATTTAAACTTATTGGATTGAATTAAATCTACTTCGCCGACAGCACATAAACCACAATAGAATAAATGCATTCTTTAAAATTCACTCTAGTATTTGTTTACCATAGCGGCACTCTGGCGCTAGATTCACTTAACAGTACTATATTTCGCTCATATTATAACTCATAAGGCACACAATTTATATCATTTAAAGAATACAATTAACTAATCGTTGCCACATGTTCTATTCAAATACTACAATAAAGCTAGAATGATGTATAAAAGAAATTAAGCAAATAAAACAAAAAAGAAACAGTTTTTCACAGACGATTGAGTATTTCTCATTCAATTAATTCAGTTCTCACTTCGCGAGAAGGCAAAAATACATAAAAACTCAAAATATCTATATTAAAAATTACGAAGTAAATCTTAAACACTTATTTCCTCGAAAAAATTCCAGAAAGGATTAAGCATGATTTAATTGGCAATAATAAACGAAGGCCTTATCTTTGTTGTTGCGAAGCTAAGTTTCTCTAGATTGGCAACAAATCCACTAATCTGCTGTTTCAAATGTAAAAATCAATGGCTGCCATAAAAAAAAAGGCTTAGCGGAACTTAAACAACTTTAAAATTGTTGATAATTCTAAAAATATTGCATAGAGATTTACTAAAGTCATAGAAACCTTAACCGGAAGATAAAAACAACATAATTCAATCATTTTAAAGCAAAAAATGTACAATTTACAAACATATAAGAGTAAAGAAACTGAGATCACTGAGCCGGGTAACAGAGTGGATATATATATATAAATATATTTATATACGTTTGGTGCGGCCGATTGCAACCAAAATACGAGGTGCACATCTACATGCTATAGCAGTCCTATATACAAATTTCAACGTTCTGAGGCTACTCGTTTTTGAGTTATGCGAGATACATACTTAAGTACATACGTTCGTACTGACGCCACGAAAAATTCTCTTCAGAATTCATTTTAAAGCAGTTTCACAATTTTTTTGGAGGAAAAAATTCTTTTATTCTGTCCTTACGTACAGATATCATGCAAAAACATCGTTAAATTTAATTCGATAGCGGTCAAAATGGATATTTTCGTTGAAACATGCTGCCTGAAACTTTTCGCGATTACAATACTTCCTTTTTACTTCGTACAAGGAAGTAAAAATAACACTGAATCACTGGATCCTGGAAAACAGTCATCTACAGTTTATATTCAAATAACGTTTTTTACACATTCGTTTTTTAGGGATAAATGCATAGAATATGATGAAGCCAACCAAACACAAAATATTTTATGCAAAAACAGGACGCTTTCAAATCTTTATGCAGGGCATTATGGGAAAGGAAGGAGAGCCACTGCCATTCATAAATATTATGAAAGAAACAATTTAGAAGATGACTGATTATTTTCAACAGTGCAAATTGATAAATGTATTATAATACATGCATTTGCTTTAAAATGTAATGCATATAATAATAAGTGATAAATACGCGTGATATATCTAATAAAAATGTGATACGTGTAGAAATAATTCTATTTCTAGCTATCAAAAATGGCTTCCATGGCTTATTCGAAATATGACTCAGTTCAGTTGCGTCGGATAAGCAGCGTTATGCAGCAAAATAAAAACTCGAGATCACGTAAGTTTTTTGCTAGTAGAAATTCCAGGTAGGAGAAGCTAAAAATAGATTTTTCCCGTCTAAGACACTCTGGTAATCAGCAATAAGTTATTAAATTAATCATAACAGTAAGACAAGCGTCATGATGCTTGATATTATTACTTTAAAAGACGGAATAAGTATGATAAGCTCTTAGAACTACTTTTTTGCATCAGCCCAATTAAAAATCCCAGTTGGAGAGATAAAACAAAATACTGGAGTTTTAAATTAGAATCACAACATGCATGAAAACGAAAATTACAAGTTAAAAGTCTAAAATGTACTAAATAATAGTAATTCCAACAGCAAAATAATTGGACAGTAAATGTTTAGCATTTCCTACGCTTAAAGTAACTTTCACTTTGTTCAGAGAAAAAACAACTTTCACTTTGTTCCTTTTACCGGAGAATATTACACGGCAAAATCAGCAGTTTCGCTTTCTAAAACTTATTGAGCTTAAATTCTGGATGCTAATAATTTAATTTTAACTCTTGATGTTATATAATAAAAACAAACTGAAATTTTTATCTAATGTTTAATCACGCATCGATATTCTCAAAGTAAACATATTTAGAAACTGTCGCTCTCCAGTGCATGTGTTAATTGTACTCCTCAGGTTATTTTTTATCCACTCACAATTTTGTTTCCAGCTATCATGGTAAAAGTTTATAATATTCCGTCAATTTTTCTTCTCTCACAAGAAATGAAAGCCAAGGAATCATTTTTTACAGCATGTTAAATATTTTTCACAACGATGACAGATTCAAGAAGCTCGACCACATGAAAATTAAATAAAATTCAATCTCATAATAGAAATGATTTTATTTAAATAGAATGTATATACTATTTTAAGAGGAAATCTGCTTGTTCTTTCTTCATCTATAGATCAATACTTTAAAGAGAACTGAAATTCAAAATACAGCTAATTTGCAATCTGGTGAAGAATACGGAAGGAAGTAGTAAAGATGATAATAAGTGGCTAGTTAACTTAAGCTACGTTACCAAATACATAAATAAAAATTACATAAAAAATTTTGATGAAATTGGCAGAAGATCTAATAGCATAAAAATAGTATTTCGCAAGAAAAAATATTTTATAAGATAAATTGGCCAGGTGATTTTTCAAACCTAAGTTTTGAGAAAGCAGTGAGAAAATTATTCGATGTAGACTGTAGTCACCTTTCACGGTACTATGTAACCGATAGCAATATTTTCTACTGTTTATAACGATACCAGTAACCTCAACATGCAGTAACAAGCATTATTTCTTTAGAGTAGTTAGGCAGTTACGTTGGTATTAGCAATCACACACACGCTCAGTTTAAATTTGTAAATCAAAGTTAGCCCCCCATGCACCTAAATGTCTTGTCAGTACTCTTCCTTTATATAAGCTGAATATTATCGAAAAATATGGTCTTCTAATATGATTATTTTGTCTATTATATTTGTGTGAAGATTTTTCACAAAGTTCGAGAACATTGGTTTTGTATTTGTTAGCAATGAAGTTTCCATTTACCAACAAAGAAATCTGTCCTTATGGGCATCCAAGGGAGGGCACCCTAAATTTATATGTGGCCTCTGTTTTAACGGTTCTCTTAGAGTATGTTACGTGGATAGGTGTCTGATTCTTTCCATGTGTTGTAATGTCGGGCATCATATCTGGTCTTATTTACAAATAATTCGCATTCATTCACATAAATGCACACCTAATTCTTTGTTCTTTATTGAAACGAAAAGACCACCTATGATAAAGGCCTAGTTCACTAAACCTTATAACACATAGTTTTAAAAGATGATACAGTTCCTCCGATAATTACTATGGAACAGAATCATAAACGAATTTGAGTAGGCATTAATCAATCTAATACATTTATTAAGACATTTTTTGGAATTAAACTTCAGAATAAAAACATGCATCATCAGAAAATAATCCCACATTTTATGAACAACGGAAATATTCGCATTCAGTAATCGTGCTGGGTCTGAAGACTTTGCTTTATCTCAAACTGGCCTATGTTACTGCATCATAGTTCTTCCACAAGTGATATATTAAGATATTTGTTACAGCTTCTTGTTTTTTTTTATATATCGAACATAAGCTATGGGGGGAAAAACGCTTCGCAAGTTGTTTCAAAGGAATATTCGCGGTAAAAGATTTTTTTTTGAAAGCTTTTAGATATGGCACCTTGCTGTTCAATATTTCACTCTCTCTTGTTATGAATTATGAAGTAAAATTTATGGTAAAAATTAATATTTAACCAAGTAAGCAAACTGCAAAAGGATTAAATATAAATATAAATACACTTCGCCAACACCTTTCCGATTTTTCTCAGAAAACGGCAACAGACAGAAAACGGAAATGACTACCTAATAAACTGAAGTTTTACTAGAAAAGAAATATTTATGAAACATCATACATATGTAAATGCAAATCAAAATATAAAGTTTCATTTTTGTCAGCTAACATATACTGAAATTGTGATACATACCTTATCCGGAAACAGTCAAATCAAAAAGAAGGAAAAGGTGCTTGAGTACTTTTCTGAATGGCAGGCTAAGACGTAGATGACTAATCAGCGCAAATCTCAACTCAGGTATGAGGTCTCTGATGATGGGAGAAAGATCAGTATCCCCTGTCAATGAATCTAAAAAATAAATCAGCTTACTTAGATCAAAGGTCGATCTGTGGTGTCTTTGCGCCAGCTTATCTCAGTTTTGAGCCAATAACAATTCTGATAAGAAGAGGTAATTTTTGATTAACTGGTACCTATCTACTTTTGACTGAAATCAAGTGTTTAACTAGGCAAGCTGTCACCAGGTCATTGATAAGTTTTAACATTTCTCAATTTCAGAACGCATCCTAAGTAGCACCTTCAACATTCAAAAGAAATGTATATAGCGTAAAGAAAAAAATTATAAAGTAGCCTTTTGATGTGCAAGAATGCATGAGAAATACAGGTAGAAATGTTCATAAAGTAATAAAGTTCTTCATAAAGTAACTGGTTGTACACTGTAGAAAGCCATGAAAGTGTATTAATGCAGCACATAAATATATGATACAGAGAGAAAAATAGAAATTCCAAAATATTGGGCCATTCCGTGAAAGTTCTGCGGTTTTTTATGGTAAATACAAATAAAGCAGTACAAAAACATAAAAAAAAATTAATGGAATCACATAAGTACAATTTTATTCTATGACTTTTTTCCATTTCTTCAGCAGCTGGAAAATTCTTTTTTTTTAAAAAAAACATCAATAGGTTTATTCATAAAAAAGTTACTCAGGTTGTTTGAAAGTCTCCAAAGAAACTAATTCTAGGAATTCAAGGAATTTTGAAGTAATCTGACGACATTGAAATCCAAGGAGAAAGATATAGTGTACATGGGAGATGACACAAAACATCTCAACCATCTTTGTTTGACACTCATCGAAATGTGCATTCATCGAAGAATTGGTCAAGATAACTTTTTGACAATTGGGCAGTCTGGACGCTTTGCTTCAATTTCTGCTTTCAAAACTGCCATTTGGGAACAGTATTTTTCCGAATTTATAGTCTGATTTAGTGATAATAAATTATAGTATACAGTTCCTTTGCTGTCTGACCAAACAAAAGCGATGTTATTAAAGGAGGTTCTTTTGGCTTATCCCATTACCTTTTTTTCTGTTACTGTTATTGCATACTATCTATTTATCTATTTATTTCTGTTATTGCATACTATCTATTTATCTATTTATTTCTGTTATTGCATACTATCTATTTATCATCTCCGGTAATAATCCGTTTCAAAAAAGGAGCTTATCCTTTTCCAGCAAATAGTAATCACATGCTGAAACTAAAGTAAGCATATTCTGCCCTTTTAAAAAATGGGGTATCAATACATTAACGCAGCTTACATACTAAATCTTTTCCAAATGGTTTTTGAAATATTTAGTCTGTATGATAATTCCTGAGCTGTCAGAGATAGTTTAATACTTCCATATTTACATAGAATGATGGTCCAGAGGCAGCATCATCTCCAGGGCTGAGGTTTCCGTGCTTAAACTCCTCAAACTAATTTTAAACTATGTCATCAAAAACAGCACTTTGTTAATAAATATCAGAAATTTTACAGGCAGACTGGCAATTTTTCTTTTTTAAAATAAAAGCGCATATTAAGACGAAAATGAACTTCTTTCATTCTTAGCACCGCATTGAAACATAATTTATTCTGTAATACATGCTAGAATTATACAACATAAGCAGAAAAGACTGTATTTAAATATTTGCTTCGATCAAGGTCGCACCTTATCAGCGGTTACAAAATAATTAGAAGAAAACGCAGTTTGATTTGAAAAACCGAAGAACTTTCCGAATGACCCATTATTTTAATTGACATTTTCTATACCTTCTTTATCATCCTCGATTTATTTAATTAAAAAACTGTAGAGGGTAGAGAAGTGAAACTGTCATCTGTCATATGCCTGTGGACGCAGTGACGACTAAGTAACATTCATCTACATCTCAGACTTGTGACAAGTGATATTTGCAGGCTTCCCTGCCATGAATTTGACAAACGGGCTTCCCTACACACAAACTGTACATACACCCTTCTTCACAGAAATTCTCAAGTCATAAATATCCAAACTTTTGTTAGGATTCAAACCTAAAATTCTGCTGGCAGAGGTGTAGTAGCAATCCCCACTTGCTGATAGAGAAGCTGGCGAGCATGTTTATGCTAATAATTATGATATGAAGGAAAATTAATACATTACTATGAATGAAGAAATATTTTGTAGAAGATTCATCAGGATATACTAGTGTAAAGACTGTTATAGTGTATTTTATGTTAATTCACCCATTTTCTTATGATTTGGATCTGTACTATCACTCCTGATTTTCGTTAAGTCTCACCGGGATATAAATGAGTTAAGGCTGAGTTCATGAAAGTTTCAGGTGTAGAGCTACACCTAAAACTGTACAAAATAAAAGATATTGCAGGCTCATCCTTGTTTCAGGAAACCTGTAAATGGTGTTGTTCAGATTAGTAGTTTCAGATTAGTAGTTCAGATTAGTATGGTTTCGTAATAGATTGAATGCACAAGTCCGATAATAGGTTAATAAAATTCATTTTTATCAAAAGAAATATTTCAAAACTCTGGAATTTTCCACAGAAATTTTCGCACAAGTGTTCACAATATCTCATAGTGATTACAATTCAAACTGCTAAGAAAGTTAAACACAACGCAATGTAAAGAGCATCTAAAGCGAATGCTAATCTGATCTTACGCTGAACTCACAAGAATAACAACTGTAGCTAACTAGACACCCAACAGCAGAAGCTCTTTCTTCGGCCTCAAACAGTTTTCAACCCGCCGGCGAGATATTTCTAATATAGTTCGGGCGCCTCTTGAGCGCAAATACGCATGCCCCATTCTCACCAAATTATTCTCAAAATAGAGTGGAAGGATGGGGACTTCCTTTCTCTCGAGCATATAAATTCTCTCTTTCCGGAGAAGAGAAGACTTTCACGTCGCAGCAATTAATAACGTCACTTTTGGACAAGTCCACGTGTTTTGGCAGAATTCCAGAGAAAGTTGCGTTTGTGACGACCAAATTATACTTTCTGCCTCTCGAAATTACTGGAAAGCAAAACGAACGGTGAAATTAAGGTTACAGCTAACATAGTGGTAAATAACATTTATTCACTTTCAATACATATTACGGTTATAAAAGGACAGAACCAAACAGTCGCCACATGTTCGCCAAATTTACCGACATTTGGCAAGTTCACGCCAAGTCTGGTGACAAAATAAGTTGCCAAAATCGTTGTCAGCTTGGTGATATCTCGCCAAATTACCGAGATACCCATTTACTCAATGTTAAATGCACTTACTTCGCTCTGTATTTTTACTTTTCCGGCATATCTTTCTCTTAAAATTTGTCTCACTCTACATTACACAGAAAACTACAGTAATTTTACTTATAAGTCCGCCCACCAGCGGCCGAGCGGTCGCTGAACACTGGTAGTTCGGTCCGAGGTTCGAATCCCGCCAAAAGGGCTGGCAGCATGGGCGTTTTCGTGGTTTTCCCCATGTGTAACGTGTATACGAGCCAGTTTCCCTTAGAAAGTCCTCCACGAAGGCATCCCTTCCCTTAGGCAGATAGCCGTCGAGGCTTTGCCATAATTACACACACACACACACACACACACTTATAAGTCCACTAAAATCACCTATTTAAGCACAAAAATTCGTAACATTATTATTATTATGGGGACTAATATATTACCTTGGAGTCGGAGATCACTTCATAAAACCACTTCATAATCTGAAGTCATAGATCAGTCTTCATAGTCATAGATCACTTCATAGTCTGAAATTGTCTGTAGCGCCATCTGTTAACTGATGACATCCTACAGATGCTCGTTCCATCCTGATGGCATGCATCTTCGCGTGTTGGAAAAGTGGCTATCATTGTCTAGAGATCTGAAAATTATAAAAAAAAAAAAGTACAGGAAAAGAGAATTTTACGTTTCGTTGAGGGAAAAGTGAACGTCATCATCGTGAAATCTCTCCATTAGCGTCATCTGGATCAGTCCGTCTGAATTCGTCTTCGTACATGCGTCTTCTTAAACATCGTCTCGATACGTCTTCTAAATACGTCGTCTTAAATTTCGTCTGGATACGTCTTTTAAATTCGCCTTTTTAATATCATCTCCCATAAGCCTCCTTTAATACATTTCATCTTTAGACATCATCCTTCATTCTTCCTAAAACAGTTCGCACCTTTAAAAAATAGTCTTTTAGTCAAATCGAGAGAAATCTATCAAGATACTGCATTTTCAGTAATTTTGTTTGCTTATGTGTTGCTGGTGATGTTAATGAAGTTTTTCTGGTAGTGTTTAATTCATTATCTTTAGCAAACAGTTCTTCTTCGGGAAAATGCTTCTCTTCGGAATCTCCTTCAGCGGTGGTATTTCTCCTCGATGGCTTCAAATCTGAGTGTATTGTGTTTTCTTGAGTTTCTTCTTACACTTATTCATCGTTAACAGCATCATTCTCATTTACCATTTTACAAAGAACAACATTTCGTAAGCAATAATCTTCACAGTTCAGACTTCAAAACGTTCTTATAACCTTTATATCTTCATCAGTTTCTTCAGCTTTAATTATCTTAAATGTTACACCATCTTGAATTGCCATATAAGAATTTCTACTCGTATAAGTCTGTGCTTGACTGTGTAATTGTAATCTTATAACCTTCATTTCCATCTAGATATTTTAGTACAAATGTCTTTCTTGCCCATAATTTTTTTGAACGCATTACAATCTGCCACGATTTTAAACGAAATGCCTAATATGTACACTTTAAATTTTTTGAGAGCCTCTTCGACTGCTTTAACTTCTAATATGTAGCTTGAATATTCAAGTTCAATATCCGTCGTCTTCCTATTCTGATTATCAGTTACGGATTTCTATAACAGGACAAAGGTGCACCGTAACCATTAGCACTAGCATCAGTTTATGCTTTCGGATTATAAATACACAAAACAGGTTCAGATGACAAGATGCGTTTCAATTCGTTAATAAAGTTCTTTAGTTTCGAATTTGAATTTAGAATCTTTCTTCAGTAATCCTCAAGTAGATTTGCAATTAATGGACAATTAGGTATGAATTTTATGCAATAACTGGTTAAACCTAAATAACATTCAACATCTTCTACACAATTAGACTCGGAAAGTTAATTACTGCTTTAGTTTTAGAAGAAGGCTATAATTTCTTATTTTTAATTTTGTGACTTAGAAACTCGATTTGAAGTTTTAAAAATTGGCACTTCTTAATGCTTAGTTCTAATCGATATTCAGTCCGTCTGTGAAACAAGTTTTAATTTTTGGACTCCTTGAGTTTTGTTTTCGGTGGCATAATGATATCATACAAAGTACAGATTACTACAGTGTTATCCTTTAAAAGATCACGAAATATGTCGTAGATATATATTTGGAAAACGCTTTGGTTGTTAGCAAGACCAAAGGGGACTTTTAAATATTTAAATTGTCCATTTTGAGTTTTGGAAGATGTGTATATTTTTTAAGTTCTTCGTCTACTTCAACATGAAAAAAAATCATTTTTCAAGTCTAATACATCATTGCTAACTCTAATGTATCAATGGCGTGATCAATAAATGGCAATAGAAAGCGAACGCTAATTATGTTTTTATTCAGACGTCTAAAATCTACACATAGTCGTTGAGAGCAATTATTTATTTATTTTTTTTGCTTAACGTAACATTACTTGAGTAATAGGAACAGCTAGATTTTAAGATTTGTTTATCTAACCACACAGACATCTGATCATCAGTTTCACGCTGCTCTGCGAATAGGAAACTTCTCGACGTACAATGGACTGAAAACTTATCTGTCAACGCTAGTCTCATCTTCAGGGCAGACGTTTTTATTTTATTCAGGTTAAAATACGTTACTAATTGCAGTATTTCATTTGGGTGTACCCAGTCTTTAACGTGATTTAAATCGATTTCCTTGTCATTATAAATATCAAGAATGCACATTAAATTGTTTTTGAATTTCGATTACTTTTTCATTTACAGTTAATTGTCCTTGCCTTATAACATCTGTACCAATGAAAGCTTGTAAAAACATTTCGTTTTCTACAATAATTCAAATATTTGATCTGAATGAAGAATCATCAATTTCAAATTCACCGCCAAATCTCCCTATAGGTTTAATTTTCTCAGTTCCCTATAGATTTAATTCCCCCCCGTTAACTGTAGATTTTCCTGCTTATGTTCAGGGGAACTTATCTTCTACAATATATATCTCCATATCTATATATTGTGGAGGATAGGTCCAATATATACAACATATTTTTTATTTATTTTCAGAGGCTGCATTTGAATTTTGTCGAATGATATAAAAATCGATATTCGTAGAAAAGGTTTTTAGAACTGAAACTAGAAATAAGTATAGTCGAAGTAGCCGCGGCTAAGACAATGCTAAAAGATACTTTAAGACAATGTTAAAGAAATAATTTCTCAAAATGTATCCGCAGCAGAAAGAATTGTTAAATAGACAATAGGAACGCAGTAGAAGGCAATACATTATTGCCAATAGAATTATACATTATTGCCATTAGAAGGTAATGTATTGTATATGTTGTCATCTACCCGAAAAAAGCGCTTATGAAGGATTCTATGGCTTTTTACGGAAAGATAAAATATCTTTTAAAACCATCTCCTAAAGAACTGGTGCAGGAAACTAGCCGTAAGGTATATTTCGAGCCCTTATAGGAGGGGTCAGGGATCTCTGGATTCGGAAGACATGGCAGTTTCCCTTTTTCATTTCAAGAGTAAGAGAACGGTGTAGGAAATAGTCGTCCGAGCCAAAATACGGGTCTCAAAGCACTACTCGAATAAAGAACGAGAAGATTTTCGAATAACTTTTTGGTATAGTCCACAATACAATCTTCCGAAGTAGCAATTGCAGCACAGTATACCGGAAAACTGGTAACTGCTTAGAAGTTATGTATAATATCTGTATTACGACTTCAAAACTAACCATCTCGCCTGTGACGAATATATTCGTAAATGCAAGCTTTTACGGAATGATAGTATTGTAGTCAGTTTTGCTCCAGACATTTTTCAAGCATCAGAACTGAAAGCACCTAAACAATTCTCCCTGTTTTCATCACTCATTAACTGATGGAGTAGAAACCTCACTACCCTTCAGCCTATTAAACATTTACAAAGAGTTTTACTCTCTTCTATCTCTATTTTAAAGTCACAAAAAACAGATTATCACCCATATGGTGCTGAAGGCTCTTGCCAACGACAGGCGCAGTCTTGCTCTCCTTGCAACCATGAATTTCGTGAGCTTGTCCTGATGTTGCTGTCAGGCAAGTGAGATTAGCCACACAAGTCACAACAAGAGCGATTATTTTTTAACTCTCATAAAGATAAATCTGCTTTATTTCTTCTTTTGATGCTTTATTCATAAAGCCTATATTCG
This sequence comes from Stegodyphus dumicola, assembly GCF_044657685.1. Classification (NCBI taxonomy): domain Eukaryota; kingdom Metazoa; phylum Arthropoda; class Arachnida; order Araneae; family Eresidae; genus Stegodyphus; species Stegodyphus dumicola. The sequence continues at coordinate 46,372,013 of NC_140779.1, forward strand.
CTGAGCAAAGGTTCCACAGAAGTCATCTCGGGAACTACGATCAACGTTACTATTATGCACGTAGAATGAAAATGATATAGGATTCCTATTTCATAACAAATTTCGAAGTTCATTTCCATTTATCATTACCGTTGCATTATGATACTCACTTATATTCTGGTGTAGTTGAATATTTTCCCAAGTATTAAGTACTGCTTTATACACATAAAAGTCTTAAGAGTTATCGGCTTCGAAGAAATGTTCAATGATTTTATTTACTCCATTTACTCCTTCGAAACCGGAGACATTCAAAAACTATAAGTATTAAAAATTTAATTAAAGTTGTGTTTTTCTTTAACTAGGGTTGTGCTGCTTATAAATATATATAAAGATAAATAAGTGTCGAACCCTCTTTCACCAGATTATTGAAATTGCAAATATTAAAAAACATACTGTGGTCGAATTTTCTGTATTGGATAATCAGAATGTTTATAAAGAAAGGATTAATAATATTCGGTACAAAATTAATAATAGTGGACAGCTGTCCCTATATTAATTTTAAAAATTATATTAAGCGAAATATGTTAACAGGTATTACGAACAGTCAAGCTTAATTTATTCATTGTTCCATCATCCTTTTCAATCATGTTACTTATATTCGCTCAGACCACAATGTTATGCAAATTAAAGCATGCGCAAGAACGTTCAAAATCTTGCAAAATTTAAAGGAAGGCAGGGCCTGGGTAGTTAATCCAGCCCCTGGGATCGCACTGGGCGCAAACTATTTAGGATTTAGAGATGCATCGAGAAACAAAATTTAGGAATGGTCAAATTTTTAGAACTTAACGAAATCAATGGCAACAGAATTGCGAGAGGCAAAATGTTTGGGTTCTGGCAAGTCAGTAGGTAGCTGAATTTAAGACCTTTAGAGATTGCAACGGACAGTAAAATATCTTGCAGCAGCTCTGACTGAAACTCACAATTTCTTCCATCAACTACTAATGCAGTAATTAGCTAATGGAAACGTTTCCTTTAAAAAACTTTTAATTTCTTTTGCATGATAAACTTGAGGAAACCTTTACAGATATTAAAAGCAATACCGATTCCCTCCTTAACTGAAAAGAAGGAATGCAAGAAGAGCTTATGTTATTTATTGGAAAAGAATTAATAATTTCGTTTACAGAAGATTGCTCCTAAGTTTATAGTTTCTTCAGGAAAAAATGCTTTTTAACCTAAACAAGAGACGCGATAAACGTTAAACATCCCGTTCTAAGCAGATTCTAACTTTTAAAAGTATAATATACGTTTGAAAAGGATCATTGAACTATAAAGGAAACCTTTAAATAAGTATTTTAGTATTCACTGACAGAATAAAGTATACAGTCTGATCATTCTTTTTTTTTTCAAATATTTTTAAAAATTTCATAATAAAGAATTTTATTTCCATTGCCTTGAAAAAAATGTAAACTATTACATCAATGAATGCGAAATGTGTTTATAATCTAACTGTACAACCTGTAATTTAAAAACTCTTTTTTGCAGTTTAATTTCGCGGTTACATGTAATATTCTAGAGTTACACTGAACATTTCAATGCAATAATATAGTCTTGAAAAGAAGATATTTTGATTATAAGGTATTTCTCCCACTTTCCTAGCGTCCTTCGTGGTGTAGTGGTTTTGCACGCTGGGCCGGTATTCCAGAGGTCCGTGGTTCGATTCCCGGCGAAGGCGGTTGCATATTTTTCATCTTTTCTGGCTTCCAAAAAATCCTAATGACTCTACAGTGGCGCCCGAACTAAAAGGGTTGAGGATGATGATTCTCCACACCCAGGATTTGGCGACTAGGTCTCCTAAAACCCTAGTCGCCCCTTAAAAAGGGGAGTATATAAGGTATTTGTTCCACTTTCCTAGCGTCCTTCGTGGTATAGTGGTTCTGCACGCTGGGCCGGTATTCCAGAGGTCCGTGGTTCGATTCCCGGCGAAGGCGGTTGCTAATTTTTCATCTCTCTGGCTTCCAAAAATCCTAATGACTCTACAAGATATCTATTGCTATTTATTATAAAAGTCTGTAACAAACAAAACGCGTTTGTCGAGGAAACTTTCAGCAAACTGTAGCATTCTTAATGAAGTGTATTCTTTGTAAGAAAAGAATAATATTGTTGGAAAACTAAATTGAACAGTTCATCTCAAATAAAGATTTATTTTTTTCCTGGAGTGAATTGCTTTCAGAAAGTGCTTTCAGGCAGTGTGAGACGTAAAACGGAGATTGCAGTGCATAATGCATTGGACTGCTGAATAAAATAATTTATACTTTTTCTTCCTCTTACCAACAACGATTGTGGTCTTAGTACCAACCAATGCTTTGGCTCCCAGTGCTTTTAGCTAGCTTGGATTTCAGGCAAGTTGGATGGTTATTCTCTTTTATCTGATAATTATTTTCTTGACTTTTTGTGAAAATACAAGGGATAAAATTATTTCACACAACTCGAAGCCTAAATAAAATAGTTTTTTTGATGTAAAACCTAACGTCATAGATATATCAATGCCACCAACTAACAAAAGTATTAAACCACAAAACGATATTGATCTTTTGAACTTCTGCACAGAATTTGATTTATGTCATCAAGGAAGAAATATCACTAACGAAATTTCTACTGCTAATAAAATTGAAGACGTATCTGAGAATATATTTTGGATGAATGAAACTAAAATTCATGAAATTGAAGAACGATTTGATGTTGATACAAATGATACAAAGGGAAGAAGCCTTTTAGCAAAAAGTAGAGAAAAGCTTGAAGATCTAGATAAACATCAACATTGGATAAAACAAAATCTGGTATCGGATATATGAATGCATTTTCACATCACGAAACAAGCATGAACATTGTCATCAACAGAAACATGAGCCAACAAGATGACACTAATTTAATATACACAGGTGTGCAAAAATTAAGGACGAAGTCGAAAAATTAGCATATCAGCTGAACGAAGAGGCAGAGCGGACAGAAAGACCAATCAGGAGATTAAGTAAGGTGATGTACGGTAGCACATGCGCAGATATGCAGGTAGACGTAATGGGGGAGTGTCTGAGTAGTATAAAGCATGTTGTCGGTGTAAGATCAGTATTTCTGGCAAAGAGATTGCACGCCGTATAGCAGTTAAAATCACACCGAGTTGCTGCCTCAGCGAGAAATGGCGAATAATCAATCTGTTAGACGACATCTGGATGCTTTTACCCGAGGTCGAATCATTGGGAAGTTGGAGGAAGGCCGCAGTGTGTCAAGTGTGGCTGCAGAGTTCGGAATTGCTCACAGCATCGTTTCACGACTTTGGAGACAATTTCAAACTACAGGAACAGCTATCCGGGGGTTTAGTAGTGGTCGTCCACGAGGAACCACACCCGCAGATGACCGGTATATTGCCTTACAGGCCAGAAGAAACAGGCGGCAGACAGCGGGAGAAATCGCTAGACACACGACACAGGCGACTGAACGACCGATATCGCGTTTTACCGTGGCCAGAAGACTGCACGGTGGTGGTCTGTTTGCACGACGCCCTGTACGGTGTGTACCTCTAACGCCTGCCCATCGGAGAAGGCGTTCTCTGTGGTGCCGGGAACATCGGAATTGAACAGACAATGAATGGGGACGAGTACTCTTTACAGATGAGAGCAGATTCAGTCTGAGTAGCGATTCTCATCGCATACTCATCTGGAGAGAGCGGGGAAGCCGCAATCATCCCTCGAACATCATTGAAAGGGACAGGTATGGAGATGGCGGTGTTCTCGTTTGGGGAGGCATCATGCTTGGTAGTCGTACAGACCTTCACATCTTCGACGCAGGTTCAGTCAACGGGACCCGTTATTGTAACGAGATTCTTCTTCCACACGTGCGTCTTTTTAGAGGCGCTATGGGTCCGCAGTTCTTTTTCATGGACGACAATGCACCATGTCATCGCACAGTAGCTGCCGAACAGCTCTTAGAGAGTGAGGATATTGAGCGTATGGATTATACCTTACCACTAGTAACGATTCCGGAGCTTCGATTGGCGCTGCAAGACGAATGGGCAGCAATGCCTCAACAACTCATTGACAACCTTATTCTCAGCATGGGCGGACGCTGTGAAACCTGCCTAGCAGTCAGGGGAGATCATATTCCCTATTAAAGACCGGATGTTTCTTGCTGGACACCCATCACAGGGATGTTTCGGCCTTCAGTCGCATTGCACTCCATGCTACTTTTTCAATAAAGCTTCTTTTTATCCCTCTGATTTCTCTTTTAGTAAGTGTTGCTTACATTACTCATGTCCTTACGTATTGGGGATCTTACGGTATTAAATGTGTTGATTTGGAAAGCTTTTGTACAAAGTTATATTGAAAAAACCGTCTCGTCCTTAATTTTTGCACACCAGTGTATTTCTGGACACATGTGATGAAAGCAATGTCTCTGCAAACTGTCAAATTTTATCAAAGGATATAAATAAATGTTTTGAATCTAGCACAGTACACCAATTAAAGAAGATATCAGACATGAAAGTTTCAGTGATGTACCAAATTTTGACGAAAATGTTACTAATGATGAAAAACTGGGGAATATTTCATGTGCTAGATCTCGCTATAGCGAGTCAAAAGATGTCGCTGATATGGATGCAGAAAACAGTGAAACACCTAATAATCAATGCATAGAAAATGAAATTTCGGCTAACACCGAATTTGGCATCAAATGTAAGCACACACTCGAGCAAAGGGAAAAGATCAAAAGAATTCGTGGAAATATGCACTGTAAAGATCGTGACTTGTAAAGATCCTGACTTGTAAAGATCATGACTTATAAAGATCGTGACTTAAAGAGAACGTGAAATATAAATAATAGGACAAGAACTTGCATTTTACGGTGTGGCAACAAGAAGAGGATTCGGAAGATTTTTATATATATTTTTGTTTAGAGAGTTTAATGTTTTAATATTTTAATAGTTGTAAGAGTTTCAACTGTAGTAGTTAAGAGTTTAAAATTTTGATAGTTAAGAGCTGCAGTATTTATTTTTTTTGGTTCTGTTTTAAAATTCAAATAAAAGTATTTTGTTCATTCTGAAAATTTAGCTTTATTCTTCCTACAAGATTCAATATTCATTATATTGAAATAAGGAGTGGATTTTTACTGGCGCAGTCGACAGGATCGGAGTTTCTCCGCATATAATTACGAACCAAAATAACTTAGGTGAGAGCTCAATTTACCTTGTAAACGTAAAATAATTAATTAAGATTATGAAAAGTTAATTATTATTTCCGTCATGGAATCTTAGTTTATTTAGTTGTCAAAGTAATGAATACGCCAGTGTTCAAATGTAATTTCGTTTGACTCGCCAGAGTAGGTGAACAACAACACATTAAGTATTGATTTCACTGATTGATTTTCATGCCGAATACAATTAAATTCATTGTGAATTATATTTAAATAGAAAAAGAAAAGAAAAAAAAATTTAAATTTTATTATTATTATTATTATTATTATTATTATTTATATAAAACTAAGAGTCTATTGGCTGAATAAAATCGAGACATGGCTTTTATGGGACGTGGGAAAAAAAAGGATTTGCTGGCTTTAGCTGCTGAATTAGAAATTCAAGTAGATCCAAGTATGAAAATCGTGGCGATAAAAAATGAATTAATTCAAAGTGATACATATGATGAAGCATTTGCTAAAGAAGTGTTTTTAACGATTATTGAAGAGAGGAAAAGAAAAGAAGAGATTGAGGAACAACGAAGGAAAGAAGAATTAGAAGCACAGCAGAAAAGAGAGCAAATGGAGTTTGAATTGAGGAAACTCGAAATTGAATCTCGTGTTCGACTAACACAAACTCCACCAACAAATGAAAATGGACATCATAATTTTGATTTAATTAAGCTTATTCCCAAATTCAATTTAAGACACGATGATATTGTGATTTATTTATCCTTATTTGAAAGACAAGCTAAAAGGACAAAGATTGATCCTAAAGATTGGGTTTCATGTTTATTGACTTTAATGCCATCTGAAATCATTCAATTAATTGGTAGGGAATCTGAAGAAAATTTTGAAGATTATGAGTACATTAAGGCCGTTTTATTGAAGAGATTTAAATTAAATCCTGAAAGCTTTAGAAAAACATTTGTGATGCACCAAAAGAGCGCTGAAAAATCATGGAGAGATTTTTGCTACGAAATTACAAGTTATTTTGAAGAATGGATCAATGGTCTTGAAATCACAAATTTTGCTGCGTTAAAAGACTTGATTATTGCTGACCAAATTAAGAAAAGAGTACCCTATGAAGTAAGAGACCATCTTCTTGACGACTGGGCGAAGTTCGTTTCTCCAACCAAATTAGCTGATAAACTTGACGAATATGACAGTATTCGTAATATCTCAAAACGGACTGGTGGTAATCCATCAGCAGACAGAACTAATAAAAAATGGCAACCTCATTCTCCACTTCCAGAAAGAGCTTTCAGAAATAAATCGCTGTCCGCTGAAAACACGCCAAGAGTGTACCCATCCCGTAAGAGTGACGAACCACAAAAGCCTAGTTTCAAACTAACTTGCTATAATTGTGGAAAAGAAGGTCATACATCTAAGTTATGTACCAAAAATCGGATACCAAGAAGTGCTTCTGCAACAGCACAAAACAACTTAATACAAACACAAGCACCCCTTACAGAAAAAGAAAAACCAGAAGTGCTAACTGCCAAAATCTCTATTCCTGTTTCAAAGTCAGTGGACGTGTCTAGAAACATAGATGAATTAAAACTTGTCAAAGTTAAATGTGGAGATATTATTCTAAATGGAATCGTAGACACGGGAGCACAAATTTCAGTAGTCCGTGAGAAATTGGTTGACAACATACCTTGCGAAGGAGAAAGTAAAATAGAGATATCTTCTGCTTTTGGTGAAAACGAAATTACTCCACTAAAGATTTTCCAGATGAAAATTGACGATGATTTTCACGGTAGAGTGTCCATTACGTGTGCTGTTTCAAAAAAGCTAGTTACCGATTTGCTATTGAGTTCTTCAGCTTATGAAACACTCTGTGGGAATATCGAACTGTTTAACTGTGATCGTTATTGGGATGCACCCCCCTTAGAGTACAAAGAGACAGATGATAAACCGTTACCAGTTGAAGAAAATACTACAAATTTGGCTGTTGTTAATCAGCTTTCCCAAGAAAACATAGAGTCTCGGAAAACAACGAATAGAGTAAGACTAGAATTCAAGACACATCAAGAACAAGACGAAAATCTGAAAAAAATGCTTTGAATGGGCAAATAAAAATCAAAATTCATATACTTTCGATGATGGCATATTACTTCATTCCGAATATATCTGTGGTGAAAACATTAAGCAAGTTGTGTTACCTTTAGAAAAAAGAAGGGAAGTCCTAAGAATGGCACACGAAATCCCTCTTGCCGGCCACCTCGGTGAGAAAAAGACAATTCAACGAATCAAGTACTCATTCTTTTGGCCTACTATTAAGAAAGATGTTAAAAAATTCTATGAAAGTTGTAAAGAATGCGAATTGAGGAGAACAGTTACGTACAAAGATCGAATCCCAATTCAACCTATTGTTAGACCGGAAACACCCTTTGAAGTATGGAGCGTGGATTGTATCGGGCCATTAGAACCTCCATCCAGGAGAGGTCATCGGTTTGTGATATGTGCAGTTGACCTATGCACCAGATGGGCAGAAGCCACCCCCGTCAAAGACATAAGTGCGAAAACAACATGCAACGTTTTGATGAGGCTTTTTACTCAAACTGGATTTCCAAAAGTGATTTGTTCCGACCAGGGAACTAATTTCACAGCCAAACTCACCCGAGCCTTTGAGAACTTACTTGGTGTGTCTCCACGATTCTCCACTCCAGGACACCCCGAGAGTATGGGTGCTGTCGAGCGGTGGAATAGAACCTTAAAAGAGATGATGAACAAAAATATCCAAGAACATGGCAGAAACTGGGATTTGCATCTTCCCTATCTCCTGTTTGCCTACAGAGAAGTGCCACATAGCACCACTGGTTTGTCTCCCTTCCAGATGGTATATGGAAGAATACCACCAGGACCATTATCTTTGCTGAAAGAGATATGGATAGGTGAACGTAGCATTCCAGTAACAGCTTCCCGTTCAATTGAAAATTATCTACAGGATCTTTTAGAAAAATTAAGAAAAGCTCATGACATTGCATTAGCAAATTCCAAAATATCTCAAGAAGAGTACACTTCAAGATACAATTTACGTTCTCAAGAAAAGACTTTCAATGTTGGGGACAAAGTCCTCGTGCTAATGCCATCATCATCACATAAATTGCTCAACACGTGGCAAGGACCAGCTACCGTGATCAAACTTACCAGGCCACACTCTGCCAAAATCGAAATGGAAAACGGAAGTATTAGAGAACTCCATGTAAATAAGTTAAGGCCTTATATTGCTCGTGTAGATCACGTTGGTATCATTTTTGACCAAGATGAAGAGTTTCGAGATATCCACTATGCACCAGGAGATCTTATGAATAAATCTGCTGATGATATCTGGACCTATTTACAAAATTTGAAAGGTGACTTAAAATATTACCAACGGGAAGGACTATTTAAAGTACTAAAATATTATGTAGATGTTTTCAGTAGCAAAGCTGGTCAAGCCAATGTTGATGGTCATGACATCAAGGTTACAGAAGAATGTAATCCAAAAAGATTGAGGCCCTACCGTGTTCCTGTTTCACTTCAAGAGGAAGTCGATCGTCAAGTTAAAGAACTGTTAGAATGGGATCTTATAGAACCCAGTGACAGTGACTGGGCACATCCTATAGTATGTGTTGCAAAAAAGAATGGAGGCGTTAGACTGTGCATAGACTTCAGGCTTTTAAATAGCTTCACAATTCCGGACGCCTATCCGATGAAGATTGCTAAAGATTTACTATTCGAAATAGGGAAAGCCAAATTCATAACAGTTCTCAATTTAACCAAGGGATATTGGCAAATTCCTATGAAAGAAGAAGCTAAACCCTACACAGCATTTATCACTCATTCCAGCCATTACCAATGGAAAGTTCCCCCTTTCGGTTTGAAAAATGCTGGAAGTACCTTCCAAAAATCGATGGATAAGGTGCTTGCAAACCATAAGAACTACTGCCGTTCATATATTGATGATGTGGCAATATTTTCTGAAACTTGGGATGACCACTTCTATCACATCGACCAAGTGTTTCAGACACTGAGAAACGCAGGTCTAACCGCAAATCTAGAAAAGTGTGATTTCGGAAAGAGTAACGTGAAGTTTCTAGGACATGTAATAGGTTCTGGCACTCACTCTCCAGATCCTGAGAAGGTAGAAGTCATCAGAAATCTGTCTAAGCCTACCACTAAAAAAGAAGTCAGAAGTCTTTTAGGGCTAGCAAGCTACTATAGGGATTATATCCCAAATTTTTCTGAGATTGTTTTACCTCTAACAAAGCTTACAAAGAAGAATGTTCCAAATAATATTCCATGGGACTCTGAAAAAGAAGCAGCTTTCAACAAACTTAAAGAAGAGTTGATGCCATCTCTGCATACTCCGGACATCAGCAAGCCCTTTCAACTCTATACGGATGCATCTGCTTTCGCAATTGGAGCGTGTTTAGCTCAAAACGACGAACGTGGCAAAGAAATGCCCATAGCATTTTTCAGCAAGAAATTAACGCCCTGTCAACAACGATGGTCAACCATCGAACGAGAAGCATTTTGTGTCATCGAAGCCTTGAAAAAATTTGACACATGGATTTTCGGTGCCAAAGTGCAGATTGTGTCTGATCACAATCCCCTCACCTACTTGACCCAAAGCGCCCCTCATGGTGCTAAACTGTCTCGTTGGGCCTTAGCGTTACAACGGTATAACATGACTGTGACATACCGCAAAGGAAGTTCACATGGAAATGCTGATGCTTTGTCAAGGTTAGCTGTTAACTCTTTCTCTCTCAATGAACTCTGAGCAACATTGTCTCTACGGTGACGAATGTGCTTCTTGTGGGGGAACTTGTAAAGATCGTGACTTGTAAAGATCCTGACTTGTAAAGATCATGACTTATAAAGATCGTGACTTAAAGAGAACGTGAAATATAAATAATAGGACAAGAACTTGCATTTTACGGTGTGGCAACAAGAAGAGGATTCGGAAGATTTTTATATATATTTTTGTTTAGAGAGTTTAATGTTTTAATATTTTAATAGTTGTAAGAGTTTCAACTGTAGTAGTTAAGAGTTTAAAATTTTGATAGTTAAGAGCTGCAGTATTTATTTTTTTTGGTTCTGTTTTAAAATTCAAATAAAAGTATTTTGTTCATTCTGAAAATTTAGCTTTATTCTTCCTACAAGATTCAATATTCATTATATTGAAATAAGGAGTGGATTTTTACTGGCGCAGTCGACAGGATCGGAGTTTCTCCGCATATAATTACGAACCAAAATAACTTAGGTGAGAGCTCAATTTACCTTGTAAACGTAAAATAATTAATTAAGATTATGAAAAGTTAATTATTATTTCCGTCATGGAATCTTAGTTTATTTAGTTGTCAAAGTAATGAATACGCCAGTGTTCAAATGTAATTTCGTTTGACTCGCCAGAGTAGGTGAACAACAACACATTAAGTATTGATTTCACTGATTGATTTTCATGCCGAATACAATTAAATTCATTGTGAATTATATTTAAATAGAAAAAGAAAAGAAAAAAAAATTTAAATTTTATTATTATTATTATTATTATTATTATTTTTTATATAAAACTAAGAGTCTATTGGCTGAATAAAATCGAGACATGGCTTTTATGGGACGTGGGAAAAAAAAGGATTTGCTGGCTTTAGCTGCTGAATTAGAAATTCAAGTAGATCCAAGTATGAAAATCGTGGCGATAAAAAATGAATTAATTCAAAGTGATACATGTGATGAAGCATTTGCTAAAGAAGTGTTTTTAACGATTATTGAAGAGAGGAAAAGAAAAGAAGAGATTGAGGAACAACGAAGGAAAGAAGAATTAGAAGCACAGCAGAAAAGAGAGCAAATGGAGTTTGAATTGAGGAAACTCGAAATTGAATCTCGTGTTCGACTAACACAAACTCCACCAACAAATGAAAATGGACATCATAATTTTGATTTAATTAAGCTTATTCCCAAATTCAATTTAAGACACGATGATATTGTGATTTATTTATCCTTATTTGAAAGACAAGCTAAAAGGACAAAGATTGATCCTAAAGATTGGGTTTCATGTTTATTGACTTTAATGCCATCTGAAATCATTCAATTAATTGGTAGGGAATCTGAAGAAAATTTTGAAGATTATGAGTACATTAAGGCCATTTTATTGAAGAGATTTAAATTAAATCCTGAAAGCTTTAGAAAAACATTTGTGATGCACCAAAAGAGCGCTGAAAAATCATGGAGAGATTTTTGCTACGAAATTACAAGTTATTTTGAAGAATGGATCAATGGTCTTGAAATCACAAATTTTGCTGCGTTAAAAGACTTGATTATTGCTGACCAAATTAAGAAAAGAGTACCCTATGAAGTAAGAGACCATCTTCTTGACGACTGGGCGAAGTTCGTTTCTCCAACCAAATTAGCTGATAAACTTGACGAATATGACAGTATTCGTAATATCTCAAAACGGACTGGTGGTAATCCATCAGCAGACAGAACTAATAAAAAATGGCAACCTCATTCTCCACTTCCAGAAAGAGCTTTCAGAAATAAATCGCTGTCCGCTGAAAACACGCCAAGAGTGTACCCATCCCGTAAGAGTGACGAACCACAAAAGCCTAGTTTCAAACTAACTTGCTATAATTGTGGAAAAGAAGGTCATACATCTAAGTTATGTACCAAAAATCGGATACCAAGAAGTGCTTCTGCAACAGCACAAAACAACTTAATACAAACACAAGCACCCCTTACAGAAAAAGAAAAACCAGAAGTTCTAACTGCCAAAATCTCTATTCCTGTTTCAAAGTCAGTGGACGTGTCTAGAAACATAGATGAATTAAAACTTGTCAAAGTTAAATGTGGAGATATTATTCTAAATGGAATCGTAGACACGGGAGCACAAATTTCAGTAGTCCGTGAGAAATTGGTTGACAACATACCTTGCGAAGGAGAAAGTAAAATAGAGATATCTTCTGCTTTTGGTGAAAACGAAATTACTCCACTAAAGATTTTCCAGATGAAAATTGACGATGATTTTCACGGTAGAGTGTCCATTACGTGTGCTGTTTCAAAAAAGCTAGTTACCGATTTGCTATTGAGTTCTTCAGCTTATGAAACACTCTGTGGGAATATCGAACTGTTTAACTGTGATCGTTATTGGGATGCACCCCCCTTAGAGTACAAAGAGACAGATGATAAACCGTTACCAGTTGAAGAAAATACTACAAATTTGGCTGTTGTTAATCAGCTTTCCCAAGAAAACATAGAGTCTCGGAAAACAACGAATAGAGTAAGACTAGAATTCAAGACACATCAAGAACAAGACGAAAATCTGAAAAAAATGCTTTGAATGGGCAAATAAAAATCAAAATTCATATACTTTCGATGATGGCATATTACTTCATTCCGAATATATCTGTGGTGAAAACATTAAGCAAGTTGTGTTACCTTTAGAAAAAAGAAGGGAAGTCCTAAGAATGGCACACGAAATCCCTCTTGCCGGCCACCTCGGTGAGAAAAAGACAATTCAACGAATCAAGTACTCATTCTTTTGGCCTACTATTAAGAAAGATGTTAAAAAATTCTATGAAAGTTGTAAAGAATGCGAATTGAGGAGAACAGTTACGTACAAAGATCGAATCCCAATTCAACCTATTGTTAGACCGGAAACACCCTTTGAAGTATGGAGCGTGGATTGTATCGGGCCATTAGAACCTCCATCCAGGAGAGGTCATCGGTTTGTGATATGTGCAGTTGACCTATGCACCAGATGGGCAGAAGCCACCCCCGTCAAAGACATAAGTGCGAAAACAACATGCAACGTTTTGATGAGGCTTTTTACTCAAACTGGATTTCCAAAAGTGATTTGTTCCGACCAGGGAACTAATTTCACAGCCAAACTCACCCGAGCCTTTGAGAACTTACTTGGTGTGTCTCCACGATTCTCCACTCCAGGACACCCCGAGAGTATGGGTGCTGTCGAGCGGTGGAATAGAACCTTAAAAGAGATGATGAACAAAAATATCCAAGAACATGGCAGAAACTGGGATTTGCATCTTCCCTATCTCCTGTTTGCCTACAGAGAAGTGCCACATAGCACCACTGGTTTGTCTCCCTTCCAGATGGTATATGGAAGAATACCACCAGGACCATTATCTTTGCTGAAAGAGATATGGATAGGTGAACGTAGCATTCCAGTAACAGCTTCCCGTTCAATTGAAAATTATCTACAGGATCTTTTAGAAAAATTAAGAAAAGCTCATGACATTGCATTAGCAAATTCCAAAATATCTCAAGAAGAGTACACTTCAAGATACAATTTACGTTCTCAAGAAAAGACTTTCAATGTTGGGGACAAAGTCCTCGTGCTAATGCCATCATCATCACATAAATTGCTCAACACGTGGCAAGGACCAGCTACCGTGATCAAACTTACCAGGCCACACTCTGCCAAAATCGAAATGGAAAACGGAAGTATTAGAGAACTCCATGTAAATAAGTTAAGGCCTTATATTGCTCGTGTAGATCACGTTGGTATCATTTTTGACCAAGATGAAGAGTTTCGAGATATCCACTATGCACCAGGAGATCTTATGAATAAATCTGCTGATGATATCTGGACCTATTTACAAAATTTGAAAGGTGACTTAAAATATTACCAACGGGAAGGACTATTTAAAGTACTAAAATATTATGTAGATGTTTTCAGTAGCAAACCTGGTCAAGCCAATGTTGATGGTCATGACATCAAGGTTACAGAAGAATGTAATCCAAAAAGATTGAGGCCCTACCGTGTTCCTGTTTCACTTCAAGAGGAAGTCGATCGTCAAGTTAAAGAACTGTTAGAATGGGATCTTATAGAACCCAGTGACAGTGACTGGGCACATCCTATAGTATGTGTTGCAAAAAAGAATGGAGGCGTTAGACTGTGCATAGACTTCAGGCTTTTAAATAGCTTCACAATTCCGGACGCCTATCCGATGAAGATTGCTAAAGATTTACTATTCGAAATAGGGAAAGCCAAATTCATAACAGTTCTCAATTTAACCAAGGGATATTGGCAAATTCCTATGAAAGAAGAAGCTAAACCCTACACAGCATTTATCACTCATTCCAGCCATTACCAATGGAAAGTTCCCCCTTTCGGTTTGAAAAATGCTGGAAGTACCTTCCAAAAATCGATGGATAAGGTGCTTGCAAACCATAAGAACTACTGCCGTTCATATATTGATGATGTGGCAATATTTTCTGAAACTTGGGATGACCACTTCTATCACATCGACCAAGTGTTTCAGACACTGAGAAACGCAGGTCTAACCGCAAATCTAGAAAAGTGTGATTTCGGAAAGAGTAACGTGAAGTTTCTAGGACATGTAATAGGTTCTGGCACTCACTCTCCAGATCCTGAGAAGGTAGAAGTCATCAGAAATCTGTCTAAGCCTACCACTAAAAAAGAAGTCAGAAGTCTTTTAGGGCTAGCAAGCTACTATAGGGATTATATCCCAAATTTTTCTGAGATTGTTTTACCTCTAACAAAGCTTACAAAGAAGAATGTTCCAAATAATATTCCATGGGACTCTGAAAAAGAAGCAGCTTTCAACAAACTTAAAGAAGAGTTGATGCCATCTCTGCATACTCCGGACATCAGCAAGCCCTTTCAACTCTATACGGATGCATCTGCTTTCGCAATTGGAGCGTGTTTAGCTCAAAACGACGAACGTGGCAAAGAAATGCCCATAGCATTTTTCAGCAAGAAATTAACGCCCTGTCAACAACGATGGTCAACCATCGAACGAGAAGCATTTTGTGTCATCGAAGCCTTGAAAAAATTTGACACATGGATTTTCGGTGCCAAAGTGCAGATTGTGTCTGATCACAATCCCCTCACCTACTTGACCCAAAGCGCCCCTCATGGTGCTAAACTGTCTCGTTGGGCCTTAGCGTTACAACGGTATAACATGACTGTGACATACCGCAAAGGAAGTTCACATGGAAATGCTGATGCTTTGTCAAGGTTAGCTGTTAACTCTTTCTCTCTCAATGAACTCTGAGCAACATTGTCTCTACGGTGACGAATGTGCTTCTTGTGGGGGAACTTGTAAAGATCGTGACTTGTAAAGATCCTGACTTGTAAAGATCATGACTTATAAAGATCGTGACTTAAAGAGAACGTGAAATATAAATAATAGGACAAGAACTTGCATTTTACGGTGTGGCAACAAGAAGAGGATTCAGAAGATTTTTATATATATTTTTGTTTAGAGAGTTTAATGTTTTAATATTTTAATAGTTGTAAGAGTTTCAACTGTAGTAGTTAAGAGTTTAAAATTTTGATAGTTAAGAGCTGCAGTATTTATTTTTTTTGGTTCTGTTTTAAAATTCAAATAAAAGTATTTTGTTCATTCTGAAAATTTAGCTTTATTCTTCCTACAAGATTCAATATTCATTATATTGAAATAAGGAGTGGATTTTTACTGGCGCAGTCGACAGGATCGGAGTTTCTCCGCATATAATTACGAACCAAAATAACTTAGGTGAGAGCTCAATTTACCTTGTAAACGTAAAATAATTAATTAAGATTATGAAAAGTTAATTATTATTTCCGTCATGGAATCTTAGTTTATTTAGTTGTCAAAGTAATGAATACGCCAGTGTTCAAATGTAATTTCGTTTGACTCGCCAGAGTAGGTGAACAACAACACATTAAGTATTGATTTCACTGATTGATTTTCATGCCGAATACAATTAAATTCATTGTGAATTATATTTAAATAGAAAAAGAAAAGAAAAAAAAATTTAAATTTTATTATTATTATTATTATTATTATTATTTTTTATATAAAACTAAGAGTCTATTGGCTGAATAAAATCGAGACATGGCTTTTATGGGACGTGGGAAAAAAAAGGATTTGCTGGCTTTAGCTGCTGAATTAGAAATTCAAGTAGATCCAAGTATGAAAATCGTGGCGATAAAAAATGAATTAATTCAAAGTGATACATGTGATGAAGCATTTGCTAAAGAAGTGTTTTTAACGATTATTGAAGAGAGGAAAAGAAAAGAAGAGATTGAGGAACAACGAAGGAAAGAAGAATTAGAAGCACAGCAGAAAAGAGAGCAAATGGAGTTTGAATTGAGGAAACTCGAAATTGAATCTCGTGTTCGACTAACACAAACTCCACCAACAAATGAAAATGGACATCATAATTTTGATTTAATTAAGCTTATTCCCAAATTCAATTTAAGACACGATGATATTGTGATTTATTTATCCTTATTTGAAAGACAAGCTAAAAGGACAAAGATTGATCCTAAAGATTGGGTTTCATGTTTATTGACTTTAATGCCATCTGAAATCATTCAATTAATTGGTAGGGAATCTGAAGAAAATTTTGAAGATTATGAGTACATTAAGGCCATTTTATTGAAGAGATTTAAATTAAATCCTGAAAGCTTTAGAAAAACATTTGTGATGCACCAAAAGAGCGCTGAAAAATCATGGAGAGATTTTTGCTACGAAATTACAAGTTATTTTGAAGAATGGATCAATGGTCTTGAAATCACAAATTTTGCTGCGTTAAAAGACTTGATTATTGCTGACCAAATTAAGAAAAGAGTACCCTATGAAGTAAGAGACCATCTTCTTGACGACTGGGCGAAGTTCGTTTCTCCAACCAAATTAGCTGATAAACTTGACGAATATGACAGTATTCGTAATATCTCAAAACGGACTGGTGGTAATCCATCAGCAGACAGAACTAATAAAAAATGGCAACCTCATTCTCCACTTCCAGAAAGAGCTTTCAGAAATAAATCGCTGTCCGCTGAAAACACGCCAAGAGTGTACCCATCCCGTAAGAGTGACGAACCACAAAAGCCTAGTTTCAAACTAACTTGCTATAATTGTGGAAAAGAAGGTCATACATCTAAGTTATGTACCAAAAATCGGATACCAAGAAGTGCTTCTGCAACAGCACAAAACAACTTAATACAAACACAAGCACCCCTTACAGAAAAAGAAAAACCAGAAGTGCTAACTGCCAAAATCTCTATTCCTGTTTCAAAGTCAGTGGACGTGTCTAGAAACATAGATGAATTAAAACTTGTCAAAGTTAAATGTGGAGATATTATTCTAAATGGAATCGTAGACACGGGAGCACAAATTTCAGTAGTCCGTGAGAAATTGGTTGACAACATACCTTGCGAAGGAGAAAGTAAAATAGAGATATCTTCTGCTTTTGGTGAAAACGAAATTACTCCACTAAAGATTTTCCAGATGAAAATTGACGATGATTTTCACGGTAGAGTGTCCATTACGTGTGCTGTTTCAAAAAAGCTAGTTACCGATTTGCTATTGAGTTCTTCAGCTTATGAAACACTCTGTGGGAATATCGAACTGTTTAACTGTGATCGTTATTGGGATGCACCCCCCTTAGAGTACAAAGAGACAGATGATAAACCGTTACCAGTTGAAGAAAATACTACAAATTTGGCTGTTGTTAATCAGCTTTCCCAAGAAAACATAGAGTCTCGGAAAACAACGAATAGAGTAAGACTAGAATTCAAGACACATCAAGAACAAGACGAAAATCTGAAAAAAATGCTTTGAATGGGCAAATAAAAATCAAAATTCATATACTTTCGATGATGGCATATTACTTCATTCCGAATATATCTGTGGTGAAAACATTAAGCAAGTTGTGTTACCTTTAGAAAAAAGAAGGGAAGTCCTAAGAATGGCACACGAAATCCCTCTTGCCGGCCACCTCGGTGAGAAAAAGACAATTCAACGAATCAAGTACTCATTCTTTTGGCCTACTATTAAGAAAGATGTTAAAAAATTCTATGAAAGTTGTAAAGAATGCGAATTGAGGAGAACAGTTACGTACAAAGATCGAATCCCAATTCAACCTATTGTTAGACCGGAAACACCCTTTGAAGTATGGAGCGTGGATTGTATCGGGCCATTAGAACCTCCATCCAGGAGAGGTCATCGGTTTGTGATATGTGCAGTTGACCTATGCACCAGATGGGCAGAAGCCACCCCCGTCAAAGACATAAGTGCGAAAACAACATGCAACGTTTTGATGAGGCTTTTTACTCAAACTGGATTTCCAAAAGTGATTTGTTCCGACCAGGGAACTAATTTCACAGCCAAACTCACCCGAGCCTTTGAGAACTTACTTGGTGTGTCTCCACGATTCTCCACTCCAGGACACCCCGAGAGTATGGGTGCTGTCGAGCGGTGGAATAGAACCTTAAAAGAGATGATGAACAAAAATATCCAAGAACATGGCAGAAACTGGGATTTGCATCTTCCCTATCTCCTGTTTGCCTACAGAGAAGTGCCACATAGCACCACTGGTTTGTCTCCCTTCCAGATGGTATATGGAAGAATACCACCAGGACCATTATCTTTGCTGAAAGAGATATGGATAGGTGAACGTAGCATTCCAGTAACAGCTTCCCGTTCAATTGAAAATTATCTACAGGATCTTTTAGAAAAATTAAGAAAAGCTCATGACATTGCATTAGCAAATTCCAAAATATCTCAAGAAGAGTACACTTCAAGATACAATTTACGTTCTCAAGAAAAGACTTTCAATGTTGGGGACAAAGTCCTCGTGCTAATGCCATCATCATCACATAAATTGCTCAACACGTGGCAAGGACCAGCTACCGTGATCAAACTTACCAGGCCACACTCTGCCAAAATCGAAATGGAAAATGGAAGTATTAGAGAACTCCATGTAAATAAGTTAAGGCCTTATATTGCTCGTGTAGATCACGTTGGTATCATTTTTGACCAAGATGAAGAGTTTCGAGATATCCACTATGCACCAGGAGATCTTATGAATAAATCTGCTGATGATATCTGGACCTATTTACAAAATTTGAAAGGTGACTTAAAATATTACCAACGGGAAGGACTATTTAAAGTACTAAAATATTATGTAGATGTTTTCAGTAGCAAACCTGGTCAAGCCAATGTTGATGGTCATGACATCAAGGTTACAGAAGAATGTAATCCAAAAAGATTGAGGCCCTACCGTGTTCCTGTTTCACTTCAAGAGGAAGTCGATCGTCAAGTTAAAGAACTGTTAGAATGGGATCTTATAGAACCCAGTGACAGTGACTGGGCACATCCTATAGTATGTGTTGCAAAAAAGAATGGAGGCGTTAGACTGTGCATAGACTTCAGGCTTTTAAATAGCTTCACAATTCCGGACGCCTATCCGATGAAGATTGCTAAAGATTTACTATTCGAAATAGGGAAAGCCAAATTCATAACAGTTCTCAATTTAACCAAGGGATATTGGCAAATTCCTATGAAAGAAGAAGCTAAACCCTACACAGCATTTATCACTCATTCCAGCCATTACCAATGGAAAGTTCCCCCTTTCGGTTTGAAAAATGCTGGAAGTACCTTCCAAAAATCGATGGATAAGGTGCTTGCAAACCATAAGAACTACTGCCGTTCATATATTGATGATGTGGCAATATTTTCTGAAACTTGGGATGACCACCTCTATCACATCGACCAAGTGTTTCAGACACTGAGAAACGCAGGTCTAACCGCAAATCTAGAAAAGTGTGATTTCGGAAAGAGTCACGTGAAGTTTCTAGGACATGTAATAGGTTCTGGCACTCACTCTCCAGATCCTGAGAAGGTAGAAGTCATCAGAAATCTGTCTAAGCCTACCATTAAAAAAGAAGTCAGAAGTCTTTTAGGGCTAGCAAGCTACTATAGGGATTATATCCCAAATTTTTCTGAGATTGTTTTACCTCTAACAAAGCTTACAAAGAAGAATGTTCCAAATAATATTCCATGGGACTCTGAAAAAGAAGCAGCTTTCAACAAACTTAAAGAAGAGTTGATGCCATCTCTGCATACTCCGGACATCAGCAAGCCCTTTCAACTCTATACGGATGCATCTGCTTTCGCAATTGGAGCGTGTTTAGCTCAAAACGACGAACGTGGCAAAGAAATGCCCATAGCATTTTTCAGCAAGAAATTAACGCCCTGTCAACAACGATGGTCAACCATCGAACGAGAAGCATTTTGTGTCATCGAAGCCTTGAAAAAATTTGACACATGGATTTTCGGTGCCAAAGTGCAGATTGTGTCTGATCACAATCCCCTCACCTACTTGACCCAAAGCGCCCCTCATGGTGCTAAACTGTCTCGTTGGGCCTTAGCGTTACAACGGTATAACATGACTGTGACATACCGCAAAGGAAGTTCACATGGAAATGCTGATGCTTTGTCAAGGTTAGCTGTTAACTCTTTCTCTCTCAATGAACTCTGAGCAACATTGTCTCTACGGTGACGAATGTGCTTCTTGTGGGGGAACTTGTAAAGATCGTGACTTGTAAAGATCCTGACTTGTAAAGATCATGACTTATAAAGATCGTGACTTAAAGAGAACGTGAAATATAAATAATAGGACAAGAACTTGCATTTTACGGTGTGGCAACAAGAAGAGGATTCGGAAGATTTTTATATATATTTTTGTTTAGAGAGTTTAATGTTTTAATATTTTAATAGTTGTAAGAGTTTCAACTGTAGTAGTTAAGAGTTTAAAATTTTGATAGTTAAGAGCTGCAGTATTTATTTTTTTTGGTTCTGTTTTAAAATTCAAATAAAAGTATTTTGTTCATTCTGAAAATTTAGCTTTATTCTTCCTACAAGATTCAATATTCATTATATTGAAATAAGGAGTGGATTTTTACTGGCGCAGTCGACAGGATCGGAGTTTCTCCGCATATAATTACGAACCAAAATAACTTAGGTGAGAGCTCAATTTACCTTGTAAACGTAAAATAATTAATTAAGATTATGAAAAGTTAATTATTATTTCCGTCATGGAATCTTAGTTTATTTAGTTGTCAAAGTAATGAATACGCCAGTGTTCAAATGTAATTTCGTTTGACTCGCCAGAGTAGGTGAACAACAACACATTAAGTATTGATTTCACTGATTGATTTTCATGCCGAATACAATTAAATTCATTGTGAATTATATTTAAATAGAAAAAGAAAAGAAAAAAAAATTTAAATTTTATTATTATTATTATTATTATTTATATAAAACTAAGAGTCTATTGGCTGAATAAAATCGAGACATGGCTTTTATGGGACGTGGGAAAAAAAAGGATTTGCTGGCTTTAGCTGCTGAATTAGAAATTCAAGTAGATCCAAGTATGAAAATCGTGGCGATAAAAAATGAATTAATTCAAAGTGATACATATGATGAAGCATTTGCTAAAGAAGTGTTTTTAACGATTATTGAAGAGAGGAAAAGAAAAGAAGAGATTGAGGAACAACGAAGGAAAGAAGAATTAGAAGCACAGCAGAAAAGAGCGCAAATGGAGTTTGAATTGAGGAAACTCGAAATTGAATCTCGTGTTCGACTAACACAAACTCCACCAACAAATGAAAATGGACATCATAATTTTGATTTAATTAAGCTTATTCCCAAATTCAATTTAAGACACGATGATATTGTGATTTATTTATCCTTATTTGAAAGACAAGCTAAAAGGACAAAGATTGATCCTAAAGATTGGGTTTCATGTTTATTGACTTTAATGCCATCTGAAATCATTCAATTAATTGGTAGGGAATCTGAAGAAAATTTTGAAGATTATGAGTACATTAAGGCCATTTTATTGAAGAGATTTAAATTAAATCCTGAAAGCTTTAGAAAAACATTTGTGATGCACCAAAAGAGCGCTGAAAAATCATGGAGAGATTTTTGCTACGAAATTACAAGTTATTTTGAAGAATGGATCAATGGTCTTGAAATCACAAATTTTGCTGCGTTAAAAGACTTGATTATTGCTGACCAAATTAAGAAAAGAGTACCCTATGAAGTAAGAGACCATCTTCTTGACGACTGGGCGAAGTTCGTTTCTCCAACCAAATTAGCTGATAAACTTGACGAATATGACAGTATTCGTAATATCTCAAAACGGACTGGTGGTAATCCATCAGCAGACAGAACTAATAAAAAATGGCAACCTCATTCTCCACTTCCAGAAAGAGCTTTCAGAAATAAATCGCTGTCCGCTGAAAACACGCCAAGAGTGTACCCATCCCGTAAGAGTGACGAACCACAAAAGCCTAGTTTCAAACTAACTTGCTATAATTGTGGAAAAGAAGGTCATACATCTAAGTTATGTACCAAAAATCGGATACCAAGAAGTGCTTCTGCAACAGCACAAAACAACTTAATACAAACACAAGCACCCCTTACAGAAAAAGAAAAACCAGAAGTGCTAACTGCCAAAATCTCTATTCCTGTTTCAAAGTCAGTGGACGGGTCTAGAAACATAGATGAATTAAAACTTGTCAAAGTTAAATGTGGAGATATTATTCTAAATGGAATCGTAGACACGGGAGCACAAATTTCAGTAGTCCGTGAGAAATTGGTTGACAACATACCTTGCGAAGGAGAAAGTAAAATAGAGATATCTTCTGCTTTTGGTGAAAACGAAATTACTCCACTAAAGATTTTCCAGATGAAAATTGACGATGATTTTCACGGTAGAGTGTCCATTACGTGTGCTGTTTCAAAAAAGCTAGTTACCGATTTGCTATTGAGTTCTTCAGCTTATGAAACACTCTGTGGGAATATCGAACTGTTTAACTGTGATCGTTATTGGGATGCACCCCCCTTAGAGTACAAAGAGACAGATGATAAACCGTTACCAGTTGAAGAAAATACTACAAATTTGGCTGTTGTTAATCAGCTTTCCCAAGAAAACATAGAGTCTCGGAAAACAACGAATAGAGTAAGACTAGAATTCAAGACACATCAAGAACAAGACGAAAATCTGAAAAAAATGCTTTGAATGGGCAAATAAAAATCAAAATTCATATACTTTCGATGATGGCATATTACTTCATTCCGAATATATCTGTGGTGAAAACATTAAGCAAGTTGTGTTACCTTTAGAAAAATGAAGGGAAGTCCTAAGAATGGCACACGAAATCCCTCTTGCCGGCCACCTCGGTGAGAAAAAGACAATTCAACGAATCAAGTACTCATTCTTTTGGCCTACTATTAAGAAAGATGTTAAAAAATTCTATGAAAGTTGTAAAGAATGCGAATTGAGGAGAACAGTTACGTACAAAGATCGAATCCCAATTCAACCTATTGTTAGACCGGAAACACCCTTTGAAGTATGGAGCGTGGATTGTATCGGGCCATTAGAACCTCCATCCAGGAGAGGTCATCGGTTTGTGATATGTGCAGTTGACCTATGCACCAGATGGGCAGAAGCCACCCCCGTCAAAGACATAAGTGCGAAAACAACATGCAACGTTTTGATGAGGCTTTTTACTCAAACTGGATTTCCAAAAGTTATTTGTTCCGACCAGGGAACTAATTTCACAGCCAAACTCACCCGAGCCTTTGAGAACTTACTTGGTGTGTCTCCACGATTCTCCACTCCAGGACACCCCGAGAGTATGGGTGCTGTCGAGCGGTGGAATAGAACCTTAAAAGAGATGATGAACAAAAATATCCAAGAACATGGCAGAAACTGGGATTTGCATCTTCCCTATCTCCTGTTTGCCTACAGAGAAGTGCCACATAGCACCACTGGTTTGTCTCCCTTCCAGATGGTATATGGAAGAATACCACCAGGACCATTATCTTTGCTGAAAGAGATATGGATAGGTGAACGTAGCATTCCAGTAACAGCTTCCCGTTCAATTGAAAATTATCTACAGGATCTTTTAGAAAAATTAAGAAAAGCTCATGACATTGCATTAGCAAATTCCAAAATATCTCAAGAAGAGTACACTTCAAGATACAATTTACGTTCTCAAGAAAAGACTTTCAATGTTGGGGACAAAGTCCTCGTGCTAATGCCATCATCATCACATAAATTGCTCAACACGTGGCAAGGACCAGCTACCGTGATCAAACTTACCAGGCCACACTCTGCCAAAATCGAAATGGAAAACGGAAGTATTAGAGAACTCCATGTAAATAAGTTAAGGCCTTATATTGCTCGTGTAGATCACGTTGGTATCATTTTTGACCAAGATGAAGAGTTTCGAGATATCCACTATGCACCAGGAGATCTTATGAATAAATCTGCTGATGATATCTGGACCTATTTACAAAATTTGAAAGGTGACTTAAAATATTACCAACGGGAAGGACTATTTAAAGTACTAAAATATTATGTAGATGTTTTCAGTAGCAAACCTGGTCAAGCCAATGTTGATGGTCATGACATCAAGGTTACAGAAGAATGTAATCCAAAAAGATTGAGGCCCTACCGTGTTCCTGTTTCACTTCAAGAGGAAGTCGATCGTCAAGTTAAAGAACTGTTAGAATGGGATCTTATAGAACCCAGTGACAGTGACTGGGCACATCCTATAGTATGTGTTGCAAAAAAGAATGGAGGCGTTAGACTGTGCATAGACTTCAGGCTTTTAAATAGCTTCACAATTCCGGACGCCTATCCGATGAAGATTGCTAAAGATTTACTATTCGAAATAGGGAAAGCCAAATTCATAACAGTTCTCAATTTAACCAAGGGATATTGGCAAATTCCTATGAAAGAAGAAGCTAAACCCTACACAGCATTTATCACTCATTCCAGCCATTACCAATGGAAAGTTCCCCCTTTCGGTTTGAAAAATGCTGGAAGTACCTTCCAAAAATCGATGGATAAGGTGCTTGCAAACCATAAGAACTACTGCCGTTCATATATTGATGATGTGGCAATATTTTCTGAAACTTGGGATGACCACCTCTATCACATCGACCAAGTGTTTCAGACACTGAGAAACGCAGGTCTAACCGCAAATCTAGAAAAGTGTGATTTCGGAAAGAGTCACGTGAAGTTTCTAGGACATGTAATAGGTTCTGGCACTCACTCTCCAGATCCTGAGGAGGTAGAAGTCATCAGAAATCTGTCTAAGCCTACCACTAAAAAAGAAGTCAGAAGTCTTTTAGGGCTAGCAAGCTACTATAGGGATTATATCCCAAATTTTTCTGAGATTGTTTTACCTCTAACAAAGCTTACAAAGAAGAATGTTCCAAATAATATTCCATGGGACTCTGAAAAAGAAGCAGCTTTCAACAAACTTAAAGAAGAGTTGATGCCATCTCTGCATACTCCGGACATCAGCAAGCCCTTTCAACTCTATACGGATGCATCTGCTTTCGCAATTGGAGCGTGTTTAGCTCAAAACGACGAACGTGGCAAAGAAATGCCCATAGCATTTTTCAGCAAGAAATTAACGCCCTGTCAACAACGATGGTCAACCATCGAACGAGAAGCATTTTGTGTCATCGAAGCCTTGAAAAAATTTGACACATGGATTTTCGGTGCCAAAGTGCAGATTGTGTCTGATCACAATCCCCTCACCTACTTGACCCAAAGCGCCCCTCATGGTGCTAAACTGTCTCGTTGGGCCTTAGCGTTACAACGGTATAACATGACTGTGACATACCGCAAAGGAAGTTCACATGGAAATGCTGATGCTTTGTCAAGGTTAGCTGTTAACTCTTTCTCTCTCAATGAACTCTGAGCAACATTGTCTCTACGGTGACGAATGTGCTTCTTGTGGGGGAACTTGTAAAGATCGTGACTTGTAAAGATCCTGACTTGTAAAGATCATGACTTATAAAGATCGTGACTTAAAGAGAACGTGAAATATAAATAATAGGACAAGAACTTGCATTTTACGGTGTGGCAACAAGAAGAGGATTCGGAAGATTTTTATATATATTTTTGTTTAGAGAGTTTAATGTTTTAATATTTTAATAGTTGTAAGAGTTTCAACAGTAGTAGTTAAGAGTTTAAAATTTTGATAGTTAAGAGCTGCAGTATTTATTTTTTTTGGTTCTGTTTTAAAATTCAAATAAAAGTATTTTGTTCATTCTGAAAATTTAGCTTTATTCTTCCTACAAGATTCAATATTCATTATATTGAAATAAGGAGTGGATTTTTACTGGCGCAGTCGACAGGATCGGAGTTTCTCCGCATATAATTACGAACCAAAATAACTTAGGTGAGAGCTCAATTTACCTTGTAAACGTAAAATAATTAATTAAGATTATGAAAAGTTAATTATTATTTCCGTCATGGAATCTTAGTTTATTTAGTTGTCAAAGTAATGAATACGCCAGTGTTCAAATGTAATTTCGTTTGACTCGCCAGAGTAGGTGAACAACAACACATTAAGTATTGATTTCACTGATTGATTTTCATGCCGAATACAATTAAATTCATTGTGAATTATATTTAAATAGAAAAAGAAAAGAAAAAAAATTTAAATTTTATTATTATTATTATTATTATTATTATTATTATTTATATAAAACTAAGAGTCTATTGGCTGAATAAAATCGAGACATGGCTTTTATGGGACGTGGGAAAAAAAAGGATTTGCTGGCTTTAGCTGCTGAATTAGAAATTCAAGTAGATCCAAGTATGAAAATCGTGGCGATAAAAAATGAATTAATTCAAAGTGATACATATGATGAAGCATTTGCTAAAGAAGTGTTTTTAACGATTATTGAAGAGAGGAAAAGAAAAGAAGAGATTGAGGAACAACGAAGGAAAGAAGAATTAGAAGCACAGCAGAAAAGAGAGCAAATGGAGTTTGAATTGAGGAAACTCGAAATTGAATCTCGTGTTCGACTAACACAAACTCCACCAACAAATGAAAATGGACATCATAATTTTGATTTAATTAAGCTTATTCCCAAATTCAATTTAAGACACGATGATATTGTGATTTATTTATCCTTATTTGAAAGACAAGCTAAAAGGACAAAGATTGATCCTAAAGATTGGGTTTCATGTTTATTGACTTTAATGCCATCTGAAATCATTCAATTAATTGGTAGGGAATCTGAAGAAAATTTTGAAGATTATGAGTACATTAAGGCCATTTTATTGAAGAGATTTAAATTAAATCCTGAAAGCTTTAGAAAAACATTTGTGATGCACCAAAAGAGCGCTGAAAAATCATGGAGAGATTTTTGCTACGAAATTACAAGTTATTTTGAAGAATGGATCAATGGTCTTGAAATCACAAATTTTGCTGCGTTAAAAGACTTGATTATTGCTGACCAAATTAAGAAAAGAGTACCCTATGAAGTAAGAGACCATCTTCTTGACGACTGGGCGAAGTTCGTTTCTCCAACCAAATTAGCTGATAAACTTGACGAATATGACAGTATTCGTAATATCTCAAAACGGACTGGTGGTAATCCATCAGCAGACAGAACTAATAAAAAATGGCAACCTCATTCTCCACTTCCAGAAAGAGCTTTCAGAAATAAATCGCTGTCCGCTGAAAACACGCCAAGAGTGTACCCATCCCGTAAGAGTGACGAACCACAAAAGCCTAGTTTCAAACTAACTTGCTATAATTGTGGAAAAGAAGGTCATACATCTAAGTTATGTACCAAAAATCGGATACCAAGAAGTGCTTCTGCAACAGCACAAAACAACTTAATACAAACACAAGCACCCCTTACAGAAAAAGAAAAACCAGAAGTGCTAACTGCCAAAATCTCTATTCCTGTTTCAAAGTCAGTGGACGTGTCTAGAAACATAGATGAATTAAAACTTGTCAAAGTTAAATGTGGAGATATTATTCTAAATGGAATCGTAGACACGGGAGCACAAATTTCAGTAGTCCGTGAGAAATTGGTTGACAACATACCTTGCGAAGGAGAAAGTAAAATAGAGATATCTTCTGCTTTTGGTGAAAACGAAATTACTCCACTAAAGATTTTCCAGATGAAAATTGACGATGATTTTCACGGTAGAGTGTCCATTACGTGTGCTGTTTCAAAAAAGCTAGTTACCGATTTGCTATTGAGTTCTTCAGCTTATGAAACACTCTGTGGGAATATCGAACTGTTTAACTGTGATCGTTATTGGGATGCACCCCCCTTAGAGTACAAAGAGACAGATGATAAACCGTTACCAGTTGAAGAAAATACTACAAATTTGGCTGTTGTTAATCAGCTTTACCAAGAAAACATAGAGTCTCGGAAAACAACGAATAGAGTAAGACTAGAATTCAAGACACATCAAGAACAAGACGAAAATCTGAAAAAAATGCTTTGAATGGGCAAATAAAAATCAAAATTCATATACTTTCGATGATGGCATATTACTTCATTCCGAATATATCTGTGGTGAAAACATTAAGCAAGTTGTGTTACCTTTAGAAAAAAGAAGGGAAGTCCTAAGAATGGCACACGAAATCCCTCTTGCCGGCCACCTCGGTGAGAAAAAGACAATTCAACGAATCAAGTACTCATTCTTTTGGCCTACTATTAAGAAAGATGTTAAAAAATTCTATGAAAGTTGTAAAGAATGCGAATTGAGGAGAACAGTTACGTACAAAGATCGAATCCCAATTCAACCTATTGTTAGACCGGAAACACCCTTTGAAGTATGGAGCGTGGATTGTATCGGGCCATTAGAACCTCCATCCAGGAGAGGTCATCGGTTTGTGATATGTGCAGTTGACCTATGCACCAGATGGGCAGAAGCCACCCCCGTCAAAGACATAAGTGCGAAAACAACATGCAACGTTTTGATGAGGCTTTTTACTCAAACTGGATTTCCAAAAGTGATTTGTTCCGACCAGGGAACTAATTTCACAGCCAAACTCACCCGAGCCTTTGAGAACTTACTTGGTGTGTCTCCACGATTCTCCACTCCAGGACACCCCGAGAGTATGGGTGCTGTCGAGCGGTGGAATAGAACCTTAAAAGAGATGATGAACAAAAATATCCAAGAACATGGCAGAAACTGGGATTTGCATCTTCCCTATCTCCTGTTTGCCTACAGAGAAGTGCCACATAGCACCACTGGTTTGTCTCCCTTCCAGATGGTATATGGAAGAATACCACCAGGACCATTATCTTTGCTGAAAGAGATATGGATAGGTGAACGTAGCATTCCAGTAACAGCTTCCCGTTCAATTGAAAATTATCTACAGGATCTTTTAGAAAAATTAAGAAAAGCTCATGACATTGCATTAGCAAATTCCAAAATATCTCAAGAAGAGTACACTTCAAGATACAATTTACGTTCTCAAGAAAAGACTTTCAATGTTGGGGACAAAGTCCTCGTGCTAATGCCATCATCATCACATAAATTGCTCAACACGTGGCAAGGACCAGCTACCGTGATCAAACTTACCAGGCCACACTCTGCCAAAATCGAAATGGAAAACGGAAGTATTAGAGAACTCCATGTAAATAAGTTAAGGCCTTATATTGCTCGTGTAGATCACGTTGGTATCATTTTTGACCAAGATGAAGAGTTTCGAGATATCCACTATGCACCAGGAGATCTTATGAATAAATCTGCTGATGATATCTGGACCTATTTACAAAATTTGAAAGGTGACTTAAAATATTACCAACGGGAAGGACTATTTAAAGTACTAAAATATTATGTAGATGTTTTCAGTAGCAAACCTGGTCAAGCCAATGTTGATGGTCATGACATCAAGGTTACAGAAGAATGTAATCCAAAAAGATTGAGGCCCTACCGTGTTCCTGTTTCACTTCAAGAGGAAGTCGATCGTCAAGTTAAAGAACTGTTAGAATGGGATCTTATAGAACCCAGTGACAGTGACTGGGCACATCCTATAGTATGTGTTGCAAAAAAGAATGGAGGCGTTAGACTGTGCATAGACTTCAGGCTTTTAAATAGCTTCACAATTCCGGACGCCTATCCGATGAAGATTGCTAAAGATTTACTATTCGAAATAGGGAAAGCCAAATTCATAACAGTTCTCAATTTAACCAAGGGATATTGGCAAATTCCTATGAAAGAAGAAGCTAAACGCTACACAGCATTTATCACTCATTCCAGCCATTACCAATGGAAAGTTCCCCCTTTCGGTTTGAAAAATGCTGGAAGTACCTTCCAAAAATCGATGGATAAGGTGCTTGCAAACCATAAGAACTACTGCCGTTCATATATTGATGATGTGGCAATATTTTCTGAAACTTGGGATGACCACTTCTATCACATCGACCAAGTGTTTCAGACACTGAGAAACGCAGGTCTAACCGCAAATCTAGAAAAGTGTGATTTCGGAAAGAGTCACGTGAAGTTTCTAGGACATGTAATAGGTTCTGGCACTCACTCTCCAGATCCTGAGAAGGTAGAAGTCATCAGAAATCTGTCTAAGCCTACCACTAAAAAAGAAGTCAGAAGTCTTTTAGGGCTAGCAAGCTACTATAGGGATTATATCCCAAATTTTTCTGAGATTGTTTTACCTCTAACAAAGCTTACAAAGAAGAATGTTCCAAATAATATTCCATGGGACTCTGAAAAAGAAGCAGCTTTCAACAAACTTAAAGAAGAGTTGATGCCATCTCTGCATACTCCGGACATCAGCAAGCCCTTTCAACTCTATACGGATGCATCTGCTTTCGCAATTGGAGCGTGTTTAGCTCAAAACGACGAACGTGGCAAAGAAATGCCCATAGCATTTTTCAGCAAGAAATTAACGCCCTGTCAACAACGATGGTCAACCATCGAACGAGAAGCATTTTGTGTCATCGAAGCCTTGAAAAAATTTGACACATGGATTTTCGGTGCCAAAGTGCAGATTGTGTCTGATCACAATCCCCTCACCTACTTGACCCAAAGCGCCCCTCATGGTGCTAAACTGTCTCGTTGGGCCTTAGCGTTACAACGGTATAACATGACTGTGACATACCGCAAAGGAAGTTCACATGGAAATGCTGATGCTTTGTCAAGGTTAGCTGTTAACTCTTTCTCTCTCAATGAACTCTGAGCAACATTGTCTCTACGGTGACGAATGTGCTTCTTGTGGGGGAACTTGTAAAGATCGTGACTTGTAAAGATCCTGACTTGTAAAGATCATGACTTATAAAGATCGTGACTTAAAGAGAACGTGAAATATAAATAATAGGACAAGAACTTGCATTTTACGGTGTGGCAACAAGAAGAGGATTCGGAAGATTTTTATATATATTTTTGTTTAGAGAGTTTAATGTTTTAATATTTTAATAGTTGTAAGAGTTTCAACTGTAGTAGTTAAGAGTTTAAAATTTTGATAGTTAAGAGCTGCAGTATTTATTTTTTTTGGTTCTGTTTTAAAATTCAAATAAAAGTATTTTGTTCATTCTGAAAATTTAGCTTTATTCTTCCTACAAGATTCAATATTCATTATATTGAAATAAGGAGTGGATTTTTACTGGCGCAGTCGACAGGATCGGAGTTTCTCCGCATATAATTACGAACCAAAATAACTTAGGTGAGAGCTCAATTTACCTTGTAAACGTAAAATAATTAATTAAGATTATGAAAAGTTAATTATTATTTCCGTCATGGAATCTTAGTTTATTTAGTTGTCAAAGTAATGAATACGCCAGTGTTCAAATGTAATTTCGTTTGACTCGCCAGAGTAGGTGAACAACAACACATTAAGTATTGATTTCACTGATTGATTTTCATGCCGAATACAATTAAATTCATTGTGAATTATATTTAAATAGAAAAAGAAAAGAAAAAAAAATTTAAATTTTATTATTATTATTATTATTATTATTTATATAAAACTAAGAGTCTATTGGCTGAATAAAATCGAGACATGGCTTTTATGGGACGTGGGAAAAAAAAGGATTTGCTGGCTTTAGCTGCTGAATTAGAAATTCAAGTAGATCCAAGTATGAAAATCGTGGCGATAAAAAATGAATTAATTCAAAGTGATACATATGATGAAGCATTTGCTAAAGAAGTGTTTTTAACGATTATTGAAGAGAGGAAAAGAAAAGAAGAGATTGAGGAACAACGAAGGAAAGAAGAATTAGAAGCACAGCAGAAAAGAGAGCAAATGGAGTTTGAATTGAGGAAACTCGAAATTGAATCTCGTGTTCGACTAACACAAACTCCACCAACAAATGAAAATGGACATCATAATTTTGATTTAATTAAGCTTATTCCCAAATTCAATTTAAGACACGATGATATTGTGATTTATTTATCCTTATTTGAAAGACAAGCTAAAAGGACAAAGATTGATCCTAAAGATTGGGTTTCATGTTTATTGACTTTAATGCCATCTGAAATCATTCAATTAATTGGTAGGGAATCTGAAGAAAATTTTGAAGATTATGAGTACATTAAGGCCATTTTATTGAAGAGATTTAAATTAAATCCTGAAAGCTTTAGAAAAACATTTGTGATGCACCAAAAGAGCGCTGAAAAATCATGGAGAGATTTTTGCTACGAAATTACAAGTTATTTTGAAGAATGGATCAATGGTCTTGAAATCACAAATTTTGCTGCGTTAAAAGACTTGATTATTGCTGACCAAATTAAGAAAAGAGTACCCTATGAAGTAAGAGACCATCTTCTTGACGACTGGGCGAAGTTCGTTTCTCCAACCAAATTAGCTGATAAACTTGACGAATATGACAGTATTCGTAATATCTCAAAACGGACTGGTGGTAATCCATCAGCAGACAGAACTAATAAAAAATGGCAACCTCATTCTCCACTTCCAGAAAGAGCTTTCAGAAATAAATCGCTGTCCGCTGAAAACACGCCAAGAGTGTACCCATCCCGTAAGAGTGACGAACCACAAAAGCCTAGTTTCAAACTAACTTGCTATAATTGTGGAAAAGAAGGTCATACATCTAAGTTATGTACCAAAAATCGGATACCAAGAAGTGCTTCTGCAACAGCACAAAACAACTTAATACAAACACAAGCACCCCTTACAGAAAAAGAAAAACCAGAAGTGCTAACTGCCAAAATCTCTATTCCTGTTTCAAAGTCAGTGGACGTGTCTAGAAACATAGATGAATTAAAACTTGTCAAAGTTAAATGTGGAGATATTATTCTAAATGGAATCGTAGACACGGGAGCACAAATTTCAGTAGTCCGTGAGAAATTGGTTGACAACATACCTTGCGAAGGAGAAAGTAAAATAGAGATATCTTCTGCTTTTGGTGAAAACGAAATTACTCCACTAAAGATTTTCCAGATGAAAATTGACGATGATTTTCACGGTAGAGTGTCCATTACGTGTGCTGTTTCAAAAAAGCTAGTTACCGATTTGCTATTGAGTTCTTCAGCTTATGAAACACTCTGTGGGAATATCGAACTGTTTAACTGTGATCGTTATTGGGATGCACCCCCCTTAGAGTA
This sequence comes from Stegodyphus dumicola, assembly GCF_044657685.1. Lineage (NCBI taxonomy): Eukaryota > Metazoa > Arthropoda > Arachnida > Araneae > Eresidae > Stegodyphus > Stegodyphus dumicola. The sequence goes on from NC_140779.1 coordinate 46,405,385, forward strand.
CAAAGAGACAGATGATAAACCGTTACCAGTTGAAGAAAATACTACAAATTTGGCTGTTGTTAATCAGCTTTCCCAAGAAAACATAGAGTCTCGGAAAACAACGAATAGAGTAAGACTAGAATTCAAGACACATCAAGAACAAGACGAAAATCTGAAAAAAATGCTTTGAATGGGCAAATAAAAATCAAAATTCATATACTTTTGATGATGGCATATTACTTCATTCCGAATATATCTGTGGTGAAAACATTAAGCAAGTTGTGTTACCTTTAGAAAAAAGAAGGGAAGTCCTAAGAATGGCACACGAAATCCCTCTTGCCGGCCACCTCGGTGAGAAAAAGACAATTCAACGAATCAAGTACTCATTCTTTTGGCCTACTATTAAGAAAGATGTTAAAAAATTCTATGAAAGTTGTAAAGAATGCGAATTGAGGAGAACAGTTACGTACAAAGATCGAATCCCAATTCAACCTATTGTTAGACCGGAAACACCCTTTGAAGTATGGAGCGTGGATTGTATCGGGCCATTAGAACCTCCATCCAGGAGAGGTCATCGGTTTGTGATATGTGCAGTTGACCTATGCACCAGATGGGCAGAAGCCACCCCCGTCAAAGACATAAGTGCGAAAACAACATGCAACATTTTGATGAGGCTTTTTACTCAAACTGGATTTCCAAAAGTGATTTGTTCCGACCAGGGAACTAATTTCACAGCCAAACTCACCCGAGCCTTTGAGAACTTACTTGGTGTGTCTCCACGATTCTCCACTCCAGGACACCCCGAGAGTATGGGTGCTGTCGAGCGGTGGAATAGAACCTTAAAAGAGATGATGAACAAAAATATCCAAGAACATGGCAGAAACTGGGATTTGCATCTTCCCTATCTCCTGTTTGCCTACAGAGAAGTGCCACATAGCACCACTGGTTTGTCTCCCTTCCAGATGGTATATGGAAGAATACCACCAGGACCATTATCTTTGCTGAAAGAGATATGGATAGGTGAACGTAGCATTCCAGTAACAGCTTCCCGTTCAATTGAAAATTATCTACAGGATCTTTTAGAAAAATTAAGAAAAGCTCATGACATTGCATTAGCAAATTCCAAAATATCTCAAGAAGAGTACACTTCAAGATACAATTTACGTTCTCAAGAAAAGACTTTCAATGTTGGGGACAAAGTCCTCGTGCTAATGCCATCATCATCACATAAATTGCTCAACACGTGGCAAGAACCAGCTACCGTGATCAAACTTACCAGGCCACACTCTGCCAAAATCGAAATGGAAAACGGAAGTATTAGAGAACTCCATGTAAATAAGTTAAGGCCTTATATTGCTCGTGTAGATCACGTTGGTATCATTTTTGACCAAGATGAAGAGTTTCGAGATATCCACTATGCACCAGGAGATCTTATGAATAAATCTGCTGATGATATCTGGACCTATTTACAAAATTTGAAAGGTGACTTAAAATATTACCAACGGGAAGGACTATTTAAAGTACTAAAATATTATGTAGATGTTTTCAGTAGCAAACCTGGTCAAGCCAATGTTGATGGTCATGACATCAAGGTTACAGAAGAATGTAATCCAAAAAGATTGAGGCCCTACCGTGTTCCTGTTTCACTTCAAGAGGAAGTCGATCGTCAAGTTAAAGAACTGTTAGAATGGGATCTTATAGAACCCAGTGACAGTGACTGGGCACATCCTATAGTATGTGTTGCAAAAAAGAATGGAGGCGTTAGACTGTGCATAGACTTCAGGCTTTTAAATAGCTTCACAATTCCGGACGCCTATCCGATGAAGATTGCTAAAGATTTACTATTCGAAATAGGGAAAGCCAAATTCATAACAGTTCTCAATTTAACCAAGGGATATTGGCAAATTCCTATGAAAGAAGAAGCTAAACCCTACACAGCATTTATCACTCATTCCAGCCATTACCAATGGAAAGTTCCCCCTTTCGGTTTGAAAAATGCTGGAAGTACCTTCCAAAAATCGATGGATAAGGTGCTTGCAAACCATAAGAACTACTGCCGTTCATATATTGATGATGTGGCAATATTTTCTGAAACTTGGGATGACCACCTCTATCACATCGACCAAGTGTTTCAGACACTGAGAAACGCAGGTCTAACCGCAAATCTAGAAAAGTGTGATTTCGGAAAGAGTCACGTGAAGTTTCTAGGACATGTAATAGGTTCTGGCACTCACTCTCCAGATCCTGAGAAGGTAGAAGTCATCAGAAATCTGTCTAAGCCTACCACTAAAAAAGAAGTCAGAAGTCTTTTAGGGCTAGCAAGCTACTATAGGGATTATATCCCAAATTTTTCTGAGATTGTTTTACCTCTAACAAAGCTTACAAAGAAGAATGTTCCAAATAATATTCCATGGGACTCTGAAAAAGAAGCAGCTTTCAACAAACTTAAAGAAGAGTTGATGCCATCTCTGCATACTCCGGACATCAGCAAGCCCTTTCAACTCTATACGGATGCATCTGCTTTCGCAATTGGAGCGTGTTTAGCTCAAAACGACGAACGTGGCAAAGAAATGCCCATAGCATTTTTCAGCAAGAAATTAACGCCCTGTCAACAACGATGGTCAACCATCGAACGAGAAGCATTTTGTGTCATCGAAGCCTTGAAAAAATTTGACACATGGATTTTCGGTGCCAAAGTGCAGATTGTGTCTGATCACAATCCCCTCACCTACTTGACCCAAAGCGCCCCTCATGGTGCTAAACTGTCTCGTTGGGCCTTAGCGTTACAACGGTATAACATGACTGTGACATACCGCAAAGGAAGTTCACATGGAAATGCTGATGCTTTGTCAAGGTTAGCTGTTAACTCTTTCTCTCTCAATGAACTCTGAGCAACATTGTCTCTACGGTGACGAATGTGCTTCTTGTGGGGGAACTTGTAAAGATCGTGACTTGTAAAGATCCTGACTTGTAAAGATCATGACTTATAAAGATCGTGACTTAAAGAGAACGTGAAATATAAATAATAGGACAAGAACTTGCATTTTACGGTGTGGCAACAAGAAGAGGATTCGGAAGATTTTTATATATATTTTTGTTTAGAGAGTTTAATGTTTTAATATTTTAATAGTTGTAAGAGTTTCAACTGTAGTAGTTAAGAGTTTAAAATTTTGATAGTTAAGAGCTGCAGTATTTATTTTTTTTGGTTCTGTTTTAAAATTCAAATAAAAGTATTTTGTTCATTCTGAAAATTTAGCTTTATTCTTCCTACAAGATTCAATATTCATTATATTGAAATAAGGAGTGGATTTTTACTGGCGCAGTCGACAGGATCGGAGTTTCTCCGCATATAATTACGAACCAAAATAACTTAGGTGAGAGCTCAATTTACCTTGTAAACGTAAAATAATTAATTAAGATTATGAAAAGTTAATTATTATTTCCGTCATGGAATCTTAGTTTATTTAGTTGTCAAAGTAATGAATACGCCAGTGTTCAAATGTAATTTCGTTTGACTCGCCAGAGTAGGTGAACAACAACACATTAAGTATTGATTTCACTGATTGATTTTCATGCCGAATACAATTAAATTCATTGTGAATTATATTTAAATAGAAAAAGAAAAGAAAAAAAATTTAAATTTTATTATTATTATTATTATTATTATTATTATTATTTATATAAAACTAAGAGTCTATTGGCTGAATAAAATCGAGACATGGCTTTTATGGGACGTGGGAAAAAAAAGGATTTGCTGGCTTTAGCTGCTGAATTAGAAATTCAAGTAGATCCAAGTATGAAAATCGTGGCGATAAAAAATGAATTAATTCAAAGTGATACATATGATGAAGCATTTGCTAAAGAAGTGTTTTTAACGATTATTGAAGAGAGGAAAAGAAAAGAAGAGATTGAGGAACAACGAAGGAAAGAAGAATTAGAAGCACAGCAGAAAAGAGAGCAAATGGAGTTTGAATTGAGGAAACTCGAAATTGAATCTCGTGTTCGACTAACACAAACTCCACCAACAAATGAAAATGGACATCATAATTTTGATTTAATTAAGCTTATTCCCAAATTCAATTTAAGACACGATGATATTGTGATTTATTTATCCTTATTTGAAAGACAAGCTAAAAGGACAAAGATTGATCCTAAAGATTGGGTTTCATGTTTATTGACTTTAATGCCATCTGAAATCATTCAATTAATTGGTAGGGAATCTGAAGAAAATTTTGAAGATTATGAGTACATTAAGGCCATTTTATTGAAGAGATTTAAATTAAATCCTGAAAGCTTTAGAAAAACATTTGTGATGCACCAAAAGAGCGCTGAAAAATCATGGAGAGATTTTTGCTACGAAATTACAAGTTATTTTGAAGAATGGATCAATGGTCTTGAAATCACAAATTTTGCTGCGTTAAAAGACTTGATTATTGCTGACCAAATTAAGAAAAGAGTACCCTATGAAGTAAGAGACCATCTTCTTGACGACTGGGCGAAGTTCGTTTCTCCAACCAAATTAGCTGATAAACTTGACGAATATGACAGTATTCGTAATATCTCAAAACGGACTGGTGGTAATCCATCAGCAGACAGAACTAATAAAAAATGGCAACCTCATTCTCCACTTCCAGAAAGAGCTTTCAGAAATAAATCGCTGTCCGCTGAAAACACGCCAAGAGTGTACCCATCCCGTAAGAGTGACGAACCACAAAAGCCTAGTTTCAAACTAACTTGCTATAATTGTGGAAAAGAAGGTCATACATCTAAGTTATGTACCAAAAATCGGATACCAAGAAGTGCTTCTGCAACAGCACAAAACAACTTAATACAAACACAAGCACCCCTTACAGAAAAAGAAAAACCAGAAGTGCTAACTGCCAAAATCTCTATTCCTGTTTCAAAGTCAGTGGACGTGTCTAGAAACATAGATGAATTAAAACTTGTCAAAGTTAAATGTGGAGATATTATTCTAAATGGAATCGTAGACACGGGAGCACAAATTTCAGTAGTCCGTGAGAAATTGGTTGACAACATACCTTGCGAAGGAGAAAGTAAAATAGAGATATCTTCTGCTTTTGGTGAAAACGAAATTACTCCACTAAAGATTTTCCAGATGAAAATTGACGATGATTTTCACGGTAGAGTGTCCATTACGTGTGCTGTTTCAAAAAAGCTAGTTACCGATTTGCTATTGAGTTCTTCAGCTTATGAAACACTCTGTGGGAATATCGAACTGTTTAACTGTGATCGTTATTGGGATGCACCCCCCTTAGAGTACAAAGAGACAGATGATAAACCGTTACCAGTTGAAGAAAATACTACAAATTTGGCTGTTGTTAATCAGCTTTCCCAAGAAAACATAGAGTCTCGGAAAACAACGAATAGAGTAAGACTAGAATTCAAGACACATCAAGAACAAGACGAAAATCTGAAAAAAATGCTTTGAATGGGCAAATAAAAATCAAAATTCATATACTTTTGATGATGGCATATTACTTCATTCCGAATATATCTGTGGTGAAAACATTAAGCAAGTTGTGTTACCTTTAGAAAAAAGAAGGGAAGTCCTAAGAATGGCACACGAAATCCCTCTTGCCGGCCACCTCGGTGAGAAAAAGACAATTCAACGAATCAAGTACTCATTCTTTTGGCCTACTATTAAGAAAGATGTTAAAAAATTCTATGAAAGTTGTAAAGAATGCGAATTGAGGAGAACAGTTACGTACAAAGATCGAATCCCAATTCAACCTATTGTTAGACCGGAAACACCCTTTGAAGTATGGAGCGTGGATTGTATCGGGCCATTAGAACCTCCATCCAGGAGAGGTCATCGGTTTGTGATATGTGCAGTTGACCTATGCACCAGATGGGCAGAAGCCACCCCCGTCAAAGACATAAGTGCGAAAACAACATGCAACGTTTTGATGAGGCTTTTTACTCAAACTGGATTTCCAAAAGTGATTTGTTCCGACCAGGGAACTAATTTCACAGCCAAACTCACCCGAGCCTTTGAGAACTTACTTGGTGTGTCTCCACGATTCTCCACTCCAGGACACCCCGAGAGTATGGGTGCTGTCGAGCGGTGGAATAGAACCTTAAAAGAGATGATGAACAAAAATATCCAAGAACATGGCAGAAACTGGGATTTGCATCTTCCCTATCTCCTGTTTGCCTACAGAGAAGTGCCACATAGCACCACTGGTTTGTCTCCCTTCCAGATGGTATATGGAAGAATACCACCAGGACCATTATCTTTGCTGAAAGAGATATGGATAGGTGAACGTAGCATTCCAGTAACAGCTTCCCGTTCAATTGAAAATTATCTACAGGATCTTTTAGAAAAATTAAGAAAAGCTCATGACATTGCATTAGCAAATTCCAAAATATCTCAAGAAGAGTACACTTCAAGATACAATTTACGTTCTCAAGAAAAGACTTTCAATGTTGGGGACAAAGTCCTCGTGCTAATGCCATCATCATCACATAAATTGCTCAACACGTGGCAAGAACCAGCTACCGTGATCAAACTTACCAGGCCACACTCTGCCAAAATCGAAATGGAAGTATTAGAGAACTCCATGTAAATAAGTTAAGGCCTTATATTGCTCGTGTAGATCACGTTGGTATCATTTTTGACCAAGATGAAGAGTTTCGAGATATCCACTATGCACCAGGAGATCTTATGAATAAATCTGCTGATGATATCTGGACCTATTTACAAAATTTGAAAGGTGACTTAAAATATTACCAACGGGAAGGACTATTTAAAGTACTAAAATATTATGTAGATGTTTTCAGTAGCAAACCTGGTCAAGCCAATGTTGATGGTCATGACATCAAGGTTACAGAAGAATGTAATCCAAAAAGATTGAGGCCCTACCGTGTTCCTGTTTCACTTCAAGAGGAAGTCGATCGTCAAGTTAAAGAACTGTTAGAATGGGATCTTATAGAACCCAGTGACAGTGACTGGGCACATCCTATAGTATGTGTTGCAAAAAAGAATGGAGGCGTTAGACTGTGCATAGACTTCAGGCTTTTAAATAGCTTCACAATTCCGGACGCCTATCCGATGAAGATTGCTAAAGATTTACTATTCGAAATAGGGAAAGCCAAATTCATAACAGTTCTCAATTTAACCAAGGGATATTGGCAAATTCCTATGAAAGAAGAAGCTAAACCCTACACAGCATTTATCACTCATTCCAGCCATTACCAATGGAAAGTTCCCCCTTTCGGTTTGAAAAATGCTGGAAGTACCTTCCAAAAATCGATGGATAAGGTGCTTGCAAACCATAAGAACTACTGCCGTTCATATATTGATGATGTGGCAATATTTTCTGAAACTTGGGATGACCACCTCTATCACATCGACCAAGTGTTTCAGACACTGAGAAACGCAGGTCTAACCGCAAATCTAGAAAAGTGTGATTTCGGAAAGAGTCACGTGAAGTTTCTAGGACATGTAATAGGTTCTGGCACTCACTCTCCAGATCCTGAGAAGGTAGAAGTCATCAGAAATCTGTCTAAGCCTACCACTAAAAAAGAAGTCAGAAGTCTTTTAGGGCTAGCAAGCTACTATAGGGATTATATCCCAAATTTTTCTGAGATTGTTTTACCTCTAACAAAGCTTACAAAGAAGAATGTTCCAAATAATATTCCATGGGACTCTGAAAAAGAAGCAGCTTTCAACAAACTTAAAGAAGAGTTGATGCCATCTCTGCATACTCCGGACATCAGCAAGCCCTTTCAACTCTATACGGATGCATCTGCTTTCGCAATTGGAGCGTGTTTAGCTCAAAACGACGAACGTGGCAAAGAAATGCCCATAGCATTTTTCAGCAAGAAATTAACGCCCTGTCAACAACGATGGTCAACCATCGAACGAGAAGCATTTTGTGTCATCGAAGCCTTGAAAAAATTTGACACATGGATTTTCGGTGCCAAAGTGCAGATTGTGTCTGATCACAATCCCCTCACCTACTTGACCCAAAGCGCCCCTCATGGTGCTAAACTGTCTCGTTGGGCCTTAGCGTTACAACGGTATAACATGACTGTGACATACCGCAAAGGAAGTTCACATGGAAATGCTGATGCTTTGTCAAGGTTAGCTGTTAACTCTTTCTCTCTCAATGAACTCTGAGCAACATTGTCTCTACGGTGACGAATGTGCTTCTTGTGGGGGAACTTGTAAAGATCGTGACTTGTAAAGATCCTGACTTGTAAAGATCATGACTTATAAAGATCGTGACTTAAAGAGAACGTGAAATATAAATAATAGGACAAGAACTTGCATTTTACGGTGTGGCAACAAGAAGAGGATTCGGAAGATTTTTATATATATTTTTGTTTAGAGAGTTTAATGTTTTAATATTTTAATAGTTGTAAGAGTTTCAACTGTAGTAGTTAAGAGTTTAAAATTTTGATAGTTAAGAGCTGCAGTATTTATTTTTTTGGTTCTGTTTTAAAATTCAAATAAAAGTATTTTGTTCATTCTGAAAATTTAGCTTTATTCTTCCTACAAGATTCAATATTCATTATATTGAAATAAGGAGTGGATTTTTACTGGCGCAGTCGACAGGATCGGAGTTTCTCCGCATATAATTACGAACCAAAATAACTTAGGTGAGAGCTCAATTTACCTTGTAAACGTAAAATAATTAATTAAGATTATGAAAAATTAATTATTATTTCCGTCATGGAATCTTAGTTTATTTAGTTGTCAAAGTAATGAATACGCCAGTGTTCAAATGTAATTTCGTTTGACTCGCCAGAGTAGGTGAACAACAACACATTAAGTATTGATTTCACTGATTGATTTTCATGCCGAATACAATTAAATTCATTGTGAATTATATTTAAATAGAAAAAGAAAAGAAAAAAAAATTTAAATTTTATTATTATTATTATTATTATTTATATAAAACTAAGAGTCTATTGGCTGAATAAAATCGAGACATGGCTTTTATGGGACGTGGGAAAAAAAAGGATTTGCTGGCTTTAGCTGCTTAATTAGAAATTCAAGTAGATCCAAGTATGAAAATCGTGGCGATAAAAAATGAATTAATTCAAAGTGATACATATGATGAAGCATTTGCTAAAGAAGTGTTTTTAACGATTATTGAAGAGAGGAAAAGAAAAGAAGAGATTGAGGAACAACGAAGGAAAGAAGAATTAGAAGCACAGCAGAAAAGAGCGCAAATGGAGTTTGAATTGAGGAAACTCGAAATTGAATCTCGTGTTCGACTAACACAAACTCCACCAACAAATGAAAATGGACATCATAATTTTGATTTAATTAAGCTTATTCCCAAATTTAATTTAAGACACGATGATATTGTGATTTATTTATCCTTATTTGAAAGACAAGCTAAAAGGACAAAGATTGATCCTAAAGATTGGGTTTCATGTTTATTGACTTTAATGCCATCTGAAATCATTCAATTAATTGGTAGGGAATCTGAAGAAAATTTTGAAGATTATGAGTACATTAAGGCCGTTTTATTGAAGAGATTTAAATTAAATCCTGAAAGCTTTAGAAAAACATTTGTGATGCACCAAAAGAGCGCTGAAAAATCATGGAGAGATTTTTGCTACGAAATTACAAGTTATTTTGAAGAATGGATCAATGGTCTTGAAATCACAAATTTTGCTGCGTTAAAAGACTTGATTATTGCTGACCAAATTAAGAAAAGAGTACCCTATGAAGTAAGAGACCATCTTCTTGACGACTGGGCGAAGTTCGTTTCTCCAACCAAATTAGCTGATAAACTTGACGAATATGACAGTATTCGTAATATCTCAAAACGGACTGGTGGTAATCCATCAGCAGACAGAACTAATAAAAAATGGCAACCTCATTCTCCACTTCCAGAAAGAGCTTTCAGAAATAAATCGCTGTCCGCTGAAAACACGCCAAGAGTGTACCCATCCCGTAAGAGTGACGAACCACAAAAGCCTAGTTTCAAACTAACTTGCTATAATTGTGGAAAAGAAGGTCATACATCTAAGTTATGTACCAAAAATCGGATACCAAGAAGTGCTTCTGCAACAGCACAAAACAACTTAATACAAACACAAGCACCCCTTACAGAAAAAGAAAAACCAGAAGTGCTAACTGCCAAAATCTCTATTCCTGTTTCAAAGTCAGTGGACGTGTCTAGAAACATAGATGAATTAAAACTTGTCAAAGTTAAATGTGGAGATATTATTCTAAATGGAATCGTAGACACGGGAGCACAAATTTCAGTAGTCCGTGAGAAATTGGTTGACAACATACCTTGCGAAGGAGAAAGTAAAATAGAGATATCTTCTGCTTTTGGTGAAAACGAAATTACTCCACTAAAGATTTTCCAGATGAAAATTGACGATGATTTTCACGGTAGAGTGTCCATTACGTGTGCTGTTTCAAAAAAGCTAGTTACCGATTTGCTATTGAGTTCTTCAGCTTATGAAACACTCTGTGGGAATATCGAACTGTTTAACTGTGATCGTTATTGGGATGCACCCCCCTTAGAGTACAAAGAGACAGATGATAAACCGTTACCAGTTGAAGAAAATACTACAAATTTGGCTGTTGTTAATCAGCTTTCCCAAGAAAACATAGAGTCTCGGAAAACAACGAATAGAGTAAGACTAGAATTCAAGACACATCAAGAACAAGACGAAAATCTGAAAAAAATGCTTTGAATGGGCAAATAAAAATCAAAATTCATATACTTTCGATGATGGCATATTACTTCATTCCGAATATATCTGTGGTGAAAACATTAAGCAAGTTGTGTTACCTTTAGAAAAATGAAGGGAAGTCCTAAGAATGGCACACGAAATCCCTCTTGCCGGCCACCTCGGTGAGAAAAAGACAATTCAACGAATCAAGTACTCATTCTTTTGGCCTACTATTAAGAAAGATGTTAAAAAATTCTATGAAAGTTGTAAAGAATGCGAATTGAGGAGAACAGTTACGTACAAAGATCGAATCCCAATTCAACCTATTGTTAGACCGGAAACACCCTTTGAAGTATGGAGCGTGGATTGTATCGGGCCATTAGAACCTCCATCCAGGAGAGGTCATCGGTTTGTGATATGTGCAGTTGACCTATGCACCAGATGGGCAGAAGCCACCCCCGTCAAAGACATAAGTGCGAAAACAACATGCAACGTTTTGATGAGGCTTTTTACTCAAACTGGATTTCCAAAAGTTATTTGTTCCGACCAGGGAACTAATTTCACAGCCAAACTCACCCGAGCCTTTGAGAACTTACTTGGTGTGTCTCCACGATTCTCCACTCCAGGACACCCCGAGAGTATGGGTGCTGTCGAGCGGTGGAATAGAACCTTAAAAGAGATGATGAACAAAAATATCCAAGAACATGGCAGAAACTGGGATTTGCATCTTCCCTATCTCCTGTTTGCCTACAGAGAAGTGCCACATAGCACCACTGGTTTGTCTCCCTTCCAGATGGTATATGGAAGAATACCACCAGGACCATTATCTTTGCTGAAAGAGATATGGATAGGTGAACGTAGCATTCCAGTAACAGCTTCCCGTTCAATTGAAAATTATCTACAGGATCTTTTAGAAAAATTAAGAAAAGCTCATGACATTGCATTAGCAAATTCCAAAATATCTCAAGAAGAGTACACTTCAAGATACAATTTACGTTCTCAAGAAAAGACTTTCAATGTTGGGGACAAAGTCCTCGTGCTAATGCCATCATCATCACATAAATTGCTCAACACGTGGCAAGGACCAGCTACCGTGATCAAACTTACCAGGCCACACTCTGCCAAAATCGAAATGGAAAACGGAAGTATTAGAGAACTCCATGTAAATAAGTTAAGGCCTTATATTGCTCGTGTAGATCACGTTGGTATCATTTTTGACCAAGATGAAGAGTTTCGAGATATCCACTATGCACCAGGAGATCTTATGAATAAATCTGCTGATGATATCTGGACCTATTTACAAAATTTGAAAGGTGACTTAAAATATTACCAACGGGAAGGACTATTTAAAGTACTAAAATATTATGTAGATGTTTTCAGTAGCAAACCTGGTCAAGCCAATGTTGATGGTCATGACATCAAGGTTACAGAAGAATGTAATCCAAAAAGATTGAGGCCCTACCGTGTTCCTGTTTCACTTCAAGAGGAAGTCGATCGTCAAGTTAAAGAACTGTTAGAATGGGATCTTATAGAACCCAGTGACAGTGACTGGGCACATCCTATAGTATGTGTTGCAAAAAAGAATGGAGGCGTTAGACTGTGCATAGACTTCAGGCTTTTAAATAGCTTCACAATTCCGGACGCCTATCCGATGAAGATTGCTAAAGATTTACTATTCGAAATAGGGAAAGCCAAATTCATAACAGTTCTCAATTTAACCAAGGGATATTGGCAAATTCCTATGAAAGAAGAAGCTAAACCCTACACAGCATTTATCACTCATTCCAGCCATTACCAATGGAAAGTTCCCCCTTTCGGTTTGAAAAATGCTGGAAGTACCTTCCAAAAATCGATGGATAAGGTGCTTGCAAACCATAAGAACTACTGCCGTTCATATATTGATGATGTGGCAATATTTTCTGAAACTTGGGATGACCACCTCTATCACATCGACCAAGTGTTTCAGACACTGAGAAACGCAGGTCTAACCGCAAATCTAGAAAAGTGTGATTTCGGAAAGAGTCACGTGAAGTTTCTAGGACATGTAATAGGTTCTGGCACTCACTCTCCAGATCCTGAGAAGGTAGAAGTCATCAGAAATCTGTCTAAGCCTACCACTAAAAAAGAAGTCAGAAGTCTTTTAGGGCTAGCAAGCTACTATAGGGATTATATCCCAAATTTTTCTGAGATTGTTTTACCTCTAACAAAGCTTACAAAGAAGAATGTTCCAAATAATATTCCATGGGACTCTGAAAAAGAAGCAGCTTTCAACAAACTTAAAGAAGAGTTGATGCCATCTCTGCATACTCCGGACATCAGCAAGCCCTTTCAACTCTATACGGATGCATCTGCTTTCGCAATTGGAGCGTGTTTAGCTCAAAACGACGAACGTGGCAAAGAAATGCCCATAGCATTTTTCAGCAAGAAATTAACGCCCTGTCAACAACGATGGTCAACCATCGAACGAGAAGCATTTTGTGTCATCGAAGCCTTGAAAAAATTTGACACATGGATTTTCGGTGCCAAAGTGCAGATTGTGTCTGATCACAATCCCCTCACCTACTTGACCCAAAGCGCCCCTCATGGTGCTAAACTGTCTCGTTGGGCCTTAGCGTTACAACGGTATAACATGACTGTGACATACCGCAAAGGAAGTTCACATGGAAATGCTGATGCTTTGTCAAGGTTAGCTGTTAACTCTTTCTCTCTCAATGAACTCTGAGCAACATTGTCTCTACGGTGACGAATGTGCTTCTTGTGGGGGAACTTGCAAAGATCGTGACTTGTAAAGATCCTGACTTGTAAAGATCATGACTTATAAAGATCGTGACTTAAAGAGAACGTGAAATATAAATAATAGGACAAGAACTTGCATTTTACGGTGTGGCAACAAGAAGAGGATTCGGAAGATTTTTATATATATTTTTGTTTAGAGAGTTTAATGTTTTAATATTTTAATAGTTGTAAGAGTTTCAACTGTAGTAGTTAAGAGTTTAAAATTTTGATAGTTAAGAGCTGCAGTATTTATTTTTTTTGGTTCTGTTTTAAAATTCAAATAAAAGTATTTTGTTCATTCTGAAAATTTAGCTTTATTCTTCCTACAAGATTCAATATTCATTATATTGAAATAAGGAGTGGATTTTTACTGGCGCAGTCGACAGGATCGGAGTTTCTCCGCATATAATTACGAACCAAAATAACTTAGGTGAGAGCTCAATTTACCTTGTAAACGTAAAATAATTAATTAAGATTATGAAAAGTTAATTATTATTTCCGTCATGGAATCTTAGTTTATTTAGTTGTCAAAGTAATGAATACGCCAGTGTTCAAATGTAATTTCGTTTGACTCGCCAGAGTAGGTGAACAACAACACATTAAGTATTGATTTCACTGATTGATTTTCATGCCGAATACAATTAAATTCATTGTGAATTATATTTAAATAGAAAAAGAAAAGAAAAAAAATTTAAATTTTATTATTATTATTATTATTATTATTATTATTTATATAAAACTAAGAGTCTATTGGCTGAATAAAATCGAGACATGGCTTTTATGGGACGTGGGAAAAAAAAGGATTTGCTGGCTTTAGCTGCTGAATTAGAAATTCAAGTAGATCCAAGTATGAAAATCGTGGCGATAAAAAATGAATTAATTCAAAGTGATACATATGATGAAGCATTTGCTAAAGAAGTGTTTTTAACGATTATTGAAGAGAGGAAAAGAAAAGAAGAGATTGAGGAACAACGAAGGAAAGAAGAATTAGAAGCACAGCAGAAAAGAGAGCAAATGGAGTTTGAATTGAGGAAACTCGAAATTGAATCTCGTGTTCGACTAACACAAACTCCACCAACAAATGAAAATGGACATCATAATTTTGATTTAATTAAGCTTATTCCCAAATTCAATTTAAGACACGATGATATTGTGATTTATTTATCCTTATTTGAAAGACAAGCTAAAAGGACAAAGATTGATCCTAAAGATTGGGTTTCATGTTTATTGACTTTAATGCCATCTGAAATCATTCAATTAATTGGTAGGGAATCTGAAGAAAATTTTGAAGATTATGAGTACATTAAGGCCATTTTATTGAAGAGATTTAAATTAAATCCTGAAAGCTTTAGAAAAACATTTGTGATGCACCAAAAGAGCGCTGAAAAATCATGGAGAGATTTTTGCTACGAAATTACAAGTTATTTTGAAGAATGGATCAATGGTCTTGAAATCACAAATTTTGCTGCGTTAAAAGACTTGATTATTGCTGACCAAATTAAGAAAAGAGTACCCTATGAAGTAAGAGACCATCTTCTTGACGACTGGGCGAAGTTCGTTTCTCCAACCAAATTAGCTGATAAACTTGACGAATATGACAGTATTCGTAATATCTCAAAACGGACTGGTGGTAATCCATCAGCAGACAGAACTAATAAAAAATGGCAACCTCATTCTCCACTTCCAGAAAGAGCTTTCAGAAATAAATCGCTGTCCGCTGAAAACACGCCAAGAGTGTACCCATCCCGTAAGAGTGACGAACCACAAAAGCCTAGTTTCAAACTAACTTGCTATAATTGTGGAAAAGAAGGTCATACATCTAAGTTATGTACCAAAAATCGGATACCAAGAAGTGCTTCTGCAACAGCACAAAACAACTTAATACAAACACAAGCACCCCTTACAGAAAAAGAAAAACCAGAAGTGCTAACTGCCAAAATCTCTATTCCTGTTTCAAAGTCAGTGGACGTGTCTAGAAACATAGATGAATTAAAACTTGTCAAAGTTAAATGTGGAGATATTATTCTAAATGGAATCGTAGACACGGGAGCACAAATTTCAGTAGTCCGTGAGAAATTGGTTGACAACATACCTTGCGAAGGAGAAAGTAAAATAGAGATATCTTCTGCTTTTGGTGAAAACGAAATTACTCCACTAAAGATTTTCCAGATGAAAATTGACGATGATTTTCACGGTAGAGTGTCCATTACGTGTGCTGTTTCAAAAAAGCTAGTTACCGATTTGCTATTGAGTTCTTCAGCTTATGAAACACTCTGTGGGAATATCGAACTGTTTAACTGTGATCGTTATTGGGATGCACCCCCCTTAGAGTACAAAGAGACAGATGATAAACCGTTACCAGTTGAAGAAAATACTACAAATTTGGCTGTTGTTAATCAGCTTTACCAAGAAAACATAGAGTCTCGGAAAACAACGAATAGAGTAAGACTAGAATTCAAGACACATCAAGAACAAGACGAAAATCTGAAAAAAATGCTTTGAATGGGCAAATAAAAATCAAAATTCATATACTTTCGATGATGGCATATTACTTCATTCCGAATATATCTGTGGTGAAAACATTAAGCAAGTTGTGTTACCTTTAGAAAAAAGAAGGGAAGTCCTAAGAATGGCACACGAAATCCCTCTTGCCGGCCACCTCGGTGAGAAAAAGACAATTCAACGAATCAAGTACTCATTCTTTTGGCCTACTATTAAGAAAGATGTTAAAAAATTCTATGAAAGTTGTAAAGAATGCGAATTGAGGAGAACAGTTACGTACAAAGATCGAATCCCAATTCAACCTATTGTTAGACCGGAAACACCCTTTGAAGTATGGAGCGTGGATTGTATCGGGCCATTAGAACCTCCATCCAGGAGAGGTCATCGGTTTGTGATATGTGCAGTTGACCTATGCACCAGATGGGCAGAAGCCACCCCCGTCAAAGACATAAGTGCGAAAACAACATGCAACGTTTTGATGAGGCTTTTTACTCAAACTGGATTTCCAAAAGTGATTTGTTCCGACCAGGGAACTAATTTCACAGCCAAACTCACCCGAGCCTTTGAGAACTTACTTGGTGTGTCTCCACGATTCTCCACTCCAGGACACCCCGAGAGTATGGGTGCTGTCGAGCGGTGGAATAGAACCTTAAAAGAGATGATGAACAAAAATATCCAAGAACATGGCAGAAACTGGGATTTGCATCTTCCCTATCTCCTGTTTGCCTACAGAGAAGTGCCACATAGCACCACTGGTTTGTCTCCCTTCCAGATGGTATATGGAAGAATACCACCAGGACCATTATCTTTGCTGAAAGAGATATGGATAGGTGAACGTAGCATTCCAGTAACAGCTTCCCGTTCAATTGAAAATTATCTACAGGATCTTTTAGAAAAATTAAGAAAAGCTCATGACATTGCATTAGCAAATTCCAAAATATCTCAAGAAGAGTACACTTCAAGATACAATTTACGTTCTCAAGAAAAGACTTTCAATGTTGGGGACAAAGTCCTCGTGCTAATGCCATCATCATCACATAAATTGCTCAACACGTGGCAAGGACCAGCTACCGTGATCAAACTTACCAGGCCACACTCTGCCAAAATCGAAATGGAAAACGGAAGTATTAGAGAACTCCATGTAAATAAGTTAAGGCCTTATATTGCTCGTGTAGATCACGTTGGTATCATTTTTGACCAAGATGAAGAGTTTCGAGATATCCACTATGCACCAGGAGATCTTATGAATAAATCTGCTGATGATATCTGGACCTATTTACAAAATTTGAAAGGTGACTTAAAATATTACCAACGGGAAGGACTATTTAAAGTACTAAAATATTATGTAGATGTTTTCAGTAGCAAACCTGGTCAAGCCAATGTTGATGGTCATGACATCAAGGTTACAGAAGAATGTAATCCAAAAAGATTGAGGCCCTACCGTGTTCCTGTTTCACTTCAAGAGGAAGTCGATCGTCAAGTTAAAGAACTGTTAGAATGGGATCTTATAGAACCCAGTGACAGTGACTGGGCACATCCTATAGTATGTGTTGCAAAAAAGAATGGAGGCGTTAGACTGTGCATAGACTTCAGGCTTTTAAATAGCTTCACAATTCCGGACGCCTATCCGATGAAGATTGCTAAAGATTTACTATTCGAAATAGGGAAAGCCAAATTCATAACAGTTCTCAATTTAACCAAGGGATATTGGCAAATTCCTATGAAAGAAGAAGCTAAACCCTACACAGCATTTATCACTCATTCCAGCCATTACCAATGGAAAGTTCCCCCTTTCGGTTTGAAAAATGCTGGAAGTACCTTCCAAAAATCGATGGATAAGGTGCTTGCAAACCATAAGAACTACTGCCGTTCATATATTGATGATGTGGCAATATTTTCTGAAACTTGGGATGACCACCTCTATCACATCGACCAAGTGTTTCAGACACTGAGAAACGCAGGTCTAACCGCAAATCTAGAAAAGTGTGATTTCGGAAAGAGTCACGTGAAGTTTCTAGGACATGTAATAGGTTCTGGCACTCACTCTCCAGATCCTGAGGAGGTAGAAGTCATCAGAAATCTGTCTAAGCCTACCACTAAAAAAGAAGTCAGAAGTCTTTTAGGGCTAGCAAGCTACTATAGGGATTATATCCCAAATTTTTCTGAGATTGTTTTACCTCTAACAAAGCTTACAAAGAAGAATGTTCCAAATAATATTCCATGGGAATCTGAAAAAGAAGCAGCTTTCAACAAACTTAAAGAAGAGTTGATGCCATCTCTGCATACTCCGGACATCAGCAAGCCCTTTCAACTCTATACGGATGCATCTGCTTTCGCAATTGGAGCGTGTTTAGCTCAAAACGACGAACGTGGCAAAGAAATGCCCATAGCATTTTTCAGCAAGAAATTAACGCCCTGTCAACAACGATGGTCAACCATCGAACGAGAAGCATTTTGTGTCATCGAAGCCTTGAAAAAATTTGACACATGGATTTTCGGTGCCAAAGTGCAGATTGTGTCTGATCACAATCCCCTCACCTACTTGACCCAAAGCGCCCCTCATGGTGCTAAACTGTCTCGTTGGGCCTTAGCGTTACAACGGTATAACATGACTGTGACATACCGCAAAGGAAGTTCACATGGGAATGCTGATGCTTTGTCAAGGTTAGCTGTTAACTCTTTCTCTCTCAATGAACTCTGAGCAACATTGTCTCTACGGTGACGAATGTGCTTCTTGTGGGGGAACTTGTAAAGATCGTGACTTGTAAAGATCCTGACTTGTAAAGATCATGACTTATAAAGATCGTGACTTAAAGAGAACGTGAAATATAAATAATAGGACAAGAACTTGCATTTTACGGTGTGGCAACAAGAAGAGGATTCGGAAGATTTTTATATATATTTTTGTTTAGAGAGTTTAATGTTTTAATATTTTAATAGTTGTAAGAGTTTCAACTGTAGTAGTTAAGAGTTTAAAATTTTGATAGTTAAGAGCTGCAGTATTTATTTTTTTTTGGTTCTGTTTTAAAATTCAAATAAAAGTATTTTGTTCATTCTGAAAATTTAGCTTTATTCTTCCTACAAGATTCAATATTCATTATATTGAAATAAGGAGTGGATTTTTACTGGCGCAGTCGACAGGATCGGAGTTTCTCCGCATATAATTACGAACCAAAATAACTTAGGTGAGAGCTCAATTTACCTTGTAAACGTAAAATAATTAATTAAGATTATGAAAAGTTAATTATTATTTCCGTCATGGAATCTTAGTTTATTTAGTTGTCAAAGTAATGAATACGCCAGTGTTCAAATGTAATTTCGTTTGACTCGCCAGAGTAGGTGAACAACAACACATTAAGTATTGATTTCACTGATTGATTTTCATGCCGAATACAATTAAATTCATTGTGAATTATATTTAAATAGAAAAAGAAAAGAAAAAAAAATTTCAATTTTATTATTATTATTATTATTATTATTATTTTTTATATAAAACTAAGAGTCTATTGGCTGAATAAAATCGAGACATGGCTTTTATGGGACGTGGGAAAAAAAAGGATTTGCTGGCTTTAGCTGCTGAATTAGAAATTCAAGTAGATCCAAGTATGAAAATCGTGGCGATAAAAAATGAATTAATTCAAAGTGATACATATGATGAAGCATTTGCTAAAGAAGTGTTTTTAACGATTATTGAAGAGAGGAAAAGAAAAGAAGAGATTGAGGAACAACGAAGGAAAGAAGAATTAGAAGCACAGCAGAAAAGAGAGCAAATGGAGTTTGAATTGAGGAAACTCGAAATTGAATCTCGTGTTCGACTAACACAAACTCCACCAACAAATGAAAATGGACATCATAATTTTGATTTAATTAAGCTTATTCCCAAATTCAATTTAAGACACGATGATATTGTGATTTATTTATCCTTATTTGAAAGACAAGCTAAAAGGACAAAGATTGATCCTAAAGATTGGGTTTCATGTTTATTGACTTTAATGCCATCTGAAATCATTCAATTAATTGGTAGGGAATCTGAAGAAAATTTTGAAGATTATGAGTACATTAAGGCCATTTTATTGAAGAGATTTAAATTAAATCCTGAAAGCTTTAGAAAAACATTTGTGATGCACCAAAAGAGCGCTGAAAAATCATGGAGAGATTTTTGCTACGAAATTACAAGTTATTTTGAAGAATGGATCAATGGTCTTGAAATCACAAATTTTGCCGCGTTAAAAGACTTGATTATTGCTGACCAAATTAAGAAAAGAGTACCCTATGAAGTAAGAGACCATCTTCTTGACGACTGGGCGAAGTTCGTTTCTCCAACCAAATTAACTGATAAACTTGACGAATATGACAGTATTCGTAATATCTCAAAACGGACTGGTGGTAATCCATCAGCAGACAGAACTAATAAAAAATGGCAACCTCATTCTCCACTTCCAGAAAGAGCTTTCAGAAATAAATCGCTGTCCGCTGAAAACACGCCAAGAGTGTACCCATCCCGTAAGAGTGACGAACCACAAAAGCCTAGTTTCAAACTAACTTGCTATAATTGTGGAAAAGAAGGTCATACATCTAAGTTATGTACCAAAAATCGGATACCAAGAAGTGCTTCTGCAACAGCACAAAACAACTTAATACAAACACAAGCACCCCTTACAGAAAAAGAAAAACCAGAAGTGCTAACTGCCAAAATCTCTATTCCTGTTTCAAAGTCAGTGGACGTGTCTAGAAACATAGATGAATTAAAACTTGTCAAAGTTAAATGTGGAGATATTATTCTAAATGGAATCGTAGACACGGGAGCACAAATTTCAGTAGTCCGTGAGAAATTGGTTGACAACATACCTTGCGAAGGAGAAAGTAAAATAGAGATATCTTCTGCTTTTGGTGAAAACGAAATTACTCCACTAAAGATTTTCCAGATGAAAATTGACGATGATTTTCACGGTAGAGTGTCCATTACGTGTGCTGTTTCAAAAAAGCTAGTTACCGATTTGCTATTGAGTTCTTCAGCTTATGAAACACTCTGTGGGAATATCGAACTGTTTAACTGTGATCGTTATTGGGATGCACCCCCCTTAGAGTACAAAGAGACAGATGATAAACCGTTACCAGTTGAAGAAAATACTACAAATTTGGCTGTTGTTAATCAGCTTTCCCAAGAAAACATAGAGTCTCGGAAAACAACGAATAGAGTAAGACTAGAATTCAAGACACATCAAGAACAAGACGAAAATCTGAAAAAAATGCTTTGAATGGGCAAATAAAAATCAAAATTCATATACTTTCGATGATGGCATATTACTTCATTCCGAATATATCTGTGGTGAAAACATTAAGCAAGTTGTGTTACCTTTAGAAAAATGAAGGGAAGTCCTAAGAATGGCACACGAAATCCCTCTTGCCGGCCACCTCGGTGAGAAAAAGACAATTCAACGAATCAAGTACTCATTCTTTTGGCCTACTATTAAGAAAGATGTTAAAAAATTCTATGAAAGTTGTAAAGAATGCCAATTGAGGAGAACAGTTACGTACAAAGATCGAATCCCAATTCAACCTATTGTTAGACCGGAAACACCCTTTGAAGTATGGAGCGTGGATTGTATCGGGCCATTAGAACTTCCATCCAGGAGAGGTCATCGGTTTGTGATATGTGCAGTTGACCTATGCACCAGATGGGCAGAAGCCACCCCCGTCAAAGACATAAGTGCGAAAACAACATGCAACGTTTTGATGAGGCTTTTTACTCAAACTGGATTTCCAAAAGTGATTTGTTCCGACCAGGGAACTAATTTCACAGCCAAACTCACCCGAGCCTTTGAGAACTTACTTGGTGTGTCTCCACGATTCTCCACTCCAGGTCACCCCGAGAGTATGGGTGCTGTCGAGCGGTGGAATAGAACCTTAAAAGAGATGATGAACAAAAATATCCAAGAACATGGCAGAAATTGGGATTTGCATCTTCCCTATCTCCTGTTTGCCTACAGAGAAGTGCCACATAGCACCACTGGTTTGTCTCCCTTCCAGATGGTATATGGAAGAATACCACCAGGACCATTATCTTTGCTGAAAGAGATATGGATAGGTGAACGTAGCATTCCAGTAACAGCTTCCCGTTCAATTGAAAATTATCTACAGGATCTTTTAGAAAAATTAAGAAAAGCTCATGACATTGCATTAGCAAATTCCAAAATATCTCAAGAAGAGTACACTTCAAGATACAATTTACGTTCTCAAGAAAAGACTTTCAATGTTGGGGACAAAGTCCTCGTGTTAATGCCATCATCATCACATAAATTGCTCAACACGTGGCAAGGACCAGCTACCGTGATCAAACTTACCAGGCCACACTCTGCCAAAATCGAAATGGAAAACGGAAGTATTAGAGAACTCCATGTAAATAAGTTAAGGCCTTATATTGCTCGTGTAGATCACGTTGGTATCATTTTTGACCAAGATGAAGAGTTTCGAGATATCCACTATGCACCAGGAGATCTTATGAATAAATCTGCTGATGATATCTGGACCTATTTACAAAATTTGAAAGGTGACTTAAAATATTACCAACGGGAAGGACTATTTAAAGTACTAAAATATTATGTAGATGTTTTCAGTAGCAAACCTGGTCAAGCCAATGTTGATGGTCATGACATCAAGGTTACAGAAGAATGTAATCCAAAAAGATTGAGGCCCTACCGTGTTCCTGTTTCACTTCAAGAGGAAGTCGATCGTCAAGTTAAAGAACTGTTAGAATGGGATCTTATAGAACCCAGTGACAGTGACTGGGCACATCCTATAGTATGTGTTGCAAAAAAGAATGGAGGCGTTAGACTGTGCATAGACTTCAGGCTTTTAAATAGCTTCACAATTCCGGACGCCTATCCGATGAAGATTGCTAAAGATTTACTATTCGAAATAGGGAAAGCCAAATTCATAACAGTTCTCAATTTAACCAAGGGATATTGGCAAATTCCTATGAAAGAAGAAGCTAAACCCTACACAGCATTTATCACTCATTCCAGCCATTACCAATGGAAAGTTCCCCCTTTCGGTTTGAAAAATGCTGGAAGTACCTTCCAAAAATCGATGGATAAGGTGCTTGCAAACCATAAGAACTACTGCCGTTCATATATTGATGATGTGGCAATATTTTCTGAAACTTGGGATGACCACTTCTATCACATCGACCAAGTGTTTCAGACACTGAGAAACGCAGGTCTAACCGCAAATCTAGAAAAGTGTGATTTCGGAAAGAGTCACGTGAAGTTTCTAGGACATGTAATAGGTTCTGGCACTCACTCTCCAGATCCTGAGAAGGTAGAAGTCATCAGAAATCTGTCTAAGCCTACCACTAAAAAAGAAGTCAGAAGTCTTTTAGGGCTAGCAAGCTACTATAGGGATTATATCCCAAATTTTTCTGAGATTGTTTTACCTCTAACAAAGCTTACATAGAAGAATGTTCCAAATAATATTCCATGGGACTCTGAAAAAGAAGCAGCTTTCAACAAACTTAAAGAAGAGTTGATGCCATCTCTGCATACTCCGGACATCAGCAAGCCCTTTCAACTCTATACGGATGCATCTGCTTTCGCAATTGGAGCGTGTTTAGCTCAAAACGACGAACGTGGCAAAGAAATGCCCATAGCATTTTTCAGCAAGAAATTAACGCCCTGTCAACAACGATGGTCAACCATCGAACGAGAAGCATTTTGTGTCATCGAAGCCTTGAAAAAATTTGACACATGGATTTTCGGTGCCAAAGTGCAGATTGTGTCTGATCACAATCCCCTTACCTACTTGACCCAAAGCGCCCCTCATGGTGCTAAACTGTCTCGTTGGGCCTTAGCGTTACAACGGTATAACATGACTGTGACATACCGCAAAGGAAGTTCACATGGGAATGCTGATGCTTTGTCAAGGTTAGCTGTTAACTCTTTCTCTCTCAATGAACTCTGAGCAACATTGTCTCTACGGTGACGAATGTGCTTCTTGTGGGGGAACTTGTAAAGATCGTGACTTGTAAAGATCCTGACTTGTAAAGATCATGACTTATAAAGATCGTGACTTAAAGAGAACGTGAAATATAAATAATAGGACAAGAACTTGCATTTTACGGTGTGGCAACAAGAAGAGGATTCGGAAGATTTTTATATATATTTTTGTTTAGAGAGTTTAATGTTTTAATATTTTAATAGTTGTAAGAGTTTCAACTGTAGTAGTTAAGAGTTTAAAATTTTGATAGTTAAGAGCTGCAGTATTTATTTTTTTGGTTCTGTTTTAAAATTCAAATAAAAGTATTTTGTTCATTCTGAAAATTTAGCTTTATTCTTCCTACAAGATTCAATATTCATTATATTGAAATAAGGAGTGGATTTTTACTGGCGCAGTCGACAGGATCGGAGTTTCTCCGCATATAATTACGAACCAAAATAACTTAGGTGAGAGCTCAATTTACCTTGTAAACGTAAAATAATTAATTAAGATTATGAAAAGTTAATTATTATTTCCGTCATGGAATCTTAGTTTATTTAGTTGTCAAAGTAATGAATACGCCAGTGTTCAAATGTAATTTCGTTTGACTCGCCAGAGTAGGTGAACAACAACACATTAAGTATTGATTTCACTGATTGATTTTCATGCCGAATACAATTAAATTCATTGTGAATTATATTTAAATAGAAAAAGAAAAGAAAAAAAAATTTAAATTTTATTATTATTATTATTATTATTATTATTTTTTATATAAAACTAAGAGTCTATTGGCTGAATAAAATCGAGACATGGCTTTTATGGGACGTGGGAATAAAGAGGATTTGCTGGCTTTAGCTGCTGAATTAGAAATTCAAGTAGATCCAAGTATGAAAATCGTGGCGATAAAAAATGAATTAATTCAAAGTGATACATATGATGAAGCATTTGCTAAAGAAGTGTTTTTAACGATTATTGAAGAGAGGAAAAGAAAAGAAGAGATTGAGGAACAACGAAGGAAAGAAGAATTAGAAGCACAGCAGAAAAGAGAGCAAATGGAGTTTGAATTGAGGAAACTCGAAATTGAATCTCGTGTTCGACTAACACAAACTCCACCAACAAATGAAATTGGACATCATAATTTTGATTTAATTAAGCTTATTCCCAAATTCAATTTAAGACACGATGATATTGTGATTTATTTATCCTTATTTGAAAGACAAGCTAAAAGGACAAAGATTGATCCTAAAGATTGGGTTTCATGTTTATTGACTTTAATGCCATCTGAAATCATTCAATTAATTGGTAGGGAATCTGAAGAAAATTTTGAAGATTATGAGTACATTAAGGCCATTTTATTGAAGAGATTTAAATTAAATCCTGAAAGCTTTAGAAAAACATTTGTGATGCACCAAAAGAGCGCTGAAAAATCATGGAGAGATTTTTGCTACGAAATTACAAGTTATTTTGAAGAATGGATCAATGGTCTTGAAATCACAAATTTTGCCGCGTTAAAAGACTTGATTATTGCTGACCAAATTAAGAAAAGAGTACCCTATGAAGTAAGAGACCATCTTCTTGACGACTGGGCGAAGTTCGTTTCTCCAACCAAATTAACTGATAAACTTGACGAATATGACAGTATTCGTAATATCTCAAAACGGACTGGTGGTAATCCATCAGCAGACAGAACTAATAAAAAATGGCAACCTCATTCTCCACTTCCAGAAAGAGCTTTCAGAAATAAATCGCTGTCCGCTGAAAACACGCCAAGAGTGTACCCATCCCGTAAGAGTGACGAACCACAAAAGCCTAGTTTCAAACTAACTTGCTATAATTGTGGAAAAGAAGGTCATACATCTAAGTTATGTACCAAAAATCGGATACCAAGAAGTGCTTCTGCAACAGCACAAAACAACTTAATACAAACACAAGCACCCCTTACAGAAAAAGAAAAACCAGAAGTGCTAACTGCCAAAATCTCTATTCCTGTTTCAAAGTCAGTGGACGTGTCTAGAAACATAGATGAATTAAAACTTGTCAAAGTTAAATGTGGAGATATTATTCTAAATGGAATCGTAGACACGGGAGCACAAATTTCAGTAGTCCGTGAGAAATTGGTTGACAACATACCTTGCGAAGGAGAAAGTAAAATAGAGATATCTTCTGCTTTTGGTGAAAACGAAATTACTCCACTAAAGATTTTCCAGATGAAAATTGACGATGATTTTCACGGTAGAGTGTCCATTACGTGTGCTGTTTCAAAAAAGCTAGTTACCGATTTGCTATTGAGTTCTTCAGCTTATGAAACACTCTGTGGGAATATCGAACTGTTTAACTGTGATCGTTATTGGGATGCACCCCCCTTAGAGTACAAAGAGACAGATGATAAACCGTTACCAGTTGAAGAAAATACTACAAATTTGGCTGTTGTTAATCAGCTTTCCCAAGAAAACATAGAGTCTCGGAAAACAACGAATAGAGTAAGACTAGAATTCAAGACACATCAAGAACAAGACGAAAATCTGAAAAAAATGCTTTGAATGGGCAAATAAAAATCAAAATTCATATACTTTCGATGATGGCATATTACTTCATTCCGAATATATCTGTGGTGAAAACATTAAGCAAGTTGTGTTACCTTTAGAAAAATGAAGGGAAGTCCTAAGAATGGCACACGAAATCCCTCTTGCCGGCCACCTCGGTGAGAAAAAGACAATTCAACGAATCAAGTACTCATTCTTTTGGCTACTATTAAGAAAAATGTTAAAAAATTCTATGAAAGTTGTAAAGAATGCCAATTGAGGAGAACAGTTACGTAAAAAGATCGAATCCCAATTCAACCTATTGTTAGACCGGAAACACCCTTTGAAGTATGGAGCGTGGATTGTATCGGGCCATTAGAACTTCCATCCAGGAGAGGTCATCGGTTTGTGATATGTGCAGTTGACCTATGCACCAGATGGGCAGAAGCCACCCCCGTCAAAGACATAAGTGCGAAAACAACATGCAACGTTTTGATGAGGCTTTTTACTCAAACTGGATTTCCAAAAGTGATTTGTTCCGACCAGGGAACTAATTTCACAGCCAAACTCACCCGAGCCTTTGAGAACTTACTTGGTGTGTCTCCACGATTCTCCACTCCAGGTCACCCCGAGAGTATGGGTGCTGTCGAGCGGTGGAATAGAACCTTAAAAGAGATGATGAACAAAAATATCCAAGAACATGGCAGAAATTGGGATTTGCATCTTCCCTATCTCCTGTTTGCCTACAGAGAAGTGCCACATAGCACCACTGGTTTGTCTCCCTTCCAGATGGTATATGGAAGAATACCACCAGGACCATTATCTTTGCTGAAAGAGATATGGATAGGTGAACGTAGCATTCCAGTAACAGCTTCCCGTTCAATTGAAAATTATCTACAGGATCTTTTAGAAAAATTAAGAAAAGCTCATGACATTGCATTAGCAAATTCCAAAATATCTCAAAAAGAGTACACTTCAAGATACAATTTACGTTCTCAAGAAAAGACTTTCAATGTTGGGGACAAAGTCCTCGTGTTAATGCCATCATCATCACATAAATTGCTCAACACGTGGCAAGGACCAGCTACCGTGATCAAACTTACCAGGCCACACTCTGCCAAAATCGAAATGGAAAACGGAAGTATTAGAGAACTCCATGTAAATAAGTTAAGGCCTTATATTGCTCGTGTAGATCACGTTGGTATCATTTTTGACCAAGATGAAGAGTTTCGAGATATCCACTATGCACCAGGAGATCTTATGAATAAATCTGCTGATGATATCTGGACCTATTTACAAAATTTGAAAGGTGACTTAAAATATTACCAACGGGAAGGACTATTTAAAGTACTAAAATATTATGTAGATGTTTTCAGTAGCAAACCTGGTCAAGCCAATGTTGATGGTCATGACATCAAGGTTACAGAAGAATGTAATCCAAAAAGATTGAGGCCCTACCGTGTTCCTGTTTCACTTCAAGAGGAAGTCGATCGTCAAGTTAAAGAACTGTTAGAATGGGATCTTATAGAACCCAGTGACAGTGACTGGGCACATCCTATAGTATGTGTTGCAAAAAAGAACGGAGGCGTTAGACTGTGCATAGACTTCAGGCTTTTAAATAGCTTCACAATTCCGGACGCCTATCCGATGAAGATTGCTAAAGATTTACTATTCGAAATAGGGAAAGCCAAATTCATAACAGTTCTCAATTTAACCAAGGGATATTGGCAAATTCCTATGAAAGAAGAAGCTAAACCCTACACAGCATTTATCACTCATTTCAGCCATTACCAATGGAAAGTTCCCCCTTTCGGTTTGAAAAATGCTGGAAGTACCTTCCAAAAATCGATGGATAAGGTGCTTGCAAACCATAAGAACTACTGCCGTTCATATATTGATGATGTGGCAATATTTTCTGAAACTTGGGATGACCACCTCTATCACATCGACCAAGTGTTTCAGACACTGAGAAACGCAGGTCTAACCGCAAATCTAGAAAAGTGTGATTTCGGAAAGAGTCACGTGAAGTTTCTAGGACATGTAATAGGTTCTGGCACTCACTCTCCAGATCCTGAGGAGGTAGAAGTCATCAGAAATCTGTCTAAGCCTACCACTAAAAAAGAAGTCAGAAGTCTTTTAGGGCTAGCAAGCTACTATAGGGATTATATCCCAAATTTTTCTGAGATTGTTTTACCTCTAACAAAGCTTACAAAGAAGAATGTTCCAAATAATATTCCATGGGACTCTGAAAAAGAAGCAGCTTTCAACAAACTTAAAGAAGAGTTGATGCCATCTCTGCATACTCCGGACATCAGCAAGCCCTTTCAACTCTATACGGATGCATCTGCTTTCGCAATTGGAGCGTGTTTAGCTCAAAACGACGAACGTGGCAAAGAAATGCCCATAGCATTTTTCAGCAAGAAATTAACGCCCTGTCAACAACGATGGTCAACCATCGAACGAGAAGCATTTTGTGTCATCGAAGCCTTGAAAAATTTTGACACATGGATTTTCGGTGCCAAAGTGCAGATTGTGTCTGATCACAATCCCCTCACCTACTTGACCCAAAGCGCCCCTCATGGTGCTAAACTGTCTCGTTGGGCCTTAGCGTTACAACGGTATAACATGACTGTGACATACCGCAAAGGAAGTTCACATGGGAATGCTGATGCTTTGTCAAGGTTAGCTGTTAACTCTTTCTCTCTCAATGAACTCTGAGCAACATTGTCTCTACGGTGACGAATGTGCTTCTTGTAAGGGAACTTGTAAAGATCGTGACTTGTAAAGATCCTGACTTGTAAAGATCATGACTTATAAAGATCGTGACTTAAAGAGAACGTGAAATATAAATAATAGGACAAGAACTTGCATTTTACGGTGTGGCAACAAGAAGAGGATTCGGAAGATTTTTATATATATTTTTGTTTAGAGAGTTTAATGTTTTAATATTTTAATAGTTGTAAGAGTTTCAACTGTAGTAGTTAAGAGTTTAAAATTTTGATAGTTAAGAGCTGCAGTATTTATTTTTTTTTGGTTCTGTTTTAAAATTCAAATAAAAGTATTTTGTTCATTCTGAAAATTTAGCTTTATTCTTCCTACAAGATTCAATATTCATTATATTGAAATAAGGAGTGGATTTTTACTGGCGCAGTCGACAGGATCGGAGTTTCTCCGCATATAATTACGAACCAAAATAACTTAGGTGAGAGCTCAATTTACCTTGTAAACGTAAAATAATTAATTAAGATTATGAAAAGTTAATTATTATTTCCGTCATGGAATCTTAGTTTATTTAGTTGTCAAAGTAATGAATACGCCAGTGTTCAAATGTAATTTCGTTTGACTCGCCAGAGTAGGTGAACAACAACACATTAAGTATTGATTTCACTGATTGATTTTCATGCCGAATACAATTAAATTCATTGTGAATTATATTTAAATAGAAAAAGAAAAGAAAAAAAATTTAAATTTTATTATTATTATTATTATTATTATTATTATTTTTTATATAAAACTAAGAGTCTATTGGCTGAATAAAATCGAGACATGGCTTTTATGGGACGTGGGAAAAAAAAGGATTTGCTGGCTTTAGCTGCTGAATTAGAAATTCAAGTAGATCCAAGTATGAAAATCGTGGCGATAAAAAATGAATTAATTCAAAGTGATACATATGATGAAGCATTTGCTAAAGAAGTGTTTTTAACGATTATTGAAGAGAGGAAAAGAAAAGAAGAGATTGAGGAACAACGAAGGAAAGAAGAATTAGAAGCACAGCAGAAAAGAGCGCAAATGGAGTTTGAATTGAGGAAACTCGAAATTGAATCTCGTGTTCGACTAACACAAACTCCACCAACAAATGAAAATGGACATCATAATTTTGATTTAATTAAGCTTATTCCCAAATTCAATTTAAGACACGATGATATTGTGATTTATTTATCCTTATTTGAAAGACAAGCTAAAAGGACAAAGATTGATCCTAAAGATTGGGTTTCATGTTTATTGACTTTAATGCCATCTGAAATCATTCAATTAATTGGTAGGGAATCTGAAGAAAATTTTGAAGATTATGAGTACATTAAGGCCATTTTATTGAAGAGATTTAAATTAAATCCTGAAAGCTTTAGAAAAACATTTGTGATGCACCAAAAGAGCGCTGAAAAATCATGGAGAGATTTTTGCTACGAAATTACAAGTTATTTTGAAGAATGGATCAATGGTCTTGAAATCACAAATTTTGCCGCGTTAAAAGACTTGATTATTGCTGACCAAATTAAGAAAAGAGTACCCTATGAAGTAAGAGACCATCTTCTTGACGACTGGGCGAAGTTCGTTTCTCCAACCAAATTAACTGATAAACTTGACGAATATGACAGTATTCGTAATATCTCAAAACGGACTGGTGGTAATCCATCAGCAGACAGAACTAATAAAAAATGGCAACCTCATTCTCCACTTCCAGAAAGAGCTTTCAGAAATAAATCGCTGTCCGCTGAAAACACGCCAAGAGTGTACCCATCCCGTAAGAGTGACGAACCACAAAAGCCTAGTTTCAAACTAACTTGCTATAATTGTGGAAAAGAAGGTCATACATCTAAGTTATGTACCAAAAATCGGATACCAAGAAGTGCTTCTGCAACAGCACAAAACAACTTAATACAAACACAAGCACCCCTTACAGAAAAAGAAAAACCAGAAGTGCTAACTGCCAAAATCTCTATTCCTGTTTCAAAGTCAGTGGACGTGTCTAGAAACATAGATGAATTAAAACTTGTCAAAGTTAAATGTGGAGATATTATTCTAAATGGAATCGTAGACACGGGAGCACAAATTTCAGTAGTCCGTGAGAAATTGGTTGACAACATACCTTGCGAAGGAGAAAGTAAAATAGAGATATCTTCTGCTTTTGGTGAAAACGAAATTACTCCACTAAAGATTTTCCAGATGAAAATTGACGATGATTTTCACGGTAGAGTGTCCATTACGTGTGCTGTTTCAAAAAAGCTAGTTACCGATTTGCTATTGAGTTCTTCAGCTTATGAAACACTCTGTGGGAATATCGAATTGTTTAACTGTGATCGTTATTGGGATGCACCCCCCTTAGAGTACAAAGAGACAGATGATAAACCGTTACCAGTTGAAGAAAATACTACAAATTTGGCTGTTGTTAATCAGCTTTCCCAAGAAAACATAGAGTCTCGGAAAACAACGAATAGAGTAAGACTAGAATTCAAGACACATCAAGAACAAGACGAAAATCTGAAAAAAATGCTTTGAATGGGCAAATAAAAATCAAAATTCATATACTTTCGATGATGGCATATTACTTCATTCCGAATATATCTGTGGTGAAAACATTAAGCAAGTTGTGTTACCTTTAGAAAAAAGAAGGGAAGTCCTAAGAATGGCACACGAAATCCCTCTTGCCGGCCACCTCGGTGAGAAAAAGACAATTCAACGAATCAAGTACTCATTCTTTTGGCCTACTATTAAGAAAGATGTTAAAAAATTCTATGAAAGTTGTAAAGAATGCGAATTGAGGAGAACAGTTACGTACAAAGATCGAATCCCAATTCAACCTATTGTTAGACCGGAAACACCCTTTGAAGTATGGAGCGTGGATTGTATCGGGCCATTAGAACCTCCATCCAGGAGAGGTCATCGGTTTGTGATATGTGCAGTTGACCTATGCACCAGATGGGCAGAAGCCACCCCCGTCAAAGACATAAGTGCGAAAACAACATGCAACGTTTTGATGAGGCTTTTTACTCAAACTGGATTTCCAAAAGTGATTTGTTCCGACCAGGGAACTAATTTCACAGCCAAACTCACCCGAGCCTTTGAGAACTTACTTGGTGTGTCTCCACGATTCTCCACTCCAGGACACCCCGAGAGTATGGGTGCTGTCGAGCGGTGGAATAGAACCTTAAAAGAGATGATGAACAAAAATATCCAAGAACATGGCAGAAACTGGGATTTGCATCTTCCCTATCTCCTGTTTGCCTACAGAGAAGTGCCACATAGCACCACTGGTTTGTCTCCCTTCCAGATGGTATATGGAAGAATACCACCAGGACCATTATCTTTGCTGAAAGAGATATGGATAGGTGAACGTAGCATTCCAGTAACAGCTTCCCGTTCAATTGAAAATTATCTACAGGATCTTTTAGAAAAATTAAGAAAAGCTCATGACATTGCATTAGCAAATTCCAAAATATCTCAAGAAGAGTACACTTCAAGATACAATTTACGTTCTCAAGAAAAGACTTTCAATGTTGGGGACAAAGTCCTCGTGCTAATGCCATCATCATCACATAAATTGCTCAACACGTGGCAAGGACCAGCTACCGTGATCAAACTTACCAGGCCACACTCTGCCAAAATCGAAATGGAAAACGGAAGTATTAGAGAACTCCATGTAAATAAGTTAAGGCCTTATATTGCTCGTGTAGATCACGTTGGTATCATTTTTGACCAAGATGAAGAGTTTCGAGATATCCACTATGCACCAGGAGATCTTATGAATAAATCTGCTGATGATATCTGGACCTATTTACAAAATTTGAAAGGTGACTTAAAATATTACCAACGGGAAGGACTATTTAAAGTACTAAAATATTATGTAGATGTTTTCAGTAGCAAACCTGGTCAAGCCAATGTTGATGGTCATGACATCAAGGTTACAGAAGAATGTAATCCAAAAAGATTGAGGCCCTACCGTGTTCCTGTTTCACTTCAAGAGGAAGTCGATCGTCAAGTTAAAGAACTGTTAGAATGGGATCTTATAGAACCCAGTGACAGTGACTGGGCACATCCTATAGTATGTGTTGCAAAAAAGAATGGAGGCGTTAGACTGTGCATAGACTTCAGGCTTTTAAATAGCTTCACAATTCCGGACGCCTATCCGATGAAGATTGCTAAAGATTTACTATTCGAAATAGGGAAAGCCAAATTCATAACAGTTCTCAATTTAACCAAGGGATATTGGCAAATTCCTATGAAAGAAGAAGCTAAACCCTACACAGCATTTATCACTCATTCCAGCCATTACCAATGGAAAGTTCCCCCTTTCGGTTTGAAAAATGCTGGAAGTACCTTCCAAAAATCGATGGATAAGGTGCTTGCAAACCATAAGAACTACTGCCGTTCATATATTGATGATGTGGCAATATTTTCTGAAACTTGGGATGACCACCTCTATCACATCGACCAAGTGTTTCAGACACTGAGAAACGCAGGTCTAACCGCAAATCTAGAAAAGTGTGATTTCGGAAAGAGTCACGTGAAGTTTCTAGGACATGTAATAGGTTCTGGCACTCACTCTCCAGATCCTGAGGAGGTAGAAGTCATCAGAAATCTGTCTAAGCCTACCACTAAAAAAGAAGTCAGAAGTCTTTTAGGGCTAGCAAGCTACTATAGGGATTATATCCCAAATTTTTCTGAGATTGTTTTACCTCTAACAAAGCTTACAAAGAAGAATGTTCCAAATAATATTCCATGGGACTCTGAAAAAGAAGCAGCTTTCAACAAACTTAAAGAAGAGTTGATGCCATCTCTGCATACTCCGGACATCAGCAAGCCCTTTCAACTCTATACGGATGCATCTGCTTTCGCAATTGGAGCGTGTTTAGCTCAAAACGACGAACGTGGCAAAGAAATGCCCATAGCATTTTTCAGCAAGAAATTAACGCCCTGTCAACAACGATGGTCAACCATCGAACGAGAAGCATTTTGTGTCATCGAAGCCTTGAAAAATTTTGACACATGGATTTTCGGTGCCAAAGTGCAGATTGTGTCTGATCACAATCCCCTCACCTACTTGACCCAAAGCGCCCCTCATGGTGCTAAACTGTCTCGTTGGGCCTTAGCGTTACAACGGTATAACATGACTGTGACATACCGCAAAGGAAGTTCACATGGGAATGCTGATGCTTTGTCAAGGTTAGCTGTTAACTCTTTCTCTCTCAATGAACTCTGAGCAACATTGTCTCTACGGTGACGAATGTGCTTCTTGTAAGGGAACTTGTAAAGATCGTGACTTGTAAAGATCCTGACTTGTAAAGATCATGACTTATAAAGATCGTGACTTAAAGAGAACGTGAAATATAAATAATAGGACAAGAACTTGCATTTTACGGTGTGGCAACAAGAAGAGGATTCGGAAGATTTTTATATATATTTTTGTTTAGAGAGTTTAATGTTTTAATATTTTAATAGTTGTAAGAGTTTCAACTGTAGTAGTTAAGAGTTTAAAATTTTGATAGTTAAGAGCTGCAGTATTTATTTTTTTTTTGGTTCTGTTTTAAAATTCAAATAAAAGTATTTTGTTCATTCTGAAAATTTAGCTTTATTCTTCCTACAAGATTCAATATTCATTATATTGAAATAAGGAGTGGATTTTTACTGGCGCAGTCGACAGGATCGGAGTTTCTCCGCATATAATTACGAACCAAAATAACTTAGGTGAGAGCTCAATTTACCTTGTAAACGTAAAATAATTAATTAAGATTATGAAAAGTTAATTATTATTTCCGTCATGGAATCTTAGTTTATTTAGTTGTCAAAGTAATGAATACGCCAGTGTTCAAATGTAATTTCGTTTGACTCGCCAGAGTAGGTGAACAACAACACATTAAGTATTGATTTCACTGATTGATTTTCATGCCGAATACAATTAAATTCATTGTGAATTATATTTAAATAGAAAAAGAAAAGAAAAAAAAATTTAAATTTTATTATTATTATTATTATTATTATTTTTTTTTTTTTTTTATATAAAACTAAGAGTCTATTGGCTGAATAAAATCGAGACATGGCTTTTATGGGACGTGGGAAAAAAAAGGATTTGCTGGCTTTAGCTGCTGAATTAGAAATTCAAGTAGATCCAAGTATGAAAATCGTGGCGATAAAAAATGAATTAATTCAAAGTGATACATATGATGAAGCATTTGCTAAAGAAGTGTTTTTAACGATTATTGAAGAGAGGAAAAGAAAAGAAGAGATTGAGGAACAACGAAGGAAAGAAGAATTAGAAGCACAGCAGAAAAGAGAGCAAATGGAGTTTGAATTGAGGAAACTCGAAATTGAATCTCGTGTTCGACTAACACAAACTCCACCAACAAATGAAATTGGACATCATAATTTTGATTTAATTAAGCTTATTCCCAAATTCAATTTAAGACACGATGATATTGTGATTTATTTATCCTTATTTGAAAGACAAGCTAAAAGGACAAAGATTGATCCTAAAGATTGGGTTTCATGTTTATTGACTTTAATGCCATCTGAAATCATTCAATTAATTGGTAGGGAATCTGAAGAAAATTTTGAAGATTATGAGTACATTAAGGCCATTTTATTGAAGAGATTTAAATTAAATCCTGAAAGCTTTAGAAAAACATTTGTGATGCACCAAAAGAGCGCTGAAAAATCATGGAGAGATTTTTGCTACGAAATTACAAGTTATTTTGAAGAATGGATCAATGGTCTTGAAATCACAAATTTTGCCGCGTTAAAAGACTTGATTATTGCTGACCAAATTAAGAAAAGAGTACCCTATGAAGTAAGAGACCATCTTCTTGACGACTGGGCGAAGTTCGTTTCTCCAACCAAATTAACTGATAAACTTGACGAATATGACAGTATTCGTAATATCTCAAAACGGACTGGTGGTAATCCATCAGCAGACAGAACTAATAAAAAATGGCAACCTCATTCTCCACTTCCAGAAAGAGCTTTCAGAAATAAATCGCTGTCCGCTGAAAACACGCCAAGAGTGTACCCATCCCGTAAGAGTGACGAACCACAAAAGCCTAGTTTCAAACTAACTTGCTATAATTGTGGAAAAGAAGGTCATACATCTAAGTTATGTACCAAAAATCGGATACCAAGAAGTGCTTCTGCAACAGCACAAAACAACTTAATACAAACACAAGCACCCCTTACAGAAAAAGAAAAACCAGAAGTGCTAACTGCCAAAATCTCTATTCCTGTTTCAAAGTCAGTGGACGTGTCTAGAAACATAGATGAATTAAAACTTGTCAAAGTTAAATGTGGAGATATTATTCTAAATGGAATCGTAGACACGGGAGCACAAATTTCAGTAGTCCGTGAGAAATTGGTTGACAACATACCTTGCGAAGGAGAAAGTAAAATAGAGATATCTTCTGCTTTTGGTGAAAACGAAATTACTCCACTAAAGATTTTCCAGATGAAAATTGACGATGATTTTCACGGTAGAGTGTCCATTACGTGTGCTGTTTCAAAAAAGCTAGTTACCGATTTGCTATTGAGTTCTTCAGCTTATGA
Organism: Stegodyphus dumicola; assembly: GCF_044657685.1. Taxonomy (NCBI): domain Eukaryota; kingdom Metazoa; phylum Arthropoda; class Arachnida; order Araneae; family Eresidae; genus Stegodyphus; species Stegodyphus dumicola. The sequence continues at coordinate 46,442,113 of NC_140779.1, forward strand.
AACACTCTGTGGGAATATCGAACTGTTTAACTGTGATCGTTATTGGGATGCACCCCCCTTAGAGTACAAAGAGACAGATGATAAACCGTTACCAGTTGAAGAAAATACTACAAATTTGGCTGTTGTTAATCAGCTTTCCCAAGAAAACATAGAGTCTCGGAAAACAACGAATAGAGTAAGACTAGAATTCAAGACACATCAAGAACAAGACGAAAATCTGAAAAAAATGCTTTGAATGGGCAAATAAAAATCAAAATTCATATACTTTCGATGATGGCATATTACTTCATTCCGAATATATCTGTGGTGAAAACATTAAGCAAGTTGTGTTACCTTTAGAAAAATGAAGGGAAGTCCTAAGAATGGCACACGAAATCCCTCTTGCCGGCCACCTCGGTGAGAAAAAGACAATTCAACGAATCAAGTACTCATTCTTTTGGCTACTATTAAGAAAAATGTTAAAAAATTCTATGAAAGTTGTAAAGAATGCCAATTGAGGAGAACAGTTACGTAAAAAGATCGAATCCCAATTCAACCTATTGTTAGACCGGAAACACCCTTTGAAGTATGGAGCGTGGATTGTATCGGGCCATTAGAACTTCCATCCAGGAGAGGTCATCGGTTTGTGATATGTGCAGTTGACCTATGCACCAGATGGGCAGAAGCCACCCCCGTCAAAGACATAAGTGCGAAAACAACATGCAACGTTTTGATGAGGCTTTTTACTCAAACTGGATTTCCAAAAGTGATTTGTTCCGACCAGGGAACTAATTTCACAGCCAAACTCACCCGAGCCTTTGAGAACTTACTTGGTGTGTCTCCACGATTCTCCACTCCAGGTCACCCCGAGAGTATGGGTGCTGTCGAGCGGTGGAATAGAACCTTAAAAGAGATGATGAACAAAAATATCCAAGAACATGGCAGAAATTGGGATTTGCATCTTCCCTATCTCCTGTTTGCCTACAGAGAAGTGCCACATAGCACCACTGGTTTGTCTCCCTTCCAGATGGTATATGGAAGAATACCACCAGGACCATTATCTTTGCTGAAAGAGATATGGATAGGTGAACGTAGCATTCCAGTAACAGCTTCCCGTTCAATTGAAAATTATCTACAGGATCTTTTAGAAAAATTAAGAAAAGCTCATGACATTGCATTAGCAAATTCCAAAATATCTCAAAAAGAGTACACTTCAAGATACAATTTACGTTCTCAAGAAAAGACTTTCAATGTTGGGGACAAAGTCCTCGTGTTAATGCCATCATCATCACATAAATTGCTCAACACGTGGCAAGGACCAGCTACCGTGATCAAACTTACCAGGCCACACTCTGCCAAAATCGAAATGGAAAACGGAAGTATTAGAGAACTCCATGTAAATAAGTTAAGGCCTTATATTGCTCGTGTAGATCACGTTGGTATCATTTTTGACCAAGATGAAGAGTTTCGAGATATCCACTATGCACCAGGAGATCTTATGAATAAATCTGCTGATGATATCTGGACCTATTTACAAAATTTGAAAGGTGACTTAAAATATTACCAACGGGAAGGACTATTTAAAGTACTAAAATATTATGTAGATGTTTTCAGTAGCAAACCTGGTCAAGCCAATGTTGATGGTCATGACATCAAGGTTACAGAAGAATGTAATCCAAAAAGATTGAGGCCCTACCGTGTTCCTGTTTCACTTCAAGAGGAAGTCGATCGTCAAGTTAAAGAACTGTTAGAATGGGATCTTATAGAACCCAGTGACAGTGACTGGGCACATCCTATAGTATGTGTTGCAAAAAAGAATGGAGGCGTTAGACTGTGCATAGACTTCAGGCTTTTAAATAGCTTCACAATTCCGGACGCCTATCCGATGAAGATTGCTAAAGATTTACTATTCGAAATAGGGAAAGCCAAATTCATAACAGTTCTCAATTTAACCAAGGGATATTGGCAAATTCCTATGAAAGAAGAAGCTAAACCCTACACAGCATTTATCACTCATTCCAGCCATTACCAATGGAAAGTTCCCCCTTTCGGTTTGAAAAATGCTGGAAGTACCTTCCAAAAATCGATGGATAAGGTGCTTGCAAACCATAAGAACTACTGCCGTTCATATATTGATGATGTGGCAATATTTTCTGAAACTTGGGATGACCACCTCTATCACATCGACCAAGTGTTTCAGACACTGAGAAACGCAGGTCTAACCGCAAATCTAGAAAAGTGTGATTTCGGAAAGAGTCACGTGAAGTTTCTAGGACATGTAATAGGTTCTGGCACTCACTCTCCAGATCCTGAGGAGGTAGAAGTCATCAGAAATCTGTCTAAGCCTACCACTAAAAAAGAAGTCAGAAGTCTTTTAGGGCTAGCAAGCTACTATAGGGATTATATCCCAAATTTTTCTGAGATTGTTTTACCTCTAACAAAGCTTACAAAGAAGAATGTTCCAAATAATATTCCATGGGACTCTGAAAAAGAAGCAGCTTTCAACAAACTTAAAGAAGAGTTGATGCCATCTCTGCATACTCCGGACATCAGCAAGCCCTTTCAACTCTATACGGATGCATCTGCTTTCGCAATTGGAGCGTGTTTAGCTCAAAACGACGAACGTGGCAAAGAAATGCCCATAGCATTTTTCAGCAAGAAATTAACGCCCTGTCAACAACGATGGTCAACCATCGAACGAGAAGCATTTTGTGTCATCGAAGCCTTGAAAAATTTTGACACATGGATTTTCGGTGCCAAAGTGCAGATTGTGTCTGATCACAATCCCCTCACCTACTTGACCCAAAGCGCCCCTCATGGTGCTAAACTGTCTCGTTGGGCCTTAGCGTTACAACGGTATAACATGACTGTGACATACCGCAAAGGAAGTTCACATGGGAATGCTGATGCTTTGTCAAGGTTAGCTGTTAACTCTTTCTCTCTCAATGAACTCTGAGCAACATTGTCTCTACGGTGACGAATGTGCTTCTTGTAAGGGAACTTGTAAAGATCGTGACTTGTAAAGATCCTGACTTGTAAAGATCATGACTTATAAAGATCGTGACTTAAAGAGAACGTGAAATATAAATAATAGGACAAGAACTTGCATTTTACGGTGTGGCAACAAGAAGAGGATTCGGAAGATTTTTATATATATTTTTGTTTAGAGAGTTTAATGTTTTAATATTTTAATAGTTGTAAGAGTTTCAACTGTAGTAGTTAAGAGTTTAAAATTTTGATAGTTAAGAGCTGCAGTATTTATTTTTTTTTGGTTCTGTTTTAAAATTCAAATAAAAGTATTTTGTTCATTCTGAAAATTTAGCTTTATTCTTCCTACAAGATTCAATATTCATTATATTGAAATAAGGAGTGGATTTTTACTGGCGCAGTCGACAGGATCGGAGTTTCTCCGCATATAATTACGAACCAAAATAACTTAGGTGAGAGCTCAATTTACCTTGTAAACGTAAAATAATTAATTAAGATTATGAAAAGTTAATTATTATTTGCGTCATGGAATCTTAGTTTATTTAGTTGTCAAAGTAATGAATACGCCAGTGTTCAAATGTAATTTCGTTTGACTCGCCAGAGTAGGTGAACAACAACACATTAAGTATTGATTTCACTGATTGATTTTCATGCCGAATACAATTAAATTCATTGTGAATTATATTTAAATAGAAAAAGAAAAGAAAAAAAATTTAAATTTTATTATTATTATTATTATTATTATTATTATTTTTTATATAAAACTAAGAGTCTATTGGCTGAATAAAATCGAGACATGGCTTTTATGGGACGTGGGAAAAAAAAGGATTTGCTGGCTTTAGCTGCTGAATTAGAAATTCAAGTAGATCCAAGTATGAAAATCGTGGCGATAAAAAATGAATTAATTCAAAGTGATACATATGATGAAGCATTTGCTAAAGAAGTGTTTTTAACGATTATTGAAGAGAGGAAAAGAAAAGAAGAGATTGAGGAACAACGAAGGAAAGAAGAATTAGAAGCACAGCAGAAAAGAGCGCAAATGGAGTTTGAATTGAGGAAACTCGAAATTGAATCTCGTGTTCGACTAACACAAACTCCACCAACAAATGAAAATGGACATCATAATTTTGATTTAATTAAGCTTATTCCCAAATTCAATTTAAGACACGATGATATTGTGATTTATTTATCCTTATTTGAAAGACAAGCTAAAAGGACAAAGATTGATCCTAAAGATTGGGTTTCATGTTTATTGACTTTAATGCCATCTGAAATCATTCAATTAATTGGTAGGGAATCTGAAGAAAATTTTGAAGATTATGAGTACATTAAGGCCATTTTATTGAAGAGATTTAAATTAAATCCTGAAAGCTTTAGAAAAACATTTGTGATGCACCAAAAGAGCGCTGAAAAATCATGGAGAGATTTTTGCTACGAAATTACAAGTTATTTTGAAGAATGGATCAATGGTCTTGAAATCACAAATTTTGCCGCGTTAAAAGACTTGATTATTGCTGACCAAATTAAGAAAAGAGTACCCTATGAAGTAAGAGACCATCTTCTTGACGACTGGGCGAAGTTCGTTTCTCCAACCAAATTAACTGATAAACTTGACGAATATGACAGTATTCGTAATATCTCAAAACGGACTGGTGGTAATCCATCAGCAGACAGAACTAATAAAAAATGGCAACCTCATTCTCCACTTCCAGAAAGAGCTTTCAGAAATAAATCGCTGTCCGCTGAAAACACGCCAAGAGTGTACCCATCCCGTAAGAGTGACGAACCACAAAAGCCTAGTTTCAAACTAACTTGCTATAATTGTGGAAAAGAAGGTCATACATCTAAGTTATGTACCAAAAATCGGATACCAAGAAGTGCTTCTGCAACAGCACAAAACAACTTAATACAAACACAAGCACCCCTTACAGAAAAAGAAAAACCAGAAGTGCTAACTGCCAAAATCTCTATTCCTGTTTCAAAGTCAGTGGACGTGTCTAGAAACATAGATGAATTAAAACTTGTCAAAGTTAAATGTGGAGATATTATTCTAAATGGAATCGTAGACACGGGAGCACAAATTTCAGTAGTCCGTGAGAAATTGGTTGACAACATACCTTGCGAAGGAGAAAGTAAAATAGAGATATCTTCTGCTTTTGGTGAAAACGAAATTACTCCACTAAAGATTTTCCAGATGAAAATTGACGATGATTTTCACGGTAGAGTGTCCATTACGTGTGCTGTTTCAAAAAAGCTAGTTACCGATTTGCTATTGAGTTCTTCAGCTTATGAAACACTCTGTGGGAATATCGAATTGTTTAACTGTGATCGTTATTGGGATGCACCCCCCTTAGAGTACAAAGAGACAGATGATAAACCGTTACCAGTTGAAGAAAATACTACAAATTTGGCTGTTGTTAATCAGCTTTCCCAAGAAAACATAGAGTCTCGGAAAACAACGAATAGAGTAAGACTAGAATTCAAGACACATCAAGAACAAGACGAAAATCTGAAAAAAATGCTTTGAATGGGCAAATAAAAATCAAAATTCATATACTTTCGATGATGGCATATTACTTCATTCCGAATATATCTGTGGTGAAAACATTAAGCAAGTTGTGTTACCTTTAGAAAAAAGAAGGGAAGTCCTAAGAATGGCACACGAAATCCCTCTTGCCGGCCACCTCGGTGAGAAAAAGACAATTCAACGAATCAAGTACTCATTCTTTTGGCCTACTATTAAGAAAGATGTTAAAAAATTCTATGAAAGTTGTAAAGAATGCGAATTGAGGAGAACAGTTACGTACAAAGATCGAATCCCAATTCAACCTATTGTTAGACCGGAAACACCCTTTGAAGTATGGAGCGTGGATTGTATCGGGCCATTAGAACCTCCATCCAGGAGAGGTCATCGGTTTGTGATATGTGCAGTTGACCTATGCACCAGATGGGCAGAAGCCACCCCCGTCAAAGACATAAGTGCGAAAACAACATGCAACGTTTTGATGAGGCTTTTTACTCAAACTGGATTTCCAAAAGTGATTTGTTCCGACCAGGGAACTAATTTCACAGCCAAACTCACCCGAGCCTTTGAGAACTTACTTGGTGTGTCTCCACGATTCTCCACTCCAGGACACCCCGAGAGTATGGGTGCTGTCGAGCGGTGGAATAGAACCTTAAAAGAGATGATGAACAAAAATATCCAAGAACATGGCAGAAACTGGGATTTGCATCTTCCCTATCTCCTGTTTGCCTACAGAGAAGTGCCACATAGCACCACTGGTTTGTCTCCCTTCCAGATGGTATATGGAAGAATACCACCAGGACCATTATCTTTGCTGAAAGAGATATGGATAGGTGAACGTAGCATTCCAGTAACAGCTTCCCGTTCAATTGAAAATTATCTACAGGATCTTTTAGAAAAATTAAGAAAAGCTCATGACATTGCATTAGCAAATTCCAAAATATCTCAAGAAGAGTACACTTCAAGATACAATTTACGTTCTCAAGAAAAGACTTTCAATGTTGGGGACAAAGTCCTCGTGCTAATGCCATCATCATCACATAAATTGCTCAACACGTGGCAAGGACCAGCTACCGTGATCAAACTTACCAGGCCACACTCTGCCAAAATCGAAATGGAAAACGGAAGTATTAGAGAACTCCATGTAAATAAGTTAAGGCCTTATATTGCTCGTGTAGATCACGTTGGTATCATTTTTGACCAAGATGAAGAGTTTCGAGATATCCACTATGCACCAGGAGATCTTATGAATAAATCTGCTGATGATATCTGGACCTATTTACAAAATTTGAAAGGTGACTTAAAATATTACCAACGGGAAGGACTATTTAAAGTACTAAAATATTATGTAGATGTTTTCAGTAGCAAACCTGGTCAAGCCAATGTTGATGGTCATGACATCAAGGTTACAGAAGAATGTAATCCAAAAAGATTGAGGCCCTACCGTGTTCCTGTTTCACTTCAAGAGGAAGTCGATCGTCAAGTTAAAGAACTGTTAGAATGGGATCTTATAGAACCCAGTGACAGTGACTGGGCACATCCTATAGTATGTGTTGCAAAAAAGAATGGAGGCGTTAGACTGTGCATAGACTTCAGGCTTTTAAATAGCTTCACAATTCCGGACGCCTATCCGATGAAGATTGCTAAAGATTTACTATTCGAAATAGGGAAAGCCAAATTCATAACAGTTCTCAATTTAACCAAGGGATATTGGCAAATTCCTATGAAAGAAGAAGCTAAACCCTACACAGCATTTATCACTCATTCCAGCCATTACCAATGGAAAGTTCCCCCTTTCGGTTTGAAAAATGCTGGAAGTACCTTCCAAAAATCGATGGATAAGGTGCTTGCAAACCATAAGAACTACTGCCGTTCATATATTGATGATGTGGCAATATTTTCTGAAACTTGGGATGACCACCTCTATCACATCGACCAAGTGTTTCAGACACTGAGAAACGCAGGTCTAACCGCAAATCTAGAAAAGTGTGATTTCGGAAAGAGTCACGTGAAGTTTCTAGGACATGTAATAGGTTCTGGCACTCACTCTCCAGATCCTGAGGAGGTAGAAGTCATCAGAAATCTGTCTAAGCCTACCACTAAAAAAGAAGTCAGAAGTCTTTTAGGGCTAGCAAGCTACTATAGGGATTATATCCCAAATTTTTCTGAGATTGTTTTACCTCTAACAAAGCTTACAAAGAAGAATGTTCCAAATAATATTCCATGGGACTCTGAAAAAGAAGCAGCTTTCAACAAACTTAAAGAAGAGTTGATGCCATCTCTGCATACTCCGGACATCAGCAAGCCCTTTCAACTCTATACGGATGCATCTGCTTTCGCAATTGGAGCGTGTTTAGCTCAAAACGACGAACGTGGCAAAGAAATGCCCATAGCATTTTTCAGCAAGAAATTAACGCCCTGTCAACAACGATGGTCAACCATCGAACGAGAAGCATTTTGTGTCATCGAAGCCTTGAAAAATTTTGACACATGGATTTTCGGTGCCAAAGTGCAGATTGTGTCTGATCACAATCCCCTCACCTACTTGACCCAAAGCGCCCCTCATGGTGCTAAACTGTCTCGTTGGGCCTTAGCGTTACAACGGTATAACATGACTGTGACATACCGCAAAGGAAGTTCACATGGGAATGCTGATGCTTTGTCAAGGTTAGCTGTTAACTCTTTCTCTCTCAATGAACTCTGAGCAACATTGTCTCTACGGTGACGAATGTGCTTCTTGTAAGGGAACTTGTAAAGATCGTGACTTGTAAAGATCCTGACTTGTAAAGATCATGACTTATAAAGATCGTGACTTAAAGAGAACGTGAAATATAAATAATAGGACAAGAACTTGCATTTTACGGTGTGGCAACAAGAAGAGGATTCGGAAGATTTTTATATATATTTTTGTTTAGAGAGTTTAATGTTTTAATATTTTAATAGTTGTAAGAGTTTCAACTGTAGTAGTTAAGAGTTTAAAATTTTGATAGTTAAGAGCTGCAGTATTTATTTTTTTTTTTTGGTTCTGTTTTAAAATTCAAATAAAAGTATTTTGTTCATTCTGAAAATTTAGCTTTATTCTTCCTACAAGATTCAATATTCATTATATTGAAATAAGGAGTGGATTTTTACTGGCGCAGTCGACAGGATCGGAGTTTCTCCGCATATAATTACGAACCAAAATAACTTAGGTGAGAGCTCAATTTACCTTGTAAACGTAAAATAATTAATTAAGATTATGAAAAGTTAATTATTATTTCCGTCATGGAATCTTAGTTTATTTAGTTGTCAAAGTAATGAATACGCCAGTGTTCAAATGTAATTTCGTTTGACTCGCCAGAGTAGGTGAACAACAACACATTAAGTATTGATTTCACTGATTGATTTTCATGCCGAATACAATTAAATTCATTGTGAATTATATTTAAATAGAAAAAGAAAAGAAAAAAAAATTTAAATTTTATTATTATTATTATTATTATTATTATTATTTTTTTTTTTTATATAAAACTAAGAGTCTATTGGCTGAATAAAATCGAGACATGGCTTTTATGGGACGTGGGAAAAAAAAGGATTTGCTGGCTTTAGCTGCTGAATTAGAAATTCAAGTAGATCCAAGTATGAAAATCGTGGCGATAAAAAATGAATTAATTCAAAGTGATACATATGATGAAGCATTTGCTAAAGAAGTGTTTTTAACGATTATTGAAGAGAGGAAAAGAAAAGAAGAGATTGAGGAACAACGAAGGAAAGAAGAATTAGAAGCACAGCAGAAAAGAGCGCAAATGGAGTTTGAATTGAGGAAACTCGAAATTGAATCTCGTGTTCGACTAACACAAACTCCACCAACAAATGAAAATGGACATCATAATTTTGATTTAATTAAGCTTATTCCCAAATTCAATTTAAGACACGATGATATTGTGATTTATTTATCCTTATTTGAAAGACAAGCTAAAAGGACAAAGATTGATCCTAAAGATTGGGTTTCATGTTTATTGACTTTAATGCCATCTGAAATCATTCAATTAATTGGTAGGGAATCTGAAGAAAATTTTGAAGATTATGAGTACATTAAGGCCATTTTATTGAAGAGATTTAAATTAAATCCTGAAAGCTTTAGAAAAACATTTGTGATGCACCAAAAGAGCGCTGAAAAATCATGGAGAGATTTTTGCTACGAAATTACAAGTTATTTTGAAGAATGGATCAATGGTCTTGAAATCACAAATTTTGCCGCGTTAAAAGACTTGATTATTGCTGACCAAATTAAGAAAAGAGTACCCTATGAAGTAAGAGACCATCTTCTTGACGACTGGGCGAAGTTCGTTTCTCCAACCAAATTAACTGATAAACTTGACGAATATGACAGTATTCGTAATATCTCAAAACGGACTGGTGGTAATCCATCAGCAGACAGAACTAATAAAAAATGGCAACCTCATTCTCCACTTCCAGAAAGAGCTTTCAGAAATAAATCGCTGTCCGCTGAAAACACGCCAAGAGTGTACCCATCCCGTAAGAGTGACGAACCACAAAAGCCTAGTTTCAAACTAACTTGCTATAATTGTGGAAAAGAAGGTCATACATCTAAGTTATGTACCAAAAATCGGATACCAAGAAGTGCTTCTGCAACAGCACAAAACAACTTAATACAAACACAAGCACCCCTTACAGAAAAAGAAAAACCAGAAGTGCTAACTGCCAAAATCTCTATTCCTGTTTCAAAGTCAGTGGACGTGTCTAGAAACATAGATGAATTAAAACTTGTCAAAGTTAAATGTGGAGATATTATTCTAAATGGAATCGTAGACACGGGAGCACAAATTTCAGTAGTCCGTGAGAAATTGGTTGACAACATACCTTGCGAAGGAGAAAGTAAAATAGAGATATCTTCTGCTTTTGGTGAAAACGAAATTACTCCACTAAAGATTTTCCAGATGAAAATTGACGATGATTTTCACGGTAGAGTGTCCATTACGTGTGCTGTTTCAAAAAAGCTAGTTACCGATTTGCTATTGAGTTCTTCAGCTTATGAAACACTCTGTGGGAATATCGAATTGTTTAACTGTGATCGTTATTGGGATGCACCCCCCTTAGAGTACAAAGAGACAGATGATAAACCGTTACCAGTTGAAGAAAATACTACAAATTTGGCTGTTGTTAATCAGCTTTCCCAAGAAAACATAGAGTCTCGGAAAACAACGAATAGAGTAAGACTAGAATTCAAGACACATCAAGAACAAGACGAAAATCTGAAAAAAATGCTTTGAATGGGCAAATAAAAATCAAAATTCATATACTTTCGATGATGGCATATTACTTCATTCCGAATATATCTGTGGTGAAAACATTAAGCAAGTTGTGTTACCTTTAGAAAAAAGAAGGGAAGTCCTAAGAATGGCACACGAAATCCCTCTTGCCGGCCACCTCGGTGAGAAAAAGACAATTCAACGAATCAAGTACTCATTCTTTTGGCCTACTATTAAGAAAGATGTTAAAAAATTCTATGAAAGTTGTAAAGAATGCGAATTGAGGAGAACAGTTACGTACAAAGATCGAATCCCAATTCAACCTATTGTTAGACCGGAAACACCCTTTGAAGTATGGAGCGTGGATTGTATCGGGCCATTAGAACCTCCATCCAGGAGAGGTCATCGGTTTGTGATATGTGCAGTTGACCTATGCACCAGATGGGCAGAAGCCACCCCCGTCAAAGACATAAGTGCGAAAACAACATGCAACGTTTTGATGAGGCTTTTTACTCAAACTGGATTTCCAAAAGTGATTTGTTCCGACCAGGGAACTAATTTCACAGCCAAACTCACCCGAGCCTTTGAGAACTTACTTGGTGTGTCTCCACGATTCTCCACTCCAGGACACCCCGAGAGTATGGGTGCTGTCGAGCGGTGGAATAGAACCTTAAAAGAGATGATGAACAAAAATATCCAAGAACATGGCAGAAACTGGGATTTGCATCTTCCCTATCTCCTGTTTGCCTACAGAGAAGTGCCACATAGCACCACTGGTTTGTCTCCCTTCCAGATGGTATATGGAAGAATACCACCAGGACCATTATCTTTGCTGAAAGAGATATGGATAGGTGAACGTAGCATTCCAGTAACAGCTTCCCGTTCAATTGAAAATTATCTACAGGATCTTTTAGAAAAATTAAGAAAAGCTCATGACATTGCATTAGCAAATTCCAAAATATCTCAAGAAGAGTACACTTCAAGATACAATTTACGTTCTCAAGAAAAGACTTTCAATGTTGGGGACAAAGTCCTCGTGCTAATGCCATCATCATCACATAAATTGCTCAACACGTGGCAAGGACCAGCTACCGTGATCAAACTTACCAGGCCACACTCTGCCAAAATCGAAATGGAAAACGGAAGTATTAGAGAACTCCATGTAAATAAGTTAAGGCCTTATATTGCTCGTGTAGATCACGTTGGTATCATTTTTGACCAAGATGAAGAGTTTCGAGATATCCACTATGCACCAGGAGATCTTATGAATAAATCTGCTGATGATATCTGGACCTATTTACAAAATTTGAAAGGTGACTTAAAATATTACCAACGGGAAGGACTATTTAAAGTACTAAAATATTATGTAGATGTTTTCAGTAGCAAACCTGGTCAAGCCAATGTTGATGGTCATGACATCAAGGTTACAGAAGAATGTAATCCAAAAAGATTGAGGCCCTACCGTGTTCCTGTTTCACTTCAAGAGGAAGTCGATCGTCAAGTTAAAGAACTGTTAGAATGGGATCTTATAGAACCCAGTGACAGTGACTGGGCACATCCTATAGTATGTGTTGCAAAAAAGAATGGAGGCGTTAGACTGTGCATAGACTTCAGGCTTTTAAATAGCTTCACAATTCCGGACGCCTATCCGATGAAGATTGCTAAAGATTTACTATTCGAAATAGGGAAAGCCAAATTCATAACAGTTCTCAATTTAACCAAGGGATATTGGCAAATTCCTATGAAAGAAGAAGCTAAACCTTACACAGCATTTATCACTCATTCCAGCCATTACCAATGGAAAGTTCCCCCTTTCGGTTTGAAAAATGCTGGAAGTACCTTCCAAAAATCGATGGATAAGGTGCTTGCAAACCATAAGAACTACTGCCGTTCATATATTGATGATGTGGCAATATTTTCTGAAACTTGGGATGACCACCTCTATCACATCGACCAAGTGTTTCAGACACTGAGAAACGCAGGTCTAACCGCAAATCTAGAAAAGTGTGATTTCGGAAAGAGTCACGTGAAGTTTCTAGGACATGTAATAGGTTCTGGCACTCACTCTCCAGATCCTGAGGAGGTAGAAGTCATCAGAAATCTGTCTAAGCCTACCACTAAAAAAGAAGTCAGAAGTCTTTTAGGGCTAGCAAGCTACTATAGGGATTATATCCCAAATTTTTCTGAGATTGTTTTACCTCTAACAAAGCTTACAAAGAAGAATGTTCCAAATAATATTCCATGGGACTCTGAAAAAGAAGCAGCTTTCAACAAACTTAAAGAAGAGTTGATGCCATCTCTGCATACTCCGGACATCAGCAAGCCCTTTCAACTCTATACGGATGCATCTGCTTTCGCAATTGGAGCGTGTTTAGCTCAAAACGACGAACGTGGCAAAGAAATGCCCATAGCATTTTTCAGCAAGAAATTAACGCCCTGTCAACAACGATGGTCAACCATCGAACGAGAAGCATTTTGTGTCATCGAAGCCTTGAAAAAATTTGACACATGGATTTTCGGTGCCAAAGTGCAGATTGTGTCTGATCACAATCCCCTCACCTACTTGACCCAAAGCGCCCCTCATGGTGCTAAACTGTCTCGTTGGGCCTTAGCGTTACAACGGTATAACATGACTGTGACATACCGCAAAGGAAGTTCACATGGGAATGCTGATGCTTTGTCAAGGTTAGCTGTTAACTCTTTCTCTCTCAATGAACTCTGAGCAACATTGTCTCTACGGTGACGAATGTGCTTCTTGTGGGGGAACTTGTAAAGATCGTGACTTGTAAAGATCCTGACTTGTAAAGATCATGACTTATAAAGATCGTGACTTAAAGAGAACGTGAAATATAAATAATAGGACAAGAACTTGCATTTTACGGTGTGGCAACAAGAAGAGGATTCGGAAGATTTTTATATATATTTTTGTTTAGAGAGTTTAATGTTTTAATATTTTAATAGTTGTAAGAGTTTCAACTGTAGTAGTTAAGAGTTTAAAATTTTGATAGTTAAGAGCTGCAGTATTTATTTTTTTGGTTCAGTTTTAAAATTCAAATAAAAGTATTTTGTTCATTCTGAAAATTTAGCTTTAATCTTCCTATAAGATTCAATATTCATTATATTGAAATAAGGAGTGGATTTTTACTTGCACAAACTAGATGACAGTAATTAATCCATAGAGCACTAGGAAAAGGTTTCCTCTGACGCTAGGCATTTTACACCAACTAGTGGAAATAACTCTTTTGAAGGCGACACAGTACCAGTGAAAGAAACCAACATTTAAGGAATTTCAAATATAATACCGGATTCTGACGATAAAATCAGTAATGTTGACGAACATTAGAATAATTTAAGTGATGAAACTGGCTATACCGAAACACACTACGAACTAAAGGATTCAGGTCAAGAATCGCTTTTATATATGGTTTTAAATATCTACAAAGAAAAAGGATTGTGCGAAAGGGAAGACAAAGACTCTTATTAAAACGAATGTTGGGAAAACTTAAGACAGCTTGTAAGGATCTTAAGTTTTACTAACGTTTATTTTATTTTAAATCTTTACTATCACTTCTTATTTTCTACTTCCGGCCAGAATTATAAGCGTGAAGGAGTTTATGCAAAGTTGTCTGGCGAACGCCAAGTATTTAAGTGTGGCCTTTTTGCCAAGCAGAAGAGAGGAAGCCGTGAGTTCGAAGCAGGCCGCTTACCTTAGAAGTTACGCAGTTGCTACTTTGCCTTCCAGGCCAGAAGTTTTAATCCTCTTGATAAATTAAACGTATTGTAGTGTTCACAGTCTCTGTGCTACATACGCTTCCTGTTATTATAAGGCCAATCTTATTCTAAAGTTAAATTAGAGTTTAGTTTTATTTTGATATCTTTTAAGTTAGACCCCGAGTGGAGGGTCATTGTATTCCGAAGTACGGAAGTCATTGTATATAAAGAAAAAATAAAGGGTTTTGTATACCCTTCGTCTGTATCCTGTCTACTTACTACAATTAGTGAACATAGCTTTAGTAAGCTCTCTGTTCTAGTCAGGTCATTGTATGTTTCCGAAGAAGGATAGAAGAAACATTGAACCTGATAGTGGCGCCCGACGAAGAATAACCATGGCCGAGTTTCAAGAAGAACCTGTGCTGCCTGCAGAAACAGCTCAGAATCCAGAAATGCCAGCTGCCGCCCTGGAAGGATTTGGGTATATTGTCCAGACCATGCGCGCTTCGATGAAACCAGAAGCAACGTTTAATGGAAACTCACAGGTAACCAGTTTTTTGGAAAAATTGGATGACCACTTCATGCTCTACCCCGTGCACGAGTTTCAAAAAGTTACCTTAGCTACCAGCGCTTTGAGGGGCCAAGCGCTTAACTGGTTCAAATGTATCGGCAGAAGTCTCTTGGGTCAAGCAGGAAGTCCCACCTATACCTACGAAAATTTCAAGACTGCCCTACTAAAAGCCTTCCCTGTTGTAAGGGATCGTGCGAAATTAGAAACAGAACTTTTCAGTATATATCAACAAAGAATGGAAAACATCTCGAGTTTTATTTTAAGAAAAATTCACGTTTTCAAGCTCTTGTATGGAAACCGTCCGGATCCTGAAATAATTCAAGTGATTTTGCCGAGGTTACTACCCCAAGTGCAAGACTTTATTGAATTGAGAAATCCGACTACACTGGAAAAATTATTTGAGCTAGCAATCCAGTTTGAAAGTAGAAGAACGGCGGACGTCGAAAGAAGACGCCAATATCAACAGCGAAACCAATTTGGTACGCCAAGACTACAGCAAACTCAAGCACATGGCTACGGAGAAAAAGCGAATCAGTGGGCAAGGAAACCCGAGCATTCAAAAACAGCCGGCGAACGTCGACAGTTCAATAGCAACCCAGGAAAAAAGTCTCAAGGCCAGTGGAGAAAGAAGGAAAGCACCGAAAGAAAAAATAATTTAAACTAAAACGGATTTCTGCTGACGAGAGAGTGCGGAAATCCGAAGGCCACGAAAACCCCTCTTCCTACAAGTTAAATACAGTAATGGTGAAAAATTTAACTCTTCCGAAGATTGAAGTCTTGGTAAATAATATCCCGGCCACCGCACTCCTGGATACCGGCGCGCAGTGTTCCTGTGTGGCAGAAGTCTTTTTTAGAAAGTATTTTCGCAAATACCGCATATATAATGCGGATAATACAACAGTATTAGCGGCGCAAGGAGAACAATGTAAGTGCGTAGGTAAAGTACCTTTGTACATCCGTATAAAGGACGAACAAGTAAAGGTGATGTATTTTATAGTAAAGAATTTGCAAGCACACTTAATACTAGGAATAGACTTTCTTTCAGACGCACAAGCTACACTGGATTTTAACGAAGCGTCTCTTAAGCTGACGATGAAACCAGTGCGTGTAGAAAAGGTTGAACCGCCGAGGTTAAATCTTGACCACTTGCCTAATGACGAGCAAGATAGAATCCGACAAGTGGTAAGTGAATTTGCTTCCTTATTTAGTGATATTCCAGGATTTACCCAGGTTACTAACCATAGTATTGACACCGGAGATGCATTGCCGGTTCGTCAAAAACCATACCGGTATGATAAGAATAAGGAAAAAATTATAGAATGGCATATTACCGATATGCTACGTAAAAAGATCGTAACGCCTATCTCAAGTAGTTATGCTAGTCCGGTGGTTTTATGTAAGAAAAATAATGATTATCCTTTGGAGCATCCAAAAAGGTGGAGATTCGCTATTGATTACCGTAAATTAAATTCCATAACGAAATATCCGGTATATCCGTTACCAATTATAGAAGAAATTTTAAGGAACATAAAATCAACCAAATTTATGACGACTTTAGACTTAACGAATGGTTATTTTCAAATAGGGATCAGGCCTGAGGACGTGCCTAAGACTGCTTTTATAACCAAGTCTGGCACTTATGCATTTTTGCGAATGCCGTTTGGCCTTTCAGGCGCCCCAGCAACATTTCAGCGATGCATGGACATTGTGTTAAGACCTGTTCTCGGAAAGTCCACATTTATCTATTTAGACGATATCATTATTACTAGTGATAATCTAGACCAACATGTACAGGATTTAAGACAGGTGTTTTCTTTATTAAATGAGGCCGGTCTAAAAGTTAATGTCGAAAAGTGCAAATTTGCAGCCCCTGAATTAAAATATTTAGGTTACAAAATATCGCAAAAAGGGATCGAGACAGATGAATCAAAAATAATCGCTGTACAAAAGTATCCGACTCCAAACACGGCAAAGAAGCTCTCTTCTTTTCTAGGACTTTGTTCATATTATAGGTCCTTTATAAAAGATTTTGCGGCTATCGCTGAGCCATTGTTAAAATTAAAAAGGAAAAAGGCAAGATTCTCGTGGACGGCCGAAGCCAATAGTGCTTTCAAAAAATTAAAACAAGCATTAACGCAAGCCCCTGTGTTGAAATTTCCTGAAAAGGATGAAAATTTAGAAATTTCAGCGGATGCTTCGGATTATGCGGTAGGAGCGGTACTTTCGCAAAATCAGCAGCCAGTGGCATTTTTTAGCCGAACTTTAAATCAAACACAAAGAAACTATTCCGCGACCGAGAGAGAGGCACTTGCAGTTCTGTTAGCAGTGCAAAAGTTCCGAGTCTATTTTGGAAAGGCGCCGATAACAGTATATTCTGATCATGCGGCGGTAACTAGATTGTACTCTGGAAAAAATTTATCCCCAAGGTTAATAAGATGGGCACTCAAGCTGCAAGAATATAATCTGGTAATCAAGCATACCCCCGGAAAGGAAAATATCGTAGCAGATGCCCTGTCACGAATTAAATTAGACGAACAGGGTAATACCGTAAAAGTTGCAATGCTGACAGCGTGTACAATAAATTCCCGAGAAACTGTAATAACCGAACTGGGTAAGGATCCTGAGTTTGGAAGTATTTATGAGTATTTGAAGGATCCTGAAAATTTTAGCCACCAAGATATTGTGGCGATAAGAAATAGGGCGGCCCATTACGAACTAATAGATGGTCTATTATTTTATACAAAAACTACGAATTCCAACAACGAATTTCGACCTGTTATCCCAGCTAGTCTTAGATTAAATATCCTGCAAGAGCTCCATGACAGCCCTTTAGCTTCTCATGCTGGTATTCGAAAAACTACTCAACGCGTACGCGAGGCAGTCTACTTTCCTGAACTGCAAAAGTTAACAAGGGCGTATGTCCAGTCCTGCCCAACATGTCAAGCCGTTAATTATATTAATTTCCGCCCGGCCGGGTTTCTAAATAGTATTAAATCCGAATTTCCAAATAAAATAATCGGCATCGATTTATTGGGCCCTTTCCCAAAAAGTCAGTTAAACAAAAGTCGCTATCTCCTTGTTATAGTTGATCATTTTAGTAAATGGACCGAAATTGTTCCCTTAAAACGAGCCTCCGCGAAATTAGTTACCGATTCTATTTTAAATAAATATATTTTAAAATACGGGGCGCCCCTAAAAGTTATATCGGATAATGGTCCTCAATTTGTAAGTAATATATTTGAAGACATGTGCCAAAAACTGGGCATACGTCATTTAAAAATGGTCCCGTATCGGCTGCAATCAAATATAGCGGAACGGGTCAACAGAAATATAGTGAAAATTATCCGTAGTTATGTTAAAAATTTTCATAAAAGCTGGGATAACTATGTCAATGAATTTGCTTTCGCCCTTAGGACCGCAAAACATGATACAACGGGAAAAACTCCTGCTGAGTTATTTCTAGGCAGAAAGGTTATAACACCGTTAGATAAACTATTTTACGTGCAACAAAGAGCCCCAGAATTTAAAATGGGTGATATAGAAAAACTAATAAAAGAAGCAAAAAAGAATACGGAAGTAGCACAAAGAAAACAAAAATTGTATTATGACTTGAAACGACGGGGAGTAACTTATAAAGTAGGGGATGAAGTACTAAAAATTAAGCATTCACTTTCTTCAGCACCAGAAGATAAAACTGCCAAATTTTTTCCACGCTTTGAAGGACCACATGTTATAGAAAAAATAACTCACGCTGTTGTAGTGTTAAAGGCAAGAAATGGTGAAACCTGTTCCGCAAACATTGACCAGATAAAACCATTCTATGACCGTAATAAAATGCAAATCTTTTCAGATCTTTTGCAGGATCCGGTACGGCAGACACCGCAGGTACAAGTTCCAGAGGTGGGAAAACGACAAGTACAAGGGCAAGCCAATGAGAGACAGGAGCAAGTGAAAAGAAAATTGCCCCGCGGAAAAATTGAAGGTACAAAGAAAAAGAAGCCGTTCCACCGTCCAAAAAACAGAGTTCACGAACACCCCCAGAATGAAGAAGGGAGAAGGACGACGTATGTGGAAAAGACCGGGAGAAAGGACGGCAACTATAACCCGGCTGTGAAACGGAAGATTGACTCATCCGACAGAACTCTCCGCAGCAAAAGTCGCCGAACTGCGGAAGGGCCATCAGCGGCGGAGGAAAAAGTACAAGAAAAATTTGAACGGCCAACAACGAGGTCCAAGCAGGATCACGACAGAAGTTTCCCGGTTCCACCAAGACCAGCTGCCTTCAAACGGCCAAGACCACAAGCAGAGGACAGAAGGAAGATGTTCAAGGGTGGCCGTAGTGGTGAAAAACGGAAGCTTCCAGAGGAAAGCACTGAAGGGCGAGCCCGTACAAGAAGGAGGATCAACCAAGCTACTATCTCCTATACCTTTAAAGACTGGGCCCAGAAAAGGATGTCTGAATATTACAAAGATAAGTAAAATTTTATGTTACTTTACAAACTTAAGTTAATCTTTCATTCTTACTGCAAGTGGCAGATTTCAAGAAGTTTTACCTCATGCGAGGTCTACCTTTATCGCCAAAAGGGCGAGAAATGAGTTGTGACCGATTTTCTTATTATGTTTTTCAATTTCTCGCGCGTAAAACTAAAGTTGATGTATAATAGCGTTGTGTAAAGACTTAAATATTGTAAAAAGTTATTGTATAAATTTTATTTAAAACATTCTAACAAGAAAGAAGTTTTAGTCTGAAAGACTTTTTGAAATGTAGTATTATTTCAATGTAGAAAGAATTGGCACTTGCTTTGAAAAGAATAGAAGTTAACAATGTACTACTAATGTATGTTTTCAAATGTGTAAAATTAACGGCATCTTGATATGTTCTTGTATACATGTGAACTGTTATTTTGAATGTTTAGAAATACCGTGATAGGGTAAAAGTGAAAGTAATGTTAAAAAATTTGTTATTCGTGTGACTGTAAAGATTAAATCATGGTGAATATGTGTTAAAGGTTGAATGATGTAGATAGGCTCTCTGACGCTACACTTTAGAGTTAGCCACTTTCAGAATAGTACCTCAGGGTCTAGAGTTGAAATTAGGGTGTGTTAAGAGGTCTCGTATGTTGAATTTTAACACGTTAGTGTTTTGATTGTAGGAGGAAGTGTTGAACACATAGACAGAAACACATTCGTGTTTGGTGTTTTTACAACACATGTCAGAGAGCACGGGGAGAGATAATTAAAATAGTCATGAATGAAATAAGAATGTTAAGAAAAGTATATTCTATATGTTATTTTCAATGTCATTCTGTAACATTTCATTAAACTAGTTTTCCTTCCAGATCTCTGGAAGGAACCAGAATTGAATAAAGCTCCTGTTTAGATGCAGTACAGATGAAAAAGAAAAAAGATTGTTGTATATTCCGGGAGCTGCTATTGTAACAAATTTCTTTCTTTTAAAATTTTCTAGTTTCTAGCTAAGTTATGACTGTAAAAGGTTGGCCTCGCGTTAGTTTCTAGAGCTAAAAGTTTTCAACAAGGTCGTTTTAGACCTCAGTTTCAAACTAATTAACTCTGGCGGGAAGTATGTAAGGATCTTAAGTTTTACTAACGTTTATTTTATTTTAAATCTTTACTATCACTTCTTATTTTCTACTTCCGGCCAGAATTATAAGCGTGAAGGAGTTTATGCAAAGTTGTCTGGCGAACGCCAAGTATTTAAGTGTGGCCTTTTTGCCAAGCAGAAGAGAGGAAGCCGTGAGTTCGAAGCAGGCCGCTTACCTTAGAAGTTACGCAGTTGCTACTTTGCCTTCCAGGCCAGAGGTTTTAATCCTCTTGATAAATTAAACGTATTGTAGTGTTCACAGTCTCTGTGCTACATACGCTTCCTGTTATTATAAGGCCAATCTTATTCTAAAGTTAAATTAGAGTTTAGTTTTATTTTGATATCTTTTAAGTTAGACCCCGAGTGGAGGGTCATTGTATTCCGAAGTACGGAAGTCATTGTATATAAAGAAAAAATAAAGGGTTTTGTATACCCTTCGTCTGTATCCTGTCTGCTTACTACAATTAGTGAACATAGCTTTAGTAAGCTCTCTGTTCTAGTCAGGTCATTGTATGTTTCCGAAGAAGGATAGAAGAAACATTGAACCTGATAAGCTCTTCTAGACCCCAAAGACGATCCTCTTGAAGTTTCCTTGTCAACGCGTTAAGGAAAGAATACGCTGAACGAAAATTAAAAGATCAAGGACAAAATAACACTAATCTTTCTGTCGAAGAGTCTGCGCAACAACCTGAAACTGAACTACTAACAACAGAACATAACAGAAATCTGTCAACTAATTTAGCCGACCTTTGGACAAAATACTTTGGAACGGATTCCTCTGATACTAGTCAGTTTACACCAAAGAATGGAAATAAGTGCTTTGGAAGAAATACAGGAACTATGAAAGAAAGCTTCACTTACGGAATTTCAAATATAATGACGATACGATTAATTTCATGATTCTGACGATAATTTTGTGAGCGGTGGCGAGCATGAGAATAATTTAAGTGACAGAACTGGCTATACCGAAACACACTACGAATTAAACTATTCAGATCAAAAATCGCTCTTAAATACGGAAAAGGTCAAAACACGTGTTCTAAAACCCGAAAGCGATTCTCTTCACGATTTCCTTGTCAAGGCGTTAGCGAATGAATACCCTGAACGAAAATTAAAAGAGAATCAAGAACAAAATAACACGGAACATTCCGCCGACGAATCTGCGCAACAATCTAAAATTGAACAACAGAATACAACGGATTCCTTTCAAATGATTATCGTGCTTATCATGTTAACTCTCTTGTTAGAAAAAATAATGTCATTCGTAAAGCAATAGAAGGGCATACACCTATACTTCTTTCTCTATATAATATCACTGGCATGTATATTAGATATTGCAGTGGAATTTAGTTCAAGAAATGAAATGACTTTTTTACTGCCTTAGTCAGTTTTGTAATGCATGAGTCACCATTAAACTGGAAAAAGCAAACGAAAACCTAAATTGAAGAAATGTATTGAAAAATATTTTCTTTGCATAAAATGCGAATTGATGTACAGTTTAAAATTTAAATATAGTTTCTCAAATGTAAATATAATTCGGCGACAAATACGATCTTAATTATACTGCTGTAGATCTAGTTAACATAGATAGCAAAAGGAATACAAATGCAAAAATATATGAGAGCATTGTCCGTTCTAATGCTATCAATACTTAATATTATTACAAAAACTGTTTCCCTGTGACGAATGTTCAAAGACATTCAATCAGAATTTGTAAGAAATATTTTTCAAAATTAGAAAGATTTCGGAATAAAAACATATTTTAAGATTAGTTAGAGAATGTTTCTCACTTAGTATTCGTGTGCCTTGTTCTGTAGAATAGAGAAGTATTCATTTCATTTAAATTTGACTTTAAGTAAGACATATACAGGGTTTTCATTATTTATCATTGGATCTCTACCATCTTCTTACTTATGTAGAAAAACAATTTAAACAGTTATAAGCATATATAATTGCGAAATATATATTTAAAAATACGCAGATCAATAATGTACGGGAATATTTTAAACACGAAAATACACTTCTACAATTATAACATCTTGGTTCCTTACTCTTACTAGGTATAGCCGCGTGCTTTATTTTCTGTGTTGGTAATTGAATAACTCTTAGGCTTTGAATCTCTAGCATGAATTTTCTCATAAATTTTTAATTTCTCTAGTTCAGAAATTGTTTTACACTCATGCAAAATAATTTTGTTCCTACTTTGATCAGGTATTCTATTAATTACATAATCAATAATGGATGAATCATCAACAGAACTACTACTGGCTATTTCGCGCATTGCTATTAAATTCTGAGAAATGAATTCACCAGGTTTTAAAATGTCTTTTTTGTAACTCGTTATGAGCCCACCAGCGGCCGAGCGGTAAAGTCGCTGAACACTGGTAGTTCGGTCCGAGGTTCGAATCCCGCGAACGGGCTGGCTGCATGGGCGTTTTCGTGGTTTTCCCCATGTGTAACGTGTATATGAGCCAGTTTCCCTTAGAAAGTCCTCTAAGAGGAGGGACGAAGGCATCCCTCCTCTTAGGCAGATAGCCCTCGAGGCTTTGCCATAACCACACACACACACACACACACACACAGTAACTCGTTATGAAATTATGCACAATTTATTTTAGAAAAAAATTCAGACAGAAGATTTTCTTTAACATGTCCCATGACACAATATCTTTCAGAGACCAAATAAATACTTTAGTAGAACCAGTACGCAGTTTTTTGGTAAACACAATCTTTTTAAATTCATATAATCTAAATAATTTAAAAGATCCTTCTAGATCGCGAATGAAAGATTCCTCTGGATATGTATAAAGTCTATTTAATTCCGAAACATTTTCTAAAATGTCACGGATATGTAATGGCATATTACTAGGCTTCGTAACATTTTCGTCTATTGAATTATTTACGAGAGATGATTCTGACTTAACGGTATTAACATCATCATCGTTATCAGAATCGTGAACACTTTCGTTTCCGAATAACTCGTCATCGTCATCAATTTCGCGTTGTAAAAGCTTAAAATTCCAAAGATTTCAATATAAAATTACAGTTTTTATCAGCATTAAACTCATAATTACGGTGTAATAAATTACACACAGAAATGAAATCGCTTGCAGTAAAAGCCTGAAGTAATTTTTGTTTCGTTTCCACATCAAAATCCAAGGAGGTTAGAATAGAAGGAGGGAGGGTTCGCAGTTTCCTCCACTATCGGGGAATGAAACTCCACGGAACAAGCGGCGTCCATGTTTGTTACTTCAAAACATTGCAATACGGTAGTGAAACGTACGTGTTTGTAAGCTGTTTTATGCATGAATTTTCCAGTAAAAAATATGTTAAATTTATAATGAAATGCTTCGCTATTGTTAGTTTTTTGTTTTAAAGTTATAAAGATGGTATCTGTAATTTACTAAGTACAGAAAATCATTAAGAAATATTTCGAAATCTAAATGCACGTGTATAACATTAAAGCCTTTAAAAATTATGTTTCTGTATAATTTCAAGAATTTATTTAGGTTTTATTAGCAACTTCTCGGGTATACTTTCCAATTGTTTCTTTAAGAAGTGATATTTCTGATTTATTCGCAATATTATTATAATTTATTAAAGAATCAGTTTTACCTGAAATTAATAGCAGATAATTATCTCAAAAAGTGGTAAAATGTTGATTTTTTTTTAAATGAAAGTTTTAAATAGATTCTTTTCACAACCAACAACCTTATATCAACAAGAAAATAAATATTAATAAAATAAAACAGATTTATGTGATTTCAATGATTTCAGTTTATGCCCGTTTCATATTTATGAATCTCAAAGAAATTACCTTGAATTAAGCTGAATTACAGAAGTATGCCTATAAAAAGTTTTGGATATATCTTTTCACATGTTCAATTGTGTACATATTTTACTTACGTTTATCGCTATACTGCCCAGAAATTTGTAAGCTTATGCAAAAACATTTTAACAACAGAACAGTTTATCTTATCAAATGCACAAATTATATTCGTAACAGTTCACAAAACTTAAGAATGAATAATAATTAATACATAAAGAAAAGCGTTGCTTTATTTAACACCTTTACAATTCATAAAAATAGTAACAATTGATTTCTTACTTTTCATGAATATTATAAAACGAATTATCTAAGCGTTCAAATTATACAGTTTAAATCCTAGCATATATCATTGTATGTTAAGGAACGAAGATACCAGGTGTAAGCAAAAACATTAAAATGTATTTAACATGTTTCGATTATTATTAAGTCTTTTTTGTCACATCTGGAAAGAAAAAAACATGACATTGTAATATTTTTAACATATTTATGAAATTACATAAAAAAAGACAATCAATAACTTAAGAGTGAACAGTAATCCCAGGAATATTTTTCGAAAATTTATTTGTGCATCCATATGCAATATAAGCTGACATGCTTAAAAGAAAAGGGGGGGGGGAATGTTACAATTACAGACTTCCTTGCACAAGTCACAGCGATAACAGTAACATGGCCGCCAAGCTTCACCGTTTGAGTTGAACCTTCCCTCCTTCTATTTTAACCTCCTTGTCAAAATCAGATGGAAAACCAGAAAATGCAGGCAATTTTGTTCTATTTTTCCTATCAGTAGTTCTTAATATATCCTAAAGTTCCAAATATAATTTAATGAAATGTTTTACAGACCTTGTAGGACCAGTACTTAAAGAATAAAAAATTCAAGTGATAGAATCATGTGTAGTCATTTTCACTATTCTTACAAGCATTAATATCCAAGTAAATACGTTCGAAACAAACTTACTCGTTCCTAAGTCGTAATCTTTCATTCATTGTCGTGATTCATTCCTTATCTTAGGCTCATTCCGAACTGAGCCTCCAAAATATGTAGAGTTTTACTTTGGCGTCTGAGTCACTTCATAAAATGGCTAAAACTTTCTTAAGTCTAGGAAAATTATATTCACCAGGCCAACTGACATTTTAACTTGAACATTTAATGAAGATTATCAACTATTTTACACACTATTGAAAATGGGAAAAAGGAGCATAAATATTTACAGGAAATTTGTCACAGTAAATAAAAATGAAAAGTTCTGTCAGCTTTGTAATATCGTACAACTTCTATTAATGCGTCTTAAACATCTTTTGTTGTCATAGAGGCCTCGTCTGCGTTTTTTAACGGCAATCAGACCATTTGTCGGTTGTGAAAGATGACATCTCACATTATTCACTTTGTAATCAGATTGATTTAAATAAAAATGCATTGAATTCCTGATATGTATAATTAAAATCATTAAAAAAAGTACAGAACAGCGTTATACATTTTTTCACTTATCAAATATACAGAAGATATATAACGTTTCCATTGTTAAAGATTGTACAATTAATAATATCGTTATTTAAACTTAACTACTACTTTCACCTATGGTTTTCAACTTATGTTTTTATTATTACTTTTCTTTTGTGCTGAATGGCAACAATCATTATTGTTATTAAGAAATATGATTTCGTTTTTACATAGCGTTTAGAACGCAGTATTCTTGGCTTATTTTGATGTTGTTTATTTTAGCAAAGCTAATTTAAGGCTGCATTTTTACTGAATAAATAGTTGTTTCATTCATCTGGAGAACTTGTAGTTCATTTGGGTGATTTGAAAGGCGTCCTTAACTTTTTGTTTGCAGTTGTTCTTTACACTTGTGTTAATCCAAAACAACATTTTCTAGACTGTGTTCAGCAGACAGTCACTAGGTGTCCCGAGAAAAATTATGAAGCTGAAATTAAAATTTATTTTACAAAAGATTTCGGCATAAAACAAAAATTTAAAGAAATACTGTTAAATGAATTTTAGATACGTTTCTCAGAAGAATATCCGAACTTATCAAAACTTACATACACGTATTTTACTTTCTTTTGTGAAAACGTATTTGCGCGAGATAAGTTTTTCACATTACGTTGCAATAGAATCCAAATATAGAAATAGATTTCATGTGAAATTTCATGGTTCTGACATTGTGCCTGACATTAAAAGAATTTGTAACTTGACAGCTCAAACACATCTGAATTACAGAAAACTAAATATTGTTTTTTATATTATTCGTTTTATTTATTTACTTTTATATGCCATTATTCATAAAATTAAAAATTGTTTCTTTTATATGGATGATATAAAAATTGGAATAAATGCTTATTTTATTTATCTCATATATCTGTGCTATCATTTATTATAATTAAAAACTCAAATTTACTCTAGTGGTCCTTAAAAGTCGTCAAATTTAAAGAATGCTTTGTGAACATAAAAGTTTGCAAACATTGGTCTGTATGTACATTCCTGTGATACCCTATAAAATGTTTCGCTATTTACGCGGGCAATCTCTATTGATAAACTCTATATACTGATAAATCATATTAATTACTTCCTTGTGCGAAATAAAGGAAACATTGTCATCACAAAAAATTACAAGTATCATAATCAACAAAAATACCCATTTTGTTCGCTATCGAATGCAATTTAACGATGCTTTTGCGTGAAATCTGTACGTAAGGACAGAATAAAAACCTCTTTTTCCCCAAACGAATTACAAAACTGATTTAAAATGGGTTCAGAAGATATTTTTCTTTGGCATCTGTACGTACGTACTTATGTATGCAAACTCAAAACCGAGTAGCCTCAGAACGTTAAAATTTTGTATATAGGACTGCTATAACATGTAGTTGTTCACCTCCCTTTTTGGATCCAATGGGCCGCACCAAAAGTATACACACACATATATATATATATCCACTTTGTTACTCGACTCGGTGAGCTCATTTTTTTTTTATTCTTATGTGTTGATAAATTGTGCATTTTTGCTTTACAAATAATTGAATTATATTGTTCATATCTTCCGGCTAAGGTTTTTATGCCTTTAGTTAGTCTGCATGCAACAGTTGTAGAATTATCGACAATTTGTTTGTTATTAAACAATAAGTCGCACTTAAACAACAAGTTGTTTAAACCTAACCTATATTTTTTTTACCACAGCAGCCATACTTGTTTAAATGCGAAACTTAGCAGAACAGTGAATTAAGTCTGTTTCTGCACCTTCAGTATCTTTTTGCCGAGTGGGACCAAAACGAAACTTTTAGTTCTGTGCGCTTAAAGGTCTGCCTTGTTGCCTGCTGACCGAATTGCTTGTTTTTGCGTAGAAACGCTAATTTCAATCGTCAATTTTTAAAATTGTTTTAACTGTATTTGGTGTTTTATAATTTTCTATATCCTTCATTAATGAAGATATTTTGAGGTTTTATATATTTTTGCCTTGCCGCGAAGTGAGAACTGAATTAATGGAATGAGAAATCTAACTCTAATAAAATTCGAGGACATAAGTTTAAACGAAATGCAGCAAAAATGCGTACAATTTAATATTCCTTACAAAGAAGTCATGTGGTGTTCCCATCAGATTTTTTTTTTAAAGAGCTCTTTTGAGCGGCTCTCGAGTGCTTTGCCATAATTAAATAAACCAAACCATACCAACCCTCCCCCCTCCACCTACCGAATGTTAATTCCTACACCAGTCTGAGGTGTCTTATTGCGTCATTACTTCTCCCATCATCATATAGAACTTCGAAATGCTTCTGAAAGAAAGGAAAACAACTTCCAGACAAACAGTTAAAAACGCGAATCTATGAGCAGTATAATTGAAATGTACTTTTTGCTAATACAAATAGAAATGAACTGAGAGGGAGATAAAAAATGACAATGATGTAAAACATGCATAAATGTAAAATATGTGTAAACGAGAAATTTATAAAAGTGCTTTCTTCTATTAACGCATTACTTTTTCTTCTACTTCTTGTACTCATTAAATTTTGAACGAAACGAAAAGTATTGAAACATTTCTGTTTCACTTTAGTTGAAGCAACTTATCTTTTACCAACAACTTAAAAAAAAGAAAAAAAAATATACTGCATGTAGCTAACCACAATGTAGATAGCAGATATCTAACCACAATGAAATACATTAACGAGGTTCTGTAGAAAAATGTGACTGGAATGTAGGAAATATGAAATTAATGAAAGTGCTAAAAAAATCTAGCATTTATTTTTGAAGCGATGAATGATAGATATTAGAGATATGGTTGTTTCTGTATTGAATCAGTATTTCACGTGCCGGGTTAAATTCTCAAAACGGAAGGAGGCGTCATGGCGTGGAATCGGTGCATTGTGTTCAAAGGCAAGATAAATTCCCAACATTTGTCAAAGAGTAATTCTTAATATATACACATTACTGGGCGGATCTGTATTAAAAGAACCGTGAATAGAAATCAATATTTGAAATTTCTTAAGGAAAATGTGCTTAACGTTGTTGTAGATGTTTCCATTTAGAGATGGTGAGCGGTGCCCTAAGCCTAAATATGTACTTTTTGGGAAAATAAAATTTAAGTTTATCATAGTCACGCATTAGCTAAGGCATGATTCTCATTTAAAATTTACACTCAGTCGTAAATAAAGGAAAAAAGCGTAATTTGAAACAGTGTATATTTTTATAAGACGCATTTATCAATAAGAATTAAGAGATGCGAAGCATAAAAATGGAAAAAAAATTATTTTGTACTATTTACGTAACGTATGACGTTAGAAATATCTTTTATTAATTAAAGAAAAGCTGGAAATGTTCATAAACATCCTCAGTTTGCTATGTTATAAATTAGATATATTTAAATTTTTATCAATCAAGTAACATATTAATTATATAAATAAGTAACATTAGAATTTAAAATGTTAAGAAATACGCTTATTCTAAGTGCTTAGTTTATTAATGAATAATAAAACAAATTACATTTAAAAGATAAATTAAAAGTCTTACGTTTCGCCAAATACCAGAAATTTGAGAATCGGCTATATAAGACTGCAATTATATGGTATACTGGCAGTACTTCCGAAGGCACGTAAATATAAAATGCTTGTTCTAAGTGGGCTGTTCAACGATGTGGTTGAAGAGCTATTTCAAAAGTTTACAAGTACCTCAGCCAAATGTAGTATAATAACCTTAAAGTTCCCCCGAAAATATTTCGGAATACTGACATTTAGCCTAGACAGATCCCTCAGTAATAAATTTCCAAATGAAAAGAATCCTGAAATGCAATTTTTTATGGGACAAGTAGATGGATCGGCGTCTAAGTGGTTAAAGGGAAGAAAGTTTTGACGAAAAGCTCGGGGTTGTATGTTAGACATTTTTATTCTACATTTTCTCTATACTTCTTTCTTGAGTTTTTGAAGTATGATTGTATCTGTTGATTTTATTTTGGCAAAACATGATTTTACATATTAACAAAAAATAGCATACCTCCTTCAATTTATTTAAAAAGAATTGTATATAAGCTTACATATACACCAACACATGTAAGTATATCGGAGCCAGTATCTGTTCTTTATTCTAATTTACCAACTGTTCTTAGAGCCTCAAGAAGCCGCATCGGGAGCTCATAAAACACAGATACATGCTGAAGCAAGGCCAGCATGTGTGCATTCCACTATGTACTATAGTAAATACCGTCATGCCTTGCTATCTGTTAAGCTTCCGTCAGAATATTGAAAGAGAACAACATCCTCGGAGAAGCCATTCGAGAGATTTCTTCTCCTCTTCCCTTAGATAACCTCTCCAGAGGATTTCGGCTCGTAGTTTTGAGCACACTATTGTACGTTTACAAAGATCCATGTCTTCTCCGGTATTCAAACTCGGCCCTTCGGTACAGCTGTCAGCATCACTACTACCCATACCATCTGCGCGACTCTCACAGAACACATGTATAGGTTGAAACAAGGCCGGCACCTGTGCATACATGTAGGCATATTAGGTAACGCCAGGCTTTGATAGCTGCCAAATGTCAGTCCCAATTGGATTTCCTCTGAACACCCGGGGGCGGTCAGAGGATCTCTCACTCCTCTTCATCTACTACCAATTTCACGAGGGGATTTCCTATCGCTATGTATTTCGAGGGCCTCCTTGCCATACAGACACCATACGGTTACAAAAATCCATGCATTCTCCGAGATTCCAACTCGCGCCCTTCAGTAAGGCAGTCAGCATCCCCAATTACTCTCCAGTAAAATGAATTAAATTAGCTCTACCGGACATGACCTAACTGCGGCTCGCTAACCGCATGCTGCTCTCAGACACTTAACTGCTATTCGTAATCTGCATAAAGCTTTTTGACCTCTTGAATAGAACTCTCCTGCAACGAACAGCAGTTTTGCTTTTGAAATGCATTTGCATTTTGAAACAGAAATCGTACAATGCTACTCTATGAATCACAATGTATAATTTATTTCCTTAATCAGTTGTATGTGTAATAATTTAATCGATTTCAAACTATTCGCTGTTCGCTAGTCGTCACAATGACAAATAAAATGGAAAATAATCGCGTGTCTGCGAATTATTAAAATGGCCACAGTATTTCTACAGTAGGTAATGATCATTGGGACATCAAAAGCAAATACGAGGGACATTTATAAAAGAATGTACACTATTCGCCTATCTTAGGTTAATTTTACTTCAGGCAGAGTTTTTTCTTACAGTCCTTCTACGCAGCCCCCTAATCACGAAAGATTGCCATCCCTTTGGAGGGTCTACATTTCTTTCAGTCTCTCATTGGCTTGAGTACGTTATATCATATTGATAGTGAGTATATCATATTATATCATATCATGTTATATCATAGTGAGTATATCATATTGCTTGCCATTAAGTCATTCCGCGTTTGCCTGTATTTTCTGTAATATTTCTGATGCTGTAGCTGTTCCAAAATTGCACTAAAATAGGTGAAACTTGTCTTGTTATAGCTTTTATGGTTTCCCAAAAGATGCTTGACCATCAGATGATTCAACAATCCGGTATCTCGTGGAAGAAATGTTAGTTGGACATTTTCATTTAAATCACAACAAGACATAGGGCACTACCTAACATCAATAAAATCTTAAAAACTAGTCCATTTTCTCAGCAATAACGTTCTGGTTTTAGGGAGAAAATAGTTGGTAAACCAAATAAAGCTTTTGTGACCCACTCTTTCTTATTTGACAACAGTATTGAAAAACTATTTTTTGATAAATTTGTAAGAACTTCAGTTTTTTTTTTTTTTTTTTTTGTCAGGTACCAGATCATTTGCTTTCTTTTAAAATATCTTGCTGCATTTCTTAATAATAGTGTAAATGCAGAACAGTGCTTCTTTTTTATCTAATCACAGTGTTAACGTCGGTGTGTTCTTTATTCCTTTAAGCGATAACTGTCATAATCCTAGAACGAACAATCTGAACATTAGTACATACATATACAAATAAAAAGCGAGAAAAACTGGAATGTGCATTTTATCGCATGACTTTAAAATTTTATAACATAAAACGATCAAAAACAGATTTGACTGTTCAAAAGGCGGGGAGATCATTAATGTGCTAGAAAACTCTTTAGCATACTAAGTTCTTATAGTTCCTTTTCAGTTTGCTCAGCTAAAATTTAGTTTGTTTTGAAACTTTCAAACCGGACTATAGTGAATTCGGACTGACTGAAATCGAATTACGCAAGGTATTACTGTACTTAGGTTTGATATCTGTATATTTGTTTTAGTCTTAATTGTATGAGGAAAACTAAATTACAGTCTTAAGCGAATTTCCGAAAACGTTGAAAACTCGTTTTAAAACAACTTTCTTTCTTAAATAATATATTATATATATATATATATATATATATATATATATATATATGACATTTTTCATTAGCCTTCCATGAAAGCATCCCTCCTCTTAAGCAGCTTTCCTTTGCTTCGCCATATTCAAATTAACCAAAAAATTTCAATAAAAGTTCAAAATCGACAAAAAAAAAAAAAAAAAAAAAAAAAAATGTAAATAAGAATGAAAATAAAAATAAATTAAAAAAAATTTTAAAAGTAATTTAAAAATCCTTTCTTGAATATTATTCTTTTTGTAGCTTGCACTCTTATTCTTTCCAAAGGAAAAATAAATTACTGGATTTATTTTTCAAATTATTTCTCTATGTTTTACCCAAAGTTCGTTTATCGCATTGTACTTGCAAAACCCAGTACGATTTCTTCGTTATATTTCAGGTTACTTCTATAAAACCAGTCAATAATTGTAAACTTGTGTGAGAAGCAGAAGAAAATGCTTTTTTTGATATTGTTTTAGAAAAAAAAATATTCAGTTGCATCTTACAATAGTTTCAAATTCGTATATCGAGGGAACAAACTTTCTTGAAAATAGATTAGCAGAAGCAAGAATTAATGATTTTTACGTAATTACACTAAAATTCTCATAATTTATTTCAGTTTCTTTCCGTTCAAAACATGTTTCAATCCTTTCAAAACGATGTAACTACGGAATTATGGCTCTTGGAAAATCTAAGTGTGGCTTTTGAAATTCCTGAATCCTCAAATTATTATGAAGATTGTTTAGTCCTGCTATATGCAATAAACCTTCTCGTTGCTGCCACCGTCTATAAATTACCACCACAGAAAGTTATCAGCATTTCTAAGAAAATGAATAAACATGGTGTAATGTATTTTGCAGTAATTTACAAAACAGACAATCTTCTTAGTAGAACATAAATTTATTTCTAGTTCTCGGTGATAGACAAATTTTATACAATTCTTAAGTGGCAAAATTTTAATACTACTTCTAGCTGTAAAATCTTCAGAATACTAAATCTTTTTAAAACAATATCTCTCGTTGCTGAGTAACGGTTTGATATAAATATGGCGTTGCCACTTCAACAATAATATATTTATTTATTAAATAACAAGATATTACAACTTCTCCCCCTCCAGATAAACTTTAATTTATATTTTTATAAATTAAAGTTTACTTTTTTTTTTTTTCCAAAACAACAATATCAGCACAATACAGAATTGAAATACAAGATATAACATAATAAGATACACTGAGGAAGAGAGGAAGGAACAAAATATTTTTTTTATCTACATAGAGAAACAAATTATTTAATCCGGCCAGGGAGTACGACTTAATGCGTCTACATTTTTATGGTTTTTACCACTTCGATGAACGATCGTGTAATTGTAGGGTTGTAGTACCAGTGCCCATCTCATAAGTCGTGGATTTAGACTCACATTATTTTTGAGCCAAACTAAGGGATTATGATCGGTCATGATGAGGAATTTAGTATGCCCGTCTAAATAACATTGAAGTTTCTTTACAGCAAATATTATGGCGGCGCATTCCTTTTCTGTGGTACAGTGCCGCATTCCTTTTCAGTTTCTGTAAACTTCTTACTGAGGTATAATACTGGATGTTCATTGTCTCGTTCATCTTTTTGAGCTAAAATGACACCCATACCAGAGTTTGACGCATCAGTTTGCAAAATAAACTCCTTATTGAAATCAGGTGCATGTAGTATAGGCCTTTGAGACAGTTTCTCCTTTAGCTCTTCAAATGCTTTTGTGCACTCTTCTGTCCAATTTATTTTCCCTTTCTTTAAGTTTCCTTTCAAAGTTTCTGTTAAAGGTGCTGCGATAGATGAGAACATGGGAGTGTAATGATTATAATATCCCGCTAACCCTAAAAATGCTCTGACTTGACTTTGTGTGGATGGCACTGGAAAATCAAGAATAACTTTTACTTTCACTTCACTTGGCATTCTTATACCACGACCTACAATATGTCCTAGATATTTTACTCTATCTTGAGCAAATTTACATTTTATTGGTTTAATAGTTAAACCAGCGTCCTTTATTTTGGACAAAACGGCTTTCAGGTGACTTAGATGTTCTTCCCAGGTGTTTGAAAAGATTGCCACGTCATCTAAATATGGAACAGCAAAGTTTTCACAACCGTGAAGGATTTCGGCCATCATTTTACTAAATGGAAATGGTGCATTTTTAAGTCCGAAAGGCATCCGTAGAGGTCTAAATGTGCCAAAACTTATAACAAAAGTGGCTAATCTTTGAGCATTAGGTGTTAAAGGTATTTGCCAGTATCCCTTTGTTAAATCCAAAAGAGTTATATATTTTGCGCCTGCTACCGTTTCTACTCGTTGTTCGGTGTTAGGCAAGGGGAAGAATTGTGTTTTAGTCAATTTATTCAATTTTCTATAGTCGATACAAGGTCTTGGATCCCTCCCTGCTACTTCTACTAAAATCGTAGGAGAAGTGTAATCTGAATCTCCTATTTCAATTATTTTATGCTGAAGCATTTTATCGATTTCTGTTTTTAATATATCCGTTTGTCTAGGAGACATTCTGTATGATTTACAGTGGATTGGGGTGTTTTCTGTCAATTGAATATCATGCGTTATTAAATGAGTTTTTCCAGGTTTATTAGAAAAGATTTTTGAAAACTTCAGCAGCATATCATGCAATTCTTGAATCTGTTGTTCATTTAGCTTATCACTTAAGGAGCTGTTTTCTTTGATGTCCTCAAAATCGAACAATGTTGGTTAAGAGTCAATTGTTGGGAAATTTTCCTCCATAACATCAATTTCAGACTGATCTTCTGTAATCATAAGGTTAACCGATTCTGCTCGTCTATGATAGGGTTTTAGCATGTTAACATGGTAGACTTGGTTAAAGTCATTTTTTTCTTCGAAACTCACAACATAATTAGTTTCGGATAATTTCTTCTCAACCTTCCCAGGACCTTTCCATTCAACTGCTAGTCTGTTTGGTTTATTCGTTGATACAACTAATACTAAATCCCCTTCAGAGAATTCTCTTTTTATAGCTTTACGATCGTACCACACCTTTCTTTTGGTTTGCATTTCCAGCATTTTATCTGTAGCCAGCTCTTTGCATCTTTTTAACCGATTTATCAATTGAAAAACGTATTCAACAACATTATTTCCTTCGTCTTCAGGATTCATCCATTGTTCATATAATAATGTTACAGGTGTTCTAAGATGTCGACCATATACTAATTCTGCAGGTGTAAATCCCGTACTCTTGTGCGTTATTGTTCTTAAAGCAAATAGAGCTGCGGGAACTTGCTTGTCCCACTCAGGGGCTGCTTCGATACATAAAACTTTTAAAATTCATTTGATTGTTCGGTGAAATATTTCAACAGGGTTGCTCTGCGGATGGTGTACTGAGCTTCTAGTTACTTTTATTCCAAATTTTTCTACAAATTCTATGGCTAGATTGCTCATAAAGGAGGTACCTTGATCAGTTTGTATTTCTTTCGAGAAACCCATTCTATTAAATATTTGTAACATGGCTTCAATTACTGACGTTGTGCCAATATTAGGAACAGGTACAGCATCCGGATATTTTGAAGCTAAACAAATAGCTGTAATTAAATATCTATTGCCATTCGGTGTTATTGGTAAAGGACCGCATGCGTCAAAGTTAATTTTTGAAAATACTTTTGCAATAATTGGTCAAAGGTGCTTTGGCTTTATCATTAGATTTTCCCACTCTTTGACATGGATCGCAAGTTTTAACATACTTTTCTATTTCTTTATAGCAATTAGGCCAGTAAAAGTATCTTGTTAATCTATCTTTAGTTTTGACGACGCCTAAATGTCCAGATGTGCTATCATGACATAATGACTTTATTTGATCCCTATATTTTTCAGGAATAACAATTAATTCCCTTTCATTTCCATTTTTATCTATTTTCCTTTTTACCAACAATCCATTTTCTTTTACTTTGAAATCATGTGTCTTGCTGGAATTTTCATTTTTAGCTTCGTTAAGCAATGATGCTAGATCTCTGCTTTGATGCTGAGATTCAATTAATTCCTTTGAATTAACATTAATCACTTTCTTAAGCTCCTTGTCTTCCTCATCAGGTTGAGGTAAAATATCTTCGTCAGTTTCAATAAACTTCAGTTCTTCTAGTTTCTCCATTTCAATTTCTCTGCTTCGATCATCTTCATGAGATCTTTTTACTTGAGATCGTGTCAAAACTGCATTTATTTTTTCTAAATTTAAGAATGATTTACTTTTGAACATTTGAGCAGTTTTGTTACCCAATACATATCTGCCTGGATCATTTGTAACAACAGCTGCCTTTGTCTTTATATGACCAAGTTCGCAATTAATTTCAACTTCCGCTAACGGTAGACGGTTACAGCCGAAAACATCGCGGCAAAAACATTGCAGACGAAAACGTCGCGGAGAAAACAACGCAAGGAGAAAACGTCGTGCTACAAAATATCGTGGGCGAAAACATCGCAAAGAAAAAACATCGCAGTTCTAAAACGTCGTGGTACAAAACATCGACGTCGAAAATAAAGCGGTTCAAAAACTTTGCAGTTTAAAAACATCGTCGTCGAAAATATCGTGATAAAAAATAAAGTATCTACAAATCATCGCATGACGATAACATCGCAGACATACTTTTTTCAGGTTTTAATAATTGTAAATGGATATTCCCGTAATGATTTGTGAGCGCAAGATGGAAAGAAGGATAATTTTTATTTTCATATTTTTTATTAATTAATAAATTTTTTGCTGAGAAAATAAAAAGGACACTTAAGCATAGAAAATTAATGCAACTTATAGCACTTAATAGACTTTTAAACCGACATAGTTAACTAACAAAGACCATTAATAAATCGTTTTTTATGAAGTTTTTACTGGTAATTTTTCATGAAAACTATAATCTATAAGTTGCATTTAATTTTCTATGCTTAAGTTTTCTTCTTACTTTTTCAGCAAAAATTTATTAGTTAATAAAAAAATGTGAAAGTAAAAATTCTCCTTCTTAACATCTTGCGCTCACAAACCATTATGGGAATATCCATTTACAATTATTAAAACCTGAAAAAAGTATGTTTGCGATGTTATCGTCATGCGATGATTTGAAGATACTTTATTTTTTACCACGATATTTTCGACGACAATGTTTTTAAACTGCGAAGTTTTTGAACCGCTTTATTTTCGACGGCGATATTTTGTACCGCGATGTTTTAGAACTGCGATGTTCTCTCTTTGCGATGTTTTCGCCCACGATGTTTTGTAGCACGACGTTTTCTCCTTGCGTTGTTTTCTCCGCGACGTTTTCGTCCGCGATGTTTTTGCCGCGATGTTATCGGCGGACACCCGGTAGACACACTAAATGGTCATTTAAAAGATATTGTACCCAGACATGTTCTCCAGTCATTTTTGCGTTATCTATGTATTTCCGAGAAATAACATCAACAGTGGCTCCTGTGTCTCGAAGAATAGGCATTTCATGCCCATTAACTAAACCGTTAATTGTATATGTCTCTAACAAATCATCATTCGAAGATACGCAATTTACCTTTTCATTTGGTTTTAAGCGAGGACACTGAGGCTTAAAATGTTCGTATGATCCACACTCGAAACAACGTGGTCGATACCTTTTGTCATATAAATTTTCTTGTTTCTTGTTTTGAAATTGACTTCTTTGTCGGTGATCTTTCTGGTATTTTGAATCGTCCAGAATTTATCAGAATGCTTAAAATGAGGCGGATGCTCTATTTTTTTCACAAAATTATCACAACGCGGTTTAAATGATCCTTTGTTAATTTTCTCAGTCTGATTGACAGAAAATTTCGGTTTTATTGTTTTCCTCACATCTTCAAAATCTTTAAAATGTTCTTTGAAATCAGGAGAGGTACTTTTTTTATTTGATCAACCAGCATGAGATCTTTTAGCTGTTCAAAAGTTTTAATGTTTAATCCGTTAAGCCATCCTTCTAAATAATTCTTTAATTCATAGTAGAAATCATACCAAGTAC
The DNA here is from genome assembly GCF_044657685.1 of Stegodyphus dumicola. NCBI lineage: Eukaryota > Metazoa > Arthropoda > Arachnida > Araneae > Eresidae > Stegodyphus > Stegodyphus dumicola. Next base: position 46,480,423 of record NC_140779.1, read on the forward strand.
TTTCAGTAGATTTTTGGTGTTTATTAAATAGTTGTCGAAATTTTTCCGAACTTAATTTAAATCGTTGTAACAGTAAAGTTTTTACATATTCATACTTTTTCGCGTCCTCTTCTGGTTCTCTAACAATAAGCTGAACAATGTCGGGAGGCAGCAATGAAATAAGTTGAGTCACTTGATTTTCAGCAGGTATATTCATTATTTTAGCTTGACGCTCAAATAACACCAGAAATAAACTTATTTCATCTTCTTTAGGGTTGAAACGTGGCATGACATCGTGAATTCTGATTTTTAAAGGCTGCTGAGGTAACTGCGTAGTTTCTGCCGGCTGTGCTGTGGCAGCCATAGCTTCCAGCTGAAGTTTCTGTAGCTCAAAGGCTCTAATTCGCTCTTCTCTTTCAAGCTCTTCTTTTCTTTCTTCTCTTTCGCGTTCCCTTTCTCTTTCTTCTCTTTTGCGTTCTTCTCTTCTTTCTCTTTCTTCTCTTTCGCGTTCTTTTTCTCTTTCTTCCCTTTCGCGTTCCTTTTCTCTTTCTTCTCTTTCGCGTTCTTCTCTTCTTTCTCTTTCTTCTCTTTCGCGTTCCTTTTCTCTTTCTCTTTGTTCTCTTTCGCATTCTTCTTTTCGTTCCCTTTCTTCTCTAATTGCAGCCAGTAGTTCTCGAGTAAACTCCTCATCATAATCGGGACTTTCAGTAATCAGTTTATGCAACTGAGCAATCTTAAATTCAGGTTTCACAGTTAAACCTAACTCTTCTGCTAGTACTTTTAAATCCTGTTTTTTTTTTTTTTTTTTACTCCTAGCTAAGAATGACATGTTGACACAAGTTACTTTTAATAGGCTTCCTTTTGAAATTCAATCTAAAAGCTCGTACTTGTATTAAAAATATATAATTTCTGGCGAGATTTCATTTCTCGAATACGAAATTCACACTAACCAATTGGAGAGAATTATTTAAACAACTTTGCCAGGTTGGCACAAAATAATTTAATACTACGTCGGGTTGACGTTTTAACTCACTATTCACAAGCCTCGTTAGATATAACTATATAAACACCTTTGCCAGTTAGGCAATACAATGGAATTTTACCAACGTCAGTTTGACGATTTTACTATCTATCTCCACGCCTGGTTGGTGATAACAAAAACAATTTTTGCCAGTTTGGCAATACAACTTTTAGAATATACAATCTGTAATACGTCGGGATGACGTTACTATCTACCACACGCCTGGATGGCGAGAACTTAGACTTTGCCAATTTAGCAGTATAATTAAATCACACTACGTCAGTTTGACGTTATTACTTATTTTCACGCGCCTGCTTGGCAACAAATTCAAAAACTCAGCTAGCAGTTCTTTTTTATATATATATATATATATATATAAACGCCGGGATGGCTTACACATATCAATTACCAACATAAAAATTCAATACAAACAAAAGTAAAGCATAAATAATAATTTTAAAATACTTCTTTACCACAAATATCAATTATAAATTTAAGCTGAATATTTTTAGTGTCAGTTATTTTAAACAAAATCTTACACGATAAACTATAATTCTGAAACAAAGTATTAAAATTCAATAAAAGCTTTTTTAAGAAAACTAAAAGTTAATCTTATCTTCAGAGATCACCAGTATCCTGTTTTTGACAATTTTTTTTCTCGGACGCAAGTTATAGAAGCACAGAAGATAACCTTAATGATCCGCTTCAAATCTGGCTTTAAAACAGCAGACTTCTTACATCCATTTCTCCTTGAAATAAACAAACTCGGCAATTGGTATTAGCAAACGTGTTCTAAAAAATTCAGCAAATTTCTGGGATTAGGAGACCAGCATCATCGAATTGATAATTGCACTCCTAATTTCCAGTATCTCGGTGGAACCTCCAATTTATTAAAGACTGTAATGTATTTTGCAGTAATTTACAAAACAGACAATCTTCTTAGTAGAACATAAATTTTATTTTTAGTTCTCGGTGATAGACAAATTTTATACAATTCTTAAGTGGCAAAATTTTAATACTACTCCTAGCTGTAAAATCTTCAGAATACTAAATATTTTTAAAACAATATCTCTCGTTGCTGAGTAACGGTTTGATATAAATATGGCGTTGCTACTTCAACAATAATTATATTTATTTATTAAATAACAAGATATTACAATGGGTATTAAATACCAAACCTTTAAAAGGTCACTAAGAATTCATAGCATAGAGTTCCTTGTATAAAGGGTTCCCTTCATATTGGTGTGGAATTATTTGTACAAGCAACATCTTTTTACAAAAACGTAACCGTGAGCTACCGATTTGGAAAGTTTGCAACGACTTTAGAGTAACATTGCAGAAGTTAAAATTCTTGTTTTAAAAAAAGTAGCAAGCGGAATTTTAGAACATTTTTATATTTAGTTTAGAGAGGCATGCGGTTTACACGTAACGTTTATATTGACAATGGGAAATTCGGACTGTTTTATAATGTATAATAGTTTCTCCAAAATTAAATTTATACTGAAAAATTTCAAAACGGTTTCTGATTTCAGTAATTATAATTACATTTATCAGTATTATAAATCTATAACTTTTTATTAGCCCAAAGGACGTCAGCCCAGAAGGGCTATTAATTTTGTTTTGGCATTTTGCGTTGGTTCACTATAAATGACGTTTCACTTTTCAAATTGTTGCCCTCAAATGCCTTGCATTATATTTAAAGAAATTAAATAATGAAGAATCTGAATGAATGTATATATGTCTATTGCAATGTGAAATAAATAACGGTACCTAGAGACATCGAATTTTGAATAACATAGCCCTCCACTCGAATATGGGCATCAGGAAGCTCGAATTTGGGATTTGGGAGTTTGTTTTGTTATCTATTTCATATTTTGTAAAACTCTGAAGAATGTTTTATTAACAAACTTGACGATTTCAAAGCGAGCAATGGTAACACTGGACGGGAAGAAAAAAAAAAAATTATCTCCAGTGCGCGAGACTGTATTGGAAATTCTAAAGATATGCTCTTTTTAAATTATTTTGTGATATTGCTGTTGAATTAAATTTTGTGGTTTAAGTGCAAAGAACATGATATTGAATATATAAAGGTAACACAAACGTTAAAAAAAAAAAAAAAAAAAAAAAACGCCCCTTTGAGCGTAATATAAATTTGAAAGCTTTCAGATTTATTTATTTATTTTTTTTTTCTTTAAGATTGTGCTGATATAGCATTAACGACTTAAAAAGTTTTAAATAGAATACTTTCAAATCTTTCACAAAGCAAACATACATTCATTTTTTACCACCAAAATTATGCATTAATGCATAATTTTTCCCCTTATCTCTATTACGCAATTTCATTAACACTTAAAAGCAGATATTATTATGCAAAGAAAATCACGTCCTAGCAAAATAGGAAATGTTGCCAAATCACGCGCTATAATCTTCGGTTACATTTTTGTCTTTATTCTAAAGTATATATATCATAAGGATTATATACAGATGAATAACTTCTATTATTAAAAAGTACATGTCAATTTTTCAATCATACATTTCATATTGGAATCTGAATTTAAAGAATAACAATACTAGTCCTCCCCCCCCCAATAACTCTAATTCTTTAATCCTTTGAAAAGATGCTGTTTTCAAGTACATTAGAGTCCCGCAAACTCGACTCTGAACATCTCGACACCAACAATTATGGAACTTTTTAAGATATCTCTAGTTCAAACACAGCAAATATGTTGCTGTTACTTAGGAAGGGTCCAAGGGTTTCCCACACCTCTCCCCTTCTACCAAACAAAACAAACGGACTTTCTGTGGTTTTTCAATCATTTTCAAGTAATGTTACAAAATGAATAATCACTTTATTCTAGATTGACGAAGTAATCATTCATTACCACGGGAAGGATGAGTTTCCATATAAAACATAGTGTGTTAGAAAACTTCATGAAGGTAAAATTTTCTAAAGAAAAAAGTTAATGATTAAAAAAGTCTCAACATAACAACAAAGTATATGATGTTATATCGTACATCCACAGATCCTTCGTGAATGCACTTCAACTTGTTTGCTATTCATCCCTGTGATTTAAAAAAAACTAAACATAAAAGTACTGATAAAAATTCCTATCTTTAACGTTAATATCAATATGAGACAAAATACAATTTTTAATGTTATTTTAAAACCTAATGACAGTTTCTACAATAATTTACTGACCCAGTTTTCCTTTCAATGTAATGAGATACGTGTACTAAAATAAAAAATAAACAGTATGCCAGATTTTGTAGTTAAAGAATTTGAACGCAGATTTGTTTATTTCTAGTCTTCAGATTATACAGATATATAAACTGAAACGGAAGTAAAAACATAACAGGAAAGAAATATTGTTGTTGTTGCTTATGCTTAATTGCCTGACGTCGTCAGCCCAAGCCTACGAAATTCCTTGTGGCAAGGAGTCTGCCGTTGGCAACAGCCTTGAGTACCTAAAAGGTGACAGTGCGATTTGGCTCAGTTCCGCCCCATTTTTGATGGAAAGCACCCCGGGGGACGGCATGCGGTTTACACGTAACGGTTCCAAGGGTCTTCCACCCCTCTCTCCTTCCACCAAACCACACGAGAAGACTTTCTGCTCGCCGCATATTTTCAAAGCGAGCGTCACTATGCCGCATCGACACTGTACATTTACGAACATTCATACCTTCTCTGGGATTCGAACACGGCAGGCAGCGATGCTAACCACTGTACCGGTTGGGCAGCAGCACAGAGCAAATATTACATACAGTCAGGCCCGCACTGACAATAGGTGCAAGGTCGTGTGGCGCACGACGGCGTCGGGCAATCATTAAAACAAGCAGTTCTGAACAAGAAAATTCATGTCTTATTTGAAGCCGCTCAGGGGATCGACTCAGGTAAAACTTGGGAAGCTACTGATTAGGCTCTGTACCTAGGCAGTCTCGGTCACGGGTGTTTAAAATCAGTTTCCTCAAGACTGGAGTCATCGCTAGCGATGGCTGTTTCAGACTCGGCAAATGGCGTTCTCGTCCGTTCCGTTATAGTCAGATATTCATGGCTGACCGGCGCGAAACATCCCCGTCGGTAGAGTTGGCGAATTCAGCGATCCTTTGAACTGCTCGAGGTTTCCAGTGGGCGCCAGCCTCAAAACTGCATATTCATATCCTTCTATGGTTTCCCCCTGGGAGCGCCTAAAGCCGACATCTGTATACCACGACGTACTGTTAGCAGGCCGGACTGGTGGCCCGGTCTGTCTGACGGTGTTTAAGTGACTTCTCTCTCTGCTGTCCGGCGTTGGGGCCCCTGTTGATTTGGCAGACGTTTTCACCATCTCTCCAGAACGGGAACGTCTAACTTGACTGGCTGAGAATTCTTGTCAATTCAGCTTAGTCTTAGCTTGTCGGCTCGATCGATAGGTTAGAGGCCCCAATCCCTAGAGGCGATCCGAGAGGGGGTTAGGGCGTTTAACTGTATTAAAGCGGTCTCGAGCTTGCCAGGTCTGAATACCTCTTCCTCCTAGCACAGTGTCTTATTTGATCGAAAGTTATAACCAGGGCAGGAGTTCGTCTCTGGTGTTCTCTTCTGTCTTATTAGAACGTGAAAATACGTGATGCCAATGAGTATGTAAGAAACATTCGACAAATTTATTAATCCTTATTTTGTGTCTGCTGTTGCAATAGTAGTAATTTGTGCGACATTTATCTTCTTTGTGATTGCTTAATGTTATTGTTTTTCTACATAAAAAAGGTAAGTGCAGTTACATATTGTGTTAAACTTAGGCTAATTTTTTAATTCGAAAAAGCAACGATTTGGGCATAATTACTCGAAAGCTGTTGATCTCTCATGTCTGAACCATTGTCGTATTCTTGGCCGCGTAAATTACTAATATCTAAACCATTTTCCTCTAAAGTCTTTAATAAGAGTGTTGTTCGTTACTCACCGGTCGTATCTGTTGAAACACATAATACTAAAAACCTTTCTGCAGTACTAATATCTGTACTTTCTAAATTAAGATACCTCATACAAATTAATAACTGTTCTTGATGACTGGCATCAGGGGGTACAATCAAGTAAAATAGAAAAATACCTTGCCCGTTTGACCTTACTTAAAATAATTTGCTTTATATTATTCCCTAATAAACTAATTGTTTCATATTGAATTTTATCTTCAAGGTAATGAAGAATATATTTTTTTTTTTAGTTTGAAATATATGCAGACATGATAGGGTCAAGTTTTGTGATCATTTCTATGCAGTTTTAAAATTATTATTTCTTTCGAATACTGTAACACAGAAAGGAGCAGAAGATATGCCTATCGTTGGCAACAGCCTTGAGCACCTTACAAGTGACAGTGCGTTTTAGCTCAGTTTCGCCCCCAATTTTGATGAAGGGCATCCTGGGGGGTCAGGTCCGAGCGTCTCCTCGCCTCTTCCTCTACCACCAACCTTTTCAGAGGACTTTCACTTCGCATATTGAAGGCCAGTTTACACCTGTCAGAGCAGCTCGGAGCGGGCCGCTCGTTACGATTACTTTGACAATGTAAACGTTCACTTCGACGGAGTAGAAGCGTAGGGGTGATGAGTCAGCGCTTCCGTTTCTACTTTGAACCTGTTGAAAACTCTATCCGGGCAGTTACTCCGAGCAGCGCTCGCAGGGACGTCGTGACAGCGAGTTCTATAATGCCGAAATTGGGCGATAGCTAAACCATGGCATTTTATAATGCATACGCATCTTATGAAGTATTAGGGAACACTTCACTGCTGCATTAATAAGTTGCATACTTGTATAATTATGAGAGCTTATATTCATTTTTCTACAAGCATCCCTACAGGCGGATTCAATAAATATATGATCCTGTTACGTTATTTTCTTCCTTCACGTTCGTACGGGGCTCGTAAGGATTTGGAGAGAATAATGACAATACTACTTGATGAATTATCGAAACACACTTTATTGGCCAGTATTGTCAGGACAGCTCCAAAACACGTTTTTACAGTCGTCGATGAATTACTATAAACACGCTGACACGATCAGCGACACAGCCTCTATGTTATCAGGCTATCACGGTGGAAACAGCTTCACTGAAAAGCACCAAAGTACAGCTCCCGAGTCTGCTTGGTCGTTCTCGGATATTCACGTACTCTCGAGACTCTCCACGCTACAACCCGCGATGCACTCGATGACACACAGAGCACATCTCCCGACTTTTCGGTTCAGTCGTTCGCGAAGCTTAACACACTCTCTCGACGATGCACTAACCGCGATACACTAAGAGACTTCGATGTACTCGGCACTCGCTGGCCGGCTGTCAACTCGATCGTCTCCGCACGGTCTACTTAGATGTGACACACTAACTCGCCCTTTCGACAAGGCACACACACGCTGACTGCGGACCAGCAGGGTTTATATAGCTTTCGGCTTGTGTTCGAGAACATTCTGGGCTAAACCGGTAAGAATTCGTTCCAGAAGGTTCTCCATCCGTTCATGGTATATCTCCAATTTGTCGCCAAATGGGCGATTTCTCGCTAAATGTGTTAACCCTGTCTTCCCTTGCCATTTTATGGCAACCCTAAATCTGCTTTGCGGGGAAGCTATCCCACCGCGGCTGTAATTTCGTAACAATATTATAAACTATAAAAATAAAAATGGAATTATGAAAAAATATGTAGATCTGTTTTATTGGGGATATTTAAATTTGTTGCTTTGTATAAAAACATTCTGGGCTATAATTCGTTACAATTCAGCTTGATGTGAAACACTGAGTGCAAGTACTTAAGGTGTATTAAGGTTTATACAAATTATGCTAGATGAATTCTAATCTTCTTAAACTATCCGTTTTAGCATTTTAAAAGTAAAGTATAATCACTATATTTAATCATTATTAATTTTGTTGATATTAATTTATTTGTGTGTTGTCCAGAAACACAATTTCAGTAGGATCCAAAAGTAACAATTTGCGATAAATAACTTCTTGTTAGAACTATGTCCTAATATATATATATATTCTTTTACTGTGATAATATACTTAATGCTCTCAAGTTTTTTTGCTATTTTTTAAAGGTTTTCTGAATAATTAGGTAGATATTATGCAGTTTATTTCTGTCGTGTTAATGGCAGCTTTGAATAAATATTCCATGTGCCAATTTTGCATTCTGCTCTAGAAATAACACAGTTCCAGTCAGAACTCTGCATAATTAATTACATGCATAGAGCTACTGATTCTGTGGATTTTGTATGGATAAATATATTCTTTCTATTAATAAATAATAAAACACATTATTACTTTTACATTATTTTGTAAATGATTAATTAGGTGTAAATAAACAGTTGTATATAGTAGAAAAACTTTAATTTGCATTTCAATAACCACAGTTGACTAAATAACTTTCCTCAATAAACTGAGTTTCTTTTAAATCGAATGACTTCTAACTTCCCTCAATAAACTGAATTTATTTTAAATCGATTAATGAATATATTTTGAAAGTGAATAAATTTCAATTATGCTTATAGAATATATTTGAAGTCCTTGCATCTGAAATGGGATAACGTTTTTGTAACTTTGGACATCCTCGTCCCGAAATTCATTTAATAGTTGATTTGATAATCCTAATACATCGCGGCAAGCTACTCAGTCACGTACCCTTTTCCTTTCCTTTTCCAACAAGAGCAGAAATTAATTCGTTTGAAACTGCTTCGCAGACTTCAAGCACTGCAGCCAAAGAACATCTATGTATATTCAATGCATATTCTTTGCTGCAGCTGCCACGTCAGTTTCCATTTCTTAAACAGACGGAAGTTGTCAATCCACTCTGATTGGCGGAAACAATCTATGCAGAGTACAGGTCCGTTCTCTCTGTTCTGGACGCCCGGACGAGCTGCTCCGACAGGTGTAAACTGGCCTTTAGAGTGCCCCCATGCCGCACGGACATCATACATTTACAAATATCCATGCCTTCTCCGAGATTTGAACCCGGGCCTTTCGGCACCGCAGTCAGCAACGCTAACCACTATACAGGTTGGGTGGTTTTTTATAACATAAATGTATGTATAATTCTTCAATAAATAGAGTGTGGGTTTTAACAAAGCACAAAACGTTTGCATATTTAGAGAAATTAAAAGATAAATTTTTGCTGTTGTTTTTCATATTATTATGTTCCTACTGCTTCATTTTTAATGTTAACCATAAGCAAAAGGCGTCACTGTATAAAGGCGCTCGCTAGACATTTGCACGACGGCGACGATTAGACTTGGCGCGGGCCTGCACACAGTACATATAATTATTATTTATGCGTATGTCTTTCTTGTTCTATTTAAGGATTTAAGTCTCAGGGCCCGACTTAGTCTAATTGGGGCCCGGGGCTAAAACTTATTTGGGGGGACCTTTCTGCTTCACTATTTCAGTAGGGAAGAACTGAACTTTATGGAGGTATTTAAATTTTCCACCTCATTACAGATTTACATTATGGGTTTCGGCTTCCCTGTTCCGAGTAACTAAATCTCACTACAGGTCGACTCTGCCTTCGGGCACATCGTGGAGGTTCAACCTCCACTATTACCCTCCAGCAGAGCCGCGCACCACCTGGATACGTCACCAGGCAGCACCGGTCGTCAATTGCTCCTGCCAGTCGCTCGGGCGAGCCCGTCGCAGCGGGACATTACCCAGCGACCCTGGGGGAAAACCCCACGGGTTACTAGCACCACGCCGCGCTAGGACGTGCCAGACTCCGAGGCCGGCCAATAAGTGACCTTTCCCAGAGCCTTCAGAACCACCAAGTTCATAATCTTTATACCCCCGTGGCCGAGACTGCCTAGGTACAGATCCTAGCCAGTAGCTTCGCAGAGTTCTCTACGTCGACCCCCGGGGGGGGGTACAGATTTACACTGTAGTTATATTTCGTTTTAAAAAAAGTTCATTAAAGAAGGAAACGTAAAAGAAACTTTCTATTCGATTTGGTACCCCTTCTGATGTGGGGGCCCGGGGCAACTGCCCCGTATGCCCCTGCCTTAGTCAGGCTCTAGTTATTTTTTTCTGTAATTTTTTGTGCCATTAATTCTTGGAACTGCTTAACAAATTTCAAGATACGTTGTAATGCTTGGCAACGCTGTTTGCTTCTTTCAAGGATAAGAAGAAAGTCAAAGAGCGGCTATCCACTGGCTCACATTCCTTTCTCTTGTTGCGAAACGTTACACTTGTTTGAAGTTTTTGTGACTGCATCTTTTTGCAAACAAAACTCACACCAGTTCATTGGGGATATCGTTCCTCAGTTCACATCCAGGCGTATAAGTTTTACATATTTTTGGAAACTTTTGATATTCTGTGAAGTGAAAAGTAGAGAAGAAATATTAGAAGAAAAATTCGTTCGAAAAGCAAAGAAACCAAACTAACGTGACAACGGAAATGAAACTGAATGCCTTTAAGAGACTGGACAAAGAGGAAAGTGTAAACAAAATTACCATTGATTTAGGAGGTTGGACGGATTATTAAGATAGGGAAGAAAAAAAGAAGAGGTCAGAAGTCGAGTTTTGGTGTGTGAAAAAGCATATACCATGAATAAAAGAGTTTAAAGGAAAGAAAAAGTATGAAAGGCGGTGAAAACGAAAAAGTGTGCGAGGCGCTTTATTTGTGGTCAGGCAGCAAAGGAAACAGGGAACACCCATTACAAGATCAATTTTACAAAAGAAAGCCCTAAAATTTTATGATAAATTTCAAGAAGGAGAACCTGGATTTACTGCTAATGTTGGCTGGCCGGACAGATGGAAAAGCGATACCCCCCCCCCCCACCCACAGATCAATGGTAAGATCAAGAGCAGATTTTTTTTATTCATAATTTCTAGGATCATAATATTCGATTTCTAGAATTTTTTTAGTTAAAACATTATAAAAGTATTATAGCACGCATCAAAGGATTTAATATTAAGAGTTCTGAAAAACTCACACTTATTCCGTAAATCTCGACTTTTCAGAAACTCGACAGTCTCTTATTCCACATTATGTCGAGTATGCGGGACTCTACTATAGTGATACAAGTTAACGATATCAACAGTTAAAAATAAATATCAGAAACAAAATAGAGTTTTAGTCAATGAGTGATGCATAAAATCCTTTATTTTTCTTAGATATTAGAAAAGAACATTGCTCCTCAGTATAATAAACTGAATCATTTAAAAAAAATCGTTATCTGTATTTTTGATAACATTCAATAAAAGTTTTTTTTAATACTATAAATGTAATACGTTTCTAATGCACTTATATGCTATCTCTATATATCTCTCTGTATGTTAAACGCAAGATTTCTACTTCTACGTCTTCTATATCCAGAATAAAAATACAGAATAAAAATCCGAAATAAAAATTATCGTCGAAATAAAAAGTCCAGTAGTGATGAAATTCTATACTATTGTCAAACTTGCAATATGCATTTTCTTTTATTTTTTTAAAAATTTTATTCAAATTGTAATATTTTGATAAATTTGAATAAAATTGTATACTTTTTTAATAATTTGATATCAAATTGTATACTTTTTTAATATTTTGAAATCTTTCTATTTATACTACATCACATTGAAAAATGAGATGCAGAAAAAGTCCAAACATCTCAAAAGTATTTCAAGATTGAAGATCTTGAAATACTTTTGAGATGAATTAAAATTTTATTCAAAGATAAAAATTTCAGTTTCGTAAGCTGACACCAGTAAATGGTATTTTTATTTCAGAAGAGAAGATAAATTCTCTCATGTTGACCACCTGTCGCATACAAACAGTTTTCAAAATTACCAGAATTCCGAGAACATAAACAAACACTGGAATACCAAAACCATCTGGATTCGGCACTATACACTCGCTTAGAAAGGGTTCATTCTATTTATATGACTTATTCTTAAGGATTTTTTTTATATATTCAAACCCCGCTTTAGTGGATATCAAATTGTATACTTTTTTAATATTTTGAAAAAGTTTCAAAATATTAAAAAAGTATACAATTTGAAGTACCAAGTATTCTGGCTGCGCCTTTTTAGGCTACTCTCACGTAAGCTATTATTAAGCTCGGCTGTACTTTAGGCCCTTGATAGCTTCGCAGTCTATTAACGTTAAGAGGCCAACTCTGTTAGAATTTTGATAGCTTCGGCTATAACTCTTTAGTTAAGATCAGTTTAGTTTAATTCTTAGTCTTTTAAGCTCAAGCCCGAGTGTCGGCTGTATTGTACACTCCAAGACGGAGTTTTGTTAAAATTTAGTTGGAATAATAAAGGGTTATTTTACCCTTCTACCGTGTTGTTTCCTGCCACACGAACTCAAACGATTATTCGCTTATCAGGTCTTAAGATTCTTCACTTCCAGCAGTAACTTAAAATTACACAGTGAAGAACTCTACAAAAATAAATAGTCTTTAAAACACCAGCATACTTATTTTTATATAAATTTCATACTTTGCTACATATTACTTATTTTTAACATAAAAATAGTATAACAAGCTTTTTAAGGAATAAGGTTTACGCAACGATTATCATAGAACAAAGTAACAACTTTTTTGAACGATACTTTTTTAATATTTTGAAATTCAAACCCCGCTTTAGGGTTCATTCTATTTATATGACTAATTCTTAAGGACTTTTTTTATATATTCAAACCCCGCTTTAGTGGATAGAGCCAAAGGTATGTCCATCACTGTGGAGTGTGCATTAAAAGAGAGTGCCTGGTTTCCGTTTCATTTGATCATGGCCAAGCACATTAGGGCCTAAGGGAAGGGATGCTTTCGTGGAGGACGTTCTAAGTAAAACTGGCTCACATATACGTTACAATGGGAAAAACAAAGAAAACGCTCAGGCAATCACCCTGTTTACCAGGTCGCATATACCATGTACAGTGATTTTGCCGCTCGTCCGCTGCTGGGCCGGAATGAGGGCTGGGAACGAATTTGTTTCAACCGTTAAAAATAAACAGAAATTCTTTTACAAAAGCCAATTCGGAAATTTAAAAACTATTCGGATAACAATACAAAGATAAGCAATGTTAAAAATATTTTTGTGATTTATTAAATGTGACTAAACAAATTTGAAATTGAATAAATAAATAAAATATACGAAGATTAGCTGACAAATAACATATTTTCAACATACTTTCTGACTTTAAAATCCTCTAACCAGCAAGGCCGTATATATACAGCTTAGAATATTTTTTGTGATATACGTAAAAGCATATATATACGTGAATATTAAAATATGTCAAAGAAATCAGGGCAATATATTAAAAGTACACAAATCCAGGTATAAAACACCAGGTGAATTTTTACATTAAAATCAAGAAAATAATTTTTTCTCATAGTAGATTTGGGAAATTTGTGCTTTCTTAGCGAAAACACTGGCCAGTCAGAGGGGTTAAAAAGAGAAATAGAAACCCAGGTGCAGCTAAATGTTCTATAAGTTATCCTCGGTTTTTCAAGCTCTCTGACATATTGTGTCAAACTTAAAAATTTTCAAATTAGGCGTTCAAGGTTCAAATCAGATTTTCTGAATGGTTTGGAAACAGCTTTTTGATGTAATAAAGGTTTACTTATCAGGAATGTTGGTCGTGCTTGCGAAGAAAACAATCAAATACCCATTGAATCAATAGCATTTATCTTCATCAATCAGTTTCATTGTTTCTGCCTTTCATCGCTGTTGCGCATGGGAAGTTTTCTTATTTCTTTGCTGTTTTTTGACAATTTTACCTATCTGTAAAAAGAGATTAACGGAGGTCTACATTGTGACCACAGTTATACATAGTGTCCACAAAAGTCTTAGACCTGGAGATAACTTTCGCAACCGCTGATCGTAGACATATACTTCCAATCACAAACATGTTTTAAATGATATGCATATACTCATTTTTTGGAATTTTTAAATCTAAACAAAATAATTCTTGTAAAAATTCCGAAATCTGACTTTTTATGCGGTTCCTATACTTATATTTAGGAAAACTTTACGCTCATTATAAAAAAATAAAACAAAAGGTTTGATTATTGTTCGAAAAAATTAAATAAGACAATGAATTTCAAAATTTGCGATTTTTGACGTCATTTTTAACTTATGCGGAGATGTTAATTACTAAAAAAACTGTAGAGTCACAAGAAACTTTTTTGAAGAAGGAGACGTAAAAAATGCGCAATGCCTTCACCGGGACCTCTCGAATATGCGCCGAGTGTGCTAACCATACAGTACGAAGGCATGGAGAAAATACCTTACATACTCCCCCCTTTTAAAGGGCGACTGGGGATTAGGGGACCCAATCGCTAAATCCTGATGGTTGAAGAATCATCATCCACCACCTTTTAGTTCGGGCGCCACTGTACAGACATTCGGATTATTTTTTAAGCAGGAGACGTGAAAAATGGGCAGTACTCTCACTAGGATTCGAACCTGGACCTCTCGAATACGCGCCGAGTGTGCTAACTCTTATACAACGAAGGCATGCAGAAAGCACGGAGTAAATACCTTATAAAACTAGAATAATTCGAGACTGACTCCTCCCCCTTAAATGAAATTCAATGATATTATTTGTGATTTATTAGTGTGTAACAGCCCTAAATTTGTAATTATTTTTAAACTGATATGCCTAAAGAATTTTCACACAAATGATTTATAATTTTTCAAACCTAACAAATACGTTATTAATGTTCTCATGCAGATTTATTACTTTACAATGCTAATATTATAATAATAATGGAACAGAAACATTTTCCTAAACTGATATTTTATTTTCAGTTAACTAAAATGCAAACACTTCGCTCTGCAATTTATATACGACTCTTGAATATGATGTAAAAATTTAAAATTAAATATTTCGGTCAATTATGGAGTTGACTTTTCTATAATATAGAGACCAGAGGAAAATATAAAAAATAAAGTAATTTTTACAAGATTGATTTTTTTAAACTAAAAAATGCAAAAACATGAATATTTCGGTCAATTAAAATACTTTTGTAATTAAAAGTATATATGTCTACGAGCAACAGTAGCGAAATGTAAGGCCAGGTACAGATGTTATGTACACTGTGGGGGGAAAGGGGGCAGTTCTATAACTCCCGTTCTACTGGGCCGATAAATGAAATTCAGATTGCGTTTTTCGTGTCTCAAAAGCGCGACATAAGCTATATATTAGATTTATATATAAAATAATAGTAGTAGGTAGAAACATTGCAGCGATCTTGCTAAAAAGTTACCAGGAGCTGTAGCTCCACGAAAAATTTTAACGCTGTATAGATTTATATATATATATATAAATGATGCTGTTAGATCTATATATATATATATAGCATCATTCTAACATAGCTATTTTGACACAAAATCGGATTTTTTCTGAAATGACATGCCAATTTTTTTCCATATTTCGATTCTACGACACAAATTATGCCTAAATATTAAATTTTGTAAATTCTGGTGCGAAATTTACGGGGAAATTCAAAAATTTATCTTGGCACACTTTTTTTTAGTTTGCGCCAAGAATAATTCTCTTGGCGAACTTCTTTATTTATAGCAGCCTATTTTTCTTTTCTTTTTTTCATTGCAGACGAGCAGAAAAAAATCATCGTTCGTACTTTCAAATGATTTTAACAGAGTGCGTAAACCACATTTGGCGCTATTATCGCTCAAAAATAAGATGCAAAATTTCAAAATGCTCCAATATGTAAATCCATGTACATTCTGAAAAATTTTGAATAAAAAACTATTTTTGCAGGTGTGCCAAGAAATACATCTGCTTTAAGACGATTTTAAAACTTTTATAGGTTATAATACAAAATTGTTTTTGAAAAATTTATAAAAAATATAAAAAATAAATCATGTGCGAATTATTTTTGGATTAAGCCTAAATTTCTAATTCTGGAAGAAGGAATCAATTAAGTTTAAGAAAAAAAAACAGAGATTAATAAATATGTATCAAATTCAATTAACGTTGAGGAGCTAATTTTTTAAAAACTACTCGTGCGATTTTTAGAAAACTTGGCAGTTTGGCATAATTTGAGTCGTAGAATCGAAATATGGAAAAAAATTGACATGTCATTTCAGAAAAGTCCCATTTTGTGTCAAAATACCTATGTTAAAATGATGCTATATATATATTTAATATATATCCTAAGTCGCGCTTTCGAGACATGAAAAACACAAGTTGAATTTCGTCAATCGGCCCAGTAGAACGAGAGATATAGAACTGTCCCCCCCTTTTTTTGTGCAGTGTATATATAAGATTAAAAAACATGTAATTCTAACTTTTAATTTTCAATTGTTCCTTAATTCTGTATTTTAATTTGGCTAGTTGTCCTAAAAATAGTAATTCATTATAATAAAGCTTTCTGAATTGCGTCATTTCAAAATTAATTCTTACATAACCCTTTAGGCAGTAATAATTTTTATTATTACTATTATTATTAGCGAGTTATTAATTAGCGAATTAAAAAATACCGGAATAGAAACTAACTCACTTTGAACTAAAATTTCTTCTTCTATACATCATATTCCGCTTTGCACTTATCTTGCTAACTAACCTGCTGCTTCTCTCTTCAACAGATATTTAAAAATTGTAACGGTACCATTTACGATGCGTTTCAACTAATAATAAGTTACTAACTAATAATAATCTACATGACGTCAACTTTTCTTAAATATTTGCATACATATGTATGAATAGCATGTTTCCCTGGAAATTGCTATTGCACAATGTGCGTATAAATTCTAAGTACCGTGCATACAAACGTGAATAATGACGTTTCTTTCGTGTTTAGCACTATCAAGCACATGAAACTGTCACCCACTGGTAAGGAATTAATTAAGAAGTATGAATGATTGTGTTGTGATGATTAGCTGATGGAATGATGACCGCCCAGACGGGATAGTGGTTAGATCGCTTACTGTTGCAGTGAAGGGCCGGGTTTCAAATCCCGAAGAAGGCATAAATGTTTGTAAGAGTGCAGTGTATGTTCCGCAAGGGAGCATTCAAAATACTGTTCGTTCTTTTCTTTACTAACACCAGTTGTTATGTTATTTTCTTCCTTCACGTTCGTACGGGGTTTGTGTGGATTTGGAGTAAATATCGACCACACTGGATGAAGTATCGAAACACACTTTATTGGCCGGTATTAATCAGGATAGCTCCAAAATCTCGTTTACAGTCGTCGAACTGTTATAAACACGCTGACACGATCAGCGAAACAGCTTTCAGGTTATCAAGCTATCACGGTGGAGACAGCTTCACTGCAAAGCACCACAATACAGCTCCCGACTCTGCTCGGTCGTTTTCGGAATCGTTTCTCTCGATGCACTCGACGACCCACTCAGCACTCGTTGCCCGGCTGCCAACTCGATCGACTCCGCAGGGATTGACTCCAACTCGATACTAACTCTAGACGAGACACCAACTCGATACTAACTCTCTCACACTCCAGACATGGAGTAGCCCTAAACAGGTTTCTCCCGTACCCTGCTCTGAAGCACTAGCGATCCCTACGTGGTGACCAAAACATTGGATCATTTACCATTAAGTTCAATGGGTTTTGACACGATCGGATGTAAATATTTTGTAATTACGTCGTAAATATACATATAAATGTATATATTTTCTTTTTCTACAACACTTCAGAGTCCTAAGTATATGAAAACAACATATTTTTAAACATTTCATTCTGAACGGAATTAAATGCTATACTTTTCACAGAACAGTTTTCTCAGAATGGTTGAATTTGAATGAAATATTTTTACAAGTTTTCGTTAATTACATTAGAAAAAAAAATGTAAGGTAATTCGATTTTATTCAGTTAAGGTACAAAAATTAAGATCAAAGTTTATTGTATTATTAATATTAAAATTATGCATTATTTCTTTTCTATTTATAGAGCTTCTTCCTAAAATACTTAAATATGACATGATTTTTTGGCTTCTGAGGCATCTTTTAAATCGAAAAATATAAGTCAATTTATAATTAATGCTCTGTTCGGTTCATTTGAAATTAGAGAATTATTAGAAATTAGCGAAATACTTAAAATAGTACTTAACTTTCTCTGAACATTTCTGAAAGGGAATAAAATAAGTTTTTTTTTTAAGTATTATTTAAAACTTGTAACTGAGTTATTATAAAATGTAACGGGAATAATTCTTTTAACTATACTTATCAGATTTTTTTTTACCCTTAATTTCAACAATACATATTCCAAAACTCTTTTCTTAAGTGCGCATCTCAAAGCATTTGCTTTACAATACCTTTTAACAGATTGCTTTCCAGTACGAACAATTCTTGCTTAAATAGTTTTATAACGTATTTGTCAACAGGATTTCAATTTATGTTTACAATTCAATATTAAGGTTATTATATATTTAGATAACATTTATAATCATTATAAATTAGATACATTTAATAATTAGATTTCTTCACTGTAACTTTCACAGTTTATATATGAATAAATTTTTCATTTCAAATATAAATAATTTAATGAATATTTATGTATTTTGTTAAAGGCAGTTATATGCTTTTTGCAAGCACATGCATAAATACCCATACATATTTCCTATTTCTCACTTCCGGAATGTGCAAATCTTTAATTTCTGTGCATTCACTATATTTTTGGATTAAAGTAATTTACACTAATTTAGAATACACCCAAAAGTTTTACATAAAAAATATATATGAATATAATTTGAATGACGGATTGCAGCATTTGATGGTAATTTTATTTTTAGTTAACCCAAATAAGTAAAACGTGTAAGCCCAAAGTGATTATTTTTCAGATATATAAAATTAAAACGATGAGTTTAAAAATGAGCAGCAGTAAAGCCTCTCCTCTAAAAAAATTTAAAAGGTACATGTTGCAATAATATATAGATGTGAAAAAAAATTTATTTTATTTAAAACATTTTGTCGTTTGGAACATAAAATAAAAGTAGCGAATACTCTATCAAGGGTATTGAAAGACGTATACAATTTTAAAGGTACCGTAAGGTACTTTTTATTCTTTAAGCAGAACATTTTTGCTAAAATCTATATTTTTGTATTTCACAGCTTAGAATTTTATTTTAAAACAAATTCATAATCAAAATCGCTGTTGTTAGTTATCGAAAAATAACTAAGATGTGATTTTTGCGTAAATGTCACTAAACTATACAAATTGCCATTATCCATCATACTATGAATGTTTCTTTCATGCGAAAGTGTCTCTTTTTCGATTTTATGGAACTGTCGTGTGTCCAAATACTATCAGAACACTGTCAAGCGAGCTTCTGAATGTAAACAAAGAACACCCCATCTGGTGACCGAAGCTTCGAAGCAGTGCTTCACTTCTAGTGCCGGTTTGGCCACTCCTTCCTTTCTTACCTCCATGACTCCAGGCAAGGGACTCTGAATCTCGCCCTCTCGATGAAGCACACACTCTATACTAACTGACTGCGAACCAGCTGGGTTTATATGGCTTTCGGCTTGTGTTCGAGAACATTCTGGGCTAAACCGGTAAGAATTCGTTCCAGAAGGTTCTCCATCCGTCCATGGCATATCTCCAATTTTGTCACCAAACGGGCGATTTCTCGCCAAATGTGGCAACCCTGCCTTCTTTTGCATTTTATGGCAACCCTGAAACTGCTTTGCGGGGAAGCCATCTTACCACGCCTGTACATTTCGCAACACTATCTTACCGCGCCTGTACGTTCTAAAACAAACAAATAACAACTAAAGAAGCAAATATTTACACTATATACACAAATTAGATACATAACAATTTTAAATTATATACATTAAAGTTCAGAATGAATTGCAGTCTCAGTCTATGTAAAATATACTCGGGTCAAATACTTTTCCACTGCAGTTCTCAGACGCATTTCTGTTTTGCATATCACAGTCTGAAGATTCAGTCCTTTCAGACTTGTCGTCCACAGGAAGATGTGAAACAGTTTGTTCACCATTCGCAGCTTGCATACAGTTCACCTCGGTATTTTCAGCAGCTGTTACATGTTCATTTTCCAGCGTTTCCTGTAAACCAGCTCCAAATTCTGCATCAGAATTAGAATCATGAACGGAACCCGATGCTTTACAAACGCAAGTATCCTGGTTTAGAATCAAAATCAAGTCCTTGTCTGCAAAACCTGCACTATGAGGCATACACCCAGTTTGTGAGGTGGGTGAATTTTCTTGCAATACTGGAGGACACTGCTTAAGCTGCACATAGGCTTCCTCCATCTCTGCATCACATGAACTTTCAGATGGTTCAATACTTGATAAGTGCGACTTCGTAACCTCACTATCATTTTTGAAGAACATAACAGTCGCATTTTCACTTTCTTCCGGCACTTCAGGCACTTGAGAAGCAAAAGCTTCTTTATCGCCCGTTCTTTTTCGTTAATCCCGTTAGATGCTTCATCCATCATTTCTTGATTTTTCTCGGACAGTTTGTTAGTTACTTCCTTCATTTCTTCATCCTTTAATTCTTCAGACTTCTCTCATTTCCACATCATCTTTTATGGCTCCAGTTTCTTCTGTAAGCTCCACTTTCACCTGTTGGAGTTGCTCTCGCACCTTTCCTTGGCCGCCATTTATTTCTTCTCGTTCAGTCCGGCATTCATCTCTTTCAGTCCAGCTTTGATCTCAGCTGTCATCTCTTTATATCCAGCTTTTATCTCACCATATCCGGCTTTTATCTCAGCCAGTCCGGCTTTCATTTCAGCCTTCATCTCTTCATATCCAGCTTTCATCTCAGCCCTCATCGTATCATATCCGGCTTTTATCTCTGCTAAAATGCCCATCAAAGTCTGGTTGTTCATGAGTTAAATTTGCACTATGCAGAAGTTCTTCCATTAATTTCCTAGTTGCCTCAGTCAGAATTTCAAGTGAGGCTTTATAAACACAAGTAACTGGAGTGCATGCTGCTAGCACTTCACCCCTTTGGATATTTCTCAGTCTGTGGCGAGCTGCTCTAATAGGATGGCGATCTTTTCGAGTCGCTTGTTGAGCCGACTCGAACTTCATAGCGTAGACCAAGGCAGATTTCAGGTCTTTCAGATCCGCCAACCTGAGAGCTTTCTGAATTTCCGCATCCTTAACGGCATCGACGAAACGCATCAAGGCCAGATATTCTCGGACATCAGGTGGACAGTCCGGATATGCTTGATGCGCCAACTTTCTCGATGTCAGATGCAAGTTCTTGAATGCTTTCCGTGATTTTCTGCTTGCGGGATTTCAAGTGCAGACGGCTACAGTCCTTTGCGCACTTTTCCCCGAAACTCATTTCCAGCGCATTCGAGAAGGCGTTGAAGTCTGAAATCTGGTCTTCGGAGAGGACCCTTAAGATGACTACAGCATCTCCTCGGAGTGACGTAGCCAATGGCGAAGCCTTCATGTGGGAGTCCCACTTGTTATTTTCCGCTTCGATGGAAAACTGGGTCTTATATATACTCCATGATGATTTTCCATCGTATGTGCTTGGTTTGATAACTGTATAAGAGTACACTGGGGGAACATTGAAATTAATGGAAGAACTTCTGCAGAGTGCAAATTCAACCCATGAACAAAGATGTGCGGCAGAGAAAACAATTAAAGAATTTGAATATCTATTTTCTAGATCATCCAGAGATGTTGGCCACACAAAACTGACGCAACATCGAATTGATACGGAGGATTACTCTTTGATAAAACAGCATTCCAGACGTTTACCATTTCGCAAAACAAGAGGTTGAAAATCTTCTGAAGGAGATGCAAGAAAATGATATCATCGAACCATCCACAAGTCCATGGGCAACTCCTATAGTTCTCGTACGGAAGAAAGACGGCTCGACAAGATTTTGTGCCGACTATCGGGGACTAAATAATGTCACTAAGAAAGACAGTTACCCTCTTCCCACGATTGACGATACTCTAGACACCCTATCAGGACACAAATGGTTTTCCACCCTGGACCTCAAGAGTGGATACTGGCAAGTGGAAATTCATCCCACTTCTGACACCAATTGCTGCGTGTTTTTTTTTTGACACTAGTTGTTATGCTATTTTCTTCCTTCACGTTTGTACAGGGTTCGTGTGGATTTGGAGTGAATAACGATGACACTGAATGAAGTATCGAAACACAATTTATTGGCTGGTTATAATCAGGACAGCTCCAAAATCTCGTTTACAGTCGTCGAACTGTTATAAACACGCTGACACGATCAGCGATACAGCTTTCAGGTTATCAAGCTATCACGGTGGAGACAGCTTCACTGCAAAGCACCACATTACTGCTAACAACTCTGCTCGGTCGTTTTCGGAATGTTTCTCTCGATGCACTCGACGACCCACTCGGCACTCGCTGCCCGGCTACCAACTCGATCGACTCCGCAGCGATTGACTCGCTAGACGAGACACCAACTCGCAACTAACTCTCTCGCACTCCAGAGACGAGGGACTCTTGACTTGCCCTCTCGATGAAGCCCACACTCGATACTAACTGACTGCGGACCAGCTGGGTTTATATGGCTTTCGGCTTGTGTTCGAGAACATTCTGGGCAAAACCGGTAAGAATTTGTTCCAGAAGGTTCTCTATCCATCCATGGCATATCGCCAATTTTGTCGCCAAATGTGGCAACCCTACCTTCCCTTGCCATTTTATGGCAACCCTAAAACTGTTTTAGGGGGAAGCCATCTTACTGCGCCTGTACATTTCGTAACAATACACACCAAGCCTAAATCCTGTTAACAGGTTGAATGTAGGAAAAGAGCGCTGGAAGACCCTGGACCACTCACCCGGGTGTTCTTCCTCGGCATTTCATCTAAGGTTGTAGCTTAACGGTTAGTTAGGCTCAGCAATATCTCAATCACACTACAGGTTTAGCTTCTAAGTCTAACTGAGGCGATTTTGGTGTCCAGCCGAACTTTACGACGGCTTCGCATAATAGTGGGCCATCATAGTTAACATTTTCAACAGTTTAGCACCACAGTCAAACGGAACAGTTTAGTTTTCAGTGATAAACCTAGCTTCTGCCTTATAAATGAGGACCGGCGAGCAAGATGTGGAAGAGATGTAGTAAAAATCTTTCCTTACTTCAATATAACGGATATTGAACCTTGTAGGAAGAACAAAGCTAAATTTTCAGAATGAACAAAATACTTTCATTTGAATTTTAGAACAGAACCAAAAAATAAAATGCTGCAGCTCTTAACTATTAAAATTTTAAACTCTTAACTACTACAGTTAAAACTCTTACAACTATCAAAAAAAAAAAAATCTTCCGAATTTTCTTCTTGTTGCCACACCGTAAAATGCAAGTTCTTGTCCTATTATTTATATTTCACGTTCTCTTTAAGTCACGATCTTTACAAGTCACGATCAATTGCGAAAGCAGATGCATCCGTATAGAGTTGAAAGGGCTTGCTGATGTCCGGAGTATGCAGAGATGGCATTTTAATCAACTCTTCATTAAGTTTGTTGAAAGCTGCTTCTTTTTCAGTCCCATGGAATATTATTTGGAACACTCTTCTTTGTAAGGTTTGTTAGAGGTAAAACAATCTCAGAAAAATTTGGGATATAATCCCTATAGTAACTTGCTAGCACTAAAAGACTTCTGACTTCTTTTTTAGTGGTAGGCTTAGACAATTTCTGATGACTTCTACCTTCTCAGGATCTGGAGAGTCAGTGCCAGAACCTATTACGTGTCCTAGAAACTTCACGTGACTCTTTCCGAAATCACACTTTTCTAGATTTGCGGTTAGACCTGCGTTTCTCAGTGTCTGAAACACTTAATCGATGTGATAGAGGTGGCCATCCCAAGTTTCAGAAAATATTGCCACATCCTCAATATATGAATGGCAGTAGTTCTTATGGTTTGCAAGCACCTTATCCATCGATTTTTGGAAGGTACTTCCAGCATTTTTCAAACCGAAAGGCAAAACTTTCCATTGGTAATGGCCGGAATGAGTGATAAATGCTGTGTAGGGTTTAGCTTCTTCTTTCATAGGAATTTGCCAATATCCCTTGGTTAAATTGAGAACTGTTATGAATTTGGCTTTCCCTATTTCGAATAGTAAATCTTTAGCAATCTTCATCGGATAGGCGTCCGGAACTGTGAAGCTATTTAAAAGCCTGAAGTCTATGCACAGTCTAACGCCGCCATTCTTTTTTGCAACACATACTATAGGATGTGCCCAGTCACTGTCACTGGGTTCTATAAGATCCCATTCTAACAGTTCTTTAACTTGACGATCGACTTCCTCTTGAAGTGAAACAGGAACACGGTAGGGTCTCAATCGTTTTGGATTACATTCTTCTGTAACCTTGATGTCATGACCATCAACATTAGCTTGACAAGCAAGCAAGATGTGGACCAACATTAGCTAGCAATATTAGCTAGGTTTGCTACCAACATTAGCTAGGTTTGCTACTGAAAACATCTACATAAGATTTTAGTACTTTAAATAGTCCTTCCCGTTGGTAATATTTTAAGTCGCCTTTCAAATTTTGTAAATGGGTCCAGATATCATCAGCAGATTTATTCATAAGATCTGCTGGTGCATAGTGGATATCTCCAAACTCTTCATCTTGGTCAAAAATGATACCAACGTGATCTACACGAGCAATATAAGGCCTTAACTTATTTATATGGAGTTCTCTAATACTTCCGTTTTCCATTTCGATTTTGGCAGAGTGTGGCCTGGTAAGTTTGATCACAGTAGCTGGTCCTTGCCACGTGTTGAGCAATTTATGTGATGATGATGGCATTAGCACGAGGACTTTGTCCCCAACATTGAAAGTCTTTTCTTGAGAACGTAAATTGTATCTTGAAGTGTACTCTTCTTGAGATATTTTGGAATTTGCTGATGCAATGTCATGAGCTTTTCTTAATTTTTCTAAAAGGTCTTGTACTCGTAGATAATTTTCAATTGAACGGGAAGGTGTAACTGAAATGCTACGTTCACCTGTCCATATCTCTTTCAGCAAATATAATGGTCTTGGTGGTATTCTTCCATATACCATCTGGAAGGGAGACAAACCAGTGGTGCTATGTGGCACTTCTCTGTAGGCAAACAGGAGATAGAGAAGATTCAAATCCCAGTTTCTGCCATGTTCTTGGATATTTTTGTTCATCATCTCTTTTAAGGTTCTATTCCAATGCTCGACAGCACCCATACTCCTGGAGTGGAGAAACACCAAGTAAGTTCTCAAAGGCTCGGGTGAGTTTGGCTGTGAAATTAGTTCCCTGGTCGGAAGAAATCACTTTTGAAAATCCAGTTTGAGTAAAAAGCCTCATCAAAACGTTGCATGTTGTTTTCGCACTTATGTCTTTGACGGGGGGTGGCTTCTGCCCATCTGGTGCATAGGTCAACTGCACATATCACAAACCGATGATCTCTCCTGGATGGAGGTTCTAATGGCCCGATACAATCCACGCTCCACACTTCAAAGTGTGTTTCCGGTCTAACAATAGGTTGAATTGGGATTCGATCTTTGTACGTAACTCAATTGGCATTCTTTACAACTTTCACAGAATTTTTTAACATCTTGCTTAATAGTAGGCCAAAAGAATGAGTACTTGATTCAATACCTCCTTGTCCTCCGCAAAGCGATGATGAACTGTGGGATCATATCAATAGTACTTAGGTGTGATACCACAGGACATAATTTGGGCCCTCATTAGTTCAGTGCAATGATATGTTCAAGAATTTATTGGAGGGGAAAAATACTACAACATGTTATTGGCAAGTGGTTAGCGACACTGGTTGAAATAACTTTGGGAACCAAGTTGTAATAACTGATTGATTATATTATTAGTGTTAGGGTGGCATGGGGGACACTTAAAATACTGGATTTCGAAAGGTTTGTTGATAAGGAAGAAGGAAGAATGGTGGAAAACCCTAGGATCCATCCCCCCCCTAGTTTGTTGCCATCAAAATTGTGATGAAGCTGTACACAAAATTACGGAGGGACAATCACCTGCAGAACGACTGGCGAAGTTGTGGTGTATCAGCCTCTTTCTCTTGTTCTGTAGGGATCATTGATATAAAAGGGACAGAAAGATTGAAGGCTCTCTGGATTTTTTTCATTTGTCTTCCAGATAAAATTATGGTTCATATGAAAGCTTTTTAAATTAAAGCTAAATTAGTTTAAACTTCTTAAAGCATATTTTAAAAATATTTTTGCATCATTTAAATTAACAGAAACATAATATTTTGTCATATACAAGTACTATAAAAAATAAGGACCAATTTCAGACACAGACTATAAAAGCGCAAATCTTTATTTACTTAACATAATCAACAAAATAAGTGATAAATCAGACCTGTACATGTATGTCACATAATAAATTTCAGCTACTTAAAAAACAGCTAACACATAAAGAAAGACAACTTCTCACAGAATGAAAGAGTTTTGCAAAATATATAAGATTAGTATTGCAAAAAATGTTTTCAAAGGCATCTTTGCAAAACAATTTCAAACCATCTCATATAATCACACACATAAGTATATATGCATTTAAAAAATATAAAACTGTGTACAGAATTTAAAGCTTTCAGTGCCCAGTTAATGCCCTTTTTTTTAATATTTTAAACAGGAACATTAAAATAATAAGAAAAAGGAGAAGTATTTAGCTGAGAAGTATACCAAAATGGAGTAAGTATATAAACAATAAAAATTTAAATTTGAATATTAACCACACAACTAAACTAACTAATGTAAGTAAATTTCATTTGGTAAATAATAATAATAAAACTATTAAACAAAATTACTACTGCTTTATCCAAAAAAAAAAAAAAAAAAAAAAAAAGAGGCTACTAAATAATTGAAAACATAAAAATCTTCCTCTATAAAGATTTAAAAACAGGAAATATATTAAAGAAATAAAATGCCCAATATTAAGTTAAAAAGTACATGCTTAATACAGTATTTAATATGTTTTTTAATTTATGAAAAGAATTAAAATCCCATAATATTTTCAAGCAGAATGTTAGTAGTTATGTTGATAAGACACAATCATGCAAATTAAGAAGTATCAAAAAAGGAGAACAACAGACGTCTTAGATTATGTTAAACATTAATATATGCACATTTAAGATTTATTAAATAGTTTTAAAAATAATGTATTTTTAAATAAGTAAATAGATATATTTCTTTAGAATTTAACCACTTTAAACTTTTAACTCTTTTGCCCTTTTCAATACTCCAAAATAAATTAAAAATAGAATATTTAGGTATAAAAAATACTTCATGTTAGAATTAATCACAATAATCCATAATAGCTTACTTAAGAATGAATTCACTATTCTTGGAAAAATTACTAAGCAAAATACTTTACATAATTAGCTGCCAATAGCTTGGTGGTCAAGCAGCAAAACTTGCAAATGACTATTTTTATATTACAAAAATGAATAAATGAATAAATAAAAATACTAACATTTCAATAATTATCACCAGATAGTAAATGGATATCAACACAAATATTCAAAATAACTATTCAAAACAGCAATCAGATTTTGTACTAAAAAAAAACACCTGAAAATAAGTGAAATATTCAAATACCAAAAGTAGAATATTATACCAAATTTACACATGTGTACTATAAAAGAACATCTATAACATACGTTAAAAGTTAAGTTTTCAGACAGACTACATCAAACATATCTGACACTTTCGACTGAACGAATATTAATACAAAATTTGACTAGATAAGTATTAACATAAAATATACAATAGCACACATATCAGAAAAAGAAACTAAAATTTATCTCATTGAAGTACCTTATCAAAATTAAGTCATGATCATATTCTAAAATTAAGCATGCAAAAAGACATAAAGATATCTGAGGAAAAAAAAACCCATAGAACTATTACAAAAATTTCACACTTTCAGCTTAGTATTTCAAAACTTTTACATCATTTTATTTTCAAATATTTAAAAACAATATACCATATACAGGTTTCAGACTTAATATAATCATAGCCTCAATGTTAAGCAACTAAAAAGTACATTAAAGTAGATGATTAATATTAAAAACATAATAAAAAAACAGCCCAATATATAATGCATCAAAAGTCAATAGCTTTTACCATGGAAATTCATTGGCATGACAGTTTTAAGGAAAAAGTCATTGCTATTTTTACTAAATGGATGCAAGCATTATAAACAACTGTTGATACAAAAGCAAAAGAACACATGAAAAGGAATTAATATTTCTAGATTTCTTGCAGTGAAATAAAAATTGTTATCTTAATACAGACTTCTAAAAATATAAAAACAGATTTCATAATGACTAGCTACAAGACACTACGATTACACAGATAATTACATCACTGCAATAAATATACTGTCATGCACACCACATGCACAAAGTTCAAATTGAATGTATTAAAATTTATTACATTTTTACCATTTATAATCACAGATTATTAATAATCACTTGCCTATGCAATAAACTATTCATTTAAGCTTTAGGTTCATTTAATTCAGTTATTGTCAATATTAGCTAGTTATAAATAATATCATTGGATTAATCACTTCAATTGTAACATATACAAGATGTTTAAAAATATCTGGGAAAAATGTAAGGCAAGTAGATGAGACCAAATTAAGAATATTTTGCAATGAATGTGAGTGCAAGAAAGGTGCACTGAGGCAGTACAGAGTGCTGTTGAGTAGAAGATAAAAGCATTCTGCTAGTGTAAATCATCATTTCCTGCAGAGAGAATGGTTGATATGCATCACTACATGAAACAGAGCTCTCCAAATTGTATTTTATCAGTGGAGCTGCAGACAGAAATGAAGCAGCTGCTCAAAGGTGGTACTTGGAATCATTCTCTGTATCACCTTTAAGTAACTCTGTTTTCTCCTCAGCCCATTCATCAAATGTCCATCAGCAAGTTTGTTTAGAAAAGCATACCACTTAAAATTTGCATGGAAAATGAAGACTTA
Organism: Stegodyphus dumicola; assembly: GCF_044657685.1. Lineage (NCBI taxonomy): Eukaryota > Metazoa > Arthropoda > Arachnida > Araneae > Eresidae > Stegodyphus > Stegodyphus dumicola. Next base: position 46,509,300 of record NC_140779.1, read on the forward strand.
TGTCAACAGAATGCTTTTACCTACTGCTCCCAGCATTGCCTGTAACGCCTCCATATGCCACATCTGTGATCACATTCCATTATAAAATCTCCTTATTTCGGTCCTCTCTACGTACATTTATAGTTTGAGTTACTTTATATATTTACGATAAAAAGTAAATTTTACAATGATAAGAAATGAAATGAGGCTGATTGCATACATAATGCTAAAACAGATCATTAGGAACAAATATACTAATTGTATACAGAAATCACTAAAATAATATTCAAAAAGAAATTATTTAAATCAAAGAGTGAATTATTAAAGATGTGATTTTTCTTTATTTTGGATAAAGATAAAAAGAGAAAGAAGGCAATGTTTAAAGATCAATTGAATTCATCATAATTTCTTGTAAATGACATATTTACTGTATGATATTCATTTCAATAGCTAAAAAAATAAAAATATTATTATTAAAGTAAAAATCAAATTACTGAACTTTTACACCTTAATAGTAGTTTAGTATAATGAATATTAGGATTACAGATGTGCTTTGACAGTTTTAGAGTTTTGTTAAATGCATTATAAATTGAAAGTAATTAAAAAATTCTGGATTAAACAAGTTAGGGAAATTGCAAACAGAGTCAATCTACTCGTGGCAACAATCTCCTTTATAATAACTCCTACTTCTGAGAGCACAAGTAAACATCACCACCTCTCTAAAATGATCCTTTCAATGGAAGACAAATATCATCTGGAACCATGGGTGGCTGTTCATATTTAAAGGGGATTCAATGCATTTGCAAGACGTTTAATGTTTTAAGACACTTTAAAATTTTTTACAGCACATGTATATGAATAAAAAATATCATAAAGCAACAGCATTAGAAAAATATTGCACATAAAATTAAGAAGCATGAGCATAATATAAAAAAGGGGAAAAAATGAAATCTTGGAGGAGGGGAATTCCCAATTATAGATAGAAATAAAAATAAATAAAAAATAATTTTGTATATTGTTTTTCATAAAATCAGAAAAATAATTAATAACAACTAATTACCTCCATCAGATAAAAGTGCTCATTTTCACCTAACATTTCACTTTCTTTGGTATAAATAGTTTAGAGGTGTTTCAGTTTCAAAAATGGATATGAGAATAAAGCTATCAATTTCATTCAAAACAAATGTGATTCAGAAGCTTACAAACATATTTAATGCACTAAATCTGAAGAGATTACTAATTATAATAATGAAATTTAACAGAACATATCATAATTACTGCAACAGCTGTAAAAGGGATTTTGGAAAACACATATGCCATTAACATAGGACCTTTCTGAATAAGGAATTCACATCAAGAAACTGAACAGGGTAAAAAATAACATGATCAACTAGAAAGAACAATAGCACAATCATTTAAAGATATTTGTGTTTATAGTTTCTAATATATTTACCAGTGTTTCTAGTTTATAATACATTTACCAGACATGAACCTGCATTCACACAGATTTTTTGAAAAAAGAAATTTTCTCCGAATCATGGATGAATTGAGAAATTATAATAAAGTAGATAGCTGCACAATACTTACAAATAATTTACAGGCAATGAAATTGCAAGTATGAAAAAGGAAATGTTGCAGAATGGTTTCATCATTAGCTAAACTTAGTGAAACTTGCAAATCTAAAGACAAGTTTAAGACAACATCAAATCCAGAATTATATCTCAAAGAACTTCAAGAGTACTGAAAACTCTAGTTTTTTACAATCCTAATTTAGTGCAGTGCTGATAATTCTGAAAAATTATCCCCGTTAATCATCAACCAATCAGTGATTTCATATTTTAGATATACCATGTTAACATCACAATGGCAATAAAGACAAAAAAAAAAATTTTTTTTTTGCAGGATTCAATTAAGAAAACTAAGACATTTTATTCAGGAATCAGTGTCAGTGAATTTATGAATGCTCCCAAACTCCCAAAGCTTGGGAATGTGAAAGTAACATTTTCCCCTACATGAATAAGCTTTAACCACAGTAGCTAGTGATTAATTATTAGATAAAAAGTTCACTAGCAGAAAATCTTCTTACAAAACATTATTCCTGCTCTGCAGATGAACTTATGTTATAAATTAGTAATAGAAACTGAAGAATGGAATGTTACTTATGGTGGATCAACTAGTCTTGAAACATTTGTGGGCCTTGGTGAAAGTCCACAGAATAGAGAAATATTGCATACCATTCAATTTGTTTTATATGTCCATTTTTTTCCTAATTTTAATGAAAATTTCAGTATATATGCCATTTAAATATGTTTCAAGATATAATTTAATTTAGCCTTCACAAAATATATTCAGTATCATTTACCATAACAATAATATACTACCAAAAAAGCAGTTTCAAATACATTTATAAATTAAATAATAAATTCTACAATTAGACATATACAATACAGAAAAATATATAATTATTTTGTAAAAAATCAACAAAAGCAGAACAATCTTTTGAATAATGTATATAACACAGTAAATATACTTAAATAAAAGTAAATGATTATTACAACTATAAAAACATGTTTTAAAACACATTACATATTAAATGAAGTAAATACAACATAATTAATGATTTTAATTATAAAATGGCACAGCAGAATAAAATGTATAAAATAAAAATAAAACAGAAATTCCTGAAAGCTAGCTACTGGAAACAGCCTAGAATTAGCAAATTCAACTATACTTAATTACTGGATTTGTGAGAATATCCAGATATTAAATATTTGGAGTTTCTTGGGTAAACTAACTCAAAAATAACACCATATATAGACCTTGAGATTAAGATCAGAATGAAAAGTTTTCAACTCTTAACAATGACCAACCTTTAGAATAGAGCTAAACAGGTATTTGTCAAATTGTTAATTGCTTAACCTTAAATTTAAAAGCATACTATATTTGTAAATGGAAGAATAATAGCAAAAATTATTAATGAAAAAGAAATTATTCATTTGAATTTAAATTAATGCTATTTATTATCAATTACTAAATATTCACTTAATTAGAAAGTGCACATAATAAGAAAATTCATTCTTATTTTTAATGGTAAGTATGCTATTTAAATTAAACACTAGTTAAAAAAAATCTTTTTATGCACATCGTGAAACTAGAATTCACTCCAAAGTTCAAATAAAATAGACAGATGTCTAAATTTTAAAATAGCAATCCTTGATTTTACTAACATTATTATTATGCAATATTTAAAATTTCTGATAATATGATCAAAATACTTTGTTACAATGAAAAAAAAAATATTGATAATTTTTATGAACAATAACATACTTACATGCTTATACAAAACTAAGACATTTTTATATAATGATATAAATTGATTTCCAAAATTAAATAATCCAGGTAAAGGTTTTGTTAAGCATTTTAAAAAGCATTAACTTAGCTTCCCATATTATTTGTGCTTTTGAGATAATTTTATATACATTTCATGGGATATAACTTAAGTAAAGTTTACATTTTTTTGCAACCACTGAATCACAGAAGCTTCAGTATTTTCACGCCACCGAATATTAGCTCTTATTCTTTCGAGGCTTTGTTGCAGAGACTGCATACCAGGGCCCACTTCTACTCCACTAAAGAAATTTTTTACCTAGAAATTTAAACACAAGTAAATATAGAAATATTACATATAAAAATGGAGTATTTAATGTAATAAAACAGAAATATTTTCTAAATTTAGGGAAGTGAAACAGATATGATAAAGAATTCAAACAGAATATTCTGCATGATTTCACAAAAGATGTTGAAAAATGTTTTGGAAAATGATTTAAAAATACTAACCTCATCATAATCAAATTTAGAACTAAAATGGGATATAGCTTCAGATATAATCATATCCATTGAGAAGGATCCTTGACCAAAACTGAAATCGAAGTAAACATTACAAGAATAACTAGATGAAAAGGAAAAGAATAAATAAAGAGTGAGTTTTACAAACTATATAACTGCATACTAACATTTATCATATGAAATCATCTCTTGCTTTTAGATGATCTGCTCTTTCAGCCTCTTTATTTTATAATAATCTTTTTCTTTCATTCATCTCTTTTTAGTTATACTGGCAAAATCATACATGATATGCTTCAATTTTCTGTTACATCTTATCAACATGAAGCAACATATATCCAAACAAGTTTTTCTGACATCTATACCAGACCACCCAAAAAGGGAAGCATACTGCTGGCACAACAGACACATGTTATCAGCACCTGCACCATGATTAGTGACCATGAGCACAAAAGGAAACAAAATAGCCTGCATCTTAATTGGTAACAGCCAATGAAACTGCATATGCAAATCACATGTCTAAAGAAAAATGTCAGCTCTGGAAACAGTATTTTGCTTAGTAAATATACTGTAAATGTTTCGAAGGTTTAGTTATGATTTTGATAAATTTATGATATTACATTTATTTTGGATATTTCCAAAAGATTTTTTTAATACATGATAGGACTTTTCAGTTTTGACACAAGCGGTTTATTACTGCAGGCTACACAGCAATATATTTTTTACCTTTTTTGTTACTGTTTAAGGGATTTGGCACTGCTATTCTTATTTTCTGAGAGATTTGATAAATTAAAAAAGCTCAATTTTACCTTTTGCTTGCATTTATCTGTACTTCCACTTTCCTACAGTTAATGATTTTTTGATTTCACAAGAAAATCTAATTAGCTCAATAACTCCATGCAGCTGCCAAAAAGTTAGAGTCTAGGAAGTTGCAAGTTAGAGCTTACTCTTTATCTACTTAAAACCGTTATTACTTAAAACTTAAAATGTTTTATTATAAATTTAATTATCAGCAATGTAAGTTATATTTAATCAAATTTTTCTGCTTTTATGTAAACAAAAATATATAAATAGACTAGAAACTGAAAAATATTTAATTAATAAATACTATTATCATTCCATAACATGCTGCAAAATTAATTAAAAAAAGATCAGATTTACTATAGAATCAATATCAACCAACTGTGGCAAATTATCTAACAAGAAGGCACAAATTAAAAACAACTGAAGACAAAACTTGGAAAACAAAGCTGAAAACACAAGTAAATTAACAAACAAAAACAATATTCATTAAACGTTAAATAATGATTAGTAAATAATGCTTCTTGGTAAATCCCAAAGAATTATCAAGAATTTTTCACTATTCATTCATCATTATTTAATATTTAATTAATATTGTTTATTTTTGTATATACTATATATATATGCAATATACTTTTATTTCAGTTATCAGTACTTTTAATCACAGTTATTTCCATATGCTTTTAAGCCTCCTGTTTATTATTATTACTACTTATTTTAAAAATTAAGGCCTGATAAAATGCAGGGAATGATAAAGGACTCCTATTAGATATAAACTACAACATCTACTTTAACTTCTCTGATTGGTTTCGTAGCTCAGGGCAGCTTTACAGCAAAATCAGCCTCTGTAGATGAACTGTTAGGCACCAAGTGTGTACCAGAGGGAAACTTATTTGGCTACTGAACAACTCTGATACATCATTATTAGAAATATTATGGCCTTTACAGCTCCATTACATCAAATGTGATATGGGAACAATGAGCCATTAGTGCTCCCATTGTAGCACTCAATTATAGTGAGCTGAAAGTCCTTTTGATAAGTTAGTGGTAAAGGAAGAGGGATGGAGATCTTCTGAATGTTCCCTTCCCCTGGGATTTTCTGAATGTTCCCTTCCCTTTCTCTCAATACAAGGGTGGAACTGCACAGTTAGTGCAGCAAGACTATATCTGTACAACCAAGTGAGGAACTTCTGGTGTACCGTCCACTTCTACTTGTACTGTACCTGGACTGAATCACATGTTCAGTACTTAGTACCTGTATGTGCCCCCACTGTATCCCATTTGTCAAGCTAGAACAGAATGCTTTATAACAAATTTTAAAATAACACAAAAGATGTTACAATGTCATGAAACTAAATGATTGAGAAAAATGTTTCGAGAGTTAGTCTTGTTGTTATATGCATTATTTAATATTTTATTAAATGCTGTATATAAACCAGCATTGCATGTTTCACATGCAATGCTAGTTTATATGCAATTTGAAGTTTAAAAATATTTTACACAGCAAAAGTGCTTTAAATGTTTTTATATAAATGCAGCAATAAGATATCATGTACATTGTCATTTTGAATTTAAAAGTTTTGCATTATTAGCAGCTAAAAATTGTTCTTAATGTATACTCATAATTAGAAATATTATACTCTTATTTTTAATTTTCGTTTCAGGATTTTCAATTTAGATATGAAAAATGAAATTCAGTCAATACACTTAAGAATCCAAATATTTTGATTAAAAAATGATTTTATAGGATTTTTTTATGATAGACTTAATTGCAATGAACACTTCGGCAGACAATGTCATTAAAAGCTTCTAAGACACAGGTCATAAGTGAACTTCATTTTCCCTCTGCTGGGATTGAAGAAATTATGATTAAAACCCATACATTCAACACATAGTAGCTCTTTTAACTATTTTATGTTTTGCAACTCTGAATATAAACTCATGTTACCCTACTTACTATACTACACTTTAACTAATCTTTTCCAGAAGAGTTTCCCAAAATCTTTCAACATCATGACCAATTTTTTATATATGCTGCACAATAATAATAATAATAATAATAATAATTAAAAAAAAAAAAAAGTAAACTTTTTTTTTTTTTTTTTTTTTTTTTTTTTTTTTTTTTTTTTTACTTTTGCAATAGTTTCTCACTTAAAGCCTTAAAAGTGGACTGCAAATGACACATAATTTTGTGCTAATTTTATTTGCAATAGTTTTCTAATTCTTGATGAGTTTTATTACATATAAGAGGTTACTAGAAAATTTGGCTTGGGAAGGGAAAATGAATTCTTCAGATTAAAAAAAAAAAAAAAAGAAAAGAAAAGAAAAGACAGATGAGTCTTTTGAGGAAAGCTGGTTTTGTGGTTTTGAACACCATTTAAATGTAATACCCCTGACTGTAGTTTTGTAAGAGCTACATTCATGGAAATATTTTCATTAAAATTGAAGTGTTTTCCTTATAAGTCATGGTTGCCAGAAAGTCAAATAACTCCGTGGCCAAAATTACCACACGTGCAGCTGGTACACTTATTATCTTACAACAGGAGGGGGAAAACCCCCATATTCCAAAATACAGTAAGATGATGTAAAATATCAAAAAGCAGATTCTACCATGAAGATACTACAAGAGTTTGCTGGTGACAGATTCTTATCTGTCACCAGCAAACTCTTACAGCTCTTCTGAGTCTAAACCACTTTTTGTTCAGATTATTAAAATTGACTGTGTTCATAAAAAATGGCCATATTTTAGATGAGTTTAACATGAACATCACTATAACTTTCCTAAATATAAATAATTATTTTTTTCTTGTCCTGCTGAAAACCACAGATAAAAGAAATATTCTTTAAGATATACCACAGATATCTAAGTAACCTAAGTATATATAAGATTTACTACAGATATCAAAGTGGTGAACATGGGGACATGAAGGTAAAAGAAAAATTCATTATTTTAGTAAATTAATAAAATATTTGTAAAATTAATAAATTTTTAAAGATATGAAATGCATAATTTTTTTTTAAACAGTAGCATAAGAATTACAATAATATCAACTAAAGAAGTATATTATTACATGAATTTTACATACGTTTCTAGAAGTTGAGGCCAATTCATGCGTACAAATCTCCATGTTAATAAGCGGCCAACAGGATTACGAGCAGCAACGGCAATAACTAGAGTTGTATCTTGGGGTCGTATTTTATTCTTATCCAAAGAATAATTTAAATACCTGTAGCAATAAATAGGCAAAAATTGTTTAAAAGCAATATATACAAAACAAAAGGCTAGTCCAAAACCTTTTAACACCATGATTCAATTTTTAGAAAAACAATTTATAAGAACTCATATGCATGCAACGCCTGTGAAATAAAAGAGGCAGAATGAAATAGTATAATGATGAAATTCCATAAATAATATATATAATTATAAACAATTACTTAATAATCATATATATATATATATATATATACAGGGTGTACCGTAAATGTTGCAACAATCTTCTAGGGAAGGCAGGGCACATCATTAAGATTACTCTCTCTCTCTGTCATTAGGGAAGAAAATGTATTGGATACAGTGGAGAGTAATCCAAGGACTAGCATACATGCCATTGCCTTTCAATTACAAATGTCTCATACCAGTATTCAGCATGTCTTGAACGCCTAGTCCTTCCACGCCTTTCGTCTTCAAAGCGTTCAGTTACTGCTCCCCAATGCCTATCCTGAACGTGTGCATTTCGCACAGTGGTTTCTGCAAGAAACTGCCCGTGATGTTAATTTCTCAGCATATGCACTGTTCATTGATGAGGGTACATTCACCAGAGATGACTTCTTCAATCACTACAATCAGCATTTGTGGGCTCAAGAAAACCCCCACCGTGTGCAGCACCACACAGCACAACAACGGTTCAATGTATGGCTGAGTTTGGTCGTCGACTGCTTAGACGGGCCATATCTTTTACCATACAGGCTGAATGCTGCAAATTACCTGATCTTTCTAGAGCAAGTTCTTCCCTGCTTGCTTGACAATGTTCCACCAAATATGAGGCGGAACATGTGATTCCAACATGATGGAGGTGCATGCTCATTTTGGACTGGATGTTCGTAGACATCTGAACAGACCAATTCCCGCATCAATGGGCTGGGCACGGTGGAGCAGTTCCCTGGCCCCCATGCTCACCGGATTTATCGAACCTTGATTTCTTTTGGTGAGGAGCCATCAAAAGTGTCATGTATCACGATCCTGTCGTGTCTGAAAGGATCTTGTGGCAAGACTCGCCTGCACAGCTGCTACAATCAAAGAAACTCCCAGTGTGTTTGAGCATGTTCAGCAATCAATGGTCCATCAGTGTCAGGCATGTTTGGCCCATGATGGTGCAAACTTTGAGCATCTATTGCAATATTCAACCTGTTGAAACACCATTTGTATTCATGCCCAATAAATGCTTAAAATTAACCACTCTCTTGTTCCCTTTCCCATTTTCAACTTCTGCTACCACTTACCCCTGACATTTCTGGGTATCCTATGCAATTCTTAATCCTTAGGATATGCTACGCCCTACCTTCCCTAGAAGTTTGTCGAAACATTTACTGTACATTCTGTATATATATATGTATGTGTGTATACATGTATATATATATACACACACACAGATATATATAACTAAAAAAGAGAAAGTTTATACTTTTTTTTTCTATCTACACTATGATAATCACAGATCTACAGTCTTAGTAAATTATATATTTAATAGAAACGTTTAAAATACTCATGCATATACACATATCCTTCTACATATATGACTCACATTAAACTACTAATTAAATATAGGAACACATCAAAGTTATCGTATTTGCCGGCATATGAGATGCACATTGCACATTTTTTTCTTTGAAAATAGGTCTGAAAATGGGGTACGTCTTATACGTCGATGTTGCATCTCATAAGTCGAAACTCAGTTTTTGATTACATTCATTCCTGGAAATTTCCTCTATTTGGAGTTATGTAATTTTTTCTTTTTTCCTTGCAGAGTGTGGTTATATTATAGTTACGTAGAATTCAGTGAATGCGCATGCGCTATCATCGATTATTACAGATCGTTTGCTCAAACTTTCCAATTTTTGTGAACAACTTTTAAAAGTGTGCGAAATTTCTACTGTTCAATTTTCTTAAATTTATTGGCAAGTTATGGTTCAAAAGCAATGTTGGCATTACTATAATATAGTATACAAGCTACATGTGATTGCGTATGCTAAAGAACATGGAAACAGACCTGCAGAGAGGCATTTCAGGCCACCACCCCCAACTGAGAAAATAAGAACTTGACGGATTTAGGAGATGAGTGTCTGGGTTTTGATGAAGAAGAATAAAAAGTGTTCTTCAGAAAGTATTACTTTGTATTTGTATTACTTTATGTTTAAAATACTGTAAATTCATTATAATGATCAGTAATAAAGTTTTATCCTTCAAAAATGTGTATAAAACATGTATGTGCATCGTATATGCCGGCAAATACCGTATATAGTAGATTTAAATTTTTAATTATATGGTATTTCATTTCTCAGATAAATTCTTCCATCAACACTATGTTGAAGTAGCGAAGACTGTGCATGACAATTCATTTTTCCCAAAGAGATAAAAAAGTACTCATATGATGAAACTTTGGCAAAATTAGAATTTATTGATGTGTAATAAAACTTGTGTTAGAATTTTATTATATAAAATCAATATTTTTGAATATATATTTGGTGGTCGCGTGTGCTTAATGCATGATATAATTAAAGAAAATAAGAGTAGACAATCTCCTATAACAAAAGAACATATTAAGTACTAAATTACAATTTAAATTACATTGCAGAGATCAACACAGAGCTCGGAACACAGTTCATGCTACCGTCGCGTACAGTTGTCTCACGAGAAGTCTGAGTGAGTAAAGATGTCGCTTTGCTGCTCCGATTAAGAACTGGATTTTACACGTGGCGCCATCTCATGAATAGAAGTTGAAGTATCTGTCGGAATGCCACAGTACTCCCCCCCCAAGTACCATCAGTACGTTATAAGTACTTTGGGTTAAATTTAACCTTTCTTCCAGATCTGGTAGTTTTAGGTTGCTCTTTTACGGGATGTAAGCTTTCTTCCGGGAGTGATGTTGATGAGGAAGTTGTTGGATCTTGCATTAGAAATGCTGGTTTGAGACGATCGATTCCAATCACTGATTGTTTACCATTGCAGATGATGGTGAAATGTTTCGGTGTTCGTTTGACAACTTTGAATGGACCATCATATGAAGGTGTTAAAGTTGGCTTAATTGCATCATTGCGCACGAATACGTGCGAAGATGTCTCAAGCGCAGGATGTACAAAATAGCTTGGCTGGTTATGCGAAGATGCTGGGGTTGGCGAGATATTGCTCATGGTCTCACGTAAACGTTGAAGGAATGTTGGAGGGTCGATAACTGGAGTAGATTCTGGGTGAAAGAATTCACCTGGCAGACGGAGGGTTGCACCATATAACATTTCAGCACAAGTGCTACCAATGTCTTCTTTGAATGCTGTGCGAAGACCAAGACTAGGAATAAGGCTTCTGTCTAGTGTGTGCTACTGTGGCACTTCAGACCTTGTTTGAGAGATCGGTGAAAGCGTTCCACCATCCCATTTCCAGATGGATGGTATGGTGTTGTGCGAATATGGCGAATGCCAAGAAGAGAGGTGAGGGATGCGAACAAGTGACATTGAAATTGTCGGCCTTGGTCAGTAGTGATGGTGGTAGGCATGCCAAATCTTGAAAGCCACTGGGAGATGAATGCTCGAGCTACAGTTTCAGCGGATATATTTTCAATAGGAATGGCTTCAGGCCATCTTGTGTACCGATCAATACAAGTGAGGAGGTAAGTGTAACCATTTGAAGGAGGCAATGGGCCAACCAAGTCTAAGTGTACATGATCAAAGCGTCTTGCTGGAAGGTTAAATTGTTGAATGGGACTGTGAGTGTGACGGGTTACTTTACACCGTTGACATCTAATACATGAACGAGTCCATTCTGTGATGTCTTGATTCATCGCTGGCCAGACAAATCTGTCTGTGATCAGCTTTTTGGCGGCACGGATTCCAGGATGTGCCAAATTGTGCAAGGCATTAAACATTTCACGTCTAAAATTGACAGGAATATAGGGACGTATTCTATTGTTCTCTATGTCACAGTAAATTTTAAGCGTTGGATCAATGTGCAGCGGTTGTAACTGAAGGGAGGTTTGTGGATTTGAGATTAGGTTCTTGAGTTCCTCATCAAGCAATTGAGCTTTTGCAATTTCAGAGAAATCTGGGGTAGTGAGGTTGATATTGTTTACCCGAGACAAGGCATCAGCGACACAATTATCAGTACCAGAGACATATTTGATATCTGTACTAAACTGGGCGATGAAATCCAGATGTCGAAGCTGACGAGGAGAACATGAGTCAGAGTTTTTCCTAAAAGCGAAGGTTAATGGTCGATGATCGGTGAAAATGATGAAGTCGTGTCCTTCCAAGTTGTGCCGGAAGTATTTAACAGCACAGTACACAGCAAGTAGCTCTCTGTCATATGTGCTGTATTTCCTTTCTGCAGTAGTAAGTTTTCTGGAAAAGAATGCCATTGGGGAAAGTCCTTTAGTGGTATGGGCTTGAAGCACTGCTCCTATGGCCGTGTCAGATGCATCTACCATTATAGAGAGCTGATCACTAGATGAGTGATAAGAAAGTGTGGCTGCATTTGCCAGATCGTGTTTGCATTGCACGAATGCTGCAGATGCAGATTCAGTCCAAGGGACAGCTCGTTGATCGTTTTTTTTGCTATTCTTCAGAAACTCATGTAGGCAGGCTTGTGTTTTTGCGGCATTTGGCAGAAAGCGTCGGTAGAAATTTAACATTGCTAGAAAACGCTTCAGTTCAGAGATGGTTTTGGGCTGAGGTAGGTCGTTAATTGCTTTGACTCTTTCCGGTAAAGGTTTAACTCCATTCTGGGTAATAAGACATCCAAGAAAGGAAACTGAGGGTTGACCAAGTACACATTTGGATGGATTTAGTTTTAATCCATGATCTTTAAGGCGAGTGAAAATCTGACGCAGATGTTTAAAATGTTCTTCCACATCTGTAGATGCAACCAGGATATCATCAAAATATGGGATGCAGAAATCGAGACCAGACAGTACTTGGTGTATGAAACGCTGAAATGTTTGGCCAGCACTGCGAAGGCCAAATGGCATATATAAGTACTCAAAGAGGCCAAATGGTGTAGTCACTGCGGTCTTGGGCACATCTTCAGCATGCACTGGGATCTGATGATATGCTCTGGCAAGATCGAGGGTAGAAAATATGTTTGTTCCATGAAAAAGATGGATACAAGTCTTGGATATGTGGGACTGGATATCTGTCAGGGACTGTGACGGCATTAAGTCGACGATAATCTCCACAAGGCCGCCAGTCACCATTAGACTTTTTAACCATTTGAAGTGGACTGGCCCATGGACTTTTAGATGGGCGAATGGTTCCCTGTGCTAGCATGAATTCAAATTCTTTGCGAGCAGCTTTTAGCATCTCTGGAGAAAGACGACGAGGCTTGGAAAATACAGGTGGGCCATGTGTTTCAATGTGATGATACACTTCTGGCTGATGAGTATGCTGCCCTGATTTGGATGGGTTTAAAATGTCAGGGAATTCTGCTAATAACCGATGAAACCGTGTGCTGCCCGATAAAACACTTATGTTGGTAGGTACGTTTGATACGTGAGAAGCTTGGCCCTGTGATGTCAGCTGAGTTGTAGCATCAATTAAGCAATTATTCTTGACATCCACTAGAAGGTGGAAATGTGTCAAGAAGTCGACACCAATAATTGCTTGAGTTACATCTGCAATAATAAAAGGCCAGTTGAAAGTCCGGTGCAAGTTTAAATCAAGTGTCAATAGTTTGGTGCCGTAGGTTGCAATTTGGGTACCATTGGCTGCATACAGTACAAGTTTATTAAGTTGGTGAGCATTTGTTTTAGTTCTCGGGAGCACTGATATGTCAGCTCCAGTATCTACTAGAAAACATAACTGAGTTGAACGATCAGCCAGTACTATTCTGTCGATGTGGCGGACATTCTGTTGGCCAGCAGAAGACCGCCCATTTAGTTTCCCGCTTGTACAAAAGTGCATGGAGGGGCACACTTGCGAGCTTGGGAGCCAAAATTCATATGATAAAAACATATGCCACTTGTGGGTTCTTTGTACTGCGTTCGAGTATTGTGACGAGATCCGACTCCTGCTTCGGGCACGAAATTTATTACGTGGGCCCTGATTTGATCGATTATATCTCCGTGAAGCATGAAGACTTGTAGAGAGTTCAGATACTTTTTTGGTCAATTCAGCCACTTGTTGTTCGAGGGATGAACTGGAAGGTGCAGCATTAGCAGCACTGACATAAGCTGGAGTAACAAGTTCATTAATTTTGTCAGCCATTGCTGCTAAATGGGTTAGATCTTCATTGGAAGCAGCAAGAATTATTTGTATGTTATTAGGGAGACGCGAAAGCCATAGTGACTTCAACAAGTCGTCACTAAAATGGCTTCCTGCCAGATCACGCATTCGTGACAGCAAGTATGAAGGTCGCTGATCTCCAAGTTCAAGTCCTTGTAGTAAAGTATGTATTTTTGAAGATTCACTTTCTGAATAGATTTCAATGAGCCGCTGTTTCAGTTTGGAGTATTTATCACAATCAGGTGGTTTGAGAATTAAGTCATGCACTGAATTCAGAATATCAGACTCAATTGCTGCAACTACATGGTTGAATTTTGTAGAATCCTCACTAATGCGAGCGATAGAAAATTGTGCTTCGATCTGAGCGAACCACAATGAAGGATTATTTTTCCAGAAAGGCGGTGGCTTCACCGCAACGCGTGTGATTTGTGGCTCTGGTGGAATATCGTCGGGCATACCGATAGATAATTTTCACTTTAATTAATAAACACTTATCAGCACAAATATTGTAGCATGAGGATACACTACTGATATTTTACCATGATAACAATAAATATTTTAACCATGCAGAAAAAATTTACGTAATGATACACACACAAATAATACAGGGTCAGCAATTACACACACAAATAATATTTTACCGAAATGCATTTGAAAAGAAACCCTTATTTGAGAAAAAAAAAATGATGCGTTCATTTTGTATTGCGCACACACAAAATCACCACTTCACACTGCTAAGGCACTTTCGAAGGAAAAAAGGAAATCACTCCTGTAGCACATGGGAAAAAAATTCACTACTTTCGAACACTGAGGAAAGAATTTTGCCGTAGCACGTTGCACAAAAGTTACTGATGTGGCACATTTAGTGAAAATCACTGTTGTAGCACATTTGTCGTTGAATGATCGAAGAATTATTGCACGACGGGGAAGTCAGCGGGACGGAACAGATCACATTGATGATTTGCTGAAGCTCCTTGCGATGATATGCACGACTTTGAAAAAAAACACAAGCTGTATATATCAACACTTCTAGAAATAATTGAAGGGGTAGGTTGTAGCATACGTTTAATGTCCATATTCGTTGTTATTTTTAGTCAGTTCTTCAGAATGCCTTGGATGCACGTGGCTTAGGGTCGTTGAAAATCCATTGTCAGTAGCGTGCTCAGTCAAAAGGTCACCACTTTTGGTGGTCGCGTGTGCTTAATGCATGATATAATTAAAGAAAATAAGAGTAGACAATCTCCTATAACAAAAGAATATATTAAGTACTAAATTACAATTTAAATTACATTGCAGAGATCAACACAGAGCTCGGAACACAGTTCATGCTACCGTCGCGTACAGTTGTCTCACGAGAAGTCTGAGTGAGTAAAGATGTCGCTTTGCTGCTCCGATTAAGAACTGGATTTTACACGTGGCGCCATCTCATGAATAGAAGTTGAAGTATCTGTCGGAACGCCACATATATAATTAAAAAATATATAACCCATCTGTCGTGGAAAAAGTCTCTAAGACTAGAAGAAATCATGCATTGAAGATCAATAAAGAAACTTTCTCTCTCTTAAAAACTCCTATAACTGTCATAGATTTTGCTATAGCTATTGGCATTGAAAAAGAGAGGAGAAAAGCTAGTTGTCATAGTTCTTAATTTGAAATTTCAGAAAATGTGGAGCATAGGTTGCTGATGAAGGGAATTTCTGAAGGCTATAAAATATTCAAATTTGGTTCTCACATAATTAAGTTGTCATCCTACAACAATAATTTAAACAATAAAAAGAAACTGGAACTGGCTAAGATTGAATAACTGCAGAGTTTATAATTTTTTTAAAACTAAAAACACATATTTTTTCAAACCTGTTTCATTGTTGACTTTAAGAAAAGCAATAATAAATGGCATATTTTAGTAGAATTTTAATAATTTTAGTAGAAACATTTTAATGATTCAAACACTATTGTCTTCTTCAGTTGCAACTAAAAAACCAGACCAGAAATAGAAAGAGAGATTGGAGAATTTTTGAGCACATAATACCAATAAAATATTGTACCTCTATAATGCAGAGAAAAGAAACAAAACAAATAGTATCATTGAAGAATTGAAACTAGAATCAGAAATAATCAGCTTATACAAGGTATGAGATTAGAAATTAAGTCATTGTTTAATGCACAGAGAGGCCTCAAGGAAATCTAATTGTCTGACTCAGGAAGTCTTTTGGATGATTTTGAAAAAAGGAAAATTGGAATTGTGGTTTCCAGCTTAACACTACTGTGTAATAGCTGATTTAATTATTTCCTTTTCAAACATAACATTTATGTTTTTTGACATGAAATTTTAAAACTTGTTTTATTTCATCAATGTACTTCAAGCACTGATAAGGAATGATACAAATGTCTCAAAATGTCATGTCATGTATAGGGTTTTTTAATGGCAGAATTGTGTATTTCATTTGACAGGGAAAATATAAAAGCAGAATAAAAGTTGAATTTCTGTAAAATGCATGAGTTCTGTTATTGATAATAGGAAAGACTAGAATAATAATTTAATTTTTACTATTGATTGAAGCAAAAGATTGATTTTCCTCAATAAACCTAGAAATTTCTTTTAACTGTTTGCTCAATAATCTGAGATGACAAGCCTCTATTCTTTGCAATGGCTCTCAAACAGTTCAATTCTTGATCAAAGGTTGACCTAAAAGAGCAAACCTTGAGGGACAGAAAACAAAAGTGTTGAGAAAGGCTAACTTTTGTGCACAGAATACAAAAGCGTTGAGAGAGGCTAACTTTTTAACAAATTTCCCTTGACAAGATTTGACATACAGTGGAAAGACAAGCTGAGAAAGGTTTTTTATACACAGCAATATCAAAACTAGAAATGTTTCATGTGAATAAACTGTCAAGAAAAGAAAGGGAATCAAATATTTCAGGTTCAAAAATGAACTGGAAGGTAGGATCTACAGAATTCATAACTGGTAGAACTTGCAGTAAATTGTATCTTTATTTTCACCATAGAGAGCAAATGTATCATC
Source organism: Stegodyphus dumicola (assembly GCF_044657685.1). Classification (NCBI taxonomy): domain Eukaryota; kingdom Metazoa; phylum Arthropoda; class Arachnida; order Araneae; family Eresidae; genus Stegodyphus; species Stegodyphus dumicola. Next base: position 46,526,429 of record NC_140779.1, read on the forward strand.
AACATAATAAAACCAAAAAAACTATAGGCTTTTACTAAGAGTCTTCGTAAAAGCCTATAGTTATTAACATCTTCAGTGTCTTGGATTTTATTCGTAACAATTATCTGACCACATTTGTCAGCTTTGAAGATGATAAAGTCACGATTGGAAAAGATTTCTTGCATGCTTTCTAAAACCACCTCACTAGTTGTATGGGGAATATTCGTCTCTGAGTTTAATTTTATGCTTTAATGTTATTTTAATAAATATTCCGTTTTATTTTGTCAAATGACATTTGAAATTAAGCAGTGTGTTGTGCCTTCTGAATCACAACAAGACTATCACAACATGCTCTCTCAAAGATCGAACCAGAGCTCAGAACTGTGAAAACAGATGGATAGCCTCACATTTGAAAGAAGTTTGCATATCTAAACTGCAATAAGAAGCACAAGAATTATTACATCCTGAAGTTGGAAAAGTTTAAAAGAAAAGAAACTGTTCAAAAATGAAAAGAAAAAAGATATGGTAACTGTTTTATATGAAAATGGCAAAGAAGTAACTACAGATTTGAAATTGGCAGAACTGAAACACAAGCTCCAGAACAGTAAGGAATACATCAAAGATGCTGACTTTGGGAAAAAAATTCTGAAAGCTACAGTGGAAAACAGAAGAAGAAAGAGAAGAAATTGAAAGAATACAAATGTATGAAGAGAGATTTGAGCAACTCAAAATAGAGGAAGTATAAGTCTGATACCCTCAATCTAAAACATTGGTGGTTAAACTGAAATTTCCCTTGACAAGCTGAGAAAAGTGTAGAAACACTGACTATACCAGTGGAAGAATGGAATACTTTTTTCAATTCTATTAAAACAGCATTTAAGCAAAAGAAAGTTCCAGAAGAATTCCAGAGAAAGAGGATCTACAGAATTATGAAAAAGTAAACACTCTTATTTTAAAGGAATATCAACACACTTCTCAAGCCTAATTAGAAAATTTAGAAGAGCTAAACGTTATTTCAGTGAAAGGCGTGTTGAGTTTGCTTCTAGGATTGACAGCCACATCAAACCGTAAATCAAGAGGAGAAGATTTCAAAATACTCAAGGAATTAATTATTATTTCAAGCTTTAGATGGAAAAACAGCATTACACATCACAATGCACCAAGGAAATAAGTCGCTGAAGCCGCAAGAATTAGCTAAAGAATGTGATACAGTCAAAAGTCGTTAATTCGGACACCCATAATTCGGAATGATCTATAATCCGGACCTCAAAGCTAAAATCTTTCTGCGCATGCGCTGCATTGACACATGCACATAGGCGTTTACGCGTGCGCGTAAGACTTCTTACGACTGCGCATTTGCATGTGCGCAAGCGCAGAATACGTTTTCGCGTACGCGTTTTATGTATAACGGACGGTATAATCTAAAATAATCTAATTATCTATTTCAGTTAATGTTGATGATTGCGTTGTTCCTTAATTTTTGAATTTAATCCGGCTTATTATTTTTTGCAGACTGTAAGAGCAATACTATAAAAGTAAACTTGAACTTTCGATTACGTCAAATAGAATTTTTGATTCTGGAGCTCCCAAAGGATCGTACAAAATGAAAGTATGTTTCGATGTCCATCAAAGAAAAAGTGGAATTGCTGCAAAAAATGGATAAAGACATGAAGAATGTGACAGAGAGGTTAGTGAAAACGAAAAAATTTTGATTGACAAGTTAGTCGGTATTCTCGGCACAGCAATTAACGGGACTTGAACAGTGGAACTTTGTAAGTGAACAAAAAATTATGTCTGTTTATAGAATTAAAGAGAATGTATTATCACATAAAAAACGAAACAACTTACAATGAAAGAAATGTTTAATAAAGTAAACAAATAAATATTAAGCTTTTTTTTTTGTAAATTTTGATACCCTTTAGATCATAATTGTTCTTTATTTCATAAATTACGGTTTCATATTTTTAATTTTAGAATTTCTGCATGCCATCTTACACGATTTAAACTGATGATCTATAATCCGGAAAAATCGATAATCCGAAAACGCTGAAGTCCCGACGAGTCCGGATTAACGACTTTTGACTGTACTTATTTTGCAGCAAACTGAAACTCTTTCAATGAAGTCTGAAATGAAACTAAATGACCACCGAGATTCATGGATATAACAAGTAAACAAGATAAATATATTTCAAAACACAAGAAGAGAATACTCAAGACAAGAAGAATTTTCCATGAGAAGAAAAGAACATTATATTTGTAGAAGCTATCAACACATCACAAGAGATTGATTGCCCAGACAAAAGAAGAAAGAATGAAATTACAGAAAAGAAAAGCAAAAAACATGATCCCAGAACTTCTAGAAATTCAAACAAAACAGCAAGAGAAGAAGCCATATTAGTAAAAACAGACTCATACTATCTGCAACCCAAATTCAAAGAAGGTATTGTCTAATCAATGCAAAATATAGATGTTTTTATCTATTCTGAAAAAATTGAAGTTAGACTCTACGATTCTATAGAGTCACCAGGTTGGCTACTAGGCTCTATTTCAAATCGAAGAATTGACTTTCCTAATTATACTGGCAAATAAATTTGAAATAAAATTAGAAAAATCTCATTAATATAAATGAAGCTATGACTCATAATAATCTGACATGAGAAATAATTAGGGTATTAAAAACATAATTTTTTGTTTGTTTGTAATTATAGGCTGCACAGTTCGTGCTGGTTGTGAGAATCTTGAATAAAAGGAATTAACATGGCAAGTATGAAAACTCTAGTGCTGCTATGTGAAAGAATTTAAAAGAGTATACCAATATTGAGAAATAGATGGAAAAACCATATGGAGCATTACCATATAGAGAAGCACATAAGATACGAGGTAGTAGAATACAAATATACAGACAGGTAACAGATACAAAATTCAATATAGATTACATATTATAGATGGTTAAAATAGCCATTGGTTTGTTTAAGCTGGACAGATCATTATAGTCATAATTACATACTTTAATATCTGCGCTGAAATGCAGGCAATGACCGTACATTCAACACTCATTGTAGATTAACCCGGTGTTACTCGCTCCTGGCTTCCAAGGCCCAATCAGTTTGTTAAAGCTATGTATACCCTACCCCTTAATATTGAAATGGACCACACCCGGTCTAGCTGAGTGTAAGGTCACCTTTGACACAAAGGACATGTTTCTGGAATTTTGCTTTATTCTGTTCGGACAAAAAGCCATTTTTCGGGTCGCTTAGGCCCAGCGTGAGTAAGCGTGTTTCTAATTTCGAGTTTGAAGTGCACTGAGTTCATAGCACAACATGGCTTGCCAATTAACATATAATGAAGAAATGGAATGATTATGTACTTTTCCCGATGAAGTATCGACTGATGATGAATCTATCGAAGGTGATGATTTATTGTCTGATTGCGATGAAAGGTTTAGTGAGCATAATACGTCATCTGAAGAAGAAATTGAGTCTGATGAAGAGGATGCTACTGATTCTAATTCAGTTGATTGTTTTATTGGAAAAGATGGAAAGACATTTTGGAAGAAAACAAAATTTCGTCGAAATATTCAAACTTTATCGTGAAATATTATTCAAAGTGCCTGGAAATGCTGAAGTGGCAAAAAACGTAACTTCTCCTCTTGAGTCTTGGAGTTTATTACTGGATGAAAGTATCTTGAATACGATCGTCATCTGTACAAATATATATATTGACACTATCAGTGACAGCTCTCAGAGAGATAGCGATGCTAAAAAAACAAAACTCTCCGAAATTAAAGCCTTCATTGGATTACTATATTTATGTGGTATACATAAATCATCCCATGTGCATGTGAGATTTATGGCGCACTGATGGAATGGAAATAGAAATATTTCATAGGACCATGTCTCGTAATCAATTTTTGTTTCTTACGAGATGCATAAGATTTGACGATGTTAGAAACAGAAAAATGAGAAAAGAAATTGACAAACTTGCCCCAAGAAGGTATGCATTTGGCTCATTTGTGCATAATTGTCAGGAGTTTTACACAGCTGGATCATAAGCTACAATTGACGAAAAACTCAAACCATTTAGACGGCATTGTTCATTTCGATAGTACACGCCAAAAAAGCCAACTAGGTATGGAATAAAGATTTTCGCTCTTGTTCATGAAAGAACTTTCTTTACATGTAATTTAGAAGTTTATGCAGGTACTCAGCCCCAAGGCCCGTATCATGTAAATAATTCATCAGTTGAAGTCGTCAAAAGGTTAACAGAAAAGTTAAATTCTGGGAGAAATGCAACAGTAGACAACTGGTATACTAGTTATGAATTTGCAAAATATCTCGTTCAGAAAAACATTACTCTAGTGGGCACCATAAGAAAGAACAAGTGATAAATACCGAAAGAGTTTGTGAACAGTAAAAATCGTAAGGTGCATTCATCCTTGCTTGCATTCCAGAAAGACATGACTTTAGTGTTGTATGTTCCTTATATATATATATATATATATATATATATATAAAGTTAACCTCTTATCTACAATGCATAACGACGATGCTATTGACCAAACAACAGGTGAGGGGGAAAAAAACTTAAATAATAACATTTTATAATTTGATGAAAGGAGCTGTTGATGTGGTGGACCAAATGTCAGCAGCATATTCAACTGCAAGAATCAGCAAAAGATGGCCGATGATTCTGTTCTTTACACTGCTAAATACTGCTGCAATAAATGCTCGAGTATTACTCCAATGCTCAAAACATCCATCCTTACAGTGCAGGAAGCTCAGTTTTTGAGTGATCTAGCAACAGATTTACTGAAAGACTACACAGCAAAGGTGCACTGTACCATGTCTTCCTTGACATTTGCATGAAAAACTATCTTCCAAGAGCAAAGAACCTACTGCTAAAAAACAGAAAGTAATTGAGAGAAAAAGGTGCTATATTTGCCGAAGGACCAAAAATCTAAGATAAGTTGTACAAAATGTGAAAGAAATGTCTGTGGAGATCATTCTGTTTTAACATGTACCAATTGTACATAAAACGTGGTAATTTTTTAAAAAAATTCTATACATATATTGAATAAAATTAGAGCTCTAAACATTGTCTTAAATTATATTGTTAGTAAATGCTTAATGGGGTGTTTAATAACCTGCATAAAATATAAATCCATAAACGGGCCTCACAGGCCCGGCGCGAGCACTTGCCGTACGTACGATTAGTGTGAGTAACGTAGGGTTAAGAAGACTGAGAAGGTAGTAAAATCATGTTTCACTCTGCTTTCTGGTAAGCCGATTGAAGTTTGCCATGTACCTATTTACTATAAGAATAATGGAAATATTTTATTTAATTTTGTGGATACATTAACTGCAGTGAAAGATAATGTGCTTTGTCTAATAACTCCAGAAATAACAAACTGTTGATAAATTCTGCAGAAGAATGAAACATCAATATTTTAGAAAGAAATAATTGCAAAGAAGAAAATTTGCTAAATCTGTTCATTGAAATGCAAACAAAAGAGAATGTAGAATCCCCTTCGCCAATGTTTTTGAAGGGGAAAAGGTGAGCACTGATGGAATCGGAAACTTTTCAGCAGCTGAAAATCTATGAAGAGAGCAGTGGAATTGCTCATCTTTGAGTGAGCCATGGAAGTTAGCTGAAGGGAAAAAGAGGAATTATTTATTTACTGATCATGTTTTACATGACCAAGAAAAAATACTGGAACAGACTGTTTTCGAATTGGTGCTTTCTAGTACTAGAAGAACACAGGTGTTGGAACTAACACCATAATTTCATTTTTCAAGCACATCTTGGAATTAGGAAAACAAAGGAGAGGAATTTCTTTTTCTGGCCTGAATTAGTGAAGGACATTGAAAAAGTTTTGCAAAACACACACACACACACACAAAAAAAAAAAAAAAAAAAAAAAAAAAAAAAAATATTAATTGAAGAGTCCAGAAAAGAGATTGGGCAAAATTCCAATTACAACAACTATCAGAAGGCAAGAATTACTTTTCAAGGTAGAAAATATTGACATAATTGGACCTACTGAACCTCCTTCTGCTAGAAAACATTAATACTAGATATGAGATGCCTAGTAGATCAACATTAATGATGTCCAGAAGCTATTCCATTGAGAAGCTAGACTGAAAAAGTGACTTGGAATGCACTTTTGGAGATACTTATAAGAACAGGAATTTTTAATAGCAAGTGACCACGGGAGCAACTTTATTTCAAAATTAGAAAAGACTAGGTTCTCACCTTAGATCTCCACATGTCATTAAAACATCAGATTTACTCAAAGGGTATTGGGCTATACCGATGCAAAAATAAAGTAAAGAATGCACAGGCTTAAAAACTCACCTTTTGGTCTAAGAAATGCAGCATCAACTTCCCCCAGAGCAATGAATAATTAGAGAATGGAAAGAGTTAACAATTTTCCACAGCATATATTTACAACACAGCTATATTTTCCACTGATTTTGACACTCATCTCCAAGATCTAGGTAAAGTTTTCGCCAAATTACAGTTACTTGGATTCACTACCGACTTGAAAAAATTTTCTTTTGCAAAACAACAAATTAATATTTCGGACACATTATCAGATCACGTAAACGGGAACGATCAAGAAATTGGAAACACCAAAAACAAAGAGCCTGTGGAGTCTTCGTGTTATTTTCGGGAGCATTCACAGTAAACCCTACCTAAAGAGATAGCGTAGAGAATTCTAACTAAGTCCTTGAAGAACAGATACTGCAGAAGAAAGTTTAAATAATCTTTTTATACGAGGGTTGGAACTTTAATAGTGGCAACATAGCTGAAAAAACGCTACAGAACAAAACCAAAGAATATCGCGTATACCACACGTAAATTACATACCTACCTTACCTCTCAGCAAAAAGACTGGTCCTGCCTACGTCACGCGCATGCGGAGTGACGCAAAGAACGGATCCTTGTATTAGCTCGCGGTCTAAAGTATGTGTTGTCAGGATGTTTTCAAAACAAGAACAATGTTGTTGGATAAAAATTGAAAGTGCCAGAGGTCGTACAGCATGACAGTGTCATCAAGGGCTTCAAGAGGCTTGCGGGGAATCTGCATTGCCTTACAAAATCGTAGCAAGATGGGTGAAAGCATTCAATGAAGGATGCCAAAACGTGGCAGACATGCTGTGGCCAGGTCGTCCTAATGTCAGCGATGCAGACATGCAAGCTGTTGCCGTTTTAATGGACAGTTCGTCAGCTGGCCGCTCATTTTTGGAGCACAATCTCCGACAAGCTTTGAGAAAAAATCGGCAACACTTTCTGCAGAGCTCTCCTCTCATTTTACATGACAATGCTTGGCCGCATGCAGCGCAAGCTGTGACTGATTTGTTCAAGTGATGGGGCTGGGAAGTGCTTTACCATGCACCATACTCCCCAGATCTATGCCCTTGTGACTATGACTTAATTCCTAAGATGAAGGAACCACTTCATGGCACTCGCTTCCAAACTGTTCCTGAGATTCTTGCGGCAGTAGACCGGTCCATTCAAACTATCAACAAAACAGGCACTGCTACAGGTATTCTGCGACTTCCACATCGTTGGAAACGGGTGGTACACAATGCTGGCGACTATACTGAAGGACTGTAAAACATGGTGACATGAATCACTTTTGTATTCCTTGTAAATAAATAGTTGCCACTATTAAAGTTCCAACCCTTGTATGAACTAAACGTAACGAAGATTGTACTCACTTGGTGCTCACAATCACCACCATTTTCGGTTAAGTAACTTGAACAGAAATAAAAATGTAAAATCATAATTTAAGATTGCTAAACGACTAGATCCTTATTTATCTAGACAGCTGCACACCGCAAAGCCGAGCCTAGAATATGAATATGACATGAAAAGGGTAAACACCAACTACACAGCTATTTCAAAACATGCAGCATAAACTCTGAACTAACTACGCTACTACTCCTTGCAAACTCTTGAAACCGCAGCTTAAATACTTCTTCTGAACTCACTTAGATTTTGCATACTATGTCATTACAATTTACAGTCCAGCAGGAAACTGAAATCAGAAGGGAAAGGAAAGTTCAAACTAAAAATAATTGGTTAGAATAAAATAAGGTCTATCTTAAAAGTCTCTTAGGACTGTGCAATTACGTTCCAGGGAATGCAGAGATAGCTTACCAGAACTCAAGCAAGCGTTTGTTTATCACAGCAAACGGGAGAAAAGAAATTCCGCCCGTGCTAAGTAAGTAAAAAACTATTTAAAGCCCAACAAAGCTGACTGAATATAGAACATGAAGCTTAATACTACCAGTACGAGCCCAGAAAATCTTTGAACGATGGATATTTGGTACAGTTGTAAAAGTAGTGACAGACCACAATTCCCTAGCATTTATTGTGAGAAATGCTCCACAACTGTCCAAGTTGCAGAGATGGGCCATATACTTCGATCATACAGAAATGATTGACACAATGACTCTCATAATGAAACTATTACGCTATGCAAAGGAAAAACAAGTGAAATAGACACAAGGATGCATGAGCTACTCAGAATGCATGGATGGGGCTGGCCGCAAGCCGAATGGTATAAGTCAGCGCATGTCCCTTTTGCCATCGTCATTGAGAAAGTGGACAGCAATGATGGAAGGTGATTATCACAGTCAGCATTGGACAGCGTGGTTCCTATGGAAAGAAGGGATATGGGGTAGCGAGATCTATTGTCGCATGGTGTTGGTGTGAGGGAACTAAGCACATTCAAGGCATACTGCATCCCATTGGTTGGCCAAGTTCAGCAGTGAAGTGGAGACCGCAGCCAAAGGTGTCAGCACGGGATGTCCAGCAACATCACACACAGCAGCAAATTTAGCAAACATGTCAGATTTGATCATGGCAAAAAGGCGCATAACGTTCAACAAGATGCAGGAAGAAACAGGGCTTGTGCAAGGAACATTGCAGGTGATTGTGCATGGTGATTTGGAGATGGCTAATGTGTGTTCAAAATGGGTGAACCTTGAATCTCGAACCAAGACCTCGGACTACGCCTTGCTTGAGAACACAAAGGATGCAGCTGGGGCCAATATGTTGAATCTTCTGCCGAACTGCATGCAATTGTCCATAAGTGGTGCACCAACATTTCCACAGACTGGTTTACCAAAGCCTTTCAGGACCTCCCAACCAGATGGCAGAAGTGTATTGACATGGGCAGGAATTATTTCTAAATGATGTTCTATTAATTTTTTGTTAATAAATTGTATTCCAGTCTGTGGCAGCATTTGTGTCATTCATTTCTGTACGACCTAAATAGCACTGCAGAAATATAACTTAGAAATACAGCATTGTCCTCAAAGAAATCTGTCTAATGCAGATCATCAGTGAACTTTGAACATTATTTACTAACTACCGGTGAACTTTGAACATTACTTACTAACTATCAGTGAACTTTGAATGCTACTTACTGTTCATATGCGTCAATATTTAGTATAATTAGTAATTAAGCATTTTTTTCTCTTCTTATTAATTTTATAATTTTGCACAAAATATAGTATTTATATAATTTGAAATAAAAGGGGAAAATTTATTGTGTAAAAGACATTTAAGGTAAGTGATAAATTTGTTTGAATATTTTTTAAAGACAAGAACTGTGTTGCAGTGCCATTAAATAAAGAAAACTTTAAGAGACTTTGCTTCTTGGGGGGGAGGGGGGGGCGAATGATTCAGTGTAATAGCATTTTTTTTTTTTTTCTTTCACATAACTAATACTCCAAAGAATAAATATATACCTATTTAAGTAGTGTGAGTAGAGAAAGTTTGATAATATTTTTCTTAAAGTAGTAAGCTCAATTTTACTTCCCTCATTAAAGTAATATTTGCACGGGTATATTTTAACATGTTTACAGAGAACCTGTTTTCTTTTAGTAAAGAAGTAAGATACTGTTATAAGAATATTTTTGAAATCATTAGTGGGAGTTAAAAAAAAGAAAGAAATGTGTGTATCCATGTTTAAACAGTAAAATGATGTGCAATTGTAATTATTTCATTGCAAAATATTTATATAACTTGAGACTTGAATTTTAGTAATCTTTAAATGTATATGTAGATTTTTTTTTCCTTTTCTCATTGATGACAAACAGCTGCTTGATTTCTGTTTCCAGATTGAAGACTGATTTGTAAATAGAATCAATGACAATCTTTTGATGGAGGTGTAGCATCTGGTGACTGTTTGGTGATCAACAAGATGTGCTTGGCATATTTCACCAATTCTTCTGAGAAGTTGCTAAATTTAAGTTAGTAGAATGCTTAGCATAAACCAATTAGATAATTGCTAATTGTATAGTGTAGGAGGTGATATTCTGTTTCAAGTTTACTTTCATACTTTAATGCTATTTTAATAAATATTCTGTTTTGTTTAGTCAAATGGTAATTAAAATGTTTGTAAATTCAAAGTCACCACAATCAGCTACACAAAGGAAGATTCATACTAATATTCCTGTAAAAATGCCTTGCAGAATGTGTACTTCAAATAGATATCTGAATCAAGTTTTTACTAACCATAAACATTTTCTGATATATTGTGAAAGATTTAATATAAAATATTGTACACGTCTTTGTTGTAGATCAGATGGCAATGTTACTAACATTATTCTAAAGTCAATTCTGCTTCAAACTATATGGAGGAACAATCAACTAATGATCTTGTGAATTTTAGCATGGAATAAATAGGAAGAAGGATGTTAAGTATAATTAAACATCCTGAATGTTACATATTAGTTGAAGAATGAAGAATTCTGCTGTTTATATATAATGGGTATAACTTTTTCTTATATTTTCATTTTTTATTTCATGTAATTTTCATAAATTATACCTTTTGGTACAAACTTGTTTGCTGTTGTACTACTAGGTGGGTTTCAGATTTGAAGGTGCCACTACAAGTCTTCCAATCAAATTTGACAGACATATTTTGACATATATACCGTATAAGAAATCTTATATTAGTTTCTGGTAACCCTTGATGGCAGGACAAGTAGCATAGATTTGTAAATTGCAGCTGAAAGTTTGAAATAAAAGCAAGTGTCCAGTTAAGGTCCCTAGAATACAAAATTTTGAAGGGATAAGAGTTTGAAATATAGTTTTTGTAGATGTCTAGTGTACTATGGATGTAGGAAATCAAACATTGTATTTCAAAATTCAAAATTTACAAGGCAAAATTCCAAATGAATTGAAATTTTAGAATACTATTGAAGTTTATAAACCAATGTTTAATCTTTTATTGAGCTACCTGCTTTCATGAAGAATGTATCGGAACATTAAAGACAGGCCAGATGATGAATATATGACAGAAGGAAAAAATATGATACTTGCAAATATGCTAAAAAAGAAGAAGATCATTGAGTAATATGCAGAGAAATATTTCAAGCTACAGTGAAGTCACCAATATCAGCATATCATATTTTGAGAAAAGCTTGGGGAAGAGGAAATCTTGGGCTCAATGGGTTTCTTACTGCTTGATATGATTTTATCAAAACAAAGGTTTGTTGATAAAGGTAAAAGATATCTGTCTTGAATAATCTGATGAAACTTGGTGCAGTTACCTTTAACCACAGTTTAAATTCTGGTCAACCCAATGAAGAAGCTCATCCTCTCCAAAAACACCAAAAATTTTAGTTTGCATAAATTGTAGATGAAAAAATTATTATCTCTACCTAGGATACAAAATAGTCATTATGAAAGTTTATTTTGAAAAAACTCCCAAGTAGCTTCTGTGTGTTTTTCCTCCCTGAAAGAAGTTTCTTCAATGACATTCCAAGTCATTTGAAGAGTGAAAAAAAGCAACACCCAACAAAGAACAGCAAATAAAATCTCTCAAACACTAAATCTCAAGTTATTACAAGCAGGGGGACTAGAAAGTCTCAAAAGGATTAATGCATTAAAAATAGGTTAACTCAGGTACACTGAACTAAATTGCACTACCCAACACTGAAAATGCAACATCAAGGAGTGGCCAGAAAGTGATGAAATTTGACAAATAGAGAGACAGCAACGAACAATAAGTGATCTTTATTTCAAAATGATATAAATAATACAGAGAGAGAACAGCGTCGGCTCATTAGGTTACTTTATTTATTTTGCCATTTTTATACATCACTTCATTTTTTATTATTCTGAGGTTACGGCTATTGGTATGCTACCACCTTGGATGATGATACATAAAGCAATATGTCTCCATACAGAGTCAATGAGACTACAGACGGTGTCCTGAGGAATGGCTCTTCATTTCCTGTCAACCCATTTGCCACAGTTTGTCTTACTAATGCAGCAATGGCAGGGTCTGCAAAAGGTGTCCAATCACATCCCAAATGTGTTCGATTGGTGAGAGATCAGGAGAGAACAGTGCCCACGGAAGCATCTATACACCTAGCAGAGCATGTTGGCTGATGCGAACAGTGAGTGGCAGGGTATTATCCTGCTGATAAAAGGCACTGGGCACTCCTTGAACGTAGAGGAGTGTCATTGGCTGCAGCACATCATCTACATATCGTTGGGCTGTCATAGTGCTCTGAATACAAACTAGAGGTGAACTGAAATCATATGCAGTTGTGTCCCAAACCATGATGCCGCACTATCATGCAGTGGGGCTGCCGGATTGGACCTGTTTTCACACCAACGCCATACTCGTATGTGACGACTATCATTCAAAAAAAAAAAAAAAAAAAAAAAAACATTACTAACCTGAGAACATTATTATTGCTATTTCGTTGTCCACATTGCTCGAGCCCTGCACCATTGCAGACACTGGCATCTATGATTAGGCTAAATGGTAGTCTTCTTAATGGAAACCACAACTGCAAGCCACCAACCACCAACTGATGGTGGCAAATAGTTTTGGTCAATATGGGAACATCCAGGGTGTCTTGAACATGCTGCAGAATAGAGGTAGAAGTGGCTTGCAGGTGCACCCCCGCCTGTCAGCAGATGCACCTATCCACATTCTCTGACGTCACTCTGGCTGCACCAGCACCTTTCGAAGTTACTATATTTCCTTGTTTCAACAATTGTTGCCATAGCTGGTGCACCGTAGACGCATCCAGATGTGTGTCAGCTGATATTTGCCATATGAGCAAACCTGCCCTTCTTAGTTAGATTACCATGCTCCTCCTAAAATCGCCTTTCTGCTGGAACTGCCCCTGTTAATGACAGCCTGGCACTCTTTTATTACACACATCCTCTGAGACAAGAACAAATTTTCTACGATGTTTTTCCCTAGCATAAATAACGACATTCTGTAGGTTCCTTCCCTTATATCTTCTTCAATGTGCGCTGCAGAGCTGCATATTTTACATCATTCGCATAACCCGGTGACGTGCGTCTACCCTGAAATTTGCATAATTTTACAGCCACTAATCCTTGGTGTTACATTTTCAATGCTGGGTAGTGTATATCTGAACAGCATAGTAAATACATTCAGGATTTTTTTTAAATTTTCGGATATGAATGCAACAGAATATATCCACTACAATTTGAATTAAAATTGAAATAAAGAATTTAAGAGGTTGAGTTAAGATAAAGAATAAAAAAATTGGGCGAAAAAAAAATTTTCTGCACTTTTTTAGTACATTAAGGGGCTAACATTTTGAAAATTTTGTAACGAAATAAAGCCCCCAAAATTTAAAGATGATCGTAAATAGAAAAATTAACTTACTGTGATAATTGCCACATGTCTTGGGTATTTCCCAGAGCAGTTAAAAGCAGACGTTTTTCAGATGGCACCTGAGTTTCTTGATATTGTTTCCAGCAGAACTGCCACTCTTCTTTACTTCCATATTTCACACCAGCAGCATATACAACATTGCGCAAATTGGGAGGAACTCTAACACATAAACAGCTCTTAATTAGCATACAGTAATTTTATGATTGAATTTTATCAAGAAGAAAACAACATGAATTTATATCACGATTTTTGCATGTGTAAAACATTTTATATCTAAAACTATTATTAATTAATCAAGGTAAAATAAAACAGTATGCTATCTAAAAGCACAAGACTAACTTAATACAATAAATAATGATATAATACAATAAATGAAACTAAAATTAAATGAAAAGTATGCCTACAAATTAATGTTAGCAATATATTTTACAAAATTAGGCAACACTATACTTCTTACTATTTTATTGCAACTTTTTAAACCTGAATTGTAATTTCTATAAAAGTAATAAATTAAGGTACTACACACAAACATTTAAACAAAGGAAAAAATCTGATGTGTACACCACATGACTTCCTTGTACGGAATATTAAATTATATGCATTTTTTCTTGCATTTCATTTAAACTTACTGGACTGAATTAAATCTACTTCGCTGACAGCACATAAACCACAATAGAATAAATGCATTCTTTAAAATTCACTTGTTTACCATAGCGACACTCTGGCGCTAGGTTCACTTAACAGCATTAGATTTCATTAATATTATAACTCAGAGTGCACAAAATTTATATCATTTAAAGAATAGAATTATCTAATCGTTGCCACATGTTCTATTCAAATACTATAAGAAAGCTAGAATGATGTATAAAAGAAATTAAGCAAAGAAAACAAAAAAGAAACAGTTTTTCACAGACGATTGAGTATTTCTCATTCAATTAATTCAATTTGCGAGAAGGCAAAAATACACAAAAACTCAAAATATCTATATTAAAAATTACGAAGTAAATCTTAAACATTTATTTCCTTGAAAAAATTCCAGAAAGGATTAAGCATGATTTAATTGGCAATAATACATGAAGTCTTTATCTTTGTTGTTGCGAAGCTAAGTTTCTCTTGATTGGCAACAAATCCACTATCCTGCTGTTTCAAATGTAAACAAACAATGGCCACCATCAAGAGAAGTATTAGGCTTAGTGGCACTTAAACAACTTTAAAATTGTTGATAATTCTAAAAATATTGCATAGAGATTTACTAAAGGCATAAAAACCTTAACCGGAAGATAAGAACAACATAATTCAATCATTTCTAAAGCAAAAATGTACAATTTACAAACATATAAGAGTAAAGAAACTGAGATCACTGAGCCGGGTAACAGAGTGGATATTTATATAAATATATTTATATACGTTTGGTGTGGCCGATTGCAACCAAAATAGGAGGTGCACATCTACATGTTATAGCAGTCCTATATACAAAATTTCGACGTTTTGAGACTACTCGTTTATGAGTTATGCGAGATACGTACGTACGTACATACGTTCGTACAGACGCCACGAAAAATTTCTCTTCAGAATTTATTTTAAAGCAGTTTTATAATTTTTTTGAAGGAAAAGAGTATTTTATTCTGTCCTTACATACAGATAGCATGCAAAAACATCGTTAAATTGCATTCGATTGGAGTCAAAATGGATATTTTCGTTGAAATATGCTGCCTGAAACTTTTCGCGATTACGAAACTTCCTTTTTACTTCGTACAAGGAAGTAAAAATAGTACATCACAGGTTTTTAAAAGAACATAAATCCAGGTATAAAGTACCACGGGTATTTGGACATTAAAATCAAGAAAATAATACTTTTTCATGGTAGTTTTGGGAAATTTGTACTTTCTTAGAATTCCGGGCCGGTCAGAGGGTTAATATGTAGTGGCATGGCATTTAGGAAAACAGGCTCATTAGCAATCAGTTCAAATAATATTTAAGGCTACTGAATGGATAACATTAGAAGTAATAATATTCAATACTAATGGACAGATCTTTAGACCGTAAGCAGAATTTTTTTACAGTTGCTACCAGATTGAATTGAAAGAAAAGAATTGAATTGGGTAAATAGTCTTTAAGGTACACTTAATTCAGCAGCCACCTATTCATCAGTAAATGTAACAGCTTCCTACAGAGCAGGAAATGGAGAAGAACAAGACAGAGCAGAAATCTGTTTTATGGCTATACCATATAAATTTTAAGGAACTTTGAAAGTGTTATAAAGTGCCATTCGGCAGCATGTCTTCCACCCCCAAACTTACCCACATGTATGATATTAGACCTAAGAAAACATAAAATATGTTTAAGTTCCAAAATAACAATTTACATTTAGCATTACCAACTGCATTACCTGATTCTCATTAGGCTGTTCATGCATTTTTGTAACGATTTTCATTTTTAATAATTGAAATTAAATATTAAATTTAAAACACAAACATGACTGGGAACAAATTGGAATAAGGTTGAATTATTGTCCAGCAGCATTAAAAATATTCTTTTCCTTAAATGTTGCTGAAAAATAAACAATGGATCGAAGGCTATATTTTTGTGCTGTCCGAAGAGAAATACTCGTATTCAATTATTAAAAAAAAGATGTGAAATGCATTGTTTTAATATTTCTACAAGTAAAATAAGTGACATGATTAATATGAAAGAGAAGTCCAAGTTTACATCTGGCTGTGAAAAAGCAAAAAATGCATACCTCAAAGTACAGCTCTTATTAAATCTAAAGTTGCATCTCCTGTTTTAAAGGAAAATCCATCCCTAAATATCTCTGAAGGAACTTTGAACAAAATTATAAAATCTGATTTACTGCTAATCAAAACAAAACAACAACAAAGCAAAAAAATAAAAAAAAATAAAAAAATAATAAAAAAATAAAAAATAAAAACCTTATGTTCATCACCCAATGCCAAAATATATTTCTCAGTGTAAGACTATGTGCAGATTGCTGTATGAAAATTATTTGGCAGATGAAAAATGGAAATACGGTACAAAGTCCGTAATCCAGATGTCCATTATCCAGAATGATCTATAATCTGGACCTCAAAGCCACAAACTTATGCATGCACGTAATGCGTTTACACATGTGCGTTTGATGTGTGCCTCCACTACGCATGCACGTAAAGCCAGTAAAGCGTTTACACATGCATGGCTGCTTCCGATAGTGAAGAAAGTGAGGTTATTGAAAACGAAAAAATTTCGATTGACAAGTTAGTATTATCGACACAGCAATTACAGGACTGGAACAGTGGAACTTTGTAACTGAACAAGAAATTATGTCTGTTTGTAGAAGAAAGAATGAAAGAGAAAGTATTAGCACAAAAAACGAAGCAACTTAAACAACTTACATTGAAAGAAATGTTTAATAAAATAAACAAATAAATATCAAGAGCTTTTTTTTTGTAAATTTTGATACCCTTTAGATCATAATTGCTCCTTATTTCATAAAATATGGTTTCATATTTTTAATTGTATAATTTCTGCATGCCATCTTACCAAATTTAAATTGATGATCTATAATCCGGAAAACCTCCAAATCTGGAATCACCAAAGTCCCGACGAGTCCGGATTATGAACTTTGTACTGTATATAGTTTCAATTTATGAGGCTTATCTGATTGAAATAGAAAATGATCGATTTACTACCAAAAAAGAGGAGAAAAAGGCGTAATATATTGGTTCAGAGAAAAGAAGGATAGTTTTTCTAAAGGTTTTATGGTTTTATTGGATTCTCTTATCTTAAACTTAAAAAAAGGAAAGTAGAAAAAAATGTCAAAATTAATTCGAATTACTATCAGAAATGTGTTTTAACACATTAAAAAAGAAATGGAATTTCTTCTTTAAAAATGTGTTTTAACACATTTTTAAAGAAGAAATTCCATTTCTTTATCCAAACAATCTTTACTGTGTTCAGTTCCATCAGGATAACACTCCAAACCATACCTCTAAATCTACTGGTCTATTTTCTGAAAAAAAAAAAAAGAAAAGAAAAGAAAAAGAAACGAAACCGGAATTAAAACTATTCGCTTAAAAAATGCATCTCACCCAAGTCCCCTGATGTGTCTTCTATGGATTACTGGGCACTTAAACTTTTAAAACAAGGTTTTTATAAGCGGCATGCCAAAACATTGGATGTACTCTGGAAGATTGTGAAGGTGCAGTGGAATAAAGTCAACCTTGATGTTTTAACAAAAGGACTTATATTTTGGAACTCAAGATGAAATTATGATAGTTTAGCAAAAGGGCTATCATACTGAACATATCAGAAAATAAAATTCTGAAGTTTGTTTATATATAAATCTTTGCAAAATCATTACAAAAATATTTGAACACCATCTGTAGTGAAAGCAAATAACAGCCAAATACTATCTGATCACAAATAATGTATTCCGTATATAATTTATTTTACTGCCAAGCACTGATAATTTAAATCTTAAAATCTTTAAGTAATTTTTCCTGGCTAAAGGTTTCTTTCATTTCAACAGAAGCTAAATGTCATAATAATTTAAAATGCATACTTCATATTTTGTTACCTAAAAATTCATGGGTGTTTCTAATAACTTTATTGTAAAGCATTTTATACTTCTTCAGAAACAAGTTTTCAAATAAATTTTACACATGAATTATTTACAGCTTTATTCTCACTGTATGAAAAGAATGACAAAACCATATGAATAAATTCAGTCATTAATAATATTTTAACAATAAAAAAGTGTGTAAGTTGATTTTTGTTTTGAAAAGTTACTAGGCTTTATAATTTTGCCAGACTACTTTCATTCAAATTCTGAAATATAATATGTTATGTAAAATGCTGGTCTTAAAAAAAAGTTTAATTTTTGAAAATTTAAAAAATCATGACAATGGTTCCAACACATTTTTTCCACTGGCAGGCACTAGTCATCATAGATGTTGGCCGCTACTAAGGCTAGAAGCGGTGGTCACTTTATCATGAAGGCACCTAACAGGTAAGCCCCTGTTGCATTCTATAAAGGGAGAGACAATTTACATTCCTGCTTTTTCTGGGATTCGCACTCAGGCCCTTCGGTTTTTCCATCTGAGCAGCATGATTCCAGTACAAAATTAATATATACAGTACAAAATCCGTAATCCAGACTCGTTGGGACTTCGGCGATTCTGGATTAAGGGTTTTTCCGAATTATAGATCATCAATTTAAATCTGGTTAGATGGCATTTAGAAATTATACAGTTAAAAATATGAAACTGTAATTTATGAAATAAAGAGCAATTATGATCTAAAGTGTATCAAAATTTACACACACACAAAAATGCTTAATATTTATTTGTTTACTTTATTAAACATTTCTTTCAATGTAAGTTGTTTAAGTAGCTTCGTTTTTTGTGCTAAATGCGCATGCGTAAACATTAAACGCGCATGCGCAACATTAAACGTGCATGCGTAAAGCATACCAAAAAAAAAAAAAAGTTTGTGGCTTTGAGGTCTGGATTATAGATCATTCCGGATAATGGATGTCCGCATTACAGACTTTGTACTGTATCACACAGCTTCACAATAAAAAGATCTTGAATGAAAATTCAGCTTATGAATTAAAAAAATACAAGTATTCTTACATATAAGCATATAAATAAATACATATACTATTACTTTTCATGTTGTTGCATCCAGTCTTGAAATAACTGCTTAGCTCTTGAAATTGTTTCTTCATTATGGAAGCGCATGGATGTTACTAATACAGCAGAACGCAGTTTTCTGGAAAGAAAGCACACATATATTGAAAAGAATGTATTAGCCAAATATTAAAATAATAAAAATTAAGTTCCAACTTAAAAAATTTACTTTTCCAAATGGTCTCCTTTATCTTGCCATCCAAGAGCACTAACTGCAGGTTTTAATAATTTCATCACATATTTCTAAAAGGTAAAGAGTTATAATTCTTATTTTTAAATTAAATTAAAAAATTCATAAATTAATTAAAAAAATCATTTAACAATTACCTTACAGTACAACAATGCACTTAAAACCTAGTTACTTCTTAATTCGATTTTTTATGCATTACACTTAATATATGTTACAGAATGAAAGATAGATCAATGATGAATCAAAATATCAATGATGATGATGCAGCAACCGGATTAATGTAAATTTATCAGAAAACTGAATTTCCATATTCTATATACAATTACATCTTTGTACTACATCTTCTACTGAAATACTCAAGTAGATCTCAATATTTCATTACAACATGCAAGCTGTAATTTCATCTAAACATTCACCAACAATTCTGCAAAACTAAGAAATCAATTGACATAGCTTGGAATGATATATCTAAATGAATGATTTAGAGTTCAAGAAGGAAAAGCTATTCAATATTATGAACAAGCGCATTCTCTCACACTTTAGATGCCTTAGAAATTGTCTATCTGCATAACTAGAAATTAAATAACACCATCTGTGACCTAAGATCTCCTCCTTCTAAGCTATGAGAAACACTTACTATGAGAATATTCCTAGAACACTATGAGAAATTAGCTTTTTATTATTGCAATATGGAACAGTTCACACTTATTGTGAGACTACAGCCTAGAATGTAAAATTTTGAATGAGATGGTTCTATATATCATGAAATTCCCCGTAATCAGCATGCAGCTTCCAGAGAACATCATAATAGTACTTTTGAAGATATAAATTTGAATTTGAAATTTAGGCCTAAGATTAAAAAAGGGAAAAATATAATGGGCTAAACTGAATACTTAAATGAGGAAAATGTATGTGTTATGTTGCTGCTGTCCAATGTAACAAATTTTATCTAGCCAATGAATTATTCAGAATGTAAAGATTTTTTAAATGTCAATGTTTTTTTTTAAATGTCAAAGTATGAATTTGAAATTACTGCCCATGATTTTCAGAAACAGCTCACAATGAAAAATGTCATATTTACTTTGGCTTTCGCCTGGAAAGATGTAAACATTATTTTACTTTGCTGTTGGTATAAGTTGTGGCCTATAGTAATTTCAAGATGATGATGCAAGTGATGAAGATTCTTTTGATTTAAAAACATTAACGTCCATGTCTAAAATCTTGAATTTAGTTACATATTGGGGGTAGATTAGATCCTTGGATGGATGTAGACAATTCAATTCCCACCACATTTTCTCAAGATGAGGATTAAATAATCTAGCAGGTACTGGTAAAGGAAAAAGATGATGAAAAGGACAGGAAGATGAAACACAGAAAAAGAATGTTATGTGAAACTTGATTCATGGGCCTATGAATAATCATTTACAAAATATTTTGTCATGAAAACTTTTTGAGACAACCTATGAAAGTTACATAAGTACACACTGACAGCCATTTTTTAAATAAATTCACCCTTACTTCACTAAAAAAAATAAGTGTTTTTAGTTAGTGATTTTAGTTTGTCAATGACTTATTTTATGCACATTTTCAAAGGTTTTGAAATTAAGAGTTTTGAGTAACACCACACATTTTGAAAATCAGAAATAACAAAATCTGACTGTTTTCCTTGGAAGATATTTTGGTATTGTTTCTTTAATACTGGAATTCTCTATTACTAGTGTATACTGACTAAGCAACATTCATAGCTTGCATCTTAGGATGGGTCTTTTAAAAAAAGTGATAAACTAAATGAAATAGTTTGCAATGTTAAATCTTATTCTGTTAAATATCTGTTATATTGTACTACTTATTCAAATCACATATGCCATTTAAAAGTGCTAAAATGTAACAATAACAAGTAAAATGCAATAATTCAAAAATCTTATCATATTAAGTTGCAAATCCTATCAAATTAAATAAGAAAATATTTTACTTGGAATAATGAAAGAGCAGGACTTTCTTGCATAAGCACATCTAATACTTCTAACTGCAAAATTGCTGTTTCCCATGGCACATAATCTTCTTCCTTTTCTAAATAACGAGTGAGGTTAAGAGCCAGCGCACTATCCAAAATGCCCACTCTAAAATAAATTTCAAATTGTAGAAAATAAAATATTTAACTTGATATAAACTACATTTGAATTATAGAGAGTGAATGAATTTTATATATGAATTCCTTTTGTTAAAAAATGTAAAAAATAATGTTTCACTGATACAAAACAAAATAGAAGAAATTCAATCAAAATTAAAATGGTTTTACTTGCATAAAGTTTTAGATAAAAACAAACAAGGAAGTAACAAAAAAGTGCTAACTTAAAAGGTAAAGAAAAATTATGTTAAGAAGCTAAAAATGCTGTTTTAAATACATATATATATTCTAATAAATTTTCAGAAGTACCTTGAAAGTGTCAAAGCATCATCTAATAGATTGGCTCGATCAGCAGGTTTAAAAACCTACAATATACATAATATCAAAAAAAAAATTAATCTACAATATAAATTTTAAGTACTACAGTGGCCTAAATACAAGATGGCCTCAAACATAATGGCTTATATTTTGAAAGTGTTTTACAAGGAAAAAAAGAGGTTTGTGTTTAAAATTATAGCATATATATAAGCATAATATGTTAAATGTGTTCTATGTTTCAATAATTAAATAAACTAAATTAATATTTTCTAGAATAAAAAATGTGAACTAATGTGATAAAGTATTTTAATGCATTCTTTAAATGTTAAATTCAGCACATAAGACAGATATCTTCTTCCAAAGGACACATTCAGAAGAGGCAAAAGTACCACCTTACAGTCAGGCATTGTAGCATTTATATTTGCAATATAAATAAGCAGCCCTTAAGCCTCTGAACAGATTGACTGCTTTTATTAGTCTAGAGATTTGTTGACATTTGGCATATATTAGCTTGTTATTTAAAATACTTTGCTTACTTATACTGGTTACAGATCCTGATAAACTCTACTGAATTAAAGTTTATGAAAACAAACTAATAAATGCTGTTTAAATGCAATTCTTCATGAGCAGATCTGCCAACTGTCTGGTTAAACAGCTGCATTTGACTAATACATAAACAAAAAATAATAAATTCTCCAGACTTGATAATTTATTCATAAGCTATTAAAGATTAAAACAATTTCTAGCAAGAAAAAGAATTTACAAAGAAATGAAAAAAATACAGCCCTGGTTTTGTAAGCATCAGCGA
Source organism: Stegodyphus dumicola (assembly GCF_044657685.1). Taxonomy (NCBI): domain Eukaryota; kingdom Metazoa; phylum Arthropoda; class Arachnida; order Araneae; family Eresidae; genus Stegodyphus; species Stegodyphus dumicola. The sequence goes on from NC_140779.1 coordinate 46,549,229, forward strand.
GATAAATGATAAATTGGCAAATGAATGGCAGTCTTAAACAATGAGTTTCATTAGGAAGAAAAGAACACTGAGTAAATCATGTGTTATTTTATTTCTTTTTTTCATATAAATGATAACAACTCATGATCACTCAAAATTTTCTCATCATGAGAAAAGCTTGGAGTATTCTATGTGTTAAAATACTTTTGTTTCTCAAATAATTGCTTAAACTGTTTGATTTATCGAGAAGTGAGAAAAGATGCTCGGCATTCTTTCAAGAAATATGTTTTTTACCTCACATTTGAATATGTAAAAATGATCATTAAGTAAAACTACATTTTAATGAAAGGATTTGGAGATGCAACATGAAGAACTGCAAGTGAAAAAAAAAGCATACATTTTGAGAGCCGTTTCAGTAGTTTCAAAATACTGTTTGTAAAAGTGCTGTGATTTATACAATACTGGATAGAGGAACTGATGTCAACTAAGCAGTGGGGGAAGCAACTCAACCTTTACAAAAATACAACTATTGATTGGAACAGTTTTATTAAAAAGTTGTATTCTTTACATCAGATCTCAAAAGCAGATTAGCACATAGGTGACTAAAAACTTTTTCAGTATAAAAAAAAAATAAAATCTGTTTTTATGGGGGGAAAAACAAAGCTGGCACGGTTGCTCCCTAATACTTCAGAAATTGATGAATTCCTCCTTGCAGAGGTTTCAAACAGTGAGGCGAACACACTCATAGCAAAAATCCTTGACCATGTACAAGAGAGATCAGTGATTTATTCAGACCGCTGATAGACATATAATACAGAGGAACTAGAAAAAGTACATTAGAAACATTTACTGTGAACCATAAATTCCTAACAACTGTTGTTGACTCACACACAAAATGTTCAAAGACTGTGGTGCTCTGCTATGTGGCAGAATAAAAAAAATCAATGAAGTACAGTTTGAAAAAATCATGAGTTTTACCTTGCATTTGTGAAAGTGCTTGGCAAGAAAAATACTTCTAATGTCATATATAAAAAGCAATTACAAAAGCATGGCAGCCACAAAGTGTATGTCAGCATTAAAAAATGAACTTGGCAACACACATGGTGGCAACTTGTTTAAAAAATAGGGCTATAATATTGAGGAAGCACAACATTTTGTATTAGATACAAAATACACATTATTAGAAATATCTTTTATTAATGACACTAATGATGCATAATTTCATACAAATTAACATTGGATGAATTAAATATTAAATGCATTAAATATTAAATGTCTTTTGATTTATATCATATAAATGTATTATTAAAAAATAAAATACTTCAAATTTTTAAAAAGGGCACTCATTTTTAAATTACTCAGTTTTTTAAGCAATCAGAAACCAATTAAATCCTAAGATATATTAAACATCTTATGTTTTACTAAGGTAATATACAAGAAACTCATTACATACATACATGAGAAAGAAATAAAACAATCTTATATTTTGCATTGGAGCAATATGTGTATTAATTCAAGTGGGCAGTACATAAAAAAAATTTCAAAAAGACACAAAACTAAAATTAATTCAGCATTAGCATGAAGGGATAGGCATAAATTTCAAAAACTTATTCTGAAACCCATATATTAATAAAAATTTATTTGATTTTTTATTCATGGGATTTCATTGCATACCATGTGTCACACACACACACACATATATATAATGTAATAAAACAATCACACATTGTAATAAAGCAAACTTATAAGTAATGAACAGTAGGTATTTTGATTGTGTAGTGTGTTGATCCATACTAGAAAGCAAACTTGACAGATGACGTAGATTAAATATTAATTTTTATTTCAACTGATATTTGAGGCCACAATTCACTTGGCACTCTCGTGTCTATTCAAGAACATTTCATTTTTGATATTGTTGCAATAGGAAGAAAGCAGCAATACAGCGTTTTGGTGAGAATAGAGACAGAAACAAAAGTATGCAGTTATCCACTATAGCAGCTTATTAAGAGAAAGTTTTGGTTTAAGTTCTGAATTAGTTTTATCATCAGTGTTATTATAAATCACATAATATGGATTGATTTAAAAATGATTTCATCTTTTTATTTTTATGAGGAATGGTACAGATATGTGAGAAAGAATTTCATAGAACTGTAAATAATATTATTTTTGTAAAATATATATGCTATTTCTTTATATACCTATTCTTTCTTTGACTAAAAAAACAGGCAATGTTTAATTTTCCTAGTCATTATTGTTTGCTGATTAGCAAGATTTTTTCCATTTTATCATTTGCTACTTAATTTTCATTTTTCATTACTTTATCAAATTAATTTTTTAAAGCTTCAGTTTTTTTTCACAAATATTATATGGCGAGGATAAAAATTTGTCAAAAGCAACCATGGCTGTGCATTCTTTAGTCTCTTCTCAAAAATTCTAGATTCTAACGGTCATTTGTTTTACAATAGGTTCAATGAGATGCTAGTAATTATATTTTGCCCCTGCATTCACTGTTGTAAGTATTTTTTCTTTTCTAATATTTATTTGAAAGTCTCACTTTTATTCACATGTATAGGACTGATACTATTGAATATGTAATTTTTTTTAGTCCAAAGGAGCAATTTGCCCCGAAGGACTATAATTTTGTTTCGGCATTTTGCGTCAAAAGCTTTAAAAGGCTGTATCACTTTTCAAATCGTTGCCACCATATATTATTGCCCTGTCTTATATTTAAAGAAATTAAATAATGAAGAATCTGCATAAATGTATGTATGTATGTTTCTTGCATTGTGATAAAACAACAGTACCTAGAGCCATCAAAATTTGAAATTTTTTATTATCAATTTCATATTTTGTAACACTTCAACGAATTTTTGATTAAAAAACTAAACAATTTCAAAACAAGCAATGGCAATACTGTACAAACAAAACATTTTTATCTCCAGCGTGCGAGACTCTGTCTCGGAAATACTAAAGATATGCTAAATTTAAAATTAATTTGTGATACTGCTGTTGAACTGAATTTTATAGTTTGCATACGTAGAACATGATATTTAATAATTAAAAGTAACACACAAAACATAAAAAAAAAGGCCCCTTTGGACATAATTTAAAATCTGTAACTTTTTTTTTTTTTTTTTCATGGGTTAGATTTGTTTTGTAGGGGAGGAGTTTTAAATTTTTCCAAGGTACTGCAAGTATTTATGCTATAAACTCAGTGTCTTGGATTAAATTTGCAGGAAAAAGTGTATTATCACAAGAAAGTTTTACTTCCTCCTTACAATGTAAGTGTGAAAATAAAAATGCAGCTTTTTCTACTTTTTTAGCCATTTATGCTACTACATTTTAATTTACGTAATATGGTAAAAAAATATTTTAATTCCACTTTTAGTTTAAATATTTTTTTAATTTTAATTAAAAAAATTCAGTTAATTCTATTTATAATTTGCTACTCCATTAATTTGCTCAATCAATAATATATTGCTTATTTTCTTTTTTTTTTTTTTTTGCCTGTTTTGTTTTAACTTAATGAGTATTTACAAATTATATATATTATCCTAGTCAGTAATGTTTTTATATCATTATCCTGCATTAGTTCATGTTATTTTATTTCAAAGATTTTTAATTTTATTTGTTGTTTAGTTTTTGATTTATTGACTAATTTAAAGAACTGAAAAAAGAAATATATTGGAAGTATTTTTTTATTTCCAAATAAAATTTCATTTGCTTTTAACATAAATAAATTTCCATTTTTCTTTTATTGGTTATTTAATTTTAATGCCATTTTTAAAATGATTCTTAAAATGAAATAAAATACTTATATCCTTGTTGGTAATGAAATTTAACTGAAATTATAGTAGCATATTTTATTTTTAACATTTGATCTCATCACTGTGCAATAAACTTTAATATGAGATTCATTTATTTTGTAGACCAGAAATTCGATTAAAATATTTTTTCCCCTAGTAAACAGCAACGATCATTTGTTAACATTAGTAGTAAGTATACATCTTCAATCAGCAGACTTCTGCAGATTCATCAGTAATCGTCAATGGTAAATTCTCAAGTAAAGATTGATTATATTTTATCTATCTCTATGCAGAATTGCAAAAGATTTCTCTACATTTATATTTTATAAAAATTTGACCTTAAATCTGTTTTGCCTTAGCAGTTACTGCAATATGAATGAGCTATCTGAGTACCTTGATTTTGCATCTCACTCAATAGTTATTTAATGATTACTACAATTTGAAGCAGATATTTTGTGCAGTTTAGAATAGCTGATAAGCAATCATGACACAGTGATTCAAATTAGGTACCATTTATATCCTCATAGCCATGTGAATCCTTCTGAATGATTCTGATACTAAAAGAACTATTTTATTAGACTACACTCACACGCACACACACAAAAAGACATAGCAGAACAAATTTACTTGATTTTTGAAAGTCACTGAAATTTCCCAATTTAAAAAACGCAAGTTTTTTAAAGCATCCTAAATATTAGTAATGGGACACGTGGTGCAGTTTGCCCACCTTGGCTGAATGTCATAATGAAAGTGGAACATGATGGATGGTGGATAAACTTGCATTCCTATCTTGTGCAGTCTTTTATATTTTATGGCACCTCAGATCTTATAGCTCTAAGCATTTGGATTCAAAAATTTGCTTAAAGTAGATGTGTTTATGGAAAATTTATAAACAGAAATTATTAAAGGAATTGCATTCAAGTTATGTAAATAATAAAAATAGAATAATATAAAAATTATATGTCTCAGTCAGTTAAAAAAATTCTACAATATGGAAAAAAAAGGAAGGAAATCAAAATGAAATAAAAAAAAATATATCATGGTAATGCTATGCATAAAAAGTGCTTGTCATGTGGAAATAAAATATGTAATAGTGATAAAAATATTGGGAGTGATTCATATAAAACATATACATGCAAGCTTTTTTTTTTTTTTCTGAAGTTATGACTTTAATCAACATCAAGCAACAATCCATATTTCATTTCCTTCCACAGTTTTAAAATAATTTATTTTAATGTATAATGAGCTTTAACAATGTCTAGAAATGGTGCTCAAAGCATATCCACTAAATTTTGTTTCTTCAATGGAATTTCTTCTATAAAAACACTTGAAATGCAGCAAAAAGGTCTATCAGGACATTTTACTAAAAACAAGCATTTCTGAGTAGTATATTGTGTTTAAAGTAGGCTGATCAAGTTTTAGTAGATAATCTACTTCAAATAATGAGGAACATTCCAGTAATCTGATGATTAATATAGCAATCAGAGATGTAACTGAACAACTTCTTGCATCCTACTGATACTGCCAAGAAATTTTGAAAGATCATTTAGTTTTGCAGAACACTGCTTCTCAGACAGCTCTAAACACATTTATCCCACCTCCCCAGACAGTAATGCATTCAAGTAGTCCAGGATATGCTTTCACAAGATGAATCATTATTCTGATGTTAAAACACGATAAAAATACTTGTAATAATCAAGTGACTGGGACTTGAAGGGTAAAGCACCTAAAAGACCAAATAGTCAAAAATCAACATAATGACCCCTTTTTTTCCCTTGACTTGTGTGCATCACATGACCTTTTACCAATTATCCAAACTGTTAAGAAAGAGTATTATTTGAGCATGTTATGATATTTAAGTGAAATCATTTGTAGAAAATGACTAAATTATGGAAGAAAATTCAGGCATTTTGCCCATGATTACACACCAACTAATAGTGCTTTTGTTGTTGGCAATTCATGACAATAAATACTGCTCTTAACTTGATATGGTACTTGAATGCGACTTTTTCGTTCTTCAGTGATTAAAATTATAACTTTGTGGTCACTGCTTTGAGTGCAATAACTTGATGCAATAAAAGAAATTCCACTGTGAGTCCTGAAAGGTTTTAGGAAAACAACAATATTTTGAATTATATTTCAAAATTTATTTTATATTTTGAAAGATCGAGAAAAACATCTGTATAGCTTTGCAGTTGAAAAAAAATTACTCTAAAGAAATGTAATAAACATTGGCCAATACACTGGTCTTATGCTTTATGAAATATATCCTGATACTATTTGAAAAAAGACAACTATAATTTATGTTTATTAAATTCATGTTAAGATGCAAAGGATTCCTTTTGCTTGTGTTATGAATATCAAAAGTGAAAGACAAACCCTTTTTATTACTTCCTTGTACGAAGTAAAAAAGAAGTATTGTAATCACGAAAAGCTTTAGGCATCATATTTCAACGAAAATATCTATTTATCTGCTATCAAATGCAATTTAATAATTATCAACACAAAACGATATTTTTGCATGACATCCGTACGTAAGGTCAAAATAAAGGACTCTTACCCCCCCTAAAAAAATTATACAACCGATTTAAAATGAATTCTGAAGAGAAATTTTTATATTCTTATATGTTTGTAAATTGTGCACTTTTTGTTTTAAAATGATTGAATTATGGGTTTCTTATTTTCCGATTAAGGTTTTTATGCCTTTAGTAAATCTGCATGCAATATTTTTAGAATTATAAACAATTTAAAAGTTGTTTAAGTGCATCATTAAGTACAACATTAAGAATCAGTATAAATTTTTAAAAATATTTTGCAGTACTAGATTTGATAGTTTTTTTAACTACCTTCTTCAGCTGTTAAGTGCAAATGAACCAAATAAAGGGTGCAGAAAGATAAGGTAAGGATAGAGATAAGAAAAGTTGGACAGAAGTTAAGCTACTGATGCAGACTCCAACCTTCAGCAAACCTTGTCAGTAGTCAACGCGCAAACGACATTTTTACAACTTTGAAAATGTGCGCATAGCGTATGTTGTAATTAACCATTCATTAATTTTAAATTAATAATTAATTGTAATCAATTTTATTACATTTAAAATCCATATACATATAAAACTGAATAATTAAAAATATACCTTGTAAATTATATGCACATTTAATTAGAAATTTTCTTTTAACTCCTCAAGCATTCACTAATAAAAAGTACTTCAAATCACTACTAATCATAGAAAAAATCAGAAGCTATAAATCATATCTTTATTCTGGATATGATTTCTACAGGGAAATAAAATTTAAATAACCAAGAATGATACATATAAGTATTAAACAAAATACGCATAATTTATGAATGCAAAGATTTATATGTAGCATGCTTAGCAAGCTTAAGTTCTGATTTTGAGAATGTTTTTTTATAACACAGTTCTTCATTTGCCTGCATATTTATTTTTTCAATCAAAACTGCTTCAAGAGTTTTAAGACCTAAATTTGGTCGAAATTCCGTCTGATTTTTTTTAACAATAGAAAAAATTCTTTCGCAAGCTGCATTTGAATGAGGTATTATTAAGACAGCAAGCATTACAGAAGGCAATACTTTGTATTTAATACACCCATTCATATTTTTTAATTTAGCAATTTCTCCCCATGCTATATCAATACGCAAATCTACAATTTCTTTCAAATCATCTACTTGATACATGGAAAATTCAATTTCTACTTGATTAAGACATTTTTCATCAATAATGGATGGAAAAGTATTCATCAAGTAAAGAACAGATGAAAATGAGACTTCAGTTCTCAAGTTGATGTCAGCAACTTCAGCATGTTTTAGAAATGGATCACTCAGTGGAAATTTATCAATTATATATGAACATGCAGTTACAAAAAAAGCTCGCACAGAATTGAAAAATGATTTCACTTTCATTCAACTTGGCATTTTTTAAATATAGTCTTGTTTCCGCACCAATCACTAAATTTTCATTTTCTTTTTGTTTACTATACTTCTGAAATGGAATAGACGTTAGAGTAACATCTTCATTTTCTTTAGAAATTACTGATGGTTTTATGAATCTAACAAATAAATTCATTAAAAGTTCAAAAAGTTCTCTTCTCAATTTATGTATATAAGGAGCTTGTTGTTGCAAATTAATATTTACTGTTATAAACAAAGGCAAAGTATTTTTCAAAAATAACAAGTACAATTTGGTGGTCGGTGACTGTAAAATTTTTTTAATGTTTTGCAATCTCTTTCCTTCATTCTCACTGTTATCTGGTTTATCTCCAAAAAAATTTATCACAGCATCCCACTGTTCCAAAATCCTTGTTATAGATTCTAAAAGAGACAACCATCTCGTACTGCAATATTTCAAAATTTTATGAAATTTTGCATTCTGTCCCAAAATTTGTTGAGCAACTTTGAAGCTATGCTTCCGTTTCGAACTTTTCTCCAAGTAAAAATATATATCTATTATCAACATTTCAATTTCTGAGCCAATTAATTTTTCAGTAGCTTTTTTTGCAGCTATATGCAAGAGGTGGCACGGACAACCTCGGGTGATTATACTTGGTTGATGCATTTTGATAAATGATGCTACACTTTTAAACTTTCCAATCATATTACTAGCATTATCTGAAGAAAATGATAAGCAATTTTTCCATTCTAAACCTTTGTTTTTAAAGTTTTCATTTATACAATTAAAAATACTTTCTCCTGTATTATTCATGCATTCTAAAATAGAAATCAATGAAGTAATTATCACTCCCTTTTCTTTACTGTAGTATGTTATAACCAATGGGTACAGTTTGTTATCATTGTTATCATTACTTCCATCAGTACTTAGAGAAAATGATGTACTGCACACTGATTTTATAATATCAGCAACAGTATTTTCTGCAAGCGTTTTCACAATAGCAGCAGTTTTGGTATGACCGCAGCTAAATTTTTTTGCTATGGCAGAATCCGGAAACATTGCTTTGAAAAGCTCTTTGGAATGATCCGAAACAGAAAGCGGTAGATTATGTTCAATTAAAAAACGAACAAAATAGCATTCGGCTTTTATAGGATCTGTTTCATCATCTTTTATTAAGAATTTCTTTAGATTTTACGGTGCCAAGTTCTATATGCTTTTGAGAAAACACATGCCGTTTAGAGTCATCTTTTCCGCCATGAGCAACTGAGAAGTCTTTGTTGCATACACTGCAGTGTGCGTGATTCACAGAAATTTCGGACGCTTTAATGCATGGAAATTCTGAAGAATATGAATCTTTAAACTTCTGCTTTGATAATTTTGGCTTCTTCGTTCGAGGCAGCATTATGATTAAAAATCTTTCACCTGATTCACAGTTCACAAGACACACGCTAAGCTCTCGCCGTAAACTACACAATGCAGCCGAATGCAGCCTAAAAACACATCAGCGAGGAACCTGAGAGACAGACAATTGGGTGGAACTATTGATAAGTCGTTAACGGTTGGAGTTACTGATCTACAATTGGCTAATTCTTCAAAACTAGGAACGCACTCAACACGTGATATATAACATGAGTATTCAGCCAATCATCGGATGAATTAGTTGGTTCCGTTTTGCGTACTGGTTCTCCTGCTCTTGTTTCTGTAAAATCCGTAGTTTTTTCCATACTTTTCGTAGCTCGTAGTTTTTCATGAATTTCCATAGAAACTACGGAGAATCCGTAGTAGTTGGAGTCTATGCTGATGCCATCTACTGATGAAACAAGAAAAACTAAAATAAAATTTCTTTAAAGGCTGAAGGTAAAGATGAATTGCAATTAGAGTAATTAACTAAAACAGAAATGATTTTTTTTTTTTTTTTTTTTTGGATATGAAACACTTCTAAGAAATATAATTCACCAGTGGAGGATGTTTTCTGAATAATTTTGGCTGCAGTAAAACTGAAAGTGTGATTTTCATTCCAGCAACAGCGGATTTCTGTGCTCCCTTTTCCCAACATATGCCTCATGTTCTTTAACATGAAATTTTAAAGGCTCTTATTGTTTGACCAATGTAAATTAAACCAAACTGGCAAGGAATCCTGTAAATGTAATCCTGTAAAGGAACTCATATCGTGAATGGAGTCCTTAGCATGGAACTAGAAATTTTATTGATAGGAGAGAAAACATCCCTAAGTTAAATTTTTGCAAAATACGCCCAATTTTATAGCTAATTGACAGAAAGAAAGGAATGACAACAGAATTTTTATAATCTCCTAAAACAGAATTGTACCTTTTGATGTGTTCCAATGAGAATTTTTAACTGCACGGTTAATAATGTTAGGTGAAAACCCCTGTCAATAGCAACTGCTTTTAAATAATTTAGTTCTTGATCAAGAGCTAATTTGGAGGAGCAAACTTGAAATGCATGGAAAACAAAGAAATAAAGTGAAGTTAACTTCTGTTTCATTGGATGAATTTGAAGTGTGGTGGAAGGCAAACCAATGAAGGTTTACGGTAAACAGTAGTACTGAAGTCAGATATGTTACGTGCGACCAAAATGTCGAGGAACAGAAGAGAATTGGATGTCTCAAGATCAAAAGTGAACTGAATAGCAGGATCAATGGAATTAATTCATCATCGAAATAACATTATTTAAATCACTTTTATTACCATCAAACAGGGTAAATGTATCGTCTACGTAGCGGAACCAAACTGGGAAGTTTAAAGTTTCAAATAATTTTGATTCAAAATAATGCATGTATTTTAAAAAATTTTAAAAAATTACGCTGATTCTTAATGTTGGGACTTTGTTTTTGATTGTTATTCAGCATGATATTTAAACTAAATAAATTTAATACATGTTTAAGTGCCACTAAGCCTAATTATTTTTGCCATGGTGGACATATTTGTTTACATCTGAAACAACAGAATAGTAGATTTGTTGCTAATCTAGAGAAAGTAAGCTTCGTGACAACCAAATCGCAATAACAAAGATAACGCCTTCTTTTATTATTGCAAATTAAATCATGCTTAATCCATTTTGGAATTTATTTGAGGAGATAAGTGTTTAAGATTTACTTCATAATTTTCAATGCAGATATTTTGAGTTTCTATGTATTTTTGCCATGTTGTGAAGTGAAAACTTAATTAATTGAATGAGAAATACTGAATCGTCTGTGAAAAACTTTTTCTTTTTGTCTGTTTGTTGAATTTCTTTTATACATCGTTTTAGATTTATTATAGTATTTGAATAGAACATGTGGCAATGATTAGATAATTCTTAAGATGATATAAATTTTGTGCATTCTGAGTTAAAAAGTGAATGAAATGTAACACTGTTAAGTGAACCTAGGCCCAAAGTGTCGCTTGGTAAACAAATATAGTGAATTTTAAACAGTGCATTTATTCTATTGTGGTTTATGCACTATCAAAGAAGTAAATTATATTCAATCCAATAAGTTTAAATGAAATACAAGAAAAAAATCCGTATAATTTAATATTCCATACAAGAAAGTCATGTGGTGTACACATCAGATTTTTTTAATTATGCTACACAGTGAATCGCACTCTGCTGCACCTAGGCAAAAGCATAAATCTCAACATTTCACATTAATATTTCTCCTCTATGCTTCCTCAGTTTTAATTATACTTTAACAGAGACAACTGACAACACATTTATTAAAATGAATCTTTTGCTTCCTTGACACAGCATGATACAATTTATTTACATGTGAAAGAACTCTTTATATATATATACAGAAGCTTTTCACACATTTTTTAGACGATGTATATTGTATTCAAAAAACTAAATTACATAAAATTCTTGTGTTTTAAATGTTCTATTTGACATCCCTTATTCTGAACTATCTTTCGACACCACAATTTCCAGGATAATAATGCCTTTTGAAGTGACAGAAGAGGTATTCTATCCCATTCCTCCTGAACAGCTTTCCAGAGTCTGTTAGGGTTTTGGGACAACATTTGAATAATGCAGTTTTTAAAAGTCCGAAAGCACAAAAATCCATAGGTGACACATCGGGAGATTTAGTAGGGATATCAGTTAAGGATATGGCCTTGATACCAGTTTTTTGTTCCATTTCTTTTAGGAAATTTACAGTGGATTTTGATGTGTGACAGCTAGCTTTGTCCTGATGGAGTCTCACAGACTGATGGCACTGTGGGTAAAGCGATGGTATTTCATTCAGAAAAATTGGCGATAAAATAAGTTCCTGATAGTATTTGGTGTTAATCTTGACATTTGTTTGCACTCTCTTTATTTTTAACTTGCCATTATAAGAAAAACCAGCAACAATCATAAATCCCTTAGAAAAACTTTCTTTCGATTCTTTGAACCATGTACTTAAATTTTTTTCTCCCCTTTTATGATAATAAATGGCTCTTTTTTGTTACAATCATTTAAATACACCCATGCTTCATCTATTGTGACAATTGTTTTCCATTTTTCTTTTGATAAGTGTTTCTCATATAGAATTCTGCAGCCTGTCCTGCGTTGAGAGATATGCTTTGGAAGAAGATGATGCACATTGCGTTTTTTTGCTTTCTTAAGATTTAAATCAACGTTTGTCATTTTGTTTACAGTGGACACCGAGCATTTTAATGATTTTGCAACTGTCCTTTGACTAGGGGGATTTTATTTTAACATTAAACAACATGCCTTTGCAATAGTCGAAGATGTGCGTTTTTTCCTTGGATACTTGTTTGGAATTTTTGTCCCACTTGAGGCTCCAATTTGACGTTTTTTTCCTTTCTTGTTGATGATATTACCTATCGACACAAAACCATGACTCTCACATCGTTTTCGGATAACGGAGTATGCATATTTCTCTTCGGAAAGAGCGTAAATGTAGCCTTTGAACCCCTGCTTTGTTAAATTCGCCATTTTGAATAAAAACAAAACTTTCAAGCCACAGATGATAATTTTGACTTTTGAAAACATAGTACAATTGCAATTACTTCTTTTGCAGCAAACGATTTTTTATTACCGCTTACCAAAATCGTCTAAAAAATGTGCAAACAGCCTCTGTATAATACTTTAAATGCTGAAGACATGTAGAGCATAAAGAAGTAATTAAAATCATGGCCAATTCAGCACGCTTATTTCTTGACAAAACATTGGTTTTATTACTAATGACTATTCATGATACATCACTGATAAACTGGCACTATGAGCTGCTATTTCAAGCTTTCAAGGGAATCAACAGGACAGAAGCAAGAGTGAGAACGTGATGTGATAAAATGGAAATTTGGTCCAGAATGATTTGATTTTACCTAAGCTTTATCTCTATTGCTGAATTTTAACTTGTAGTTCCAAAATTTGCAATTATTATTCCAAAAATTGTTATCATTTAACTGTCTGCATCATGCATATTCTGCAGAAATCATATGCAGTGATTAATTTTCAAATGATGCACTTTAAACCAATTTATTATAAGCAGCTACTATTTTAAGACAGAAAGGGGGGAAAATAAATAACTTTGATTTACATGTTTTTTTTTTTTTTTTTTTTTTTTTTTTTTTTTACATAGATATGTGATAATTTATGAGTTTATGGTGTGAATTCAAAGCAACACTGATGCATAGAAATAATAGCAGTTGTTGAGGCCAACTGAATAGATTTTATTTCTTAAGAAGCCCATTCTTAATTTGAATTACAAAATGCAAAGTGATCTGTGCACCCATTTTGATCACATTTGTGCCTTTTCTAAATCACTATGGCAATAAAGATGTAAAAATTTATGGCAATACAATTGATGAAAAGATGCAAGGAGCATGTTTACAGGAATGCAAGCAAAAGCAGGAATCACCATGAAGATGAAAGTTTTCATAGGATAAATTGGTTTCAATTCAGATTAATCCCTATTGGTTAATAATAAGCTTTAGTTTCTAAATTTTAAATCATCACTGGCTGAAGCATTATTTAAACATCTGCATCATGAGCATTATGGAAAAATCATAAGGCAGGCACTAATTTTGGAATGGCACAGTTTAGAAAGGTTTATTATATCCTGTTATTTTTTTAAGGTGAATAGGAAAATGACCAAATTAAAATAAGAAGCCAAGAGACTTTCAAATTAAAGTTAGTATTTTATCTTATTTATTTTTTATCTTAAATATAAACATACACCATTGTTTGTCATTTTGGAAAGCAGTTCATAAAATTTCAATAAAATCTTAGATCTGAATATATTTCATGATTAAAATAGTTTCTAATTTAGAAATTAAAAAAAATCTTACTTTATGGTTAGAATGTAATATATTGATCAATGTATTCCATAAACCATCATCATACATGACTCTGTAAAATCCAGTTTGATTTATATTTAACTTCAGCCATTTTGCTCGAGCAGGTAAAAGAAACTCACCTAATGACAGGATAAAAATTAAATACATTAAACATGATACATATTATTAAAAATACACTTAGCAATGAACTTGAGCTGCTGAAACACATATAAGAATTGTGGCACAAGTGGGATATTTCTATATTTAAAGAATGAAGATAATTAAAATATCACACCAATTAAAATCTTTTATATCATATGTAATAATAATTAAATTATCTGTTGAATAATTTAAAGTAAAAGAACTGCAGTAAGAAATCATATAAAAGTTTTCAAGTGATCCAACATTTTAAATTATTTTAGTATTTTCAATGAGAAGATTACATCTATTTTAATAAAAATACTTTTTCCAAATATTTAACTAATTATTTGCTTGGTGAATTAGTATACCAGGTAGCAACTTTTGAAGCAATGTAATGATTAGTATACCATGTAGCAACTTTTGAAGCAATGTAATGAATGAGATGCAGATTCTCAGCTCCATTGCACCAGTTCTGATTACTGACGCAATTATTCAACTGGAAGTGAAAGCTGTCACATATATATATGTTTTCATTAAATTTTGCATTTATATAAGCTTGATCTTTACAATCTAAAAAAAAAAAATGAATTGATTGCTGATGTCACTGTCTTGAGTGATTTACACAGCTATATCTTATGTAGGAATATTTCCAGAGTTTTGTTATTCTTAGCAAAGGATATCTTAATATTTGCTACTATGGTAAAGGATTATACAGTGTCTTTTTTTTTTTTTTTTTTTTTTTTCAAAGGAAGGCACGTGGAGTGGTTATATAAGTGTGTTTACTGTTGCAAACTCTAGCCGACAGTTGTCCCTCATTATATTATTATGCAGTAAAGGATTAATATCTAATATATATTCAATTACTATTTCTGAAGCTCATTAGATCAAGAACTAGGCAAGAACTTTCTATTTTATTTGAACTGACTATTGATTTAATTATTTTGATTTATTTACTACCAGATGAGCAACCAGCACTTCTTGCATCAAATAATAATAATAATAATAATTTTTACTTAATCTTTTATTAACTAACTACAAGAATAAACTTAAAAGCCATCTTGGAACATCTGCAACAGACTAATTTTACTTATTAACCATTTTATGTCTAATTCTCACTCCTCAAATAGCACTCAAATAGTACAGTAGTACTATGTGAGTTATCACTAATTTTTTAACTAAATGTTGAAAGCACACAGACATTTAATTTTTAATATTTTTATTCTGCCTCATGAGTTGTGAGAGGAAAAATATTGTATAATAAAATTATCAGTTCTATGGACTTGTCAATAAAACCAACTGTCCTCCAACAGTTTCAATATTTACACAAAAATCTAAATACTTTTGAAGTGAAGCTACAAGCTGCTGGTTAGCAACTAAAATTTGCTCAAATCTTAACTTACGAACAAAACTACATCTTGAGATTTTAATTCTTCCACAAGCTGAATCTTTTTGCTAAAAGATAAGTGTGATAGATGTACAATCAATGTTAATACAAATACTCATATGGCAACAAATTCTTTCCCTAACATATTACTCAACTGCTTACCCCTCAAATCTGCATAATCCTCTGGAATGAGTAAGTCCATGATGAAATGAAATGTGCAAGAAAGTTTTAAATTAAACGTAAATTTATAAGTGAAACTGAACTATAATGCCACAACCTTAAAATTTAATTAAATTTGGCTACTTCAATAGAAAATTTTTTTGTCCTAAATTTTATATTCAATTCATGTTAAATTATTATATAATTCGCAATTTTTGTAAAATTTTCTTACAACAAATGTTGTTCTAGGGTTATTGATTGTACACTAAGATATTTTCAAATTATGAATAATATTTCATCGTAAGATTTCAAAATTCAGGTCATAAAAGAAAATTTAGAGAAATAAGTTCAGATATAAAATGCTTTAAATTGTGCTGTTTGCGCCACTCTGTCAACTAAAGAATTTGCAAAGAATTTTTATTTTTATGTATTATTTATTAATTCAATTAATAACTTTTTTTTGATACAGTACCTTTAGTTCAAATTTTCTGATTAATTCTCCTTATCCCAAAGATCTTTGACCTTTATGTGGATAAAGTAAATTATTAATTAAGGATCATCTCTACAGTTTTATAACTCATACTGACTAAACAAACTTAAGCTTATAACAGATGATTAGATGGTGAAGAGATACAATGTATTTTAATGACAGTTTATCATTTAAATGATTTTAATACAGCTTTGAAAAAATTACGATTTGATATGAAACTTATTAATTTCATGAGAAATTTGATCAAGTGGCATACCATCTGACATATTTAACCAGTAAAGGTTTTCTTTGTTGGAGAGATCAGTGATATATGTGACTGGAACAAACCACTTGTAACCATATGGAGATAAGTCTGAGGGTGTAGCATCATCATATTCAGGTGGTGTAAGAAGAAATCTCCTCTGTCTGATCCTCACATGAGGATGGTTGAAAGTTACCATGATGAGAGGATAGCCTTTCTGACGAGTCCAAGTATCCATAATCTTCGACACATTTAAGTGTGCTGTAGTAAGAGCAACCTAAGGATAAATTAAAAAATAAAAGTATATTTTATATAAACTTATAATTTACATAATTGCAGAAATAATAAAATTGAAAACTTTTACAGATTTTGAATTATTTTGCAATAATAACAAATGACTGAACTGAACAGGAGATATATTTCACCTCTAAAATTACAGACCAAATCCTTTTCATCAATTAAAATAAAACCAAGACCAGAGCTTAATTTCTAACATTAGAAGTGTGGGAAAGGCCATTGGTAAAGAAGGGGTAAAGACTTACAATAACAAAAAAATTAGTAATTAAAATATTAGCCAAATAAAGTAACTAGCAATTAAAAAATTAAATAATCAAAATTAAAATTCAATAAAAATGTAAAGACAAATATAAATTTAATTGACTGTTACAGTAATAGAGGATAGTTAAATAAATTAAAATCACAGACTTATTTGGGGTTGTCATTGGAATTACAATTTCACAAGAAGAACTAAGACATAGCTCAGCATTAGCTAAATTTAGGCCCTGAATGAACAAATTATGTGCTGTTTCAAAGGATGATAGAAACAAAGACCATGATTTTTCCAGCATGAAAGCAAAACACTTAAAGCATTGTTAATGAAAATACACAGAGTGCTAGAAACAGTAACACAGGATAGAAGAAAATTTGGTTACATAGCTCTTTCACATAATTTTCCTTCCCCCTTTCACTTGCTGAGGAATGTTTTTTTCCCACTGTCCTCTTAATCTCAGCTGCATGTTGTAGATGGTGGAAGAGATGGGAATTTTTCTCTGTCTTTGTCTACCATTTCATGCCTTACCTCTTTAATCTCTTAATTCCTACCTCTTTTTTCCCATCACCTACTTATACCTAAAATTATTAATAAATTATTTTTCCAAATGAATTTCGATTCATGATTATTAAAGGTGTCTTCTATAGCTTATTTTATTTTTTAATCTTAATTTAGATATTGATATATTTACATGTTGTAGACAATTTTAGATCATATGAATGATAAGAAACTATCCACTACTTACTATAGTTAAATAAGTGTAATAACATCATCAGTTTCATAAATTAAACTTCCACATACATGAAACAATGCTTACGTTTATGCGACAAGGCAGTATGTATTTTCCATTTACATCTTCTCTCTCCTTAATGTCAAACATGATTCTTGGGAATAATATAATAATATATTCTCATAACATAATAAGATTTATGTTATGAGAGTAACATTTTGAGATTGGTTTATTTTAGATACCTATTGATGTGATGGAGAAATGAACTATTTGGTTAGTGCAATCTCACATTTTTGGAATACCACAATTTAGTAATTCACTGAAGAGAGGAAATCATTTTACCAGATGAATACTATAATTTTGATTAAAATTTTTAATAATGAATTAGAATGCTAAAAATTTCTTTTCATCTGCCTGAGTTGAATTCAAAATCTAGCTTTGATGCTTGGAAAAACTCATATTTGGTCAGAAAACTAATTAAAAAATGAAATGTATGTATGTCCGCATGCATGTATGTGTATGTACACTCATACGTACATATATATTTATGCATACATGAACACAAACATACATACATTTCTGAATCCTGTCCTGATAAGACTGAATTTGACCTGATAAGATCTGACAGTACTGAATTTGGAAATTAAAATGGGAATAAAGGGAAAAAATATAATACATAAAGTTAGAACTATACTATGTTATGCTATCTGCCATGGCTGTTTTTCATTGCATCTATTTCTGTCTGTGTAGAATCTGTGCAACGATATGAAAGTGAATTTGTTTCATAAATTTAAGATTGTTCTATAGTCCCATTTCTTTAAACTGAATGTCAAAATGCAGCTGAAGGCATCTTAGACTGCATAATATCAAAAGAAATAATGCTGCACAGAGACAATAACAGAAATTTTACATATTGTGTGTGTGAAAGAGAGAAAAAAGGAATTTATGGGAAAAGGGCTGAGGAAGAATTTGAGGAATAACCAGCTACTACAAACTTTCCTTTTACTGAACAGTGTTCCTTCTTCTAATAATCTTTTGGTATTATTTACATACTGTAGGATTCATGCATTTTCCATAGACATTAAGTTGCAATGAATTTCATTTGCATTTTAACATTAAAATTGAAGAAATCTAATAAATGAGATATTTTGCACTTCAGTATCTATTTAATCAGACACCTTTACATGCATGCTGCACTTTTACCAAACTGAAGTCTGCCAGGGTTCTTGACTCAATTTTTTTTGTCCTTGGATGACAAAGCAAAACCCCACACAACAAGGGACACAAAAGAAACACATTTGTTATTGAAGATTTGGAGTGTTTGAATCACACGGCCGACAGCCCTGATCTTGCCATTAGACTTCCATCTCTTTCCTGCTGAAGTCAGCACTAATGGTATGTCACTCCTAAAGCAACAAAGAGGGGCATCATGCTGTGATGAATTTCTTTATATTGCTGGCACCAATTTTTATCAAATGGTTTTTTGAAACTGATTTCATGGTGCAAATAATGTATCAATGTTGGTGGTAACTATGTGGAAAAATAGGCAAAAGTTTGCATTTTGTCACTGAATTTTTTTGTTTCTAATGAAGCTTCCTAGCGAAAAAGCATGGCAAAACTTATTTTTAGAGCATCAGTCGCGTATGTCAATGTTTTAAGTCAGAATAGTAAACAGCTTTATATAACAGCAATTCAACACATTGAAAGGTATCAAATTTCATATGACTGCTATATTACAGCATTGAAGCACTTATTTTTTAAATTGATCTGTCATCTAAATGATTTCAGATAATAAAGCAACACAAAACTCACCTGTGTGAAGGCATCCCATAATTCTTCAGTACGTGCATTTTTGAAACGATATTTATTCAAATACACTGATAATCCTTTCTTCAATGTTTCCATACCAAGAAAATTTTCTAACATATAAAGTATTGCAGCACCCTAATCGGGAGAAGAACACATTTTTACTTATACTTGAACAATAATTCAGTGAAATAACATCTGAAAACAAGTATATTAATAAAAGAAATTCAACAGTCCTTGGTTTAAGTAAAAAAAATATAAAAAATAATAAAATTACAACTATAATATAGGTTAAACTAGTTATTTAGAAGGGGGGACTCTCTTAAAGGCTTAACCACTTCTTGGTTGAATTTCTTTTTCTGATTTAGGGATTTAAAAAAAAGGTTGTTATGATTTTAAACTTGTGTAGATTATATATGTTCTAACCTGAATTTGAAAATACAAGATATTTCAGTCAGTAAGCAGTTTTTTGCTTGACCTACTGGTGGTCATATATGTGATATTCCATTCACTAATCTTCAGTTTTCCCAGCAACAACCTCAAATTTTAGATTAAAAAATACTGTTTGATACTATATATATCATATTTGAGGTATTTCAGATAAATATCTGTGTTAGTTTGGTACATTTATATTTACCATGTTGGCAACACCAAGTTCTCTTCTCTGCGTGCGAGCTATGGATGCAGTTGTAATGTTGTGCACATTTTGTTAAGTTTCAATAAAAAATGTGAAAAGATACGTTTCTTATTTTTCGACTTGCTTCTTCATATGATATCGATTTATTTAACATGGTAGCAGTTCTCGTGGTTTGTGAATATGAATGAAGAATTTAGTAGTTATAATTTGTTTTAAAAGCTACCGGTACTAGCATAAAAATGGCATGTACAAGAAACAGTGATATTGGCATACTGCTATTTGATGGTTCGGACTGTTTTAATTGGAAAGTGCGTATGATGAAATTTCTTCAATTTAAAAAGTGTAAAGATGTGATTCAGCGAAAAGTCAGTGAAAATG
Organism: Stegodyphus dumicola; assembly: GCF_044657685.1. NCBI lineage: Eukaryota > Metazoa > Arthropoda > Arachnida > Araneae > Eresidae > Stegodyphus > Stegodyphus dumicola. The sequence continues at coordinate 46,569,716 of NC_140779.1, forward strand.
ATGACATGGAAAAATGGGAAGAAAAGGATATACAAGCTACAAATTACATTTACGGCGCCATAACAAACAAGCAATTAGAATATATTCACAAGTGTGAGACTGCATTTGATATAATTACGAAATTTGATGCAAATTATTTAAAAACTTCAACGTCCCTACAAATTGTTTGTCGAAATAACTTAGAATGTGTGAAACTGAAAAATTATTCTGATGTAAATATATTTTTCTATGATTTTGAGAAGTATGTGAACGAACTGAAACATGCCGGCGGCACCGTAATGGAACAAGAAAAATTGAACTGTATGGTAAGAGCATTACCTTCAAATTACAGTCACATTGCTGACTTAATACATGTATTACCAGAGAAGGACAGAACAGTCGATTATCTAAAGAGCAAAACCAAATCAAAATTGCTTGAAGAGAAAAATGATTATGAAGATTGTGCACCAGCAGAAAAATCAAATGCGTTCAAAATTGAAACAAGCAAATCGGGTCCACAATGGAATGTCTGTTATAATTGTAGAAAACCTGGTCACATTAAAAAGAATTGTTGGCATGTCCATCAAAGCAACTATCGTGGTAATGGCTCCACTAATTATCGTCGTCAAAGTTCTTCAAACAATCGAGGACGTAGTCGTGCTTTTAGTGGACATCATGAACACGGAGCATACTCTAACCATAGAATAAACAGTCACCAAGGCAATAGTTTTCACACCACTGTTATCGAAAGTAACATGACAAGTTCTAGTGCAAATACTGTGATGAATAAAAATGAAATCAATTGGTTACTGGATAGCGGATGCACAGACCACATTGTAAACAGTGATGAATATTTCAAAGAGCAAGTCACTTTGAAGGATCCTATTCAAGTAAAAGTCGGTGATGGAAGGATTTTGAAAGCTACAGGGGTTGGCAATATAATAGTTTCTTTTCCTGTATATAACTCTGAATCTATCGTAACATTGAAGAATGTATTTTATGTAAAAGAAATGAAAGCAAATTTATTAAGTCATTCGAAGATTACTGATAATCATACAACAGTTTCAAAAGAAAAGTTCTCTAAAATATGTGATGTCAATGGTTCATTAGTAGCAATAGCAAAGAAAGAAGAAAGATTATATAAAGTAAAGAGTTATGTTAAAAATAGTAAAATATTTGCAAATTTAACCAACAGTAAGTTAACGTTAAAAGAAAAATTGCACCGTTCATTTGGACATGTAAATTTTAAATATCTGGATATTATGTGCAAAGATCAGCTATTAGAAGGAATCCCTAAAGAAATATAAACCGAATATATGAAGTGTGCCATATGTATTGAAAATAAAATGCACAATTTACCATTCAAGAATAATAGAAGAAAAGCAGAAGATATTCTGGAGATTATACATACAGATGTAAATGGACCTCACAGAACAAGTGGATGTAATGGTGAGAAATACTTTGTGAGTTTTATTGATGATTATAGCAAGTTGGCAATTTATTGTATCAAATCTAAGGATCAAGTCTCTGATTGTTTTATTGAATATGTAAATGAAATTCAAAATTTAACAGGGAAGACTATCAAAGAACTAAGATGTGATAATGGTAGTGAATATATGAATAGCAAGATATACAAATTTGCAAGAGAAAAAGGTTTTAAGATAAAGTGATGCCCACCATATGTACATGAATTAAAGGGTACTGCTGAGCATTACAACAGAACTATAATGGATATGGCAAGATGTCTTTTAGCCGAAGCAAAAGTTGACAGACGTTACTGGCCTGAAGTAATTAAAGCTGCTGCTTATTTGAAAAACAAGATTTGTAAAGAAGACACCATATGAAATATTTTTCAATAGGAAACCATCTGCTAATGAATTGAAATTATACGGAAGTAGAGTGTATGTAAGAATACCAGAAGGAAAGAGAAAGTCTAAGTGGGATAAAAAGGCTGAATTTGGAATTTTACTTGGGTATACAGAAGTTGGATATAGAGTTTTGATGAATAACAGAATAATAGTTGCCAGGCATGTTGACATTGTTGAAGAAGACATAATGTGTGTAGGTTGTGATGATGAAGATGAGAACGATGATACAAATAAGAAGAATGAACCTCAAGAAGTGTCATATGAATCGAGTAATGATAACTCCAAGGACAGTGTGATAAATGAAGATGAAACAAAAATTGGAATGAGACCAAGAAGACAAATCAAACCACCAGTTCGATTTCATGAAGAATTCGGGTACTACTGTGTTAGTGCAAATTTTTGTGATGCTACAGTTCCAGGTAACTTTGAGGAGGCGACAACATGCAGTGAGGCTGGACATTGGAAAGAGGCAATGGACAGTGAAATGAACAGTCTTGTTAAAAATAACACTTGGACACTAATGACTGAACCAGAGGATAAAGTAATTCTAGATGTGAAGTGGGTATTCAAAAGAAAACCAGGTAATGTTTTTAAAGCTAGATTAGTGGTTCGAAGTTTCCAGTAAAAACATAGTATTGAGGATACTTACTCTCCTGTCATTAAGATGCAAACCTTAAAATTGTTACTTTCATATTCTTGTCAGTATAATTTAAATATTCATCAAATGGATATTGAGACTGCCTTTTTAAATGGTTATGTTGCGCCTGAGGTTTATGTTAAACAACCAAAAGGCTATAATGATAATTCGAATAGAGTGTATAAATTAAAAAAGGCACTATATGAGTTGAAAGAAAGCCCTCGTATATTGAGAGTATAGGATTTCGTAGAAGTAAATATTTATGTAAAATCTGAAATCTGTCTTTATGTAAAATCTGAAAATGATGTATTTGTATATATTCTTTTATTTGTTGATGGATTGTTGATATGTTGCAAAGATACTCAGGATATTAAGGAACAACTACATAATAAATTTAAAACGAAGGATTTAAATAAAGTAAAAAGCTAGATTGGAATTGATATTGAATATGATAATGAGAAAAGTAATATCTTAACACTGAGTCAGGAAAATTATATTGAATCTTTAGCTAAACTGTATGGTATTGAAAATTCAAAGCTTTATGATACACCAATGGAGATTAATCTTAAACTAAGCCAATCTAATTTAAATCAAAATGTCAAATATAGAAATCTAATAGGAGCACTCTCGTATATTAGTCCTTGGACTAGACCAGACATATCTTCCAGCGTAAATTATTTAAGTAGATTTCAAAATTGTTATGATGAGACACATTTCAAACATGCTTTGAGAGCTTTAAAGTATTTGTACTTAACAAAACATCTAAAATTAATCTACAGTAAAAATCTTAAAACTGATATTATGAATTGTTATGTTGATGCTGATTGAGCAGGTGCTATTGTTGACAGAAAGTCAACTACTGGGTTTGTTATTGAATTATTTGGTAATCCAATTTACTGGAAATCCAAAAAGCAAAATTGTGTAACAAAATCTTCCACTTTTGCCAAATATATTGCTCTATCTGAGGCTGTGACAGAAATTAATTTCTTAAAAAATGTTGTGAATGATGTTTTTGCTGATATAACTCACTCCACTAAAATTTATGAAGATAATTCAGGAGCTTTGGCCATTGCTAATTATGGGAACTTCACTAAAACTTCAAAACACATAGAAGTTCGATATCATTATATTCACGAAAATATTCAAAATGGAGTAATTGAAATTGTAAAGATTGATTCAGAATCAAATATTGCAGATATCTTTACTAAGTCTTTAGGAAAGATTAAATTTATGAAATTCAGAGAAGGTTTGAAATTGAAATAAATTTTGTATACTGTTTATTTAAGTGATGTTTATTTAAATATTTTTGCTTGAAATGAAACAGATTTTGGTAATGTCCTTATGTAAACTAAATTGTGTTTAACTTTGATTTTAACATTTAAGTTATTGAAAGAAACTTTTTTAAAAATAATTTGTGTAAAGTGTTGAATGTTATTGTTTATATCTATGCTTAATTGTAAATGGTAAAGATGAAAAGGTTGCTTATATCTATGTTTGTTTATAATTAGTAAATATAAATGTAAGGAGGCGTGTTAGTTTGGTACATTTATATTTACCATGTTGGCAAAACCAAGTTCTCTTCTCTGCATGCGAGCTATGGATGCCATTGTAATGTTGTGCACGTGTTGTTAAGTTTCAATAAAAAATGTGAAAAGATACGTTTCTTATTTTTTGACTTGCTTTTTCATATGATATCGATTTATTTAACAATCTGCATAAAAAGAATTATTAAAAATATGTAAAAAGTGTTTTGGAGCATATATTTTCAATGTTACCACGAAAACAACTTAAAAATCTTCATTGGCAAACACAACACGAAAACCTTATTGAAATAATTTATTGTCAATTATTTTAATGCTCACCATTCGAAAAAGAAAGAAAAAAACCCTTGGCTATGTTATTTACTGCTTTTGGACCACTCTGAATCAATCATAAAAGCTATTTTGACATGCAACAGTAACTGAACAAAATAAAATTTCAGAAACTACAAAGGCTGTTTGCACCTGTTTAAGACGACTTTGCTTTGCTATAAAAAATTTTTTTAACTCCAAGTGCCCACTATTTGATAATTTTGTTTTCATGCAAAATGGCACTTTTTAAAAAGAAACAGACTTAAGGCTAAGTTTGTGCTTTTTCCGAAGAAAATTATTTGTATTTAGTTATTAAAAAATACTGTGAAAGCCATAATTTTTTGGTATCTAAAGCAATGATAGATAATATTGTCAATATGAAAGGAGAAAAAAGTCAAAGTTTGGCTTCAAGGAGAAAATTTGTTCAAAATACATATCCAATTTAAAAACTGAATGTTTTGAATGTTGCAAAGGTTTAATGCATTTCAATACTAAAAGAAAATTTTCGAAGTCAAAGGACAGTTGCATAATCATTAAAATGATCAGTGTCAAGTCAATAAAGACATATCCACTTAATTACCATCAAAGAGAAGAAAAAAATCTTAGAACATGGTTCAAAGAATCTAAAGAAAGTCTTTCAAAGAGATTTTATGATTGTTACTGATTTCTGATATAGCAACAAATAAAAATTAAAGAGATTACAGAAAACTCTTAAGGTGAATTCTACATATTATCAGGAACACATTTTATTGTTTTTTCAAAATTAATTTTCAAATATGAAATACCTTCTCTTTCCTCACAATGGCATAAATCAGCAGAACTACATTAAGACAAAGCAAGCAGCCACAAGTCAAAATCCACTATTAATTTCCTGGAAAAAATGGAATAAGAAACCTGTATCAAGGCCATACCCTTCACCCAAATAAATCTCCTGATGGATCATTCATGAATTTTTGCGCTTTGGACTTTTTGTCAGCAGAAGTCAATTTACAACCCTCCTTACATTTTGGTAAGCTGTTCAAGAAGAATGGAATAAGAAACCTCTTCCGCTACTAAAAAAAAGTTTATTGTCTTGAAAAATATGGTGTAGAAAGACAGTGAAAAATAAGGGTCATCAAATGAAACATTTAAAACAGAAAAATTTTAGGTAAAATATTTCAGTAAATGTAATGAAAATCATCTAAAAATGTACAAACAGCCTTAGTACAAATTGCTTAGGTTTTCCATTCAAGGTAGGAAATCTCACTATAAAAAATTTGTAGAAAGTAGGACTAGTTGCATCGTGAACTCACAATATTCAGGAATACAAAAAATAATCACGAAATATAATGAGATGTGTAAATAGGGACGAATTCACTTTCAAGGATGTGATTTTTTTCCCTTCGTTACATGGCACATGACGCTGACCGCATGGGCACAAAAAAGCCTAACATGTGACATGTGCCAATCAAGAAGGGGTTAATAAATGCAGTAACAATGGGCAAGTGATTATACACTAGGAGCTTTGCATTGCATAACTCAGCAACAAGGGGGGACACAACTGAAAATTTAAAAACTGAAATACATTCATGTCCATAAATTAAGGATAATGCAAAATCAGGCAAAGGAAGAGTTAGAAACAAAACAAATTTGACTTATTTGTAAAGCTTATTTATTAAACAAAAGGTAAAGAGCAAAAAAAAAGATGCTATGTTTGATATTATTAAAAAAATTAGTGATTTTTTCTTCCTGGAACAAATTACAAAAAATACCTATTTACAAAAAAACAATATTACATGGTTGGTATGATTGTTAATACATTGTATGTCTCCCAGACGATGCAACACAGTCCGTACAACGCCTAGGCATGCTGAGTATCAAATTATCGATCTGATCTTGGAGGATATTACACCACTCAAAAAGCAATGCTCTCCGAAGTTCTGGTAGACATGTAGGAGGAGGTTAACGGGCTGCAACTCGTTGGCCAAGCATGTCCCACACGTGCTCTACTGGATTCAAGTCCGGTGAGAATGCTGGCCAGTCCATATGGGTGATATCCTCCGATTGAAGGCATTCACTTACGATGTTTGCATGGTGAGAAAGGGAGTTGTCATCCATAAACACAAATTGTGCTCCCATGGCGCAACAAAACAAACGTACATGTTGTTCCAGAATGACGTCCCGATAGATTTGGCTTGTCATGGTTCCAATTTGAACATGCAGATCAGTTCTGGAACCCAGAATAATTCCACCACAAACGAGCACTCCTGCACCACCGTAACGGTGTCATTCAATGATGTTTTCTTGGTGGTAATGGGTACCTGGAATTCTCCATATGAAAGTCCGGCAAGAATCAGACTGCAAGCTAAACCTAGACTCGTCAGAAAACATCACACAAGCCCACTGTTGTGGTGATGCTCTCTACTCCAGGCTAACCGCAGGCGACAGTGAGTTGCAGTAAGTGGAAAGCATCTGACAGGTCTACGAGCATATAGACCAATCTGCCCTAAGCGTCTGTACACGTTCTGCCTTGAAATTGTCGTACCAGTGGCTGAAGAGAACTGATGAGACAGGTCTGAGGCTGTGCTCCGCCTGTTTCTTTTGGCAGTAACTGCCAAATACCGGTCCTCATTCGGCGATGTAACTCTGGGGCGACCTGTGCTGTAACGTCTATTCACATTACCATCATCTTGGAATTGTTGCCAAAGCCTGGAGATGACACTCTGGGCAATTCCAAGTTCGTCTGATACTTCCAGTTGGGTACTTCCACATTCCAGACAGCCGATAATTCTACCACGTAGAAAATCATCCAAATGCGTCTTTTGTGTCATAACTATTCGGTTATTGCCCTGAAATGCTTATAAAGCTCCTGCGAACAATTTTACTTCTTTGCCTGTATTCCTTATATTACACTCTCGTCATTGTGACGTACTTTCGGTGTCATCTGGTTACTTCCTGAAATTTGCATATGATTCTTGCAGATGTGTGTAGTGATTTTACAGGTGATATATTTATTTTAGAGTTCGATTTCCGCGTGACTCCGAATTATGCTTAATTTATGGACATAAGTGTAAATCAGATGAAAGAACTACAAATAAATTCATGATTACAGATATACGAGGTAGGATTCAAAAGTTCCTGGACTGAGTCTATAATGTAAAAATATTATGAATTAAACTGCAGAAACACATCCTCCTTCGAAATAAGACCCTTGTGCAACAACACACTTTTGCCAGCGCCTGTAAAGTTCATCAAAGCATGTCTGGAATCTATTTTTGGCCATGTCCTTTAATTTAGTCTGTGATGCACATTTAACTTCATCTGAAGATTGCAAGCGTCTTGCCAGTTCAAGAAATAGGAAGAAAATGCAGGGTGCGAGATCAGGTAAGTTGGTCTCTTCTTCTGGATTGACTCATGCAAACGACGCAGGATTTCAACTTAGAGTTCTTAGTTCACAGTGCGTCCTTCAGGAATAAATTCCAGATGCACAATGCCCTGGATATCGATGAATACCTCTAGTGTGACCTTTCCTTTAGAGTGATCTTGGCAGAATTTTTGCTTCCGTGGAGATTGTGGTGATTTCTTCGTTTGCAGGTCGTACATAAAACACCATTTCTCATCTCTAGTAACAATTCTGCTATATAAGAAAGGATTTTTGTCAACAGCCGAGGTTAAGTCTCACAGCTTTTCTATTTGAATTCCCTTTAGGTTTATGTTTAACATATGGGGAATGATGTGTTGACACACCCTATGCATGTTAAGATCCTTAGTCGGTATCAGCTGACATATGGCTTCTCATATCCCAACTGATTCTGCCTATTTGGCAAATTGTTTGCTGCCTGTTTGCATGTACCTCCACAGACACCTTTTTGATGTTTTCATTGGTGCATGAAGTCACAGGATGGCCCAAGCCTTTGGCCCTTTCCCTGCCTTCTCTGAAACGATGATGCCACTCAAAAACTTGCGTTCTCAAAGACGTTTCACTTCCGTAAACATGCTTCAATATTTCGAAAGACTCCGAAGCACTCTTTCCCAAGCGAACACAAAATTTTATATTGATTCTCTGTTCATTTGATGCCATTTCTTTTCTATCGTCAGTTTCTAAATGCACCTGCCTACAAAAAACGTTGTCACAGCAAGCTTTCGACCATGTGATTGGGAACAAACCACTTTTAGAAAAGGGAGAGAACATAGTAACACAAAAACATTCTTGTAGTCACAATATCGTAAAAAATATATTTACATTAAGACTCAGTCTAGGAACTTTTGAATCTTATACCCTATGCATGTTAAGATTCTTAGTCGGTATCAGCTGACATATGGCCTCTGATATCCCAACTGGTTCTGCCTATTTGGCAGATTGTTTGCTGCCTGCTCGCACGTACCGCCGCAGACACCATTTTAATGTTTTCATCGGTGCGTTAAGTCACAGCACTAGTCTAAGCCTTCGGCCCTTTCCCTGCCTTCTCTGAAACGATGATGCCACTCAAAAACTTGTGTTCTCGAAGACGTTTCACTTCCGTAAACATGCTTCAATATTTTGAAAGACTCCGAAGCACTCTTTCCCAAGCGAACACAAAATTTGATATTGATTCTCTGTTCATTTGACGCCATTTCTTTTCTATCGTCAGTTTCTAAATGCACCTGCCTACAAAAAACGTTGTCACCGCAAGCTTTCGACCATGTGATTAGGAACAAACCACTTTTAGAAAAGGGGGAGAACATAGTAACACAAAAACATTCTTGTAGTCACACTATCGCAAAATATATTTACATTAAGACTCAGTCTGAGAACTTTTGAATCGTACAATGTACTATGACTGTCAGATACTATGATTGTATGTATTTCTGTAAGAGATACCTCATATTATTGTAGTGCCAGTGTTGAATACCAGATGGCATACAGACTGCTCAACATATAATTCTTTAAATGTATTTTTTCGTTTTGTCAGTTGATAACTAGATGAGTTGACTCAAGATGCAGTAAAAAAGTATGACGGCGATAAAGACGTAAATAAAAATGTATCAAAGAAGTTAATTCAGTTTATACTAACTTATTTGTTAAAAACGTAAATACTTTAAATGTAATTAAACGTGCTGTCCTTTCAAGTAGTTTCTTAGATGCTTTTCAAGAAGGTATCCACTACATTATTTGACTACTTGAATTTCAGTATTCTGGCTTGAAAATTTTCCCAGAGAAATACATAACAAAATAGAATGATCAATCATATAGACGTAAAATAATGGATAATATAAGAATATAGAAAGAAGCTCCTTTAAATTTTAAAGTATATTTAATAAATTCATTGTGGAAAGAATGAAATCTGGAAATTATACATTCTCTATAAAATACCATGTTTTCTGAATTACTACTTTTATTATATACTTATAAACATAAACCAATGATTCTAATGAAATAAAAACATTATGCTTGATATCTTTAAATTTTCTACTGACTACAAGACTGAAATAAATTATTTCAGTCTACAAGACTGAAATAATTTCATAATTATTGTTAGCACATAAAACACACATCACACATAAAAATTGTTTGAAACATTTACACAACAACTGTAACTCTTATAATTAAACTGCATACCTTTTTATAAGATATAGCATCAAAAATTGCTTCAATTTCAACAGGATCATCAACATCAGTCATTACTGGATGAGAACTTTCAAGACTATCTAGAGACATAGCATCTTGAGTAGTACTAACAATAAACTGGTCCATCTGCAAAAGAAAATGAATACAAAGCATTATATAGAAAAAATCTATAAGATAACTATGATGCAGCACTTCTACAACAATCTACAAGATACTAAAGAACACATATTTATGTAAGAGATTTTCATTCTGTAAAAAAGAACCGTATCAAAACTATTTTGCAATGACGTTCATAAGATTTAGAAATGCATGCACTACTATAAAATTTTCTACAGTCAGAATTCAGACACATTTCTTTTACAAATTTATTAGTAATTATATATTATTCTATGTTCTGTAATATGCCATTAAAGAATACTGGGGAAAAGGCAAAACCTACATTAGGAATCTGAATATAAATTTGATGAAACAGAACTCTCCTTCAAAATGCAGTTACTCAAATGAATATATGTTAAAACACTGTTTATAATACATTCATTTACAAAAATAACTAAAATTTCTTAAATAGAGATATTTATCTAAAAGCCATTGTTAATGGAAAGGTATGGGAGATAGGTTATATACAAGCAAAAGTAGATTTATAGATTTGAACATGTTACAATTAAAAGAAACATCCAAATCATTGAAACAGTGAAAATATTCATGTCTTAAGATGGAGGGCTTTCAAAAGTTCAGATGTGATAAACTCTCTACTTCACAAATTCACTCCTGCACTCTACCTAATTCATTGCATAGTAGACGTTCTCAATCCTATTTCAGCACCATCTTTGCCGATTTTCATTTTAAGATACCAGCATTTGCAATTCTGCTATCCATTAACATGTAATGATGATAAATCATCATAAAAAATATCTTCTAACATTGAAGTAACTATACGGAATTATAATTCTTGTATGCAGATATAATTCCAATAGCTAAAGTTCAAGAAAATATTTTATTCAAGCAGTTGTGATAGGAAAAAGTTGTTTTTCAAGAATCTTTCAGACAGCATATCTAAAGCAGAAATTTTAACAATCTTTTCACATACAGTTAGGCAAATTTGCAATGTTTATTCTTGCATTAAATAATTATTTCATGATTTAAAAAAACACTGGAATATACTTCAAAAGCATACATACAAATTTAAAGTACAGTTTTTTTCTCTGTACTTCTTCATTAAATATATCTGATAATTCAATTAAGAATATCCGATGTTATCCTAATATATATATACCCTATTAGAGAAGGTAGGACATCGGAATAATTTACAATATGACTGACATTATGCTTATAACATACTTTTCTTTACAACAAAAGTGCATGTATTATATAGCATTATACGAACTATTCTTTTATTACTGATACCACCTAAGAAAAGTTTAAATTTTAGAAAAAAGAAATTATATTTGATGTTTTCAATTAAATTTAAGTCTTTACTTGAAAACAGCTCCTCTTAAATCTTAAATCAATTTAACATAATTAATGCTTTTTTATTAAGTATACGTAACATTTTTAAAGCATTAAAGAGGGAGGGGAAGAAGAAGAATAAGAAGAAAAACATATCAGACAGAAATTAGCAGGAAAAGCTTGATTTGTAATAGCAGAAAGGAATCAGTTTCACTCCTAGTACTAAAAATCAACAAGAAAGAAATGTCAATTTTTCAGATATAGTATAATTCAGTAATAATAGTTATAAATTGTAACAATAACAATATTTATAAATTGTATACTTATATAACAATTCATAGCAGTATTTAATTCAAAAGTTTATTTTTAATATTTATTGTCAAAACACAGAGGGAAAATTTTAAAAATAAATTTTAGAAGACTGGTCTAGAAAGAAAACCTGAACTCTTTTCATGAAACTACTTGAGAAAAATAAATATGGTAACTAAGCAAGATGAATGCATATTTTAGCTTAAATAAATTAACATTTTAAAACTACCTTAAAAAAGCTCCAAAACAGAATACAGCAGTCCTAAAATTACCAGTTAAAAAAAAACCTTTTATCTTGACTTTCAAATTGTTTGTATCAACACAAGACAAACTATCTCCAATAATATACATTAGTACCTCCCATAAGGCACACCTCTATTTAAGGGAAATTTTGTTAGTCTCAGTCCCTTTGATTCTGGTTAGTTGAATTATAGCAAAGTATATGAGAGCTATCTGCCTAAGGGAAGAGATACGTTCATGCAGGACTTTCTAAGGGAAACTTCCTCATATACACGTTACACGTGCAAAAAATCATGAAAACACCCATACAGCCAGCCTGTTTGCTGGGATTCAAACCCCAGACCGAACTACCAGTGTTCAGCAACTTGGCCACTGGTGGGTCCCGATCCTATTGAATAGGTAGACCTCAATAAGAGGTTTTTATACTGAAAAAATGTTTCAAAAATAAGGTAGAGGTACAGAAATAAATAAGAATATAAATATGCTTTGTTAGTAACCTTTTGCAGTTTCATAAACAAGTCTGTGCTCAGTAAAAGATAGTTTTATGAGAAGTGAACAATAAAATGAAAAGTTCATCTCTCTGCTTCAAAAACTACTTTTCAGTGGGGAAAATGAAAACAATACATTTGGAAAAAGCAAGTTGTGGTGCAATCAAAAGGATATTTCATATTCATGGAACTCAAAATCCTGTTTTTCTTGCAACAGTTCCTAGTAGAAGGAAGAAAATAGTGTTAAAAAAGTTAAAGGCAATCCAAGACAGAGACCAATGGGAAATAAAAGGAGATGAGATGACTGGACTATCTGCCAACGCACAAGGATATCACAATGGGGCTAGAGTGAAAACTTATATCATTCTTAGTTCTTGCTAGGACTGGAGAGCAAAAGAAATGTAATCTTGTACTTGTGCGTTATTTTTGCATACATTATCTAGCATGGCTTCAAAGAGGAAAAAATTAACATTAAAACAAAAAGTTTACATAATTCATGTAGCAGAAATTGAAAAGTGAAAAGCTTAGTTTGAGAGATTTAGGGCAGAAATTTGGAAATAACAAAAACCAAGTGAATCCTGACCTAATGGATAAAGAAGAAAAAAAAGTATTGTGGATTACTAATTCAAATGAACATTCAAAAACTGTAAATATTAGAAAAACTGAATCATATGAAATTGATACAGCAATGTTCAATTGGTTTTGTTCTGTAAGAGCAAACAATATTTCCTAAGTGGAGTATCATTGCAAGAAAAGGCAAAAGAAATTTTGGAAAGTCTGAGACTAAAGACCTCCAAACCATAAATAGACATTACATTACTTTTAAGACATAACATTACTTTTAAGACTATTTGTGGTGAAGGAAAATCAGTAGATATGTAATAGACTGGACAAAAATGGCTACATGAAATTTGTGAAGGATATGACACTAAAAAATTGAATTTTGCCTACTAAAACTCAAGGAGAAAAATGCTCTGGTGGTAAGAGCTCCAAGGAGAGTGTCTCAGTCTGTTACTTTCTTGTAACATGGAAGGAGAGCTTGAGCAACCACTTGTAAATGGAAATGCCCGAAAACCAAGATGCTTCAAACACATAATCCAAAAGCTTTATCGTCCATTGGCACCACAATAAAAAGTCCTGGAAGATGCAAAACATAACGTGCAAATGGTTGATTGCTCTTGATGAAATAATGTTTAGAAAAAATTCAAAGATTCAGCTATTTCTTGACAATTTGCCAGCTTACCCCCCCAAATGTAAAACTGAAATTAATGTTTTTCCCATCTAATGCAAAATCAGAATTACAGCCTTTGGACCAATCTACATCGAAGGGCCATTACATTATGACCCCCCTGTTAATAACATGGAGAACCAACTTTAGCCCTCAAAACTGCCAGCACCTGGCATGGCATTGACTCCATAATGTGCTGAGAGATGTCTGAAGTATCTGGTACCAAGCGCTCACCTACTGGTCCTGCAATTCCTGCACATTGCCGGGGGTGGGGTAGCGTGGCAGTATGAATTTGGTTTTCCAGGTAGGACAACAATTGCTCTATTGAATTAATGTCATATGAACTTAGGAGGCTTGAAAGACTTGAAAGTCACTGGAATGTTCCTTGAACCACTCCATGATGATTCTACCCTTATGACATGGTGCGTTATCCTGTTGGTAAACACAATCCCCCGCTGGAAATACTGTTGTCATGAATAGGTAAATCTGGTCTGCAAGGAAACTCATGGAGCACACAGATGTCAGGGATTGTTTTATGTGAATTATGGGTCCTAATGTACTCTATGAAAACATTGTCCACACCAATAATACCCCCGCCACTGGCCTTGTCTTCATCCAACTATGCATCTAGGAGCCAGAGTTTCATTTAGAAATTGGCATATTAGCACACGCCCGTCAGTGTGATTAACCAGAAAATGTGATTCGCTGGACCATGCAACTTTCTTCCCTTCTTTTAATGTCCAATTCCAATGTTTCTTGGCCCATTGCAGACGCATCAGACGATGATGTGCTGTCACTGCAAGGCCATCATCATCATGCTTTGGCCTACGGCTGCATAGACCCATACGCAGCAATGTACACTGCACAGTGTGTTGAGAAACACTATTTGGGTCATTACTGTTGTAGATGGTGGTGATTTTGGCTGTTGTAGCTCTTCGGTCATGGCGAACAATGCATAGCAATTTCCATTCTCCTTTAGAATAAATGTGCCAGAGATGACACACTGCCGGCCGCCGACTTGTTGTTTCACCATCCATACACTAATTTCGATTAGTTACCACCAATCGAAATTGGTGTATAGTGAAATAAAAACTGCATGTGAACAGTCCACTAACTGCGCTGATTCTCATACTGATGTTCCCAGTTTACGAGCCATAACAATTTGACCTTTATCAAAGTCTGATAAATCAGCTGCTTTTCCCATTATGTTGCTAATCGTGCTATGTTTGGAAAGACAATGCATAGCTATCCAAAATCAGTCGTGCATGCAGTGATTTTGTTCCTGGGTGAGCCCATTGTTATACGAGGGCAATGCCAAAAAAAAGGTCTCCTAGATTTTTAGATATACAAAGAACCGTTTATTTTCTATAATTGCTACATCACTTTAAAGATTGCAGAATGCTTTATTTTTCAACATAATCACCATTTTGGTCGATGCATTTTTGTAGATGCTGTGGCAGTTTTACAATGCCCGTGTTATACCAGCTTGCCGCCCTGCCCTTCAGGAAGCGTTGAGGAGCTTCAGGAACATCCAGATGATCCTCCGATCTTTACGCATTTTATGAACTCAACACCTCTACACCACTTGTAAACTCTCTACACCACTTGCGAACGTTTTTGACATCCATGCACGACTGTCCATACACTAAAACTGCCACAGCGTCTGTCAATAGGCGGTGAATTTCAACCGGTTTAATGCCTTTTGCGTTCAAAAATTGAATAACTGCGGTAACGTTTATCGGGAGCTCCATTTCGAATGGCTGCCAAGCCAAGACTGAGCATCCGAGCGAAGCGCCTGCGTGCTTATGCGGTAGCGGAGAAGGCACCACTCACAACAGTGTTGCCAACAACCGTATTAAAACTTTCTCTACGTCCCCAAAAAATAGGAGACCTTTTTTTTTGGGATTGCCCTTGTAGATGGAGGGTGGTCATAATGCAATGGCTCTTTGGTGTATAATTAGAAGTTTCAAGATTCATCACAGAAAACTGTTTTTATGGCATGTTCTTTGTCAAGATGTAGGGATCAGCTTGTCAAACGTGTCACTGTATTGAATGCCTTTCAATGGATATCAAAGGCTATTAAATCTGTATCACAAATTTATGTTCAACCTTGTTTTAAGAAAGCAGGCTTTGAAATTCCAGTTTTGCCTGCCGTCAGTGAAAATACTACTGATGAGAATTAATTGTTTGAAGTTGTCAAAATCAGTGATAATCTCAATACTGAAGATATCAAAGATGACATAAAATATTTTATTTCAATTGTAGTTGATGATCTGAGTTTTAACAAAAATTGCTTGGAAAGCAGTGCGGAAGATAAAGAACCAGATGAAATAGGCGACACGAAAAAAACTATACAGATATCTTAAGGCACCACCCAATTAAAAAAGTTCATGGTGACAGTGCAGGACTTAAGAACATCAGTGACTTTAATATCCATGTGGAAAAAAAAATACTTGCAATGCACAGACTTTTAAACAAACCCGTGTAATGGATTATTTTCAATAAATTTCTTCTAATGGATTATTTTCAATAAATTTCTTCTTTCTATTATCTAATTTCTCTATTGTTAATTTCAAACATTTTTGAAATAATAAAACTTTTTCTTCATACAACCTGAAAGAAATTCTGATTAAATGGAATTTATTTATTTATTTATTTTTTAAGAATATACACTCTGAAAAACAAACACCTCTATTTATGGGACAAAATGTTTGGTTCAGTGGATGTCCTTTATCAGGATATACTACTGCATATTTTTTTATTTAAAATTATTTACCCTTTTCTAGTGTTTAGTAATAGATCTAGAACATTATCCAAGAAATGCTGCTTGAAGGCTTATTTTAAGAACTATCGAGCTTTAATCTATTACAGTAATAGCTAAAAATGGATGATCATTCTAGAAATGTTACCATAACTGAGAAAAAATTTCCTTAGTGATTTTCTTTTCTCACACCAACTAATCAGCTACTCCTAATTTCAGCATCTCATTTATATTTCATTATAAATTTTACTAATAAAATTAATTAAATTACATTTATTAATTAAATTAATTTTCTGCAGATCAAATTATCCTCAAATGTGTTTTTTCAAAATTCAGCAAAAAGTAGCAAAGGAGTGTGGAAAAAATAGCCATGTAAAAATTACTGAAAAATACATTGTAATGAATTTAACATTATTTCTACTAGGTAGAATATTAAGACTCCATATAATTATATCAGAATCACCATTCATTAATAGAGGATTCTGATTACAACTTATACAGTGAAAAAATTAAAATTATCTCATGGTGGCTTATTGTAACTTATACAGTGAACAAATTAAAACTATCTCACAGTGGCTTTCTGCTACCATGGAACACTGCCACTTACTTCTAACAATTATTACAGCCTAATTTGTAATCATGTGAAAATATAAATTATCTCAATAATACAATTCTTTTTTACTCTAGATGAAGAGGAAATATAATAAACATTCTCGAAATCAATACAATTTAATATCAAATCTATCATTACTTCATTCCAAAAGTTGCTTTGTCACTAATTTTTCAGTTTATTATCTTATATGAAAACATAAAAATTATGAATGAAAAAGTTTTTCTAATCACATTACAGCACATATTACCATTTTCCACTTTGGTTCCACATGGTTAGTACCAAGGTATTCCATAAAACTTGCAAAACCTTCATTCAACCATAAATCACTCCACCACTGCATAGTTACAAGATCACCAAACCACTAGGAAGAGGGGAAAAAAAATGTAAGGATATTTAATGTATTTTTTAGTCCAAGAATGCATCACACAAAGCAAATTTTAAAAAAATCTGATTTAGCTATCATATGACCTTCTGCCAATTCTATGTTAAACATGAAATTGATGGAATATTAATGAGCTTTATGTAAATTAACAGTTCCAGTTAATTGTTTGTAAATAAATTTAATTTGGGTAAAAGTGCAGAATAGGCTGCATCAACAAAGTTCAGAAGGCAGAGCTGTGGGACGTCCATAAATAGGTTGGATTAAGCTTGTGACGTCACGACGTACTCTCGCATTTACATTACGCATACTTTCTATTTTCTCTTAAAAATAACAATAATAAATTCTTTATTATTGTAAATGAATATCAAATTCTTTACTTTAAACTTACATTTATAACATTTAAGCTTAGGTGTTACTGATAATAAGTATAATAAATTGTTTATATTTAAAATTACCATGATATTGTGAGCGTATTGTAACAATTATTAAAACGATAAACAATGTCGTAGTCTCTAATACTTGTACAGCTTTAATAGTTGCAAAGATTTTTCTTAAAGCATTTATACAAATAAAAAAGATTTTTTTAAATTTAAATTTTTATTGTGGAACATTTCAATTTTATAATTTTTACAAATTATCTTCTCGTTACATAATGACATAATTCCTTACATAGCAATAATTAGAAAATTTTCATTATTTTCTAAAAATTTTAAACTTTACATTAATAAAAATGGAGAATATTTTTTTATGGCTTTCATATCAGTTTCTAAAATTCCTAAATCATGCCATATTCTCTGTAGGCATACTAGAATTCTGTGCATTAATAAATAAATAAAAATCTAATTTCCCACAATGAATATAAGAAAATACTACAAACTTGGAACACTAAGCAATGCTTCACATATGCACACACACACATATTATCAATGAACTCATATTATCAAGTGAAAATATGATACCAAACACTACATATTAAAATAATGAGGTAAACATTACTTAAAGCGTCAAAGTTTACAGTTTTGCAACTGTTGAGTAGATTGTTGGACTATCGATATTTATCATAAGTCGGAAAGCATTATCAACATATCAAAACCAAACAATTAAAAATACAATTTAAATAACAAAAAAAATGTTTCAAATGAGATTTACAATTAACACCATAATTCAAATTTAAAATCCACAGAAGATACGTTAACCCTTTGACGCGTGTGATATTATTTTTATCATTTTTTTAACTAAAAACTCTAGAAATTGAATATTATGATCCTAGAGACAAATAATATATGAATTTAAAAAAATCTACTCTTGCCCATTGTTTTGTGGGTGGTGGTCACACTGTAAAACCACCACGCGTAGGACTTTGAAACGTACCTAGGTAGTAGGAAAAAAAGCTTACCTTTCTCCGTGCGTGTTTTCAATAAATAACGAAATTTACGAATTTTTAAAAAAAATGCATATAAGAACTGCATAATATATATATTTTTTACATTATTTTACAAACTAAATCGTCAGAAAAAATTAAAAAACAAATACTTATGTAATTTTTCTATAGCAGTGAAAGTATAAGTACCTACATAATAAGGACGTTTGGCTACATGGATTAAAAAAACTGAGTAAAATAAAGATAAAAAAAAGAGTGTTTTTTTTTTTCTTTTTAATTTCAAAGAACAATTATTTTTTGTCACACTGTTCAAAGCATGTTTTGTCTTTTTGGTACGTGCATAGACCCACATTGCACGCTTCGCACATGTACCTTCTATGATGTTTCTTTCCTTGTGCTACAAAATGTACACTGATTGGACCTAAATTTCACTGGTATATGGCCAGCGTTATTTAGTTTCTTTTCATCTGACACATGAAATTTGTGGTTTTTTTATGTTAATAGGAGGGCTTGGTCTCTTTGGCTTTGGTACGGATCATTTGTTTACCATTCATACTTTATTTTATTCATATTTCGTCTCAAAATATTCAGAAAATATTTTTAATTTAAACAACACTGCGCAAGCGCAGAATACGTTTTCACGTGCGCGTTTTATGTGTAACGGATGGTATAAGCTAAAATTATCTAATTATCTATTTCAGTTAATGTTGATGATTGCGTTGTTCCTTAATCTTCGAGTTGGATCCGGCTTATTATTTTTTGCAGACTGTAAGAGCAATTTTATAAAAGTAAACTTGAACTTTCGATTATGTCAAAAAGAATTTCCAATGCTGGAGCTCCCAAAGGATCTACAAAATGAAAGTATGTTTCGATGTCCATCAAACAAAAAGTGGAATTGCTGCAAAAAATGGATAAAGACATGAAGAATGTGACAGAGAGGTTAGTGAAAACGAAAAAATTTTGATTGACAAGTTAGTCGGTATTCTCGGCACAGCAATTACGGGACTTGAACAGCGAAACTTTGTAACTGAACAAGAAATTATGTCTGTTTATAGAATTAAAGAGAAAGTATTATGACATAAAACGAAGCAACTTAAACAACTTACATTGAAAGAAATGTTTAATAAAGTAAACAAATAAATATTAAGCTTTTTTTGTAAATTTTGATACTCTTTAGATCATAATTGTTCTTTATTTCATAAATTACGGTTTCATATTTTTAATTTTAGAATTTCTGCCTGCCATCTTACGACATTTAAACTGATGACCTATAATCCGGAAAAATCGATAATCCGGAATCACCGAAGTCCCAATGAGTCCGGATTAACGACTTTTGATTGTAATAAAATAACTCTGTGATTTCAAAACCCCTTACCTATATCCAGGTAAAAATAAACATTTCTATTTGAGAAGCAAGCAAACGCCATTGTGAAGAGCAGTGGTTTCAAGGCGCAACCACCGAGCCTCTAGAGCATCGCGATACAATGCTCTAGTGGGGCAGTGGTCGCGCCTTGAAACCACAAAGCAAATGCCATACATATAGAGGGTTTTTTTTTCTATATGCAGTTTAATTATTGCTATTTTTTATTGTTTATGATAGAAATCATGATGTGTGATGAATAACTTTTGAAATTTAAAGTTGTTTATATTAATAAAAGAAAGTTATTTTGTCTCATTGAAAATGAATTTGAAAAGGCATCCGATTTGAAGTACTAAGACCTAAAACATGTATGATTATGTAGTCATTTTGTGTTATTTAGAGGTAAGAGATCAGTAATCAATTGATTTTCACTCAAAAATTTCAGAAGGAAGAGGAGAAAAAAATTCGAAAATTGGTGGTTTCAAGGCGCGTCAAAGGGTTAAATATTGCACATAAATAAAGTTACGTTACTGCTCGGCACCACACACAACCTCGTTTTCCCTTGTACACCACGATCAGTATTCGCTCGAAAAACATCTAAGAATTCCACAAACTAGGTGTCCATGTGCACATCCATCTATTTTCACTTAAAACAATCAGAGAATTGCTCAAACTCGGCATTGCACACCACATTGACTTTGCCCATGTACACATTCACTATTTTCACTTTTAAAAAAATCAGAGAATTGCACAAACTCAGCATTGCAAACCACACTGGCTTTGCCCATGTGCACATCGATCTATTCTCGTTTAAAAAAAAAACACCAGAGAATTGCACAACCTCGGCATTGTGCACCACAATGGCACCCGTGTGCACATTGATCTATTTTCACTTTAAAATACATCAGAGAATTGCACAAACTTGTCACCGCGCCCAACCTCGGCATTGCGCACCATATTGGCTTTGCCCATGTACACATCGATCTATTTTCACTTAAAGAACATCAGAGAATTGCACAAACTCGGCATCGCACACAACCTTGGCATTGCATACAACATTGGCTTTTTCCATGTACACATCGATCTATTTTCACTTAAAATAAACATCAAAGAATTACACAAATTCGCAATTGCGCACCACATTGGCTTTTCCCATGCGCACATCGATCTGTTTTCACTTAAAAATACATCACAGAATTGCACAAACTCGTCATTGCGCACCACATTGGCTTTGCTCATGTACATATCGATCTATTTTCATTTAAAAAACATCAGAGAATTGCACAAACTTGGCATCGCGAACAACCTCGGCACTGCGGACCACATTGGTTTTGCCCATGTACACATCAGTCTGTTTCCACTTAAAAATACATTACAGAATTGCACAAACTTGTCATCGCGCACAACCTCGGCATTGCGCACCACACTGGCTTTGCTCCTGTACACATCGATCAATTTTCATTTAAAAAACATCAGAGAATTGCACAAACTCGGCATCACACACAACCTCGGCATTGTGCACTATATTGGCTTTGCCCATGTACACGTCGATTTATTTTCACTTAAAAAAATCAGACATTGAATAAACTCTGCATTGCTTATATACTCAGAAATTTGCTTTCAATTAAAAAAATCAGAGAATTGCAGAAACTCGTGAGTAACCAACTCCATTGATTCGAGTTGTAACAGTCGATCCTGGTACAACATTCATTCTCTTTAATGATTTACAACAACGTTTCAGCACCTCTGTTTTCAACAACTCTAAACACGCATTTATCCGTCCCTCTATCAACCAAACCAAAAACCCATCTTTCTTTGACTCTTTTCCCTCTATTATACTTTTGCTTGCCAAACTTACTTTCGTCAATTTCCACAATCATGCCTTCCTCACCTAACATCACATTCTCCTTCAAGCATAACTCCATGCATACTTCCCTACAAAAACTTTCCTAATCTGTCACCGTATTTTTAGCAATACGTAATTCCGTTCATATTCCATCATTCCCGCACTTACGCCAACCACATATAGGTAATTCGCAAAACATCACACATGCTCAATTTACTCTTTGCAAACCACGAGTTCTTTCGAACAGACCTTGAAATTCGATGCTTAATTTGCCTCCAGTAACTCTACACATCCACTCAAAAATGTCTATACAGTTCTCTTGCTCTACTAGTTTCATATCAGTTTCACAAATCGGGCACTTTTACGATATTGTAATCAAACTTTTCTCCATACACCACTTAATAACGCTTTTTTTTACCTCTTCGCTTCAACTGATAAAAAAAAATCCAGATTCAGATACTCATCCATTCTGCAGTAAGCACCGAATTAAACACGCTCATCAATAATCAAAACATTCTTCAAGCAAAAGAATTCCTTTCTGTATTTTCAGAAGTTACGGTTATAATTTTTAAATCATGCATTCAATATTTTCAATTGTTTGGTAATGATCATTTTCAATCGTTTGGTATCTTAATAATACATTTGTGACAGATAACTCGTCGCATTAATAAATGCCAACACTATCACACAACACACAAAAGTAGATTTATAATTAAAAAAATCTTGCGCAGAACATTATAAACCTAACATTTCAACTCAGTTAAAATATAATTTAAGTTTTCTTTAAATACAAAGCTATAGCATACTTATAACTTGTTTTTAAGAAGAGGTGTAACCAATATTATATCATAAAAAGGCATGTCCAAGCATAAGAGAAGTAAACACAGCATCGACTGATGCAGCCTATTCTGCGATTTAGCTCTAATTTGTTTATAATCTTTACGACTTAATGTTAATTATAAAAAATACTCATTTTTTACAATTTCATTTACCCATATAACTGATAACGATAACAGTACTTGCTCATGTACAGGAGTTCTCGTGCTCTGCTTTATGAATATAGCACCATTCATGGTATATCCTATGGTCATATAATGTTTCGGATTCACAAATGAGTAAATTAAGAAACAATTTACAGCATTGTACCTTTAGAATTCCCAAGAGTTAAGTGTAATAATAAATTTCTTTTGCAATCTTTTCTCAGTTTATGATTCAGTGTTCAGCTTTCTAATTAAGATGACCAAACTTTTTGCTTTTTGACATTTTAGCTGTATTTATTAATTGTCACTTTCTTCACACTTATGATACATAAAATTCAACAACAACATCACAAAATCTTCAAAATCAACATGTCTTTAGAACTGAAACGCTAATTGTTGCCCCACATTTTTTATAATTCACATTTGTTACATTATTTCTTTAAATATAATAAATACTGACAACATTTGGTGGCAGAATCTTTTTATTTGGAAAGTGATTCCATATAAAAGTGAAAGGGACATAAAATTAAGGATTGAGGCTAATACAATTAGTTACTTCATAACAAGACCTCTATTCTTGTCACATTTAGCATAATTCCAAGAATACATTTAAGGCTTATAAATGTAATATGTTGTTCTCAATCATATACATATTTTAAATACCAAATTTGGGAGATTTTGAATATGAAAGTCTATTTAGAGCTTTCAGAAAAGTTTATCAATTTTAGCCAAAATCTAGTATGTCTAATATATTTTAGCAAATGTCTTAAATACTAAAATTGGAAAGTTTTGAATTATATTTTAACGCCAATTCTCATTAAATCTGCATTGGGATCTAAGTAAAGTATTGGGTTTGGTTAATTATTTCAAACTATTATGAGCCTCATGTAAAGTAACATTTCCAGTTGTCCTGTTTTATTTAAAACCTAATCAACTCTTTATATGAATGTAGAAAGCTTAAATATGGAAAATATAAATTTTTGAAAGTTCCATGTAAGTTATCATGGCTAAAAAAATCATCCCACATACAGGGTGTTTCATAGATCATGGGATAAGCTTGGAGGGGTGGTGGAATGTACTAAAACATGCATTTTTTGTATAGGAATGTAGGGTCTAAAGTAACGGTTTAAGGCAGGAACGCAAAAAAACAACACAAGAGGAAAATGTGTTTATGTACAAAATTCAACGCAAAGTGCTTCTTTACAGCAATACAGTATTCACAATAAATGTTCAAAAAAGGGAACACTAACAGTAATAGAAACTACAGCTGTGATTGGCTGGCAATGCAGCGGTAGAGGCGATAGTGAACCGGACAAACCACGATCCGATGCATCAGAGGATCATTTGCAGTTCTGATGTCGAGCTTGAATGGGTGAGTTTACGCACAGGAAAAATGCTGACATGCATCTCATGTATGGTGCTGCTAATGGGAACGGCAGAGCAGTGCTACGATTGTACCAGGAACGGTTTCTGAACAGGCGTATGCCGAAGCACACAATGTTTGAGAGGTTGCATCGGTCTCTGTGTGAAAACGGGTCATTTGAAGACACCTCTGACACTAGGCGTGGAAGAAGAAGTGCATGACAACCTCACATTGAAGAATCCATCTTGAACATTGTGCATGAATCACCTCAGACAAGTACAAGAGCTATTGCATGTCGTCTGAGTCATTCCACAGTTTGGAGAGTATTGCATGAAAATGGTTTGCGCCCATACCATTTGCAGAGAGTCCAAGCCTTGCAAAAGACAGATTACCCTCTTCAAGTTCATTTCTGTCATTGTTTCTTGCAGCAGTGTGAGGCACAGGCGGATTTCCCATCGGATGTGCTATTTACGGACGAGGCAACTTTCTCACAGGACGGCATCTTCAATAGCCACAACATGCATGTGTGGGCAACTCATAATCCACACGGCCCACGTCCACATGCATTCCAAACCCGATTCTCCGTGAATGTGTGGGCAGGTATTGTTAACAACTATCTCATAGGCCCATACCTCTTACCTGCACGTACCAATAGCTTATGTTATCATATTTGTTTACAAGAGGTGCTACCAGAGGTTCCGGCTCTCGTTCGTGATCGCATGTGCTTCCAGCATGATGGTGCACCAGCCCATAACCTTGTGCGGGTCCGCAATTACTTCGATAGGACATTTCCAGGCCGATGGATTGACTGTGGCAAACCCATTCGATGGCCACCCTATTCTCCAGATTTATCCAGCTTGGATTTTTTTTTATTGGGCCATCTGAAGAGCATCATTTACGAAACTCCCGTTGACTCACTGAAGGACCTCGCTGTATGACTATCCATTGCAGTTGCAAGCATGTGCGAAATGCCTGTCATTTTTCAAAATCTTCGTCAATCCCTTCTGTGACATTACCAAGCATGTATTACTGCTGGTGGTTGCAATTTTGAACATTTATTGTGAATACTGTATTGCTACAATGAAGAACTTTTCGTTGATTTTGTACATAAACACATTTTCCTCCCGAGTCATTTTTTTGCGTTCCTGCCTTAACCCGTCACTTTAGACCCTACATTCCTATAAAAAAATTCATGTTTTAGTATGCTCCACCACCCCTCCAAGTTTGTCCCATGATCTATGAAACACCCTGTATATATATCATTATAACAAGAATAAAAACATATTATTGGAATCTTAATTCCCAACTATTCACTGAAAACTCCCTACTGAACTTTTGGATGGAAAATATTACCTCCCTTACCATATCATATATATAGATGATGGGAGGTAAAAATATTAAGAATTAAAATAAAATTAGAACTTCTGTAACCATTTGAGGGCACTGACAGGAATTGAACTATTATTCACTATGCATGGGAGAACAAATACAGAGTCAAATGGGGGAGGGAAAAGTGAAGAATATTTATATATACATTTATTTGCTAATAATAATAATTTTAAAATTTTTATTTCAGTGAAGTACTAAGAATGGAGAACTAAAAAATGCATTTCTACACTTTTATATTCAAAAAAAAACTTTTATAGTCAGACTGCTTATAAAATTTCGGCTATATATGGACAAAATGCTGTTCCTAAAGACACATGGTTTGAGAAAAGCAAGGGTTGAAATTTCAGCCTCAAAGATAATGCCTGTTCTAGATAGCCATCCTCTGCATACAAGGACTTAGTAAAAGTTTTAGTTACTGCTAAAAATCTACATTATACAGTTCAAGAACTATCAGACAGACTAAATATTCCAAGCAGTACAATACATGATCAATTGAAGATCATTGGATATTCTTCACTGGAGGAAGACCACTGGATAAATTAGTGGATATCACTGAATCATTGGATCACAGCAAGCTGCTGCGATATATGTGTACCCTATATCTTAATTCAGCAGAATGTGCTTGCTTGAGTTTCAGTATATGATTCGTTGTCAAAAAGAAATTAAAAAGTTCTTTTCTGAAATGGCTTATTACCGGAGTTCAGAAGTGGTTACTATAAAGTGCTACAAGAAAAAGACCATGGGGTAAGCCAAAAGGATCTTCTTTAATTCAGAAGTCAAACAACAGGATCTTCTTTATTAAAATCCAGGTGGGCACTGCATCCGCAAAATGTAAATGCTTTGTGTATGATAGGACTACAAATTGCATACTATGAACTGCTACCACCAAATCAGACAATATATTCAGGAAAATGCTGTTTTAAAATGGCAGCCTTAAAAAAAGCAAAAATTGAATTAAAATGCCCAGAACTGACCAATTGTTGAGGTGTTGTTTTCCATCACAATAGTGCTTGGCCCCACATTTCTATGCATGTCAGACAGAAACTTACTGAATATCGCTAGTCTAAAATTTTGCATCACAGCCTTCCATAGTCACCCAACCTTGCTCCTTTGGATTTTCATCTCTTCATCTGACTTCAATATTTTGTGAAAAGCCTTGAGTTAAGTTCTTTTGAGACTAAACAGAACCTTGATAACTTCTTTACAAATAAATCTAACAATTTATTTTATAAATAAAATGTGGACACCACATGACTTCCTTGTATGGCTTATTAAATTATACACATTTTTTGCTACACTTCATTTAAACTTATGTCCTCAAATTATTCTAACTTAATTAACCAATCCCTCAAGGCAAGTTGGAAAAGGATACCAAAAATTGCAAATTTTGAAATGAAATATCCCAGTCAATTTTTGTCATATGGGAGTCAAACATCTTGTCAACATCTACGACTTTCTCAAATAAAATCTGGGAAATCACATTAAAAGTTATATCTTGTTTATATATGCTATATGCTTTTGACACTGTCGACTGCAATTAAAAATGGAGGTACACAACTAGAAATCCCATATACAAAATTTCAACATTCTATGGCTAATTGTTTTTCAGTTACGCGAGATACATATGTACATACATACAGATGTCCCAAGAAAAATCCATTTTACAAACCATTTTGGAATAAAGAGTCCTTTATTCTGTCTGCATGTACTGATGTGATGCAAAAAAATTATCAAAATGGATGTTTCCCTGAAATCTGATCATCTAAATTTTTTCGTGATTACCTTACTTCATAAAAGGAAGTAAAAAGGAATTTTTTGGCTGCTAGAGAGATGACAAAAAGGCAAACCATAAAATGGTGCTTATGTAATTCAGTGAAATTTCCTTATATTTTTGTACTGCTTCATTTATATTTATCATGAAAAAATTTAAAAAGGCTACATTTGAGGCTACATTTTAAAAGGCTACATTTGAATATTTGGCCTTTATATTCCTACACTTGTTATTAGTATGCCTGGAAGCAAACAGGTAAAATACTGTATTAGGTAGTTTACCTTTCATTCTAATCAGGAGCAAATGAATGCTCATCGTAATCATGCTCTCATCAAACATTCATCTGTATTTTTATTTCTTAAAATTTATCCTTAAACATAAGGGAGGTATTATATTTAAGGGGTCTTATTTTTTGTAAGTACAGTAACTAAGTGGCTTTTTCATTAAACATGATTCTTTAACATGAATGTTAAGATTTTATCATTATGTTAAATGAGAATATAAATTACTCCCAATTTTATATTGCTGGAATAAGTACATGACTCACATGGAGAGTTCTTTTTTTTTACATCAACATCCAAGCCCATAAAGAAAATATGGAGTATTTTTCCCACTTGTATAATGTAAACATTTCCTACTTGTTTTATTCGATTTTTTTTTTTTTCATCTGTGTAAACTGTGATCGTGACAGGTAATTTCTATTGTTACTTAAAGAGTGGTAAAATGAATTACAGTACAAAGTCTAAGATCCAGAATATTGGGACTTCGTTGATTCCAGATTTCTGAAATTTCCAGATATTAGATCATCAATTCTAATCTAGTTAAAATGACATGCAGACATGGCAATATTAGGGTTTCAGTTATTGCTGAGGTCAGATAGAAAAATGCTAAACACCCCATTACCACTCAAAGATCAAAAGTGTGACCATGGCCAAGAGCAATGCAATATCAGTCAATGTATTGTCATGATGCACTTCTCTAGCCAGTAGGTGTTTGAAAGTGACATATAGGAATCTTGGGAGGAAAATCACATCTAGGTCACACTTGCTTTGCTATTGCTAAGTATTATATTTCCCATTACTAGACTCTATAAAGGAAGGGCAGAGAATTTTTTTACAGCTTCTTACATCAGGTCCAGATCATTCTGGATACGGGATTCTAGATTTTAGACTTTGTACTATATTACACGCTTAAATTAATATATTACAAACCTGATGAGCCAATTCATGAGCTATAACAGTAGCCACATGTTCTTGACTTTCACTTGATGTTTCTGAAGGGTTATACAAAATAGTTGTCATACGAAAAGTAACAAGACCCCAATTTTCCATGGCCCCAGGACCAAAATCAGGAATGGCTATCATATCTGTTTAAAATAAATATATTATTAGACAGTGCACAAAGAGAAACACAAAACTATATAACTTAACCTAATGATAGGACTCGGCCAGTTATCCCTGTTTCTGTAAAGGTGGTTCTTAAAATATTTTTAGTTTGCCAAACTCACTGTTAAGAATTAATTGTAATATTTGTTAAGGCAATTATTATTTACTTAGTTGCTAAGTTTAAAGCTAATATGGGCAGCAAACTAGTGCTTAAAATTTTTTAGTCCCTTGACTGCTTAACTCTCCATCTATAGGTTTATTAAGAGGACAAAAATCTTCAATTTATGATTGATCTTAAAAACATATGATACTTTCTAGATTTCTTTCTTTTTCTTTTTTTTTATCAGCAATTGCATTTATTATTAACATAGATTTGGCTTCATTATTTTTAAACAATTTTTCAATAGCGATGTAATACAGAGCATGCAATTGCAGCATAAATCATTTAACAAAACACAACTGACTGCTCACTTAAATTACAAACTCATATGGGAAAAATCAGTAATAAAGCCTGACTTAAGAAATAGCAATAATATCCTATACAATAAAAAATTTGTATTATAGTTTTTCAAAGTTCTAGATTTTTATTTTTGCATTTTCTTAAAAAAACATTTTATGCTTCTTGGCTAATTCAGGTATAATAAAACCTTTTCTAAAATCATATTCTACACAACAGCAATTTTAATAAATAACTGTCTTGGGCTAGTGTTTGGTTACTTTTAAAGAACTTAAGATACTGGAATAGAAACCCTGTCTTCTGCATTTAGTACTACTATCTTTTTGAAAGATCACTTGCTGTTTGCAATAGAAGTCTGTATAGTAGAACTCGGTTACCTAAGGTACATAGGATTATAACTGCTTCCAATAATAAAAAACACGGTAGTAGAGACCATATTTTAAATCATGCTAATTTTTCTATTAACAAAGTTTTCTGAAATAGTTTGTTTGCAGTTCTAAAACTAAATATACATATACTATTATTAACATTTTAGCAACTGCTTTTATTATGAGTTTCCTTCAACTAAAATAATACACACAAGACTTTTTTTTTTAATTTGCAACAAAAGTTTTTATGAAAAAAAATGGAAACTTAATAATTCTATGAAGATTTATGTAAATTGTGAAATGGTATCAATTTTCTTTAAATGCATGAGACATTATTATTATTTTTAAAGTCTGTTAGCCAGCCTTTTTGTGACAGCTCGTACTACAGTACTAAGAATGGAAACATAATAACATTTTGTGAATAGTTTCATGTTTCTTTAAAGTTTTCTTTAAATGCATGAGACATTATTATTATTTTTAAAGTCTGTTAGCCAGCCTTTTTGTGACAGCTCATACTACAGTACTAAGAATGGAAACATAATAAAATTTTGTGAATAGTTTCATGTTTCGCGATAGCTAATACTACAGTATGAAGTCCTAGATCTGGAATTGTCGGTACTTTGGTAATTCCAGATATGGGATCATTACTTTAAATCTAAAATAACATGGAGAGACTGAAGTATTGAGGCTTCATTTATTGTTGGGGGTCAGACAGAAAAATGCTATTCCCTTAAAATTACTCAAGGGTTGAAACTGTAATCCTAGTCAACATCAATTAATGTACTGTCATTGCTCACTGTGCAACTCCTTAACCAGGAAGTGTCTGAAAGCAATACATAAGAATCTGAGTTACAAAAAAATTATATTTACAGCACACCTGTTTCCTTTTGCTAAGTGTTATATTCTCTATTATTAAGAGATGGGATATTTTTTATATTATTATTATTTTCCCAGCTGGGAGTCTGGAGGTCTAGATATTCAATCAATGTTGGACGTCCAGATTTTTGATTTTTTGTACTGTAACAGCCATTGCACAATCAGGTCAGATTCTGATCAAGAAAAAATCCATAGAAGAAACACTAGAATAAATACTGAAATTTTCTCAAGAATTTAGCACTCATAATTGACAAAATGACTTAACAGTGGTAATTTGATCCTGATTCAAATCCTGGAGAACAAAATGGCTGCTCGGGAGTCTTCATAGTCCTCCCCCCATGAATACAAACTAGTTTTCTTAACAAGTCCTCTATGAAGGCATCTTTTGTATAGGCAGATAACCTCTGTCTGCTTTGCCATAATCAAATGAACCAAAACCAAGATTTCAGCATGACTAATTTTCAGATTTTCTGTTTTGTCAGCATAAAAAATTTAATTGCTTTCTGAAATCTAGGGCATGAATGATTTCTTGATTACTCAGAACTTAAAAACTTGGTTCACTGTTTTCTACATTTATACATTCCAGAAATATGACAACAAATTCAGTGCCAGTTAATTATACGTTTATCTGTAACATTCGTAAACTACATCTTTGACTGTAATACATAATAGAAAAACCATTAAACAAAGTTAAAAAATCACTTGATGATTACAGAATTTGAGAATGTTTCTAATTTTTACACAGTAACCTTTCTAATAGCCACCCAGCGGCCAAGCGATAAAAGCCGCTGAACACTGGTAGTTCGGTTCACCGTTCAAGACTCGGCGAACAGGCTGGCCGCATGGACATTTTCATGGTTTTCACCATGTGTAATGTGGATACGAGCCAGTTTGGTTTAAAAAGACCTCCATGGGGCATCCCTCCCTTTCCATGCAGTGCCTAAGGGCAAAGCATGTAATAAACAAACAAACAAAAAAACCTTTCTAATATTCTAATGTCCTTTAATCACCATTTACAATTGGCCATGATTTTTTTTAATTCACTGCTGACTAAGGTAACAGAGGCTCAGGTAAATAGAGGCTCAGGTAACAGAGGTTCTACTGTATGTGCAAGTGGTTTTGTTTCTAAAGGAATTATCCCTCAAAAGAAGAGAAATGCAGGAATAATGGTGCACACTTGTTCTTTAAAAAGGTAAATCTTAAGTCTGACAGCTCATCCTGCCTCCTGAGGTATGAAAAGAGGGGAGGAAAGACATGCCCCCTTTTCCTTACGGGATATAGCTGTCCTTTCAACCTACAAATATTAACCTACAATTAAATCCATGCAATTAAAATGAAAAACTTCTTTTGAAGCATATTCTAATATATCGGAATAAGCATACTGTATTAAGAAATATTTCTTGGAACTTTTATGAAAGCACAGAAAAAGAAAGGACACAAGCCATGATACAAAAAAAGAATTATGTCATCAGATATGCAACTTTTGTAGAAAAAAGAATTATGTCATCAGATACACAACTTTTGAACTTATATATAAATGACAGATCCTACTAAAAGTACTGCTAAAGATTTTTAGAGATGAAAATTTACAGCACTGCTAAGGTGCAGTTCAATTTACCATTAAAAATATCAGCACTTTGGAAATGTTTTTGCATTGAACTAGATTTTCGTGAGCTTGACTAAGATCTAATGACTAGTTACATAAAGTACACTATGAATAATAAATAAAATAATGAAACTTTACTTCCATTCATTATGTGCAAAATTTAATATTATAAAAATGCCTTTTGATTTGTTTAGATAAATCAAAATAAAACCTCTTACCTAATTTGGGCAGAGGATAACTAACATTGAAAAACATCTGATAAAAATGGAGAACATTAGCAGCTGTTTCAAGGGCAAATTCTGCTTGTTCATATTGTTCAGGTGGAACTAACACACGAACCTAATATAGAATAACATAACTATCAAAAACAATTTAATAAGAAACAATAAGATATCATTTATTTTTTAAATTGACAATTTTTACAAAAATGAAAATATATTATATCATAAGCTTCACTTACTATTCTTGGCATTCTTAGTTTAATTTCTCCACATATTAATGGTTAAACATGTGATGATGAAAATCAAAATTTATAATAATGATTGAAAACAGGAAATACAAATTATTAAAAATGATAAATACAAAATACAGACTTTCTCCCTTCACAACAGCAATAACAGAAAGAATAACTTATTCAGTTGTTGTATTAAAATGTTTTGAAGTACTTTCTGACTATATGAACTCTTGCCAAAAAAACAGCAAAAAAAGTATTAGTAAAGCAATGCACCATGTTGCCAAAAAGTATTTATGTGGTAATCCAGCTTAGCATCTTCCCCCAGATGGCTTTCCCCTTCTCTGGATACTTTCTTCAATGTGGACAGCAGGCAGATTATGACCATTCCTATTTCAGGGTTTTAGCATAGCGGTGGACTGCATATAGCAGTTTTCATTGCTTTTAGTAAGATCTTGGACTTAGATTTCTGCACACATACAGCGTAATGTGGCTTGCTTAAAGGCATCAAGCGACTCTTTTTTACTTTTTATTCTTCTCATTTTTGGATTTTGGTGCCGAGATGAAGTGCAATGTCCGGTTTGTGTATCCTCTGATATTTTTAGCAAAAGAAACTGAAGTATGCATGTATTGTTTGGAAAAAGAAGAATATTAAAAAACAGACAGCACTGCATGCATCTTTGTAATTTGTAAAGATACTCATTTAAACAATTCTCTCCAATGTTGTCACCGAGTTTGTACTTTTTAGTTTGGGTACAGATATTCAGAAAATACCTATTTTGACATTAAATATAACTACATTTGGTCCTTCCTTGTTAAGGCAGATACTTGGTCAGTCAGCAAAATCAAAATATTAATTGCCAGTATTTGCAAACTTGTAGAACTAGTATTTACAGTAAACTTGTAATAACTATAACTATTATATAATGTTTAGTGTGCGTACTGTCAAAGCTGTGCATAGTTCCTAATTTGTTCAACTCTCTGATTTTTTTAAAGCAAAATTAAATTGTTGTATATATGGGAAGAATAACCATAATGTATCATATAATACAGAATGTACAATGTTTAATATATCATCTTGATTCAGCAATTCAGATTCGTATTTTTAGTTGCATTTTTCATAGTTTACTTTTCCTACATTGATAATCTTTGCCAATAAATATTTATGTGGCAGCAATATGCAATGTGAGAAAAAGTGGTACTACTTCTTATGTACACAGTGATTTGTTTTCCCTTAAAAAAATCAGATATTGCACATCAGGAATAGCATTGGCACTACCCACATTAAATATTATATGTATTATGTGACTGAAGGTTTTCTCTTTTTTTATTACAGTTTCCATGGCATTTTAAAGTTTTTGCAAAATTAATTTTAAATGTTGACAAATGTAGCTGAAACATTCGTGACAGCCATTTTAACATGGAAATAATCAAAATTTCATATTGTTCTTTAAAACTGTTTGATAAATACTTGAAATCTGTTATTCCTGTTTTGAAATTCAACTATTTATTATTTTATTGTACTTTCATTTTCACAGTTCCATTATTTAGAATGTTAAGTGATGAAAAGAGTGACAGATTATTATTCGAAAACATTAAAAAAAAAAGACACTACAGTCAAAAGTCGTTAATTCGGACACCCATAATCCGGACCTCAAAGCTAAAATCTTTCTGCGCATGCGCATAGGCATTTATGCGTGCCGCGCAAGACCTTCACGACTGCGCATATGCGTCTGCGCAAGGGCAGAATACATTTTCGCGTGCGCGTTAAATGTATAAGGGACGGTATAAGCTAAAATTATCTAATTATCTATTTCAGTTAATGTTGATGATTGCGTTGTTCCTTAATCTTCCAATTGGATCTGGCTTATTATTTTTTGCAGACTGTAAGAGCAATTTTATAAAAGTAAGCTTGAACTTTCGATTATGTCAAATAGAATTTCCGATGCTGGAGCTCCCAAAGGATCTACAAAACGAAAGTATGTTTCGATGTCCATCAAACAAAAAGTGGAATTGCTACAAAAAATGGATAAAGACATATCCTTTGTTTATCTAACCGTTCCGAAATCTGTTTATCAATTTCACGCTGCTCTGCGCGGGGGGGGGGGGGACGTCGCGGCACGCAATGAACTGGAAGTTGATCTGTCAACACTATCGTTATCTTCAGGGCAGATTTTTTATTTTATTCGGCTTATAATTCCTTACTAAATGTAGTATTTTATCTCGATGTACTCCGTCTTTGATATTATTTAAATCAAATTCCTCGTCATTATAAATATCACGAATACAAATCAAATAGTTTTCTGGTTGCAATTTTCTAATTTCGGCTATGCGTAATGTATGCTTTACGCATGCGCGCGTTGAAAGAAATGTTTAATAAAGTAAACAAATAAATATTAAGCTTCTTTTTTTGTTAATTTTGATACCCTTTAGATCATAATTACTCATTATTGTATAAATTATGGTTTCATATTTTTAATTTTATAATTTCTGCATGCCATCTTACCAGATTTAAACTGATGATCTATAATGCAGAAAAATCGATAATCCGGAATCGCCGAAGTCCCTACGAGTCTGGATTAAAGACTTTTGACTGTATAATGTAGACAAATTCAGAACTTATTAACCCCCACCACCATCACATAAAACACAAGAAACATCCATAATAAAACATTTACCTTTTTTCCTCCCTCTTTTCCTCATGTACACAGTGCTATATAAGCTTAAAAAACATGACAGAATTGAAGGAACTTGGCATCACAGAATGACTTTTCACTATAAACACTATTGTTCTCTCAATGTACACAGCAATCTGTTTTCATTTAAAAAATATCAGAGAACTGCACATGCTATTTTTCCCCATGGTGATCTATACTATCTGAAATACAATCAGAGAATTTTAAGAAATTCAATATTGGCACACAAATTTTGCTTTCCCTCTATTGTTGGACAAATTATCATATTTCTGAAGAATTGGCATTAAAGATATCTTTTTCGTCAGGTGGCAAATTCCACGATCTCATTACAATTCCTGACTGGGGGGAACACTCATTGCAACAAAAACACATAAAATGTAAAAAAAAAAAAAAAAAAAAAAAAAAAAATTAATGACCATTGCTCCTCTGCAGCACTCTTTTGCATAGCTGAGTTGCCCCATAAATGTATTTTTATGATGTCACAGGTTATTTATTTTAGCAACATAATGCACACTGATTGATGAATTCCTTAGGAATTGGGCAGATAATCAGAAAACAGCATTTATTGTTTGAATGGATGCCAGAAGTAAGGATTACTGTTTCTCCATACTACATGGATATGAAAACAAAGTAAAATATAACCTGACTATGAAAAGCCATGCTGTCACTCCTTGTCATCAATTTAAACATATCCTAAAAGGTGAGAGCTAAGAAGAATATCTTGTGCGTGACCTGTAATCTGAGACGACATAAAATTCCATGAAGTTTCTTTTTGTTGTGTTCAGTTACATTTGTCAGACCTCTGAATGCAGGTGCTTGAAAAAACAGTGCTGTACAGGTTTAAGGTGCTGTATTTCATGGTGATTATATCCTGCTTTTTGAAAATTTTGACCCTTTCTTGGAGGCAGTTCACTTGTAAGTTGCAGATAACCGAAAAGCACATGCTGATTTATTACAGCAAGCTAAAATATAGTACATTCTAAATACTAATGTTCATGGCCATTTAAACATTTATAATAATTAACTGAATACTATTGTATTATAACAGCAATTACAAGCACAGCAGAAATAATGCTAATACTTTTATGAAAACTGTTTAACAAAAAAAAAAAAAAAAACAGTAATGACAGTAAAACAATAAAATTTAAACAGCAAACAGTAATATTCAGATATGCACAGTTTTAAAAGGAAATTTTTAAAAATAATAAAATAAAATTACAGTTCAAGGGAGATAGTTTCAATAATTAGCAATTTATTGAAAATCAACTAAAATTTATTAACACTTACATTAATGCCATCAGGATTGGTAGTTTGTCGTGGTTTAAAGTCACATACAACAAAAGCAACCAAGTATGTGCTCATTCTTAAAGTTTTATCAAAAACTGTTATCGATAGCCCATTTCCATATGGAGCAGTCTGAGAGACTTCTGAATTAAAATATGCATTATGATCTTCATCATGTACAATTGTAAGTTGAAATGTAGCCTTCATAGCAGGTTCATCAAAACAAGGGAATGCTGATCGAGCAGCTGTTGGTTCAAAATGAGTAGTTGCAAGATACCTGAAAAAAATTAAGGATAATATATGTGTATGTATATAATTTAAATTAGCAATAATTCTGCTACAAAACTAAGTCAACATAAGTATATTAAGTACTAAGTACATAAAAAAATATCTACATCCTCTTTATCTGTTATCATTCAGCTTATTTTTTATTACAACTAATTCTAACAAGAATTTTGAATAGCATTCCAAAAGACAGTCAAATATACTAAACAAGAAAAACTATTAATTCTGTATAAGTAGACTAAGACATCAGTTGAAATATTTCTTATGCAGGAATACTACATGTATTATTATAAATTCTAACAAAAATTTTGAAAAATATGAAGTTAACTCACGATTAACATTTTCAATAGACAGCAGAACCTGCATTAATCATTCCAGAATTCCTTCCATGTGAAATAACATTCAAATTAATTAAATCTAGTTTTAAAAAAATAAAAAAACTGATTATTGAAAATGGAAAATGGTCAATGATATCACGATAAGAGGTGCTATTACAGGCAAAATAACAGATTTTTTTCTATCACATAGTCAATGGATCAACGTGCAATAGAAGCTATAAAGCAATGGTAAAGTGTGGAAGGGAAAACTCATTTCTTAGATTCTAAACACTGAAAACAATATTAGCAAAGCATTTAAATGCAATGATAAAAGATGCGATTTATGTGCTCCAGCCTGTGACTCTGTGGTAGAAAAAGGCAATCTTCCAAGCTTGCAATAAAATTTTTGAAAGAAATAGAAAAGATGAAAGCAACACTAACAGCCATACAGCAACTGACTATGAATTGATAGACATATTTCAAAGCATGAAAATATGTAAAGACATTGCTCACAGATAACATTTTGGAGAATGGATATACATAAAAACAGTGAATCAGGTGTTCAAGTTTTGGGTGACGAAGAAGTCATTTGCACCTTAGATCCATAGAACAACAAAAATAGCAGTGATGAGACTGGCATGTGCATAATGATGAAATGGTAAAGTATAATATAAAAATTAACCATGAAGGTTCTGAAACCTTGAGCAAAGCTTTTCAAAATTGAAAACAACATACTGATGCTTTTATGGACTTTTTGTTGACCAAGAAACTGGCATGATTGTGCAGCAGCTATACTATTATAGGTTTATCACAAAAGATGGTAAAAGACTTAAAAAAATAAAAATAAAATTACATCTGATAAAATGCTGAAATAAAGATGACAAAATATTATATTGATACAATTCCATTAACTGGGTGCCATACTATTTGACCTGATGGACTACAACTAAACTTTTAATAAAGCATCACATTTAAAAAAAAAAAAAAAAAAAAAAAAAAAAAACTTTTTTTAAAATAGAACAGTTACAACTAAGTTAATTATCTTGAACCTGTTAGTAACAACCTTTAAATAGTTCAACATTTATAGCAACCCTATAACAATGCATTTTTTAAAATAGCTTCTTTTTTACTAACTTCTTAACTTTACAGTTCCTTTCTAACTTTTTTTTTTTTTTTTGATTAGATAGACTGCACAATCTGGCAATTGCCTCACAACCTGGCAAGACGAAGAGGCAAGCATCCGATTTTCCCAAAAGAATAGAATTTTTCATAAAGAAAGATGATGTTGAAATGTTTATTTGATGAGGTTATGCATGAGTCATTCATCCCAACATAGCTATGTGGTCTACGATCGTGCCAAGGAAAAAAAGGAACGAGGACACAAACCACCTGGACAACAGATTGAGTATTCTTTATATCACTGCTTTACGATTTATACGCTTACAATGTCAAGATTAACATTTGTTTAATTTTGTGAACTTCAGTTTCAAATAAACCATGACATGACTGTTGAATGGACAACTATATGAAAGAAGGGTACACCCTTCATGACATGTCTGATATACGCCCTAATTTCACCAAATGTGGCGATATGTGTTCTGGCTGGTTTTTGGCGCGATTGCGTGTTGTATGGCAACCCTGTTGACATTGAAAAATCTTTCGCTGGAGTTCGTTGGTTCTCGTCATGCTTTGTGTCTGAGAAGCTAAGGGGGAAAGATTTAATGGTGAAAGTTGTTGAATTGAAGTTTGGCATAAGGAAATATCGTCATGGCCATCCTGTTGATGGGCAATGGGTATTTAGAGGTGTGGAAAGAAGGTATGGGAGATTATTTTTAGTGGCTGTGCGTAATAGAAGTAGGGATTTGTGATTATTTGTT
Source organism: Stegodyphus dumicola (assembly GCF_044657685.1). Classification (NCBI taxonomy): domain Eukaryota; kingdom Metazoa; phylum Arthropoda; class Arachnida; order Araneae; family Eresidae; genus Stegodyphus; species Stegodyphus dumicola. Next base: position 46,608,796 of record NC_140779.1, read on the forward strand.
AATTCATTTATTTGTGAACTATAGTATGAATTTTCTGGATAGTGCGTCTGGCTGTCGCATAAATACGATAGAGATTACGTGGCGGCATGAAATTGGTATTTCTGATGTTCGAAAAAGCATTAATGGTAAGTGCATTTTTTTTTATTCTTGTTCTTATTTTGTAGAATGTTATGTTAATTGTTTTTTTAGTATGAATTTCTGTCGTTATTGTTGCTTTTTTGAATTGTTTGAAATTTATTTTAGTTATTTTGTTGATTAGTGCATACCGTCTAAATTGTGCAATTCGTAGATGTTTTTTAAATTTGAAACAGAAGGCTGTGTACATGGTATTCTTTGAAATTTATTGTTGTTATATTAATTTATTAAAGTGAGGTATGCATAATTTGTAGATTTGTTCATTCGTAGATGTTTTTTTAAGTGCCATTCGTAGATGTTTTTTTAAGTTAAAACATGTCGCTGTGTACATGGATTCTTATCAAATATTTTTGGTTAGAAACTTTACGTTTTTGCTATCTAAATTTTTTGTTTCTGTTTCAGATTTTTAGCTTAAATCGTGTGTTCAAAACGTAGTTTTTGCATGTGCGAAAACCGCGTTTTGGAGACATTTTAGGCTTAAAGTTCGAAATGTAGACAAAAAATGTAGATAGTAATATGGCTGCGTGAAGTTTCTCGCCAAAAATGTTTGGCGAGAAATTTGGTGACTTGAGGGCGCATATCAGAGTAGTTCCGAAAGAAGTTTTTGCAAATACCTTGTTGTTACAGAAAAATGAAAAATTGGAAGAGCCAACAGAGGGGTGCATTTTTTCACCCCAGCTGGTTTCGGTAGGTTATATTGTGAAACTAAAGAATGTTCCTTTATTGCAGCCCCAGATTGAATAGCAACCACTTTGGAGGCCATGACAGAGGAACATACAGCTGATGGTGTTACCATATTTTCTGACTGTTGGAAAGGATGCAAAACTGAAGAACTTAAAAATTCCAAATTTGAACATGCTACTATCAATCATTCACATAATTTTGTGGACCTCAAAACCGGATGCCACACCCAGACAATACAGCAATTGTGGAGATCTGCAAAATGGCATAATAAACATCCATGTAGAGCTGCATGAAACCACTTAGAATCTTACTTTATTGAATTTATGGGGTGGCATGTATGTGCTATAACAAATTTATTTTCAGCAATTGTAAATGAAATTTACAATTTCATGCCTGCAGTGTAAATTAATCTTTTTTTTTTTTTTTTTTTTTTTTTCTTTTTTCAGTGTTATTTTTTGTTCCGCATGTTTCAATTTATTAGTGTGAAATTACTGTAACAAAAATAAAAACCGACCAGTCATTTTGGTACCCACCTAAAGGAAAAGTATCATTGCATTTTATGTAAAATTTTATGGAGTTTATGTATTTCAGTTTCCTACAACTTTCTGTTACTAAATAAATGGATGATTTTTTAACTGAAGAAAATCCATTTTATCTACTAACAAAAATTTGTTAAATTTTAATAATTGTACTTACTATAATTTTTTGTACTTGTGCACTTATTATAATTTTACACAAATAATTTCTAAAAAAATCTTTCTAATTAAAAATTTGCATTTGGTTAACTGCATTTTTGATTAACCAAGGTGGTTATAATTTCAGTTATCTTGGATAATCAATGTTCTACTGTATAGCAGTCATCTCTATCACTAAGTATCTTGATTAATTAACTGCATATTATTATTTAATAGCCATATTTTGTGAACTTAATTACTAAAAGGAATTATGTTCAAACCTTTTCTGACCACCTGATGATTTATAAGAACTTATATAAAATCCTTCCAACTTTTCTTCAAGATGCTTTCTGAAATCAATCCATAATGTATACTCTCTGTATGGTTTTAAAGTTCCATCAACTTCAATATATAACTGTTCATGTTTCGGATACTCTAGTCGCTGAGTTATAGGTATCCCTTTTTCATCACCTTCAAGAATTGCGGTGCGTGATAAATTTAATTCTTTTGAATGTAAAACAATAAAATTTGTCTGCATTGTGACCTGAAATGTTATATTCACACTTCCAGAATTTTCGAACGTTTCAAGGTTAGGATGCATAAACAAGCTATAGTGTACAGGCATTATGAAAGGAGGCAGGCGAATATCATGCCATGGAAATATTTCCCCAGTTTTCGCTTTTGGCACTTGTTTCGTGGAGGCCGGAGTTGTGTGTCCAAAATCTGGCAGAACAGTCACAACTGGACACCTTGGAATAGGCCTTGCAAATGATGCAACCATAGCAATTAGAAGTAAAGAAGAAAGCACGATTGCAGTAACACAAAAGGCTTGCTGCTTTGAACATACTACTCTTCGAATCTTGTCAGGGCCTGAATTATCTGTATACAGAACTTGTTTCTTTGCATTTTCACCTAAATATTTAAACACATACGGTGAGTAAAACATATGTGGTATAGAAAGAAAATGATACAAGCATTAAAAATATAAGGATATATAAAAAAATACTATAAAGTTATTCCTCATTACTTTTTCGCACCTCATTCACAAAAATAAGATAATAAAGAATTTATTGTTTTTCATATGAAAATAGTTAGATAGTAATTCTCTATGCATGAAAATAATACTTGAATCAAACTTAGCAAATTACTTAAATGTACATTTAAAGTGAAAAAATTATCAAATTTTACAGACATTTTACAAAATTAGGTAATTTTTAAATTTCAGTATCACTAATACAATATTACTTCAGAAATAAATAACAAAAATTCAAGAAGCTTCATCAGTTTTGTAAATTTGTAAATGAAGTACAATGAAACAATATAAGTTTAATGTTTTCGTACACTTAATGATTTATTATGATTTTAGATTTTTGAAATCACTGAATCATGAAAACACAAAATTCAGTCTCCTAGTAAAAAATTTAAAATATGGAAAGGAAAAATAAAATACTATACCGCAAATCAAACATATAATTTCATAAATAATAAAAGTCTACATTTATCTCTCACCCTCACCAGTTAAGAAAGCTACATCGTCAACTTCGGGTTCGTTCATCATTGTCAATATTTCGTCTCAAAAATTTGCTTTCATGAAAGAGATACAAAAGGCGGAAGTGAGTTTGAAATTTATACGCATTTTTTGTTGCTTAGCTTTAAGTTTTATGAATTTCAAACAAGGAAAATAACAGTTTTCAAAAACATGTTTCGTTTCAGACAGATCGTCTGCTTTCAAATTCTTTCATGTTTACATTTTCCTCGATCATCGGCGGCCAGCAGCATGAAGCGCCACCACTATATTTTTTGTTCGTAAAAACATTATTATTATTATAAATTTAGAGAGTAGTAATTATTTTTCATTTGCGATAAAAAAATTGTTATGTCAAAATTCGCCCCATAAATTTCTTTAGAGAACCGAAAAAGTGTATGAAAGAAGGTCTTAAAATTTGAAGTCATTTCACCAGACAAATTAATTAGTATCAATAAAAAGCGTGATCCAGGAAAATTTCTTGGGTTATTTGACAGGACTAATTTAATGATTTGCCTGTTGCCGAACACTGTAAGTACGAAATTTGGGAGCTCTTTACAGTACGATTCAAAAGTGTAAAGGCAGGCACTTTTCATTCAGAAATATAAATGTGTATAAAAGCGCTCTGCTGACATAAATCGCATTTCATTTCGAGTGGTATGTTTCTCTACACAAACATGAAACTCGGAGGCATGCATTTTACTTATGGACTGAAATCTAGCAATTAATAAAAGGGATATCTTCCAAAGAACGGCTCTCGAATATCTTCTCTGACCAGCTACTCCGTATCTTTATGAAGCTGAATGGATAAAATGCATGTCGGAGAACTCCACATTCGGTTAATGCGCGCAGCTCGAAATACAAACAGGTAATGAAGATTTACACCACCAAAACTTTTCGTCTATTGCTCAGTAGTGCCTTGTATCACCTCAAGAGCCATTTATTTCAATACCTGCACGGGAGAAATTTTTGGTGTGACGCCATGGTGCATGGGTCCGACTCTAGCTCCTTTGCATTTTTGTCGTACACTTTATATTCGACTTGATGAAAATATTAATTATTGATGAAAATAATCGGTAAGATGCTTATTCAAAAATTAATAAAAATGAATTTTAATTAAGAAACTGCATTCATCATAACATCTTTGAAAATTTTCTATTGAAAATAGGACCATTTATCGTTAAATATAGAAAAATCTTCTTCTACATATGGCAGTATCAAAGCTGATGTACTCCAGGGCTTAAGTCTGATTCTATATTATAGATTACTTGTAATGCTTGGCTGAAGGGAAATTAGCCGAAGGGGATTTTAATTGCTCTTAGCATATTATGTTTATGGTATACAGCTGTAACGGTCAAATCATGAAATATAGCAATTTCTGATTGAGATATAGAGGATCTAAGATTGGTGTAGCAAATCGTAAGTTTGCATAAATTGCAATGTAGCGATCTCGTGAGCTAATCAAATGCCCGCACTGCAAGGCAGTACTAATATCAGAATCTACCGCACAACGCCTCTTTTGCCGGAGCGGTATGATATTCAACTACCACACAGCAGATTCAGGATCAAAACCCAAGTTCATTTATCATTTTCAAGGGATTATGAAACTCGTGCACTGCTGCACTTCTCATTGGTATTAATAGATGACGATACGAGCAAACAGCTACATAACGAGCAGCACCAAAGCAAGCATATCATCATGCGATTCTCTCAGCGGCGACCCGAAGAACTATGCATATCCGATAACTGGAGACAATTGACGAACTACATTTTCCATTTTCCTCGCATGTGATGTAGCCTAGCCTCGTCAAGGCTAGGCTACATCACATGCGCTCAACCACACAACCTAATGACCACGCATATGCCAACAGAAAGGAGTCCCTCAATTAGGCTCCACCATGTAACAACGAGTTCAACTTAGTATACTCCCATGCGCTGAATTTGTAGCCTCATTCAATGAACACAACAATGAATCACATGAGCGCATTTACAATTATCACAATTACTACCACAGAGTGGGCTCAATTCACAACACCTATCGCATCTCTTCATGTCGCATCAGAAATGCTCCAGAAGGAAGGATGTAGCTAATCAAGTGCTCGTACTAAGAAGCGACTCGAATATCAGAATTTACCGTGCAAGATATCTTTTGCGATAGCGGTACGATATTCGACTGCCGCATAACAGGCTTAGGATAGAATTCCAAACTCATTTATCCACTTCAAGAGCATACGGAACTCGTGCGCTGCCACATTTTTCATCAGTGCTAATAGAAGGCGACACGAGGAAGCAATTACTTACCGAGCACCACTAAATGAGCAAGCTTTACCAGGTGATTGTTAGAACTGAAAACAACAATTATTTATTACCCACAAAAGCAAAATATTGACTCAAGTCGTCTATTAATTATGCATTATTATTAAACGAAGTTTTCTAAGAAGATCAAAGGCTTTCGTTAGCAATCATATATTTATTTAAACCATACATACCAGACATATATCAAATAAACGATTTAGCAGTTTAACTATGCCTTATTATTTCTCTATACATAAACTATGGTTACTGTAGAACAAATTCGTAAACTTTTGTTTTTCTAATGGCGGGCCGTTAACCGACTTAGTCTTGGCCACTATTAAGGCCAGAAGCGGTGATCATTTTATTATGGATTATTATGGAAGCACCTAATAGACGGCCATCGTTACCTCCTGTGAGGGACACACAATATACATCCATGTCTTCCCCGGGATTCGAACCCGGGCCCTCCGGTATCGCAGTCGCCTTCCCTAAGCACTACGCCGTCTGGACGGCTATTCGTAAACTTACGATATTGTATGAAATTGGGTTCTGATTGTTATCATTAAGAATAATGTTTGCATCAGGAATAGTTTGCTCTACAGAGAACTCGAAGATGATAATATTTGAATTTGAAGTTTAAAATAACTCCTTTTGTAGCCGTAGTTACTACTCGCTTAAAATTAAATTAAAGGAGTCCGATTTCGAGAAGTAAACCATATGGAAATGAGAGGTCAACAGTATGCATTATTTCTGAACAAGCGTAACAACTCTCTTACATCCTCGTTAACCGCAGCGGATAGATAGTGTATCTCCGCAACAGACTCTGAAATCGAAATTGATCTAGCTCACACTAACCTAAAACATGTGCAATGATAACATATTGTAGCTGACCTTGCGTGTTACATATGCCAGGCTGATTACCCTAAACTGGTATCATTAAAGCAGTGATCTGGATGTGACCTAAATTTGAGTGAAAAAAATGCTGTAAGGAAAAACATTTTTGAGCTGTTAATTTTAGCTCTGCCAGCTAAAAGAAATAAGGTATAATAATTATAATCATATTACTTTCTGCTTAATTTTCCTTCATATTCTTGCATATGATGAAAAATGGAGGGAAATATCTCGACAAGAAATATAAAAAGAACTTATAAATGGTTAAATGATCAGTTAATAAAAGTGCTTTAATGAGTTTCTATCATTCTTCACGTAAGCAAAACACTTGTCTATAATTATTACATCAAATCCCACCCAGGTGGTTGCTATATGCCAAATGAAGGGATTATTGAAGAGCCCATACTGCCTATCCGACAAGTACATTATTTTTAGCTTATCATTCTATTTAAAGTTTTGATTAGCATTTTCTCCACTTTAAATATTTAAAAAAAATCTATCAGGATAATTATTAATTGTGATGAATGGAATATTCCTTCTCTCTCTCTCTTTTATTTCTGTAAAAAATACGACGTACTTACCAAATTAATAAAAACTATAATAGTAATATTATTAATAAAAATAATATAAGTTTCAATAAAATGGACACCTTCCTTTCTCAGAGAGTTTTCATAGAACACATATATGCAGTGCCGAATTGAGTTTTCTAGAATCCCTAAAAACTTAAAAATTTTCAAACCATTTCAATAACTCCCCACATTCCTTTATAACTTATTAAATAATTTAAAATGGTGAACGGTGGGTAGCCAATGTCGGTGTTGCCACAAAAGGTCTTAAATAATTAATTAGGTCTTAATAAATTTTACTTTATCTTTTCAGGTATTCGAATTTTTGTTTGTGCAAACTGAGGTCAGTACCTGTAAGAATTCATATAATCAGAGTCCTTGTGTGATTCAAAACTTATACTTTCGAAATGAAGCAAAAGTTATATTAAGACGGAACGGACGGTTTTTTTATCATATATATTTTATTTATAACTGAGAGGACTTTTCCTTCGTAATTTCATATTCTTTGCTATTGACTCAAAACAGATGTCGCCGACTTCTGTCGTTAGAAATGCATTCGACCTGTCTTGAGGTTTAGTTACTATTTTGAAATTTTTAATAGACTTCATCTGAGAAAATTAACACTCACCTGAGCCATTAATGGTATCATTTGTACGCATTTAATTTTAAAAACACGCGGAAACAAATACACACATTTGTAAAGTCACTTTCCGTAATGTCTTCTATAGTTATATTATAAAATTATTGTTGAATTTTCTTCTTATACAATTTTAAACTATGCCGCATAAAGAATCATTCATAGTTGGTTGTTTTTTTATAGTAGTTATCCATCGTTGCTATCAAAAATGCTTTTTTCGGCCCATTGGAATATGCACTCTACTCAGTCATCTCGCGTATCCTCCAGATTTGTCTTCTTGCAATTATTTTCGTTACTCCACAACTAAAGTGTTCTTTCTAAAACTAAAGTGTTTCTAAAGTGTGAAAAAAATTTTTTTACATAGAAGAGATAAAACGAATACGACATTCTTCTAGATTTGTGCCCCAAACAGACGCCTACAAGCCTTTTCTTCAGTTGCCTGTAGTTTTAATATTAAGACAAAAAGTTGCCATATATGTCAACTCTAAAACGTTTCTATTTTTTTAATGCGCTCTGATTACTTAATTTTAATACTAGGAATATAGACTAAGAGTTCGATTACTTGAAAACTTCAATTAGTTGAAGTTTTTGACAGAAAGGTTGTCGAAAATAGCAGTTCTAGGTTAAGTCGAAGTGAATATCGAAACATACTTTTCGAAACTGGTACTAATAACTCCAATTTTTAATACTTGTTTTTTTTTTAACGGTGCATTTTGCTTCAGTTATAACTTATTGAAATTTGATTATATTTGCATTGATTCTTCGCCTTTTTTCATAAAAGCGAAAATCTTATGCCTGATATACATATACCTAAACTTAGCTTCAAACTAAGTATCTATCAATATAAACTAAGTTTTAAGAATTTGACGGTTTTGGACATGTTTCATCTTTTAGTAGAAATATATGAAAAAAAAAACATTTTATATGAATAGTTTTATAAAGAATGTTTTTTGAAATAGCTAGTTTTTCCTCATAAAATTACAGATGTTTTTGAAAAGTATGTTCTTTAATATGTCATTTTCTGGTCTATAAAATTGTCAAAATTTTATGATTTAGAATATTTTTATCTGATATTAAAATGAGATCTCTGAGCGGGATAGAATAAACGCTGGATTCTATTGACCAGAGAAAAGTTTGGGGAATGCATTATTACTCTATCATTTGGTAAACACTTTTTAATTCAACCGCTTGTTCTCCGTGTTTGACTTTAAACTTAATTTATAATGTCTAGGAAATGAAAGCACAAATAAAGTTTCAAGAAAATGCGATAAGAATACGAAATTTATGGAATTATAATTGTTTAAAAAACTGAACATTCTTGTATCAGTACTGAAAACAAACGTTTCTGAAGGAAGGAAATTTGAAGGAGGAAAAACGATTTGAGGGAAACCGTTTCAAAGAAATTGCCTGTTCGAGAAAAATTATCTGGATGTTCAAACCATGTTTTGCTGAGGTTTTCACACAGGGCAAGTACTCCAACAGTCCGTGCTAAAGGAAAAGATACAGGCAATAATATTGCGGAAGGCCACTGTTTTTTTACTGAAGCTTAAATTACTTCATAGAATATTATATCATATTAGAAATGGAGGATCCAAATATGTTTCTACCGAATTTCCTGAAGATTCAAGAATTTATACAAGTTAAAATATTTTCAGTTTTGAAAAAACCCAAGGAGGTTAGAATAAATGGAGCAAGTCTCTCCATATGTCATGTATCTGGCTGCGGTGATCCAATCAGCTGCCTGGCAGAGCCCAGCAAGTGAGAGAGACGACAGCTGCATGTTAGCCTCAGAGGAGGCAGGTGGTAGATTAACTATGTTGTAGGAGCGAGGTAGTGCTCCGAGTTTACCATTATTCTTTGAACGTTAATTTTTTTATCATTATTCTTTGAACGTTAATTTTTAATAAATGTTTGTTTCGTTTTCCTTATGGTGCCTTATTCATCCGTAAGGTCATTACAACACGCTCTCTTTCGAGAACCAGAGATTTTTGGAAAAACATAAAACAGTTAGTTTTGCTCGAGAATTATCGAAATAAAGTCCTTCAATTAGCTCATGATTCCATATTCGGAAATCATTTAGGTACGAGGAAAAGTAAAGAAAGAATTAAGCTTTCATTTTATTGGCCGAACATATCCAGAGAGGTAGAAAATTATTGTAGAACATGCGAAAGATGTCAATTAAAACGTCCGGAAAGACAATCGGATAAAATTCCGATTACTCCTATTGTTCGCGCGCCATATCCCTTTCATACAGTAAACATAGATATTATTGGTGAAATTTCACTGCCTTCAGGAAGGAAACATAAATATTGTTTGTGTTTGATAGATAATCATTCAAAATGGCCAGAAGTCATACCTTTAAAAAGTCTTTCTGCTAAAGCTACTTGTGAGGCTCTTTTAGATATTTTTATGAAAACCGGTATTCCAGAAATAATTTGTAGCGATCAAGGCACTAATTTTACCTCACAATTAAATCAATAATTCGAAAAAAGGTTAGGAACTCATCCTCGTTTTTCGACACCTGGTTACCCAGCATCAAACGGCTCAGTGGAAAAATAGAATCGGGTATTTAAACAAATGTTACATCATGTAATTCGCACAGATCCTGTTAATTGGGACGAGCACATACCTTATTTACTTTTTGCGTATCGTGAAGTTCCAAATTGCACTACAGGTGTATCTCCATTTATGCTTATGTACGGTCGTGAAGCTAGAGGTCCCTTAGCTGTGTTAAAATCATCATGGTCTGGTGAAATACCATTACCTATTAATCTAAGTAATTCAGCAGTTGATTATCTACAAGAATTAAAGATAAATTTTGAGAAAGCATCTGAGCTCGCTTCTTTATCCGCCGCGGAAAAACAAGAAGCTTTTGCATATTATTTTAACCGTCGCAAAAGTATGAAAGAATTTAAAAATGGTGATCTAGTATATTTACTTATACCAGACTTAAGCAACAAGCTATATGCTAGGTGGATAGGTCCAGGTGAAGTTGTTGAAAGAGTAAATCCTCATTCTTATAAAGTTAAATTACCCGATGGGAGTGTGCATCATGTTCATGTAAACAAAATAAGAAAATTTTATGTTCGAGCACAAACTGTGGGAGTGATATTTGAAAGAAGAAAACATAGTGATTTTTGCAAAGTATATATTGATGATATTGCTATCTTTTCACCAGATTGGAATTCTCATCTCAAACATTTAGATGCTGTGCTAACTACATGAAGTGATCTCAGGTTTACGGCGAACGTAAAGAAATGTGTTTTTGCACGTTCGGAGATAAAGTATTTAGGACATATAATAGGAGCTGGAAGACATCAACCTGATCCTGAAAAATTACAAACCATTGAAATTATAAAAAGTCCTAAAACAAAGACTGCTCTAAAGAGTGCATTAGGCTTATTCAACTATTATCGTGATTACATAAAGAATTATGCAGAAATAGCTCGCCCATTGACGGAGCTTACGAAAAAAAAAATTCCTGAGATAATTCCATGGACTGATGTTGAGGAATCAGCATTTCAAGAACTGAAACGTTGACTGTGTGAAGCACCAAAATTGTATACTCCAGAACCAAAAAAACCTTACACCATACAGTGTGATGCTAGTTCATATGGTGTTGGTGCTTGCTTGTCACAACGAGACAGCAAAGGCAGTTTGCATCCTATCAGCTTTGCAAGTCAAAAACTTTCGAAGACTCAACAGAACTGATTAACTATTGAACGCGAGGCTTATGCCGTTGTGTGGTCATTAAAAAAGTTCGAGTGTTGGGTGTTTGGATCGAATATCGAGCTGATCACAGACCATAATCCATTATTATATTTGCATAAGTCGGCACCGTATTCTGCCAAATTACAGAGATGGGCAATGGCACTTCAGCCTTATAATATTCATATTTCTCATTGCCCTGGTGCAGAATTAAAAAATGCAGATGGTCCTTCAAGATTAGTTGGCGAATGAAATAGGTGTGAACTAAGTATGAACTAATATGTTTTAAAACTTTGCATTAGTTACTTTCTTTTGTTCCGGAATTGTACGAGAGCTACTTTCCATCTGTTTTGAAAAACAAATTACTGGTTTTCATTGAATATTGCATTATAATATCGTGTTTTGAAATAGTATTGCATATATGTTTTATTACAGAACTCCGGTATTGTATCAGGTCGTCTGTTCATCTGTTGTGAGATGAATGTTTATTGCACTTATTTTAAAGTATGTTATTACGTCTTGTATTGTTCATATATTTTGAATTGTCTTGTATTGTTCATATATTTTGAATTAATTTGGTTTGTGGAGTATGCAATTTAAGTTTGTATTTGCTGGTTCAGTTTTCAGATTCTGCTTCGCTTTGGCGTAGCACAATCTTACCGGGGGGTGTCATGTATCTGGCTGCGGTGAGCCAATCAGCTGCCTGGCAGAGCCCAGCAAGTGAGAGAGACGACAGTTGCATGTTAACCTCAGAGGAGGCAGGTGGTAGATTAACTATGTTGTAGGAGTGAGGTAGTGCTCCGAGTTTACCATTATTCTTTGAACGTTAATTTTTTACCATTATTCTTTGAACGTTAATTTTTAATAAATGTTTGTTTCGTTTTCCTTATGGTGCCTTATTCATCCGTAAGGTCATTACACCATATATCCTGGCGAATGAAATGCCACGACTTATCATGGCTGTTGCCACATACAGACTTCGGATTGGTTTCGTTTACATCCTAATCGGTGTTGTCTAGATGTTAGCTGTCCATCACTGACCATTTACATGTCTCCCGTTTTAATTTTAGTACTTAACATAAATGATTTTCGACTTAGTACATAGAAAAATCACAAGGACTGCAAATAACTCTTTCAAATTTAATTAAACCTAGATACACTGAACTGTGTAAATGATGACTATAAAACATAGTAAAATCTAGTCTAGTATCATCAAAACGGTGCAATTTTATTTAGTACTATATTTCGTAGTCTTATTGTACTATATTTCGTAGTCCTCTGAGGCTATATGGCGGCCGTAAGCCGTGACATCACGTAGTTAACATTTCCTTGGCTTTATTTTCTTGACGTCATGCTTATTCCATCTGTTCTAACTTCTTTGATGAAACCAGTCTTTTCTCTCATCTACCGTCTACATTCTAAAAATTTTTAGTACCATGGACAAAAATCACTTTCATTATTTTCTTATTTAATACTGATGAAACGGGAGCCAATACCTCTAAACAGAATGTCACATGAACAAAACTATATCAATTTGAGTGTGATATAAAGAGAATAGAAAAAGGAAGGATACATGACGACATATCTGCAGAATTCCTCAAGAAAAACATTAAAGTTTTCTTGAAAGAATAAGCTATTAAGCTGAAAAATTCAAAGCATTGAAAGGATAAAAAATTTTAAAATTTAGATTTATTTATTTATTTATTTTTGATTTTTAATTAATTAGTTATTTACATTTATTTGTTTGTTTGCATAAAATTTAGTCTTTTTTATGTTGTGCTATATGATTCTTGCGACTTGAGAAAGGAAAAATTTGAACTTGTTTCGGAAATATGAGTAATATTTAAAGAAACTAAAAATAGCATGATAAAATAAAAAAAAAGGCAGAATAATGGTGCAATGGGTAAAACTGTGTAAAACAATAGTAAAATGATAAAGCTGTGTAAAACAATGTATACAACCCATCCTAAATTATACATCTTTCTCATTTATACTATATCTTTTCAGAACCGTCAATTAAAAAACGTGCTGTACTTTACAGTATTTTCTCTTTCAGTCTATGCAGTTGTCAAATGTATCGTAGTCAGAGTTGTAAAATTTTATTTCAAAAGAAATGAAATTCAAATAAATAAAAGGAAAAATTTAAAAGTAAACAACTATGATTAAAAATGGAATTCAAAGAAAAATAGTTGAAAGAATAAACGATGCACCTTTTTTTCCGTTCTTGCCCAATGAAAAGGAAAGTGATAGGTTATCATAAATTGAGAATTTTCGCCATGTGAATTATTCTTGGAGCAAACTGAAAAAAGTACGCCAAGAAAAATTTTCGAATTTCTCCATAAGTTTCTCACTAAATTAAATAAAATTCGATATTTAGGTACAATTTGAGCCGTAGAATCGAACTGTGACAAAAATTAGCATGCCATTAAAAAAAAAAGAGTCCGATTTTGTTTCAAAATACGAATGATCGAACAATGCTGTATGCAAATCTAATATATATGCTAAATCGCACTTTCAAGACATGATAAACACAAGCAGAGTTTTATCAACCGGCCTAGTAGAATGGGAGATATAAAACTATCCCTTTGTTTTTTCTTTTTTTTGAGCGAGTGTGCATTTAAGTACGAGAAAGAAAGATCTTCTGTAGTGCAATCATCTCTGCGTCTCATCATAAACATTACACATACCTTTAACCTGGAATCAAATATCTCCCATCTGTATATTTTGTGTTGTCGTAAGCAATATGTCCACGGCCTATACCAGCGGTTCTCAACCTTTTGTCTAACGCGTACCATCTGAACAAAAATTGAAAACCTTTAGTACCGCCACTACAAAGTACTACTACCACTACCATTCTTGAACAAAGCTCAGATCGCATAAATTTACTAGTGTTAGAGAAAAAACTCAATCTGGATGTTAGGGATTTAATTTTTGAATTTATTAATTAAAAATACTTTGCATCTTTGCGTACCACCTATTTTTCTCTTGCGTACCACCGGTTGAGAACCCCTGGCCTAGACGATAGACAAGGTTTCAACTCACTGCTAAGGAATAATTGATTTTTCGAGATTTCTTGATGCAAAATTTCCCAAACTGTTTGCCTAAAAATATTAGACGTCATAAACGATGGTTCCCAGTTTCTTAATTTCACAATGAAATGGCGGGAAAAATACTATTATGTGAAATATCCCTGGGCATTAATTAACGATCACTGGTAAAAGGTTTTTAAAGCTGATCAAGCAGCAAAAGATCCAAGATCTAATAAATAAATATTAGACATAATTACATTTTTTATTTGTTATTTCTGCTGATTTTTTATTTGTTATTTCTGCTGATATTAAGAGAGACTTATTTTTAGGTCGGTCTCTTTTCAGCTTCGAATACCTGATCATACATTGAATTGCGGTGCTATATCTGATGCCCTATTGAATGAGGGAAAAAAGACAACTAGCTGTCTGTGAAAGAGATGACTGTTTTTTAACACTTAAAGCATTCTGAAGGCAAAATTAGAGTGTGATTTTCTCAGCGGAATGTTTCTTTATTTGCCTGAGAGGCAGGTCCTTTCTCATCTTTTCCTTTATTGTATTATCTCAAGCTTTCTATTTAATCCTTGTAGTCAAGGAAGTTTTTGAGGATTTGAGAAAAATAAGTACCTACATAAATAATAACCTTTCCCAATCTGTTAATTCAGCTGCGTCATTTGCATTGTTACACCAATCGGAAATGTGAATTTTCGCCCATGATGTCCAATTCCGTTGATGCACTAGGTACATGCTTATTTTGCTTAACGGTTAATCCATCCCTGCATGTATGAGAGATACCGCAGGTGAAGCAAAAGCTTCAAGATCCACAGGCTTATGCGGATCAATAGTTAGCTAGATATTCTTGTTTTTTATTTATTTACATAAAGACTTCTGTACACCTTGTATTATGTGTTCATTTGTAAATGCATAAAAAATTAAAGCTCTGCTATTAAAACTAAATAAAAATAATAAAATGATTTTTTAAAATAAAAATACGTTTTTCCCTTAAAAATGTTCTTTATAACAAGCTTTTTATAAATTCTTTAACATTTGTATAGGTTCTAGCAGAGAAGCAGAGTAATATAAAATTTAAAATTAAGCAAAATTAAGCCATGAATGTCGTTTTGTTTATGGTAAAACCTCCTTTTTTTATTTTGAGGAAGAATCAATAATGTTTCCTTCTTAAAGTAGATGGATTCTCTGTCAGTCTTTCTAGAAACGCATGGTGTTTTATAACAAACAAACAAAAAAAAAAAAAAAAAAAAAAAAAAAATGTAAGTCTAAGATTTTGTCTAATTTTAAATATTATATGTTGTAAGGCTATGTTATCTTGAATGATTAATAAAATGAAACTTTTAACATTAATTTAATACCTCGTTGAAACTCAAGTGTGTTAAGATAAATAGACATAAAGCACATTTTTATAAAAAATACTTTACACCGTTTCAAATTCTAGCATCTTTGGATCAAATATTTTTTTAAAGAAATTGCAGGGTTTTTTTTTTTTTTTTCTCTTTCTTTAGGTCTAAAGTAGAAATTAAAATTTCTAAAATCTGAATCGCCTATAAACGCACTGAGTTCATGGTTGTGCTAGTTAAACTAAAACCGGTGCTAAAACTTGTGCTAGTTAAATTTTAAACACTTTTTTTCCTCGAAAATGATTGTATAATCTGAATGGTGATATTTCCTTTTGCCAACTAAAACAAAATAATCCTGCAAAACAGCTACTGCGCTATGTGTGCTTTTAGTGATTTGCATTTGCCAAACAGCTAATGCATATTAAATTTTGGTTATTTTTTTTCAACAAGACAATTGCTGACAAGATTTCCGGAAATTAGCATTTTCCTCTCCGTGCTTAACTTTTGGAAGTGAGTGTATTTTTTGTGTATAATTGAATAGGCGACGTAATTTAGGATTATTACGTTGGTTTGTATTCAAAACTGCTGGATGCTCAAGGCCGTGGTTGCACGTATTGTCAAAATGGAAGAATATATCGAAAAATCTATCCAATCAGCTGTCTGAAATGATCCTCAGGGAATTTTTACACACTTTTTAAAATCATTTCTGCCCAAAATTTCAGTCCTTCTCAAATTAAACATTTACGTATAAATTAACGTTTTGATTATGATCTTATCGCTTCCCTCTTGATTTTCTCTAAGCCACTAAGCTTCCTTGACAGGGTTCATAGCCACATTTTAGTTAAAAAAATAAGCACCTATAAGCACTTTTCAAGCACATTTTAAGAAAAAAATAAGCACCTGTCTAATTACATTATACACAACTGTATAACCCTAAAAGAAAAATTAGACTTGTAATTTAAAATATGAGCAATGCAATATTTATTAAGAGAATGAGCATTGCCTCAACAATGGAAAACAATTAACTTTTTTTTTTTAATTTTAAATGACAGTTCAATTTACAGAATTAGTTTACAATGAGAGGAAAAAACTATGCAGAACTAAACTTTATTACAAAATTTAATGATGATATTTCAGTTGAAAATATAGAAAATAAATAATAATAAGCTATATTAATTGTATTCGTTCGGCACATAATAATAAATCTAATTTATTTTTACACTCATATTACAATTAAATAATTTAACTTAAATCAAAATTCTGAACATTTTCTAAATTTTCATTGCATAACAGTTTTCCCTTAACATATATCCCAAGCAAAGTAAGTAAAAAAGAGGCACATTTCTGAAATCAGAAGACGGGAAATTGCTTCATTCAGTCATCCTTTAACAGTAAAAGCTTAACTAACCAGCATAATCGGAAATTCCCGAATTTTCCGGATAATAACTAGAAAAAGAAGAGTGGGAGATTGTAGCCGTTCTTTAGACTTAAATTTAGGCTAAATAAATGATTTTGACATTTCGATATGTGCATCATATAAAAACCAACGGAACTGAAAAATATTCTGCTCAGAAAGCACAGTAAAACTCTAAGTGTTTATAAACAAATCTCAGACTGAACATCAAAATTAATTACCAATGCAAAATACCGCAAACGTTATTGCGCAATACGTGCTGCGTAATTCTTCCATATGTGATATTACGCAATCGGAATCAACACCTGCCGGTATTCGGAGAAAGAACTAAATAAAGGAAAAGAAAGAGACTTACTAATCTGGGGTGTTTCTGATTCTAATTTTCAACAGACTATTAAATTTCCGAAATAGAATCAATCTTCGCTTGGGTTGGGTAGACCGCAAAAACTTTTGATCCTATTCAATCCAGATTGGACAGTGACAAAAAAAAAAAAAAAAAAAAGTCCGCTGCTTCAATATTAGAGATTTTGCGGAGAAACTCCCAACCTCCGTACTGTATAATGTATTGGCAAAGAAAATGAAATTATTTTGACTATTCGATTACTTTCCTTTTATTTAAGCCATTCCGAATGTTTTCCTTAGAAAGCTAATCTGTGTAAAAACACACCCATTTTTGGAAGTTTATCTATACTTCAGCAGTTACGGCAGTTATATTATTATAAATATTCATACATATGCTCATAATATAAGCATAACGATCATAATAAACACGAATATGAATTGACCACGCGGAACGAAAATGCAAATTTATTAAAATCTTGATAGAAATTCAAACGTGTGTAGTACTTGGGTGGGAGGAAAATGTACCGGAATTTTCTACGTTTTCGCAATTCTTTGGCCAATAGAACGACGTGCACCTTTCGCAATTCTTTGGCCAATAGAACGACATGCATCTGTCTGTACTCTCGCGTGCACCATAGGTTACGTTAATGCAGAGGAAGGGGGGAAGCAATTTTCGGGAGTATGATTCACCATCTGACGTTGCATATAAGGAAGAAAAGTTGTTTCTTTAGTTTTGGCTTTGGTACGAGGAAAAAATGCGCGTTCATTAAAAACAAAGGATTAAAAAAAAAAGCACTAAAAGCAAAAAATAAGCACTAAAAACAAAAAAATAAGGGCTTTAAAGAAAAAGTAAGCACCTATAAGGGCCTTTATATTTTATTTTCAAATATAAGGACTTATAAGCACTTGTAAGGACCGCTACGAACCCTGCTTGACTATTACTCAGTTTTAACCGGTAAGAAAATTAAATATAAAGTGCTTGAGAGATTATGAAAGTAAAGGTAATTGAGAGTTCCAGTTCGAGAGCGGGAGTTGAGGAAGCTCTCGAGAAGGAATGGTCAGCCGTAGGAGGGAGGCTTATCTGAAAATGGGGATGGGGCAGCCTTATTAGGTAAGGTAGGGTAGCTGCTACGTCGCAGAAAAAAGGTATGTGCTTAGATATTTTCTTTAGAATTTCATTGGCTCCGCCGTAGTCATTTTGAGTTAAGGAAAGATTTATTATGTTCTTTAAAAATGAATAACTCTCAGATATAACATTTATGTTTCTATGTAATGAACTTCTTTAAGATAGAGATTCCGTCATTGAGACATCCATTTACCTGTGTCGCTGCGGGCTCCACAGGTTGCGAGAAAACCCATTTTGTGAAGAAAATTATTGATCATCGTATTATCTATCCTTTACCTTCACAAATCTCGTATTTGGTTTTATGGTCTAAAATCAAGAACTGTTTGACGAAATATGAGAAGTTACATTTGTGGAAGGACTTTTTTCAAATATCCAAGATATTTCTAATGCTGTGGTTATTATTGACGATTTAACACGTCTGTTTCCGAAAGACAGCCATCATAAAATTATTTCTGTAATTTTTATCGTGAAAAATTTATTTCATAAGAGTAAGGAAATGCGTGAAATATCTTTAAATGCACATTACATTGTTTTATTTTAAAATCTGAGGGATGTTAGCCAAATCTCTCATTTGGGGCGTCAGTTATATCCAGGCCGCGCCAAATTTTTTCAAGAAGTGTATTGCGATGCCACGCGTAAGCCTTACAGTTATTTACTAATTGATTTAATACCTCAAACAAAGGACGATTTGAGACTGCGCACTGGTATTTTTCCAGATGATATATATTACGCTTAAATATCGCGTTAAATCACTTAAACGTTTTACGTTCTAGATGGCTGTTGTGATTGATTTCGAAGGCTTTCATTTAAATCCTAACTGTTATGTGATTAAAGAGCTTTCTTTTTTTCTGTCTACGATGGTTCCCATGGATGCTGGACTTTCCATCCACCTAAACCTTCACAAGAGCTTTCTGCTAAAGAAAGAAAACAAATTTCTTGGGTCACACGGAATATGCATCACTTACACTCGGAAAGCGGTGATTTATTTGTCTTATTAAAAGCTACGAACTATACTGAGTTTCCTTTTTGATATGTATCTTAAAATTGATACTAAAGGCCTAGAAAAAGCAAAATTTTTTGAATACTTATCAAGTCGTAGTATTTATAACTTAGACGACTTTAAATGTCCTAAAATGAGGGAGATTTCGAAGCCAAATGTGAAGTGCGCTTTTCATAAGCCTTATTTTCCGCATTGCGCAGCTGTGAAAGCTGCTGCATACGCATGTTTCCTTTCTAAAGAAAAATGGCTTAATGACGTAAATGACTTTCAGTAATCGTTAACATGTTAATTGTGCATAACAACTTTTGCAGCATCTGAAGCTATTGGGAAAAAAAGGGACAAAGTGTTCCATTTTACGAAAAGCTCCTGATAGTTTAATTAAAGCTGTTTGCGAATGTGCACGAAAAGTTTTAAAAGGTAATGTACCCTTAACTAGTGTTAGGAAAAAGAAACTTAGACCATTTAAAAGAATTTTAAGAAGTCTTGCTGATAAGAAAACATCTTTATATAAAAAAAGACGCGATTAGTTCAAAAAGAAGAAGGATTTCTTAGTTTCCTCATTCGAGCAGCAGTTTCAGTGTTAAATACACTCATCCAATGGAGCACGCTAGAAAAATGGTTCTTGTACCAGAAGATAGACTGAATAAGTTTATTGGAGATGATGATTTATTGGAGATTTAAGTGATATGGATAAAACCTTGAGAAGAAAAGATTTATCAGAAAATGAAAAATCCACAATTTATCTTCAAATTTCGCAAAAATATGTACATTACCCATTCCCCACAGATATAAAGCCTAAAGACGAGGGAAAAGAAGCAATCAAGCTGAGACTGAAGTGAATGTAAAGCATAACACCAATTCTTTGGAACGTGTTCTACTTCAAAACGTGCCCGAAAAATTCAAAAGTACTGCTGAAGACATTCTGAATTTCGTAAGAAATCATTCATCGACAATCTCATAGAATGCGAAAGGTGAATTAATATACAGAGGAGATACTATACATAACACTAATATAACAGAATTAGTGGTTAACCTTTTAGAAAATCGTAAAAATCATCTAAAGGTCAAGATATATTTCATCGAGCTTTAACTGAACTTGGCATACCTACTTCTTTCATCAAAAATAAATACCTGTTATCAAAACGTTCACTTCCGCAACGAAACGTTAACAGAAAATTGTCTCCTGTATTTCCAAAACGGATGTTAGCACGTAGAAATGTAACTTGACTTATTAATTAATGTTTTCCTTTTACTTTCAATGGTGCTATTTTTTTCTCTTTATTAAAAAAAAAAAAACGCTATTATCTAAGAATGTAACATGTTAATGCAATCAGAATTTAAAAGAAAACAGCTTTCAGTCAGAAAACAAAATGTAAATTTTATTAGCGTAAAACTTAGATTCCTTATTCTTTCAATACACAGATATTCATAACAAACACAATTTTATTTAAAAAATTCTAATTTTGGACAAAATGCTAATGTACAAGATTTTATACTGCATCAAAGTTCTTTTATCACTTATAAATGAGTTTATTATCTTTCTTAAGTGCAAATTATTTTCTTACACCTCAGAAATGTTTTAGCTATAGCATCAGATTCACTCTTAGAATCCACGATGCCTTTAGCGTAGGTAGAACAATAATAATGAAAAACTTCATAAGATTGTTGTACACAATTACATAAATGGCAGTCTGGAAATGTTTCTTTGAAATAATGGAATTTTTGGCATTTAATGTAGCCAATATGATCTATACTTTGATAAATGTGTTACAGGTTTAAAGAGGTTTGATTGATTTTAAAATTGGCATCTGAATTTCCAACATTTCCATTTGATAGGTAATGAATAAAATATAACACGATACTTCCAAATGCATAAGAAAACGTAAGAAAAAGTATACAGTATTTATGTATACAGTATTATGTATCGCATGTATCGTGAAAATTTCCTTACACATCAAATGGAAATGTTGGAAGTTCAGATGACTACGGCAGAACCAATTAAATTCTAAAGAAAATATCTAAGCACATAACTCTTTTCTGTGACGTAGAAGCTACCCTACTTACCCGATAAGGCTCCCTGTCCCCATTTTCAGATAAGCCTCCCTCCCACGGCTGACCATTCCTTCTCGGGAGCTCCTTCAACTCCCGCTCCCTGAGCTCCTGAACTGGAAATCTCAATTGCCTCTACTTTCATAATCTCTCAAACACTTTATGTTTAATTTTCTGAGTAATTTAAAACTGAGTAATAGTCAAGGAAGCTTAGTGGCTTAGAGAAAATCAAGAGGGAAGCGATAAGATCATAGTCAAAACGTTAATTTATACGTAAATGTTTAATTTGAGAAGGACTGAAATTTTGGGCAGAAATGATTTTAAAAAGTGTGTAAAAATTCCCTGAGGACCATTTCAGACAGCTGATTGGATAGATTTTGCGATATATTCTTCCATTTTGACAATACGTGCAACCACGGCCTTGAGCATCCAACAGTTTCGAATAAAAACCAATAATAATCCTAAATTACGTCGCCTATTCAATTATACGCAAAAATACACTCACTTCCAAAAGTTAAGCACGGAGAGGAAAATGTTAATTTCCGGAAGCCAACAAGAATTGAAGAGGATGCAATTCGTTGCAGAGGTAGATGGAATTTTGCAAATATGTTAGGTAACAGCCAATCGCGGTTTCATGTCAAGAAATATGCAAAAAAAAAAAAAAAAAAAAAAAAAAAAAAAGGCAGTCTTATAAGAAGTCAGCTTTATGAATGGTTACAGAAGTTGATTGTAAGTGCTGATGGAAGGTGTTTAAAACTTTCGTACAGTTTGTTTTCAAGACATACGTGTTTCTATGACTTCCAGAAGACGAATGGAAGATTCTGAGCGCTGGCGTGCTGTGAAGCAGGACAGTCGATCACAGATGTTGCTCTTTTCTTCGGCGTTCGTCATTCTGTAATTTCACATTTATGGAAACAATTCCAAACCACACAGACAGTTGTCCGAAGGCCCGTAGCCGGTAGGCCAAGGGTTACAAACCCCTAGAAGATCGATATATTGCTATTGTAGCCAAGCGGAATCGCACAGCGACCTCCACACGTGTGACATCTATGGTTACAGCGTCAATTGGTAAGGTGATATCTGCAGCTACTGTAAGCCGAATATTACATATGAGTGGACTGTACGCCCGGGTACCTCGAATTTGTGTTCTTCTATTCGTCCAATCAAGAGGGGCACGATTACAGGGGTGGCGGGAACATATCAATTGGAATGTGTCTGACTGGGGCAATGTCGTGTTTACTGATGAGTCAAAATTTGCTCTGGAGCCAGATGACAAGCGTATAAGGATATGGCGTGAACAACGAACACGCAATTAGTCTCAAAACATCACCGAACATCACGCATTACAAGGTGGAAGTATTATGGTGTGGGCAGGGATTTCATTCGAATACCACACCGACCTACACATCTTTGAACGGGGTTCTTTGACTGTTGTCTGGTATCGAGATGAAGGTCCTAGAACCCATTGTGAGATTGTACGCTGGAGCAGTTGGCCCTACTTTTGTTTTAATAGATGATAACGCACGTCCCCATAGAGCTGACATCGTCGATGATTACCTGGAGAGTGAAAGGATTGCGCGTATGCGTGGCCAGCATATTCGCCCGACCTTAATCCCATTGAAAATGTTTGGGATGATCTCGGCCGTGCTGTATCTTCATGTTTCCCACATCCAGCTACTCTTATTGAGCTGGAAACTCCTCTACAAAAGAATGGCGATTGCTTAATTCTGCGGTGGTTGACCACCTAATTGAAAGCATGGTCACAAGGTGTAAACTTTGTATACAGATGAGGGGGAATCACATACCCTAATAATGTCTTTTTTTTTTCATTTTATGCTGTTTATTTTCACTTTATATATAATTCTGTTTAAGTCTCCAGTATGTCATTATCTGATAGCTTACAAAAATTTAATATTGTTTTCATTTCTGTATATAATTA
The DNA here is from genome assembly GCF_044657685.1 of Stegodyphus dumicola. NCBI lineage: Eukaryota > Metazoa > Arthropoda > Arachnida > Araneae > Eresidae > Stegodyphus > Stegodyphus dumicola. The sequence continues at coordinate 46,632,162 of NC_140779.1, forward strand.
TTGATTTTGTTTTATGCATAAATATATATGCTGCTTTCCTGCTGAATTTTGTGTCAATCAAAGCAGTATTTGTTAATTTTTTTTCATTTTACATCTTCGTGCTTAACTTTTGGAAGTTAACAGCTGTAAGGCTGGTTTATGGCTGTAAGGCAGCTGTAAGGCTGATACATGGGAATGTTAACAGCTGTAAGGCTAATTTTTCTTGATTCTATAGATCACAGCTTAAACTGCAGGTCGCTACCCAGTTGAGGTCGCGGGACCTGCAGCAGGCTATCGCCAAAAATTTAGCAATTTTGATATTTCTGATTATAATAATTTGATAATTGCCAAATATTTTTACATAATGTATCTGAAAATAGATAAAGATAAAACAACACAGACAAAGAAGAAACTAAAACGCATTTTTTTTTTTTTAAGTAATAGAAACGTTCAGTTTACTTTAAAAATTAAAGTCAATGACCTAAAACTGCAATCGTATATTACAGTGCAAGTGGAGAAAATAATAGTTTCGTGTGTTAGATTTGCAATGCTTATGCGGGATCCCACAAAATTTTTGTAAATATTAAGAGGTCGCCACACCAAAACGTTTAAGAAACCCTGCTATAGATTGAAGTCGCTAAACTTCATAGAAGTGGGAAATACATGTTAGGCTTCAGATTAACAAGTTAGATTTCAAGGGCAGAATTGTCACGAATTTTGTAAAATGTGATAAGAACAAAGTAAAGAAAATTTGCCGGAAAAATAAGATTACAGGGGAAATGTATTTAACTTCGAAGTTAATGGCAATCTCCCTAAACTGGCGAGATATCGCCGAGCTAGCGATAGTTTGGCACTCATTGATGACGCCAAATTTGGAGTAAAATCACCAAATTCGCCAAAGTTGGCGACCATTTGGCGACATTTTTGTTTGGTTTCTGTGTAACTGTAATTGATCCCTAACCGTATCCGGCCCTCATATGTAACTTTAATCATATATGCCTTCGAGTAATTTCGAGAAATGGAAGGGAGTACAGATTTCTAGGCAACCGGGGGAAATTTAAGAAACCCAGAGAGAGAATTAGCTCTCAGTCTTTCAGATCAGAATAGACTTCGGCTCTTTACCTTCCATTGTGTTTAACGTTCTTACTAGTTTGAAGTGGTAGCTACTGATTATGCTCTGCCACACTGAGAACAGCTGTACGAGCACTTTTGTGGAACGTTCCAGAACTATAAAGTGTTTCCTATGGGAAAATAAGCTTTATGAAGCCATCATCGGTTCTGTGTGCATTCATTACATCACGAACGCGTTCGCATAACAATATTAATGTGGTTTTAAAAGTGGAAAGACATTTTTTGTATGAAAAGAAGCCTAAGTTTATTCTTGTGTAATTAAGGTTTGTAGTTAATTAGCAAAGGTTTCAAATTTAATTAAATATGGTTATTTATAAACTTAAATAAATAATTCTTGCTGCTCGACATTTAATTTGGAAAAAAGTCTGTTTTAGTCTGCTTCTAGAGCATACAAATTTTAAACTTTTCTATGATGTACTGAAAGTTTATTTATTTATTTATTTATTTATTTTGATAAATCACATTACTTTATTGTATTTCACATTTTCTTACACATTAATTTTTTTACTAGTTTTTTTCATCTGAAGAAGTGTCTGATTGCTCTTGAAACCGAGAGAGTTTCATTCAAAAATCTACACCAAACAGCTTTTTTGCCTAATTTTGAATTTTACTTTGGTGTGTTTCTTGTCTAATTTAGTAAATAAAGTATTTAAACAGATTTATACATTGTTTTGTGTTGAAGATTTAGAATACAATAAATTTAATATTTTAAAGAGTCACTAAGTAAATGTAAGGCAATACTGAAATCCGACAGGCATTAGTTTAGAAATTTGTAATAATGTTTAGAAATCTGTTATAAATTACTTAATTCTGAAATTTGGCGAAACTATTTATTGGAATACCCATTTTTAATTACCTAAAGTGTAATTTGTAATTTTGGAGCAAATATTAATGTCATTATGTTCTATTGCATTAAAACAAACATGTGGAAATTTAATCACTAAAAGGAATGAAAAACTAAAGTTTAGAAAGCAGGATGAAAATCTTGTCTAACTTTTGTAATATTTTAGAAAAGGACTGGCAGCAGATAAATGAAAAACAACGAATGATTTTTATTAAATGCTTTTAATGTACAATGTTGTATAAAATTTAGAAGAAATAAAAATTCCAAGCATTTTTCAAAAAAGAAAAAGTATAAAAAGAGTTTTTCAGAAAATATTTAAAAGTATGATTTTTAGAATTATTCAGTTAAGCCAGTTATTTCAGTATCTCTCATCGTAACTAAATTACAGTATATGAAAAATTTAATTGACAGTTTGTTGCAACCACTGTGTAATTGAAGCTTCAACACCTTCACGCCACATGATGTTAGCTTTTATTATTTCAAGGCTTTGTTGCAGAGCTTCCTTACCCGAACCCACTTTTACTCCGCTGAAGAAAGCATTTACCTAAAAAGTTTTAAGACTCAGATGTTGTATAACAAATGAGATAAATTACAAGAAAAAAATTTAACATTTATATACAGTAAATTCCCAACTAAGCAAAGAGGACGACGTCCACAGTTCACCCCAAATCATTGTTAATCTGAAAGCAATCACTAAGGCAAGAGGAATTATCTATACTATAATTAACAGAAAATGCTGTTATCTATTTGTTTGTATTTTAAGCAGTTTAATTTCAATAATAAGTTCATTTGGTTATGATAATTAAGTCATCCATCAGTCAAAGGAGATCACACAAAAAAGAAAGAATAACTTTTTTATTTACATTACTCTCGCACTTCGATGAGCTAATGTGAAACTCAAAGTTAAATGTTGTAAACTAAATTTATTTGAATGATTAGGCAATTTACATTTAATGGATGACTTAAAAATGTGTATATATTTCAGATTAAGTATAATTATACTGCATACTGCTAAGGACAAAAACAGTTCCTGGAAGCCTCCCAAACGGTATAGTGGTTTTGGGAGCCTACTGCGATATCGAAGGGTCCAGATTCGAATCCCGGAGAAGGCACATGTTTGTAGATGTATAGTGCCTATGCGGCATGGGGGTACTCTAAATATGCAGCGAGCCAAAAGTCCTCACGAGAAGTTTGTGGTAGGGGAAAAGAGGTGGAAGATCCTCGGACCCATCCCCCCTGGGGTGCTGCTCTCTTTCAAAAATTGGGGCGGAACTGAGCCAAGACTTACTGTCACCTGTATGGTGCTCAAGGCTCTTGCCAACAACAGGCGTAATCTTGCTGCACGATGAATTTCGTGGGCTTGCTCTGATGTTACTATTAGATAAGTGAGATAAGTCACAGCACAAACAATTCCTGAATACTGTGATTTGCCACAGATTTTCTTCTTTTCTCTTGTACATCCCGTAGAAATTTTGCTCTAATTTGGTGATTTGTGATAGCATTCCCCCCCCCCATCTTTCTGCAGTATATAAACTTCGCGCTTTTTAGGCAAGGCCCTATTAATCAGCGCCAGTTAATTGGGAGTTCACTATTATTCAGAAAGTAAAAGCTTACTGATATAATTTATTGGCCTAATAATAAGCTCGAGAAATACAAATTTGCAAAACGTGGCTTATAGTACGGAGTTTTTATCTTTAAGTAATTTTCTTTCTGTAGTGTGATGAATTGAAGTTATGATGTTATATTCTAAAATTTTTGGCTAAACATGTGAAATTGTTAGCTTACTGACGTAATTATTTAGGCTGCCTGCTACTTCGAACATACTGATATTCCCTTAAGAAGGCTAATATGCATATAATGATAATAAATAATACATCTCTAATTATTTCTGAGGAAACAAATACGTATCATATATCAGGAAACAAATATATATCAAAAAAAAAAAAAAAACTGACAAAAATGTATATATATAGCGAAAGCTTGTAAATATATGAATACCACTACCATAAGAAATTAAGTCTATTTTCTCATTATTTATAATAATGGGTCATGCAAGAAAGGATAAACATTAAAGAATTTATTGGTCAATAAATTCTTTAATGAAGACTAGTATTTTCAAACGCAATGGTCAAGAATATATGTATTCAAAATGCTGACATTTCTGCATTTTTTAAATAATGAGGAATGTAATAAGTTTTCTGGACAACTGTGTAATTTGCAAAATATATTTGACTTTATCTCCTGGTAAATTTCACTTTGTGTTCAAACCAAAGCATATTTTTTAGTTAGAATAAAGTACACTGCTATTCATTAAAATTGCTGCAGCATGAAGCAAAGTATTTAGCAGATTAATACTTATTTCGCAAATACATTATAATTGAAGGATGAAATGCTTGAAATTTCAGATGATTTTGGGGTACGAAACATACAGAAATCAGAATCTCGAGGCAACAAAAGCAGGCCTTAAGCAATAAAACCAACTGTTATACTGCCAAGTATGGTGATGAATAGATTTTGGATGCAGTGCATATGGTTTCGTTTATATAACAATGTTCATGCATTGCATTAGTTGCTGGTGTTATAATACTAATCTCTTTGCAGTTATTGACCAGACGTTTTCACCTGGCGAGAGGTCTCAAGAACGCTTCGCTTAAGACTTGGAACAGAACGCTTTGTATTGAGAAAACGCTTAACAGGGGCGTCACCATGCATCTATGTGCTGCGGACTGATATTTGGAACTATGCATCAGATCCATTCTCCTGACTCAAGGTACGTAATGTGGTCTAACAATGATTGGAACAAGATATTTGTCGTCTCCGCATTTGTTAGCAGGAGCCATTCGCACTTTGTTCCATGGAACTCTTCTGGATACATCGACCACAGATTCTCTTAACAGTCATTAGATTTGAAGAACCTCGAGAGTAGTACGATAATCCGCAGTTCTGATAGGCTATGATTCTCCTTGCAGAAAATACTAAGAAGTGTTGGATAATTTTTTTTCTTTTTTACATGAGGCATGCATGTCCTCCAATAAAAAAAATCTGATGTGTACACCACACGACTTCTTTGTACGGAATATTAAATTGTACGCATTTTTTTCTGCATTTCATTTCAATTTATTGAATTAAATTGAATATACTTCGCCGATAGCACATAAAACACAATAGAATAAATGCACTCTTTAAAATTCACTATATTTATTTATCATAGCGACACTCTAGCGATAGGTTCACTTAATAGCGTTACATCTTGTTCATTTTAAAACTCAGAATACACAAAAATTATATCATCTGAAGAATTATCTAATCTTTGCCACATCTTCTATTCAAGTACTATAATAAATCTAAAAGGGTATATAAAAGAAATTAACCCGTTCAGTGCCGCTCCCGAGTTAACTTGGACCGAGTTAAAACGCGGCACTGAACAGGCTAAACAAATAATAATAATAATAATTAAAAAAAAAAAAAAAGTTTTTTCACAGACGATTCTGCACCGCTTACCCAATGCGCATGTCCGAGACAGACGGGCTAAAATATTTGCTGCTAATACGAAACAATTTCCTCGAATAGAATTAGAGATATATTTCTCAGTCAATTAATTCAATCCTCACTTTGTGACGAGGCAAAAATACGTAAGAACTAAAAATAATAGGGGGACTGGAAAGTAGTGTAGTTTCTGCGCATGTCGACAACAACATGCTAAGAAGTGGAAGCAAATCCATGTCAAACACTCTTAACCAACTTTGGTCGACTATCCAAGAACATTTAAAGCAGAATGGAAAAATAAGCAAAGCAGGTGTTTGAGTCCCTCCATAATCTGTCCGAAAAGAACAAAGCCAACCTATCCATCACATGCAACGTATTACTTCAACCGCACCATACAGAACCGTTTTTTGATCGTTTGATTAGTGGAGACAAAAAAAGTCCAATATTAAACAAAAAGTCCTATATGATAATCCAAAACTCAAAAGGCAGTTTTAATAGGGGTTACAAAAGGTTTACATCCAGAAAAGGCGCTTCTAGGTGTTTGATGGAGTATTCGCGGAATTGTTCATTTTGAATTTCTGAAACCTGGAAAAACTGTTAATGTAGACCTTTATCGTGAACAATTGGGATCTAGCGAACCAATCTTTAATCGAAAAATAACTGGCGATTGTCAAAGGAAAAGGCGTCATTCTGCAACACGACAATGCAAGATCGCACTGTGCAAGACGAACACTGGGGTGGGAGGTACTGCCTCACCCACCATATTCGCCCGATATCGCACCCTCGGATTTCCATTTATTCCGATCCCTACAACATTTTCTTAGTGACAAAAAATTTGAAAATTTGGATGATGTCCAAAATGCCATCTCAAAATATTTTACTTAAAAACCAATTGATTTTATCGGTCTGGGATTGAAATCGGCATACTAGATGGCAAAAGGTTGCTAATAATGAGGATGATTATATTATTGATTAAAAATAAAAACTTGTTTACAAATTTATTCGTTTGAATTTAATGTAAGAAAGCGACATTACTTTCCGGTCCCCAAATTATTTCCATTAAAAATTGAAAGATAAGAAAAACATAAAACACTAAATACAGTTAAAACAATTAAAGAAACAATTTTTACAATTAAAATTACAATTTCTGCGCAAAAACAAGCAATTCGGACAGCAGGCAAGAAGGCAGATTTTTCGGTGAAAATAAAAGTTTCTTTTTGGTCAACATGGGCAAAAAGACACTGAAGGTGCAGGAAGACTTAATTCACTATTCTGCTAAGTTTCAAATGCAAACAAATATGGCTGCTATGGTAATAAAAAACTAGGCTTAGCCGCAGTTCAACAACTTTTAAGTTGTTGATTATTCTAAAATTATTGCACACAGGTTAACTAAAGGCTTAAAAACTTTAACAGGAAAATAAGATCAACATAATTCACTCATTTTTAAATCAATTTACAACATACAAGAATAATAATTTAAAAAAAATAAAAAAAAAACTGAACTCACTGAGCCGATTAACAGAGTGGATATATATACTTTTGGTTCGTCCGATTACAATCAAAATGGGAGGTGCACAACTACAGGTTATAACAGTCCTATCTACAAAATTTCAACGTTCTGAGGCTACTCGCTTTTGATCATGCGAGATAATACGTACATAACGCACGTACATACAGATCCCACGAAAAAAATCTGTTTTGAATCCATTTTAAATCAGCTTTATAATTCGTTTAGGGAAAAAGTGTCCTTCATTCTCTCCTTACGTACAGATGTCACGCAAAAACATCGTTAAATTGCATTCGATAGCTGTCAAAATGGATATTTTATTTGAAATATGATACTGGAAAATTTTCGCGATTACAATACTTCCTTTACTTCGTACGAGGAAGTAAAAATGAATAAACGAGATTTTCGAATGAGAAATCAGGGTTTCTCTGCCTTTTCTATACAATTTTGAAGGTATTACTACTCTTGCCTGTGGGCGCACAAGCCGTGGAATTCTAATCATTGGTATATTCAAGCAAGCTTTCTCTTTCATACAAATTTCAATTCTGTTATACTCTTCATTTATAACGTAGCAATTTTAATGGCCCATAGTGTAATTTTCCTTGCGGCGAAAGGCTGAATTTTTTAGAGTATCAAATTTATGACATTATAAAACAATTAACAAACATGCTGTAATTGCAAGGGTTATATGCATTATGTAAGTAATGAAAATCAGGCAGTTTAAGTTTCGATAAAGTATTGTTACGAATTTGGTATTTAAAAAGCTAATGTTAGTTCAATTATAAATTAAATGGTTTTATTTCCCGCGCAGTGCAGCGCGTGGCGAATATTAAAAGAAAGCTAAGCCGGAAAATTGAAAATACAAGAGCGCGTGTATTAAACTTTTAATAAATATCTCTTTTTGATTTCGAGAAAGTATTAGAAAGTACTCGCACGCGATTTAAAAATCTTATAAATAGGAGGAAAACTCTCAAATCGTTCATAAATTTTGTGCATTCTTGTCGATAGCGCATCGCAATTCAGTTAGAGTTCTAAACGTACGCTATTGTAATAAATTTGTGTGTCCATAAATAAGTCATTGATTTGCGAAACCGAAGAAGAAAAATGTCCTTTTATAGGACACCACTCGATAGTTCTGATGAAGAGGACTATCGAAGCGAGCGTTCGTCCAAAACCAACAAGACCTATCCATTGAAGAAAGAGGATTTCATCCTTATGGCCAAAGAAAAGAAAAGTAAAGCGAAAAAGGCGAAAACTATGTCAGATACGGAAAGCGAACAACCAAGTAAGAAGAAAGATGTTAAACCTGGTAAGGAAAAAAGAGACATTCAAACACCGAATGGAGAAGCTACTGATGAACAGACAACAGAAGATTTATCAATGGGAAATGATGAGGACATCCCAAAATTCAAGTCATGTTCTGAAGAAGAAATCCGGGACCAGATTGCGAAATTTGTATTTGACGTAATTTGCAATTACTTTCATAAAAGAACTAAGAGTGAGATGGATGTAGAGACATTCACGAAAAAATTTTATCCAGGGCAGATAACTGAAAGAGGAACAGACAGCAGAGAACAAGAATGGATTTCTCCTAAGAAAACCGCGAAAGTATCAGAAAACGAAGCTCCTATGGAAGTTACGACGGAAAATCGATATGAGCAGCTAAGTGAAGTAGAAGGTATGGAAGAAGAAGGAGGAGCCGAAAAAGAGGAAACTCCACCCCCAATAGTTTTCCAGCAAAACGAAGTGGATTGGCCTAAAATTCATGAAATCCTTATCAATACCTGCAGTGAAGAATTCGAAGCCGATATGAAAATGAAACTACTATATGTTAATTTAAAGTCAGTAGACGATTACAGAAAAGCAACTCTGGTTTTGCAGAAAAGAAATATACCATTTCATACTTTCCAGTTACTCAGCGAAAAACCTATTAAGGTTGTTCTTAAGGGTCTCCCATCGACGATGAAGGAAGGAATAATCCAGGCAGATCTGGAGAGAAGGAAATTCCCGATAAGTAAAGTCAAGCAGTTTTCCAGACGAAGAGGAGACGCTATCGAGAAACTTCCGATTTTCCTGTTGGAGCTGAAGAAAACGAAGGAAGGACGTGCAATTCATGGACTCAACACTATGTTAAGTGTTAATGTGAAGATCGAAAAGTTTGCCCCGAAAAAACGCGTAATTCAATGCTATAGATGTCAAGAATATGGACATTCGCAACATCTTTGCTCAAATCCTGAGTGATGCTGCAAGTGTGGACAGCACCATAGATGTAAAGAATGCCCTCTAAAGCCAGAAGAAAAACCTAAGTGCATCTTCTGCTCACTACCGCATGTAAGTTCATACAGGGGTTGCCCCGTGTACAAGAAGCGATATGAAGCAAAGAAGCAGCAGACGAAGCCAACAGCTAAGATCCCTACGCCGGCAGATTTTCCGAAATTCATCGAAACAGAGGAAGACAGCAGTAAAACCCAGATTAAACCTCTCTACAGTGATAGAGTAAACAAAAAATTGGAAAACCCACCCACATAGTACAAGGATATCATAAACTGGATCCAAGATCCTAAAATCAAAAAAATTCTGAACAGTATGGTTGAGCACGTTGAGAAGATCCGCGCTGCAAAAACCACGGCTGAGAAGTTTACTGCCGGGTTCAAAGCAGCCATGACACTGATGAGATTTGCTGAAAGTGAAGAGTAATCACCAGCTTAGAAGCATTTGAGGGAATTTCACTATGTTTACGATTTCTTTTTACTTTTTCAACACACAGGTTCCCCTGTTTACAGCAGCAGAGCTCGGGGTCAGTACTTGGGTGGGTGACCACCCACGTGACTGGCCTCGACGTATCATCTTTCTTCAACTACTGAAGATACATCACAGCTTGTACGGCGGCCAGATGCTTGAACTCTCATTCTCCAAAGTCTACTTGACCAACTCACGTGCATTAGCACATGTTCCTGCTTCACCTTTGTCGGTGCGGTGTAAATCACTTTAATTTTTAATTCTTCCCAACGCCTTAGGGCATATCTCCAACAGAGACGGTTAAAGTAGCAGAGGCTACTAAATGCCGCCTAACCATTCACTCGATTTCGATTTCAAATCGTTAGTTAGTTTGTTGTTGTTCTAAGAGTTTGCTTAAAAAAACTGCTTTTGTTGATTGTAGTGGATTAGCTTTCTTTAGCTGTTTTGAATTACGTTCTATTGGACATTTGAATAGTTAAAAGATATGTACTGTGGGATATTGTAATACTGCATGATAATTTGAGAAAATTTAAGCATTTTTGTTGTGATAATAATAAATTTTTGTTCATTTTTAATCGGACTTGTGCATTCATTTCATAACGAACCCGTACGCACGCAACAATTTTTGGTGTCAGAAGTGGGATTTGAATGCCAATAACAAGAGGTATGGAAGAACAATTGAGACAGCTCATTACTGCTTTTGCGTTCCAAGAAAAGATGGAAGCTGGCCAAACATCTTTTAAAGAAGAAATTAAAGAGAAAATGGATGCTGGTCAAAAATCCGTACAGGAAAAGATTGAAGCGGGACAGGAATTCGTCAAAGAGGAGATGAAATCCGTTAAAGACGAGATGAAATCTGTTAGAGACGAGATGAAAGCAGGTCAAGAGGAAATGAAAAGAGAAATTACCTGCTTAATAGAAAACAAATTCGAGGCTATAGAAGGTAGAATAGACTCGGTCGAAAGTAAGGTTGGAGAAATTGAAGAAAGAGTCTCCTCCGTCAAAAAACAAATAGAAGGGAGAATTTCTGCTGTGGAAGAACGAATTGAAGGAAGAGTTTGTGACATCCAACACCAAATCGAACAACAAATTGATGAGAGAGTTTCTGCAGTTGCCAAAGAAATGGAAACTTTACAAAAATTCGCAGCGACGGTAGGGAGCAAGAGTGATGATTTTAAATTCTTACCGATGCCTGCTCGTCCATCTCTGAAGCTATCCACATATGATGGGAAGACATCCTGGCAAGTATATAAGACCCAGTTTTCTATCGTTGCGGATGCGAATGGATGGGATTCTCAAGCTAAGGCCTGTCATCTCGCCGCTTTTCTGAGAGCAGACGCTTTCCGAAAACCAAAGGCTAGATTTCGAAGCTCTATCCGGCGCTTTGGAGCTGCGCTTCGGCGAGAAATGTTTAAAAGACTACTGCAGGTTCCAATCAAAATCCCGTCAACAGAAGCTCACCGAAACACTTCAGGAGCCCGCCACGGATGTTGAAAGGCTGTCACATCACGCCTTTTCGGAGTGCCCGACAGAAACAAGGTTAATCCTGTCCCTGCAATATTTCATCGATGGCATCCGGGACCCTGAAATACAGAAAGCACTGCGAACGGCGGATGTTAAAGATTTGAAAAGCGCTTTAGTGTACGCCATGAAATTTGAGGCAGCCCAGCAAGCCACTCGTCGAGACCGCCATCCAGTCAGAGCTGCTCAAGTCCAGGAGCCAGGGGATCAAGTCAGTGCTTGTCTAGACGATTTAACTAGACAACTGAACGCCTTGAGACGGAATATTGGTGACAAGAAACCGACCGTAAAGTGCTGGAACTGTGGTGCTGAAGGACACATACGACGAAACTTCAGAACACCCCAGGGCACGGATGCTAAGACCGCTCCTAACAAACAGCAGGGAAACTAATTAGTGGCCATCTCGCAGGGCGGAGGTTGCCAGATAATGAAAAGCCCCGGTTTAAAGCGCTTCAGATTTCTGCAGTGAGAAGCGGCAGTAATGGACTTTTCATAATAGGACATATTAATGGGGTTCCCTGCAATATGACGATAGATACAGGAGCCAACGTTACCATCATCCGAAAAGATTTGGCTCAACAATTGGGAAGCAAACTTATCTGGACGCCGCCCTGCGTTACCCTACAGACTGTGTCCGGTGAGAAGATCGACATCGATGGAAAAATAAATGTTAACATCACGTTTGGAAGTGCCGCTTACCATCACACCTCATATGTAGCAGAGATCACTGATTCTTGCATACTCGGATTGGACTTTCTAAGGAAATACAATTTTTCCTTGGAATTTAAAAATAACGAATTGCATTCTACATCTGAGGACATAGCGTTATTTGGAGTTAATGATGAGGAAGTTAAATCTGTACATAAAATCATAGCACAAGACAATATCACAATACCGGCAAGAACAGAAATTTTACTTCCTGGATCCATAGCCGAAAACAGAAATTTCCGCTACGGCATCATAGCATATCCCAATAACTGTAATAGCCCAAAAGGAGTACTAGTAGCCTCAACACTCGTCGACCTATCCAGAACGGTTATCCCGGTGAGAGTCGCCAATGTAACTGAGAAGGGAAGAATTATTAAGAAAGGTGAAGTGGTTGCAGCATGTACTCCAGTAACCACCGTTGAAAGAAAGACTAACATCCAAGAATCCGTGTCCTCAGAGAATGCGCAATTAAGCGATAAAGAGAGGAATGCTGCCGATCGCGTCATTAAAGATCTTCAAGTTGTTTTCCCCCGTTCGTCTTCTGACGTGGGTCGAACTAGTTTGACACAACATAGAATAGATACCGGCGATCATCCCCCGATCAAGCAACATCCACGACGTCTACAGTTTGCTAAACAGGAAGAGGTGCGAACACTGTTAAAAGATATGGAAGAAGGCGATGTCATCGAGCCTTCAGTAAGTCCATGGGCATCTCCCATCATCCTAGTCAGAAAGAAAGACGGCTCAACAAGATTTTGCGTTGACTATCGCCGGTTGAATGAGGTTACGAAGAAAGACAGTTACCCTCTTCCTAGAATTGACGAGGAGACGCAGCCGAGGCAAGCTGCAACGTTACAACATAGAGGCGCCTTTTGAACGTATCACCTTTGACATCCTGGGACTTCTGCCACGAACTGCTGATGGCTACAAATACATACTCGCTGTCATCGATTACTTCACCAAGTGGCCTGAAGCTTATCCTATTCTTGATCAAGAGGCTGTCACAGTAGCTGAGGTAATGATACAGCACTGGATTTGCAAGTTCGGAATGCCTCTTCAGTTACATTCCGATCAGGGAAGGAATTTTGCCTCGGCAGTAATCAAAGAACTATGCAAACTACTTGGCATTGACAAAACTCAAACGACGCCATTGCATCCCCAGTCGGACGGCATGGTAGAGAGGTTCAATCGAACCATCCTTAATAACCTCTCATTAGTGGTTTCCAGAAACCAACAGGACTGGGACAAGAAATTACCACTCTTTTTACTGGCTTACCGCAGTGCTGTCCACGAGACTACCGGCTATTCTCCATAGCAGATGCTCTTCCGTCGTGACCTTCGTCTGCCTTGTGATCTATTGTTTGGCCGCCCTCCGGATGCTCCTTCATCGTCTGAGGAATATATTCAAGATCTCCAGGACCGGTTTGAAGGGATGCACAACTTTGCACCAGAGCGAGTTAACTTGGCGACGGAGAAGATGAAGACCCGATATGACACAAGAGCTACAATCAATCCACGAACATCAATTCCACGAAGGAGACAAGGTGAGGTTGTGGAATCCGACTCGATGGAAAGGACTTTGTCCGAAATTACAGTCACCTTGGGATGGCCCGTACACAGTCCTAAACAGGCTGAATGACGTCGTGGTTCGGATTCGTAAGTCTTCGAACTCTAAACCTAAAGTCGTTCATTACGACAGATTAGCTCATTACTATGGTCATAGTACGTAATGTAAATAATTGTAAATAGTATAAGACCATGGTCCTTTTTGTTTTTAAATGTGTATTTGAGTTTATTTGTATTTAGTATTTGTTTTGTATTTAGTATTTGATAGCATTTGATTTGTTTAAGTTAGTTATTGCATTTATTATTTATGTTGTTTGATATTGTAATGTAATGTTTATGCCCCAGTTGCATTTATGCCTCAGTTGTAAGTTTGGCTTCCTGTCCAGGGATTGTACTGCCAGGGACGTGCAGTCCTTGGGAAGGGGGCAGTGTTACGAATTTGGTATTTAAAAAGGCTAATGTTAGTTCAATTATAAATTAAATGGTTTTATTTCCCGCGCAGTGACGAATATTACAAGAAAGCTAAGCCGGAAAATTGAAAATACAAGAGCGCATGCATTAAACGTTTAATAAATATCTCTTTTTGATTTCGAGAAAGTACTAGAAAATACTCGCACGCGATTTAAAAGTCTTATAAATAGGAGGAAAACCTCTCAATTCGAGAGTTAGTTAGTTTGTTGTTGTTCTAAGAGTTTGTTTAAAAAACCTGCTCTTGTTGATTGTAGCGAATTCGCGGATTAGCTTTCTTTAGCTGTTTTGAATTAGTTCTATTGGACATTTGAGTAGTTAAAAGATATCTACTGTGAGATATTGTAATACTGCAGGATAATTTGAGAAAATTTAAGCATTTTTGTTGTGATAATAATAAATTTTTGCTCATTTTTCATCGGACTTGTGCATTCAATTCATAACGAACCCGTACGCACGCAACAGTATTTTATACTCCGAATCTTTTTTGTTTGAGGTCGGGGAATATGATACGGGGCACAGGTATATATTTTGGTGACCTTCTTCGTACATGAAACATATATCAACTGTACAGGTATAAGTAAGATGTAAGTAAATCATGAAAGATAGTGACTCTAAAAATATGTCATATGAATGTCTCTAAGGCACACTGATTTTGCAAGCACAGAGTAATGTAAAAATATTCATACCGAAATTTAGTGAAAAGGATAGTGTAAATGAAAAAATTTTAAGGTCAGATGAAATTAAAACACTTCTGTACTCTATACACAAAAAATGCAGTTATTAAAATTTATTACTTCCCATATGAAATTGTTTCAATTACTGATTCAGTGGCTCAAATTGCACATTAATATTCGTAGAGTTTTATCCAATTTTGGTTTACCGTTAATGTAGATAAAATTACAAATTTAAATGAATCCCATCGAGCTCTAACATCTGTTAAGAGGTGTTTGTAGTTGAGCTGAGAATCTGAGCTAATTATTATGACTTTGTTACTAAAAGGGATGCCGGCCAGACGGTGTAGAGGTTAGATGAGCCCATTGCGATACCGAAGGGCCCGAGTTCGAATCCCGGAGAAGGGTGTTTGTAAATGTATAGTGTCTTTGCGGCATTGGAGCTCTCTAACTATATGGAGAGCCGAAAGTCCTCTAATGTAGTTTGGTGGCAGGAGAGAGGAATGGAAGACCCTCTGACCCCCCTTCCCCCCCGGGTCGCATTCTCTCAAAATTTGGGTGGAAGTAGAAGCCCTAACCTTTTTGAGGCTCTGGCAACCATTCTTGCACGAAATGCATAGATAAGACAACAAAACGGACAACTACGAAATACTTGTAAACTGAACTGAAAAGTATTACCTCATCATAATCCGACTGAGTGCTGAAATGGCACGTAACTTCAGTTATAATGATGCCCATTGCAAAAAATCCTTCACCGTAACTGAAATTAGAAAATAATAATAATTATAATAAATAATAATATTGAAATATATTTCCAGTTATGAAGTAATTTAGAATGTACATTTAGTGATAATAAACAGTAATTAAATAATAGAACACTACAATAAAATGTAAATATTTGAATATAGATATTGAAACAGTAAGTCTTAAACCGTGCTTAAAGTGATTAATTCTTCATTCAAATAACAAAATAAAAATGTACAACTATTTACAACAAACAATATTTTTAAGAAAATGCTTCATAAAAAGATTACATTACAAAACATAAAATAAATTTAGTATTACATAAATTAGCCATAAAAAACCTAGCCAAAATTGAATATCTGTATAAAACCGAATTTCAACTCGCTCTTCAAATCTAGCAATATATAATACCAAAAGTTAGAATAATTGGCCGTCTGATTCTAGCTAGACCTTTCAGACGAGCTGAAGATGAATAAAAATTCGCTTTCAATTTCCATTTGAAAATTAAGAACGAGAACACTGCAGACTGAAGCGGCACTTAATTCGACATAGTTATTTGACACTTGAGCCGGAATGCAGAATGAAGCGTCACTCTATGGCACAATTTCTCTTTTTCACTTCTTCCAACTTTCAGGCATGAACTTCATTTGGTAGTTTGACAACATTATGGTGAATTTTACTTGGATTCTCAGTTGCGGTAACAATTCTCAGACAATTACAAGTTTGTCTTCTTTCGACAGCTCTCTCGTATTTGTGAATAAATTTCATTTATTTCATTTCTACTAGATAGTGAAAAATACCTGTATCAAAACTGATTGCCTATTCTGCTAGCTTTAAACCAAAAGATATCACTTTTGCAGAACAATAGAATCAATGGAACTGGTGATGATAATATCCAAAAGAGGGTTCATAACGATATTAACAATAAAACAAAGGATAATGTCATTCGCGTGGATTCGCCTTTAGCAGAGAGAGACTTCTGATAATTGTTAAACAATTCTAAATCAAATAGCAGTATTGAGAAATTTGAGTGATGTATTACTTGAATTGAATAAAATAAACTAATATGTTTTCCCCAATTATTTTATCTCTAGTATTCTTTCTGTGATCAAATTATTTGTAAATTATTTTAAAATCATTTGACCCAACATCTTCAATAGTAAGATATTTGCTGAGATTTCTAGACACACGGAAATATATGGCAATTCTTTTTTGTAATAAAATTTCAATTTACCTCTTAAAGCCTTTGATATGAGATTCTTAATATTAAGTTAAAATGCAGTATCTCAATGAAATGCGGTTTCTTGAAATAGAGGAAATAGTAAATGCAGTAAAGAATTAATGTATTTGATATATTACCCAATTCCTCAACTGAAATTTTGGTTTCTTG
Organism: Stegodyphus dumicola; assembly: GCF_044657685.1. Taxonomy (NCBI): domain Eukaryota; kingdom Metazoa; phylum Arthropoda; class Arachnida; order Araneae; family Eresidae; genus Stegodyphus; species Stegodyphus dumicola. Next base: position 46,648,919 of record NC_140779.1, read on the forward strand.
CTCAAGAAAAGGAAAATTCTCGAAAGTTAATGCTTTTAATATTTTTAATATTTTAAACATTATCTAATATTTAAGTTCACATTGAATGAAATGCGAACTATGTAAGATAAAATTAACGATACACGTTAAAATTTGCATGAAATTATAAGTTGTATTATCAAAATTTTTATGTTATTATCGATTCTTCAGCTTCAAAATTAAAACAAAATTCTACTCGTTTTTTAATTTTGATAGTTAACAAATCATTTTTGAACATTATAATATATATTAAAATGATGAATTAAATGGTAATTAAATTGAAATACTGAATAGAAGAAGAAGATTCTTCAGCTTCAAAATTAAAACAAAATTCTACTCGTTTTTTAATTTTGATAGTTAACAAATCATTTTTGAACATTATTATATATATTAAAATGATGAATTAAATGGTAATTAAATTGAAATACTGAATAGAAGAAAATATAAAAATCTGTTAATCTAAAAGTTAAAAAATCATTTTTGCAGAATTTGATAATAGATTTAAAAAATATGGTTTTCTGATAAATCACCCTTATTTTTAAACGTTATGATGTCATTCTTATATTAACAAATTTTGTTGAAATTAGAGTTATGCACCTCATTACTTAAAATTATGATTTTATATACTTTGAAAGATCCGCAGTCGTATAAGGCTCTTAGATCTTCACATACTACTGATTTATTTGCTACTACTAACTGTAAAAAGGTTTCATCGAACATTTAAAAGGAAAAAAAGAAGACTGTTTTCTTCAATTTAGCCATGCTATTTTTTCTTAACTATCTCTGCAGAAAAGAACTGCTAAAAGTGAGCTGGCAGGACAGTGAAAAGGCATGCGTCACAACTTGCTAATCAAAAAAAAAAAAAAAAAAAAAGATATGGATTATAGATTATAATTATGGATATTATTAATTGAATTTCAAAAGAAAGTTTGCCCTTTCATTTTGAAAACCAGTTCTTTGACAGACGATTTCTTTGGTAGATCTGAGTATTTCAAAGTTTCACATACACAGACCAATATCTTTCTGGCTGCACGTTCTTTCTGGGCTTGAACTAAAGAGGAGATGCATCAAAAGAAACAACGCAACTTCAGCAAAATATAGTAGTAATCTTGAGTATGATCATTTACGGAAGTTGTCGTGGTCATTAATACCTAATATAAGCAAATCTGTGGCGGGTATATGGAAATATAAAGTTGCATTAAAATATAACTTTAAGAAAAGAGTATAAACCGCTCTAGCTTCATTAAAATATACTTAAAAATCTGATATTAAACATAGGAAGAAAATTATCCTACATATACCAGAGCTTTTGAACTTTTGAATAAAACAACTGCAGTAACGTTATCAGTCCTAACAAGATGTCACGTTAGAATAAGCATGTAATAAGATACATATAAGATAGTTCTAAAGAAGCATTGCTTACGTTTTTAAAAATACGGGCCAATTTGTGCGCACAAAGTTCCATGTTAAAGATCGACCAATAAGATTACGAGCAGCAATTTGAATAACCACGAATATATCTTGAGGCTTTATTTTAGTTTTGTCCAATGAATAATTCAAATACCTAGAAAAGAAAAAGTAAAAATGATTTTAAAATTGTTGAAGAAAGAGAAAAATAGAAGATCAATAAATATATTGCTTCTAAAATTCGTTATCCATTATCTAACATTTTTCAACATTAATGCATTTAATGAATCCGAAGTTAATAACAATGCATTGGAATAATTGTTTCATAATATTAAATAAAGCATCAAATTATAATTTCATTAGTAAATTAGAATGGTTATGATATAATATATCTCTTTCTGCTTCTACTTCTCTCTCTCTCTCTCTATATATATAATTTATTTTCTAAATAATATTGATTAATTGCTTATATTATCTCCTAAGTTTAATAAAAGTAGAATTATCTTAAAAGAGTGAATAAGTTACATTTTGAAAGATGTTTTGGAGTAACTTGAAAGTAAAATGTTAATAATGTTTTAACGGGGACTGGAATTAAATCATCATGAAGAACAACATTTCAATTGTAAAAGGAATAAATTAAAGGCAAGAATTAAATTAAATGCATGTAATCACTGTCATTGATCGGAAATTAGTTGACTTTTCAAGGGGAACAAACCAACTCCCGTTCAATGAACAATAATTAATAAATAAATACGAAGGTGTTTCGTCTTTACTCGAGTATTAAGGCAAAGCCAAACCAGCAATTCAAGTCAGGCCAAATATTTCCGTGAATAGAAGAGATTATGAACCAATGATGATATTCAAAGAACTTATTCCCATGAAGCATTTTAGTCGATTCAATTTTGAGTGAAAAGCAATTTCTGCAGTGAATTTCGAAAAAACTCGAGTAACTTTTATTTTTGAAAAGCATTCTTGAACATAAAATGTATAGCTTAATTTCAGCAATTTGCACACTTGTTCATGGCCAGTTATAATGGTGCACTTTTATATTATAAGGTATTTCTCCCAAGCATGTCTTCGTAGTGTAGTGGTCAGCACACTCGGCGTGTATTCGAGAGGCCAGTGGTTCGAGTCCCGGCGAAGACGTTTCATATTATAGTGATCAGCACGCTCGGCGCGTATTCGAGAGGGCCGTGGTTAGAGCCCCGGCGAAGGCGTTGCTCATTTTTCATCTTCCCTGTTTTCAAAAATACCTAAATTGTTATAACAATGTAATATTATAACAATGTAATTGATGTAAGAAAGACAGGCAACGATTTGTTAACAGAGCAGCATGTGAGAAAAGAATGCATTTATTTCCATTTGAAAGCAGGCTAAGAATAATAAGGGATATGGCGTTACTTTATTCCTATTGATTGGTAAAGATTTCAGTTCCCAAATTTTAATGTTTATTATTGACTGAAGCATTATATAAGTATATGTGCGTCATTAGTTTTATATAAAAATCATATGATAAGGGTTAATTTTTCAGTCAGGGATAATATGTACCTTGTTACGATAGTATGTACTTCAGTAAACGAGTAGATGAACTCTTCTACAGTTCGCAATCTTCCAAACCTAGTTTCCTCACACGTAGCGATTAATATTATTAAGATACAGAAAATTAGGAAAGCCCTTGTTTTTGATGAAATCTCGAATAGTGCAACCAAAAACCTTTTCCATAATGTAATTTGCAAGTCGTATAAATGTTTGCTTGTCGTTTCCTTACTTTCTCAAAAGTCAGAAATATGCAAAAATTATACTTATCGCTAAGCCAAGTAAGATAACAACTAAACCTAAATATTACAGATCCATCAGTATTCTTGCAGAGTTAGAAAAAGTATTTGAAAGAATTAACACCCGCATATTACAGCTTAATGATAGTCTTCTGCCGCTCAAACGGATCTGTGACATTGATTTCATTGAAATCTATCGATCAGGAAGCAACATTTTCGACTTGCCGAATCTGTGGGGGGGCATAGATATCAAATAGAATATTGCTTTCCTCGTGATAAACATGGCGGAGGCTTTCGGTCGTGATTGGCATGAAGGCCTCATTTATAAACGTAAATCGTCTTGATATGGAACGAGGTATTGCTCTCCCGATCTGGTCGTTCACTTCAAATAGAGATTTCATAGTTTCTCAAAGAAATGATACTCCAAATATCAGGTTTATTGCAGGGGTCAGTCCGCGCAAGCTTATCCCAAGGGTTAATTATTATCCCGATTTTGCAGGACTTCACCACATGTATCGAAAATTAGTGCTGCAACTGGAGAATTTGTACATAACGCTTACAGATCACAGTTGTTTATTACTCTGTATATTTCTGATCAAAAGAAACTTTTAACCAGAAAAGAAACTTGTTCGCCTTTTTATTAGGCGAACATGCAATTTGGGTTATGCCTCGTCAGCCAGGGCAACTATTAGCATTTGGGATCTTGAGAAACTGCAAACTGTTCAATCAATTATTTCCCTATTATTCTTGTGCCGTAATGATCGTGGGATACAGCGGTAGCTAGTAATAGAAAAAGTTAATTTTTTTTCAATTCTAAATAAATCGTATAACAATTAAGTCAATGCTTAAGATTTTTAGCATACACGAAGGATGTGTTTTAGAGCTTTTGCTGATGTTTTAATCTTGTTATTGTACATTTCCAGAGAACAGATGTTTCACTAGTATTACTCTCTTGAGCAGTCCTTGCTTATCGAAATCTGCGACACGACATTGACGTAAATTTCGACAACGATGGTTTCAAAATAGAAGATATTAAAACCTATAGCGAATTAGTAGAGCTCCGGTTCCTATGAAGAATTGATGGCTAGGATGAAGATGCTATTCTAGAACGTAGCAAAAGCAGGTGATAGAGCTGTAACTTATGATATTTAAGAACTAAAGGAGTTACGAGTAAAGTACAAAGCTTACAATAAAATACATGAAAATCTACTGGAAATCATTATAACAAAATAAATGATGAAGACATCCATTAATGATATCCCGAGACAAGAAGCCGCAGATGCAAATTTAGAAGAGAGTGAAGTTAATAATGGTTATAAACTCAAGCAGAAGACGACTTTTACCATAATAGATGCAAATACATGTGGAGATCAACGACCAATGCTGACTTAGCGAATTACCAGCAATGACGTCATTCCAGCACAGCGCAGTGCGAAGCATTCCAGACAGCGTCAGATAGCGTCCAGACGTGGTCGAGATTAGAGAGTGGAGATGTGAGCAGACGGCTCGCATGCTTTCAAGAGTTAAAGAAGACAGACGGTCTTCTTGTGTGTTAACTGCCTTTAGATGATCATACTATTTAAAGCTAGCCATAGATTTTTGTGTGAAAGGACTGAAATTTTCATCATTACATGAATCCTGCAACATTAATCTTTACTTAATTTATATTTATTACTTTTATCTATTTCTTATTAGTAAACTAAAAGCATTCAAAATGTAATAGTCGTGCTCTCTATTTTGAAAGAAATACCTACAAATTTTTCGACCACCCGTGCGGCTTCGAACTCGAAAGTGTGCAACTAGTGTTATGAACTGTGTCTTGAACTGTGAACTGAGTGAACTGTTGTTACGAGTTATTCGATTTATTGGATTACTATTTAAGTGTGTGGATTACCCCCATTGAAGACGATCATCTGTCGGGTGAGTACAAAACTATCTTTCCAATATGAAGTTAGTAGAAATTCCAGAATTGGAAGCAGCTTTAAAGAACAGTAAAAGTTCTGAAATGAAAAGTTTGCATAAGCTTATTTTTAATACTGATGGAGATCGAAATAACCGGAAAAGATTACGTGAATTTTTTTGCTTTATATTTAAACCAGATTCTGAAGAATTTAATAAGAAAATAGATACAGTGCAGAATAGTTTTACTTTGAATAAGTTAATTAAAGTGTGTAACGTACTATGTATAAATTCAGAAGGGTTAAAATCAGAAGTCATAACCCGAATTGTCTCTTTTCTATGTGATTTATCTGTATTATTTGAAAATATTTTGCATGAAGAAAATAGTGATATTGAAGATGAAACTATTAATAAAATTTCTGAAGTAGTGCTTGATGATAATCAAAGAAACAATCCTGGTTTTAGTGAGTCTCAAGTAAATAACAGTATGCAGCTTCCAATTCAAAATCATTTTAAACCTCATCTTAGTTTTTCGGATATTGAAAGTATTGTTAATCCTTTTTCTGGTAATGCATATGAAAATGCTGATAAATGGATTGATGAATTTGAAGATGTTATAAATTCTTTGAAATTGAGTGATTTGCATAAATTAGTTTTTGCTAAAAGATCATTAAAAGGTAAAGCGAAACTATTTATTCAGAGTGAACCTAAAGTTAATGACTGGTGTAAGTTAAAAAAGCTTTTGAAATCTGAATTTGGTAAAGCTTTTAATTCTACTGAATTGCATGAAATGTTATGTAAGCGTAAATTAATGGCTTATGAATCTTTAGATGAGTATTTTTTGAAAATGAAAGAAATGTGTTCGCGAGGTAACATTGAAGATGCTTCATTAATTAAATATGTCATTGATGGTATTCCTGATTCTGTGGTGAGGAAAACTATACTATATGGGTGCGAAACAATATCTGAATTTAAACAGAGGCTAAAAATTTATGATAAAATGAGATCGGACAATGATAAGTTTAAAAATCCGAAACCGAAAGTAGACACTCAAGTTAAAGATAGAAGTAAGCTTGCGTCATCAAACCGAAATCAATCTAACGTTAATAAGGTCAAATGTTTTAATTGCCAGGAATTTGGGCATCGGTCATCGCACTGTGTAAACAAATCGAAGGGTATAAAATGTTTTAAATGTAAAATTTTTGGGCATAAATCAACTGACTGTCCAGAGCAGAATCTCGAGAAACAAGCTTTAGTACAACGAATTTTTGATAAGGATAGAATTATGAAGACTGTAGAAATAAATAATCATTTAGTTGATAGTCTAGTTGACACTGGTTCAGATGTCACGATATGCAGCGTGGAGTTACACAAGCAGATTGGTTCTCCTAGTTTAAATTGTAGCGATATTACATTAAACGGAATTGAATCAAAGGAAACGTACCCCATCGGCTTTTTCATTTCTCATATTTCAATTGATAGTTGTTCACTTCGTACGAAAATTTATGTAGTCAAGTCGTTATGTAATCAAATTGCATTAGGTTTGGATGTATTGAATCAGTTTAACTTCTCCTTTACCGAGAATGGCCTTCAAATAATTTCTCATCGGAATAAAAGTAATGTAAACTTGATAACTGCGGAGTCATCTCTAAATGCTAACGTTCGTTGCGTTATGGGAAATTTGAATATTGCTGTGTCATTGAAGAATGTTTATGATCTTTCTCAATCGTCTGGCGTCTCTGTTAATCTAAACAAAAACCTCGAAAACGGAAGTGGCTTGAAAATTAATTACCTTTCACATCTGGTGAATGCTATTTCTGTCAACGAGATTGATTTATCGCATATTTCGAGTGCGAAACATAAAGAAAGACTGTGTAATTTAATTAATTCGTACTAGCCTCAGAAAAATTGACAATCTGACTTCAAGATGCAAATAAATTTATGTGATGAAATTCCTGTCTGTCAAAACAGAATATACATGTCTTTCGCGGAACAAAAAATTGTTGACGATCAAATTAAGGAATGGCTGAAAAAAAATAATAAAGCCTAGCAACTCTAACTATGCAGCGCGTATTGTTTTGTGTAACAAGTGGGATAATTTTAAAAGATTATGCATTGACTATCGGAAATTAAATAAGAAGATTATTAAAGACAAATTTCCACTGCCTTTAATTCCGGAAATACTTGATCGTTTAGAACAGTCAAAGGTCTTCACGACTCTAGATTTGAAAAATGGCTTTTTCCATGCAGATATAGATGAAAACTGCACAAAAATACACTGCGTTTGTAACACATAATAGTATTTACGAATTTCTTAAAGCTCCTTTTGGTTTATGTATTAGTCCAAATGTTTTTCAAAGGTATATTTATTCAGTATTTCGTGACTTGCTAAATGAGGGTGTACTAATTATTTATATGGATGATATAGTCATACCGGCTAATGATGAAGTTGAATGTTTAGACAAATTAGAAAGAGTATTCAAAACTGCTTCGGAATATGGATTAAAAATAAATTTCAAAAAGTGCCAATTCTTAAAAAGCAAAATTGAATTTTTGGGACATGTAATTGAAAACGGAACTATTCTACCATCGCCTTCCAAAACTGTTGCTGTTCAAAACTTTCCACAACCGCGTAACTGTAAACAACTATCAAGCTTTTTAGGACTAACGGGATATTTTCGTAAATTCATTCCTCATTATACTAAAATAGCTAAACTTCTTAGTGACTTGCTTAGGTATTGGTTTTAAGTTCGATTCCGAACAACAGGAAGCGTTTTGTAGATTAAAAGAAATTCTCTCTCAGGCACCTGTTCTACACATATTTAGGCAAGGATATCCATTAGAACTTCATACTGATGCTAGTAGTCAAGGCTTTGGTGCGGTATTACTCCAATTGTCTGATGATGCTAATTATCACCCAATCCAGTATATGAGTAAGAAGACACCGCAGCAAGAGAAACTCTGTAGTTACGAATAAGAAGCCCTTGCAGTTGTAGAAGCTCTGAAGAAGTTTAGAAACTATTTGTTAGGCTCTAAATACAAAATTGTAACTGATTGTAGTGCTTTTCAGAAAGCTTTAGATAAGAAAGATTTAACTCCTAAGATTGCGAGATGGGCAATGTATATTGAAGAATTCGATTACGAAATTGTACATCGTTCAGGAAGCCAAATGAAACATGCTGATGCTCTAATTAGAAATGCTTTAATTTTAATATCATACATATCCGATGTAACTGAGAAGATTCGGTTAGCACAACAACAGAATGAAGATGAACATGTGAAATTGATAAAGAATTTAGTTGAGAAGGGAGAAGAAAATGGATTCTTCGTGAGAAATGATATTTTGTTCAAATTTGAAAATGGTAAAGATCTGCTAGTAGTGCCAGAATCCTTACAGAACGAAATCATACAGAAAGTACATAAAAAAGGTCACTTTGTTGTAGATAAAACCGTGAATGCCGCAGAGCAAGAATTCTATATTCCCAGACTGAAATGAAAGTTGAAAAGGTAATTGCTAACTGTATAGAATGTATACAGTTAGCAATTATATTTGCCACCATTTCTTTGCCACCATATTGCAAGGAAAAGCAGAAGGATTTCTTCATCCTGTACCGAAAGAAAACGTTCCCTCGAGTACGTACCATGTCGATTTTATTGGACCTCTTCCATCAACGAACAAGAGATACCAACACATTCTAACTGTGGTCGATGCTTTTACGAAATTTACTTGGTTCTATCCAGTGAAATCACCAACTATGCAAGAAGTTATTTCAAAATTGAAGCAACAACAGACTGTATTTGGAAATCCAGTCAGAATCATTTCAGATCGAGGTAGTGCCTTTACATCGAAAGAATTTTCAGCTTATTGTACAGAAGAAGGTATGGAACATGTCAAAATTACTACCGGTATTCCAAGAGGTAACGGACAGATTGAGCGAATCCATAGAATTTTGATTCCTGTTTTATCAAAATTATCGCATGAAGATTCAACGAAATGGTTTAAGTATGTTCCAGATGTCCAGAGAATAATCAACAGTACAACAGCAAGAAGTACAAAATATTCACCGTTTGAGCTTCTCATAGGCACGAAAATGAAGAACAAGGAAGATTTGAGAATTAGTGAGATATTGAATGAAGAATATCTAAAGCAATTGATACAAGAACGTGATGAAATGAGAGAAGATGCGAAAAACAACATTTTGAAGATACAAGAAGAGAATCGTAAACAATTTAACAAGAGACGAAAGAAACCGAAACTGTACAAGATTGGCAACTTGGTAGCCATTCAGAGAATTCAGTATGAGACTGGTTTGAAACTATGACCCAAATTTCATGGACCGTATAAAATCATAGCTATTAGACCAAATGACCGATATGAAGTCGAAAAAGTAGGATACCATGAAGAACCGAATTTGACATCTACTGCGGCTGACCATATGAAGCCATGGTCAAATTGATTGATGTTTGTATCAGCTCAAAACCTAAGGACCTGATACTCTTTTTTTTTTTTTTTTTTTTTTTTTTTTTTTTTTTTTTTATTCTCTTTGCAGGTACATGATAGTGATGTCCATTCAACACACATCGAGGACGATGCCTCTTCAGGCTGGCCGAAGCTGTGCAGATCAACGACCAATGCTGACTTAGCGAATTACCAGCAATGACGTCATTCCAGCACAGCGCAGTGCGAAGCATTCCAGACAGCGTCAGATAGCGTCCAGACGTGGTCGAGATTGGAGAGTGGAGATGTGAGCAGACGGCTCGCATGCTTTCAAGAGTTAAAGAAGACAGACGGTCTTCTTGTGTGTTAACTGCCTTTAGATGATCATACTATTTAAAGCTATCCATAGATGTTTGTGTGAAAGGACTGAAATTTTCATCATTACATGAATCCTGAAACATTAATCTTTACTTAATTTATCTTTATTACTTTTATCTATTTCTTATTAGTAAAATAAAAGCATTTAAAATGCAATAGTCGTGCTCTCTATTTTGAAAGAAATACCTACATACATATAAATGACAAAAACGGCGGAAAACAGCCTATAGGAAATTGTCGAATAAGAAGTACCTGAAGCGAAGAAATCAAATAAATTTGACTCTTTTAGCAGAATCAAAGAAACAACGGAAGAGGAAAGTATAACATCATGAAAAATTTCTTCTATAGAAAATATAAGATTCGTCCAATAATTTTTTTAGAAGCAGAAGTTGTTTGGAAAATCTTAGAAGAACCTGAAAAATATTTTTTTCGTAGAAGTATTTATATTAAGTTGCGAAAGCAAATCAATTAAAATTTTTCCTTTGAACACTAGGCGATTTCAGGAATGTAGCAAGATACTTACAAGAAAAGAAATCCAATTCCATACCTTCCAAATGCCAATTGAAAACTCAATAAAAGCTGTTATAAATGCCTAATTTAAATATGATGTCCTTGAAGAATTACGAGAAATAAAGCTGCCTACGAAAAATAGTATATTGTTGTGATTTATCTTACTTCAAAAGTAACATCTGATAGCTATGTATTTTGAGTGTCCCATGCTGCAAAGACATTACAGATTTACATATATACAGGGTTTGTGCCCGGGCATATTGATATGTCAGCCAGCAAGGCTAACCGGTATACCGACTCGAGAGGCGCAAAAAGGACTTCTCACATAACATTTATGATGTTTGATGATAAACCATCAGAGAAATTTAGTAGTGTTTCTTGACGTAGGAAAATATTCATTAAACTAATACAGCAGTTTTAATATGATGCTACACCAGAAAAATAATTTTTCTTCCTATCTTAAACAAAGAACTCAGTATTATAAACTGAAAAACACCTTTAGCATATATGAAAATATATGTATTAAATTAGAGCAACTAATTTAAGTCTGTTATGCATAGGAAAGTCTTAATAACTAAACCAATTCTACGTATCTCAAGAAGAGAGAATTTATTAAAAAATACATTAATAACTGTTATGATTATTAAACGAAATCCACGCTTAATAGTAAATCTGAAGTATTGTTTTCTGTACAAAAAATAACCATACTTGTTTGTTAAAATATTTCAAACGTCGTTTGCTGATGTTAGGACTAAGCGTTATATATAACCTGATGAACGAGGTGTATATATTTACTAAAATTAAGTTTCGTTTTGGACGGTAATATTAAAAAAATTGCCATGAAATTCTTCATGATATGAAGGAATATGATTGCTGTTTTCAGGAATGTAGAAGAGCTGTTTTATTTCAATCTGCCTGTTTCAGCTAAAATCACTATTCAGCTGAGTAGAAAACATGAGACCACTCTTTATAAAGTTCCATTTTCAAGTTACTCAATCATGGACAATCAGTTGTGGAACACCTGTGAAGTATTAGTTCCCACAGCCGCAGGAATGCTGTAAGCATCATACATTCCACTCTCTAACGTTACTTGGGTTTTATTACAGTACTTTAGGTATACAATGAAAGGCCGTAATATTTCCAGTCAGTCTGAGCAGGCTTCAACTCTTTACGCCGACTGGTATTAATGTCCTGTAGAGATTCACCGAGTCTCTACAGGATTTTCTCACCGATATTTGAGGTTTTCATTATTGTTAAATTGGTAGCAATACGATTTTTTTCAGTAAATATATATGTACAACAACTTGGTGAATAAAATAACCCATTCTGCGTCTATAGTTAAATTCACCCGATAAGTACTTTTACTATAATTTCCGGCAAGTGCTTCACGCTGCTGCTTATCTGAGAGTTATGTCTACTTGTAATGCCTACAGATTTCTGGCAAGTTACATCCTGAGCATGATAGGCAGGCTTATATACCATGAAGGTACATTAAGCTAATGTTTTATCTAAGGATTGCGCATCAAACCTCACAAATTCATAACCAAGTTACACAGAAAGTACTAAACTGAAAACTCTAAATAAATCAATACAGCGGTGTTCACAGAATAAAGATATTGACAAAGACAATTAGAAGTAAAAACGTGTATAAATTACCATACAAGAGAAAAAAATTCTTAGATTAAAACCTTTTTTAAATCAATGATTACCATCGACCCACTGCAGATGAACGTATAATCACTTATAGAATCATTAACACAAGCAATTTATCTATATTAAAACTGAAACTAAAAAGTTCAAATTCGCTTTCAACAATAATAACAGCTGCATAAAAATTTACTGCTATATACCAATATTCATTTACCGGGATAACAGTGACTCATCTTGAGTATTTCCTAAAGCTGTTAAAAGTAGTCGTTTTTCAGAAGGAACTTGGGTTTCTTCATATTTTTTCCAGCAGAATTCCCATTCTTCTTTGCCACCATATTTTACACCAGCATTATACACGGCACTACGCAAGTTGGGAGGAACTCTAGTAATGAAAACATTATTAGCAGGACTCAAAGGATAAGCAAAATAGCATCATGCATTCCAAACGGATTCTAAACGAATTCTAAAAGCAGGTTATCTCAAAAAATAAGTATGTAACAAAAATACAAAAGATATCAGTTAAATATATGAGTTATTAATAACTCATACATTATTAATAAATATATGAGTTATATAATATATGAGTAATTGACGAATTGTAAAATACAAAACGTATAACATTTCACAATTAAATTTACCTTGAAAGATTGCTCAGAAACATATGGTTTTAATATAAGAAATAAATCAAATAATGTGTAATTAAGATCATGAATCTTAAGACGCCGTTTGAAAAAAAAATAATTAAAAATTTGGGAAGAAAAGTAAAATTTAGTATTTTTGTTGGTTACCAATTAAATAAATTCATAATTGGCAGGGCTGCATATAACCTATATGGTTTTGCGCGAGGAAATTCATTACTACTACTACTACATAAAATATACCTTTAGGCAGAATGTTCTTTATCTTTCTAAACATCTTTTTAAAAAATTTATTCTGTAACATACAAAACTGGGCGTGAATGCTTTTCAGTATTTTATTTCTTAAAAACATTCTCAACACGTGAAAAGTAACTAAAGAAAAATTTGATATTAAGGCTCTTGTAAAAAACTAAATTAGTATTGATAAAAATTTTAATACTTCTCTTTTCTGGAATGGGAATTTTAACGCATGCTTAGATCTGTATGTTTCTCTAACGTAAGAGCTATCTTCGAAAAATATGCTTTCGAAAATTGTTACCGTTAATACAAATGTTTTACGATTCTCATTTCCCTAGGGCAAATTAATTAGCAGTAAGTCTGCTGCTTCTTATTGTAACTAATTTTCTTTAACATGATTATGAAAAATACACATCCATTAAAATTTTTATGGAAATTTTATTACATGTGTAATATTATATGTGTTTAATAAGTGGCTGAAATTATCATAATTTGGCTAAAAGCCTGTGTTTTGTGAGTCTCCTCTTATGCTAGAACCATAATTTACGAACAATAATTCAACAACTAAAGTCGAGCGTCTTCGGAAAATTGAAGGAACAAGGAAAATTTTGAAAAATTGAAGGCAAAAAAAAATCGACCAAATGAAATATCAATTTTTCAAGAAAGGTTAAAATTATTTTAGAATTCTATAGTTTGGAATTCATTTCAATTAATGATTTTCTCTTGTACATGTTCATATAATCAAAATTTTATTGTATTTAGCTGTACGATTATTTTCAAGCATATTGAGTAAACCTTAATATTGTTTACGATTTTAAAACGGCTCAGTTCCTATACTTTGGTTTTTCAACTAGTTAAATGGCTTGTCATTCAATGGATATGAAGCAACTACTTTGCAAGGACAGACCATAGGAAAATTTCAAGCAATCGCACTTGTTTTCATTACTCAGGATAGCGGCCTCATTATTGATGGAGAAGCTGAATTCTCAGTTTTTTCATGAATAAATTAATATTACACATGTAACATTTTACGTACATGGTTTTGGAATCCGATTATCATTTAGGATAACCTTCTATAATAAAAATCCAATATTCGGAAAAAAATAATTATCTTATTGAAATTAAATAGCCACGTTTTTTCCGCATAGTGTTTCAATACAGAGAAAAAAAGAGGACAAATTATCACGCCGCATATTCTCATTTTAGAGATTCAGAGATATAAGAAATAAGTCAAGAACATCATATATACTTAATACATTGATCATTAAAGATTGGTCTTAACATACAAGGCAAAATTTATTAGGCATATTTAACCGACAGGACTTAGAAGGAATGCGCTTAAGGGTATATGTTTTTTGGAAAATTATGCAACATAATGCATCCTTTTTAAAAAATAATAGTGCAGAAATTAAATTTAAAAATGTTCACAACAAAAGAAAAATTTTTAAATGAATATAATACTGTTACGAAATTGGTATTTAAAAAGCTAATGTTAGTTCAATTATAAATTAAATGGTTTTATTTCTCACGCAGTGCAGCGCGTGACGAATATTAAAAGAAAGCTAAGCCGGAAAATTGAAAATACAAGAGCGCGTGCATTAAATAAATAAATATCTCTTTTTGATTTCGAGAAAGTACTGGAAAATTCTAGCGCGTGATTTTAAAATCTTATAAAAGGAGGAAAACATCTCAGTTTGTAGTAGTTGCTTAGTTTGTTGTTGTTTAGAAAACTACTGTTGTTGATTGTAGCGAATTCGCGGATTAGCGTTCTTTAGCTGTTTTGAATTACGTTCTATTGGACATTTGAGTAGTTAAAAGATAACTACTGTGAGATATTGTAATACTGCATGATAATTTGAGAAAATTTAATCATTTTTTTGTGATAATAATAAATTTTTGTTCATTTTTCATCGGACTTGTGCATTCATTTCGTAACGAACCCGTACGCAAGCAACAATTTTTTGTGTCAGAAGTGGGGTTTGAATGCCAATAACAAGAGCGATGGAAGAACAATTGAGACAGATCATTAGTGCTTTTGCTGCATTCCAAGAAAAGATGGAAGCTGGCCAAGCATCATTTAAGGAAGAAATGAAATTGGGCCAGGAATCCGTTAAGGAAGAAATGAAATTGGGCCAGGAATCCGTTAAGGACGAAATGAAAGCCGTTCAAGCTGGTCAAGAAGAAATGAAAAGAGAAATTACTTGCATAATAGAAAATAAATTTGAAGCTATGGAAGGCAGAATTGACGCAGTTGAAAATAAAGTTGGACATATTGAAGAAAGAGTTTCTTCGGTGAAAGAAGAAATAGAAGAAAGAGTTTCTTCTGTAAAAGAACAAATTGATGAGATAGTTTCTGCAGTTGCCAAAGAAATGGATACTTTAAAGAAATTCGTAGCGTCGGCAGGGAGCAGGAGTGATGATTTTAAATTCTTACCAATGCCTGCTCGTCCACCTCTGAAGCTATCCACATATGATGGGAAGACCTCCTGGCAGGTGTATAAGACACAATTTTCTATCGTGGCGGATGCGAATGGATGGGATTCCCAAGCTAAGGCCTGTCATCTCGCCGCTTCTCTAAGAGCCGACGCAGCGGATATCCTTCAGACTCTTCCCGAAAACAAAAGGTTAGATTTCGAAGCTCTGTCCGGCGCCTTGGAGTTGCGCTTTGGGGAGAAGTGTTTAAAAGACTACAGCAGGCTCCAATTAAAATCTCGTCAACAGAAGCCTACCGAAACACTTCAGGAGCTCGCCGCGGATGTTGAAAGGCTGTCCCATCTCGCCTTTTCGGAATGCCCGACAGAAACAAGGGAAATCCTGTCCTTGCAATACTTTATCGACGGCATCCGAGATACTGAAATACAGAAAGCTCTACGAATGGCGGATGTAAAAGATTTAAAAAGTGCTCTAGTGTACGCCATGAAATTTGAGGCAGCCCAGCAAGCCACTCGTCGAGACCGCCACCCAGTCAGAGCTGCTCAAGTCCAGGAGCCAGGGGATCAAGTCACCGCTCGACTTGACGATTTAACTAGACAACTGAACGCCTTGAGACGGAATATTGGTGAGAAGAAACCGACCGTTAAGTGCTGGAACTGCGGTGCTGTAGGACACATACGACGAAACTGCAAAACACCCCAGGGTACTGATGTTAAGACCGCTTCTAACAAGCAGCGGGGAAACTAATTAGTGGCCATCTCGCGGGGCGGAGGTTGCCAGATAATGAAAAGCCCCCGTTTAAAGCGCTTCAGATTTCTGCAGTGAGAGGCGGCAGTAATGGACTTTTCATAATAGGACATATTAATGGAGTTCCGTGCAATATGACTATAGATACAGGAGCCAACGTCACCATTATCCGAAAAGATTTGGCTCAACAACTAGGAAACAAACTTATCTGGACGCCGCCCTGCGTTACCCTCCAGACTGTGTCCGGTGAGAAGATCGACATCGACGGAAAAGTAAATGTTAACATCACGTTTGGAAGTGCCGCTTACCATCACACGGCATATGTAGCAGAGATCACTGATTCTTGCATACTCGGATTGGACTTTCTAAGGAAATACAATTTTTCCTTGGATTTTAAAAATAACGAATTGCATTCTACATCTGAGGACATAGCGTTATTTCTCGTTAATGATGAAGAAGTTAAATCTGTCCATAAAATCATAGCACAAGACTATATTACAATACCGGCAAGAACAGAAATTTTACTTCCTGGATCCATAGCCGAAAATAGAAATTTCCGCTACGGCATCATAGAATATCCCAATAAATGTAATATCCCAAAAGGAGTATTAGTAGCCTCAACACTCGTCGACCTATCCAGAACGGTTATCCCGGTGAGAGTCGCCAATGTAACTGAAAAGTCGAGAGTTATTAAGAAAGGTGAAGTGGTTGCAACATGTACTCCAGTAACCAGCGTTGAAAAAAAGAGTAACATCCCAGAATCCGTGTCCTCAGAGAGCATTACATCGAAGTTATTGCAGAATGCACAATTAAACGATAAAGAGAAAAATGCTGCCGATCGCGTCATTAAAGATCTTCAAGTTGTTTTCTCCCGCTCGTCTTCTGACGTGGGTCGAACTAGTTTGACACAACATAGAATAGATACTGGCGATCATCCCCCGATCAAACAACATCCAAGACGTCTACCGTTTGCTAAACAGGAAGAGGTGCGAACACTGTTAAAAGATATGGAAGAAGGCGATGTCATCGAGCCTTCAGCGAGTCCATGGGCATCTCCCATCATTCTCGTCAGAAAGAAAGACGGCTCAACAAGATTTTGCGTTGACTATCGCCGGTTGAATGAGGTTACGAAGAAAGACAGTTACCCTCTTCCTAGAATTGATGACATTCTAGACACTGTTTCTGGAAGCAAGTGGTTCTCAACACTTGATTTAAAGAGTGGGTATTGGCAGGTAGAAATCCATCCTGATGACCGAGAAAAGACGGCATTTACTACGGGACAAGGACTTTGGCAGTTCAAAGTGATGCCGTTTGGACTGTGTAATGCGCCGGCAACATTCGAACGTCTTATGGAGACTGTTTTGAAAGGCCTTTCTTACGAAGCCTGTCTGATATACCTGGACGATATCATCATCGTCGGAAAGAGTTTTGAAGAGCATCTAGAAAATCTTAGAAAGGTGCTTCAGAAACTGAAAGAGGCCAATCTGAAGCTGACTCCCGCTAAATGCAAATTGTTTCGAAAGGAAGTGACTTACCTGGGACATGTCATCTCTGCAGAAGGTGTGCGCACGGATCCTGAAAAGGTATCAGCGGTTAAATCCTGGACGCGTCCCGAAAATGTCCATCAGCTGAGAAGCTTCCTAGGGCTTTGCACCTACTATAGGAGATTCGTGAAGAACTTTTCTTCCATCGCAAGACCACTTCACAAGCTGACAGAGAGCAAGCAAAGATTCTTGTGGACAAAGGAATGCGAGGATGCATTTAACAACTTAAAGGAAGCTTTAACATCTGCTCCAATCCTGACGTATCCTCAGCTCGACAGACCATTTATTCTCGACACCGACGCGAGCAATGAAAGTGTCGGTGCTGTTTTGTCCCAAGAAATAGACGGCCAAGAACGTGTAGTAGCTTACTGGAGCAAGTGCCTGTCTAAACCAGAGAGGAATTACTGTGTCACAAGGAAAGAGTTGCTCGCCATAGTCAAAGCTGTAGAACATTTCCATCATTATCTATACGGGAGAAAATTCCTCCTCCGCACGGACCATGCCTCATTGGCCTGGCTTTTAAATTTCAAGAATCCTGAGGGTCAAATAGCCAGGTGGATACAGAGACTCCAAGAATATGACATCACTATCCGTCATCGTAAGGGATCATCACACGGAAACGCCGACGCCCTGTCTAGAAGACCTTGCCAAGAAAACTGCCGATATTGTTCCAGGGTGGAAGCGAAATACGAGCTGCTGACTCCGGTCGCAAGACAAATTACAACATCAACATCGGCTGATCGAGACCCGTGGAGTGATGATGAAGTCAGGAAAGACCAGCTGGAAGACCGCGACATTAAACCCATACTTGATTTAATAGAGTCATCAAACAGAAAACCTACATGGCAGGACATTTCTATCTGTAGTCCTACAACAAAACAATACTGGGCACTCTGGGATTCACTTCACATTCGAAACGGCGTCTTATACCGGAAATTCGAGTCGGATGATGGGAAGACGTTCCGATGGCAACTGATACTTCCAAGATCCCGGATTCCTGATGTCCTCAAAGAACTACATAACAGCCCTACAGGAGGTCACTTTGGAATTATGAAGACCTTACAGAGAGTTCGTGAGCGCTTTTACTGGAATAATGCAAAGAATGACGTGCAAAAGTGGTGCCGATCTTGCGATGCCTGTGCAGGTCGGAAAGGACCGAGGAAACGCAGCCGAGGCAGACTGCAACGTTACAACGTAGGTGCGCCTTTTGAACGTATCGCCTTTGACATCCTGGGACCTCTGCCACGAACTGCTGATGGCAACAAATACATACTCGTTGTCATTGATTACTTCACCAAGTGGCCTGAAGCTTATCCTATTCCTGATCAAGAGGCAGTCACAGTAGCTGAGGTAATGATACAGCACTGGATTTCCAGGTTCGGAGTGCCTCTTCAGTTACATTCCGATCAGGGAAGGAATTTTGCCTCGGCAGTAATCAAAGAACTATGCAAACTACTTGGCATTGACAAAACTCAAACGACGCCATTGCATCCCCAGTCGGACGGCATGGTAGAGAGGTTCAATCGAACCATCCTTAATAACCTCTCATTAGTGGTTTCCAGAAACCAACAGGACTGGGACAAGAAATTACCACTCTTTTTACTGGCTTACCGCAGTGCTGTCCACGAGACTACCGGCTATTCTCCATCACAGATGCTCTTCGGTCTTGACCTTCGTCTGCCTTGTGATCTATTGTTTGGCCGCCCTCCGGATGCTCCTTCATCGTCTGAGGAATATATTCAAGATCTCCAGGCCCGGTTTGAAGTGATGCACAATTTTGCACGAGAGCGAGTCAACTTGGCGACGGAGAAGATGAAGACCCGATACGACACAAGAGCTACTGAACATCAATTCCACGAAGGAGACAAGGTGTGGTTGTGGAATCCGACTCGACGGAAAGGACTTTGTCCGAAATTACAGTCACCTTGGAATGGGCCGTACACAGTCCTAAACAGGCTGAATGACGTCGTGGTTCGGATTCGTAAGTCTTCGAACTCTAAACCTAAAGTCGTTCATTACGACAGGTTAGCTCATTACTATGGCCATAGTACATAATGTAAATAATTGTAAATAGTATAAGACCATGGTCCATTTTGTTTTTAAATGTGTATTTGATTTGTATTTAATAGCATTTGATTTGTTTTATGTATTGCATTTATTGTTCATGTTGTTTATTATTGTAATGTAATGCTTATTAATGCATTTATGCCACAGTTGTAAGTTTTGCTTCCTGTCCAGGGATTGTACTGCCCGGGACGTGCAGTCCTTGGGAAGGGGGCAGTGTTACGAAATTGGTATTTAAAAAGCTAATGTTAGTTCAATTATAAATTAAATGGTTTTATTTCTCGCGCAGTGCAGCGCGTGACGAATATTAAAAGAAAGCTAAGCCGGAAAATTGAAAATACAAGAGCGCGTGCATTAAATAAATAAATATCTCTTTTTGATTTCGAGAAAGTACTGGAAAATTCTAGCGCGTGATTTTAAAATCTTATAAAAGGAGGAAAACATCTCAGTTTGTAGTAGTTGCTTAGTTTGTTGTTTAGAAAACTACTGTTGTTGATTGTAGCGAATTCGCGGATTAGCGTTCTTTAGCTGTTTTGAATTACGTTCTATTGGACATTTGAGTAGTTAAAAGAAAACTACTGTGAGATATTGTAATACTGCATGATAATTTGAGAAAATTTAAGCATTTTTGTTGTGATAATAATAAATTTTTGTTCATTTTTCATCGGACTTGTGCATTCATTTCATAACGAACCCGTACGCACGCAACAATACCTAAAAAATAATCTTTCTCTTTAACTAATTACAGAATTAACAGATAGTTAAAGGAAAAACGAATTGTAAAGTATATATTTAAAAAATATTAACGGATTCCAAAGTGAAAACACACCAATCTTAATTTACACACATAAATGATTAATTAATAAAATTTAAATGTCTCATTACTTCACGCCATTTTTCATCGAATCTTGAAACATTTGTTTTGCTTTCGCCACAGTTTCTTGATCCCCGTAATGTATTCCTGCTGCTAAAACATTAGATCGCAGTTTTCTAGAAATAAAATATAAATATACAACAAAAGTATGAACACTGAAATATGAAAAATATAAAATTAAATTTAAAAAAAATTACTTTTCCATGTGGCTCCCTTTATCTTCCCACCCCAGTCTATTAATAGCAGGATTTAACAGCTTCAGCACATATTTCTGGAAGACGATAAAAGTGATTTATATTTGCAGACTTGTAAATATATTTCGAACCTAAGCTATGACATTAAAATATCTAAAAGAATGGGGAGTATTTTAAAAAAAGGAAAAAAATCTGAAAAATTTCAGATTTTAAATTACGTCCAAAGGGGCATTTTTTAGTCCAAAGGGGCTTTGTCTCTGAAGGACTATTGTTTTCGTTTTGCGATTTAACGTTGAATCACTATTAATGCCCGTTTCACTTTTCAAACTGTTGCCACCAAATGTTAGAGTCATGCATTATATTTGAAGAAATTAAATAATAAAAAATCTGCATAAAGGTATGTATATTTCTCGCACTGTCATAAAACAACGGTACATAGAGCCATCGAATTTTGAATGACGTCATCCTCCTACGAATATGGGCATCTGGAAGCCAAAATTTGGAATTTGTTTTATCTTCTATTTCGTCATCAATACATTTTTCATCCTTGACATTTTTCATTTCATCAAGGATTACGTCATCAATGGAGATTTCATATTTTGTAAAACGTTTTCATATTTTGTAAACTTTAACTTTTGAGTAACAATCTCAACGATTTAAAAGCGAGCAATAGCAACGCTCTACGAGGGGAAAAAACCTTTTTATCTCCAGCGCGTGGAACAGTGTATTGGAAATCCTAAAGATAGGCTCATTTTAAAATTATTTTGCGACTTTGCTATTGAATTGAATTTTATGGTTTAAGTGCAAAGAACGTTATATTTAATAAATAAAGGTAACACACAAAACGTTAAAAAAAACACCCCTTTGGACGTAATTTAAAACCTGAAACCTTTTAGATTTTTTTTAACGCCTTGTGTGTTACCTTTATTTATTAAATAAAATTTTTCTTCACTTGAACACAAAAATTCAGTTTAATAAAAGTATTAATTTTAAATATAATAATAGTAATTTTAAAATGAGCATATCTTTAGAATTTCGGATACACAGCTAAGCGCGCTGGAGATACAGCTGTAAAAAGGGTTATCCTCCTGTAGAGTGTTGCCATTGCTCGCTTTTAAATCGTTGAGTTTATTAATCAAAAATTCTTTAAAGTTTTACAAAATATGAAATCGATAAAAAACAAATTCCAAATTTCAAATTTGGGCTTTCAGCCCATATTCGCAGTTGGATTACGTCATCAAAATTGGATGGCTCTAGGTACCGTTGATTTATCACAATGCGAGAAATTTACATAGATTAAAGCATCTTCTTCACTATTTAATTTCTTCAAATATAATGCAGGACCCTAACATTTGGTGGCAACAATTTGCAAAGTGATACGCCGTGTATAGTGATTCGACGCAAAATCGCAAAACGAAAACAATAGTCCTTCAGGGGCAAAGCTCCTTTGGAGTAAAAATTAATTTATTTTATAGAAATTTAAAGTGGTCTATATTTGTTCATTTTATAATAAATCGAAATATGCCATGTGTTCCTTGTCCATTCTGAAACCATTAAAAAGAAAATACGCATTATTAAATAAAATATTTTTTTTTTCGTCGAAAAATCTGAGTTCACATTACATTGATTAAGGAAGTAAGAGCTTTACAAGTCGGATGAAAAATTAAAATCATACTATTTGCAATATAAAAATAAGAATATTTGCTAAGAAAGATGACTGTAATAAGTTGATTTTCAAACGAAACTCTCAGTCTGCCTATTTCTCTACTATAAAATGAAGAAATATGATTATTTAACAAAAGTTTATATACTTATTAACTAAATCTGACATTTCATTCTTAATTACACTTAGCTTTTAGACTTTACACATAATAATTGATTAAATTATTCCTTAAAATGTCATATAAATCAATATTTTAAAAATTTTGTAGAATTAAAGGAATGCAAAAGTCTCTCTCTATTTGCGTGCGTAAGATAAAAGATAGGCAAGGTAAAATATATATATATTTGCAATAATCGCTTAACACTTGTGCTTAATTTGGTTCTTTAAACCTTTTTGTCTTAAAATTGTTAATTGCTTAGAAAAAAATCTCTCTAAACTGCATCATTTTAAAATTAATACACTTCAAATGTTTCTAGCATAAGACTAATAGCGCATATAACTACATAACGCTTCAACCAACCATAAAATTGTAATCTGCAAACGGAAGAATGGAGAATAGAACCGAAAAGCAAAATTGAATTGCTTTTTCCGTATACATATAATATTATTATTTAAAGAGCACAGCCCCAATCCTCCTAGCCGGCACAAGCTGGCCGGCCGTATGATCAAAAAATGGAACTGGCCAGAAAAAAACAAATATAAGGAAAAAAACATATAACGTCCAAAATCTAAGTCTCTGTGCCGAATTCCAACTCTATCTCTTTTCGTATTTATAATCTTCATTATTGTCTCTGCAAAATCTTTCAAATTTGAATAGTTCCCTTTAAAATCTTCCTTAAAATTCTTTCTATATTTCTCTCTTGCACTCCTGGTAAGCTTACATTCATCGACGAAGTGCCTGGCGTCCCCAAACTTATTACAAATTAAGCATTTATCATTATTCTGCAGACGAAACCGATTAAAATAAGCCGGGAAACGTCCATGATTAGTCAGTACCTGATTTATATCAACATTATTTATAATGTTCCTCTTCTTGTTTAACTTTATATTTTTCATTAACTCTTTTTTCTTATTAGACGACTCCCAGCAAAAATTCCATTCTGTATAAATCCAGTTTTCCATTTCAGCCTTGGTCTTTTTTTCTTGAATCTTGGATATCAAAATTATTGGTCCCATCCCCAAGTGCCGCCATTTTTGGCAAAGGTGTCCGCTCTTAGATTTCCGACAATTCCACTGTGTGCTTTCACCCAATGTAATTGAACGATATGTTTTCTTTCAGCCTTTCTAAACAAGTCTTTTATTTCATTAATTAGTCGATTTTTATGATCTGGTTGGGTGAGTGCCTGAAGCGCAGATAGGGCATCAATATAAATATTTATAAAACATCGAACTATTAATTTTTTATTAATGAAATTCAAAGCCTCTGTCAATGCGTATAGTGCTGCTTAATAAACTGGATTCATTGGTTTAAGTTTTATTCTCACATTGTTTATTTCCACTCCATGAAAATAAATTACCACAACGCTACTCATTCCCCCATCAATTCCGGAACCATCTGTAAAAACGTCTATTTCGCCACCAGAAGGAAACTCAAGATCCAAATCGTGTCTCTGGGTGAATAATATCCTCATTCTCTTGTTGAAAGGTCTTAACTTGTGAGTACTTTTTGTCCAATTTCAGTATCTATAATAATTTTATTAGCTAATAGAAACTTTTTGTAGTATAATTTGTATAGAATCGAGAGGGGCGGAACACCCGCAAGGACGCAGGCAACTTCAGTTGAAAAGGTGCTGAAGGCTCTTGTAATGGCAAGCATCCAGCCCCTCTGCAGGGTGTCCAATTTCATTCTAATCCTAAGTACGTCCTCTGTTCCTAATACTAAGTACCGCCTCAAGTTCCGACTCCATAAAATATTTTATGGATGATCACATTTCTAAAAATCTCTCTCAGGGTGGAACTCTTTCTATTCAAAGTATCAGCACTAAAATTATACTTATATATAAATGTAAAAGGTGCAAGGATTTTAAGTTTTATTAACGTTTAATTTAATTTTAAAACTTTACTGTCCTCTCTTATTTTCTACTTCCGGCCAGAATAAACGCGGTTAGTTTTAGCTATGCAAATTCAGCTTGCAAACTCTTAAGTATTTAAGTTGTGGCTTTTAGCCAAGAAGTAGTTAGAGAGAGACTTCTTGCTACTTTACCTCACGCGCGCTTTTCAGTCAGTTGCTGTCCGCCTTTAAGGCCAGAATTTAGTTCTCTCGATAACTGAAGGCGTATTGTAGTTTTCCCGCATTCTGCGTACTTCTTACGTAAAGATTAAAAGGCGATTCTTCACGTTACTAGTCTTTTAAAAATATTTGAGTTTATCTCTTATTTAATTTAATTAGTTTTAATCCTTATTTTAGCGTTTCAGACCATAAGTACTGGTCTTTGTATACGAAAGCGCGGGAACGTCTGTAAACTGAAGAATAAAGGATAATTAAACCCTTCTCACGTGTGTGTCGTATCTTCTACACTTACCCGAAAATGGTTTAAAGTAAACTTACTCAGGACTCCAGTATGTTCGCAAAAGAAGTTAGAAGAAATAGTAGTCCTGATAAAGATACCAATGTAACTAAAAATGTCAAGAACGAGGCGTATCTTGCGCCAGCTCGTGCCTTCATTGGAAATTTTATGAATAATAAATGAAAATATTACACAGAATAATACTGCTGCATTGTTTTTATGTACTTCTACTAATGTACTAATTCGTACAAGAAGCGCGATTTTGCGGCTTGCCATATACAGATGTGAAAATAGTTTCTATCTCAATATTATTTTGGTTATAGCTTATTGCATATATCCTTGTTAATCCTTTTCGCAATAAATAAAAAATGTTACACAAACATGTAAAATCTTTCCCTTCCTCCCAAAAAAAGTGGTGGAGTAGGGGATATTAAGATAAGATTTATATACCTGGAATAGTGATAGAACAGCTGGATTATCTTGCATAAGTGAATTTAATTGTTCAAAATGCAAAATAGCTGCCACCCATGGAGCAAATTCTTCCTCCTTTTCCAAATAGCGAGTCACATTAAAGGCAAGCATCGCATCCAAAATTCCTGCTCTAAAGAATATATTTAAGTATGTTTGAGTCACAAAAATTAAAGCTAAATGACGAAACATCACGCAAAATACAATTGTTTTTTCTGAACATATTAAGTGCGAAAAAGGCACATAAAAAGTTAAAACTTTTATTTTATTATTATGCTCATAAATAAATAATTCACTTTATCATATTCTTGAGAAATTTGCTATCAATCAAAGCATAACATATTGTATATTTCAAATTTATTATTCACGAGTTTAACCTCTGAAAGGTTGTGTAATATATACAACATAGATATTATATATTCCATTTTTTCTCTATAATCGAAAGCAGAGAAAATAAGATTGGATGAAATCAAAGAAGTCGAAAGACGTTTGTTACCCAAGAAGTACCTCACTGACTATTTAAGAATATTCTCTATTTTTTGGATTTAGCGCAGTTAAGTATTTTGATTCCATTACAATTACATAATAAGAATCAAATAAGATTAAATAAGAATCTGAAATACGAGACAAATTGTATTTTATAAATACATAGAAAAATCAGATGCTTTGACCAAATGTTGAATGATATTTAAGTGCATTTACCTTCAAAGAATTGATTAAAAATTGTAAGAAATATTTGAAATAATGCTACCTAAATAATCTAATTAGTATGCGAAAGGGAAGGAATTGCCATTCTGTTTATGCTAAGATAACAATACAAAATTGTGTAATAAAAGTTAAGAAAAAAGAGTAGAATGAGATTATTGCTAGATCATGGTACTAGGTCTATACATGATACTAGGTCTTCAAAATCATTGACAGCTATTAATTAACAAAATTTGACAACAAATTGAAACCTGTCGCTATGTGAAATGTACACAAGAATTAAATTAAAAAAGGTTTCTTTTCATTTATTGTTAAAAACTAAGAAGATTAACATAGCAACAAAACATCACAGCTAATAACAGTGTATAATGCATCTTATATTTTCAAAAAAATCGACATTTATGTTTAAAATTTGAATTTTAAGGTCTGCATAAGTTGCATCAACTGTTACGTAAAATACTAGCCTAGGACATAAAAAAGTTTAGTCTACAGGACATAAAAAAGTTTTGAAGCTGTCTAAAATTACCTTGAAAGTGACAAAGCATCATCTACAAGATTAGATCGATCCGCCGCAGTAAGCGTCTAAAAACATGAAGCAAATGAATAGTTAAATGTAACATCTTTGCAAGAGTTCTAAATAAAATAAAAGAATAATGCATACATATATATCCAAAAGTCCACAATTAAAGCATAAGTTATAAAACATAAAAACTGAGTATTAACTCAAACAGAATAGAAAAATCTGTATCTACATTATATACTAACCTATTCATATGCACATACGAGTTTATCAGTTAGCAGTTTAAGAACAAACAGGATATCAATATAGCAACTTATGTTTAACTGTTAAACTAGCCAGAGGGGGAGGAGAAAAGTATATATCTTGTTCCATTTCCTTGTACTCCTGTTGAAAAGTAGTGTTGGTACCGATTATGGCACAAAGATACAGAGCTGAATATAATGGATAGAGTTATCAAAGAGAAGACGTAAGCAAAGTTTTTTAACATTTAAAAAAAAGGGGCACTGACGCAAAACTTAAAACTAGGCTCCTGATCCTCCTCCCCTCAAAAAACCTTGATTGGAGTAGACTTCTAAAAAACTCTATCGACTTCGAGGGCTGTCTTTCATAAGTCCTTCATGAACAGGAAAAAATTGTTCGTAAACATTTTTTTGCCGATAAAGTTTCTAAAATTGCTTTTTAAAGTTTTTTAATAGAATTTAAATAATAACATTACTCATTACTGAAGCAAATGTTTCTAAAGCTGCTTTTTAAAATTATTTGATATAGTTAAAATAATAATGTTATCTAAGAATCAAATAAGCCACATTGTTTAATATCGCAGTTCAAAAGATTCTGAAATGTTTGGAATCACCAGGTGTTAGCCAGTATAAAATTTTAAAAATACTAATCTTTTCTAGTCTTGGCAGGACCGCTCTTTGAATTGGTAGTCGGTAATTACAGGACGCTTCATCACGATGTAAATGTGGCAGTTCTTCGGAGATCTGTCAGTTGTCGTGAAAACATGTTTGCCCAGATAAACTGTTTACAGAAGACTCAAAGGAATTTGTCTGCCTGCCAGATGCCCAACAATTTGCCTATCGCTCATCTCTATATTGTTGTACATGTTTAGAAATACGCCAGGAACACTGAAAGTAACTTCGTGAGTCAGTGGAAACAGTGTGGTATTTATTCAATAAGTAGTCCCTATTACATCTCCAGACATTTCTTACTTAAATGCTATTCACTACCCGACACTTAAAAGCAACACCAAGAAAGAGTGGTCCTAAAATTATGCAAATTTCATGGTAGACGCACATCTCCAAGTTATATGCGAATGATGTGAAATGAGGAGCTCTCCAGTGCATGTTGAAGTAGAAGGAACCTGCAGAATGTTCAATTTTAGTACCGTTATTTCTGCTAGGGAAATCATCATAATTTTTTTTTTTTTTTTGTCTCAGAGGACGCGTGTAGTAGCAGAGAATGTCAGGCCGTCGTCCACGGAGGCAGTTCCAGCAGACAGACGATTTTAATCGGACTGAGAAGGAAAGGTTGGTCCATACACCAAATCTCAGCTGATACACACCTGGACGCGTCCGCAGTGCACCATCTGAGGCAATGATGGTTGGAACAAGAAAATGTGGCAAGTTCGAGGGGTACCGGTGCAGCCAGAGTGACGTAAGAACACGTGAATCGACGCATCCGCAGGCAAGTGGTGGCGCACCCGTAAGCCACTTCTACCTCCATTCTGCAGCATGTTCAAGACACCCTGAATGTTCCCATATCGACCAGAACCATTTGCTGTTGATTGGTGGCTAATGGTCTTCACTCATGGCGTTCGTTAAGAAAACTGCCATTGATTCTACATCATAGACACCAACGTCTGCAGTGGTGCTAGGCTTGAGCGATGTAGATAACGGAATGGTACAGGGTCGTGCTCTCAGTTACGCTTCTGTTTCTCCAATGATGGTACGTGTGTCCACGTACGAGTGTGGCGTCGATCTAAAGACAGGTCCAATCCTGCAGCAATTGTAAAACGCCCCACCGTGCGCGGCGCGGCATCATGGTTTGGAACGCAATTGCTCCGGGTCACCTGTAGTTCATATTCAGGGCACTATTACGCCCCAACGGTACGTGGATGATGTGCTGCGGCCGGGGACACTCTTCCACCTTCAGGGAGTGCCCAATGCCCTTTATCAGCTGGATAACGCCCTACCACACACTACTCGCATCAACCAGTGTGCTCTGAAAGGTGTACAGATGCTTCCTTAGCCACAGTTCTCTACTGATCTCTCCCCAATCGAACACATTTGGGATGTGATTGGACGCCATTTGCAAATCCTGCCATTGCCTGTTTAGAAGACGAACTGTGGGAAATGGTTGACAGGTAATAAGGACATCCGTAGTCTCATTGATTCTCTACCTAGACGTGTCTCTCTATGTTTGTCAAATGTTTCATCACTTTTTGGCCACTCTTCCTTGGTGTAGCATTTTCATTGCTCAATTCTCGCATTTATAATTTTTTTACTCTTGCTTTTATAATCATATTTTTTGACATATTTTATTACATATTACATAAACATTTCAACTTCTGGTTTATGATATTTACAAATAAGGATGTTACGCTTAGTGAATGACCATATTTATCAACCTATCTCTTTATATATAAATAAACGTGTTTAATATATATGCATACATATACATTTTACACAGTAGAAGAAGTGCATAAACAATATTTTACCTTATGGTTAGACTGGAGTAATTCAGTCAGAGTTTTCCATAAGCCATGATCATACATAACTCTATAAAAACCACCTTGTTTTGCATTTACTTTCAACCATTTTGTTTCAGCAGGTAAAACAAATTCGCCTAAAGAAATTTATTTAATTTTAGAACTTAAAATTTATAAAATTCAACGCTTTCACATAATTTGAAATTATGAAGTAAAATAAATTATCAACTACGTAAGTAAATATTTAAACACAAATAAACTGGAACGAGTACACAAATTTTACCTTTTTAAAAATAAAATATATAATGATCAATAACAATGAAAATCACTATCAATTATAACTATTGATAAATTTTAAAGAATATTTGTTAAAAATATTTCATACCCTCAGGCTCATTTAACCAATAAGTGTTTTGCGTATTTGTGAGATCAGTGACGTATGTAACTGGAACACGCCACTTGTAACCGTATGGGGACACGTCATCTGAAGCTTGGACATCCTTAGATTTAGCTGTCATAAGAAATCTTTCTTGTTTGACTTTCACTGTAGGGTGCTCAAGAGTAACTGTAATTAGAGGATAACCTTTTTGCCGTGTCCATGTATCCATAACTTGCGTCACATTTATATGTGATGATTCAGCCTGAAATTTAAAGTCAAAAATTCAAAAGATAAGAATAATATTTATTATTAAATCCTTTTAAACTTTGATTAAGTTCGATATTTTTTACACTTCTTAAAATTTCATAACACGCATAGGTATATTATAATTTTAAGAATTGCTACAAAGCAGTAAATACATTTTTATTAAATTAATTACTTAGTAAATTAAAAAAATTAACAGAAAGATTTGTCGACTACAACACTAGAAAAACTGTAATTTGAAATTTATAAGAATTTCATCTTTAAATTTCATGGATAAATATAGCTTAAGAATGTTTTTTATGGTAACATTATATTCGTGTGTTTGATGTGTATATAAATATTGTCTGAACAGCTTGCTTATGAAATAATTGGCTAGAATATTAAATACGTTACTTTAAAGTTACTTTAAAAAACCAATTTTTTTAATAAATATTTATTTAATAAAAGAAGAATTTATTTATTAAATTTGGTTCTAAACCTTTCTTTAGTTTTATTTTCTCTAAAATCAAATACTTTAACATTAATATAAAATCATAATTGTTATATACATAAATGTTATTAACAGTATAAGCACACAGGATAAACATATTAGGTTTCAATTATTTTTCCGTTATTCTGATGCTATTTAATAACCAGTTAATAATTATTAAATCTATAAAAAAATTTTAACTTGTTAATTTATAAGATTTATGCCTCATTAAAAAGTATTTTAGTATTTATTTACATTATCAGATAGAAATTTTGATTTTCATGAAGCTCCATTTCATTGCATTTTCCCTTTTAAAAGTTTTAGACTTCAAACATTCCACCACATTAAAAATTGTTCTTCATAGGCTAATTTTTCTTCTAATTATAACTTTACTTCCATTTTATAACTTACTCTTCATTTAATGCCGTTAAAACTATGGCCTGTCGGAGTTGGGTTGAAAGTTGCACAATTTTAATTAATATTAACTTAATTTTTTTCCTAAAATTAACTGCAGAATGAATTTCTTAGTTGTGCATATATTATCTCAGAAACAGGCTAATTTTCGTTTGCATTTGTCGAAGATACCAAATCCCCCGAAGATGATGTTCCGAGAAAATTTTCCTTTTGAATGTTCCATTTGATTTGTTTGAATTTAGTTTTTGCACGTATATTAAAAATCACTCTTTTGTTTTTGTTTTAAATTCTAGTTTTAAATTTCCATAGAAATTTGTTTTTAATTTAAAGAAATTTTTTTCCCCTTGTTTTATTATCTTTTTACAATTTGCGGATGAATTTGTTTACCAATTTGCCGATCAGAATATGCTAGAAAATTTCTCTGATTTTGTTAATACACGTATTAATTATATATATATATATATATATATATATATATATAGTATACTGTATATTATTTAATCTTTCATACTTTAAAAATTTGACTTTTCATCATTACAAAAAGAACAAGTCACAAAGAGCAAATAATAGAAAATGCTCTGCAAAAAATAAAAATAATTCAATATTTATATAAAAATTAGAGAATGGAAAAACTATTACAACATTTAATTAAAAAATATCTTCATCTACATAATTGCTAACCGTAACAGGAAAAACTTGTAGTAAAGTTTACACATGAAATATTCCAGTTCAAAACAAAAAGCTTACCTCACTAAATGCATTCCACAGATCTTCAGTACGAGCATTTTGGAAACGATATTTATTCAAATAATTTGACAGTCCATTTTTTAGGGTATCCATGCCAAGGAAATTTGCTAACATGCTTAGTAAAGAAGCACCCTACATATAAGAAGAATTATTCTTACTTATAATTCCAGCAGTCAACAAAAAGAAAAGTAGGAAACTAATTAAAGCTTCGTTATTCAAATATAACATACAAGTATTAAAGAAAAAAATATTATTTATAACTGGAACCGTGTGAATATTCTAATTAAATTCTTCAGTAGGTCAACCTAGTATCACTTACGTGCCAATTTGTTTAATAGTAAGCTCGTTTCTTTATGTTCTTTAACATTCTTGATAAATGATTGAGCAAATTTCTTTGAGTAGACCAAGAAAAAAGTAGTTTTTCTATTTAAATAAGTTACACATGCATATAGTCATTGAACGATTATTACGATCTATACAATTTTATAAGAATGAAAAAAACGAAATTACCTAATCGAACCTTAATAAATAAAGCAAATATGTGTTGAAAAATCAAATGGTTTACCTGAAACAAAGTAAATAAACTACTAAAAAAAAAAAAAAAAAAAAGGTAAGCCTGTCTGTGAATATTAGAGAGTGCAGGTTTACAATGGAGAGGGGTTCAGGTCGTCAGCTGATCTGCAGGGAACAACGTACCAGATACAAACAACCCCACATTGTGGAAAGACACAGTTACAGAAATGGTGGAATAATGGTTTGGGCTGGACTCTTTCTCGGTGGTCAGACTGACCTGCATGTTTTCCATGGAGAAACTTTGAACAGTGTGAGATATCGAGACGATATCCTTGATCAATATGTTGGCCCACATACTGCTGCTATTGGTCCTGGATTTTTTCTGATGGACTACAATACGCGACCGCACCGAGTTCGGGTTGCTGAAGAATATCTTGAGAGTCACGGTATGGAGCGGATGGAATGGTCAGCTCAATCCTCAGATCTTAATCCGAAAAAGAATCTTTGGGAAACAGTTTGTTGCTCTAAGTCCTCCTCCAAGGTCGTTAGGTGAGCCTGAACAAGGATTACTCAGTTGTTGCTTCCTATTTCACTGACTTAATTGATAGCATGCCACCAACGTCGCTGCCACCAATGTATTGCAGCTAGAATGGACACATTCCTTATTAGAACCAATTTTTGTAATGTTACCGCTACATTTTTCCTCAAAACGTGTATTTGATGTACTGTTTCTCGTAGATTAGATTTCTCTGCCAAGAGAGCAATTTTTTTGCTGTAATTCCTGTTTGTGTCGAGCTTTAGACACACTCTATGCCGCATTCATTAAAAAACTATTTAGTAAACATGTTCTCTAAATTTCTTGTTTTCATGTTGCTTCATTATCAAATTAGACAGAAAAAAACATGCTGTGTTTTTAACTTTTGGAGGGCATATATATTACAAAATAAATTAAAGTAGATGTTTCAAGAAATAGTTTCAAGAAAGATCAGATTTTTGAGTCAAGAGGATGGTGTAAAAAAAAAGCATTTCCAACTGACATATATATATAAGTAAGTATTTTAAAGTATTCAACATGTATAGGTTTATTTTTTGGCATGTTGATAAAGTTATTGACTGTATGCTGAAATGATATACATGTCTATTAAAATTATATATATTATGAAATTAAAATTTACATAACAGTTCATTGCTAAATATATAAACTGTTATGCTTTGTAATAAATGGAGCATGATAAATAAGCATTAGGGAATTTGGAACCTAACTGCATTATAAATGTTTTTTGAAGACCTTGAGAAAGAAACTAAAATTTTATAAAAAGTCATAACTAATTTATGTAAAGTTTTAATTTAAGGCATTAAGTTAAATTAAGTTTGAGCATAAGTGCAAAGGTAATTTATTTGTCGTTCAAATGAAAAGGAGTCTTAAGAGGTTTGGCACCTTTATATCGACCAAAAATTGACAAAGTTTTTATGCTTTTGTAAAAAAAGATTTCTTAAAAATATTTTAAAACAAACTCTGTGCAAATACTCATTCTATAGCGAATATCGGTCATGGAAAAAATAGTTCTGTTATGTCTTTTAAAGAGCGAAATTATTTGTTTACAATTGCATTTCAGAAAAAATTTTTCTGTTACATCCCCTGAACTATGTATAAAATGCTTCTGTAATCAACATTATAAAGATACATAGTTACGCACGATAGAAAAGTTAACTTATTTATTTATCTGTTTGTACATTTACTAATTTTAAGAAAGTAATATGCTTACAAAATTCCAAGGCAATTTCATTTTTCAATTAAGATTTAATAAAAATGAGATTTTCCGCTTTCGTACATGATTTCTCTGAACTGGCGGATTAGAATTTCAAGAAATTTTAATTAATTGTGTAAACACGATAACTATATAAATTAGGAAGCCAGTGTATCTTCTGACATAAGAAAATTCAGAGCTATATTTAAATTTGGAATCATTCAAAAATTTAAATTTGCTACTTTTCACTATCTCAGTTAAACTTATGATGATTATGTATGAAATACTGTTTCAACGTATAATTATTTATAATTACAAACTTATAGTTATAGATATATTTATTCATTAATATTATTAAAAACATAACGTGTTTTTACAGCATTTGGAGGTAATTATATCTTTATATTAAGATTTCTCAAAACTGTAATTTACCAGCTTGCGTATGTGATTTCTTTGAAACCATTGTTTAGAATTTAAAGAAATTTTGTAATAGGTTTAAGCTAGTCATTAGTTAGCCATTTTATACTAATTCTACGTGAGAATAAAATGACTAACTTCTAAGCTTCTTGCATAAATATTTTAGAACAACCTCTAATTTTATGTTAAAAAGTATCCGTTTTGGGGCCGTCAAAAATAAATGATAGTAAAAAATATAATAGAATTCCATTATTTTAAAAATATGGCATTTTAATTATATATTATACTTCTAGTTTAGAAAAACATGTATGTTAAAAGCAGGGATTTGTGAATTCATAATAATGCTCTCAAAAATTCAGTTTTTTTACCGATGACGATTTATTATTATAAAAAGAAAGGTAGTATACAAAAGGAATATGAATATAAAATTTTACATACGTACAACCTGCTATTTATAAAGATACTGACCTTCCATAAAATGTTTTATATATTTGGGATATTTTGACATTTTAAATGTACCTGACTCTAACAGGATGTTTTATTTTGCCAAAAAGGAACTAAAGTAACATAAGGGAATTAAAAACATTCATTCTTTGATTCACATACATGTCTAAAATGTGAAATAAAATTCAGTTGTCCTAATCCACATTTATTTCAAAATCTCTCACTTACAGTTGTTACTGTATACTACTTCTGTATATACCTTCTCTTTAATGAAAGTAATACCTGATGCGGGCACCACATGACTTCTTTGTAAGGCCCATAAAAATTATACACAATTTTTTGCTGCATTTCATTTAAACTTATTTCCTCCAAATTTCATTAGAGATATATTTCTCATTCAATTAATTAAGTTCTGACTTTGCTATACATGAAAACTTAAACCATCATTAAAAATTGTAGAATACAGAAAACCTTCAAGCATCAAATACAAATAAAAACAGTACATAAAAAAAATTTTTACAATTAAAATTAAGAGTTTATATGCCAAAACAAGCCATTCGGCCAGCGTGCAGTTAGACAAAATTTTCTGTGCTCAAAATTGAATGTTAACTTCTGGTCCCACAGGGCAAAAAGACACTGAAGTTGATGCACCAGCTGACTTCATTCACTTCTCTACTAAAAGTTTCAAATTTAAACAAATGGCGGCCTTGTTAGGCCTAGCACCTAAAAAACTTAAAACTGTTGATAAATCTAAAACTACTGCATGCAGATTAACTAAAGGCATAAAATCTTAACCGGAACTTAAGAACAGCATAGTTCAATAAATTTTAAAGCAAAAATTGCACAATGACCAACATGTAAGAATATATATTACTAGACGTTTTGGGCGGCTAATAGCAACAAAAAGTGGAAATGCATAATTAAATGTTATAGCAGTCTGATATACAAAATTTCAACGTTCTACTACTACTCGCTTTTGAGTTAATTTGAGATACATACATGTATATGTGCGTACAAACGTCACAAAAATATCTATTCTGAATCCATTTTTAATCTGTTTTAACCATTTTGGAAAAAAGAGTAATTTATTCTGTCAGTACGTACAGCTACCATCCCTAAGCATTGTTCAAATGGATTCGAGAGCGGTCAAAATGGATATTTTCGTTGAAATATGATTCCCGAAAATCTTCGCGATTACGATTCTTCCTTTACTTCGTATAAGAAAGTAATAAATAAACAAACACTTCATTTTTCATAATCTTGTTTATGCGTTATATCTGTTATATATTTTAAAAGAAAGTGTTATAAAAATCTATACATTTTAGAATATAAACTTGATAATTACACACCTTTTTATAAGATATGACATCAAATGTTGCATCGATTTCAAGGGGATCAATAGCATTAGTTACTATTGGGTGAGAAGTCTGTAGACCATCCATAGAGAGAGCGTCTTGAACAGTTGTGGCAACAAATGCATCCATCTACAAAGAAGAAAAACAGGTGGAAAACAACTGAAAATTACATTTATATTCATAATAACATACATGACGCGGTTTAGTCGGATTTCATATAATAGACTGATAGAGATTGGATTAAATTGAATTATTCATTATAATAAAGCAAATGAGGGATGGCAATATCATGTTAACCCCAGTTTTGATAAGCCTTCTGTGGCATTAAATTTTGCTTTCAGATCTACTTTAGTTTAAATATTTTCTCATTTTTCCCACCACACTATGGTCCTGAACGGAGGCAAATTTTTAGTTGTTTATAAAATATCAATTCGAGAAGGTAGCGCTAACAAACATACTCGTTAGAGGAGAAATATCAGACATAATTCAGAGGCTTTCTATGCAGAAAAAACTGTACTGTGCATTTGCACGGATGCAGACTACTTTGAATATTAAATCCTGGACACGTGAAGACAATCAGATGACTTATCGTTTAATCTCAAACTTCGAAATAAATTAACTTCAACTCGAAAAAAGGTTTATATCAAATCTTTTTATTTAATTTTTAAGCTTGACGACAACACAACCTGTGTACTAACAGAAAAAAGCTTGCAGAAAAACAGAAGAAATATTAAAGTAAAATTCAAATATTAAATTATAAAGTAACGCTCATCTGTAAGCTTTGACTCGGGACCTCAAATTCGTCCTGGCATTTACAGTTAGCAAAGTTAAAGCCGATTCAAATAATTCAGAATATGAGGGAAAACAATTGTGAAACGGTCTGCACTAGTTGTAAGCGTTTTCTGTCGCAATCAAGAACTCTGAGCTTAAATACATTGATTAATCGTGGGTGCGAAAATAAAGGCAAAATATTCGGATAGCTGATTAATAAACATAAAACTCTACAGTTTAAACTGTTGTTTTGTACCAAGTTTTTTAAAGCGTACAAACCATTTGTTTCTCTACTTTTATTCCATTCTGTAGGCCATCGTAAACCACGGGTGACTGAAATCAACATTATACATACTGAATTGAACCATGAAGTAGTCTCGTTTGAATGTGATATAATTTCGAGATTGTTTTACTAAGTAGTTGTACTTTGGCAAATTGAAATAATCATACGTACAACAGAGGAATGAGGTCTTCTGCTGCAAAATTTCACATCTATTTCCCTTTGCTGATGTTCTTTAACAAGAATGCCACTTTCATCATAGCATGCTTTAGGAATTTCGTAAGTTAACTACATAATAACGACCACTAGAAATATTTGAATACATATTCAAATCGTAAATAAAATGATCGCTAGTCCAAGCGTATTTTTCAAATTCCAGTAGGAAATTTCGATTTCACGAATGCCCGTCTTTCTGGAAGATTAGTGAAGCTGAATAATGTCCTGATGCATTCAGTTACTTCATATCTTTGCATATCTCAAGCTGGAAATCGAACCACGGACCTCTGGAATACCGGCCCAGCGTGCTACCGTTACACCACGAAGGCACGCTAGGGAAGTGGGAGTATACCTTATAAGTTAAGCTTTTCATATCTCGTACAATAAGCAATCCTGGTTCTAATTAATAAGAGAGATTTTTCACCATGACAGAATATAACCACATGTGGGATAAGTGATATAAATGAGAGACTTAAACTTGGAGGAATTTAATTTTGTCCCATCTCTCATATTCACCAGACATTGCCTTTAAGAGTAATCTGATCAGTTCGAAATTAATTCGCTAGAGCATTTTTTGCGGGATGCATTATTTTGAAATATTTATCAGGTCAAAACAGTTTTACGTCTTTTTCTCATTAAAAGGATATTGAACATTAGGTTCAAAGTTGGAGAATAATTGTTAATAATAATAGCGATTATGTAGTTGGTTAAGGTAAAAAATGTTTTTGATTACTGGCAGTCTTTTATCTGTCATTTTAATATGACGTTACCTTCCAGCCTATCCAATACATATACAAGATATTTTTTGAGGGGGGGGATTCGCTCTCGCTAACTAAAATCTCCGATTATTAGAGCATATTTGTTGCTTCTCTCAATTTCGTTTATTGAGATTCTACTTTAAGAGGTATATAATGATTATAAATAAAAAATTATGTGACAAATATATGTAATTTTGAGTTGTAAGTCAGAAAACACTATTTAATATTACTAGTAACATAATCTTTTCTTAATCTCCGATGACACTTCTAATAAAATTTATATTTCTCGCATATAGCAGTTCTTGAAACAAACATCTTTTTATGAATAGCGTGAATGATGTATGATAATCTGTTTCTTAAGTCACTTTGTTCAAATTAAAGGAGTCAGTTACATTTCAAAAACATAAAAAATACATATATACCTTTTTCCAATCTGGTTTAATAATGTCTACAATAAGAGATTCCATAAAACTTGCAAAACCTTCATTCAGCCATAAATCACTCCACCATTTCATAGTCACAAGATTTCCAAACCACTGAAAAAAGCACCATTTTTTTAACGTATTCTAAATGCTTTTTTATGAAATATAATTTTAAAAACAGCCGGAATGGGAATCAATTTAATTACTGCAGCCAGTTTGTGAAAACACTAGGCACCTTTTATTCTTAGACTTTTTACTCGTTTAAATCCATGTGATTATTCACTGTTATTAACTGTTATTCGGTTTCATTATTACGAATATAGTTTCGCATGAAAGTCTACAAAATAATTTTAAAATTAAGCGTAATAGAGATTATAACATTTTTTAAACTTAAAAACATCAGCAGAAGAAGGCAAAGGGAAGAAACTGAAAGATCTTAAATATTTTAAAGACATTAGTCAAAGGTACATTTTAAAGTTTTCAACTAAGATTTTACAGCAGTTTTCCTTAAACCAAGAACGTTTAAACAAGAAAAAACGTAGAAAGTAAAAATGATTCAGAATTCACGATCTTTAGCTTGGCTTCGATACTTTTTTCACTTCTAGTTCCAACTTTTCAGAATAAATAAACTAACAATAAATAAATTCACTTAATTTATAAAAGTTTCATTAAATTAAACTATTACATCAAAAACTAAATCAAAATTAATTTAATAAAAAGAGAATAATATACTAAATAAACAAATATAAAAAATTATTACTCAGTGTGCTATTAAGCAGCCAATTTATTTGATACACTTAATTAAAAAAACTTAATTTCATTCTATTCTTTTAGTGCACATGGTCATTTTAATCGATAATACTGAAAGACAAGTTCAAATGCACACTTATCTCACAAATTTCTGACTATTATAACTTAGTCTAGTTGATGAAAAAAATGCTGAGTCCATTACATTTAATTGACAAACACAAAAACATATTTAGGAGGTGCCTATGTATAATGATAATTTGGATGCACAGCAGTAATGTAACCTCATATTTTATTAAACGTGGTGAATATTTCGGAAGCCACATAATTTAATACCCTTCTTTGGGGAAACATTAAAACATGCTTTCATCGCAAACGATTTCTCTGTGACTCTTCCGTGTCTCAAGACAATATGCCTGAAACTCTTTAGCCGTTCTCTTGTGGTTTTTATACTTTCTCCGAATGAGGAATTTAAGATAATTACATTTTCATTAACTGTTTTATTACTTGAAAATATTACACACACATATACTATAAATACATATCCTCTCTAACCTGTCCCCCCCGAAAAAAAAGAAAAGGTAGGAAAAGTAAACTGGTGCAGATGAGTGAAAGCAAATTATCTAGTTACTCAAGTAAGTGCCTATTTTATACATGAAAAATAAAGTGCTTAAACAAATCTTTAACAATCATATAGCTTTAAAATATCTTTCAGTTATGCTTAAAGGAACAGTTTTTGATAATCAATTACTGAGAAGTAAAACTTTAATGTGCCTGACAGCAGTACAAGCATCAGGTGTGTTGATGAATGAGGCATATGCTGGAAGATCCAATATGATAAATGATTTTCAATTTAATGAATGTTGTTGTCTGCAAGAAATATGCGCTATTGTCAAGGAAAGCTGCGATATATACCTATATCTATATATGTATTATAAAAATACTTTTATCAAAACAAAAGTTAAAAATCAAACCTGATGAGACACTTCATGAGCAATAACGGAAGCCACTCTTTCTTGACCTTCGGATGATGTTTCTGAAGGATCGTATAAAATATTTATCATGCGGAATGTTGCAAGCCCCCAGTTTTCCATGGCTCCAGCAGCAAAATCAGGAATAGCTGCCATATCTGTTTTAATTTAAACATAGCTGTTTAATTCTAATTTGCATCTGTGACATTTACGAAACAAATATTAAACAGAAGCTTGAACAAAAATATGCATCAGTTTTTCACTTACATTAAAAAGGTCATAAAAATTATTGGTGTGGTTTTGCTGTCGAAGTTTTTACAAATATAGTGCAATAAAAATGCAGTAAAATAAAGGGAAAACTGTCTAAGTGTTCTTGGAGACTGACATTTAATTACATGAACAGTATCATACTTTTCAACAATCAATATTTATGTCTCCATGGTGATCCTAATCACATTCTTCGTTGCTTCACCCTTTTCATTAATTTTCTTAAAACACGTTGTTAACAAATTTACAAACAGTTTACACGAAAAAACACAAAATCACGAGAAAATTAGGAGTTATAGTACGAGTTGTTTACTGAATAGTTACAACAGGCATACTGGCGCTCATGGACAGTTGTCATTGTTTCGAAAGTTCTAAATAAGGGTAGTGCTCACAGTAGTAACTCGTCGAATTTGGGTCTTATTCCGGACACATATCATATATCAAATAATATCCTAGCCAGATGTACATCAGGTTTTGACTTATTCCAAAGCAGACATATGCTGAGGTACCACTGTGCGCTTATTTGATCCAGGTATTGAATAAGTTTGTAATATATTATGCATAACCTAATACAAAATCTACTACTACTAAACTACCCAATATGAAAATTGTGAAATAATGAATTAGTTATTTGAAATTTCATAAAAATGAGAATCCGAATACGATCTGATTGTTATTAACATAGCGGATTATTAATGAATCGTGGGAATAAGACAGTAAAAAGTAGGACTGATTTTCAGCCGAGAGAAAGTAGTTTTTAGCCTTGTCGTTTACTAGCAAAACTTGTTTTAATGGATTGAAATGAGCAAAAAAAATGGCAACAAGTTTCAGAAATTTATAAAAGTATAAAACACTTAATAATATTTGCTAATTTATTAAGTTAATTTTAATACATAAAAATAGTGCCGACAAAATTCTATATATGACCTTTAGTTTAGTTATTTGTCGACGCTCTTTGTAAATACATAATTACAGGTACAAAAGTACTTTTATAAAAATTACGAGATTAAAATCTTATACGGTATTATTGTTCACATATTTAGCAACAGTTTATGCTCATTCAAAAAAGTCAACACAAACAGTTTGTCATCCATAATGC
This sequence comes from Stegodyphus dumicola, assembly GCF_044657685.1. Taxonomy (NCBI): domain Eukaryota; kingdom Metazoa; phylum Arthropoda; class Arachnida; order Araneae; family Eresidae; genus Stegodyphus; species Stegodyphus dumicola. Next base: position 46,690,579 of record NC_140779.1, read on the forward strand.
AAAACTGAGAGAGATACTTAGTTTTAGTTTGAGGTCATATTTTTTGAAAATTCAGGATTCAAGCACAAACTAAAAAAGGGCAACATCTAAATCTGTACGTAATGAAAAATGAAATATCAGTTTAAATGAGGTTTTTATGTTAACTGATGTTAACTGATTAAGTGACTAGCCCTGATATGCAGAATGCCGTGAAAAGTTTTGATCAATACAGATTTTATCAAAGAGGAGATCTTTTTCAAAGAATCTTATATAAAATTACACAGTCTTATAGAACAATTTTTCAGAGTCTTATAGAATAGAAAACTTGAGTATTGGCTTATATCTAGCTCGCAACATTTTTTTTTAATAAATTAAAAATGAAAAATATTTCTAATCCAAAGAATGTTTTTGTATAACTCATAAATAACTTGCATTTTAAATTATATTTTAATAAGTCTTTTAAAAGTTGCTATGTTTTTCTGTAAGTTTCGTTAAATTTGATTGAATGTAAAAATAATGTATATGCCATAAGAAAAAAACAATCTGTATGCCGCAAGTAAAACGTATGTTACTTACAGGTTTACAGAGCAATTCGTCAAATATTTTTTTATATCTATTTACAAAATATCTGAAATCCAAAATGTCCCGTGACTTTTGGCTATCTAGTGCATATCATGGAAGAAATTATGCTGCTCTGTGGTCTTTGAATAAATATTGTAAACATTATGGCTTAATTTGTTTAATTTTAAAATTCAATACCTTGTCTTACATAATGTACTAAAATATGTTTTTAGCTATTTTCTGAGTTTCTGCTACTCCGATAATAAAACAAAATTGGGCATTCCAAAGCAGTAAACGTTTAAATAACTTTTTATTGAAAATTTTGTTTTTTTTAATTTGCAAAATGGAACACTAATCACTAGTTTTAAGCATTGTAAGAAATAATTACTCATTTGACATTATACACAATCTATCAGATCCCAAAATGATTAAATTGAAAATAATGTGAAATAACTTTAGTTATATGCTACGCAGTTATGCCTACATTTACTTACACATACTTTTCCTAAGTAAAAGAAAAAATTCATTTCAGCTTGAAGCTAGTCGTTTTGCTTAACGATAGTTGTCTATTATATCTACTCAGAACAAATCGCCAGGAAGAGGGGCAGTTTATCGCACAAAGGTTCTTTGGAGCCATTTGCTATATATTTGCCTTTAAACAAAGTCACTTTCATGAAAATCTCGGTGTTTTTAATTAGAACGCTTTGCACGTAGTAAAGCAAATTTCATTATTGTATATCTCTGTAAAGATGGAAGTGTATCAAAACTTAAAGAACATACAAGTGGGCTGCAAAAGGCGTGATAATAAACCTTTATTCTGGAAACGATGTGATAACATTCATAATAGGAAATAAACAGATTTACCGAGAAAACTGAAGGTGCTAATTTCCACTCTGAAGGTCCTAATTTGCAAACAGAAGACAATGAAAGGCAGTACTCAGTCATGGAACGAACATTTTCAAAAAAATTCGATTAAAAAAATGTAATATTTGCTTGTGTTAAAGAGCACTTGTATTAATAAGTAACGCACAGCAAAGTTACCAGTTAACGGAGCAATGGTAATTGAAAATGGAATTTGCAGATAAATATGATTTATAGAGCCTTACCGGAAACAAGATGACCGTATGAAATTTAATATGCAGGACGTAACAGGAAAGAAAAAAGTATCGAATTTAAAATTGTGAACAAAGTATCGAATTTAAAATTTAAAAAGTATCGAAACAAAGTATCGAATTTAAAATTGTGATACATTTCAAAGTATCAGTTTTCCTTTGAAAACTGATACTTTGAAACCTTTAATACAAAGACCTGAAATTTACAAACATCATTTCGTTAATGAAAAGGGATTACTTAAAAATCTACTTTTATATACACAAATAAAAACGAAACACGATGGTGTAACATAATATTTAGCTGCACGATTTGAAATGTTAAAAAGCATGAGAGAAAAAAAATTGAATGACAGAACTAAAATGGTATTAATAACGCCAAACAATAAAAGTTTCACAGAGCAGTCTAGAAAAGCACAAAAAACGCATATTATAGCATATTAACAATTTTTAAACTACTTTAGCTATAAACGAATATTATAGCTAAAGTAGTTTAAAAATTGTTAATTTCAGAAATATTCCCAAATTTATGATTTTACGAATTTTTAAAACATATTAAATATAATTAGTATATTTTAGATATATTTTAAGCAAGTTAAATTCAGAAGTTATTATTATCGATTTAAAGTGAATTTAATTCATATTTTATTTCTGCTTGAGAAATTTTATTATTCTATTAAAAATAACTATTAAAGATAATTTGATAGAAATTGAAAGTTCTATTAAAAATATATATTAATTAAAATTCTGTTCAAAATATATATCAATAAATAGTCTTGAAAATTCTATCAAAAATATAGAAAGGAAATGCTTGTTAAGTGTGGTAGGTCTTATTTCCTAATGCTTTTACATTTAAGTATTAATATTAATATGAATTATCTTTAATTTCTATTTAACTTTACTTGTACATTCTTCTCAATTATATGATTTACAGTAACATATAAATAACACTACAATGAATTAATTATAAGATGCATTAATATACAGCATCGTCTTGTTTCTTGGAACGCATCGTGCTTTTTAAATCTCTACCAAGCTAAAGCTGAATTTTGCAATGTTTAAATTAAAATTTCGTAAGTTGCTATAATCTATATTTATTATTATGCTTTCACTTTTAAAGTAGTATTAATATAATAAAGCTATTAGATATCAAAGAAAATATTCTGACACACAGTTACGCCCCCCAATCCTCAATTCAAAGCCTCTCGCAATGTTAGTTTGCTTATTTAAAATGTTATGAAAATACAAACTCTTTGAAATTTATCAAACAAAAGAGATTACCCAATTTAGATAAAGGATAGGGGATATTGAAAAATGTCTTGCAAAAATGAAGAACATCAGCAGCTATCTCTAGCGCAAATTCAGACTGCTCGTATTGTTCAGCTGGAATTAACACTCTAACCTGAAAGAGTAAACTGATATTTATGTTTCAAAAAAGATTACATACTTTAAAAACAATCAACAAAAATTAATTTTGATGTGAATTTTCTGATTAAATGTTCATATGATTTTCTCATTGGCAGTTAATTATACAAAAGTGCGCCTTAATCAGAAATCGATAAGTTTTCTTTACAGTTCTATGCCACTTAACATCTGTATAACTTCTTCAGCTGGCAATATACTGACTTATAAAGAATGCTTTCTTGAATTGAAATTGAGATGTGGAACTGGATCATGGGTAAAATGTTCACGAAAGGAATGTTTCAACATGTTAAATTCAGTTTTATGCCAAATTTGAAAATTTTTTGTCCAAAGGAACTTTGTCTCGAATGACTCTGAATGTCCGTTTCACTTTTCGAACTGTTGCCACCAACTATTATTTTTGAAGTAATGCTGCTTTGAACGTAATTTAAAGTCTGAAAATTTTCAGATTTTTATTTTTATTTATTTATTTTTTTCAAATAGTTTACTTGGTATTAAAGCATATTATAGCTGGAAACGGAGCATAGTGTCTTCTACTTTCAAATGTCTTATCTCTAATTGCGATATATATATATATATATATATATATATGCAAGATAAAAAAATATATAAGTGAACTTCTAAATTTAATTGGCTATAACCTCTTTTATTTTTCACTTAATTTGGTGACTTCATCTCTCTGTCTAAAAATAGCGAAATAAGTCTAAACTGAGTCATTCAAATTAATCATTTGATCTTACGTACCCTTAATGCAGATATCTCGTGCCCAATCAAAGTAATTGTAAACCAAAGCCTTTTGACTCCCTCCTTTGTTCCTCTGCATTACTACTGCAACACTCTTTCCCTTTTTGCTTATGCTTTCTTCATGTTAAGATGCTTCTGCAATCGCAGTTCTCGCTTCCTATCGTGACAGTTATCAAAAATGTAAATGTTCTCTAATAGGCACGAGTATAGTGCCAAGTGAATTGAGGGCACAAATGTGAATTTAAATAAATAAGGAATTTTATCCGGCTCGACTCTTTTTTTTTTTTTTTTTTTCAAAATGGATGGACGTTCTCAGGATCAAGTTTCTTTGCAATCAGCATTTGTACGCATCTACATCTCAGTGTTCTTATATCAGTGCTTCCCCTCCTTGTGCTAACATTACACACTCACCCCCCACATATATATACGTAATAAAAACAAAGTCAGAAGTAACGGAAGAGCAGGAGGAGAAATTTTGATAATGACTAGGAAATTAGAGGCGAAGGCAGATTAAATCTTCAGTTTTATTTTCAGCAGCATGTTGCGGCTACACACAAGTCGGCACATTAAATGTGACTGTTCCAAAAGACTTACATTTTTGATAGATTTTTTAGAAAAAAAGAAGGAGCAGACAGACTACAGCTGAGCTAAAGCAAAACGTAGAAAGCAAGTGCGTAATATTCAGGATGAAATCTTAAGTCAAACTCAGTTAGTTTTGGTTCTCAAGGCATTTTGATTGAACAGTTAAATATTGCTGTAAAATTACTATTGGTTATTTGAGTTTTAGTTTCATTTACATCATCAGAATTACGTAAGAATAATATGACATAGATTTTTCTCTAAATGACGCAGTGCAAATAGAGGTTACTATTTTTAGAATGGAGAAGGGAAATTAATTTAAGCTGCTAATTTAATCTTTTACATATTCTTTATTTTTCTTACATATACATATATAAATATATAATTATTAGGTTTCCTAAACAGGTAAGCAATTCATAAAATTCAAAAGCAAAACAATTAGTTTATGTAAATTATAATTTCTGTAATCCACTTATATAAAGTAAGGAGCAAACATCTGTTCAACAAAGCAAAGTGAGAATGGAATGCCAAGCTAAGTTTTGAGAGTAAAACCAAACTTTTGAAAACCTCCAATCTTCAAAGATTCATATCAAGTACGTATCTCTACCACAGAATTTACATTGATTTTATAAAATAGACTAAAGTTAAACTAGTTTTAAAAGCAGATTAAATTATTAGTATACGTTGAACACAGAAAACATCTATATAACACGAATATAACATTTTAGCATAAAAATAGATTTGTTCATAATATAACATCAAAAACAATAAAAGGTACAGAACGTTTTAAAGCAAAACATTAAATAAAAAGTTTTTTAAAAATAAAGGAAAAAATGAATTCACATTAAAAAAGAAATTAAATTTTGCAGTTAATTTCGATCATTCAAAAATTACAGTGGAGGTAAATGTATTCAGGAATACAAACACATTTTTCATAATATTATGCTGCAGTTAAATGTAAAATATTACGGCAGAATATTCAGTGAACAAATATATGTACATTTAACAAAATTTAACACTTTTAACAAAAATAAATAAATAAAAAAAATAAATTTCAAATGCTGAATATTTATCAAAACTTACATCCATAGTGATAATAATATTTATCAAAGGTAAAAAGTCAGATATATATATATATATATTTTTTCATCTTAGAAGATATTTCCTCCCTTCTTTCGGCATGTCATCGTGGTGTAACGGTAGCACACTCGACGCGTATTCTAGAGGTCCAGGTTCAAGTCCTGGCGAGGACATAGCTGATTTCTTCAGTTTCCTGCTTCAAAAAATCTGATGACTTTCACAGTGGGCCCTAAAGATGGTGGATGATGATTCTTCACCACCAGAATCTGGCGATTGGATTCCCTAATCCCCAATTGCCCTTTAAAAAGGAATTTTCCTTCCGACATGCCTTCGTAGTGTAACGGTTAACACACTCGGCGCGTATTCGAGAGGTCCAGGTTCGAATCCCGGCGAGGGCACTGCTCATTTTTCATGTCTCCTGCTTCAGAAAAACCTAACAGACTCAACAATGTGAAGTTTAAAGTTAATCTGTAAGAATATTCCATAGGCTATACCACGTAATTCAAACCGATTAACAAGTAGATATAAACTTTTGAATTATATTTCAGGTAATTAAAATCTGTTGAATTAACTACTAAACATCTTACATTTAACCTTAACCGGAAAATCGGAAATTTCAGAAAATTGAAGCACTACCAGCTGTAAGCTGGCAAACTAAATTTACTATAAGAATGTGAGAAATTCTGACATATTACCCTAGTCAATAGCCCGCGTACAAATATAAAGTGACAAAGACAAAGCTCCAATCTATTCATTTTATCGTTTTACCCTATAAGAATAATAGCGCAAATAGGCTTAGTACTTATCTTGACATCTCTAAAATCATATAAACCGCATTTGCTACAAATGCATAATTCAAATATATTCGGGGGCGAGTTTCAGACCTCTCTCATAACGTGTGAGGTCTATGTATGGATGAAAAAATTACAGAAGGGGGAAAAAATCTGAAAGGTTTCAGATTTTAAACTACGTCCAAAGAGGCGTTTTTTTAACGTTTCGTTTGTTATCTTTATTTATTAAATATCACGTCCTTTGAACTTAAACCAGAAAATTCAGTTCAAGAGCAATATCGCAAAATAGTTTTAAAAAGAGCATATCTTTAGAATTTCCGATACACAGTTCCGCGCGCTAGAGATAAAAAGGTCCTCGGCCCCTGTGTAGAGTGTTGCCATTGCTCGCTTTTAAACCGCTGAGTTTGTTAATCAAACATTCGTTTAAGGTTTACAAATTATGAAATCGATCATAAAACAAATTCCAAATTTCAAATTTGGTCTTCCACATGCCCATATTCGTAGGAGGATTACGTCATTCAAAACTGGATGGCTTTAGGTAATGTTATTTTATTACAATGCGAGAAACATACATACATTTATGCAGATTCTTCATTATTTAATTTCTTTAAATATAATACAGGGCGATAGTATTTGGTGGCAACGATTTGAAAAGTGATGCAGCGTTTTAAAGTTTTCAACGCAAAACGAAAACACTAGTCCTTCAGGGACAAAGCCCCTTTGGACTAAAAAATTAATAATCTGTAAAAGTTTAAAGTTAAAACCCTTTAAATCATGAATTCACAATTAAAACGAGCTAAAATTTGCGCTATTATCCACTTTATAGGCCTAAAGAACCATGAGCTTATAAGCCTACTGCAATAAAAAATATCTTGCACTTTAACTATAACAGAAAATCCGCAAGGAGATTTTAGCAAAAATGACTGGTAACTTAACTGGGTACCCAGAGAACTACCAAAAGGATTAACCGTATTTACCGGCTTATAAGACACACTTTTCTTTCTTTGCAAATAGGTCTGAAAAATGGGGTGTGTCTTATACGTCGATACTCAGTTTTGATTAACTTCATTTCTGGAAATATCCTCTATTTGGAGTCATGCGATTTTTTTCTTGTTTCCTTGCAGAGTGTGGGAATATTACAATTGCGTTCAGTGAATGCGCATGCGCTGACATCGACGATCACACTGGATGGTACAGAGAACAATTTGTTGTATAAGGACTCAGATGCTGATTTAGAAGAGGATTCAAGTGACGACTTTTCATTTAGCTCTGGAGATGAGTGTCTGGGTTTTAATGAGAAAGATTAAAAAGTGTTCTTCCCCCAGATAGATTGAGTATTTGAAGAAAGTATTGCATTGTATTATTTGCATTACTTTATACTTAAAATACTGTAAATTCATTATAATGACCAGCAATACAGTTTTATCCTTCAAAAATGTGCATAATAAAAAGGGGTGCGTCTTATAGCCTGGTGCTTGTTATTCGCTCGCAAATACGGTAATTTGTCCTCAAGAATAAATATGAATAAATCAAATACAATACGTTATGCAAAACATCGCTGCTTATTTGTTAATAAGTATGTTCATGGCAAAATCAAACTTCTTTAAGTTTTTTGATAAGCTAATATATATAGGTGTTACGGTGAAACACCGAAATCTGGAGAATGTCGACTTTCACCGATGAATGTTAACATTCACATAGTCGATTGGTGTATGTCCGAAATATTTTCCAAATACTCTTATTTCTGACTTACGCCGGTGAATGCCGACGTTCACCATGTACTAATGGTGAATGTTGAACATATAAGAATATTATATTTCCTTCTCCGCAATTCCTTCGCGAAAAAACGCACTTGAGACTCAGAATAAGAACTTAAGAATATAAGAACTTAAAACACAGTACATTCAAAATGAGAAAGGGAAATAATAGAAGTTATAAACTTACCAAATTATGTGATTCGAACCTTATTTATTGCAACAACTTAAACTATTATGACACTTTGAAATGCACAAGAGGTCCTTGCTTTTATAACGGCATTTATTTGTGGAACACTTTCTTTTGGAATGGCAGCGTGTACATATACTCCTCTCTTTTCGACCTACACCACAGCATATCTGTGATTGTCGATATACACCGGTGAGGGTCCGAATGTACAAGAATGTAAAGAAATATTCGATCTTTCACCGACGTATTTGGTGAATGTTGATATTCCCCGGTGAAAGTCGGCATTCTCCAATTTCGGTCTTTCACGGTAACATAGGCATTAGATAACGAAACTGAAACTCTTTAGAGTGGGTACTTCCAACTGGGAAGCTTCAACGGTTTCGAATTTTATAGTTGAATAATTCATGCATTAAAAGGTCAGACCACAAGGAAAGCAATCAAGTTTAGATTTATTAGGAAAATAAAACAGAAAGCATTTCAAATACTTACCTTAACACCATCAACGTTTGTAATTTCACGTTCTTTAAAATCGCAAACCATAAAAGCAACCAAATACGTGCTCATTTTAACGGTTTTGAGAAAAGATGTGATAGAAAATTCTTCAGAATATGGAGCAGTTTGCAAGGCTTCAGAATTAAAATAAGCTTTATAATTTTTATCATGCACTATCACGAGTTGAAAAGTAGCTTTCATAGCAGGTTCATCGAAACAAGGAAAAGCTGTTCGTGCTGCAGTAGGTTCAAAATTTGTTGTTGCAAGATACCTACAAAAAGGCACAATTTATAAAGTAAATGAAAACTCAACAAAGGCATAATAAAAAACAAATGTTTTTACACATTAAACATCAGAACTCTGAATAAAAAAGTTTGAGTTATGTACGAAAATGCAATGTTAGTTTATTTAGTTAACTATGCCAGAGCACGAGCTGGACTAATCTGTCAGAGGAAAGGAATACTTTATAGAGGACTTCCTCGAACTAATTCGCATTACCAATGGATAGAAAAATCAAAAACCACTTAACCACTTGACCTCTGATGGCATAAAAGCAGAAAGAAAGCACTTATAACTGAAACTGCAATAACGAGACAGACCTTTTTTTTGTCTTGGGCATAATTCTATAATTTAAAGATGAGGAAATAAATTTACTAAAATAAATAAGAATAAAATAATTAAGATTAAACTTTTCTGCGCGCACTTAAATATGATGCTGCACATTAATTACGAAAATCATACTACGTAATTGACTGGAGAGAAAGCTTTCTGAATATTCTTATAAAATACTGTTTTTCATTTAAATATAAATTTTTTATATGAAGTATTTTCGGAATTATTTTCTTCTTATGCATTAACTGATGTTGTACGTAATATAACATTTTGGTCATATGTCCTCCTACATGAGCATGAGCCGTAGCAATTTTATTACGTTCATGTGAAGCAATTACAATTTTGTTCTTTCCTGATTGTTCAAGGTGATGGTTGCGCGTAAGTCTTTTGCAAATCTTAGTATGCTATTCTACAGAAATCATACTACTATCTTAGTACACTATAGCACTATTCACACTACTTCTTCTATGAGTTGGTATCTAAATTCCGTACAGTTAAATAGATAATACAGCTGATATGAGCCCGGTAATGCCTATGGAGAATGTATGTTTAAAGATTGGTGATTATTTACAGACCTCCATTTTAATTGAGCCAAAGACAAAGGTAAAATAAACACTTTCATCACTTTAAAATTAAACAGAAATATTAAACATAAATTAATTTTTTGGCATAAAATTAAAAAAAAAACATATTTAGTGCAAAATATATCCAGGAATTTAACATAATTTGCTAAATTCTCCTGTGCTACTTTTGTGAAATAAAAGAAATTGCTCAACTATAAACTAAGTTTAAAGATTACGATATTGTATCGAGTCCGTAATTCTATTCTTTTTACTTCCCTGTTACATGTCCACGAGGTGTCTTTTCGTACAAAATCGACGATGCTCTACAATTTTGTAATTCACTTTTTCTTCCCATCTCACATCGTTTTCGAGATAGGGACGCTAACTGCGCTGTTTTCCACCAACAAAAAAAAGCTCTGAAAGTTATCTCATGTAGTAGCGCATAGCCATTTTACTATATACCTGGACACCACTTTTATGACTATATCTGCAGCCGTTGTTCGGCAGTTAAACGGTTGGTGGTTTAACTGCCGAACAACTTTAGTGGGCATCCTGTTTATATATATATGTATTATTGGAGGACTTTCTGAGGCAGGTTGTCTCGTATGCATGTCACACACGGGAACAAAAGTACAAAAATCAACCATACAGCAAGTTCTTTTGTCTGGATTCGAATTTGGGTCGTGCTACTAGTATTTAGGAGTCTCTTACTACCCGGCCACTGTGGGACTACTTAATGTTTGGTTTAAAATGCAAATGAATTTCCTTCACAGCTTTCCTAATTTAAAACTGAAGAAACGTACTGTTAGTAAATCAGTAATAATCTTCGAAATAGTCTAAGAATGAAAGAAGAATTGTAAATTCAAGAAGGAAGCCAAAACGAGATGAAGTCAAAAGTTGATAGTGGTATAGGAAAATGAGAGAAGGGAAGAAATACTAGAATAAATATGGTATACATTTTTATAAAATGTTTTAATTTCTTAAATAAATAAATATACCATACCTTTTTTGGCCATCTGATGTCGTATAGGAACTTAAGTAAAACCCCTCCATATTTTCTTCCAGTTCTTTTTGAAACTCAATCCAAAGTTTATATTTCAAGTTTGGCAGGAAATTTCCATCGATCTTTATATACAACTGCTCATATTTTGGATATTCTAGATGCTGAAGAACAGGTATTTCCCTTATATCATTTTCAAAGACTGAAATGCGTGACAAATTAAGTTCTTTTGAGTGCAAAACAATAAAATTTGTTGGTTCTGTAACTTGAAAAGTTATATTCACACTTCCAACATTTTCAAATGTTTTTAAGTTAGGAAACATAAATAATTCATAGTGCAGTGGTAGTATAAAAGAAGGCAGGAATATATTATTCCATGGAAATAGTTCTCCAGTTTTAGCTTTGGGTTCTCCTTCTGCACGTTCTTTTGCAAGTAAGTCTCGAGCACTGCATTCATATTCTGTTAGATCAAATTTTGCAGAGCAACCTGCAACTGGTGCAGCGAAAGATGTTAATGTGGTGATAAAAAATAAAACGGCTAATATAATAGGGACTTCTTGCTTTGAGCATATTATTCTTCCAGTTTTCACAGTAGTATTAGGAATATACGAAACATGTCTTCCTTCATTTTTGCCTAGAATTAGATAAACATTTGGTAAAATCGTTTTTAATGCAAGATATATAGCTAAGCAATAAAAAAAATAATTAAGATATAAAAATATATACAGTATTCGTGTAATAATAGTAAGAATTATCGTTGATATCATTAATCGAAAGTTCAATAATAGAATGTACTTTATGTGTTTCCTTTAGAATAAGAATTTTGTAAGCAATTATATATTCATTTAAATAATAAATGCAAATTGAATCAAATTTTTAAAAGTTCTTTATTTACAAGGATTATTGTTACACCGTTGAAAAATGTAACGATAACCATGTGGAGATTTATATTTATTTTTAACTAAAAAATTAAATTTTAATTTTAAGCTTTCCTATAAGCCTTCATTTCCCTAATTGTCAATGCCAGAATATTTTGGTAACGCGCGTAAAGGAATGCAAAATCTATCTTACGAAGAAAGAGTTTAAAAACGAGGTTCAGTAGGAAAGTTAGAGAGAGTTAGGCTATTGTCGTTACCTCCGTTGAGTGAGCTTGTACTCCCAGAGTTATTGCTGGTTCGCGTGGCTTAATTGCATTTACTTGCTGCGACTAGTTTCGACGCGGGCGTAAGAAGCAGGAATACCTAAGCCCTGTAGCTTAGTTCTACTACTTGTGCATATCTTCGAATTTTTAGTTTAGTTCTGTGATTTCAGTTACCGCCCAAGAAAGGCGTAGTGTGTTCGCGTCGAGTTGACGGATTGTAAATTTTAAAGAGTTAATAAAGGGGTACTAACCCTTCTCCTGTGCAGTTACTACTCTTACAGTTCTCACTTAGAAGTTAGTCGGCATTTGGTGATGAACCCTACAACCAAAAGCTGAGAAAATAATTTTAAAGTTTTTTCATTCATTGGAATAAAAATTTTTAATTTCTTTAAATCGGTTAAAAATTATTATCGCATTACGTCTGTAAATCATTCACTATTACGATTTCTTTGTAGTAACATTAGGATTTTCAAAGCATGAAAAAAAGTGAAAAATTGATTATTCCTTCTTTGAAATTCGAGCCAAGGATCTTCGAATCACTAATCAGATGTACTATCTTTTATAACACACAGGCATACAAAGCGGGATTAACTATACATTCACTGTTATGTTTTAATTTATGATTCGAAGATTATACAATCGCCGATGAAAACAAAACATTTGGAAAAGTGCGCACTAAATCCATTTATTGTACCACTGCGGTTACTAGAACGTACATTGTTCAAAGGTGTTGATAAGACGAATTGCTTCCCCAAATAAAATTTGTCTTGGAAATTGATAAGATGCATTTTTTTTTTTATCTTGGATATTTTGAGGAAATCGAATACACTTCAAATGATGCTGAAATTAGTTTCTTCACATATCTGTCTCAGTTAGCATCTCTGTGGAGATCTGTGTTATTTAATAAACCTCATAATAAACTGCACAGTTGCTTTTAATAAGTAATTATGCACTTCGAAGAAGATTGCAATTTCTTTTTGGAAACGCGTTCTTTAATTTTGTTTGAAAAAAAAGTAGAATCGCGCTTTCTGTAATTTTATGTTAACTATATGTTTATTCTATTTACATTATTTCTATATTTTTATATTTCTAATATGCCCTATCCTTATATTATATTAAAAAAGTAGTATTTTTTATAAATAAAAAAGATAGCTTTTTAAAATATTACTTGTTTAGTATATTATCATTAGCGTTTTAAAACAATATTTCTGTTAATCAAAGAGAAAAATGCAAAGAACGCACTTCATGTTTTTATATCATTTTGGAAGGCGATACATGTATATATGCCACCTCATTTTTCATAAAAACTATAAAAATTTCATGTCACTGTCATTTTATGCTGCATTTTTCTGTTGAGAATGTGCAGCAAATAAAAGATCAAAAATTGAGTTCTTAACTATAAATACGTTTCAAACTTTTTTATGCATTGAACTAATTTGCATACTGTCAAAATATTCCAAAGAAAAGTTTAATTTTTAAAAATAACCATATAATTGTTTTTGGTTGAGTAGTGTTATACGATAGGGAACTTGAATATAATCCTAATTAAAACACACTATTCTGATAAATCTTATGGCTATTAAATTTAAATTTTAACATGAAGTACTCTTGCGAGATATATGTAAGAGATGTAAATACAAACAAGTTCAAAAAATGAGAGAAAATTTATACCATACTTAGTTTTACAGTGATTTAATAATTGCAATGGAAAGGTATCTGACTTTTTTAAATTTTAGATAACTCTAAAGTTTTAATAAAATGAAAGGACATTATTTTCGCCAATTAGAATGAATACCAAATTTCTACATGTAAGAATGGTAACAGAGTATTTTAATACATTTTAAAATTTTCCATTAAAATATTCAATCACTGACTTTTCAGAAAACGCAAATTTACGATTTTCTTCTGTTAAAATAAATATGTAAACAGAAGCTTAAAGTAATATTTTGTTACTTATAACTGAAGTCTTAAATTTTTCTGCTTAAAGAAGACATCAGCATTTATAAAATAAATTCGACATTGTTATTAAAATGAGCCCACAAGCGGCCGAGCGGTAACATCGCTGAACACTGGAAGTTCGCTGAACACTGGTTTCTTGAATAATTTGTTTCCAGTATGATACTGCGTTCGTGTCGTACTGCGACAAGAAAAATCAAAGGATGCAGTTATTGTCGAAAATGCACTTCGCAGCTTCGACTGATGAATCATCTGAGCCGAAGAAAAAACATTGAAACAATAATATTTTTGGGTAATAAGTCGATCGTGATCGATTGGTGGACCACCAAGACATTTTGGGGTGACCAACCTTTAATAAGATTTAAGGCTCGCATACTAAAAGAAAAATATTTATGGAACACCGATGCCAGCTAGACTGGAGAATCAGCTTTTCACAATGGATGCGACTGTGTTTACTTAATTATTTGATGAATGTGTACATGGTACCTTCATTAGAAGCACACGATGACGCTTGAGTATATACGTCGGTTACAGATTCATCGGTTTATTGTAGTAAAAATGGTAATCTGCAATATTTTAAAAGAGGGTTTCAAGGTCGGAAACAAGTGTTAAGAAAAGAAAAACATACAATTTTAACACAGAATGGGAAGAACAGTTTTTCTTTATAATGGTGAATTTATAAGGCATTTTAGAAGCATGCATGAAAGTTTTGATACAGATTTTCCATTAAAAGCGAATTGCGTAAACAAAAGTTAAAAGAATTTAAATCGAAATTAATAGGGGACACCTATCATTTATTTTATTTAATCCAATACTATATCTAAGGCTGCAACAGTTGCATCTTTTCGTGTGAGTCATGCGTTAGCAAAACATAAGAAAAATATAGCAGATAAAGAAATGATTAAAAAAAAAAAAAAAAAAAAAACTTTTCTGGACGCTAGCGATTCATTACTTGATTCATTTAAGAACAAAAATAAATGAATTTCGCAATTAAAGAACGCAATTAAATTTAGCGTAGAACTGTCACGCGCCATATGAAAATGATGAATTCTGATCTGGCCGATCAGCTGACCTATATTACAACTGTATTTGCTTTTCCTTGCAGTTTGACAAATCTACGGACATGGTTGATATTTCTTAACTTCGCATTTATAAGAATGGTTTTTAACGATATGATCGTAAAAGGAGAATTATTAACAATATTACCTCTAAAGAAGAAAACACGAAGTGAAGATGCTTATTGCGCCTTCAAAAAATACATAGAGGCGGAAAAAATTCTAATTTATAAAGTTGTATCAATGACAACAAAAATCAATGCATTTTTGGCTATGTGTATCAGAGATGCTGACTTAACCGCATTTCCTTTCTTATCATTGCATTATTCACCAACAGGCCTTCTGTTGTAACATTCTAAACATGCGTCGTGTTATGGGAATTTGCATAAAAATTATGAAGATTCGAGGAAAACGTCTTCAGAGAAGAATGTTTCCGACCCAACTAGAAGAAAACGAATTTAATTACGGGGGAATTGTTATATCATGCAGATGTTTGTTGGCTAAGTCGCATAAGTCGGAATATATTTTTACAAAGATTTAGGGACTTGCTATAAGAGGTAAAAGATTTTTTCGAATCAAATGATAAAGCACACGGTTGAACTTGGCGATGACGTTTGGTTGATGATGATGAATTTAGTTTTTGTTGTTGAAATAACAAGACAACTTAATAAACTGAACTTACATTTGCAAGGGGAAAGATTCAAACAATAGTAGAATTGATTGGATTTCTTAATACTTTCAAAAACAAATTAAAGCTAATATCTTCGAAGTTGATGAAGAATGAATTTAAAAATTTCAAAAATATTTTCGACGGGTTGTTCAAAAACGGAGATACATTAAACAAAGAGAAATATTATGATGAAATAATAAAACTTCCCTCTGAATTTGAGAGACGTTTTTCAAGAATTTTCTTGACTAGAACCAATTGTTACATTCATGTGCTACCCATTTGGCAATGTTGATGTAGAAAAAAATAACTGAAAATATAAATTATATATTCTCTTTAGCTCTTGGGGGAAACGTCGTCGTGCTATGCGCCGAACGCGCTGACCACTACACTACGAAGGCACGCTAAGAAGGTGGGAGAAATACCTTGTAAACTCAACTATCAGTCTTGCTGAATGAGAAGATGGGTTATCATGGTGGAGCATGAGTCTTTCAACATTCACCGCTTGAAGAGTTTCTGGAGGACACTTAGTAGTAGGCCATCTGGCAACGAAGCGGTGGACGTCCTTGCGAAACCTGCAGCCAATGACTCCAGTAGATTGGAAAACGCAGTAAGTGTTCCTCAGTCCTATTTTAAAAAAATCACGCTCAATAGCCTTTTACAAGAATGGCAGAAAAGATGAGAAAGGGAAAGCACAAGGAGGAAAACCTACAAGTTCTTTCCGAAAGTTACATGCTCACTTAATACATACAGCGGAGCACAAACTGAATTCTACACTGGCGATGGTCCCTTCCCACATTATCTTAAGAGATTCGGCAAACGAGCATCAGAATTGTGTGAATGTGGTGCGGTAGGTGATACAGATCACTTCCTCTTCAACTGCCCACAAACCGATAAACTGCATTTAAAAATGCCAAGCAGTGAATACTGGCCGCAATGGGCGGAGAATACCTGCGGCAACAAGCAGACGAAAACTAAAATAGAGGAGGTAATCAGGCTATGCTCAGCAAGGTACTAAGAAATTCTCCCCCTCCCTTGAGAATTGTATCTTCGCAGTATAATTTTAATAGCAATTCAAAATACTACAACAACTGAAAATCAACACTAGAAAAATAGCTCACCCCGTACAATAGTAACAGGACTGCAAGAGCAAAAACTATTGTAATGTAAGCATATTACTACCCAATTTGTATGTAGTTGATAAAAATAATATCGTAAAACAGTTTAAATGATATTGAAAATCCAGTCAATGTGTAAATGAATTACAAGTTTACTTTGATTATCTCGGTAAAAGTATTGTAAATATGAATTCAGATAATGTTTAAATGTACACATAGCTGTCATGATTTTATGTAACTTGTACAAGACAATGTTTGTAATCAACATATCTATGCTTATACACAGGCCTTGTATGCCCACGTAATATTTATATTTATATTTTACACGGAGGAAATATTCCCTTCTGCCAGAATGACTATTAACACTGTAAGACCTTTACAACATAGTCAGGTCAGTGGCTATCTTATGCGGCGCTCAGTAGTATGCCATTCAGCTGTGACTATGTTCTGTCCTTCTAGCTTGATGGCTTTGACCGGTCCTATACTTTTGAAGAAAACGGCGTACATTTTGTTTTCATGGCACATTGCCTTTTCACCATTGACAGCGTGAAATCGTCTTCAGAGACCCATACTTTCTTGATGTGTTTAGATAAAAAAAATTGTATGCGCGTTTTATCACCAGTTACGATTTTAGAAATAACGCAGTGGCTACCATCTTTAAGTAATTTAAGGGTTTCTTTAATGATTCCCACACACTTCTCTTTTCGGTGCTCAGTTAAAATTACGGAGAACACAACGGCAAACTAGTTTTTTCATATGCAGTTCTTCATGAATAATTTTATGTATGGCGGCTGATCCAATATTCAGTTCCTTCTAAATCATTTGCTAGGTGCATCGCTTATTATAGATTAATAATTTTTGTAAGGCAGATATATTTTCTGGATTACTGCTGACAACGGAATCTTCATCCTGCAGAGAGTTGCGACTTCTGTGAAATTCTGTAAACTATTTAAATACATTAGCACGAGAAGGCCCTTCATTTCCAAATGCTAATTGTAGACGTTCAACGCATTCTTCTTGATTTAATCCTACTTTAAGATTATCGAAAATCATATCGCGATGATGCTCACGCGTCAACTCCATTTTTCCTTCTGCCTAAAATTTATTCTGCGCTAAACTACTTGCAACTGGGAAATAAAAAATCGTCTGCTAAATAATTTATATTTTCGAATCCAAGCGCTAATATTTTCTGCCACTTATCTTTTGCGCGTATCTTAAAAATTTCAGAGTGACCTCCATACCATGCATTTCACAATGTTTTTAAATTATGAAATAGGAATACATCTCTTCGAAAAGCACAAAAAACATATCCTTCAATCCAAAGCTTGTTTAAATGAGACATTTTGAAAGAAAAATTAATTTAAAAGTTGGAGATGATGTTCCTCATTTCAATTAATGAGATGTTGCTAGAAATGATTCATTCTATCATATTTGCTTGCTTTTAATTCTTTATCCAAATCTTTCTGAAAAATGCAAGCACCTTCTGTATTTCTACTAATGTTATCTTAAATCTGAATATCCTGCTATACATATTCTACTGGTATTATACTAACTTTGAATTATTTTCTTTTTAGGTGTTGGACTAAAATCTCTCACGGAAATGTTATAACTTTCAGTTGAAAGCATGGTTACCAGTTTTAAAGCTTCGAATTCTGGATCATAAATAGCCCTCTTTATATGTCACTCAGTATCAGCTGTAACCATTACAACATTTGAGAGACTATATGAAATATTTTATAAATGTATTATAATATTACAAATAAATAACTTTTAAATATGTGATTTGAGGTAGGAAAATTAGTTCCATTTTTCAGACAAATTAGGAAGTTTAAAAAGCGTTTCAAATATTTAATAGCACTCAGAGAAATTCCTGTACTTAATGAAGATAAGTATACAGTTCTGTGAATTTTATATGCAAATGATTTTTATAGACAATAAAAATAAAAATTGCAAATTCACGAATAAAGTAAGAGATTTGCCTTGCAGGAATGGTAGCATCAAAATGGTATACTAAGATTTTTATAGTATGTAGGTGATAAGCAAAAAATGTTCAGATGGAGTAGCTTATATTTTTATGCTTTTAAACGTTTAAATGAAATTGTCGAAATTGGATTTGTTTATTTTGACGAACCTAATATTTATTTCAAGAACCATTTTTAATTGAATTTTAACAAAGTGCGAGAAGAAATACATCTCAACACTGTGCATAGAATGAAGAGGGAAAGTTACTGTTAGTAAAGATTTTAGAAATCAAGTTTTGAATTAAATTGATCAGTGGAAATAAAATGAATCTGTCGACAGTTTTATGCAGGCATTACACCAACAGGTCTTTTGGAAAGTAAAAGTGAATTAGTATAAGAATACTAAATGGAAATATCTGAAAGAAATACTAAATAAATTTCTTAGTAACTCTTAACTTCGCTATTTTAGTCTCAAAAGATAATAATAGGCTACTTACTCCGTTTGAGTCTTTTGTAAGGTTTATCAGACATCATAATTGTTTTCTTCAGATTCTTTCGAAATTGTCTACCAGAAGTTCCGTTTCTAGAAATAAGGGAGAAAGTAAGTCAAGTTTAAGAGTATTTAAGCCTTCTGGCATTTAATGTAAACAGATGTTCGTTGACGTATCATATTCAACTTCGCCACCTGTTGTTTCATCGAATTGACATTAGTTCTGATACACAGGAGCTATAGATTTTAATATACGTTGCCAGAATTCGTATCATCATAAATAGTATTATCATAAATAGTTCTATTTTTTAAATTGCAATATTTGCAATGATGATATTTATAATGTGCTTTTGAATTTAATTTCAAAATTTATGTTTTTAAGTTATGAAAACGATTCGAAATATGAATGAGAAATAATAAACATTTTGCTCATTTTTATTAATGGCTTGTTTATACATTGCTACGCATTATTTTCTAACTATTCTGACAAAAATTAATATTTTAGTTTAATATTTTAATTTTTTGTTTCTTATCAGCTAACAAACAAAAATTCAGAGATGGTTTAGGGTAACGATTTTCGCTTAGTTTTCCCTCTTGCTTTTAATGTATGTTTGCTGACTTTTTATGTAAAGTGTGAGAAGACCAATTTCTATCAAATAAATCGAAAGTTTCATGTTTTCAATTACTATGTTAATTGCCATTTTATGTAGTTCATCTTTGGACTGAAACATAATAAAATACATAGCATAATTATAAGGATTTTACAGTTATCACTCAACTACGCCCTTTGAAAGTAAAATTGCCGTTTCTCGGATTTAATTTTAGTGTTTGATCAGTTCATGCAAACAGTTTATTACAAACATATCCATCCATTTAAAAAAAAAAAAAAACCCGGCTTCTGTCTGTCTCCCCTCACAATATTTACGCAGGGACACAAAACTTGAGAAATTTGATTTTTGAAGATAAACGCTGAAACAATTTTCTGTTTTATTTCACCTGATTCATGAACTATAGTGTTATTTTTAAGCAAAATGCTAATGTCTAGTTAATTAAACTTCTTTGCCACTGAAAGAAATAAATTGTCGAGAAGAAAAGTTTCCAAGTTAATTTTTACTCATTTTTAAGAAAGTAATTCAGGCTACAGTACCAAAAGGGCTGACACTCACGTGTTTAAATATTGTGAAGTAATAGTTACAACAGAAACGTCCAATACGAAATTTCCAATTCAGACTGTTTTCACCTGAAAGTTTACTAGTGTCATTATAACTTACACAGTAATCTATTTTAAAAAAATTCCAAAAATACAGATAGTGCAACAAACTACCATTAACTCACGATCGATGCTTGACCCCGAGTATCTTAGAAGCAAGACTTATGTTTCGGCACGTCATCATAGTAATTAATTTCACAAAAGTAATACCAGTGTTAGCAAGTAGTTCAGCGATCAAAATAACCTAAATTTAATTATTTTAAAAGCATACATATATTCTTGATAGCTCCATATCACAAGAGGAGCATAAAGATACACTATGCATGTACTGAGCTTCAAAAATTGCTGCTTAAAAAAAACAAATTAATAGTTCTTGAAATTTTCCCTCATATTGTTTTCACGTTATGAAAACGTTAAATATATTTAGCCTCTAATTTGAATAGTATGTAATCTTGGAGTACGAGCATCACGTTTTGCGGTATGACTCTTTTTTCAAACCTGGCGAGAAATATCATGCATGTTTTGCTGCTTTGTTTATTTTCAGAGAGAATGCCATGCATATTTTATTTAAAAATAAAAGTATTAATCTTTTTTTGTATAAATGATTCTTTATTTTAAAATTGTTTCCAAAAATTACAATTTTATTTACTACTAGCACCTAAGCTGCCAGCCTTCGTCTGGCTTTTAAATGTACCGTAAAAATGCCCTGCCAAACGATAAATTTAAAAACTGCACAGAATTTTACTCTGCAGAAAACTTCCGAAAAAAAAACAAATTCTTAAAAAAAGTATATTACATATAAAAAATTAACCAACTTTCCTCTGAAGAAAAAATTATGCAAAACTTTTCAATATCTTACAAACAGTGAAATAAGCTAAAAAAAAAAAAAAAAAAAAAAAAAAAAAAAAAACCATGAAAGAAACTCAAAAAACAAAAAATTACGGGCAGAATTTTACTCTGCAGAACAACTTTATCCAAAAGAAAAAAAAATCAATAAAAATGTATTATATATATAAAAAGACTGATGTGTGCACCACATGAATTCCTTGTACGGAATATAATATATGATACGCATTTTTTTTCTTAAATTTCATTTAAATTGATTAGATTAAATTAAATCTACTTCGTCGACAGCGCATAAACCACAATAGAATAAATGCACTCTTTAAAATTCACTATATTTGTTTACTATAAGGACACTCTGCATGCACAAAACTTATATCATTTGAAGAATTATCGTTGCCACATGTTCTATTCAAATATTATAATAAAGCTGAAATGATGTATGAAGGAAATTAAGCAAACAAAACAGAAAAGAACCAGTTTTTCACAGACGATTTAGTATTTCTCATTCAATTAATTCAGTTCTCACTTCGCGACAAGGCAAAAATACATAAAAACTCAAAATATCTGCATTAAAAATTACGAATTAAATCTCAAACACTTATTTCCTCGAAAAAATTCCAGTAAGGATTAAGCATGATTTAATTCACAATAATAAATGAAGGCGTTATTTTTGTGTTGCGAAGCTTAGTTTCTCTAGATTGGCAACAAATCTACAATTCTGCTGTTTCAAATGTAAACAAATATGTCCGCCATGTTATTTAAAACTTAACCGCACTTAAACAGCTTTTAAATTGTTGATAATTGTACAAATATTGCTTCCAGAATTACGAAAGGCATAAAAACCTTAATCGGAAGATAAAAACAACATAATTCAATCATTTTTAATGCAAAAAATGTACAATTTACAAACATATAAGAGTAAAGAAACTGAGATCACTGAGCCGGGTAACAGAGTGGATATATATATAAATATATTTATATACGTTTGGTTCGGCCGATTGCAACCAAAATACGAGGTGCACATTTACATGTTATAGCAGTCCTATATACAAAATTTCAACGTTCTGAGGCTACTCGTTTTTGAGTTATGCGAAATACGTACGTACGTACATACGTTCGTACAGACGCCACGAAAAATTCTCTTCAGAATTAGTTTTAAAGCAGTTTTATAATTTTTTTGGAGGAAACGAGTCTTTTATTGTGTCCTTACGTACAGATATCACGCAAAAACATAGTTAAATTGCATTCGATAGCGGTCAGAATGGATATTTTCGTTGAAATATGTTGCCTGAAACTTTTCGCGATTACAATACTTCCTTTTTACTTCGTACAAGGAAGTAAAAATGACATTGAAATATGCCAATCTCTTAAAAACAGTGACATAAGAAATACGATGAAAATTTGTTGCCAAACCCATATTTCTAAAAGAATGAAACTATTCAAAATGATAAAAATCTATCAACAACAATAAGAAAGGAAAATTGTTGCCAAAATCACATTTTTAAAGATGTGAGATGTAAGAAGTGTACTCGGAAACTTCATTTAAAAATTTTTTAAAAAATAGGAAATATTATCATTTTTCCAAAATTCTTTTTGTAAAAGCAGTCGCAAGGATGAAAGTTTAACGTGTCCAAAAACCAAAGAAAAATAAACTGTACATTTTTAAAATAAACGTTTTTAGAAAAAATACCGTTGAAAGGTGTTAAGCTCACTTTGTTAAATAAATTCGTATTTAATCGATTTATGGAAACACGAAATTTATTTTAAGTTCGTAAAATAGTTAAGTGCCTACGTTTCATGACGATGTGAAAATGGAGTGTGTAGAGTAAAATCTCGCTTTCCTATAGCCCATTATGTCTCAAAATGACGCGATTTCGTCACAAAACATAAAATTAAAAAAATTCGAATTCAAATTTCGAAAAATTCGAAGTGCACTGGCTCTTGTCTAGATGCACCTATGTACCAAATTTCGTAGCCGTGGGTCTATTAGCTTACGCACAGCGCGGACGAAAGACACACATACAGATCCACACACAGGCAGACTCTTTCTTTTATTATATGTAGAGATTTTCAAAAATTACAATTGTATTTAAAATTAAAATTTTATTTAATGAGACTCAATCATAACACCTGCGCATGAATTTTCCATGGAACGGTATAAAGTAAATTTCTCAATGAAATATTAAGCCATTTTTATTTTGCCTAAGCAAAGGGTGAGTGAACTTCTAACATAGAGTTTTACAAACCGTAAAGGGCAACTGGGGATTACGTTACCCAGTCGCCAAAATGAAGAATCATCATCCACCACCTTTTAGTTCGGGCACCACTGTAGAGACAGTAGGTTATCTTGAAGCAGGAGACGTGAAAAATGAGTAGTGCCTTCGACGGGACCCGAACCTGCACCTTTCCAATGCGCGTGTGTGCTACAGTTACACCACAAAAGTATGCAAACACCCGGGAAGAAGATCTAAGTTACCTGAAAGCCGTTTTGACAAAAATAAAGGACGCTGGTTTGACCATTAAACCTATAAAATGTTAATTTGCTCAAGATAGAGAAAAATATCTAGAACATATTGTAGATCGGGGTATAAGAATGCCAAGTGACGTCAAAGTAAAAGCTATTCTTGATTTTCCCGTGCCATCCACAAAATGTCAAGTCATTTTTAGGATTAGCGGGATATTATAATCATTAAATTCCCATGTTCTCATCTATAGCAGCACCTTTAACCGAAACCTTGAAAGGAAACGTAAAGAAAGGGAAAATAAATTGTACAAAAGAGTGCACAAAGGCATTTGAAGAGCTAAAGAAAAAACTGTCTCAAAAGCCTATATATACTACATGCACCTGATTTCAATAAGGAAATTATTTTGCAAACTGATGCTTCAAACTCTGGTATGGGTGTCCTTTTAGCTCAGAAAGATGTACGAGACAATGAACATCCAGTATTATACCTCAGTAAGAAGTTTACAGAAACTGAAAAAAAGTACTCTACCACAGAAAAAGAATGCGCCGCCATAATATTCGCTGTAAAGAAACTGGAATGTTATTTAGACGGGCATACTAAATTCCTCATCATGACCGATCATAATCCCCTATTTTGACTCAAAAATAATGTGAGTCTAAATCCACGAGTTATGAGATGGGTACTAGTATTACAACTCTACAATTACACGGTCGTTCATCGAAGTGGCAAAAACCATAAAAATGTAGACGCATTAAGTCGTACTCCCTGGTCTGATTAAAGAATTTGTTTCCGTATATAGATAAAAAATCATTTTGTTCTTTCCTCTCTTCCTTACTGTATATTATTATGTTATATGTAGTATTTGAATTATGTTATAAGGTATTTCTCCCGCCCTCCTAGCGTGGCTTCATGGTGTAGTGGTCAGCCCACTGAGCCGGTATTTCAGAGGTCCTTGGTTCGATTCCCGACGAAAGCGTGGCTAGGTTTTCATCTTGCTTGCTTCCTAAATACATACTGTCTCTACAATGGCTCCCGAACTAAAAGGGTCGTGAATGATGAATCTCCACACCCAGGATTTGGCGATTGGTTCCTCTGAAAACCCCAGTCGCCCTTTAAAAGGGGGAGTATATAAGGTATTTCTTCCGCCCTCCTAGAATGCCTTCGTGGTGTAGTGGTCACGACACTGAGCCGGTATTTCAGAGTTTCGATTCCTGGCGAAGGCGTTGCTAAGTTTCATCTTGCCTGCTTCCTAAATGCCTAATGTCTCTACAATGTATTGTGTTGATATTCTGTTGTTTTGAAACAAAATTGTAAGTGAGGGAGCAGAGGTTGTAATGCTTTATTATTTAACAAATAACGACATTTATTATTGGAGTGGCAATGCTATGTTTGTATCATGCAACCGTTGCTCAGCAACGTAAGAAGTTGTTTAAAGAAGTTATTCTGAAAGTTTTACCAGCTAGTAGATGTATGAAAAATTAACTGAAAGATTGTATTCAAATTATTTATCTCCGTAAACTAAAAATAAAATTTATGTTTTACTGAGGAGATCATTTGTTATTTTGTTAAATACTGCAAAATTCGTAACCTTGCTTTTCATTATGTTCTTACAGTAACTACATCCTTCGATAAATTAAATTATTCACATAATAATACTGTATATTTTTGAACGATAAAATAAGTAAAAAAAAGACGAAAAATACTCGAGAAATATGGTATAGCTCATTGTTTTCTTTCACAGCAGAACACAGTAAGACAATGGTATATTACTGGAAAAGACTGAAATTTCATATACAAGTGGATTATCAATTAGCATATTCCTATTTTTAAAACATTTCCGTAATATGCTACTAAAATATATTTGAAATGTAAAACATCATTACTTAACCACCTTTGGAATAATCCATTGAAGTACTATATACACTTGCTTTAGCGTTCCTGCCTGTAGTTGAAATGTCGGGGAAATGTCTCCTTTTCTATCTATCGTAGATCGACTATGTTGTCGATGGATCGATGGAGAATGTTAATATCTTAGTCCCACCTTGTTAAGAAAGAACAGCCAAAAACTTCAGAGAGAGAGAGAGAAAGAGAGAATCCGAAGAGTAAGGTGATTTTGTTCTGACAGAAATCAGTCTATGAGTTCCTAATTTGCAAACTAGAAACTGACATCACGGTTTGACTGGCAACGTTATCTTAATGCTGAATACCATCCGGTTATTCACTTTTTTTAATCTTTCGTTTTCTTTTCACTTTTTCCCCAAACTTCCACGTAGCACTTACACGTAGTATGCAACATTAAAAGTGCACCTTTCAAGCCCGAGTTCATGACGAGCGATGCCCAACTTAACGAAAAAACTCAACATGGTTTTAACTTTTGATTTATTGTGTCGAACTGTCTTTGGTCTCCGGCAGTTTTGGAACTTGCATTTTCAAGAGTGGTCTTTCGTCTCCCCATCGAGAGCATAAGTCGAAATTCCGTCTCTGGCGATAATTTTGTTCATAAAAACGGAGTCTGTCAAAGACTTTTCTAAAAGGTTACTTAAAATTAGTTCTCTGCATTCTAGCTGATCATCCATAAAATCTGGCGGAACAAATTTCTACAGTATCCGAACTCTTTTTCAAAATGATGTGAATCGATCATGGAGATATCTAGTTCCAGAGCTGTCTTGCGTATTTCAACGTTCGTAGTATACTTGCTTCCTTACTTTTGTCACTATGTTTTCGCTTCGGCACATTGATGATATTCCAGAAAAGGGGGCATGTTTCAATGATTACTGACAATTCTTGAATCACTTGAACAACCTCAAACACCGTAGTCCTTTTCAAAACATGTAATCGCTAAAGCCTTTCCGTTATTTTGTTGGCACTTTTGCCCTTGCTTAAACGTAAATTTACTGTTTGTCCTTTGTTCAAAAAGTATTAGTGAGACAAACAGTCGAAAGATATTTTCATTCCCATCAAAACGACTACGTTGTTATAGATGTGATGTGACTTCACACGTTTGTCTTATGGAGAGTACTCTAATGCCCTGACTGAAATCTAATTCGAATATGCAAAGTTTCACGCACGTGAAAAGAAATTTTTTTAAGAACCTTTTGAACAATGGAGTATTCTTTTCGCTTGTTGGCGGATTCCAACCTAAGTTTTCCAATCTAAGTTAATTTCCAATCTAAGTTTTGTCTAAAATTACAATGCTGATTAATTTATGTCATGCGCATTGAGTAGCAAGACGTGCTTGTGTAATTCTATGCCAGGAATGAATGCTATCATATAAGATTTTCTACGAAAATTCTAATTATCATGAGACGATTTGCTACACTAGGAAGAGACATCTGCGACCAGAAGGTTAGGCGCATTCACAAATTTAACAAAATATGAAACCTGTTTTTATATGGCAGAGACATATAGCTATGCTTTAAGTTTTTCTAACTGCGCTTAAAAGATCGGGCTTCGGAGTGGACGTATAGAGAACAGACTTGATGTTCTTGGCGAAAAAATGTCATTCTAATATGTTATGGCTCTTTTACTCCTCAGATAAGCTGGTCCTTAGTTACGTTTTAAGTGTTTAGCAGAGGTACGATCAGATTGAGTTAAGGTGATCTCAAAGTATCTGGCTTGCAAATTTACGTTCTACTGCTGCACATAATTACTGAAACGAAGTGAGGTATTTCTAGTAGACATTGTAATAGCAAAACTGTTCTATCTGTAGCTAACCGTTATGCAATTATGCCCAGCATCTGCGGATAACAGCTGTTAGAGCCCAAAATGGCATTTTGTATTATACCTACTGGAAACAAGCAACCGATTTTAGCTGTAATAACGAGCGAAACTGGATATTACGATTAGAAATTGCATAAATTTGCAATTTTACACATAAATTATGTCATTTGTGAAATTAATATTCATTCTGCTCTTTTTATGCTCAAAAATTAAGATATGAATCTTTAATATTTTGTGTTGTATGACGTAAGACTGCTAGACTGATTAAGCAGATACTTTCTTAGTAGTCCGAAAAATACATGTCAGAAGATACCTATGATGTTGAAAGTTTTCTTGAAAAGTAAAAATGTTCGAAACAAATGTCAAATGCTCTCTATAAAAGGACACGTCTATCTTGTTTACGAAGCAAGATGATTGCCAAGTTGCAGCAATGACATTCAGCACGTGTGGAATATAATAGAATGCACATATGTCTGATTCAAAAGAATTTAATACATCTGAACTTTAAGAATATTTTTTCTTGGTTTTCCTACATGTAACGTGAAATGTGTAAAATAAATGGTAATATTTTTTTTGAAATAATACTTAGTATATTTGTATGTCTGTATATATAGATATGCAGATAAATCTGGATAAAGACATTTATAAATTAAAATAGTTGTTGTTGTTCAGTGAAGTATTCAGTGAAGTATGTAGAAGTTCAGTGAAGTCAGTTTAAACTACTAAAAAGTTAAATAGAACGTAATTCAAAGCGCAGAGAAAGCTAATCCGATCTCATAATTACAGCAGCTAAGTAAACAACAACAACTAAGTAAGCAACTGAACTGAGATGTTTCTCTCCGGCTTTTTAAAGCTTTTTAATCGGGCTCGAGAATGATCCGATAATTTCCGTTTTCTCGAGATTTCTGGAAAGCAAAATAGTAGAATTACGGTCACAGCTAACACAGTCGTCAGTTACATATATTCAGTTTAAATATAAATTACGAGATATCTATTTAATAAATGCGCGTGCTCCTGTATTTTTAATTTTTCGGCGTAGCTTTCTTTTAAAACTCGTCACGCGTTGTATTGCACAGGGAAATAAAACAATTTTAATTACAATCCTACTAAAAATAGCTAACTAAATACAAAATCTATAACAGTATGTGCACGAACATTCTCCTGAAATCAACTGTTCTTCCATCATAATATCAAGATATGATGTATCGAAGTTATATAGTATGTTTTACTTAACAATTATTTTACATGACATCGTCCCTACGACATGATATAATTTCATACGAATAAATAATTATCAGTTTTATTTAAAATATTTTTCTCATCAATAGAATTTTGATTATGCCGATCAACTGACGGTGATCGACCCGCTATCGAGGCCTTGACCTTCATTGAACCCGTTAAAATTTCATCAACCCTCAGGGAGTCAATACCAACTTGGCTCTGGCGATTGCAGTAAAAAAGGGAGGTGCAGCACTAGGTGTTATGGTAATCACTTAAAAGAATTACAAAGCTCTACGGCTAATTGTTTTTGAGTTACGCGAAATATATACATACATATATACGTACAGACAAATCACGAGAAAAGTTCCTTCTGACTCCTTTTTAAATTCATTTTAAAAACAGTTTTGGAAAAAACAGTCTTTTACTCTATCAATAGTCCATATGAATTCGGGAACAGTCAAAATGGATGTTTCCGTTGAAATATGACACTAGAAATGTTTCCCGATTACAATACTCCCTGTGCTTCCTACAAGGGAATTAAAAATAAGAAATGAGCAACCTGAAAACTTGAGAACAATGTGAGCCATCGATAAAAAAATTCATAATTTAAAAAAAAAAAAAAAAAAAAAAAAAAAAAAAAAAAAACACTTAAAGTCCCCCCCTTAAATTTTAAATTACGTCCAAAGCGGCGTTTTTTTAACGTTTTGTGTGTTACCTTTATTTATTAAATATCATGTTCTTCGCACTTAACCATAAATTTCAGTTCAATAGTAATGTCGCAAAATAATTTTAAAATGAGCCTACCTTTAGAATTTCCGATACACATACCCGCGCGCTGCAGATAAAAAGGTTCCCCCCCCCCTAGATTGTTGCCATCGCTCGCTTTCAAATCGTTGAGTTTGTTACTCAAAAATTCGTCAAAGCTTTACAAAATATGAAATCTATAATAAAACAAACTCCAAATTCGATTACGTCATTCAAAATTGATGGCTCTATGTACCCTTTTTTTCATCACAATGCGAGAAATATGAAGATTTATGCAGATGTTGCAGAAAGAGGCGTACATTTATGCAGATTTTTCATTATTTAATTTCTTCAAACATAATTCAGGACTCTAACATTAGGTGGCAACATTTTGAAAAGTGAAACGTACATTTATAGTGATTCACCGCAAAACGAAAAACAATAGTCCTTCAAGAACAAATCCCCTTTGCACTAAAAACTAAAAAAGTATGTAAAAAGTTGTTTTTTGAAATAACCATATTTACATTTTTATTCTCTTCTTAAATAGATAAAATATTTACTGTTGAAAATTCGTAAAGTCTTTACTGTTATATTTATAAAATTCGAAGTAACTCAAAATAAATTCATGTTTTAAAAGTTTCATCTGCTTCTATATCGTTTTGAACATAAATCGGTATAAACAAGAAAATATGATTAAAACGTGTAATACTGTTTGAAAAATTAAAACCAGAAATAAAGATACAGGCTGGCAATCTATACCATACTATTAAAATACTTACCATAATTCGATGTGATTTTGTATGCGAACGATAAAATAGAAAAAATCTGATGTGTACACCACATGACTTCCTTGTACGGAATATTAAATTATACGCATTTTTTTCTTGAATTTCATTTAAATTGACAGGATTGAATTAAATCTACTTCGTGGACAGCGCATAAACCACAATAGAATAAATGCACTCTTTAAAATTCACTATATTTGTTTACTATAACGACACTCTGAATGTACAAAATTTATATCATTTGAAGAATTATCGTTGCCACATGTTCTATTCAAATACTACAATAAAGCTAAAACGATGTAGGAAAGAAATTAAGTAAACAAAACAGAAAAGAAACAGTTTTTCACAGACGATTTAGTATTTCTCATTCCATTAATTCAATTCTCACTTCGCGAGAAGGCAAAAATACATAAAAACTCAAAATATCTATATTAAAAATTACGAAGTAAATTTTAAACACTTATTTCCTCGAAAAAATTTCAGAAAGGATTAAGCATGATTTAATTGGCAATAATAAACGAAGGTCTTATCTTTGTTGTTGCGAAGCTAAGTTTCTCTAGATTGGCAACAAATTCACTAATCTGCTGTTTCAAATGTAAAAATCAATGGTTGCCATAAAAAAAAGGCTTAGCGGAACTTAAACAACTTTAAAATTGTTGATAATTCTAAAAATATTGCATACAGATTTACTAAAGTCATAGAAACCTTAACCGGAAGATAAAAACAACATAATTCAATCATTTTTAAAGCAAAAAATGTACAATTTACAAACATATAAGAGTAAAGAAACTGAGATCACTGAGCCGGGTAACAGAGTGGATATATATATAAATATATTTATATACGTTTGGTGCGGCCGATTGCAACCAAAATACGAGGTGCACATCTACATGCTATAGCAGTCCTACAAATTTCAACGTTCTGAGGCTACTCGTTTTTGAGTTATGCGAGATACGTACATACGTACGTGTACGTACGTACACACGTTCGTACAGACGCCACGAAAAATTCTGTTCTGAATTAATTTTAAAGAAGTTTTATAATTTTTGTGAATGAAAAGAGTCTTTTATTCTGTCCTTACGTACAGATATCACGCAAAAACATCGTTAAATTGCATTCGATAGCGGTCAAAATGGATATTTTCGTTAAAATATGTTGCCTGAAACTTTTCACGATTACAATACTTCCTTTTTACTTCGTACAAGGAAGTAAAAATAGCCATAAATGTTGGAAACTGATCAGATATAGGGTAATATAATCCTATTTTATTTATAACACGCATGCGATAAAATAACTTTGGTTGCAAAATATTAAATTAAGGTAAAATGATTTAACATAATATGTTATGGTAAATGAACTGTTGTTAGAATACTAAAGATAAATGAAATATTTTGTTTATCGTCATTTGGCAACAACGCTCAGTTTATTGCTGAAGGGTTTTACCTTAAGAGCATATCTTCAAGAGGTTTTCTTTGTAAAATTTAAACAAATAGCTTTCTAAAAACTGTAGGCCATAGACTATCTCAAAGACAAATTTGCATTACATTTCAAAAATTAAAAAGAAACTGAGATTTCAGTTTTTAAATTACTTCCGATTTTCCAAATCGATATAAAACAAATTCCAAATTTCAAATTTGGATTTTCAGATGCCCATATTCGCAGTAGAATTACGTCACTCAAAGTTCGTTGGCTTTATGTTCGGTTGTTTTATCACAGTGCGAGAAATATACATACATTTATGAAGTTTTTTCATTATTTAATTTCTTCAAATATAATGCAAGACTCTAACATCTAGTGGCAACAGTTTGAACAGTGAAACGGACATTTATAGTGATTCAACGCAAAACGAAAACAATAGTCCTTCAGGGACAAAGCCCCTTTGGATTAATAATTGTGTGTGTGTGTGTGTGATTATGGCAAAGCCTCGAGGGCTATCTGCCTAAGAGGAGGGATGCCTTCGTGGAGGACTTTCTAAGGGAGACTGGCTCGTATACACGTTACACATGGGGAAAACCACGAAAACGCCCATGCAGCCAGCCCGTTCGCGGGACTCGAACCTCGGACCGAACTACCAGTGTTCAGCGACTAAACCGCTCGGCCGCTGGTGGGCTTGGATTAATAATTGAAAAAATATTCTTGCCAGTTACGTAACATATAAAGCTTAAAATATCTTTCTATAACTGCAACAAAGCTATTCATAAAAGTTAGCAAAGGAATTAATTATATTTTAATTTGAATGAATTTATTTTAATTTATATTAATCACGTGCATTATTAAGAAAATTAAATAAGTAATGAATGCATTCACTATTTTCAATCGCTTAAGCTTGTAAATGAACAACACATTCATTAAATTTGCAAGATATATAGGTCTAGCTAAAATACTTACGAGGATTAAATGCATTAAGAAATCTGTTGCATAATTATGAAAGATAAATTAAAGACCTTTTGGTTGCCTGTAAAGGTAACAGCTTTAAAGTGCCTGTTTGTTAGGCTGCGTGAGTGATAAATGCGCTAGCAGCCGAACGTAACATATCATGGCGAGAAAAATAGAATTACAGATATTTACAATTTCAAAATTTCTAACTCACCTTCTGATATCTTAATTAACGGCGATATTTCTTAGGTGTACATTTATACGTGAACTGCGTGACTTCCATCTATGATGAGGTTCTTGTCCAGGCTTTTGTTTCACACTTTACATTGCATAACAGATCTCCCCGTTTTTTCTTTAATATCCTTTTGCGCGACCCGGAAATCCGACTCCCTGATAACATGCCTGGTGCATATCCAGTACGATTTGTTGGAAATAACTGAGAAATTGCGATAATCCTGGCTGACTTCATATGTAGCTGCTTCCTTCCCAAGTTAATACGTAGCTCGTAGAAGAAATCAAAATAGGCTGCGATGGCTAATGGCCAACTGCTAATCAGTGTCAGAATTAAATATGCATACAAAGTATCTACACGTTTTTTGCGGATGCCAGTTTATTTTCCAATTTTTACTTATTAGGAAAATATTTTAACGTTAAGTATTTTAAGAATAATAAAACGTGCACATATAACGTACCACCTGAGAAGTTTTTTCCCTAATGTTTTGTTATGTTTTTCATACTGCTATTTCTTTCAGAAGGATTAGAAAATTAGTAGAAAAATCCGCTTAAAAAAGGAAGTGTTCCTAACATAAAACGTTAGGAAAATAAAAATGGTTATGCTTGTCATGTCTGTTGATCTTGTTGTTAGGTTAACTAAGAAAAATTCGCTTAAAAAAGGAAGTGTTCCTAACATAAAATGTTAGGAAAATAAATAGGGTTATCCTTGTTATGGCTGTGGATCTTTTTATTAGGTTAACTAATTATAACGGTGTATACTTCTCATCATGAATACTTTCAAAAAATTAATTGTAACACTTTGTAATTTCCTGATTTTCAGATACGGCGGGTTATACTTATTTTAAGCAAGTCAATTATAGAAGTCGGAGATACTTATACATCAACAACTTTCAAAAGTTTTACATGAGATCGAAAAAGAACACTTCAAAAATAATTTTCTTTCCATTGTTTTTTGTCTTGTCCATATAATTCATGGAGGAATGGTTGCCAGAGCCTCAAGGCGGTTAGACTTCTACTTCCACATGAATTTTGAGGTCCCTCGGGGGGGGGGAGTTGATCTGAGGGTCTGCTACGCCTCTCTCTTCCCATTAAACAAAACGAGAGGACTAAATTAATTTAATGAAAAATGATAAGAAAAGCGAATATTTTTCAGAAGTAATGAACAGCATTTATAAAAACTGAACGTTCACCTTTTTGCCGTACTGAATTTAAAAATTACATATTCAATCTATTATTATTATTGTTTTTAAAATAAACCTAGTACTCTGAAGTGTAGGCATTACAGAGCCTAAACTATTAACTTTACACACGCTAGCAATAGAGATGGGGCGTATTTTGAGTGGTAAAGCCATTTTAATGCATAACGCAGAATTTCTTCGTGCACTGATCTGCCTGATAAATGTATTTTATATGTGAGATACTTTATGCAGCCTTATTTTTTAAACTATGGTTTTGAAAACTCTGCGGACATATGGTGGTCCGAGAAGTAATAGTCAGAGACCAAAAGAAATATGGCAGATTAAAATTTGATTTGTTATTTAATTATTTTGAGAAAAGCATTACAAAAAAGGCATGCGAGTTAATAATTGAATGTTCGGCAAAATGTGCATCATACTAAATGTGCATCATACTAAACAAACTCGCAAAATTTAAGAACCGCTGTCGTGTAGCAATGCAAAAAACTTATTATTTTTTTATACTGATTGAAGAAATAATATCATTTATTAAAATGCGAGAGAAAGATAGGAAACATTTAATAGAATTGAAAAATTACGTAAATAAATTATATTTTACAGAGTTGTTAATAGATTTGTTTTATTTATTAAATATGCTTTTTTGACTAGAAATTAAATTGTA
Organism: Stegodyphus dumicola; assembly: GCF_044657685.1. Classification (NCBI taxonomy): domain Eukaryota; kingdom Metazoa; phylum Arthropoda; class Arachnida; order Araneae; family Eresidae; genus Stegodyphus; species Stegodyphus dumicola. Next base: position 46,725,301 of record NC_140779.1, read on the forward strand.
ATGTAAAACGAAAGCAAGTCATAAATGCGGATATGCAGAAATTGCGTTTAACATTGATCAGAAATTTTAAGTATATTAAATATTTTCTTACTTTACGTTTCCTTAAAATGTTTAGCATTTTGTAGTTTTGACGTATGAATACCATCGAGAACATGAACTTAGAAAGCTTCTCTTGACTTATAATATCCCTCTTATATAGATATACAGTTCATAGATTAATTTAGTAAAAAACACAGATTCAAAAGCAAAACGCTTCTCTTTCAGCTATCGGTTATTATGAAAATTTATTCACGAATTCTAATCTAGTACATAGACATCCTTTGATGACATCATCAAAAGGGCTGCCATGACACGTTATCTTCCTACCTGTTAGAAAAAGTTGTTCAGCATTTCCTCTACCTGTTGTTCTATTTCCTATTCCTTACGTTTATTGTAAACTGATAACATAGTTTTTCAGAAAGGTTCTAGCTCTGTTTAGTGTATGAAGGAGAATTTTAAAGCTGTAAACATGATAATACATAAAAGCATTAAAAGACTGTCAAAAAAGGAAAATAATAATAACTTCTAATTCAGAATACGAGTTCAATATTGCTTACTAGAAAGCCATATGACCTGTTTTTAAAATCTGTTACATAAACTAAACGAGAAATTTTGCTTTGTTTCAAATATTCTTAACTTTTCTTATGCACAAATGTGGAAAAAACGTTTGCCTTTCGTAAGAGTAATTTAGAATTGTACCAAAATATAAGTTTAAGGTATCGAATTAATTAATGGTTAAAATGGAAATTTTTTCAAGATTAAAATGAGATCATTCACTGGAAAAAACGTCTGCTTCAAAAATAGCAAAAGGAAGAAGAACGTTAACATTTCCAAGTACAAATAAGTTACTATTAAGTGCGCTCTTTACACACTGGCATCTTGTATTCGCTCGTCTGCATTTACATGCTCTGAAAAAAATCTGATGTGTACACCACATGTCTTCCTTGTATTGGAATATTAAATTATACGCATTTTTTCTTGCATTTCATTTAAACTTATTGGATTGAATTAAATCTACTTTGCCGACAGCGCATAAACCACAATAGAATAAATGCATTCTTTAAAATTCACTCTAGTATTTGTTTACCATAGCGACACTCTGGCGCTAGATTCACTTAACAGTATTAATAATTATATAACAGTTAACTTATATAATAATTTTATAACGGAAACTAAGTTAACTGTTATATAATTCAATAATTATATATCAGTTAACTTATATATTTCGTTCATATTATAACTCATAATGCACAAAAATTATATCATTTAAAGAATAGAATTATCTAATCGTTGCCACATGTTCTATTCAAATACTATAATAAAGCTAGAACGATGTATAAAAGAAATTAAGCAAAGAAAACAAAAAAGAAACAGTTTTTCACAGACGATTGAGTATTTCTCATTTAATTAATTCAGTTCTCACTTCGCGAGAAGGCAAAAATACATAAAAACTCAAAATATCTATATTAAAAATTACGAAGTAAATCTTAAACACTTATTTCCTCGAAGAAATTCCAGAAAGGATTAAGCATGATTTTATTCGCAATAATAAATGAAGGCGTTATTTTTGTGTTGCGAAGCTTAGTCTATCTAGATTGGCAACAAATCTACAATTCTGCTGTTTCAAACGTAAACAAATATGTCCGCCATGCTATTTAAAACTTAACGGCACTTAAACAGCTTTTAAATTGTTGATAATTGTACAAATATTGCTTCCAGAATTACGAAAGGCATAAAAAGCTTAACCGGAAGATAAAAACAACATAATTCAATCTTTTTAAAGCAAAAAATGTACAATTTACAAACATATAAGAGTAAAGAAACTGAGATCACTCAGCCGGGTAACAGAGTGGATATATATATAAATATATTTATATACGTTTGGTGCGGCCGATTGCAACCAAAATACGAGGTGCACATCTACATGTTATAGCAGTCCTATATACAAAATTTCAACGTTCTGAGGCTACTCGTTTTTGAGTTATGCGTACGCACGTACGTACATACGTTCGTACAGACGCCACGAAAAATTCTCTTCAGAATTAATTTTAAAGCAGTTTCATATTTTTTTTTTTTTTTTGAAGGAAAATAGTATTTTATTCTGTCCTTACGTACAGATATCACGCAAAAACATCGTTAAATTGCATTCGATAGCGGTCAAAATGGATATTTTCGTTGAAATATGCTGCCTGAAACTTTTCGCGATTACAATACTTCCTTTTTACTTCGTACAAGAAAGTAAAAACAGCGAGAAAAATAATTATTGGAGTTATCTATGATTAATTTCTGGTTTTCGGATGAAGCAAACTAGTAAATTACTTCAGATTGAAAAAATCTTTTCGATGCCCTGTTTAGATGAAAGTAGTATGGAGAGATGAATCCCAAAGATTCTCTCCAGAACTGAGTTCAAGCAACGCGCCCCTCTACCTCGTAATACAAAAGACATTCAGTCATTACCATAATTGACCGTTCCAGGTTTAGCTGGGTTTGAAGGCTAAAAAAATAATTACGCGTAAATATAAGCATAAATATATACATTTCCTTTATATTGAGTATTTTAGAATATTAACAGAAGTATATATATATTAATTTTTTAAACTGCATTCCGTTTTAAGCGGAATAAAATAATACTTTTTCATGTTAAGAATAACTTAAAGTCAGTGAGATGTTTTCACGATTTTTGTTAATTTCATTAGAACGAAATTTAAAGTAATCTTCTGATTTTATTCCGTTAACAATTAAAAAAATTAAAAAGTTAAGGTTTTTTTAGTATTATCAATATTAAAATCAGTTAATATTTCTTTCTTTTCTTCTCACAGATTCTTCTTTTGAAACATGATCTGAATGATCAGTAGCGTTTTAAGTTCACTGCAACAAGTCTCAAATTTGAAATCTTATTCACACTATAATTAATGCTTTTTTTAAATTTCTACTATTAGCTCACACTCTCCCTATATCTTGTTCAAATTTTCAATTCGTTAATAATCTTTACTAAAGTTCAAATGCATTTTTTTAAACTTATAGTGGATGACACTTGATGTTGATATAGTTTTTCACATATTAAAGTCAATTCCTACTTATTTATTCGTGTTTATCGGAAAAGATAGGCTATTACGATTTACTGATATATATCATCGCCTTCAATCATATTTTCACTGAGCGTAGTAAGTGTGCATCTATTCGGTTCAAGAACAGAAGCTCTCACAATGTTTGCCAACACCATTCCTAAACATTGAAATACATGTCATTGACCTAAGTAGGAATTGACATAAAAAATTGTTTATATTACTTGTTAAAATTTATTTCAATTTATGGTAACTTTTGCTTTAATAATTTAATATAGGGTGCCACTTTTAGAAACTCAAATCACTGTCTTTTAGATCCTACTAGACTAAAAAGCGAGTTATTGCTTTAGTCTGAAGCAAAGTCTTAAGAATGTTAAAATAACATTTTTATTGAACTCTTTAAATGCACAGAAGGCACTACTTGTGCTACAGAATATAGTTCTGCTACTTGCGGGTATTTAAAACAAAATAGGAATGAAAATTTAAATTCAAGTGACGTAGTCTGATACTGTACACAAACTAACCTACTTAAGCTCAATTAACAGCGCATATTTTAAACATCAGCTAGCAAAGTGGCTAAAGCCGGAATAACTTTGGCAAAGCTCGTAACCGTACGTAACTACAATGCGAGGCTACTGGTAGGTTTAAATCTAAAACATCCAAATCCTTGGCTTAAACAGACAACAACTAGTTTACATTTTGGTGACATGTACGGAAAGAAAAATTAGAAGTTCAGATCATAATAACTTGATTATTTGCGCTTTTGCAGCTGAGGGTGATGGTTCGGTAAAACCACTGAAACTAGTCCTGTGAAAATTTGAAAATATAACGCTGATTTTTGTTGTTATTATTAGTTCGGCGTGTTATTGTATCTTAATCATAATAACTGGTTAACTAACATAAAATACTACAGTGCTACTTAGTAATTCTAATTTGCATACAGTTTATTTTTTATGAAAGCTAGGAAGGAGGAAAAGAACTATTCTTATTTTAAAAATTTGCGACTGAGTTTGAAAATAATATAATTTTAGTTATTTTTATAGCTATGTTTTCGATGATATATTTGGGTGGATAGCTAAATATCACGAAACACATGAGTGCCATCTGACTAAGAGGATTGAAACCTTACTAGAGGATTTTCTAATGGAAACCAGATCTTATTTACGCTATACATGAGAAAAATAGCTTAAATACCTATGTAGACGGCATAGTAAGTTAGAACCGACAGCCACTCAAACTGTATTCGGTAATTTTATCAAACGGTTTTAGCAAGCTTTTTAGCTTTGCAAAATATTGTTAACCATAACTTTAATGAAGAGATGATAAAGTTATGATTAAAAATACTTGAAGAAATTTTTGCAAGTAATGCATAATAAAAATAGTTATCGTTCTTGGACAAATTTTCTAAAACTATTGAATATTGTAATGTAGGGTTCCTCTTTGTGTCTAAGATGAACGTCGAGGGAGCAAGTGAACTGTTTAGCTACGTATTGTTCAGTTCAAATAACTAAAGACGTAAGACTCAATAAGGGTGAAAGTAAGTTGTAAGTGGAAACAAGAATTGATATTAAAGGGACTTTAAAATTAAAATAACTGTTATAAAATTAAAATATACCTTACAGCAATAAAAAGAGAAAAATAGAAAATATACCATAAAAATAAGCCATTTAAAAGGCTCTCAATGTAACACACAATTAATGTAAACGAAAGTGCCACTTTCTCAGACTGTAAAAAAAGATAACGTAACTCGTTAGATCTTTATAAGACATCCACGTCTTCCAAGTATTAAGTTTCCCAGTACGTCCAAAACTGAGCAGTGTTATGTCTTTTGCTATAAAGACAGGAAACTTTTCTGAAAGATCCTGCCGAATTTTTCATGCGTGCCATGAATAAATAATTACTGACAGTGACACCCAGCCTTATAGTCTATCCATAGTTCTTCATTATCTTTTATCATGAAAAAAAAAGTTGGAGTTGCAATTGCAACTACACAACTGTCAATGTCTTTTATGTTGATCCTCGGATGTTTACAATATTATGATACCATGCACGAAATAGATAAGGAGCAATAGCTTGAAGCACATAAATTATCATCTGCCACTGACCTATTAAACTTGACCTAAAGGACCAATATGTGCTACCCTAAAGTATTACGGCAAGTTATAGCCTGTCACCAAATTAAGACTCTTGAAAAGACTAAACATTATTTTATTACCAGGAATCTAAAATTTATTAATTCCACAACTTGAAGTTGATGATGATTGATAATGTACAAAACAAGGTTGTGGTACTTGCTGCATACAGTTTCTTGACAATTACTTATGAGTATAATCTGGTTGACGCAACAAGACATCTGAATTAGTTCACAAGAGCAATTAAGTTGTTAATACCACATATGGTGTTACCACATCTAACGACGCATGAGGCCAAGAGAAACTTTTCATAGAAACAGGTTTCTCCTTCTCCTACCGTTGAAAGGATCCTAGCTGAAACTCGCAGTAGGCTATATCCCGCGTAGCTGCACGGACAATTTACGATCGAGATGAAATATCTTGTTACTTTGATACACATGTATGCATGCAGTGTTTCTACCACGAAAGAGCAGTACTTTCCTGTAGCCTGCGATACTTCCACAGTGGGAATCGCGCTGAAAGTAACATGATTAGATCCAAAACTCAGAAGTCAGCGAGTATGAAGAAAATTTTGAACTTGTGTTCTTTATATCTTTTCCGTGAAGTGTTTCTTTTGGCGTGCTGCTGATGATAGCTTGTAGATGTGACACCGGTTTCACAAATCTCACTGGAATGGTGCAAACACCACGGTGCCAGTGAGTTAGCCACTATTCCTCTCGAATGCGAGTTTTGTCTGGTCACAAGAATGTTCTTTGACTGATGTTACCTTAAAATTCCTAAAGCAAACCACAAAACACAAATATAAAATTAATTAAACTATGTGTGCTGCAACGGAAAAGTTGTTGCAAGGCAAGCAAAAAATTAATGTCGCCCATTCAGTTATATTTACGCTCAGAATTGCTCTTGAGTGTCACTGCTTACGCCATTTGCGTCACAATCACGTTCAGTAATGCACAATGTTAATGCATTCATTATCAATTAAGTGGCAATTCTTGTGGCATTGTTTAGCCAGTTTGTAAGAGACTTTTCTGAGCTGAACTGACTTCAACATATCATGCATTTTATTATTTTTCACGTACCTAGGTGCATTACAAATTTTCCGTAGAACAGTATTTTAAGTACTCTGTAATTGTTTTGGTTGGCACGGCATAAGTATGCCCAGGCAAGAAGGAATAACATACAGTGGAACGTTAGATGATTTTGTAAATTAATTATTTGCTGTATACAGACAGAATTCTATTACTAGTGATTAGAGGGAACAGTGTTGATTTAAGAGACATTGATTTGACAATAATTTTGATAATAACTGATTTAAAAATTTGTAAAATACTTTCATAACTTAATTTAAATTTATAAAGGAGTTTATGGGTTGTAAAGAAATTCCGTAACATCAAAATTCATATTTACTATGCTAGATATAATTAATTTCGTATGTATTAGGTGATGACTCTTAACTAACCTAGTTGACTATAAAAAGTTCACTTAGTTTACTTATAATTAATTATTTGTAAGTGACATTTTAACATTCAGTTATATCCCAGCATTTAGATATTTTAAAATCATTTACATAATTAACGGTTAGAATTTAAAAAATAATTTTAATATGATATGAAAATAATTATACTTAAACATTATAAATTAACATTTCTATAAATAATTAAACATTTCTATAAATTATAAAACATTTCTATAAATTATAAAATATTTCTTAACCATAATTCGTAAGCACTATTTGGAAAATTCGAATAAATTCACACTTTCAGTTGGATAAGTTCTTTTGTAATTGACTAAATATTAAATTTAGAAAGAAATAATTGTAACTGTAAGTAATTTTTAAAAAGCATTTTGTATCACTTCTTTCATTATTTTCAGTTTTTAAAATACTATACATTTTAAAACAAGATCAAGCTTTCAAAATCTACGCCTTTTTATAAATTGTTTAATAAAGAGGTCTTGCAAACAATAATAACCATTTTGTAATTATTTATATTTTGTATGAATGATGTTATGAAAAATATATTAAAATGCTCTGCAAGGAAATGTTTATGATCCCAGTGGTGAAATAAATATGAAGTTTAAAGAATTTCAACATATAAAGCAAACAAAATGAATATAGAATTCTTTTTTGCCTTATTGATGTATCATTTTGAAGCCTACTGACGCCATATACGTAAACCAGAAGAAATTTCCCGAAACCGATTGTAGATATATTTTAATGTGCCACGTGATACATGTAATTAGGAAAAGTAACATTCTCTACATTTATAAAAGAGAATACATGTGTGACAAAAATATCAAATGGGTTCTTTAAAAACATGGTTTTAAAGTTTACTCTCCGTAATCGTTATCACTCATGTTTCAGTAACTGACAGCAAAACTGTCATTTATATATTTTCTTGTAACCACTTCGTGACAGAAGCTTCGGTGTTTTCACGCCACTGTATGTTAGCTTTTATAGTCTCAAGGCTCTGTTTCAAAGCATTTTCACCAGCACCCACGGTTACTTCACTGAAGAAAGCCTTTACCTAGTAAATTAGAAGAGAAATTTAAAAAAATCATAAATATTTCATAACGAATCAGATAACACAGGACAGAAGTATAGACTTAAGAAAGTGAAAAAATAAATTGCATAAATACAGTTTATAAACTCGAGATTTACAAATCTATTCAGCTCCGCTATTTGATTTACAATGTAATGTTTTTATTGTTTATGTTATATTTACATACTGTGTTGTAGTGACCGAAACAGCTACACAAATACCAAGTTGTAATATAGGGTTGAAATGAACTTCTAACTCAAGTTATAACAATAACAAGATATTTAATAAATTAAAAAAAAATAACAACTGCATACTCAGACAATGTTGGACTTGGGTACATTCAGTCCCGTAATTTAAGAAATTTGTTAACAGGAAAAATGCTCTATCGCATTATACACGAAGATTTATAGTTCTATAAAGACGTTAGGTTATTTGGAGGCAGGAAACATGAAAAATATGCAACGCCTTCACCAGGAATCGAACCACGGACCTCTGGAATACGCGCCCAGGCTGCAGACACCACGAAGGTATATGCCAAGAAAGTGGCAGAAATACCTTATAGTTCTAGCGGGCCAATATGCCCATAGCTCCAGCAGAAAAAGTCTCAGGAAACCACTTTTTATATCTCACTGAGTCGTTACTTGCGCTGAACTCCCGGGAAAAAAGATTCCTTCACTCGTACATAACAAAGGTGTCCATATTCTGACCGTGATGAAAAGATTTCTTTTATCTCTTTGTCCCTTGGAGTGACCTTCGAAGCTGCCACCGGATTCATTAACAAAGGCACCTCATTGCGACAGTATTTCATCTATAAACTGAAAAAGGTACGATTGCATTCTGAAATCATTCATCCTAGACAAAGAACCTATATGCGACCTTATCACAATACTTATGTAAGATAAAACGTATGTAAAACAAAATCCTAACTTTAATATTTAATCCCCCTTTAAATCTCTGTTTTAATTTGTTTATTTTCTATAATTATCCCAAAAGCAGTAAGATACTTACAATAAATCTCACGAAGTTGAGTCATTTAAAAAAATTATTCCTGTTACATGATTCTCATGAAGTGCAGAACGCTTTAGCCAACAATGAAACAATGCAACGACAGAATGCTTCAGCCAATAATAATATTAAGATTTTCAAACTAATATCTAAATTAGTCAATAAGAATAGAATCAGCCACAAACTGAATTAATCTTAACATAACTGTCGAAGTATAATCAGCATATTTCTTTTTCACTTCTCTCTCTTGCTAGTATCTTATTCTATTCTAATGAAAAATATTGATACCGATGATCAGTAGCAAAGATACATAACTACGGAATGTGATGAATAAAGATGTACTAGCAATCACAGTCGGTTGAACACTTCTTTATTCTTCAGAATTCATTTTAAATCAGTTTTATAATTTTTTTGGGGGAAAAGTTTTTATTCTGTCCTTACGTACAGATGTCACTCAAAAAGATCGTTAAATTTGTAAGGATCTTAAGTTTTACTAACGTTTATTTTATTTTAAAACTGTACTATCACTTCTTATTTTCTACTTCCGGCCAGAATTAAATGCTTTAACTTGTTTATGCAAATTGCCTTGCTAACGCCCAAGTTGTGGCTTTTTGCCAAGAGTGAGGGAGAGAGAAGGAGTTTTAGGAAGCAAGCCGCTTGCCACTGCAGTTTTAGGAGTTTTCACTCGGTTGCTGGTTGCCTTTAAGGCCAGAGGTTTATCCCTCTTGATATTTGCAAACGTATTGTAGTTTCAGCATCTCGGCGTACTACATATGTATCCTTTTTAAATAAAGGCCAGTCTTAGTGCTAGGCATTTGTATACTAATTCAAAGTTAGCTTTTAGTTTGTAGTTTTATATTCTTACGTTCAGACCACAAGTGGTTGGTCTCTGTATTCCGAAGTTCGGAAGTGCCTGTAAAGTATTGAAAATAAAGGGTTTCGTATACCCTTCCTGCTTGCGTCGTCTGTTATACACAAATCTTGAACATAGCTTGAGTAAGCTCCCTGTTCTTATTCAGGGCATACCATGTTTCCAAAGTAAATCAAGAGAAACACAAGTCCTGACAAATTGTATTCGATAGCTGTCAAAATAGATATTTCCGTTGAAATATTAAACCCGAAATTTTTCGCGATTACAATATTTACTTTTTACTTCGTTCAAGGGAGTAAAAACGAAATCAGTGTTTTTAAAGTTGGGAAAATTGCATTGAAGGTAAGGCTTCAAAAGGGAAGACTGACATTGATGCTTATTTGTAATAGAATTGGTAGATTTTGGAAAATACTTTCATTTTAAGAAAAGAGAAAAAAGGCAGAATATTTTAAGGTTTAGTTCGGTATTTTTATTATGGCAAAGCACTCGAAGACTATCTGCCTAAGGAAAGGGATGCTTTTGTGGTGGAAAGAACTTGGAGAAAAATAATGCCCTTAAGGAATTTTTTTTTTTTTTAACTGTATGCGTTGAAAATACCATGAAAGCCCGTTGACTAGGATTTGAACCCAGGTCGAATAACCAGTGTTAGCAACTTATCCTGTAGGTCGGTAATGAAACTAAAGTATTTTAAGACTATAAATATTAGTAAATTTGGTGAGCAAGTAAACCTGGATGGTATTTGAAATTTTGGTTGATAGGATTTGGCGAAAATGTGCTGTGTTTTTCATGGTAAACATTGCAATCCTGTAAACACATAACGAAAAACGTAAAAAATATTTTTTTTCTTATCAGACACTATTTCTGTCTGCTAAGAAAAGATAAAAGAATAATTAAAATATTCAATATTACATTAAAAGGCTGCTGTTGCAAATGTTATTGCTTTCTAACTGAGTAATCATAAAAACTGATTTTGCTCAAACAAATTGCTGCAAGAGAGATTTTTCTTTTTTTCTGATGCTTCTCGATAACAGACAAAAGATTATAAATCTCGTAAATGTTCGCTAACGGAAGGTTCAATTGTATATAACTGTTTATACTAATTTAAGAACATTTGTTTGGCGCAGGAACCTGACAAATTTTGCTTCACAGATACCAAATAATAAATTTGTATGCAATACAAATATGGAAATACTAAAAGTTTGTAGTGAAACAAATCAACTATGCGTATGTAAGTTTTATATTTGATTCTTCAGAACAATAATTTAAATTTGAATTTCAAATTTGTATTCAATTAACATATTTTAAAATAAAGTTTAATTTATAAATTCGTGCATAAATTTATTATAACATTATTCGCTTAAAATTACCTATTATTAAAGATGAATATTTAAAGAAGATTTATGAATACTGACCTCATCATAATCCGCTTGCGTACTGAAGTAAGAAATACCTTCAGTTATAATGGTGGGCAATGCAAAAGAGAAACTGGAATCGGAATAAACATTAAAAGATGAAAGATTATTTAAGAAAAAGATTAAGAAACAGAAGAATTTTCAAATGAATTATGAAATTTATAACATATATTCACAATAAAAAAGACAATATTAAAATAGACAAATAATAAATAACAAGCATTAACAACAGTGGAGGACAATAATAATAACAATATGTTTAAAATATTGAAACAAGCAGAATACTAACACGTTTTGAACTATATATTTAGTTCTCTTAATAAGTTTTTTGAAATAGAAAGTAGCAAAATATAAATTTTTTGTTTAAATTTTGGGTAAGGTAAATTAAGGAAGGATTAAATTTTTTCATATTTTAAAATCATTCGCGTTTAGATTTGAAAACAAAAATATAATTCAGATTCTTCAAAATAGTAAAGTATATATTTCATAGCCTACACCTTTGCTAAAATGGTATTAATTATTTAATAAGAGAAGGTAGGCATCCTCCTTTTTCACATAAGTCTAACTTTGAGACTATTATGATCCATTTGTTGAAAACTGACGACGCGAAAAAAAACACCGTGAAAAACCCAGGAAGTAGAGTATATCTACCAGAAATTCGCTATTTCTCTGAGTTCATCAATCATAATTATTAAATATGGTCTTTATTCATTATAATCTGTTGTATATTTTAATTGTTGTCCTATCAAAACTTAAACGGTTAATTCCTGTTCTATACACACATTCACTAATATTCATTTAGGAAAGATTATTTTATTAAACCTTGTGTTCTAGTATAATTAAGTTTAAAGAACTATTTTTTTACTATGATATTTACGCTTTCAAAGTTGAGAAATGATGTAGAATTTTGAAGAAGCTAATGTATATAAATCCTTTTCGCTGTTCTTAAAATATGAATTATTCTTGTTAAAAGGCAATGAGAATTAAAAGGTTATAAAAAACAAAGGGAAATAACTCCAGATTTTCAATCCCATGTCATTTTTCTAAGCGCACCATTACTTTAATTAGGAAGAGAATTATGCGCGAGTTATGACTTCGCTTTTCCTTATCGTTTTGTAAAGCTGCAATGCTAAAAAACTTATTTTGATTTCCATAAGTAAAGTATTTATATTAGTGGTTGTATTTATTATTACTTTAAATTTTATCTATTACTAATTATTATTTAGTTTTTGTCAAGAATAAAAATAGCTTAATTTCTCAAATATTCTCACCTTCCCTCAGATTAATCAAAAGGCCAAAATACCTATTCGAGTCATTTACTTAGGCTTTTATTTTCATCGAAGCGTTTCAAGAGTAATACAAAAAAATGGAAGAGCTATTAAATTTATTAAACATCGAGTCTTCATTAAAATTTCTTGTAAATTTAACATTTTTGATTTTTTGGATAACATTTTAAGTTATAAAATTATTAATTTAATCCTAAGAAAAAAATTTAAGAGAAAAAATAAATAAGATGGTATAAAAATTAAAACATTAATGTTAAATTAAAATAAAATAAATGGAATCGAATTTTATACAAAAAAATGCTATTTTTTCTAACTTTAAATATTCGATTCTTTAAGCTGTTATTAATCTTAGTTTTTTAAGCGAACACTGCTAAATCCTTTCACTTTCTAAAACCATGTTTATTTTTAAAACATCTGATATGAATGAGAAAAGGAACTAAATAATTATTAATGTAATTATCTATAAAAAGTTAATGAAAAATTTCATTTAAAATGTATTATTATTCACTCAAAAACGTTTTAATTCTTAAAGCTGTTATTAATCTTAGTTTTTTAAGCTGACACTGCTAAATTCTTTCACTTTCCAAAACCATGTTTATTTTCAAAAAAATCTGATATGAATGAGAAAAGGAACTAAATAATTATTAATGTAATTATCTTGTAGGGTTTATATTTATTTTAACTAACATTTATTTTAAGTTTAAACTATCTTTCCTGTCAAGCCTTACTTTCCCCTGGAATTGCCAATGCCAGAGTATGTAAATTTTAGTAGAACGCGCAAGGATTCAAATTATCAGCGTAAGTATTCTGAGTTAAATAGAAAGGAAACGAGTTCGAAGGTGTGCTTTCTTGCTTCACGAGTGTGGAAGTGGCTAGTTAGAAATTGAAGAACCACGCATTTCGGCCTGTGTGCTTGCCTCGGCAAATTGTTAATCTTTCAACGTTATATTCAGAGTTTGCTGAATTATCAGCGGTATTTTAGAACGCGGTGAGTTTAGTTACGTTTAGAGAGCCTCGTAGTTAGTCACTTGTTATTATCTCTTTTTAGTTTCTTATTTTTATTTTACCGCCGCGTCGGCGTAGTTTGTGAGCGTCAAGAGCACGCATTTGTAACTTCGAAAGTTAAATAAAAGGGATTTAAACCCTTCTCAAGACTTTGGTCTATTTTCAGCTCTCAGCAGTCCCACTTTGTTGCGTGCAGGTTGGAAGAGCGCAACTTTACAATCTATAAAAAGTTAATGAAAAATTTCATTTAAAATGTATTATTATTCTCTCAAAAACGTTTTAATGTATAATTATTTACAACCAGGAAACTATTAGGTAAAATTTAATGAAACTAACATAGGTCGAAAGAGTTAATAACTAGACTTTTATATTTTTGAATAATACTTTTGTATTACCATCACTTTTAACAAGATATGTCGAGAATGTAACATATGTGATGGGATATCCCATATATATTTCCAATATATATTTCTGATTTCCGAAAATGGTGTGAGAAATTCTGAATGCATTAAATTGAAATTATAAAGCATGGTTTTTTTCTGAAGTATATGTATACTTAAGAGTTCCTAAAATACACTAAATATTTTTCTTCAAATTAAAATGATGAATATAAAAATTAGTATTTTCTCTTTTGAGCGAGAAAATCGTGTTATAAAATTATAGAACATATATTTTAAAAAACAAAAATTAAAAATTTTAAGCTCTCTGGCATACATTCAACTGTACGTTTTCCTTATACCTAAAAAAGAAAAACTATTTTAAAATTTTATATTCCGTTTCTCGGAAGATATGTTCAGTGGTGTTTATATCTGGAAAACGAGAAGATATTTTATATATTTCATAAATTAGAAACAACATACAGAGCTACGTATTCATAATAGTATGCTCATCATTACTGTTGCAACGATGATTTCTAATTTCCTTTCAAAATGTCAATATTTTGCCTATATATTCATTATACCATCAGTGAAGATCATGGTTTATAAAAATGAGATATACTTTTTAGTTATATTTAATCCTTCGTCATTTTCTGCTGATACAACTTTAATTTTTGCAGTTTATATTTAGATCGTTAGGGGCGTTAAAATTCAGCTTTTCTCATCAATCATTTACCTATTTCAATATTTAATATTCGTACGTTTCGTGAATTTTGAGAAAGAGAACTAAAGTTTTTCTTCCTTCCCTGAAACAAAATTATTAGCAGGTCGAATTACTATTTTTACAGACTTTCCATTAATAAACATACTACTTGATTAATAATATTGTGCTTTACGTTTAGAGAACTCTTCGATTCCGTTGAGAGGCTCACTGTTTCTAAATAAGGATATGGCGATTTCGAAGTACCTTACGCTGTTAGGAGATCACCTTCTTGGTGAGCACGGGGGACACTTTCTTCCCCTTCTCTTTTATAGCGCTTTTAGCTTTCTTTTCTAGTTTATAGTTTCCTTCATAAGTTGGGATTTGTAATGGTTTTCAGAACTGAAAGATATGAAAATGATGCATGTTTTTTCCAAGAACAGACAATTGGGAAAAAAATGAAAATGTCTATCCCTTTTCCTAACCTTTAGAAGAGCAGAGAAATTTTTCTTCGTATATATGACAATTAAAATTGATTTTATATATATATCTACAGCATGTCTACATAAAAAACTGTTGAATACAATTTATTGCACACTGTAAAGTAAAATTGTTTTGCTCTTATATTTAAAAAATATTTTCATCGAAGTTTGAGTAAATCATGTATACGCAACGTTTGTATAAGGTCCTGAAGAAAATTAAAATGTCTACATTGTGTATGATCTAGAACAGGGGTTCTCGACCGGTGGTACGCAAAGGGAAAAATAAGTGGTACACAAAGCAGCAAAGTATTTTTAACTATTAAATTCCAAAAATTAAAACCCCAACATCCTGATTGAGTTTTTTTCTCTAACGATGCAATTTATGCGATCTGAGCTTTGTTCAAGAGTAGTATTGGTAGTAGTATTTGTAGTGGTGGTACTAAAGGCTTTCATTTTTTGTTTATATGGTACGCGTTAGTCAAAAGTTTGAGTACCGCTGATCTAGAACAAATGGCTTTTCTTTCCTATGAAAGTGATTTTTGGAGATCTCGTTCTACTAACAGCAGCAGCATATTGCCAGATAACAGAAATGTTTTTCTGAAAATAACCATCTGATTAGCTTCTTTTCCATAAAGCATGTAGTAAAACCTGAAGGAATACTTGAAGATCTCTACGGCTGTAATTTTCACAGAAACACTCTTATTTTCTGAGAAAATATTTCGAAGTTTCGAACCTTTGATTATTAAGCGTTACTGTTTATTGTCTGAAGTTTACATTCAAAACGAAGATGCCTCTCAATGATGCGTGCTAGGACACAATCTTTTAGCTTGAACTCAACTCAGACAGCTGAAGGCAGTCTTAAAAATTATTTCCCCGTCTGTAGAATTCTGAATGCTGATGATGTATAAATAAATTGTCCAGAACCAAATACGCGATGTATTGAAAGACAGCTGCCACCTGCGCCCTGAAGAATTATGCATAAAATATTGCTTTCTCAAAATGAAAGATGGCTTGAGTGCATTTCTGTAGCAAGAGGAGTTTAAATCTTGAATCTGAAAAATTTTTGATAATTTTTTCATTCCAGTAAATGCTCAGAAAATATTCTTTTGATATTACTTTTTGACAAAATTATCACATTTTTATTTCATATTTTAAGCATGAAGAACATCTGCTTTAAAATTCAAAATATGCTGAATGAGCATCATGAATATACAAATGCCCCTGAACAGAAACTATTTATGGTTTCTGATATATTAAGTTCTATGTATGAACAAGCGTTGATCAGTTAGATACGGATTTGCAAGACTTACTGAAACATCATCATGCTTTCAAGCTTTGACACTGAGCCTTCGGAGCATATTTTGTATAAAGTGTGTATGCGAAATATTTTCAGCCAACTTTAATGTTGATATGAGATCAGTTACATTTGCCTATTATTTCAATAACGTGAAAATATGAGCATACTGTATGAATCCTTGAACATGCTTCTACAATGACATTTTTGCGTTCCTTCCGTTTGGTTTACTTAAGCGCACATTTGTACAAAATTATGGTTTGAGTGATTTGAAGATCCAAATAATAAAGCTTTAGGAAAATACTCCCTGGTATGAACTCCTTGGTACGCTTCCGTTTTAGTGAACAAATTGAAATGTATAAAAGTTACCTTCCCAAAATGAATTAAAGTCAATAGTCAAGCTCAGATGGCTTTCATCTGTGAAAATAAAATTGAGGGTATCAAACTTCAAACTCCTTTTAGTGCCAAAAATTTTTATATTTATCTTTCGTTGTTGTAAATATCGGAAAAAAAAACCCGGAAAAATATTCTCATCTGTTCGGATTCTATGAATGTTTCAACACAGGTATCACTCGATCTTCTGCTTACATTGCAAATCCTATAATTGTGGTAATGCTAAAGTTTAATTGGAGCCTAAAAATAAGGGTTGCAATAAATCACAATTTTTCCATCAGTTTTGTGAGATACTATGTGTCAGAAATAATTATGCAGTGCAAATTACTGAAACTTGTATTAGATATTTTATAATGCAAACGAAAATAATTACATACTTTTCCAATAACAGAACCCAATTTGAACGAATGAATGCCCACGTTGAAGAACGACCAATAAGATTAACAGCAGCATAAGAGACAGCTAAGTATGTATCCTGAGGTTTTATTTTGTCTTTGTCCAACGAATAATTTAAATACCTAGAAGAGAAAATAAGAAAAATAAATTTTAAATAACGGGAGCCAAGCGAGTCTGTAGGGAGATACGTAATATATGAGTGTCAGACATAACTTTTGTTTACTATAAAACTATTGCAAATGCTCGTGATTGCCAACTGGATATATTACCAAGTAAATGTGTAAGGATCTTAAGTTTTACTAACGTTTATTTTATTTTAAATCTTTACTATCACTTCTTATTTTCTACTTCCGGCCAGAATTATAAGCGTGAAGGAGTTTATGCAAAGTTGTCTGGCGAACGCCAAGTATTTAAGTGTGGCCTTTTTGCCAAGCAGAAGAGAGGAAGCCGTGAGTTCGAAGCAGGCCGCTTACCTTAGAAGTTACGCAGTTGCTACTTTGCCTTCCAGGCCAGAGGTTTTAATCCTCTTGATAAATTAAACGTATTGTAGTGTTCACAGTCTCTGTGCTACATACGCTTCCTGTTATTATAAGGCCAATCTTATTCTAAAGTTAAATTAGAGTTTAGTTTTATTTTGATATCTTTTAAGTTAGACCCCGAGTGGAGAGTCATTGTATTCCGAAGTACGGAAGTCATTGTATATAAAGAAAAAATAAAAGGTTTTGTATACCCTTCGTCTGTATCCTGTCTACTTACTACAATTAGTGAACATAGCTTTAGTAAGCTCTCTGTTCTAGTCAGGTCATTGTATGTTTCCGAAGAAGGTTAGAAGAAACATTGAACCTGATAGTGGCGCCCGACGAAGAATAACCATGGCCGAGTTTCAAGAAGAACCTGTGCTGCCTGCAGAAACGGCTCAGAATCCAGAAATGCCAGCTGCCGCCCTGGAAGGATTTGGGTACATTGTCCAGACCATGCGCGCTTCGATGAAACCAGAAGCAACGTTTAATGGAAACTCACAGGTAACCAGTTTTTTGGAAAAATTGGATGACCACTTCATGCTCTACCCCGTGCACGAGTTTCAAAAAGTTACCTTAGCTACCAGCGCTTTGAGGGGCCAAGCGCTTAACTGGTTCAAATGTATCGGCAAAAGTCTCTTGGGTCAAGCAGGAAGTCCCACCTATACCTACGAAAATTTCAAGACTGCCCTACTAAAAGCCTTCCCTGTTGTAAGGGATCGTGCGAAATTAGAAACAGAACTTTTCAGTATATATCAACAAAGAATGGAAAACCTCTCGAGTTTTGTTTTAAGAAAAATTCACGTTTTCAAGCTCTTGTATGGAAACCGTCCGGATCCTGAAATAATTCAAGTGATTTTGCCGAGGTTACTACCCCAAGTGCAAGACTTTATTGAATTACGAAATCCGACTACACTGGAAAAATTATTTGAGCTAGCAATCCAGTTTGAAAGTAGAAGAACGGCGGACGTCGAAAGAAGACGCCAATATCAACAGCGAAACCAATTTGGTACGCCAAGACTACAGCAAACTCAAGCACATGGCTACGGAGAAAAAGCGAATCAGTGGGCAAGGAAACCCGAGCATTCAAAAACAGCCGGCGAACGTCGACAGTTCAATAGCAACCCAGGAAAAAAGTCTCAAGGCCAGTGGAGAAAGAAGGAAAGCACCGAAAGGAAAAATAATTTAAACTAAAACGGATTTCTGCTGACGAGAGGGTGCGGAAATCCGAAGGCCACGAAAACCCCTCTTCCTACAAGTTAAATACAGTAATGGTGAAAAATTTAACTCTTCCGAAGATTGAAGTCTTGGTAAATAATATCCCGGCCACCGCACTCCTGGATACCGGCGCGCAGTGTTCCTGTGTGGCAGAAGTCTTTTTTAGAAAGTATTTTCGCAAATACCGCATATATAATGCGGATAATACAACAGTATTAGCGGCGCAAGGAGAACAATGTAAGTGCGTAGGTAAAGTACCTTTGTACATCCGTATCAAGGACGAACAAGTAAAGGTGATGTTTTTTATAGTAAAGAATTTGCAAGCACACTTAATACTAGGAATAGACTTTCTTTCAGACGCACAAGCTACACTGGATTTTAATGAAGCGTCTCTTAAGCTGACGATGAAACCAGTGCGTGTAGAAAAGGTTGAACCGCCAAGGTTAAATCTTGACCACCTGCCTAATGACGAGCAAGATAGAATCCGACAAGTGGTAAGTGAATTTGCTTCCTTATTTAGTGATATTCCAGGATTTACCCAGGTTACTAACCATAGTATTGACACCGGAGATGTATTGCCGGTTCGTCAAAAACCATACCGGTATGATAAGAATAAGGAAAAAATTATAGAATGGCATATTACCGATATGCTACGTAAAAAGATCGTAACGCCTATCTCAAGTAGTTATGCTAGTCCGGTGGTTTTATGTAAGAAAAATAATGATTATCCTATGGAGCATCCAAAAAGGTGCAGATTCGCTATTGATTACCGTAAATTAAATTCCATAACGAAATATCCGGTATATCCGTTACCGATTATAGAAGAAATTTTAAGGAACATAAAATCAACCAAATTTATGACGACTTTAGACTTAACGAATGGTTATTTTCAAATAGGGATCAGGCCTGAGGACGTGCCTAAGACTGCTTTTATAACCAAGTCTGGCACTTATGCATTTTTGCGAATGCCGTTTGGCCTTTCAGGCGCCCCAGCAACATTTCAGCGATGCATGGACATTGTGTTAAGACCTGTTCTCGGAAAGTCCACATTTATCTATTTAGACGATATCATTATTACTAGTGATAATCTAGACCAACATGTACAGGATTTAAGACAGGTGTTTTCTTTATTAAATGAGGCCGGTCTAAAAGTTAATGTCGAAAAATGCAAATTTGCAGCCCCTGAATTAAAATATTTAGGTTACAAAATATCGCAAAAAGGGATCGAGACAGATGAATCAAAAATAATCGCTGTACAAAAGTATCCGACTCCAAACACGGCAAAGAAGCTCTCTTCTTTTCTAGGACTTTGTTCATATTATAGGTCCTTTATAAAAGATTTTGCGGCTATCGCTGAGCCATTGTTAAAATTAAAAAGGAAAAAGGCAAGATTCTCGTGGACGGCCGAAGCCAATAGTGCTTTCGAAAAATTAAAACAAGCATTAACGCAAGCCCCTGTGTTGAAATTTCCTGAAAAGGATGAAAATTTAGAAATTTCAGCGGATGCTTCGGATATGCGGTAGGAGCGGTACTTTCGCAAAATCAGCAGCCAGTGGCATTTTTTAGCCGAACTTTAAATCAAACACAAAGAAACTATTCCGCGACCGAGAGAGAGGCACTTGCAGTTCTGTTAGCAGTGCAAAAGTTCCGAGTCTATTTTGGAAAGGCGCCGATAACAGTATATTCTGAACGTGCGGCGGTAACTAGATTGTACTCTGGAAAAAATTTATCCCCAAGGTTAATAAGATGGGCACTCAAGCTGCAAGAATATAATCTGGTAATCAAGCATACCCCCGGAAAGGAAAATATCGTAGCAGATGCCCTGTCACGAATTAAATTAGACGAACAGGTAATACCGTAAAAGTTGCAATGCTGACAGCGTGTACAATAAATTCCCGAGAAACTGTAATAACCGAACTGGGTAAGGATCCTGAGTTTGGAAGTATTTATGAGTATTTGAAGGATCCTGAAAATTTTAGCCACCAAGATATTGTGGCGATAAGAAATAGGGCGGCCCATTACGAACTAATAGATGGTCTATTATTTTATACAAAAACTACGAATTCCAACAACGAATTTCGACCTGTTATCCCAGCTAGTCTTAGATTAAATATCCTGCAAGAGCTCCATGACAGCCCTTTAGCTTCTCATGCTGGTATTCGAAAAACTATCCAACGCGTACGCGAGGCAGTCTACTTTCCTGAACTGCAAAAGTTAACAAGGGCGTATGTCCAGTCCTTCCCAACATGTCAAGCCGTTAATTATATTAATTTCCGCCCGGCCGGGTTTCTAAATAGTATTAAATCCGAATTTCCAAATGAAATAATCGGCATCGATTTATTGGGCCCTTTCCCAAAAAGTCAGTTAAACAAAAGTCGCTATCTCCTTGTTATAGTTGATCATTTTAGTAAATGGACCGAAATTGTTCCCTTAAAACGAGCCTCCGCGAAATTAGTTACCGATTCTATTTTAAATAAATATATTTTAAAATACGGGGCGCCCCTAAAAGTTATATCGGATAATGGTCCTCAATTTGTAAGTAATATATTTGAAGACATGTGCCAAAAACTGGGCATACGTCATTTAAAAATGGTCCCGTATCGGCCGCAATCAAATATAGCGGAACGGGTCAACAGAAATATAGTGAAAATTATCCGTAGTTATGTTAAAAATTTTCATAAAAGCTGGGATAACTATGTCAATGAATTTGCTTTCGCCCTTAGGACCGCAAAACATGATACAACGGGCAAAACTCCTGCTGAGTTATTTCTAGGCAGAAAGGTTATAACACCGTTAGATAAACTATTTTATGTCCAACAAAGAGCCCCAGAATTTAAAATGGGTGATATAGAAAAACTAATAAAAGAAGCAAAAAAGAATACGGAAGTAGCACAAAGAAAACAAAAATTGTATTATGACTTGAAACGACGGGGAGTACCTTATAAAGTAGGGGATGAAGTACTAAAAATTAAGCATTCACTTTCTTCAGCACCAGAAGATAAAACTGCCAAATTTTTTCCACGCTTTGAAGGACCATATGTTATAGAAAAAATAACTCACGCTGTTGTAGTGTTAAAGGCAAGAAATGGTGAAACCTGTTCCGCAAATATGGATCAAATCAAGCCCTACTTCGATCGTAATAAAATGCAAATCTTTTCAGATCTTTTGCAGGATCCGGTACGGCAGACACCGCAGGTACAAGTTCCAGAGGTGGGAAAACGACAAGTACAAGGGCAAGCCAATGAGAGACAGAAGCAAGTGAAAAGAAAATTGCCCCGCGGAAAAATTGAAGGTACAAAGAAAAAGAAGCCGTTCCACCGTCCAAAAAACAGAGTTCACGAACACCCCCAGAATGAAGAAGGGAGAAGGACGACGTATGTGGAAAAGACCGGTTGAAAGGACGGCAACTATAAACCCGGCTGTGAAACGGAAGATTGACTCATCCGACAGAACTCTCCGCAGCAAAAGTCGCCGAACTGCGGAAGGGCCATCAGCGGCGGAGGAAAAAGTACAAGAAAAATTTGAACGGCCAACAACGAGGTCCAAGCAGGATCACGACAGAAGTTTCCCGGTTCCACCAAGACCAGCTGCCTTCAAACGGCCAAGACCACAAGCAGAGCACAAAAGGAAGATGTTCAAGGGTGGCCGTAGTGGTGAAAAACGGAAGCTTCCAGAGGCAAGCACTGAAGGGCGAGCCCGTACAAGAAGGAGGATCAACCAAGCTACGGTCTGCAGCACCTTTAAAGACTGGGCCCAGAAAAGGATGTCTGAATATTACAAAGATAAGTAAAATTTTATGTTACTTTACAAACTTAAGTTAATCTTTCATTCTTACTGCAAGTGGCAGATTTCAAGAAGTTTTACCTCATGCGAGGTCTACCTTTATCGCCAAAAGGGCGAGAAATGAGTTGTGACCGATTTTCTTATTATGTTTTTCAATTACTCGCGCGTAAAACTAAAGTTGATGTATAATAGCGTTGTATAAAGACTTAAATATTGTAAAAAGTTATTGTATAAATTTTATTTAAAACATTCTAACAAGAAAGAAGTTTTAGTCTGAAAGACTTTTTGAAATGTAGTATTATTTCAATGTAGAAAGAATTGGCACTTGCTTTGAAAAGAATAGAAGTTAACAATGTACTACTAATGTATGTTTTCAAATGTGTAAAATTAACGGCATCTTGATATGTTCTTGTATACATGTGAACTGTTATTTTGAATGTTTAGAAATACCGTGATATGGTAAAAGTGAAAGTAATGTTAAAAAATTTGTTATTCGTGTGACTGTAAAGATTAAATCATGGTGAATATGTGTTAAAGGTTGAATGATGTAGTTAGGCTCTCTGACGCTACACTTTAGAGTTAGCCACTTTCAGAATAGTACCTCAGGGTCTAGAGTTGAAATTAGGGTGTGTTAAGAGGTCTCGTATGTTGAATTTTAACACGTTAGTGTTTTGATTGTAGGAGGAAGTGTTGAACACATAGACAGAAACACATTCGTGTTTGGTGTTTTTACAACACATGTCAGAGAGCACGGGGAGAGATAATTAAAATAGTCATGAATGAAATAAGAATGTTAAGAAAAGTATATTCTATATGTTATTTGCAATGTCATTCTGTAACATTTCATTAAACTAGTTTTCCTTCCAGATCTCTGGAAGGAACCAGAATTGAATAAAGCTCCTGTTTAGATGCAGTACAGATGAAAAAGAAAAAAGATTGTTGTATATTCCGGGAGCTGCTATTGTAACAAATTTCTTTCTTTTAAAATTTTCTAGTTTCTAGCTAAGTTATGATTGTAAAAGGTTGGCCTCGCGTTAGTTTCTAGAGCTAAAAGTTTTCAACAAGGTCGTTTTAGACCTCAGTTTCAAACTAATTAACTCTGGCGGGAAGTATGTAAGGATCTTAAGTTTTACTAACGTTTATTTTATTTTAAATCTTTACTATGACTTCTTATTTTCTACTTCCGGCCAGAATTATAAGCGTGAAGGAGTTTATGCAAAGTTGTCTGGCGAACGCCAAGTATTTAAGTGTGGCCTTTTTGCCAAGCAGAAGAGAGGAAGCCGTGAGTTCGAAGCAGGCCGCTTACCTTAGAAGTTACGCAGTTGCTACTTTGCCTTCCAGGCCAGAGGTTTTAATCCTCTTGATAAATTAAACGTATTGTAGTGTTCACAGTCTCTGTGCTACATACGCTTCCTGTTATTATAAGGCCAATCTTATTCTAAAGTTAAATTAGAGTTTAGTTTTATTTTGATATCTTTTAAGTTAGACCCCGAGTGGAGGGTCATTGTATTCCGAAGTACGGAAGTCATTGTATATAAAGAAAAAATAAAGGGTTTTGTATACCCTTCGTCTGTATCCTGTCTACTTACTACAATTAGTGAACATAGCTTTAGTAAGCTCTCTGTTCTAGTCAGGTCATTGTATGTTTCCGAAGAAGGTTAGAAGAAACATTGAACCTGATAAATGTATTTTAGATTGCATCAATTGGAAAATAGTGATTTGAATTACAAAGAAAAGTATTTATTGCTTTTAAATGCCTTATTAATTCAGCAGTCATAATTGGAAAAATGACATTAAGATCTTATAGACGTCCATTGGAAATATTCCGAAAACTGCTTTTTGGTGAAGCCACGTAGACTATAAATGAAAATTTACATATCCTTTACTTGCTATGCCACGTGTATGATAAATGGTGTAATCTTCAAATTTAGTATAATGGAGCTGTACCAAAATTTGGATGCATTCCGCTAAAGAGTTTTCTAAAATAAAACTTATAAGGTATTTCTCCCGTCTTCTTAGCAAGCCTTCATGGTGTACTGGTCTGCACGTTCAGCGCGTCATTGAGAGGTCCGTGGTTCGATTCCCGGTGAAGGCGTTGCTAATTTTTCATCTTGCCTGCTTCCAAAAATACCTAATGTCTCTACAAACTAATTGCACCAAATAATACTTTAAAATAACTTATGTATGTAGAGGTAGATTCATCGACGACTGCTAATTCAGCGAATACCTAGGGAGGTGACGTCATCACAGCTTAGCACAGTGCTGAGCAATTGAGACAACGCCCAGATAGCTTCCAGACATGGAAAGGAACGGAGTCAAGCAGACGAAAGCCTCTAAGAGTTGGTGGAAGCAAGACGTGCGTGTTTCTTTAATATCTCAAGTTCCTTGTGGTCCAAGCGGACGATGCTTGTCTATAGTTATCTGTGGATGGAAGAGATTAGACGTATTCTCTCAAGGCATGAGCCTATGGGCCTATAGAATTGTTAGAGACTGATAATGTGTGAGAAATGTTCGTTACATGAATCGAATTTTGTTTGGACTGAAACTTTAGTTGTAAGATTACAACTTGTAACATTCATTCTCACCTAATTCATCTTAAACATCTCTTCTAAGCAGTGCCTTTAAAAATTAATCCATATCTTATGATTCTTGCATGGTAATGGGGCACGCACTTACATTAGGTTTAAACTAATAATAATCACAGAAACTTAAAATTTACCGAATAAAATAAATTTAAACGAAAACCAAAGTATTCTGAATCCGGCTTTCATCTCGAACACGTCACATTTGCTGCATTGCTTCGCTACTACTTAAAATGCGTTTAAGAACAGGCGCTTTTTCGCGCCATGTTATTTGTGGTAGCATACGTCAGGAATCTATAAAACGTTCAGGTGGCCTCGATAACTATTACTCGCTTTATGCATCAACTTCTGAATCATTCGATTTTTGTAACTGACCAGGATTAAATGAACCTGTGTCGAGTCCACTACTGTTTTTATTTTCTGAATCCATAACGAAACAATGATTTTCGATACTGGACATTCTGTCCAATATCGGAAGTGGGAAAAATTGCCCTCATCATCTGTGCTATCATCATCTGTGATTCAGTGAGATTTTCAAAGACCTAGGATTCCAGCTCTTTAGAATACAGTCAACTGGTTTATAATAAAGACATTTAATGAGTGTTTAAAGGATTCAGCATTCCAGTGCTTTGAAGGTCAACATTTTCAATATTTACAAGAATGTGCCTTCAGCTGACTGTCTGATATTTTCACTTCCGTTTATCGTGATACAACTCGTCATCAGAAAACTCAAAACTGGTGCTGGTGCAGTGGGTTTGAAGTTTCTCAACAAGTGCTATTTAAATTTCTATAAACCTGGATTTGATTAGTTTTTGTTTAATACGCAAATTATGAAACAAATTAAATTGTTGTTAGCAAAAATTATTTAATGTAATTATCTAAATTTACTTACTTAGATAATTAAATTAAATAATTTTGGCATTTATTAATTTTATTGGTTCATTTAACTTCATATTTTTGCTAATAGAGTAAGTTAAATTTTTCTATTACTGTGAAGTGATTCATTAGTTAGTGCAGCTGTAAATGTCTTAGATTATCATTATATAAAAGTGCTAATAATTAATGCTACTTTAAAATTTGAATGCGTAATGCTATTTTACTTACTATATTGGATTTAAAAAATTTAACATTTTTTAAAGAAAATATTGTCAATTTAAAATTTTATTGTTTCAGAATTTAATTTTCAATAATTGTTGAATAAAAGTTGTAACAAATTTCAAATTATTTCAAACATTTCAGGTATAGAAGTTTATTAAAATTTAATTTAATAATATTTATAATTTTGCGTTATTGTAAAACTTCAGAAATACTATGAGAATGAGGTAAATGTGAAATATGAATGAAATAAATTTGCTAATAAAAGATGATTTATTTTTTACGTTCAATTATTAGTCCAAAGAGGCTTTGTCCCTGAAGGACTATTGTTTTCGGTTTGCGATTTTGCGTTGAATCTCTATAAATGCCCATTTCACTTTTCAAACTGTTGCCACCAAATGTTAGAGTCCTGCATTATATTAGAAGAAATTAAATAATGAAAAATCTGAATAAATGTTTCTCGCATTGTGATAAAAAAACGGTACATAGAGCCATAGAATTTTGAATGATGTAATCCTCCTAAGAATATGCGTATGTGGAAGACCAAATTTGAAATTTGCAATTTATTTTATTATCGATTTCATATTTTGTAAAACTTTAACGAGTTTTTGATTAACAAACTCAAGGATTTCAAAGCAAGCAATGGCAACACTCTACGTGTGTGTGTGTGGGGGGGAAACCCTTTTTATCTCCAGCGCGTGGAACTGGAAATTTTAAAGAAAAAATCGGAAATTTTAAAATATCGGAAATTTTAAAGATAGGCTATTTTAAAATTATTTTGCGTCATTGCTATTGAACTGAATTTCATGGTCTAAGCGCAAAGGACATGATATTTAATAAACAAAGGTAACACACAAAATGTTAAAAAAACGCCCCTTTGGACTTAATTTAAAATCTGAAACCTTTCAGGTTTTTTCCCCACTGTTGCAACTATATTAAAAGTATTTTAGAACATATATTTCTGCAACATATTTTCTTTGATTTGATTTAAATATCATATTTGACAATGAGCCACCGATTCAAACATCTTAGCGAACGCAAGCTATTATTACAGATATAAAGGTTGAATACTCATTAATAATGCTTTATTTGTAATGATTGTTTACAGTCTTATAACTATAGCATCATGAGGATAGTTGAAGGGAAAACAAAGAAAATGGGCAGAGTGTCATTCACAAGAGAGTATTTTTTAAAAGTAGATATGTAATAATTTCTGTATGCTTCTTCGATATCTTTTAAGAAAAGATATCGAAGTTTTTGTAAAAAGGATGTTGCGAGTATGAGCAATATTATTTCATCTTCTCGAACAAATACCGTTTCCGTATGCAACATCGCTATAGACATAGGCTCAAAATGCCCCTCCAGCGGAAGAGGTCGCTGTAATTTTGCTATATGCATCATCATACTAATCCAGCACCGAGGATTATTGTATGGTAGAAATAAGATACGAGTTCTGCTCGCTTCTAATACGTTTATCTGGTATTCTGATCAGTCAGCGTTATACTACAGTCGTGTAAAAGTTTATTGTCAATCCATATCTTCTGAAGCATACTGGGGCCATTGTCCACAATATATATGGCCATTGTATACACTGTGAGTTGCACGCAGTATCTGACATCCCTCTACATACAGATATAGGTAGAAATAGGCAGAGTACATGAAATTCACCATTAAGGGCCGTTCCCACTGGGGTTTATCTGAGTTAAGAGTCCGTTCCATGTGTCGACTAGCTCCGCTATGCCTGCAGTTCAGAGTTTTCAACTTGCTGCCCTATAGAAAAAAAACTGGTTTTGGAGATGGGTCGGATACGTCAAATGTCTCCGTTAGCTCTCCAGTGGGAATGGCTCTTTAGCTGTACAGGTATAATCCCGCAGCATTAACTGTGAAGTTTTACCCCAATTTTGTGGCAGAACAACACAGAGAGTCAGTCCGAGTGTCTTCCACCCTCTTCCCCCAGCTTCAATGTCTCGAGATGACTTTCGGCTCGCCGTATGTTTTCAGTCCTACCTTACCGCACAAGCACTACATTCTTACAAACATTCATGTCCTCTCTAGGATTCAAACGTGGGTCCACCGGCACGGCAATCAATATCACTAACCTCTGTACCTACAGGGCGGCTTCCCTCTGCATACAGTAGTTTATGGCTCTGCTTAGGCCGGCGTGTGTTTACCTGTTCTTTCTGCGAATGAATATGCCTGGTCTATGGTGTCATATACCCTGGCATGGCAAAAAACATCAGTGGCTACAAAATATGAAATCTGCAAATGAATTACAGATGCTTACAAAAGTCCAAAATGCCATTCGGAGTCTCATCGATTTTGTGCCTTGCAGTGGTTAATACTACACATGGTGGTCACATTCAGTATTGACCATGGCATATTGTATTTTATAACGTAACTGAAGTTTCTGTGATTTCAGCTTTGTATGATAAGGAATATGTAAACGCATGTTAGTTGTTATATTTTATTATTGTTAGTGTTTAAGTTCTAATAGTTAACAATGTACACGATCTTGCATTATTACATTAAAAACTTTTATCTTACACATAAATAATAATAAAAAAATGAAAAATTCAGATGATAAAATAATTATCAATAAGCATAAATTAATATATTTATTAATATAGCTGAAGTAAATATTCTTTTAATTTTCAATAAAATAGAAATTATTCATAGATGTAAAGTTATTTAAATCAATATTACTTCTAAAACAATTTTCCAAATGAAAGATTGAAGAGTAATATTGCCTTTAGTATAGCTGTTGGAACAATTCTTACATTTAACATCTTATATAGAAAGTTTCGATCTTTTAATCGATATTTGCAATATGTAATTAGTGCATGAAAATTTACTGGTAAAAAACAATTTAAAATGGAAAAATATAACTTACAGAGATAGTAATGACCGATCTCGAGTTTTTCCCAAAGCAACTAAAAGCAGCCATTTTTCAGAAGGAACTTGTGTTTGTTGGTATTGCTGCCAGCAGAATTCCCACTCTTCTCTGCCACCATATTGGACACCAGCATTATATACGGCGTTACGCAGGTTCGGGGGAACTCTTGCAATGTAAATTTATAGGATAAGCAATTAATAGAAATCATAGCAGGCATACAATAAATAAAGTCACAGTTCTATAACTGGAGAATCTTAAAATGTTAAAAATATGATATAGTAGTGATAAACAATGGAAGAATCGTATACTGCAACAAATCTTCATATACATTAAAATGTGACTATATATGTATAATAGATAAATAAATAATATGAAAATACGTTTAGGCATTGTGGATGTTAAGAGAAGCTTGCTATTTTAACTTTTATGTCTAATCAAATTCACTTCTTTCTTGCAGTTGCAAATTATTTTATAATCATTAAAATCCTGATCTAACTTAGTACTTTTTTTAAAACAAGACAGACGTGTGATGAAACTGTATCAAAATGAAGTTGATTTTTTTAAGAATCTTCCATTATTAAATTTAATAGTTTTTATTTTGAAATATATGAACAGACTTCAGAGAGAAACTGTCATAAAATGAAACTGATTATAATGGTAGTAAAAAAAATGTTGCAAAATTAAAATATTTTAAGTTCGTTAAAATGTTTATATCTATATCTATATCTATATCTATATCTATCTATCTATCTATCTATATATATATATATTTGTAATAATAAAATTCCATAGTCAAAATTACACTTAAATTTCTAACTGTATGTTCTTTTTCATTTTTAATGGCGGTGGTCTTTTATTTGAAAGTACGTGGAATTAAATCCACAGCCCCGTAGTCAAGTTGTTTTTCCCGCCTTTTCTACACGTACAGTTATAGAATGTTCTGGAAATATTTAAAGCGAACTGGATTGGCTGACGAGGCTGATGTCATTTCTTAGAAGCTCCGCCTTTCCAGAGGCTATAAAAGGACTCGCAAAGGAATATCGGGGTCTTTTTTTTAATGTAACGATGCAGTAAACTTCATACAAAAAGTTATTAATAATTCTTTTTTATTTACTCCGGAGATCAGATTTTTGTAATTGCTATTTCTCCTGAATGATAATAAATGGATCCTGTTTTTTAAACTTATCGTCTGATAATTTAAGCTACGACTACATTTATGATTCTTTACCAATCTATTTATTCCGGACAAAAGCTGGTACATCGCACATATATATATAGTTACGATTTTTGTATTGATTTAGCTAATTTTAAATAGAATTAATTAAAATTGTTTTCTATTACCGTGCAATGCAGCACGAAACTTATTTGAAGGAAAAGCTTTCCGGGAAAAATCGAGAAAATACTAGACTATACTCGTGCTGTCTATAAAGCTTATAAAAAGCGGGAGGAAAAATCTCAGTTCAGTTTTTTGGAAAATTGTTGTTGTTTACTGTAGCGAATTCGTGTTGAAATCGGATTATCTTTCTCTGTTTTGAAATAAGTTCTGTTGAACGTCACAGTAGTTTAAAAGATAGCTACTGTGAGATATTGTACGATTATCTCTGAAGAAATTTAAGCACTTTGTTTTATTTGTTCTGATAATAATAAATTTTATTCACTTTTCATCGGATTTATGCATTCAATTTAGTACGAATCCGAACGCCCGCAACACATTTTTGTGTCAGAAGTGGGATTTGATTGCCAGTAACAAGAGGGATGGAAGAGCAGTTGAGACAGCTGATGGCAGCCTTTCCTCCATTTAAAGAAGAAATTAAAGCTGGTCAAGATTCTGTTAAAGAGGATATGGAAGCAATCAAGGTAAAGATGGATGCTGGCCAAGAAAGAATGGGAGCTGGGCAAGTTTCTGTTAAAGGAGAAATGCAGGCTCTTCAGGAAAAGATTGAAGCAGATCAAGAGGAAATGAAAAGAAAAATAACCTGCGTAATAGAAAACAAGTTCGAGGCTATGGAAGGAAGAAATAGATACAGTTAAAGTTGGAGAAATTCAAGAAAGAATTTCTGAGGGGGAGCAACAAATTGAAGAAAGAGTTTCGGCCGTCCAACATCAAATCGAACAACAAATTGATGACAGGGTTTCTACAGTTGCAAAAGAAGTTAATACTTTAAAGAAATTCGTAGTGACGGCAGGTAACAATTCCAATGGTTTTAAGTTCTTACCCATGCCTCTTCATCCCTCACTGAAGCTATCTACGTATAATGGGAAGACTGGCAAGTTTATAAGACGCAATTTTCTATAGTGGCGGATGCGAATGGATGGGATTCCCAAGCTAAGGGCCTCTCATCTCGCCTCTTTTCTGAGTGCAGACGCAGCATATGTCCTGCAGACTCTTCTAGAAAATCACAGGCTAGACTTCGAACCCCTATCTGGTGCGCTGGAGCTGCGCTTTGGCGAGAAATGTGTAAAAGACTACAGCAGGCTTCAATTAAAATCCCGTCAACTGAAACCAACGGAAACATTTCAGGAGCTCGCCACAGATGCTGAAAGGCTGTCCCAGCTCTCCTTTTCGGAATGCCCGAAAGAAACAAGGAAATCCTGTCCCTGCAATACTACATCGACGGCATGCGGGATCCTGAAATACAGAAAGCTCTTACGAATGGCGGATATTAAAGATATGGGAAGCGCTCTAGTGTACGCCGCGAAATTCGAGGCAGCCCATCAAGCAACTCGTAGAGATCGCTATCCAATCAGAACTGTGCGAGTCCACGAGCCAGTGAATCAATTAATGTCTAGTTTAGAGATTTATCCAGACAAATCAATGCTTTGATATAGAGTAAGAGTAACAGTAAACTGGCTCTAAAGTGTTGGAAATGTGGTGCTAAAAGCCACATACGAAGGCATTGCAAAACACCCCAGGGCTTGGAAAATAAAACGGGATTTGATAAGACCACTCAGTGCCTTGAGACGGAACAGGAGAGAAAAGAAACCCATCCTGAAGTACTGGAACTGCGTGTTGAAGGCCACATACGAAGGAACTGCAGAACACCCCATAGTACGAAAAATAAAGCAAACGATTTAAACAGACAATTAAATACCATGGACGGAAAAAGAGTGTCAAGAAACCGAAGTGCTGGAACTGCGGAGCTGAAGGCCACGTGCGAAGAAACTGCAGAATACCCCAGAGTACGGAAATTAAGACTATTTCCCAGCAACTATGGAGGAAACAAATGAATGACCATATCGAGGAACGCAGGTTGGCAAAGAATGTAAAACACTGCTTTAAAGCGCTCAAGATTTCTGCAGTGAGTGGCAACAGTAATGGATTATCCATCAATGGACATATCGAGGGAGTTCCTTGCAATATGATGATTGACACAGGAGCTAATGTTAGCATCTTTCGGAGAGATTTAGCTGAACAGTTTAAAGATAAATTCATTTAGACTCCATCCTGTGTTACCCTCCAAACTGCGTCTGGTGATAAAATCTCCATAGCTGGGAAGTTAAACGTTAACATCCCCTTTGGAAGTGTAGCCTACTATCAGACGGCATATGTGGCAGATATTACGGATCCTTGCATACTCGGACTGGACTGTTTAAGGAAATACCATTTCCTTGCACCTTTGCCCCCCCAAAAAAAACCCTGCTTTCAGCATCAGAGGATATAACCATTCATCACCAGAAGGGATCCTTACCTGCCTGGAAACGCGGACTCCTTGTCTAGAAGACCCTGCTCAGAAAGCTGCCGAAATTATACGTAGAGTATAAGAAAAACATCAGAGGACCGGCTATTCTCCATGCCAGATGCTCATCGGTAGTACCCCTCGTCCTCCATGTGATGTTTTGTTTGCTCGCTCTCCTGATGCACCTTCATGGCCTGAAGAATACATTCAAGATCTCCAGGCCCGGTTTGAAGTGATGCAAGAGCGAGTCAACTTGGCGAGGGAAAAGGTGAAGACCCGATACGACACGAGGGCTGCTGGACATCGATTCAACGAAAGAGACAAGGTATGGTTGTGGAACCATTATTCGACGAAAAGGAGTAAGTCGTAAATTACAATCTTCTTGGGATGGTCCGTACACAGTCCTAAACGGGCTGAACGACGTCGTGGTTCGGATCCGTAAGCCATCGAACTCTAAACCTACATTACGACAGGTTAGCTCATTACTACGGCCATAGCACGTAATGTAAATAATTGTAAATAGTGCAAGACTATTGTCCTTTTTGTTTTTAAATCTGTATTTGATTTGACTTATATTTAGTATTTGATTGGTATTTATTATCTGATAGTATATTGAATTAAGTTACCATTGCAATCATTATGTTGTTTGTTATTGTAATGTAATGTTTATTATTGCATTGATGCCTTACTTGTAAGTTTGGCTTCCTGTCCAGGGACTGTACTTCCCGGGACATGTAGTCCTTGAGAAGGGGGCAGTGTTCCGGTTTTTGTATTGATTTAGCTATTTTTAAATAGAATTAATTAAAATTGTTTTATATTACGTGCAATGCAGCACGAGATTTATTTGAAGAAAAAGCCTTTCGGGAAAAGTCAAGAAAATACCAGACTATGCTAGTGCTGATTAAAAAGCTTATAAAAAGCGGGAGGACAATATCTCAGCTCAGTTTGTTTGGAAAACTGTTATTGCTTACTGTAGCGAATTCGCGGTGGAATCGGATTAGCTTTCTCTGTGTTCAAATAAGTTCTGTTAAACGTTATAGTAGTTTAAAAGATAACTACTCTGAGATATTGTGCGATAATCCCTGAAGAAATTTAAGCACTTTGTTTTATTTGTTCTGATAATAATAAATTTTATTCACTTTTCATCGGACTTGTGCATTCAGTTTATTACGAACCCGTACGCACTCAACACTTTATATATAACAAATAAACTAACAATGTAATGAGGAGCTTTGTGTACTATTAATATATACAGTAATAAGATTTTTTCTACTTATATATATGGTTATATTTGCTTAATTCTGTCATACTGAAAATAATTTCTCTCAAATTGTCTCCTTTGTATTCACCCCATTGTCGGAGGTTGTTTTCTGATACTTTTTATTAACTGCTGCAACACAGTCTCAGCATAATCTGCACAACGAACCTTGTGCATTAAGCAGTGTTTGAATGATGAAAACATGTTTGGGCAAAAACTGTTAAATATTTATAATACATTTGTAGTTTTGGAATAAAACGTGTAGTTCTTGACAGCTTTAAATTAGTTGTTGTTTATGCCTAATTATTCCTAACTCTCCTTTGTGCCCAACTCTAACCACCTGGACTTTTCTAGAAATGTACATAAAAGGTCCTTACATATTATGTAAGCACTGCGATCAGAAAAGCTACAGTGTGTTTCATCATCGACTTTGTGGATACCTGAATAGTTTTTTCTGTAAGATCAAACATTCTACAGCGATCTGGCGCTTTGATACCAGCTTTTCGAAATTTGGATAACCATCGATGAATCGTGCTGAGATTTAACTACTAATGAAACATCTTCTGAAAAACCGTAGCAGATTATTCCAAACTAAGCATTACTACGTAAACGCGGTCATCTCAGCGTCTATATAAAAGCTCTAATTATTCAGCGCCATATCACAAATTCTAAATATGTGGCTATCATGTAGCAACTGTTTCAGATTGTGGTGACGCACTGCTTTCTGTAGCAACCCTAAAGAATTCGTCTGTCACGAGGATCACGTGCGCAGACGCATTACGTCTACGTCTGCTTTTCTGTTTGATAGTTAATTGCATTTAAGATTTCGTAGAATAAGAAATGACGTGAAAAATAAATGTTGGTTTTTAAAAAGATGACTCTTTTTTGGAACTTCTTCAGAAAAAAGGCTGTACTCAAGAAGAATACGAAAGAGAATTTATTGCAGCTCAAGAATATCACGATAAATTATCTACGTTGAAAGTAAAAGCCAACACGAAAAAGGATAAGTGTTCACAGCCTTCTACTGGTTCAACGAATAGCGGTTCTTCATCAGGAATAGTTACGGCCGCAAAACAGAAACTGCCGGAGATCGAACTGGTGAAGTTCTATGGAGACTCCCGAAAGTGGTTGACGTTTTGGACGACGTTCAGTAAAATACACGAAGATACTCGCATCGACCCGGAGAGACAAGTTTCATTATCTACTGCAATCTACAAAACCTGAGACTGTGCCAAGAGCAATAGTGGAAAGTTTTCCTGCTACGGAAGAAAATTACGAAAAAGCCGTGGAGTATCTCACAGAACGATTTGGAAATGAAAATGTTTTAATTCGAATTTATGTTAGAGAGCTATTAAAACTGGTAATCAATGACAAACAAAAGACAGACTTATTAACTCTTTATGACAAGTTGCAAACTCAACTACGCGCATTGGAATCACTCGGTTTAACTAAAAGTAAATTTGCAGTTGTTTTATTTCCTTTAGTGGAATCGGCACTTCCTGCTGATTTAATACAAATTTGAGAAAGACAACGAGGCATGTCACCTGAAACAACAGGTAAGAGTGATTTGGAGTCATTAATTGATTTTCTAAAAAGGGAAGTAGAAACTGAATTTAGAGTTAAAATTACCCGTGATGTTTTGGGTTCTGATAAAGTAAGTAATAAGAAAATAAGTTTTTTGACACAAAACCTGTTGTTCCAACTGCATGTGAACTAATTAATGCAAATAGTAGTAAGTGTAATGAAAATTTTCAAAAGTATAAAAAGTCTGATACTTGTATCTTTTGTAAAAAACCCCATTTGTCTGAAAGTTGTAAGAATGCATCTTTAATGAGTTTAGAATGTAAGAATGATATCGTTAGGAAAAAGAATGTTTGTTTTGTGTGTCTTAAGAAAAACCATAGAGCAAATCAGTGCACAGCTAAACGTAGGTGTATCTTATGTAAAAATCGACATTTTGTGATTATGGTGCCCTGATTTGCCTTGTAACAAAACAAAAAGTGTCACAATTTAGGGAATGACGAAAACAAAACAGGCATTCTTAATAACTATGTTAAGGTATCAGATGTATATCTTCAAACTTTTAATTGTAAAACTTCAGAATGGTTCTAAAGAAATGTTTGTACGAGCAATTTATCTATAATAGCATTACCTTGGGTGTCGGATAGCTCGCTTTTACCCAAGTGTTAGCAGAAAAATTTCTTGTAAGTACTAAAAGAAAATTAATGACTACGGGAAATTTTGACGCTTACGGAGACGTTTTACAGAACTGGTTAGCACTCGGGATAATTGAAAAAGTACAGGATAAGAATAAATATAAGGGTCTACATTATTTACCTCATAGAGCGGTTGTTAAAGAAAATAGTAGCGCGAGTACAAGACCAGTGTTTAACGCAAGTTCTCATTCGCCTGGTTACCCATCATTGAACGATTGTTTATCTACTGGACCAAATTTAATTGAAATTAAACCTTCGATTCTTAATCGGTTTCGCAAGAATTACGTTGGTGTCACTTCAGATATAGAAAAAGCTTTCTTGCAAATATCTATAAGGGAAAAAGATCGAGACTTTTTGAGATTTATGTGGTTCAGTAGGGATAATCAAGAACAAGTTGAACTGTATCGGCATGGAAAGGTAGTTTTGGGTATTACGTGCAGTCCGTATTTATTGGCTGCTACAATACAGTATCATTTGAGTGTAGTTCCCGAAAGCTTAAGTCATACAGCGAAGATTTTGAAAACATCCTTTTACGTAGATAACTGTGTGGCTAGTATGAATTCAGAAATAGAAATGAGAAAGTGTGTAAGTGAATCACAAATAATTATGGCTTCGGGTCATTTTAATTTAAGATTCTGGAAATCCCATATAAGAAGTGTTGTGCCAGAGGAAGATTCCTCCACGGAAGATGTGTCTGTTTTCGGCCTTGTATGGCATACAGTTACATATACCTTATCTTGCAAAATAAGTCAAGATATAAAATTGGATGACCCAATTATTAAAAGACTAGTTTTAGCAGTAGCTCATCAGGTGTTTGACGTTATAGGGCATACGGCTCCTGTAATGTTGATTCCAAAACTAATTTTACAGGAAACTTGGAATTTAAGGCTTAAATAGGAGGATGTTTTTCCCGATGAGTTAACCAAAAAGTTTAGGTTTTGGCGTAAAAAGTTGTACTTGCTATCCAGTATCCAAATACCTAGACGGGTAGGTCTCAAATTTATTAATGAAGCTATGAGTATACATCTCTTTTGTGACAGTAGTAAAAGTTCGTATGGTGCATGCGTCCTTTTAAGAGTACAGTGTCAAAAAGGTAAAGGTTAGTTTGGTACACGTAAGATCGAGAGTAACGCCTTTAAAACCTATTACGATTCCTCGATTAGAACTTCTTGATTGTAATATTGGTTCTAGGTTATTGTCTTCAGTTATTAATGATATTGGCCTACGTGAAGTTCGTATTACTGTTGGACTGACTCCTCGACGGCTTTAAGTTGGATACGGCGAAATCAACGTTGGGGAGCATTCATTTTTAATCGTGTACAAGAAATCAGGTCTTTGACCTCCCCCACTGTATGGCGACATGTCCCTGATAGTCTCAATCCTGCTGACCTACTTTCTAAAGGTTGTCATGCAGATCAATTAATAGGACTAAAATGATGGGAGGGACCTGATTGGTTACGGGAAGATGAGGCAAATTGGTCTAAATCTAATGATGAACCAGATGAGGATTTAGTTAATTCAGAAATACGTAAGACAGTTATTGTTACGTTGGTAAAGAATGATAATTATATTGGATGGTACTATAAGTACTATATCTCATCATTTAAGAAAATTGTAAGAATGTTATCGTGGATATTCAGATTTTATAATAATGTACGTAATAATAATAATAACAACCATTCTAAGGATTTGACTGTATCTGAAATAGAAAGGGGAGAAATAGCTTTAATGTTGTTAATACAAAAAGGAGCCGTTTAATGGTGAAACAGATGATAAGCTAAGACGAATCAGACCGTTTGTCGATAGTCAGGGTCTGATAAGAGCTAAGTCTAATGTTGCTTATCGTGACGACTCTAACAGCTTTAGATTCCCCATCATATTACCTTCTGAACGTCCAGTAGTCAAATTATTGATATTAAGTGCCCACAAAGATTTGTTGCATGCAGGTACTACATTGTTGATGTCGCATTTAAGAGAAAGATACTGGATCTTAAAATCACGTGAAACTATTAGGAACTGTATAAGGAAATGTGTAACATGTCAGAGATTTAAGGCTAAAAGAGGTGAGACAGTCCCAGGCGTTTTACCAAATGATAAGGTTCGTGATTCAGCCATTTTTGAAATCGTAGGATGTGATCTCGCAGGACCCTTGCATTTAAAAGAAGCACGAAAATCATATATTGTTCTCTTCCCCTGTGCGGTTTACCGTGCTATCCATATGGAACTGGTCATCTCATTAACAACTGAATAATTTTTTCAAGCTTTAAGGCGTTTTATCGCACGTCGTGGGCGTCCTACCACCATATATTAGGATAATGGATTCAATTTTGTGGGTGCAGACAGAGTTCTGCAAACCGTTGACTGGGACTGCTTCTGCTCTAAGGCTGCTGAAAAGGGAATACAATGGAAATTTAATCCTCCATCCGCCGCTTGGTGGTGTGGATGGTGGAAGCGTTTAATACAAATTGTAAAACAAATATTGAGAAAAATTTTAGGTTGTGCTTCTTTTGGTTATGAAGAGTTACTCACCGTCTTGTGCGATTGTGAAAGAATTCTCAACTCAAGACCACTTACGTACGTGTCTGACGATATTGAAGATCTCTTGCCTTTAACTCCGGAAAAATTTCTGCATGAAATTCCACAGTCGGGTGTACCTGATATTGACAATGTGGACAAAGAAGAATTGAGTAGAAGAGCGAAGTATCTCCAGAGAATAAGAGAATTGTTAAGAGATTTCGATCTGAGTATCTAGGGCAATCTACCAGAAATTACAAAAATAAACCTCTCTCTGTAGGAGAAATTGTCTTGCTGGAGGATCAAAATAAAAACCGTGCATATTGGAATTTAGCACGCGTTATTCGGGTGATCCCTGGTCGAGATGGCAACATACGAGTTGCTCTTGTAAAAAGTAATAATTCAGAGTTATTGAGACCAATACAGAGATTGTTTAGATTGGAACTAGATAATATAATAGATAATACTCAAAATGATCAATTTCCTTTCACCACCGGTAGTGACAGAGTTGTAAAATCACGAATAATGTAATTCATGTCTTTGAGTTATTATGATTTATTTTGTTGTGCTATTATTGTTTGTTGTATTATTCCTCAGTATTAATTTTGTTTCAAGTAATATGATTTAAGGGTAATATTCGGTTTCGAGGGCCGTAAAAAAATTGCAGCGAAAATGTACGCGCAAAAGCGCCAAATCTAGCAAACGCGCCCATTTAACAGCGCGCCAAATCTAGCGTACGCGCTGATTTCAGATTGCCTAAGTTTATATAGTTCTATATTTCTTAAGACGCCATTGAAATGCTAGTTTAATTTTTAAATCCTTTTTTGATATCCTATGGATTTAACAATTTGGGAATTGCCCATGACGAAAACTCGGCAATAGAATTTTGGGTAACGTGCAGAATCACCTACTGCTTGATGCGTTTTTAAGAATTGCACATACTCGGTATCCATGTGCACATCGACCTATTTTCACTTTAAAAAAATCCTAGAATTGCACAAAAATGCCCCTGCGCACACCCTTGACTTTTTCTATGTACACATCGACCTATTTTAACTTAAAAAGTAAAAGAAAATTGACAAAAATACAATTGTTTTTACCCTTGTAAAAAGCGGCAAACAAATAAGTGAGCGAGTCTGCACTTTACGGAGAATATTTTCAAACAAAAGGCATCATTAATTATAGAAAATTACGTTTGAACAACCAACAAGATGAAATTATGCTTTAGGGATATGTTACTAGCGAACTAGCGATGCAGGCATCCATTCAGTTATGTTTATCAATTTTATATAAATTATAATAATGATCTGAAATAGTTATTTACTCTTATGCTTACATTCAGTCATGTTTATCCTTTTTCATATAAATTGTAATAATAAAAAGTATTATATGAAATTAACCTTTCATCTAAATTAACACATCAATCTTAAATAGTAATTTACTATTATACTTCCTTTCTTGCCGCAATTATTTTTGGCAGCACTGGCATCAACAATAGTTTGGCGATTTTTTACGGCCCTCGAAACCGAATAGTACCCATTTAAGTATTAGGTAATTTTCTTTGTTATATAACCCTCATTTATATTGATGTAAGTTTTATGTTTTGAGTGTGTAGCCATCTACTTAAAAAGTGGGAGAATTGTGGCGACACAATGTTTCTGTGGCAACCCTAAAGAATTCGTCTGTCACGTGCCCAGATGCATTACGTCTACGTCTGCTTTTCTGTTTGATATTTAGTTGTATATAAGATTTTGTAGAATAAGAAATGGCGTGAAAAATAAATGTTGGTTTTTAAAAAGTGTCGGCTCAGATCTTCGAACCTATAATTTACTTGTTAAGTAACATACAGTGGTGGCCAAAATTGTGGACACTTTTGGAATTTTTTATGTTTTTGAACTTTGTATGCTTATAGAAAATGTTTTGTTTCGCAAAATGCAAACTTGTATATATCATTTTAAAGAGAATTTATTACTGAATTCAATACAAAACACAAAATTCAATTATTTGCAATACAAAAAATTTATATGTACTTTAATATAAATTAAAAGCACAGTTATGAAGTGGTTTGTAATGTCTAGCTTTCCTGGCCAATCACTGTTCTTGTTCTGAGAACCAATCAAATGTTAGTAACTGCCAGTAGAAGCTGACATCATGTTTACACTTGAAACAATTCATTATTTTGCTTTGTTCTGTAGAAGGAGGACATGTTTCTTATACACTACAATTACAAGTAGGAATTTTTGATAAAATTTTAATATTTATTCAAGAAGCAATGACATCAAATAAAAGAGTAGATTGGACACATAGAAAGAGATGTAATATTATTGTGTTACGAGAAAGTGGTCTTTCCTATGCTGAAATTGCAAGACAGGTGGGTGGTTTAGTGACTACATCTGGAGTCCGAAAGTTTTTTTTACGATATCAGAAGACAAATTCAATAAAAAACAAAGAAGGAAAAGGCCGAAAAAGGTGCACCACATCTATTGATGACAGAAGAATAAAACGACTATGTCACCAAGATAGAAAAATCTCATCAGCGGCCATCAGAAGTGATCTGAATGATGCTGGTGTCTCCAAGATACATTGTCTCCAAGATAGAAAATTGTCATCAGCGGCCATCAGAAGTGATCTGAATGATGCTGGTGTCTCCAAGATACATATGTCTCCAAGATAGAAAAATGTCATCAGCTGCCATCAGAAG
Organism: Stegodyphus dumicola; assembly: GCF_044657685.1. Taxonomy (NCBI): domain Eukaryota; kingdom Metazoa; phylum Arthropoda; class Arachnida; order Araneae; family Eresidae; genus Stegodyphus; species Stegodyphus dumicola. Next base: position 46,766,753 of record NC_140779.1, read on the forward strand.
TGATCTGAATGATGCTGGTGTTTCCGTCAGTTCAAGAACAATCAGGAGATTAACTGGACTGAGAGGTAGAATTCCACGAAAAAAGCCTTATCTTATTTTCAGCAACGAAAAAAAAAAGACTACAGTGGGGCAAAAGAACACATTAAATTTGACAGATGATTAGTGGTCACATGTTATATGGAGTGATGAAACTAAGATATCATTATTCGGTAGTGATGGGCGAAAATATGTAAGACGTAGAATAGGAGAAGAGTTACATCCTGACTGCATTCAAGCAACTTTGAAGAACCCAGTTAGTGTTATGATTTGGTCATGCATGTCAGCAGATGGTATTGGTCGCCTTCATTTCATCGATGGGACACTGAATGCCAGAAAATACATTGACACTATTCTAGAACCAAAACTTCTACCTTCCATCAGAGATCTCTTTCCCAACAATGCTTCGTTTATTTTTCAGCAGGATTCTGCTCCTTGCCACACAGCCAAAATATCGAAAAAGTGGTTTCGTACAAAGAGCGTTAAATTGCTGTCATAGCCAGGAAACAGTCCTGACCTCAATCCTATCGAAAATTTATGGCACCGTTTGAAAACTCTTGTCCGAATGAGGCGCCCATCAAATAAAAGGGAACTGATTGAGGCTATAATTGTTTCCTGACATCATGTAATCACGAAAGAAGAGCTTAAAACTCTTGTCAGCTCAATGAAACGTCGATGTGAAGCTGTAATCAAAAATAAAGGGTAGCCTACTAAGTACTGATAACTCACTGCAATCATCACTATCTAATGTATATTGATAACTATTATCGCTTAACTTTTTTGTATTGCAAATAATTGAATTTTGTGTTTTGTATTGAATTCAGTAATAAATTCTCTTTAAAATGATATATACAAGTTTGCATTTTGTGAAACGTAACGTTTTCTATAAGCATACAAAGTTCAAAAATATAAAAATTTCCAAAAGTGTCCACAATTTTGGCCACCACTGTAGATATGTTGCCAACATATGGTGTTGGTATTATTATCATTTATAAACTGCCTTTGCATAGATTATGAATTATTATTATCATTTATAAACTGCCTTTGCATAGATTATGAATTATTATTATCATTTATAAACTGCCTTTGCATAGATTATGAATTATTATTATCATTTATAAACTGCCTTTGCATAGATTATGAATTATTATTTACTTTTTTATGTTTATGCTTTTATGTTTCTTCAAGCTGAAAAGCTTCTTTTTCTTCAAAATGCATTATGCAATTAAAACGACTTTTAATAATGATTGCTTAGTTATACATGATTAAATCGTTATTTATACAATGGAAGCAGAAACTGCTCCCTGATATTAGCCTATAATGCAAATATGCTATGCAGTGAGCTAACTATTGTGCTTACTAACCTTTATTTTTATAATAATATACTTCTGTCTTATTAAAATATGTAGAAAATAATAGCACACATCAATAAATGCATTTAACAAATATTTAATACCAAAATATAGCAAATTTTAAAAAATTAAATGAAAGGTGCTTGCAATAAATTTTGGAAACAATAATGCATAAAACAGAATTATATTGTTATTTTGAATATTTCGGAATCAGTATTGGGGACAACAAAAACTTCTCAACATCTCTGGAATCTTGTTTTTTTTTTTTTTTTTTTTTTTTCTTCATGGAGGGGGAAATGTGGTACATACAAAATATTAACATCGTTTAGACTCCTGGAATTCCCATCATTATATTACTGATGCATGTAGAAGTGTAAAACCTTTTATATGAAGAATATGCTTGCCAAGATACTTTCTCGGTGTGGTGTATTTAATTATGGCAAAGCACACTAGGGCTATCTACCTGAGGGATGGACTTCGTAGAGGACTTTCTAAGGGAAACTGGCTCGTATACACGTTATACATGGGAAAACCACAAAAACGCCCATGCAGCCAGCCCGTTCGCAGGATTGGAACCTCGGACCGAACTACCAGTGTTAAGCGACTTTACCGCTCGACCGCTGATACTTTCTCGAATACAGATGCACATATAACTAGCAGTAAATATTTCGAACAAGTTTAGCATTAATTTGTAAGTAACTATGACTGTATTTGTGTGTTTTGTTTTCCTAACTGGCACCCATCTAGCTGTAGTGGTGTTTTATATATTGTTTATCCATTAAATCACATTTTAATATCCATTCTTTCATCTTTTTTCTTTATAAGTTGCAATGAAACATTACACATCTGTATTCAAAGACTGTTGAAGGCAATGTAATTACTTGAAAAAAGAACTAATAAATACATGAATAGACTTTAGAGAGAAACTGTCTTGAATGAACTTAACATAAATAGACTTCAGAGTGAAACTGACCATGATGCCGGTCAGAAAATGTTGCGAAATTAAGATATTTAAGTTAGGTAAAGTTTTAAATTTTAAGCTAAAATGTTTAGGCTGTACAGTCGACTATTTGTCTTATCCACGTTCACAATATGGCGCATAGATAATATCCTATAATTTTACTTTTTCCTTGTACCTCGTATGTGTTTGACTTACAATCGCTAAGTCAAGAATTTCAGTAGGCCGTCCTGCAAGTGGCTTCATTTTGCAAGAAATAATCGCTTTCCTTATAGACAGATATTATGTTCATAGTTGTAGAGTTCAACAGTGTTGTTCAAAAGTCATTTAAAGACGAACGGAATTTCCTATTCATGCCTGCGCTGTTGTCTTCTTACCGCAATAGTGTCAATATATGTTCTAAAACAGGCACGATTAGCGTTCCAAGTTATTTGTGGCCGCAAATGCCAATTAAAATAAAAATTGATAATTAAATCTTCCATGACTGCAAACTTCTACTATTTTCTGCTTCATCTATCATCGATGACATTCCGAATCATTATATATATATGCGTGTTTGTCTGTTTATGTGATTTTGTTGTGAAAGAAAATAATTAGCCTCTTAAACTTACTTTTAACGCTGAGTATGTTGTACTGAAGCATAACTGTTTAGTAAAAAATACTAGTAATTTTTACTTTTTATAAAATTTAAACTTGAATTTTCAGCTAAACTAAAATCACGCCACACCTAACAAGCATTAACAGAAGCATCAAGAATTCCATTATTACTGCTGCCAATAATAATGATTAATACTTCTCTTGTTTAACTTTACTTTCTGAACAAAGCAACGCGTTTCATTTAAATGAAACGTTCCTTTTTTTACTAATAATGAAAAGAGAAATTAATTCGCGGAACAATATCTATACAAAAACCCGGCCGATGAAAGCGAGATCGGATTAAAGCGATTCTATTATAATTAGCTGTACATCATAAAATGATTTTTAGATTTCTTATAATTTCAGAAAATTAAATGTTTTCTTTGAACAATTTACATAAATAAAATTTTAAATTAAAAGACAGCTGACAATTGCATTATAAATCAAATAATAAGCAATAAACTCCCCGTTTAAATCATTAATTAATTTAAATAAAAGCTGCAATTACTTTACACCATTCTGCATCCAATCTTGAAATACCTGCATCGCTGTACATACAGTTTGTTCATCCCCGTGAAGCACGGCTGCTGTTAAAATATCAGAACGCAATTTTCTAGAACGAAATTAGAAAGATATATTAAAAATACGCTATTTAAATACGCCATTATATGAATAAATTAAAAAACAAGAATTACTTTTGCACGTTATTTCCTTTATCTTTCCATCCTAGGGCACTGATGGTTGGTTTTAATAACTTTACGACATATTTCTGAAATACAAAATATCATTGTTTTGAATTCGTTAAACAATTCTAAATAATTCATTAGGTTATAATGGTCTTTAACGCAATAAAAGTAAATTTTTGTCAAATTAATTTTTTAAGTGCATGAAAACTGTGCCTGCAAATCAGCTGATATGCTACCAGTTCCAGAATGACGTTAATATAGTCGCAGTGCGTCTATTGTGTTTGATATTTATTAGTTACAGTCTTAATAAGGCCATTATAATAGTCCAAAGGAGAATAATTTATTTCTTAAATTTCTAGCAGAGAGTGATAACTATTTTTAGATTTAAAATCTGATTTTAAGATAGCCTATCCTTCCTTTAAAAAAAATTTTCTTTCCACCCCATTAAAACCTAAATAGATGTGGTTGAAAAGGGTTTATCTGAATTTTGTAATTTAACAATGAAACTGAAAGAAAAGCTTCTTCATAATTTACATTTGGTTAAAAAAGATTCATCTGATTTTTTAAATTTAGAAATGAAATCAGAAGAAAATTTTCTGCTTAATTAAGGATTTTAAACTGAAATAGATATGTGTATTCAAATCCCGATAGTTGTCAAATGAAAACATTATATATAGTATACTTGCAATATAAGCTAAAATTGGACTGTTAGCAAAAGAAGGTATGAAATAAATTCAGCTTTTTTACGTACAACGTAACCAAAATATTTTTCAAAAAGTAATAGCAGGAAAGTACATAAAATTAAAAATTTAAAAAAAAATCAAATGTAAAGATGTCTGCACTACAGAAAGGTTTAATTAAAAAGTTAAAAAAAACTGGCTAAAATAAATAACTGAAAAGAAGATCAATTTAAATGGCAATAGAAAGTCAGAACCCAATCCGAATGCCAGAAGGAAGGAACCAGGGCTGATTTTATTGAATGAACGATCTGTAGAAAGTTGAAAGCTAGAAATAAAATAACAGATTTAAAAATCTCTGAATATTGGTTTCCAGGCACGAAACGATATGTAAGAAGGCACATATGCCTCATGAATAAAGTGACATGGAGCAAGAAACAGGATTTGTTACATATGATAAAAATCCAGTAAAAGACGCTTTGCTATTATTCATATGGATAATTTGCGTCCTTTCCTAAAGATTTCAAGAGGTAATCAAGGACTGTTAGTGATAATGGATAATATGGACAAGTGTTTTGACAATTTGTGCAGTGAAAAATACAAGTGCGTACAATTTTAGGAACGATAACGACAAGCCTGTCCAATAAACAGCCCAGGGATTCTGATTCCAAACTAAAGGAGACAGAAAGACATCTGAACAACATGATAAGTAAAACTACGAATAAGACAATATTTGAAGTATTACATGGATATTCATTCAGATTTAACGATGGCGTCCTGAGGAAGCAGCAGATATCCTTAGCAGAGGAAGATGCAGATACATGAAAGAGCCCGCAAGAAATACAAGAACAAGCGCGAGGAAGAACTAAGATGCAACAAACGAAAATGAAAGACAAATTCGGGTGAAAGATGTCTCACACTAATATTTGAACAAAGAAAAATCGTTGTGATGAGATGTGCTCCAAAAGCTACAGGTCAACCTACCAAAACACAGCCGAAATATCGAGCGCCATATAACAGTGAAAGTATTACTCACTGATACTTACAGAATAACACAACTAGATGCGAAGGATCGGGTCGCTATTTCACAACCACAGCTCATGTGAGGCAACCTAAACCATGGACCTGCGAGCCCAGTTCTGATGATGATGAGGATGATGACAAACAAGACACAGACCACTTACCAAGCTCTATTTCTCAATGAAATCCAGCAACACCTGTTCATAAGGATTAATGATGGTAAATTTTTGCTACGATTGAGGCACGAACTTTCCTTTTTTATTTATATGTACATATAAGTGCTTAAAAGGTCTCAAAAGACTTTGGACATCTAGCAAACTTACTGAATTAGATTGAAAGATTACCATGTATTATATAAATTTGTAATTATTTTTGAACTTACCATTTTAGGACTGATAATGAATCAGTGTTATTTCAAACTTATTATGCATTTAGTAATAATTTAGAGAGAATTTCAAAGTGAATTTAAGTGTATTTAAACAATTTATGTGAATTTAAGTATGTTCATTATCACGTGAATTTTTTAACATAATGTATATTTTTTTTTTTAATGTGACAGTAGTGTGTATTGTGCATTATAAGATTAATATAAACACAGTGAGTATGTTAAATAACGTGTTTTACGAATTTAATGTAGAAATGTGTAATAATTACAGAATTAATTCGTATCTCTGGAAAATTGGGACCATTTCCACGTAAGAATAGCCGAAATTGTAAGCGGCGACAAATAGTGTTGTAAGAAAGCCGCCTTTAGAGGGCGCAAAATTGAAAGACGCGGAACAGAAGAGCGCGAAAGAATGTGATAGAAATGTGTTATCGTTCTTCCCAGCATACAGTTGGATGTATATACGTAAATAATTAGGTCGTTAATAAACCTAGTTTAATAATAATGTGTGCTATTCTGAAAAGTCAAGTTACATCATCAGCTAATACCAATATTGGCCATACCTTTAAATGATTTTAGATTTGGTCTTAGGCAAGTTTTGCTGTGGTTAAGAACTCGGATTAACAATAGCCGTTGATCATCAAATTTAACAATCAAGAAAGCTCTTGTCAACAGTTATCAGGAAATAAGATTGAAAATATGAGAGATTCTTTTATAACACTAGAGACGTGCTGTTTTTAGGATGTACCACAAATTTTACCACGTTAAAAATTTTTCATGTTATTTCTTAGTTAATTCTCTTAGAATACGAGTTTGCATTTGTCATAAAATCAGAACAAAACGTTGCTTAACAATATAACAAAATTAGCAATTTAAAAAGGATATACTTCTTAATTAATGTCATATTTTTTGACAGCGACAAGAGTGCTTATTGAATACTTTTTTTTTACAGGATCTTCCACATTATGATTTCATTGATTTTGAAAACAAAAATACTGATGTTTCGCATAATTATTTTGAAGCATTATGCCTTTTTAAAAAAGCATAACCCAGCAAGTAATAGGGTAATTTACAGGTTAATCTACTATGTAAATTAACTCGTGAATGTTAAGTTACGAGAATAATAAATAACACGGTAACGTTAAACTATCTTAACTCCATGTAGCATATAGCTCCTCCCAAAAAAAAGCGAGGAAACTCTACTAAAAAAAATGTGTTATCGCTCGCACATATCCCTTCTCCCGAAAAACAAACCCAGGCAGAGCAAGAGAGAGAAATAAATAAAATTAAAATGTACCTGGAATAATGAAAGAAGAACTTGATTATCTTGCATAAGCACAGCTAATTTTTCAAAATGCGAAATGGCTGTTTTCCAAGGTGCATAGTTTTCTTCTTTTTCTAAATAACGAGTCACGTTAAAAGCAAGTACTGCTTCCAAAATACCTGCTCTAAAATTACATATGAGAAACGTTTCAGTAATGAAAATTATTAAATGTTAAAATGAAGTGAAATATATTTCAAACGTAGTTTTAATATTTAAAAAGAAAGATAAAAAGGGAATTAAAACTTTTAAGAATTATTCTAAATATATGTACAATTTCCTGCGTTATCATTCGCAATAAACTCAGAATAAAAGTTTTAAGACTTATTCTAAAAACCCACACAAATGCATAATCTCTTGAGTTTAAACAGACTGTAATTACATATCCCCAACTTAACATAAAATGAGAAAAAATATATTATTTTTAAAATGTAAGGCGCCTAAATTATTAAATAATATTCGTTTAAAATTAAATTATATTACTTTTACACGAGAACATGTTACATAATATAAAAAGTTCACTAATAGATTTATGAAGGAAATTTTTAATAACAATAAGTGCAATGTAGACAAAACATTACGATGCAACTGATGATAAATATAAAGTTTTTTCTGCTTGATAGGAGTGAAAGTCAATACTGCATTTCTTCACTCGTCTGTTCATACGCCATTGTTGATATCAACTAAAGGTACTGAGTGATCAAAACAAACGTTTTCCAAAATGTAAACACTTAGCAGCCTATCCGCTTAACAATCGAAATGAAATTTCAGATATTGTTATATGATGGCATGCGCTTAGGATTGTGATTTAAAACAACAGAGCGCTCACGGTTACAGTAGAAAACTTTCCGAAATACAACACCCACTTTTTCCTGCGCAAATTGATCATCGCATTGATAAACAATAATTGACATTGGAATACTGCATGTATGACGAAAATTGCCGGGGTAAAACATTGGCAAAGAACATTGTAACAGATCAATGACAGAGTAAGAGAAGAGAGGAGAGGGAAGTTAACCTATTGCAATTATAAGTTTTTAATGTGTGCAATGATTTAAGATCTCTTGTAACTTTGCGGTTTCATTGCCACCAGGATCTCCAGAGATCAATGCGATGGTTTTCTGATTCTGGGCTTACATGAAATCTAAGATGAGTATATCAAATCCGAGACTTGCCAGAATCGAAAGATGCCATAAAATGTGAAATTATACAAACTCCTTCTGCGATGTTACATTCTTTCATTATTGTCAACAATCTCTCGCATATAATGCGTTATCCTCAGCGAATGTGCGCACTTTGAAAATTTGCATTTCCAAATTTGCAGTTTTTCCATCTCCTTTTTTGTGATGTCATTGGTGTATTACAATGCTCTTCTTTGCAAATGTTTTAGGCCAGCAATCTTCGTCATTCATGTATCATTCCAACGTCATTTATGGTTTTTAAATGCTCTCATCAATTTGCGTATGAAACAAATATGGGTGTAGCCATTCAAGATTTTCGGAATCGTTTCATCGTCTTCGTACCCGTGAGAGCTCTGCTGTTTTAAATCATCATAAATCTCGAGCGCATACTTTCTGATAAAAATATTAAGATTTTCGTTTCGATTGGCAAAAGGGATAGGCTGCTAGGAACTCATATATCGGGAAAGCTTTTTTATGACCACCCTGTATATATACATATATAAACACTTCCGAAGTAATGTATTAAAACAATAGTACACTTCTGTTCAAGTATGGTTCTGAAATACTCTGTAGTATAGTACATTTCAGTTCAGTACAGTTACTAATGTAATTTCACACAGTTATGTTGCGATCAATACATACAGAGATTTTACAATAGCAATTCTGATTTCATACAATGTATATAAATGAAATGAATTTTTAATCGAAACGCATGGGTAAAATAGGTCCAGTGTGATAACGGCATATTATGTTTTAAGTGTGAATAACCGGGGAAAGTTATTAGGTATTTTATGTCTCCCTACCGCGTGTTTTCGTGGTGTAGTTGGGCACATTCGGCTAGCAATAGAGATGTCCAGAGTTTAAAAAACAATGCAAGAAAACTTGCTGAAAAACAGGTAGATGGAAATCAGAAAAATTGAAACATTTTCTAATTATACAAATAAAGTTAATCATAATAACGCAGAGTGTAATATTTAACCTAAGATGGCTAAGTTAGCCCTTTTGAAAATATATTTGCCTTTACATCTTATTTCAAATGGACAACTTGGATTTTAATGCGAACGTGAAATACGTGCGACATTTCTATGAAAATTTGCAAACTAAACATAAATATTTCAGAAAATGTTCAAAATTACCTCGAAAGTATCAGAGCATCGTCCAAAAGATTAGATCGATCAGCAGGGGTTAAAATCTAAAAGATAAATAGAAATTAAATATTTAAGCGCAGATTCTTGTTGAATTATGAACGACAATTAACTACTAAAGTTTAAATAAGTAAATAAATATAACTCTCTAATTTTTCTCTCTCCCGCTATTCTTCTTCCTCACGTTCTATCTCTCTCTCTCTCTCTCTCTCTATATATATATATATATATATACATACATAATTTTAACAACAATTTAATAAAATGTGTAAAATTAAGGACTTTCATCGTGAAAATCTAGTTCTTATGCAGCTGAGAGTAATAAAATTTAATTGTTTCAAAATAAAATGATTATATTGTTAGGGAACGTGAAAATAAGTGAGAGTAAAGAACAATTGTAACTAGTGAAGAAATATTAGTAAAAACTAGTAAACTAGTTCCTAGTAAAAAACAAAAATTCTTTTTCTACTAGCTACACTAGTATAAATAAAAATTAAATAATACAATCATCGCCAATTAAATAAAAATGGTGGCTTACTAGCTAACAGGAAGAACAGATATCGGAGTTAAACAAAAAAACTAAACAACATAATAACAAAATTAAATAAATAAAAATCTGAAAAGTTTAAGATTTTATATTACATTTAAAGGGCCGTTTGGTAAAAGTTTACAGTTGGGTGCCCCTTGTATTTTTGGCGGATTTTTTTTTTTTTTTTTTTTGACGCCAAGATCGAAGCAAAGAAGGCACAATTCAAGATGGCCGCTTCACACACACACACACAAAATAAAAAAAATAAAAAAAAAAAAAAAAAAAAAAAGAAGAAGAAGAAGAAATATCATTAACTTAAAAATATTAACAGTTGGAAGCAGAAGACACCGTCAGTTCAGAAATCATTCTTACTGATATTTCAGATGTTATAAAAATGCTAATATTTTTGAGAATAATAAAACGCAACACATTGTTGAATATATCAAAACAAATTTTTACTAAAATAACTATGATATAATAAAAAAGTAAGAATAAAATTTATATAATATTAATGATATAGTTTACAATTTGTAAAAAACAAAACTTACCTAGATTGTTATTGCGACAACCTTTCCAGATAAACTCCACAAAATATGCGTCAAAACTATCTTCCGACGATTGCCAAACACTATACTTCCAGAATTCCCGCTTTATTATACTTTCAATATTGTTAGTATGCGCGCCAATAGGGTCAATTAAGTTCAACGAATGATTAACAGACAAATGCTGGAAACCTTCATTGATCAAACAATCATAATATTTCCAGCAATCTGAGATAAACGTCGTCCCAGGCAAAATGTTTTGCGTAATGACCTCCAGTAAAGTCTGTTTCATTCGATTTTCCACAATCTCAAAAAACACTTTCCTCTCTCTCTTTCAGTCCCACTAAACACCCATCTACCATTCACTCGTCTACCTCTGTTATACTTCCTCTTACCAAACTTGCTTTCATAAATCTCCACAACCATACCAGAACTTCCAATTACCTCACCCTTTTTCACATATACATACTTCTCTACAAAAATTACACCATTCAACCACAGTTTTATTCGATTGATTCACCTCATTCATAAGCAGATTCGTACCAGATTCATAAACCCGCATATACGAAAACATTAAAATCTCAATCATACTCATATTATTCTCTTAAAACGACGTACCTTTCCTCACAGACTTCTTACAATGATGAACACTCATACCTCTTTCACAACAAACCCATTCGTGACCATTCAATCTATCCTTCCTTTCGATAAAACGCACACCTTTCATACAAACAGGACAAACATACCGACTAATCACACCTTCATGCATACACTAATCAATAATAGCTTTCTTACCCTTTTATTCCAATTAAAAAAAAAACGCATATTTATTTTTCCAAATTTTCTACTTCCCTTCTAGATGACCGAGAACGATAGCGCTATTAAGAGAGCAACTAAGACTAAAACGAAATGGCGGTTAAAATTTGAAAATACAACTGACATCCATGCACGCAATCACCAAAAACAACCAATAAAATTTACAGTTAAGAAAGCGAGACATGGACCTTATAAGAGATAGACTAACCCAGTGGGCGGGGCGTGCGTCACCGACATGTCGGCAAGAAAGAGTAGGGACGATCTGGTTTACTTTAACACTGAAACCTATGGCGTTTGTATCATATAATTCTTTTTAATTATTAAATGTGATACGTTGTATAGTGATGAGATTATGAAAGCCACAGTTTTTTCCAAATAGGATTTAATATATCTCATTAAAGCACTTTTTACTGTATTTCGCGCATATTTTTTCACGCCTAATTCTTGTACGAACATCTTTACATTGGTAAAACGGTAAAAACTCTAAGCACAAAAATTATGAACTTAATTTTGCGTAAAAATAAAGTAAAATTAAATGAGATTACGCGATGCTTTGAAATGAATAAGGTAAAATTAAACAAGATCTGATATTTTTTTTTTTAATTTAATGACCATTTTCAGGCAGCGATTTTCTAAACTATAATAATATTACAAAACGATCATATTTATTTGATTATATGATCATTAAATTATTAACATTAAAAGGGATTAGTTATTTTAATAATTCATAAAATTCGGAGCATAAAATTTTCTGAGCGTAATGAAGGAAAAAAAAAAGATAAAATAAAATCTAGAAGCAACTTTTTTAAAGTTTTGTGTGTTACCTATATTTATTGAATATCATGTTCTTCGCCCGTAAACCACATATATTTGAAAACAGCATATCTTGAGAATTTCCGCACTGGAGATAAAACTGTTATTTTCCGTACAGTGCTCGCTCTGAACTCGTTGAGTTTGTTAATCAAAAATTCGTTAAAGTTTTACAAAATATGAAATAGATTAAAATAAATTCGAAATTCGGCCGTCCAGATGCCCATGTTCAGTTGGAGAATTACATTATTCAAAATTTGATGGCTCTAGATACTGTCGTTTTTGTCACAGTGCAAGAAACATACATGTATTCATGCAGATTTCTTCATTATTTAATTTCATTACATATAACACAGGGCGATAATATTTGGTAACAACAATTTGCAAGGAGACACGGACATTTATAGTAAAACAGCGCAAAATGCCGCTTCGAAACTAACAGCCTTTCTAGGCTACTGCCCCTTTAGGCTCATAAATTAAATGAACAGTAATTAAAAAAATCTTATTAGGAACTAAAAATAAATTAAAAAAATAATCACTATAAAATACAAGCAAAATTAATTATTACGGTTAAATACAATTTTAATATTAGAATTAAATGTATAAAAATTTTAAGGAGTCAAAAGTGTTTATCACTATGATGTATTATGGAATATAGTTGAAATAAAATTCCGTTATAGAAATTGTGCTATAATACTCATCTATAATTTTAAAAAAAGAGCACAATTTAGAATTTTAAACAAAACTTTCAAAAATTCGTTTTTAAATATTTTAGTACTTTTTACTTATTTACAGCCATAAAAAGCATAAAAATTGCAAGAGAAAATAGCTTGTTTGAAATTTTCTATTAGTTCAGATTTAAAATATTATTTTCTAAAAGAAGTAGTTGCAAATTTACTTACAGCATAGGAAAAGCTAAAAAAATATCCAGCCCTGAAAGCATGGAATAGCTTTATAATTATTAGGAACGTTAATTATGCTTGATAAATATGCTAAAGTTTTAAAAATCAATCTCAATTTCAAAAATAAAAATATATAGAAATTCTAATTTGTTAAATGAGGCGCTACAAACAGCTTTTTCTTGATAATTATACACGCTGCAATAGCCAACCAATGTTAAATTTCTGCAAGTCGTCCCTACTCCTCCGGATGTGATCAAGGTGACAGCCGGCAATGCCTCAGACGAGGGAGAAAAACCGTTTGGGTTAGTCTATTTCTTATAAGGTCCATGAAGCGAGAGTGATGACGTCATATAAGGTTAGAAAAGTTACGGTAACCCTAAGGTGGCGTCAATTGAAGTTAAAACTATCATGGTAACTAGAAATGGCGTTTTATCATCAAAATTGAACAAAATTTGTCGCCAATCGAAGGAGCGCCCAATTTTTTACTAGAGCCGGACGTTTTTTTAACGTTTTGTGTGTTACACTTATTTATTAAATATCATGTTCTTCGCACTTAAACCACAAAATTAAATTCAACAGCAATATCACAAAATAATTTTAAAAAAGCATATCTTTAGAATTTCCGATACAGTCTCGCGCCTTGGAGATAATTTCCCACCCACCTACCCCCCGCTCGCTGTTGACATTGCTCGCTTTGAAATAATCTGATTTTGTTAATCAAAAATTCGTTAAGGTTTTACAAAATATGAAATAGATAATAAAACAAATTCCAAATTCTGGCTACTAGATGCCCATATTTGGGTTGAGAACTACGTTATTCAAAATTTAATATCTCTAAGTGTTCTTGCTTTTTTGCAATGCGAGAAACATACTTACATTCATGTAGATTCTTCATTATTTAAATTCTTTAAATATAATTCAGGGCTCTAATATTTGGTGGCAACAATTTGAAAAGTTTAACGCCGTTTATAGTGAACGAATGCAAAATGCCAAAATGAAATCGATAGCCCCTCTGGGTTAACGCCCTTTGGGCTTATACAAGAATAATAATATAACAAATAGTTGAAAATTCTGTGGTCTGTTTCAAGAAACAGCCAGAAAACTTTCAACGGAGCTATGTTTTTGAATTATATTTGGATGATTCTAAAATCAAATAAACAAATTTTAATTAAAATACATAATTTTTTTAAATTAATCAAGAATTAATCAAGAATGCTTTTAAAAATTAAGCTTAGCATTTTTTAAAGTTTTTTTTAAATTAATCATCAATATATAATCTTCTACTTTGATGTTCAAGGTCAAATGAGATTATACATTACTCATATATTATATTAAAAATTTTAACAGCATTCTTTGTTTATATTATATAAAACATTTTTAATGGTTTCGCATTTTTATTTTAAATTAATTAAAATTTGTGTACTTGTTTTTTTTTTTTAATCATGCAATAATTTATAAACATAGCTGTATTGAAAATGTTTTGGTGCTCTTTAGAAAAGATTTTGAAGAACTATTTTTATACTTTATATATTATTATATTTTTATGATACTTGAGTTGTTTTCTTTTTGTTTCAGTCTTGATTTTTGTTTTCCTGTTAGCTAGTTAGTTACCATTTTGGATTTAATTATTATCTCTTAATTATTTAATTAAGTTCGCAGTATACTATATGGAGTTAAAAATTAATAATCTTAATTTTTGTATTTCTAAACTCTTGTTTTGTAAGTTACATTTTAATTTTATAACAGTTATTTTTATTTCAATGCATTTTCATATCGATTCTTATTCCACTTACAACTCCCTACGAGAATGAGGTTTTAGAATCGCATTGAATGCAAATGAGTTAGAAGTAGTATTACACGAAGGTTCAACTTACTTCGTGAGAGAGAGCTAGGAATCCTGAGTAGCGCGTGTTTGATTTCGAGCTAAGTCTCTCTTGAAGTTGTTACGCTCGGCCGTATTTATTACGTGCCTTTTGGTATTCGCCGGCTAGTTTAAATTAAGGGCCAACTACGTTAGATTTATATTACATGCGGTAGAACAAAATAACAAGTAAATGTGAAAGATCTGAGATTTTCATTTGATTGAGCTGGACTAAAGACTTGGAAAATAGATGGGACTTCGTTAATAAAAGGATATTAGCTACTAGAGAAAACTAGTTACATTTGTGCAAAAGTTATACATCCGCAATTAATCTCGCATTGGGTTTTAACTAGCGCTTCATTCGTAACTTTATAGAATGTAATCAATGCCAAGTGTTTTAAGTTTCAAATTAACGAATTGTTTTGGGACATCGTTTTCTTGAAGAGTTGAAATCAGAATTAGTATTTCATTTTCCATACCTAAAATATGTGTGCAAATATTTTTAATTCTATGAATTTGGTTGCTAATTGTATTTACATTAATTTTTTTAGGAATACTGGAGTGCCAATTAATAATTTTATTGTTACATAAGTTTAAAAGGCTAGTTTTGTCAAACGATTATCCTATAGAAGTGAAGAATCTTAAATGTTATCTATGTGGAGTCGACATAGACAATGAAATAGTGATTTTACCCCCGGATCCTGATGCACTCAGTAACACAGATGAGACTGATGATTTATCTACAAGAGAGATGGAAGAAATAATGTGTGATTAAGGAAGTCCTAAAGAGGTTGCTGGTAATATTGAAATTTTCATTTCAAATAGCGATGAAGGTAATGATGTAAATCCCAAATGGGTAAAATGTGAATCCAAATTCGAAAGTATTCCGAAGGCTTTTCCTCATGAGACAGCATTTGTCGCTTCATGGAAGCTCAGACACTTATTAAGTGATGACAGTATGAGCCTACTTGATTTTCAAAGACACATAATAGTTACCTATTTGGGAGTTTCTATTGCAAGAAATCCATCTTGCAGAAAAAACTGAGTGTTCAATAAGTTAATGAGAATTTTCTAAAGCTTCGAAATGAACATGTTATTGTGAAAAAACCTGAATAGACAAAGCAAATGCCAGCTAAAGATCTCTGCTGCAAAACCAACAATTATCTGTAAAAAATGTAACGTTGGACTATGTTTAAGATGCTTTTTCCCATTCCACCTACGTAAGAATGAATAGCAGTGGATTATACCATTGTCTTATTTTTAGGACAGGCTGCATTGATCAAACTAACACAAATTTGGTAGTTTGTTTGGTTTTATATGTATGCATAAACTTAGAGAAACACATATTTAAGAATTTATAAAAAAATATTAATTTCTTCAATGCATGTTTGGTGTGGTATGTGTTAAAACACCCTTCTTGGAAAGCATTAAAATCTAAACTCTTTCAGATTTTTATTCATTCATTTATTTAAATAGCATTCGTTTTGGGAAATGCAGGAAATAATTTTACTCCTTTTGAAAAGATTCGTGTCTGTTTTGTCATGTTTTCCTTAAAAGGCGTGTTTTTTCTATACAGCTGTTGCCAGTCTCATGTTAAAATCAGCCTAAATTTAAATTTCAGACTAACGTAATTTCCTATATGTTATATTACTTTTCTAAAATAAATAAGGATCAGTAATCTAATGTTGTTATAGTTTGGTCACATTTTGGACGATTAAAGCAAATATTTTTGCCAAAACCATTAATTATTCTTTAAGTTTTTTATTATATTTTATTTCTGAAACATAATTAGTATGTTAAAAATATTTTACCTTATGATTAGAATGCAGCACATTGGTCAGCTTTTCCCATAAGACATTATCATACATAACTCTGTAAAACCCAGCTTGATTGACATTTATTTTCAGCCATTCTGCTTCCGAAGGTAAAGCAAATTCACCTAAGAATAATTTTGTTTACAAAATTATGTTTCAAATCGAATACTTGTAGACTAACACAGAGAAGATAATAATATATTAAATGAATCTTTATATATAAATTAATTGTTATCGATCTAAAATATTCATACTTTTAACAATAACATGTGTAATAAGACAATACCAAGACAATGTTGAAATCTTAATATATAACACAAAAATATTATGCTATTTTAATATGCAATAAAAAGGCAAAAAAAAATAAAATAGGAGAGAGGAATTTACATCTCATTCTTGTGAATTATATCGTAGAGACATTAAGTTATTTTGATGCGGGAGACTTAAAAAAGGAGCAATGCCCTCGCCGAGACTCGATCCTGGACCTCTCGAATACGCGCCGCGTATGCTAAACGTTACACCACGAAGGCTTGCAGAAAAGTGAAACGATATTCTTATAACATATGGCATATTAGTTTGACTCACTTTTGATTTAAAATGAACAGCTGAACTTTCTAAGAATTTGCACAGAAAATTACTCATACAGAAAGCCTCGCCAAAAGGACTCATTTTTGCCTGCATCGCATTTGATAAAGTGATAAAGCATTGTTTCAGTTTTACAAGAAGCAGACGGAATAATTAAAAATACCCACTATTATTAAAATGTTTGTATTTAGACAGTACATGTATCTATCACTGTGAATATAATTGAGAAAAGCATTTTTCGCATCAAATTCAATACTGAGCTCTCAAGTTGCTTGAACGCAATACTTGTATTTCTTATTATCATCCATAAAACCAACAGTCAAACAATTTTAGCAACTTATCAGAGTATATCCTACAAAAGTAAAGTTACCATATTTATTGAAACTTCTAAGCTCTTTTAACATAATTAATGTAAATCTTTACTAATGAATCAATGAAAATATCAGTTTTATTACATAGAACTCATCCATGATGGTAAATACCCATGTTTGCCATATATTAATATCGCATGAAACACCAATACGATACCTTTGATTATTTATTAACAACAGAACAGTTTAATTAACTCTCACACTTGATATTTAAAAATGAATGTGGGAATCGTGCCTCAACGAAGTTCCAGATGTCGCTACCTATCACTTCTCTGTACGAACTCTCCAGCTTCCAGGATCTTTAGTTGGTTCGAGAAGTCCGAGAGAAGCGGTCTGACAGAACGCTTGCGAAGGAGCTACAACTAGACGCTTACTGGTCGCGCGTAGGCGATTGGACTTGGAACTTATCTAAAGTGACCTCACGTAGGTGGTCAGCTGTGACTTTTACATCTCCATAGTGGAACCAGTGTAATTACTCTCCTAAACATATTTAATCCATTTGTACATACTCATTCCGTTTATTTTTTCTTCTATAATTCAGGAATAAAACCTGATAGTTTGAATCGTGAGTGTGATATCTGTTTGATGATAAGACGTCACCCTCACATGAATGATTCTAAAATATTAGCAATGGTATCCACGTGTGCAAATTACGTACATTTTGTGTTATTCAGAACAAAATTAAGTAAGTTTACTTGAAAATAGAATACAAACAGTCAATAACTAGATACACCGTAATACGCTGTGATAATATAAAATATCCTTTTAATATTATACGGTGATATGATTAGATTGATAAGATTTAATTGATTGATTAGATTTAATTAGAATATGAAAGCAAGTACGATGATAAGTATCGGTTTTCTAAAGAAAATTTCTTCTCAAATCTTGTAACTAATTCTCTTTTCAGAAATAAATAAGAAAGCCTGAAGTTCCAACATAATAAAAATACATTTTTAATTTTTAATAGACTGTATTTATTTTAGTGACAATCAAACGCTTCATATAATAAAAACTCAAATTTTTAAGGGTGCACTAGCATCACGAAGAACAGTATCATATAGAATGTTTTACTAAAAGAAGTTGAGACGCTCGGTAGATGCAAAATCCTGCGATTAGCTAACTTGACTTGTATAGAATGGAAAGAGAGTGACAGCGCGCGAAAGCGCGCTTTTACTCTGCATCAGATAAAAGAATGTGTGGAACAACAAAAGGATGATAAGAAGAATCGAGATGGTAGCATGGGATATTTCACTTAGCCGCCATCAGTCGGCGAAGAAAGATGTAATGAATGAAAATAGACAAGCAATGTGAAAAAAAGGTTGGATGAGTAAACCTATCAAACATCAAAATGCAGTACGGAAAGCGAACTCATTGCCCTAATGACAAGCACATCACAAAAAACTAAACAATAAAGACTGGGTAATTCTACTCGGAATGCTGTCTCCACTAATATTCCGCCCATTAATTGCCTCAACTAGATCGCATCTATCAAAACGGACAGTTAAAAGCTCTGGATACCATGGAATCAGTAATAAAATTATCAAGGGAATGGTTAAAATGTCATTCTTGTAAACAAAACTTATTAACTATATACTTCAGTTCATGCGCTTCCAGTTCACTTGGCCAGTGCCCACTATTTCTCCAATGCCCGAAGTTTTGTAAATAATTATGTGAACCAGCGTCATACCGGCCAATAAGTCTTCTGTCAGCAATCAGAAAAATTGCTGAGTAGTTATCTTCAACGCATATGAAACTACATACAGGAAAAAAGATCCTTATCTTTTAAAGCATGACTTTGAAAGGTAGCATTCATAGTGCATAAGCTGTACCGATTTACTCAGCTAATCGTCCAACGCTTAAACGTCATAGCACAAGCTTTATGTTTCGATGCATCGAAGGATTTTGATTGCTTATGGCTGAATAAGCTTGTTTACAAACTATCGTTTTAACTCACTCAGACTACATTACGCACATTATCAATTTCAGTGATAGACTGTTGTTGTTCGCTGCGAAAAAAAAAATACTCTGCATATCACCAAAGCCTTGCAACATACCACATGAGTCAATATTCGCTTTACTGCTTTATGCGAAAGATATATCACATAACACCACTCAAAACACTCTCCATACACGCTGATACTGCGATCAACAAGCATGATACAGGCATTGTAACGACGATCTACTTACAAAATGCATTTCTGTGCTTAGTACTTCACTGACTACAATACACAAGCAGGAACTGAACATCAGTATGTTCAATATAATTACTTCGTGGGTCTTGCAGAGAAAAGAAGCCAGTTTCATAGAACCTATCTATTTATGAAGCAATGTTTTATCTGTTGATAATAAGTTACCAGTTTTGGATCATATAGCAGCCCATAACCACCCTCGCCTGTTCCGCTTGTGACACGCAGCTTTTGCATCAGGAATCGCTTTAAAATATTGCTCTTCCTCAAGTTACAAATAACAGATAGTTTATGAAAAGTATTTTGTATACACGAAGGACACAATATTTAAAGCATACATGCAGTTATAAAATTCCTCAATAATATGAAATTTAAGTTTTTTTTTGTAATAATACGAAGAGATAATTTTATACGTGCATTGAATTAATATTTCCCTTATTCCTTTCAATCTGTATGTTATACATTCCCTGGCACTTTTACGCCCCAGACCCTCTTTCCCTATATCTTCGAACTATCCCTTGAAAATTATTATATTTCTGAAAGAGTACTTCTATCCTGTTTTCTCTCTGGCCTACTTGATTTCAACCAGCCTGTTTCTTTATTTCTGTCTACTTTGTCACATGACCAGATGCATGCTTATCTTTTCTTCAACGCAGAGTCTTGTAGCAGTTAAACCGATTTACCCGCAGCGACGACTTTATTGGTGTTTGTTTTGATATGAAATTTATGGAAAAATACTCCTTTCTCCGAACTATTAGGATTAGTTTAGTACGTATTTAATAACAGCGTAGCATACCATCAGTCATATTTAACCAATAAGTGCTGTGTTTGTTTCCGAGATCCGTGACGTACGAGATCGGAACAAACCACTTGTAGTCATAGGGAGATATATCGGAAGACGAGGTATTGTCGGAATTGGGAGACGAGATATTGCCGGAATCGGGAAATAAAAGAAATCTCTCTTGTTTGACCTTTACTGTAGTATGTTCAAGCGTAACAGTAACAAGAGGATAGCCCTTTTGTCGTGTCCAAGTATCCATAATCTGCGATACATTCATATGTGAGAGATCGACCTAAAAATTGAAGGTATAAAATTAATAAGGAAATGATAATTCTAATACGAGTATGTATTATGTAATACTATATAGTCATTAATTTTTAGTTCACACACTCACATATAATGCATATATATATGTAATAAATTCAGGAGCAGGAGGAGAAATTTTGATGGCGTAGAAGTGTTGATCCATAATGACTCGGAAATTAGAGGCGAAGGCAGATTAAATATTCAGTTTTATTTTCAGCAACATGTAGCGGCTACACACGAATCGGCACATGTGAATTTTCGTGTGAACAATTTAATGTGCCTGTTCCAAAAGGCTTACATTTTTGCTAATTTTGTAGCAAGAAAGGAGCAGCAGATAGACAGCAGTCTAGCTAAGGCAAAGCGTAGAAAGCAAGTGCGTAACGTTCAGGATGAAATCTCAAGTCAGACTGAGTTAGTTTTGGTTTTTAATATGTTCTGATTGGACAGTTAATATTGCTCTAAAATTACTATTGGCTGGCTGAGTTTTAGTTCCATTTACATCATCATAATTACATAAGAATCATATAACATAGAATAGTCTTGAAATGACGCAGTGCAGGGAGAGGTTATTATTTTTAGAATAGAGAAGGGAAATTAACGTTGCTAGTTTTTTATATATTCTTTATTTTTCTTACATATTCCGCCCTTCCTTCAAGAAGAAAAAGGAGTAGCGACAGAGAAGCCTTTTTAAAGAGAAAGCGTTAAAGCACTAGTAAATGGGGAAAAAAATAAATAAATAAATAAATAAATAAATAAATAAAAATAAAATTTTGATCCTGTAAAATATAATTTATAAATATCAATTTTTTAAAATAAATTTTAATTTTTAGAGTCCCATTGAATTTTTCAGCATTTCAGTCCAAAATTCGTTTTGTTTGAGCGTTTACATAATCACAATTCTTCAGGAAAGGTTCTTGTTATCACAGAATATCACAAAATAAACATTTACATAATCATTACTTACAATTAAATGTAACGCACATAAATATTTATGATACTAATTTCCATACTGATAAATTATATTTTAACACCATAAATATAATAGGAGTAACAGTTTCAGAAATTATGGTTTTACCGTTATTATCTTTCATTTACAGTTCCTGATTTTAACAAACTGGAAGGTCTCGAAATATTTCTAAACAAACATATCTATCCTCTGTCCTCTTGAGCTGTCCTCTTGAGCTAAACAGTGTGTTGTCTGCACTGGTGACTCAGGGAGCCTAGGAAGTTACTTGAAAAGTCCTCCGTTCCTTGCATAAAGTAACTGGCCTTTGAGAACTGCACTTACACATTCCACAATAAAAAAGTATAATAATATTAAAAAAAATTACACACACTCATAAAATGAGAGCCTCCAATATTTTCTTACATGAAGAGGGTAAAAGGAACAGCTGTATAGAGGTAATCACAGGCCTCTGTTTAGGAACCACTACTCCCTCAAGATACTCATACAATCACCCATAAATTTTAACATGCATTTACCATAATTACATGTTACTTATCTGTAATAATTTCATTTAATTTTTATATACACTTCATTTTTAGAATAATTATAAAATTCATATTGAAAATTTTCAACAAAATTTCAAAAATACAAATATTTATCTTAATAGCCTTCCCTAAAAATAACTAAAAATCTAAGAATTACTTATTTACTTTTCTAAATTATTAGAATTCAAATTTCTAATATCATTAAATTATATTTTTTTCATATCACAGTGTTACATTTTTTAGTATCCAATTTATTAAGGGAAAAATATCAGTTTCCAATGTAGATTCAATTACGAAAAAGCAGGAGCGAAGTTAATTTTCTGGCACCTACTTTAAGCGTAATCCTATGACTGCGAATATCCTAATTTATTCGCATATAGCCGGATCAAGATATGCAGTTCGATGATCTTGAAAGCACTGGAATTATTTGAAACGTTGGCACTTGGAAAACATTCGTATTTTTACTATAAACAAACGCTGGATTAATTTTGAAAGGCTGGCTCTAGATTTCATTTTTAAGCACTCTTAGCAATTCTATGATTCGATTTTTTTTCACATTTTCATATCGCTGTTCATTTACGTTGCTGCACTTATTAAACAACGGTATATGCTAGATTAAGTTTCGAAGCATGGATTTTGACTTTAAATACACTTGTTTTGGGAACGATTCGGTGTAATTGACTTGCTGATACAAAGCTGCGCACATACATTGACGGGAGCCGTAAATATATTGAAGATTAGAACATGAAGGCAATTAACTAATTCGGTTTTACAATCGCAGCCACAATTTCGATGATAACACTTCTGTGAAGCACAGGCACACTTTGCTGATGTAAAACGCCTTTTTTTTCTAATTATAATACAGATGGCCGTAAACTTCGTTTTCACTGACGTTAGCATTTTTGAACTTTCAGGTACTCGATATCCATTATGAATTTCCGTTACACATGGACGTTTAAAGAGGTGGTTGATTATAGAAGATAGCAGACACTGCGACGACATTTCCACTGGAAATCCGACGCACAGGACATGTATCCTGTCGACTTAATTGTAATAAATTCAGGAGCAGAAGGAAAAATTTTGATGGCGTAGAAGTGTTGATCGAAATTGACTAGGAAATTGGAGACGAAGGCAGATTAAATCTTCAGTTTTATTTTCAGCAACATGATGCGGCTACACACAAATCGGCACATTAAATGTGCCTGTTTTAAAAGGCTTACATTTTTGCTAATTTTGTAGCAAGAAAGTAGCAGCAGATAGACAGCAGTCTAGCTAAGGCAAAGCGTAGAAAGCAAGTGCGTAATGTTCAGGATGAAATCTCAAGTCAGACTGAGTTAGTTTTGGTTTTCAATACATTCTGATTAGACAGTTAATATTGCTCTAAAATTACTGTTGGCTGGCTGAGTTTTAGTTCCATTTACATCATTATAATTACGTAAGAGTCATATGACATAGAATAGTCTCGAAATGACGCAATGCAGAGAGAGGTTACTAATTTTAGAATAGAGAAGGGAAATTTACGTTGCAAATTTAATCTTTTATATATTCTTTATTTTTCTTAATATATATATATATATATATATATATGTGTGTGTGTGTGTGTGTGTAAACATCACTTACAGTTTAAAACAGCAATAGTTCCTTAATCCATTTTCTTAAATTTCTGTGTTTCCCCTTTCTATTCTAAAAGTAGTAACTTTTTTCTAGATTGCGCCACTGAAAGGTTCACCCACATTATGTCATCTGCATTGCTAAGAACGTTTCGCCAATTTTCCGTTCAAAATTTAAAAGAAGGAATCTTATATCCACTTTGCGCATTACCTACCAGGCACATTAGATACTCGGCGCTCGTTAAAATTAAAAAAAAAAAAAAAAAAAAAAAGCTAGAAAAACAGCACGTTTCTGTACGTTTAAATTAACACAATATTATTTATTTATTTTTCGAATCTAAAAACATCAAGTTAATACAATCAAACAATCATCAAATTAGTAGATAGAATCAATCACCAATCAATTAAAAAACCATAATGCAAAGAATAAAAAGCTTTAAAATATTATTACAATTGAGGAAATGAATTCGCAAAACATATGATAAAATTATGCTTATCAGCGTAATCGAAAGATTAGTGATACTTTGAATTACATAGCAAATGGATTTTGCGACAAGCGCATCTATTTGCGGTACATTTAGATTTGCAGTAACATTTTTTGAAACTCTGCCTGATCAACAATTTAAAAGTGGCGGGTATTTTAAGCGTGTAGAAACATTGCTGTTGTTTTAGCAAATCATTAGTTAGCTGTTGTTTAGTTAAATGATTGCTAATTAGGTCTTTGCATTAGTTATTAGTTTTGGTTACCCTTTCTAAGCATCGTTAAGTAACGTCGAAAAATCTCGAATTTGGGAGAACAGATGAATTTTGGGGGAGATCACCAAATTTAGAATGTTAATTTTGAGGTCCCCAATAATTTTTTAAAGCAGCTATCGTATTTTATTATAACGTTTTTGAAGTAAGGAATCATAAATTAATTTTCAATACTTATATATATATATATACATACACCATGATTAAAAAATATCTGACAAAATAAGCAGGCTTTGTAGCTGGATATATGTGCGAAAATGGGGCATTGAGGTGGCATATGGGGTTGTTGAGCGCCTGAAAGAATATTTTGTTGGCGTAAATCATCATTCTCCTTGCAAATTTCAAGTGGCAATCATTGTTACATGAACGAAGAGTTTGTCGGCATGCATTTTATCTATTAGTCTTTGAATGGAAATGGTATAGCTGCTCAAAAGAGGTATTCGGAAATCTTTCTGTGTGCTTTCTTTGAATAACTGCTCCGTTTTAGCTGCAGTTCTATAGATAACACGTTTGCGCCAAGATCCGCTTTAGCGTTACGATATGTAAAGCTCAAAATTCGTTCAGGGAATTCCTCTATATGGAATGCTCTTAAATATGTGTCTTAATAAAACCCTGTACCACTTCAATGAGCCATTCTGCAAACACATTCTATTTTAAAACGGGCTTATTTTGCTTCTCTTTACCTACTTTTCTCTTTTTCTCAGACATGTTAAATACCTTTGTTTACATACCATCTGCATGATGCTTATTTAAATTTAATAACGATTAACGTACAGAAAGCTTAAACAAAAAGTAGAAGTGCGAGCTGAATTAATTAAAAGGTGGCTCAATTTAAAATAATTTTAAATAGTATTCCAAGCAATAATTTGCTAAGATATTAAATTTCTTGTCATTTCAGATTGATTTTTAAGTAGATAATGATTATCTTTATCTCCACAAATGCAGAAAGTAAAAACAATTTGCAGGGAGGCTTTCATTTGAATATTTCTTTAATTTAAAAAAAAAGCACTTACTTCAGTGAATTCATTCCACAAGTCTTCAGTACGAGCATTCTGAAAACTATATTTCTTCAAGTAAGATGATAGTCCCTTTTGCACGGTTTCCATACTAAGAACGTTTGCTAACATATTTATTATTGAAGCACCCTATACAATGAAAAGAGTTATTTTTATTACGTTTCAGTTGTGTAAAAGACAAAAGAAGTAGATGGCATATTTTAATAAAATTAAGATTCTTGTTTCAATTACAAAATAAGACTATGAAAAGTAAATAAGTAAATATACAGCTATAATGTGTGGACTTTCCCATTACTCATATCCCGTATGTGGTTACGTAACCGAAATCACATTTTGAACTACAAAAAGAAAACTAAAAAGAGATTTTTTTAATAGTTGTTTATGCTAAGTACTTGATGCATTTCATGTCAAAAGTGCTATTTCTGTATATTACCAGATTCATATTGCTGGTATACATATTCAGAAGTATATGCTGAAAATGGTAAAGTTTCTGTGATGAAACTTCAGTAAAGATCTAAATTTTCATGCCGAAGCGTGGAACACGTAAAACACACATTGTGAATTTCCCCCCCCCCCGAATTAAATTAAAAAAGAAAATAAAGAAGAATATAAATAAATAAGTAAAATTAAATTCAATTTATACAGTTGGACAGCATCTACTTCTTTTATGTCCTGTGTGAATAAATGCAAAACTATTAATTTCATATTTTCAGCCAAAAGATTTATAATTGTATACTGTATAACTTATGAAAATGTATTTCTGCACATTATTTGAATGTTGATGTTGCAGATTAATTAAAAAATTAGATGAAATCAGTTTAGTAGATAATATATCTCCAGTTTTAAAATGCATGTCTGATTTTACGTGTGCTGTTCAAATTCTACAGTTACATTTGCCAACGGTTTAAAACTTAAATTTGTTCATATTAACAAAATGAATTATTTCATTTAATAGGCACAATGTAAATACTATTTGATATGACAAAATATTCTCTTGTTATTGCTTAATCAATGAAAACGAATTAATGCTGAGTTAAAAAGCGACAATTGCCAAAGTTAAGCAGAGATAGTCTAGCTTAATTTATTTAAAATAATTTGTAACGAAACAGCGTAATATATAGGTTTAAGAAACACAGGGTGAATATAATAAAATAGTTAAGTTGAAACAAAATAAATAAAGCAAAAAAGCACGAAACGGAAAATAATCATTTTCAAAATATTTACAAAATAAATCTAAAATTGTGCCAATTTTTTTGGACTCTTAGTAGAGCAATGTAAATTTAATAGAATTTCGTAACTTCGAAAACATTTGTCATTTTGGATACCAGATGCACAGTTTTCATGAACTGGAAATTCTTCCGTTCAGAAACGTAGCACAGATGCATCTAGACAAGAGCCAGTGCACCTCGAAGCGATTTTTTCAAAATTCTAATCAGATTTTTTTTTAATTTTATCTTTTTTGATGAAATCGCATCATTTTGAATAGTTTCACTCTTTCAGAAATATGGTTTTGGCAACATTTCTTCATTCAATGCTTTGTATACTGGACTGCTGACAGTTGAAAACCAGCACTATTGCCATTTGGAAAAATGAGGGCTATAATTCTATGCAGTTTTTAACTTTAATGTTTCTCTTGGATACTAGACGTTTGTTAAGAGAAGGCAACGGAAAGTTATTTAATTTTATTAGGATATTTAATATATGTATTAAGGGCTTTTGCTTATTTCATTGTAATGGGTTTTATATGCAATACATTTTTATTGAAAAAAAATTTTTTTTGATACAATTGTTCTGTAGAGTAAAATTCTGCGCAGTTTTAAATTTAATGTTTGGTGTTCCCTTTCGGCATTTTCTAGTACATTTAAAAGCCAGACGGAGGCTGACCGCGCAGCTGCTAGTAAGCTATAAAAAATGGAAATTGAGGAAACACGCTTCAGACAAAGCCGGAAGATTACTTCATTTTACTGAAATATATTATGAAAGAAAATAAATACGATTTGATAATTTGTAAAATTAATTTCTATATCAAAATCAGCAGCTAAAATATTTATTAACTTACTCTTAATTATTATTACTAAATCTATGTAAATAGAGATATAATTTTTCATTATCCTTTTCTATGCAGCCAAATCTATGCAAGTCTATAGATAAAGCCTTTTCTACGTAGCATATAGGTTTTTATATATATTTATGGAAATTGTATGCAAAATGTCACGGAATATATAGCTAAATTTTATAATATGCGGCTCGAATGTAATTTCAAACCTTTTTATAAACTATGAGATCGAACGCTGCTTCTATTTCTTGAGGATCAATAGCATCAATTACTATTGGATGGGAATTCTGAAGACTGTCTAGAGATAAAGCTTCTTGAGTAAATGAAACAACGAACTCATCCATCTGTAAGGAAAAACATAAAATTAAATATACGATAAAATAAAATTTTAAAGAAATTATTCTGTTCATTATAAATATACAGCATCCTATTGTACATTTTATGGAATGAGACAACTTAATTAAGGGTATATGAATATGGATTCACAAAAATATGACCAAGAGCGAAAAACGGAAATTATTTAAGTAACTAACATCCTACTGAAGATATGGTTTTTTACAATTTGTGAAAAGATTGTATGTTTATTTATATAATGATTACGTGTGTGTGTGTGTGTGATTATGGCAAAGCCTCGAGGGCTATCTGCCTAAGAGGAGGGATGCCTTCGTGGAGGACTTTCTAAGGGAAACTGGCTCGTATACACGTTACACATGGGGAAAACCACGAAAACACCCATGCAGCCAGCCCGTTCGCGGGATTCGAACCTCGGACCGAACTACCAGTGTTCAGCGACTTTACCACTCGGCCGCTGGTGGGCCCTTATATAATGATTACGAGACTCGAAATACTTGAATTAAAAAAAAAAGAATAAAAACGAGGTTTAATTAGACAGAGTTAAATTTATAATTACCATGATAAAATTAAAAGTGGTACACTGGCGTTCAGAATTAATTTGGCAAAAACCTTTGCAAAGAAATACTCCAAACAGTTGAAACGTCTACACAATTAATCATCAAGCCATTTAAAAAAGATCTGGATGTGTACACCACATGACTTCCTTCTACGGAATATACGCATTATTCCCACATTTCATTTAAACATATTTCCTCGAATTTCATTAGAGATATATTTCTCATTCGATAAATTCAGTTCTCACTTCGCGATGAGGCAAAAATACAAAAAAGCTCAAAATATTTTCATTAATAATTGAAACAGATAGAAAGACGTAAAACTCTAAATACAGTTAAAACAAATAAAAAAAATTTTTTTTTTAAATTAAAATTACAATTTCTACGCAAAAGCAAGCAATTCGGCCTGCAGGCAAGAAGGCAGATTTTTCGGTGCACAAAATTAAAAGTTTCCTTTTGGTCCCACTCGGCAAGAACACACTGAAGATGTAGAAATACTTAATGAACTATTCTGCTAAGTTTCAAACGTAGACAAATATGACTACTATGGTAAAAAAGAGGCACTCGGCAAAAAGACACTGAAGGTGCAGAAAGACCTAATTTACTATTCTGTTAAGTTTCAGACGGCTGCTATTGTAAAAAAAGTTAAGTTTAGGCGCACTTTTTTAAAATTGTTGATAATTCTACAACTACTGAATGCAGATTAATTAAAGGCATAAAAGCCTTAACCGGAAGATAAGAATAACATAATTAAATCATTTTTAAACAAAAAAAATTGCACAATTAACCAACATATAAAAATAAAAATAAATAAAAAAAAACTGAGCTCACTGATCCGAGTAACAGAGTGGGTATATATATATATATATACCCATATATATATATATATATAGCCACTTTATATATTATCTCCATCCTTTTTAAGTTTTAAAGTTCTTATACAAAAACTTTACTGTATTGAAGGTTAGCAGCCTCCTTACTTTTATATCTTGCTAGTTTAACTCATATTGAAATCATTAAATGTCATTCCACTAGATGACAAACTTGAAAATTTAACGCCATGCCTGCTATAGGTAAACCCAAAAAACAATTTCTATGAAAAACATTTAACTGTATTTACATGATTACATGCGGTACTTGACATATTAAATATATAGGACAGACTAAAAACAATCTTAACTTTCGAATCAATAACCATAGAGCTCAAATCAAAAAATTCAACGCACAAAAAATAGCATTAAAATATGTACACCATCACAACTTAATACAGCAGAGTTAGAACACTTTAAACACCATGACTTCAACTCTATTCAACTTCAGATACTAGATATAATACCCAATCACAAAACACGAATTTTTCAGGAATCTCTCTATATACTAAAACAACGTTCACTTTATCCATATGGACTTAACGCTTATATACATAGTCATAGAGATACTTCTAAGAAGTCTATTTTCAGCCAATTTAAGCTCTACAGCATCAAAACGCAGAGAGGAAAAAGAGGAAGCAAAATAAAAAATAATGCGAGATTTTTATCCACTTTGGATACACTTGCATTGAAAAAACAATTGAAATGTTTTTTTTGACTCAGACTACTTTCCCAAGAAACTTCTCAACTGGTTACACTCCTGTACTAATAAATTCCTTATCAAACTAAAAAAATTCATTCAAGAAAGCTACGACGACATACAAATCATTAAAGACATGATTCTTGATTTTAGTCTTTTCAGACTCTCTAATAGTCTCACTCAACGCAAAATTTATTTTAAAGTCAATTTTCTACATCCTCAGTTTGACAATATTCATTTCTCAAGAATCATCAGAGATTGTAAAGATTACTTCCCCGCAGTTGACACAATACCAATGATTGCATTTAAATATCAAAGGACCTTAAACAACTTGCTCACTAACCACCATGAAATAGATGAAACTGCAGAATGACATTGTAAGACACCAATTTACAGCAATTACGTAGATTCTCATCACCAGCACATAATTACTGGCAACCTGAATATCATACAAAACCATCAACTAAAAACACTAATGAGTTATGGTACAAAATTTAGACCAGTCAGAAACATGACTACAAATTACTGTTACAAGACTTTCGAAAACAACATCAACGAATTAATAGTTAAAGCAAGCTATCAACTTAATTTACCCATAGATACCTTCTTAAAATGGAAAGCTAAAATTCTTCAACGCATATCCACCGAAATCAGTCACCTCAAATTTAAAAGTACACTGAATTGGTCGCAACTTATATCAGATATTAATAAATTAAAACAGCTTTTTACTATTACAAAAATTGATAAAGCAACTAATAACTTTAGCATTATATGAAAACAATTCTACGCTGAAATTTTTCGTAAAGACGCAACACAACTACTTATCAATTAGCCAACCTTACAGAAACATCTATAATAAACAGGATTAAAACTTTTCATAAGAAACTCAATATTACTTTCAATGCAAACTACAACAGATTTACTAATCTTTATGCGATTCCCAAATTCCATAAAACACCATTAAAATTTAGATTTATAGCTAATGGAACTAATAATTACAAGAAAAATGTAGACTATTATTTTTCAATTCAACTTAATAAAATCTGTAAATTTATTTTCAATGATTGTAACACTAATCATAACTATTGCTGGATCATTCATAATAACACTCCTGTCATTAATACCATTCAAACCATTAACATCCAAAACATTAACTGCTATGATTTTGAAAACTTATATACCTCACTTCCTCTAGAAGAAATCTATACCAGTCTACTTGATCTACCTAAACTTTTCCCTAATATACTTGTCGCGTTTGCTTACTAGAACTTTACTTCCACGAACGCCCTCTGGCGAAAGAGACTAAAAGTAATCAGTTGAACGGCTGACGCGTCTAACAGATGTATAAAGATAGACCGTCTCCGTATAAATTATGCTTGTATTCATTGTAACTTGTAAATATTTTGTAGATATCTTTCATATGAATTAAAATTTCTTAAAAAGTTTATAGCTGTGTTCGAAGTTCATCATAGAGACAGATACCGAGAAGAAGGAAAAGCAGGCAGTTCAGGGCAGCCCTATTTAGAAGGTAAGTGAACTTTCACTTATCTATTTAATGATCAAAAAATTTTAATAGTACAAAGTTGATAAAATTTTTTAACATGGCGCCCGAACAGGGACTGCCAGTAACTGCTGTTTTCCTAACTATTGAAACTGTCTAAATTGATATCAGTTATATAGATAATACATAAGCATAAATAATTAGTGGATTGCTGATACTTGTTGAATTGTTGAATATTAAATAATGACGGAATTTATCGATACATTGAAAAGGAAACGCGGCCACATAAGGGCTGCCGTTACAAAATTAATTGGCCGAATCGAAACTGAATTACCAAAAACAGAAGTGAATGCAGAGGAACTAGAAATTTCTTTAGAACTCTTAAATGAAAAATCGAACGAGTTAAAACAAATAGATGCCGATATAGAAAAATTAATAAACATAAAGGATCTAGACCAGGAATTAAACGGTGTTGACGAATATCGTGAAAGAATAACTACATTTAAATACAAAGCTAACAAAAAATTGAAAGAAATTAATATAGAACAACAAAAATTTAATGTGTTACGAAGCACTGAACAGTTAAGTGAAAGTATTATAGAAAACGTTAAAATCGAAAGTCATAATGTGAAGCTTCCTAAACTTACGATTCCGAAGTTTTATGGCGAGAGCTGCGAATGGCTGACATTTTGGAACACTTTTTCATCAGCCATACACCAAAATAAAACGCTTGACGCTATAAGCAAATTTAATTATTTGAAATCCTTTTTGGGAGGCACTGCTTATAACACCATTGACGGTTTCGATTTAACCGAAGAAAATTACGAAACTTCAGTTAAACTCCTCACAGAACGATTTGGAAATAAAGATGTACTGATAAACGCCCATATAGATAAATTACTGAAAAAAAGACCTCTAAAGGATTCTAATGACATTCAAAATTTCCGTAAGTTATTCAATTATATACAGAAACATATTCGATGTCTTGAATCATTAAATATGACCTCAGAAACATATGGAGCTTTATTAACACCTATTTTGCTTAAAACATTGCCCCCAGATTTGGTTTTGGAGTATAATAAAACAGTTCGAAAATCAAATTACGATTTGAATCACCTAGTGGAATTTCTTTCTGAACAGTTAGTTGCGCGGGAACGTACATTCCAGACGGTCCAGCCAAAGGCGGCGCCACAAAAGCATAACAAACTGAGTGAACCCAGACCTATTGCGAAACACACAGCTTCGGAGTTAACGAACGCAAGTTTGCGGGGGGGACAAACACCATGTGTTTTCTGCGACTCTTCTGATCACGAGTCTATAACGTGTAAACAAGCATCTTTATGGTCTACTGAGAAAAAAAGGGAGAAATGCAAAGCGAAAGGGATCTGTTATCGCTGTTTACACCCACGGCATCTCAGTTTTAATTGCACTTCTAGAATAAGGTGTGAATTATGTAAACAACGACATGCCACTATAATGTGTTTTAAAAACGAAAACGGAGAAATTAAGGAAGAACAAAGTGAAA
The DNA here is from genome assembly GCF_044657685.1 of Stegodyphus dumicola. Taxonomy (NCBI): domain Eukaryota; kingdom Metazoa; phylum Arthropoda; class Arachnida; order Araneae; family Eresidae; genus Stegodyphus; species Stegodyphus dumicola. The sequence goes on from NC_140779.1 coordinate 46,800,085, forward strand.
ATAAGGCCTTAACGAATAATTCATCCTATGAAAGTGTAATCTTGCAAACTTTAATTGCCAATGTTTACGGAGATGGTGAAAGCAATTTTATACGAATAATTCTGGATACCGGAAGTAGCAGATCATATATCAGCACATTTCTTGCGGAGAAATTAAAACTAAAATCTTTAGGTCAGGAAAGTGTGACTCATGGGCTTTTTGGAGGAATAGAAAAAAGGGAAAATCACAACAAGTATCTGATTAAGTTAAATAATCCAGAAACAGGATTCACATGCGAAATGGAAGTTTTGAGCCAAAAAACCATATGCTCACATATTCCAAAATTGGAGGATAGGGAATGCTTAAAGAAACTAAGAGGTTACAAAATTTTTCCCAGTGATGTAACTAATGAGAATTCTTGTTTATTTGAAAAACACCCTAACGAAATACACATGCTTGTAGGAGCAGATTATGCCGGAAAACTCTTTACAGGGGAAATAATACACGTAACGGAGAGTTTAGTAGCGATGAATACACACCTTGGTTGGACAATATTAGGGAGAACGAAGGTAAAGGGAAAAAATTTTAATGAAGTTCTTTTATCACTACACATTAGTGACAGAAAAATTTGTGACTTGTGGTCTCTTGATTCTATCGGAATAACTGAACCAGCTCTTTCGCAAACAAAACAAGAAATACAAAAGGCTACAGAAAATTATTTCATCCGTACTTTAGAAAGAGATGACGCTGGAAGGTATCAGGTATCACTTCCATGGCTTCAAATTCATCCTGAGTTGCCAGATAATAGAATCCTTGCAGAAAAGCGTCTGAAGTCTTGCGTGAAAACCCTTCAGACAAAGAATTCCTTAGAAGCCTACGAAACTGTTTTAAAGGATTGGGTAGAAGAGGGAATAATTGAACCTATCGATATTTCGGAGGCAGAAAAGATCAAAGGGCATTATCTGCCACATAGAGCAGTGTTTCGGGAAAATTCGACTACCAAAATTCGACCAGTGTTCGACGCATCTGCAAAGGAGAAAAATTCGGTATCTCTGAACGACTGCCTGGAAAAGGGTCCTAATTATCTTGAATTGATCCCCAAAATTTTGATAAAATTTCGAGAGGGGAAGTATGGAGTAATTTCGGATATAAAAAGAGCATTTCTTCAGATAGGTGTGAATCCAGCGGATCGAGATTTTCTCCGCTTCCTATGGTGGGAGAAAGGACAGCCTGAAAAACTGACTATATATCGGCACCGAAGGGTTGTATTCGGCGTAAACGCCAGCCCCTTTTTACTCGCTGCCACGATTAACTACCATTTGGAAAATGTACCAAAACATCATCAGGAAATAGCTTCAAAGCTAAAGAAAGCCATGTATGTGGATAACTGCGTAGCGAGCGTGGAATCAATTGAAGAATTAAACTCATTTATCAAAGGATCTAAGGAAATAATGGCTACTGCAAAATTTGACCTAAGAGGATGGAAACATAATAGACTTAAAAATGAAACTTCAATTCTAAACCTTTCTGATAAAGATTATGAAGATGTTGTGTCAGTATTGGGATTGAAATGGGACTTGTTTGACGATACTTTGTCTTGTCACGTAAAATATGAAGAAAACCCTGTATTGAGCAAAAGATCTGTTCTTTCCGAATTGAGTAAAATCTTTGACCCAATTGGGTTTACTAGTCCAGTTACTCTCTTGCCTAAACTGATTCTGCAAGAGTGCTGGAAACAGAAAATTAACTGGGATACTAATTTGCCGAATGATCTAGCAAGGAAATTTTTCACATGGTCATCTCAGTTAAAATATTTGAAAGACATCAAAATTCCTAAATTGCTTCCCAAAATAGACGAAAGTACCACTCTGCATGTATTTTCAGACGCAAGCAAGGACGCGTATGCGACCTGCATTTTCCTTAGACACAGCGGTGAGAGTGGAGTCACTTGTCAATTGATACAATCTAAAGCGAGAGTTGCTCCCCTAAAAGCACTCACCATACCTCGACTAGAGATACTCGCTTGCACTATTGGAGCCAGGCTCTCTCATACAATAAGAGAAGACTTGAAACTAAAAGAGGTTCCAGTTTTTTACTGGACGGATTCCAAAAATACCCTCTTTTGGATAAAACAGAAAGAAAATTGGTCCACTTTTATAGCCAATCGAGTAAATAAGATTCGAAAACTGAGTAACCCAGATCACTGGCATCACATTCCCGGAAAGTTTAATCCTTCGGATTTGCCATAACGCGGTTGCTCTGCAAAAGAATTGAGGAAATCCGAATGGTGGAAAAGACCAGATTGGATTTATCGACCTCCAGAAGAGTGGCCTATTGCAGATGGAGAACATCCTGACTTCGATATAGTAAATGGAGAGAGAAAACGAACTGTGGTTTCAGCCAGCAATAACACGAATGCAGATAAATTTAACCTTTTTGACAATATTTCAAAATTCGAAAAGATCATAAAGGTCGTATCTTGGATCTTTAGATTCATTAAAAATGCTACAACACCACCATCTGAAAGAACTCATGGGAGAATTTCAGTCGAAGAACTAAAGGGAGCTGAAACAGTGGTTTTCCGACTCATCCAACAAGAATCTTTCGAAGGATTGAAAGATAAAAGAATACGTGCTCTAGAACCTATCATGGACTCCAATGGCCTTATAAAAGTGAAGACACGTATCTTTCAGAGAGACGATGATGCTGACTTTCGTTACCCAGTTTTACTTCCCTCAGAACATCCATTAGTATTAAAACTGATCAAATCTGAACATGAAAGGCTAAGTCACGCTGGAGTACAATTCGTTATGTGCGCTTTGCGTGAAAAATATTGGATCATGAAGAGTAGGAAGACCGTACGCAAGGTTATCCAAAACTGTGTACGATGTCGAAGGTTCGACTCTGATTCATATAAGATTCCTCAAGCGCCACTACCTGAAGACAGAATAAGAGATGCTTTAATTTTTGAGATTATTGGTGTTGATCTGACGGGTCCCTTAATTTTAAAAGGAGGCCAAAAAACATGGATCGTCATTTTTACTTGCGCAATATATAGAGCAGTTCACTTAGAGCTAGTCTCATCTCTATCAACCGAAAGTTTCCTGCACGCGTTCAGGCGATTCATCGCTCGAAGGGGTAGACCTGTCACTGTATACTCCGACAATGGAACCAATTTTGTTGGATCAAATAATTTGTTTAAGACCATAGATTGGAATTCTATCTTAGAAAATGCAACAGTTAAGAAAATTGAATGGAAATTTATACCCCCTTCCTCGCCATGGTGGGGAGGGTGGTGGGAAAGATTAATTGGAGTACTAAAGAGAATTCTTCGAAAGGTACTAGGAAAATCTTCTCTGAACTACGAAGAACTGTTGACAATCATTTGTGACTGCGAGAGCATTATGAACAACCGTCCTCTCTCGTATTTGTCAGAAGACGTAAAGGATTTAAGAGCTCTCACCCCAGCAATGTTTCTAACAGAAATTCCAGAGACTGGAGTTCCTGAATTAGATCTTTTGGATTCTAAATCCATCAATAAAAGATACCTTTACAGAGCCAAATTGAGAAAAGATTTACGAAAAAGATTTCGATCAGAATATTTAGGGCAACTAAAACAAAGCTCAAAATTCATCCGCGAACCATCTTCTGTGAAAGTTGGTGATCTTGTAATTGTGTCCAACAACGAAAAAAGGATAAACTGGCCCTTAGCTAGAATCGTGGAAATATTTCCATCCCACGACGGATACATTAGATTAGTGAAACTGAAAACTGCACAAGGGGAGATTATAAGACCTACTAAGAACCTCATACCTCTTGAACTCAACTTTACACCTGAGTCAGATATGCAAGTGAGGTACAGAACTCGACGTATGACGAAATCTCAAAAGACTTGAACTACAGGTCAGTTGAGGTCCATCCTCTGTTGATACTGGACCTCAAGGTGGGAGTGTCGCGTTTGCTTACTAGAACTTTACTTCCACGAACGCCCTCTGGCGAAAGAGACTAAAAGTAATCAGTTGAACGGCTGACGCGTCTAACAGATGTATAAAGATAGACCGTCTCCGTATAAATTATGCTTGTATTCATTGTAACTTGTAAATGTAAATATTTTGTAGATATCTTTCATATGAATTAAAATTTCTTAAAAAGTTTATAGCTGTGTTCGAAGTTCATCATAGAGACAGATACCGAGAAGAAGGAAAAGCAGGCAGTTCAGGGCAGCCCTATTTAGAAGGTAAGTGAACTTTCACTTATCTATTTAATGATCAAAAAATTTTAATAGTACAAAGTTGATAAAATTTTTTAACAATACTCAATATCATGACTCTTGACAAATGGAAAACCTACCTAAAATGCACACTTTTTCATAACTACATCAAGTTTCAAAATCAACTTTTTAAACAAGTCAGAGGATTGCCAATGGGCTTACATTCCAGCACCTCGATCTATAATATCTTTTTATTTGTCAAAGAATTTAACTTCCAAAAAAATCTACAACCACAAGAGTTAAATTACTACAAACACACCTACAGATATATTGATGACCTTATTACAATTAATAATTTTGGTAAAATTGAACACTCCGAGATTTATCCGAATTGTCTTACACTTAATAAAACTAATAATTCACAAAATAGCATAGACTTTCTAGATCTTCAAATCATTAAATACAAAAAAATTTTACTTTTTGACAAAACAAGAAACTTCAATTTCAATACTAACAAATTAATAAATTGGAACTCCAACATATCCAAAAAAGTAACTAACAATACTATAATTAATCAAATACAACGAATTAAAACTATATGCACAGATACAATAGATTTACAACGCGAAATTTTGATCCTTATCAAAATTCTCAAAAATAATCTAATTCCCATTCAATTTATCGGCCCACCAGCGGCCGAGCGGTAAAGTCGCTGAACACTGGTAGTTCGGTCCGAGGTTCAAATCCCGCGAACGGGCTGGCTGCATGGGCGTTTTCGTGGTTTTCCCCATGTGTAACGTGTATACGAACCAGTTTCCCTTAGAAAGGCCTCCACGAAGGCATCCCTCCCCTTAGGCAGATAGCCCTCGAGGCTTTGCCATAATCACACACACACACACATTCAATTTATCAACCATTGCCTTAAAAGAGCAGGCGTTAAATACTCACTCTAAATCATTTAACTGATAGAGATATGATAATTTGTTCCTAAACCTGAGAAGGCGGTATAAGTTGGATGACTGTCAGTTGGAAGATTTGTATATAGTGTAATTACTCAATTGTATATATTGTAAAAAGCTAATTGTCTTCAGACATATACTATTACTATACTGTTATTAAAAATTGGGCCTATTTCATGCCTTTAGACTGTCCATTAGCTCTTGGACAGTGAAAATGCCTTTTTCCTTTCTTAAATTCTTAATCATTGCGACACGACAATTAGCCCGAAATTAATTAATTTCCATTCACTAGTATTTTCAAAAAAATCTTAACAGACGGTCTCTCTCAGATAAGAACTCCACAAAATACATCCCTCAAGAATTCCAAGTCCCACCCACTACCATAAATTACTTCACCCAAGTCTTACCGACTGATATTATTCAAAGCCCCTACTGCCGCTAAGAATTTTCGGACACCCTACACTTCTGAGTCAGACACGAAGAGAACACTTTGCCAACTCCCCCACTAGAAAGAATGTAAGTTACTTAATACCTTTTCTGGCCTTTATATCTTCATGTACATTCTCTGATCTTATTTATATTATTTTCTATATTATTTTTTATATTATTTTTATATTGTCTTTGATTTGTTTTTACAAAGTTTGCATTATTTATCTTTTTTTTTATAATCTTCTATGTTTATTTCAACTTTACTTTGAATTCGATTTCATAATGACAATTTCCAATGTTTAATTTCTACAAATAATATAGTACTCAAATGCATAAACATGAAAGTGTCGGGGACGGTTACTCGAGCTAAATAGGATTTCTCTACAGTAATTGATTTTTACTCCAAATTGAATTGACTAAAATGCTTCATAAGAATAAGTTCTTTGAGTATCAGCATTGGTTCATAATTCCTTCTATTCGCGGAAATATTTGGCCTGACTAGAATTGCCGGTTTGGCTTTAACTTATAACTCGAGTAATGACGAAACACTTTCGTATTTACGTATTTTTATCAATTATTGTTCATTGAACGGGAGTTGGTTTGTTCCCCTTGAAAAGTCAACTAATTTCCGATCAATGACAATGATTACATGTTTTAATTTTTCCTTTTACAATTGAAATTTTATTCTTCGTGATGATTTAACTCCAGTCGCCGTTAAAACATTATTAACATTTTGCTTTCAAATTACTTCAAAACATCTTTCAAAATATAACTTACCAGTATGGATTCACACTTTTAAAATAATTCTACTTTAATTAAACTTAGGAGATAATATAATCAATTAATCAATACTGTTTAGGAAATAAATTATTATTAACTAACTTTGCAGCAATTGCGCAAGTAATAATAACTTGTATTCGCACTAAATGGATTTAAGATCATACAACATTATATATATACATTTATATACTTTTGGTGCGGCGGATTGCAACCAGAAAGGGAGGTTACACAACTGCACGTCATAGCAGTCCTATATACAAAATTTCAACGTTCTGAGGCTACTTGATTTTGAGTTATGCAATATACATACATACGTACGTACGTAGAGACGCCACGAACATTTCTCTTCTTAATTCATTTTAAATCATTTTTATAATTCGTTTGGGGAAAAAGAGTTCTTTATTCTGTCCTTACATACAGATGTCACTCAAAAACATCGTTAAAATGCATTCGATAGCGGTCAAAATAGATATTTCCGTTCAAATATGGTAGCCGGTATTTTTCGTGATTACAATACTTCTTTTACTTCGTAGAAAGTAAAAAGGTAACAATAAAAAAACAAATACATTAAAATGTTTCATTGGAAGCTTATAAAAGTATTAACAAAAAGGAGGTAATTATTTAAAAAGAGATAAAACAGAATAAAAAAGCTGTAACTTATTTTTAAAAGGGGAAAATAATTATCATACAGCTTAAGCAAGAGATTAAATAATTCTGTTTACAAAATTCGCCTAAAAGTTTACATCACGAATAATAAAAGCACGAGGCGCTTGGTAAATTCACAAAAATAACGACACACTTTTGACAACGCAATTTAAAGATTTGATTTCGTTATTTAGGCGCCCATGCTTTAATTATTTGAGATATAAAAGTATAGATGAATTTTGTAAAGCGAATTATTTAATCTCTTGGTTCTATTAAAATATATGATAAATCATTTTTCTAATTTTAGTTCATTAATGAGTTTTAAATAAAAGCTTCCTTTATAAAACCATTTTATTATTTTTTTTTTTTTTACTTTCATGGTATCTACGGCAACCATGGGGACAGGTAAAAGCGAGCTAGTCCATCCTGGCATAGAGGTAACGGAATTCGAGATCCTCCCTTTTGCACCTACAGTCGAATTTTTGCACGACTACACTCGAGTGGCAGGCCGTTTCAAAAGAGGTAAAATGATACTTCTTTTAATGTTTTAGAACTTTCAGTAGAAATATACTTGAAAATGTTAATGCATAAAATATTAGTGGTTTAGCCTAGTTCTTCTATTCCATGGAGTCCACTGACGGCACGCCACTGATGACGATGGTCGAAAGATCTGTGTGTAATGTTCCAGTTTAGAGGGTCTTATCCGGAGATTTTTTTTCCTGGGAATCATCCATGCCTTCGGATGCTACTACTTCGAGAGATGACTTTTCAGATTCTAATCATAACTAATGCTATTGATATGTTTCGATTAGGGAACCCGCCGGTTAATGCAATGTATTTGTATACTATCAGTCAAGACTATTTCTTGGTAGAAACTGCGAACTAAACTCTCTGACAGCAAGTTCAAAATTCTTATAAAAGCCTAAAAAATATTTTCATTATTTTTCTTCCCACGAAACTGATCGCAGTGAGAATCTCAGTTTCTACAGATGTGATAGGAACTTACGCTCCATGCGTATCAGAATAAAATATAACCAGGATAAAAGGTGAACGCATTATTCACGGATCCTGCAGCTGGAGGGTTAAAACTAAGAATTTTTATAATTTGCCTACGTAAGTACGCCTCAGTCACGAATTTGAATATTATATGCCCTCATCATTTGTATGTTACTTAGGATGTAATATCCTTCTTAAGAAATTTATATCGTACCAGAGATGGGCATATTTGTATCTAATAATTTTCTTGGTACGTTGACAGAGCTTAGAGTTGGCTAGAGAAGATGGAAAAAACATCATTTTTAGTCATGTCTGGAAAAAACTCATTCGCAGTTGATCACTGGAGAGAAAAATCACTATTGGTTTGATGGTTAAAACCTAATTTGTATTTTGAATAGAAGCAATTTTCAGAAATATATATTTTCGCTTGATTGGCTTAACACTAGGGGCGCTAACTAAACGCACCCTACAATTTTTATACATGCAGCTTACATTTTAAATAGTACTAGAAAAAGTACAGGGAAGCGAGAGATTTGACTTATTCGGGAAGTAGCAGGCAAAAAAGTAAAGTGCATTAAGCAGTTGGTGTTATTTATAATCTTGATTCCTTTGTGTTCTGGACAGCTACTGGGCAAAATTTTACAGCAATGCAGAGAAATTGCAGGGAAAGAGTGACATTGGTAACGCAGTATGGATTCGCTGAAGGGTGTTGGGTTAGGATTAAAATTAGGACGTTTAATGACTATTGCCAATTTGTTCGAATTAAGTTTAAATCTGTTAATAAATTTCCGTCATTTTCCGTCATTTATGTAAATTTTAGGAAATACTAAATATGAATATTTTTGACTTATATGCGTATGTTCTTTCCCTGCTTAACATGTTACAACTAATTGTTTTATCTCACTAGAACTTACGGATTCACAGAAATTACTAGATCCAACGATAACTGTAAATTATTAGTTGGTATAATATTGTAGATGAGCATATAAATACATGGGAAAAAATGATGATACTTGGCGAGGCAGAATTGGTTTTCGATATTTCAGAATGGTTATTACCCCCAAACGATCAATTCTCGTAACGAAAGGGTAGAAAAGATAACACAACAATATCTTTATTTTCATATATCCATTCATTTGCGAGTTTTATTTATCTATTTTATATTTATTATTTGTAGTTATTAGGACATTGGCTTTCCGTTTGTGGAAGACGTATATTATACGCTAAATGTTATTAGAAATTTTCCGTTTCCTTGCGAAAGCTGTTAAAATATTATTTGAGTTTCTTATAAATTCCTCTGTGAAAGCATCCCTTTCTTTAGTCAGATAACCCTCGTTTGCTTTGCCATAATCAAATAAATTAACATAATCTACTTGGGTTTCTTTACAGTTTGTTCGTGATTGCTGCTGTGAAGATGTTCATTAGTTATTATCCATCACTGAAATATGCTCCGTATAGTTTAGGACAATTCTGTTGGATATTTAAGCTCATCTTCTAAATGATTTGGTATGTATAGTTGTAAAAACAAATTAGCTATTCATATCCAAATATATGTATATTGGACAATAAAATTTACGTTTTGTTTCTTTCTGATATTTGCATCATTAGTCACAATTTTAGCACTCATTAGAAGTCCTGCCATAAACTGATGAAAATGACCATAAAATAGTGTAACTATTTCACTTATAAACTGGTACAGATATTTAGGTATGATAATAAATGTACTGTTTAAAATTTTGTTTTTTATGTAGTTTATTTTTCTATGCTAATTATAATAAGCTACCAAATAAGCACTTCACAGAAAAATAATTTTTGGCAAATTTTTGTCAAGAAAATTATTATGATAAAGCCTTTCTTTTTTAAGAGTAAGATGTATAATATATTTGTCTCTTAAACAGGTTGCTTAATAATCACAAATAGCAACAGAGGAGGAGCAGATTTTGAGTCAATATAGAAATATTATTTATGCTGTACTTTACCATATCCCATTCTGATCTGATGCTGTCTAAAGCAATATATTGCATAAAACTTGCAAACCCTTCATTCAGCCACAAATCATTCCACCACTGCATAGTCACAAGATTACCAAACCACTGAAAATAAAATACCATAATTTAATAGACAAATAAATTTTTAATACTTTCATTTTCAAAAGCAGAAGAATGAAAAATCATTTTGAATTATTTTCAAATTTTTAACAAAATACAAGATGAATATTTTCTTAGCCTATTTATTCATCTAAAAATTTGAAATCATCAAAACTGTTCTCCTGATTCGTCATTATAAAAGATGATTCGAAGACAACATTTAACTATTTTTTAGAATTTTTAACACTATCCACAAAACCAGTTGATAAATGCATTGCAGTGGGATGTTCAAATATATTTCATTAATTCAACACAGTAATTAATAAAACTGTCTAATGTAGAAAATTTGAACATCCTATCATGAACTATCACGAAAGTTTTAAACAAACTTGCGTAAATTATGTGTCTCTAGCCATTACAAATTTAAAGTCCTGTAATACGAAGCTTACTCTTGTTTGCACTTTCAAATGTAAACAAAAGTAAAATGCGACACAATAATAAAAAAAGTACAATAACAACATAAAAGCAGTTGTGACATAATAACAAGTGTAGCTTCCGTGTTCAGGTTGTCATTAATGCTCTGCTAAATTTCTTTATGAAATTAAGCTAAATTTAGAGTTTTTAATTGATTTAAATCCCCCACTAAGAAAAATCCCTCAATTTTTAAATTGTAGCCTAAAAGGGATTTAGGCCAAATGGGCTATTTGTCTCGAAACTGGATTTTGCATCGTTGGGATTTTTTTTTTTCTCGAAACTGGATTTTACGTCATAAATGGGTGTATCACTTTTCAAATTGTTGCCACCAAATGTTATCGTTCGGTATTATTTTTAAAGAAATTAAATAAATAATGCAGAATCTGCAGGTATGTATGCATATTCCTCGCATTGTGAGAAAACAGCAGTAACTAGAGCCATCCAAAATTTGAATAACGTTCTCCTTCACCCGAAAATGGAAGTTCGCATTTTGAATTTCGTATTGTTCATTTCATATTTTGTAAAACTTGAAGGAATGTTTTATTAACAAACTCAACGATTTGAAAGTGAGCAGTGGCAGTATTGAACGGAATAAAACATTTTTATCTCCAGTGCACACGACTGTATACCCAAAATTCTTAAGATATGGTGTTTTTAAATATTTTGCCATTTTGCTGTTGAATTGAATTTTATGTGGAAAACTCAACCTTCATATGATGAATTAAAAAAAGACTAAAAAAAGTAGAAAAATGTATGCCAACATCTAACACTGCATTGAGAAATCTAAACATATTCTGCTCTTCTGCTTTTAAAATATTTATAATTTTACTGTTGAATTGTATATGGATTAAATGCGAAGAAAATTATGCTTAATAATAAAGCTAAAAAGACAAAAAGAAATGGGCTTAGCAGAAGTGAGTGCAATAGCAGTGTGGTAGAATACAAGCTTCCATTTTTCACACCTACTGCTTAAAAAAAAATCTAATGACTCTACAGTGGCGCCCGAACTAAAAGGTGGTGGACGATAATTCTTGACCATTAGGATCAAGCAATTGGGTGCCCTAATCCCTAGTCGTCCTTTAAAAGGGGGAATATGTAAGATATTTTCTCCCTCCTTTCTGCATGCCTTCATGATGTAACTGTTAGCGCACTCGGCGCGTATTCGAGAGGTGCAGGTTCGAGTCCAGGCGAGGGCATTGCTCAATTTTCACATCTCCTGCTTTAAAAAATAACCTAATGTCTCTACAGTACCTGGTGTAATTTCAGACCGCTCTCGTTAGACTGGTATCTTCAGAGTTTCTTTGCTTGTAACATCGGGAATACAAATAAGTCCCCACTGTTTTTTTATCAAAAATTGGGCATTTATTGAGAAAAAAAGGTACGTTAAGTTTTATTTAAAGTATTGTCCATCGTTAGACACTAGTTTTTTTTCCATCTTTTTGGCAGCATACGGATACGGCATCGGAAGAACGCTTCATCTTTCGAGGCTATCCACAAATCAAACGAATTCTTGGTATGTTCTCACGATGTGAAGTGCTGCTTGGGCAGGCCATGCGTCATGAATCGGAACAACTATTAATCAGAAGGATCAATGTCTGGTGAATACAGCGGGAGAGGGGAAACTTCTTATTTGAGTGTTGAGTAGGTTTTGGCCGGCGTTATTGTGCCGGAGAAAAATATTGTCATGTCTGGAGTAATAGTGGGCTCAGTTTCTTTGAGTGTATCCGCCTCATCAGTTGTGTTCAATGAAGAGCCTCAGTAAAAGTTTTGCTCGGTTTGAGCAACTCATAATACATGTCTTTAATTTGATCCCACCATATGCACAGTATGATTTTTTCCCATGAATATTTAGCTTGGCTGACGATGTTGAAACATGGCTATGTGTTCTCCATGATTTCTTGCTCTTTCGGTTATCATAGTGATTCCATATTTCATCATCAGTGACTATCAATACGAAAACTCTTTTGTTTATGTTTGGCAAGAAGCATTTCACGTGTAAAAATCGGCATTCAACGTTTCTCGGCTTCAGTTCATATGGAACCTATTTCCTTGCTTTTAAATCATTCCTCATGATTTTAAACGATGTGAAATTTCTTGGTAAGTCACTACTAATGTAAGTGCGATTTCTATTTGCAATTAGCATAAATCTTCATTCAGTAATGCTTCCAATCCCGCGTCTTCTTACTCTTTCATCCTTCCGCTCCATTCTTTGTCTTCGACGTCAAATTCACCGTTCTTAAACTTTTGAAACGACTCACTTCTTTTACATAAGGCAGCCTCACAATATGCTTCTACAAGCAATCGATGTTCCTCAGCTGCAGATTGCCTCAAAGTAAATGAGTAAATCAAAAGTTCTAGCAAATGACGCTCATTCGGACCAAAAGTCAACAATATTGCGCAAAAATATATGATACTGATACAAAATCGCTAATATTTCAAGGTTAGGTTTTAGAAGATATTTAGCTTTACGTTATGACCTTTTACATCAGAAAAATTTAACCATAACTTACTGGTGGAGGTATTTATTTTCAAACAGGTATTTTCATTTCTTATTTATACTCCCAGTAATAAACTGGAGAATTGGCCGATAAAGTTCATCGTATGTTTTATACAGCCATTCTCTAACAGTCTAAGCAGTATGTTTTGGGTCATTGTCGAGATGAAAGAATTAGTCTGCTTACTAGTCCCAGTTTTTCAACAGATGATTTCAGATATTATTATTTTGCAACAGATTCAGATACACGAATCGATTGTGCAATGTATGAAAATTAATTTACCTGCTCCAGCCACTGCCACTGAGCTCCAAGCCATTGTACTCTCTCCACCATGTTTAACATTTGGTATCAAATTTTCTTGTTTCATTTCTTAAATTTTTAGTTACCAGATCTTTTCAAGGTATCAGTTCTGGAAACATCGAACTTACTTTCATCTGTAAATAGCACTGTTTTTCAAAACTTAAAGACATTGTTCATGTACTAGTTGGAAAATATAGTCGTTTATGTAGATTTTGGGATGATATCAGATTTTTTCTGCTGGGAATGTCATTAAATACCGCTGATTGAAGAATTCTACGCGCAGTTCATTCTGGATTGACTTGACTTATTTTAACGATAACCGTCACAAAATTTTCAGTAAATTTCGGAGCACTTTTCTTTCGATATTACGATGATTAACTTTCTTTATACGACAGCTACGAGATTTGTTCAGCACATGTTACCTTATACTTTTAATTATAGTCTGTACGACTTTTCCCAATAATTTTAATTATTTCGACATAAGGTTTCTTTTCATGCCTTGATTCGACATTCATATTTATCACATTTAAAGAAATTTCTTTCGTCGGAATAATTTTTTTTTAACTACGATCACTTTTGGAAAAGGGAATCAAGATTTTGGCGTTTCGCATGGTTGAAGCGTCCCTATAAATCCAAAAGGGTGGAAAAAGTTTCATATGCAAATTTAGTTAATAACTAAATAGTTGTATGCTGCCTTCTGTGACATGCCTTAACATAAAAAAATGGCGAATTTTTAGAAAAGATCACTAAGAGTTATGTCTTTGAATTCTTTATAATATCATCAATGAGAAAATGGTTTTCTAGCGCCAGTTTATCAGCATTTTATATTGTCATTGTCCTATGGTTACGCAGAGATAAATAGGCAAAAAGTGGAGTTTTTTGAGAATTTAATGATCTGAAAAATTTTGAAAGTGAGAAAGAACTTTAGTACAATTTTGGAGACAGCAAGTTAAGGTTGACAGCATGAAAGAGCTACTTTGGAACACTTCGTAAATGAAAGGACAACAATTGTTTTCCACAAAGAATATATGCGTTTCTAATTTCTTTGTCTCAGCTATGTACTACGAGTATTATTAAGTGCCTTAAACAGAATAAAAATTTAGGGTACTTTTCCGTTACGTTGGCACAAATCTCGCCAATCAGACTTTATTGGCGACAACATACAGTATGCACATAAAAATTTTTAACAAATGTTAGTTCTAAGAATTATTTTTTGAAGGCATAAACATTTTAATAGCGTTTAAAATTTTGTAAAAAGCCAATGGTACTATTCGGTTTCGAGGGTCGTAAAAAATCGCCAAACTATTGTTGATGCCAATGCTGCCAAAAATAATTGCAGCAAGAAAAGAAGTATAATAGTAAATAACTATTTAAGATTGATGTTTTAATTTAGATGAAAGGTTAATTTCATATAATACTTTTTTATTATTATAATTTATATGAAAAAGGCAAAACATGACTGAATGGAAGCAAAAGAGTAAATAACTATTTCAGATCCTTATTATAATTTATATAAAAATTGCTAAACATAACTGAATGGATGCCTGTATCGCTATTTCGCTACCGACTTATCGCTAAAGCATAATTTCATTTCGTTGGTTGTTCAAACGTAATTTTCTATAATGAATGATGCCTTTTCTTTGAAAATATTCTCGGTAAAGTGCAGACTCGCTCACTTATTTGTTTTCCGCTTTTTACAAGGGTAAAAACAATTGTATTTTTGTCAATTTTCTTTTACTTTTTAAGTGAAAATAGGTCGATGTGTACATAGATAAAGTCAATGGTGTGCGCAGTGTCATTTTTGTGCAATTCTAGGATTTTTTTTTTAAGTGAAAATAGGTCGACGTGCACATGGATACCGAGTACGTGCAGTTCTTAAAACGCGTCAAGCAGTGGATGATTCTGCACTTATCCAAAATTCTATTGCCGACTTTTCGTCATGGGCAATTCCCAAATTGTTAAATCCATAGGATATATTTAAAAAAATCAAAAAAAAAAAAAAAAAAAAAGGATTTAAAAATTAAACTAGTATTTCAATGGCGTCTTAAGCAATATAGAACTTACGCAGTCTGAAATCAGCGCGTACGCTAGATTTGGCGCGCTGTTAAATGGGCGCGTTTGCTAGATTTGGCGCTTTTGCGCATACATTTTCGCTGCAATTTTTTTACGGCCCTCAAAACAGAATAGTACGAAGCCAATAAATAAAGACAATAAATTTGTAAATTAATTGTCATTAATTAATGGCATTAATTTAAGAATTTACTATGATTTCTTGGTTCAACATTCTGAGTCGGCAGTTCGTATCACGTGACCCCAAGTGATCTCATCCCACGTAAACTACGCTACAAAAACCTAATTCTTCCAGTAATTACTTACATTAATTTCAAGTTAAATCTTAGTTTGGAATACAAGTTTAAATGCAAGAATTATTTCAATTCGTACGAATAGCTTATCCAGAAATTGTGTAAAACCTCAGTGTTTTACTTCTTTAGTGCATTCTCATTAGAAGTGATGAATTTAACCCTTGACTTTGCCTTTTCTATATTTTCGCCTTTAGGTGAGCGGCGTGATTTCATCTTAATTGACTTAATTACCGCGAATGGCCTTAGGGCATGAAATTGAACTATCTGGTAAAATTTCTATGTAATTGTATGCCAGCGTTAAGACAGAAGTGAAGTGACGCCACGATCGAATGAGTATTGTTTAACTAGAGTGATTTGGCAGCCACGAGTACAGAAAACGGAACAACGTGGACAGCTAGCGGCCATTGATTGAGTGTGTGCTGGTAGTTCGAGTTAGTAAGTGTATGTATGTGGATGGCAAGAATGTCCATCCAAGTAAGACTATGTAAGTTCTCATGTGTTTTATATTTGCTCTCAGAAGTAAAATAACAGAAATCTACAGTCCATTAAATTCAGTGTTTGTATTTCATGAATAATTTGTGTGAATAAATTCTATTCTCGAACAGCCAGTACTGAAAGAGGCAATCAATCTGATAAGAAATGGCGGCGACTTGTTTTGAAAATGTGGCGTAAAAAGTTACCAGACCAGAGAGGATATTCCATTTGGCACCAGTTGTACCATTATTAGCGACTTTATCGTCTGCGCCGGCGAAACGGCAAAGTACCAAATTTAGTTCCGCTCAACAGTGACTGATGATTATTTGACTGACTAGATATATTGAACGTACAGTTCAAAAAAGAAGAATCGAAATAGATAATAAGTGTTCTAGAGAGATTTAACACAGACAGAATTAAAATTATAACATAAGGTGATCATTCTTATTTTCTTTTGATATATTCTAATTTTACGTTTATCGGTAACATCGTTTTATTAAAATGCAATTAAAAAAAATAAATTCTAAATTTTTTAAAAGCTAATTCTAAACTTAAAAAAAAATTGACTTTTTTCCTGCATTTTTGTTTTAAAAGATTTCTTCTGAATAATAAGGAGCTGATATATATATCAGTTCCCGCTAAAGTACTAATTTAAATTTCGTATTTAATTTGAACACAAACATGTACTTAAGTTATTTCCGTCACAACTACCAAATCAAAATTCTTAAAAGTTGTAGAATTATCGTTGGTTATTTGTGCATTTTTACTAAACAATTCATAAAATACAATTTTAAGCAACAAACCTGATGAGCTAATTCATGAGATATAACAGAAGCCACGATTCCTTGGTTATTAGCTGATGTTTCTGAAGGACTGTACAAAATAGCTACTAAGCGAAACGATACAAGGCCCCAATTCTCCATGGCCCCATAAGCAAAATCAGGAATAGCTGCCATATCTAATTTTTAAAAACAAAAGTCTTTAGTTATCATGCAGCAGCTGATTAAATAGCAATTTATTTGTCCTGGAAAATTTCACAAAAGTAAAACTAAAAGAAAATTGCTGAAACGTTTACATCAGTCAAGAGCTATCATTATATACTTCACAGTTAATGAAATTACATTATGCAGTATGCTGCATTACCTAAACAAATCATGTAATATTGTAATCACACAAAGGGTAATGAAAATTTCATAGCTTTAAGTTACAATATAATAATAATATGAATATGAATAATACTAAATAATTTGGAAGCCAGGTAGAGTGGCTTGTAGACAAAAGATATACTTTGTAATCATGGTGTTGATTTTAATATTCCTTTTATTCCATTTGACAAATACTTTTAAACCAACTCAGATAAAGCGACTCCAGAAGCGCTTATTCTTAAAAATACATTGGTAAAGTATAGAATTTTGAATTATATTCCAAAGAAAGAAATAACAGCAGCCAGCAGCAAGTAGTGGCAGTAGCAGCAAAGCAAAACCAGTGGCAGTAGCAAAGCAGGAGAAAAAAATGCGATGTGTTCAAGACGAAATCATGGCTCGGAGTAATTTGGTTTTAGTTTAGCTTGGCTTTGGTTGACTATTTAATAACTTTCTGAAATTGTTATTGGCATAAGTGTTTATGAAGCGTCATTAATGCTATGCAAGGATCGTATTAGATAGATTAATTTTGAAATGACGAAAATGTTATTATAAACAATTACTATTTTTACGATAGAAAGGGAATACATATATATATATTCAGAACAGAAACTGAAGAAAATTTAATTATTAAAGACCATTAATATCACGCAAAATGAATTAATTAAGAAAGATATATATAGTTATTATCAATTAAATTACGACTATATATCTTACAGTAAAGTTTATTTAAAAACAATAGAAACAAAAATTTTGAACACAAAAGCTGAATACAAAATTGAAACAATATTCACTAAATATTAAACCGCAGTTGATAATTTCTTTAGCCTCCTGTAAAGAACAGCCGATATAATTATCAACAGAACCAAATTCTTGAATTACATCCGGATGAATTGTAAATAATCAAGCCAAACGCTAACCAAACGCTGGACATTTTCAACACATTATGCAAACAGATCAAGCTGCAAGTTTCTCAAAACAAATCCTAGGTCATAACTTTCCATAAACCAGGACGCACCATCACCCGCAATCCCATCATCAAAATTGAAAATAATAAAATAAAATGGTGAAAGCCATCAAATACCTCCGTCTAACAATAGATCAAAAGCTTACCTGGATTCAGCACCTTCAAGATAAAAAGATCGCAACCTGCAAAAATAGCCAAAGCTCTCAAAATTATGAGAGGCTACGCGTGGAGACTAAACAAGCACATTATGAAGATCCTACTAAAGACGGTTGTTAATAAAATCATCATTTATGATGCTGCAATATGTGCAATTCTGATAACATCCAGAAAAATAAGAGTTCTAAATTCAGTACAACGACCCTTCTTAATCAACCTTACAAGAGCCTTTAACACTACGTCTACAAATGCACTACAAATTTTGGCAGAAGTTCTTCCACTGCCCAACCAAGCAGAAGTTGACGCAGCAATCGCAACCGTCCTCCAGCTACAGAAACCAGACACGTTCACAAGTTCCAGTATGTACTTTTTCTCCCCACAGATTACGAAACAAAATCTAAGAAATTTCTTACACACCCTACAGATGGACTCAGCAATCTAGTTTGCAACCTAAAAGATCCACCACCTTCAACACATTATCATGCCTACACAGATGGCTCCAAAATCAGTAACAAAGTTGGATGCGCTGCGACCATCAGAACAGCAACAGGATTGTACAGTGAATGACAAGGTCATTTGAGAGAACGCAACAGCGTACATCAAGCTGAACTTACTGCCATTCTCAATAGCATCAACATCCTCCTCAGAGCTTCAACAGATACAATACATATGATAACAGACAGTCAAGCATCCGACTTCTCAATCACAAGCCAGTGCCCTAATTCTCCCATCGCTCATGCGATTCAAAACGTCATTAGAAACAACAACAGGAAGTTCGTTCTCTCATGGACCAAGGGTCATAACGACTGCGAGGGAAACGAGAGAGCGGACGCCCTCTCAAAAGATGCAGCAACAAAGCAAGAAGGTGACAGCATTCAAATTCCATGGCCACAATCGGACCTCAAATACAAGATTAAACCGGTGGCACTAGAAAAATGGCAGGGCCAACGGCGAGACGGTCCGCAAGGACGAAGAACATATAGCTTCCTTCAAAAAGTAGACGAAGCATGCACCATTATTCCCTACTTTCCTGACCCGTTACATCACAGGACACGGCCCCTTCCCCACATACTTCTACGAGAGAAATCTGTCAACAACGGACATGTGTGTCTGTGGCGAAAGGGGTAATGAAAAAGTACCATGTCTGTGCGAAAGGGGTGACGCAAAAGTACCATGAACCCATAAATTCTATTTCGATGTTGGGAGGATGCTTACCTGTTTCAATGTCCGCTGACATACAGCCATCCTATCAAGCATCCTACCAACATCGAAATAGAATTTGAAAAAGATTCCTCATTAAGCATCAAAACATCCACAGCAATATTAAGCCAATAATCGACAAGCTCCATCAGTACGGACTTGACTATGCCAGCCATAAAAGTGAAACTACTACTTTCAAGACCACAGAGACATCGCCAGCTAGTAAAAAGAATGAAGTCATTCATCCAAGAGAGTGCCTTCAGTTTCTGCAATACACATCTAAAATACGAATGAACCGACTGTGAACCCATAAATCAAACCACAAAACAAAAGTGTACATGTCCCAACGAACTGGACTTGATCTTGACCTTTGAACTACTAGTGCACACAATTCAACGAACTGAACTTTGAACCCTAGACTACATATGCATAAACATGCACAATACCAAAGCACCAACCTCATAAATGTGTAATTCTCTCAATGCACACTGCTTTTTGTATTTTGTACGTTGTATTTTTGTATTCTCATATTCTATTTCGTACTCTGTTAGCATTTCAAATTATGGATTTAATTTTATTACTATGCTTATTTACATAACCAATTCCCAGTACCCTGCCAATGCTTCTCTCAATGCACACTGCTTTTTGTATTTTGTACTTTGTATTTTTGAATTCTCATATTGTATTTCGTACTCTGTTAGCATTTCAAATTATCGATTTAATTTAATTACTAGGCTTATTACATAACCAATTCTCAGTACTCTGTCAAATTATCTTTCTATGCAAAAGTACCATGAGCCCTCAAATGAAATGTAACCTTATATAACTATTGTCCTATTATGCAAAATGCAGTCTTTTAATAGTATCCAACAAAGACCCAAAGCTTGGCAATGATCTGCCGATGGGGGTGCAGTTCTCTAGTTAGTATATGCGGGCTATATCATTTTTGTCAATGACGATGTCGTGGTGCCCCATATACTTGTTACTGTAACTGTAACTGTAAACAATCAAGGAAATTCTTTAAATTTACAATAATTTAAATGAGAATACCTTAATATAAATTTACAATACGTACATCTAATACAAGTATTTAAAAGTTTTAAAAAAATGTTAAAATATTAAGAAATTTTAAACAGCTTTTTAAATTGTTTTTTTATTAGCGACCCAACTGAAGGTGCTACTTTGGTAGATGGTTGCACGGATTTTGGTGATTTTTTGGCGATATATCTTTTGGCGAGTAATACGACTTATGGTAAACCCATTGCTGGATAAGTTATTTATGGTAACCGATACTTTGTTATCATTTTATTTAAAAAATGATCCGTTTCATTATGCATAAATTCCGCGTTTTAAATATTATTTATGGCATCTAACTATTAAAAATCAATTTAATTTTGCATTTTTATTTCAAATAAAAATTTTATTGTTTATGATATTTTATGCAATTTTATGTTGTGGATGATGTAATCAATGACATCACCTAACTTTAAAAGTAATTAGTTTTAATATCTATAAATTTAATCTAATGTTTAAACAATTTACGGCTGTTAAATATTAAAATACAGTTTAATTTTGCATTTTAAAAAAAAATATTTTATTATGTATGATTATTTAAATAATTTAAATTCTAGGCGTGATGTAATCAGCTCTCTGATTGGTTATAGAATATTTGTGCATTAACGAGCTGTAATCAGCTCCCTGATTGGTTACTGAAAATTTGTGCATTACCGCGCCATTTTAAAATTTTATTCATATCTTCGAATTCCTTCAAAGATGAATGTTGTACCAAGAATTATTGGTATCGGAATCAAAAAATAGTCCTTTGTACTTCAGAGAGGGGCGATTAAAGGATCTTTGAAATCTTAAAAACAATATCTATTATTGTAGTTTTTTTATTTTTCCAAATTTTTTTGTTATTTTAATTTTTATGATCCATTAATTTGGCTCTAAATTGCTTTATCTATTTATAATTTTTTTTTAAATTTTTTTATTCTTGCCCTTGATATTGCATTTTTCAAATTTTTTTCATTGATATCTAAATTATTATTCCGATTTTTTTTGTGGTACTTATCAATAAACGACAAGTTAAATGACTCAAAAAAATGTAAATACATATTTTTCTGTTATTTTATAATTGTATACTTCAATTTTTGTTAAAAAAATTAATGCACTATTTTCAAAAATTGCTGAGATAATTATTATCACATATATTTTAATGTTAATTATATTCTATATAGCTTATTTTAAAGTATTTGAATTTAATAATATTCTAATTCTTTTAAATGTTGGTATGATGGTTTTTAATTCGATATTCAATTTCAGTAATATTTTAATCTAATTAAACGTTATCACAATGTTTTTATAGCGGTGTTTTTATTCTCTTCTTTCCTATATGAAAGTAATAATAACTTTAGTATTTTATACTCATAGTAAATGTATTACACTTTTTATTTATTTACACTTGCCTGCCATCTTAAAAAACGACATTTTCAACAAAAAATTAATCCATTACTTTTAACGATATTTATTTTTTTTTCCGAATACTTTACTATGTGTATAAACAGCGTTTTTCAAGATGGCTGACGATTGTAAAAATCGCGCCAACAATTGTGCCAACGTAAATCGCCAAAAATCCGTGCAACCGTCTACCAAAGTAGAACCCAACTGAAAACAATTTCTTCGCGAATTTTTGTGGTTTCTATAGTAGGATGCTATAGTAAGTGCTACGTAGGATGGAAAACAATAACATGTGTTTGACAGTAATACACCATCTAATAGCGGTATTTAAAACTAATTTGTTTTTCCACTAAATATTTTTATAAGGGTTTATTACCTGAACACAAATTTTCACATCTTCCTGGTTATTTCTAATGGCATGGAATGAAGAAATTTAATTGTGGACAGCCTGTATACATTTCGACGGATCGAGAGAAAGACATAAATGCGAACATCTTCATAATGCTTAGTATGGCGTGCATTATATGTATTTTATACGTAGTATTACGATTTGACTGGCATTTTTAAATAAATAAACTTGAATAGAGTATTCGTATGATCTTTACCGCTTATCTTCCATAAGCAGAGGAATTTGGCGACAAACTAGTCTGGCCTTCAAAATTTGGCGTTTTGTTTGGCGGCAATGAGAGCACTAAGATGTCATTTTTAAACGTAAACAAAATAGTAACTTTTAAGTTCTGCAGTAGTGAAACGCCATTATTAAACAGAATAGTAAAATGAGATGACAAAATACTAGATGAGTAAAACAAAGTCCATCAGCTTTGCAAATAAAACCTTAGTCCTATTTACGTAATTCATTATAAAATAATATAACGAATAATAAAATAATAAATTATATAACACTTTCGTCGGACTCCAAAATTGTCAAACAAGTAAATATATTCAAATTTACTAACAACAGATGCATCATAAACTCACTAAAATATGCAAGTTGCTATCCTGGTGGAATTCAACACAACAACTTTCGTTCAAAACTTTTAACATCCACATCTTTCTATTGCCACATGCAAGGAAAAAAAACTAAAAAAACTAATTAACTGACCCGCAAAGCGTTAACTAAATAAAATAAAATTAAAACATTCATAAATTATAAACTTCACATCATCTGAAATCCAACACTCTCCCACGAACAACAGGTTAACCTCTTGCAAATATTAAACAGTAAAACTTTTAAAAACAAACACAATATTTCAAAATTAAATTTAAACAAAAAAAAAAAATAATAAAATAAAATAAATAAATAAAAATAAAAAAGATCTGGCTACACTAAACTCGCATAATCACGAAATAAAGCTCTAGGTTTACCACAGGAAAACATACAACCGGAAACTACAACCAAATCAAAATTGTGCCAAATTAAAAACTCTCGCCAAGTTTGGCGCTCACCACGATTATAGAAGATTAACCTTCTTTACACACAAATAAATAAATTATTATTAACAAATGCATTGACATTTTTATTTTATTTACAAAATGTAGAAAATATAATTGCATTAGGAATTCTATCTCAATATATCAATTTAGAATGATTACCTAATTTTGATAAAGGGTAGCTGATATTGAAGAAAGTTTGATAAAAGTCAAGAATATCAGCAGCAAGCTCTAAAGCATATTCTGATTCTTCGCATTGTTCAGATGGAACAAGTACTCGAATCTGAAATAGAAAAATGATACAGATATATAATCAAGTAAAGAATATAACAAATAGCTAGCAATTTATATTAATGAGTACTAGCAATTTACTAATACTGAATATTGCATATTTTCGTTTAAATTTTTAATCTGTTTATTAATGGTATTTTAATTCATGAGCATGTGCATTTTAATATGTATGGTAAATTTATTATGATGGCATGATAATTAAAATGTCATTTCAGCAAATGCAGAAAAAAGTGTCTTTTTTTTTTAATACATACATCTGTTAATAAAAAGAGATAGAAAATAACACTTTCTAAGTTCATGTATAGCCAATCTCTATTACAGAAATGTTATTTGCAAAGGAAAATTAAGTAAAATACCTAGATTATATTATTCCTAGCTTTCTTGCGAAAGCTTAGACGTACAATTAATAGAAAATCACGCTTAATTATTAAATCATACTACGCTTAATCTTTAGATCAAAATAAAATAGAACTTCCTTTCATAATACAACTTTGAGTAAGATACATAAGATACTAGCGGAAGTATCCGATGCCAGTTAAATTAGATTGAATGAAATGCATCTAACAACAGAGAGAACTATACCGCTGTAATCCATCTCTAATAACGATGCAAAAGATACGATTCATAGTCATACATTTTTCAATCTGATGCAATATTGAACCCACATAAAAAATTTCAATAAGAAAGCAAGTTCATTCTCTCTCATTATACCAGCAACAGGTTTTAAAGATTTTGATCTTTCTAATCAAATGGCCATAAAAGCTCAACTTCCATCCAATATTTCGTCTAGATTCAATTTTAGTCGATTAAATGTGGCCAAAAATTTTATCATAATTGATCAGAAATCAATAACGCGAAACAAACACACATTCTTCTTTATATACATAGATTTCGTAAAACTTAGAAATTTTTGATTAACAGACTCTACGATTTCAAAGCGAGCAGCAGCAGCACTTTTCGAAATACAGCATTTTTATCTCCAACGCTTGAGATTGTTGCCACTCGGAAAACTCGAAAAAATGAGTGTGAAAGTTAGCGTATTCAGAGTTTTTAATTAATATTTCGACTGATTAAAGTCGTTCGAAGATGGGAATAGTCGAAATGGCTTCCCACAATTTTTTGAAATTGGGAATAATGTATTTAATGTTTGGCAATGCTATTTTTATTTCATAGCAAATCCTTTTTTGCGAAAGCGAGCAGTGGCAACAACTTTCGAAAAAAACAGATTTTCATCTCCAGCTTGTGAGACTGGGAAACTGAGGGCGAAAATTATCGTTTTTCCGAGTTTTTTTTATTAATATATCTAATTTTAGCTACATTTTTTTAAAAAAAAGTGGATGTCCATCTTTTCCAGGACACAGAAAAGAATCGTAGAAAGTTTGGCTACGACAGCTTTAGTAGTGACTGAGTTACTAGAGGACAAACATACAGACTTTCTTCTTTATATGTATAGATCAGGGAAATATAAATCAACCAGACACAGTAATACAATAAACAAATTATATAACTTATGAAACGATGATCAGGTATTTACTTACAAAAATATTAAAATGAAATCACCTCATTTATTATAAAAAGACTTTGCTTTAGTTATTTCAAAGTTTTTAAAATTAATCTAAAAGTACTGAGCAGCTTAATTTGTTAATTTAATCATATTTTATTTGCTTGATATTAAGAGAATTAACCTAAAATTTATATAAAATTTCAGAGAAAAAGACCTTTTATTTTACTTAGACTGTAAAATATTATATATACGTATGCCCAAAAGACGCTGATGTCAAAAAAATGCCCATTCGAAAATGGACACGCATGAAAAATCATATTAATTTCAAAATCAGACCATTAAGATACATTAGGATTCCTTAAATATATTAAGGATGAATCTTACAAATACTTACATCAACGCCATCAAGATTTGTAATTTCGCGTTCTCTAAAATCGCAAACAATGAAAGCAACCAAATATGTGCTCATTTTAACAGTTTTCTGAAAAGATGATATAGAACGTCCTTCAGAGTATGGAGCAATTTGTAATATTTCGGAATTAAAATAAGCTCTGTAATTAACATCATGCACCATTTTCAGTTGAAACGTAGCTTTCATAGCAGGCTCATCAAAACAAGGAAAAGCTGATCGCGCTGCAGTTGGTTGAAACTGAGTTGTTGCAAGATACCTAGAAAAAACACTTATGTTATAACATAAAGAAAACACATAGATATAATGTGCTTTAATATGAAACATCATACTCTGAATATAAATAATAATAGATAGAAAAAATAAAAATGAACTCTATAATTAAACAAACTATGGAAAATTAATGCAGGCTATGAGCATAAAGTTTTTATAAATAAATTGATTCATAAAATTTACGTAAAAATATATAAACGTATGTCTTAAGTATATATATATAGGGCGATTCTATTTTTTTTTTTACAAATTCAGAGGCGTCATAGTTACCATCCAAACCAGCAATAATTGCCATAGAACATAGGGTCGCATTCCACTCTGAGATGCAGAAAACAGGAGTATTGAGAAAGCGGATGAACGAGACCAAAAGTTGCTCAATCAGATTTATTGTTTAGTGAAAAACTCACAGAAAAGGGCTCAAAATGCCGACAACTTGCTCTTCTGGCGTTCGTAAATTTTGCAAATGTTCAGTATTGCTTTTTGAGATGGCAAAAGAACTGGTTTCTCGCATTCTTCGATCAACACTGGAAAAGGTTGGATGACTTGAAATCCGAAGAGTGGAAACTACTGGTTCGTACAACTTTCGTGCTTCGCGTCCATTCTTTTTTGCTTCATCGTATGTGAGGTAAATATATGCCAATTTATCGTACGTGTACTCCACCATAGCATTCACGCAAAGTTTCGGACGATGTTACTAAGGTAATAATACTTGAAGCGATGATGATGTGCCGTTTTCTAGGACTCTCTTTGCTCTAATTGGCTTTCTCCGGTACCAATTAAAAGAAAAATTCTGCTTCTTCACAATGCAAATTAACGTACGGTTAATTCTTGATAGTCCTTTAGGAGAATAGTCTCCTTATTCTTCCTCGATGCGTTTCTACTTTCCTCATTTCTGTCTCTCAGAGTGGAATGCGATCCTATGTCCTATGGTAATTATTGCTCATCTGGATGGGTACTATCACTCCTCTTAATTTCCAAAAACAACTTAGAATCAACCTGCATATATATGTAAGATAAAAATATATGAATCAGAATTATAACTATAAACATTAATTCTTCCTCTCTATTCTAAAATCGTAATAACTTATCTGCATTGCGTCATTCAAATTAATCATGCGATCTTACGTAACCGTTAATGCAGATCCCTCTCGACCAATCACCAAATTGCAAACCGAAACTTTTCTCTTTGCATGCTTCCATCTTTCATAACTACGCACTTCAGCTTTGCTCTTTACTCTGATAATATGTAATTTCGCTGGCTTGCTTTCTATCTTAACAATATATAAAAATGTAAATCTTGTGTGGAAAGGCACGACTAGTGCCAAGTGATTGTGGCCACAAATATCAACTGGAAATAAAAATGGAAGTAAAATCGCGTCTACTGCCAAGTTTTATTTACGAAGTCAACACATTAGCTTACGACGCAATCAGATTACTTCCTCTTCAATATAGGATAACTACGCATCTACAGTCTTCTGTTTTTTTCTTTGCTTATATTATGACAATTAAGCCGGTAAGGATAGTTTCCTGCAGCCTGAAACCTCAATGGAAAATTTAATTCAGCTCTTCAAATCATCTTTTTGTGATAAATCCAAGATAATGTGAAAGAAGTGAATCATCAAGTTTGTTTTTTCAGTGTTTAAAAAATAACAGATCATTCTTCTGCTGTGGTGCAAGTGCTTCAAAAAGAAAAATAATCACGCGTAGTGTTTACAGATTGAAAGTGATCTCTCGATAAATTGA
Source organism: Stegodyphus dumicola (assembly GCF_044657685.1). Lineage (NCBI taxonomy): Eukaryota > Metazoa > Arthropoda > Arachnida > Araneae > Eresidae > Stegodyphus > Stegodyphus dumicola. The sequence continues at coordinate 46,827,849 of NC_140779.1, forward strand.
GAAGTTCGAATGTCTAGTGAAAAGGAAATCATCAGTGAATTACCGTTTAGGAGTTCAGCATTACAGCGGGTTCAAGGTCAATCTGAGTTGGTGTTTGCAAGTATGTGCGACAGAAAATTATTTGCACTTCCGCTTTTTCAACAGCTCAAAAATTATTACATTCGTGTGAATCTAGCTCAGGAACTAAATTATTTAAAGTGCTTCGGATTCTATAGTTTTCATTTCAACTTTGGTTAAAATTTCTTAAAATTTCTGCAATTTGTTTTGAGAAAATCTGAAATTCTTGTTCATTAATTTTTCATAATTATGTGTGAGCAAATTAAGTAATTAATTTTAAGCTATTTAAATTATTCATAGGGAAGGATATTAAGATAAGTTTTTATGTTTTTGAAATTTTCTTGAGAATTTTGAATACTAATTTTATAATTATTCTAAAAATGAAGTAGGTGTAAAAAATAAGTAAAATTATTACAGATACGTAATATGAAATTATGGTAAATGCATGTTAAATTTATGGGTGATTGTATGTTAAGTATAGTGTATGTCGAGGGAGTATTGGTTCCTTCAACAGAGGCTTGTTATTACCTCTGTACAGTTGTTCCTTTTACCCTCTTCATGCAAGATAATGTTGGAGGCTCTCATTTTATGAGTGTTTGTAATTTTTTTATATTATTATTATATTTTTTTATTATGGAATGTATTAGTGCAGTTCTCAAAGGCCAGTTACCTTAATGCAAGGAACGGAGGCCTTTTCAAGTAACTGTGTAGGCACCCTGGGCCACCAGTGCAGAGAACACACTGGTTAGCTCAAGAGGACAGTCCTATTGATGGATATGTTTGTTTAGAAGTATTGCGAGGCCTTATTTAGAAGAATTGTAAATGAAAGATGATAAAGGTGAAACCGTAAATTCTGAAAATCTTAATCCTATTATTTATGATGTTAAATTATAATTTATCAGTATGGATATAAGTATCATAAATATTTATGTGCATTACGTTTAATTATAAGCAATAATTATGTATAAGTTTATTTTGTTATATTCTGTGATATCAAGAACCTTCCCTGAAGAATTATGATTATGTGAACTCTCAAACAAAAAGACTTTTGGACTGAAATGCTGAAAAATTCAATAGGACTCTAAAAATTAAAAATTTATTTTAAAAAAATTGATATTTATAAGTTATACTTTTATAGAATCAAAATTTTATGATTTATGTTTTTCTTTTTTATTTGCTAGTGCTTTAACTTTCTCTTTAAAAAGGCTTCTCTGTCGCTACGCCTTTTTCTTTTTGAAGGGGGGAATATGTAAGATAAAAATATATGAATCAGAATTATAACTATAAACATTAATTCTTCCTCTCTATTCTAAAATCGTAATAACTTATCTGCATTGCGTCATTCAAATTAATCATGCGATCTTACGTAACCGTTAATGCAGATCCCTCTCGACCAATCACCAAATTGCAAACCGAAACTTTTCTCTTTGCATGCTTCCATCTTTCATAACTACGCACTTCAGCTTTGCTCTTTACTCTGATAATATGTAATTTCGCTGGCTTGCTTTCTATCTTAACAATATATAAAAATGTAAATCTTGTGTGGAAAGGCACGACTAGTGCCAAGTGATTGTGGCCACAAATATCAACTGGAAATAAAAATGGAAGTAAAATCGCGTCTATTGCCAAGTTTTATTTACGAAGTCAACACATTAGCTTACGACGCAATCAGATTACTTCCTCTTCAATATAGGATAACTACGCATCTACAGTCTTCTGTTTTTTTCTTTGCTTATATTATGACATATATATATATATATATATATAAAGTAAGAAATTTAGACCTTGTTTAAAGTGTTTTGGTTTTAACATTTTAAAATTCTTTGTTGCATTTATTTGAAATTTATTAATTATGAATTTCAATTTTTGGTGTTTGAGAAATATTAGTTCTAAATGTCTTACTTTATGTCTTAAATGATAATTTTTTCCGCGAAAATACTAGGCACGTTCAAATTTAGTTTTCAAAAGAATTGTTTTGTATATATATATATATATATAATGATATTTTTAAATCAATTGATTAAATTAAATTCTAATAATATTGTTTATAATGTGTTGGCGATTCTCTACCTAAATTGCATCCCTGTTCCTAAATTTTGGCGAAATCCTTTCTTTAGTATAAAATATATTAACCTGTTGGCGCCCGCCAAATCGCCAAACTCATAAATCTGTCATATTACATAAAGTCCTTAAGAACACTCCTCATGAGAAGATAGCGTCACCTCGTGATTTCAATTAATATCGCTGATTGGATGAGCCTCGTGACGCACACATATGTATAAATAGGGCTCAAGGTACAAAAAGAACGCTTGTGAGATGGATGCTAAAATAAACCTACCACTTTATATTCCAAAATTTGTCTCATTCCAGTTGCCCCGGCTGCACAGAACAAATAATGTATGAGAAATTACATTTCATATATATATATAAATAGGCTAAAAATAAGAATTAAAAAAATTTTTAAACCCATTCTGCGCTATAGATGCAGAATTGAAGTAGTAAACTTAAAGCATCTAAATTATTAGTAAATTGTAATAAAAGCAAGGCAATTCCTCTATAATATAATAGTTGCGACAGTGTATAAGAGGTTTACATGCAATATGGAAAAAAATTTCATGTCATTTCAGAAAATGTCCGATTTTTTTAAAAATATCTGCATTAGAACAATGCTATATATAAATCTAATCCATATCCTAAATCACGCTTGGAGACGGGAAAAACGCTATTTGAATTTCGTCATTCGGCCCAGTAGAACGGGGGATATAGAACTGTGTTATTCCATCCCCCGCAGTGTACATCTACAGTTATTACTTTATTGGAACTGCAAGGGAAACGTGGCTTGATTGGATGATGTATTGAAAGTTGGTTTGATTGCTATTTTTTTGGTTTTGTTTTGTTTGTCCAGTGATAATATGCGTTAAAAAGGAAAGTACGGATGGGTTTGAATGACGATGTAGAAATCAAGGAAAAGTGAATACTCGTGATTTGTTTATTCAGAGCTGTTACCTTTAAATTAAGGCTGCAGCAATTAAAGAATTTTTAACTATGTAAGTTGAAAGATGTACTTATTTTCTTTGCCATAAATTCAAAATGAGCTTATTAATTTCAAACAAAGAAACTATTATTTCTTTTAAAAATAGAATAATACTTTGTGCTTCAGTAGAAACTGTTCAAAACTGTGAGGAGCTAAAAAATTCTAAAGTTTCAAGGAAATAATGCGTAAGGAATGTAATTTAACACAATTGAATGAAAATTTGTTTACCTTTTTTCGCCATCTGATGTAGTATAGGAACTTACATAAAATCCCTCCATACTCTCTTCCAGGTGTCTACGAAAATCAATCCGCAGTTTATATTTCAGATCTGGTATAAAAGTTCCATCAAACTTTATATATAACTGTTGATGCTTCGGATATTCTAAATGCTGAAGAACAGGTATTATTGTTTCATTATCCTGAAGTACTAAGATGCGCAACAAATTAAGGTCTTTTGAATGCAAAACAATAAAATTTGTTGCATTTGTAACTTGAAAGGTTATATTCACTTGTCCAGAATTTTCAAATGTTTCAAGATTAAGATCCATAAACAAATCATAGTGCACAGGTTCTATAAAAGATGGTAAGCGTATATCTTTCCATGGAAATGTTTCTTCAGGTTTAGCTTCTGGTTCTTTTTCAGTACCTTCTTCACATGCGATTAGAGTACCATTTTCATATCCTAGAGAACAACTTTCAGCTGGTTCGGCAAAAGATGCTACAGTGATAATAAAAAGCAATACAGCAGCTATAGTCGCAGTGCTATCAAAACATTCTTTTAAAACCATTAAAGAGCTGGAAGTACTGTAAAGAAGTTTCGTTTTCGCATTTTTACCTGAAATAATGTAAAAATTTAGTAATCAAGTCAATGAATTAAGAAAAGGATATACTTTAAGAAAAGGAATGTCCATTTTAGAAATCTTATGATTTATCTTATTTTAACAAGCATCTTCGCAAAATTTGGAAAATTTGCAACACACACACATACAAAAAAAAAAAAAAAAAAAAAAAAAAAGCTGATGTGTACAACATATGTTTTCCTTGTACGGAATATTAAATTGTGCGCATTTGTTCTTGCATTTCCTTTTATCAATTTCCTCGAATTTCATTAGAGATAGCTTTCTCATTTAATTAATACAATTCTCACGTCGCGACAAGGCAAAAATGCATAAAACCTCAAAATATCTTTATTAAAAACTGAAAAATATAAATCATAAATACAGTTAAAGCAATTACAAAACAAATTTTACAATTAATATTAGAGTTTCTATGCAGTCCAGTGCAAACAAGCAATGCGGCCAGCGGGCAAGAAGGCAGAATTTTCCGTGCACAAAACTGAATGTTTACTTTTGTTCTCGCTCGGCAAAAAGACACTGAAGGCGTAGAAACTGACTTATTTTACTGCGGATGCCGTGCTGAGTCTATGAGAACTCGCGCCCCTGAGGCTAAAGTGGCTAAAGTGAAATATTGGGTGCACTCTAAATTCGGTAATTTCGTTGTTGCGTAAGGATTTTATTCTGGGATCCTGACATTTATTATTGAGTCATTATTCTGTAACCTTTTCCTTTGGCAATTCGAATCAATAAAGTTGTTGGATATTTCTCTCTCCGCCCCTTGTTCTTTTTTTCTGATTCCTGTTTACTTTTAAAAAGGTTTATTTTTAAACGGAGAAAAGAGAAAAACCTCTTTTATTTTCCTTACGTTGAATGGTGTATCAAAGTTCCAACTGCTTTTGGAGGATCGTAGCCATGGCTAGTAAGAAATGTCGAAGTTATGAGCGACGCCGAGTTTGTGCAATTTCTAATTTTGTTTTAGCGAACACCAATCACCGTGTATATGAAGGAAGCAAAGGTAATGTATTGTATATTATATGTAACGTTTAATGCATCGTTTTTGTATTTTTAATTTGAATTGTTGTGTTAATGGTAAACTGCATAATCATCAGTTTTGCATTTTAAAATTAGACTTTACTTGTTTTGTTTTAATATGCTGATAATGTTTCTCGAGTCGCTAAAATTGCAAACATGCAGCCGATAAGTAATTACTGCATTAATATTGCAATACGTATTGTTTGCTTTTGTAATTGCACATAATATTATGTTTTATACTTAGAACATTGCATATTTTTTCAAATCTGCGGTTTTTATTTTCGTACCTTATTTACCTTATTGTGAGAAATTAGATATTTGCCAGTTAGAGATATTTGAAATACTATATGAGTAAAGACAAAGAGTAACGTCATTTCGCAATCTGAGAAGTATTGAAATGAAATGTGAATGATGTTAATTTGCGATAAAAAGTTGTTTTTATTTTTACTTTCTTGTACGAAGTATCTTCTTGTAGGAAGTATCGTAACCGTGAAAAATGCGGGTATCATATTTTACGAAAACATCCATTTTGACAGCTTTTAAATACATTTAAACGATTTTTTTGCTTGCCATCTATACGTACGGACAGAATAAAGGACTCTTTTTACTCCCTTGCAAGAAGTAAAGGAAGTATTGTAATTGCGAAATATTTCAGATGTGATATTTCAAATATTTCATTTTGACTTCTGTCGAATCCATTTAAATGATGATTTTGCGGAACATCTGTACGTAAAGAGAGATTAAAAGACTCTTTTTACATTCTTATACGAAGTAAAAAGAAAATATTGTAACTGCGAAAAATTTTGGGTATCATATTTCAACGAAATATCCATTTTGACCGCTATCAAATTCAATTTATTGATGTTTTTGCGTGACATCCGTACGTAAGGACAGAATAAAGGACTCGTTTACACCAAAACAATTATAAAACTGGTTTGAAATGAATTTTTTCGTTGCGTCTGTACGTACGTATGTATCTCGCATAACTCAAAATCGAGTTGACTCAGAATGTTGAATGAATGTTTTATATAGGACTGCTCTAATACGTAGTTGTGCATTTTTTATTCTTGTTGCAATCGGCCGCACCAAAACTATATAAATATATATATGTAATAATAAAAGCAAAGGAAATGACGGAACACTGTAGATGCGTGATTAGACCCATATTGAAGAAGATTTTGATTGCGTAGTATGCTAGTAATGCTAACTTGGTAACATCTAAAGAACTTGGCAGTCGAGGCAGTTTTAATTCCATTTTTATTTCCAATTGATATTTGTGGCCACAATCACTTGGCACTCTAGTCGTGCCTTTCCACAGAAGATTTACATTTTTGATATTGTTGAGATAGAAAGCAAGCCAGCGAAATTACATCTTAGCAGAGTAGAGGGCAAAAGCTGAAGTGCGTAGTTATGAAAGATGAAAGCACGCGAAGAGAAAAGTTTTGGTTTACAATTCGGTGATTGGTCGTCAAGAGGCATCTGGTATTAACGGTTACGTAAGATCGCATGATTAATTTGAATGACGCAATTCAGATAAGTTATTACGATTTTAGAATAGAGAGGAAGAATTAATCTTTATAGTTATATTATAATTCTGATTTATACATTTTTATCTTACATATTCCCCCCTTCAAAAAGAAAAAGGCGTAGCGACAGAGAAGCCTTTTTAAAGAGAAAGAGTTAAAGCACTAGCAAATAAAAAAGAAAAACATAAATCATAAAATTTTGATTCTATAAAAGTATAATTTATAAATATCAATTTTTTTTTAAATAAATTTTTAATTTTTAGTGTCCTATTGACTTTTTCAGCATTTTAGTCCAAAAGTCTTTTTGTTTGAGAATTCACATAATCATAATTCTTCAGGGAAGGTTCTTGTTATTACAGAATATCACAAAATAAAACATTTACATAATCATTACTTATAATTAAATGTAATGCACATAAATATTTATGATATGAATTTTCATATTGATAAATTATATTTCAATACCATATAATAATAGGAGTAAGCTTCAGAAATTATGGTTTCACCGTTATCATCTTTCATTTACAATTCCTGTATTTTACCAAACTAGAAGCCTCGCAATACTTCTAAACAAACATATCCATCAATAGGGCTGTCCTCTTGAGCTAACCAGTGTGTTCTCTGCACTGGTGGCCCAGGGTGCCTACACAGTTACTTGAAAAGGCCTCCGTTCCTTGCATTAAGGTAACTGCCCTTTGAGAACTGCACTAATACATTCCATAATAAAAAAAAGTATAAGAATAATAATAATAATATAAAAAAAATTACATGCATTCATAAAATGAGAGCCTCCAACATTATCTTGCATGAAGAGCGTAAAAGGAACAACTGTACAGAGGTAATTACAGGCCTCTGTTGAAGGAACCAGTACACCCTCATCATACTATACTTAACACACAATAAGCCATAAATCTTAACATGCATTTACCATAATTTCATATTACTTATCTGTAATAATTTCACTTATTTTTACACCTACTTCATTTTTAGAATAATTATAAAATTAGTATTAAAAATTCTCAACAAAATTTCAAAAACATAAAAACTTATCTTAATATCCTTCCCTATGAATAATTTAAATAGCTTAAAATTAGTTACTTAATTTGCTCACACATAATTATGAAAAATTAGAAAAATTAATGAACAAGAATTTCAGATTTTCTCAAAACAAATTGCAGAAAATTTTAACCAAAGTTGAAATGGAAACTATAGAATTCGCAGCACATCTGAGCTAGGTTCACACGAATGTAATAATTTTTGAGCTGTTGCAAAAGCGGAAGTGCAAATAATTTTCTGTCGCACATACTTGTAAACACTAACTCAGATCAACCTTGAACCCGCTGTAATGCTTAATTCCTAAACGGTAATTCACTGATGATTTCTTTTTCACTAGGCATTCGAACTTCTCAATTTATTGAGATATTACTTTCAATCTGTAAACACTACGCGTGATTATTTTTTTGAAGCACTTGCAAAACACGACAGCAGAAGAATGATCTGTTATTTTTTAAACACTGAAAAAACAAACTTGATGATTCACTTCTTTCACATTATCTTGGATTTATCACAAAACGATGATTTGAAGAGCTGAATTAAATTTTCCACTGAGGTTTCAGGCTGCAGGAAACTATTCTTACCGGCTTAATTGTCATAATAAGAGAAAAGGAAAAAGTCGGAGCAGTGTCGATGCGTAGTTATCCTATATTGAAGAGGAAGTAATCTGATTGCGTCGTAAGCTAATGTGTTGACTTCGTAAATAAAACTTGGCAGTAGAAGCGATTTTAATTCCATTTTTATTTCCAATTGATATTTGTGGCCACAATCACTTGGCACTCTAGTCGTGTTCCACAGAAGATTTACATTTTTGATATTGTTGAGATAGAAAGCAAGCCAGCGAAATTACATCTTAGCAGAGTAGAGGGCAAAAGCTGAAGTGCGTAGTTATGAAAGATGAAAGCACGCGAAGAGAAAAGTTTTGGTTTACAATTCGGTGATTGGTCGTCAAGAGGCATCTGGTATTAACGGTTACGTAAGATCGCATGATTAATTTGAATGACGCAATTCAGATAAGTCATTACGATTTTAGAATAGAGAGGAAGAATTAATCTTTATAGTTATATTATAATTCTGATTTATACATTTTTATCTTACATATATATATATATCGATTCCGTTACTCGGCTCAGTGAGCTCAATTTCTTTATTCTTATATGTTTGTAAATTGTGCATTTTTTGCCTTAAAAATGATTGAATTATGTTGTTCTTATCTTCCGGTTAAGGTTTTTATACCTTTACTTAACCTGCATGCAATAATTGTGAAATTATGAAAAATTTAAAAGTTTCTTAAGTGCGGCTAAGCCTAATTTTTGTTTAGCATGCAACCATATTTGTTTACATTTGAAACTTAGCAGAATAGTGGATTTTTTTGTGAATCTAGAGAAACTAAGCTTCGCAACAACAAAGTAATGTCTTATTTTATTCTTGGAAATTAAATTATGTTTAATTCATTCTGGAATTATCATTTAAGTTATTAGCTTCTTTTTGCGTAGTAACTGTAATTTTAATTGTAAAAATTGTTTTTTAATTGTTTTAGCTGTACTTGGTGTTGCATGTTTCTCAATTTTTTTCAATTTTTATGAAAATATTTTGAAATTTTATGTATTTTTGCCTTACCGCGAAGTGAGAATTGAATTCATTAACAGCGCATGCGCATTAGGTAAGTGGCGCTGAATCGTCTGTGAAAAAATGTTTCATTATTATTTTTTAAATTTCTTTTATACATCGTTTAAGATTTATTATAATATTTGAATAGAACATGTGGTAATTCTTCAGATGATATAATTTTTGTGCGCTAATTTAATATTCCGTACAAGGAATTCCTGTGTGTACACATCGGATTTTTTCGAAAACGGATTGTAAAATGAATTTAAAATTAATTCAAAAGAGATTTTTTTCATGACGTCCCTACGTACGTAAGTATCTCGCATAAATCAAAAACGAGCAGAAGTAGAAGTCTCAAATCTTGTATATGGGACTGCTATAACATGTAGTTGTGCACCTCTCTCTTTCGTTGCTATAGGCAGCATCAAACTATATAAATAAATAAATAAGCATACAGAGTGTCTCAATACCACGTTTCAGAACTTCTAGGCGAGGTAGGTTGAACTCCAACGACTCGAAACCATTTAGCAATGCAGGGTCTGAAATGATTTTCTGACGCTGTAGATGGCAATAGCGAGAGTTCTTGCAGAGAATCTTCATTTGACACATGGAGGCAAAGTTAGTAAGATGAATAATTATAAAAACGCGGAGTTAGATATACATTTGACCATATAAGACGCCAATATGTATTTGGCCATATGGGGCTGCAGAATACAGTTGGCCAGTCACACAGCCCTTGAACGCGGAACGATATCTTATGAGGCGTAAGCCCAGCCATAACTTCTTTGCAAGGCTGCACTGGAGGTTAGCTGAAGTTCCTTTCAAAGAATTGCCATGTATCGAGCTCAATTGGCAGGGACTTTGGACATCGAAGAGAATGTGGTGCATCAGGTACAAGGGACTCCATGCTTGAATACGGAATATGCGATATGTAGTGAACGCACCCAAGGTTTTCCTTTTCAGCAATTGAAGGATTGTTAGAGAGAATGAAATGCATCCGTATATCGTGCAGCGTATCCACGCATTTCAACCGGGCGCTTGTGCACCTCGTATAATGTTTGCACAATGGTATCTTAAAAAGTGTGTTACAGATCACGGTTTCCCTGCTAATGTGCTATTCACCGATGAGGCATCCTTGAGAAAGGAAGGAATATTCAACGCACATAACGGCTCTCTTTGGGCTAGAATCATCATGCAATACAACGTCGTGCAGCGCAGAGTCGGTTTTCGGTTTATGTTTGGACTGGCATTGTGAGGGATCATCTCATCGACCTTACCTGTTTTCTTTTCGTCTAATCGGCTGTAATTACCTGATCTTTCTGTAATAAGTCACGCCACAACTTTTAAATGAACGAATAGATTTCTGCATCGATGCGACAGACAACTTGGTTCCAACACGGTAGGGCCCCTGCCTATTTCAGCCATAACCTTCGTACCTACTTAGACGTCAGATCTGGCCAACGTTGGATCCGACATGGTGGTCCGGCGCGTTGGCCTATTCAATCACCGGATCTATCATGTCTTTATTTCTTTTTTTATGGCAGCATATGGAGGCCCGGGTTGTCAACGCCGAGGAGCTGGTTGCACGAATCGGAGTAGCTGCGAGGGAAATTAGAGATATGCCTGCAATATTTCGGAATATTCGTAATTCGATGCACCACAGATGTGGTACATGCACAACGGTGGACGAAACTTAATTATATCTTTGATTCATGTTACTTTTGTTCAAGTAAATTTATTATTAAAACGAATATTAACCTACCTAGCTTCTCTTAATTTACGATGTTTCTATATACACCAGCGCGTTTGGGCAGACTAGCAGGGGGATGCACCGCACCCCTGCTAGAAGTTCTGAAATGTAGTGCAGACACCCTGTAAATATATATATATATATATATATTATATATATGTGTGTGTGTGTGTGTGTGCATGGGGTAATTCCGGAAGCATAGAAGAGAAAAGCTTGCAGTCGTTGTAGCTGAGGGTTGAAGGCTTATCGATGAAGATAACAAAACATGAATTTGACGAATTTCCGGTCTTTATTTTCACGAATATAAAATCATCTCCGTAGATGTTCACCCAATCACAATGAAATCCGAGACATTTCTATGATCCAATCAGAACGAAATACGATAAATTACTATGTACATTGATTCTTAAAATTAAGACGCAGACAGTTTAGACGGGGAAGCAAAGCGTGGAGCTGTTAGCAAGATAAAAGCTAGCAGAAGAAGTGGCTTAATTAGCTGTCAGGGGTATTTATACCAAGTTTGATGTAAAAGTACAGCTAATCTATGATTGGCTAGTTAGTAACGTTACATCACGTAGAAAAATCTCGAATTTGGGAGAAGAGATGAATTTAGGGGGAGATCACCAAATTTAGAATGTTAATTTTGAGGTCGCTAATTATTTTTTAAACCAACCATTCTATTTTCTCATATCTTACATATATATCAATATATATATAGCCACTCTGTTATTGGCTCACTGAACTCAGCTTTTTCTTTTCTTATATGTTGATACATAGTGCATTTTTATTTATTTAAAAGTGACTGAATTATATTTTTCTTATGTTCCGGTTAAGGTTTTTAGGCCTTTAGTTAAGTTGCCTTGGTAATTTTACAACTATTGCATGCGGTATGCAATAGTTGTAAAATTACCAAGAATTTAAAAGTGCCGCTAAGCCTAATAAGGCAGCCACTTGTTTATATTTGAAAGTCAGCAGAATAGGGAATTAAGTCAGTTTCTGCACCTTCAGTGTCTTTTATTAGCTCACACTCTCCCTATACCTTGTCCAAAGTTTCAATCGTTAATAAAGTAGTTTTTAATCATCAACTCAAGTTCAAATACATTTTTTAAACTTGTAGTGGATGACACTTGATGTAAAAAAAATTATAATTTTAATTATTTTTTAATTCTAGTGTTTAAAGTCTTTAAAGCAGGAATTGACCTTAAAATAAAATTTTTATATCACTGGTTCTCGAGTGGGATCAAGTTAAACTTTCAGTTTTGTGCCCCTCTTAGTAGAATAGTGAATTAAGTCAGTTGGTGCACCAACCTCTGTGTCTTTTTGAAAACTGTGGCAAAAGTTATCTTTCAATTTTCTGCACCGAAAATGTTGTCTTCCTGCCGCTTGGACGAATTGCTTTTTTTGGCGTAAAAGCTCTAATTATGATTGTACATATTCATTTTTTAACTATATTAGGTGTTTTATGTTTTTTGTTATTTTACAATTTTTAATGAAGATGTTTTGACTTTTTATGTATTTTTGCTTTGCCACGAGGTAAGAACTGAACTGATGGAATGAGAAATATATATCTAGTAAAATTCGAGGAAATAAGTTTAAATAAAGTACAGCAAAGATTGTGCACAATTTAATAGGCCGTACAAGAAAGTCATTCTAAACATATTGCATGCAGATTTACTAAAGGTATAGAAACCTTAACCGGAAGATAAGAACAACATAATTCAATCATTTTTAAAGCAAAAAGTGCACAATTTACAAACATATAAGAATAAAGAAGCTGAGATTACTGAACCGAGTAACAGAGTGGATATATATATATAATATATTTATACACTTTTGGTGCAGTGCAATCAAAATACGAGGTACACATCTACATGCTACACCAATCCTATATACAAAATTTAAACTTTCTGAGGCTACTCGTTTTTGAGTTAGATACGTACGTACGCACAGACGCCACGAAAATTTCTCTTCAGAATTCATTTTAAATTAGTTTTATAATATTTTTGAGGAAAAGAGTCCTTTACTCTGTCTTGACGTACGGAAGTCACGCAAAAATATCGTTAAATTGCATTCCATAGCGGTCAAAATAGATATTTTCGTTGGAACATGACGCCTGAAGTTTTTCGCGATTACAATACTTCGTTTTTACGTCGTACAAGAAAGTAAAAAGGTTTAATTGCTCGTAATGTAAATTTAAAATAAAGAATTTAGTATTCATTTACAATAATAAAGGAACTTGTAAAAAATATACCTTTTACTAAAAGTAATGTGTGGCAATTCTTCAATAGAACTGTAATCGACTTATCGCTCTAAAAGACCCTTTTATTTAAAAAATAAGTAAATTGAACAGAAGGCAAACCTAGTGCTTGGAAATCAGTCAACAACTATCACGAGAACTGAAAGTAGATTTTTAAATTTAAAATTAATCAAGTATCAAATAGCTGAAAGCTACTCAAAGATATTTAAAAGGGATAGTTGGCTCTTAAGCTTACCCTGGCGTGAAAGTACTATCGACAAGAAAAAGCAGCCCAGAAGAGAGGAACTCTTAACTTAAGAATAACAAATTAGTAATCTGGTCTACTGCAAGTAGAACACGCTCTGTCTAAATAATCTCAAACCCTCACTTTAAACATTCGTGAGCTAATGTGTATTCTCCCAGAGAAAAGTGGCATTATAGATTTCAGAACAAAAAATAACTGTTTATTTAACATAAATAAACCCTCCAAACTTATTATAGTTATTTTGAGTAGAAAATCGTAAATTACACATACTATAAATGTGAGAAAACATTGTGACGTCACAAACTAAGTCCCACCTATATATGTCACCATTAAGCTTATGGGGCCCACCAGCGGCCGAGCGGTAAAGTCGCTGAACACTGGTAGTTCGGTCCGAGGTTCGAATCCCGCGAACGGGCTGGCTGCATGGGTGTTTTCGTGGTTTTCCCCATGTGTAACGTGTATACGAGCCAGTTTCCCTTAGAAAGTCCTCCACGAAGGCATCCCTCCTCTTAGGCAGATAGCCCTAGTGTGCTTTGCCATAATTAAATACACCACCACACACCACCATTAAGTTTATGATTACCATTAAGCAATTTCGCTCATAGTTTGCTAACTCGGAACTTAACTTTAGTCAAAAAACACCAGAAATGACTACACTTACTATCAAAATTTTGTTACGAGGTGAAATTAATAATTAATTTAGCTCGAGCATAGGACTGATCTCAGCCCCCCGCGATGATTTGTGCATCATTTATAAATTTCAAAATTGCGTCTCATATGCTACCTCGAAGATTAAACTTTAATACAAGTTTATATAATCTAAAATCTATATAATAATACTAAAACTCTGAATCAGGAAAAAGAGAGGTTTTAATTCCTTTTAACTAAAAAGTACTGTTACGAATTTGGTATTTAAAAAGCTAATGTTAGTTCAATTATAAATTAAATGGTTTTATTTCTCGCGCAGTGCAGCGCGTGACGAATATTAAAAGAAAGCTAAGCCGGAAAAATTAAAAATACAAGAGCGCGTGCGTTAAATAAATAAATATCTCTTTTTGATTTCGAGAAAGTACTGGAAAATTCTAGCGCGTGATTTTAAAATCTTATAAAAGGAGGAAAACATCTCAGTTTGTAGTAGTTGCTTAGTTTGTTTGTTGTTTAGAAAACTGCCGTTGTTCATTATAGCGAATTCGCGGATTAGCGTTCTTTAGCTGTTTTGAATTACGTTCTATTGTACATTTAAGTAGTTAAAAGATAACTACTGTGAGATATTGTGATACTGCATGATAATTTGAGAAAATTTAAGCATTTCTGTTGTGATAATAATAAATTTTTGTTCATTTTTCATCGGACTTGTGCATTCATTTCATAAGGAACCCGTACGCACGCAACAATATTTAAAAAGCTAATGTTAGTTCAATTATAAATTAAACGGTTTTATTTCTCGCGCAGTGCAGCGGGTGACGAATATTAAAAGAAAGCTAAGCCGGAAAATTGAAAATACAAGAGCGCGTGCATTAAACATTTAATAAATATCTCTTTTTGATTTCGAGAAAGTACTAGAAAATTCTCACGCGTGATTTTAAAATCTTATAAAAGGAGGAAAACCTCTCAGTTCGTAGTTAGTTACTTAGTTTGTTGTTGTTAGTAGAAAACTGCTCTTTTTGACTGTAGCAAATTTGCGGATTATCTTTCTTTAGCTGTTTTGAATTCAGTTCTTTTGAACTTTTGAGTAGTTAGAAGATAACTACTGTGATATATTGTGATACTGCACGATTATTTGAGGACATTTAATCATATTTGTTGTGATAATAATAAATTTTTGTTCATTTTTCATCGGACTTGTGCATTCATTTCGTAATGGACCCGTACTTACGCAACAATACTATCTATGAAATACGCAAACAAAACCTTTCCCCGAATAAAATTTCGCAAGGTCCTTTAGTTAAAAGTTTAACAGGGACATTTTCAAGTTAAAGTTTTAAAATATCGTTTCAAGATATCCATATTAATTTTTTTCAGCTTACTAAAATTATATTAGTAGAAACTTATTAATTAGTGAAAGCTGAAAAGTTAATTATAAATAAGTTTCATTTCGAAAAATACGAAGGAACGGGAAGTTTTTCAAAATTTACCCTAATGGCAAATATTGAAATAAGAAAATCTATAAAATTTTCAGTTGACAGTACATTTATACTTTGTGTAATGCTAGGACGTAAGGAAATTAAATATTTAATTATTTTAGTGATGTGTGAAAATTAGCCCTGATAACGTTTTTGCTTCTCACTATAAACTTATAATTACAATAAAAGGCTACAGCTCAGCCATTAGTTGTTGCGAAAAACGTTTAGCTTTGTGCATGCATCAAACTAAGAAGACGTATTAGGAAAATGTTACTATTTTTTTCCTTTGTGGTTTTAGAATTTGTACGACAATAAATAAGGAGAATTTTCTTACAAAACAATTTTATTAACAGGACAGGAACAAGTACAGGGGGCACCACGCCATCGCCATTGACGAAAATGGTATAGCCCCCATGCACTACCTCTCTAGCGTACCGCCCCTTCCACAGGGGACCTGATTACGGTATACATAGGATATAGTACTAACAACAAATAAGACATAGAACATCATACTGTTACAACATACTTCGACACATAGGACATAGCATTAACATATGGTTACAGATTATTTACAGTGCAAGAAGTTATGTTCATTATAGAGCTTGTTGGTTTTGGCATTGCCCCCTCCACAGGGGACCTGATTACAGTAAACATAGGCCATAGCAGTAACAACGTATAGGACATGGCGCAATTTTATTAACAGGTTACAGGTTACGGAGGACGGGGACGCCTGGTGTTAACAATTAACTGAAAGTCAATCCTGTATTCTTTTAAACTAGTCCTCCTACAGTTCAACGCTCCTTTGGTCCTAATGTTATAAAGTAGTGGCCGACCAACGGCCGAGCGGTAAAATTCCTGAACACTGGTTGTTCAGTCCGAAGTTCAAATCCCGCGAACGGGTTGGCTGCATGGGTGTTTTCGTGGTTTTCCCCATGTGTAACGTGTTAATACGAGCAAGGTTGCCTTAGAAAGTCCTCCACGAAGGCATCTTTCCTTTCTCTGTAGTACCTTAGGAGGGAACATGTAAATAATAATAATAATAATGTTTAAAGTAGGTGCAGAAGTTGTCGAAAGTTATGCTGTTCAGAACTGTTATCGTGTTCCTTTTAATGTCTTCTGGCTTATGAAACTGATGTTCTTTTTAATGCAGAACCAATGTCGCAGATGCGAGATTTGGATTATAAGGCTGATGCGCAAGTGCAGGAATTAGTTTTGTCAAATGTTCAAGTAACGATATTTCTAAATGAAAGGTGCATTATCGTAATGTAAGATCCAACGTCTCTTCCCCAAATTTGGCCTTACTCCTCCAAATCGGCGGCTTAAATAATCCGAAATGTCATTATAAAATGTTGCTTTAACAGTCTGGTCCGGCGGTACGAGCTAAACGGTACGAGCTAACGGTTGCTTTAACAGTCTGGTACGGCGGTACTAAATCATGAATTCTTAAACAGCTCTTTCAACTAACCAACCATTTACATTGACGCACCTAAAATAAACGAATTTTTAGCTATATACATCACGCAATTTGGTAAATATTTCAAGTGTTTTTTGTTCACCTTAACGAAACGCTTAATAGCAGCTCTGCTTGGTACTGTATCAGCCATTCCTACAAAACCGTTCCACAGAATCTCTAAATTCGCATCCTGAAAAGTTATCGAAGTGTAACTTGGTAGGCATATACTGCAATAAACAAGCTTTTATGTGCCCATATAAGTTTGCGTCAATGTTGCCAGTTGGGGAGTTAAAAATCAATTCTTCTTATTTAATTATCTTACATCGGATATGAATGAAAGATAGTTGTAAAAAAATTTAATTTTTCAATTAATTTCATTGGAAAGAAATATATTTTCTATAAAATGAACTTAAAGTTTCCTGAGAGTATTTTGGAGTAAAATACATTCTTGCATTAGTTAATACGGTTCTTCTTTGAAATTTATTTCGATACTAACATTATTTTTTTGTTTGTTTTCCAGCAGGTCTTTATGTTTAAATTTAGAGTTTTTGAAGATTTGTTGAATGCCGCCGAAACAATGATTTTGTTATTTTTATTTATTCCTTTACATATTGAATACAACTTCTGAAATGAGATACCATCAAATCACGAAATGTTGCCTCGACGAATAAGTAACATGACTACATAAGGTAAAACAAAAATTAGATCAAAACCTGTTTTCCTTCATGCGCTAACATAAAAATGCCTATAACTTTAGTTCTAGTTAACAAATCAGCAATCCGTAATGTATACTTGATTGGTGACAACTTAATAACTCTCTAAAGTGAAATAATTAAAACGTTTGACCGAAAAGAGAGATTTGTACAAGGCATGATATGATAGCTTAATAAATTTTAAATTTCATAAAATATATAAAGTATTCTAAAATATAAATCAAGGAATTAAATTTTTTTTTAAAAATTTCCATCAAACATTTTAAACTGAAAATATCCTTTGATCACAAGATTTAATGTCTTAACCAAAATTTCATATTTCATCAAATGGTTATTCTTCTAGGAAAATAATGTGCAAAAAATATTTGGACATCAGTGATATGTTACGTAAGGCGTTACGTTCGAACAATGGCTAGCTCAGAAGGGATTCGTAAGTCATCTACCCGATGAATTAACAGCTATCTTGTTATAAATGGAGTACTTCATTTAAACTTAAGCAAAAAGATTTATTTACACATAAAGACAAGTTAAAAGAATATGAAATATTTATCTAGCTACAATATCTATCTAGCCACATCATGCAAACATCGTGCTTAGCTAACTAAACCGGAACTGTTCGTTTTCCTCTGGCGTCCCATGACGTCAGTCTCTATCTGGCTTTTTATTCGCTGGCGTAGTGATGCCATTCCCAACATCCTCCCCCCTTTGAGTTGCTGGATAGCTATTCAAAACATTCAAGTCTATCAAGTTCAGTCTAAGTGGCATCTTAACAGTTCTACCAGCTCGTGTCTGTATAGTCTTAGAACTGTCACATACATCGGAAACATCAGTGGAGTCCGGAGATCGGGGTGACCCAGAAATTTCTGAATGATGAGATTTAGTTTTGTATTGTCGACATTTAATACAGTCCTTCAGAACACTACGTATCGCTCTTCTTCCTCTTGTAATCCAGTACTTTTCACGCAATATGCTTAGTAATATCTGGGTTCCAGCATGACAGTTTTCTCGGTGAAAATATTCAATCAGTCTTTGAGTAAAGATACATTTATCAGGAAGAAGAATAGGTGAAATGAAGAAAGGCTTATCTATGCGTTCAGTAATTCGAGTTTTAACTCTGATAATTCTGTTCACATCTTTGAAAACACACAAGTTCCGAAAAGAGGTTTCATTAGGAAAAAATTGAGCTTGCACATTACGAATAAGCAGAATTTCAGCATTTTTAATCTCCTGCGTTAGAGGTTCTCCCCCCCCCGTCTAGTATCATGATGCGATCTTACATTACTGATAAATCTCA
Source organism: Stegodyphus dumicola (assembly GCF_044657685.1). NCBI lineage: Eukaryota > Metazoa > Arthropoda > Arachnida > Araneae > Eresidae > Stegodyphus > Stegodyphus dumicola. Next base: position 46,846,829 of record NC_140779.1, read on the forward strand.
ATATCCATGCAACCATTCTAACTATTGAATGGAAATTTGAGAATTTAATGGCATACCACGGGACTCTCTCTTCCAACAAATTAATATTACATAACCTAACCTTTCTCCTTTCAAGTGTTATTTTGGGTGTTTCCGTTATCAATATTTCGGTGTCAGGCCAGTTGTCTCTTGCTTGCAACAACCATGCCGGGCCTTTCCACCAGCAGGATTCTAACAATTTCTTAGGGGAACACCCTCGCGAAATCAGATCAGCGGGATTCATTTTCCCTGGCACATGTCGCCATTCATTATTAGGAAACAGATTATTTATTTCTTTTACTCTGTTCGAGACAAAAACTGTCCAATCACCACATTCTTTTAACCAGTATAAAGCTACCCTAGAGTCGCTCCAAAATATTGTTTTAATCTCATGGGCATTTAAAGCCTGCTTCACTGAATATGCCAACCTGGCACCAATGCAGCAAGCCATTAACTCTAACCTAGGGATCGTTACTTTCTTCAAAGGTGCAACTCTGGTTTTTGCTCTAACAAAGTAAATTTTTACCCCTTGAGAGGTTCTCGTTCTAAAAAAAATACAGGTGGCATATGCCTCTTTGCACGCATCTACGAAAACATGCATTTCAGTGGAATCATTTATTTCAACATAACGTGAGATTTCGATATCTTTTAATGCATCTATTTCTCTAAACCATCTTTTAAAAGACATTTGAATACTATCTGGTAAGGGAGTATCCCATTTTAGATTTAAATTCCACGTTTCCTGCAGTAAAAGCTTAGGTGGTAAGATTGCAGGACTCAACAGACCTATTGGATCAAATATTTTGTGAACTGTAGCTAAAATTATTCTCTTAGTAAAATTCTGATCTTCACTTACAAGATCAAAGTTTAAATTACACTTAAGAGTGTCCTTATCAAGATCCCACAAAATTCCCAATGCTTTCGTGACACCAGTACTATTACGAGTAAAAACATACTTACATTTTACATTACTCTCCCAGTTTCTTAAATTAAAGCAACCCCGTGACAAAATATCTTTTGCATTTACAATAAAATCTTCCTGCTCCTCAATATTTGCAACACCAGAAACACAATTATCTACGTAAAAAGAATGTTTCAGTTTTTGTGCTATAGCATCAAATTCAGATGGTACATTATCTAATAAATGTGTAATTGAGGCTGCCAATAAAAATGGACTCGACTTTAACCCAAATACTACTCTGCGATGTCGGTAAACAATCTGTTCACTCTCGGACGGATAAAAAAACCGCAAGAAATCTCTATGTTGAGGGGCTACACTTAACATCAGAAATGCTTTCTCAATATCTGAAGATAATCCTATTGGATGAATTCGAAACCTATCAAGTATCTCTGGAATTATTTCTAGTAAGTTCGGACCCTTATACAAAAGGTCATTCAAAGAGCATTTACCACTTTCTCGGGCTGACGCGTCAAAGACAGGTCTGATTTTTGTAGTGGTACTGTCCTTAATTACTGGCCGATGAGGTAAAAAATGTCCCGTCTCAGCATTATCAGTTACCTTTTCAATTATATTCAATTTCTCCCATTCCCGGAAAATCGTAGTATATTCTTCTAAAAATGATTTATCTTGTGCTCGCTGGCACATCCTTTTATGCCGCTTCCAAGTTAAATCTTTATTTGTCGGCAAATCGGCCACATCAGATTTAAAAGGTAAACAAAGTTCATATCTACCGTCTGAAAGAATTTTCACATTATTTTTAAACTCTTCCAAAACTCTAGAATGTTCTAAATTCTTTCTATTATTTTCAATGGGATCTGAAATACCTATAGATTCTAAAGACCACAAATCTTTTATCGAATAATTACTAACATACAACGAAATTGCATTCAAAACAGTATCATCATTGCTATCTCCAAATGACTCATACTTCCCAGTTAACACATGTCCCAAACAAGTGTCAATCAAAAATAACCGACTCTAACCGAACAGATTTATTAGTAAATAAAGCGCCCACAATATCCGCTCCCAAAAGCAGATCAATCTCACGATCAGAAGAACCCAAATCAGACAAAGTGACGCCTCTTTCTTTCAGTTCATTAATAATTTTACTATCGTTCACTTTTGGCACTGTGCCACAAATTTTGCTCTCGGAAAGTGCTTCGATTTGAAAGGAGAAAGTTTCATCTAATGCCGAAATCAACAAATTATAAACATCGTGAATCTGCGTTCGCGTTTCTCTTCCACCGAATAACGAATGCTTCAATTTAATTTGCCTTAATGGTTTTAAATTTAAATTCTCTACTAATTTTTTACTGACATACGAATGCTGAGAACCTGTATCCAGTAATGTGCGTACTTTAAGCTCAACATTCTTAAATTTAATTTTAACTATTAGAGTCATTAAATAAACATTTTCTATTTTACAGTTATTAGTTAATGTACTGGTTTCAGTTACGTCCCTTTTAGACTTTTCATTTGCGCCTTTTTCTTGGCGATTGGGACACATTAAAGAATGGTGATTTTTATTACAGTACATGCAAGAATTTTTTACTCGACATGTTTTAAAAGTGTGTCCAAATCTGAAACATCCAAAACAGGCCCTTCTTTTAATTAATATATTTTTCTTAGCTTCTAATGTCATATTTCTAGCAGAAAAACATTCTTTAGTTGGGTGCCGTTTTTCACAAAAGAGACAGTTAAAATTGCGCTTACGTGGGCTCTCAGAATTTGATGTACTTACTAACGCAGCTGCGGTGGCGAAATCTAAATTTTTATTTAGTGTATCCTTTTTCTTAGAAATATGATTAGAACCAAACCCAGTGCGGGCTAACACGACCATCTCTTCTCCTTTCACTTCTTGTTTCAGAAAATTCATCAAATTTTCAAGGCATCGGTCATCAGGCTGAGGTGCTTCTTTTAAATTTCTGTTTCTCTCCCAAGCAATTAATACTTCTTCGGGCAGGCAGGATTCAACTAAAGGCGTTAAGAAATCACCATACTTCTCTTGCGTTCTTCCAAGACTTTCTAAAGCTCTAATCTTGGTTTCTAAATCATCGTAGAGAGTGGGAAGATCCGTCTTCACACGTCCACTGCTTGCATTACGCATAACCATGCTTAGAAGATCTCTGACGTATATCTGTACAAGTAAGTCTTCTCTTCCAAACCTCTCTCGAATCTGGGCGATTGCTTTCGGGTAATTCGACGCCGTTGCCGGAAAGCTCTCCACTACCCGTGCGGCTTTGGACTGAGGAACAACTGCTTGCAGGAGGTACTGGAATTTATCTTCATCTGGAATCGTCGGATCTTCATGGATCTTCGAAAACTGGCTCCAAAACGTCAAAAATTCTTTTGCTTCGCCGTTGAATTTCTTTAGTTCGATCTTCGGCAGTTTAAATTTGCGCTTCTCTGGTAATTCAGTAGGTAAAGGATTCTTCAACAGCTTTTCGATTTGAGAACACAGTTCAAAAAAAAATATTTATCTCTATAAGGCTCAGACGAAATAAAATCTTCTTCATATAGCTTTTCAGCTTCTTTAGATTGTAGAGGGCCCACCAGCGGCCGAGCGGTAAAGTCGCTGAACACTGGTAGTTCGGTCCGAGGTTCGAATCCCGCGAACGGGCTGGCTGCATGGGCGTTTTCGTGGTTTTCCCCATGTGTAACGTGTATACGAGCCAGTTTCCCTTAGAAAGTCCTCCACGAAAGGCATCCCTCCCCTTAGGCAGATAGCCCTAGTGTGCTTTGCCATAATTAAATACACCACACCACACTTTAGATTGTAGAATTAGCGACGTTACTTCCTTTTGGCAAATTTCAAGTCGATTAAACTTGTCCCTAAGCTGTTGTTCCAGAATCGAAAGTAGCTTCAAATCAGGAATATCTGATTTCAGTTCTGCATCAATTTTGTTTGCACATGTGGTAAAGGAAGTTCTTAGACATTTTCTTTCTGTCTTCAGCTGTGTTAGCTCCATTTTCAATTTATTTTAGCTGTTATCGCGCCCCACGTCTTGGCGCCACAATGTTATGTTACGTAAGGCGTTACGTTCGAACAATGGCTAGCTCAGAAGGGATTCGTAAGTCATCTACCCGATGAATTAACAGCTATCTTGTTATAAATGGAGTACTTCATTTAAACTTAAGCAAAAAGATTTATTTACACATAAAGACAAGTTAAAAGAATATGAAATATTTATCTAGCTACAATATCTATCTAGCCACATCATGCAAACATCGTGCTTAGCTAACTAAACCGGAACTGTTCGTTTTCCTCTGGCGTCCCATGACGTCAGTCTCTATCTGGCTTTTTATTCGCTGGCGTAGTGATGCCATTCCCAACAATCAGTATAAATAAGGCATTCATAGAGTCATGCTCACAAAATTTTTAATCGCATATCTAAATTTATATACAGATTGAAGATACCATAAACTAATGAGATGTCGCGGAATACTTTTTTAGAGTGAAACAACTGTTTATTCTTTCAGATAATTTTAAAAAAGAAGAAATGAACACGTCGATATTTCTGGAAGCAGTTTTCAGGTGTACCTTCTTAAAATTCTAGAAGTGATTTCATTTAAAAAAATATTCTCTAGACTTACTTTAGTTCTTAAAATAAATAAGAAATTTAAAAAAAAATGACAGCTGTCGGAATTAAACAATCTACGATAATGAAATTTAAAATTAGGTTGCGTAAGGCATGTGAGGCTACACCATCGAACTAAATGATTAATTGCTGCCATATCTCCATACCTAAAATCTTTTTAAGCAAACAATTTTCTGCCAGTTACAAAACGAGCAATATATTTTACTTCTCTCCGTTGGTCTTGGTGCCTACGTAACATGCGTTAGCGATGTAGGAAGGAAAGTCAAGGAAAAGAAAAGTATAAATAATGCATAAAGTAAAAAATAAATAAATAAAACAAAATCTGAAATGTTTCAGATTTTAAATTACGTCTAAAGGGGCGTTTTTTAACGTTTTGTGCATTATCTTTATTTATTAAATATCATGCTCTTTGCACTTAAACCATAAAATTCAATTCAATAGCAATGTCGCAAAATAATTTTAGAATGAGCATATCTTTAAAATTTCCGCGCGCTGTAGATAAAATGGGTTTTTTTCCCCGTACAGTGTTGCCATTGCTCGCTTTGAAACCCTTGAGTTTGTTAATCAAAAATTCGTTAAAGTTTTACAAAATATGAAATCGATAATAAAGCAGATTCCAAATTTCAAATGTGGTCTTCCACAATCCCATATTCGTAGGAGGATTGCGTCATTCAAAATTCCGATGGCTCTATGTACCGTTGTTTTATCACAATGCGAGAAATATACATATATTTATGCAGATGTTTCATTATTTAATTTCTTCAAATGTAATGCAGGACTGTAACATTTAGTGGCAACAGTTTGAAAAGTGAAACGGACATTTGTAGTGATTCAACGCAAAACTGCAAAACGAAAACAATAGTCCTCCAGGGACAAAGCCCCTTTGGACTACTAAATAAAAATAATCTGATGTGTACACCACATGACTTCCTTGTATGGAATATTAAATTATACGCATTTTTTCTTGCATTTCATTTAAACTTATTGGATTGAATTAAATCTACTTCCTCGACAGCGCATAAACCACAATAGAATAAAGGTATTCTTTAAAATTCACTCTATTTGTTTACCATAGTGACACTCTGGCGCTAGATTCACTTAACAGTATTATATTTCGTTCATATTGTAACCCATAATGCACAAAATTTATATCATTTAAAGAACAGAATTATCTAATCGTTGCCACATATTCTATTCAAATACTATAATAAAGCTAGAATGATGTATAAAAGAAATTAAGCAAATAAAACAAAAAAGAAAACGTTTTTCACAGACGATTGAGTACTTCTCATTCAATTAATTCAGTTCTCACTTCGCGAGAAGGCAAAAATACATAAAAACTCAAAATATCTATATTAAAAATTACGAAGTAAATCTTAAACACTTATTTCCTCGAAAAAAATTCAGAAAGGATTAAGCATGATTTATTTGGCAATAATAAATGAAGGCGTTATCTTTGTTATTGCGAAGCTAAGTTTCTCTAGATTGGCAACAAATCCACTAGTCTGCTGTTTCAAATGCAAACAATCAATGGCCGCCATAAAAAAAAGGCTTAGTGGCACTTAAACAACTTTAAAATTGTTGATAATTCTAATCATATTGCATACAGATTTACTAAAGGCATAAAAACATTAACCGGAAGATAAAAAGAACATAATTCAATCATTTTAAAGCAAAAAATGTACAATTTACAAACATATAAGAGTAAAGAAACTGAGATCATTGAGCCGGTTAACAGAGTGGATATATATATAAATATATTTATATACATTTGGTGCGGCCGATTGCAACCAAAATACGAGGTGCACATCTACATGTTATAGCAGTCCTATATACAAAATTTCAACGTTCTGAGGCTACTCGTTTTCGAGTTATGCGAGATACGTACGTACGTACATGCGCACGTACGTACATACGTTCGTACAGACGCCACAAAAAATTATCTTCAGAATTAATTTTAAAGCAGTTTTATAATTTTTTTTGGAGGAAACGAGTTTTTTATTCTGCCCTTGCGTACAGATATCACGCAAAAACATCGTTAAATTGCATTCGATAACGGTCAAAATGGATATTTTCGTTGAAATATGCTGCCTGAAAATTTTCGCGATTACAATACTTCCTTTTTACTTCGTACAAGGAAGTAAAAAGGATGAAAGAAAGAAAAGAATAAAGAAGACTTTTTTATAAAGCACTTAATAAACGAAACGTCTTATAAGCAATTAATTTACTATTTTACCTTCAGAATTCGAAGCGTGATAAGCTAACAAACTGCATCTTTTGATCCTCTTATAAGACTTATCGGCCATCTTTACTCTCTTCCCTGCTGTATTTTTAAAAATATTCTACCAAAGTTTGATTCTTCTGAGGAATTATTAAAGCGTGGTACACAATACAAGCCTATTTAATAACTTCCATTGAATATGAGCAGATGTTCATTGACATATCACATTCAGACTTCCCCACCTGTTCATTCTTCTTAACTGGCATTTGGTTTTAGCACAAAAATGATCAGATATAGATTTTTATGTATGCTGAAAAAAATTCCATTGTGAAAGCCGTAGACGTAGCAGTATAATTTATTACACATGTTTGCTACTGTTAACGAGAACGAAAAGCTGTTATGAAAAGTTTCAGTCTATTAAGCGAAAAAAATCTGCTATTAATTTATATGAGAAAATTTTTGGAGTCTTCCTGGTCTCCAAGGAAAAGGCCATCTTTTTTACTAAATGGCTCTAAAAGCAAGAAAGATATGATAAATCTACACCCCTTGTAGAAAGAAAATGTTTGAACAGAGTACATAATAAGAGAACGCAAGACTTAGATTTGATAGCATATGATGCGTTAAGCTAAAGCGCTCCAGAGTTTCAATAATAGGAGGTACAGGATATAAAGAGGTAGGAGTTAAAAGGTAAAGATCATTCATTAGCATATTCAACGTTACTTAAGTCTGTCCGTTCACTAAGTTTGTAAGTTTTTAACTGCCTCCCTCAATGTTGAAAACCCAGTTTGGTCATCTGCTTCGGTCGACTTAAAAGCTTTCAACGATACCATGCTTGATTTCTTAGAATAATAGATTACATTTACCGTACAAACATTTGTACATAACCGAAGCCTTTGCATATAATCGAATAATCACATATTGAATCTGCATGGAGTTACAAACTTTAAGTTGTATGTTTTATAATTATTGCGTAACCTTGAATATAATCGAATAATCACATGTTGAATCTGCATGCAGTTACAAACTTTAAGTCGTATGTTTTGTAATCATTGCATAAACCTTGCCATATTGAACAATATTTCCACCTTTCATCATTTTTCAAAAATTGCCAAACAATATATGAAACCAATATGTTTCCTGTAAGGTTTACTGTCAGGTGTTGTGGTTATATGGTGAGATAGTCTAATTTTATTTTAGGTTTGCCATTTGTGTTCATAATGAAAATAACTAATAAAAAAAGGAACTTATGAAGCAAAAAATTGTCTGCTTGCTTCACCCCTGTTAAATGTTTAACGTACCTGCATTATTTATTTGTTAAAGAGAAACATTTACAAATTATAGGAATAATTAAAACATCAGTCTGTTTGGTGCAATAAAACTTTAAAATAAATTACAATAAAATTACTTTATAAGTTAACACATATTATAATACATTCATTGAATATCTAATTATTAGATATTGCTGAGAGAATTTCTGGAAGTATACAGAATAGAAATTCTGTTAAAATATTGTAAACTTACAATCAAATATGAAAACTGCAAATTTAAAAGTGGCAATCATTTATTAAAGTGAATCATCACAACATTCTCTTTAGAGTGAAAAATTTTACCTTTCTTAGTATATTTTGCACAATAATAAATTTAACATTTATAATTCGATTTAATTTTGAATATATAAAAAGTCACTGATTACCACACCATAATCTATATTATCCAGCTGTAAACATGTGATAAACATTCATCAAGAATAATTTTTAATGGAAATATTTTCATTCACTTAAATTAAGAGGAAATATAGATTAAAGCCAGTTTATCATGTATTGCATAAAGAAAAAAATTCATATTTTCTATATTATAAATTATACTTGTATTTAGATTATAATTTGATTTGTGACTAATGGTTTTAAACAACTCAGTTTAAAGCAATATTTCATAGGTTCTGTGCAATTATAATTAACTTGGATTTTCATTAACAACTGTACGTTAAACATTTATTAAAAATGTATGTTTACTTATAATTAACTAATTTTAAAATATTTTGTAATGCATAATAAAATAACTCATTATCATTAATTATAATAATTAATGAGTAAAAAGTTTTATTTTCATTGAATTATTGAATTTCAATTTTGTAAGCTGTTAACACAATACAGATAGCATTTGATAATATAAAGAATACAAAAGTTACCGAATAGTCCAATAAAGATTTATGAAAGCTTAATATTCAAATTTGGCGCGTCACATTTATTCATATCTATACGTCTTTATATAAGGCTTTTAATTAAGAAATTTGACGCATAATAGAAGATAGCACATTTTTGTAATTATTGTACTTTGTAATTATTGTACCATTTATGTAATTATTTGTACTTTGTGTGAAAGCTTATCACTTTATAACATCATATATCAAAACAATTCAAGCTAATTTCAATCATCAAAACAACGTAATAAAGTTTTGAAGTTAAGAAAGTTTCATTGAAAGGAAAATAAAGTACATGAAGAAGAAAAATTTAATTGAATTTTTGCAGCACCTTCAAGCATAAAGACACAGTAAAAACCAGATAAAACATTAGAAAGAAAAATAATATAATCTACAGGTGCTCAATGAAAAGTTATGCTTTTATGCATTTTTTAAAGGGCTAAACGTACATCCCGAAAAAATAAGTTTTCAAGAAGAATATTAGTGTAATATTTTTTACATGGCGTTTATTTATGATGTACAGTGACTCTTACTGCTAATAAATCTGTGAGTCTACAAAAAATTAATTAATATTCTGCCGTAACCACTCTGTAACGGAAGCTTCGATGCTTTCACGCCACTGAATATTTATTTTAATTAACTCAAGGCTTTGTTTTAGAGAATCCATACCAGCTCCCACCTTTACTCCACTAAAGAAATTCTTTACCTAAAAAAATAAATTAAAAAATGCTTAAATATTGCATAACAGAACAGATTAGTAAATCTTAATTTGCATATTTCAGAGAAATTGAAAATAATATAAATCTTGTTTATTTCTCTGAATATAACGTTCAGAAATATTAACCAATTAAATATCATTATATATAATTTAAAACATAGCATCTTCATTACAAATATACAGAGGGTAGACCCATACTTATGCAAAGATTAATCAAACAAAGTACATTCTTGAGACCGTGATAATTTTGACAACGTGATATCTTTTAGTTAAAACATACGAAATATGAATTTTTTGTACGGAACGCTAAGAAAGGTATTAGAATTAATTAACTGATTATTATACTTCTATATTCCGATTAATAGAAATAGAAACTAGTTTTAAATTTGCAAAATTATTCCTGAAATACTACCAAAATTAGATGACTTATTTTACTTTCGCTTCTTTGACAGGGAGAAAAAAGATTATTTACAGTTTATGTAAAATTAAATTTCACCAAATACAAGATTTCGAGTTTAAGTAATTCTACAAACAGAATTTGAAGCAAGCTTTGATACAATAAGCGGCGTTCAAACATACAATTTTTTGGTTGGTTTGCTTAATTACGAAAACGTATTCGAAGGCCATCTGCTCTAGGGAGAGGATGTCTTCGTGAAAAGATTTCTAAGGGAAACTGACTTACATACACGTTATAGAGGGCGCAATTTGCGATAAAGCCCATGCAACAAGCCCGTTCTTAAGGATTCGAACACTGGCCGGGATACTAGTGTTCAGCTACCTTAAGGCTCAGCTGCTATTGGCTGTTTGCTTTCTAACTAAACATCAAGCCGGACGATAACCCCAAATGGCGAAGAGGCTTCCTAGCGCAACAGCGAGATAGCAACGAATCGTGCGCTGGCTAGCGAAAACACATTCTGAATAAACTAAGAGATTCACCCATTTAAATACTCACTGCACTTAACTTTAAATTTACATCCTGGCGAGAAAATGGGAGGGAAAGTTGAGGAGTTCAGGAAAGGTATCAAACTTAAAATAAAGTTGTAATGCAAAATAAGGGAAACCCTACGAAGCTACTAGAAAACTTCTTTTCACTCACTCTGCTTAGAGAATTATGCAAACATTTAAGTTCCTAATGGTTTAACTGTAATTGATGCTGTGTGTAGCTGCAACAGTAATTCGTCCTTCATATGCCGTCCAGTAATTTCGAGAAGCAGAAAGTATTAGAAATATCTTGGCGGTCCAATAAAAACTATACAAGACCGGTGACAGCATCTGGTCTCGGTTGTTAATTCAGCGTGAGTCAGAGTATTGAGATATTTCCAAGTTCGTTTCGCTCTTTAGATTCGTTTGGCATTGCGTTGTGTTTAACGTTTTGAAGTGTAATTACTGGAAGTGTAATTAATTACACTCTGTGATACTGTGAAGCATTGTGCGACTATTTTTGTGGAAAGTTCCAGATCTCTGAAGTATATCTTTTGTCGAAATACATTTTATCGATCTATTATCGGAACTGTGTGCATTCAGTCTATTACGAACCCGTACGCACGAAACAATATTTTCCTATCTCAATGAAAAGCTTATGTAAATTTGATGTCATATTGAAAGAACCATGCGAACCACAGGTTCGGAAGAGTAATGTCGTGTGAAATGTCGCCCAGGGCGGTACAACGGTTAGAGGAGACTGACTGCGATACCGAAGGGCCCGGGTTCGAATCTCGGAGAAGGCAAGGATGTAAACCTGGTTAAACACGTATGGAAATTAACTGGAATAGTTAGTTACTAAAACTAAATAAATATAGAAGAATTAAGATGAAGCTAAAGTCCTTCAATGTTCAAGATGTGGCCAAAATCTTCACGATTTAAAATGTGTTGACATTCCTAAAAAATAACTGAATGGCACATTCAGGCTAAATTTCATAATAATATTCTCCGCATTTTAATATTTATCTTAAATGTATAACTGAGCTAGGATAATTTTAGCAATATTAATCAAAAATTCTTAACTATATAGTATGATGTGCTATGTAATATATAGCATAACTGGAATAAAATTATCAATACAAACCTCATCATAATCAGCTTGAGTAGAGAAGTAAGAAACAGTTTCACTTATAATCATGCCCAATGCAAAAAATTCTTCGCCAAAACTGAAATTAGAATTACAGTTACATGATAGACTGCTCAGGAATTAAGTTGGCAAATAAGGATAATTTTCAATTTACATGTACAAGTAATAATAACAAAGTAAGCAAAAAGGTGAATAAAAGTTACACATGTAGGATTAAAGTAGTTTGGTATTAGTACTTGCGCATAATACTTTAACTGCATAAATATTTCATTAAATAAAATAACAAAGTGGCAGTACTATTTCCAATAATCCAAGGTTTTATAAAATGATATTTTAACTTAGGAATATCTTTACACCTTATAAAAAACACACTTTGTAAAACATAAATTTAATGAATTTGATCGTCATTAAGTTATTTAGCATTTAAAAAGATGACGTCATGCATTTTTACGCCAGATAAGCAAGAACAGCAAGTTGTGAATCATAATCGCAAACATGCAATTGATCAACCAGTAAATGATTCAAAAATCTGATGTATTGATTCCTCTTAATTTTTCTATTCGAAATGTTGCAAATATTTCTTCAGTTAAAAATGTTAAAATTAAAAAAAAAATAGTAATATTAAGTTTGTGAAAATCTGAGTTTTGATTTAAACCGTTATATTTTCAACATTTTTTAAATTCTTCAACCAGTTTTTAAACTGAAGAACGATTAAAATGTTCTTAACTCAAAACTTTTAAACAAACATAGCAGTTTATTCTTAAAATATTGTTAAAATATGTTATTAGCTCTTAAAATAATTCATTCTTCAAAATCAAAACTCCGATGTGGACGCCACATGACTTCCCTGTATTACATTATACACATTTTTTCCTGCACTGCATTTAAACTTATTTCCTCGAATTATTCTAAATTAACCGATTCCTCGAGGCAAGTTGAAAATGACATCAAAAGTTGCACATTTTAAAATTAAATATCCCGTTCAATGTTTGTCATAAACGTGTCAAATTTCTTCCAATTTTATTTTTTAATAACGAATATAAAACTTATTCAAAATAAGTATAGGAAGTGGGAGGCTGCATTAAAAGTTGGATTATTAGTTAGATTTCGTTATTTATCAAATGGTTTTTTTTTTTTTTTTTTATTTATTTTATTTGAGAGTGCCCAAACATGATTATTTTCGTCATTTAAAACACTTTTGTAATTGGAAGTATATAACTACGCCCAGAGATTGTGAAAATAAAAGCCAAGTAAGGACTTTTAAGCCGGATAGGCCAGTGGGAACATCTATATACGTTTTGGTTCAGGCGATTGCAAGAACAACGAGAGGTGCACAACTAGATAATATAAGTGTCCCACACACAAATTTCAACGTTCTACTGCTAATAGTTTTGAGTTATGCGAGATACATATATTACATATGTATGTGCGTACACATGTCATGAAAAAAGTCCTTTTAAATCCATTTCAAATCCACTTTACAGTCAGTCTGATAAAAAAAAGTACTTTATTCTGTCCGTACGTACAGATGCCATGCAAAAAGTCCTCTAAATGGATTCAGAAACGGTCAAAATGGATATTTTTATTAAACTAAAATAACCGAAATTTTTCGCAATTGCGATATTCAGTTTACTTCGTATAAGGAAATAAAAATCTAATTAAAAGCCTTTATTTAAGTCTGAAATAAAGCTGCAAACTAATTGTTTCTACATTTAAAAATGATTATTGTGGGGGAAATTAAGAGTCTATTATGGTTATGTGCAAATACGTTTGCAGTTTTATTTTGGTGAAGACCTTGCAACTATCTAATATCCGTTTTGGTGAAAGGACGTTTAGAGTTATTTCTAAGCCATACATGAAAGAAAACGGAAAAAAAGGAAGGCCTTCACCTAAAAAAAATTATTACATTAGGCACTGACTTTTGTATAACTGCGATCTTGTACTCACTGTGCAGAAACATGTCAAAGGCTATGTGGCTATGTTGTCCCAGAATGGACATGCCAAAATTGCATTCGAATTTAGTAATGGTGAGAGGCTTTAGGAAGATCAGCTAAGTCTCAGAAGTTACCTTGACAACTGAGAAAAGACAATCTGCAGAAGGTAAAAGAGTATGAAAAGAATATTTTGCTGAAATTGATAGGGAAGTTTTGGGATGACAGTAGGTATGCTGATGATTCATGTCTTGGATGAGTAGATTCTTAGAAACCACATTTGTGAATTGTGAGAGATGTGGATATCATATGAATTGAAAAAATAGACGCGGAGAAGAATGTGAATTATTTTAAACATTGTACACAGTATGTTCCTGGAGGAATTACCGTATTTTGTCGGTGTATAAGACGTACCCCTCTTTTTTATGTACATTTTTGAAGGATAAAACTTTATTACTGATCATTATAAGGAATTTACAGAATTTTAAATATAAAGTAATACAAATACAAAGTAATACTTTCTGAAAATACCCAATCTATCTGGGAAAGAACACCTTTCAACCTCCTCCGTCAAAACCCAGACACTCATCTCCAAAGCTAAATGAAGAGTCACTTGAAAAGTCTTTTAAATTAGATCTGAGTCCTCATACAACAAATTGTCCTCTGTACCATCCAGTGCATTACTAATTCCACACTTTTTAAATGATTTAACCACGGTCTCTGCTTTCACAGCATCCCATGAAGCTTTGAAACATTCTCAAACAACGTATCGACGCAATATGTATCGACGTATAAGACGCACTTTGTTTTTCGGACCTAATTTCATAAGAAAAAAGTGCGTTTTATAAGCCGGCAAATACGGTACTCTAATTATAACAGATGACGAGAATTAGATACTTCACGAGAATGTCAGTAGACGCAAGGCTGTTTGTAGGCGAGATAAGTATTCAGGATCCACCTCAAAATCCACAAAATTTTCTGCCGTACATTTGAACGGAATTTCAGAGGAAAGAGTAGAAGACGTTACGATCAGCTGAATCTTACAATCGGTTGTTGTAAATTGTTATTATCGGCCGAATATTAAATAATGAGGTACTTTCCTAGAGGATGGACTACCTTCGTAACGCCTGTGGAGAAAACTGCGCATAATGGAAGATTCACCAAGCAGCTGTATTTCGTTAAGTTAATGAAGACCCGGTCCATTTGTTCAAATATAGGTAAGTTACAGGAACAATTTTTTTGAGAAGTTCGTAGCGCTTTCCCCACCGCGAATTCGTTGGTTACTTCAACAGGTTACTAATTCATACATCCATTACACGAATTCCTGCAGGGGCAAGATACGATAACGCATAAGATCTTTGCAATAGGCCGTAAACTTCTTCCACAAAATTGGAAAGGAATTTTGCCGGCGGGAATTGGAAAAGTTATCAAATCGATTGTAGCAGGTGTTTAGGATGACGAAAGTATTGTAGGTTAAGAGCCAATAAATGCACTCTAAAACATAATAGATTTCTTTTATTTAATACCATAAGAAAATTTACGCACACCTAAAAATGATTTTCCATTAAGAGTAACAAAAAAGTTTAAATTTATTTCACTGGTGGGTCCAAATAAAGTTCTTAATCATAGAAAATCATGGACCTGATATCAAATCCCTACATTGTACTTTTTTACAAATCAATATTCTT
The DNA here is from genome assembly GCF_044657685.1 of Stegodyphus dumicola. Taxonomy (NCBI): domain Eukaryota; kingdom Metazoa; phylum Arthropoda; class Arachnida; order Araneae; family Eresidae; genus Stegodyphus; species Stegodyphus dumicola. The sequence continues at coordinate 46,862,233 of NC_140779.1, forward strand.
TGTTCTTATGTCGCAATAATTTAAAAAATGAAGGTAACACCTTTAACAACATAAAGAGAGCAACACTGAGACAGAAGATGTAGCTACCATCTTACAGCCGTAACTACAGTCAAATATCAAATTTGAATCTGCGTTGTGAGAATGAAAATAGAATACAGTTTTGATATCGGCAAGACCCAAGAGAACTCGGATTAATATTAACTAATTAGATATTCAAAAACTTTAAATTTTCCTGCTTATTTCGTGACAAAAATTAATAAGCACCTTCAATTTTTTTTTTCAATAAAATTTCTTAAATAAAGTTAATTTTTTCTGTGACCCTGAATACGCAGGTATGTTTTTAAAATATATTACACAAAATATGAAAGAATTGTTAACAGAAGGCTGCCAGAATTGTCAGTTATTTAATTTTGAATAAAGCTTTTGTAATTTTATCATCAGTTTTAGCAAGCTATATAATAATTACAAGGCACAGCATTAGATACATGAATTATATTGGATAATTTAAGGTATAAATAAAAATTTACATACGTTTCCAAAAACCGATTCCAGTTAGAGCGCACAAAATTCCACGTTAAAGAACGACCATTGAGATTACGAGCAGAATAAGCAATTGCCAGAAACATGTCTTGAGGCCTTATTTTATCTTTATCCATAGAATAATTTAAATACCTGTAAGAAAATAACATGAAAAAAACTACAATAATATTTGCAAGTTTTATAGATACATAACCAAAGCTTTATAACAAATGCGAACCACAGAACTTATCCTATCCATTTTTTGATGTAATATATATATTAATGCTCTTCTCTATAAAGTCTCTAGCCACTTTAAATTGCGTTTAACTGCTTTCATTAGCCTGATTCTTACTCTTTGTAAATATTCTATCGAATAATATAACGATGATAATTTAAGCAAACTAGATGTGAGAGAATATGTACATATTCTAGGCATGAAGTTGCACTGGAAATTTAGAGTTTATAAGATAGACGTGTCACGTTAACTGATAACAGTTGGTCAACTGGATTTTCTTGAAACCTTTGTATTCATAAAAATTTATTTCCTTTAAAGGCTGACATAAATTTCAATTTAGTTCTTCTCACCACTTTCAAAATTTAATATCTTATCCTTTTTCACTTTGCTTTAATTCGCTCATTGGATGTCATATGAAACAGTTGTAACTTCTCCCACCTCTGCAAAATGAATTTTGTTTTTCCCTGAAGAAAAGAGATCCATTTCTGATTCCCTCGAAATAAATGGATTTCTATCGAAGATTTATTCTAATCTAAGGTTGTTTTTAGCCTAATGTTAAACCATAATGCCATTATTACAGCCATAGTCAATTCGTAAAAATTAAAACTGTAAACAAAATGTTAACTTTACATATAAGTGCATTTATGTTGTTTGTAGAGACACGATATTAAAATATGTATATTACACATAGCAATTGAGATACATTGCCGAAACGTGCCTATGGTATTAACTAAATTGGAGATTTCTTACACCTTTTCCCTTGATAAGTCTGTACGAAACCTCGAATTGAGCTAATTGACCCTTTATTGCAATTATCTGTATATAATTTCTTTGTCTTTAAAATGATTTTGATTGTTAGCGAACAAAATGTGCTGATGTTTTTTAGGTTTTTAAAAAATACGTTTTAATCTTTTCAGATTTCCAATTTTTTGTAGTTTACATAATTTAATAGTAATTACAGTAGGTTTTTTTGCCTTAAATTTAACTGCTTTAGTATTGTATAATTGTTTATACTTGGTGTTACTTGTTTACTTTGGAATTGCAGTATCAAATTAACTTTAAAGCAATAGCGAATTTTTAACCTTCCTCTTCTTTGCAATTGATTGTTACATATAGCAACAGCATTTAATATTAATAACGAATTTTGAAACTTTTTAGAGTTGATGCAATACTTAAATTCAGTGCACTTCATAGGTCACGAAGAATTTTATAAACCTCGGTAACTGTAGTCCTTATATGTAAAATAAATGTATTATTAAAACTTAATAAAACATTATTTCAATAAAAGAATATTTACTATTTGTTAAATACATCCAAATAATAAAATTCAACTTACAGATTTAATTGTGATGCATTACGAGTACTTCCTAAAGCAGCTAAAAGTAGGTATTGTTCAGAAGGAACTTGTGTTTCTTGATATTGTCTCCAGCAGAACTCCCACTCTTCTTTGCCACCATACATAACAGCAGCATTATACACAGCACTACGCAAGTTGGGCGGCACTCTGACAATTTCAATTTTTTAAAATAAGCAGGAGTGAAAAAATAAATAAAATAACACTACAGGATATACGGTGGATAAATTTAAAACATTAAAAAGGTTATCTTATCATTTTTAATATCATAGGTAATTTTTTAATATCATTACAAGCAAAAATGTCTGTGAAAGTTTTTAATGTATATAAAATTTTAAATGCATCCATGTAATGAGTAAGTATAAATTCAAACAATCTTGAGCACGTTTTCAAACATTTTAAATACAAGTATGCAAGTCAACTTTAACTAATAGCAATAAAATCGTTGTTAATGTATCATTTTTAGTCATTAAAATTGAAAACTATTGGGAATATTAAATTTCGTTTTAAAATACAAGTATAACGGCAAATAAAATGCGTGATTAAGTTACAGATTATAATTAAGTGGATTAAAATGTTTTTCTTTATGAGATTATTATTTCAGTGCCTAAAAGGAACAATTATGATTGGAAGTTTTGATAAATGTTTGAAAGAGACTGAAAAGAAAATTACACATCAATAAAAGTTCAACAATCCGCATCCCACTATTCTGCAAAACGATAATCTGCCATCCTTTTCATTCCTGATAAAAGATGGAGCTGCTACTAATAATATCTCGTTCGAAAGCATTCTGAAAGGCTTTCCATCAGCTGCTTAGCGTTTTAATGCCATTTTTCAGTTAATATTTCTTTAAAGAAATTTATTTATATTTGGTTGCATATCGGTAAACCACATGCATGTGCTAAATCTGGAAAAGCTTAGTAATGATCTGTTATCTCATCCAATAACATATAAGAAAAATGAGAGAAATGAAAGTGAGATATCACTACATTTGGTGGCCTTTTTCAATATTCTTTAAAATGCTGCATTATTCAGGTAATTTACATTTATTTCCCATTTTTGTAATTCATTTTTATATTCGCGTCATAGACGAATTCTAAATAAACTAAACTGAGTAAACAGATTACTGTTCTATCCTGTGTGCTTTTTAAAATTTTCCGTAGAATTATTTCAGTATTAAAGGAAACACATTTGCATAATTATGGCTTTTTGCTTTTTTTTCCATCCTATGTGTACATGTTATGTATTAAAGCGCTTCCTTCTAAGCTTGAAAAGCACTAAGACTTCGCAATGATTTTTTTGTATTTTGCTTTGCTTTCAAAATATAATTTTCTTCGTCACTAAAGGCTGTGCAATTGTTAAGCTCTAAATCATTAGAACACAGTTTCTTAGTGGTTATTTCTCACTTCTAGACCACTTCAGTCTAAAATTAAGATGATAATCAGGATTTAAGAAGAGTCTTATTTATATCAATATGAAAACGAACTTCAATACTTCTAAAGAGGCTTATTAATGCGTGTCAATCCCGTGTCAGCAATGAATATAAGACTAAGCTAATTTTCTGTTTTAGAGGGAGAGTTGTTTATTACTCAAATCTTTACTTAGTTCCTATCTTAAAGTTTACATCTTGCTCTATATATGCATTAGAAGAACTAACTAACCTAAAGAATACAATATTTATCACGACTGATAATATGCAAATTAATTAACACATGTATAAAATAATATTTTAGCCGTCTTTACTTTACACCGTTCTGCATCCAGTCTTGAAATATTTGCTTTGCTCTAGATATAGTTTGTTCATCCCCATACAGTACCGATGTTGCCAAAATGATGGATCGCAGTTTTCTGGAAGAAATTAAAAATATGTAACAAAAATTTGAGAATGAGACATGAGGAAAGAAATAAAATAAAGAAATAAAAGAATTACTTATATTACTAAAGAATTATTTTTTAATACTGACTAAAGAATAATTAAGGAAATAAAAGAACTACTTTTGCATGAGGCTCCCTTCATCTTCCCATCCTAGTACATTGATGGCAGGTTTTAACAATTTCACAACATATTTCTGAAAGGCAGTGTATACATTGGTTTAAACATTTTAATTATTTTAATTAAGAAACAATAACAAAACAAATTCCTGCTTAATTTATGATTTTATGTTTATTATCAATGATCACTCCATTTATAGCTTAGTACCATTACTCAGATTAATGATATTAGAATTGAGAAAAGTAAATATGAGTGATTCAAACATTCGAATGATGAAACGATTTTTTTGAAAAACGATTTTTTTCGGATACTTCGCCATTTGAGCCTTTCGAATCCTGAATCAAAATTTGCTAAATGATTTATTCAAAACTTTGCAAAGTTTAATTTCATTCAGTTTAAGGTTTATTAAAAAATAGTGCAATTGTAACAATGTTAATGATACCTGGATCATAAAATTTCATATCTATATCATAAAATATCAGTTAACATTTTTTCGGCTTGACTTGCCACAGCGACCTTTCATATACGCTTAAAATAAACAAGTATTTGATTTTTTTTAAATCTCCTTGAAAGAGTTTAACATTCAATGTTTGCTGATTTCCTATTTTATATCTTGAAATACACATATCTATCTCTACATTGGCTATGAAGAAAAAAGAAGTAAATTGTAAGAAATTGAGTGAAACAATTTAAAAATAAATTTAGCTGTTCCTCGAATGTAGTTTTTTCGACTTATATTGAGAACACAAACATCGGGATTCAAGCCACTTAAATATGAAAGTGGTATTAATTTACTTTCGTTTCTACCTACTTAATAACTTTAGGTGTATTTTAAAAAACTGTGTTCTTAAACGTTTTTCTTTAGTTACCAATTTCGTTTTAGTTAAGAAGCTTTACATTAAGTAAAGTGCTTTCTTATTCTTATAAGAATGATTAGAAAGATCTTGTTTTTGAAACATTGGAGAGATTCTGCATTCAATAGATCGGACAGAACATGTTGGCTGGGGAATGCTGCACATCTAGAGGAATAGCTGGTTATTAGAATATACATGTTTAAGACTTTAGCAAGTTGAAAAACATGTACAAGGTTGTTCGCGCATTTTTAAGACAATTTTCATTGCATTTAAAGAAATAATTTGCCTAAATTTTTGTGATGTAAATGATAACGCGTATTTTTTCTTATTTTTCTGCACCGTGATTTACAAGACAGTAAAACCTTTGTAGCATCAGAAGAGGCATTTTATCTCATTCCTCTTGAGTAGCTTTCCAAAGTCCAAGGAGGGTTGTTGATCGAGGTTTGGTCAGTCCCCTTTTTAAATGTCCAAAATGCATGAATGATACAGCAAGAGATTTAGTAGGAATATGAGTGAAGGGTTTAGCCTTAATACCCGTTTCTTGTTCCATTTGTTCCAGGAAATTAACAGTGGATTTTCATGTCTGGCTTTTTGCTTTGTCTTGATGCAGTTCCATTGCTTGATGGTTCTGTGTGTACAGAATAGTATTTCATATTTGAAAACTGGGTATAAAACATGTTTCTAATAATACGTAAAGTTCCTCTTAACATATCCCTCCACTCTCTTTATTTTTAATTTGCCGTTATACGAAAAACCAGCAACAATCATAAATCCATTTGAAAAACTTTCTTTAGATTCTTTGAACCATGTTTTAAGATTTTTTCTCCCCTTTGATGATAATTAATGGATCGCCTTTTATTGTAGTTTTTTAAATATACCCAAGAGTCATGTATTGTGACAATATTTTTCCGTTTTTGTTCGGATATATGTTTTATGTAAAGAATTCTACAGCGCGTTCTGCATTCGGCGCTACATTGTGGAGAAAAACGATGCATATTATGTGTTTTCACCTTTTTAAGATTTAGATCAACATTAAAAACTTCGTTTACATTTGACATGGAATAGTTTAAGGATTTTGAAACTGTCTTTTGACTTGGCAGACTTTTTTTAATATTAAATATCTTACCTCTGCAACTTTCGGAACATTCATGTTTTCATTGGATACGCATTTAGAACAATTTTTCCACATGAAGCTAAAATTTTATTTTTTGTTTTCCTTTTTTATGTATAATATTACCTATCGTAGCTTATGATATCGCAAAAGCATGCGTTTCAGAGCGTTAATTATTAATAAGATCCAAATAATTTTCTTTGGATAGAGCAAACGTTTGTTTTAACGTTTTGTGTCTTACTGTTTTTTATTAAATACCATGTTCTTCGCTCTTAACCCGGCGGAATTGTTTTAACGTTTTGTGTCTTACTGTTTTTTATTAAATACCATGTTCTTCGCTCTTAACCCGGCGGAAGTCGCACCAAGAAAACTTACTAGAGTGGGCGCGTGGGGTATCACATACCCCAATGTTTAAAATACAATAAAAATAGTATTATTTAGTTTCAAAACTTTTTTTTTGTTCTCGTGCATTATAAATAAGTGAATAATAATTGGGTTTCAAAAAATTGATTTCCGAAATAATCTTAAAAATTAAGATAAATGAAAATAATAAACATCATGTTTCTAAGTTTCATTGCATCTCTAATACACTATGCTTATTTCATTTCTTCACACTTTGTACGAAATACATTCATGTGTTCTTGGCACAGAATGTTTTCACATTTTAAACATTGCATTCACGTTCTTCTGTCCTTGGCGAGAGGGCAAAAAATTTAACACATCTTTCATACTTAGTTGTTTCGAATTTCATGTATTCGTTTTAATTCTTCGTCGAAACTTCTGCTTTTGTTTTGCATGCAGTACGTCAATTTCTTGGAAAAGTATTAATCTCTGATCTTTGTTCAATACTTTTCTTCATTAATTGTAATGCTAAGTCCTTCAAAAACAGACTTCTGTTTCTTGTTGGTGGATTAGCAGTTGAATGTGATAACTCAAGCATTTATTACAGCAACATTCAGTGCAGGAAAGAAAATTACCATTGGCCACCTTCTTGTTATTCTGGCAATTGAATAATTGGCTGACATTTCATCCCCCATATCCACTGCTCCTTTAGTCATATTATTAAAACATATAATTCCTGACGTTTTATTTTCTCCAATAGTATCATCTATAGTATGATCGTTATATAATGTTGAAAGCATAAGAACAGTTTTTCCTTTTTTAGGAACATCAGGAATTAATGTTTTATCTTTTTCGAATTCAAAACATTGTAGAAAATATTCTTAGTTTTATCTTCAGTTTCCGAAATGCAATCTTCATCGCTCTCAAATATTTCTAATAAATCTCATATACGTTGCATCTCCAGTTCACAGGGACTCATTCTTTTTACCATAATGCAGTTAGAAATTTTTAAGAATTTAATGTCAAGTACTTTAAAATCACTTGCGAGTAGAAATATTTACTGTTACACTCTAGAAATAAATTTCTGAACTAAATATTCAGTCAGATTTTTCTGACTGAATATTTACACGGACAGGCGCGTGGGGTGTATCATACCCCAGTTCCAACAAAATACCGATAAATCTTTTTCTGAAACACACAGGCAAAGAAAAAGCGGTTCTGAAAGTCAACCACAACTAGAAAGTCAGCTACTGAAAGCAGCACAGAATTTCAGTTTCACAAGTTAGGAATATTCCACTTTTATGTAGGGTTGGGGTATGATACACCCACGTGCCTTCCCGTTGGTTAAACCACATAAAATTCAATTCAACGGCAATATCACAAAATATTTAAAAACAGTAAAACAGCATATCTTTAGAATTTCCGCCACACAGCCTCGCGCCCTAGACGTAAAAATGTTTCTCTTTCCGTACAGTGTTGCCATTGCTCAATTTGAAATTCCTGAGTTTGTTAATAAAAATTCGTTAAAGGTTTACAAAATTTTAAATCGATAATAAAACAAATTCCAAATTTGCGCATCGAGATGCCCATATGCGGGTGGAGACGTACGTTATTCAAAATTTGATGGCTCTAGTATCATATATACATTTATACATTTCTGCAGATTCTTCATTATTTAATTCCTTTACATATAATACAGGGCGATAATATTTAGTGGCAACAATTTGAAAAAAGATTCAGTCCTTTAAAGTTTTCGACGCAAAATGCCAAAAGTCAATTAATAGTTCTGGGCTAACGTACTTTTGGGCTAATAAATTTGTTTCATAGTAGCGACAGACAATATTTTAAAAAATTAACATTAAAAATACTGACAATGCTTAATCACGTGATTCAGAAATCAATTATGGAAGAATAAAAATGCTTAGACAAGTAAATAAAAAATACATCGACAAGCAAAGTAAATAAAAAAATGTTTTATTTAAAACTGATAAATCATTTTATTAATCGGACGGAGGAAAACAATTTATTGTATACTTTAATGGGAATACGAGATTGCATAATACTCTTTACAAAATCCATGTACAAATTTATATCGCGAAAAATAAAATAGCGGGGCATCCTTGATAAATTTAGAAAGATATATATCTTTTTATATAAGAAGTTTGTAAAGAAATTTATTTAATTTTTTGTTCTCGTAAAAATTATTTATTAAATTATTTTTCTAATTTTAGTCCATTAATGAGATTTATAAATTTAAAACAAAAGCTTATTTTTAATAACTTAATTTTTTTAAAATTTTATTCTTACTAACACGCTATCAATCAAATTATTCAACTGAAAAATTGTTTTTCAGTATTGCCAAAACACTCTTTTACTTCCAACAATTCTGTTACCGATTTTTCTAAAAATTAGAAGTTACGTTAAAAAAATTTGATATGAATTTCATTAAAAGGATGGTGCAAACAATAAAGTTATGAAATTTTGTTTTGTGCATTAACCAAAGATATGAGCGAAAAATCGTTTCGATATTAAATTTTAAAACATCTAAATCAAATTTTGAAACGTTACTTCACCGCACAGTATTGTCATCCACAGTGCCTGTGTATGCAAATGTTGAACTTCATAGCCTGTCCGGAAATGCTTTAAACATCCACGAATATGCTTTGACCATCTTGATAACATAAACACCATGAGGAAATTAAGCTTATAAAAATGCGGCTAGTTTAAAAAAATTCTAGCAAGTCATGTAATTAATATTTTGTTTATCCTTCCTATTTTAACAGTGAGCGAAATGTTTGTTTTATAAGTTGAGAAAATTTCAAAACTTTATATCTCATACATTTTTAGATCTTGAAATTTTAAAATCATGGTCGTCAAACAGTGGAATAATGGAGGGAAATTTTCAAAAATTTTCAAAACATTTAAAAATTAATTTACAGTTGTCATACAAGCTTCATTCGAAAGATTTTTTATGCTGTATTAACTAGTACAAATAATAACATTCTTATATTTTTAGCTTGTTCGTTAAATGAAGATTATGCGCGAAAACTCATTTAAACATTAAATTCTAATTTTGATCCATAGCTTCTCCATATTACATTGTCATCAACAAACTCTGGCCGTTTTTTTAACATGTTGCCTGTTACCTCTATTTATTAAATATCATGTTCTTTGCACTTAAACCATAAAATTCAGTTCAAGAGCACAAAATATTTTTAAGTTGAGCATATCATTAAGAATTTTCGATACACGCACGATGAAGATAAAAATGTTTTTTTCTGTACAACATTGCCATTGCTCGCTTTAAAATCCTTGAGTTTATTACTCAAAAATTCGTTAAAGATTTACAAAATATGAAATCAATAATAAAACAAATTCCAAATTTCAAATTTGGGTCTCCACATGCCCATATTCGCAGTAGAATTACGTCATACAAAATTCGATGGCTGTATATACCGTTGTTTAATCACAAAGAGAGAAAAATACATACATTTAATGCAGATTTTTCATTATTTAATTTCCTCAAATATAATGCAGGACTCTTACATTTGGTGGTAACAGTTTGAAAAGTGAAACGGACATTTATAGTGAACCAACGCAAAATCGCAAAACGAAAACGATAGTCCTTCACGGACAAAGCCCCCTTGGACAAAGACGATATAAATTTAAATTGAGTTCTGTTTGGTTTCTTTATTCAATGAATGAGAAGAGAAAATTTGTTTCCTCTTGAATGTAAAGTAATATAGACTCGAATAATTTCGGTAAGGTTTCGTTACCGGCCAAAACAATTATTAGTGCTGAATACTTAAGTGTTCTTATGTCAACAGTAGGGCAATCTTTTAATAATTCTACCAAATGACTTTACCTCGCATTACTAATAGCATATATTAGCTAAATGTCAGCCTCATATTTTGCTCTTATATGTTTTAGACTATTTTAATGTAAATAAGCTCGTCAAATGCATTGAATTAAGTGCAAACCTGTGGTGATAATAGCAGGACAAGCGACCTGAAAATATAGTCATTTTGCAGTGAGAAAATAAGAATGGAAGTATGAAATTGCTGATAAAATTTTAAAACACTTTCTTATAAGGAGCCGACTGCGATACCAAAGGTCTCGGGTTCGAATCCCGGAAAAGGCATGGTTGTAACTGTCCGTCCCTTCATAGGAGGTAACGGTGACCGCCTTTTTGGTGCCTCCACAATAAAAAGGCCACCACTTCTGTCCTGAGAAGTGACCATTGACGAATAGGCAAGCGCCTGCCGGCAATACATGATTGTCTGTACTTTAAACCTTACCAAAAGAGGCAAAGAGTAAATAAAAACTCACACACATACCTGGAATAATGAAAGAAAAGCAGGATTATCTTGCATGAGTACATTTATTTGTTCAAAACGAAGAACGGCTGATTGCCAAGGTGCATATTCGTCTTCTTTTCCTAAATAACGAGTTATATTAAAAGCAAGCACGGGGTCCAAAATTCCTGATCTAAAAATACACATTTAAATATGTTATAACATTGAAAATTATTAAAGGTAAAAACAAAGAGTTTTCAAAATTTCGTTATTTGTTGTAAATAAAATGAAATCAAAGCAAATTCTAGAAAACACGTTTAGGATTTTATATGAACAACAATGACAATATGCTAACACGTCGTACTCGAATGCTTCTGCTATTTCATAACATGTTGCAATAGATAATATGAAAAAGAAAACTGAAGAAGAATAATTGAATGCACTAGGAAATTTCTAAATGAAGCATTGCAAGACTCATCCAGTATTTATTGTTTTCATACTTCCTTTATTAGAATTTTTGATTCTGTATAAAACTCAGTTTTAGAAATTGTTATCAATTTAAGAACATTATAGCAAAGGTTCTCAACATTTTTCTGACCTTCTTATTATGCATCAAAAAAGATTTTAAATTCAAGTAGTGCAATCCAAATAATGTGCAAATTAGAAATTGAAAATATTTTATTTTATTATGCTATAAAGGGAATATACCTTTAAGATTTATCTTATTCATTAGAGTGTTATTATTTTAAGATTTATATTCTTATCGTCTTTATAGTTTGCAAAATGGTGATTTGTTTACGATTATTTAAGATTCTATATTGAGTTAGCGAATAAAATTAGCAACAATGCAAGCAACCTGTTGGTTTATTCCATGTGATATTTAACTTGCTGGCATCATTGGTCACAAAAAGCATTGGCGGGAACCAATATGTTTCAACTTCATTTGAAATTAAACGTTTTTCTAAACTTACTCTACTTTCCCACTGTAATTGTGATGACCTACAACAACAATGGTGGACTAGTGATTGACTCTAAATTATTTTCAATCTGTTGCTCAGTGGGAGTCGACAGCCTTAAAGAGTGTCGTTGTTCTTCAAAATAATTTCAGTTTAAATATCTATCTACTTCCCTATATTAGTGATAGAATGATTCACCCCAAAAGACCATTAACTTTTAAGTCTTCGATCCCCCAACAATTTTAACGGATACTGCTGTCATTCGAATTAAATTCTACAAATCTCCTTAATTTATTGCTCCACAGCACATCGGCGACCGTCTGACAACAATGACGATCAACATTATGTCACTATTCATGTTTGAAGGGAACCAGTATTTTTCATTCAATTTTAATTAAAAATGAATCTACAGTTACTGTACTGTCTTACACAGTGATATGTAGATTAAATTTTATTAACCCTCAACATGACTTTCAACTTGATGGGCGTACTTCGGTTTAGTTTTGATTCAAAATGTTATCAAAGTTGAATACACATCCCTACATTTGCGATCTATTTATTTATAAAAAATGATTGTTAACGTACAGGTACCGGCGATAGCTTGATGGATATCTTAAGCGTAATTTTGTTTTCATAGTTTATTTAATTTTAAATACAAAGAATTTTCAATATGTCCACTTAATACTTTCTATTTATTTCTGCAGCATCAATATAAAGGTATTTTAACGCTGTAGATTCCTTGCTTCCAACAAGGTAGTTTGTATTTAAAGTTTCTCCTGTCTTCGTTACTGCGACTTTATGAGATGTCAATGAACTTCGCGCTCATGGAGTGATGCATGGAGTTTGTCATTTGCACTGAGAATTTCGAAATAAGTCACCAGAGCGCTTTTATTTGTTACTTAACAATGCCCGATATCACCTGAAAGTGCAAGTTTTAAGTTTTATAAATACCACTATTGCTTAGTTTGCTCCCCTGTGCCTACATTTCCAGTTTTGTCAGATATTTTTTAATCATATTGCATAAAAGCATATAGTAACAAACTTAAAATTATTGTGGAATATAATTATTCAGGAGTGTGATAAGAAATATCGAAATGTCATCCTACATCATGCTAAAAGTTTCCTTCCTGCTTTTAAAGGAAACAACCAGGCTTTGCTGAAGAACAGAAAATCTTGAAATATCTTTTTTGTTAATTCCCTGAATTAAATTTAACCATATTTTAGTAAAAATTATTATGCAATGTTATTTAAAATATCCCTCCCATTTTTTATGTAAATATTTCCATTCGTTTTATTTTAATTTAAAATCATCTCCTTCATTTCATTTTAATTATATTTCATAACTAGTAAAGAATCAAATTGAAAGATTTTTCCGGCTAATAATATTACCTTGTAAGTGACAGAGCATCATCCAGTAGATTAGCCCGATCAGAAGGTGAAAAAGTCTAAAAGACACAAAGTAAGCAAAATGTAAATGCAGATCTCTCCTGAATAATGAATAAAAATTATTAGTTTTGAAATCATAAATGAATTTGTATACGTAAGAAATATATGCAGATACAAAACTTACATACACTATCTACTACATACGAAAACATTGCCTATTTACCTACATGAAAGAGATGTTCATAGTATATATAGCATGTCTATAAAGGATACGTATCAACATATGCACAGGACGATTCCGTACCATGTGCGCAAGGGTAGGTTACTCAAACGCAAACTGGAATCAGATAAAAATGCAAGGTCGAAAGAGCTATGCCACGAGACAGAGGGAATCGTTGGAGAACTTTGAAAAATGTCTGCTTAGAGAAGCCACCAGTCGAACCAGAGAGGTAGTAAGATGAAAGATTTCTCAAATGTGGACTCAGTAGATATACAGCTTCTGATTGCAATGTTTGAGACTCTGCACGACAGCGTTACCTGTTGAAGCATATTCCGGACATAAAAGGTTTTTATGGTTGCATTGAAGATCATATGAAAGGTGTTCTTCTAGATACGTTCCATGGACTTGGGCGAAATTCATGGACCCCCTGAAATCGAAAAATGGTGCTTCGATATGTCGAAGACACTGAACGCTCCCGTGCACGAGAAATCGCTACTCACGTTGGTTTTCACTAAACCGTCTGCAGTATCCTGAATTCGAATCATCTGCATCCATATCATAAGTAGCGCATACAACTACAGCAGTTTGATAATTATTCCAAAAAGGTTGCTCCTGCTGAACAGAATCCGCAGAAAAGTAAAGTGGACTCCATTGTTTTGATTTCCGTTTCTTATTCACAGTCAAGACGTACTTTACCAGGCAAAAATTTTACAATGCACATAACTCGATGTATGGGTGCTGGAAAGCTCCATTACTGCACAAAAAACATGGTTTGTCGTCCAACCCGTAGTCCAGCAATGTGTAGTGTGGGAGTGCACTGAAAAGGCCCATATCTCTTACCCAAACGTTTGGATGGAAGGTATTATTAGATTTTTGAAAACAGTCTTGCCCAAACTGTTAAATATCCAACTATATAATGAGACCCAGTTAATTTCAGCCCTGATACTAGAGAGTATTTAAATCTGAACACATTTGTGGAGAGTGAGGAGGATCATCTTTGGAGAGTGAGTGATCACACGTATTTGCCTACCGCGCCTATCCGAGAGACTCCTAGAATATTCCGAAATGTACGGTAATTCAATACGACGCAGATGACAGGTTTGGATTGAAGCTGGCGACCGAAAATTCGAATTCTTTCTGTGACCTCTTTTAATATCGCATTGTTATATTCCGTGTAATAAAATAATCTTCTTCATTTACGTATTGCTATTTCATTTGGCGTGTTCTGTGCTTACTTGCACATGGCAATGGAGTCCCAGATCCTACACTGTAGTCTAATCCCAATTTGTTATTGAGTAAACTAACCCCTCCAGAAGTTTGTATTCAATTCAAAGTTTTGATTTGAAACCGGTAGTGCATAGTGAAATGGAAAATGTAAAATCAAAATCTTCTCCTCTATTTTGAATGCAGTGTTCAGTGGCAAATCATTCAATATTTTCATTGCTTGCTAAAATTGATTATTAATTTTACTCCATTTTTTTAAAGTATTGCTTTCGTATAAAGAAATTGAAACTTTTTTTTTTGCTAATATTTCAGTTTAATTTAGAATATATGTAAACGTATCTAACTATTTAAAAAGATATATAACATTGGAGATAATTTCTTTTTACAAATAAACAATACAAAATTTGTTTACTTTAATTTGCAATTTTATGGTTGTTTTTGTACGTGAAACATAATCAAGAGCAAAGAAGAGCATTTACCCAATAGGTTTTCAAATTTTAATTTTAAAGAATTTAGAAAATTATACTTCTTTTAAAAGTAACGTGATTCTTGGGCTTCAAAATATAAAATAGAGCGAAAAAATTTATCATCATAAAATGAACTCTCCCTCTAAACACAACAGTTTTAATGCCATGCTATATCTTCTTTATCGTAGTTACAAGATCTCTCAAAATCTCAATTTCGTTTGCACATCCTTTTTATCTTTTTTTTAATGAAATTTACTTTCAAGCATTTCTCAGATACTAATAATTGAGACCCATTTCCAAACACTAATTTTTTAAACCTTAGGCATCTTTTAACATATTCTGAATAAATTAAGAGAACTTAATTTCATTTTCAAGGAAAATGTATCTTCATTAGAGAAACAAAATATATTACGTTTCCATAGCTTATTTTCGATTACAACGTAATAATTGTTTTTAATTTAATTTTCGTAAAATAACAGAAAAACCTAATTAGTTGGCGATTTAGAATTTTTTGAAGTTTTAGGCATTCAAAAAATTCAGACAACTTTACTTAATGTTATTAATATCCATCCAGTTTTCCAGAATATATTAAGAGTATTTTCCTCATAAATTTTATTCCCTCATTTCTCTTTACAATGATGTATTTCACCGAAACATTTACTTCTGCTTTTTCCATTTCAACCATTCAAATAATGTATTCCATGCAAATGATCAAAATAATTTTGCTGCTAACAGAACAGGTACTCATATCTGTGGCTTTGGCAATGCAGAGTGGCATACTTCTTTTCCATATATCGTTCGTGTAATTCTAAAACCTCTGGGAATAAGTAATCAAGTGTTATTTTAAAATAATTTAAACAAATTGCGGATGTCTCAGCCAAGAATTTCTTTTAAAATCAACATTTAAAATTTTTACATTTTATATATCTCTATTACATAGAATCAAGTAAAGATGCTTTACCTTATGATTAGAATGCAGCACATCAGTCAGCTTTTTCCATAAGTCATTATCGTACATAACTCTGTAAAAACCAGTTTGTTTGAAATTTACTTTGAGCCACTTTGCTTCAGCGGGTAAAACGAATTCACCTAATGAAATTTTTCATCAAAAACATACATTAAAAATTAATTTAATTGCTTAATTATTTTAGTTGCGCAAAATAATAATAATAATAATAATAATAATAATAACTACAGCAAAGACGTAAATTTTGGAAATTTCATCGGGATTTTTGGTTAAATAATATTCGAAAACTTTACTATTATTATTTCACTTAGACAAAGTAGAGTTTGAGGTAAAAAATAAAATGTAGCTAATATAATTTCTCCCTAACAAAAACAAATTAGGTATAAGAAACAGTTACGGCTATTGAAGTCTGCTTAAATACTACATATCTTGCTTAAATCTACATATCATTTTCAATGTTATTTGAAAAAAATTGTAAATATCCTGTTGAAGGACTGAAAATTTAAGCCCCATAATTCTTTTTATCATTCATACATATCATGAATTCGACATGTATGAATTAAAATTTGAAAACCAACAATATTAAAATTTAATTAGTGGTCAAAAATGCATAGAGATAAGTAATATTTCTTAAAAGCGCCAAAATATTTATAGATTTAATGTGATACCTGCATTAATCAATCAAATATTTTTTTCTACATAGATATAATCCATCATGATTACCTCAATATATCATACACAATAAAATTCCTGAGACCATAACTGTTTATATCATCATTAAGTTACAAAATTAACTTTGTCAAAAATGCCTAGAAGAAATTATAGTAAGAAGATAAGATACTATTATTTAAAGAAATTATACTAAAAGACTTAAATAAAAGACTTGAAGAAATTATACTAAAAGTGGTGTTCAAGTATTCGAGGCATATACTTGTTTCTTTTATTCATGATGTCTCAGGATTAATTTTAACATGGAATAGGAACTAGTAATAATCACATTTATGCATATTTCTCCATGTAACAATAAACATTTTCAAAACTCTTATGAAATCCAAAATTAGTTTAAATATAAGGTAAGCATGTGAGGGCCATTATTTAATTCAAGTGCTTAATTATTAAATCTAGCCAGATGTCTATTAAACGTGCATTACATTCAGATACGCATCACTACAAAGAATGTAGTTGAAATTATAGGTTTTTGAATATAAGTTTTCAAATTTTGATGTCTTGGTTTTACACTGAAAAGGACATTTTACCTATAACTAACAAAGACACTTAAAATAAATAAACCTCGCTTTTTGAGGAAGAATTCATTATTTTCAAAACTACGTTTGTGCTTTGAACGTCAATCATAACATAAAATGCACTTAGGTAACATCATTTTTATTCTGGAGTTCTATATTTGCATAAAAATTGTGCGTTGATCTACGTTTGCTTTTCTATGCCATAAGTTTCTATCCGAAAATCTCATAATTCTAACAATCATATCATGATGTTGATGGAATATATTATGATAATACATTAGTTATAATCATTTTAAGATTACAGTTTTGAATTTCTGTTTGTTATCCATGAATAAATGTAATCATATAAAATAATTATATTTCTCCCATTATTTCAAAGAATGTTTTTAGCATTTTGTCACTGTTTTTTAATTGAATCAGATCTGATATTACTTTGAAAGTATCATATTTAAAAGATTATGTAAATTATATCAGATCTTGCATTATTTTCAAAGTAGTATATTTGAAACAATGTCTTCATATACTTAAGCATTTTATTGAATAAATAATTTTTGCGTTTTCATTTAATGTACGGTTAGTGCACGTTTAGTGATTGGAGATAGTTTCATACCGTTAGACATATTGAATAAATAATTTTTGCGTTTTCATTTAATGTACGGTTAGTGCACGTTTAGTGATTGGAGATAGTTTCATACCGTTAGACATATTGAATAAATAATTTTTGCGTTTTCATTTAATGTACGGTTAGTGCACGTTTAGTGATTGGAGATAGTTTCATACCGTTAGACATATTTAACCAGTACGTATTCTGTGTATTTGAGAGATCAGTGACGTACGTGACAGGAACAAACCACTTGTAGCCATATGGAGACACGTCTGAAGACGAGGCATCATCGGATTCAGGTGCTTTAAGCAGGTATCTTTCTTGTTTTACCTTTACTGTAGGATGTTCAAGTGTAACAGTAATGAGAGGATAGCCTTTTTGTCGCGTCCATGTATCCATAACCTGTGACACATTTATGTGTGACACATCAACCTAAAAATCAAAGGCGAAAATTAAATTAGGAAGAGATATCTAAATTAAGTAAATTAGGAAGAGATATATATTGTAATGAGAATAAACGAGTTTTAATAGTTTTGCACTTAAATTAAAGAATTCAGTCAGCGCTGGTTTTAAAATTTAGTTAATAAATAAGTAATATTTAAACAGAAAACATTGGACCTAACTTCTTTTATTCTATTGCTAATTTCCTTCCCAGAATTTATTTTAATTATATTAATGGTTTTAAGATACGAACTACGTCAGAATATGAACAATTAAAACGCAAAACGTAATCAACTAAGTGAAGAAAGGCCAGTCTAAATAAGCAAAACCGCAAACACTATTTAGAAGATGTTAGCAGTGAGTAACTAAATTTTAAATGGTTTTGAAGTAATGTTTTAAGTAATCTTCTTGCTACTTCAGCAAATTTTATTATTACAGTATTAGTTGAAAATTCATAAAACGCCCGAAGTCTTATTTGAATGCCTTTGATTTCAAAACAAGATACTTACTTCAGTAAATGCATTCCACAGGTCTTCAGTACGTGCGTTCTGAAAACTATATTTTTTCAAGTAATATGACAATCCTTTTTGCAAAGTTTCCATACCAACGGAATCTGCTAACATGTTTAGTATTGCAGCACCCTGTACAAATAAAATGAATGACTTATGAACTCCAATTGCATAATGAAAAAAAAAAAAAAAAGAAAAAGAAAAAAAAAGAAAGAAAGAATTTACTAAAACTAATATTCTTTGTTATATGTACAAAAATTTTAAAATCTTAATAGAAAGTACAGTAAATATTTAGAAATAATCTACGTAACTGTGATTAAGTTTAAATGTTCTGAACAAACTTAATCATTAATTCAGAAGTCAAACAACAAAAATCAGCGTTAATTTACAAAATTTTCACAGGACTAGTTTCGATGGTTTTACCGAACCATCATCTTCAGCTGCAAAACCGTAAATGAACAAGATAGGAAATAATGTTTAGATAAGATAAGAAAGCCTGGACAAGAATAAGCAAGTGGCGCCATCTGTTGGCGAAACCAGAACTAAAACATAATTTCTCTAAAAGCCGAAGGCAAATTTGGATTGGAATTAGGATCGTTAACTAGAACAGAAAGATTTTTATGAATGTGAAATGCCTCTAGAAAATCCAGTTCTCCAATGGAAGATGTTTTTTGAATAATTTTGGCAGCAGAAAAATTGAAAGTGTGATTTTCGGACCAACAATGTTGAGCAACAGAAGACTTCTGTGTTTCCTTTTTTCTAACATATGCCTTATGTTCTTTGACGCGAAATTTTAAGGCTCTCTTAGTTTGGCCAATGTAAATTAAACCGCACTGGCAAGGAATCCTATAAATACCCCAGGAATTCATATCCGGAATGGGGTCCTTGAGTATAGAAGTTGGAATTTTATTGATGGGAGAGTAAACAACCCGAAAGTTAAATTTCTGCAAAATATGTGCAACTTTATAGCTAATTGATGGAAAGAAGGGAATGACAACAGAATTTTTATAATCTCCTAAAATAAGAGTGTGGCTTTTAGTGTGTTGAGATGAGAATTTTTTAACTGCTTGATTAATAATGTTGGGTGAAAAGCCCCTGTCAATAGCTATTGCTTTTAAATAATTTAATTCTTCATCAAGGGCTAGTTTGGAGGAGCAAACTTGAAGAGCACGGAAAACATAGGAATAAAATGAAGCTAACTTTTGTTTAGTCGGATGACATGATTTAAAGTGTGGTGGAAGGCAAACCGATGAAGGTTTACGGTAAACTGTAGTACTGAAGTTGGATGTGTTACGTGTGACCAGAATGTCGAGAAACGGAAGAGAATTGCAAGTCTCAAGTTCAAAAGTGAACTGAATAGCAGGATCAATGTAAATTAACGCTGATTTTTGTTGTTTGACTTCTGAATTAGTATTTATTCGGCGTGTTATTGTGTCTTAAACTTAATCATTCTTAACACATTTCAGAAAAAGTGCATTGTAAAACAAGTTAAAGGCTGATACGTTAGCGTCATTAACTTTGAAAAAATGCAACATTTCTAAGATGAAATTCCGATCAGTTTGAGCTAGTTTTGTTTAGCTTTGTTTTAATTAGTTAGTATTAAGTTTCGGTTCCTAAATTTAAAATCATTTATTAGCTGAAATGTTACATAAGTGCCTACATCATTAGCGTTACGCAAGAATCAAATGATAAGAGATTAAGTTTAAAATGAAGCAGTTTAATAAGTTCATTATAAAATGTTACTATTTTTGAGAGCCAAGAGACTGTTGCAAATTAAAAGTATTAGTTTGATTTCCAAATTTTTACCTTACACACAAACTCACACTTATCTGTATCTATCTATCTCTCTATCTATTTATGTACCTATCTATATGCGTATATATATATATATATATATATGAAAATGGTCTATATAATTTATTTGCCCTATGCTTCTTTCCTCTTTTCCTCAGATAGGCTAATCTGTTTAAAAATAATTTGTATATACATATATATATATGTGTGTGCGTGTGTGTGTATGTGTGATAAAATCAAACTTAGAAGTAAAGACTAGCAGAAATTTCGATGGGGTAGAAGTGTTGATCCATAATGAATAGGAAATTGGAGCTGAAGGCAGATTAAATATTAATTTTATTTCAGTAAACATGTTGCGTCTCACAAACAAGTTGGCACATTAATTGTGCCTATTCCAAGAGGTTTACATTTTTGATAACTTTGCAGCAAGAAGCAAGCAGCAGGCAGACAACAGTCCTGCTAGGCCAAAGCGTAGGAAGCAAGTGCGTTATATTCAAGATGAAATCTTAATTCCGACTGAGATAGTTTTGGTTCTCAATGCATTTTGATTGGATCGTTAATACTGCTATAAAATTACTATTGGCTGTTAGTTATAGTTCCATTTACATCATCAAAATTACGTAAGAATTATATGACATGGATTAATTTAGAAATGACGCAGTGCAGAAAGAGAGGTTACTATTTTTAGAATTGAGAAGGTAACTTTACGTTGCTAATTTAATCTTTCACATATTCTTATTTTTCTTACATATACATATTTACTATTTTCATCAAGCTGAAAACTCTGTATATATAATGGTAATATAAAATAACAGATTGCGAAAGAAAAATTTAAAAAGACATGCATAATTTGTAAAAGGCAATTAGCATTTAGTTAATATGAATTTAAAAATAGACTCATATTAGGAATATATTAGAAGTTACTGAAGCCAATTTTCTATAAATAAAGCATATCACGTAAATGAAACGTAATTAATTAATAATTACGTAAATGCAAATTCTGGTGCACAACATGAATTTACTAAGTACACAAGGACTAAAGAAAATTTCTGAATACACAGACTCTGCAAATTTTTAAATTGCAATTTGACGGTTATAAAAATGTATCATTAAAGTCAAACTCTGATTTACATGGTTTATTGATCGCTTATTTTGAAATTAATATACTCTTTCTGAAGACCGCCGTATAAGTTTTCTTAATTCGTTTTTGTTACAATTTTGCATGCAATATGTATATATACTATACCTAAATATTCTTATAATATACTTATTACCCTTAAATACAGACCTTTCTATAAGCTATGATGTCAAATGATGCCTGAATTTCGAGAGGATCCGCAGCTTCAGTAACTATTGGATGAGAATTTAGAAGACTATCTAAGGTTAGGCCATGCTGAGTAACGACAACAGGAAACTCATCCATCTGTCACAGAAGAAATAAAACAACTTTTACAGTATGGTAAAGGGATTATTGGAACATTACAGTATGGTAAAGGGATTATTGGAATTGGCAATAACAAATTTTCGCAATGAATATTTTGTAAGATTGAAATGGGTAAGTGACAGATTTATATTTTCAGACGCTAGTTAAATTCGAAACGTATAAGTATGAAACAAAAGTGTGAGAACAAAATACAGTTAGCAACAGTAAATTACTAACTACCTTAATTAAATTTAAAAAAAAATACATGGCTTATTTGTATGGAAATACGCAAAATTTGTTAACGCAATTTTATTTAGAAATTGGTGTTTTAAATATTTCTTTGATAACCTGAAAATTGTAAGCAAAAGCCTTTTTGTTACATGGTTCTGTGTCATGCTAAAGAACGAATGGAAGTCAAACGTCCAGAAAAATGTGATTTTAGATGGGATAATAAGTTACTTGGTCGTTTTAACTACAATACAAATTTAGAAAAAGTCGCCTTGTTTTCAAAAACACTGAAAAGCTGAAGTTGTTTTTTGAATTTCTCAATTATAAGACTGTTCGACAACTTGAACCTGCTAATGCTACATTTCCCAAGCTCTAGATTTGGAACTGGCACTGGTTAGTCTATCTTCTTAACAACTTTACGTTCAAGGTATTCGTTAACTAACTCGGCCAAATGTCGACTAATGTTTGCAGATATAAAACTGAAGTAAGAGTTAAAAACCTTTCTTTATACAAAAGGCTCCGAACGGGTTGGTATTGACCTATTCGGGTCTGTGAAATTTTAAAGAAAGTCAATGATGATGAAGGGGTCGATAGCCTAATATGATCGGCTTAAGAAGATTCCATTAATTATAAAAAAGGTATTAATAGAACTGACATGTAATTCTTTATTTATCTAAAGTTATATCACACAAAATCAAGTCTTATTCATAACGCATGGATAAGCTAAGTTTTGGAATTTAAAATCGTCTAAGAGAAGTATCCCCAAACAAAATTGCTACTAAGAAAACATTATTGACTTTTTCCTCCTCTTGCCTAATGAAAGCAGGCTTTAGTCAAGTCAATAATCTTTTACGGGAAACAAGCAGTAGGTTAAATGTTTTTGAACAACGTGATTGGACAAATTAAGATAAGCAGTTTTATGACAAATAATAAGAAAATAGTATCAGTATAGGAACAGCAATCATCGGATTAATTACGACTTCAAATAAAACTTTTGTGCAATTAGAATCTGTGATTTTGTTTCTGAAAACTTGATCCTATTTGCGAAACTAAAAATAATAATAATGCAAAAAGTAATAAAACATAAAGCTAAGAAACATTTTTCTCCAAATATTTCTGTACACATTCTTAGTCTTATTAGTATTTTAAAGTTATTTATGTGCAATTACTTGAGTTATGATTATTCTGTATGTCTGAGAATCCTTGTTTCAGGCCCTTATATGAAGGGCTATAAGATCTTACCCTTATTACTTAGAGAAGACAGGAAGACAAACACTTGGAAATAATGAATACCTTTCGGTGATTTTCTTTGGTGTTTGACGGGAAATAATGCATGCCGATAAATCATATCCCTATATGTTTAGTTTTCTGGAAAGTTCTGATGGCGATGAACAGATACCAGTTTACGTAACTACTTACCTTTCCTAACATTCTTCTAAATGATATTTCTGAGACAGTTTTAATAATATCATAATGTTTATTAATTCATAAACACACGGAGGGGCAAAAAATTTATGCTAATCCTAAAATTCGCTTATATCTCATTCATTTCCGTTCTCCATATTTGCATATTTGGTGAGTCCTATATTTTTAACTTCGGCACCTTCAGTTTAGCGTATACTTATTTTTACAGAATTGTGACTGATAATTATACTAAAAGCCATTTCTGAACTTTTCATTGATACTGTAGTCCAGAGTATATAAAACTAAAATTATTTTAAATTAATCTTTAATAGCACTAAAATAGCAAAAAATAAATAAATAAATAAATAAATAAAAATAAAAATAAAACTTTTTTTTTTACAGCAAGACAAATATGCATACTATGCGTTACCATTTTCCATTCTGGTCTTATATTGTCCAAAGCAATAGATTCCATAAAACTTGCAAAACCTTCATTCAGCCATAAGTCATTCCACCACTGCATAGTCACGAGATTACCGAACCACTGGAAACAAAAGCATCAACTCTTAATATGCCACTAACTTTTCAGTACATACAAAAAATTAATTAAATTGTTCTTGTAACTTCTTTCCTAAATTTCCTCCTTCATGTCAGATTAAATCATACATTTACAAATTATGCAATGACATTACAAGTACAATGTAGATGCTATCTTGTAATTATAATTACATTGTAATTGTATCAGATGATTTGAGTTGTACACCTAAAAAGTTAATTTATCAATGAACAAATTGCGATTAGGAAGCTATAATCGTAATTGTAATTGAAAATTTAATTAGAGCATTGCATATCCGAACTAGAACTAACTAGCAGCAGGTTTCGTAAGAAGGTGTTAAATAGTACGTAGGGATGGCCATCATTCTGTAAGAGAAATGTTATCATTACCTATCTGAAGTCATTCGGCTTTTAGTTTCTTTAAGTATTCCACTTTGTATTACGAAATAAATTACAAACTAATCCTTGATTATGAACCACATGTATTTTTTGCAAATAAATAAATGAAACACAGGAATTGGTTTTGGTTGCGTAACATAGAGGAAAATACAGATAACGTTGTTAAACAAAGGTGTTAAGCAAAACCGTGAGCTTGCGATGCGCCGACCACATTCATACATATTTGAATTATTGTGTCAAAATACACAAAAGTTATGCACATTTACGGTTTGAGGAAAATTCTGCTTTTCAGTTATAGGGTCAATTATTTAAAATTTGTTAGCATCTTCAGATTTCCTGTTGTGTTTTTTTAATAACTAGATGCACAGATCTAAACATGATATTCTTTTCATTCAGTTTATAAAAATATTTGTTGTGTTTAACTCCTCTAAATTTCATTAAATGTTTTATCCAAAAATTCAAATAATTTTTCATAGAGAAATGAAAATACTCATTAGTGCTATCTCATTCTCATTAAGATTAGACGTAGTTTACTCAGTTTAAGTCATTCACGTATATCCTTGGTTTAGTATTTGTCAACCTTTTAGCATTTGTGACCCAATTTTCAATCATAATATTCATCTTCCACCCTATTATACAATAATAATGTATTTCGAGTATTTTGGTGCTATAGCTACAATAAGATCTTAATTACACATGCCACCATATCGGACATTCTCGTAGTTTCGCAACAAGTTCTGACTTATCTCGAACGTTCTGAGACTTCTACGCGACTGTGATGCAAACTTGTATAAATGTTGCACATATCATTTTGTATAATTTTGTAGAAGTATATCCACATATCATTTTGTAGAAGTTTACTGGGATCCAAACCTCGGGATATAAGATCGTTCGGATTCTCCTTTGATGACACATGACGCCATTGATGACCATTAGTCAACTCTTGAATTGTTGCCACTCGATTTGCAATAAATGTCTTCAACTGGTAATGCTCCTTTTGTATCTATGAAAGCACGAACATGGAGTCACTCCACAGATAAACTTTGTTCACAGGAATCTCTAATGCAGATATTAAAACTTCTACAAAATGATAAGTCTAGCCACTCACAATCGAGTCTATCCTTCTGTCACTATAAAATCTGTCATAAATACGCATGGTTTAATTTATGAGTTGAAATTCACTTTATTAAATAATGGCAGTAGATTTATACATAGCAATGGATAAACTTTTAAGTGAACGTAAGCGAGAATTAGACGATAGTGAAGCATAAAAAAAATGCAGAGAGAGCACAGTTATCAAAATAAAATCAAGAACACTTAAATTTTGGATTTACCAGTACTGAAGTAAGTAAAGAAGAAAGGCCCTTGTGTGTCATTTGCTCAAACATTTTGGAACAGAGTGTATGAAATCTAATAAACTTAAAGGGCATTTGAAAACGCTTCATAATGAGTACGTTAACAAACACTAAGAATTCCTAAGAATTAAAATTAAAATCATATGAAAAACAAAATAAATTTTAAAACAAACTTTGTCTGTGAATGAAAACACTTTACTTGCCTCTTACAAAGCTTCATATAAAACAGCCAGATGTAAAATGCCTCACACCATGTTATGTAATTTGAAGAAAAAGGCTAGAGGGCGCTGTTGCTCGCTTAGTTGTAAGAGAATAAAGTTTGTTCATGTTCAAGGCGGCGGCCTAAGAATACGCTCTGTATATAGTAATTAAAATATTGTTTAAAATGTAAAAGTGTTCAAATTAGTAAACCCACTGAACCACCATCATCTGATTTGGAGATGCACATAATTATTAGATGGTGCATCGGCGTAAGGAATTAAGGCTTTGTGAAGATTTTAGGTGTTCGATCCAAGTGTTTCGATTTCAATGGATATTTCATATTCAAGTGACAATGGAATTCCAAATAAAGGTAGGGAAATCTTAAATTAATTATTTAGTGATTATTTGTAGTACATTAGTAAGTATTTATTATTGCTGTCGTGGGTGTATTTAAATTAAATAAAATGGAAGAGAAGTTAGATAGATTGAAACGTAAACGTTCCACATTGAGATCGTCTGTTACTAGGTTAATTAAAGTGATTGAAGATAAATTAAAAATTGAAGGGGAGGAAAATTCGATTAAAGAATTACGGGAATTGTTTGAATTATTAACCGAAAAGAAAAATAATTTAAGAACGCTTGATGATGAAATACAAGAGTTAATTGATGTTAACTTAATTGAAGAAGATTGTAGTATAAGCGAAGAATACAATGACAAATGTATAATTGCTTGTAGTCAAATTAAGCAGTTTCTAGGTACGGTTACCGCAGTACCGCCGGCGAAGAATCCCCAAAGTTCTGATTTAAACCAGTCTAGTGGTAATGGAATTTTGCATGTAAGTTCCAGTTCTAGTGGGAGTAGTACGTTGAAATTACCAAAATTAATGATTGATAAATTTTGGGGAGACCCCAAACAATGGAATAAATTTTGGAATAGTTTCGAAAATTCGATACATAAAAACGAAACGCTTTCAAAAATACAAAAATTTGTATACTTAAAAACATTCTTAACGGGACAAGCTTCGAATGTTGTGTCAGGCTTTGAGTTAACAGAAAGTAATTATGATAGTTGTGTAGCATTACTAAAGGACAGATATGGTCGAAAAGACCTGATCATTAATTCATTCATGAATAAAATTCTCAATTTAGAAGCTGTTAAAAATTCTGCTAACGTAAATGCTTTACGTAAATTATATGACGAATTAGAAGTTTCGGTTCGTAATTTGGAAACTTTAGAAGTAACTTCTGGCTCATATGGACATTTATTAATTCCAATATTATTAAAATTAATTCCGGACTATTTAGTTTTGGAATTTAATCGGCAAAGAGGATCGAAAGATAAAGTTGAAGTTTCGGAATTAACACAATTTATTAAAACGGAAATAGAATGCAGGGAAGTTTCAAATCTAGTATTAAGCGGAAGGAAAAATCCTGTGCCTCCGCGAGTCGATCAATCAAAATATGAAACTAGAAAATATGTAAAAAATACACCCACGGCTGCATTTCATACTGCAGTTAACCGAAAATGCATCTTTTGTGATAATTTGCACGAGTCATTTAAATGCGAAGTGAATTTTTTGATAAATTTAAGAAACTAAGATCCGAAAACCGCTGCTTTTCTTGTTCTAAAAAATTCCATAGATCAGAAAGGTGCAGAAATAAAACTAAATGTAATAAATGTGGCGGTATGTATCACAATGAATCGATTTGTACTAATAAATCCCTTGTAAACAAAAAGTTGGAACAAGGTTATTCCAAAAATGAAACTGAATCTCTGACTTTGAATTCTGAGGAAAGAAATAAAGTTCAAAACTTAAAATTGATTGCTTCTGTTCCTCAAGGTGATAATAATAATGACTGTAATGCCAGGGAAATATTATTACAAACTTGTACAGTTTATGCTTGTTCTAAGTATAAATCAAAATTAACTAGATTAATTCTTGATCAGGGCAGTCACAGATCCTTTATAACGAAAAAGTTGGCCGACCATTTAAAAACTTACTCCAATCCGTTATGAAAGACTTTCTGTTTATTCATTTGGTGCGACGAAGGCAATGAATCATTCCTATCCGGTCGTTGAAATCGAAATTCAGAATTGGAAACAAAATAATAAAATAAAAATTGAATGTTTGATCTCGGATGTTATTTCCTCGGCGTCCATCAGTGTGCCTAGTAAACAAATTGCAGACTTCATGGAGCATATGGGGTTGCAGATCGCCGATTGCGCAAGAAAAAATAACATAGATGTTGAGATATTAATTGGAGGGGATGAATTCTGGAATGTAGTTTATTCTGAAAGAAAGAAAATATCTGAAGGGTTGTACGCAGTCAGTTCTGTGTTTGGTTGGGTTGCCGCAGGAATCGAGAAAAATAAAACAAACAAAAATTGTTCTGAAAATTTAGCGGTAATGACAAACACTGTTGTGTTGAAAGATTTAAGAGGTTTTTGGGAATTAGAACATATGGGAATTAATGATTCTGATGATTATTCCGATATTGACTGCGAAATAGTAGACCAGTTTGAAAGAAATTTGCAGTTTAAAAACGGAAGATATGAGGCAAATTTAATCTGGAAATACAGTCCGAATAATTTAGGAAATAATTTTGAGGTAGCTAAGAAACGATTCGCAAACCTTCACAATAAACTAAGTAAAACTCCGGAGATTTTTCGGGAATATAAAAATATAATTGAGAACCAGATATTAGAAGGAATTGTGGAGGAATGTCCAAATAATGATACAAATTTGGGATATTTTATGCCTCACCGAGCAGTGATACGACCTAGTGAAACTACTAAGGTAAGAATTGTGTACGATGCTAGCTCAAGGACAGAGGACACGAATTCGCTAAATGACTGCCTTGAATCGGGACCTAATCTAAATCCAAATATACTAGACATTATGTTAAATTTTCGTAAGTTTAAGATAGCGTTTTGTGGAGACGTTGAAAAAGCCTTTTTGATGATAGAAATTGCTGAAGGTGATAGAAAATTTCTAAAATTTCTTTGGTTTAATGAAAATAATGACTCCTTTAAGATTATGCAAATGTGTCGCGTAGCTTTCGGTTTGACTATATCTCCTTTCATTTTGGCCGCCACTATAAAATATCACATTCGAAAATATAAAGATAAAATGCCGGACAGTTTCCAAATGTTAAATTCTTCTGTCTATGTCGATGACCTATATTTTGGAGCAGGAACGGTTGAAGATGCATATCGGTTATCCCTAGATGCGGTTAACATATTTAAGGATGCTGGGAGGAATTTCAGAAAATTAAGAACTAATTCTAAAGCATTAAACGATTTATGGGTCTTAAATGGGATTAAGGAATCAGATAACAAATTAACTAGTGAATCGAATTTCTTAGGCATGATTTGGAATTCCATTGAAGACGATATAAAGTTAAATTTAAAAAATTTAATTGACTTTTCTACTGGAAACGATTTTGCTACAAAAAGGAAACTTTTGCAAAGCATC
Source organism: Stegodyphus dumicola (assembly GCF_044657685.1). Classification (NCBI taxonomy): domain Eukaryota; kingdom Metazoa; phylum Arthropoda; class Arachnida; order Araneae; family Eresidae; genus Stegodyphus; species Stegodyphus dumicola. The sequence goes on from NC_140779.1 coordinate 46,891,789, forward strand.
GCCCAAATATACGATCCATTTGGATTTATTGCACCCTTTGTTATTCGGGCGAAAATTATTATGCAAGAAATCTGGTGTTCCGGTTCTGACTGGGATGAGGTCCTTCCTGCAGAGATTAAGGACAAATTCAACATTTGGCGGGAGGAACTTAATGATTTAACTGAAATATCGATACAGATAAATTTCTTTGATGACGATCCAATGAATATAAGCCTTCACCTATTTTCGGACGCTAGTCCTAAAGCATATGGGGCCATCTCATATTTCAGATATTGTACGAGTGATTCTAAAATTAAAACTTCCTTTATCATGTCGAAATGCAGAGTTGCACCTTTAAGAGCAATCACGCTTCCTCGTTTAGAGTTAATGGGAGCACTCATGGCTGCTCGAATATATAAATATTTGAAAAAATTGTTTGGTGATTTAATTGAGGATGTTTATTTTTGGAGTGATTCCGAAATCGCCATTACTTGGATTAAAGGTTCGCCAAATAATTGGAAACCATTTATCGCCAATCGTGTTACAGAAATACAGAGTATATGCAACAAAAAATTGTGGAACCATTGCGAAGGGAAACAAAATCCTTCCGATTTACTACCTCGAGGAATTAGTGCTCGGTCACTAATTAAGAATGATTTGTGGTGGCATGGGCCACACTGGTTACGTTTTCCTATTGAAAACTTTCCAAAACAAAAGAAATTAAAACCAAATTCAGAATCGTTGGAGTTAAGAAAAAGTATTATTTTGACTGCACCTGTAATTAACAATGAATCCCCAATTTTGCATATAGAAAAATTCAGTTCTTTAGGAAAATTACTTCGAATTACTGCCTATGTATTTAGATTTATTGGGAGGCTTCGGAAAAGGTCTACAGGGAATGGACCTTTAAGTGCTTTTGAGATTAAAGCAGCTGAACATTATTGGGTAAAAATTACGCAACGAGAATCGTATCAAGCGGAAATAATTAAGTTATCAAATAAAAAATCAATTCTCGATTCTTCCATCTACTCCCTTAATCCAAGGCTTGATGAGGAGGGAATTCTTCGGTTGAAAGGTCGCATTCAATTTGCAGACTGTCACGAGAATTTAAAACATCCTATTCTATTACCCTCAAAATGCAAGTTTACCGAGTTGATCATCATGGACTCGCATGAAAGGGTATTCCATGCTGGAGTTAATTCGACACTAACTCAGATCAGAGACAAATATTGGATCATTAAGGGAAGACAGCGTGTTAAGACTATCATCAGAAAATGTGTGATATGCAAACGATATAGTGCTCGTCCTGGGGTACAGGATATCGCTTCACTTCCTCCAGACAGAATTCAAGAGTCGCCTCCATTTGCTGTGACCGGGTTGGACTTCGCCGGTCCATTTTTTACGAAAGACAGGCAAGGTAAAGTTTACATGCTGTTGTTAACGTGTGCGGTCACTCGTGCCTTACATATAGAGATAGTAACTGATCTCAGCACTGAAAGTTCTTTGCTAGCTTTCCGAAGATTTTTAGCTCGCCGAGGACTGTGTACCACCGTGTACTCCGATAATGCCAAGACTTTTAAAAGAGCTGATAAAGAACTAAAATATATTTTAAAACTTTGAGTGACTCATCTGTGAAAGAATTATTTTCTGCTAGAGGCATAAATTGGAAATTTATTATTGAGAGGGGTCCATGGTGGGGAGGGTTTTGGGAGCGTATGGTACGAACCATAAAATCCAGCTTGCGAAAAATTATTGGTCGAGATCTCTTACTGTGAAAGAGCTTGAAATCCAGGCAATGATTAATTGTAGACCAATTACCTACGTGTTTACCGATCCCAATGAACCTTCTCCACTAACACCCTCTCATTTTCTGGTTGGTAGACGATTGCTATCTCTGCCTGCTAATAAAATAACATCAAATAATTTGATTGGGTCAAGAAATTCAATTATTAAACGATATAAATACCATCAAGATATTTTAAATCATTTTTGGAAGCGTTGGAGATCAGAGTATCTTTTTAATCTGAGATCTGCCAATATTTGTCCTCCACATTCTAACGCATCTCAGTTTAAAATCAACGATATTGTCTTGATTCATGACGACAAACATCCCAGAAATCTTTGGACAATAGGTAAAATTTTGGAATTAATGCCAGGCAGAGATGGTAAAATAAGATCTTGCATAATTAAAACACCTACTGGTACCTTAAAAAGGCCTATACAATTGTTATATAATATGGAACTTAACTAATGTTTGTATTTTGTATTTTTAGGTTTGATTCTCCTGACCTTGCTGATAGGTATCATTTAATGTTTTGTAAAATTTTATGTGCTTATAATTATGTATGCATGTGTTATATTTAACCATTTCTCCAGGATTTATTGTCGAAATATTAATTGAATATTCTAGAATATATTATTGAAAGATGAACTCTCCACCGAGTTCAGGTGGGGAGTGTTGTGTAATTTGAAGAAAAAGGCTAGAGGGCGCTGTTGCTCGCTTAGTTGTAAGAGAATAAAGTTTGTTCATGTTGAAGGCGGCGGCCTAAGAATACGCTCTGTATATAGTAATTAAAATATTGTTTAAAATGTAAAAGTGTTCAAATTAGTAAACCCACTGAACCACCATCATCTGATTTGGAGATGCACATAATTATTAGACACCATTCATGATAACAGTTCTGTAGCAAGTTACGGGTAGGTTAGGGATAGATTTCAAAATATTCATAATCTCTCTACTGCCGAAGAAGAAATCTTCATAGACTTCACGGCAAGTGGCGAAATTAAAAAACAATTTAGTAACAAATCACTACGAGGTTTTTGCACTTAAAAACAAGCGCATGTCATTAAAAACAAGCGCATTATTACCAATTTCAACATCCTGCCTTTGAAGACAAAATATGGATCTCAGCTAAAACATAGGTAAAAAGTCTATATCTAACACAAAATTTCCATTCGAAATACTTAGCTCATAAAGACAAAACCAAGTAAGTCGCTAATAATTGTTAAACTTGCTTTTAATTTAGCATTGGTTAAGTTAATTATTAAAGGCATTCATTCTGCAGTAGAAATACATTCCACTTTATAAGGGTTTTATATCAGTGTAAAATGTATCTCATTTGTTATTATGTCAGAATTTATTTTGTTTTGCTTTCTTTTCAGTAAATTAATTAATTCTTAAATAATATTTTCTTTTCGATATGCTCGCCCCCCTCCAACCCCCCTAGCGTTTAAACCCACTTTGTCAAATCCCCTAGCGGGTGCCCTACAGGTTTAGAATTCCTGCTTTAGTCAGTATATTCAGTATATCATTTGCTTAACTCTTAAATCAACTGTAGTTAGTAAGCAAATATTTTAAATTATGAGAATGATAAATACTTTGATATTGCACATATAGTATTATCATGTATATTTTAAAGAATGAAGAAGATTTATGCTTCTTACTCTCTCTATATACCGTTTACTGATGTATTAAAATTCTTGATTATGATCAGCGATGTACAGAATATTTTAAGAATTTAGCATCAAGCAAAATTAAAAGTGAATCTGATAATTAAATTATTGAGCTGTCTGATTATTTGACATCAAACTGAATGTATTTTACTGATATATTCTAATGCATAAGCGCTGCCACAAAAGTAATTTATGAAATATATATTGTATTTTACAAAACAAAAACGTAAGCCTCAAACCTGATGAGCCAATTCATGAGATATAACAGAAGCTGCAATTCCTTGGCTGTTAGTTGATGTTTCTGAAGGGTTGTACAAAACAGCTATCAAGCGGAAAGTTACAAGACCCCAGTTCTCCATGGCTCCAGCGGCAAAATCAGGAATAGCGGCCATATCTGTATTAAAAATTTAAAAAAAATATTATCATTTGCTATGTTTGATAAAGTCTTTAATAATAATCGATGTAGCTCAAACGACAAATTAGTAAGAAAAAGCATGGAAATGATAATAGATGTAAATCTCTAAAGAATTTATATCAGTCAGTAATTATTAAGAATGTCTTATGTGTCTATATATAATTTCAAAGGGTGAAAAACTCTTCAATAATGCATTAGTCACTTATAATACGAAGAAACTGAATGTAATATTTATACTTTTGTGATGTTGTAGAGTTTTGCTCTATTTTTCTAATAGTTATTTTTATTTTAAGACAAGCCTTTCTTGTACTCTCTAATTTTCCTACCTACATTTCCTTGTCAAGATGAGTTTCCAGTATTAGGCTTTATGCAAATAAGATAGAAACAAGTATTTAAGCTGAGGTCTAAATTACTTTAGTAGGCTAGGGTGTTCTGCCATTCGGTCACGTTGTTGCTATTAGTTTAAGCTTGCTAATCTGCTGCCGTACTTAACACGTTAACTGCCATGCCACTTTTTGGACTCCGGTTCGAGAAGCCAAATCGATTTAATCATATTATATTTTTCCGAGAAGCCAGCTCTTTGTTTCGAAGATTGTTTTAAAATTTATCACAAACAATAAATATATTCTTTTTTTAAACTAATGAATAAACATTGAATGTATATTTTTGGTTCATTTTCAATAAAATTTCTATTCGTATAAGCCAAATTTGTTTGCTTATTTTCTTCCAGGAGGCCATCCATTCATATTTACACTTATAAACTACGAACTAATTCTTACCGGCGCAAAAAGACCAAGTCAAGAAACTACGAGATAATTCGTATTAGGCGTTCTGCAGAAGAGCGCTAATACGAGTTACCTCGTGTTGGGCAGTCAACCTGTTAATACGTGCCTTCTGGTATACATCGGTAATTCTTAATTAAGGACCAACTACGAGAGTTTGATTATGTGTAAGTACGGGTGAGTAATTTTATTTAGTATTAGTTAGCCTTATAATTTTTATTTTGAGTTAAAGCCCAAGTGAAGGCTTCTTGTACGCCCAAGAGAGGCCGACTGTTAATCTAGTTTTGAGTTAGAATAAAAGGCTATTTAAACCCTTCTCTGGAATTGTTAATACTCACAAGAACTCAGCGAATAGTCACTACTTAGCTAGCTTTTCAATATTCTAGTTTTCAAAGGACTTTTATTTTAGTTAGAATATTACAGTTTTATTAATGCAGCTTTGATTACTAAATATACAATAACATAGTAATATAAAGTTTAAAAACGACGAATTTATCTTTAAAAACGATTTGGAAAGTGAATATAATGACCCGAAGTTTTCATGACTGCTTCATTGTGTGTCGGTTTAAGCTGTTCTATTGTTTCTATAAAATATTTTCCTTTGTCCAAAATGTAATGAGAAAACAATATCCAAATTCCGATGACTTATTCTTACTTCAAAGTCCATACTCAAGTATTTGTTAACTAATCTTCCTTCAATAACTGTCACTTGCCTCTAGTGACTTGAAATTTATGCACGTATCTATTCAAACATGAATAAATTATATGATTTTGAAAGAGTTATATCACCACAATGCGGCCGTAGTGGGAATTTGTTTTTCCTTATGTACTCTCCCCTCTGGTACCGACCGGAAAATTGATAATTGCCGCAACTTCTCTGCAGGATTCTATGTATACATGATCAGATCAAAATCTGAAAACAGTTAATCAGTTAATATACAAAATGGTATACATTTAAAAATACAGTTTCACAAAATAAACTAAGTGCCTATGAAAGATATCATCTTGTCAGATGAATGTTTTGTCCATTGGAAGTATATAAAGACATTCTTGGAGGTTCACGCCGAATATGATCCCTATAGTTCTTCTGAATGAGCATTTAACATCATCACATAAAGATCAGGGCTGCGTTCACTTAAATAAAGTGACCTTAAAGCAAATGGACGCCCTGAGATAAGTGGCTGTAAGATAACAGTTCTTTTGAGACAATCTGTCAATAATTATTGAATTTTTTGTTCTTCAGTACTTCTCACATTATTATGTTTTCAATTCCATCACTAAATAGTAACGTGATTTGATGGATGATTTCTTTCCATCCAAGAGTAGAAATCTCCTATATAAAGCCTTCTGCTTTCAGACCATCCTAGAGTAGAGACCTCCTGTATAAAGTCGGTATAACGTCTTCTGTATAAACCCTTCTGTGTTAAGCCCTGTCTCATGTTTAAAGCCTCTTGTATAAAGTTACTATATTCATTTTTCAACTCGTTTTTAGAGATAAATTCATCGTTCTTTAAATTTATATTACTTCACTGAAACTGTATATTACTGTAACTTTCAGACCATCATGATGTAGAGATCTCCTGTATGCTTTCTTGATCTTCCGCTTTCTACTTTTTTGATCTTCTGCTTTCTACTTTTCCTGATTTCTGCTTTCTACTTTTCTGATCTTCTGCTTTTTACTTTTCCTGATCTTCTGCTTTCAGTAAAATCAAATACGATACTCACAGTAGCCATGAGGACATATAATCAAGTTTTATTAAAGCGTTGACTTAGAAAGCGTTGAAATTAGACGTTCGATTTTTGACGTCCATTTAAAAAACGGACGTACGTTTGACGTACGGATACTTGAATCTAGACTTTCCTTGAATTAAATTCTTCTGAAAAATACTTATCTTCAAAATCCAATTCCAGATTTTACAGAAAAAAAAATCTGATATGGAAATCACATGACTTCCTTGCCCGGCCTATTAAATTATACACATTATTTGCTGCTTTTCGTTTAAACTTATTAAGTGAAGTTTAATTGTAAATGAAGCTCGACTTCACTTGAGCTTCACTTACAATTAACTTTACTAACCGTAATTGCTGGAGGAAGTTGAGGATTAGAACCAAAGTTTTTAGGTGAGTAAGGCGATATTATAAAATGTATCTACTCTGTAAAACGTTTTGAAGCATATGAAATGAAAAAAACTTACCTAATTTAGACAAAGGATAACTGATATTGAAAAATGTTTTGTAAAAGTGAAGAACATCGCCAGCTATCTCTAAGGCGAATTCAGACTCCCCGTATTGTTCGGCAGGAACAAGCACTCGAATCTGAATTGAAAAAATTAATCTTCTCATTAACAAAAAATAGTAATGCTTATTATTTCAAAAATTAAAAACTCATAAACCTTTCGAATAGTTCGAGATTCGAAAACTCTAACTTTGTAATTTTTCGTCTTTTAAAGCACTTGATTTCTAACTAAAATATCTTATAAGCTTTTTAACTCAAAATTTAAAAGGTAAATTTTATTTAGTAAAAGAGATTATTAAATGCGTATAGAACATGTTTGTTGCAATTCCAAGGACTTAACTAGCTATTATCACTTCGTCACGGCAAGATTGTTTTTTCAAGTAGGGGGGGAGAATTTAGGGTTCTGTATTTAAAGCTTTCTGCCTTACCTCCGGTAAATTTTCCGGTTTGCTGGTAAATTTTATTTAGTAAAAGAGATTATTAAATGCGTATAGAACATGTTTGTTGCAATTCCAAGGACTTAACTAGCTATTATCCCTTCGTCACGGCAAGATTGTTTTTTCAAGGGGGGGGGAATTTAGGGTTCTGTATTTAAAGCTTTTTGCCTTACCTCCGCTTGAAATATTCTGGATTTTTTCATTTAAAACGATTCAGAAAAATTTTTAATCTTTTACATGAAACTCTTTTCTTTTTTGCCCTTCCCTTTCATCCTCCTTCCAAACTTGTATTGACAGATAGAACGACATTTTTACATATAGCGCGAAAAGATTATTTAAACAGATTTCATAATTAAGAGCAAGATTAAAAACATGAATCTTCTTAGCAATTTAGTTAAGCTTGAGAGGGTACGAGTCCGTTTGGGCTTATATAGAGTAGATGCGAAAACGTATTGTTTCCAAGTTAACATGAAAAGAATATTAAAAAACTTTTAAAGATAACATGTTTGAATATTTAAATCTGATATATTTTCTTTCAAAATGAGGGCAATAAACTAAACTAAATAGTACTTCTTCATGCAGTTTCAAAATACTTACATTAATGCCATCAACGTTTGTAATCTGACGTTCTCTAAAATCACAAACAATAAAAGCAACCAAATATGTACTCATTTTAACAGTTTTCTGAAAAGATGTTATAGAAAGCTCTTCAGAATATGGTTCAGTTTGTATAGCTTCTGAATTGAAATAAGCTTTGTAATTCTTATCATGAACCATTTTGAGTTGAAAAGTAGCTTTCATGGCAGGTTCATCAAAACAGGGGAAAGCTGATCGTGCAGAAGTTGGTTCAAAGTTTGTTGTTGCAAGATACCTAATAAAGGAAAGAGTTCACAAAATAAGTTAAAAGCATTAAATAGGCCTAATATAGATTTTACACTACTATTTATTAAATAGACGTTCTTAAAAAAATAAGTGTTTAAATTGATTAATTGGCATGAACATACGAAACTCTCGAAAGATAATAACCCAAACTATATAATCTTTTTATGTAAACAATTGGGAAATTAAAGAAGGAATATTCTAAAAGTGTTATCTTGGCACTTGAAACGAAATTGGCTAACGCGAACCGAAAAGACCAAAATATATGAAACTTTCTGTGGATTTAAATACCAGATTCAGAACCTAACCTAGGATTCTCTTTGTTATTAATTAGCTAGATAAGCAAGGCAATTAAATTTCTTAATATGAAAAGAGTAATTAACTCCTAATGTAATCAGATCATTAAGACAATTAATTAAACCAACCAATCAGTGCAGGATTTACGTATAAGCTACACAAGCTACAAGCTTAAGACCCCAGCTTTCTTGGCCCCCGCTTTTTTCGCCGAAAACCCTCTAGGTATATGAAAATCATATTTGGCACTGACATATAATATCTGGGCTTATAAAGGGCCCCATATGTTAAATTGCTTAAGGCCTTATCAAGTCTAAATCCAGCCCTGAAACCAATAGATTACAGCAAAAGAAACGAAAACAAAAGAAAAGATTGAAACTGAAAGCAATATTTGTAATAATTTGAAAAAAGAGTATTATTTAACCATGAATTAGAAAAGAGTTAAAAAAAACCGCATAAAAGCATTCGTAAATTTTAATATAAAAATGAACTGTAAAAAAAAGAAAGTAAAGAAAATTATATTGCTTTAAAGCAGGAAAATAATCCCCTTTTGTTGCCATATGAGAATCTTCTGTTTCAAGTGCCATAATAAATCTTTTGACTAAATATTTCTCTTCTTTACACTTCTTTAGTTATTCAAATATTTGCTGCAGTAATCATTTCATTACTGTCGTGAACGTGTAAAACTGTCATTCAAGTGAATTGTAAGAAACTATAATGTAGACTAGAAACTCACAGTATAAAGACTGCCTGTATTCATACCTGGAAAGTCAGTTGCATTTAACAATGTGCATGTACTGTGTAAATAAATTTCGGCAAATTATACCGTAAGACCATATATAATGAACCGATATATAATGTAGGCATAACGAATGTATGAAAGTGCATATATCTGTAAGCAAAGTAATGTAAGGGAGTGTAATATATGTAAATATTTTTGTGTATCAGTAAGCTATGTATAAGTAAGTTATGCAATTTAAAGTAATGCAATATAAATGCAGAAATGTCTAATAAAAATGCATGGGTAACATATATGTTTTGTATTATGAATAAGGGATATAGGATGTCTAACGCAAAGCAATGTATGTATTGGAATGTCTATTTCATGTACTGGAAAATTATGCAATAAGTACCCAAATAACATGTAATGTAAGTAACCTGTAAGACTATTATGTTTGTAAATATTTGTATCTAAAAAATTAATCAGAATGTATCTGCATGTATCTATATGCAACTGCAAGTATATGTAAAAGTTTAAGCAGTGTAGGTAAAATTAAGTAATATGTGAAGCAGGCGTGCCTGACTATGTATGTATATAAAAATAATGTAACGCAGGGCACATGTAATATTGGCATATGTAACTGTACATGCAAACTGTATTTATATGCAATCTACAAGTAATGTAGGTATATTTATTGAAATGTACAGCTAAAAACTGTAACTGTACACAAAAGTAATCCAACGCAATGTAAGATTAATGTAATTCAGGTAATGCATATGCATTGTATGCCGGAAATGAGAGACAAAGTCAGTATGTAACTCTGTAAATCACGTTATCCATAGAATATGTTAACCAGCAAACAAGAATGTAATACTAAATATTAACATCCCTTGTATGGCCATGTAATTGCTCTTTTGAAAGACTCAAGGTTCAACTCTAGATATTGGTGGACGTGGCGCTACACCAATTAACCGACGGTAAAGGGGTGGTGCCCACGTCCCCCGTCGCATGTCGCATGTCGTGAACGTGTTGATAAATGTTGTAATTTTCATTTCTCTAACTTTTTTAGTTTGCACATTTTTTTTTTTAAATTTTTTGTTAACCTGGCTTTTTACCTTTTACATTCCTCTTAATTTATATTCTTCTTTTTATTTATTCAGATCAAAAGCTGAAATGTGAATTTCAGTATCAGATATAAATAATCCTAACTATTGCTAGAGACAGATTATAGTTCCATATAAAAATTATGTTAGTCATGAACAGTAATCTCCCTTCATTTAACTTACAGAAATAGCTCTTGTAATTATTATGCAGCTAAAGACTTCATGAAAAAACAATACAAGACTGTGTTACACAGAATTAAAAGTATCCTCGAGTGTGGTCTTGTGTTGCAGTGATTCAACACATCAAGCTGTTAACATACGATCAATCCCATGTTAAAATCCAGAAAAGGGAAGAGTTAATTTTTATGATCCCGATTTTGCGTCTTCTTGTCTGACAGCAATCAGTAAATCATATGAAAAGACGAATACAACTACTTATTTTTAAATCTATAAAATAATCATTAACAGAAACTTAATTTTTTATCTGACTCCTTACAATTGCACAGAAATGCATATGTTGTCCTTATACATTTTTCTAGAAGCGGTGAAGCAGTACGCAAAAACATTCACTAGTAAATAACAAAGAACACTCATAAAAATAATTTTAAGCTTCATTCAGATATAACTTAAGAAATTAAACAGCTATACACAACAACGAGAGATGGCAACTTTGTAGTTCAGTACATACGTGGTAACAGGCTAAATCATATAAAAACATTTCAGAAGAATAAAGAAATTCCGAAAATTCCGTAAATATGCTATATATCTGAAATTATCAGGCGACTTAAACACTACAATGCTGATTGTTTACACCTTACCCTGATTTCAAATATATTCTGCACTATAAAACTGCACTATTTCGTAACAGTACATTTCAACTAAAAGTCATTCAGTTCGTTATAAAAATTACATATATATAATATCCATTTACTTTCTTAATGTATAAAAAGTCAAATTTTTTAGCGCAACCATTGTACAATACTTGATGTAAAGGCTTTTAACTCGGATGATAACAAAAATCTTATTATTTATAAAAAAAGAGCTTTGTTTTCTGCTTGAGATCTGCGTAAGTTCTATAATTCTCATCACCCTCACAGTTATCTAGCCACAATCTGAAGACTAACGGTGATTAAAAATGCTAAGTTGTATTTTGTAATTTTCCTATTAACTTACTTCTATTAACTTCCCGATATAGAAATGGATGTAGAATAATAGTGAAATTACGTTTTAGATTATTTCTTCTTATTTCTGAATTTATTTTTGGCACGTAGTTAGTTCTAAAATAACAATGATATTGTTAATAGCTCGGTATTTGGGATTTTTAAATTAAATATATATGCTAAATATATATTTGTTTTCTACGGCTTTAATTCAAGAACTATTAATCAATTACACATGAACCATTTCTTATTTTCTTAGCTATAAACCCTTTTGTGCAATAAAAGGATTAAGTTCTAATAACTCACCAAATAATATACCTAATACATAAATTTTTACATAAAACTTTCCCTTTAAATGTAATGTTCATACCTTTTCTGACCATCTCCTGTCTTGTAGGAGCTCAAATAAAATCCATCCATGCTTTCTTCTAGATTTCTCTCAAAATCAATCAATAATTTATACTCCAGATTAGGCATGAAATTTCCATCAATTTTTATGTACAATTGTTCATGTTCTGGATATTCCAAATACTGAAGAACAGGTATTTCTCTTCCATCATTTTCATTTATTAAGATACTTGACAAATTAAGGTCCTTCGAATGTAAAACAATAAAATTTGTAGAGGCTGTGACCTGGAAAGTTATATTCACACTTCCAGAATTTTCAAAGGTTTTAAGATTAGGCTTCATCAATAAATCATAGTGTATGGGTAATACGAAAGAAGGTAAACGTATGTCTTTCCACGGAAAAGTTTCACCAGTTTTGGCTTTTGGTTCTTCTTCTGTACGCTCTTCTGCTCGTGACACAAAAATAGCTCGTTGATATTGTGATAGGTCATGTTCTACAGAACAGCTTTCAGCTGGTTTAGTAATAGATGTCAATGTGGCGATAACAATTATTACAGCGATTAAAATAGCAGTGACACTACATGCTTCTTGCTTCGGAAATGACATTTTCCTAAATTTCTTAGAACTGGATGTGCTAGTAGCACGTTTTTTCTCACTATCACCTGAAATAACATAAATATCCAGTAAATAAATTATTTATCTCAAAATATATCATTTACAGATGTAACAAGTGTACAATTAAAGGTAAAAATGTGCATAATTTAGTAATGCAGTGCAATATTTTTGCTGTATTAAAACAAAATACTATATTAACAAAACGTTATGTGTTTTTACTGTTTGTTCATGTTTCCTGTTTAAAACATTGTCACTGTGGATCAGAAAATAGTGCAAAAAATGGTTACACCATTGCCAATAATAAATTTTATAATCAAAGGTAAAAAATATACAAATTATTTTTTTTTATTTCTCCCAATGTTTTATGAAATAAAGCATCTTAAAAGAATAGGAAATCGCACTATATATTAGCAATAAAAAATAGTACCTTTACACTGTATCGATTCTTTATATTTTTAATTAGCACTGTAGGCACAGAGCAAAAATGAAACAACAAATGTTAGCAGCACATTGAACAAAGTGTTGTCGTGTGTTCCAAACAGAAATATGTTTCACATTCCAGGCAATGCCTTTTCATTTTTACTCCAAAGGGGCTTTGTCACCGGGGACTATTGTTTTCGTTTTGCGATTTCGCGTCGAATCACCCTGAACGTCCGTTTCACTTTTCAAACTGTTTCCACCAAATATTATTGCCCTGTATTATATTTTAAGAAATTAAATAATGAAGAATCTGCATAAATGTATGTATGTTTCTCGCACAGTGATAAAACAACGATGTCCAGAACTATCAAATTTTGAATGACGTAATACTACTGCGAATATGGGAATCAGGAAGTCACAATTTGAAATTTGGAATTTGTTTTATTATAAATTTCATATTTTGTAAACCTTTCACGAATGTTTGATCAACATACTCGAGGATTTCAAAGCGAGCAATGGCAAAGTTGTACAGAAAAAACATTTTTATCTCCTGCTCGTGAGACAGTGTATCGGAAATTCTAAAGATATGCTCATTTTAAAATTATTTTGTGATATTACTTTTGAACTGAATTTTATGGTTTAAGTGCAAAGAACATATTTACTAAATGAAGGTGACACACAAAATGTTAAAAAAACGCCCCTTTGGACGTAATTTAAAATCTGAAACCTTTCAGATTTTTTTAATTATTTAATTTTTTATACTTTTCGCTGGGCAAACACTGCATGTTTTTTCCCGTTTCCGATAATTGCTTTCAATAAAGCAATTAATGTCATCCTCACTCTCGTTTTCAGAATCTATATGAATTTTTGAATCAGTAACATGTGAACTAAAAGTTCATGATCACTTCCATCCTCATTTTCTTCATTCTTCTCCGGTTGACACATCTAATAACTTTTGCAACATTTCTTTCTTGTATGATAGATTACGTGACATGTTTGCCGCTTTCTATACTATCACAAATCAGCTGTGTAAAAGCAACAGGAATAGGAGCTGGGTCTAAAAGACCCGATCCGATCAAAATCAATTTTCCGAATCAAAGCCTTAGTGAAAAAAAAAAAGAAAATTTCGGAAACATAAAGATGTCGACCTCAGACACGACTGCAATGGACCTTAACCAATTGTTTAAAATAGGCAAGCTTTGAGAAATTTTGTTTAATGGCATGGGTCCACTGGACCCTGTGTGCGAGCTCGCGGGTTAAAGATCGTAAAATTAATCCAAATATCCGCATAATGGATATAAAGGTGTTCAGCCATGTTTGATGTTGTAAAAGGATGAAACTGCATGGAACCGTTGAAAATGCATTGAAGTCTGGACCACATTCCACTCTAACACCAGGGAATTGGATTTATCCGACAAAAAAACACAAAACGAATAAGACCAAACCATTATTGCTTTAAATCTTGCAGCGAGTTTAGGAGAATAGTTTGCGATAAAAATTAACGTTGGAGTTGTTAAAAGAGTCGTTAGGGCTCATGCATCTAGCGAGCGATCAGAAAGAAATGTTTCATGAAAAGAAAACACGCCTTGGTGTCTGGAAAAGTCATGGTTAAGAAATATTTATCATATTGAAACAATTTTACACTTGCAGACGAGTCAAAGTTTAGTATAATATTTGGGTACGATGGACGAATTACTGTGGGGCGACAACCCAATGAAAAACCGAATCCCCAAAACCTATTGCCTACTATTAAGTTCGGGAGTATAGGCATATTCATTTGGGGATGTTTCGCTGTCTCTAAGATGAAAAATTTAGTTTTTATATAAAATGATACATATCAACATAAATATATAAGAATCCCAAGTAGCACATGACGTAGCAAAGACGTTGCAAACTCGTCCGAGAGGTTGCAAAGTGGTCGTTTTAACTTTTATGACGTCTTTACAACGTAGCGAAGACGCAAAATATTTGCCGTTGCATCTTGACAATTTGTCGACGTCGCTAAAACGTCATGATATGACCGCTCTTAGACGTGGTGGTTTCAGCATCTTTTTAATAGTTCACCAGCGTTACTTTTAGAATGAAAAGAGACTAAATCTGCCCTTTCAAGAATCTGAAGTCCGCATAAGATTTATTTTGCAAAGTTTCATTATTTTATTTCATCTAAATATATTCATCTAAGGTAGATTCATCTAATGAAATATAAATTTAATATAAATACTTGAGCCCCAATAACACGCCGAACAAATACTAATTCAGAAGTCAAACAACAAAAATATAACGCTGATTTTTGTTGTTTGACTTCTGAATTAGTATAAATACTTGAATTATTAAATTTAATTAGTGCTAAAAATACGTGCTAAATTATTGTTTAAAATTTTGTTACAATAATTAATACTTAAAATATTTTTTTATAAACATTATAGCAAAATATTAAAAAATGAAACTAATCGATAAAGTAAGTTATTAAGTTATGCATTATAATGCTTAATGAAAACACACATATATATGTACAAAATAATCGGAAAACAAAATTGTTCAAGCTCTATCAAGCTAAAGATCCTAAAAATACAGCCCTAAATGTACGCTTGTGGTTATTATACAACTTTCCTGAAATTAGTTTCCATATTCTTGGATCTTAAATCCTATCGAATAAATATGGAGTGAGTTGTCAAAAAGAATAAGTAAACATAAGATTTCTTCGAAAGGTCTTTTAAAAGCAATTGTTACGGTGGAATGGAATATTCTCACTCGAAAACAGTAATTAAATCCACGTCAAAGCGCACGAAAAGTGCAATTTTATCGAAAGGATATCTAAGGAAGAATTGGATGTCTTGTTATTTTTATGTTTTTATTAAATATAAACTGCCTGTCCAAAATGACCCAATACTTAATGGCAGAATACATTTTCAAAACTTTTCATTAAACTATTTTTTAATCAAAATCGTTTTGATTTTCTTAATAAATGTTTAATTAAATTAATTAATAAATATGTTAAATTTATTTTTTCCTTAAATAAAGCAGATTTTAAAAAGATGATCACTAGCAGCTTTAGAAAAGAAGATTAATTTCCCTATTCTTCAGAAGAATGCAAAAAGAATTTTACTAAGAATTATGCATGGCTACAGAACAATTAGTTATAAAGACTGTTTCACAACTGAGGGGGTTACCACTGACTGATCTTCATTTTTTGCATGACAAAGAATAAATATATCATTCATATCTTTAAATTCTTTGTCATGCAAAAAACCATGCTTCTAATATATTCGATACGAAGTTATTATTTGAGAATCTTCCTCATTCTGCTGATCCTGTGCCAATTCCAATTATAATTTACGACAAATCCAACAATCCTAAACATAGTCCTAACCATTCGTTTATTGTAATTATACAGCAGCAATGATGTTACCAGTGTTCTCCCTGTTCTTTTAATCCATTCTGTCACACATGGGGTGAGTCGGAGGAAAAGCAAAGAAAATATAATATTTTTGGAGTAACCTGTATTGAAAGAAATTCTTACGGAAGAATGGAACATGTTTACTCAAAGACATAAATTGAATCCATGCCAAAGCATATGTAAAGTGTAAATTAAGCTAATGAAATCTTCAAAGACCCGTTATTTTCATGTTTTTATTAAATATAAACTGTTTATACAAAGTGTCCGAATACTTATGTGAGGTCCTCTTCAGAACGTTTTGAATAAATTATATTTTCAACCAAAAGCAATACAATAACATTTTTCAAAACAAGCAGATTTTAGAAAAAATGAATAGTAGTATATCTGAAAAATGATAAAAAATAAAGTTATTTGGTTTATATTTCGTAAATGATTTTTGAAAATAAAATGAAAAACATAAGTGTTCTAAAACAAATGTGACCCACCGTAAATTAATATGCTCCTGGCAAATTCTGTACATAATAAGAATTCGGAGCACTTACTTTGGAGAATTTGAGGTTGATTTCCATGTCGTTTGGCTGCAGCTGACCTCAGGGATGCTAAACTAGCGTTTATACACCGAACAATTCCGGTTGTTCTATATCATTCTTTCTATATCATTCATATTAAATATCATTCTTCTAATAGATTTTTAATAATCGACAGCTCAAACTATATTTTAATTCGTTATTTTTAAGGAAGTCTACAAGAAAGTATACAACGTAACAAGCAACAATTTTAATGAGAGCTATTAAGTTTTCCGTAATTTAAAGAAATAACATCAGAGACACTGGAAGAGCAGCAAAGGTTGTTTTCAAACCTTTCTTCAGTGTCTCTGATGTGTCGAAGGAACAAAAGAAATGTTCCATCCAACTGAGTAAAAATTAAATAAGGAATTAAAAAAATAATGCTGTAAGTTGAGTTATTTAAAATTTAATTTTTTTCAAACGATAATTATTTAGGAATGATACAGTCATTTACCATCGACTGTGGCAACATAGACTGGGCGTTAGCCCAGAAGGACTATTAGTCTCGAAACGGCATCTTGCGTTGAATCACTAAAAGCATTGCATCACTTTTCAAATTGTAGCCACCAAATATTATCGCCCTGCATTATAATAAAAAATTTAAATAATGAAGAATCTGAATGAATACATGAATGTTTCTAGCATAATGGTACCTAGAGCCATCAAATTTTGAATAACGTAATCCTTCCCCTGAATATGAACACCTGGAGGTCCGAATTTGTTTTATTGTCTAGTTCATATTTTGTAAAACTTAGCGAATTGTGATTAAAAAATTCAACGATTTCAAAGCGAGCATTGGCAACACTGTACGAATAAAAAAAAATTTTTTCTCCAGGGTGCGAGACAGTCTATCGAGAATTCTAAAGATATGCTGCTTTTAAATATTTTCATCCCACAGGAAAGATTAGCCCAAATGCTCTCAAAATGTGTATGCTTGTAAATTTTAAAAAATTCTGAAAGCTTTTAGATTTTATATTACCAACCAGAGTGGCGTTTTTTTAAAAAAAATTTTTTTAACGTTTTGTGTGTTATCTTTATTTATTAAATATCATGTTCTTCGCATTTAAACCACAAAAATTCGGTTTAACAACAATATCACAAAATATTTAAAAACAGCATATCTTTAGAATTTCCTCAGGCAGTCTCGCCCGCTGGAGATAAAATTGTTCTTTTCTGTACAGTGTAGTATTCTCGCTTTAAAATCGTTTTGTTAACCAAACATTCCTTTAAAGTTTTGCAAAGTACGAAAATAGATAATGAAACAAATTATAAATTCAAAATTCGGGCTTCATGGTCCCATTTTCGGGCGGAGGATTAGGTTATTCAAAATTTAATGGCTCTAGGTACCATCGTTTTTTTTTTTTTTTTTTTTTTTTTTTTTTTTTTTTTTTTTTACGATATAAGAAACATACATACATTCATGTAGATTCTACCTTATTTAATTTCTGTAAATAGTTCAATGCGATAATATTTGGTGGCAACAATTTTAAATGTTACACGCCGTTTATAGTGAACCCGCGAAAAATGCCATTTCGAGACTAAATAATTCTTCTGGGCGAACGCTGCTTTAGGGCTAAAAACGCCCCTTTGGGCGTAATATAAAATATGAAAACTTTCAGATTTTACTTTTTGGTTTGATATTATTTTAATTTTTTACGTAACTTTAATATGGCTTGCATCAGTATCATTTGATTAAAATTCTGTTCACGTAACCAATTTACTGTTCATCAAGGTATATGTTGTTGATTAACGTTATTGTGAGTAAGTCACTGAAAGCTTTTAAACAGTTTAGTGTCTAATAATTTCTTTATATTTTGAACCAATTTTACCTTAGCAGCTTATGAATAATTAGCAGTCATTGGGATGGATTTATCATAGAAATTTATCATAGAAATATTTACATAGTACAAAATTCTTATTGATAATTTTAAATTTAAAAATGTGCATCTTATTGAAAAAATTGTATTATGGAACGAAAATGGCTATATATATTCAGAGTTTATGATGGAAAATACTTTTTGCTCATTTCTCTCAGGTAAATTAGGAAAAAGGTAATTAGAAAAGCTAATTACATTTCATACAAATTCCTATAGACTAACACAAGTATGACAGAAGTAAATACGTACAACAAGTAAAACTGTACAATATTTCAACCATATTGAATAGAAGAAAACGAATAGATTAATAGAAAACTTTGCAAAAATACTGTTTTGCATAACAGAGAAAGTAAATATTTCAAAACTGTTTTTTTAATAAAATGATTTTTTAATTTTTTTTTTTTTACCTTTAGTGTTCAGATCCGCGTATGATAATATGCTCCATTCATTCCGCCTCTTGTAAGGTTTAAAAATCATTCTTGCCCTCTTTTCTTTAGTAGTTTCTAAGATAATCTATCAAACTATGGATCTCAAGAATTAGTGAAGCACGCTTTGAAATACATGCCTATTTAAAATCTCAGCTGCTATTTAGTAGAGACAGATGTTCGATGAAATGCCATAGTTAAATTTACCATCTGTAGATTCTTAGCCATGACGTTTAATAAAAACAAAACTTAAATAAGTTTCATAGAGAATGTCTCACAAAATGGATAGGTAACCTGTGATTTCCAAAAACTGTATGAAAAGTTTTAAATGCGTCAATTTGAATGATAAAACAGGATTTCGTTGGAAGTGTACATTTACTCAACTTACTTTCTGCAGAGAATACTTTTCTTTCAAAATAAAATATTGAGCTTAAATATTAATATATATCTTTCAAAATAAAATATTGAGCTTAAATATTATTAATTACAACAAGTAAAACTGTACAATATTTCAACCATATTGAATAGAAGAAAACGAACAGATTAATAGAAAACTTTGCAAAAATACTGTTTTGCATAACAAAGAAAGTAAATATTTCAAAACTGTTTTTTTAATAAAATGATTTTTTAATTTTTTTTTTACCTTTAGTGTTCAGATCCGCGTATGATAATATGCTCCATTCATTCCACCTCTTGTAAGGTTTAAAAATCATTCTTGCCCTCTTTTCTTTAGTGGTTTCTAAGATAATCTATCAAACTATGGATCTCAAGAATTAGTGAAGCACGCTTTGAAATACATGCCTATTTAAAATCTCAGCTGCTATTTAGTAGAGACAGATGTTCGATGAAATGCCATAGTTAAATTTACCATCTGTAGATTCTTAGCCATGACGTTTAATAAAAACAAAACTTAAATAAGTTTCATAGAGAATGTCTCACAAAATGGATAGGTAACCTGTGATTTCCAAAAACTATATGAAAAGTTTTAAATGCGTCAATTTGAATGATAAAACGGGATTTCGTTGGAAGTGTACATTTACTCAACTTTCTTTCTGCAGAGAATACTTTTCTTTCAAAATAAAATATTGAGCTTAAATATTAATATTTTTTTGGGCCGACCACATCACAAAGGTATTAAGATTCTTAATTCTATCAAATAAAAAATAAAAGAATTCTTGAAATCTGTCTAACATTTTACTTTGTTAGTGATATTTTACAATTATGGTTTAATTTTTAAATTCTAATCTTCTTCAACTAGATATTTTATTACTTTACGCCTTTCTCCAGGGTTTTTATATTGCTAAATTCGAAGGTTGTTGATAGAAGTATATTATTTTTGAAAATGATATTCTATTTCTCCCAAAATTGTTCGATTGGATTAAAATTTATACTCTGAGGAGGTATTTTGAATATTTTAAGTATAATAAACAGTATCCCAGTAGAATATTTCTAACAATAAGGCTTCAGGTTTTTATATTGGTATAAAACGGAATTACCGCTGTAGCAATAAATTCCATATCTCTTTTTTTTTTTTTTTTTTTTAACCATGCGAACTTCGCGTGTACTACAAATGTGCAACAAGAAACTTAGAAAAATAAGTTAATTGAAATATTACATGCTTTAATAACACAAATAAAAACAGAGTGCAGCTATCTAGACTTCATATAAACAGGTAAGTACACTTTCCAAGCCACACCTAACTTTCTTAAAACATTCTGCAGACATTATCTAAGCCCATAGAAAGTGGGAGCGAAAAGATTTCAATCTTGAGGAACTTTTTCCGACCACTCATGCCGTGATCATACAAAAACTGAGATACATTAGAATTAGTAAAGAATAAAGACTCAGAATGCATTACACATTTCATCAGTATGTTATTATATATATTGCTAGAAATCCGCTGACGGAAACAGAGATGGATTAGCTGACAGAAACGGAAAGCACTTGTTCAAAGAATGTACAGCAAGCAATTCCCCAGCAGAACAGATATTGAATCGCCACACTTTTGAATATGTGCAGGCAATGCTGTTTTCCAATGTCCGCATGGGCAATGTCCGCATGGGCCAGCTGAGCACTTGCTCGGGAATCCACTGAGCGTAGGAATCATATATGTCATTTGAATTGCCATTAATAAAACTATTTTGGACATTTAAATTAACTCTGTAATATAAAACTTAAATTATTTCACTTTTATTAAGATTATAAAATATTTTTAAAAAATTTGATAATATTCTAGGTAATTTCATACTGTGCTATCTAATTACTTTTATGTTTTAACACCAGTTTGTTTCTGTTGTTAATGTGCAAAAAAATAAATAGATGTTTATTAATATATGCATTTGTATTTCCTGAGAGCTTTATTATCCTTAAAGCTTTATTAATATATGCATTTGTATTTTATGGTGTTTGTGAGGTTTTTATCATACAGGGACTCCAGCACACTATTTGCCCCGGTGAGGATAATGGTGTAAGAACGAGAAATATTTAAACGTGTAGAAAGGCTTGATGTAGGCAGGGGAATATATCGCAGAAATTCTGCAATGGAAAATACTATGCTACGTCTATTTGAGAATAAAGCTTTACGGGAGCTTCTGCATAAGCGTAAAGTGAGACCAATAAATCATTCAGATGACTTATGAGGAAGAAATGCTTGCAGAGAGTATAAGCTTTGAAACCGGACTATTCTCGTCTGGATGGTAATTTTGCTTGTTAGTACCTACAGTAGGTTGCAGCAAATCCTGACTTCCTTTGCACGCCTTATTCACCGTCGAGACTACATTTGCTCTTTAGGGTATATTTAACACCCATGCATCTTACCAATCCATGCACTGCCGCTGTACATTTTTCATTATCTGTTGATAGTAGTGTCTTTCTGCACCTTTCTAAAACGTTGAATCGTTACAGAGAGGCTTCTTTGCCCGTTTAGGTATGCTAAACTCCAAGATCTTAGCTTTAGGTACATGATAATCTCCAGTGCACGAAATCATATGCCTACCAGGAAAAGTACTATATTAATATTTGGTCTGGTATTGTATATTGCTAATTAATAGGACATTATATTCTTTTCAGTTGCCTGAATGGCTAAATATACGGCATATTTCTGTAACATATATTGCTGGATGCTTTTTCTGATATTTTTTCAGCCGTCTGAGCTCAAATATGATTCTAGCATAATTGTCTTCCAGCTTCCTTCAGCAGTAACAACCTAAAATATTTCTTACTTAATTAGATCCCACTGAATCCGACTGGATGACTTCCGTTTTGGCCGTCAGGATTACCATATTTGATGTATATGAATTCTTTCTGGGGAACATGAAAAGGAAAATTTTAAAAAGTCCCATTCGTGAAGATTTAGTGACCAGCCTATCAGTTGTAACTTACATGAATATGAGTGAAATTCCTGAGAGCTTTATTAATATATGCCATATTATTAACATATGCCGCTGCTATGGGATCATTGACAGATATCCCACAGCAGCGGCACCTTGATACTTATGTGCGCCCTTATGCCGGGGCAATAGATGGTGGTTTCCCGCTACAGGACGGCAACGCTAGACCGCTCAGGGATGGTTATCTTCAGCAGTAAATAATTCAGCACATGGTATAACCAGGTCATCACCGGATTTGAATACTACCGAGCATGTTTGAGATGTTTTAGGAAAACGTAGACCGCGTTAACTGACAGTATAACCCACCGCTGTATGTGTTTTACAGCTTCTAGGGGAGCTCATACTCCATACTCAAAGTAAATTTCCTGTACCAAACTAACACATGTGATTCCTTCATTTTATTATATGCTGATTTCTAATTTCTTTTCATGTTATTTTATGCCTTACTATGCGTTGTATACTGTAGGTCTGTTCTACATGTAACCTTTTGAGTAATTGCCATTTTTGTGATTTTCTTGTAGAGACATAAGGTATTTTTGGAAGCAGGCAAGATGAAAAATTAGCAAACGCCTTCACCAGGAATCTAACCACGGACCTCTGAAATACCGGCCCAGCGTGCAGAACCACTACACCACGAAGGCACGCTAGGAAGGCGAGAGAAATACCTTATATACTCCCTCTTTTAAAGGGCGACTGGGGTTTTTAGGGGACCCTATCTCCAAATCCTGGGTGTGAAGAATTCTCAACCAACACCCTTTAGTTCAGGCGCCACTGTAGAGACATTAGGTATTTTTGGAAGCAGGCAAGATGAAAAATTAGCAAACACCTTCACCGGGAATCGAAACACGGACCTCTGGAATACCGACCCAGTGTGCAGAACCACTACACCATGAAGGCGGGAGAAATACCTTATAACCTAAATTAATCATAACTAGTATATTATCTCCCATTCTCTTAATTTGAGCGGGTTTATGCCTTTAATAATTTATTGATATTTTCTTTAATAATTTATTTATTTTATATTTTCTGACGGAAGTCTAGAACATGAGCTAAAACTGCAGGCGTACCAAGTGCTGTGAATTTCATACTTTACTTCTTAATGAATGAGAAACTTTAGAATCCTTAATGCAGGAATTTATATTGTTAAAAAATATTTGCTATTTTCCTTTAATGGGATATATGTCATGCAAAAGTAAACAAAAGAAGCAAACCTGATTCATAAATTTTAATATCTTATTCTAGCTATGTTAAGCATGAAATTTATATTAGAATTTGAAACAATCGAAACATTTTATCATAATGTCGTACATGTTCTGTATTCAGAAACAGTATGTGACATTTTGAAAAGTAACAAAAATTATATAAAATGGAATTCTAAGCTATTTTGTCTAAATCCTATACTAGAATCTGATAACTTTCAAATAGGATCTATTGTTTGGACATCCATGATTATTTTTGAGTACGGGCAAAATGTTAGAAATTCTGGTAGCAAATGTTAAGTGTTTTGACAGATAACAGATATCTGAAAGTACAAGTCAGCTTTGTCTATGAAGTCAAACTTATTGCTGAGTTAGAATGACGACATTCAGAGCAGGTGCAATGCAACAAAAAAACTTTGTCGAATCAATTGTACATAATTGATCAGATGTTTTAAAAAAAAAATATTTCAATACATATAACGTGGTTCGTGCAAAAGGCATCATATACTTAGGACCAAAAATAATTTTGCAAGAAAAAATATATGAAAGCTTTCAGATTTTACGTTAGGCACAAAGGGACTTTTTTTAAAGATTTTTTTTTTAAAGTTTTGTGTGTTACATTTATTTATTAAATATCATGTTCTTTGCACTTAAACCATAAAATTCAGTTCAAAAGCAATATCGCAAAATAATTTTAAAATGAGCATATCTTTAGAATTTCCGATACACAGTCTCGCGCGCTGGAGATAATTTTTTTCTACCAACGGTATTTCCATTGCTCGCTTTGAAATCGCTGAGTTTGTTAATCAAAAATTACAATGTTACAAATTGTAAATTAAAATGTTACAAAATATGAAATCAATAATAAAGCAAATTCCAGATTTCAAATTAGGGCTTCCAGATGCCAATATTCGGTGGAAGAATACGTTATTCAAATTTGATGGCTCTAGATACCGTTGTTTTATCGCAATGCTAGAAACATACTTACATTTATGCAGATTCTTCATTATTTAATTTCTTTAAATAAAACACATGGCGATATTATTTGGTGGCAACAATTTGAAAAGTGAACCAACATTTAAAGTTTTCATCGCAAAATACCGAAACGAAATTAATAGCTTTTCTGAGCTAACGCACTTTGCGCTAATTAGAGAAACCATTTGCAGGTTTACACATCTCATATATTTTTAACGGTAATATTCAGTACTAGTTTACTTATTTATAAGGATTTAAGAAATCAAATCTGTAAATATTATTAAGGATATGTATACTAGACATACAGATATGCCCAATGCTCGATATAAATACCATTCCCTGTAATCACCGATTGTAAAGGTCTTTTAACTAATGAAGGTATATAAAAGCCTTTTAACTATTGAAGGTAAGTCCATTTTAGCTTTAAAGCCCAATCATTACAACTTTATCTGGGAGAGGAGGACATGATAACAAGAGTTAGCTATCTATCTATAGAAAAGGGCCAACCAGCGGCCGAGCGGTAAAGTCGCTGAACGCTGGTAGTTCGGTCCGAGGTTCAAATCCCGCGAACGGGCTGGCTGCATGGGTGTTTTCGTGGTTTTCCCCATGTGTAACGTGTATACGAGCCAGTTTCCCTTAGAAAGTCCTCCACGAAGGCATCCCTCCCCTTAGGCAGATAGCCCTCGAGGCTTTGCCATAATCACACACACACACACACTGTCTATAGAAAAATAAAGAAATCATAAATAAATTGCTTACGAATCAGTAATAGCTTCAGTATTCAGGTATTGTAAAAGTAAATTATAAATGCACTTCCGCATTTCTTTCAATCACTCCCTTTATTTGTAGATTTGACAGCAATTTTTTCCCCATGTAAATCTTGAAACATTTGTTGCTTTTTGTGTTATCCAAACACTTTTATTACTTTTCCACGGTTTGGTTTATATATATATATATATGTAAGAGCTAAAATTTTTAATTTTGAGCAGCTTTTAAAGACTTTTATTTTAGTAACTTTTGTTTACCTGAAATAGCTATGTACTTTTTATCATTTTTTTTAAACGCACCATTTTAAAACTTATGAAAAGGATATAATTTTTATATTATGCAAAATTCACGTCCACTGCGCAACAAAAAAAAGGGGGGACACTTCTATATTTCACGTTATACTGGGCCAATTAATGAAATTCAATTTGCGTTTTTCACGTCTCGCAAGCGCGACTTAGGATATATATTAGATTTATATATAGCATCATTCTAACATAGGTATTTGGATACAAAATCGGAGTTTTTCTGAAATGACATGCTCATATTTTTCGATATTTCGCTTCTACGACTGAAATTATGCCTAAAGATTAAATTTTGTAAAATTTAGTGCGGAATTTATCGAGAAATTCAAATTTCATCTTGGCGTATTTTTTTCAGTTTTCGCCAAGAATAATTTACTTGGCGAACTTCTTAATTTATAGCAACCTATTTTCCTTTTCTTTTTTTCATTGCAGACGAACGGAAATAAAGTTGTCGTTCATAGTTTCAAGTAATTTTAACAAAGTGCGCAAACCATATTTGGCGTTTTTATCGCTCAAAAGAAAAAAAAAGATGTAAAATTTCAAAACGCTCGAATAAAGTTCATGTATATCTTAGAAAATTTTGAATAAAAAACTCAAACTTTTTCTGGCGGGCTAGAAATACTTAAAGCTATGTTAAGTATTTTATAGGTTGTAATACAAAAACTTTTCGAAAAATTTATAAAAAATAAATCATGAAAAATGTGCGAATTATATTTGGATGAAGGCTAAATTTCGAATTCTGGAAGAAGAAATCAAGTAATTTAATAAAAAAAAAGAGACATTAATAAATGTATATCAAATTACATTAATACTGAAGAGCTAAAATTTTGAGAGATTATTTTTTAAAAAGTGCTCGGGAGATTTTTACAAAATTTGGCAGTTCGGCATAATTTAAGTCGTAGAATCGAAATATGGGAAAAAATGGCATGTCATTTCAGAAAAAGTCCAATTTTGTGTCAAAATACCTATATTAGAAGAATTCTATATATAAATCTGATACATATCCTAAGTTGCGCTTTCGAGGCATGGAAAATACAAGTTGAATTTCGTCAATCGGCGCTGTTGAACGGGAGTTACAGAACTGTCCCATTTTTTGTCCTATTTAAACTTGTCCACTGTGGGAGTAAAATACAATGACACTTTGAACTGTAATTTGAGATGAAGACCGGTACGGTGATTCATATTAAAGGTCATGATGTCTGTTAGTACGGCGCTGCCAGAATCGGATAGCATAATCGTATTTTATAAGTAGACTCGAGATTCTTCTGAAAATAAATATTATGTCATTCGTTTGAGTATGCTGACGTTCAGCACACCGTTGCAACCGATAATAGCTTTCAGAGTTTATCCACCTGTATAGACAACATCCAATGGTTGCACTAACACAGTTTTGTTGTGCAACACAACACAAATTCTTGATGTTGCTGTATAATTTGTCATTGCTGTAATCATAACATGCATATTTTCTTTAACGATGTAACAAGACTTAAGCAATCGTACTCGTCGATTGATCCATCTCTCCTGCACTAATCGATTCCATATTCTCATCACTATGGTATTTATTTTGTCTAACACGAGCCTCGATTTCTGGGAAGGCTAATCCGTTTTCTCTACAACTACGAATATTTTCAAAGAGGCTCGCGAAGAAACGTTATGCACAAAGGATCAGCGGGAAACACACAGTTCTAATACTTGAAATGCTCTGATCTTCTCTATTCTTATCGTGCTTCGAGGTGGCATTACCCATGTGCATATGTGTTGTAATGTTAATTATATGTCCTTCGACATCTGAGCAGGCTGCAAATTTCTAGCCAACTGGATGTCTAGGTGTTGTGGTTTCGATGGCCAGCTAATTGTGCTAAATCTGTAATCAGATCTAGATATAACAGGTAGATACAAACTGCGGGAGTACGTTTTTGCGTATGTAGAATTTGCTTAAAAATACTATTTGCAAATTTTGCATTTATTGACACTTAAGAGAAATTCATGTATGTCTTGATCAATCTGATTCTACATCTTGGTACATGGATATACTTTTTAATACTATTTACACATTAAATTCTTTATCTTTATAAATAAATGAAAGAGAGTTGAGCCAAAGGTATATGACATGTGTAAAAATGTGAGGGATTCTTTAATTGTTTTGCAAATTTATTTTAGGCTTTTCACATTTGACGTTTTTTACACGTACAATGATTTGAATAATAAAAGAAGGATGTTGCTTTTGATTTTCCTTTCCAGTCATCAAATCGATTAAATGCAATTGAATTGACAATGAAAACTTATAATTTTGCACCTGTGTTGCATGTCGTCATTCTAACCCAGCAATCAATTTTCATTCAGAGACAAGGTTGACTTACCATTTCAAGATTTTCCCCTTGTCTACAAAACATTTGCATTTGTTTCTAGAATTTTTGCTTTCTTTTAATCAAAAATAATCAGCGATGCGAAGACTTCCGTAATTTTTAACATAAAATTATCGGATTTCTTCACCCAGATTTATAATTCCGACTTCAAATTCTTATGATGCCACACATTCATCACAGTTTCTGGTTATATGACATGTCCCATTAAGAGGCACTGCAGAGATTTTTCAAATTCTAACATTAATTTTATGTTTAAAATATCAAGAATGAATTACAGTTCATTACAATATAAATTACATCACGTATCATAATCATATAGCTTTATTTTCACTGATCCTGTGTCTCACGCAAGAGAAAAAAGAACATTATTTTACTACTACGTTTATTCAATTATTAGAAATAATAAACAAGATTTCAGACAACTTGCATAAACTAATTGTACAAACTTATTTTGACACCTAGAATCTAATCTCCTTACAAAATTAAAATGAAACAAACATCTTTTTGCTTTAAATTTTATTTTATAAATCACTTCATTTTATAAGAAGCCTACGTATCTTCATAAAGGTAAATTCGCAGATTTATCGTGATAATTTAGCTTGATAACCTAAAGCATATTAATATTTCTCATGCTAAATTAAATGTCAACGATAACCTTTCTTTCCTTCGACTCTTTGTTAAGGCCAAGGATTTTATAGTCTAGCAATACGATTATTCTTTGTTACCCTTTACAGTCAAGTACATACGGAAAAATGTAAGATATTTATCTTTCAAATTTAATGTCTGCTGTTTATGAATAAACTAAGCTGTCTAAAAGCAATAGATGTAGTTCTTACGAACGTTACTTTTGTACTTTTAAGTGTTTCAGTTAATTAAAATGATTTAATTCATAATATAGATAATTAAAAATATTAAAGTTTTCTATATACTTTTTCACTTTTTCAAGTAGAGTCACAGAGCTGGAAAATCACTGAACACTGGTAGTTTGGTTCGAGGTTCGAATCCCGCGATCGCATGCTGGCGTTCTTTATCGTTTTCCATGGATGGGCGTCTTCTTGGTTTTTCGGATGGTTGCATGGGCTTCATGACTGCATGGAACGTCTTCCTGGGTTTTCCATATGTGTAACGTGTATACGAGCCAGTTTCTCTTAAAAAATTCTCCACGAAGGCATACTCGCCTTTGGCAGATAACCTTCAAATGCTTTATCATAAACAAATAAAGAAAACCAAAACTCTTTTCGAACATACACAAAACACATAACGTTCCCATATTAGCCTAAATGCATATTCATTATGTTGTAAAATGTTCGCTGTTCCACTTGGGGTATCTCTTTGGATAATGTTTGATCCTATACCATATTAACATTTAAAAATGCCCATTAAAATCTTAGGTCTTTCCGATTTTATTTATTTATTATTTTAAAATTTATTTATTAGAGTTCGTTATAATATAATATAAACTATATCACATACCTTTACTTTCGTTAATTCTACCTGGCGAAAA
This sequence comes from Stegodyphus dumicola, assembly GCF_044657685.1. Classification (NCBI taxonomy): domain Eukaryota; kingdom Metazoa; phylum Arthropoda; class Arachnida; order Araneae; family Eresidae; genus Stegodyphus; species Stegodyphus dumicola. The sequence continues at coordinate 46,921,399 of NC_140779.1, forward strand.
AAGTATAATAATTACAATTAAAATTACAAAAATAAATAATAAACATTACGAAAAGAGAAGAGTAATTATGAACTTCATGTATTTTATATCCTGTAAGGTTTTGTTAGTTATTACTGATAATTCATATTATTCAGCTGTATTATGTGAAAATCAGATTCATATCATAATTCGTTCATCGTTCGGTTCATCAGATCATTTAAGTCCTTCGTCTATTATCGCAACATTTCCCCATTTTTCTCCGGATAAATGTTTCTCATATAGAATTCTGCGGCGCGTTTTGGGTTTGGCGATATGTCGTGGAGGTAGATGGTGCACATTATGTTTTTTCACCTTTCTAACATACAACTCGTCATTAATCACTTTGTTTAGAGCTGAAACTGAGCATTTTAACGATTTTGCAACCGTCCTTTCACTTCGCAGATTTTCATTTAACATTAAAGATATTACTTTTGCATTTTTCGAATCATTCCGTTTTTTCTTTGGATACCTTGATACCTTTTTTTAAACAATTTTTCCACTTGAAGGTCTCCCCTTGATTTTTTTTGACAACATTACCTATCGTAGCTTTAGATATAAAAAAACCATAATACTTTTAATACTTTTTAATAACTAGATACGAATAATTTTCTTTGGAAACTGTCCATGTTTCTTTCAAAGCGACATTTTGCATGCAAACAAAACTGTCCAATAGCAGACGATAATTTACACTTTCAATAATATAAATGACGTTAAACAAATTCTAAGCGGAAGACTTATTTTTACAGGAAAGCAAAATCGTTCAAAAATGTGCGAACAGCCTTTGAGAAGAAGAAAATACAAATTTATTCTTCCATCAACTTCTTGGTGGGGCTGATGGTAAGAGCGACTGATCAGCATATTTTAGGTAATATATTAGTCAAGCTTTCCTTATATATCCTCCTTTTGCCCGGCGAAGTGCAGGAATTCGTCGTGGCATGGACTCAACAAGTCGTTGGAAGTCCCCTGCAGGAATATTGAGCGATGCTGCCTCTATAGATGTCCATAATTGTGAAAGTGTTGACGGTGCAGCGTTTTGGGACCTCTCGATGATGTCCCATAAATGTTCGATAGGATTCATGTCGGGCGATCTAGGTGGCCAGATCATTCGCTGGAATTGTCCAGAATGTTCTTCTAACCAATTGCGAACAATTGTGGCCCAGTGACATGGCGCATTGTCATCCATAAAAATCCCATCGTTGTTTGAGTACGTGAAGTCCACGAATGGCTGTAAGTGATCTCCAAGTAGCTGAAGGTATCCATTTCCAGTCAATGATCGGTTCAGTTGCACCAGAGGACCGAGTTCATGCCATCTAAAAACAGCCCAGACCATTATGGAACCACCACCAGCTTGAACAGTGCCTTTTTGACAACTTGGGTCCATGGCTTCGTGGGGTCTGCGCCACACTCGAACCCTACCATCAGCTATTACCAACTAAAAGCATGACTTATCTGACCAAGCCATGGTTGTCCATTCGTTTAGGGACCAACCGATATGCTCACGAGCCCACGAGAGTCGCTGCAGGCAATGTCGTGCTGTCAGTAAAGATACTCGAGTCGGTCTTCTGCTGGCATAGCCCAAGGAAGACAAATTTCGCCGCACTGTCCTATCGGACACGTCCCTCATACGTCCCACATTGATTTCTGCGGTTATTTGACGCAGTGTTGCTTGTCTGTGAACATTGACAACTCTACGCAGACGTCGCTGGTCTCGGTCGTTAAGTGCAGGTGGTCGGCCACTGCGCTATCCATGGTGGGATGTTATGCCTGAAATTAGATAGTCTCGGCACACTCTTGACACTAAGGATCTCGGAATGTTGAATTCCCTAACGATATCCGAAACGGAATGACCCATGCGTCTAGCTCCAACTAACATTCCGCGTTCAAAGTCTGTTAATTCTCGTCGTGCGGTCATAATCACGTCAAAGCCTCTTCACATGAATAACTTGAACACAAATGAAAGGCCTGCCAAAGCACTTCGCATTTATACATTTTCTACGCGATACTACTGCCATCTGTATATTTGCATATTGTTATCCCATGACTTTTGTCACTTCAGTGTAGAATATAGGATTGTGCGATACTAAAAGCCTGATTTACTCTCAACCTTTGACGTATTTGCCTCAAGATATTAACGATTTAATTGCTCTCTCTCCTTCAATGTTCCTACAGGAGAAAAAGAAAGTGGAGTACCGCTTATTGATAATATTGATTCTTGTAATAAGTGTAAAAGACAGGAGAATTAACTTTCGTCAGTTTTCAGAATCGAGCCTTCTCACCTAATATCACATTGTCTTTCAAAAATAACTTCCCTACAAAAACTCTTCCAATTAGTCACATTCATTTTATTCATCATTAGCTTATTTTATATAAACTCATTCCTGCACCACATATATGTATAACTCGCAAAACACCACACAGTTACTCTTCTCAGACGGTATAGTGGTTGTGGGAACCTGACTGCGATACCGAAGAGCCCGGGCTCGAATCCCGGAGAAAACATGGATGTTTGTAAATGTATTTTGTCTGTGCGGCAGGGCAGCACTCTTAATATGCGGTGAGCCGAAAGTCCTCTCGTGTGGATTGGTGGGAGAGGAGAGGGGTGGGAGACGCCCAGATCCCCCTCGGGGTGCTCTCCCTTAAAATTGGTTGTGGAAAATAGAAGTCCAACCTCTCTTCGGAGTAGGCTCTGGCACTATTCCATGTAATATGGACAAGACACCAACAACAAATCGGACATTTAAACGATCTGGAAATCAACATTTCTTCCGTCCGCTAGCCAGTCATGCCTTTTATACTGTTTCTCTCCAACATATAAAGAAATCCAAATTAAAAAAAAGATGCAGACTAAATAATAAAAAAAGGAAGTTTTTCAGATTTTATATTACACTCAAAGGTTTTTTTTTTTTTAACGTTTTGTGTGTTAGTTTTATTTATCTTATTCTTTGCCTATTCTATTAAGTATTTATCCTATTCTATTAAGTATCATATTCTTTGCGCTTAAACCATAAAATTCCATTCAACAGCAATATCACAAAATAATTTTAAAAGAGCATATTTTCTTTAGAATTTCCGATACACAATCTCGCGCACTGGGGATAAAATGTTCCCTTTTCGGTACAGCGTTGCCATTGCTCGCTTTAAAATCATTGAGTTTCTTAATCAGAAACTCATAAATGCTTTACAAAATATGAAATAGAAAACACATTCCAAATTCCAAATTTGGGCTTTCAGATGTCCATATTCGAATGGAAGACTAATTATCCTAAATTTGATGTCTGTAGGTTGTTTTTTCACAGTGCGAGAAACATACATACATCCATACAGATTCTTCATTATTTAATTTCTTTAAATATAATGCAGGGCTCTAATATTTGGAGGCAGCAATTTGAAAAGTGAACCGTCGCTAAACTCCAGAACAAAATTAATAGCCCTTCTGGGAAAATTGCCCCTTTGGGTTAATAAGCAGGGCGCAGACATCACACATCTTATTTAAAAATATATAAAATTCTTCGCATGGCCAGTGATCAAAGAATTCTCCGAGGAAAAGAAATTCATAAAACAGGAATTGAACCGAAGTTGGGTTTAGTAAAATCTTCATTAGGATCAAATATTAGTAGGAACTTCTTATGTATCTGGAAACATATTAAAATTAAATGTCAGACATACATATCTAAATGCTGATCGTTCACATACATATCTAAATGCTGATCGACGAACATAAACCTGAGATGGAACTACAGCTTACGTGCTCACTAAAACAAATACACTGGTTATCATAAATTAAGGAAAAATCACAAAAACAGGAATTGAACCGAAGTTGGGTTTAGTAAAATCTTCAATAGGATCAAATATTAGTACGAACTTCTTATGTATCTGGAAATATATTAAAATTAAATGTCAGACATACATATCTAAATTCTGATCGTTCACATACATATCTAAATGATGTATGTGATTACTGAAAAGGTATGATTAAATGATGTATGTGATTAATTGATGTATGTGATTAAATGATGTAAACGATTACTGAAAAGGTTTACATGTAGAATTTTATGAAACTTACCTACAATATACAACACATAGTAAGGTATCAAATAACGTAAAAATAAATTACCAGACAATTATGGTAGTATAGAAATTAGCACATGTATAAAATGAACAAATCGAAGGTGTCGGTTTTCTATAGGAAACGTACCTTCAATGTGGAATATGGTCGCCTCTAGAAGCAATACAGCACAAAGCGCGGCAAGGGTCTGAGGGGGCGGATTGAGAACAGTTAGGCTTCTCTCTAAATCATTTCAAACGTGCTCGATAGGAGTCAAGTCCGGGGATCGAGCTGGCCACTCCATGCGCATAATTGTTTCCTGTTGAAGATAATCATCTACGATGCGAGCCCTGTGTGGTCTTGAGTTATCGTCCTCTAACAGAAAAGCATCACCTATTGCCCCTGCACATGGGCGCACATAAGCATCAAGGATGTCATCTCTATAAACCGCAGCATTCACGGTTTCCGTTGGGAAGACATGGAGGTCTGTGCGTCCACTCAAAGAGATGCCACCCCAAACACAGACACTGCCTCTTTCGTATGCATCTCTTTCACGGATGTTGTACGGATGATAACGGGTTCCAGGTTCTCTCCATACCAAATAACGCCTACTATCGCCTTCTAGACTAAACCTAGACTTATCCGTAAAGAGAACAGCCCCCCACTGATCAGGCGTCCATTAGACTTGTTGTCGTGCCTCCTGCAAACGGTCCCTCCTATGGCGTGACGTGAGCGGCACGCAAATTGCTGGTCGCATCGCATACAGACCCCTTCCTGAAGCCTTCTACGCACAGTTGGCGTTGACACCAACCTTCCGGTGGCTGCAGCAAGGGAGGATCTAAGAAGAGTCAGAGTATCGGTTCTATTCCTGCGTGCACATAATGTCAAATATCGGTCATCGGCGCTCGTCGTAGCAGCTGTCCGTCCTTGGCTCCTAGATTCTAATGCTCCTAGATGACGAATCTGTGGTTTGAAATCGCCTCCAAAGTCTATGGACCACAGAAGGATTCACATTCAGCCATTTGGCCACTTCTGTTTGACTTTATCCTGCGTCTAGTCTCCCAATGGCTCTCCATCGTAGTTCTGCAGGCAAATGATGCCTGGAGGTCATTGTTACGAATTGGTCCATCTCAGATTTCTGATGTCACTATCACAATGAAATATGTGGGCTTGCTCTCAAACATGGACTTTTATTCTTCTCGCAGATGACGTATTCCGAGTGCAGTGCCACTAATTTACATATTGCAGTTTTATTCAACTATTCTTACTTGGCAACATATTCAAATTTTACACGGTTTGGCTTATTTTGGGGGGAGTTATCCCTATTTTTGTGATTTTTCCTCAATTTATGATAACCAGTGTATGTCGATACAACCTTCCAAGCGCCTGGAAGATATCCTTCATGTGTGTTCCAACAAAAATTCCCTAAAGGAATAAACTGATGTTGGCTTTTCTCGCGACGGGGAGAAAATACAGTTATAAGAGAACAATGATGTGGTAAGATGTATAGATCCAGCACTGTGCCGCGTATGATATTTCATATTTGTTTCAATCATATTGTTTATTGCTTTCAATAAATAATCAAAAGACAGCTATCGTAAATTAAATAACTCAACACTTCAAAACGAAGACACCACAATGTGTAAAGGTATACTGCGCAGAAAAAAAAAATGGTATAGTTCTGTTTTATACCTTCCGTTCTGCTGGGCCGATTGAGGAAATTCAAATTGCGCTTTTCATGTCTCGAGCGGAAAAAAACCATCGTTTATTATTTCAAATAATTTTAACAAAGTGCGTAACCCATATTTGGCGTTATTATCGCTTATAACGAATATACCAAATTTCAAAATGCGCCAATATGTAAATTCACGTATATCTTAAGAAAGTTTGAATAAAAAACTCTAATTTTTTGCAGGTATACTTAGAAATACATCTACTTTAAGATGATGGTAAAAATTTTATAGGTTATAATTCAAAATGTTCTTCGAAAAATTTATAAAAATTATTTAAAAATTCAAATTTTAAAAATAAATTACAAAACAAAATGGGTGAATTTTATTTGGAATGAACCTAAATTTCGAATTCTTGATGAAGGAATCAAGTAAGTTTAATAAAAAAAAGAAAGATTAATAAATATATATCAAATTCAATTAACATTGAGGAGGTAAAAGTTTTTAAAAACTACTCATGCGATTTTTACAAAACTTGACAGTGGGGCATAATGTGAGTCGTAGAATCGAAATGTGGAAAAAAATTGGCATGTCATTTCAGAAAAACTCCGATTTTGTGTCAAAATACAAATATTAGAAAAATGCTATATATAAATCGAATACATATCCTAAGTCGCGCTTTCGAGACATGAAAAGAGCAAGTTGAATTTCGTCAATCGGTCCAGTAGAACGGGAGAGTAGAACTGCCCCCCCCTTTTTTAGCGCATTGTACCTCGAAAGTTGGCTAGGCAAGAGTGTCCGGACTTTGCATATCGCCAATAATACGAGTATCATTTTAGTGCTTTTTGGTGTAATGTATAAGTTCTTGGATAACTGGGTAGATTTAAGGAGCTTTCCCATTTAAATTATTCACATAGTTGATTCTTAGCTTTACTTCATTTCGATTTAAGAGAGGTTAGCTCTGGTACGTTTAGATCTCATTAAGAACCTAAAACTTGCATAAAATGGTAGAGCTACGCTTACTATTTATGACAAGGGTTATGATTTTTGGATGTACATAAAAAAACCATATCTGGTTTTGCTCTAGAAATAAGTGTCAATGATGATGAATGAACAGGTGGCGTAAATTTTATTGTGATATGTCATCAGACATGTGTACTTTTAAATGGTGGCTGTTATATAAGCTTGCATTTACACTCAGCTCTTCAACGTTTCCTTAAAGGGAACACTTGGCAGAATTCTTTTAACGAGTGTTGTAGAAAAGTGTATGAAAATGACTGATGAATCTAATAAGACTTTCGAAGAATGCAAATTGCTAGGTGATCCCACTATGAATCCCGAAGGTAATATTAATGAAAAGTTATTTACCAAGGCGCTATATTTAGCAAATTTTTTATAAAGAAAAAAATGTTCTCTTGAAGTTTTCCCTTCGTTTTAGCAATCTATACACATTAGCTATTTGCCCTTTCTTATTATCTTACCTTAAGTATTTATATATTTCAGGTTATTATGTTTTGAAATTTGGATGCGAAAAAGTTCGGTTAATTATTTTTCCCATAACTATCCCAAATATATATAAATATTTGCAATAAGAGCTAAATGATCTAATATTAAAACTGAGAATTACGGATATTCAAAAGGCATTTTAGATAGTAAAATGAATCCAGAATCTCGAAACATTTTGATCTGTGAAACTGCGTTCAGAATTTATTGGGAATTTTTTTTCCTTATATCACTTTCTTCCTCTTTTTTTACACACTTTATTTTCTTTCATTTTTTTTTCTTCTAAGCATTTATTGAATAAAAATTGTAATAATTTGTGGAATTTACGCTCTTATATACACAAATTTAGATCTGCGGTTAAATGGTTATGCTATGAATATATCAGTGAATAAAATATTCATATTGAATTCAAAGTATTTTTCTGAATATTCTTTTAAAAGAAAAGTGTAAGGCAGAAGATTATATTAATTAAAATCCACTAAACCTGTAGTACATCAGAAGACATCTTTTCCTAGTCCCCAAAATGGAAAGAATAAGATAAAAAAGAATTAATTAATTCCTTAATTTTGAAGATTATTTTAATTTTATAACATTTTTAATTTCTTTACCTACGCTACTTCTTATAAATGGCCTTTTTCATGCAAACTTTCGGAAATTTTTAAACACCTCTAAGAAATTTGCTTTTGTGTTTCGGTAATGTCATCTTTGACAAATAAACGTTTTTGGCAATGGATGATGAACGAAGTCTTTCCTTTATGCCTGGTATTATAAAATTGCTTTGCTGAATACAGTGTTAAGTTAGATACATAAAAATTCATTTACCTAGCATTTTTGCTTAAAATTCCATAATCGGGGTGAGCGCCAAGCTTGGCGAGAGTTTTTTTATTTGGAACGATTTTAATTTGGCTGTGGTTTCCGGCTGTATCTTTTCTTGTGGCAAACCTAGAGCTTTATTTCGGTAACTGTAAGAGCGCGAATTTAGTGTAGCCAGATTTTTTTTAAATTTAATTTTGAAATACTGTGTTTGTTTTTAAAAGTTTTACTGTTTAATATTGTTGTTATATATATGCTTAATATTATATTTATATAAATATTTGCAGAAGGTTAAGCTGTTGTTGGTGGGAGAAAGGTTGGATTTCATATAACATGAAGTTTATAATTTATAAATGTTTTCATTTAATTTTATTAAGTTATTTTTTTTTTTTTAGTTTTGTTTCTTGCATGTTGTAAACGAAAGATGTGGAATATTTAAAGCTTTGAACGAAAGTTGTTTAGTGTGTTGAATTCTACGACGATAGTAACTTGAATATTTTAGTTAGTTTATGATGCTGAATACGCATAATTTGCTATTCTGTTTACGTTTAAAACTGACTTCGCAGTGCTCTGATCTGATAAGTGTATGCATTTATTTACTCAATAATTATTTACAAGAAATGTTCATTCTACTATTTTATGATGAATTACGTATATATAGGACTATGTTTTACTCATCTACTATTTTATCATCTCATTTTACTATTCTGTTTACATAAAATAACGGCGTTTCACTACTGCAAAACTTAAAAGTTACTATTCTGTTTATGTTTAAAAATCACATTTTAGTGCTTTCATTTAGTGAGCCTAAAAAATTCGCCAAATTTTGAAGGCCAATATAGTTTGGCGCCAACTTACCCCGCTTATGGAATTTTAGCCGCCTTTTTAGCAGCAACCATTATCATAAGTCTCATAAACAAAATAGGTTTACAGCATACCGTAATAGATCGATTGTCAAATTACTACTACTCTCCTTTGTCTGTAGTAACGACTGCGCTAAAAATACAATCTAAGTGCTATGATAAAATTCTGTAGTAACTTACATATTAAAATCTTCTTTTTATCTTTTTATATATTTTCGTTTCTTAAACAAATATTTCTGATAATTTAATAGTTTGTAATGTTTTAATACTTACCTTTATATCTTTTTATGCTCAATAACAGAATTCAGAGATGAATTTCGAAACTTTCTTGAGCTGAGTTTTGATGCCATTCAAATAGCAAAAGATAATATTTGTGAAATAGCAACAGCAGATATTATTTTCAACTATGAAAAAGGAGAAATAATTATACAATTCTTTTAACTTAAAATCTTTTGATATAATTTAAAAATATCTTAATGTTAATCTTTTCTTCTAGATATTAAAGTGTTGTCTGACACTTTGAAATAGCAATTTGTTATTGCTTTTATTTTAAATAATGCATTTTTTCATCAAATATTCATTTTGATTTGTTAGTACGGTACTTTTCGATGTCAAAAGGAATATTCTCGCTGGTAACTTTTTACGCCTCATTTTCTTATCAGATTGATTGTTTCTTTCAATACTGACATATAATTACATAGAACTTTTATCAAATAGTTCAGTTTTATGTCTAAGGCCATTTTCGGTGATTAAATCAATTAGGATGCATTCACAGCTCTTACCCGAAGCCTAAAATATAGAAAAGGAAAGTCGAGGGTTAAATTCGTCAATTTTAATGAAAATGCATTAGTGAAGTAACGCACTGCAGTTTTACATAATTTTCTGAGTAAGCTATTCATACGCATTGAAATATTTCTTGCATTTAAACTTGTGTTCCAAATTAAGATTTAACTTGAAATTAATGTAGATAATTACTGAGAGCATTAGATTTTTGTAGAGTAGTTTACGTGAGATGAGATCGCTAGGGGTCACGTGATATGAACCAGCGAATTAGGATGTTAAACCATGAAAGCATAGTAAATTCTTAAATTAATGTCTTTTTACAAATTTATTGTCTTCAATTATTTTCTTTTTATAAAGTTTTAAGCGATATAAAAATGTTTATGCCTTCAAAAAAAGAATTCTTAGAACTAAAATTTTTTTAGTATTTTTTATGTGTATACTGTATGTTGTCGCCAATAAAGTCTGCTTGGCGAGATTTGCGCCGGAGAAACGGAAAAGTACCGTTAGTACTAAAGACATACGCAATTGTTTTTATTTACTCAAATGAAATTTCAAATGCGGAAAGCGAAAAAACTGTTAATAATCTTCATTTTTTTTTCTTTTCGTGTCTTAATTTATATATTTTATATACTTTAGAAGACTACCAATAGTTTTTAATCATGATTTTTCATTACGTTGTGGAAACGATAACTAGACAATTCTTTTGGAAATTTGAATCTTATTAGTGTTAGAATATTTCATGATTTCTTCATAATCAATTATAAAACTAAATTCTGTAGCCAGTGTCGTTTTAATGGCATTAAGAGTCCCTGAGCAAAGCCTTTATAGCACTTTATAGTACTCATAGAAATGCAATATAAGTTAGGATGGAGCTTGTGGGGCTACAGCGTAAATGCTCAGCACAAAAAAGCGTTATGACGGCCCAATCTCTTTTGTGCTATTATAATGGCAAAATGAAGGTCTAACCAGTTTTAATCAAAGGAGTTTCCAATCAAAATATTCCAGATGACAAGAGTACATATTTTGTGCACAAAATATGTGCTCTTGTCATCTGGAATAAGCGTGTAAAAGCTATTCAATTCTCGAATATTAAATATAAGTTAGAAAAAAAATCTGACAGTTAAATAGATAATACTATTTCAGCTTTAGAGAATACAATTTCCATTCTTTTGCTACTCTAACTGTTTGTGATTGATTCTCTGTTTTTATAACTTTCCGTTTGTATACTGCAATTACTCATACTCATAATATTAAGGATAAAAACCTAATAAACACAAATAATTATACATAGTTATTATTAATGTGCAATGCATTATGTCATTTAAAAACTTTGTTAACATTTAAAAGTAATTATAAGTGACATTATTTTTGCAAAAAGTAATTATAGCTAACATTTTCCGTATAATTGTACAAAGATTAAATGTCATGTTTATGAAACTTTTTTGAGGGAGAATGAGAGTATATTTATTGGAAAATCAAGCTCTTTCTTGCTAGGCATTAAACATACCTAGCAAAACTTAAAATACCTAATTTAATTAAGATTTCAGTTGAACGTAAGACAAGAACTTGAGGTTCTACGGAGTAATTACAAATTTGAGTAACATCATTAAGAATACACATAAAATACTTAGAAGAGAAAAAGCCAATAATTGAAGAAATAAGCTGTTTTAATGTATTCAAATGTTTTACTGATTACCTCAAGTCAAAAGTTCTGATTTCATGTACAATTATTGCTTGTAAAGAATTTCGTAATATAAATACTGAAATATATAATTTTCTTACACTAAGTTTTTTAATATGAATTGTAGGACACATTTGTTTTACAAATTAATCATGTAACACATATTTTTTATAATCATATGAGTCATTTCTAAAAATAACTTTGTAACATATTTAAATAAAAAGATGTTTCAAATTGATTGATAACTGCTAAACAACCAGCTTCCTGTAGAAAAATGGCGTTTAAAAGTTTAATAATAAACTGCTTTTTATTCATTTGATGTTTCTTAAAACTTGTGATTTATAAACGTCTCATTCATAAAAAATACTCCATAATTCTTCTAACCATATTGAATATGGTTTACAGTGTATAATGTTGCGTGGCCCCAACTTGTCAGCAACAGTAGTAGTGACTGCTATGAACTGTAAATTACACAAACTCGTAAGAAGGGTTTAAATCCCTTTTTATTTCACTTTAGAAATCACAGTTGCGTTCACTTGACGCTCACAAACTACGCCGACCCGGCGATTTAACAAAATAGACAAAAATGCAACTAAAAATAAATGACAGGATGAATAAATAACGAGATCACTACCTACGAGGCTCTATAATCGTAACTTACTTAACCGCGTTCTAAGATACAACTGAGATTCAGCAAACTTACTGATTAAAAAGTTGAAAGATTCAACGAACTGCCGAAATAGGCACACAGGCCGAAACTCGCGGTTCTTAAAATTTCTACCTAGCAACCTTCACGCTCGCGATTCAAGAAGCACACTTACAATCTCGTTTCCCTTCTCAATTTACTTCTGCTAAAATTTGAAACGTTTTTAACTCAATTTACTTCTGCTAAAATTTGAATACTCTGCGCGTTCTACTATGATTTACATACTCTGGCATTGGCAATTCTAGGGAAAAGTAAAGGCTTGACAGGAAAGATAGCTTAAACTTAAAATAAATGTTAGTTAAAATAAATATATACCCTACAAGTGAAGAACAAAATACTTAAGTTATAACTATTGAAACATACTTATAGTCATACAAGAAGTTCACGACCGTGAAGATTTAGAAAAGAAGGGTTTTAAATTTTTTGTTAAAATTCTGTAAATAGATAAACAAAATATGATTTTCTCCTTTCGTATGCAAAAAAGATTTATTTTGTCATATATAAAATGTCAAAATGCTTTTATATGGAATTTAAAACTTATTAGATTGAAGAAAATTTAAAAATTTTCAATAAATGGCACCAGTATTTTTATCTAAATTTAATATTTAAAACCATGTGAATTATTACTTTAGATTCTAATGAATATATTTTCACACAGACTTTTTTTCTGAAAATTTTTGTTTAACATTTATTATTAATTACTATCATATTTTGTACCAAAATATTAATAATGACCAAAATATTAATTACTATTAATATTACCTTGCACTACTAAACTAAATGTCTTCTTTTGTGCAGGTTAAAGCTAGATTTAAAAAATATTTTCTTTAAAATTACCCTGAAGCATATAATTTAAGCCTAGAAATTTGCGAAAGACACTTTTAGTTAGACAAAATACAGTATTTTTCCTAAACTGTCTGAGGTATTCAGATGGAAATGCTGATGAAATAAAATGGTTATGAATATGACATTCCTCTCCTGTACCTGTACTATAGTGATCAACACTTTCAGCTAACATCTGGGAAATTATTTTTTACGTTTATCATTCCTGAATGATTAATGACTCCTACTAAAGGTTTCAGATTTTAAATTACGCCTAAAGGGGCGTTTTTTAAACAATTTGTCTATTACCTTTATTTTTTAAATATCGCGTTCTTCGCACTTAAACCATAAAATTAGGTTCAAGAGCAATTTCGCAAAATAGTTTTAAACTGAGCATATCTTTAGAATTTCCGATACAAAGTCTGGCGCGTTGGAGCTAAGAATGCTTTTTTTTTTCTGTACAACGTTGCCATTATTTGCTTTGAAATCCTAGAGTTTGTTTGTCAAAAATTCGTTAAAGTTTTATAAAATATGAAATCGATAATAAAACATAATCCAAATTTCAAATTTTGGCTTCCACATGCCCATATTCGCAAGAGGATCACGTCATTCAAAATTCGATGGCTCTTTGTATCCTCTGTTTTGTCAGAATGCGAGAAATATACATACATTTATGCATATTTTTCATTATTTAATTTCTTCAAATATAATGCAGGACTCTAACACTTGGTGGCAACAGTTTGAAAATTGAAACGGACAAACCAACGCAAAATCGCAAAACGAAAACAATAGTCCTTCAGGGATAAAGCCCCTTTGGGTTAAAAAAAAAGCTTTTGCATACATTGTGTGCTTATTGGCTTGAAATATCAGATGGATAACTGTATGTTTTTTTTTTTATTTTTATTTATTTTTTTTTGTTTTTGTTTTTGTTTTGAAAAGCAGTGTTGCTTTGGTATTCATGCATTATTATAAACAAGAATTATAAAAATTCTTTGCCATATGTAGGATAAAGTCTTTTGTCTCCATCTGAGATTGTAAAGCAAAGAAACATCGGTTTCTAAATTGTGCGCCATGGTGAAATGATGTACAGTGAATCGCTTATAAGGAGAATGCAAAATATTCAGCACTTTCACATAAATGTTACTTAGTTCATGTGGTTTTATAATTTTTCTATATTAGAAAGATATTATAGAAACAACTGATGTAGAAAAATGTCGGTCAGCGCGTCAATTAATTGGACAATTCTTTCTGCTGTCTCGCATTTTTATTGGTGTCAATGTAAATTTTAAGTAAATATCAATTAAATAATGACATAAAAAACTTTATTGTAGTACGCACAACTTATTCACAAAGGCGAATGCCTGCGTGAATGATTCGCAAATCATTCACGTAGTCAAAGACATCGGTATAAAACATTTAATCCTAAAATATTTATTTTCGCTGGGACAGATCTCTAGATAAATCCAACATTTGTAGGTTCAATTGTCCAATAATGAAACTATGTTTATGTGTTCAAGAAATAATAACTTTAATAAGCTAACTCAGCTAATGCCTAAGAGATGCATCACGGGAATAACAAGCACTTGAAGATTCCTCTGGTTAAAAGAAGTGGCAAGTAGGAAGGAGGAGACTGTTATCTTATGAGGGAGGAGTAGATAAGAGAAATCAGAGAGCAATGTCGTGTCTGCTTACAATGCTGTACCCACATCTTCTACTGACGTCGAAGTAAATTCCTTTCCTTTCTGTTCCAGATCTCACGTCAAATAAACCAGTCTCTTCGAATATACAAATCATTTTCTGTAGACCATTGACACACACTGGATACAGCCACGTCTTATACTCATTAATGTCCGGAACTTCTTCAGAGCACTTGACGCACAGTCACCCGTTGCTGTGAAAAGGCAGAACCTGATCCTTCACTGACAGGTCCACGACGAGTTTCTCAAATGCAAGAATAACAGAAACTGCATATCCTGAGTTTTTATTATAAAGCAATCACGTTTTAAGTAGAGTACAGCGCCATTATTTTTTAAAATTTTAAACTATTTTTCTTCTTTTCGTCTGATAAATTCACTTTCCTTCGCGTGTATTCAGGTCAATTTCACAGTTCTTTTTTACAGCCGTTTGAAAGTGGAAATGAGATTATAATTACCATATATATTCAAAATTTATATAAGTCACTTTCCTGCAGTACAGAATGATCATTCAAATGCATAACAACTAGTTTTAAATTAATTTTCTTATTGTTAAAAGTCCATTAATTTTTTCAGAAATATTTTTGGGACAATTCATATTATTTAAAAATTTTTTTCTCACACAAGAGCTTCAATTGTCTGTTTCGGCGAAACGCGTAATAGTGTTAGCTTGGTTCGACGTTCAACTGAAATTTCCCTTGAAAAGCCAAATTGGAAGTCTAATTGGGCTAATTTACCATTTTCCGCTTTGCAATTTTTATAATTTTTGTAATTTATGTTTTTCATATGTTTTGATTTTGTTTTAACTTGTTCCGTCGTTCAGTCTTTTATATATGTTAACTTTTCACTTATCACATCGATAGGTTTTACTGTATTTTTTTGCTATTCACATGTTTCCAACGATTGATTTTAACAGTTTTATTTTCTGCATTTTATTTCGCGTTTAGGCTTTTTTTAACCCTTCAATGTTATTATTTTTAAAAAATACTGCGTTGAACTATTCCTTGCAGACACAGCTCCTGGTAACTTTTTGGCGAGCTCACTACAATATTTCTTCTTATTATTTCATAATATTTGCAGCATATTGCGCAAAAAAATTTTTAAGACCAAATAGGTCTTACAACACAATACTTATTAGCTTTTCAATTTCAATTTTATTGTCTTATATAGTTATATATTTGATTTTTAGCCCCAAAGGCATTAGTCCAGAAGGGATATTAATTTCGTTTTGGCATTTTGCGTTGAAAATTTTAAATGTCTGTTTCACTTTTCAAATTGTTGCCACGAGCTCACTACAATATTTCTTCTTATTATTTCATAATATTTGCAGCATATTGCGCAAAAAAATTTTTAAGACCAAATAGGTCTTACAACACAATACTTATTAGCTTTTCAATTTGAATTTTATTGTCTTATATAGTTATATATTTGATTTTTAGCCCCAAAGGCATTAGTCCAGAAGGAATATTAATTTCGTTTTGGCATTTTGCGTTGAAAATTTTAAATGTCTGTTTCACTTTCCAAATTGTTGCCGCCAAATATTATTGCTCTGTGTTATATTTAAATAAATTAAATAATGAAGAATCTGCATAAATGTAAATATGTTTCTAACATTGCGATAAAACAACGGTACCTGGAGCCACCAAGTTTTGAATAACATAATCCTCCACCGAATATGGCCATCTGGAAGTCCTAATTTAGAATTTGTTTTATTATCGATTTCACATTTTGTGACACTTAACGAAGTTTTGATTAACAAACTCAGTGATTTCAAAGCGAGCAATGGCAACACTGTTTGGAGGGAAAAAATATTTTTATCTCCAGCGCGTGAGACTGTGTATCCGAAATTCTAAAGATATGCTCATTTTAAAATTAGTTTGCGACATTGCTGTCGAATTGAATTTTATGGTTTAAGTGCAAAAAACATGATATTTAACAAATAATGGAAACACGCAAAATCGTTGAAAAAACGCCCCTATGGGCGTAACGTAAAACCTGAAAGTTTTCAGATTTTTTTAAATTTCAAATTTAATATTTTTTTAAATCAAAACATTTTGCACTGTACTTTGAAGCATTGCATGAATATTTTTATTTGCAAATGAATTAAACTGGATTATTAATTAAGATAAAGTAAATAGCACCATCTTCCTCTTTATCTGGTAGAAATTATAATACTTTTGGTATTAGATACGTCTTTAATGAGCCTTTCCAAATATTAAGGAGCTTTCCCTTTACGGTCCGAACGTTATGAACATACAATGTATATATTCTTCTTATTAAAAATGATTTGTTATTAGTTAATAAATTTTCTTACTAAATGTTTTAACTATTTCAGATACAAATGGAAACAGGCAAGCTTATTTTACTCGCATTTCCAGTTTTGGAAAAATTGAAAAAATGCTATCTTCAAGGCAAAACGTATTTGACGCCACTATTGCTATGACAGTTGCTATGACAGTTGCTTTTTATCGCAGTAGTAACGTCAGTTGCTAAACCAGTTGAAGGCTCATTTGTAGAGCATGATCTGTCAGCTTATGAAAGTTCGATTCTCATCTCACCTGCAGAAGAGCGTACAGAAGAAAAACTAGTAGCTAAAACTGGTGAAATATTTCCTTGGAATGATGTACGCTTACCATCTTTCATACTACCCATACACTATGATTTATTTTTGTTTCCTAACCTTGAAACGTTTGAAAATTTTGGTAGTGTGAATATAACATTTCAAGTCTCAACAGCAACAAATTTTATTGTCTTACATGCGAAGGACCTTAATTTTTCAAGTATCTTAGTAACTGAGGATAATGGAAAAGAAATACCTTTTGTTCAGCATTTGGAATATCCACAACGCGAACAGGTATATATCAGAATTGATGAAAGTTTCGTGCCCAGTGCAGTGTATCGATTATCAATTGATTTTGACAGCTACCTAAAAGAAAATTTGCAAGGATTTTATTTAAGTTCCTATAAGAATGAAGGTGGTGAGAAAAGGTAAGACAGTTTTTTTATAAAATAAGAAATAAAATAAGAAGTAAAATTTACAAAAATGTGTATCATCTACAATTTTATGAATATTTAGAATTCTTGGAAGTTATATAATTTTGATCAGTTTCTCCTGACACACAAAATAAGATTATATATAACAAAATAGAATTATTAAGTAAATGTTCTCGGTACTTATGTATTAACGCACCAATTTGGCGCAATTTGGCGATTTTTTACGGATGAAAGGGTAAAAGTTACTCATCGGGTACAAGTCGTTGGTTTTAGAGCCTTTTTTTAAGAAAAAGTCCCATATTATCGATACCTATCACAAGTCGGAAGCATATCAAAAGAAGGATTATGTGATATATTAAAAATATATCTATTATTATACTATATCTATATTATACTTCTTCAAATCTTTCTGTAATTTTTTTGCGCTATTCTTCTCCCGAAGTACACATCAATCTGTTTCTACTTAAAATTATATCAGAGATTTGTGGAGACTTGGCTTCGGACAACCCCCAGCAACAACGGCTATCGAGGAAAGGCATTTCTTCGTTGTTCGTTTTGAAAATCGTCCGCAAAATTCTGTATTCTTGCAGAAATTTTACCTCAGTTCCTTCCGCTGCTTGCAAATTACACGTTCATATTTTAAAACTAAGTTTAAGGCAAAAAATATCACGATTTGTTTATAAAAACCGTTGGAACTATTAGAAGGTGGGAACTTGGAATACAACAAAAAAGAATGCATACGAAAAAATGGTGGCGTTGCTTTACTAGAGGAACGTTATGAGTATGGTTACCGGCAGAATGGTTATGCGTATGGTTGCCAGAGTTTGGCACATTCTGAAAATTTGATATCCTAGTACCGTTTTCTCACCGCCCAGTCGGTATAGTGGTCAGGGAAGCTGACTGCGATGCCGAAGGGCTTGGGTTCGAATCCCGGAGAAGGCATTGTTGCAACTGTCCGTCCCCTTCATAGGAAAAGCGATGGTGGCCCACCTATTAGGTGCCTCGATAATAAAGAGACCACCACATCCGGCGTTGTAGATTAATGGACTGGGTTACATTTGTAATTGTTCACAATCTGCCATTGGGGGGGGAGTACCGTTTTCTCAAATACATACCAAAGAAAATCTATCTCAAATACAGAGCGAAATGCCTCGTCTAATTCCTTCAAACTAGTTTTCCTTTCTAATAACAATTCATGTAGTTTGCATAATTCAGCTGTATTTCTCTTTTGCTAAACTGTCCTCGACTTTCTTTAACAGTTTAGAAACTATTGTTCTCAATGCGGTTCCCTTCCGTTTTAGTCTAACTAGTTCTGAAAATATTTCGCGTTAATTAGTAAATGTGCCCAAGACTGTAAATTACCAAAATTCAAATAAAATGTTTTTAAATTTAATATTAATCATGCTATTACTTAATTCTTAGGGCATGGTCTGGACACATCCATCCGCATGATTTTCATAATTCTTCCTTTTTTAGAAATCAGTTTTTTCCGACTTAGATGCTTACTGTGTATGAAACAGCGAAGACCAAGGCGGCCTAACAAGGAAAACAAAGCATCAGATGTTTCTTTATCATTTATCATATCGTTTTATATATATATTTATAAAATTGTTCTATTAGAAGGTGGGGCAACCTTCACAGAAATTATTTTGCCTAATGAAACGATACGATATCTCTTTTCGTTCCTACATTATATGCATTTTGCTGGAAAGCAGCGCCATCTATTTTTTCTATTTTCAACAATGGGCAGCAGAATTTAGGATTCGCAAAGATTACCCAAGGAGGCAGAATACTTAGCGCTGCCCTTGGATTAGTTGTACTGTTATAAGTTTATCAAAGAATGTAATCATGGAAAGATTTTTCCTAGGCTTTCACTGGATTTTAGATCTCATTATTTTTGCAATTATTCTCAAGCTGATAAAAAAGAAGGGATTGTTAGTTCTGGTTATAACCTTTAATATTTTCATCACATGTTCATTAACTTATTAAGCAAATGTGCGTTTAGAAGTTTCAGTATTTCGTGTTGTGTATGTATTTGTGTTTTCCTTTTATTTTACGTGCTATACGTTTTTTAGGTATCTTGCCACTACAAATTTTCTGCCAACTGCTGCACGATCAGCTTTTCCTTGCTTCGATGAACCTGCTATGAAGGCTACATTTCAACTTAAAATTGTGCATGATGTACATTACAGTGCTTATTTCAATTCTGAAATTTTACTAATCGCTCCGTATGCTGAAGGGTTATCTATATCATCTTTTCATAAAACTGTTAAAATGAGCACATATTTGGTTGCTTTTCTTGTTTGCGATTTTACAGAACTGGAAATTGCAGACATTAATGGTATTAATGTAAGTATTTGAAAATTTTCTGTTTAAATTGTTTCAGTAAAATTTATTTAATTTCAGTTCATTTGTCTGAATTAGGAAAAAATGTATGATATTTAAAGCGTAAATGAGCATTTTCAAAAGTTTTTTAATATTCTTTTTACATTACTCACAAAACCAAATATTTGACAATTACACTCCAAAAGCATAATATGGATAGCATATCGGACGTTCTTGCGATTTTTTTAATCTTATTTAAATCCCTTTTTTACTTTTGCCCTTAATCCATTTCCTACACCTATTCAGATAATTTTCATGCTGAGTTATTTGAAGAGAGCAAAAAATTTAGTTAATTTTTGGACTGAAACCTCCAGGAAAAGAAATAGCTTAAAATCAGAACTGTGTTTGCAATGAAATGAAATTCTTAGGAAATCAAGGAAACAGAAAAGCAGAAATTAAAAATAAAATTTGGGATTTAATCTTAATCCCGTATCACATATCGAAATGTAATTGGAAACTCTTCGAAACTGGACATGCGTCAAGATACTGACTGGCTTGAGGCTTGCGACGAGCATCTTAACCTAAAATATTTTTACATTACGAGCAGAATGTGTACGTTTCGTTATGCATAGCATTTGAATGGAAGGCACGGAACAGTGTAGTTTACCAGTAGTGACACAGAAAGGTTTTTTATGAGCGATTAGTATGTTAGTATGTGTATGTTCCTCAGACAGCACTGCCGTTTGTTCGAGAGCACTCAGAAGATGGAAATGTGACTAAAGAGTTTGGGATCGAAATGCATCATTTCATGTGCTTTGGTGGTCTGAACTGGGTGACGTTGTTGTTCGATAGGATTTATGATTGTGTTTCGACCTACGCCATGGAGGATAATTGTATATTTCGGCAAGAAAGGCCATCAACAAGCATTGAATAAATTAAGAAATACCATCCATGGGATAGAGAATATCACTATTCACGATAATGGGATAAAGATCATCACTGTTTACAGAGGCCAGATTGTCCCGCAACGTTGGTCTATTTGTTTGGCGATCAGCACTCGGTATCCTTTTAAAATGTCACATGGCAGACATCCTTTACTCTGGCCTTGTTAATACGAGGGCTGGATACAGTTGCCAAGGTTCTCTGTACAGAAGAGACAATAGTAGTTATTATAAGCAATTCTGATAGTATTTTATTTGACAGGAGGTGGAAGTATCCAGTCAGTCTTCAAATTTTTCTTAATGATTGCTTTGGTGACCAAACTTTTCTTATGATTGCGCCGAAACTTTTCTTATGGCGCATGGTATGGGAAAACATCAAGTGCCTACACGTATGAAGCTCCTGTTATTGGATGGAATTACAGTCATTGATGAGAGATATTTTAAAGGCATATTCCTGTCGAGCGCGTCTTTCAGAAGATTTTGATAGTCCTTTGTATATACACAAGTTTTACATTTTGAACGACAAAATTTATTATATACGAGGGTAAGTTGAAAAATAAGTTTCCCCTGTCGACTGTGGTCAGAGTTGTGTATGAAAGTCAAAAAATAGAATGAGACATTAAAGATATGACATACCTTTATTTTTCCACATAGCTACCAAGTACATTGAGACATTTGTCATATCGCTTGATAAGCTTCAAAAAGCCCTCCAGGAAAAAATCATTCATATGGAAGAAGCGTTGAACGGCTTGTTTCACTTCAGTATTGCTTCCAAAGCGCCTTCCCTCGAGATTTTTCTTCAAAGCCGGAAACAGATGGAAGTCGCTTGGTGCGAGATCAGGACTGTATGGCGGATGGTGTAGGCACTCCCAACCAAGAGTTGCAATATGGTTTTGCGTTGCCGTTGCCGAATGTGGTCTGGCATTGTCATCCGACAGCAGAACGCCAGATGTGACAAGGCCAGGCCGCTTTTTCCGAATCGCCTCTTTCAATTTCGACAGGGTGTCACAGTAGCGCGTAGCATTGATGGTTCCAACCTCCAAAACGTCCAGCAACAAAACTCCTTGGGCGTCCCAGGAAACTGTGAGGAGCACTTTACCTGCAGAGGGAGTTGTCTTGAACTTCTTTCGGCAGGTGATGACGGATGTTTCCACTCCATAGATGCGGCCTTCGATTCTGGCGTGAAATGGTGGACCCACTTTTCATCCCCCGTAACAATCCGAAACAGAAAGTCATTGCCATCTTCATGGTAACGCGTGAGATGTTCCAGGTTGATCCCGATGTGTTGTAGCAGATGTTGCGAAGTAGTTAGAACGGAACAAAATTCATCAAATAGAAGGGTCATCGCTTTTTCAATAAATAAATTCAACAAATAAATTCAATTTAATGTGTAATATTTTAGGAAAACGCTTTGAACACTTTAAAAACTCACCAGCAAGTGTCCAGAAGCTCAAAAAATGTGATTACAGAGGAATTGGAGAGGTTAGGTTAGGTTATTGGACTATGGCAAAGCTCGCGAGGATTGTCTGCGTGATGGGAGAGATAGCTTCATATAGAACTTTCTAACAAAAACTGGCTCGTACTTATTTTAAACAAGAGTAAAACCTCTAAAACCAGCCATTCCGATTCTGGAATCCAGGGGTTCAATTCAACCCTGGGAACCAACCAGCCCTGGGATCGAACCCAAGTTGAACTTCCGGTTATTAACGATGAAAAAGCGGAGACAGTACTGTGAGAACGAATTGAAAGTCCCCATGCATGTTATAAATAGTTAATGTTTTCACCTCCAATTCGCTTATTGAGCATGCATAAAATGGTAACCAGTGAAAGAGATCAGCGTGCAAACCCGACTAGCAAAAAGCGGAAACAACCCAAGCAATCTTAGAGCTGATCATAAATATTACAGGAAAAAGTAAGGAATCGTTGACAAGAGCTCTTCCTTTCAGCTTCAAGAATTCTGTTCTTATATACATTGACTAATTTGCATTTTTGTGGGATTTGACGAAAGTAGAAATGGTAATAAATATAGAATTAATAACATAATGGGCTAATAAACACAAAATCTAATAAAGAGACTTCGATATTTTTAAGAAATTGCTCAAGATTTGAAACAAATGTGAAAATAGAACTGGGATTAGAAGTTATAGTTTTTAATTATTTAAAAAACTGATTAACTGAATTTAGACAACTGATAAATAAATCACTTAAAGACAGTTAAAATTTCTAGAAACTGTAAACACAATACAATCAAAACGAATGAATAAAAATTTATTTGATGGTAAAATAGTTTTTCTTTTTAATCTGCAATTTTCTCGATGTCTTATTTTAAAGTAACTATTAATATTATTAATAAGGACGATATATGTTTAATTATTGTAACTAATGCAGAATTATTGTTAATTATCTAATGCGCATCATCAATTCTTAAGTGTGCAGTTTACAGTTTGAATGTTATTAAGCTGATTAAATTATAAAAGTAGAAAATTCCAAACATTTATAAATCATTACTTTTTATAAGCTATTAATTAGAAAGGTTTGCTAATTTATTTGATTATTTTACATTTACTGTTATGAACATATCAGTTTATAATTTCAGATTCGAATGCTAGCTCCAGCTGAACATTCGGGGAAAACTGAATTTGCATTAGAGATAGCTGCTGAGGTTCTTCAGTTTTACAAGAAATTTTTTAATATTAGTTACCCTTTGTCTAAATTAGGTAACTTTGTTTTATTTTATATACTCCAAAACTTTTACAGAAAAAATATGACGTATTACAGTGGCGCATAAAAGTAAATCGTGACAGCCAACTGTCTTAAAAATCCAAGCAATTACAATTGCAGGTATAAGAAATGTATGTCATGTATCTTTCCTTTAATAGTAAATACTGACAAAAATTCTAATTTAGTTTGACACTGAATTAAAATTATCAGATGTGCATTTTGCCAATCAAACTATAAAGATTTATCCACGCCTTTGAAATTAAAATAAAATTTTAATGGCCTGATAGTTTCAGCAAACACACACGCACGCATGCATATGCCTTCCTGTTAAATAATTTACCACTTTAGATTGATATACAGGGTGTTTCAATACCACGTTTTAGAACTTCTAGCAGGGGTAGGGTGCACCCCAGCGATTCGGAATTATATCGTAATGTAGGCTCGAAAATGCTTTCCTGACGCGTTGGTGTACACAGAAACATCAGAAATTTAAAGAAAAAATCAGCAGTTACCTGATATTTTTATGGAATAGGATTTTCCCGCTTTCAAGGAATGACATCCTACATCTTAAAATTTTACACTATTCTCAACTTTCTTTCTTAGAGGTATTTTAAAATTTAATTCATTTTTTACTTTTTTATATGTTTAGTTTTGTGTTAAATATTGTATGTATATGTGTTGGATTCAATCAATTCCAAGAACTTTGCAAACCTAAGCAATCATTTGGAATCCGGGAACGGATTTATTCATTTTACACTAATTTTATGGCGAAAATTTAAAGCACTTAAGGGGTTATTTGAAGTATTTAAATGCTTAAACACCCCTCATTGTTGCTAAATGTACTCCCCTTAAAACACTAAAACACATCTAAATATTGTCTTAAAGCTGTAATATGAATTATCGCTTGTAGTCTAAACTAGCTGTAAAAATGCAAACACACAAGCAAGCCGAACTTTACATTAGCTTATATCTTGTCAGTTCTAAACTGAAGTATAACAGAAGAAAATAAGATTCCTTGATTTCTCAGCAAATAGTAGGAACTTGCAAATCAGTTAGATGCGTATGTATGTAACTCAAAGCTACAAGATCCTTAAGTGAAGAAACTTAATCTAAGTCAAGACTAACTTTACAGCCTGGACCTGATGTCTGACAAAACATTTCTTTCGAGTAGATGCTTTTTCGTGTAAGGCAAAGCGGCAGCTGATACTCATCCAAACGTCTTTTTCCTGCAAATCATGGGTTTGTAACGACATTATTTCAATTTATAATATGCTTGCCAAACAAATCTGCATAAAGAATGGGGTACATGAGCGGGTAAATAACAACATGAAGAATAAAAAAATGTAAAAATAAACATTTAACAATTAGTTAAACTCAAATGAAATATTACTACATCGAAACGAAAATGTGGAAAGATCATTCAAAACATGCTTTAAAATTTAGCATTTTCCTGAGAACAAAACTGCTATAGTCGCTATATAAAGTATGCATTAGTTATGGCTCTTATATTATGAATGTAAAGTATAATGAGAAAATGGTACTCGATCGTTCTTTCTCTAGAACATTTTCCTGAACTATAGTTTCATTAGACATTAGAAATCCCTGAAGAGTTTCATGACTAGAAGTTACATTCACTAATAATATCTAGGTGCGCAAAAGACCATAATCAGAGCATTTTCAATAATTCTTTGAATAGTCCTTCAGTGTTCATAGGCGGGAAATTTCAAAACTGCAGAAATTTTGGATGTGAATTTAAAACAAAGATTAAAATTTGATTTTTTATTTAAATTAAGAGCGACTATGAATTTTTAACTTTATTTTGTAACCTCCGCCCCAAAACAAAAGCGTAATATTTGTATTCTTTCCAATAGTAGGCAGTTTCAATGTTTCAATTTCTGGTTAAACGTAGTGGCATTTCCGTCATCCGAACAATTATTTCGCTGTTTGATGATAACATTTATATTTCAAACCTTTGTACGAAACCTACTATTCAATAAATATCGCAAAGGAAGCTACTTTATCAATCTTTTAAAATAATCAATTGTCCCATTTTTAGAAAAGCAAAAGATATGATATAGAACATGCTATGATTTACAGATTTCCACAAGTTTTCTTTTATCTCTCTTCCATGGCAGAAAAAAGTCTATGACAATGATTTTAAGCTATCTAAACGATTTATAAGCATAACATAGAAACATCCTCTCAGTCATGAATTAACAGGAATTATAAATGTGAAAGAAATAATTTAATGATTTAGATATTTGCTGAAACACGAATTACCTTTTCTTAACAATATTTCTAATGCTCATCTCCTCAGAGTTTAATTTTTATCATTTATTTTTGGAGTTCCCTTAAAGTGCCTGGTTTGTAATCATTTTAAATCAAGAAATTAAGAAAACTAACAAGAAGAATTAAAATCATATTTTAAATCGTGTTTAAATTTGGTCTTTTTAAATTCCCTTTGTTCAAGTTTTCTGTTATCATCATAAAATGCATTAGGTAGTGAAACTTTTCTGAATTACATAATAAAAGTTTAAATATTATGTTCATCTTCTTCGTATTAAGGGCAGCTAATTCGTTGCTAAAACCTTTTTATGTTATAAAAATATACAAGTATTGATAATTAACTGAAGTAAAGGATTTAGAAATTTCGTTTCATTTCTTTTCATTTATTTATTTATAATTTCATCAGCTCAAATTTGCCGGCAATTTAATCAATTGTCTCATAGGTATCTTTATGCTTTTTGATAACACTTTTTTGCTTAAATTTTGAAACAGATATGGCAGCTATTCCTGATCTTACCGATATAGGCGGGGAGAATTGGGGTCTTGTATCGTTTCGTTTAACAGATATTTTGTACAGTTCGTCAGAAACATCAACTTTCAACCAAGAAATTGTGGCTTCTATTGTATCTCACAAATTGGTTAATCAGGTTTGTGATATAATTTTTGTTTAATAAAATAAACAGTGTCTCATAATATATAAATTTGAAGTGACTCGATTAGCTTTCATGTTCTTAAGTTAACTCTGGTTGAATAACTGAGAGGCAAAATAAATTAGTTAAAATTTAATTGAGTTCTTAAAACATTCTATAGATTATTGACCTCAGTTAAAATTTTAATTTGCTAATAAATTATAAATTTGGAGGAAGAAGCATATAAATGTATATCTGTCATATGTCGTGAATAGCTTGTTGGTACTAAAAAAGAGACAACTGTATTCATACTTACTGAAAAACTGTCAAATAGTGGCAAAGGAGAAATTCTACATGCCACAATTATGTGCCTTCTAACTAGAAAAGAATTCTACCAAAGCAAGGAAAGCTATTATAGCAGTGAAATAAGCACTCTAAAAGTTGTTATGAAGTTAAATTAATTAAATTAGGGTTAATGTTTTTTTTTTTTTATTTTATTTTATTTTATTTAAACATTCTTTTCAGATCTTGAAATCATACATTGGGAAAAGGATCTCTTTTGATTCCTTAAAAATTTCTGTTGTTCATTTCCTATGGAAAATGGCTAAAATAAAATGAAAAATTGGAACTGCATGATCAAATCGTATAGCAATTGTCTAAATAAAACAGAATTTTTACTCCTTATATTATACAACCTCTTTATATATATTAATGTAAACATGTACAGTATGTGAGTTTTAATCGGAAATCTTTAATAATTTTTTCTTATGCCAATCATAAATTTTTCATTGTGTATAAAGATACTAGTTGAATTACGGATACAAAATTTTATGGAATTCAGGTCATATATTACTTGACCATTACAAATATTTTGAAAAGTTAATGAAAATAAGGTCATAGTTAGATTTCTTCAGTGCAAAAGAGTACCATAAAAACCAAATCAAACTTTTTTTAATTTACTGCAATTAATTTTTCATGTTAAGAGCTTTCATTATAACAATGTTTATAAATATTTTGTGAAATGTAGGCTAGCATAAGGATTTTCCGTGCTGAAAAAATGGCACTTTTGCTTACTTGCTTCTTGTTTAATTGAGTTCGGCAAAACACATGATGTATTATTTCTTAAGGGAAGGAAATGTCTTAAAAAGGATGTTACGGTGTTACTTGAACTGGATGTTAGTAAGCTTTAGACCTGATGCGAAATTTAAATAGTCAAAATATTTTCGAGAAAATGTTGCATATAAAAAACGCAAGGAGAAAATGTCAAACTCCATTATAGAACTAGTATGCCTTAAAATGGAGAAATTTCTCACACCCTTTATATTATTTTTTGTCACGATGTTAAACATTACCATGTTTAAAGGTACTGCGAAAGTTTTCCCTTGTCCCTCCTCTTTGTAATGAGGATTTACACTACAATACTTTACCTCCGCATTGTTTTCTTCGCGACGCTTTCTTCTACGGTGCACAGAAGCGTAGCATCTAGAGTACATGGCATATGATAGTATATTTTAACACTCTATTTACATAAATGAATATTTATCCATTTAATGTTTCTTCTTGATAGTCTGAATTGGGAATCCAGGAGCTCGATGATCCTGAAGAAACTGGTGTATATTTTTTAATTATTTCTAATATTACTCATCTAAGACGTAAAACAGTAGTTGCTTTAGAAGATTTGCGGTAATTTATCTTACGAACTTTCCTGATTTTTAGCCCAAAGGAGCTTTTACGCAGAAAGGCTACTAGTCTCAAAACGAGATTTTGCGTTGAATCACTATAAAAGTTTGAATCGCTTTTCAAATTGTTGCCACTAAATATTGTCACCCATTATTATATTTAAAGAAATTAAATGATAAAGAATTTGCATGACTCTATGCACGTTTTTGGCATTGTGAAACATCAACGGTACCTAGAACCATCGAATTTTGAATAACGTAGTTCTCCATCCGAATCTGGATACCTGGAAGACCGAATTCTGAATTTCAAATTTGCTTTATTGTGTATTTCATATTTTGTAAAACGAGTTTTTGTTTAACAAACTTAACGATTTCAAAGCGAGAAATAGCAGCACTGTAATTGTAATACTGTAACGGAAAAAACATTTTTATGTCCAGCGCGCTAGTCTGTCTATCGGAAATTCTATAGATATGCTGTTTTTAAATATTTGTATCCCAAAAGGAACATTATCCCAAATGCTCTCAAAATGTGTATGTGTATTTAAATGAAAAAATCTGATGTGTACACCGCGTGACTTCCTTGTACGGAATATTAAATTATACGCATTTTTCCTACATTTCATTTAAACTCATTTCATCGAATTTCATTAGAGATATATTTCTCATTCAATCAATTCAGTTCTACCTTCGCGGCAAGGCAAAAATACATAAAATGTCTTCATTAAAAATCTAAAGATATAGAAAAACATAAGAAAACAAATACAGTTAACAAAATTAAAAAACAATTTTTACAGTTTCTACACAGAAACAAGCAATTCGGCTGGCAGGCAAAAAGGCTTTTTTTTTTTTTTCGGTGCATAAAACTAAAAGTTTCCTTTTAGTCCCACGCTGAAGGGGCAGATACTTCTTACCTGCACGAACAAATGGCTTATGTTATCATGTTTTTCTCCAAGAGGTGCTACCGAAATTGTTGCAAGATGTTTCGGCTCTCGTTCGTGCTCGCATGTGGTTTCAGCATGATGGTGCACCAGCCCATAACCACGTGCGGGTCCGCAATTACTTGGTTGGGACATTTCCGGGCCGATGGATAGGCCGTGGTGGATCCGTTCGATGGCCACCCCGTTCGCCCTATATATCCAGCTTGGATTTTTCTTTTTATGGGGCCATCTGAAGAGAATCATTTACGAGACTCCCGTTGATTCACTGAAGGACCTCGTTGCATGACTATCTATTGCGGCTGCAAGCGTGCGCAAAATGCCTGTCGTTTTTCAAAATGTTCGTCAATCCCTTCTGCGACGTTACCAAGCATGTATTACTACGGGTTATCGCAATTTTTGAACATTTATTGTGAATACTGCAATGCTACAAAGAAGCACTTTGCGTTGATTTTGTATATAAATACATTTTCCTCTCGTGTCTTTTTTTTTTTTTTTTTTTCGTTCCCTCCTTAACCCGTCACTTTAGACCCTACATTCCTATAAAAAAATGCATGTTTTAGTACGCTCCACCACCCCTCTATGTTTGTCCCATGATCTATGAAACAGCCTGTATATGGTATATTTATTTATATGTTTTTAATTAGTACATGCGTGCGTATTTAGATTAGATTCAGAAGCGATTTTTTGTGGCGTCTATACGTATGTACAGTTTTATACTTCGTTTGGGCAAAAGGAGTTCTTTATTCTGTTCTTACATACAGATGTCAAGCAAAAAAAATTGTTAAATTGAAAAATCGATAAAATGGTTATTTTCTTGAACATGGTTATTTTCTTGAAAATGTTAAAATGGTTATTTTCTTGAAATCGATAAAATGGTTATTTTCTTGAAATCGATAAAATGGTTATTTTCTTGAAATCGATAAAATGGTTATTTTCTTGAACAATGCTGTTCGGAATTGTTTCGTGATTATGATACGTCCATTACTTCGTACAAGGAAGTAAAAAGCGCCCCTTTAAGCATAATATAAAACATGAAATCTTTCAAAATTTTTTCAGGTCTTTCTTTTTAAACTCTTTGCAGATGGCGTTTCAGGACGTCTCTCTCAAATGATGACAATTGTGTTTCTTTTACTTAATATCTATCTGTTTGTAGAATATACTCCAATTAAGCACGGTGTTAATTATTTCACAACCTGAGTGTTCATATAAGTCATATAACAAAGCATATCAAACTTGGAACTGTTTACTTTCGAAATGTTTAACAAATGTACTAAAAACCTTTAACGCTTTTATATTGTAGAACAAAGAATGTGGTATATATTATGTATTTAAATGAAGAAAGGATACACTTAAATTTGTGATAAAATGTTATTAATATTATTTATCAATATTAATATTATTTATTAATTATTAGTAATTCTATTTAGAAGCCAGCTCTTGGTCCACAAAATTATTGATCTGCTCGACATCTTATCTGAATAATAGATATTTCTTTATTCTGAATTTAATTTCTTAATAATTCATACTTCCCTTTCTAGCTAGATTGTTACTGTTGCTGCTTTCTATATTTACCGCAAGGTTTGAAAACTGTAAAATTTAAAACTGGTTAAAAAACAAGGTGTGCTGTACATGTCAAGTTACCTTAGTATTCATCAAAAATCTTTTAACAAGAATAATAAGAAGTGTTCAATCTACCAAGCCTATATATATTTGTATACATATATATAATAAATCAATAATAAATAATAATAAATCAATTGTTTCGCCTTACGCGTACAAAACCCAAGTTTAATAATTTTCTGTGTATACTTGGTTCTTAAGATTTGGTGATATATTAAAAACTCATGTTTTTATTTCTAGTGGTTTGGTAATCTTGTTACGATGCAGTGGTGGAATGACTTTTGGCTGAATAATATTTTTGCTACTTTTATGGAATATATTGCTTTAGACAACGTCAAATCAGAATGGAAAATGGTAACGAAAAATATGCATATTTTTTCATTTTTATAAATACCAGCTTAATATGTTTTAATTTAATTGCGCTAATCATTATTTGAACAATATGTACCTCATTTCTATAGTTTGTTTCAAGGTTATGCATTCTGAATTTTGTTAAAACGAGCGTCTGAATAATAATACGCTGGTGCGCAAAATTTAAGAACGGGACTATTTTTCGAATGCAATGACGTGCAATACTGTTCTACGTCAACTCGAATCTTGCCATAAAATCTGCAAGATGTGAATACATGAGGCAAGGGAGCAAAACAATCCAAACAAGGAGTCAAATCTATAATCTTGAAAACATGCTCCGAGTACAAATGGAGAGAAGACGGAGACGTCCATGTGCCAGGCGTCTAACAAGAAAAATTCAGTCTGTAGAAGGGGTTGTGATCATTACTGACTGCGATACAGGAATTACAGTGTCTGTCCAGGCTGAGGACAAAGGTGTTAAAAAAACCGTTGAGTCATCATAGCCCATTCCTCTTGCTAATTTCAGCTGCGAAAGCTTTTCTGACAGGTGAAGGAGGACGGGGACGCCTGGCGTATAACATAGGTAAACAGGCAAATGTCCCACGTCCTCCACTACCTCGAAGAAACAACTCACTGGAGCCCCATGAGACTGCACCGGGAGTTTACATGGCCATACAAGGGCTAGATGTGAAGTAGATTTTACATAGGACGTTGTTTATAAAACAAAGTAACTTAAAAAGAATATAAAGGATAGCATTAAAACACTAAAACACACATATAAGCTAAAACACATAGATACACAAAAATAAACATAAAAGCACAGAAACACACTCATAATTACATAACATAAAGACATAAAAAGAAACACGAGAATACATAACATGACACATAGAATACATGCGGAAACACATAGAGCACATAAATGCAAATACTGCACACATAAGAAACATATGAGACATAGTATGGTGTGCGTAAAGCAGAACCGCTATGCGGAAATATGCTCAATACCCATAATACATAATGTACATACTTTCATTAGAGGCGTCTGTTGCATGATTTACATATGTTTCGTTGCACACACTACATTGGTGCATTGTACGAATATTATACATTTCGATCTGGGATAACTACAGTTACATAATTCTGAAAGGATTCATGGTTACATTAGAGACATACAATACATTGGATAAATACACTACATTAGGAACATACATTACTTCATTAGAGACTTGCATTGTATTATTAATATATGTTACGGTGCATACTCTAAAATTGGTATAATGTACGAATATCTCAAATAATTACAGTTATACAAATCTGGAAGGATTAATTACATTAGAGACATACAATACATTGGATAAATACACTACATTAGGAACATACATTACTTCATTAGAGACTTGCATTGTATTATTTACATATGTTACGGTGCATACTCTACATTTGGTACATTGTACAAATATCTCAAATAATTACAGTTATACAAATCTGGAAGGATTCATGGTTACATTAGAGACATACAATACATTGGATACATTAGGAACATACATTACTTCATTAGAGACTTGCATTACATTATTTAAATATGTTGCGGTGCATACACTACATTTGGTACATTGTACGAATTTTGTGCATTTCGATCTTGTACAGTTACAGTTATACAATTCTGGAAATATTCGTGGTTACATTAGAGATATACAGCACATTAAATTAATACACTACATTTAGCAACATACATTACTTTACATGCACTATTTTAGAGGCATTCACTACATATGTCATTTACATTTCGTTGGGAAATTAGATATATACAATACGTTATGATACTAGATATTATACGCTATACGGACATACATATTATTTTGCATAGGTCACTATTGCAATATATATCAGGCATTACTAGTTTATGCTACGATAACACATCATTTCATTGGGTGCCCAGTGCTTTACACAGATAAACATTTCAGTAACATTATTTATGCACGTTGCTGGCCATTGGAAGCAGATGATTACATGAGGCTCGAAATTGAATGTGGCGTTGACAGAATGTGTACATACTGCGAATACCTAATCGTTGAGTGCATTGTCTGCAGTACCATGCTATTGTGGCTGGCAAATGTCTTGCCCTAGGGCGTTGATTTGCTGTACAACGGCGCAGATACTCCTTATAGCTGACGGATGTATGATTATAAAACGATAGTAAAGTGTTCTATCATTCGTTGGATGTGGTAGGTGGTGGTTTGTTGTTAGACCGCAGTCAAATAGGTAGTGCTCGGGAGAACCTAGTATGCCACAGACACAATTGTCAGATGTTGAGATGCCATGGCGCATAAAATAAGATGGAAATGGGCCATGACCCGTTGTGTACTGTGTCAGTGGAGCTATTGTTATAAGACCATCCCTGTCTACTTTTGATAAAAAGTTATACGTCTTTCTCCCTGTGTCGCCACCATTCCATTCTTCTTGCCACTTTTCTTTACAAATATTACGTCGTTATAGATGTTTTCTTGAGGTGTGAGACAGGGGTAGGGGCTCTTATAGTTTGAGCGTGGATCTTGTTGGCAGCCTCATTAGCCTTCCGGTCTGCGACGTCATTCCCTTCGTTGTCGGAATCTCCTTTCACCCATACCTTGTTAAAGCGGGCTTGATCATTATTGCGTAGAAGTTGCTGAATATCTATGATGATGGGTGAAGTGTGGTGATGATCCCTGAGTGCGTGTAGCACTGACATGCTGTCCGTGAAGAAAGTAGCGTTGGTAAGGGAAAAGTTGAGGGCATGTCGTAACGCTTTCAGTATTGCTACTGCCTCTGCTTGGAAGATACTGTTGCTGTCAGTGAGATGTCCTTTCCATTCCTTTACTAGTTTGCCATGTTCGTAATGTTCGTAGTGAGCAAATTCGCAGCCCACTCCCTGATCATGTTTTGATTCATCAGTTAACAGTTGTGTGGTCGCAGGGAAAGTATGGTGTCTGGAGTGCGATTGCTGGTGTTGAATTTTGACATGGATCCCTCTATCTTTGATGGCAAGAGGGATGTGTTGCACACTGTCAGGGAGTTCATAGTCTGTTGTGCTTAACGTAATTCTTGCATATGTGGCTTTCTGTCTGTGATGGATGATTTGTACATAGGTAGCCTCTGCCTTTATGTGTAATGGCAGCAGGCCTGCAAGTATTGTGGCGGCGCTGGACGCTGTTGTGCGATAACCACCGCAGATGTTTAGTGGAAAAGGCCGTTGAGTTGTGGTCAGTAGCTTGGTCTTTCGGCTGCTCATTGGTTGCCCATATAACTGCTGCATAGAGAATTATTCTCTCTGCCACTGTCAGATATAATAGTTTCCTGATATGGGGGTTTTGTCCCCAATTTCTCCCTTGAAATTGCCTAGCTTTCCTTGCGATAGATGATGTTTTTGTACGTATTTCTTGGAGGTGCGGTAGCCAGGTGACTCCTTGTAAGCTTTTCTGACAGCTGGCCCCGTACCAGCATCTAGCTAATTAGAGGATCCCGCACATTTTCTGTGAGATTTAGGCCCGGCGACTGAGGTTCACACATACGTTGTATATCTTAACTATCCAAGAGCTCTGTAACAGCTACTGAAAGATGTGTTATAGTGTTGTTCGGAAGTCCAGACTCACAGAACCTCTAAACAGACGCATATAGACCACGTTTGCATGTAGATCACGTTTGTGCTGCCTCATGGTCACATCAAAACGTGATATCGGACGGTCAGTAGTCTGTTGTGTGCTTTGCGATATCTCTAGTTTATTTGAATTTAATATTTTATACATTTGACTTGTTTTGTAACTTAAGTTATGTCGCCACATGTGATTGGCTGAGTTGTTAGCATAAGGCTTGCCTTTTTCTCTTATTTAGTTTTAATGAAAGAATCTTTTACACACTTCGTAAGTCTGAATTGTTACTTAACGATAATTCGCTTAACATCTATCAAGTGTTTAGGCACGTTGGATGATTACTAAGCACCTTAAACTCTACAGCCTATTCTATTTCTTTTCACACTGTCTGACCATCTGTCTCTTCTCGCCATTATACCTATCCTCCACTTCCGTTGTTGCTAGTGGAAGACCACTGCTTAACTCTCGAGCAGCTGTTCCTGCCATTTGAAATGCTTTCTAGGCTCGTTAAACGATGCTGTGAGCGAATCTGTAATCCTCTTTCACACCTGTCACACTTTGATTCTTCTTCAGCTTTCCAATGGCGCAACCTCGGATAACGTCCTCCATATGATATCTCCCGGATTGCTTTTGGCCATATCCTACAGTAGTAGGCACAGGTTGTCGTTGAAATCACTGTGCACCTCGCAATAGCTTTCATCGAATTCATGAACGTACTCCTCCCTTATACACTTACGAGTCCCCTTATACACCTTAATACACTTACGAGCCATGTGACAAACAGGCACATGCCCTACTGCAACGGTCTTAAGCCAATTTCTTGATTGTTTTTTCGTCCCATTCTCGTGTCTTGTTCCCCCTTTTTGCTATAATGTTTGTACCAAATGTTCATTATGCAAACACATTTCTCGGAGTTTCGAACCGCAGCATTTGAATTAATCATAAGAATTTTTTTTAATTTTACTTATTAATTTTTATTAATATTATTTAAATCCTAATACATGCTCATTCATAACATCATTTTTTTCCATTACAGAGGGATGACCTCAGTGTTATATTTACTCAGCATGCTTTGATGTTAGATAGTTTGTTATCTACTCATCCTGTAGTAACTGAAGCTGTTGATTATTCTGAAATACCCACATCTCTTGACATCATATCTTACAGAAAGGTCTGTATTTGTGTATAGGACATGGATTTAAATAATATTTGAGTATATTCTGCGTGTAGAAATATATAAAGGATTTATAAAAAATATATGCTATGCATCTACCCTAAAGAAACCATTTATGTTAGCAGGCTTAACACACATCAGTTTTAACGCAGAGAATGTGACTTTTAACGCAGAGAATGTTATTTTTCATAAACATTAAATCTGATTTAAACACTTTTACAGTGTACTTCTGCTCATTAAGAAATATGATAATTTAATTTTTAGTTAATTTGCTTTCATCGAAAATAACATTCATTTAATTTAATTTATTTATTTTAGATTCTTATTTATTTTAGGTATTTCATTTATTTTAGGTTCTTAAACACCTGATATTTGTAAATACTTAGATTCTCTGTGATATACTTTTTAGATTAATGCGCTTAGGCAAAAGTTACTGGTAAATATGCTTCATGCAATCAATCATGTTTTAAATTACTTTTATTATAAGCCTTGCGAAGTTCCTTTATGCTAATTAACTATTTATTTTATGTTTTCACTTCTTCTTTTTCGTTTTCCTGCCAGAATGCAAATTTAGATTGCTGTATTTAAGGCGAGGTTTTTAGCTTGTAAGATCGAGCTGTTCTGCCCCGTGGCCACATTACTAGGTTGCTATTTAAGACTTAGTAGGTTGCTATCTCGTCTGAGTTCTCGTCTTTCGCCTTGCATTATAACTGCCCACAGTTGAATTCAACCCTATGAACCAACTTTGCGTTAAGCTGATTGTGTAGCCTTCAGCTACTAGTTTATTTGAATTTAATATTTTATACATTTGACTTGTTTTGTAACTTAAGTTATGTCGCCACATGTGATTGGCTGAGTTGTTAGCATAAGGCTTGCCTTTTTCTCTTATTTAGTTTTAATGAAAGAATCTTTTACACACTTCGTAAGTCTGAATTGTTACTTAACGATAATTCGCTTAACATCTATCAAGTGTTTAGGCACGTTGGATGATTACTAAGCACCTTAAACTCTACAACCTATTCTATTTCTTTTTATCTGAGTACTGAGCATACTTTACAAATACTACACTTTTTTACTACTAGACATTTGCGCGTGTCCATGTCTGATATGTTTCTTTTAATGTCTGTTTTATTTTATACTCATAATCTCTACGCAAAAATGAAAATATTTATTTAAATATTATAGAAAATATTAATAATTCTTCAACTTACATCTTCGTAGAAGTTCACATGATCCTTCGAAATGTTGCAAAAGGTTAACTACTTTTCATTTGCATTTACAAACATTAGTCACACCAACTCTCTAATTTCAAGAGTTTCCAGATAGACAGCTTTCTTAAATTATTTTATTCCTTCTGTTTAACTTTATTTTCTATTTCCTTATTAATTATTTCTCAGAGTAGAAGTCTATATCTTATCTTAGCTATTTGTGTATTATTTTAGTTATCTTAATTTAATTTTATTTTATTGTAACTATACTACTATATCAGCATGTGATTTTATTCACCACGTAACTCTTCTGTAGTGTAATAAAAATGAACTTGCTTTAATGCTTTAATTGAATTATATTTATATGAAAATTTTATAAATATTTACGCACTGATAGTCTTTTAATATATGATATATTTATTTCTTCATACATAAAAAATAAGAACATAAATATTATTATAATGAGCCTTCTAGAAGAATCTCTAGAATATTATTATAATGAGCCTATTTTTATTCTCATACCTTACTGAAGAGCAATTAAAAGGAATTTATTTTGTTAGCATAGGGTCCTGCTGTGATAAACATGTTATCAAACTTCCTTGGCATGGAAACGTTTCAAAAAGGGTTATCAAGTTACTTGAATAAATATAGTTTACAGAACGTTCGTAGTGAAAACTTGTGGAATGAATTTACTGAAGTAAGTGTTTTATTTTTAAATATAAAACATTTAAATAAAAGTTTGATGCATGTTGGTACATTTAAATTCAAGGAGCCATTTGCATAAAATGTTTTTGAAAATTTTCAATTTGTAGACGTAACAAGGAGTTTAATATATGATTATTTAAAATATTAAAGTAGCCTCTATTTTAAATATCTCCTATTAATGTAATTAAACGTTTTTTGAGCTATTTTTCTTATGAGACCTTTTCGCTTCAGATAACAGATTATTATTTGGGTTTTTTGTTAGTTTAAATTGTCATGTAGTTCGTATATAGAAACCATCAACACATCAGTAAAATAATGAGTTCTAAGATAGAACTTATCGGTGAAATGAAAGGTATTTTGGTCGTAACACATATAGGTTTTACATATTTTATCGAAACATTACTTGTTTCTTAATTGAAACTAGTGCTGTCAGAGTTCTTCGAAAGAAAAATCTCATCAAATTAATTTAATCTTCTTGCTATATACTATATATATTATTGGAATAAAAGTACTTACTTTCGGAATTTCTGCTCGTAGACATAGCCTTTCAGCGATAAAAATGTATTAAATGACACAATCCTGTTTCGGCTGTGTTTAGTTTTAAAAAATCAGCTTTATAAATGAAACAAATGGTAAATTTTTATGTGTTCTTCTGGTTCCTGTACACTCTGTAAGTATTATGTTAATTTTATTAACAATTACTTTTTGACCTAAGTTCCTTTTCAATCGATTTTTAACTTCAGCTTACCACTTCCGGGCTGAACAAAAAAAATTCATCATTAGTTTCCTGGCAGTCACAAAAAAATCATTATTAGTTTTAGAATCACGTCTAAATACATATGAGGAACAGCGGTATTTAACCGCTAAGTTCTTCACTGTCTTGGTATTCTGTCTGCACGCGTCCGCCTTTTTATGCTACTCTCTCGTAAGCTATTATCACACTCCGGCCGTACTTTAGGCCCTTTGATAGCTTCGCAGTCTATTAACGTTAGGACCAACTCTTTTAGAATTTTGATAGCTTCGGCTATATCTCTTTAGTTTAGATTAGTTTAGGTTAATTCTTAGTATCTTAAGTTCAAGCCGAAGTGGCGGCTTTATTGTACACTCCAAGACGGAATTTTGTTAAACTTTAGTTGGAATAATAAAGAGCTAGTTTACCATTCTATCTTGTTTTTTCCTGTCACACGAACTCAAACGATTATTTTCTTATCAGTTCTTAAGATTCTTCATTTTCAACGGTAACTTAGAATTGCAAAGTGAGGTACTCTACAACTCATTTAAAAAAAAGAAACAAACAAATGTTTGCTCCCGTGTGACAAAAATTGACCAAGATAATTGATTTCAAAATCTGGAGTAATTGACTCTATTTTCTACTTTACCTGATGAATACGTTTGTATAGACATTAGGTTATTTTGAAGTAAGAGATGTGAAAACTGTGCAATGCCCTCGCCGGGACTCGAACCTGGACCTCTCGAATACGCGCTGAGTGTGCTACAGTTAACCGCAAAGGCATGCAGAAAGAAAGAGAAAATACCTTATATATTTTCCCTTTTAAAGGGCGACTGGGGATTAAGGGGACCCAATCGCCAAGTCCTGGAAGTGAAGAATCATCATCCACCACTTTTTAGTTTGGGCGCCACTGTAGAGTCATTAGGTTTTTTGAAGCAAGAGACATGAAAAATATGCAGTGCCCTAGCCGGGACTCGAACCTCGACCTCTCGAATACTCGCCGAGTGTACTGCCATTACACCACGAATGCATTCAGAAAGGAGAGAGAAAATACTTTATAAGTTAATAAATAAATTAGAAAAATTCGGGATTGTTTTCTCCATTAAATTTCATTCAGTGATATTCTTTTGAGACTTGCTAGCGTGTGACAATCTTTAATTTATAATTTTGTTACAACTGGTAAGCCGAAAGAAATTAATAAGCAATTTATAAGTTTTAAAACTCTAAAATGACATTACTAATATACTTATGAAGTGTTTATTCATGCTATTTTTGTTAGTCACAAAAAAAATCATTATGATGAAAATATATTTTTATTTTTAATTTATCAAAACTACAATAACTGAAGCTGTAATTTCATACTCGTATCATCTTTTATGAATGATCTTGAGAAACTACTGAATAATTCAATTGAATATCAATAATCTGTGTAATTTAAACCATGTGTTATATCCAATCATTACTGTAAAAATGTGTGATATAGTTTTACCTTTTAATCCATTTTGAATTTAAAAATTAATCATAGTTACATAAATTATAAAAAGTATTTATATGTATACGTTTACTATTTCTTTTATTTACTCTAACGTAATCATTATAATAATTTTGTTTTTTCAAATATTAAAAACATTTTGGAATTTAATGTAAAGTTTTCATCAAATTGGCACATTCTTTATTGATGTTAGCACTTTTTTTAATGCATTTACTCTCCTCGTTCACCACAAATGTACAACATGGGGCTTACAAAAGTAAGTTAACTGTAACTTACAAAAGTAGGTCCCATACGAGTATGAAATTACAGCTATGACATTACGCATTAAATATTACGTGCAAAATAAAACGAGCGAAAACAGTGAACAGCAGTCGAGACCACGGGTTCTCAACCGGTGGTGCGCAAGAAAAAAATAGGTGGTACGCAAAGAAGCAAATTATTTTGAACTACTAAATTCAAAAATTAAAACCCCAACATCCTGGTTGAGTTTTTTTCTCTAACACTCGTAAATTTATACTATCTGAGCTTTGTTCAAGAGTGGTGCTGGTAGTAATACTTTGTAGTGGTGTTGTACTAAAGGTTTTCAATTTTTGTTTAGACTGTACGCGTTAGTTAAAATGTTGAGAACCGCTCGTCTAGACTTCACAAAAACAGATAAATTCTCTG
The DNA here is from genome assembly GCF_044657685.1 of Stegodyphus dumicola. Classification (NCBI taxonomy): domain Eukaryota; kingdom Metazoa; phylum Arthropoda; class Arachnida; order Araneae; family Eresidae; genus Stegodyphus; species Stegodyphus dumicola. Next base: position 46,962,085 of record NC_140779.1, read on the forward strand.
TCCAAGTCACCGCGAAGCTTTCCAAATCGTTCTGCAAGCATAATCCAGAGCTATCAAAGGTAGGGCTGGAAAAAGTTAAATGTTTCGTATCTTGAGGTACTTTTTCTGAAATCTCTGATAAATTGTTTGATTTTAGGTTGAAACGAAGCAAGTAACTTGCAAATTTACCTTGACTAGATACAAAATGAGATACTTTAAAACCAATAAAGGGCAAAGACTCGGAATGCTGCCTATGGTAAATAGAAGGAAAGAACTTTTTGATGCCCTCAGCATAACAAGATAAAATATATTCCTCATTTCACTTAGCTAAAGGATGGAAGGACTTCCAGTAACTCTTTGGAATACTAATATTGATATCTATGGGTTAGAACATGTTTAGCTAAGAAATAAGCTCTTTCATTTCCGTGGAACCCATGACGACCACGCACATAAGCAAAACGGATGCAGTTTCCCTTTTTTTATGCGAACTGACGGTTTTAATAAAGATTAGATTACTAATTTGTCGCTGCTGATAATACTGTTCAAAAGGTAAAGCGAACAATGAAAATCAGAACATATAAGGTACCTTGAGGATGCTGTTCCATTATCCATTATCCACTTGATGGCAATGATAAATACCGAAAGGTTTTGTTTGAAAAACTGTACGTTCATTTCGTATACGGTACTTAAAATGATAAACCTCAGACTGATCACCAAACAGAACAAATGCAAGAAAACGTTTCAAAACTGTGTTAGATATACTAAATACATCTTTTTATGAAATGATGCAGACTGTTTATTAAGTAGTATATGAATATATCTCATGTACCAACATGAAAATTAAATAACATATTAATGTCAAAAGTGATAAAAAATTAAATATATGAGAATTAATGTTTTCTGATTAAATTTTCATCTTTAATTTTTAGGTTGACGTATCACACATAAATGTATCACAGGTTATGGATGCATGGATACGACAAAAAGGCTATCCTCTCATTACAGTTACACATGAACATTCTACAGTAAAGATAAAGCAAGAGAGATATCTTCTTAAGGTTCCTGAATCCGATGATGCCTCGTCTTCAGACATATCTCCAGATGGCTACAAGTGGTTTGTTCCTGTTACGTATGTCACTAATCTTTCAAATAGACAGAACACCTACTGGTTAAATACGTCTAATGGTACGATCTGTTATTACCATGTATATGTTAAGTACTTTAAAATGATAAGTACTTTAACCCTTAAGTACCCTTAATTACTTTAAAATGATCAATTTTGATAAATGGTGAAATAATAAATATATAAAAATATTTTATTAAATTTCATTCTTTCAGGATGTTGTAAGACTTGATATAATGAAACTGTATAGAGGAAAGAAAAAACAAAATTAAAAAAAAGAAAGCTGTTGATGTAGCAGAAGAGCAGAATTTTTAAAGCGAATGTATTTATTTATAAAAATGAAGAGAAATTCAGAGTTACATTAGTAAAGGAATTACAGCTAATACACTGGTGTACAAAAATTAAGGACGAGACGGTTTTTTCAATATAACTTTGTACAAAAGCTTTCCAAATCAACACATTTAATACCGTAAGATCCCCAATACGTAAGGACATGAGTAATGTAAGCAACACTTACTAAAAGAGAAATCAGAGGGATAAAAAGAAGCTTTATTGAAAAAGTAGCATGGAGCGCAATGCGACTGAAGGCCGAAACATCCCTGTGATGGGTGTCCAGCAAGAAACATCCGGTCTTTAATAGGGGATATGATCTCCCCTGACTGCTAGGCAGGTTTCACAGCGTCTGCCCATGCTGAGAATGAGGGTGTCAATGAGTTGTTGAGGCCCATTCGTCTTGCAGCGCCAATCGAAGCTCCGGAATCGTTACTGGTGGTAAGGTACGAGCTGCCAAGCGTCTGACTAGAAAATCCCATACATGCTCGATGGGATTGGGATCCGGAGATCGTGCCGGCCAATCCATACGTTCAATATCCTCACTCTCTAAGAGCTGTTCGGCAGCTACTGTGCGATGACATGGTGCATTGTCGTCCATAAAAAGGAACTGCGGACCCATAGCGCCCCTAAAAAGACGCACATATGGAAGAAGAATCTCGTTACAATAACGGGTCCCGTTGACTGAACCTGCGTCGAAGATGTGAAGGTCTGTACGACTACCAAGCATGATGCCTCCCCAAACGAGAACACCGCCACCTCCCTACCTGTCCCTTTCAATGACGTTCGAGGCATGAATGCGGCTTCCCCGCTCTCTCCAGATGAGTATGCGATGAGAATCGCTACTCAGACTGAATCTGCTCTCATCTGTAAAGAGTACTCGTCCCCATTCATTGTCTCTCCAATTTCGGTGTTCCCGGCACCACAGAGAACGCCTTCTCCGATGGGCAGGCGTTAGAGGTACACACCGTACAGGGTGTCGTGCAAACAGACCACCACCGTGCAGTCTTCTGGCCACGGTAAAACGCGATATCGGTCGTCCAGTCGCCTGTGTCGTGCGTCTAGCGATTTCTCCCGCTGTCTGCCGTCTGTTTCTTCTGGCCTGTAAGGCAATATACCGGTCATCTGTGAGTGTGGTTCCTCGTGGACGACCACCACTAAACCCCCGGATAGCTGTTCCTGTAGTTTGAAATTGTCTCCAAAGTCACGAAACGATGCTGTGAGCAATTCCGAACTCTGCAGCCACACTTGTCACACTGCGGCCTTCCTCCAACTTCCCAATGATTCGACCTCGGGTAAAAGCATCCAGATGTCGTTTAACAGATTGATTATTCGCCATTTCTCGCTGAGGCAGCAACTCGGTGTGATTTTAACTGCTATACGGCGTGCAATCTCTTTGCCAGAAATACTGATCTTACATCGACAACATGCTTTATATTATTCAGACACCCCCCATTACGTCTACCTGCATATCTGCTCATGTGCTACCGTACATCACCTTACTTAATCTCCTGATTGGTCTTTCTGTCCGCTCTGCCTCTTCGTTCAGCTGATATGCTAATTTTTCGACTTCGTCCTAAATTTTTGCACACCAGTGTATACTACATAAATTGCCACAATAATTCTTCATATATTAAAATCTGTGAATTTCGAAAAAACGGCAAGAAGAATAAAAAGGTTAAATGTGCTTATTTTATATGCAAAAAGAAAACATAGGCATTAGAAATGGTTTTATGTAGTACCTTTTGCTTTATTAGTGATGTTTACTGTTTAAACCGTACGTTTTAAAATAATGAAGGCTATTTCGAAGCCTATTTCAATTCTAAAATAGTATTTTTATTACCTAGAGATAAAATGCCATTTTTGCAGAAATTAAATCCGAAAACAGTAATAGTTTTATACGAGTATTTTTCTTTGTAGTTGACGTTTACAGTTTAATGCATAGTTTTTAAAATAATAAATGCTTTCTGAAAAACAATAATTTTGACTTAATTTTAAAATATCTTAATTACCCTTAGGTAAAATGTCATTTTTAAGGCAGAATTTGAAAAATTGCTTTTCAAGTAAAATGTTCGCTGCAATAACATATTTGAGAGAAATCAAGTATTACATATCAGAAAATAATGTTTAAACATTTAAATTGAATACAAACACTCACAGACTTATTGCATATTTAAACTGAGCTTTAGATTGACAACATCCTTCAAATATTTAAAAGGCATTTTTATAGAATGACTGTATTTAAACTGTAATTACTGATAATTCATTTCCATTTCCAAATTAAAGATATAATACCATGAAAAACAGAAAACCGTATATGCGCTGCATATTTAGATGGCATTCTTAAATTTGATGAAATTTATAGTAATAAATGTAAACGTTTTTAATTATTCTGTTTATTTATGACACCATTTCTTACTATCTCTGAATTTTTATGCTCTTTAAAAGAACTAATAATTATGAATTAAAAATAACAGTTATGAATTTATTATGTAATAACGAAATATTCCACTGATTCATTCAAAGGGGTTTACATTAATTCTGGCCGAATAAAACTTTCTTACCTCTGCATATTAATTATGGTGTTAACTTATTAAAAATTCATTTTTAATAAGGATTTCTATGGATAAGCGGCAATATGGGACTTATATTTATGCTCAATCTTTCAACACGGTTTGTTTATATTTCTCCATGTAGAAAGAGAATCAAAGAATGTAGAATATCAAAGAAGTGTTTAAACTGATTTTAATATCTTGACTTATTTCCCATTTCCAAGTTTGCTTTGTGAAAGCCAAATAAAATTTTCTACATTTCCAAATAGTTTGTAAAAAATTTTATGTCAAATTTTATTTGTGTCAATAATGAATGCAACATGTGTCAGTAAATTTTGGAATTTTGTTCCAGTTCCATCACTCATTTTAATTCAAAATAATTAAATGTTCTTATATATCTTTCTTATATAACAATATTCTGCCCGAAAAATGAATATCATGTTTTGTACCCGTGGCAAATACATTGTCAATGAACTTTTAAGTAATATGAGGTAATGTTTTTGTGTGACTCCAAATAAAGTATAAATATAAATTTTAACTGTACTTTTTTGATTAAAAATATTTTAGGAGAATTTACTTTACCTGCTGAAGTAGAATGGCTAAAAGTAAATGTGAATCAAACTGGTTTTTATAGGGTTATGTATGATATAGCCTTATGGGAAAAGCTGATCGATGTTCTGCATTCTAATCATAAGGTAAAATATTTTACATTTAAGTATTTGCTTTAATGTTTTAATTACAATTAAAACCATTTAGATTGCTTGTTAAAATTAAAGGATAATTTGGAAGAAACATCTTCATTGCCCATTGGGATAACTATTGATGTTCTGAAAATGAACGCAAATTCGCATAGTATATGCAACTTAGATGACTACTGTGCAATAGATGCATATTGGAATTCGATTGTATAGTGTTATTTAAATATATTGCGGTTTTTGAGACTGATGATATTCATTAAAGAATATACGAATAAAATTTAAAGATGAAATTTAAAGTTCTCAAATTCGATTAATCAACTACATTTGTAACTTGAAAACATAACGTATGTCTATATCTATATCTATCTATCTAACCATACACGTGTGCATATAGTATATGTGTACGATAGAAACAGATACAAATATGCATGTATGTGTACGATAGAAATATATGAAGCAAAAGTCTAACTATAATTTGCAATCGTTCCTTTATTATTTATTTTAATTTGGCTATTTCCCATTTAGCTTCTAAAAATAGCAACTGTTTATAATAAATCTCTCTAAACTGTGTCATATCCAGATTAAGCCATAATGAATCTTGCATAACTCTTCTGAATACGGGATTTACGTAAACGGGTTCAGCGAATTAGATTTCAATCGAACCTGAATCTCGTTTTGGGAACCACAGATTTTTTACTTCTCTCACAGGCTTTATATGAATCAATCATATTTATTATGATCATAATTATTATAATCATAATTATTTTATTTCATCAATTATAATGTTATAAAATGTAAGGAGGCACACATGTGATGAAGAATGGGTACAGGCTAAATCCATTATGGTGTGCGGTTTATTATAAAATTGCGCTTCTCAGGAATTGTTTTGCTCAGAAACATTTTTTTTATTATTTACAAAAATATTTTTGCAACTACGTACTTGTACATTTCTGTATGCCATAATCATCTACAACATTGGCCATGATTCGAAGAATCAGCATCTTCTCATACACACACACATATATATTGTTTATTTTAAAAATGTGGCTTATTCTATCAGTATTTATATTTATATATACAAAGCCCATATTTCAAAATATATTATTTTTTATTTCAGCTAAGATTTGTACTTAACATTTCCTTATTCTTTCAGGTTTTCTCACCTGCTGATCGAGCTAATCTTGTGGACGATGCCGTATCATTTACAAGGTAATTATAGAAACTGAAAAATATTTTTTGTTTAATTTGCGAATTTTTATAAGGTATTTATTCCCACAGCTTCTGAAAATTATAGAACTCAAATGTGAAAACTGCTAGGATTGAAAACATTTTTTAAAAAAAGTGCCAAGTTAACTCGACCGTAGCTAAATTAACACTGTCTGCTATGACGTTTAGAAAAAGTTATGAATGCATTTTTAATAAATTCGGATTTCAAATATTTTACGTGCTATGTTTTTCAGTAAATCCTGGCGTATTCTTTTGAGAGTAAAGAATTTTTAGTGTTGGTATGGAAACAAACAACTTCCACTTTTAAATTATAATTTATCATTACACTACTATAATATTATTTAAAATTTATCGATATGCATTTGTAATTAAGGTGGGAAACAGGATATTGCTTTGGAAAAATTACTTACATATCATTTGCTTAAATCTCCTTTTCATGCGAAATTTGCGGGTTATTTATATAACTGAATTTGAGTATGTTTGAGTAACTGGAAAAGAATTCTATTGATTTTATATCACATTTTACAATGATGTATTATAATAGTTAGCAGCTCTAATTAAATATTTATACAACAAATGCTTGTCCTTTTATTTACTGGGTAACAAATAATAAGTACATATTTTATTTTATCGTCGGCTTAATTCAGTGCTAACGCGTTTTGGATTCATTTTTTTTCTTTCAATCATAAGAGCAAAGATAAATCTCTATAATATGCAAAATGCATCGTTCTACTCATTTTTGAAGAATAGCTGGCATTTAACTAAACTTGCTATCGCAGCCTTTATATTAGTAATGCGAAGAAATCTGAAAGGAAAATTTAAATGTTATGTGTAATTAGAGTTCAGAATTGGTTTTTCAAGTAATCAATTTAAATTTACAATTAATTACAGTTATTATCATAAAGGTAAGCGGAACTTCGTTGCTAGACAACGAAATATTTTGACATTAAAAATCGTAAAATATTTAAATTTGAAAATGGCAAAACATAAACATTTGGGTCTTTCAAAAGATTTTTTTGATTGGAAGTATCTATCTACGCCAACGGCTGCGAAAATAAAGGCCGAGTAAAGAAGAACTTTTGTGGACACGTTGTATTTGTCGAAAGTGTCTGGAAAAGAAATTATCAAAAAGAAAAAAGCCACATATATCCGAGATTAATGTGTTTATTTCATAATGGGTTGCAGAAGCTGAAAGAATTACTTTAAAATTTTCAGTATATTTCTAAGCGACATTTGTAGATCGAATTATGTCTAGGCGACACACTTCCTTATTCCTCACGTTCGAAAGCGTCAATGGTGTGAGCCATTCTATCGTCGTACCGCTTTCGTAATTCGGGCACGCAAATCTGCAAGAACTGTCTATAGACACTCTTTCCCAGGGATAAACAGCAGGGATAAATCTCTTTTAAGTCCTGCTCTTTCCTTCTCAAACCCACACAGAAAGAAATTTACAAGTGGTGAAGTCCGTCAAACGCCACACAAAGAAATCTAAAGAGATCGAGTACCTAAGAACTTAAGCAAGTTATTGTTAACGCTGCAGTGGGATGGAGGAAGAAATGCGTTCCAAGAGAAATTTCTATACATGGGCGTTTTAGATGTTTAAAGGGAACAAATTTTAGCCTCTCTCGATGCGAAAGAGTTAAAGCACTCTAAATTAGGGCCCCGGTGCGTTTCGACTAAAATTAAGGTTTGATTACCGAAACCGGGCTTCAGCGCAATTTCAGCGCTGGCTGGAATACATCCTAATTGATTCGTCGTTTTAAAACTGAGTTTTACACCGTATCGAATATTGTTCCGAAGAAAGTATGCTATCAAAACAGATTCCAGAGCATTTATGCAGCGTTTTAGATATCAATTTCATAGCAGAAAGATTTTTTTTTAATCTTTTAACTTCAATAAATATTCGTTATATGTTGCATACGTTTGAGTATAATATATGTAATGCAGAAGGTCCTGATTTTGGCTATTCTCTTTCGTGAGTATAAGCGCAGACATCATCATTGGTATAACCAAAATTAATCGGAGTTTGACAGTACAGTAAAATTAGTTAATTATTCCTATTACTTTCTCGCTAATTCTTTAAAATTACATTTGAGCACAGTGTGAATGGATCATATGTTAAATAAAAACTTTTGACGAACAATTTTGCTTTCCAGTTAATTGCTCCATAATCCATCGATTAAAAAACATTGCTTAAGATTAAAGAGATCAAATGTCATGTTTCATGTCGACGAATGAGAGATTATTTGCATATTTCCTCATTCTTGGGCATAAACAACAATTTTTAATTTTACATGCTTAGTATGTTGAAAAAATGTAAAAGGACTACCTACAGAAAATAAAATGTTATTCTTGCAGGAAGGCACATTATATCAAAATCTTCTTTTATAAAGTCGTGATAAATTATTCCTTCTATTCGAATGATTTAAACTCAACATCTTACAGTTACAGTTTCTTTCATAATCATTGATATGATACTTCGTCCAATCAAAATATATTTTGAGTGACGGACTTCGACATCTTTTTACACTCTGTCATAAAGCAATGTACCCAGTATTTGGAGAATTTTGTAAAGAAAGTAACCTACTTCTTTATGTTACTCATACAGTTCTATTAACATGAAACAGAGTTTCAGTTTAAAAATTTAAAACAATATGACTTCTTTGAGGAGTTAAAAAATGTATTCGAACATTTCTATAAAATCCTTCCTATAATTTATTTTGATTTCATAACTGCTGTGTTACAACTTTTAATTTCATATTAACTTTTAAAATACTTCTCTCAGTTTGGAACCAATATGAATTTTTAAATGGTGACTTTGAGAAAAACGATAAATTTTCTGTAACTGGAAGGAATGTTTTTAATGTGATAAATAAATAGTTCAAATTATAAAGGGTTACTTTTAAAGTTATATATTTAATAAATACTATCGCTCTGATAAAATGACGTACTTTCTTTATATTATATTTATATTTTTATAAGAGTATTTTCGCTTACTTTGAAATGCATATTTATCATATGATTATTCAAGGTATTCATTGTTATTATCACAAATGTTTTTCATAAGAATAATTTTTCTGATTTTTTATAATTTATTCTTAAGAATCTTAAAATTCAAGTCTTGTCTACTTATTATTTAGAATGGATTTTAAACATTTCTTCCATGAATAATCAAATTACTTTTGAAATATTTTTGCATTTCTTGAATAATTTTCATTTCTGTATTGATAGTTTTCAATAAAAATCGTATTTAAATTTATATTTTAGATCAGGAATTTTGGACACCGAACTTGCTTTTAACTTGACACGTTATTTAGGAAAGGAAATCGAATATGCGCCATGGCGATCAGCCCTTTTTCGTTTTGAACACATAAATCTTATTATGAGAGATTGTCCTCTTTTCCTGCCTTTTTTCCAGGTATATGCATGCATTTCTATTTTCTAGAGATGGGATATTGTATGTATGTGCTTAACGGAATTTTCTCATAAAAAATCAGTTGCTTAATAGGTTTCAAGTGTAATAACTGCAAAACGTCAAGTCCGAGCCACCTTTCAATAATATGAATAAGCTGCCTATAATAAACATATTCAACTAATCTAATATTTACACTTTTACTTATTTGAGCTCATTTATAATTATTTTTTTTTACTTATTTAAAAAATTTTTTAATATTTTTAACACTTTTACTCACATCTTAACACGTTTACAAAGCCATGAGTCACTGCTATTATGCCAGGACATATTTTTTGAAGTCTAGTGTCTATGTTTACTAGAAATACATGTATTGAATTTCCTGAACTAATTTGGAATTTTTTGCAGTAATGAAAATGTTACTATTCATTATTTTTCTGTAACTGCATACACCGTCTCCAGTGCCATCCACAGTTTTTGAAAACGCCACAAAGTGTAATCTTTACAGTTTCAAACAAGGAAGGCTATTAATTAATTCAAAGAAAATTATTTTTATAATGAGAATATTTATTCAACGCAAACCTTAATGTAAATTAACTAGTAATGGCAAAGATCTGAATTCAGTCATATACGAAATAATATGATTAGTAGTTTATAATCAGTTAACAGATATTCAGTATTTTTTTAAGCACTGATTCGGCAAATGCATTACTGAATCAATACCTTTCAAATCTTATTAAGTTTTAATTGATAAAAATAATCGTTTAAAATTGATAAAAAAATAGTAAGGCATAATCAACATTAAACAAAAAAAAAAGGGAAGAATAATGAAAAATGAAGGCATATACTGTAAAATATAATGTACGGTTGTAGGGATATTAGGTTATATTCGAAAGCAGGAGACTTGAAAATCAGCAACGCCTTCGCCGGGACTCGAACCACGGACCTCTGGAATACGCGCCCAGCATGCTGACAACTACACTACGAAGGCATGCTAAGAAGAAGGGAGAAATACCTTACATACTCCCCCCTTTTAAAAGGCGACTGGGGTTTAGGGGACCCAATCGCCAAATCCCGGGTGTGGAGAATCATCATCCACCAACCTTTTAGTTCGGGCGCCACTGTAGAGACATTAGGTTATATTCTGAAACAGGAGTGATGAAAAATGAGCAACACCTTCGTCAGGACTCAAACCACGGATCTCTGGAATACGCACCCAACGTACTGACCACTACACTATGAAGGCATGCTAAGAAGGTGGGAGAAATACCTTATACGGTAAAGCATTAAATTGTAATCTCGAATTTTTATTTTCTTCTTCAATGTTACACGATCTGAATATTATTTTATTCCGAATAATACGGACTTCATTTGAAATAAAACTTGTAACTTAAAAATATAATGTTCCGCAAACCCAATTTCCCGTTTTCTTATTTGGTTATTTTGATTCCAAACGGGCATGCAGATGTTCATTGCACTCCTTGTATGAAAGGAAAAGTAAAGCAACTAAAATGTTGTTTACACAACAGTATTATAGACTCCTCTTCTCCATATATTTAAAAATTTATTAACTGCCGGGTTTTTCTCCCTCGGTTCTATCTCCCTTATTGTATTCACACGACTAGCTGTAGCAAAAAAAAAAAAAAAAAAATGTGGACAAATTTTAACTTCCAAAATTTCACAAATACTTACTCAACATTTACTTTGGGCGTCACTATAACGTCTAAGTAAATACTTCTACTCTACTCATCCTTAGAAGTTACCTCTGTGTGTCAGTAAGTTATCAGCTTAGCTAAATTTTGAGGACACATGATAAACCACAAAATATAAAAGATAACGTAATTTCCACTGGTGAGTTAATTTAAAATAATGTAGCACAGATTTAAAGTTCCAAAACATGAGCTTGCTGAAACTTTACAATATATCAGCTAGCAAAAGTTCTCGAAAATGCAACCTAACTGCATCGAACACACAAAGCTCAACTAATTCACAACACCTACGAAACATTGCCAACGTCAGATTTTTACGTATGTTCTGATCAGCATTTTCCTTTTTGTAAGCAAGCAGCAGCGCTATTAATATGTTACGATTCTTCTGATTTGAACATACGGCACTTGCCATAAAATCTCGATAACCTTCTGGACTGAGCGAAAACTTAACGAAGCGAGGCATACAGAAATATATGTTGGTTTCAGAAAGGTCTGTTATAATTCAAAATTTTGTTAATTTTAATAACACTTTCACAGGCTGCATGTAACAAAAATGCTGAATAATTAAATTTTATATATGAATGTTTGATAATTATCTAGAGAATGGTAAAAATTTATATAAATTTTTAAATATTTATGCTAAAAACGTGCAAGTACAATCTTTTGTGCACGTATATAATGCATACATACTGCATCATAAAATAATTCAGCTTACGATGAGAGAAATTCACTTACTTAAAATTTTACTGAGTTTTCTCTCTGCATCAGCAAGCATGCTTTAATATTTATACACAAAAATCAATAAACAAGACCAGTTGTTAAACTATTTAACGACTATTATATTACTTTGAAGATTTTTCTTACTGGACTTATGTTTGTGGAGAAAATTTCTCACGGGTTGCTAACGTCTAATTTGTACATAAACATGGATAGTGCACGTATATTTGTAAGACATAACTTATAAAAATATTTTAGAATGCAATGAAGTTGCTTCTAGAACACACAGGTGAGAAAACAATATTCTTCTAACTCCATATTTAACTTGTTACAAAACAATACACTTCTACCGCCACACTTAACTTATTGCAAAACAATACTGTTAAACATTTTGTATTTAGATAGCTAATTTTAGCAGAATTATAAATAAAATTACTTTATTTCTCCGTACAATGCAGCGGGAGACTTTTAAAAGAAAGCTATACCGGAAAATTAAAAATACAGGAGCACGTGCATTTAACATTGCATAAATGAATATCTCAGAGGAAAATTCCAGAGTTCTATTATATTTCTTTTGATAAGAATAAATTTTATTAACTTTTTATTGAACTTGCACATTCAATCTATTCAGAACCCGTACGCACGCAAAACATTTTGGTGTCAGGAGTGGGATACAATGCTAGTGAGAACAGCGATGGAAGAACATTTAAGACAGTTGGTGGCAGACTTTCCTGCAATCAAATAAGAAGTAAAACCCGGCAAAGAATCCGTTAAACAACTTATGAAAGACGTTCAAGAAAAGATGGAAGCTCGTCAAGTATCTGTTAAAGTATTGATGAAAGCTAGCCAAAAATCTGTTTAAGAGGAAATGAAGGCTCTTCAAGAAAGATTGAAGCAAGTCAAGAGGAAATGAAAGGAGAAATTACCTGCGTAATAGAAAGAAAATTCTAGACTATGGGGGCCAGAATTAACGCTGTTGAAAATAAAGTTGGACACATTGAAGAAAGAGTTTCTTCTGTAAAAGAAATAGAAGAGAGAGTTTCTGCCGAAGAACAACAAATTGATGATAGGTTTTCTGCGGCTACCAAAGAAGTTGATACTTAAAGAAATTCGTAGCGACGATAGGGAGCAAGAGTGGGGGTTTTTGATTTTTAATGCCTGTTCGTCTCTCTTTGAAGCTATCCATGTATGATGGGTAGACCTCCTGGAAAGCATATAAGACACAATTTTCGATAGTTGTGAATGCGAATGGATGCGATTCGCAAACTAAGGTCTGTCTTCTTGCTGCTTCTCTGAGAGCAGACGCTGAGGATGTTCATCGAATTCTTCCAGAAAATCAGAGACTAGACTTTGATGCCCTATCCGGCATGTTGGAGCTGCGCTCTGGCGAGAAGTGTGTAAAAGATTACAGCAGGCTTCACTCAAAATCTCGTCAACAGAAGCCCACGGAAACACTCCGGGAACTTACCGCGGATGTTGAAAAACTGTCTCATCTCGCCTTTTCGGAATGCCCGACAGAAACAACGGAAATCCTGTTCCTGCAGTACTTCATGGATAGCATCCAGGATTCCAAAAGCTCTGAGAATGGCGGATGTCAAATATTTAATAAGCGCTCTAAGCCATGAAATTCGAGATAGCCTAGAGAGCAATTCCTAGAGATCGCCACCCAATCAGAGCTGCTTAAGTCTAAGAACCAATAGATCAACTGACTGCTTAATCAAAAACTCATTAAAGATTTAAAAATATAAAAAGATAATAAAACAAATTCGAAACTCTAGATTTGGGATTCCAAGTACCCATATTCGGGTGGAAGACTACATTATTCAAAATTTGATGGCTCTAGGTATCGTTGGTGTCTCTCATTGCGAGAAACATGCATACATTAACAGATTCTTCATTCTTTAATCTTGTTAAATATAATACAACACGATAATATTTGCTGACAACAATTTGAAAAGTGCTACAGCCGTTTACAGTGATTTGACGCAAAATGCCATTTCGAGACTAATAGCCCTTCTGAGCTGACCCCCCTTTGGGCTAAAAATTTCAGTTACAACCTATTTGAAAAGGCCATGTATTTGTTATTTCACATCCTTTACCTTAATTTTCTACCGTGTGGTGCTTCCATTTTAAATATGTTATAAATGTTTCAGAATCAACACATTTCAAATTATTTTCTTTTAAAGAAAATTTAAAAACTTCATATTTTGAAGGTGAATTTAGTCGTTGCCTCTGTAATAGAAATTCAGAGAAATATGTCTCTTGTCTTCAGCATTTTTCATCTTATGATGTCAATGTTAAATTCCATGGTAATATTAAGCAAATAAAATTGCAACAGCTATAAGATCACGAAATAGATAGAAATTTATTTCTTGGAACTTTCAATTCATAATAAATCTTCATTTTTAGTCAAAAGCGGCAATTTGTCCAGAAGGACTATTAATTTCGTTTTGTCATTTTGCGTTGAATCACTATGAATGTCGGTTCACTTTTCAAATTGTTTCCACCAAATATTAGAGCCTTGTATTATATTTAAAGAAATTAAATAATGAAGAATCTGCATAAATTTATGAATGTTTCTCGCATTGTGATAAAACAATGGTAGGTAGAGCCATCAAATTTTGAATAATGTAACGTTTCCACCTGAAAACTGATATCTGGAAGCCTAAATTTGATATTTGCAATTTGTTTTGTTATCTTTTTCATATTTTGTAAAACTTTAACGAATTTTTTATTAACAAACACAATGATTTCAAAGCGAGCAACGGCAACATTTTATGGATTGAAAACATTTTTATCTCCAGCGCGCGAGACTGTGTATCAGAAATTGTAAAAATATGCTCATTTTAAAATGATTTTATGATATTGTGTTGAACTGAATTTTATGGTTTAAGTGCGAAGAGCATGATATTTTATAAATGAAGATAACACACAAAACTTTAAAAAAACGCGCCTTTGAGCGTAATGTAAAATCTGAAAGCTTTTTTTGATTTCTCTCTGAGCAGATTTTTTTGATTTCTTTTAGTCGTATAATTATTTTATTAAAAGATCATTAAAATGCCAAAATTAATAAATATACTGCTTTCAGAAATATGTGCGGTATCTGCTAAAACCTGTTATCAGTACCCTAGGCTGGGAAGATACTGGAAGCCACATGCAGAAGTAATTTTTTATTTTTTGCTTTATATTTTTGTGTTTTATTGCCAATTTTTATTGTTTTAACAACGTTGTGATTCCTTTCAGAAAATTGCGTTCTGTTATTTTAGTAGCAGGAGTACTTTACGGTGAGGAACACACTGTTTATAGAGCAAAGGAAATATTTCAAGACTGGATGAAGAATGGTGTAAAGTAACTAAACACTACATTTTATATTTATTAACAATTTTGTGTAAAATTTAATGCTGTGATATATTTTGCAATTTTTAATTGTCATCAAATTGTAAGCTTAAAAAGTACTGAAACTTCAGTGTCCAAAGACGAAAATTAATTAATTATTTTAAATACAGATTAAAATGAACACTTTGTCCTTGTAATTCTAAATGTAACTCATTTAACTTTCCAAAAGTATCCGCTAAATATGCTAAAACAGTCAGACATAATTCACTAAATAAACAATTTTGCAATTCAAATTTTGAATCACAGAGGAAAATTTGAATTTCTGATGGACGTTCAAAAAGACGATTTAAAACACTGCCTCTGGATGACCACCGTACTTAGAAATGTAACAAAAGCGTTTCATGTTCCCTGTCCATCTCTTGGTATAAAATCATAAATATTCTTAAATTTAAAGCTCGGCTTTTAATACAATTAATAATTTTCACAACTTGATTCAAAACGATTAGGTTTTCGGGGATTGTTTTGGCTACTAAAGCTTCAGGATGAACGGAAAATTGAATAAATATAGTTTCAGGTACGACTATTTTTTATTTGAGAAAAAATCTGATGTGTATACCACATGACTTCCTTGTACGGAATATTAAATTATACGTATTTCTTTCTTGAATTTCATTTAAATTGATTGGATTGAATTAACTCTACTTCGTCGACAGCGCATAAACCACAATACAATAAATGCACTCTTTAAAATTCACTATATTTGTTTACTATAACGACACTCTGAATGCACAAAATTTATATCATTTGAAGAATTATCGTTGCCACATGTTCTATTCAAATACTATAATAAAGCTAAAACGATGTATGAAAGAAATTAAGCAAACAAAACAGAAAAGAAAGAGTTTTTCACAGACAATTCAGTATTTCTCATTCAATTAATTCAGTTCTCACTTCGCGACAAGGCAAAAATGCATAAAAACTCAAAATATCTGCATTAAAAATTACGAAGTAAATCTTAAACACTTATTTCCTCGAAAAACTTCCAGAAAGCATTAAGCATGATTTTATTCGCAATAATAAATGAAGGTGTTATTGTGTTGTGAAGCTTAGTCTCTCTAGACTGGCAATAAATCTACAATTCTGCTGTTTCAAATGTAAACAAATATGTCCGCCATGTTATTTAAAACTTAACCGCACTTAAACAGCTTTTAAATTGTTGATAATTGTACAAATATTGCTTCCAGAATTACGAAAGGCATAAAAAGCTTAACCGGAAGATAAAAACAACATAATTCAATCATTTTTAAAGCAAAAAATATACAATTTACAAACATATAAGAGTAAAGAAACTGAGATCACTGAGCCGGGTAACAGAGTGGATATATATATAAATATATTTATATACGTTTGGTGCAGCCGATTGCAACCAAAATACGAGGTGCACATCTACATGTTATAGCAGTCCTATATACAAAATTTTAACGTTCTGAGGCTACTCGTTTTTGAGTTATGCGACATACGTACGTACGTACGTACGTTCTTACATACGTTCGTACAGACGCCACGAATAATTCTCTTCAAAATTCATTTTAAAGCAGTTTTATAATTTCTTTTGAGGAAAATAGTCTTTTATTCTGTCCTTACGTACAGATATCACGCAAAAACATCGTTAAATTGCATTCGATAGCGGTCAAAATGGATATTTTCGTTGAAATATGTTGCCTGAAACTTTTCGCGATTACAATACTTCCTTTTTACTTCGTACAAGGAAGTAAAAACACCGAAATGTTTTCCTGTTAAAGCTGAATACGACAATGCACATATTTCAAGTAATTATCTTTCTCAGACATAAAATTGTCAATCACTCACTGAAAATTTCATTTGCAGTATCATGAAACGATTCACAAAATAAATACTCTTCAGAAATTCATTTACCTTTTTCGAAATGTATGTAAACTCATAATTGAACAAAGTTCGTTAAATCAATTACAATACAAAATACTCAAGTATGCTCTACTTGTTGAATAAGTGTCCCTTTTATGGAGTTTGACATTTCATGAATTCGTCGACTTACTGTATCATCTGATAATGGAATATTATTAAGTTCATTAGCTCCTTTTTTGTTGAATAATGTTAAAACGATATCTCTAGCTGCTCGTAATATAAGGTTTTCTCCAACAGTGTGAGCCTTCCCAGGCTTGGCAATTCTTAGACTTACTAGGGAAGTAGCTTCTAAAGCTTTTTTACTTTCGAGATGTCTTTTAAGAAACTATGGTTTCATACCTTCATTGGATAATTGTTCACCGCAAACAATACATTGAAGCTGAAAATCCATTTTATCTCCATTCCATGTAAACCCAAATGATAAATAACTGTTTATAGAAAATATATCATTATATTTTCTATAAACATTTTGTTTTCAATATTCTTAGTGTAGTAGATTGTCCTGGATCCATCACCTAGTGAATCAACACTTTTTCGCTAAGCCAATCTTAGCCATTTCTTGTTTTTGAAAAGCTAGGTTTGTTTTATTATTTTTTCACAAATATTTAAATGCACAATATATTACGAGTTCCACAAGAACAAACTACGATATTCTCAAATCGTGTGTAAAATTAACAAATACAAAGCAACAAGAAGACAAAATACCTATGGTTAGAAACAGCAAATCGACGTCAAAAATTATTCTAATTGAAAATGGAGCAACATGAGTCCAGAAAATGGGGCGATATAAAGTGTAGACATGTTAATAAATCGATCAAATATAAAAGAATTAATAAAATGTTATTATCTTTTTATAGGAACTTATTTTTATTTCCTATTAAATATAACATCCATTTCTATTACTCCTTTCAAAACATCATTTATGAGAAATTTTGTTATGTCTACGGCTCAAGTATTTGCGAAAGTAAAAACGATTATTTTGCTAAAGTCTATGAGTGGCTATCGACCTTGAACAAAGCTCAGACAGCATACATTTCCGAGTGTTAGGGAAAAACCTTAAACAGAATGTTAGGGTATTCAGTTTTTGTATTTAATAGTTCAAAATACTTTGTTTCTTTGCATGTCATCTATTTTTGTCTTGCTTACCACTGGTTGAGAATTGCTGGTCTAAACGTTTTACTCGTTTATTTGATTATTAAGTTGCAACTCTGTGAAATGTTCACCCATCTTTTGTGGTAATTTCCGCCTTAATTGATCCGTAAAATTTATATTTACGCCGTTGTAATATCTTCCGATGTAGGCGTGAACGCCGCACAGAATTTGAGCGTCATCGTCATCCTACTGGAAAGAATCATAAAATCTGCCATACCACAGTCTAATCTCTGGATAGCAGACCAGACAGTAACTGATGCTATGTTAAATAGATACAGTTTACAAATAATGTTACAATTGTTAACGTTACATGTGTGAGAGTGCAATGTGTCAGCTGCATTAGCACAGTAAACATATTATAAAAACAGATATAAATAGATAAATATATTATGTACGCACATGTATAAAAAATGCACTTAAGGATTTTACACTCATTAGAGCACAGATGTAAAGTTAAGTCAGAGGACGAATACTATGTTCCATGTATGCTTAGGTACACTTATGTGTGTGTTACAGGTCTTAAATACACACACACACACACACATATATATATATATATATATATATATACATGTTGTACATACATATATATATATATATATACACATGTTGTTACTTGCATTTAATTCAATTACTTGCTTTTAATATATTTCTTTTTACAATTGAAATGTTGTTATTCATGATTTAATTCAAGTCCCCGTTAAACATTTTTAACAATTTACATTCAAGTTACTTTAAAACAATTTTCGAAATTGAACTTACTAACTATGGATTCACTCTTTTAAGATAATTCTACTGAAATTAATCTTAGGAGATAATATAATCAATATTTCTTTAGTAAATAAATTATTATATATATACACTCATATACTACACCATTTCGCTTCAGTTTAATCTCTAGTTCTAGATTTTTCAGTGCATAATCAAGCTTTTTCTCTACCTATTTCCCAATTTCATTTTTTCTACCTATTTTGATGCTCTTACTCAATTTTTTCTTCCGCTCCCACTTCTTCGAATTTAATTTTCTCCTTCTCTTACCGGTTAGCAATAATTGCATTAAATAAATTTCTGGTAAACTCTTCACTATGACTTCCCGCTTCAATAGTTACAATCCATAACTAAGAAATGTTTGGATTTGACAAATTATGTATTCATGCAATTAAATCAATCTTACGAGTTTTACCTAACTAATCAAGCCATTACAGAGAAATGGATAAATTTAATAAAAACTATATTCACAATTTGAAGTGCTCGTTTCACAGCTATCATTATTTTTGTCAAGCCTAACTATATAGTGCCAAAGAAATTCTTTATTGCCTGTTTTCCCCTCTCTGTCCCTCTGACAACAATTGCATTTCTGACAACAATTTTAGGGGTTCGACAGCTACTTAAATTATACTACGTCACTGTTGATTACTTTCATATAAGTGCTTAATTTAACACAATTTAACTTTGCACCAGCATACAAGAAAATACAAGCACAACTGATAATTACATATTTAGAATTATAATCCTCTGCGTTGCTGATTTAAAATTAAACAGTATTCACTTTTGTTGGCGGGCGGATATTTGAATGCCTTAAAACGTATTCTTGTGTGTGTAAGCTGCACTCTTGAATTTTACTTATAATTTCGAAAAAACAAATTTTTCGAGAATAAGTTGTAGATAGCCTGTCAAACATCAATGATACTCTTTCCTCTATTTAGAGGATTAAAAATAGCTAAAATGAAAGCGATATTTACCACACACTGAAAGAGCATTTTTATTGCATAAAATACAAAAAGAAACCTGTTTCTGTGTTTAGTACTTCTTATTCACTGTCACTGTCAGTACCACTGTTTGCCATCTGAATATTTATCTTTGGTTCCGGTATCTCACAGCATGTCATCCTCAGAGTCATCTAGAGCACTGAATATTCCTCACTTTAAGAATACTTTAATGACTGTTTCAAATTTGATACTTTTTCCAAAGCTGCTATAATCCTCTGGCACACACACTGCACATTCGGACGTTTGCTTCTCCCTTTATGGCCGCGGTTTTCCGTTCTTATTAATTTTTATAAAGCTCGAATTAAATGTTAAAGGAGCAGTTAACCGTATCATCAAGGAGCGGATGCATGCAATTTAGCCTTTTATAGGAGCCATATCTACCTCCATTTTTAAGTCTGCTTCAATTTCCTTTTTACTCGAACGTGACATGGGGAGCTTATCGAAACTAACATACTCAGCAAATCATTAGATACTCTATACTAAACTGTTTTTAGCCACTCAAAACACTCAATTTTCTCACACGCAGCGCTTTTCCTGGCAGTTACGTACTATCGCTAGAACTGCCAAAGTTAGTCAGCCTTTAGCATCTTGCTAGCCGACTTCAAAATACACTCCGTTAACTACCTTGAGAGAGTTTAACTAGTTTGTTGTGTGTATAGCCTTAGGCTGGGTTACCTAATTGAAATTAACTTCATCCTAAGTTAATCCTTCATTCCGCACAAGTAGTGCCTTCTGTTCGTTTAAAAGTTAAATAAAAAAAGGTTATTTAACCCTTTTTATGACTTGCCGTAACTCGCTCACGACTCGTTTCAGATCAAAGCCATAACTCGCTTCAAGGGTAATCAGGTTTGCAGGACAGGAACACAAGCTTATAGACATAGCAGAACCCTACAAAGCGTAATATAAAAACATAAAACGAAAAAAACAATAAAAAATACGAAAAATGCAAAACGAGTAATTTAACGAGTAATTTTAAAATTAAATTGAATAATTTTATATCAAATTGTAAAACTTTCACTGTGTAAATCTCAGTTACCGTAGAAAGAGAGGAGTCTTAAGAACTAGATAGCGAATAATCTCTTAAGTTCGTGTGACAAGAAACAACAAGATAGAAGGGTAACTAACCCTTTATTATTCCAATAAGATTTAACAAAACTCCGCCTTGGAGTGTACAATCAAAGCCGACACTTGGGTTTGAAGTTAAGAGACTAAGAATTAAACTAAAACTAAGATTAACCTAAGAAATATATCCGAAGCTATCAAGTTTTTAATGCAGTTGGTCCCTTAAACACCAGATAACTGCAAAGCTTATCGGCTTGAGTACGGCCGAGCGTAATAACAGCTTTGAGAGAGAGAGTGGTCAAAAGGCAGACGCGCGTTAAATCAGAAACTCTGATTCTCTCTCCCTAAGACTAAAGAACTTCGCGGTTAAATACCGCTCTTCCTCATTATGTATTCAGACGTGATTCTAAAACTACGTTCTGGCCGGAAGTAGCAAGTTGAAGTTAAGAATTTGACAGGAAAGGAATTTTAACTTAAAATTTAACTGTTAATAAAATTAACATAATTCTTGCAAAATAATAAAACAACTGCATGAATACATCAAGTGCATCCATCACATTAATTAAAGTTAAATTCTTTTCCCAATTTAAATGTGTTATCTTGTTTCTGAAAACTTTACATTTATAAAATTGAAAGTAATAATGATCCAAAAAATAATTATGGGTTATTACCTGTATTAAGATTATGTATTGTAGAGAAAACCGTAAGGAGTCGAGAAAGTAAACCATTTCTTTAAAAAGGGTCAATTAAAAAAAAAAAAAAAAAAAAAATACGAATCCTTGCTCTATAGCTTCATAGCACACACCTTTTTTATCTTTTTGCTTTTCAATCATAAAAATGAATTTTAATGCTTATGAATGGTCCTTTAGTTGTAAGTAATATATAAATCTCAACTTAGCAATGCATAACTTGTATCTAAAATGTTTGACAGTATGTTCATGATTGCTGCAATATCTACTCATGAATTAAGTTCATATGCTCTCATAATATGTTTAAATATTAATTAAAACTTTTCACAGAAATTGTTCTCTTAAAAAGTCTAGATAATTTACAAAAATATTAGACAAAAACATTTCTCGATAGAGTAAAGTTATTTCAGAATTTTTTATGACATTATAATTCTATTGTTTTAAAGCTATTTACCATAGGGTCTTTGATGTTATTTTACTTTTTTTACTTCTGCTAATTTCAATAATTTAAATTGTTAGAGTTCCACTGAATATACGTAGTGCTGTGTATAATGCTGGAGTGAAGTATGGTGGTAAAGAAGAGTGGGAATTCTGCTTAAGAAAATACCAAGAAACACAAGATTCTTCTGAAAAATACCTGCTTTTAGTTGCTTTAGCAAGTACACAGGAGACCTCACGATTATCTCTGTAAGTTAGTGCTTTTCATTTGACATTTTAAATAGCAGTAAATTGAAGGTGGTAATAAATAATACTTTAAATGAAAGTTCTAATGAACGTTCTACATATGGGTTTAACTATTTCTGCGGTTTATTAGACTCTTTCTCTTCAATGTTATATATTAAAATTAGGTGCTTATATTAATTTTCAAAATGATCAAAATTAAGTAATATTAACATAATGTTTATTAAAATTATAAGATTTATGAAATATATAATAAATTTATAAAATATATTATACGTTTTCGGGTGCAGAAATGCACGTAATATCCGTATTTTTTAAATCTTGCCCTCGTGTCTGTTATAAACATGCGAATTAGAATTTTAATTTCTAAAGGACTGCCTAATAGCTGTAATAATGGCGCAATGATCATTTTGGCATTCACTTATGAACTTGTTTTAATGGGAGCACATATTTAAACTATCTTAAATTGGTGAATAAATTCTGTTTTACCGCAATTTGTGTAAATTTACGTAACCTACATATGATCTCATATTATATGAGGTTCACATTTTCCAAAATGTGAATGGGATATAATGTGTAATCAAATGTAAGGTAAATAAAAAATTATTTTCTTTTGTCAACTACATATTCTTTTATTAATCTGCTGGTAATAATCAGCATAGTGTATGCTATTATGTAGTCTTACTACAGCCAGGTATTTTAAAGCGTGCACCTTGCACACAAAAAAAGAGAGTTCTATATCTCTCGTTCTACTGGGCTAATTGACGAAATTTAACTTGCTTTTTCATATCTCGAAAACGCGACTTAAAATATATTTATTAGATTTATTCACAGAATTGTTCTAAAATAGGTATTTTGACCCAAAATAGGACATTTTAAAAATAACATACTGATTTTTTTTTCTATATTTTGATTCTGCGACTCAAATTATGTTCAAGTATTAAGTTTTGCAAAATTTGATGAAAAACTTAACGAGAATTTAAAAATTTGAATAAAAAAAAAATCTAACTATCTGCAGTAATGCCTAGAAACACATTTCGTTAAGGTGATGCTAATATCTTCAAAAATACAAATTTAAAAAATAAATCAGAAAATATCTGTGAATTTTGTTTGTGTTGAACCTAAATTTCGAATTGTGAAAGAAGGAATCAAATAAATTTTATAACAAAAAAGAGATATACCAAATTCTCTTAACATTGAGCTAAAATTTTTAGAGTTATTTTTTTAAAAACTAATTGGCATTTTGGTATACTTTGAGTCGTAAAATTGAAATATAGAATAAATGTGGGTATTTTATTTCATAAAAAGTCCTATTTTGTGTCGAAATACCTATGTTAAAATAATACTATATATAAATCTAATATATATCCTAAGTCGCGCTTCCGAAACATGAAAATCGCAAGTTAAAATTCGTCAATCGGCCCAGTAGACCGGTAGATATAGATATATCCCTTTTCCTTGTAGAAGGTGAATAACCAAAATATGGTTTCATTATAAGACTAATTAAACCCAAATACACACAAATTGCGCAGTGTAAAATAATAAAGAACTAATATATTTATACTAACATGCTTAGTAAGCAAACATTATAGAAGAGGACTGAAATAAATAGAAAACCACATCATTTAAATAGAAAAATAGTTAATTTATGAAAATCACGTCACTTTCATAATTTTTTACATGAGATATTTTTTACATTAGATAAATTATTTAATATTAAACTCAATATACATTCACAGACGCACGCATCTATGAAAATATGAAGTTTTGCATTTACATCACTTATTAGGTTTCCAAATAATTTATGTCAACCAATTAATTCTTTTATATAATAGATATATATTATAAGAACCTCTGGCCTACGAGCGACTGTGTTGTAAGATCGTTCAACTCTGATAATTCAGTTCATATTCAGATTTTTATAACCGGAGTGCTTGCATGAATGTTCTTGTAGTTTTCTACCTGTGTAATGGAAATGCGAGGTAGTTTCCCTTAAAACTTCTTTTACCTAGAAATTCTTCTCCTTAGACAAATATTCGATTCTTCTCCTTAGAAACATTACATTTTGTGTCATAATTTAGATAATCTTTAGGAATATATATATATATAGTATTATCAGCAACTTACTGCCCATCAAATAGAAACATTGATTTTTTTTTTCCTTCTAATGCCACGATGTTCATGCTAATGCCACGATGTGTTCAAATAGGAGTTAGAAAGGTAAAATGAGGAAACAAACTTGGGAGAAGTATCTTCCAAGTTCAGCTGAGAACAAGGGAAAAACTTTCCGTTAAATCTTTACCAGATGGTTAAGAATGCTTCATTATGGAGTAATGCTCTGTTCTAAATATGGATACCAGCAGACTCCAATCCTAAACAGCTTGCTCAAGCCCTCGGAAGTGTGATACGTGACACGCCTTGCTTTCGCTGAGATAACATGGAACTATAGATAATCGGTCGGTAGCACATCGCCGTAGACAAAACTGAAAATTTCCACGTTTCATAGGAAACAGTGGAAATTGGTAGCAATCTTACTGAAATCCTGTTAACGATTATCCCCAATCTCTGTTACTCTAAAATGCATTTTAAAGTCGTATCGATCCTCCAGTTACGTAGAATTGTGGACCTAGACAGAATTAGGGAATTTTAATAACTTGACCATCATCTGTAGCTGTCGTTACCATGTCTGCAAGTAAACCTAGAAGAAGAAAATGTCCTTTAAAGTCTTATTTTATAATAACAGTTTATAGTGTCTACATTGGGCCGACGTTGCTTCTCTTTGATTCCAGATGGTCAGTCAACTAGCTGTTATATAGGCGATTCTTCCCAGACTCACTAGCATTAACTTCGGCCCCAAAGGCACGGACCTAAAAACCACTATAAAACTTAAAGACAACCTCAACAAATTCACTAAAACTGACCACCACTTGTGGTAACTAATAGCACTTAAAAAGGATACAAAACTACAAGACTACAGGCCACATATCATTACTTGTTAACTAATCATTGGCCTTTAAGAGAGGCCTTTACTTGAATATCCTTCTGCTCTATCACTGGACATTGACAATATAAATAAAACAAGTCGCAGATCGAAAGTCTTTTTACCAAGCAGGTGAGGAAGGCACACAGAGAGGGAACTAAAAGAAGTGCAGGGGTGTAAAATCAAATCACACTTGAAAAAACTTACAGAGTCTAGAAGAAATACATGACTGTCATCTATGGGCTTCCTGAGCATAGGATTCATTTAGTTCTACACCAGAAGAATTATGCACAAGTAAATATTTATATGAAGATATATGCATATGATATTACTAAGAGATACTAGTAAAACAATATCACCAACACAAATTATGATAAACTGTTCTTGCCTCCTTATAAGGCTATTCGATAATGTAATCATAATTACTGATTCTATATATGATATCAAAGTCTTGAGTTCTGAATTGTTTAGAAAAATTAGCCACATAAATAAAGATTTCGTGGTCTTTAGGTTTGAATGTTATACAGAACTGCATTTCTTATAAACTAAGGCGCATGACGAACCATTCTAATAGCTTTATTTTGCAGTCTTTACAGCGTAAGTTTGTTAGTATGAGCTGAAGCTGCTCAGATAGGCATAGCATAAACCATGATTGGGTGAATTAATCTTGCGTGCATACATTTCCTTTTATTATATTTACATTTCAAGGAGCATTTCTTATCATTAAAGAGTTGGCACTCATCATGATTTTAAAGGTTTATTCCAGACTTGATGAATACGAAATTTTAAATTTAGGTTTTGCTTAAGGAAAACACCTAAATAATTTACTTTGGTGTTACATGGCGTGACTTGGCCATTTAGGTACAAATCTTCAACTTAAAACACACAGTCGGATTTCTAAGAATAAGAGTATTCTTCTGTAAATTTACCTTTATAGCAAATGAAGGTCAAATGGTAGTCAAATACTAATACAATGATTCTGAAATTTTAGGTGCATTTATTTTGCATAAGGTAGAATGAATGCATAGAACTTCAAACGGAGATCAGTAGCTCATAGAGCATATCGAAACAGACACTCTGGAAAGCAAAGGTGACATAGAAATGACAGTTGTTATTGTTTTCGTGACCCATATTTGATAGAAGAATGACTGCCAGAATCTACTCCAAAGAAAGGTCGGACTTCTATTCTCCCCCCTCCCCCAGTTCTGAGGGAGAGGACCCTGAGGGGTGTTGCGGAGGTCTCCCACGCCTCTATTCTACCACCAAACCACACGAGAGGAATTTCGGCTCGCCGCATATTTAGAGTGCCCCCGTGCTGCACGGACACTATACATTTAAAAACATCCATGTCTTCTCCGAGATCCGAACCTGTGTCCTTTAGTATCGCATAGGCTTCCTTAACCACTATACCGTCTAGGCGACAGGTGTGTTTGGTGTATGTAATTATGGCAAAGCACACGAGGGCTATCTGCCTAAGGGGAGGGTTGCCTTCGTGGAGGACTTTCTAAGGGAAACTGGCTCGTATACACGTTACAAATGGGGAAAACCACGAAAACGCCCATGCAGCCAGCCCGTTCGCGGGATTCGAACCTCGGACCGAACTACCAGTGTTCAGCGACTTTACCGCTCGGCCGCTGGTGGGCCGTCTGGGCGACAGAAAAGACAGTAAAAAATATATATAAATAAATAAACATGTTTCCATATGACCTTGCATGCGCAAAGAAAACGCAAACATAGCGGCCAGTTTTAGTGAGGTAGGTAGATAAACAAGGCCCGTCATAAATTACGCTTGTGGAAATAAGATGGAATGGAAGTATGTGGTTAAGAAGGCAGTCTACTGTATCATGATAGTGTAGACAAGAAAAGATAGCGATAGCTGTCAATATGAAGCAAATAAATAATATTTATGAGATATTCTTTTCGAATGTAACGGTAAGAAATTAGTTAGGACACTTTATGTAGCACTTTTATGAATTTAGCTATCCTTGTACCAAAAGAATTCTATCAAATCATATTAAATATCCCACAACCTTTCCCAAATATGCTTTTGCAGAGTATATTATCACTTTTCCCCGCGTATTTTGGTATCCGTTTTGTTTGTTAGAAATCAGTCTAGACTTCACAAATCAATAAGAAAGTCTTTGGAATCCTGTTTCCTAGCTTGGCTCTGTAATTTCAATGCGATCACCGACCAACAAACTAATTAGACGTATATTTTATGAAGGGTTGGAAAACTTACTGGAATTATAGATAGCTGTGTTCGAAAGATCTCTTGATTAAGAAATAAGCAAGAAGTTTGTTTGGTGTAGTCCCAGTTATAGTAACATGCCTACTACAACAAAATGTCACTACATTTCTTTTAGTATCTTCATGGCCTACATAGATCTGCACATATTGTCAGTCATAGCTAGAATGCATAAACTGATTATAAAAATGCGGTTTGGTAACCAGATTCTCGGTACTGAAAAGCAAACTAATGAACTTAGTTATATGTAGTTAAAAACATTTAAAGAGTGTAAAGAGAGCAGTTACAATATACGTATATTAAAACATGATAATATAAGTGAAAATCCATGATTCATATATGTAAGTCATCCACAATGTTTACTTAACATCAATTTTCTTCTAAATGTTTTTATATTTTAAAGCATCGTACTTGTTCAAAACTAATTTTTCATATTATGTTTTACAGGTACTTAAATTACTGCTTGGACGAGGAGATAATAAGGCCTGAAGACGCGTTAATAGCAATTGTGTATGCTGCTCGTAATTTAATTGGCCCTTCAGTAACGTGGCCATTTGTGCGCTCAAACTGGAACACGCTTTTGCAGATGTATACTAATGTTTTTATTTATATTTTTATTTATTTAAAAATTTATATGTTTGATGATATTCTTGTAACATATCTTAGCTGAAAAAATCACAATACTCTAAAAATATTATTCAATATAATATAATTTCGAATTTTCCCAGTCAATGTTAAACTTATTTTATATTCTGTTTAATATACTATAATAATATTTATGTAAACGTAGATACGTTTAGAAAATGTATCTACGTTTTCTAAACCGTTTTGACACAGCAATATTGTGTTTTTAAATGTTCAGTTATTCTTAATGAAGAATTATTTATTGATTATGTTCAAAATTCTAATGATTTTCAGAAATGAATTCTTATATGTTATAGGATACATATATCAGGCTATTAACATACAATACATTAAATCAGAAGTCAAACAACAAAAATCAGCGTTATGTTTTCAAATTTTCACAGGACTAGTTTCGATGGTTTTACCGAACTGCCATCCTCAGCTCCAAAAGCGCAAATGAACGAGATACGATATAATGATTAGATAAGGAAGCCTGGACAGAAAATAAGCCAGTGGCGCCATCTGTTGATGAAACCAGAACTAAAAATAATTTCTTTAAAGGCCAAAAGCAAAGATGAATTGGAATTAACATAACATTGTTAACTAGAACAGAAAGACATTTTTGAATGTAAAATGCCTCTAGAAAATCCAGGTCTCCAATGGAAGATGTTTTTTGCATAATTTTGGCAGCTGAAAAATTGAAAGTGTGATTTTCGGACCAACAATGTTGGGCAACAGAAGACTTCTGTGTTTCCTTTTTTCTAACATATGGCTCGGAATAGGGTCCTTGAGTATGGAACTAGGAATTTTACTGATGGGAGAATAAACAACACGAAAGTTAAATTTCTGCAAAATATGTGCAACTTTATCGCTAATTGATGGAAAGAAAGGAATGACAACAGAATTTTTATAATCTCCTAAAACAAGAGTGTGCCTTTTAGTGTGTTGAGATGAGAAGTTTTTAACTTCCTAATTAAAAATGTTGGATGAAAAGCCCCTATCAATAGCTATTGTTTTTAAATAATTAAGTTTTTAAATCATCAAGGGCTAGTTTGGAGGAACAAACTTGAAGAGCACGTAAAACATAGGAATAAAATGAAGCTAACTTTTGTTTAGTCGGATGACATGATTTAAAGTGTGGTGGAAGGCAAACCAATGAAGGTTTACGGTAAACCGTAGTACTGAAGTTGGATGTGTTATATGTTACCAGAATGTCGAGAAACGGAAGAGAATTGCAAGTCTCAAGTTCAAAATGGAACTGAATAGCAGGCTCAATGGAATTCATTGTTGAAAGAACTTTATTTAAATCATCTTTATTACCTTCAAACAGGGTAAATGTATCGTCTACGTAGCGGAACCATGCCGGGAAGTTTAAAGTTCCAAACAATTTTGATTCATAATAATGCATGTAGATATCAGCCAGGAGGGGACTGAGGGGGCTTCACATGGCTAATCCCTCAATTTGCTTGTAATATTTATTTTGGAAAACAAAATGTGTTTGTTTCAGAGTTGAGTGAGAGAAATTAGCTCATCAATTTCGATGCAAGACAAATGAAATTCGCGAAGTCTGTCTAGAAGATGTCTAGAAACCAGACTTCTTCTTCTAGCCATTTTCTAGACAGACTTCCCGAATTTCATTTCTCCTGCATCGAAATTGATGAACTAATTTCTGTCACTCAACTCTGTTTCAGTACTACGGTTTACCGTAAACCTTAATCGGTTTGTCTTCCACCACACTTTAAATCATGTCATCGGACTAAACAAAAGTTAGCTTCATTTTATTCCTTTGTTTTCCGTGCTCTTCAAGTTTGCTCCTCCAAACTAGCCCTTGATGAAGAACTTAATTATTTAAAAACAATAGCTATTGATAGTGGCTTTTCATCCAACATTTTTAATTAGGAAGTTAAAAACTTCTCATCTCAACACACTAAAAGGCACACTCTTGTTTTAGGAGATTATAAAAATTCTGTTGTCATTCCTTTCTTTCCATCAATTAGCTATAAAGTTGTACATATTTTGCAGAAATTTAACTTTCGGGTTGTTTATTCAACCATCAATGAAATTCCAAATTCCATGCTCAAGGACCCCATTTCGGATATGAGTTCTTAGGGTATTTATAGGATTCCTCGCCAGTGTGGTTTAATTTACATTGGCCAAACTAAGAAAGCCTTAGAATTTCGCGTCAATAAACATGAGGCATATGTTAGAAAAAATGAAACACAGAAGTCTTCTATTGCCCAACATTGTTGGTCCGAAAATCACACTTTCAATTTTTCAGCTGCAAAATTATGCAAAAAACATCTTCCATTGGAGACCTGGATTTTCTAGAGGCATTTTACATTCAAAAATGTCTTTCTGTTCTAGTTAACAATGTTATGTTAATTCCAATTCATCTTTGCCTTCGGCCTTTAAAGAAATTATGTTTTAATTCTGGTTTCATTAACAGATGGCGCCACTGGCTTATTTTCCGTCCAGGCTTTCTTATCATATCTAATCATTATATCCTTTTTCGTTCATTTGGGCTTTTGCAGCTGAGGATGGTGGTTCGGTAAAACCATCGAAACTTGTCCTGTGAAAATTTGAATATATAACGCTGATTTTTGTTGTTTGACTTCTGATTTAGTATTTGTTCGGCGTGTTGGCGTGTCTTAATTATACAATATATTCTGCATTATTGCCTACAACCTGATACTATCTGTCAGATATTAATATCTCTTACATGTAGAATTCCTCTAAGGTGTTCTGTTGTTCCCTGCGAAGATTCTCTGCATCCCTATCCTTCTAGTGATCCTGGCATTTTAATACATAAACACTGTGCAACAAATAGAAGTGGTGCTAATCCATTGGAGTAATATTCGCTGAAGAGGAGTGTGTTCTGAGCCCCCAGCCTTAAACGTATTGCAAACTCCATCCAACTGATGTATGAGGTCTTGTATTGTCAAGATGTTATGCAATCCATCAACGACTCATCGATGATGAGGGCTTTTCTCTTGCAGCAATGAGAAGACAATCAGCTGTTGCCTGTATATGTCCCCATTCAACATTTGGTGCGTGGTAGCAGCTCCCAATAAATCACGCCTCTAAATTCCAACCCATACTTAACAGAAAATATTGAGGATGTGATTCATGGTTTTACTCTCCAGCTTGAATGTTTATCTGGCTTACAAATGACCCTGTGAATGATTCCCAAATATTTTCACGTCATATAGCACACCTCAGAAACATAAGTATAACATCAGAGCACACTTCACAAGTATAAGTAATGTTAAAATACAATATGAAGAATCATTTCTCTAATAACATGATCATTTTCTCCTATTTCATACTCACTACTTTACAAAGTAATTAAATAAAAGGATTCAATTAATAAAATCTTTCTTTCAAACACTTTGGCATTTTAATACATAAACACTCAAACTTCTAGCCAGACTTTAGTTTCGATAAGTCTATTCATGGAGTTTTAAGCAGGAAGCAAGTTAAACAAATGAAGTAAAATTAATTAGCTCATACATTCTATGTCGTACTAAACGTAGTTTCTATATCGCGGAGCCGCGACAAGGGTGAGGCAAGTGAGGCACTTGCCTCAGGTGAATCACTAGAAGGAGCCCCAAACTGGCTATACGAATTCGAAAATTATTTTAATTATGTTTTTAAATTTCTCAGTTATTATTAGGGGAAATAAGCTTCGTCAAACTTAAATTAATAAAACAATAGGAAGAACTGCAAAAAAACCTGGAAATTAATGCCATGTGCATTTCGATGTTTTTTCTTATTTATCAAAAAAGATTGTTTTAGCATTTTCATTTAACATTATAAAAAAAAAAAAAAAAAAAAAAAAAAAAAATCTGAAATTTTTCAGATTTTAAATTACGTCCAAAGGGGCGTTTTTTTAACGTTTTGAGTATTACCTTTATTTATTAAATATCATGTTCTTTGCACTTAAACCATAAAATTCAGTTCAAGAGCAATATCGCAAAATAATGTTAAATTAAGCATATCTTTAGAATTTCCGATATACACAGTCTCGCGAGCTGGAGATAAAAGTATTTTTTTTTTCTATATAACGTTGCCATTTCTCGCTTTTAAAGCATTGAGTTTGTAAATCAAAAATTCGTTAAAGTTTTACAAAATATAAAATCTATAATAAAACAAATTCCAAATTTGGGATTTCAGATGCCCATATTCGCAGTAGGATTTCGTCATTCAAAATTCGATGGCTCTATGTACCATTGTTTTATCACAATGCGAGAAATAGACAATCATTTATCCAGATTTTTCATTATTTAATTTCTTCAAATATAATGCAGGACTCTAACATTTTGTGGCAACAGTTTGAAAAGTGAACCGACGTTTATGAGTCCGACGCAAAATGCCAAAACGAAAGCAATAGTCCTTCGGAACTGAAATCCCTTTGGACTAATAATTGGCTGTATTATTTTTTGAATTTTTTAAAGCTACGATTAAAAATATTTTAAGAACTATGGTATAATTATGCTATAATAATTATAGTATTTTGATTTAATACATTTACATTTTGTTTAATACAAATATAGCTATTTTGATATATATATACATATATATATATATATATAGAGAGAGAGAGAGAGAGAGAGGGGTGCACATTTATCTTTTTGCCTCAGGTAAAAAAATATCTTGGCACGCTCTGCTATATCGCATCAACTAAATTCGACTGAGTGAAACTGATTAATTTTTTTAACATTTATTTTAAAAATTTATGACATGAAAAAAAATAACATTAATTGTACACTGCACAAAAAAAGGGGGAAGGGACAGTTCTATATCTCCCGTTCTACTGGACTGATTGACAAATTCAAATTGCGTTTTTCATATCTCAAAAATGCGACTTAGGATATATATTAGATTTATATATAGCATCAATCTAATATCGATATTTTGACATAAAATCGGACTTTTTCTGAAATATTATGCCAATGTTTTTCCATATTTCGATTCTACGGCTCAATGTTTCCCAAACTGCCAAGTTGTGTAAAAATCACAAGAGTAGTTTTTAAAATATCAGCTCTCAAAATGTTAGCTCCTCAATGCTCCACATGACTTCCTTGTATGAAATATTAAATTATACACAATTTTCCTGAATTTCATTTAAACATATTGACTTAACGAATTTTTAATTCAATCTACTTCGTCGATAGCCCATAAACCGCAATAGAATAAATGCACTCTTTAAAGTTCACTATATTTATTTATCATAGCGATACTTCGGCGCTAGGTTCGCTTAACAGCATTACATCTCCTTTCATTTGTAACTCAGAGTGCACAAAAATTCAATATTCAATCAAATATCAATTTCTCAAATTCAAAATGTTTTGAATTAATATTCCTTGTATGCTGACATATCCTCCATGCGTCTGCTGATTGCATTACTTGAAAGCAATGTGTTTTCAACTTCCTTTTTCCATCGGTTCCAAGTGTAATTTTAACAGTTTCTTTGCAAGCTATAAAACGGGTCATTCGGCAACTGTGAGGCTTAAGCTTTAGTTATCAATCTCACATTTTGTAATATGCTTTTGTAGGACGTAAATACTGCTGTGATTCATTTCATGCAAAAAGTTTGCATTTCAACTTGTATTTCTAAAATTAGTTAAAATCCTTACGTATGCTTGATAGAAAAGTGTCAGTGTAGTTTATGTTACATCATCGCTTCATTTTGGCAGCGTTTCCAGACATGTGAGACTTTGGGGGCACAAAAGGATTATCAGAGCACGCAAAACTAAGTTTTAGATAATTATCTTTATATAGTCTCTGACTGCGTTGCTCCTTAAACTTTTCCTTTCGTCTGCTTCCTTGAGTTGGGGAGCTTGATTCTCTTCTCATTCTTACAAATATCTCCCTTTTATTGAGGGTAACTGAAAATTAAATTTAACAGAATTAGAACCCTTCAAGAATGAAAATGTAAACAAGCCATTGGTTAGAAAGTTACAAATCATGAAACTGAAAGTGTACAATATAATCGAGGATATCAAGTAGGCAATACATATATTACAATATAATCGAGGATATCAATTGTAACTAGGGCCTTCCAAATACCGAAATACGCAAAATTGTGTTAAAAAATGTCTACTGATGAAATAATACCTATTTTTTACCAAACTTAAGTAACCAAACCAAAGTTTTGCTAAACGTAAACGAAAATTATCCTTTTGTTAGTTTGTATGATCAGCTACATTGCTCAGAAATATCGTTGATTGATTCCGAAGAGGGAAAAAAGAAATTACGAATAAAAAAAATGACTCATTAGTGTATATTTTAACCCACAAAGATGCTTCTTTCTTCAATGACCGTTATATCTTGAGTTAAAATGAATATTATAAATCGGCAATAACAGGAGGAAGCGTCTTTACTATTAGATAATATCAATTTGACTTTTTCTTCGCAAGCTACAGAACGTTTCAAAATACAACTTCAGAAAAGGACAAAATAAGGCATTTCGGCTAAGGTGATTTACATAGACTATTCAGTAACTTTGAGCTGTTGGAAATGTAAATTGATCAATTTTAAATTTAATTAAAATAGCTAAGCTTAGTTTTCATCTTATTATTATTAGTTTTCGTTGAGATTATAAATATATAATATTAAAAAGACTATATTAGGTCAATCCATAAATAATGCATTTTTGTATTGCTTTGGTTTTCATAATTCAGACAAGCAAAATTCTTTTTTAACTTAAAATATACTCTCCATCCTGTGATACTTCCTCAAGAGTTTTTACAATGGTATTTTATTCGACCGGAGTTTGTAGGGCGTCATCTTTTGTCTCTCCAAATCTTTTATAAATGATTCGTCTTCTAGGCTGAAGTTTCCAGACAGGAATTTCTGGAACCATTGTTGACACTGGCTTTAGTGGTCGATTCCCGTATTACTGCATTAATATTCCTGTTAAAAATTATTTAACTGAATTCATAAAGCAAAATATAACTATTACGCTCCTTTGTCGCTTCTATGTAGCTTAATATTATTCCACTAGATAAAATAACTGGTAAAATTGAACTGCAAGTTTCAAAACTTTCACTAAGAATAAAAACAAGATAAAGCTACTACTTGCTTTTGTCGCAAGATGATGCACGTAATTTAACCCGTCCCCCTACGACTTTTAGTTCAACTGAAAATCTCGCATTATTTAAGGGACAAGCCAATAGGTAATCAGAATTTTTATTCATTTTGCTACACTGACTAATGAAATAATATTGACATTTTTGTTAGTGTTTTAATGGAAATTTATGTGCTTCAGTTAGCAAGCATTTAATGTAGATCAACTTTAGCATCTACAGGCAGAATTTATTTTAGAACAGTTATGTGTTATAAGATTTTATTAGTTATTTATTTTAATATAGATTATTATATAAACGTTCTAAATATTACTATGCAATTTTTTATTACATGAACTTCTTTTTAGAGTTCTCTATTTATTATTTATCTTTGTTGTTTTTATCTACCAGCTCTATGTGTTAAAATGCATTTTTATTTGTTAACTTATTTTTTTATATATTGATTCTAATTTCAGGTATGGTACAGAAAATATGGGTTATATTATAGACGAAACAATTACTTACTTCACCACTCAAGAAGATTATAATGAGGTTCGTATTTAGAAAACATTTTTCGATTTAGGCTGTAGATTATGACGTAATACTTATATGGTTCCAAATTTTTCATTTATGCTGTTAACATTACGTTAACTTGATTATAAATGTAAACTAAATATAGTAAACTCTGAATGGTGTTTTTAAATATATGAAAAATATATTTCGATATGTGATTCAAATATTTTCGAAGAGCAACTAATCAGGTTTTAAATATGAAGAATTTTAGCTGTATCTCAAATGGTGAAGGAATGCTTCAATGTCAGTTTATATCTTGTCATATATATATATATATTTAGTTGTTTATTAAACACTGTAGTTCATTTCCATACAGCTTTAATCAGGCATGCATGCAGCTCCATTTATTAAACAATATTTTGTATCTTTTTGCTTTTCCTTTATACATTCTTTTATTGATACTCATGTACAACAACGTCATATAGTACAACAAACATATTTTAACAATACTCGAAGAAAACATATATTCCAGAATTTCTCTTTAACACACTATGTCTTAGATTCTATAAAACTATTCTTACAATTTTTCGAATTCGAATTACCAGGTATTGGTAATTCGAATTTTATATTTAAAATAAAGAAATTATATAGATAATTTTGCTTGAACTTTCTTTAATATGAAATAGTAATGTTTAGTTGCCTCATTTACTACAGAATAGTTATCCGTATATTTCTTAAATATTTTCTAGATAAAAGCTTTCTTTGAAGAAGTAAATGCGGGTGCTGTTATAGATTCTCTGAATCAAAGTCTTGAGACAATGAAAATTAATATCCAATGGCGTCAAAACCTGGAAGCTTTTGTCTTTGAATGGTCACAAGAAAATTTTATTTAAAATTTTACTGTCATTTATAAGAGTAGTGAGATGTTCAATCTAACTAATCACGAGGTTTACATTTTAACTCATGGTTTTCGATGTGTTTATATTTCCCTTTGAGTAAACACTTAACATTTTTAAATACATGTATAATAAAATCAATTATTACTTCTTATGCTTTTTGTGGTGCTTTAACATGTACGAGACACGTTTCTTCTACACATACTGATTTTCTTTTGCAACTGAATAAAATATCTGCATTTTTATTAGGTTACAATGATCTCTAAAATTTTCCTTTCTTTTGTACAGATTCATGGTGGTATTTTTATATGTTGAGAAGCTTTCATATAAAGAAAAAATAATTATAAAATTGATGATTTTAGTAAAACTTATGCATTAAATTTCTTAATCAGAAACAAAATAAGTCTAAATTTTAAATAAATAAGTGTAGCTGTGGTATGTCCAAGTGTTTTCTAAATTTGAATTATTTTGAAACGTTTACTATTATTACATTATCAAATGCGTAGTTTTGCTAATAATTTACAAACTGAGATTTAAATATTTTCGATGTGATTTATGGATAAATTATTGCATTAATTACAAACAGAAATTCTAGTTGATATGCTCATCTTAGTTTAAAATCATTTACAATTCGGTAGACGCTTTATTTTGTAATATTTTAAGCTATTTTCTCCCTGCTTTCTGCATGCCTTCGTGGTGTAACGGTTAGCACACTCGGCGCGTATTCTAGTAGTTCAGCCGGTGAGGGCGCAGCTGATTTTTCACATCTCCTGCTTCAAAAATCCTAATGACTCTACAATGTGTTTCTAAAATAGTTAATTAATACAAATTGTTTTAAATACTTATATCTGATAATAGTAAAAAATGTAATTACGTCTGAACAATTACACATAAATAAAGTCATTTAACCTTTGGGCTGAGTAATTTTAACTGTACATCATGAACATCATAAGTAAAGTCATTTAAGTATGAAGGAATTAAGATGTTTGATACAAAACTATTTATTTTAATCTAATCAAATTTTCTACTATAATTTTTTGCTTTTTTGTTAATGAAACTATTGTATTTCAACCAATAATGATTAATAAGGAAGCATCAAGAAATCTTTATAATAAAAACACATAAACAAATTGTTCACGTAATGCAACATGTGATACAAATTTTTATCATAAGCTAATTTTTTTCAGCATATTGTGTCTAAAGGCAGCAAAATCATTAAAACCTGAATCAGGATACAATGCACATCATTCATTTCAGAGACTGGATTCCAGATTCACAATATATGTACCTGGAAGAAGCCCTCGATATACAGAGGTAATTTGAAACTGATTAGAATGAGATTCCAGTCAAATACATACGTTAAACATTAAAAAAAAATTTTTTTTAACTACTGGTTTAGTCAAAAAAACTCTACAAGATATTTCCTTGTACTTATACATTTCAGTATAATATCATATTTATTCACATTCGTTCGGGGGCTAGAATATTTTTAATAATATCTATACAATTCGTAAAGTGTAATTTTACAGTTTCAGTACCTTTGAAAATTTCTGAACACATCTCTGAAGAATTATCAATATTGCTGATTGTTCATAAATTGCAATAGAAAAAATTATCTTACTTTAACCTTCTCTTGTTCTTTCCTTGAATCTCTTAACAAACCTTTCCTATATTTATGATTATTTTTTGAGCAAAACTCTGGACACATTTTTATTCAGGTTGTGGTGTTCCGCAGCCCAACCTACATGCAACAATAGTAGTGACTGCTATGAAGTGGAAAGTACACAAAACTCTTAAGAAGGGTTTAACTCCCTTTTTATTCTACTTTAGAAGTTACAGATGCGTGCACTTGACGCTTACAATTTACCGTAAAATGAATAAGAGAAAAATAAATTTTTACTTCACGCATTCTTCGCCAAGCAGGCGGCACTGAAACTAAATTTCTCATTAATACAAGAATACTAAGTTATTTTACTTTCGGCCAAATTTCGGCTTTAACATAACAGAATTAGTCTTTCGACCAACAGAAACTTCTTGTTCTTAGATTTTATACTTAAAGAAAATAATACTTTTTGCCTTAGCTAAATAAAGTAAAACAAAACTAAGTCTCAACCGAGACAAACTGACTTCCGTCAAAACATAGAACTTCGTATTTAAGCATAACATTTCGGAACAAAAGAAAAATTTATAGAAGATTTTAACTTATCTTTGAGTTTTCGATGATTGGAACTCCTGTTCTTAAAGCATAAGTTAACTCATTTATGTAGCCATCCCTGCGCTTGTGATGTGTGCTAACATAACTTCGAATTATTTTTACAATATTTTTATTAACTCTTTCTGATGTTTGCCTGTGGTCTATACGAAACCATTTTGATATGGCGTATGCCAAATCCAGTGCAAATGTTTTCAAATATTTGGCTAACGAATTGTTTACCGTTATCGCTAATGACTTTTATCGGTGCACCGTATTTTAAAATGTATCTGTGTAAGAATGCATCTGCGACTGTTTTGGCTGACGCGCGTTTAAGTGGAACAATTTCTGTCCATTTTGAAAAATGATCTACAATTACTAA
Source organism: Stegodyphus dumicola (assembly GCF_044657685.1). Taxonomy (NCBI): domain Eukaryota; kingdom Metazoa; phylum Arthropoda; class Arachnida; order Araneae; family Eresidae; genus Stegodyphus; species Stegodyphus dumicola. The sequence goes on from NC_140779.1 coordinate 47,001,363, forward strand.
AAGAAAACGATTTTTATTTAACTCACTCTGGGGGAAAGGACCAAGAAGATCTATGCCTAAAATTTCATTCGGAAATGTAGCGCGAATGCTATTTAAGTATCCGGTCGGGCTGTAATTAATATCATTTATTAACTGACATTGATTGCAGGACCTGACATACGCAGTAACTATTTTGTATAATTGCGGGAAATATACCGCCTCGCGTACCCTTTTTAAAGTCTTTCTGACCCCTAAATGACCCGCTGTTTTCGCGTCGTGTAATTCCTTCAAAATGCTTAATCGAAGCGAGGCTGGGATGACTGGTTTGTATTCGAAATTTTCGTTTGTTGTTTTCGTATAAAATAATAAATTATCTATTATTTCATAGTTTTCTGCTCTATTTCTTATTGAATCGATATCTGTGTGTTCAAAGTTTTCGGAGTCTTTCAAATACGCATAGATACTTCCAAATTCAGGATCAGCTTTCAATTCAGCAATAATTGTTTCTCTAGAATCTAAAATTTTTGAAGTCAACACAGCGCATTTGAGTTCATTGCCTTCATCGTCCAGTTTTATACCAGATAGTGCGTCAGCTACATTGTTTTCCTTACCCGGTTTATATTTAATTTATGAGGTTATACTCTTGAAGTTTTAAAGCCCATCTTATTAACCTGGGCGTTAGGGTTTTTTCGAGTGAAGTCTACCAACAGCCGCATGATCCGAAAAGACTTACTGGCGCTTTGCCGAAATAACCTCGAAATTTGTGTACAGCCATTAATACGGCTAATGTTTCTCTCTTTGTAGCTGTATAATTCCTTTGCGTAGGGTTCAAAATTTTACTAAAAAATGCCAAAGGATGGCCATTTTGCATGAGAACAGCACCTACAGCATAGTCCGACGCATCTGCTGCAATTTCCAAGTTTTCGTCCCCCTCCGGGAATTTCAAAACAGGGGCATTGATGAGCGCTTCTTTTAACCTTTCAAATGCAGTATTTGCTTCTGCTGTCCACGTGAATTTACTTTTCTTTCTTTTAATTACTAACAAGGGTCAACAATATTAGCAAAATCTTTTATGAACGACCGATAATAAGAACATAACCCAAGGAAAGAAGAAAGTTTCTTGGCGGTGTTGGGAGGTGGGAAATTCTTGATGGCTTTTATTTTTGAATCTTGCGTTTCTATACCCTTTTGCGAAATTTTATAACCGAGATATTTAAGTTCTTTAGTTGCGAACTTGCATTATGAAGCGTTAATTGTAAGACCGGCCTCTTTTAATAATTTAAAAACTTGTTCTAGATCATTAATGTGTTGTTCCAACGTACTACTCGTTATAATTATATCATCTAGATAAATTAAAGTTGATTTTCCTAGGACAGGCTTTAGAACAATGTCCATAGCTCTCTGGAATGTTGATGCGGCCCCACACAACCCAAAGGGCATGCGTAAAAATGCATAAGTGCCCGATTTTGTTATAAACGCGGTTTTATGTACGTCTTCGGGTCTCATAGCTATTTGATAGTAGCCAGACGTTAAGTCCAACGTAGTCATGTATCTCGTAGACTTAATCTTTCTTAAAAATTTCCTCTATAACTGGCAAAGGGTAAACTGGGAATTTAGTAACACTATTAAGCTTTCTGTAATCGATAGCAAACCTCCAAGCTTTTTTATCCGAAGGAGGGAAATCATTCTTTTTCCTACATAGTACGACTGGACTCGCGTACTCACTATTTATGGGCGTTATTATCTGGTTCTTTAACTTTTCCTGGATGTGTTCTTCGATGATTTGCTCTTTCTGTTTATCATAGCGGTAAGGTTTAGTCCTACAGGATTTGTCGGCAGTTAACTGTATATCATGCGTAACAATTTGACAGTTACCAGGCCGTTCTGAAAACAAGTTTGAAAAAGTACTCACCACTTGCTGGATGGCTTGGCTTTCATGATCATTCAAATGGCTAAGGTCGACTTGCCGTTGTTCCACTGGCTCCACCACCCTCCGATCCATCTGCAGCACAATAGAACTTTCCTGAAAATTCAGTTTGGCCTTCGCGGCTTTTAAAAACTCCATACCTAAAATAAGTGGACTTTGCAAATTTTTTACTACAAAAATTAATACCTTAAGGCTTTCGTTTTTAACCTGTATTTGTAATGGTAATTTGCCAATACATTGACAAGTTTTTCCTTGCGCTGCTATGATTTCTGTGTTTTTATTTTTAAATAATCGTAACCTATTAAAATTCTTCTTAAAAAAAGTATCACTCATAAAATTACCTTTTGCTCCTGTATCGATGAGGGCTTCTACTGGTACATCGCCAACCAGGACTTGTATAATCGGTAATTGTGAGTTTTTTACGATGACCGTATTTAAGTATCTTCTTGAGGGTCCTTTCGAAACTTCCGGGGTCTGGACCCTCGCTTTTATAGGCCCCTCTACTCGTTTAAAGCTTTCCTTTCAACTTCTGCCTTCTGGGTACGCGAACGGTTGTTTTCAAATTTCCTTTTTGGGCCTTGACCTTCGAGCTTCGATGAGTTAGCTTGATAGCTCTTTCCCCCATAAGAGCGATTTGCGTTTCTGGCTTGCTCATTTGACGATTGCCTTCGGAGACCTTGAGAATACGATGCCCCTCTAGCTTTTTCCGCTATTCTGCGATTTTGGATCTTGACCGCCAACTCGAAGAGTTCCTGCAATGTGCTTGGGTTTCTAATTTCGAAGTAATCTTGAACAGAAGGTAGCAATCTTGGTAAGATTATTTCAGTAATCTCCGCGTCGAGTTTCTTCCCATACAGCATATCCGTCAGTTTAATTTTTCGCAGAATAAAGTCCGTCAACTCTTCTATATTCCGTTGATAAAAACTATACAGTTCGGCTTCTGGCTTTGCTCGGTCCTTCACTATGGGGAAGGCCTTCAATAATGATTTTTTGAAATTTTCAAAGGTATATGTTTGGCCTCCGAATTCCCCTAATAAAAATTTGCCTATATTCTTCCACCATAGCGAGGCCTGTCCTCTTAGTGCAGATGTGGCAATGGCAACTTTTTGTCTTTCAGGCACAGGGTAGAGCTGGAAATAGTTTTCGAGACCTTCTAAGAATATTGCCACCGAATTTTTTCCGTCGAAATTGACGTTTGGCTTGATTGATGCTCTCATCGTCTGGTCCAGGTATCCAAATCCTTCCAATTGGCTTGCCATTTTTTGTTGTTGGACTTGTCCAGAAGCTTCCATCCAGTTTTCGGCCATTTCAGTTCGACAAGTTTTCGGGCGCCAATATGGTGTGCGCGGCCCCAACCTACACGCAACAATAGTAGTGACTCCTATGAACTGGAAAGTACACAAAACTCTTAAGAAGGGTTTAACTCCCTTTTTATTCTACTTTAGAAGTTACAGATGCGTGCACTTGACGCTCACAAACTGCGCCGACCCGGCGGTAAAATAAAAATAAGAAACTAAAAATTAATAATAACAAGTTACTACCTACGAGGCTCTCTAAACGTAACTAACCTAACCGCGTTCTAAGATACAGCTGATATTTCAGCAAACTTTCTGAATATTAAGTTGAAAGATTCAACTATCTGCCGAGGCAAGCACACAGGCCGAAACGCGCGGTTCTTCAATTTCTACCTAGCCACCATCACGCTCGTGAAGCAAGAAAGCACTTACGAACTCGTTTCCCTTCTATTTAACTCAAATTACTTCTGCTTAAAATTTGAATACTTTGCGCGTTCTACTAAAATTTACATACTCTGGCATTTGCAATTCCAGGGGAAAGTAAGACTTGACAGGAAAGATACTTAAAACTTAAAATAAATGTTAGTTAAAATAAATGTAAACCCTACAAGGTGACAAACATTTTCTGTTATTTTTTTGACATCCTTTAATCCAAATTTTAATTTCTCATTAGACAATCATTCTGTTTTGAATATCTGGGTACGCTGTGGTTTACACATACTTCAGTTAAATAAAATCGAAATTCTACTAATTCAACTTCTGATATTGCTAAATAATGTGATAAATATATGGAATAAAAATCTGGGTATCTGGTCCACTTTTGTGGAATATTATAAGTTTAAACAATCTAAGTAATTAAGTTTAAACATAACCTTACCACAAAATGTTAGTATACAAGCTTATGTTGATGATTTTGTTTTATTGGCCACGGAAAGTGGTCGTCTTACTATTGATAAAGCCTTAAGTTTCGCCACTCAAGAATTGGAGAAGTGGTCTTTCCATGTTAAACTCAAATTTGATCCAAAGAAGAGCTTTCTTTTGGGTATTGCCAAAACTAATACTAGATCAATACATCCTAGGTGCAAACTGTATAGACAACCAATTAGAGTTTCTAAGACAATCAAATATTTGGGCATTATGATCGATGAAAAGCTCACTTTTATACTTCACCTAGATAAAATAAAGATCGAATGGACCCATATTCTTAATAGACTTAGTAAAATGAATCCCCAAGGTTAAAGTTCTTGAAGATTTATATAAAAGAGCTGTTAAGAGAAAGATCTTGTATGCATGTGGCGCATGGTGGACTGGAACGCTCCGAATGCGTAACAAAATTTTGCAAATTCAAAGACTCGCTTTATTGGGATTACTAAGTTTTTTAGAACTGCTTTCACAGTAGCTCTTCAGATTTTGACTGGATGTCCTCCGATCAATATTTTAGCGGAAAAAGAATATGCTATCTTTAAATTAAAAGCTGGTAATAAAACTGTCGATTGTTTCAGTGAGATCTTCTCAGCTAGAGATTTTGAATTTGAGAAAGGTTCGGGCATTCATCCAGCTTTATTGAAACGGTTGAATTTGTAAAAAGGCCTCCGTAATATGACAGGCTACACGGTTTTTACAGATGGATCTAAATTAAATGGTCATATGAGGGCAGCCTTTTCTGTGTTCTCAGATGAGAAACTAAGCTTGCAAAGGAAATATAGACTTTCTGATAATGCCTCTGCCTATCAGGCAGAGTTAGTGGCCTTGCGAGAGGCATATTGGCTTATTTCTAATTCTGCGCTAGATCCTGTGGAAATCTATAGTGACTGCGATAGCGCAGTTGTTTCAATTACGGATGTGTGTCCAAATAACGATCTAATTAAACAGATAAAAGATATGCTCATTTTTCTTAGCGTTTTCAGAGATATTAAACTCTTTTGGACGAAGAGTCATATTGGTACCATTGGTAACGAGTGAGCAGATAGATTGGCAAAGCTTGCCGCTGAAAATCAAATTATTGATTTAGAAGTAAAGACTTCCTTTGACAGTTTAAAATCCTTGTTGAAAAGGAAAAGTTTGACTCTATGGCAAGCAAAGTGGAACGATCCAGATTCTAAAGGAAGATTCACATATAATTTAATCTCAACCGTAAGTGAGAGAAGATGCCTAAGTGACAAGTTTCTAAACCAAGCTTTAACTAATCATGGACACGTTCCCTTTTATTATAATAGGTTTTCGATTAAAGGTTGTGCCTGTCCATGTCGCAGGAGTGATGTCAATATTGAGCACCTGTTGTTTAGATGCTCTTCTATGAAAAATATTGTTCTAAGATTTATTCCAGATATTGCTAAATTTAATACTCTAAAGGATCTAAGTAAAAATACAGTGACTAAATTTAAATTGTCAAATTTTATAAAATATGTATCTGTAAATTAAGTGAATTTATATATTGATTGTGTTCAAAATTTCCCTGTTTGTGTTACGAAAAACTAAGGTGTTTATGATATTTTGTTATTTTATTTCTTTGTATATGTAAATAACATATTTTTATGCATGTAAGTAACATGTGTTATATTTTTCAAAGTATGTAATAATGTGCTTTTGTTGGTGTAGCTGGTAAATCTCACCAGCTCCTAGACTTTAAGTTCATATTTTAGTTGTTTGTTCTATTTAAAGTTATTTCAGGTAGTATGGTGGTACTACTGCTTAATGAGCCTGATTTAGGCTTTGTTTAGATCTCTATATTTCTTTAATTAAATAACTCCACTAAGCCTCTAATTGCGGTACAGGAAGTTCGACAGTCATATGGAACAGGAAAGAACATTATCCGTAAGGGAATAATTAAAAAAATAATTTGCTAAATAATTGATTTAGAGACTAACGAAGTTTCTTTCCTTTGCTTTATTACCAACTTTTATGAAAACAAATTCATAACTAAGAAGTGTTGGCAATTATACAAATTTAAAGTACGTGTATTTTATGTATGTACAAGTATTGTTAATACCTTAAAAATAAAAAATAAGTTTTAAAGGTTATCATTTATTCCAAAAACTGTGACAGCTGAAATAATTTGCGGAAAATCAACATCTTGCAAATTAAAATCTCTAGAACTGAGACATAGTTCATACAGTAAAAATATTGCCGCCAGTGAGTAAAATTTTCTTCTAATGTTAGAGTAAGTTAAAATTCTAAACAAAAATCGGATCAAGAAAATTTGAATGGGTAACAAAATTTCTCTGAAGAATGCAGTACACGCTAGAACAGTCATGATACCTAGACCTATCCTGATCAGTTGTTAGGTAATAAATATGTCCAACTTATAAAATAATTTAAGGAGCAAATAAAAATGTGAAAATTAACACTATTTCATTTTAACTATTATAAATATTGCTTATAAAGGAATTAAAAATATTAAGAAATTTCCAGAATTGAAAATTGCAAATTTGTTTCCCACAGTTAATGTTAATTACTTTTTTTTTAAATTCAGAAAATCCTTTTTTAAAGCAAAATTGCTATCTTAAACACAAAAAAATATAATTGTATATAAAAGCGACCCCTTGAATGAAAATTGTCAAGCATAAATTTTATTGTTTCTTGCGCAACTGTACGGACATGCGCTATTATCCCAAAGTAAATAATTTGCAACATTTTCAGAAATGTTATCCAAGAAGCAAAGAACTTGCAACGCAAATGGCCTCGCTTCTGCTAGAAGCTTTGGACATTGATATCTCTAAATGATTCATCATTAATTAGGGAAGTCATAAGTATCAATTTAGCGTATCATTTTTAATTTTGCATTTAAAGAAGCATTGATTGAAGCTCTGTGGTTGAAATTTCCCAAACATGAAAGAAAAATTAGAGATATCCACAGATGCTTTTGATTTTGCCATGAAAGCAATTTACGATGCTTATGCAAAATGGTCAGTCAGTCACATTCTTTGCTATAACTTTCAAGAACGGTAAAAAGAGATACGGCATTTAAGACAGAAGCGCTGACAGTGGTGAAAAGTACCTCAATAACGTCACAGAGTATTTTTGGTAAAGACTATACATATTGAGCTATCGTCTCTCATCTTTATTCCAGGAAAATTTATAGTCAGTGTTGATGAAGTGGGATGTTAAATCGGAGGAGTATAATTTAAAAATTCAACGTGATCCTGTGAAGGGAAATGTAGTAGCCGAAGCATTGTCGAAGATACGTTAGAAGACAAGGCAAAACAGATGAGATATTCAATATTAACATCCATATGTGTACGCTCCCCAGAAACAAATAGTGAGAGAATGAAAAGTAGGTCAGAAGTGTAAACCTATTTAAGTATATCTGAAAGATTCATGATCATACCGATACAACAGAAGATAGCTAAAATATTAAGAAATAATAGACAAGCTTTTGTTTTATAAAAAATACAAATTATAACGAGGTTTGTTGACCAATAAATTTTACCTACGTCAATATTAAGCAGTTCGCTTAAACTACATGACTTTATATTATCGGGTCGTTTAAGAAGTACCTCTCGAGGTGCAGTGGATCTAGTAAGGCGTTACCTTAAAAGTTCACGTAATAAATATTAATTTCTTCAGACTAGTAATCATTGGCATTTTTCAGAATTGCTGGGATTCATGCCAATACTCCCAATCTTCTCATTTATGAATTCGCATGCGTTTTTAAAGGTATTTTAAAAAACGAAGCCCCATTAAAAGAAATTTGCTATATTGGTCCACAACTTGTTGCTCAAGTGCTGGAGAAAATATGTGCAGACCTTTACATACAGAATCGATAGATCATACTACATCAGGTTTAGGACGATATTGCAGAACGCGTAAACATAAATGCAGAAAAATTGTTCGTACATAGGCAAAAATTTTTAATTTATCGGAAACTTTGAAATCAGTGCTCGCTTATGCATTGATAACGACTAAATACAATTAAACCTTCGCTGAATTATTCCTGGGAAGGATATTAATCGCTCCTTCATATTAGGTGTGTTTTGCTCAAAAAAATAAAGGTTTTGAGATAGAGGATATTAATAAGTTGATTGACGAGGCAACAAAATACTCTGATACAGCGCACGCCAAAATAAAATTTTATTCTATAACAATAGAAAGCGGGAATAAAATTTTGAAATGGGGGACAAGGTACACAAAGCTAAACTTTCTTTATCTTTGGAAACACATGTTATAAGAAAGGTGTTAGCGTCAACAATGTATGCCTAACAAACAACTATTTTTAGATAGAAATATAATGCACTGCGTTGTATCGATGCAATAACTATAAGCTAATGAAGGATGAGAATAATCTTTCTTAACGGATAGCTAAAAAATAAAATAATAACGCACTTTATCTTTGTAATGCATGGTCCCAATTAAGAAAAGTAACTACGCTTCACATATGATTCTTTATTTGCTAGTAACTGCTTAAAATTATACATTATGAGCATGTAAAAAGTTGCTAGAGGAAAATCACAATTACTACGAACATCTTAACAGTCTTCAAAAGTTCTGTAATATAGACGCGGCGCACCGAAGATTATGAAGATGATCATTGTCTTGACTTTTCCGGATAAATACTATTATCATTTCTTGAAGGAAGAAATATCGACGAAGACATCATTTTATTGAAATCTTGTTCATTATTATTTTTCACACACAAAATAAATAATGTTTTTTAGCTTAGGAAAGGAGTGGATCTCCGACATCGGCGCATGGCGAAAGAAAAAATGGCAAAACATGCTATCACGTCCTGGTTGCAGAACACATGAATTCTCAAGGAAATAATATTTTTTGGTAGATGAAGGTACTTGAAATTTATAATTCTCATCATTCCTTGAAACCCATTATATTTCTGAAAAATTACAAGCTTAAAGAAATTCTTGGTATATGATAAAACACAGGTAACGAAAGTTGCGTCGTCGAAGCCTCCTCTCTCCCGTGCTACTTGCCGTCAAAGATAGCCAAAACAGGACGAGAATTTAAGTACTCGCTGAGCGATTACTGAAAATATTTAGATAACAATTAAATAATTGAAGTTAAGTCCTCTATATATATCCCTTGTGATGGATATTAAGGACTTCCATTCCTCTTATCCTACCATCAAGTCTCTCAAAAAGACTATCTGCTCACTAGTATTTTAAATTCTTCCCTGAAACTCGAATACTGTATAGATACGTATCTCAGATACTTACGTATATCTAAGTCTTCCCGGGATTCTAATCAATCCAATGATACGGCAGCCTCCACTATCAGACATTATTAGGGCACTATCATAGCGGCATAAAATTGTAAATAAATTTGAGTTTCTAAGCCTCAATGGATCCGATTGTGCTCTTTTTTTTTTTTTTTTTTTTTTTAATTCAAAGAAAAAATTTTTTCAGTCAGGTTTCTTAATGATTTAGTACTGTTAATAATGTTAGTTGAACTATGGCAAAACACACTCCAAAGTAGGTTATCTTCATGGACGACTTAATAAGGAAACCTGGCTCGTACTCATATTGCAAATGGAATGCTCATTGAGCTTGAGCGTTTATGTTTTGAGGAATAGGTTCCTAGTCCTCTCGCGCAATCATTTGCTAAAAATGGAAGGTTAAAGAATAAAATTGTAAAACTGCTAAATATTAACTTGTAGATTTCCTCACTTTGTAATTCTAAGTTACTGTTGGAAGTGGAGAATCTTAAGAATTGATAAGCGAAGAAGAATAGAAGGGTAAAATAACCCTTTATTATTCCAACTGAAGTTTAGCAAAACTCCATCTTGGAGTGTACAATAAAGCCGACACTTGGGCTTGTACTCAAGAGACTAAGAATTAAACTAAACTAATCTAAACTAAAGAGGTGTAGCCGAAGCTATCAAAATTCTAACAGAGCTGCTCACTAGTATTTTAAATTCTAGTCCCTTTAACGTTAATAGACTGCAAAGCTGTCAAGGGCCTAAAGTACGGCCGAGCGTGATAATCATAATAACTGGTTAAATTAACATAAAGGAACCTTACAAAGCTTAGACGAACAAGTTGTTCGTTCTGGTAAGTATTCCAGGAAATATTTGTTAGTGTTATTCTGTTAAGGATTATTGGTTTAACTTCAATAACTAGTAAAAATACAAAAAGATGTATAAGCTGAATATTCATAAAGTTAAAATCCACATTTTGTTGGTATGTGTATTGCCATGTATATATCTTTGTTCATAACGTATGGTTCTAGACTACGCAACCCAAAGCAATATTACTTTATTTATACATAAATCTTTACAGGTAATTTGCATTTTCTTTACAATTACAGAATGTAATATTTTAAACAACATGTATTAATTGTTCAAATAAAGCAATTAAAAAACTTTAAATAATTAAAAATTAAGAACAACATGTAAATTTAGATTTCAATCAATAATAACCGTTTATGTATTCATTTACTCGTAAGTAATACTAAAAATTTCTTAGATCTTTGCAATTAGCAATACTTAATGTTCACTTGATAGTAAAATAAATGTAAATTTTTCAAACGACTCCATGACAAATTTAGGAAATTTTTTTACTCGTATTTGTTATATAACATATTTTTTAAAACTTAACATATTTTTGTAAAAAATATTAAATTAACAAATTTATACATACAACTTACTATAAGTTTAATTATTTTAACAATTTACTCTTTATATGACATCTGTTCAATATGTAACTATACCATATTCAAACACAAATTAGAAGAAAATTCAGTCATTAAAGTGATGTAGGAAAACGAAATGTGAGCAGAATGGAATTCTTCTCTAATTCATGTACAAGTTAAAACATAATTGTGCTCTATGAACCAGAGAAACATTTCACACACACGAAAAAGTAAAATATTAATAATGCATTGTATTGCACATGTATTTATGGGTATTGACTAAGCCTTTATACCTTTCTGAAAGAGAAAAATAAGCATATGAAAATCAAATTTAAAAAAAAGCGTTTAAATTTAGTCTGCATGATCACTATGACAGTTAGGTTCAATATCTCATTGTTATTATAAGCGACAGCAAAATTCTAATTAACATTTTCTTGCAGCCATTTTATAACAGAAGCTTCCAGGTTTTTACGCCACTGTTTATTAAATTTTATTGTCTCAAGGCTTTGTTCCAAAGAGTCCATAGCAGCACCCACATTTACGTCCCTAAAAAAAGCTTTTACCTAGAAAATTTAAAAAGTGAATAAATAACTAAATATTGCATAGCAAAAGTAATCAAGCAAGTTGGCATTTTGTATTTCAGCAAATTCAATCAAAATTGAGTAAAGCGTCTTTATTGCCTTCGGTAAAAACTCAAAGATATTAATCAATGCGCTATCAATATTTATAACTTTTGTTATGTTGCGTTTTTATTACTTCCATCTACGAAGTAAAGGAAATTTTCAGAGTGCCATATTTAAACGAAAATATCTATTCTGAACGCTTATCCAATGCAATTTAACAATGTTTTTCCGTGACATCTGTACGTAAGGATAGAATAAAGGACTCTTTTTTGCCAAAAGGATTTAAAATGGATTCAGAAGAGATTTTTCTTATGACGTCTGTACGTAATGTACGTTTTGCGTTACAGGAGTTATATATACATACATTTGAAACTTGTATGTATATATCTCCCCTAACTCAAAAGGCGTAGCCTCGGAGCGTTGGAACTTTGTATATAGGACTGCTATAACATGTAGTTGTGCACCTCCCTTTTTGGTTACAATTGGCAGCACCAAAAATATATTAATATATATATATATACCCAATCTATTACTCGGCTCCGTGAGTTCAGTTTTTCTCTTATATGTTGGTAAATTGTGCATTTTTTATTATAAAAATGATTGAATTATGTTGTTCTTATCTTCCGCTTAAGGTTTTTATGACTTATGTTTTTATGAACTTTAAATCTGTATGCAATAGTTGTAGAGTAATTAATAATTTTAAAGTTGTGTAAGTGCGGCTAAGCCTAATTTAGCAGCCATACTTGTTTACATTTGAAACTTGTCAGAATAGTAAATTAAGTCAGTTTCTGTAACTTTAGTGTCTTTTTGCCGAGTGGGACTAAACGTAAACTTTCACTTTTATGCACCGAGAAATCTGCCTTCTTGTAAGCTGTTCGAATTGCTTGTTTTTGTGTAGAAACTCTAATTATAATTGTAAAAAAATTTATTTAATTGTTTTAACTATATTTGGTGTTTTATATTTTTCAATTTTTAATGAAGACATTTTGAGGATTTTACGTATTTTTGCCTTGCCACGAATTGAGAACTGAATAAATTGAATGGAAATATATTTCTAATGAAATTAGAGGAAATAAATTTAAACGAAATGCAGTAAAAATGCGTATAATTTAATAGGCCGTACAAAGAAGTCATGTTGCATCCGCATCAGATTTTTATAATATACAGGCTAGGTGAAAAAGATTCTTTTATGAGTATCTCTTGTGCGGCTGGTCGAAGACCATGTTTAGATATAATAAAGGAACAAAACAAAACGTGCTTTCAAATTATGACAATTTTGATCCCGTAATACCATTCAGTAAAGCGTGTGAAATGTTAGTTTTTATATGGGTAAATTGTCGAAGACAGCATCACAACATTTCGCAAGCTTGAGGATAAAATCGAAAATGAAAAGAGGGTTGTTTTCATGGAGAACTTTCTGCATGGAATTAGGTCGTATTTACGTTCCACATGTTAAATCCCAAAATGTCAGCACAGGTGACAAGTGAGAGCAGGGTTCGGACACTCGGGCGGCTTTCACTGACTATTCGGGTATCGTCGGAATCCCGCAACTGCCCAGAAAACGAATATTGCAAACAAGGGCATATGGAGGAAAACAGGGGTATTGCGGATTCCTGCAATAACAATGCTTATTATACAATATAAAGATACTTTCATCAAAAAGTACTGTTACTATGTTAAATTACCACAATAGTAGTGCATCGTATTACATTATACATTAATAATGCACTATTATAATAGCCGACGCAGGGACGATAAATTAATAGGTATAATAATAAAATTTTGTGATATTGCAGAGCGGTATCAATGCGCATTGTATAACCTATAGCTATATATATTATACTTTAATATTACATGCGTACAATACATTAATACACAGATAACATAAAAGGTGAGTTCGATTTATTAATACACTATATATTAATAGTACACTCGATTTAAGCCATATAATAAGAAAAGTATTTAAACTCTACAGACATTTTGGGCAGCAATACTAATGCGCATTACGCAACTTATAGCTATACGCATTATACATTAATAACACATACACATGTCCATTACATTGATACATACTTAACACGAAAGATGCATTCGATATATCAATATAATTACATAATACATTATACATTAATATTGCAAAATATCAGCACAGCCCAATCCTATCACTGGCATTTAAACTAGGGTCGAATCACCAGTGCACAGTCATATCCTTTCATTTACTAATGGACTAAACGGGCAGACTGCAACGCATGCGAATTTTATTTTTATTTCAAAATATTGTTTACTAGTCTATTATAAAAATTATGCGCTTTGCCAGAAGTAGTTTTTATATAAACTTTCTGAAATTATAAGTATACCAAATAAATATTTTAACAGCATTTCCATTCATGGCAGCATATGATAATTAAAAATAATCTGAATCAAAATATAGTATTATTAAACTTTAGATTTTGAACCCTTCAAAGAGTTAAAATTTCTTATAGGTACCAGATATACTTGCGTTTCAAAGATCTAGGGCAAACCTTTAAGGGGAGTGATGGAATACATTTAAAGAAGCATTTTCTGGAATACAATGCAAGATCATAATTCAAAAATGAAACCCAAAAGAACTAATTCCAGTGAAAGCTTATAAGTGGTGAGTTTTTTTTTCCATTCGTTGTAAATTCTACTTCAAAATTCACCAGGAACGGTGAACGGGTTGTTTCACTAATTAGGAGAAGAGGACATATAACTCATATACGAAGCTCGGGACGAACATGCAAAAAGAGCTCCCAAACTACACTGGGAACGCTTTTCTGCAAGGTACACTGCGTAAAAAATGAGACACTTCTATATCTCCCGTTCTACTGAGCCGATTGACGAAATTCAACTTGCGTTTTTCATATCTCGAAAGCGCGGCTTAGGATCTATATTAGATTTATGTATAGCATTGTTTTAATATAGGTATTTGGACACAAAACACAAAATCGGACTTTTTCTGAAATGACATTTCAAATTCTTCTACGAGTCAAATTATGCCAAACTGAAGTTTTGTAAAAATCGCAAGAATAGTTTTTAAAAAATTAGCTCTCAAAATTTTTAGCTCTTCAATGTTAATTGAATTTGATATATATTTATTAATATCTCTTTTTTTTATTAAACTTACCTGATTCCTTCTTCCAGAATTCGAAATTTAGAATTAATCTAAATATAATCCAAATTAATCTAAATATAATTGGCAAATTTTTTGTGATTTATTTTTTAAATTTGTATTTTTAAGTAACTTTTATAAACTTTTCGAAAAACATTTTGAATTATAAGTTATAAAATGTTTACCATCATCTTAAAGTAGATGTATTTCTAAGCATACTTGCAAAAAATTAGAGTTTTCTATACAAAATTTCCGAAGATGTACGTGAATTTATATATTGGCATTTATAATTTGGCATATATGTTGAAAGCAATAATATCATCAAATGTGGTTTAGGCACTTTCTTAAGATTATTTGAATGTAGGAACTATGTAACTTTTTTCCCGCTCATACACAACATAAATACGGAAAGGAAAACAAGTTGCCATATACTAAGAATTTCGCCAAGTAATATTTTTTGGCGCAAATTGAAAAAAAAAATGTGCCAAGATGAATTTTTGAATTGCTCCATAAATTTCGGACCAAATTGAACAAAATTTAATATTTAGGCATAAATTTGTTTTAAAAAGGGCACACTAATACGGATCACTGAACTAAGGTACTCGATACAGGACAGATTAATCAGGTACTAAATTTTGATTTTCATTGAGTAAAAATGAATTCATCTGCATTCTATAAGAAAGCAGATATTCAAAAAATGTTTTTCCTATTCTCGCAGTCATAATATTTTTCTTAAATATTCAGCTAATTCATATTCAAATACTCCAATCCATTACAATTAGTAATAAATCGATACAGTAAATAAATAATTAAAATCAATTAAATGGAATTTTAATTGCCATTTTCCCTCTGATAAACCCCTCTTTGGAGTTCAATAACAGTCGATCAGCTTTTGCTGGGGTTCATTTTTCTTTATGGTATGCTTACGTTATATATGTATGTATTATGCATTGCTCATACTCGTCAATTGCAACTTTTAATATCTCTTGGAAAAAAATCAGTATGGGAATCCAGAAAATGATTCTTAGTGACTCTAAAACTATTATTACTAGGCATTGTCATTGCACAGTGTTTAAAAAAAATCCCATTGTTTAAAGGTAGAGCTTATGCTCATATCCCAGTCTACAATTAAAAGCTACGAGTCAAAATTAAGGAGGTTGCTCTTAGGAAGCCTTAATTAGAAGTAGTTATAGGAAATGTTAATCAATACTTATTATCTTATGGATTAAACATTTACTCCCTATTTGATCACGTGTATGGAAAACAGATATTGATCAATCATAAAGAAAAGAAAAGTGAATCAAAATGAGTTATTTTCTTGTTTTTCCCATCTTAAGCTACTATCGGATTTAATCTTTAAATTATTGCAATAATAA
The DNA here is from genome assembly GCF_044657685.1 of Stegodyphus dumicola. Lineage (NCBI taxonomy): Eukaryota > Metazoa > Arthropoda > Arachnida > Araneae > Eresidae > Stegodyphus > Stegodyphus dumicola. The sequence goes on from NC_140779.1 coordinate 47,017,274, forward strand.
TCAGAACAATGGGGGCCATTATTCTTAACTATAATTTATTAATGCAAATCCTATTTTGGTTTCAAATGCTTTTCATTAATTACATTAATGATATGGATATTTACTAATTATTACTATTACTAAAATAGTTGTAAATACTTTATTACTGATATCTTTATGTACTATTTTATTAAAAAACTTTTTATTAATTTATTAATAAATTTATTATAATTTATTAATATTAATTATTTTTACAATTTATTTCTAAACTACAATCTCCAGAATGAAGTTCCCAATACTATAATTCTATTTGTGGACTTTTCTGACAATTACTATAAGCGCTGCTGGTTGTGAAAAGAGTTTTCTAAATAAAAATCATTTAGAAAGTATTTTAGAACAATAAATGTTTAATTAAGAAATATTCATGAACTATAAATGTTTATGCATTTCAGAAATAATTTTTTATTTAAGTCTATATTACAAAAACTGGAGCAATCAAGTATACCTGTACTATAGCATCGAGAGTCTTGAAAGAAAAAAAAAAAAAAATTCGCAAAATAATACTATAATTTAAAATGCTGGAATTAAAACTTTTCTTCAAACATAAATGTAAATTTATTTCCCTACATGCCATTTTGACATATTTCAGTTATTTGTTTGTATGTCATAAGAGGCGGTAAACTCAGCTACCGCCATGGGTGGCAGCCTGAAGACTTTTCTCCTCTAAATGAAGTCAAATGGACGCAAAAGCGTATTAATAAAGGACCACAGGATAGGTTTCTCCTTAAAGTTATAGGCGGTAGACAGTGTCAACTTGAGTCAATATTGTTCGCTCTAATATAGTACATGAGATTCAGTGATCTTAGAAATAGGCATTTCTATGAAACAAAACTTATGCTTGTGAACTGGAAAATGTGAGTAATGTGTGTACTTAAATGATTAAAAGGAAATTTAAAGAGACATTTAGCTTACTCTTTGCAATGTTTGCACGTATGTCAGAAAAATATTATACAAAAGTGAAGTTTATAAACTTTTTAATGTATACATGATACACTTATTAAAGAATAATTCAAATTTTATGTACTTCCCAAAACGAAGAAACTTAATTAAAATCTTAAGGAGGTTTAACGGTTTGCTTAAAAGAAGTCATTCAGATTCAGCATTTTCACTGTTGCTATATATGTTACATAGTAGAGAAAATCTAATTAACAATTTGTTGCAACCACTGTGTAAGAGAAGCTTCGGCTTCTTCACGCCATTTGATGTTAGATTTTATCATCTCCAGACTTGTCTTAAGACCTTCTGTACCAGATCCCACATTTTCTACAGTAAAGAAAGCTTCAGCCTAGAAAATTTCAAAATACAGTTCATAAATGTTGTATAATAAATCAAATAAAATAAACTTAAAATTCATAAAATTATAGAAAGATCAAGAAAATTGCATGAAGGTAATTTATTGATCTAATTAAAAGAAACTCTAGCAACATAACGATATCAATAAATGATTTTAGATCCGGAAAGTTTTTGTTATACACTGGTGTGCAAAAATTAAGGACGAGACGGTTTTTTTCAATATAACTTTGTACAAAAGCTTTCCAAATCAACACATTTAATACCGTACGATCCCCAATACGTAAAGACATGAGTAATGTAAGCAACACTTACTAAAAGAGAAATCAGAGGGATAAAAAGAAGCTTTATTGAAAAAGTAGCATGGAGCGCAATGCGACTGAAGGCCGAAACATCCCTGTGATGGGTGTCCAGCAAGAAACATCCGGTCTTTAATAGAGGATATGATCTCCCCTGACTGCTAGGCAGGTTTCACAGCGTCTGCCCATGCTGAGAATGAGGGTGTCAATGAGTTGCTGAGGCAATGCTGCCCATTCGTCTTGCAGCGCCAATCGAAGCTCCGGAATCGTTACTGGTGGTAACGTACGAGCTGCCAAGCGTCTGCCTAGAAACTCCCATACATGCTCGATGGGATTGAGATCCGGAGATCGTGCCGGCCAATCCATACGTTCAATATCCTCACTCTCTAAGAGCTGTTCGGCAGCTACTGTGCGATGACATGGTGCATTGTCGTCCATGAAAAGGAACTGCGGACCCATAGCGCCTCTAAAAAGACGCACATATGGAAGAAGAATCTCGTTACAATAACGGGTCCCGTTGGCTGAACCTGCGTCGAAGATGTGAAGGTCTGTACGACTACCAAGCATGATGCCTCCCCAAACGAGAACACCGCCACCTCCATACCTGTCCCTTTCAATGACGTTCGAGGGATGATTGCGGCTTCCCCGCTCTCTCCAGATGAGAATGCGATGGTTCTTGTCATTCATTGTCTCTCCAATTCCGGGGTTCCCGGCACCACAAAGAACGCTTTCTCCGATGGGCAGGCGTTAGAGGTACACACCGTACAGGGCGTCGTGCAAACAGACAACCACAGTGCAGTCTTCTGGCCACGGTAAAACGTGATATCGGTCGTCCAGTCGCCTGTGTCGTGTGTCTAGCGTTTTCTCCCGCTGTCTGCCTGTAAGGCAATATACCGGTCTGTAAGGCAATATACCGGTCATCTGCGGGTGTGGTTCCTCGTGAACGACCACTACTAAACCCCCGGATAGCTGTTCCTGTAGTTTGAAATTGTCTCCAAAGTCGTGAAACGATGCTGTGAGCAATTCCGAACTCTGCAGCCACACTTGTCACACTGCGGCCTTCCTCCAATTTCCCAATGATTCGACCTCGGGTAAAAGCATCCAGATGTCGTTTAACAGATTGATTATTCGACATTTCTCGCTGAGGCAGCAACTCGGTGTGATTTTAACTGCTATACGGCGTGCAATCTCTTTGTCAGAAATACTGATCTTACACCGACAACATGCTTTATACTACTCAGACACTCCGCCATTACGTCTACCTGCATATCTGCGCATGTGCTACCGTACATAACCTTACTTAATCTCCTGATTGGTCTTTCTGTCCGCTCTTCCTCTTTGTTCAGCTGATATGCTAATTTTTCGACTTCGTCCTTAATTTTTGCACACCAGTGTATGTCGTTACCCGACATGTTATAAAATACAAATTTACATCTGCATCCAAACATATTTGTACTGCTAGACTGCTAGTACTGCATTGTATTAGCAGTCTAGCAGTACGAACATGCATAAAAATAATGAATTAAAAGCATAGTTAGGGAATTAATAATGAGGTTATTTTAGGTAAGTACTTTATTCGAAATGATAATAACTAAGTTATCTTAGTATCCCTATGTATGCTCTCGTGTTATTTTACTACAGAAAATATTTAAATCAGCATAACGTTTTTATATTTATATTAATACAAATATAGCAAATTAATCCTTATATAATCAAAGTTATCCTGAGTTTATATTACGTCTGAAGGGGGTTTTAACGTTTTGTGTGTTATCTTTATTTATTAAATATCACGTTCTTTGCACTTTAACCATAGAATTCAATTCAACGGCAATATCACAAAATAATTTTAAAAGAGCATATCTTTAGAACTTCCGATACACAGTTTCGAGCGCTGGGAATATTTTTTTTCGTACGGTGCTGCGATTGCTGGCTTTGAAATCGTTGAGTTTGTTAATCAAAAATTCGTTAATGTTTTACAAAATATGAAATAGGTAATAAAACAAATTCCAAATACGGGCCTACACACATTCACGCAGATTCTTCATTATTTAATTTCTCTAAATATAATACAGGTTCGCCAACGCAAAATGACAAAACGAAATTAATAGCCCTTCTGGGCAAATTGCTCTTTGAGCTAAACATTTATTATTGTAATCATGCAATTAATTTCCTATTTTAAGTAAACTTAAAGTCTTTAAATCAAATAAACGTTACTTGGGGAAACAGTACTCACATGACCGTACTGTAGAAAGGGATATTTATTCGAAAGGCATTTTAACAATGCAAAGTTGGGAACTCAATTTCAAGTAGATTGAGCTCTAATTAGTTAGCGACTGCGAATTTTTTGACTAATTAATAGACATTTCGCTTCAGTACAGATCATCAGCTTCTGGCACAAAACTTTTTCAACTCTAAATATGTATAGAATTCGACTTGTTTTGGTAGTATAAACTGGAATCATAGCCCTAATAGACTTGGAGCAAATTATCGCTTCCTTTGAAAAGAATTAAAACGTCTTAGCACAAACCAAAAAAGTATAAAAAACAAACCTTTTTGTTAAATCAGAACAGTAACATAAATGCGCGGCTCGTTCTCAGTAATCAGCCAACCACTTGTTGCGATGTAATCTAAGGCAACAGTAAATTCAAATTTAAAACTAAGACTAGTAGCCTAAGGCAACACAAATGATTTAAAGTGAAGTTGGCTCAAACTTTTCACCGGTCTAACAATTAAAATATCAGCAACTATATGTAAGGCCGAAAAATACAATCTGAGCTAATAGAAACCTAGTGACGTGACGTCGAAAGAACAAAACACGCTCTGTCTTACAATCCGAAAATCTTACCTTAAACATTCTGAATCTAATTTGCATTCTGGTAGCAAAGCGGAAAGATAAGTGACAGTAAAGATCTAAATCATAAATAACTGTTATTCAAAATAATAATCTGGTTCCTTCGATGCATTTTAAAATGACAGATAAAGCATAGTTGCATTATCAGAGACATTTTGTGCATAATGTTTTTTAAATTAACATTACAGTGGTAAAATGAACATATAAATAAAGTAAAAAAATTCCTAAAATAGAATTCCTTATACATGCGCAATTCATTTTATAAATGCAAGACAATTAAACTTAATAAGCCCAAAAATTATTACAAAGCTTTTTATGTGCACAATATGGTTGATATATTCAGATATTAGATAAAAATGTACGATAAAAATGCATTAAATAAATATAAACGCTGTTTAAAACTTATTCATTGCTATATAAAACAATTCGAAACACACATAAACTGTGGTAATAAATATCATCGCTGCTATCCTAACAATAATTATCTTCAAAATTGCTCTTTCCCAAAAAATATTTCTGTGGTTGAAAATTAACTAAACATTGCTAAATCGACTGTTATGTAATAAACCTCTTTCATTCATTTCAGAGAATAAGCATTGCTAGCATTTGACATAATGCATAATAAGAAAATATCTAAAAAACACTTTTAGTTGAAAAACAGGAAACCAAGGCCGCAATTATCGGGCTCATATTGGTTTGGGTGTCGTACAGATTTATATAAGAAGGTTTCTGACCGTAAATTGAAAATTTTTGGCATTAAAAATTTATTACATTTAGTTCTTACTCGTAATCAATATGCATAAGCGTGCTAAAATGTTAACAGATATAAAACGAAAATTCTGACCATTTTAATAGTAATTTTATTAGAATTATGCTAGATATTCAAACAGAACTGAATTATGAATACTAACCTCATTATATTCCGATTGAGTATTAAAATGAGACGTAGTTTCAGTTATAATGATAGTCATCGCAAAGGGCGATCCCCCGTAACTGAAATGAAAGTAAAAGTTGAATATAAAACAGCGTTTAAAGGGAAAACAAATATTCAAATAAAAAATAATGATGTTTCAAAAATGCTTATTGAGATTTGGAACCTGTATGAGTAAAGAGCATTAAACTAGAAACAAAAAATATGTTCATGTAGATATTAAAATGGTGCTTTGTTAAATTTGAATGAATGTTTTAATTTTCCATTAAAATAATTAAATGCCAAAAACATCATTATTATTCAGAGCTACCAGAACCTTACAAAACGGTTTTATGAAAAATGTATACAACTACAGTCAAAAGTCGTTAATTCGCACACCCATAATCCGGAATGATCTATAATCCGCACCTCAAAGCTACAAACTTTCTGCGCATGCGTCGCGCTGACGCATGCGCATAGGCGTTTACGTGTGTGCGTAATACCTTTACGGCTGCGAATATGCGCGTGCGCATAAAACGTTTACGCATGCGCGTTTAATGTATAACGGACGGTATAAGCTAAGCTAAAATTATCTAAATCAGTTAATGTTGCAGATTGCGTTGTTCCTTAATCTTCGAATTGGATCCGGCTTATTATTTTTTGCAGACTGTTAGAGCAATTTTATAAAAGTAAGCTTGAACTTTCGATTATATCAAATAGAATTTCCGATATATATTTGCTAATGTGTAAAGGATCTAAAGCGAAAGTATGTTTCGAAATCCGAAATCTGTTTATCAATTTCACGCTGCTCGGCGGGGGGGGGGGGGGACGCCGCGGCGCGCAATGAATTGGAAGTCGATCTGTCAGCACTATCCTTATCTTTAGGGCAGATGTTTTTATTTTATTTGGCTTATAATTCCTTACTAAATGTAGTATTTCATCTCGATGTACTCCGTCTTTGATATCCGATAGTGAAGAAAGTGACAGAGGTTATTGAAAACGAAAATATTTCGATTGACAAATTAGTCGGTATTCTCAACACAGCAATTATAGGACTTGAACAGCGGAACTTTGTAACTAAACAAGAAATTATGTCTGTTTAATAGAATTAAAGAGAAAGTATTATCACATGAAACGAAGCAACTTAAACAACTTACATTGAAAGAAATGTTTAATAAAGTAAACAAATAAATATTAAGCTTTTTCTTTTTGTAAATTTTGATACCCTTTAGATCATAATTGTTCTTTATTTCATAAATTACGGTTTTATATTTTTAATTTTGTAATTTCTGTAGGCCATCTTACCAGATTTAAACTGATGATCTATAATCCGGAAAAATCGATAATCCGGAATCGCCGAAGTCCCGACGAGTCCGGATTAACGACTTTTGACTGTATAACAAAATATTAAAATATTAGGTATTATGTGTAAAGCATCCTTTAGACTACACCATTCCGCTATTGTTATGACTTTTCCAGGGGTCAACTGTATTTCAAGTGTGCGTCAAGCGTAGAAATTTGGGTTGAAGGTAATTGAATCCAGACACAATCATAAAACAACTTTTCATTGTTATATAGCTATTAAACTTCAAATATTTACATAAAATACGACATTAATGATCAAGAATCATCAAATGCAGCCAGTTTCGTCCAAACATGCCTCTTCTATATAGGGTAATTCAAAAATATTTGGCAGATTAAAAAGGCAGATGCCGAAATAACCCAATTTTTTAATAGAGTGTATGTGTAGAAATTGTGCATTTATATGATACAAGAATTGTTGAGCCGTAAATTAAAGCATTCTTTCTTCTGGCGTAAATCGTCATTTCCCGTTCGGTTCTTGAACGGTACACATCATTTCACAAATGTACAGCTTGCTAGTATGCATTTCATTTATGTTGCTGCAAATGGCAACAGAGCAGCTGCTCAAAGGAGTTGCCTGGGAATCGCTATGGTGCATGTCCTTCGAGAAGCTAATCTACTTTATCCACAGCCCCGAAGATAAAATGAATATCACGGAGCTCTGATTGATTTCATGTAACGATGGATACTACTCGAAATATGCATGGGTAATGAAGATTTACGGCAGAAGAAAACTTTCACCTACTGTTCAATAACGTCCTGTACTGTTTAAACGCGCCGTTTCCGCATAGAATTTTCCCGTTACAAAATGTTCTTGTTTCGGTCCTCTCTACTTGCCTTTGCATTTTCGGCAAATATTTTTGAATCGTTTTGTATTTCAAAACCAAATTCTGGCTAGTTTTGTAACACAAGGGTTTTATAATTATCGAATTACTACACTGATAAAATCCCCTCTCGCTCGTATCATATTATCCATTTTTATAAGCACATTAGCTCATTTAAATTACTTCATTTTTAAAATCACCCCTCGTTCAGTAAATAGTCGTACTTTCTAATTCATGTGAAGATTGTAAAAGCTTACGACTCACAAAAAAATTATTTCCTTTAAACTAATTAATTAATAAAGGAATCAAAAAAGAATTAATATACTTAAATATTTCTCCAATCCAAAGAACTGGAAGTATTTTAAACACTGATTACACAATATTGTAGGAGGCCTGATTCAAGACAAATTTAACATTTGCATTAACATTTACGTTAATGACATATGCAGACTTTTTTATTTAGGAAATTTATTATCATAAAGAGTTTTCAATCTGTTGCCACATTATAAACAGTTAAATGCTAAAAATTGAATATTCGAATTAATAGAGTAAATTAAAATTCTAAGTTCTGTTACAAAGATTGAAAATAGTTCAAAATAATATACTAATAATTCATTAAAAAAAGAAATCGAAAATTATATCATTTTTTCACAACACGATATATCATTGTTCGATTCGTATAAATTTTTTATTAAAATACTTCACGCAAAAGTTGCAAAAAAAAAAAAAAAAATAAATAAATAAATAAAATGAGTTTCAAAATTTGCCATTAAAGATTTTACATTTTGTAATAAAATATTTCAATAATCTCATCATTTCTAATAAAATGTATGTAACTAAAAGAATAATTTTAAAATACTTGTAGTATATAATTTAAAATATAAAAGAAATTACGTACATTCGCAAGAATAGAGGCCAATGTTCTTGTACAAATTTCTATGTTATAGAACGACCAATAGGGTTATTAGAAGCGACAGAAATAGCCGTAAACCTATCCTGAGGCCTTATTTTACTGGTGTCCATAGAATAATTTAAATACCTGCAAGAGATATGTAAAAAACTCGTTTTAAAACGCAATGATGTTTATAATATTTTTAACCATAGCATAAAGATATACTGAAAATTTAAGTTAAAAAACTTTTAAATTATCTTTACTATGCAGCCATCAACAATTATTATATTGTTACATATATAATGACATTTCCGATTAGTTTTTTAAAGCATTTCTTTATTGTCTTCGAGTAAATTAAGTAGTTCTTTTCATACAGGCTGTGAATGTTATTTATTTAATATTAGTCCTAAATATGACTACCAATTACAGAATTACACAAAATAAAAGGAAAAATATCGCATAAATAATTTCAGCTTTGGGGATAGCAGAGTTTTGTAAATATAACCTTTTCATTGGTCTCAGTAAAACAAAAACTCCAATTACAAAACATTTCAAAGATATAAAATTGAATGAAGATATTTAAGAAAGAATTTACTGACTTAAATCACTTTCTAGCGCCAGTTATCGGGCAAAATTAAAATTTTTTTAACCACATTTAAGGATCAACTGCAAGAGGTAAATCATCCTGGTTCATCCTGGTGGTTAATAGTTCAGTATTTGGTAAATCAACGCTTGCACTTGTTATGAACTCGATTATTATCTTTGTAATTCCACAACACAATTTGCTTTTTCACCTTCAGAGATCCCTTTTCCATGATGCAGTAACAAGTACTGTAGTCAGGTTAATTATAACCACCCTGAATTTATTTCGAACCTTAGGTTAACATTTTATATTTAAGATATGCATTTTAATTTGCAGTATAATACTAAACAGTAACCATAGAATTTCCACGAATACTTGATTAAGAAGAAATGAAATTAGATTAAGTACTAATGATACTAGTTACAAGTGAAGACTGCGATGATTTTGTTGTTTTAGGGAAGGGATAAATATGAAATTTTTACAGAACTATTTTTCATTTATTTATTTAATTTTTTTTTGACAAATCTCCTGTGTAAGTGTCCTTCCTTTACTATACTGCAACTGTTGAAAACTTGGGCCTAGTTTGAGAATATTGTTTTCTTACAGAATCTTGCTTATTCTTTTTCAAGTCTTTAAAAGGAGAAACACAGAAATTTCGCTTACTGATTACATACGAAAGATAATTAAATGAAAAATCGGGGGATTTTTGAAATAACCAAATAAATATTTTGAGATTTTATATATTAAGCTTTCTCATATTAGAAAACCAAAACATACTTAAATTGCATGATGTAAACTAAAGAAGTACGAAATTAACTATGCACATCTTTGTATCTTTTATTGATGCTAATTTTCTAAAATAACTTTCGATAGTAAAACTTCTATGTAATCATAAGCACGATCTAAGACCAAATTTGGGATCGAAAGTATACCTGCCAGCAATCAGTCTATATACCCCACAGTTGTAGAATAAACAAAGGATATATGGCTGGCACTGAAGACCATTGCTGTCCTATTTCACATTATATCAAACCATTTTGTTTTGAATGTTAAGAAAAGCTGAAGAAAAAAATATAGTATTAAAAAGATAAAATAATTATCAATATATGAAAAATAACATATTCCCTAAAACAGCTGAACATTTTTTAACAGTTGCAAATCTCTTTCAAGCAGAACATTAAATCAACGTTTACTACTGAAACAGCTTTGCAGATGAATGTACAAAGATTTGAAAAACCGTCACTAAACCTCTCAGAAAATTGTTTTATATCAAAATAGCAAATGCAGTTTTAGAGCTTAGAATAATGTCTAACAGAAATTATTCAGTATATATAAATTAATACTTGAAGCTAACAACAAAATTTAGCTATTACTATTACTACTATTAAACTATTAAATTAATGTTTGTTTTATTTATTTATAAACAACAAAAATTATTCTTGTTAGTTAACTATTAAATTAACAACAACAATAATAATATTAATTTATACTTATAGCTAATAGCAATTTTAATCAACAAGCAATTGACAATAGTCTTGTTGATCCTGAGTATTGATTAATATTACTATTAACTAACTAAAATTTCTCTGTGAAATAAATAAATAAAATGTGAAACAGACAAAACATTTACTTACTGGGCTATCAGTGAAGCATCTTGAGTATTTCCTAAAGCAGTTAAAAGCAGATTTCTTTCGGAAGAAGGCTGTGCTTTTTGGTACTGATTCCAACAGAATTCCCACTCTTCTTTGCCACCATATTTCACACCAGCATTGTACACAGCACTACGCAAGTTGGGTGGAACTCTTGCAGTTTAAATTACAGATAATTATTAGAGGATAAACAAAAACGAAAGCTTTATAGTGTCTACATTATATTAATTTAAAACATCAAAAATATTATACAGGAATAAGGAAGACAAGATTTTTTATTTAGCACATAAAATTTCGTCAGCTTAATTTGTTTTTCTTCTTTTATTTCTCGGGACTTTGTAACAGAGAAATCTGTAAAAATATTAGACATATTTTTCTTGGATTATTGGCATTAAGAGTAAGATCTTCGCCTATCTTATGACAGTGACCCTAACGAGAAATTAGGAAAGTTACTAAGTCTTCGATACGAGATTCTAAAAGAAGGCCCACCAGCGGCCGAGCGGTAAAGTCGCTTAACACTGGTAGTTCGGTCTGAGGTTCGAATCCCGCGAACGGGCTGGGCGTTTTCGTGATTTTCCCATGTGTAACGTGTATACGAGCCAGTTTCCCTTAGAAGGTCCTCCACGAAGGCATCCCTCCCCTCAGGCAGATAGCCCTAGTGTGCTTTGCCATATTTAAATACACCACACCACGAGATAAAAGAAAACGATTAATTTCTAATTTCTGAACCGTCCACTAGTTTCAATGGTTCGATGCCCAGAAATGCATTAATATGGAATAATTACAAACTGAATATTGTAAATTACCAGATATTTCTGGTTATATATATATATATATATATTATAATATGCCACTGCCCTTCCAAACTAGGAGGTAATGATCACGTACCTGTATTGACACATTAATACCTGTGGCTTATCTTGAACAAGAATAATATACTATAAAATTATCTCAGATTAGTGTATAGTGGCAATAAAATATCAGATTAGTGTATAATTTATATAAAATTCTATCGGTTTTAATCAATGTATATAAACATGGTATTTATCATATCATACATAAAAGAAATTTGTCTCTAACTGCTTCAAAAAGAATACGATCTATAATGCTTTTATATTTCGTCATGTATAATTGTTATTTGTTATTCATTAATGCATTTCTTTATATAGATTCACAAAAATTAGAAAAATACTGTAAACCATTGTAAACCTATTTTCTCCTACCTTGATTCATTATAAATTTAAACTGATAACGTCTTGATTTTCCGTTAAACGAGCTATAATAGGTAATTATAATTGACCACTTTATTAGCGATAAAACTAAAATGTAACATCTGAAGCCGTCCTCTCTTTGGACCATGTGTGCATATAGTGAACAAGTATTCGTGTATCATAAATACGAGAGACTCATCTGGGAACCATTAAAATCAGTAATGGTTCCCAGATGTTCAGCTGCAGATATTAAATTATTATTATAAAATGTTAAGGCCGGAAAAGTATGAAATTTTAAAGTTCCTTCATTAATAAATTAATTTAGTTATTGTACTCTTCAGAATACAAAATATTTGTAAACTTTTAAAAAATGTCCCGAAAAGAGGGTAAGAAATACAGGAAATTCACATTAAGAAGAACTCAGAGGAATCATTTGGAAAATATCTTACAGATTCGATTTAAATAATAGAAATGATTCTGTTTTTAGAAATATTGCACTATTATTAGCAAACTTTACATTTTTCAAAAAACATTATTTGCGAATTTTTGCAAAAACTGTTGGATAAAATACAATCAATAATGCACTTTTTTGCAAAATATTGGTTCATTTATCAAACCAAAATGATTGTTTAATTGACATAGAAAATAAAATAATGTAAATATAAAATAATTACATGTGCTACATTGACAACAATAAAACGGCTGACCTGTCGGTCAAAAACATAACTGGAGCTTTTTCAGCTGCAAACTGCGTGAAGAGGAAGCGACAAATTTAAGATTAAAAATGAACTAAGATTGTCTAGCTGAACAACTAGATAGCATAATACTGCTTCTAACTAATGTATATTCTTCATGTAATACTAAAGTCATGAATCGCCAAATTTGGAGACACACCCTCAGCATCTAATAAGCGTTTGCAAATTATATTGGAACACTAAGATAACTTACCTAGTTATCAGACTTTTATTTATTCTAAATGTCCATTTTGTTGTATATCAATGTTTTTATTTTATTAATTTTAGATAGTGGGGAGGGGGTTATTTTGCATGTGTGAATCTTCATATTTTGTGATAGATAAAACATGAAATGGATAAAACATGAAATTTATAGATAAAATATGAAATGGATTGATTTCTAGTAAAGGCAAATATAGTAGTATCTTTATGTGCTTCATGAAGTGAACTCTGAAATGATCTGCATCATTAAAAAGCTGTCTTACTTCTCTAAACGTTTTCAAAACTTTGGCAAAATAGATAAAATGATAATTGCAAAGCAATTAACAGCTTCAAAATAAATTACGTAAGCATTAATTATACAAGAAATAATTCACTAATACAATTCAGATATATACGCTTACTTTTCACCATTCTGCATCCAATTCTGATATATTTGGATTGCTTTAGAAATAGTTTGCTCGTCGCCATAGTATACTGATGCTGCTAAAGCAATAGAGCGTAATTTCCTGGAAGGAAGCAAAGGAAGCTTTAATAAAAACTTCAACAATGAAACATGAAATATGTAAATTTAAATATAAATCAATTACTTCTCCATGTGGCTTCCTTTGTCTTCCCAGCCGAGTGTGTTGACAGTTGGTTTTAATAGTTTTACCATATATTTCTGAAAAATAAATGCATCATTACTTTGATCTTTTTTCATTAAAGTACTTTTCAACACTAATTAGCTTATAGTAGCTTTATATATTATAAACATAATTTCATAGTAGTTAAGAAAGTTTGTGTTCGCTTTTTCCATAAAATTGCTTTTAAAGCAAACTTATCTTTAGAAGTGAGTACTTTTTTTTCGATTTTTTGTATACAGCATACAATGATTTGTTTTTAAACGGGAACAGTTGCGCCGTTTTTACATTTTGAAATCCCTGAGCTCCTCGGATTCTTACTCACAGTGCTTTTTTCTGTTAATTTTAAACAATTTGTCACCGTGGACACCTCTCAATACTTATTATATACCGGGTGGTCATAATTAAACTTCCCTTATAAACGGCATCCTACAGCGCAAACAGGTCAACGGATTGCAGCAACGAAATTATGTATATGGGCTATACATGAGATGCGCTCCCGGAATTTCGAAAAAAAATGTTAGTTCCAAAATGTCCACCAGACTGCGCCTTTGCGGAAAAAACATGAAATTGAACACAATAAACGACCAAAACGAAATACAGAAACGATATTAACAATCTAGAACAAGAATTATGAGTAATAAAAGGCAAAACAGGGAAAAGCTGTCAGTTGTAGGAGAAAAATGTCGAGATTTGCGTGCTTGGGAAGAAGAGGAACCTTTATGCAAAACAGGTTAGGGTATAAAACGTTTGCAGGCGTTGTCATGTTTAAGTCGATGTTTTAGGCTGTACTAATGACAGTCTCTCTACATAAACGTGCGTTATTAGTGAAGCTGTTTTACGAAAACAAGGGGAATGCTTCTGCTGCAGTCCGTGAATTTCGTCGTAGAAAGAACATAATGCATGAACCAATGTCTACTAAAGGTGCCCGGGCCATGATTAAGAGATTTGAAGAGATGGGGAAATTAGGATTCAACCTGGAAGAGACAGTAAAAGTGTCACACCGGTACTTGTTGATGCTGTCAAGACAGCTGTTGACGCACAGTCCCAGACTTCAGAGTTTGGGGGCACTAGCTTGCGTGCAGTTTCTCGACATACAGTATATTCTTACAGCACCGTCCGAAAAGTACTCAGAACCATAATGTAGTACTTCCCATGCAAGAACCATCATACCCAGAAGCTGCTTGATAAAAGCAAGCCACAAGGTCCCTCATTCGCAGTCAGTTTTCTCACACTTCTTTCTCAGTTATCACACAGAATTGCCTCATTTGGGCTAAAAAAAATCCTGAGATCCACACTGATATTTGCCTACAGTCTCCAAAGGTTACTGTCTAGTGTTGATTCACGACGACATTCCTCCTTGGGCTAACCTTCTTTGAGCAAATCGGTGAACGTGGGCCTGTCACATGTCTCGTTACGGGCCGTCGGTATCATGACACACTGCAGACGTTTGTTGTGCCGCAACTATAGCAAAGGTGGGTTCTTACATCGACCGTTTTCATGCAGGAGGGTGCACTCCCACATATCCATGAGTCCGTGAAGGCGCTATTGCTCCAGCACACAGAGGAAAACGTGTTATAAGCCGCTTCTTTCATAATCCATGACCACCATGTCCGCCGGATCTAACTCCGAGCGATTTCTGGTTATGGGGATGTTTAAAAAGTCTGGTGTATTGTGTAGGTGTTGCGACGTTGAATGACTTCAAGAACTTCATAACGCTTCATATGTGAAGCTTCACAACTGATCAGTTACGAACTGCTGTCCCGTTTGCGCTGTAGAATACTGTTTATAGGGGAAGTTTAATTATAACCACCCGTTTATCTGTTATTATAATAAATAGCAGATAAACATAATGAGATATCCGTATATCTCTGTCGGGCAAACGTACCAGACCCATAAAATATATCCTATGCATACAAAAGTCGATTCAGCTTTATGGACAATTTTTACATCTCTGAGTTTACAACCACAATTAAACAAAACTAGAGTGCCAAATAGAATTTTAAAAAATCTTTTCTCTACTCGATACAAGCAGTACTACTAGATAGCTGCAGACGGTAATTAACGTCTTCCTTCATTTGTGGCCCACCAGTGGCAGAGTGGTAAAGTCCCTGAACTCTCGTAGTTTGTTCGGGGTTCGACTCACAGCAAACGGGCTGGCTGCGTGGGTGTTTTGGTGATTTTTCGCAAGTGTAATGTGTATACGAGCCAATTGCCAGTAGAAAGTCCTCCATAAAGACATTAATTCTCTTAGTCACATAGCCTTCGAGTGCTTTGTCATAAACTAAGAAACTTTAATTTGTGTTGTATACAGGCATTAACCAGTTCTTTCGCTGGAAGGACATCGATTTAAAATAGTGGCTCCTGAGTTGTAATTGCGCTTTTGTTGATATACTCTTAAATTTCTATAAAATTAACTTCAGTACTATCCCCAAGGTCGTATATGAAATAACGAAAACTGTAGATTCATTTCGTACGCATAACTAATTATAATTCTCTTTGTGCGATGTCACCATTATGTCGCAGGGTTTTACTACTATAGACTGTTACTTCAAAATAAGAAGACCAAGATTATTTACCGCCTCCCCCTGATTTTATTCATAACTATGGGAACTATAGCTGAGAAAAATAGTCGTGTTGCTCAATTTTTCCGTCTACGTTATTTAAATTTACAGCCTTTCTCTTCGTGAAAAGCATGTAATTGAAGATTGACTTGAAAAACTACAGTCTGAAACGAAGTGGATAAACAAATTTGAATTGATGATGACACGAACTAGAGATTGCAAATGGGGTTGGGGGTTTGCAACAGCTTTGAAGAGCGTATTTTATAGTAGCAGACTACAGTAGTGTAACCCGCATGTATTATTATAAAATTCTGGTGACAGATACCTACAATCAACTATCTAATTTTAAATTGTAGATTAAAACATTTGACTGTACACCTTTTGAAGTCAGATGTTATTTTGTACAAATCCTGTTAATCCGAAGGAAAACCAAACATACGTACAAGAAAAAAAAATGAGGAAAAATTTAAAAAATATATTTGTATACTTGGAATAATGAGTAAAGAAGAGGACTATTTTGCATCAGCACATATAATTGTTCAAAACGCATAATGGCTCTTTCCCAAACGGCAAATTGGTCTTCCTTTTCTAAATAATGAGTCAGATTGAAAGCAAGCACATTTTCCAAATTTCCTGATCTGAAATACATTTAAATATACTTTGTTAAGCAAAATATCTCTCATATTAAACAGAACTAAAAAATATTTAAAGAATAGTTTTATTGTTCATGAAATAAATGGACAGTTATATTTAAAAGTTATGCCTTATGACTGAGGAGTATGTAAGTAAGTATATGTCTTATGACTGAGGAGATTATTGTTAAATATGCTTCAATTACAGTAAAGTCAAAAAAAATTATTGTGGAACCCACAGGTTACAAAAATGATGATCCGTTGAAGATTAATTTGAAAGGAGAAGAATTTACTTCTAGGTTTAGCATGTTTGTAACGTAAGAAGGTATACATATAATTTAATCGATTTTAAACTTTTTAGACAGTATTTATTAGCGACATTATAACTTGTACATTTGCATGCGGAGCTATTTGGTTATGAAATCATAAATTTCTGTCACAAATACATATTATTTATCATTTTTCTCAAATCTGTAATTCTGAAATTAGAAGTAAGAATTTTTACGAAATAATAAGCATCCACCTGACTAAGTGTACTCAGCAAAATCAAGGCAACAAATAATATGAATAAAAGCAACTTCTAACACGTAACTATGGTGTATGGTAGGCACATAACTATGGTGTAAAATAGAAAAGTGATAAAAAATATAAGATAAAAATAATAATATTTTCAATTAATGCACATACGTCATTATACAGGATAGGATTAAAGATTTTAAAATCAAAAACAATCAAGCAAAGGTATAAAAAATACATTTTTAGGCGGATCAATGGCTTTCATCAACTACTATAATCATGCACGTATGTGCCAGCTGTAATATAACAATTTCGATTCTTATGGTATTGCCTCATGACAGTTAAAAAGACGTTCCGGTCCAGAACGATTCTTCGAAAGCGGTTCCAACGGTTTTGATTTTCCAACAATTCATTTTTTATTATAACACAAGCAAGTTCAATCATATTTAAACACAATAAATAATAGGCTAGCTCGTCTGTTCCAGTCTTCCAGCCTATCTGTAATCAGATATGCTTGTACGTAGATGTATGTGTACATTATCGTCCATTGAAAAGAAAATATTCTTGATTGTAACAATGTAAAGTGTGATGAAAGGTTCTAAAATTGCTTCTTTGGATTTCACTGCTCTCCTGATATGTATTTATTGTTTCACAGAAATCTGTAATAGTCCACTGTCTGAAACAGGATTATCTTTAGTCCTGATTCAGTCAATTTGTTTATTATCAACATCTTTTCCTTAGCTCTGCTTTATAAATTAAGTACTTCCTTCATTCAATAGAATTCTGTTCAAAAAGTTAATATGGGTTCCTCTCTCACACAGCATGAGAACTGTCCATTTATGTGACTGTATGTTAAATTCCCATTCGTTCTCGAACATAATAGATCACTGTCTCAGCATCTTAAATGTCTGCATTTGTGCATCTTCGAGCTTGAAACTTATCATTCATTAAATAAATTCCAAATATAATAATTTGCTGATATTTAGTGGAAGAGGTAAGAGTAGAGGACAGATTCAGCTTAAAACAGCATGTTAATTAAAATAGACCTTATCCGTTATAAGCAAAATATATGAAAATATACATGCTCTGGGAAATCCATAGACAATAGCAATAATAATTTTATTAGTCTTTTGAACCGAAGGAGACCCAAAGATTATCGCGAGCCTGCAGTGGTCCACCATTGTTCTGTGGCATTCTATTACTGATTCTAGACAGCAGATAATGACAAATAATAATCCTTCCTTGAGGCAGTCTTGCATCTATATGACTTTCTCAACATACCACACCTATATTATATTATCTATACCAATGATATTCGTTAAAAAATATGCATTTATTACACATAAAAAAGAGTGAAAATTCGTGGCATAAGCATTTTGGTTTCATTTCAGTTAAATATGTGGGAGAAATTTTGCACCACATAAAATAATAAAATTGTCATATTTTTCTCCTCATGCTAAACTTTACCGAAATGTACCCATTTTCAAAATGATAATTTAATAACCAGCAGTTTGAACAAATAACTTGCAAGTAATTTTACCAAACGTAGAACTGAACTATTTTATTCCATTTCCTAAGCTAAGTGTGTTGCTTATTCGATAATTCATATCGGCAAGTATTAAAAAGTTTTCACAGATCTGGTTAGAAAATTTTCGCTCGCTGCAAAAAGAGATAAATAATTATCTGCTGCAAAAAAACAAGAAGATAAAATGTTTTTGTTGACAATTTTTTTAATTAAATTATTCGCATAGATACCGATTGCTACAGTAAGAAAACTTATATCATGTACTTTTAGTTATGAAACTTAGTTCTATATTTCTGAAAGTTCCATTCATATTAATTATGACATTTAGAATTCGGTATTTAAGATCCACGTGAAATACAATACATATATATTTTTTTAAATCAAATAAATTAAAAACTTTTGCAGCTTTCTAAAATTACCTTGAAAACGAGAGAGCATCATCCACGAGATTAGCTCGATCGGCCGTTGTAAGAATCTAAAAGGCAAATAGTAAACAAATATTTAAATACAACAGCTTTTTAAGAATTTCGAATAATGTATAATAAATTAGTGGAAAATTATTTTTTGCGTTTCAAATAAAATTACAAACTTTTTCTTTTCAATTTACTAAAGCAAAATGAACATTTTAGTAATTATATACGATTCATTAGATGAAGTTTTACTCTAAGGGACCATACAAAATGTTAAATCATATATTTTCAAATAACTCTAATTTTCAATGTAGAAACTACCATTTTCATGAAATTCTCTACCTTCGTTTGAAAAACTGTGTTATTGAATAAATCTGTCTAATATCAATGGGAAACGTGCAAACATTACGCATTGAATTACATTAGTGTTTAAAAGGAAAAAGTTGAGGATTAACCTGTTATAAAATTAATTACTTTTATATTAATTAAAAGTATTTTTCCTCTTCTCTTATTTTATATTATTAAATAGTATTTTTTTGTTTGTTACAATTCACATTATCTTTTTTTATTTAATGGGGAAGTCATATATATAATTACAGTTTAATGCTAAAGAGCTCCATTTCAAAGGTATTTAATATTCAAGTACTTTAATATTCAATACAGAACTTGAAGTCTTTGTTAAATATGTCGCATTCTGTAAATTTCCTATCTTTTTAAATATCGTCAATGTATTTTATGCAGTTTTCTATACCAAAAATTTGTTTCCCTCTTTTACTATACTTTGTTCCAATTTAGTGCAAGCTTTCCCAATTTTCGACCTTTTTTTATTCATAATCAGAATTTGTTTTCCTTTAATGACGGGTTCCTGCCGTTTATAGGCGTTGACCGCTGCTAAGGCCGGAAACGATGACTTCTTTATTATCGAGGGACCTAACAGGTGAGCCACCGTTGCCTCCTGTGAAGGGACGGATAAATAGCATCCATACCCTCTTCGAGATTCGAACCTGAGGCCTTCGTTATGGTAGTCAGAGTCACTCACCTCTTTCCCATCTAGGCGGCATAATCAGAACATAAATACAGTCAAACTTTCTATGCCGTTTTACTTCTAACTACCTCATAGGTACTTCCTCCTACTTCTAACTACCTCCAAAAAATAATCAAAATTTATGAGAAGGTAAATAAACATCGATATACTGGATTATATATCACAATAATCGTATTCTCTGCATTGACTACTCTCACAGGAGATCAAAATTATTTGGAACTTTGGATGGTTCTCTTAGGTATGTTTCACTCTGACAAGCAATCTGCGTTTTCGATATATTTTGATTAAATATGAAAAAGTTTATATTTATTTTCCTGCATACATTTATATATTTAAAATATAAGTAACTTAGTATTTTCAAATATTTGCAAGAAATGTATAGTCCCTTGTTTACGATCTTTAACAATTTCAAACTAAAAGAATGAATTTTTATTTTGATAGTATCATCTTGCCAAATGTGTGATTTATGGCAGGTTATGTCTACATCTTCAGCTCAGTGTTTGCAAAATTTTCAAAATCGCGCGTTACATTAAAGTACATTTAGCATCTACGCGAGTTATTTTGTACAGAAAACTGCGTGGCAAAATATGTTCAACCATCTTGCTTAAATCTTAAAGCACGCGAAAGGTCATGTGACATGACAGAAATATTACTGGATGCCCATTGGCCGATCCTAGAAGCCACTCCCTCGGTGGCTACAAAAATGTGCACTTGTGAAATATGCCAACCGGTACTATTGCATTATGTTAATAACCCTTTTAGGATTACTATTTAAATCAGAATATAAATTCCTTTATTATAAAGTAGTTCTACTTTTAGTTCTAAGTAGTTCTACTTTTGTGACCAGGTTTACTAAATTTTTTCATATGGTAATTATTTTTCGTCATCTGCAGCAAAAAATAATTAGCTACATCTGTAAAAGGAATGTACTACTTTTAATTCCTGTCCGTTCAGATACCACTTATATAAAACATACATAGCATATGTAAAAAATTCCCTTGTAAACGTTGAAAAATAAGGAAGTGAAAATGGACTGAGTGAAAGCCCATATTGGTGTAATAGGCTTTGAGAGGGCCGACAAGCTGTCCTGAGAGGCTGCTATGGATAATGCCGAGAATGCGTTCGATATACAGGAATCAAAAAGCATTGTTATTGGTAACATCAAGGACCTCCATTATGATTGCTGGAAAGAGAAATAAAACATTTCGAGAAAAAAGAAAGATTATTTGTTGAATTTTGAAGTTTCTAAAAATATCAGAATGATATGTAATTTTGATTACAATGAAATAATTACTGAACACGGGCGTTTCCCGGAGTACCTAAGAAGACTTAATTTCCAAAATAATAGTCTTTGTAATGCTGAGGGAAATGCACGACATTTCGTCGAATACTGCGTATTATTGCGACATGTTAGAAAAAACATGGTAACATAAATAAATTCTACTGTCACAGGATAGAGTTTAATTTGATAAACTTTATAAATGGCAATAGAACAACATTAGGAACTTTGATTTAATGTTTTTAACTATGTTTTTGTTTTAATCTGTGTTGTTTGTGCTGCGCTAACTATGAGGCAGATTATTACAGAGCAAGAAGGCTGCAGCACATTCGTATATTACATTACATTACCACTCGTAACTTAAATGGATATATTTAAAAGAATATTACTATATTTACTAATAAACTAATTTGGATAAAATTTAATTGCATAATTTCCTTTAAAAATATTACGGCTAGCTTAATATCTACTTAATCAATATTTTATATATCATACCATCAGTCATATTCAGCCAATAAATGTTCTGTTTATCTGAGATATCAGTAACATACGTTATAGGAACAAACCACTTGTAACCATAAAGAGACTCATCTGTCGATGGATCATCATCTGATTCAAGAGCAGTTGCTCGATATCTTTGTTGTTTGACTTTCACTACAGTGTGTTCAAGTGTAACTGTAATAAGAGGATAACCTTTCTAACGTGTCCATGTGTCCATAATCTGTGACACATTTATGTGTGAAGGATCAACCTAAAAATTAAAATTAGGAATTTAATATCAAATAAAGTGCTTAATTCTATTTGACTGTCATATCAATTTTAACTTATTTTTGTTCTTAAATTGCATTATATCCTAGTTTTTTAGATTTTAATTTAATTGCATTTTTGTGTACGCTTACACACATTATTTATACATATAGTCTCTGAATCTTAAGAAAATTACAGCACCGCTGATCTCTGATTTAATTCTTTCTTGAAGTTTCTCTTGAGAAGAAAATACTTATTTGAGTGGATAAACAAAGATGACTTTTATGTTTTGAAGTGAAACTATATCTTGATCTTGCATTTCACATTTTTATTTCAAAAATGTATTCACAAATTACAGTAAGTGGACAGTAAAATAGAATTAATTGAAGAAAAGTCGAGCGAGAAGTTTAAATGTGAAAATTTTTTAAAGTAGTATACACTGACGAGATGAAATTTCAAAAACTCTTGCGTTATAAGATATAATCATTTTTCGTACTTCTTAAAAGCTAAATTTCGAGGGTTACTATAATTCGCCTCGTCTTAGAGAGAATACGTGTTTCAAACAAGTAAATTAGTAAATTTATGTACATTATATATACAGCAAAACCTCGGATCCTAAATTTAACACGTACCTGAATACTATTTGTAATTCGAAATGTTCGTAAATCAAAACAATTTTCCACACAAAAATTAATGTAGAATTAAATAATTCGCTCCTGGACTACAAGTGATTGCATATTTAATCTTTAGAATAAGACTTAATTGAGCCTAAGTTCAAAAGCAATGGAAATCAGTAAATATGTATATATAAAAAAGAAGAACATAATATTAAACAGATAAAATACTTAAAACCTTAATTTAATTTTACTGTACTTGTATGAAAGAGAGTGTCAGCATAAGTGCAAAATGATGAGGAAGTTGTTATTGCTTAGATGCGAAATTCCCTTCCATAATAACATAAAATAACTTTCTTTAGGAAGCATATTCTTTCATCTTTTCTTTGTCTCCAAGCGCCATTCGATTTTTAAAGGCCTCCTTTTCATTCAAACTTCGTACAAGTGTGCTTTGTTGTTACCTACGTGTTAAATGTTTCTAGAGTAAGGCATGGCATTACCATTGAAAATGCTTATACCGTGCCTCGCTTTTGCTTCATCAATGTGAAATTTGCATCTTACCCCGTTTTTCATAAATTTCGAGGATCAGAGGATTAGAATAATTTTTCTTTTTACTCTTCTTCTGAAGGCATTTCTTCCATAACCGCCTTTATTGCTACTTCTGAACTTGTAATTCTTTCATGTTCAGCTCATTTATTGGCCCTATAGTAACTTCTATAAGTCTTCATTTTTAACTTCCTAGTCTATGGTTTTGGTAGAAAGACAATATACCAGGTAACAGCAAAACCAAAAAAAACAACTTATGTATCTAATAGCTCAAATCTCTTCCTGCAAACGAATCTGGCTATAATTTCTTCCAGGCTGAAGTCAAATCCTGTAAGTCCCATAATTCCAGACTTCGTTAATAAAAGTTAAGCAATGAAAAACGTTAAAATGGCTCTCTCGTTTTATCTTTTGAAAACACTCTATTATTTTTAGTTACAATCTCCTCTTTTATTACCCTTTTTATCTAAACTTCTAGAAAATGGAAACCTGTCATCAAACTCATTTTTTAACATCGATTACTTATCCTTCACCATTATTCCAGAGAGCCCTGTATGTTCAATTCTACCAAATGTTTTTGAATATTAATTTTGGAGCATAGAACACCTACGAAAACACCTCTGAAAATGATATGTTGTCGATATGAGTGTTGGTAACTCCAGACACCGTTCGCCATCCGAAGCGGTTTTTTTTTTTTTTTTTTTTTTTTTTTTTTTTTTCCGCAAGATAATTTATTCATGAAACGAAATTTTTATGAGGTGAGGCGTACGTAAAGTCCTTTTAATTCCGAAAAAAGGAGGATCCTTAGTAAGACGCCCACCATAAAGATTAACAACCAACGCCTGCAGATAGTGGACCAGCTAAGATATTTAGGGGTCACTTTTGATCATAAGATGACCTGGATCCCTCACGTGCAGGATCTCAAACTCCGGACGGCAGCCATAGCCAAACAAATGAAACTCTTTTATGGTCTCAAATCTGGGCTTAACCCCCATATTCAAAAGGTATTGTACACGACAGTCATCGAGAAAATAGTGACGTATGCTGCCGCAGTATGGGCCTACCCAATGCAAGGAAGGAAGGTCAGACATCTTAACAGAATACAACGACCATTCGCATTGGGAATCACACGGGCCTACCGCACCACCTCCACCGATGCCATTAACGTACTTGCTGGTCTCCTTCCCCTGCACATCCGGGTTGAAGAGGAGGCAGCACGCCAACACATTTTGCAACTTAAGAAGGCAGTTACTTTTGACGATGAAACATACTACCCTGATGAGTACGAAACAAACTTCTGCCCTCTTGACGTCCACCCAGCAGAGAAAGGCAAAGGGATACTTATCTCAATTAATCCCACTTCAACTCATCACTCAAAGGAAATGACCATCTATACAAACGGGTCTAGATTGGACGAAAGAGTGGGATGCGCCTATGTCGCCACGAAACAAGACAACGCAATCGAGAAATGGAAGGGACAGTTAAGACAACATAACAGTGTCTTTCAAAGCGAAGCAGTGGCAATTGCACAAGCGATTCGCTACCTGCATTCGCACCAGCATAGCCATGTCACCATTAAAACGGACAGCTTATCATCGTTATATGCCATTTGGAATGCAGATCATCCCTCGGAAATTATACAGGGAATCCAGAGAGATCTTAGAAGCACCCCCCAGTACCGCACAAAATTAGAGTGGATAAAGGCTCACGTTGGCCACTATGGCAATGAGCTTGCCGACCAACTCGCCAAAGAGGCAACAACTGACCCGCCTGATGCACCAATTATCATCCCATGGCCGCATTCGTATTTAAAGAAGACATTACGCCTAAGGGCCACTGGCATGTGGCAGAACGAATGGGACCAAAGCACCACAGGAAGAAGGACCCACTACTTCATCGGCTATGTGGACACTAGCCGAAATGTAGCGAACACACAGTTAGTAAGGTTCATTTCCGGGCATGGGCCCTACCCGGAATATTTCTTCAAGCGTGGCATAAGTCACACAAGTCAATGTGCATGCGGCGACTCAGGCTCACCAGAGCACTATCTAACGTCATGCCCATTAACAGAAGGACTGCATATCAATCTCCCTGAAACAAATCGCCAGCCGTTCTGTAAATATATGATAAAACAGCGGCACTTTATTAAAAAGCTGGTACAGTTGATGGACAGACTGTCCGACTTAGATACAGACTTGTGTCAGCCATAGAACAACCCAGCATGTAAAAACAACTTAAGCATTTTAAAAAGGACACGTATTGCAATGTAGGAAAACT
Organism: Stegodyphus dumicola; assembly: GCF_044657685.1. Classification (NCBI taxonomy): domain Eukaryota; kingdom Metazoa; phylum Arthropoda; class Arachnida; order Araneae; family Eresidae; genus Stegodyphus; species Stegodyphus dumicola. The sequence goes on from NC_140779.1 coordinate 47,042,912, forward strand.
GTCATTCAAGTGAATTGTAAGAAACTATAATGTAGACTAGAAACTCACAGTATAAAGACTGCCTGTATTCATACCTGGAAAGTCAGTTGCTTATAATAATGTGCATGTACTGTGTAAATAAATTTCGGCAAATTATACCGTAAGACCATATATAATGAACCGATATATAATGTAGGCATAACGAATGTATGAAAGTGCATATATCTGTAAGCAAAGTAATGTAAGGGAGTGTAATATATGTAAATATTTTTGTGTATCAGTAAGCTATGTATAAGTAAGTTATGCAATTTAAAGTAATGCAATATAAATGCAGAAATGTCTAATAAAAATGCATGGGTAACATATATGTTTTGTATTATGAATAAGGGATATAGGATGTCTAACGCAAAGCAATGTATATATTGGAATGTCTATTTCATGTACTGGAAAATTATGCAATAAGTACCCAAAGAGCATGTAATATAAGTAACCTGTAAGACTATTATGTTTGTAAATATTTGTATCTAAAAATTAATCAGAATGTATCTGCACGTATCTGTATACAACTGCAAGTATATGTAACCTAAAGTTAAGCAGTGTAGGTAAAATTAAGTAATATGTGAAGCAGGCGTGCCTGACTATGTATGTATATAAAATAATGTAACGTAAGGCACATGTAATATTGGCATATGTATATTGGCATTTTTATTAGACATTTCTGCATTTATATTGCATTACTTTAAATTGCATAACTTACTTATACATAGCTTACTGATACACAAAAATATTTACATATATTACACTCCCTTACATTACTTTGCTTACAGATATATGCACTTTCATACATTCATTATGCCTACATTATATATCGGTTCATTATATATGGTCTTACGGTATAATTTGCCGAAATTTATTTACACAGTACATGCACATTATTATAAGCAACTGACTTTCCAGGTATGAATACAGGCAGTCTTTATACTGTGAGTTTCTAGTCTACATTATAGTTTCTTACAATTCACTTGAATGACAGTTTTCCTACATTGCAATACGTGTCCTTTTTAAAATGCTTAAGTTGTTTTTACATGCTGGGTTGTTCTATGGCTGACACAAGTACATGCAAACTGTATTTATATGCAATCTACAAGTAATGTGGGTATATTTATTAAAATGTACAGATAAAAACTGTAACTGTACACAAAAGTAATTCAACGCAATGTAAGATTAATGTAATTCAGGTAATGCATATGCATTGTATGCCGGAAATGAGAGACAAAGTCAGTATGTAACTCTGTAAATCACGTTATCCATAGAATATGTTAACCAGCAAACAAGAATGTAATACTAAATATTAACATCCCTTGTATGGCCATGTAATTGCTCTTTAGAAAGACTCAAGGTTCAACTCTAGATATTGGTGGACGTGGCGCTACACCAATTAACCGACGATAAAGGGGTGGTGCCCACGTCCCCCGTCGCATGTCGCATGTATATAGTATATAGTATATATATATATATGTGTGTGTGTGCGTGTGTGTATTTGTTTATTTTCATATGTCTGTATGTGTATTGAGTGGGCATATATAAGAGTGACATTTTTATACGTCACTTAATTATGCATCTAAGTGCAAATATCTAGTTTTGATTTTCTTCGCGAAGAAGTCGAGTACGCCGGTATCCGTATATCTGATCACGTACAGGACGACAGTAGTACATCAATATGATATCAGTTGCTATTACCTAGAAACCCTTATAGAAATATAGAAAATTTTGTAGCTCTGGGACTTCTCTGCGCTATGCGCCACACACATACCCATAGAAATCAACTACATATGTTATTACAAGAAAAGCGATGTACAATTCGCACATTTTTATGTGTCGGAAATTATTTCAAAGATTAAAAAAAGCTGCTTTCGTTTTAATAAAAAGTTTATCTTTCAAGCCTTTTTAATCGGCATAAGAACAATTTTAAAAATAAAATAAACTGATTAAAGGTCTTCATTTCAAAGAAGGAAGAGTCTTTAGAGCATTACATATAACTTTATATTGTCACAGTAAAATATTATCAAAATTTTAAATTAAATGCTGAAATTAAAAAATTTTTTGTTTAATACTTCTTGTTATTTCAGAATACTTTTGAATTTTTGAAAGTTTCCTTTACAGATATGGCTTCTTAAACTTTAAAATGAGAATTTATTTTCCTAAGGCTTTTGAATTTCAATAGCTTTGTTAAAAAAATATATAAATATACCTCACTAAGTGTGTTCCACAAGTCTGTAGCACGAGCATTCTGAAAACTGTATTTATTCAAGTAGATTGATAGTCCCTTTTTAAATGTTTCCTTGCCAAGGAAACCAGCTAACATGTTTAATATTGCAGCTCCCTGTATCAATAGAAATATTGACTTTCAGTGACACTCCTTGAGCACATAAGAAAACAAATTCTAATAAGATTCGGTTATTAAATTTAATACTTCTATTTTAAAAAATGAGAGAATTAAATTACATACAGTTGTCTCAATATTTACAAATTATAAAGATGACGGAAAGAAAAAATAATTTTCTTCTCAGTTAATGTTAAATATTTACTCGCTTCATTTAAAGAGATACATTTTTAAACATAGAGATAATTATACCGACATATTGTATATTGATCGGTTGCATGTTACAGAAATAAAGGCTTCCCACAACCTTTCTTATGAAGACTATTCTGCTTTTGGAAAGTTTATAACGGTTTGATTTCTGTACACATTTTAAAGGCCAGGGTCTTGGGTCCTATTTTTGAGGGACCACAAAATTTGTTATAACTCTTCATAACTTTATTTTTCCTGCATTAAAAACAAGAAGAGTGAGTGTTAAGTATTTCTGAAAGGATGCTATGCCTAATGCTGCGAACTACTTCAACTGGACACTGCTTTTGACTGAATAGTATAATGGTTCTGAAAAACTTGCAGTTTTCAGAAATTTAAACTTCCATTCAAACCAAACAGGATAAAAGCGCAGAAGATAGACTCTGCACCTCTAAAATTAGCATTTGAAGCCAATGTATAAAAATTCTGAAATTCTGTTACAAGATGTTTCATATAAATCACGAACTGCAAGGAAAACGTAATTCAAACGGAAATGCCAAAAATGCCCAACGCTAGATTAAAATTTTTTTTCGAACGTCTGTTACAGTGTTAAGAGATCTTTCTTCTGTTTTCTTAAAGAACATTTTAAACAATAAAAGTCTTAAATTCCTGCCTATATAGTATCTTGGGATAAAGTGTTAGGCAGGTTAACATTTCAAATATTGAATTTAGGCACAACAAATACTTTTTTTAAATCCAAATGCAATAGTGGCAGTTAATTGCCTTTGCACTTATTATAATTATGATTTTTAAAATATTTCCATGACTTTGTAGAGTTCCTCACTTTGTAATTCTAATTACTTTTGGAAGTGAAGAGTCTTAAGAACTGATAAGCGAATAATCGCTTGAGTTCGTTTGACAGGAAACAAGAAGATAGAAGGGTAAGCTAACCCTTTATTATTCCAACTAAAGTTTAACAAAACTCCATCTTGGAGTGTACAATAAAGCCGGACCTCGGCTTGGACTTGGATATTAAGAATTAGCCTAAACTAATCTAAACTAAAGAGGTATAGCCGAAGCTATCAAGATTCTAACAGAGTTGGCCCCTTAACGTTAATAGACTGTGAAGCTATCAAGGGCCTAAAGTACGGTCAAGCGTGAAAATAGCTTACGAGAGAGAAACCTAAAAAGGCGAACGCGTGCAGCCAGAATACCTGGTATCTCTCTCACTAAGACCGAAAAACTTTGCGGTTAAATACCGCTCTTCCTCCTTCTGCATTCAGACGTGATTCTAAAACTACGTTCCGGCTGGAAGTGGTAAGTTGAAGTTAAGAATCGACAGCAAAGAATGTTTAACTCAAATTTTAACTGTTATTAAAATTAACATAATCCTTACAACTTATAAAGCTTAGAAAATACTAAAATTTGTAATTTCCTCCTCTTTAAAATTAAATCTTATTTGAATATTGAAATTATAAATGATAATGGTTTTTTTTTTTTTTTTTTTTTTTTTTCGAATTTGAATTCTAGCATTCTTTGAATGTTTAACAACTGTGATATCTTAAAAACAAAACTTTCATTCTCAGAATGCATATTTTTGTGTTAAAGATCGTTATTGATAAACAGATTTTAGTCTCAGACTAAAATTTGTTTATGTCAATAAAACGAATTTCTTAAAACGAACGAAAAATAGTAACTGCTCAGTTAATAATGCCATGAGCATAAATTACGTTACGTTACTCTATGTTTAAAAATGTATCATTAGCTCAGTTAATTTAAATTGAATTAATTATTAATAATTAATTCAATTAATTAAATTGAAGATAATATTTTATATTAAGGCAAATAACATAATTTAAAGAGAATATTATTAAGGAAATAAGTATATAAAATCAGTAGTAAGTAAAATATTGAATGAATAAATAAAATAAAAACCGATCGGATAGTATTTAATGGAATCCAATTCAAGGGCTTTTCACTTTCATTAGCCTATTAAGCGTTAACGATATGTACCTTTTAGAGGTTTTTAAGATGGCTTTAAAGGACCTTTTAAGAAGAATTTTATAGTTAGTTTTCAAAATTACTGGTATTTGTATAAAATATAAACAATTTTCGTATAAAATAAGCCCTTGTATAATAACTGGTAACATATAATACACTGCTCCACATTGAAAATGCAGCACCAAGAAGGAGTGGTCAGAAATTTATGCAAATTTTAGAGTAGACGCACGTCACTGAGTTATGCGAATGATGTGAAATGCGCAGCTCTTCGACGCAAGTGAAGTAAGATATAAGGGAAGGAACTTGCAGAATGGACAATATTCGTGTCGTTATTTCAACCAGACGAATTATCGAAGAAAGTTGGTTTTTGTCCCGGAGGATACGTGTAATTGGAGAGAATGCCAGGCCGCCGTCAACGAAGACCCTTCCAGTAGATAGACGATTTTACGAGGGGTATGGTGATCGGACTGAGAAGGGCAGGTTGGTCCTTACGTCAAATCGCAGCTGATACCCACATGGATGCGAGCACGGTGCATCGGCATGACGAACATGGTTGGAACAATGTGGAATTCGGCTATGGCGAACAGGAAATGTGGGAAGAAGGAGGGGTGCAGGTGCAGCCAGAGGGACGTCAGCACGCGTGGATCGACGCATCCGCCGACAAGCTGTGCGGTCCCGCAAGTCATTTGTACCGCGCTTCTGCAGCATGTGCAAGATACCCTGGATGTTTCCGTGTCGACCAGAACCATTTCCCGTCGATTGGTTGAACGTGGCCTGCACTCACGGCGTCCGTTAAAAAGACTGCCATTGCCCCCACAGCATAGACGCCAACGTTTAGAATGGGGCCGGACTGGAGTGATGTGGATGACAGAATGGCGAAACGTCGTGTTCTCAGATGAGTCACGCTTCTGTTTATCCAGCGACAGTCGCCGCATACGTGTGTGGCGTCGACGTAGAGACAGATCTAATCCGGCAATAACTGTGGAACGCCCCACCGCGCGACAACATGGCATAATGGTTTGGGGCGCTATTGCCTACGATTCCAGGTCACCTCTAGTTCGTATTCATGGCACTATGACGGCCCAACGATGCCTGGATAATGTACTGCGGCCGGTGGCAATCCCCTACCTTCAGGGGCTGCTTAACGCAATTTTTCAGCAGGATAACGCCCAAACACAAAGTGCTCGCATCTGCCAACATGCTCTGCAAGGTGTACAGATGTTTCCCTCGCCACCGTACTCTCCTGACCTGTCACCAATCGAGCATGTGTGGGATGTGATTGGACGCCATTTGCAGACTCTGCCCTGCCTCGTTCAGAAGACGAACTGTGGCAAATTGTTGAAAGGAAATGGAGAGCCATCCCTCAGGACATTATCCGCACTCTTATTGACTCTATGCCTAGACGTGTTTCTTCGTGCATCACTGTCCGCGGAGTCGTTCTCGCTCTGTATTCTGACTATCATTTTGAAATAAAGATCACTTATTGCTGCTTGCTGTCTCTGTCATTTTTCCAAATTTCATCAATTTGTGTTGCATTTTCAATGTCGAGCAGTGTATAATAATAAATGAGATAAACCTCAGACTTTGATGCAGTGGAATGTCCTGAGAATAAAATACTGCACAACGTTTGCAAAATACATTCAATGTTCATATAATTGTAAATCTTAATATAAACATACTTTAGGTATATGTGAAATTATTTTAAATATTTCCCGGTGATATTATCAGGACTTGTGTTCCTCTTTACTTGCTTTGGAAACATGAACTGTCCTGACTCGGAACAGGGAGCTTACTCAAGCTATGTTCAATAAATTGTGAAGTAGACAATACACACAGGAAGGGTATACGAAACCCTTTATTTTTTTTCTATCTTTACAGAGGTTTCCGGAACTTCGGAATACAGAGACCACCCACTTGTGGTCTGAACGTAAGAATATAAAACTGCTAACTAAAACTCTAACTAAAACTAACTTTGGATTAATATACAAGTGCCTAACTTTAAGATTGGCCGTTATTTAACAAAAATCCGTATTTAGTACAGAGAGCTGCTAACACTACGATACGTTTAAAATTATCAAGAGGATTAAACCTCTGGCCTGGAAGGCAACCAGCAACCGAGTAAAACTACTATGGCAAGCGGCCTGCTTCTAATAACTCCTTCCTCTCTCTTGCTTGGCAAAAAGCCACAACTTAAGTACTTGGCGTTAGCAAGACAAATTTGCATAAATACGTTAAAGCTTTTAACTCTGGCCGGAAGTAGAAAATAAGAAGTGACAGTAAAGATTTAAAATAAAATAAACGTTAGTAAAACTTAGGATCCTTACAATATAACACATATTTATTGATATACCTTATGATAATACTCAAAATCTATATTTATACAACAAGAATTTTTTATATGTCTATGCAAAATTCCTAGGTGTTCAAAACTAATATCCCAATAGACAAAAACTGGTAAAGTTACAAAGTATGTTCTTTGCAAAAAGTTAAAAAAGAAATAAATATAAAAGAACTGATACAAAGAAATTTACATCATTTGTAGTTACACTGAGCTGCATATTATAAAGTTTTTAAATGAAATCTAATAACCTTACAACCTATATTATCGAAACAATTCTACAATATAATTTTATAATCCATGTATATTCAAGTATTTCTTTATTACTTCTTTTGATCTAAACTTCCTTTTCCACCAAAATGGAAATAAATATGAAATTTTAAATGCTTTCTCAGCATGAATTTTTATTTGACTATCATAATAAGTTTTCTACAACATAAACTTTACCAACTTGCTCGGTTTTTTATGTGACATGTATAAAATAAATTTTCTTGTATGTGACTTAAACTAAATAACAGACCTTCTTAGAAGATATGAAATCAAATGCTGCTTTTATTTCAAGAGGATCTGTAGCATCAGTTATTATTGGATGAGAAATTTGAAGACTGTCCAAAGAGAGTGCAACTTGAGTTGTCTCTACAACAAACTCATCCATCTGTGGGGGAAGAAATAAAAAAGTTCAAAATAAGTTTAAATCAAATTGAAATAGAAATTTCAAGTAAAATTTCACAAGAATTTACATTGCATTTACATACTGCAATATACATTGCAGTTACATAGTGAATACTTAGTATAAACTTTATGATTTATAGGATTTAGAACGTTTGTTATGATAGAATTCAGAATGATTTTATCAGATATACTGCGAAGAACAAGAATGAGATATTTTTAAATATAGACAAATTATCGCAATGTAATTAAAAGTTCAACCTCCCCTCCATTTATCTGGTCTATTTATCCTACTACCCTTTCTTTAAAGGACATAAACAATTCTAGAAATGTTGCAGATATAGAGCAATTCATTTTGATACCAAAATAATTCTTGCTCGGTTTGTTGAGAGAAGAACGATACACGCATATACACTACGAAATCCAAGATTCGTCGATTCCAAATTTGGGGAGTTTTCAAATTTTAGATCATTGGTTCAAATATAGTAAAATGACACGTAGACATGGCAACACCGAGCTTCACTTATTGTTTAAATCAGATAGAAAAACACGCACATTCCTAAATATGTTATAGCGTAACTTCCCAGCCAGTAGCTATTTCAAATTGGCATGCTGCAGGAAATCATTAGCGGCGAGAAAAACAGCAATTTATGACACATATGCCTTCTTTTACTGAGTATTATGTTCTCTATTCCTAGAATTTGTTAAGCCGGGAAGGCAAATTTTGTTATTTTAATTTTATTTATAGATTTATTTTTTTATTAGATTGGTGATCTGGAAATCAAAATATTAAATCATTCCGCATAATGGGTAGCCAGATTTCGAATTTTGAACGGTATTTATATGACTCCTGGAGATCACATTAGACTAGATTACATCTTGATGACATTAAAAAACTATTAAAAAATTTTACACTTAATTTTTAAAAGCATTCTTCAATAGTTTTATAAAAAAATTATAATTGCCTTGTAATTTTGTTTTAAATTTCTTTACATGTGTTTATTATTAGACTCATATTTGATTCGTTTTTCATTCATCCAGATGTAATTCAGAAACGCGGTTCTACTACAGAAATTTTTTCGGCTGCTCCTTTAAAAAGACCAAGAAATTCTCAACCATTTGTTACACTTATATCATTATATTATGTTGTTTTATTATGTTGCTTTGTTTTTGTTTCACGTTTGATTTAGTTAGTTGCACCATCTTTGATTTATTTTTTATCTCTTTATGTATATATATAATTCAAGATGTAATAATTAAATCAAAATTATACCATAAAAGGGGCAACTTTCTAATAGGAAACACTCAAATCAAAATTAAAGAAAATCAATTAAAATCTGAAAGAAAAACTATTCAGTAAAATTAGTAATTGTTCTACTATAGGTGTTTTGACACAAAATTGGACTTTTTCTGAAATGACATGCCAATTTTTTTTCCATATTTCAATTCTACGACTCAAATTACGCCAAACTGCCGAGTTTTGTAAAACTCGCATGAGTAGTTTTTAAAAAATTAGTTCTCAAAATTTTAGCTCCTCATTATTAATTGAATTTGGTATATATTTGTTAATATCTCTTCTTTTATTAAACTTATTTGATTCTTTCTTTCACATTTCGAAATTTAGGTTCGTTCCAAATAAAATTCGCACATTTTTATGATTGATTTTTAAAATTTGTATTTTAGAATAATTTTGATAAATTTTTCGAAAAACATTATTAATTATAACCTATAAAATTTTTAACATCATCTTAAAGTAGATGTATTTCTAGGTAGACCTACAAAAAATTAAAGATTTTTATTCAAAATTTAAGATATATATGAATTTGCATATTACAGCGTTTTAAAATTTGGCATATTTGTTCTAAGCATATAAGCGATAGTATGTGTTACGCGTTTTAAGCGATAGTATAGTACGCCAAACGTGGTTTACGCACTTTGTTAAAATTATTTGAAAGTATGGACCTTTTTTTCTGCTCGTCTGCAATGAAAAAAAGGAAAGGGAGATAGGTTACTATAAATTAAGTGGTTCGCCAAGTGAATTAGTCTTGACACAAACAGAAAAAAATGGGCAAAGTTAAATTCTTGAATTTCTCCGTAAATGTCACACCAAATTTTACAAAATTTAAAATTTAGGCATAATTTGAGTAGTAGAATCGAAATATGGAAAAAAATTGGCATGTCATTGGAGAGAAAGTCCAATCTCATATCAAAATACCTATACTAAAACTGTTCCCCCTTTTTTTTCCCCTTTGAGCAGTGTACCATAATTGCATTCTAGTGATTTTTGTATCTAAAATTATTTTTAAACAATACTTATTTCTTTTATAAATAAGCTATATAAATTCTTAATTCAAAAACACTAAAGTAGTAGGGAAAATCTGACAGTAATGAGAATTATGCGAGTCACACGTTACCGTATTCCAATCTGGTCTGATATTATCCAAAGCCACTGCTTGTAGAAAACTTGCAAAACCTTCATACAACCAAAAATCATTCCACCATTGCACAGTTACTAAATTTCCAAACCACTGCAAATCAAAGCAAAGGTTTAATGCTTTATTTAACTTTATAGAAATGTAGTTTTCAGAAAGAGAATAAATGAGTTTAATTTAAATATTTGAAAATGTTTGTAATAATCCAAGGCACATTTCTGTTAATCTTTTTAGTCATACAAAATAAGATTTTTTTTTTTTTTTTTGTTAGTTCTTCAGTGTGAAAGTCGTTTCAAATAAAAATAAGTTAAATGTACAAAAAAAGATTTTATTTTTGTGATTTCCTGGAATATTTAACAACTTTACATAGCAAAAAGTACATGAAATGCATTAAATTTATTCCTTTAGAGATGCATTTAATATCGTCAATAGTTCTAAAATTGCAACTTAGTTCTAAAAAATAATCATTAAAATATTCCTAGTCCTAAAACTTTAATGGGAAGAGCAGCCAGTACATCATTAAGATTTGAGAACTAAGCCGGTAATATTTAGCAACCTTTTGTTTTTGGTGGCGCTATCTGTAGTTACCAACAACAACGAACTGCAGTTGGAAAGTTAAGAGTTGTTTTGCTGATGATTAGTTGTAAGTGGTGCCATGAATGTTCATTGCGTTCAGCTAGAGTGTAACACTCATTCATTAGACTATTGCGGCTATGATACGCCGCCTCAAGCTATTGAACTATAAGCATACTCTCAGCTTCAGTGCTGAAATCTTAAAGAATTTTTTAACCAGGAAGCATAATAAAATACAACTTTATAGATTTAGGGTCGAGAAAATATATCTTATCTCTCTACTGTTACATTTTTCTCAGTTTTAACTCCAGCTTCTCAAAACAATTAACAATGAAATAGATTAACTAAATTTACGTCTAAATAGTCCACAATTTCCTTTAGGCAAATTGAAAGAGTTAAATTATTATGTGTCATAAGAATTTTAACTAGCTAATACCGAATAATAAATTGTGTTGTTTTATTTACCTCACAATGTTCTTGCCGAAGTATTTTAAATGGTTATCAGTTTACATTCTTAATATGCTGAATAAAAGTAATTTATTAAAAATCTGAAATTATGAAACATTGCATTCACTCACGAATTCTATTTCTCATTTTTATTAATTCCATCTTTTGAAAATCAAAGTAGAGAATTACATAATTGTGTAAACCCATTTCTGAAGGTTCAGATTAAAGTATAAATTTAAGCGATTAAAAAGCATACATGAACATTGATACTTATATAATTGCATTATATTTTTTAAAGAAGTCGCTCATAGCTTTATTTTAATACCATTCTTTATACTTCAATATTGTAAAAAGTGGTGATGAAGTCCTCAGACTATATCATTCGATGCTCTCCGTCAAAACTGGAAAGGAGCTAGTCAGAGAGCTTTCATGGTTTTTGCCTAAATTAAATCATCTAATGGACTCACAATTGTACTTCACCAAACACATACCAAGGGAAAAAAACTTTTCGGAAAAGGATTTTAACCATTATGTAATTATTGCAATATAACTACTCAATGTATAAATCCCGTTTCAAAAATAATTTGTAATATTGCTCTGATTCGTTGCAATCAACATAAAAAGGCCCAGCCATAATGCACAATTTGACCATTTGCATATAAGAGTTGTTTTTGCACCCTCTAATAATAACAAAATAACAAAATAGAACAGCAGATATTTAATAGAACAGATATTTTCAAATTGCAAAATAGTTCCAGCTATAAGTTTTCAATTCTTAAGTCTTTCCAAACAAAAAGTACGTTGTAGTACATTTTAACATAAATTTGGCATCGCAAACACTGAATATGAAAGAATTGTGCCTGAAGCAGATATTGATAAAAATATCCTCTTTCAATGATATTTTATTCTTTCAAAGAAGTTAAATGAAGTTTTTTCTTTACTGTTTTAACTTCAATGGATATTACTTCTTATACAGCACCCAATAAATAAATGTTATTATTAAGTTACCCCAAAAGGATGTCCTTAACTTCATACACTGAAGTGCTACCGAATTAGAGACACCTAATTAGTTACAAGCTGCTGTTTCCCCCCCCCTCGATAACGGCTGCCCTACAGCAAAACAAGAACTCAACAAGTCTAAGCAAGTGTTTCAGAGGTACGACTAATCAAACTCCTGGAATTTGCCATAAATCAATTAACGACATTGCTGGTGGATGGTGTGCTTGCACACGTTGTCCCAAAGATGCTCAGTAGAAATTATGTCCAGGCTCCTTAATGACAATTTCAACAGATGGAATTCAGTGAAATGCTTCTCGAATCAAGTAATAGCCGTCCGTGTTTAGTTACAGGAGCAATTCTCCTGCTTCACTCTATGTCCATGCAGATGGCAGAAGAGTTTGAAAATCTGTAAGTAGTCTTCCAGCAGATCTACGAAGACGAATATTTAAAACAAATAAAAGCGGCAAGATGAGAGTATTTAAAACAAATAAAAGCGGCAAGATGAGAGTATTTAAAACAAATAAAAGCGGTCCCAAACATTTCCAAGAGAAAATACCTTAAACGATCATTGAACCGCCGTGACCTTGTACAGTATCAAACAGGCTCGCTGAATTCAGGTCTATTTGAGGTTGGAGCCATAATCTTAGTCTACTATCAGCATGATGCAATCGAATCGAGACTCATCACACTATGCTACTGGTTACGTGGCCCAGTCATGGTGTTCTCTGGTCCATGTAAGATATTAAGTTTGATGGAGTGCAGTGATAGTGATACTCCTGTGGGTCTTCGCCTTCTGAAATTCATGCGATGAAGTGACTTCTGCACAGTTTGTTTAATGTCTGACTGAACTTCTCATTTAGTTGATCGATCACCTAAGCTAAAGTTACCGCTGATTTCATACACGATATGGGAATGTTGGACTGTCATGACCATTCAGAACTGCCTGTCTCTTATAGTTTGCACAATTACTCTTTCCTTTTTCATTTACTGGTATACTCTTAGTACTGCAGAGCGAGAAAAACTCAGTTCTCGAACTATTTCTGAAATTTAATGGCCCATGCTTCAAGTATATATTATTGGTTCTTAATCGAAAGCGTCTAAATCACGGGATTTGATCATAATGTTACCTTCCAACTATTGCTTCGAGAAGATTATATTTCCAGCTATACATACCTATGGCAACATTCTTGCATGAGCAGAAATGAGATAACAGCAACATGTATTTGCACAACGCCGACTATCACTAATTGAATGGAGCTTCATGATGACCATTCTTCAGAATGGCATTCATAAATCTACATCTAATACCCTAAGTTTATTATAGTCTGCTTGCTCTAAGAGCTCACAGCTCTAATTTCCAAAATGCATTTATTGAAGGAATAATTCTTAATTTATTTATACATGATTGCTTGAAATAATCTTGACCTACATTAATTATCTCAGAAACCTAGGTAATATACAAATTATTCATAGTTTATTAAGCAAAGCTGATTATTTATAATGTGTATAGAGGTTCAGAATAATGAATGATTCGTTTGTAGCTTTGATAATGAATTTAAAATGGTTCTTTCAGTTACTGAGCTTGGAATAACGTATGGCAATTTATCTTTTCGGGTGCTTTTTTTAAAATTTTAGTTTATTAAATCGATTCAAACATACTTTAGATAATGAATTTTTAAAAATTCCTATCGAAATCCACTTTACCGATTATATCCTGCCTTGAGTTGAGTATAAGTTCGTTATTCATACTTAAATATATAATTTAAGTTTTGGTACATTAATTTTTATGAAGAATGTGAATTTTTAAATCATGCCAATTGCAAGTTATTGTAATTAGACGTGCAGACAAACAGTAATTGGCAAGTTAATGCCTCCACATTGAGCCAAATGTTGGTCTGTGTGGCGATTAAAACGTTAAGTAACCTAAAATGATCATGAATTTTTACTGAGAGTTATAATATATTTTTCTGAATAATAACTGCATGTTATACTCCACATTACAAATGCTCAATTTATATTGACAAACTAAATGTTTAATAAAATCAATGGCATTCCGAGAATTTTTAGGACTATTTTGAAATTATATTAGATATTTTGAACTGTATATTAGATAATTAAACTGTATTTAATCAAATATTTGACAGGAAACAAAAATTTTCATTATACTATGCCATACAGAATGTGCAAAGAAAAGCTGTAAAATAAAATGGGAAAATACTTTGTAAAACAAAATTTTTAATTACATACCTGATGAACCAATTTCTGAGATATTATAGAAGCCACCAATCCTTGGCTCTCAGTTGATGCTTCTGAAGGATTATTTAAAACGCTGTTCATCGCAAAAGTTGCAAGGCCCCAGTTTTTCGTAGCTCCAGCAGCAAATTTAGGAACAGCCGCCACATCTATTTTACATTTTTTATAAAGATCATTGGACAACATGTATTAGTAATTAAATACTGTTAACTAATGTACATTAAGTCCGAAACATTATATAAATCAATCATCCTCATTACATAGTATACTGTAAATAATAGCGTAATCCTAAAAACATCAGTTACAAATTCGCTATTTTTAATGCTCTAAATCAAGAGAATAAATGCAATATTCATTGTGATCATCCTTTCATTGTGATCTAATTACTGTAGCTTTTTTTTCTCGTATAGGTTTGTGAGTATAGTAATAGAAAACATAAAAAAGGGTAATTATTTAATATATGATTAATTACATTTCAAACATAAATAGGTTTTTTCCCACAGTTTAACTCTTTTTTTTTAATATAGTGAAATCAAATAGTTTGACGTCTTTAAACAATTCAGAATTGTAAACTAAAATCAGTGAAAATAAAGGTTACATTATGAGGAAAATAAAATTTATAATTTAGGTAATTTCTGTATTACTAGTACAAAGGGGCAATTTGCCCAGAAGGAATATTAATTTCGTTTTGGGATTTTGCGTTGATTCACTACAAGCGTTATTTCACTTTTCAAATTTTTGCCACCAAATATTATCGCCCTGTATTATATTTAAAGAAATTAAATAATGAAGAATCTGCATAAATGTATGTATGTTTCTCGCATTGTGATAAAACAACGGTACAGAGAGCCATCAAATTTTGAATAACGTAATCCTGCGGCGAATATGGGCATATGGAAGCCCAAATTTGGAATTTGGAACTATCGATTTCATATTTTGTAAAACATTAACGAATTTTTGATTAACAAACTCAAGGATTACAAAGCGAGCAAGGGAAACGTTGTACAGAAAAAAACATTTTTATCTCCAGCGCGCGAGACTATGTATCAGAAATAAGCTCATTGTAAACTTATTTTGCGATATTGCTCTTGAACTGAATTTTATGATTTAACTGAGAAGCACATGATATTTAATAAATAAAGGTAATACACAAAATGTTAAAGAAACGCCCCTTTGGACGTAATTTAAAATGTGAGACCTTTCAGATTTTTTTTATTTTTCAATTTATTACATATAATTAATAACTTAAAATTAAATTCATTCATTAATTATTGTATTTCCTCGCGTATTTTCTACCTTTTTTCGTGATTTTTTATTTATAATATGTAAGTGTATGCAAGCTCGTGCATGTATATAAGTAACGGGTGGCCATAATTAAACTGACAGTGCTCACAGTGTTCTGTAGCGTGATCTATTTTCGAGAATGACGCCACATTTTGTAGGAAGATTAAACAAGACGGGGGACGAAGGATTTCGCGAAAAAAAATTAGTTCCAAAAGTCACCGCTAGGGGAATATTTGGCGCTCTGTAATAGAAAATAGAGTGTTAACAAATGCAAATCAATACGGAAATTACCCTTTATTTTGCATTCAAATGAGGTTCAGTGTGGGTGCCGTTGTTGTGGACCACATATTGCATTCTGTGCACAGTATGCACAACAGCAGAAAGTAACGTGTCTGCAGGAATCTCCTGTACAGTCCGTGATATGTTATCCTTCAACGTAGCCAGGTCCTGGACCACTCCTTGATAGATCTTAGACTTAAGGTAACCCCATAGCCAGAAGTCGCATGGGATAAGATCAGGCGACCGAGGTGGCCATGCAGTTGCAAAGTAGCTGCTAATGACTCTTTCTGTTGTGAATTTCTGTCGTAGCATCTGTTGAACCCGTACAGCAACGTGTGGAGGGGCTCCATCTTGCATAAAAATGATTTCCCCCAGGCATTGTCTTTGCTGAAGTGCCGGAATGACAAAGCTGTTCAACATGTGGCGATATTTCTCTCCGGTAACAGAACAGGTTTCTTCCGGTCCTGTCGAGGTAATGTTTTCATAGAAGAATGGACGTACGATAAATTTTATTCCGTATTAGTTTGCATTTGTTAACACTCTATTTTCTATTACACAGCGCTAAATATTTCCCTAGCGGTGAGTTTTGGAACTATTTTTTTTTTTTCGCGGAATCCTTCGTCCCCCGTCTTGTTTAATCTTCCTACAAAATGTGGCGTCATTCTCGAAAATAGATCACGCTACAGAACACTGTGAGCACTGTCAGTTTAATTATGACCACCCGTTATATACATATACATTTATTTTAAAGTATTTGACTTCAAACATGATGCAAGGAGAGGTCACATAGATTTTCAAAATGCACTGATTATTTCAATTTCAAATAAACCATAAACTATGATAGAATGTTGCCATTAAATTTCGAGGTAATGTGTATACATGATTAATTATTTTTCTCCTTCAAAATTAAGTTTTAAATTGCACTGTTAAACGTGCAGATTGAAACTTAATAATGAAGCGCTTCATTATCATAGTGACATAAAATCAGAAAGCCATTAAATCAGATCTTTATCTTTGTTATAGTAAGTTATATAACTTTTTAAAATATTTTTCAAGAAGAAGACTCATGAAATTCAATAGGCCTGTTAAAGTTTCAGCTACGTGGAAGATTACTGCATATTCTCTTATTCATTCTCATCTCGTTTGCGGCACATAACCGTATTTTATAAGAGGTTAGACATTGCGATTTTCTGTTGAATAATGTCTTAATTTTTAAAACTAGTGTTTTTTTATGTAAGAGCTGTTTCAGAACAAAGAAACATTCTAAAATTTATTCCTAATAAAATTAATTTGCTTATTTACGAATATTATGAATGTACTTGTGGTTATTTTTACGGTATATGCAATAAAGCACATTACCAAATTTAGACAATGGATAACTGGCATCAAAGAATGTTTTATAAAAGTGCAGAAGATCAGCAGCCATCTCTAAAGCCAATTCAGTTTCTGCATAATGCTCAGCGGGAACAAGAACTCGAATCTGAAATTGGACTTTAATATAAATATTATTAAAACAGATAGAATACTTAAAAAAAGAATAGAGAAAGAACAGTCAATAAAATAATAATTTTTCTCGTAACGTTACCAGTGAACTATTTATTTTCTAAACATGTAATTTAATCAGTGAAGTTCTGTAACTGAGTTACTAATAATTGCCAATCTTATACCTCCCTAAAATTTTTGCTGGATTTTTTGCTGGAGCAAGCGCAATGTTCTTTTCTTTAGAGGTGCAATGAATAAACAATTCAAATTTTTAGAGATAATTTAAAAATTTGCCAAGGAAATTATGCTGGCTAGATTTTGAGTTTCAAGGCATCAGACATCCCCCCCAAAAAAATTACTGTGATTTATGCTGTATACAAACATACAACTAATAGTCTAAACAAATGTATAAATTCTCAAGCAGTTCTAAAACGACAGTAAATTATTCATTCTATAAATCAAGGGAGAAGAAGTCACATCAAGAAAAAAAGTTAGTCACAGTATTCCACAATCAATTTTCTCACAATTTCATTAATAAATTCTCTGACAGTATTGAACGAATTACTAAACAACTGTAATTTTAATCCGATTATATTCAGCTTTTAATGAAGTTAAATTATTTGATTAAAGTTTACAACACTGTACTATTTATATTACGTTCATTATTAGAAAGATCTTGTTACTTAAGAACAAAAACAAGTAATAAATATATTGGTGAAAACGCTAACCAATAAAACTGATTATATAATCAGTCAGAATTTCATTTAATATTTGGAACATAATTCCATTAACAATAGTAATTTCATCTCGAGAATGCAATATCGCATAAAACGAAATATACGCAAATTAAAATCCTTCGATAATAATATCCGATTATAAGTAAAAACATCCTAAATGGAGGCAATTCTAGTCGATCTTTTTTATATTTTCTTCTTCCCACTCAGTTTCCAAGATTTATTTTACAGAGGACTCAGTTTGAACTTTACATTAAGTTTTCAAACATAAATTCAAGATAAAAGTAAAGTAAATTTTCAGAATCAGCATAGAAGAGGATGAATTATTTGTACGGTTTAGGAAACTCGATAATCAAAAGGATTTGCTTCATGAAATAAAAAAGAGTGTATGTAAGCCCTTGTGTGTGAGATTAAGATCAAACTACAAACAAAAATAACATGGCTGGAAAAAGTTCTTTTCAAATAACATAAAACTAATATTCAAATGTATGCATGCGAAACGTTTTAGATTACATATATGCACATAAAATATCACGTATTTCGAGCGCAAAAGTTGGGTACTTCCTTATTATTACTGCTCCGTTTTTAAATGGCGCCAAGATAATCGATAAATCGCGTACGTAAACCATATTCAAATAGCTGGCACTCCTAACGACGTTCATTCAGTTTGCTCGTGACAGGAACAACTGCCCGTAAATCACGCATTATATTTAGTATTTTCTTTTTTATATGAATTCACAGTCACTCAAAATTCTGGTCACGAGAACTTTAACTATTTGACGTGTTAAAGTGTTATCCTTAAAAAAAAAAAGAAAGAAAAGAAAAGGAGAAGGAAGGAAAAGAAAAAATGCGTTAAAGAATGCTTGATTGAACGAGAAGTGAGGAAGTTCCTACCAACAAAGACTCATTTTACCTCACATTCGAATATGCGAAAACGGTTATTAAATAAAAACTACAGCTACTCTTTGGAATATGGTAACAGGTAGTTTGGTGACATTTTGGTAAGGCGATAAAGGTTACTAACAAGGACTTTAGCAGTGTACATGGATAAAGTCAAGAGTGTGCGCAATGCCATTTTTGTGCAATTCTGGGATGTTTTTTTAAGTGAAAATAGATCGACGTGTACATGGATGATACCGTGTATGTGCAATTCTTAAAAACACGGCAAGCAGTGGGCGATTCTGCACTTTCTCCCAATTTCGCCCCAAATCTTCGTTATGATTAAGCACTTTTGTTCCATAAAAGTTCTAGCATAAGCGTAATGCGGCTAGCAGATTATGGGAAAAAAACGTTGAGTAAAAAAAAAAAAAAAAAAAAAAAAAAAAAAAAAACCATGCCTTTACTTCGTGAAAACAAAATGGCGTCCAAAAAAAAAACTAGCAGGTTGCTGTAACAGGGTTAATCGCCAAATTTTCGCCAAAAAATCGCCAAGTTACTATAATCCGAAGATTGACCAAAACTACATTTCAACAAAGGAATTTGGAGGTGTAATGTGAGAGGGTACAAGCGAAGGTTTTGGCATCTGGTTCAGCAGTTTCAGGATACAGTTTACAGCATAACTCCAGCAATTTATTTATTGCAGAGGAGCTGACATCGATTCAGAGGAGGGGGGACAACTCAGCTTTTACGAAAATGCAACTGAGTGAATAGTTTTATGTATCCTCTGCGTCTAATCCGACAGCTAAATAAGCGAATAGAGGGCTCTGAAATTGTGGACATAAACAAAAGTTGTACGAGGAAAAACAAATCAGCTGGATTCTTCCACAATGCTGGATATTTGGCAGATTATGCAGAACAAGGGAATCGACGATTTATTAAGACTATTGTATAACAGAAAAACTCTAAATCGAGTTTAGAGACATTAAGGCTGTGAAACGTAAATTTCATTTCGTTGCTATAATACCAGCTTCTCATTTACAAAATATTGAAAGACTGCGGGGCTTTCAGTAGTGGAATAAAAAAATATTACTTTGAGAAGTTCATAAGATAGAAGTCCTTGGGACTAGAAAATATTCTTGATGCCAATATTAAAAGCTATCGCGAATAAAAGATATGCGTATGTGAAAAGTAAACACAAACTTGGCGATAAGTGCCAAATGATGTTTACAAATGGGAGCTGCAATAATAAGAAAGTACTAAAAAGGTTGTATTTATTCCATCATTAGACTATGAACAAAAATAGAACAAAATTTGCTTAAATAAATTAAACAGAACACTTTACAACTACTTACATTTATACCATCGGTGTTTGTAATTTGGCGTTCGTTAAAATCGCAAACCATAAAAACAACCAAGTATGTGCTCATTTTAGGAGTTTTGCGAAATGATGTTATAGAAAACCCACCACCATATGGAGCAGTTTGTAAAGCTTCAGAGTTGAAATAAGCTTTGTAATTTTCATCATGTGCTTTGAAAGTTGAAAAGTAGCCTTCATAGCAGGTTCATCAAAACAAGGAAAAGCTGATCGTGCACCAGTTGGCTCAAAATTTGTCGTAGCTAAGTATCTGAAAAAATGTATTTTTTGTGAAATAAATAAAAAAATACAGATATATTAAAAATAAAATATTCATTGTTGCTTATTGACTAACATATTCCAAAAACCAGTTTAATAAAAACATGGAAATATAGTGAAAAATGTCTTTAGATAGTAATCAAAACTATATAATCTTATCATATGCTTTCTTTACCTTTTCAGTAATCACATTAGAAGATATAATTATCTATATATAAATATACTATCAGTTTCCTAAATTTTATTTTTAGAAGGACTTTTCTCGCCTAATCTTAAGTTTTTCGCTCTAAGAATTCTCTACATCTATATATATATATATATATATATATGAACTGAATATGAACTATATATATGAACTGAAATCCTGAATTTTGCAGTTACAATGCTAATAATTCTATAAAGCAAAGATATTAATAAAATTCTCATATGTTAAAAAATTGTAGCGTCATTATGATGACGATGTTTTTGAACATAAATTGAGAAAGAATTGTAAGGTAAATCTGCCTCAAATGAGATCTGTATTAACAATTACAAAGCCTATATTTCCTAAAAGACACCAGAACTAAAGACATTCATGCAGGCTTCCAACAAGAAAGGTATGCTTACTTTTAAAGTCTCAATATTTTTTTATTAAATGCATGTACAAATCTGCTAGACCCAAATCATATAATAAGAAATTAGCTGCTAAAATTCTGTATATAAGCAATTAAAATACATAAATTAAAGGTATATTTGGTAATATTGCGCTGTTTGTTAATTTTTCAGCATTACCAAAAGTTATTTTCCAAAGAAGCAAAAATACAAATTAAATAAACGAATAAATACATGGAGAAAACAGATTATTTTTCACATATTTGCTTTCAGCGGTTGCTCTTACTTTTACAATAGTTCATGCAAGAAAATTTATGTACTTCTCGTCAATATGAGCTAAAGTAGGCAAAATTAATGTAGTTATTTGGCAATCCACTAATATTTAAGCGAGCTTAATGACAGCATTATCTTGGTTAACCGCCACCAGATGGCGGCACGTGCAAGGACTTTGTTTCGCTCTTCTCTTTTTCGTTTTAGCCTCTTCTGATTTTTCCTGCTACAGGATCTAATTGATTTTCCTTCAAAGCTATGTTCCTTCGAGATATCTCTCATGCTACTGGGAAGTACTGCCGTGGTGCAGTAGAAACCCAGTATATTACAACTAAGTATCTAAGTATCATTATCTTGGTAATAACGAGCTCGGTTTTGAAATTCGAAGGTCATCTTGGCGATTGTGGTTGGTTGTCATTAATAGGTGATTTTTTTTAATGTTATTTTAACGAATCGTTAATGCAAAAGCATTTTACCTAGCAGTAGAGAGTGTAGGTTTGGTTACGCCAACAAATGCATATCAGTTATAAACATACAACTTCACAGTTTTCTCTACTGCAATAGCTTCCAAAATTGGGTACGCGTAGCCCAGGGAGTAGCAAAGTAATATTTGCGGGGGGAAGATTTGCTAAACAAGTAAGCACTTGCATCGTGCATAAATTTTATATTATACTACATGGGATACAATTTGCAATTATTTTCATCTAAGAAGTAGGCGATCAAAAAAATCCGAGATCGCCAGTCTACACAATAGCATAGGGAGAAGTCCATCTATGATATTATTCTAGACATAACAGAATATGCAGCATTATGGAAATCTACTCAATAAATCTGTATTCATATAAGGTCCATTCTGAAATACATAAACAGAAGTATTACAAGACTGTGAAGGTGGTTCTCAAAATGGTTATTAGATTAGGATTAAGAAAGTCTGTGATTTCCCCATGTCCATCAACCAATTTTCTTCTCTGAAAGAACAAAAGAGCCAATTCAAGGAAATAATCCAGTTTGTGTATAATTTTTGAATTGTTTAGATTGCATTTGAGCATGTTATAACTGGCATAGACTTGTTGACTTCTCATTACAAAAAGAAAAAAAAAAAAAAAAAAAAAGCCTCTGACTTGTATTGCATTTGCGTGTCAGATACAATTTAAAAAAGAATTATCGCAATAGACGTAAGCACATTTTGAGCAAAAGAGAAATTTCTCAAAACAGCGCACAACTCATAATTTCTTAACAATTCATTACATGAAACGCAATATTATATTTGTAAAATTTTCTTTATTTTTAAATATAATAGAATTTTCTTACCTCTTTTGGCCGCCTGTTGTCACATAGGAACTTAAATAAAATCCTCCCTTAATGACTTTCAGATATGCTTCAAAATCAATTGATAATTTATATTCCAGATCGGGCATGAAATTTCCATCAATTTTTATATACAATTGTTCATGTTTTGGATATTCTAAATACTGAATGAAGAACTGGTATTTCCTTTTCATTACTCTCGGTTACTGAGAGGTTTGTCAAATTCAGCTCCTTTGAATGCAGAACTATAAAGTTTCTCTGTGTTGTAACTTTAAATGTTATATTCACGTTGCCAATATTTTCAGAAGTTTTAAGGTTTGGAAATATAAATAAATCATAGTGCACGGGTATTATAAAAGAAGGCAGACGTATATCTTTCCATGGAAAAATTTCTCCAGTTTTAGATTTTAGTTCTTCTTCTATAAGTTCTACACGTGAGACTCCAGCAACATTCTGGTTATTTGGTAGAATAGGTTTTATCAAGGAACTTTCAGCTGGGGTAGCAAAAGATGCTACTGTGATAATAATAAGTAATGTAGTCTTTACAATAAAAATTAAATTCAGTACACCTTGTTTGGAATATATTGTATTTCTAATCTTTCCAAAAGAAGAAGGAGCAGAACAATGAGCATATTGTTCTTCCTTTTCACCTAAAATAAAGAAGAGATTTAATAAATAAAGTACAGATTGCAAATATAAAAATAGGCGCATAAAGCTAAGCACATTAACATAATAATAATACATAATTATTCTTCATAACATTAAGCAAAAGTATTAATAAAAGTACCATTAATTTTTTAAATAAAAATAGTCAGGTATTGATTCAAGGCATAATACAAAATTGCATATTATTCTTCGAGATCTTTTTATAGTAAAAACTCAGATTTAAAGAGTATAATTTAGCATTTCCAAATATTTATAAGAATTTCATTCTTTTATTTATTTTATTTTATTTTTAATTTCTATTTTGATAAATACTACTATTGGATTGCAAACTGAAAGTTAGTCATTCTCTCAAATACAACTATGGTGTCTTCAATTTGATAACTGGATATTATAATTACATCAAACTGGAATTTTGTATTTTAATCAGGAAAATACCTAGTTGGACTTTTATTCTTATATTTAAATTTAAAAATGTCTTTCAAAGAGAGGATTTATCGGTGATGAAGCGGACTTTTGTAGATGAGCTTTTAAAAATTTTTATTTATCAAAATTAACCAAGCTTCAAATAATAATTTAAGACTAAAATATTGAACGAATATTAAAAACAGTTATTCTGTTTCAAATACACGCTATATTCAAATGTCATATCTCACTGTTGCATTTTCAATCATCCCAGTAGATGGCAGCACTAGCCTAAACTCCAGGAGAATTTTAATAAATACATATTAATTTTCAAAGATCTGAAATTCGCTTTAATAAATTTGAAAATTTCATGTTGCAGAACGATTCAGAATATACTGTATTCGTAGGAAACAACAAAAAGGTAAAATTAATAAATGAAAAGTAGTACTGAAATATATAAATGGCATGAATAAAATTAATCTTCGAGCAATAATCTTCCATGTATGTAAATTCAGTGTTAATACCACGTATTTTCAGTTCTCAACGCATTCTTACAGTGTATATTACAATTTCTGTACTTTATTTTGGTAGATCGTACTTTGGATTGACTCTGTAAAAAATACTATTTAGTAAATTCAGAAACATATGTGTCAACTAAATCTGAAGCAAAGAAAATTTTCTCTTTTAGAAAAAACAGATAAACCTATTAGCATACCTTTCCATCCTCAATGCTGAAGCCTTTTTTTTTTTTTTTTTCCTAGTCTAAAGGGGCAATTTGCCCAAAAGGACTATTAATTTCGTTTTGTCATTTTGCGTTAACTCACTTTTTAAATTGTTGCCAATAACTATTAGAACCCTGTATTATATTTGAAGAAATTAAATAATGAGGAACATGCATGAATGTATATATGTTTCTAGCAATGTGATAAACGGTACCTAAAGCCATCAAAATTTAAATAACGTCTCCTGCGATTAGGGGCATCTAGAAGCACTAATTTGGAATTTATTTTATTATCTATTTCACATTTTGTAAAATTTTAACGAATTTTTGATTAACAAACTCGACGATTTAAAAGAGAGAAATAGTAACACTATAAGAATTTTTTTTTTTTTTTTTTTTTTTTTTTTTTTTTTTTTTTTTTTAAATCTCTAGTGCGCGAGATTGTGTATCGGAAATTCTAAAGAGATGCCCATTTTAAAATTATTTTGCGATGTTGCTGTTGAATTGAATTTTATGTTTTATGTGCAAAAAACATGCTATTTAACAGATAAAGGTAAAACACAAAATGTTAAAAAAACGCCCCTAAATCTGAAACCTTTCTGATTTCCCCGCCCCCCCCCATCCCAAAGGACGTTAACCCAGAAGGGCTATTAATTTCGTTTTGGCATTTTGCGTTGATTCACTTTTCAAACTAATACCACCAAATATTACAGCCCTGTATTATATTTAAAAAAATTTAATAATGAAGAAGCCGCATAAATGTATGTATGTTTCTCGCATTGTGATAGAACAACGGTACCTACAGCCACAATGTGTTGAAAATCGCAATCCTCCAGCGAGTGTGGGCATCTGGAAGCCTAAATTTGGCATTTGGAACTTGTTTTATTATCGATTTCACATTTTGTCAGACATTAAAGAAATTTTGATTAAGAAACTCAATGATTTCAAAGCGAGAAATGGCAACACTGTACAAAAAAAAAAAAAAAAAAAAAAAGAATTATCTCCAGCGCGCGAGACTGATTCAAAAGATATGCACATGTAAAAATTATTTTGCGATATTAATTTGAATTGAATTTTGAGTTTGTTTTTAACTATTGGCTATTATTTGTGTCCAGTAATTATTTGATCGCAAGCAAAATCACATATCATTCTCATATTTTTAGAAGCTTTAAAGTTCAAGAAATAATCTTTCCTTTTTCCCGAAATGCTCTATTTCTCTTTCCAGCAATCATAATTGGAATCTTTGATTTTAACAATAACAATGCTCTTTACATGTGAAATGTACAGCGCAAAGATGAAAGGGGTCAGAGCTGCGAAATAAGGCATATTGAATATACTGGAGTGGTCTTCTTGATGCGCTAAAACGAGATACGGGAAAGCATCAGGTAGAAAACGGACACAGAATTTCGAGCAACCACTCGATATCTAAATGCACGGGCGTTTCGAGCGATTAGCTGTGAAAGAGTTAAAAGTAATTTTTACATTAGTTTCCAAAATGAAATTCAGATTCATTATTTAAAACTAAAATAAACTTCTGAGGATTTTCCTCTGACATCCACTTTGGATAATTGAGCAGAGCATTGCAGAATTTCAGTTCTTTCCCGTCAAATAAATCGAAATTTATATCTCTGTTCATTTTATAACTCTTGCAAAATTTAGCGATTTTTGACAATTTTGCGGAAGTTTATAGTTTTTCAGATCATTGTGTCTCCAGTATTTTCTAATTTGGGTACCGGGAAACAACTATGTATACTACATTGAAATTTTTATAAGTTACGAAAACTATCTTTCACTCTGTGATAAAAAAAGCAGTTTAAAAAATATGACATCTTAACATGCGGTGGTTCACATGTTATGACGTCAAAGAGATGCGAAGAAAGATATGTGGTCCTTCACTGATAACTAATGAAGTCAAACATTTGATTGCTACGCTGAAATCTTTCCATTCTTTCTCATTAGTCGCTATTTTTTCTTACCTTTTACAGACCTTTCCAATGCTTTATATACACTCATGTCCATAAATTAAGGATGATGCAAAATCAGGCAAAAGAAGAGTTAGAAGCAAAACAAATTTGACTTATCTGTAAAGCTTATTTATTAAACAAAAGGTAAAGAGCAAAAAAAAAAAAAAAAATGCTATATGTTTGATATTATTAAAAAAAATTAGAGATTTTTTCTCCCTGGAGCAAATTACAAAAAAAAAAAAAAAAAAAAAAAAAAAAAAAAAAACCCTATTTACAAAACACCAATACTACATGGTTGGTATGATTGTTAATACATCGCATGTCTCCCAGACGATGCAATACAGTCCGTACAACGCCTAGGCATACTGAGTATCAAATTATCGATCTCATCTTGGGAAATATTACACCACTCAAAAAGCAATGCTCTCCGAAGTTCCGGTAGACATGTAGGAGGAGGTTGAAGGGCTGCAACTCGTCGGCCAAGCATGTCCCACACATACTCTACTGCATTCAAGTCCGGTGAGAATGCTGGCCAGTCCATACGGGTGATATCCTCCGATTGAAGGCATTCACTTACGATGTTTGCACGGTGAGGACGGGTGTTGTCAGCCATAAACACAAATTGTGCGCCCATGGCGCCCCGAAACAAATGTACATGTTGTTCCAGAATGACTCCCCGATAGATTTGGCTTGTCATGGTTCCAATTTGAACATGCAGGTCAGTTCTGGAACCCAGAATAATTCCACCCCAAACGAGCACTCCTGCACCACCGTAACGGTGTCGTTCAATGATGTTTTCTTGGTGGTAACGGGTACCTGTAGCTCTCCATATGAAAGTCCGGCGAGAATCAGACTGCAAGCTAAACCTGGACTCGTCGGAAAACATCACACAAGCCCACTGTTGCGGTGTCCACAATGCATGCTCTCTACTCCAGGCTAACCGCAGGCGACAGTGAGTTGCAGTAAGTGGAACGCATCTGTCAGGTCTACGAGCATATAGACCACTCTGCCCTAAGCGTCTGTACACGGTCTGCTTTGAAATTGTCGTACCAGTGGCTGAAGAGAGCTGACGAGACAGGTCTGAGGCTGTGCTCCACCTGTTTCTTTTGGCAGTAACTGCCAAATACCGGTCCTCATTCGGCGTTGTAACTCTGGGGCGACCTGTGCTGTAACGTCTACTCACATTACCATCATCTTGGAATCGTTGCCAAAGCCTGGAGATGAGACTCTGGGCAAGTCCAAGTTCGTCTGAGACTTCCAGTTGAGTACTCCCACATTCCAAACGGCCTATAATTCTACCACGTAAAAAATCATCCAAATGCGTCCTTTGTGTCATAACTATTCGATTATTGCACTGAAATGCTTATAAAGCGCCTGCGAACAATTTTACTTCTTTGCCTGTATTCCTTATATATCACTCTCTTACACTCTCGTCATTGTGACGTACCATCGGTGTCATCTGGTTACTTCCTCAAATTTGCATATGATTCTTGAAGATGTGTGTAATGATTTTACAGGTCATATATATTTATTTTAGAGTTCGATTTCCGCGTGACTCCGAATTATCCTTAATTTATGGACATGAGTGTATTTTAAATATGAGGATCAGTTTTTGATACCAGTTGAAAAATTTTTCTGTGATGAAATAAAGAAGTTTGAGCTCCGTAAACGCTAGTACCAAAAATACGTGATGGAATACATACAGGAGTACCTACATTATAACTACAGTTGTTTTTACTCCTGATATCCTTAGTTCCATTTTTTTCATAGGTTTATGAAGCTTATTAATTATGCTTTACGATATTTTATGACATCAAAATAATGTAAATAATAACGCAAAAATGTTTATGAATATAATATAAATGATATTATATAAAAGATAATAGTACAGTATAGTACATACTAGTTAAAAAGGTATTAAAATAATTTAAATAAATGTTTATTGTACGTAATTGTTTTACGTTTTCGCCAATACATGTAAGCAATAAGCATTAATCGGAAAAACCTTACGTACCCTACAGTGGGCATATAAACGTCCCTACGCAGCCTTTGTTTTCGCAGCTATTGGTCGTGGACATATACTTTTAAATACTTTCAAATGACGCAAACATTTAATAGCATTACTAAAGATTTAATTTTGTTAAATCTATGAATTTTTACGTGGTCCCTCAATCCACGGACTTATATTTAGCAAACCTTTATACTAATTCTAAAAGTCTGTAGACATTAGGACTTTTTTAATGCTGGTGTATAGGAAAAATGGGCAATACCTTCGTCGAGACTCGAACCTGGACCTCTCGAATACGCTTCTGGTTACATTATGAATACAGGCTGCTAGGAGGGAGAAAATACCTTGTAAATTAAAACACAAAATGTTTCACATTTGTACAACGAAGATGTGATCCAGATATCTAACTTTAAAGTAATCAATTATCAGGTTTTTCACCTCAGTTTTGACATTCCTTGAGAAATCGGTCGAAAATTTAATTACAGTTCCAAAGAAATATCATTCAGTGATATTCTTTTGAGATTTATTGATGTGCAAGATTTGTTAATTTATAATTTTTTTACACTTGCCACGCAGAACGCATTTTTAAGTTTTCCATATGCTGAAATTATGTTAATAATATTCATATTGTGTAATATTTCTCGCAAAAAAATCCTATAAATGTAAAACTAAAATCCTATAAATGTAAAACTAAAATTCCGTTCTTTTCGTTGCAATAATTATGCAACTGACATGCATCAAAAGGGATTACTTATTAGTGTGAATTTTTGGAATATCTGTATGAGCTATAGTCTGGATGTTTGAAGTTCTGCTAAATTTACTCATGTTTTAACTTCGTATGAAAAGAAAAAGTAAACATCACGTTCTTGCCTTATAAGTGATGTTTTATAAGTACTCAGAATTTCCATTATAAATTTTATGTGATTATATTTTACCGTGGTTCATTATTCACAGGAGAATATAGAATATTTACAGACGCATATTATACATTCGTATAAAATGCGATAGATATATGCGTGAAGCGGAAGTAAAAATCTACGATTCTGTCAACTCTACGCAACTAAAAATGTTTCCACAAGTATTCGAATGATAAAATAATTAATCCTAATGTTAAAGCTATGGAAGCGTGAAAACGCCGGAGTCTGTTAATTGGATGCAATGGCTCCCCCTTTTCCGTCTACAAAGACAAAAGGAAATTTATTCTGTAAACATCGCCCGAGCAACGACGAAGGGGTTTCTTTTTGTTCTTTTTATCTGCTTTATTGTTTTGTCAGACCATGAACTGAGGAAATTTATCGATATTATAACAAAGAGATATATGAAACAGAGCAAAAGAATGAGGTTATCTCTATTATAAGAAATTCATTCAACCGTTCTGAGATAAATTCATAAACGCTTAAGATAAAATATAACTTTGAAACTCCTGAACGTCTGAAAACTTTAAAAGAAAACTTTTTTATATAAACAGACGGGCAGGGAATTGCCACAGGTAGAGCTCTAAGTTCAAAAAATAAATCATTATGCTTAATCAGTAATTTGCACTTGTTTGATAAAATGTGATCTTTTCTACCCTTCATGAGAACTATACTTTTTACTTATGTAAAAGATCTGTTCTTTTCTTTTGTTTAAAAAAATAGTCAGAATAAATTAGTTAAATTTAATATTCAGATATACAGATGGAGGGCAAAATAATACTGTTGCGTTTTTTCTTCTTCCTTCACGTTCGTACGGGGTTCGTAGATTTAAAGAGAATAACGACGACACTTGATGAAGTATCGAAACGCACTTTATTTACCAATATTAATCAGGACAGCTCCAATAACACTTTTTATAGTCGTCGAAGATCTACTATAAACACGCTGGAACAATCAGCGACACAGCCTTCACACTGTCAGGCAATAACGGTGGAGACAGCTTCCTGCAAAGCACCAGAGTACAGCTCCCGACTCTGCTGGGTCGCTCTCAGAACTCCACGTACTCTCGAGACTCTCCACGCTACAACTCGCGATGCACACGACGACACACGAGCACAGCTCCCGACTCTTCGGTTCAGTCGTTCCCGAAGCTCAACACGCTCTCTCGACGATGCACTAACCGCCATACACTAACATTCGGTGCACTCGACGACCCACTCGGCACTCGCTGCCCCGCTGTCAACTCGATCGACTCCGCACGGACTGACTCGCTAGACGAGACACACTCGATACTAACTTTCTCGCACTCCAGACGAGGGACTTTGACTCGTCTTCTCGACAAGGCTCACTCTCGATACTAACTGACTGCGGACCAGCTGGGTTTATATAGCTTTCGGCTTGTGTTCGAGAAATTCTGAGCTAAACCGGTAAGAATTCGTTCCAGAAGGTTCTCCATCCGTCCGTGGCATATCGCCAATTTTGTCGCCAACTGTCACCAAATGGGCGATTTCTCGCCAAATGTGGCAACGCTGCCCTCCCTTGCTATTTTATGGCAACCCTAAAACTGCTTTGCGGCGAAGCCATCTTACCGCGCCTGTACCTTTCCTAACAATATGAACATCTGTGAAATAATGGGAAATCTTTATTAAGATTTCATGCATCTATCTCACGTCGCATTCAACCTGTACTTCAGTCAAAGGGTGTTGAATGCGACGTGAGATAGATGCATAAAGGTCATGTACAATATTTAAAGGAATATTAAGGCATTCCTCTTGCAGAGCGGTCTCTAATTCTGAACGTCAGGATGGAGGTGGAAATCGGGAACGAAGTTTGGACTGCAAATATGTCCATAAATGTTCAATAATATTCAAGTCCGGAGACTGTGGGGGCCAAGCGAGATGTTTAATTGCATCATCACGCTCTTCAAACCATTATTAAATACACTTAGCGGTGTGGATAGTGGCGTTGTCGTCTTGAAAAAACGGTCGCTCCCCAGGGAATACAGTCTGGACAAAAGGATGGACATGATCCCCTAGAATGCGTAGATAGTGAT
Source organism: Stegodyphus dumicola (assembly GCF_044657685.1). NCBI lineage: Eukaryota > Metazoa > Arthropoda > Arachnida > Araneae > Eresidae > Stegodyphus > Stegodyphus dumicola. The sequence goes on from NC_140779.1 coordinate 47,074,360, forward strand.
TGGATTTGATCCTCCCATACAGAATAACAAGTGGCCCGAGACCGCGCCAAGATATCGCACCCCATACCATAATGGCGCCACCCCCATGCTTCACAGTCGGCAAGAGGCAGTCAGGATAAAACGCTTTTTTGGGCGTTCTATAGACATAAACGCTTCAGGTAGTCTGAAATTGTTTAATGCTTCAAACAGAACTTGTCAAGCGAAAAGTGTTTTGGAGTCTTAAACCAAGCTGATTAATGAGAGTGACAGTACATTTTTCGTTCAAATGACTGTTACTGAGACTTTAAACCGTTTTAAAGGTAATCTCATATTATTACAAAATTAATCTAATTAAAAAGTCTTATTAAATTCACTTCCTTTCCCGATATGCCTGTATGTACCGATCGTCCTGCATGTACCAAATTTACATAAATTCAAAAAGAAAGTAATAAAAAAATTACCAAAATATCATTCAGATAATGATTTTTAAGTAAGGATTCTAAAGTTACAAACTTCATCATCTGTATGAAATTTCATTCAGCATACCAAATATAAATATTATAAATTAAAAGCTGTAATAAATCACAAAAGAATACCACTAAATGGCATTTAAGAGGAAAAGCTCTTCCTCAAATTATTTTAATTAATTTATGAACCGAATCCTTAATATAAATTGAAAATGACATTAAAAATTACAGATTTTAAAATTAAATACCTAAATTAATTTTTGTCGTACGGGAGGCAAATTTCTTGTGTTTTATTTTTATGATGAGAATAACATTTTCTTAAATATAAGAAAAGAACCGAAGCAGCGGGTAAAAAATTAGATTTTGCATTAATTTTTACACTTGTTTTTTAAACTGATTTTTTTAATATGAAAATGCCAATGATTTTTGAGCTATTTAAAACACTTTGTAATAAATATATGTCTTCTACCAACGATTGCGAAAGTAAAGGAATGGGAAGAATTTTCGTTGGACTTTTGTATATAATAGTCATAAATATTGCAATTTCTTATAAAGGTATATTTAAATAATTTACAAATTATTACCTAACTACAATTTATTGCTGAACAAAATCTGAAGGCTTTCAGATTTCACATTACATCCAAAGGGGCGTTTTTTTAACGTTTTGTGTGTTACCTTTATTTATTAAATATCCCATTCTTCGCACTTAAACCATAAAATTCAGTTCAACAGCAATATCGCAAAATAGTTTTAAAATGAACGTATTTTTAGAATTTCCGATACACAGGCTCGCGCGCTAGAGATAAAAATGCTTATTTTTTTTTACATGTTGCCATTTCTCGCTTTGAAATCGCTGAGTTCCTTAATCAAAAATTCTTTAATGTCTGACAAATTGCAAATTAGGGCTTCCAGATGCCCATATTCGCTGGAGGATTACGTTATTCAAAATTTGATGGCTCTAGGTACCGTTGTTTTATCACAGTGCGAGAAACATACATACATTTATGCAGATTCTTCATTATTTAATTTCTTTAAATATAATACAAGGCTGTAATAGTTGGTGGCAACAGTTTGAAAAGTGAAACAAGACAGAAAGTGAATCGACGCCAAATGCCAAATCGAAATTAATAATAGCCCTTCTGGGCTAATGCCCTTTGGGTTAATATTACATAAAATTCGAAATATGCAAATGCTTACAGAGCGCATTTCTTACGTAATTTGGGGGAGTTATTGCTCATAATTTTCTATAACTTTAAATCGAAAGACAACTTTGAAAGAAATAAAAGGATGAACATAGATATTTGCAAAGATATGTTTCAATTTCATGAAATTTTGTATAAATATGATTTAAAGAACCGCAGCATTTTAGAAAATCTAAAACTTTACAATGTTGTTTAGCATATGAGAGAACGCCGAATATAATGTAACAGAATATGTTACTGTGTTTTTTATTATTATTTTGAGCATATAGTGAAACTTCACTAACTTAACCAACTGCAATGGCGACTTCAGTCTTCAGAGAAGGGGATAACTCTTAAAACAACATTACTAGCGATGATGGATTACAATCCTGATGCCAAGATGCTTGTTTATTTTCTCAAAAATATTGTTCACTTTCAGAAGTGGTCGCCTTAGGCAGCCTTCGTGAAAGATTTCATCACATTTCTATTCAGGAATTAATAAAAAATGTGAAATGTAAAAATGAGTGATTTAACAATTGATTTGAAACATCTGCAGAATGTGTGTGCATTTAATTGCATTTTAGATAAAATGTTCCTATAAAAGAGATGATGCTTTGTAATTAAAGTAAACTGTGAGTCAAAAATCGCAGTAATTGTAAATAAAAAAAACCGGTTCTCACAAGTGAGCATGAGAATGTGTTCCTCTTAACAATCTCTAAACAATAGGACGAAAACAGTCGGGTCGTTAATAGCCATTCAAAGAACGTATTACAGTTTCAGATCTAATCTTTGCTATTTTATTTCAGAAAGGCATTATAGAAGAAAGGCAAATACAAATGGATTTCATGTTTTACTGTACTTTTGAAAAATCACATACCTAAAATTTTACTGAAAAAAAAAATGAATATAAAAATATCTTTTTAATCTTTTTCCTTTGATTCCTCTTGATCTTACAGTAATAGATTAAAGAAAGAGAGTACATGATAATTGTTAACTGTTTATTTGATAATGTTACTAATAAAAATGTTTATAAATAATGTTCTAAATTATTCAGTTTTCAGATTTTTAGGAATAACTCATTTATTTTAATTTTTATTTGAGTGGAGTTGACTTTTTAAATTATTTGTGCTAGTAGATAAGGTTAAACACTCATTTTTTTTAGTTAAAATTTTTATTTTTTATTAAAACTTTTATTATTTTTTATTAATTATTTTTATTTTTTTATTATGTGCAAGTAAATAAGGTTAAACACTCACTCTATTCATTATAATTTTTATTTTTTATTAAACTTTTATTATTTTTTATTAACTATTATTTTTTGCTACTTTCTATTTCTTTCAAATTTCTTAAAATGGAACCCAGAAAATATTCTTACGATTAACCTGGAATAAAATTAGTCGGTAATTATTACAGTCATTAAAGTGATTACCTTCATAAATTTGCAGTAGAAATAAATTCATTTATGAAAGAATGTATCTAATAAGATGGAAATAGCATCAAAAATTGCTTTACAAATCTCCTGAATTATAAGTAGCAACTGAATTTTATAAAACACAACTATTTTGCACTAAATTTTGTTAACATGCATTGCATAAATCTTTGACAAATGAAGTATATTTCAAAGAATTATACCGCAGAGGCATTCTGAGAGTAAAAAACAGAAAAATAAAACTAATTAATGAATCAATGAAATATATCTTCAAATAATGATTCGGCACTATGATTGTGAAGTAGTTAAGTTATTTAAGCCGAAATGAATAATCAAAGTTTTCGTTTCGTTCTTTTATTAATTTTAGTGTGAAATGTATCAGTCGTGTATTTTAGAATTTGGATATTTTATTGACTTTTTCAGCTTGAGAACATGTTGCAAAACATAAAAATTTTTCAAGCAAATTTGATGCATGCGTTTAAAAAGACTTTACTGAAAATTAATTTTTACCAGGTAAATAAGACTTTAATAAACATACTGAATAAGCTTATAAACTGAATATAAGTGAATTGTACATATCAAGTTATTTGTGTAAAATAACGTATGTATCATTAAATGAGCTTAAGCAAAGAATTTTCTACAATTACTCAATTTTAAAACTTTAGAGAATAATTAAAAATTAGTAATTCCATTAAAATTTTTATGATTTATCATTAATAACACAACCATAATTTCCCAAAATTCCATTAATAGTACGACTATATATTGCTGCAGCTCTGATGTTATATTAGTATAAAAATATCAGATTAATATCAAGTCTTTAAAAAAGTAGACTCATACAATTAATAGAATGCTTTACGAAAATGTATAAAATGATTTTTTTAAATAAATTTCTTACTAATCCTGCCAGCAGTATCCATAGCATCATAAGTTAGCGTGCTGCTTCCTTTTAGTCTCTTGCGAGGTTTATCAAACATCGTTAATTTTTCTTTAAAGTTAGATTTTCAGTATTGTCTATCAAACTTTGACTGAAGAATTAAGGCGGCTAGCGATGAAACTCAAGTCTATTTAAAGTCTTTAAAGCTACACTTTAAGCTACACTTTAAAATAAACAGATGTTCGATGAGATAGCTTGTCATGCAAATTTTGACATGCATCGATTCCTCGGCATTTTACGTTGGTTTTGAAACGCAGAAGTCAGGATATAGATGTTTAATATGCTGCCAAGTTTTCATTGTAGCAAACAGCAGATCTAATTGTTCCTTACGTATACTCTTTGAAAATTATGGAATTTATAATGGATTGAGAGCAAAATGTTTATCTCTTTTTTAAAATTACGAATACATGATTTTCACATAGCGCTTGTTAAAATAGTGCTGTAAGTAATATAAGAAAAGTCTAACAATTTGAACTTTAAATTGTGTTTTATCTTTAAATTAAGGGTAATTTGACATAAATGTTCTATTCAGTTCAAAAATATCTGGAACGTATTTTCATTCTCTTCAAGAACGAAAATACTCTGCAGAAAGTTGATTTCGGCTTAACCTTGGTTTGGTTTATTTGATTACGGCAAAGCACTCGAGGGGTATTTGCCTAAAAGTAGGGATATCTCCGTGGAGGACTTTTTTAGGCAAAGTGGCTAGCACACGCATTACACATCGGGAAAACCACTAGCCTATGTAGCCAATCCGTTCGTCTCGATTCGAATTCTAGATGGAACTACCACTGTTCAGTAATTTTACAGCTCGATCTCTTTATAAAGTTTTACAGAATATAAAATAGATAATAAATAAAATTCAAAATTCGCGATTATACTCGGGCGGAGAACAATGTTATTCAAAATTTGATGTTTCTGGGTGGCGTTGTTTCTTCACAATGCGAGAAACATACGTATTTAGTGGCAACGATTGGAAAAGTCACTCAACGCTTTTAGTGATTCGTAGCAAAATTCCGTTTCGAGACTAACAGCTCTTCTAGGCTAACGTCCCTTTGGACTAATGAGTCATAAAACTCATAATAATAAATGAGACAAATAATAAGCAACTGCGAATATAATTTTAAAATCACAGAAAACTCTAAAGTAAAAATACGTTCTAACTATGAAGAAACATTTCATTCATTTATTGACTCTTTTTGTCGTAATAAAGAATGTGACAGGTAAAAGAGACAGTAAATAAGGTTATTAAGAGATTCACACTGCTGATTATTAGTAGTTATTACTTATCTTCATTTTTTATACAAAATATTAGATCCTTGTCGTATCTGGAGTATGTTGCTGTTGAATATACAATACTACAAAAAAATCTAAAGAGTCATTGGCAAAATTGTTAAATTCTTATATGTGTAAGCTATAAGATACTTCTCCCACCTTCTACCCACCTTCTTAACATACCTTCCTGGTCAGCACACTCAGCTTGTATTTGAGAGGTCAGAGGTTCGAGCCCCGACGAGGGCATTGCTCATTTTTCATCTCTCCTGCTTTCAAAAAATACATTATGTCTCTACAAGGTTTTATCTTTTTTCATAACAAAATTATGAGCATGGCTTATACACATACACACAAATGGTAAACATGCATGTACTGAAGAATTTTTTTTCGAGTGAGAGAAGATGGTCTTTTCCACTGTGGACTTTTCTGGCTCTTATTATAGACACTAGGTCTCTCCTTCCGTTATGATACATTTTGAGATTTGAGAAATTGTTGTTCTGTCTCGCAGGTTTCAGAAAATCTTCGCAGCAAGTTTTTTTGCTTCCTTTTTGATGTTCTGTCAAAATCCGAGGTATAAATCGAGCACAAACTTTCCTCATTTTCAGATTTTCAATTAAAATTAACCTACAGCTTTCTTTGCTTATCCCTACCATATCCGAAATCTGCTGAGTTGTTACACGCGCCCACATTTAAAGCGGTTGTAGCACTCATACAGTTGTATGGTGGATAACATAACGATGCATCTCCATATACTGTTCAAATCATTGTAACGTTTCGGTAGCAGTTTTACCTAATTTGAAACAAAAATAATAATAGTAATTTTAAAAAATAAATATAATCTGAAAGCTTTCAGATTTGTTATTACGTTCAAAAGGGCGTTTTTTTCATTTACAGACACATACACGTTTCGAGAGTGTTTGAGCTAAAAATATTTAAAAACAGCATATCTTTAGAATTTCCGATATATAGTCTCGTGCGCTGCAGATAATGTTTTTTTCGTACAGTATTGCCATTGCTGACTTTAAAATTCTTAAGTTTGTTAATCAAAAATTCGTTCAGGATTTACAAAATATGAAATAGACAATAAAATAAATTCCAAATTCGGGTTTCCAGGTGCCATGTTCGGGGGGAGGACAATGTTATTCAAAATTAGATTATTCTAGGTACCTTTGTTTTTTCACAATGTGAGAAATCTGCATACATTAATACAGATTCTTCATCATTTAGTTTCTTTAAATATGGTACAGGGTGATAATATTTGGTGGCAATAATTTGAAATGTGATACACCGCATTTAAGTGATTCAACGCAAAATGAGATTGCGAGACTAACAGCCCTTTTGGGCTAACGCCCTGTGGGCTAAAAATGTAATGTGATAACTCTTTTCCATATAGAAGAAAATGTTTTGTACTATAGCTTCTCAGTCGGAAAAAAAAAGTTACTCCGGCGCTTTGATATGCAAACGACAAACTATCAAGTTCAAGCTGCGTGTGTATTTAAGCTGCAAACTGGTTTTAACAAGAATTGGGATGGCAGTCTTTTTAAACATACATTTATTCTTTCACCTTTTTATTTTATCGTTTGGTCTTTGAAACTTGTCCGGTTATTTTGCTCCTCTCCTTGTATTTAATTCGTGTTCCACTGATGCTTTTATGAACATTTGTATTGCTAACATAATTAATAAAAGATGTTTCTAATTCGTATATTACGACTTCATAAAAAATTTCGTTTCGCCTTAAAATGTTAAGACATTAACCTAAAGTTACAATTAAAATTCCAACATAGTTCATAGTATAATTCTATGTCACTCAAAGATATCATCCTTGTTTTCATGGACTACAAGTTTCTCATCTATTTTTACAAAACTCAAGAGAAAGTTATCTTCATCTTATCTTTCAATATACTAATTAAACACTCATATACTAATGTAACCATCGATAATGGAGATTGGGGACCATGCAGAACTATAGCAATCTTAGCTCAGAGCCTCTAATACTGGAAGGAGAAAGTCGTTAATTCGACATTCCTAGTAGCTGTTTGAATCTAAGCATCAGTGATTATTTCAAAACATAGGCATATGATATAGAAAATTCTCGAAGAAAATGTCAAGGGATGCCTTTCAAAATGTCAACCTTGTCGACGAGAAAAAGATGATTGTTATGCTCCAGTAATGATATTCAGCACATGTTGAACATAATAGCACGCATATGTTCCTCATTCTATCGCCATTAATATGTCTGATCATTAAAAAAGTTTTTATTCTCTCTACATCTACATTGGACAAGTAAAAAACAATATATGAAGAGATCCAGTAAATTTATGAAAAATTATTACAGGAAGCTTACTTGCGCATTTGCATATCCTTAAAAAATCAACATTTAATAAATTTTGACTCTTTTATTGAATATGGTAACATTTATTTAAACATACCCTTTATATATTATTAGTTAATCAAATCAAAGATTATTTTTGAAACAACCTTGATTAACATTTTTCCTACTCGCGCTTAAAATACAAAAATTTTATTAAAAATACCATGCGTGTTTGCGTGCGTGCACGCGTATGGATGTACAAAACATACATAAAAATTTATTATTCAACATGCTTTCGAAAACAGAATGACTCATTTCTTGCAAACAAGTAAAACGCAAATTAATAAATAAAATAAAAATCGAAAATTATTTTATTTGCGACTTTTTCTTTAAAATGCACATATTTATTAAAATTATTTTCCTCATAGGTATTTTTCCGCCTGAACAAATTTTTCCATTGAATTCCATTCCATATATCTTTATGTGGGACTTAAAATTGCAGAAGTTTTTCTGTACAGAATTATTACATGGGCTGTGTCATGGGAGTAAATTTCATTTTATTAGGTCTGAAGTTGAAAATATATATTTACCGATTTTATTTTAAATCAAACTTCAGGTGAACTCCAAAGAAGTATTTTTTAAAAACTTTCTCCAGGAATGTCTAACAGCAGCTTCCTTTCAAACTCTTATTTTGAATAAGAAAAGCATTCATTCCTAAATAAAGGAAAATATTAACTGTTTTGTGTTTTATTAATATTACTTGATATAAATTACAAGTTTTCGGTACGCGAGTCCTGAAACAATTTTTGCAGTAATGAATATTCCTGATATATCAGCAATATTCCCTACATAGCTGAATGCATTAAATGTTGATACAATATTTTAATAGCTGCAATAGGTACTTCAATGTATCAGACATGGAAGTCAATGGATGTTTATGTTTCCGATTTCTCTTTTTGATGAATATATCCTTGCTCAGTAAAAGAAATAAATTTATAATTCTTTTCTCTATATAAAACAGTAACAGAAGAACAAAACACTGATGTTATGAATTTTTTATAATGTAAAGTGAAATGCCTCAAGACAACGAAGCTCTGCCGGGAAAATATGATTGCAGGAGCAAGTCCAAATTGCAGGAGTGGACCAAAATGCTGCCAAATAGTCGCCAAGTTTGGCGACTTTCGGCCAAATTTGGCGATAAAAATTAGTCGCCAAACCATCGCCAGTTTGTCGATAGCTTGCCAATTAGCCATTTACCTAAATATTAAATAGACTTGTCCCTGTAATCTTATTTTTCTAGCAGAGCTTCGCTCTCTTAAAGCATTTCGGGATTTATTGTACAAACTTTGTAAAATTACTCAATTTACTTATTTCTTCATATTTCTAGGATGAAAAATATAATATATAAGTGATACTAAATTCCTAATCTGTTTCTTACATTAACTATTATTAACTATTATTGCTCCACTGTTGTTACTTAGGTTACGAAACTCCGTAACTTAAATGCCTTATAGTTCAGAAAATTTAACTAGATAATTACTCCAAATTGAATAATTAGGGAACAAAGCAACCTGTAGTCTGAATTTTGCAGTTAGAAGTTACTGTTAGTTAATAAAAAGTGTCTTGATTTCTTGAGTTAGACTGAAATCCTTTCTGTTCCAGTTCTTAATCCTCGTCTTTAAATATTTATGTTTTTCGCTATTCCATTAAAAATGTCTGATCTTACATTTCAGAAATATTGTTTAAAAGATTTGAGTAACTAAATGCAAATTTATGTCTTTAATTTCAGGACCTACTATTATGTATTAGTAATACCAAACAGCTTTTCTTTGATATGATGACATGTCCGTGTAGCCAGACAGACGCTGAGGGTCGAATAGTTTCCTTTTCTTTAGAAAAGTACATGAATCTAATTTTCTATCCGATATTAAGAAAGTCATATATCTGGTCTTTGGTTATTCTTTTTTTACCGTTTTTGTTAAATTTGGTACTTTTCTGTTTTGCCGGCGCAAACGATAAAGTCGCCAATAATGGTACAACTGATGCCAAACGGAATATCTTCGCTGGTAACCGTTTACGCCTCATTTTCAAAACAAGGTGCAGCCATTTCTTACTAGATTGATTGTTTCTTTCAATACTGGCATACAATTACACAGAATATTTAAAAAGATAATTAAATTGCCCTAAGACCATTCGCGGTAATTAAGTCAATTAGGATGCAATCACACCGCTCACCCGAAGGCGAAAATATAGAAAAGGCAAAAATCAAGGGTTAAATTCATCAGTTCTAATGAGAACGTACTAGCGAAGCAAAGCACTGCAATTTTACATAATTTCCAAGTAAGCTATTCGTACGAATTGAATTAATTCTTGCATTTAAACTTGTATTACAAATTAAGATTTAACTTGAAATTAATGTAGATAATTCCTGAGAGAATTATATTTTTGTAGCGTACTTTATGTGAGACTAGATTACTTGGGGTCACGTGATACGAACCTCCGAATCAGGATGTTGAACCATGGCAGCATAGTAAATTCTTAAATTAATGCCTTTTTACAAATTTATTGTCTTTATTGGCTTTTACAAAATTTTAAACCGTATTAAAATGTTTATGCCTTCAAAATAAAAATTCTTAGAACTAACATTTGTTAACAATTTTATGGATACTGTGTGTTGTCCCCAATAAAGTCTGCTTGTCGAGATTTGCGCCGGCGAAACGGAAAAGTACCAATTTCAAATATTTTTTTTTTTTTTTTTTTTAATTCTTATCTAGACTTCTGATGGGAAAGACAACTGAAAATACCAAAAGATGGTTAATTTATCATTCTGCAAGGGAAAATCATATTTTCTTAACATGCGCAAACATATTTCTATATTTCGATAACTCTGGGGCAAACGACGTACATTTCATCGCTTGTTCCAAGAAGGAAAGCATTCTTATGTGATGCACTGAAGAATGAATGAATATCTGTGAGATTTTTTAATCCAAATTTGAACAACTAAAAACTCAAAGTCGTGCATTTTTGAAAAACTGTGTTTGATTTTTCTGTAGGAACCTGCATCATAAATTTCGCATAAGAGAATTTTTTTTTGGTTTATTAATGATATATGGAAAAGCACACAAGGGCCATTTGCCTGAGGAAAGGGTGGCCTTCGTGGAGAATTTTTTATAACGTTGCTTATGAGGAAAATTATAAGAACATCCATAGAGCCAAAATGGGTCTAAAAGGAAAATGCAATCAACTAAATTTCTTAAACCCTACTTAAGGTTAGAAGGTATTTCTCCTGCCTTCCTAGCATGCCTTCGTAGTGTGGTGGTCTGCACACTGGGAGTGTATTCCAGAGGTCCGTGGTTTGATTCCCGGCGAAGGCGCTGCTCATTTTTCAACCTCTCTTGCTTCTAATTAACCTAAGGTCTCTACAAGATAGTTAAGCGAATTAACGCTCCCTCTGGGAAATTAATTATTGAAACAGAAGAAGATTAAAATAATCTTTTCATTTAAAGCTTTCGACTGAACAAATGAACAACCTGTGCTTACAATTCAACTCTCCGCAGCTTGCGAGGTATCAATAACAGAAAAGAACATTTTAAATTTAAACTAATTTAATGTTTCAGACTACAAAGCATATTATATAACAAACATTGACTCGATTACTAAGCCAGCAATTTAACTTCTGCTAGCAAATTGTCTGAAGCCGAATAACTAATTCAAGAGCCCACCAGCGGCCCAGCGGTAGAGTCGCTGAATACTGGTAGTTCGCTCCGGGGTTCGAACGGCAAGGCTGCAAGGCCATTTTCGTGGTTTTCTTCGTGTGTAATGAGTACACGGGACCATTTTCCTTAGAAATTCCAGTTAGCCCTCGTCTTTGCCATAATTAAATAAACAGACCAAAACAAACAAACCTAGTTTACAGATCTGGGTGAAAGAATCTTACCATGGTCAGCGCTGCCGCCAAAAGCTCTCTGTGGAAACTTTCAAGAACTCTGACTTAAATACTCGTATCTCATTAACATCCTAGTCAGAGCTAACGAAAAGGAGAATTGACTGTATGGTTCCAAATCATGAGAAAATGTGTAAATTAGTATAAAATATACTTCACAAATTAATTACTGCATTCACTTTCAGATGATATACTACAGAATCATAATCAAATTTTTCGATTTATTCTTTCAAAACATTTAATGAACAAATTTACTTGAAAAATAAAAGAAATATAATATAACGAAAGCTATTGGTCGAACTCTTTGTATTTCTTCTGAGACATCCATATATTACCTCGGAGTAAGGACAGGGTAGATTACACGGAATTTAAGAAGTATATAAGTTGTTTGAAATTTTCAAGTCGATTTTGTTGCTTACGTCGTAGAGGCACAAGCTGAGCGTTTACAAATGCCAAGATCTCTTATAAGTTTTCGATCTCCCTCAAGCCTTATCGGTTTTGTGAAACTCATATATTTCTCTTCTTGAATAATGCAGCAAAATTTGTTTTAGATGGAAATAAGTCATATTAAGTTACTGCTCAAAAACACTTTCCCCAAAAGTCAATCAGTATTTAATGAAATGAGTTTAAATTATCATATTTATTATCTAGAAATGTGTTGAAAGATGAGACTTAGTTTGCAGGGAAAATGCAAATCTATTTAGCAGTAGTTAAAGCAAGTGACAGTTACCTGCTTAAACTGCTAAAAAAATTGTTTTTCTTTGACCCAAAAAAGCACAGCCGTGCTTTACATGTCTGAGATTCCAAAAATAATGAATCCTCAGACTTTTTTCCTTCATGCAATGTTTAAATAAAATCTTCTTTCAGCGGAATAAGTGAATTGATTCTAAATGCGTAAAACAAACGATATCAGAAACGATGATCAAGCTTGTGAAATAGAACTTATTTCGACATGTTACGTAAGCAGTTATAACATTACAACGGTTAACATTCTGAGAATATGCACTTTTTTTAATGCATGACCAGATATGGATTTGTTTCGTCTCTCCTCGTAATAGCGTCGATGACAGCTCAGCAGGAAAGAGTTCATTGTCCATTTGCGATACGCCAGGTACGTGATATCAATGTTTTAGCCATTAAAGTTGATCTCTCTTCGATAGATACTAATTGGGAGTCGACGGTTAGAAATAAGGAAAACAGAAAAACTTTAAACGTAACAAAACAAAACTGTCTGGAGAGCTCCAGCAACAGATAAAAGTTTTCTGTCTACACTAAAATTCCACTTAAACGTGACTTAGCAGAACGGTACACAAGAATAACATTTATTGAGTGATTCTGAAACCAGTCTTGTCCGCATTTTTTAAATCTATTGCTTATAATCGTGGTGTAACGGTAGTACACTCGGCGTGTTTTCGAGAGGGTCCAGGTTCGAGTCAAGACGAGGGGATTGTTCATTTCTCGTGCTTCCTACACTTAAAAAAATCCTAATGTATCTACAACAGAAAAAGAGAATTTGACTTTCCTTAGGAACATTTTGTAAGAATTCGTTATAAAACAGTTCATCAAATGAAATTATTTGCGTTTTTTGTTTTTTAAGTTCTTTTCATTTAGCAGAAGCACGAGATGCGTTTTATACCACGGAACGTAAATGATGTCCTTGATGGAAGAACAATGGAGGAAAGAAAGTTTGAGAAAAAATTTCCTGGAGAATTATTCAGAAACAAATTTTTTCCTGTAGTTCTTACAGTTTGCACTCAGTTTATCCGCTAAAATCCGCTAATGAAGGTCTTTTAAATCTTACATTTTTTAATTTCAAGGAGAGATGAAAATAAACAGTTCCTGGAACAAATCACCTATCTAATACGGGAAAGCATTAATTATCTAATGATCAAGCTCATAAATTATGATGCACAAATGTTAGATCACTTACATTTATAATAAAGAAAGTCTTCCCCGATGGTTACATTTCCTTCTAGATAAAAACAAACTAATGTTATTTGTTTCACAACTTACGTATATATTAGCAAATGACTTTCATTTCAGTATACAGCTCTTTTATACGAATTTTTTAACGATGATCAAAAACGATGTAATATTTGCTTTCCTTAATAATAAAAGTACTATTTGCTTTCCTTAAATATATACAACAGTATAACACATAGAATATCTGTAAAATATATTAATTGAAAAATTAATATATTTTAGAGATATTAATCATTAATCATAAAATAAAATTTTAAAATTAAGTCTGAAAACATCAGATTGCTCTCTAAAACCTAGAAAACAAATTTACCATGAATTGGTTTTTTAAAATAAAAAGTACTTGGAAACTTAAAAACCATAAAACATGAGAAAAATTATAATAAAATAATTTTCTACCAGTTATGTAACATAAGACCAGACGTTAATTAGAAATTTATTTTATTGTTAAAGCAAAATTTCAAATATTCATAAAAAGAATACATTTTATATAAAAAGAATACTTTTTTTAATATTCATAAAAAGATAACTCTATATACATGTAGAGTTATCATTTAAGTTCCTTAATCAGTTATTTTATGTTAATATTCTTTCCTATCAATCTCATTTTCTATCCCCTGTCGAATTTAAAATTTCTAGTTCATGCGATATTCAAATTAGGTAAAAAGAAGAGACTATTTAAAGGAAGATTTTAGAGGGTAGAATCAGAGCGTGTTCTGCCTGCTTGAAGACCACGTTGCTAAATTGACTCTCTTGCTATTAGTATTCTACGGCGTTGAGTTATTCTTGACATTAGACTATTTTACACCGGCCTTAGGTCAGAGCCAGCCTGCGCGTTATTCAATTGTAAAGCCGTTACACTAAGTTATTTTCATTAGCTTTCGCTCGTCAATTATCTTTAATCTGTGCGCGTCTGTTTGTTTGTGGTATCATCTCCTTCGAAACGGTGGGGAGTTGAGTTTCGAGAGAAGTTCCGCTGGATTCCAAAAATTCGTGGGAAGCCATTTCGACCATTCTCATCTTTTTACGGCTTTAATCAGCCGAGATATTAATTAAACACTGTGAAAACACTAATTTTCGCCCTGGTTTTTCCGAGTGCCAACAGTCTCACAAGCGGGAGATAAAAAAATCTGCTTTATTTCGAAAAGTGTTGCCACTACTCGCTGTCAAATCATAGAGTTTTTTAATAAAAAATTTGTAAGTTTTACAAGATATTAAATAAAAATAGCATTGAGAAACATTAAATATATTATTATTATATAAGACTGTAAGGTATTATCTCCCATCTTCCAGCATGCCTTCGTGGTGTAACGGTAGCACACTCGGAGCGTATTCGAGAGATCCAATTTCAAATCCCGGAGAGGGTACTGCTCATTTTTCACATCTCCTTTTTCAAAATAACCTAATGACTCTACACTACAGCGACGCCCGAACTAAGTGGGTGGTGGAGAATGATTTGTCACCACCAGGATTTGGCAATTGGATCCCCTAATCCCCAGTCACCTTTTGAAAAGGGGAGCGTATAAAGGAGTTACAATGAGCGCCCGAACGATTTAATTCATAAAGAATCATCACCTTTCATCACATTAGTCCATATGTGAAACTCCAGGAGATTTCGCAGTAACGCATTGAAAAGGTATATATGCAATACCGGTATGTATCGGTTTTTCACTGTTCTTATTTTTAATTTCCCACTAGTCCTACGACGTTATATCCGTTATTGAAACTTTCTTTGCGTTGACGGAACAAAGTCTGTACATTTTATGTTTAGTTTTCAAAACTAAATAGACCTTTTTTGTTGCAGTCATTTAGGTAAACCTATGCTTCATAAACGGTCACAATGTTATTTCCATTTATCTCCTGTTAAACAGTTTTCAGTCAGAATTCTACAAATTGTTCTACGTTAAGCTACATGCCTCGGAAAAGGTTGGTGAATATTATGCTTTTGGCTTTTTTAATTTGTAAATTTTGGTTGATGATTTTAGTTATTTTTGCTACAGATGTATTTAAAGACTTGGCAACATATTTCTTCTTTGGGGGGGGGGCATTCTATCTTGTTACCAACTATTTAACTTACTAAAAACTATCTAACTAAAAACGTTAGAAGTAAGTACGTACCTTTTCCGGTTATTCGCTTGAAGTCTTATTTGCATGTAGAATTAATGACTGCGGTTTTTCACCTTCCGATTTATAGTGTTGTCTATTTCTCCCTTAGAAATTTTAATACACTGTGTATATCACAGCATTTTTCAATTACCGAATAGGAATATTTCTCTTCGGAAAGTGCAAAACATATCCTTCGATCAGCAGCTTGTTTATGTTCGAAATTCTGAAAGAACAATAACTTTAAAAGTAGCAGACGATATTTTTTATTTCAGACAATAAGCTGTTGCCAGAAATTTTTATTCCAAAGCATTTTTGCTTTTTTTAATTCTCTATCGAAATCGTTCTAAAACTGGATAAACACCCTCAGCATATTGCACTCGCTTAATGCAATGTCGCTTGGTATTCATTAGTTGACGAATTAGTTTGCCGCATTAAGAAAGGTTTTCCTGTATTTTCTAGTCAGGAATTTTAAATTTAGAAATTCAAAATTTAGAATAAATATAATGGTAAAAGATTTTATTTTTATATAAATTAGTTTTGCATAGATTGTGTTACGAGAAGGCCGAAGAAGTTTTGACGCTTGAGCTAAAAATCTAGTTGCATTACTACTTTCGATTGAAACATCTCTTAGAAATACAATGTAAAATACCTCTATAATCTAATTTCACAAATCTCTAAAAATAAAATAACACCATATGATAAACACATAGAGGTTCAGAAAATCTGTCACAGATGGCTTTCAACAGAGTCCGGAATGTCTACTTACGTAATAGCAAACCGCTTCGTCCTGCGAAAACCCTCAACTGCCTTTTCCCCTGTGCCATCAAAGACTAATGGATGTCTTACGATTCATCTGCTTTCTTCCAAAACTTAAACATGTGAGTAATATTTCTGGAAGCTTTTCGGAAATTTGAAACGCGCCTAGCATTAAAGTATGAATGGATATTAAGTAATATCTCTTAGTTTAAAGTTAAAACTGCACCTGTTTTTATTGGATATGTACCTGTGGTACTGCAGATAAATGTGATAAATAAACAAAGAACTGAAATTAGAATGGCATAGTTTAAAATATTTTTAGTGACAATACTGATTCTAAAATTAAGAATACTAAGAGATAACAATAACTCATTTAATTAAATGTGGCCACTCCCCAATAATGTCAGCTAAAATCTGTTCAAATAGTTTTTCTCTTGAATCCAGCGTCTCCTTAAGAATTCACGTAAATAATTAAATGCAGTATATGGAATTCGATGATATTTTTATGTCGATAAAATACGTGCTAAGTACCGGACTTTTAGTCCAAGGTGGGGTTTAGGCAAAGCGACAGAAGGGCTAATAGTCTCGAAAAGGCATTTTGCTTCGAATCACTTTTCAAATTGTTTAACCACCAAATATTATCCCCTGTATTACATTTAAAGAAATTAAATAATAAAGAACGGGTATATGTTTATCGTATTGAGGAAAAGCAACGGTAGTTAGAGCCATCAAATTTTGAGTAACGTAGTCCTCTATCCAAATATTGGCACCTGGCAGCGCGAATTTTGAATTTTGAGTTTGTTTTATTTTTTATTTCACATTTTGTAAAACTTTAACAAATTTTTGATTAAAATACTCAAAGATTTCAAAGCGAGGAGTGGCAAAATTGTACGGAATAAAACACTTTTATCTCCAGCATGCGAGACTGCCTATCGTAAATTCTAAAGATATGCTGTTTTTAAGTATTTTGAACCCAAAGGGCCGTTAGCCCAATGCTGTCGAAACGTGTATGTGTGTGTATATGAAAAATATACCCCTTTGAGGGTAATATAAAATCTGAAACCTTTCAATTTTTTTTTTTTTATTATCTTTATTTTGTTATGTAGCTCCCTAATGTTTATGCCCTTTAAAACTTGCTTGCAACAGTCCTTAATAGAAAGGACTGAAAATGCACGTTTAACCAACTACCATTCTCGGAAATTTCTTAAAGAAAGAAATGACCTAAACTAAGAAAACTTTTTTTAATTAATTTAAAACTTCTCATACAGAAGGTTATACAATACTAGAGTAATAATTTTTGTAACTATAGGCCAATATAATATTAACCAATAAAACACTAGCATTGAGGAAGACTGTATGTTTCGAATACTGTAACCTAATAGGATGCTTATTTCTTATGAATTTATTCTTTTCTATACTAAATATTTATCAGTCAAGATGGAAACATTACGTTTGACTTATATATGTGAGGCTAAAGAGAAAATTTCAAAATAAAATTGTTAATTCATAGGAAAATAAATAAATAAAAAAATTTTTTTATTATTAAATTGACTAGTAGTTTTGTAGTAGTCTTAGTCGTCTTCTGTATTTTTGTTTCTTTTTTGAGGAAATGTTTTACGTTATTTGTCTTCGACCCCCGACATTTGCTTATTATTATTATTCTCTCAAATCGTTTATGTTGAATTTCTTTACCATGATTAGACATTTTACTTTTTGTATTTTAAACGCACTTAGCAATACTTTTGTTTGAAGCATTTTTCACTTTGTTTCGTCCTCTAGTTAGAAATAACCTTGAATTTGCGGAAATCCAACTTATTCTGTTAGATCTGCTTTTTACTTTCCCCCTCTTCACTCTTATTTTTTCTTTCCGTCTTCCCTGCGTTATTGTTTTCATTCTTTCACATCACATCTGGATCTCAAAAATCAGATCCAAGAAAAATATGAAGTAGCCTGTTGCCAGTCCACGTGACTTGAAATTTGCCATTTTTCTTCCAAATTATAATAGCACTACGTTGTTTGTCAAAGTAAATCTTGACAGTGAATTACTATCCAGGTAAATAAATTGAAACATTTAAAAGTGAAATATATTCTTCATTGATATTTTTCAGAAATTTGGTGCCATTTGTTATCTTCGTGCAATTCACAAATTATGAATTTAAAGACTGCCTGACAATGCTGTAAAACTCTGTAGCAAAATATTAGGATTACAGACATTTACATATTTGTTTCTTTTTGTGTAAAGTTTTCCTTATGTGTAATGCGAATACGAGCCAGTTTCCCTTAAAATGATAGTATCCCGTTAGTATAGTAGGCAGATAGCCCTTTAGTTGCTTTGCCTTAATCAATTAACCTAACCTAACTCTTAATCAATTAACCTAGTGAGATACGTTTTTCGTATACGTACTCTTCAGTGAGAAAATTTAAACATTGTGATTTTGTTTTAATAAATTATTAAGTTTTCTTTGCGGCTTGTGATCTGGTACTACGTTCTTATTTATGGCAATAAAATTCATAAAATAATTCAAAAAGATAGCGTGACACTGCAATGAAATTTACAGATGTTGTGCTATATTTTCTTGAATTAATAGGTAAACGGGTTTGAAAAAGCTTTAGAAAAATGAAGTGAATTGAAATTTTTTAGAGTGGTTAGAACGATTCAAGAGATTTCTAGAAGGATGTGTTTATTCGGTGGTATCAAATGCAGTTTAAAAAGCAGTTTTCTTTTGACGTAGAGATGAACGCGATTTAGGAGAAGAAAATGTCGCATTAGAATTTTTACTACAAATGTATTCTATTTGGCTATGTAAAATTACACGATTGTGAAAATTGTTAATATACAGATTACATAGTGCATGTTTTAAATTTCCTGAAGTAAGATGCTTAGTGGAATGAAATTATGTATATTTTAGACACGCTGTAGAAAATTCAATTTAAAGAGAACCCCGTTAGAAGGTAACACGTTTCAACTAGTGGGAGACTTCGCAATTACTTAAACCGAACGTTATTGAGATTTTCTGTGAATTCGCTTACAGATGTCAAAAAGCGAATGCGATAAAAGTGATAAATGTTAAATATCCAAGACATTTAAAGTAGTAGAGTTCATGCTTGATCTTCCAGTAAATCTCCAGTATCTTGCCAAAAGATTACATTCTATTATGTACAGTCAAGAGGAAGAGAAAATTGTGCTGAGGGTTCAGAAGACAAAAGTTATGCTAGTACCGAAACAAAACTATGATAAATCAAAAGTTATGCGATTCCCGAAACAAAGCTATGTCACAGAATGCGACAAGATTTATAGGAAGGCCGGAAGGACAAAAATTTTGCTATGCTAGAAAATTTCATCAGAGAAAATTTGATAGTAGAAATATGGTGGTACGCATTGTACTTTAACTGTTATGTGTGTTTAATGTAAATACTAGTCAGTTTTCCTTAGAAAGTCCTCCTCAAAAGAATCTCTCCTCTTTGCCGTATTAAAACAAAAAACAGATTTTTGTTTGGGTTCTCGTATTGAGGAACGACAGCAAGCTCCTTATAGTGTAACATTTCATTTAAGCGGGCGAGAGATGCCTCGCATCAGCCAATTTGCAAGAGAAACACATGACCTGTGTGCTTTTACGCCACAAACTTCTCCTTCCCTCCCTCCCCCCTCAGCAGTCTTTTCTGGCGGGAAAGCTGCGAAGGGAAGCTGCTACAGTGCTCTCGGTACGAATTACGTTTCTGTTTGTGGAATAAATTATATTTCTTATACTTAAAACTGTTCCATGGTGCTTCATTGAAAAGGGAAAGTCGGATCAAGTAACGCAACTCTTCAATATCATACAGCTTTTCTTTGCCACATTTTACTCTAGTCCTGTCCATACCGATGTCCCATTTTTGTACACAGAAATATAGCCAGACTAATTTAAACCTTTCACTACTGCTTGATTTAAAAAAATCCACACGATTTCAAGAAAGCTATTATCATATGATTTATAATGGTGTAATTTATAAACCATGAAATTGATAAACACGTTAACTCATGCACTAAACTTAAAATTTACACGTTTATAACAAAGTTGACTAATTTAGCAAAAAAAATTAAATTAGCATTTATGATTGTTTGAAAACATGTTTTGGCAAAATAGTTTCCGACTTTTTTTATTTAGTGAATAGCAGTACATCTTTACTAAAGGAAAAATTGTCTGTAGCGATTTTAGTTGAAATGTAATTTACTAAAATAAAGAACAAGTAATAGATGGTTAATTGGCAGAGATCTGTCAGTCCCATCGGCAGCAAATTTGGCAATATTTTGCCTTCAGTGGTAACCATAATATTTTGGCGAGATTTTGTTTCGTATGGCAATCCTTTTAACCAATTTAACCATTTCTTTATCTGAGTGACTTTTTAATCAATTACATCTCTCACGTGGATTTTGTTTGCTGGATCGTACAATCGTAGATCGTCTATCTAAATGAAGTCTCCGGCTGTATTTCAGCCTTTACTTCTATAAATCTCTTTCCACTAAGGCGATCACAAGAAGAAACGTAAAATCCGGGCAGGACATGAAGCTTGAAACAGGAGTCTCAGATGAGAAGTTGCAATTTGTACCGTTATCATATTTGTAGACAGCATGGGTAGAAATTTTCGGAATAGCAATATAAGCAATTAAATAGCATTTCACTAAGTATTTGCAGCACAAAATCCGGTAGAAACACGTTGTAAGGATTATGTTAATTTTATTAACAGTTAAATTTTAAGTTCCTTTCCTGTCAAATTCTTAACTTCAACTTACTACTTCCGGCACATAGTTTTAGAATCACGGCTTAACCGCGAAGTTCTACTGACTGAGTTAGAAAGAATCAGAGTTTCTGATTTGCGCCTTTTAGCTACTCTCTCTCAAAGCTGTTATTACGCTCGGTCGTACTCAGGCCCTTAATAAGCTTCGTAGTCAAATAGAGTTAAAGGGCCATTTCGATTAGAATCTTGATAGCTTCGGCTATATCTCTTTAGTTAATCTTAGTTTTAGTTTGTTTCTTAGTCTCTTAAGTTCAAGCCCAAGTGTCGGTTTTTATTGTACACTCCAAGACGGAGTTTTGTTAAATCTTATTGAAATAATAAAGGGTTAGTTACCCTTCCATCTTGTTGTCTCTTGTCACACGAACTTAAGCGATTATTCGCTAACTAGTTCTTAAGGTTACTCACTTTTGACTGCAATTACACAGTGATAAACCTCACAACGTAAAAGATGAGAAGTAAAATAAAATTAATATGTGCAAGTCCCACTAAGTATGAAGCTCACAGTGAAAGTGAACTTAATTCTTGAAAACTCTGAAATCTCACAGAAAACACTAGAATAAAATGAAATAAAAATAAAGATGAAAGTATTGTTACGGTTTTTTTAATTTAATTTGCTAATTTTTAGTAGAATTGTTATTAAATTGTTTTGTATCCCGTGCAATGCAGCCGAGAGACTTATTTGAAGAGAAAGCTACGCTGCAAAAGTTAAAATACAGGAGCACGCTCATTTAATAAATATATATCTGGGAAACATACTCTTTTAACATCCAGAAAATCGAGAAAATACGAAAAGTTTCTCGTGCTGATTAAAAAGCTTATAAAAACTGGAGGAAAACATCTCAATTCAATTGTTTACTTATTGCTGTTAACCCCCTTAAGGACCAGCGCCGGTAGAACGAAGCGTAGTCACGGGACCGGACCCGCTGAAATGGATCTTCGCCACCAACCGCGCATTTTCAGCACTTAAGCCTAATTTTACAAAAAAATAATAAAAAAAATCGTATAAAATCAGCATTTTGATATTATGACTTCAATTTTAGAAGTTTCGTGTTTAATGTACTTGTTTTTAATGTGTATTAATATAAAGAATCTCACATTAATAGAAATAAATTAAACAGGCAAAATACTAAAATCATAACTATACACACAGAAATAAATACTATAAACATGAAAAAAAAATTTCCAAATACGAAATTTAAAAAAAAATTGAACAAGAAGTACCTGTAGGTAATTAAAATCCAATTTAAAAATTCTGCTGTGGGCAAAATAATTCAAAACAAGGATCGACACACAGTCCTACATTGCATATTTCGAACTCAAAATACGTTCTTTGCTTTCGCTTTTCCTTGGTTTTAGCGCACACAACGCATCTTTCCTTACATTTATTACCTTTCCCGTCAATGTAAATTTTCTGAAACTGTTTACCAGTTAGACGTAAAGGTGGAGTGTCCGGTGATTTTGGACAAATTTTAAGTTTTTAATTAAGGTCTCTTAGCCATGGCTAATGGAATGAAACTGAATATAACCCCAACACATGTCCCAAAACTTCTTCAAAAGGTACTAAGAAATATTTCATCCTCAAATACTGTGTGACATCAAGTTTATATTAGAAAATTTTATGTTTTTCTAAATAGAAAACAGCGTCCGCGATGACCGGAAAGGGATCAAGGAAAGACCCCCACTGCGGGATATCCGTTACTGATCATGTCAATATATACATTATATACATTACATTATATGTAAATACCAAAATATAATGGCTGTGTCATTTTATATAATGACTATGGTAGAACAATTTTTTGAGACAGGTCGATAATAATAATAACACTAGAATAAATATTGTTACGAATTTGGTATTTAAAAAGCTAATGTTAGTTCAATTATAAATTAAATGGTTTTATTTCCCGCGCAGTGCAGCGCGTGACGAATATTAAAAGAAAGCTAAGCCCGAAAATTGAAAATACAAGAGTGCGTGCATTAAGCATTAAATAAATATATCTTTTTGATTTCGAGAAAGTACCAGAAAATTCTCGCACGCGATTTAAAAATCTTATAAAAGGAGGAAAACCTCTCAGTTCGTAGTTTCGGTAATTATGACCCTACGGTGGACAGCATGGTGAAGAGACCTCGGTCAATTCACCATAATGCGCGGTGGTGATGTAAGTATGTAAATAGTGTACATATGAAGTTGTGTTTTGTGCTCTATCTAACGTTATTTAACCAGTACTGTGTTTTGCCAAAATTGGCTATTTGCCTGGAAGCAGGCTAGAGACTCTGAATTAATTAATATGTGTTAAGGACTGTGTATTGTGTGATCTCACCACGCCCACTGCTGTGGTTCTACTCCTGATTCGCTGCTGGACTGCGCACCCTATCTCAGTAACCTTACGCTACTATCTTGACCGAATGCATCATGCATGGACTTGAATGCTGGATGATTTTGTTTTCCAAGTACTAATTTCCCAATTTTCGTATATTCAGCTTGACTTCGCCTTCGCCACGGAATGATTGCCCCTTGTTCTAATGTCACGCCCTCCCGGGCGAGGTGCAGTAGCACCTTAATGTACTAAAAACCGTGAATGGCCTTCATAGGCTGCGCAGATTGAACAGGTCAAAACTCAACATAGTTGTATACCTGCGGTGAATAAGAAAGAAATAAATAAAGTTCGTAGTTAGTTACTTAGTTTTTGTTGTTTAGAAAACTGCTCTTGACTGTAGCGAATTCGCGGATTAGCTTTCTTTAGCTGTTTTGAATTAAGTTCTATTGAACGTTTGAGTAGTTAGAAGATAACTACTGTGATATATTGTGATACTGCTCGATTATTTGAGGACATTTAATCATATTTGTTGTGATAATAATAAATTTTCTTCATTTTTCATCGGACTTGGGCATTCATTTCGTAACGAACCCGTACGCACGCAACAATATTATTTTGTTTTTGGTTGCTATGTGTTAACAGACTGGCAGCGTTGAGTTGTAGTAGGCAAGTCGCCACAATACAAGTCAAGGCATTATATATAATATGTGAGGAATGTGGCATTATATATAATGTCACATTCAAGGCATTACATATAATGACCTATTAAATCGAGTAAGAAAAAAAAAACAACGCTGGCTCTTTCCTGAGAAATTCGAGCAAGACGCATTACGCGTCCAGAAAGCTGATAGCTTTTTCCCTTCTGTAATAATGTTGTAATGTTACCTTTTAATTAACCAAGAAAGCTTATGTTAAGTTTCCAAATAAATAGAAAAACTTTTGAAAAAAAAAAAAAAAAAAAAAAAAAAAGAAATAAAGAAAATCCTAAAGAAATAAACAAAAATGCCTGTTACCCAGGCGCACTTTATAAAGAGGCATACTTATAAAGAGTGCACTTATAAACTCACAAGAGCACTTATAAAGAGCGGTGATTTCCAGTTTGTTTATTTCAATAAATCTCTCAAACCCAGAAGAATATTCACTCTGAGACCCAAATCAGAATGAAAGTAGAAGAATGGCTAGGTGCTCCCACGGTTCTAAATGCCGATGGTTTAACTAATCTAAGAAAACGGATATCTAAGTTACGGATATTATCTCCAAATTGAACCCCAAGAAAGCCCCAGGTATTGATGGAGTTACAAATTTAATGATAAGGAACCTCCTGCGCGGTGGAATCACAAGACTTTCCAGCATTTTTAATATATGCATTACGTTATGCTACTTCCCGGACTGCTGGAAGTACGCAAAAGTTTTCCTACTACCGAAGCCTGCAAAAGACATCACTAAGGCGGAGAATCACAGGCCATAAGCTTGCTCTCTAATATAGGCAAGATCTTTGAACGAATAATTTTAAAGAAATTCCAGCCTTATTTACAGGTACTTCCGGAAGATCAGTACGGATTTAGGAGCGAACTTTGCACATCTAAACAACTGATTAGGTTGTGAAATTTATTGGCTCTGCTCTGCATCATAAGAGTTGTACTGCAGTGCTCATGCTGGACGTGGTCAAAGCATTTGACCGTGTCTGGCATGAGGGCTTAATATATAAATTGATAATGATGAATTTGCCTAGAGAACTGATCTTACTCACCAGATCGTATATTGCAAATCGTTACTTTACTGTTAGCTGCAAGCAAAGTTATTCTGTATACAAAACTATCGCTGCAGGCGTCCCCCAGGGGTCCTGTCTTGGCCCAGTACTCTATTTTTTCTATGCGGCTGATTTCCCGCGGGATAAACTCAACAGAAATGCATTGCTGGCCTGCTATGCGGATGACACCGCTGTAGCGGTTAGATCTATTCAGCCTAACAGGGCAATTTTTGTTATGCAGGATATAATTATGGACATTGAGGAGTGGTGCTCCAGGTGGAAGATTTCCATCAATGCGACTAAATCACAGCTACTTCTTGTTAGAAAGAAGAAAATACTGGTCTCAGTTCAGCTACTTTACCTATTCGGCCAACGTGTCCCGATGGTAAACAAGGCCAAGTATTTAGGTGTTTACTTGAATCGAAGACTCACGTGGAGTACGCATGTCAATTACATTGCAAACAAGACCAGAGGAATTGCTCAACAATTACAAATGCTGCTAGGGCGCAGCTCGCAGTTAGATCTGAGAAGGAAAAGACAGATTTATATTTCCATTTTAAGACCAATTATGTGTTATGCGTCCCCTGTCTGGGCGACTGCTACGAGCTCAGATATCAACAAATTGCAGGTGACTCAAAACACAATCTTACGCACCATTACAGGAGCGCATTTTACATCCGTAACAAACTTCTGCACGATGATTTACAAGTTGAATATATTGACAAATATCTGCAAAAACTTAACAGCAAGTTCTTTGACAAAGGTTTGAATTGCAGTAAAGGAAACTTTAATGCTGTACTTATCTATGTCAGCATTCCTAAGGACTATAATATCAGGCCTTTCACGGCTCGCAGAATGAGGGATCACAATTTTGTCACTTAGCCCACTCGTTTTTAAATATGTAAATAACACATTTTTTATGCGTACATTACTTCACTTTCATTTGTTTATTACATGTTCAACACTGTATCCTATGCACATTTCATGTATTTTCATTTCTTTTGCATCTTCATAGCTCCATGCACGTGATTATTACTCTTGTCTCAGGGGTGAGAGTCAAGTTACTTTGATGATTGGACTTTGTCACTATGGCCGATGGGCCCTCTTTTCCTTACCCGCTCCGATTTCCCGGCTGGGAACTAGCTGATAGTTGACATTCTGATTGTCCTTAGGGAATTAGATCAATATAGCTTATTAAAGCCCAAATGAGCTAATATAAGCATAAGCAATTAGCATTTAAGCATTTAGGAACAGTACATTTTGATGGCTAGAAATCGCACAAAAATATAGGAACAGATGGATTTAAGCATTTATATGTTGATCATAGCGCTACCCCTCATATTTTTTACCTGTACCTGTTAATTTTGAAAGTACCATGTCAAACGTACCTTGCCTTCTTATAATCGTCAAGTTTTACATAACATATTTTATTTCAAAAGGTTGCTATGGTGACAAAATTTTTTTTTATTAGAATGCTAGTTTGATAGATAGTTTTAAAATATGTTAAAGTGCTCATAAAGTGTAAATATTTTGTTTAATGTAACTCCTCCGTGGAACGGTGTACACACCAGGGTGCACAGGTGCGAGACTTTACTTTTAATCGAATGGAATTGTACTTTCCTAAACAATACAAAAAACATAAGCTAAATTCAAAATAATAACTTTATAAAAAAATAAATTAGCAACAATAATATGTGAGCTGAAATAATGAGTAAAGCGAACTTTGAGAGAAACAGATGTAATAGAACTAGAAACCAGAAAATTGTGCTGAACCAGAAAACTGTCGAACTGGTGTGATTGCTGAAAACATGTAACAGTGTTTAATAAAACTGTTTCATTACTATCGACCTTGTTTTTTTTTTAGTCATCTTTATTTGGTGACTACAGAAGCATAAAAATCCATTTCAAAATTACAAAAACTTATTCAGTTATTCAGAATTAAAACTAATATGAAATATTTCTAACTTTCTTAATTATATTGCAAAATAGTTAAGTTTAAAAATATTCTTGAAAAAGTATATAAGGTTATTTCTATAAATTACAGTAAATGTACGTTTTGTAGTTAAATTATTTACGAAGGAATCATATTTCAAAATTTTAATCGTAGATGCCTTCACTTTTTTGTTTTGTGGTAATATAACTAGCGCTTTGAGCGGTTAAATTTCGGACTACACTGCATGCGAGATTGGCATTGTTATTTTATTATTTTGAATTTTCTATGCGCCTGCTTATCAGTACGTGAGATGTTAAAGAACCTTGCGTGAGATGATTGTGTACGCAATTGATTCGTCGACGATTTGAGGATATTAACGTAGAAAGACGTAGTGCTCTTGTTATTTTCTAACAAAGCTTGTAATGTACGTATGTTGATTATGTGAATTGTGTTATTTTAGGGCTGCGTGAGAGAGTGCTTTGGTGGTCATAGTTTATCTGAGCGAGAAAGATTGAATTCCTGAAGAATAGTGAGAATGGCCAATAATAGTAAGTTTTCTTCCGCTATTCGTTCATGAGTTGTAAAATTTAGAAACAATTTTACCGTCGACTTGTCTTCCTCCCTTCACTCCTATTATTGGAAGTACGCCAAGGGAGTTCGTAAATTCGTGTGCGAAATCTGGTGTTTTCTGTGTCGAACAGATTCTATCCGTATTACGAAATAGTGTTTCCTTAAGATAATTACGAAAATTTAATATCTTATCTAAAGTAAACTATAGCCTGCTTGTACCTAATTATCAATCGAATTTTATATCGTATGTGTGCTTTTCCTAAACTTAAATGATTTGGGAGTTTTCAAAATTCGTACTGAGTTAGAGTATTTCCATAATCGCCTCACTTTGTAAGGTGTCTTTATAAATTTAAAAATGCCTCTCGGCGGTAAGTGCTGAAACTTTTGTGTAGCGAATGGAAAAATTACCCCTGCATTTCAAGTAATATTTATTGCATATGAAATAAGTAGGTGATAAATGAGTAAAACGTATGAGTCAACACTTGCAGTTAATAAATTTTATGAATAAATTCGAGGAATGGAATGAAATACAAAGAATCCATCCTAATGTCTTGGTCTATGATTAATGTAATAAATTTAATGAATAAATTCAAGGAATGGAATAAAATACCTAATGTCTTGGGCTATGATTAATGTCTATTTGTTTAGTGTCTGAAAAATTCATGCCTAACATACAATTTTATTGCACAGCATGTTGATTTTCATTTTTTAACTGTTTTTATTGTTTATTTTAAATTATCTTCTGTATTCTTTACCATACAAATTGCACATTTTCAGGTTATTTCCACAAAGTTATATTCTTTTGCATAATACTAAACAAACCTGTATAGTCTGGAATTTGCTAAAATATCTGTAATTTAGATCATCAAAAGTGACTACATTCAGCATATGTGAAATGTATAAATAGAAAACTTGGATTTGTCCTCCTTTAAGTGTAATAAAATTTGGTATTGGTTATGGAATTTTTAAACTTGTTTTGCCGAATTATGTATAACTCTATAAAATCCAACCAGTAATATTCATAATTTTTAGCATTAAAAGTAAGTTAGGAATTTTTAGCATTAAAAGTAAAATTTTATAAGGAAAATTAAACTGCATTTGAGCCCACCAGCGGCCGAGCGGTAAAGTCGCTGAACACTGGTAGTTCGGTCCGATGTTCGACTCCCATGAACGTGCTAGCTGCATGGGTGTTTTCGTGGTTTTCCCCATGTGTAACATGTATACGAGCCAGTTTCCCTTAGAAAGTCCTCCACGAAGGCATTCCACCCCTTAGGCAGATAGCCCTTGAGGCTTTGCAATTAAATAACCTAACCTAACCTAAACTGCATTTGAAGTAATATTTTAAAATGGTATTAAATTTTAAAGGCAGGGGTGATTAAATGGTTTCTTAATTGTATG
This sequence comes from Stegodyphus dumicola, assembly GCF_044657685.1. Taxonomy (NCBI): domain Eukaryota; kingdom Metazoa; phylum Arthropoda; class Arachnida; order Araneae; family Eresidae; genus Stegodyphus; species Stegodyphus dumicola. Next base: position 47,103,466 of record NC_140779.1, read on the forward strand.
TTTCCGTCTACTTATTATTTCGTTTAATTCAGTGAATGAAGCTGATTTGACTTGAAACATAGATTTCAAGATTTTAAGGTAGAAGTTTACAATTGGGTGCCCTTTGTTTTTTTTCGCAATTCTTTTTTATGCCAAGATTGGCACCATCAAGGCACAATTTCAAGATGGCTGCTACACAACGCCAAAATAAGAAGTTGAAGAATTTCACAAACTTGGTGTCCACGTACACATCAATCCATTTTCACTTAACAACAGAATTGTACAAACTCTGCATTGCGCACTGCCTTTGTTCATGTACACATTGATCTATTTTCGCTTTAAAAAAAAGAGTCAGAAAGCTGAAATCAAGTTAAAACTATCATGGTAACCAGAAATGAGGATTCATCACCGAAATTGAACAAAATTTGTCGCCAATTGAAGGAGCACACTTTGCTTCACTAGAGCCGATTTCAAATTATTTCATTTGAAAATGAAAATTATTTAATTTGTTGAAAAGGTAGGTGGATTTAAGAGAATTTTTCCAATAAGAATTTTGATATCTGTGAAAATGAGCTTTTATTTAGCAATACTGAAATTTGTGAGACAATCTAATGCAAAACATGCCATGTAAAATATGTCATTTAAAACTGAATTGTAGTGTTACATATTCTAAATAAACAATAACTATTGAAAACTGAATATAATTGATTGAATTTGATTTTTTAATTGCTCTGATGAATTCTAAAACACAGTTATAAATAAAATGAAGGTTGATCTTTTAATGATGGGCTTGATGATTTCAATAAATTTTAATTGGTTTAAGAAATAAATATTTTCAATTGACACTGTAATATCAAATTAGTTTCAAAAAATAGTGTTCAGCCTTTTTTTCGGCTAGCTTGTTGATTTTATAAATATGAAGAAGTGCGATACTGAAAGACTCTGAACAAAGCAGCACTGAAAGTTCTCTAGCAATAATCTGGGCGAAAAGGGGTTGTAATTTCATTTTATTTTAGTTGCATTTAAAATCGTTGATTTAATTAACATTTTATGAGGGAAATATAAGCACATTTTTCATTTAATGAGAGCCCAATAACTTTCCATCTGGCAAAGGCATATATAAATGTTTACATATATAATTCAAAATAGCTTTTAATGCTTTTAAGAAAATACATATTCATGTATCTCTTGAATTTCTCCACACCGTTAATGTAAAATGTTAGAAGATAAAGAATGCAGGTGTGAACTGGTATGTGCATTCTTGACTTGTAGGCAAGAAAATATAGTTTCCTTGTGGCATTATGTACATAATGGTACTTCTTTAGCAGCCTCCAAGTCTGAATTGCTAATCAACTGAGATATCTCATCACATGTTCTTAACCTTGCTACATCTTGGTGTATTAGTGATTGAATTTGGGGGGGGGGAACATTATAATGAAATACCCAAATAATATATCGGAAAAGTTACCACAAGTTTTTTAAAATTTTATTTATAAAAATGCATTGAATTATTTTTTAAGTGGCTGTATTGATAATAATATTTTATAATTTATGTAATTAGGGTAATTAAACATACTGATTTAATTTACACATTACTGATTTTACAATGAATTTTTTAATTTAGTATGAAATGTAATCTATTAAAGCACGTGTTGATAGTTACCAATTTTCTAGTAAACTTGTATGCAAAGTTAGGAGAATTTGCATATTATATTGAAATATTAAAAAACTAATGCACAGATATTAAATTTAGTGTGAAAATTTATTTGTAACAGGAAAAGAGATGTACCATTCAGAAATCATTTTATGTATGCATGGTTATCATTAAAGTTCAGTAGTGCAGGGATATCCATAATCTGCATTGTGAAATCGAACTGAAAATGAGTGTAATGTGGTTCCACTCGCAGTCTCGCACTGCGAGACCCTACTGGACAGGAGGCAACTGAAGAGTCCCTGTAGCAATTGATTCCAACCCTGCAGCAGGCAGTTTTGAACTCCAAGATGGATCTCGGAGGGAATGCAAGAAGAAATTCCTGGGTTAGTTTATATCTTAGGGTGCCCCTTGGATTATCGCAAAGTTTTTGTTTCATTTATGGTAACCTGAGTAGTTGAATGTTATGGAAACCCTATTATGGCGTGATTGGTTGTGTGATTGTGATGAATTTGACTGATGGGAAATTATTTGTAAGGGTATGTTGAATGTTGGTTTGGAAGTATGTTGCTTATTTTGTGCTTTATACAGTAAAATGGCTGTGTGTAAGAAGATTAATTTGAAGTTTCTGTACGATTTGGTATGAAAGGGAAGAAAAGCATTAATTGACTGGTGTGTAAATGAAGGTTTACTTAGTAGCCATTATAAGTCTCCTGTTTGTACAAAGGAGATGTGTATGGTGAAACTTAAAGATCGTTCAGATGGCTTTGGGTTTGTTGCAATGCTCACCATATAAATAAAGGGGACATGGTTTGAGGAAAGTTTTTGGATGTTGTAAGGAATTTTTAATGCCACAGATTGAAAACAGAAACTTCTAAATAAAGTAAGTGGTTATTTCTTTTGTGTAGTGTGCGATAAGATGCATTGAGATTATATTTTTTGTTTGGCTTTTGTATAGAATTGTGTGCTTCTTTGATTTTTAACTGAAAATAGATCAAGGAGTACATAGACAAAGTCAATGTACGATGCCTAGCTTGTGTAATTCTCTGATCTTTTTTAAGTGAAAATAGATCGATGTGTACGTGGACACTGAGTTTGTGCAATTCTTGTTATTTTTGTTTTGTGTAGTGTTTATCTTGAAATTGTGCCCTGCTGGCCAGTTGCCAACATTCGCCAAGCTGAACCCTATGTCGACGAGTATTGTCATCCATTAAGGAACCCAAGACCAACTGCATGCCTAAAAAGTCAAACATAGGGCTCTAAGATCTCCTGTCTGTACCTCATGATAGTCTGGGTCTTTTATAAAGTTGCACATGCAGAGGTGTGCTGGTTTCCAACTTCATGCCTGCCCAAGCCATTGCACCTCAACCCCTGTAGTGCTCCTTTTCCTTGATGAGGGAGAGATGGTATCATGTATTAGGCTTTCTCCAGATACAGGTAGTGCCCAGGCTGAATCTGGACTCATCTGAAAAAAAAAAAGCATGGTGTTGCACTGATCTAAAGTGCTTGCTGTCTGCACCATGCTAACATGCTTTCTTGTGTAACATAGTGAGCAGGATACATATAGCAGATCTTTTGGCATGCAGCCCTATTTCATGCAGACTTCGGGCAACTGTAGACTGTGAAATTTGGGTTCCGGCAGCAGCATACAACTCATGTGAGATCTGTGAAACTGTTAACAGTTATATATTGCTATGCTTAAAGTGCCAAACGACGATCTTCATTCATTGTGGTGGATCATGATCAACATTGCCCAGTTATTCTTGATTATTGGTCCAGTATCTTGAAATAGTTTCCCTAATTTACAGATTACACTAGATGTTACATTGAGCTCTGTAGCTAACTGCACTTGTGGTTAGCCTGCCTCCAATCTACTGATAATTCTTCATCGAATTTTCACCATCCAGACATTTGTGGCTGCTCATTTTACCTGATTCCATATAAAATTTACCCAACCATTGCGAGAAACATGGTGAATGTTGTGGTATAAATATAGGTTGGCATGCTAGAGATTCAGTTGTGAATCAGTAGTGATTCTGTTGCGAGACTTGACGTTTAGCTGAATTACAAGTTTGTGTTTACCCTGAGAGTGATTTGAGGATCTTTACAATGTATTCCATATGTTAAGGAAGAATTGCTGAATATCTGCATTATCCTTGAGTTACTTGCAGTTATTGTGCTGTACGTACTGTTTATTGCATCTATTTTCCTAATAGATTAATTTCTTTTGCCTTATATGGACTTTTATTCAAAGAAACATCAATGATCCCATAACTCTCTAATATATTTAATCATCCAAAAAATTCTGCAGTTTTTCTAATTATTTTGTTGCTGCTAATAAGGAGTGACCTTTTTGAAGTAGACTTGTAGTCTTTTCTGCCCATTTTGTGTAATTCTAGTGTGTGTTGTGATGTAATTTTTTCTTTTCAGTGCAATGTTAAGACTGGGCACCTCAAAAATTCATTTTAATCTTAGGGAAAAATATATTTCAGTCCCCCTGAATGAAAATTGGCAACTTTTTGGCACCATTCATGCTTACGTGTAGTGTCCTCCCAGGTAAAATGGCCTCCAAAACATAATGCAATAAAACACAATTAAAACATAAAAAAATTATAATATCAATAATCTTCATTTTAAATCAAAATAAAACAAATAAATAAAATAAAAATGGAATTACCTGTATCAAATCTGCGCATTACAAAAAGACTTGCCTTATTTATTAAAAATTTGCATCTTCAGTGTGTAGCACATAGTAATGCTTTAACAACCTTCAAAAATTGTTTAAAATTGTCTGAACTAGAATCTGTATACTGCCATCACCACATAAATTCACAAAAGTAAGAGTCAAAAATATCCTCTGTAGTGCCGAAATGTCATTTCTTTTGGAAATCCTTTTTTATTACACCACACGTACCTCCAATAATGTTCATATGAGCTCCGGTTTTTGAATCCTTAAATGTTTATGCATAATTTACTGAGAGGTGAACGAAGCCATTATCAGAAAGACAATTGTACGACTTCCAGCAAGTGAATATGATCTTTGTTTCAGGTAAGATATTTTGGTGAATTACGATTAAACTTTCATTTACACACCAGTCAGTTATGTCAATCATCACTTTCTTTTTCATTTGTTTCAAATCATACAGAAACTTCAATTTAATTGTATCACCAGCAGCCACTTCATGGTGAAAAGCACAAAATAAGCAACGTATTTCCTAACTGACATCCTACGCAGGAATATGCCCTGAGAAATATTTTCCCAACAATTAAATTCAGTGCAATCACGCATTACAACTAATCATGTCATCATAGAGTTTCTAAAACATACATCGTAAAGTACTCAGGTTACCATAACTGAAAGAACAGCGATAATCCAAAGGGTACCCTAAAATATATACATTCCTAATCTTATGTTGTTTATTTCAAAAAAGAAAATGCTTGTCAGTTAATTGTAAAATTTTTGCTGTATATGAACAAAGTGCTGTTTCGGATGAAACAATTTGAAAGTTATTTGGGAAGCACAGAAATTTCAGACTTTAAAGATAATGCTTACACTGGATGATAATCCTCTGAAAACAAGGATATATTTAAAAAAGCTATATCTGAAAAACTATATCATATAGTTCTGGAATTCCAAAAAGTAGAGCACATGTTCATTTGAAGAAAACGGGGTATGTAAGCCTGTGATGTGTGGGTACCCCATACTTTAACAGAGTAGAGTATGCTTGCTCAGATTTCAGCATATGGTTCTTTACTGAAATTAAATAAAAAAGCTCCTTTCTTTTTAAATAGTTCATTACTGGAGATAAGAAATGTGGATACTACACAACAGTCATGAGGCCCTTGACTTATTTTTCTGTAGCTCTGTATTCACTCTGAGAAACTAATTAAATTATGAGTTCTAATATATAAATAAAAATTTGGAATTCCACTCCACAACAAGCGGTATATGTTACCTGGGGTGCTAAAATGGACTCTTGAGATGGTTAGTTTCCAAAAATATTTTCTCGACCGATATTGAGAAAGAGCCAGCCTGTTCATACAAATGGACATATTTACAAATGGAATTAACAGAAATTCAGTGTGACTCAACTATAAAGCAAAAATCCAGTGAAGTGGGTGTCCCCAAAGATTATAAATACATGCCTGTGTGGTTCCTCAAAAGTCAAAAATTTGCTTCGTGCGTAGTTTCAATGTTTGGTAGTACGTATCTTGTATAAATGACTTTTCTCACTTATGAAATCAGCAAGTTCTAAATGAGATCCAAGTTTAATATATGAGGGCAATCCCGAAAAAAGGTCTCCTATATTTTTAGATATACAAAGAACCGTTTATTTTCTATAATTGCTACATCACTTTAAAGATTGAAGAATGCTTTATTTTTCAACATAATCGCCATTTTGGTCGATGCATTTTTGTAGACGCTGTGGCAGTTTTACAATGCCCATGTCATACCAGCTTGCCGCGATGCCCTTTAGGAAGCATCAATCGAGTCCAAGAAGTTGTCCTTTTCGTCTCCACAGCGACGAAGAAATTCGTGGGAAGAATCAACCTGCTGCCGTTTGTGGTCTTCTGTCAGCATACACGGCACCCATCTTGCGCACGCCTTCCAATATTGCAACTTTTCCGTTAAAATCCTGTGGATGGTGCTTCTGGAAACCTCAGGAACCAAAATGCAGAGAGCATCCAGAGCGATCCTCCGATCTTTACGCATGAGTTCCTCAACTTTCGCGATTGTCTCGTCGGCAATTGACGGCCTCCTGCTCCTTTCTTCGTCATGAATTTCAGTACGACCGGCTGTGAACTCTCTACACCACTTGTAAACGTTTTTGACATCCATGCACGACTGTCCATACACTTCCATCAATAGGCGGTGAATTTCAACTGGTTTAACGCCTTTTGCATTCAAAAATCGAATAACTGCGCGCACTTCGCACTTGGCGGCAACATTTATCGGGAGCTCCATTTCGAATGGCTGCCAAGCCAAGACTGAGCATCCTAGCGAAGCGCCTGCGTGCTTATGTGGTAGCGGAGAAGGCACCACTCACAACAGTGTTGCCAACAACCGTATTAAAACTTTCTGTACGTCTCCCAAAAATAGGAGACCTTTTTTTTGGGATTGCCCTTGTACATTCATTTGACTTCTGAATATGCAGCATGTGTCCAGACATCTGAAAGCTAGTTATAGGAGAATGATGTTAAGTGTCTGGAAAGAAACAATAATACCAGGATTTATGTTCTGTATGTTTCTTAAAAAAATTTCTTAGATTATATGCATTTATTCACTTTTCAAATGCATGGTTAAGTATGAAAATAGCTTTTCTTTTCCTTGTTAGCTTCACTATTGTAAAATGATAACTATTTGGCCCACTTAAAAGACTGAGTTTGACAAGGTTGCTATACAAGCTATGTTACAAGATAAGGTAAATCAAACGAACCTCTTTTAGTAGCATCAAGAGAGGGACTGCATCTTAAAGGAGTAAAAAACACTGTATATATGGTGAGACTACAAAGGCTACATTATTAATACTATGTACTGAATTGTTCCTATGAAATCAGGCAATAAATTTGGAAACAATTCCTTCTCAAATGTAGGTTTTTAAAGCAGAAATCAAAGCAAATCATCCACAACTGATATTCATTGAGGTGTCAACCATCATGACAATGCTTGGCTTCATATTGCAATGGATGTCAGACAAAGGCTTATTTGAGTGTGACTGGGATGGATTATGCCTCCTCCTTATTCACCAAACCTCCCCCCCCCCAGATTTTCATCTTCTCAGGTCCGTTTGGAATCTGCTTCTTTGAAGTCTGCCAACAGTAACTTCTTCACAAATAAACCTAAAGACTCTTTTAAAAAGAGAATTTTCCAGAGCAAAAAATCAAATGGTGTGTATTTAATTCAGGGATTTTTTTTTTTATATTGCTTTATTTTTAATTATTAAAAACATTCAGGATGGTGCAGCATATTTCGAAAATTTTGGATTTTAACATTCTGTTCATGGATGTGAGAAATAGAAGAAAAAAATCTTGTCAGTTTGTTGGATCATTTTCTGGTTAGGCTGTATTGTTGAAAATAATGTCAAAAACAACTCAATAGACTATTTTAATGTAATAGAAAATTAAAAGCATTAGTTTTTAAAATTATAACTGTACTAATTGTTGACATTGATTCAAAATATTTCAACATGACTTTTTAAATAAAAATTTACATTTATTCCTTACTAAACAAATAAATAAAGTGTTTTATGAGTTAGCATAAGTTATTGATGAAAGAAAATGCAGTCAAATTTACCATTTACAAACACTTAAGCAACCATGACTTTTGTATGTTATCAAAAGAGTATCCATTAAATATGAGAGGAATGGTCACAAAAATAAAAGAATGCAGGAACTTCCATTAATGAAAAATGTTTATTAATGGAATACTGACTATAATCTTCTTTAAATATGGGATTTTAATATCTGTCTATATTTTTATTTATTAATTATATATTTATTTTGCAGCCAATCCATTTGACCGGCTATTAAAAACCATAGAAATTGATGGTGCAACTTACAAATATTATGATTTGATTGGATTGAATGATCCTAGATATGGTAAGATAACTATGGATTTCATTTTTGTTTATTATTTTGTATACTTTATAGTATCTTAAAATAAAAAGAAAAGCATTTTTATTTGTGGCAAAATTGATGACTTGTAAAAGCAAGTATTTTAATGGTGTTTGTTTTCTGTTATGCAGCGAATTGCAGAATTTTATGTCGATTAATACAAACTGTTTTCAGAGGATAAAGGTTAAACATGATCTGTGTCTTAATACAGTTAAATCTTTGTAAAATGTTGTAAGCAGAATGTAAAAATACCTTATTTGGCGGCTTATAAGACGTACCCCCTTTTTTATACACATTTTTGAAGGATGCAGTTTTATTATTGATCATTATAATGAAGTTACAGTAGATAAAGTACAGTCAAAAGTCTTTAATCCAGACTCGTCGGGACTTCGGCGATTCCGGATTATAGATCATCAGTTTAAATTTGGTAAGATGGCATGCAGAAATTATAAAATTAAAAATATGAAACCACAATTTATGAAATAAAGAGCAATTATGATCTAAGGGGTATCAAAATTTACAAAAAAAAGCTTAATATTTATTTGTTTACTTTACTAAAAAATTTTTTTCAACGCGCGCATGCGTAAAGCATACATTACGCATAGTCGAAATTAGAAAATTGCAACCAGAAAACTATTTGATGTGTATTCGTGATATTTATAATGACGAGGAATTTGATTTAAATCATATCAAAGACGGAATACATCGAGATGAAATACTACATTTAGTAATGAATTATAAGCCGAATAAAATAAAAATATCTGCCCTGAAGATAAGGATAGTGCTGACAGATCAACTTCCAGTTCATTGCGCTCCACGACGTTTCCCCCTTCCCCCCGCAGAGCAGCGTGAAATTGATAAATAGATTTCAGAATTGTTAGAGAAACAAAGGATATGCCTTTATCCATTTTTTGCAGCAATTCCACTTTTTGTTCGATGGACATCGAAGCATGCTTTCGCTTTGTAGATCCTTTGGCAGCTCCAGAATTGGAAATTCTTTTTGACATAATCGAAAGTTCAAGCTCATTTTTATAAAATTGCTCTAACAGTCTGCAAAAAATAATAATCCGGATCCAATTAGAAGATTAAGGAACAACGCAATCTGCAACATTAACTGAATTAGATAATTTTAGTTTAGCTTATACCATCCGTTTTACATTAAACGCGCATGCGTAAGAGTTCCGGATTATGGACGTCCGGATTAATGACTTTTGACTGTAATACAAATACAAAGTAATACTTTCTGCAAATACCCAGTCTATCTGAGAAAGAGCACTTTTTAATCTTTGTCGTCAAAACCCAGACACTTATCATCTCCAGAGCTAAATGCCGAGTCACTTGAAACTTCTAAATCAGCATCCGAGTCCTCATACAACAAATTGTCCTCTATACTATCCATTGCATTACTAATGCCATACTTCTTAAATGATTTAAACACTGTCTCTGTTTTCACAGCATCCATGAAGCTTTTGACCCATTCACAAACTTGCAAAATGCTAGTCCTCTTCCTTCTTCCTAATGGTGTAACCTTAAAATTTGAATACCGCATCCAGTTGTTCCACTTCTTCTTCATAAATTCCTTAAATGGTGTATCAATGCAGACATATAAAGGTTGAAGCTGACTATTTAGGTCTCCTGGAATTACAGCTAACTGAGTTTTCAATTCTTTGAGTTAATTTTTAACATCTTGTGTTCTGTGGGAATGAAAATGATCCCATACTAGTAGGGCAGGTTTCTTCAACAGTCTGCCAGGGCAATCTCAACCAAATTTTATCTGTTCATATCTTCATTCCTCCTCCATCCATCCAGCCTTTTGCGTGAACATGTATAAACACACCTTTAGGCAATTTTCCTTTGGTCTTCCTTTTAAAAATCAGTTGTGGGGGCAATTTTGTCCCATCAGCACAAGAGGATAAAACAACCGTGTAGTAAGTTTTTTTCATGCTCTGTAATTTTAAGAGTAACACTTTTTTTATTAATACTATTTTAAGAGTAATTTTAAGAATACCATTGGGAATCTACAGTTTTGTTTGAGGGCACATCAAAAGTCAAAGGAACCTCGTCCATGTTTCCTATTTGTGCAAGTTAAAAATTTTCTCATTTTCGTGCATTAATGATGAATCGATGAAGTTCAATAATTTTTCTTCATATTAGTCTGCCATCTTTTGTGATACTTTTGTTTTAGTTCGCATACATAGCTGGTTTCTCTTCATGAATCTTGAATGCCATGATGTTGATCCAGTAAAATCCGCAATATCTTTATCAGTCGCTATTGCTTTCGCTTGATGAATTATCACTTTTGTAGAGTCTGAAAGTTCCCTTTTTATGTGGTCTAAAATCCAAGTATTCAGCTCTGCCTCATGTGCAGGCCATTGTATAGTTCCTCTTTGTAAGTTATGTGTACTGCGAGTTGCTTTTTTTAGATCCTTTTCCTGATTCCACCAAGTTCTTATCATTTTCTCAGTTGGGGATGGTCCAAAATGCCTCTCTACAGCCCTGTTTCCATGTTCTTTAGCATATGCAATCACACGTAGCATGTGTGCTACATTATAACAATGTCAACGTTGTTTTCGAGCCATAGCTTGCCAACAAATTTAAGAAAGTTGAATGGTAAAAATTTCACACACTTAAAAGTCGTTCAGAAAAATTGAAAAGTTTAAATGAACCCAGGTGTGATCATAGATGGCAGCACATGCATATTTACTGAACTCTACGTAACTAATATTTCCACACTCTGCAAGGAAACAAGAAAAAAATCTCATAACTCCAAATAGAGGAAATTTCCAGAAATGAATGTAATCAAAAACTGAGCATCGACACAGTATCAACATATAAGATGTATCCCATTTTTTCAAATAAAAAGAGGTGCGTCTTATACGCCAGCAAATACAATACATATAACTAAACCAGTTTGCTGTAAAATGTCCTTCACAAAAGCATCCCTTTTTTTAGTCAGATAGCCCTTATTTTTGTTGCCATATTCAAAATAACTTGACCAAAATTATTGCAATTTTAATTTACTTTTGGCCTGCTTTCTCCTTTGACAAGCTTATCGTTTTTGTATTTAATGCTTACTAATGCCTCTTATTCAGAAAGAAGGGATACAAATTTCAGATATCAAATTAGATTTAAGTCAGAAAACATACATTCCAGTATAAATGCTGGATTTCTTCTGTAGAAGCATGTTGATAATTAACTTTTATAAAGCTTAATATTTTCTATGCAAAGGATGAATCAGGACGACTGCAATATATAGTCTGACACTTGGTCTATGCACCTTATCTCTGTATATGCTTGATCTGTCATGCAAATGACATAATAGCTCTATTTACATGTCTTTCAGACCATTAACTTATTCTAAAGTTTCCTACATAAAAGCTAGGTCATTTAATGTTCTGCATTTCTTTCATTTAAGAATTCTGATTTTCAAACTTTTGACATTACTCAGGAAAGAAGATTTGCCTTCAGTTGGATGCATTCCCAATGATATTTTCCTCATCCCAGTTTTTATGTTGCCATATCTAGTAGAAGGGGAATATAGTATTGATTGGTGTGTAGACAATTCGAGTTGATATTCTATTCTGCATGCTGTTGTGGAGAATTCTGAGTGTTATTTTAAATACTTTTGAGTTTTGTCTATTAGACTAAATTTTATTTCAGATAAAAGCATTAAGCACTTTTATGAAACAGTAACTTAAAATACAGGCTGAAATTTGAGAACTGTAATAAGTGTCTTTAGCCATATAAAAGAGGGAAATTGAATTTTTCAGAAATTCAAATTTTATCACTATTCATAAATACATCTTGAGGTGTAAAAAGCACAACTGATACATTTTTAAGTATATATGAAATGAACTGTTAGAAATGGATTCATTTCAAAGTGATCTTTAATAAGTAACTGTGTATGAACAGTATGCATCATTAAATATTCCTATTTTATGTAATAAAGAATTTTTAATGTTTTAGAAAAACTTCCATTTTCAATTCGTGTCTTATTGGAAGCATCAGTCCGCTGCTGTGACAACTTTCAAGTAAAAGAAACTGACATTGGAAACATCTTAAATTGGGAGAACTTGCAAAATAAAGAAGGTGGAATTGAAGTTGCATTTAATCCAGCTAGAGTGATACTTCAGGATTTTACGTGAGCAATGTGCTTTTTTTCTTTTGAAGCTTGGGTGCTATATTATTTAAATTTAAAAAAATTATATAAAGAACTAAATTTTTAATTAGAAAGAAAAAAATGTAGTTTTTATTGCATTGCTAAATCTAAAATTAGTGATAAAATTAGTGATAAATAATCAGAAGCAACTACTGTTGTGTGTCTGTAAATAAATGTATTGCAAAGATCTAAACAGGTGTTAATATTTTTGTAAAATATTACATATATATATTTTTTATGTCGGGCAATATTTTAGTAATTCTTGCTCTGAACATTATTGAATTTATCCTAATAAAAATTTTATAATCATTAGACAGTGTTGAAGATTAATTAAATTTCTTTTTTCTTCTTAAATTCAATTCCTTAGAAGTTTCCTTCTAATTTTTAATCCACTTGTGCTGTTATTGCCTTTTTATTTACTGCTTTCATTTCTACCTCAGGGATGAACAATATTAAAACTTTTATATTTGAATTTTTGTTTTCTCTGCAATTCCTGAACTAATCTGAAGAATTTTCACATGTAGTTGGTCCATTCAGCAAACAAAAGCAATAGTTTAGGTCTGTAAATAATATTAGCAAAGAAATACATGTAATTTTGGGGGGGGGGGCACAAAAGAAGATACATGCAACATTTCTTCTTTTAATCAGCTTATTTCTTTTAGCTTTTTACTTTGTGTTTGGAGGCAGGAATTGTAGAAATTTTATGCTTTTTCATATTGCATACTCTAATCTTGATTCCAGTGTGAATAGATTATTTGTACAGTTCGAATTCTGTATCACTGTATATACTGTACTTATAAGTTTTCTTTTCTCTAACATAAAAGTGTAAATTGGATTCACTTCCTTCAAAAATGTAGTTTTGCCGAGTTTTCATAATGCATGTTTTAAAATGTGTTATTTTTTAAAATTTCTATAGTAAATTTTATATGGATAATAGCTGAACTAATAAATATTTTCATTTGAGAAATGTATAATATAATGGCATTTAGAAACTTAACTTCGAAAAGGAATCTTATAAAATTGTTCTGTTATTCAACAGCAACTGTAATATGGATTAAAATACTTATCCATCATTTTTTCGTGTCTTTTATAAGCATATTTCTGAATCTGACTTTCTGTACTTGGCCATTATACAATATAACTTGATCAGTAATCATTTAATTAAAAATAAGACTTTTTATGCATACAAGTTTTTATTTCAACATTCCCGAAGTCCTGTAAACTTTGTAAGTATTGTGGAGAAAAGTTATTGATATATTGGATGTTAATTCAGAAGTCAAACAACAAAAATCAGCATTATGTTTTCAAATTTTCACAGGACTAATTTCGATGGTTTTACCAAACCACCATCATCAGCTGCAAAAGCGCAAATGCTTTTGTTGTTTGACTTCTGAATTAGTATTTGTTCGGCGTGTTATTGTGTCTTAATTATATTGGATGTTATTTGTATATTTTACGTATGGTATTATATTGCAGATGCTTTTTATTTGCAAGTTATATTGAAGTACCGTATATACCCGCGTATAAGTCGACCCCCCACTTCGACATAAAAAATTCGTAGAAAATAAGAAACCTGCGTATAAGTCGACCCCCCCACTTCCGAAATCGATCGAGAAACTTCGAAAATTTTTTTTTAAGTACTACATTTATTCAAAATCATCTGAGAAAAAAAAAAGTAAATATACGATAAAAAATACCTTGGTAAATAAACAAAATCAAAATCCTTCAACGTCAGATTCATGGTCGGATTCGCCAAACATTTCATAGAACTCTTCTGTCATCATTGGCTCATCATCATACATATTTTCAGTCTCAAACTGTGTCGTCATTTTCACTTTCCAAAACAGCATCATATCCAAAACGCAGGATAATTGGGGAAAAATGATCGTATATAGTAACTTTCTAGAATTTGTTCCGGAAAAGATTCGTGTACGTAAAATCTATCTGCATTTTCCCTTTTTAAAAGTTAAAAGAAATATTCAACACTGTTCAGTTAGTGCGTGGCTATTTTTTTAAATCTTAACGTGTACGCCTCTTAATTTAAGTCATGAAATTACTTCAAGTAAGTGACTTATTTGATAAGTCCTCCAATTTGAGTGCGGGAAGAAAACAACTGCATTATATAAAGAAATTTATGAACTTCCGATTCTTTTAATTTTTTATGGCCCTGCGTATAAGTCGACCCCCCCCCACTTTGAAGTCTTTTTTTGGTCCAAAATATCTTGACTTATACGCGGGTATATACGGTAATATGTTTTAATTCTTTAATTTTATTGTAGCTTTTGAGTTTAAAATTTATAAAAATTACTCTTGTGTGTCATTTAAAAAAATTTTTTTTTATTTTTGCCTATTAGAGGAATACCATGTGTGGCAGATTTTGCAGCTATGAGAGATGTGGTTCAGAAACTAGGTGGTGACCCTGAGAAAGTAAATCCCTTGTGTCCTGCTAATCTTGTGATTGACCACTCTGTTCAAGTAGACTTTTCTGAAAGGTATTTCGATTTTTACTGAGCATAATTATGATGGCCATCTACTTTTATCCGACAGTTATTACTATTTGAAGTACAGCTAATGTCATAATAATTAAATATTGAACTTTTAAATTTTAAGTGTTTTTATCTGCAGTGCTAGAATACTGCCCTTGTATTATGTTAAACAGAAAAGCATTTAGTGTTGCAGTATAATAAAAGCTGTGGTTTGATAAGATCCAAAGTTAAAAATCATAAAGGCACGTAAGAGTAGTTTTTAAAACATAAAGCAGTTGTGACAAACAGTTGGTGTTCTTTTGGCTTTGCTTATACTATTCTATCAACATAAAATTCCTGTTTACATAAAATTGTTGCATGGCTTTTTGCTTTTCCATTACTATCGAGTTTATGCTTCTATCTTATAATTAAGTATATATTTAGATATATGCAAACATTATAAGGATTTAATGAATTGACCTGAAAGTGGCTTGGCTTATTTCTTTTCCGAAAGACATTGTCTTATATGTAAAAGCTGTATCCTTTATTTGTGTCCAGGATTTAAAGTAGGCACGCACAACCCGCGGCTCGTGAGCGGTCAATTTGTGGCCTACCGAGACCTTTTCAAACTTTTGTTACAATTTGACATATTGGTTGTCTCTAGAAGGGGTTGCGAGCAAAAAAAATTTCATTACTCATTCTTCTCTGTCCGCTTGAAGTAAGATTTGGCACTGAGCCAAGTTTCTGGCATCAACCAAAGCATGCATCTGCTGCCTGAACATGAAAATATCTCCTAGCCTGTAGGACTGACACCTGTAGAAGATTGAGAAATAGTCTGTGGTATGACCTAGCATGAGTGTGTTTGAACGCATGCGCTAGTAAATTGGAAGAGAAAAATATTAGCTCGGATCCGAAGCAGTGCATTCATTTTCTTAGTGTCATTACACTTTTGGCTTCGTGACTATACATTGTTTTATCACGTTTGATGTTTATTTTTATTTTCCGATACCATTAAGAAGTTTCATGTTTTGAATATTTGACTTTTTTGTTTAAATATTTTTTTGAAAGTGAAACCAACATATAATTTTTCCAATTTTTGTTCCATGTGGTTTTGATAGTTGCCATGATGAATGGATGCAAAATGAAAAAGTTAGCAGATGATAACAGGAAATTTTCGGAGGTCTGGACTTTGAAATACTTTTTTGTCAAGCAAAATAATAGAATTATATGCTTGATATGCAATTTACAATTAGTGTTTGCAAAGAGACATTAAGCGACACGAAACGCTCAACATTTTGAAAGCTTGAGAGGGTTATGGGTTAATGGGTTATTCAATTCAATTTTGGTAAAGCACATGAGGGCTATCTGCCTAAAGGGAGCCTTCGGGGAAGACTTTCTAAGGGAAACTGGCTCCTATACACCAAAGCTTGAGAGGATCGAAATCATAAAATATTGAATCTCTTTGCCATTCTCTCATTGCTCAAAGGAATATATTTACAAAGGCATCTCCACAGTTAGATAACTGTGTTGAAATTACTTTGGGAATTGGAGCTTTTATTGCTAAAAGTGGCTGCAGATTTACTCATGGCGATTTTGCAAAGGAATGTATATTGTCGGCTTCTGAGATAGTATGCCCTGAAGCTACGCAGAAATTTAAAAATGTCTTTGCAGAATGACAATTTAAAGAATTGAAAATTTATCTGATGATGTTACTGAACAATTACAGAAGGTTGCCGCCAAATTAAAGTACTTTTCTCTAGCAGCTGGTGACTCAACAGATATTACTTAAGTAAGTAGCTCAGTTTCTTTTGTTTGTCAGAGGAATTTCTGAAAATTTTGAAGTAACTGAAGAACTTGTTGGAATGAGTTCGACGAAGGAGCGAATAACTGGAACTGATATTTTATCCTCAGTTTTAAATTTGTGTTCTGCACATAATTTTGATTATTAACAAATTTGTTAGTATCACTAATGATGGAGCTCCAGCCATGATTGGAATTCAGAATGACATGGTAAGTCTACTTAGAAACCATTTGTATGATAGAGGAAAAGATTTGCTTGGGTAATCATTGTATCATACACAAAGAACAGCTATGTGTGAAAGAACTAGGATTTGACCACCTAATGAAAGTAGTGAGCGATACAATCAATTTTATATGCTCACATGGTTTAAACCACAAGCAATTTAAGGAAATTCTTGAACACATAGTGATCTCATATATTACTCTGAAGTATAATGATTGAGCCGTGGAGAGGCTTTGAAGAGGTTTGCTGATTTCATTGATGAAATAATACCATTCCTTGAAGAAAATGGCAAGGAAACTAGGATGTTAAAGGAACCATCTTTCAAGTGTGACTTCGCATTTTTAGTTGATGGGACATCCATCTGAATGAAACAAAAAATTAACAAACAAAACAAAAAATTGATGTTAAAAAATCAATTCATCAATCACCTATGCAGGCCAATGCAGTATCTGCTTTAAAACTAAAACTCCAGTTATTCTCAAAGCAGCTTGTCTGTCAAAATTTTGTCAGTTTTGCTTACCTGAAGAAATGCAAAGAAATTTTTCCTGATAAACAACTGAATTATTCAGATCAAATAAAGAGGCTGCTTATTTCTTTTGAAAAGTGATTTGTAGACTTTGAGTTGTATAAGATTAAAATTAAATTGTTCGGGGATCCATTTTCTTCTGTTGTGGAAGAAGCTCCACAAGATGTTCAAATAGAACTTATCGATTTACAAACTTCTGACTTTGTAGAGTTGCGCGCCTCCAACTTGCATGCAACCAAGAGGTGACTGGAAAAATGACAGAGTCTTGATAAGGTCCCTTTTTATTCAACTTAAGAAGTTACAATTGCATGCTCTTGACGCTCACAATAACAAGACTCTAACTACGAGGCTCTCTAAAAGTAACTAACCTCACTGCGTTTTACAATACCACTGCTAATTCAGCAACCTTTGAATATCACGTTGAACGATTAACAATTCTCCAAGGCAAACACACAGGCCGAAACGTGGGGTTCTTCAATTTCTGGCTAACTACCTCCGCGCTCGTGAAGTAAGAACAGCACACTTCGAACTCGTTTCCTTTCTATTTAACTCGGAATACTTCCGCTGATAATTTGAATCCTTGCGCGTTCTACTAAAATTTACATACTCTGGCATTGGCAGTTCCAGGGAAAAGTAAGGCTTGACAGGAAAGATAGTTTAAACTTAAAATAAATGTTAGTTAAAATAAATATAAACCCTACAACTTATTAAAAAATAATGCTAGTAGTACCATGTTTGTTAGTACTTATATGTGAACAAGCATTTTCTCTTATGAATCTAAATAAGTCAAATAAATAAGTCAAGAAATAAACTGACAGATCAACACTTGCAATTTGTTTTAAGAATATCAACAACTAACTTTCAACCAAATATATAAAAAAATTGTTGATAAAATTCAGTCTTAACCATCACACTAATTTTAAATAACAGCAATATTTAACTATGGCTAACTTGTACGCATTTTTATTAAAATATTTGTATACAAGTATCAAATTATCATGCACAAGCATAAACTGTATTTTTTTTCAAGCTGAACTGGATGTTTTGGTCCCAGTAGCTCATGCAAGGGAAAACGGAAATCCCACCCCCCTTTGCTTGCATACATACATAATGGTCTCCAAATCAATTTAAATTGGATATGGTACATGTCTGAATTGCAAATTAAGTGAATTATTAACATAGAAAATTTTAGATATTAGCCCTTGGCAACCAAGTCGTTTTTGGATATGGTACATGTCTGAATTGCAAATTAAGTGAATTATTAACATAGAAAATTTTAGATATTAGCCCTCGGCAACCAAGTCGTTTCTATTAGTTAGAAAATTTATTAACAAATAAATTAATATTAGAATTAAGAAAATTTATTGGTGAGAAAAGTGCAGAAGGTTTTGAAACATCCAAGTAAAAAAAAAGTGTTCTTTTGATGCTATGTACAGAGAAAGGAAGAATACATACGAATGACAGCACTCACCTTTGATAAAAATGTTATTACAAGATAGCCACCTTCTAGTGTAAAACAACTTTAAACCCATGCTTTGTATAACATTATCCAGGAACTGTTGAAGCATTTGATCCCAACCTTCTGTTGGTGCACAGGTAAGGGTATTGTTTCGCACAGGCACTACACTATAATTCAATAAACTCAGGAACAATGGACTGTATTATATCTCACTTTTATTCTCATTAATTTACATCGTTCATGGCCACTCGAAGCCACGAATTCTCTCGCAAGCTCTTCGCTCACAATCTCATGTCACAAACTCCAAGAGCTCAAGGCGCATGCGCCGACGCTAGTAATGAAATGCGTGTGCAGGCGCAACATACCGCCCGCCTTGACATGATGTAATCATTCAAAATTAAATCTCACAATAAAAAATTACACAGTGACAATACGAAATACAGGTAAATAATTGTAAACATCAAATAATAACATCAACAAAATCAAACTACTATAATAAGAAAATACAATAATTAATTAGAAACATACTTTTTGTTTAATTTGGCATAGGTAAAAGACAAATTTTATTAATTGATCTCTTAAAAATACCTCCTTTCGTTTTCACTGAAAGTACTCTAACCTTATTGTCTTTACCTAAGAATATCTCTACGATTCTGCCAAGAGGCCAGTTACATACAGGAACATTATCAGTCTTTAAAATTACCATAGTTCCAACCTTGACATTGTCTTTTTCAAAGAACCATTTAGTTCTTCCTTGCTTTGCACTCAAATAGTTATTTCTCCAATACTTCCAAATTGTTTGTACTATTTTAGTCAATTTCTGCCAGCTCTTTAATCTATTATCGCTAACGTTTAAAATATTAGGTTCTGCAATAGCCGTGATAGGTCTGCCTATCAGGAAGTGGCCTGGTGTCAAGATATCAAAATCCTCTGGTTCAGATGATAAAGGATGCAAGGGCCTAGAATTCAAAATGTCTTCAATTTGAGCAATTACTGTAAGAAACTCCTCATAGGTTAGTTTCAAATTGCCTACTACGCGTTTCAATTGAAACTTAACAGATTTGACACCTGCCTCCCAAAGACCTCCGTGATTAGGAGCTCTAGGGGGAATGAACGACCAATCAATACTCTCACTCGATAAATAATTACCTAATTCATCATCTAGGTTGCTGACTAGCCTATTCAATTTCTTTAATTCTGCGTTACTACCAACAAAATTGGTTGCGTTATCTGAAAATATGCGTGCACACTTGCCTCTCCTGCTGAAAAAACGCTTTAAGGTTGCAATAAATGCTTGACTAGACAGGTCCGTTACCAACTCAAGATGCAAGCTTTGGTAACAAAACAAACGAAAATGCACACATACACCTTGTTAAGGCGACCTTTTCTCTGATGTTGGTATTTTATAAAATAAGGACCAAAAAAATCAACTCCAACACAATTGAATGGAAAATTCGGGCTGACTCTTTCTTGAGGAAGTTGACCAATAAGTTGTTGACAGGGCATTGGTTTTGTTTGAAACATACGACACACTCATGTACTATTTTTCTACAAGTGTTGTGCCCGCTTAAGGGCCAAAACCCATGTCTAACAATAGACAGTAAGCCTTGTGGACCAATATGCATGTATTTCTTATGAAACATCACAATGATTAGATTAGTTAGCTTATGATTCTTTGGTAAGATTGTAGGAAATTTTCTATCAAAATTCAACTTACAATTAGCTAATCTGCTTCCAACTCGTAAAATTCCATATTGATCTAAAAATGGAAAAACACTTCTTACCTTGCTATCTGGAGGTACCTTACCCTCCTTTTCAAGGCTTGAGATTTCTTTTTTAAATTCACTATCTTGAATTAGCTTAATCAGTTTAAGTTCAGCTAATTTTAATTCTGAGCTCTGAAGAGGACCTGAAACCTTGTCCTTTCCCTTGCAGTTGTTTACAAACCTAAAAATAAAACTTAAAACACAAATAATTTTAGTGTAATTGTTACTTAAATTTAAGAAATTCTCAATGAAAGGGTTAGCTTTCACATTAAGAAAAATATTAGAGTCACTAAGGATTTTAAGTTCGTCTGGAAAGTCCTTCACAATGACTTCCAACGAAATCTCTATTTGGGTAGTCGTATCTCAGGAACAGAGGGCCTTTCCACCACATATCATTTTGTAGAAGTTTACTGGGATCCAAACCTCGGGATATAAGATCACTCGGATTCTCCTTTGATGACACATGATGCCATTGATGACCATTAGTCAACTCTTGAATTGTTGCCACTCGATTTGCAACAAAGGTCTTCAATTGGTAAGGCTCCTTTTGTATCCACGAAAGCACGATCATGGAGGCACTCCACAGATAAACTTTGTTCACAGGAATCTCTAGTGCAGATATTACTCTAACCATCAACCTTGCAAGTAGGACTGCCGCACAAAGCTCCAGTCTCGGAATAGTAACTCGTTTAATAGGCGAGACTCTGGATTTACTCGTCACTAGTCTCGTGTTCACTTCTCCATCTCTCAAACGGCACTTGCAATATATGGTTGCTCTGTAAGCTACCTCAGAGGCATCTGCAAATCCATGAAGTTCCACATAGTCTACTTCTGCAATAAGAATAAACCTTTCAATTTCTATTTTACTTAAAATTTCGAGTTCAGTAGAGAACTTCTTCCATTCATCAGCTTCCTTTTTTGGTAGTGGTTCATCCCAATTCAACTTTAACAACCACAACCGTTGGAGGAATATTTTGGCTTTACTTATGATTGGCCCTAGTAAACCAATTGGGTCAAACAATCTTTCAGTTGTGGACAATATTTGTCGTTTGGTAACAACTATGTCATTATCGAGTTTCACTCTAAAACAGAAAGTCTCTTCTAGACCTCCAAGACACTCCAAGTGTTGTAGATTCTGCTTCATTAGGAAAAGAATAGGAGTGATCTTCCGCAAGTTCAGCATGATTACTGCACCACTTGTGCAGTGTCATTCCTGCACTCTTCAATATTGCAGTTAACTGAGATTTAAGCTCCTTAGCTGTACTCAAAGATTCCACTCTACTAAGCACATCATCCATATAAAAGTTTTTATGTAAGACTGGCGCAGCTAAAGGAAATTTTGGACCTTCATCAATCGGCAATTGTTTAAGAGTTCTCATAGATAAGTATGGAGCACTAACTGTACCATAAGTCACAGTATTAAGCTCGTAGATTTTCACAGGTGCATCATTTTCTTTTTTCCACAGGATTCGCTGCAAGCATCTCTGTTCAGGGTTAATTTTAATCATTCTATAACATTCTTCTAATATCCGCTGTAAATGCGAATGGGTACTTTCTAAATCTAAGCATGATTGAAAAGAGATCATCTTGAATAACCCCTCCATTACGTTGTAAAGAATTTAGCGAAATTCCATTTGATGTTAAACATGATGCATTAAACACTGTTCTCAATTTAGTTGTTGTTTTTTGAGGTCGGTATATCCCATGATGTGGCATATAGTACACTACCCTAGGCTCATTTTTCTCTTCAACCTCAGTCATATGCCCAAGCTCTTCATACTCCTTTAAAAAATCCTGATACAGACTCAAATATTCAGGGTCTTTAACTAATCTTTTCCGTAGGGAATTTAATCTCTCAAAGGCAAAATCTTTTGAATTTCCTAAGCAAATAGGATCTTCCTTTAGTGGTATTGTTACAATGTATCTCCCTTCTTCATTCCGCTTATGAGTTTGCGCATAATGTTCTTCACATATTGCTGTTTCTTTATTTTTTGGAATGGCTATTTCAAGATTCTCTATTTCCCAAAATTTTCTCATTGTTTTGTTCTAAGTCATTAGATGTTTTCATTAACCCACAATGTACGCGGCTCTGTTCTTCTGATGTAACGCTTCCTGACACTATAAACCCGAACACGCTGTTTTGTAAAATGAGACTCTAGTTTTCATATCGAATTTGTTCAGATTTTAATATCTCAAAGAAAACCTCAGCTCCTAAAAGCATATCTATACGTTCTGGAACATTAAAATTCTCATCAGCTAATTTTATGTTACAAAAGTCCTGCATTTTAATATCAATTTTCCTTGAAGGAATCAAGTCTTGCATGATTTTTGGTACTACTACTAAGTCTAAATGTCTCATGTAACTTTTATCTTTATTGCTAATGTATGCCGAAACTCTTTTCCGAATTGTAAACAAGGAATCATTTAATCGGAATTCGCAATGTTTACCTTCTCAGAATCAAAGTTGAATTTATTCGCACAGTCTCTGCTTATAAACGATGAAGTACTGCCACCATCAAGTAATGTTTTGACTGGATGTAGCTTACCCATACCATCACTAATAAAGCAAATAGCCGTGGTCAGAAGAACACTTTTTTTGGATCTGTTTACACTAGTCGCTGTAAGTAGAGTATTACCGCTGTTAGGCAGAAAGTCTGGCACTAGGGGGGGGAAAGCACACTCGAACTACTCGCTGTTTTGTTTTTATTTTTTTCCTTCTCTTTCGATGATTTATTTTCTACCGGAAAATGCACTGTCATGTGGTGTCTTTTCCCACAAACGAAACACAAAAACTTTGATTTGCAGTTTTTGACGGAATGGTTTAATGCTAGGCAATTAAAGCATAATTTATGACATTTGATGATTTCAACCTGATCATTCACCGGTTGTTTCAAGAAATTTGGGCATTTTGCCAAAAAATGATTTTCCTCACAAAGAACACACTTTAACCCCTTAACTGCTGCGGACGTATATATACGCCTTGCTCAGCCGATGCGTTAACTGCCCGAGATGCGCAGCCGATGCGTTAACTTTGCGAATAATTTTAGGTGTAGTAGCGCAAAGCAAATGATAGCAGTTTGGAAGGACGTTTATATACACCTGGGGCAGTTAACGCATCGGCTGAGCAAGGCGTATATATACGCCCGCGGCAGTTAAGGGGTTAAACCTTTTACATCGGCAAGGAATACCTTTGAAACATTTTTCAATGTTTTGTAATTGTTGTGAGATTTTTGAAAACTGTCCACACTTGCTGCAAGGGACTTTCCACGAGATGTGAAAAATAAATCTGCTTCCTTTGCCATTTGTTGAGGTGGAAACCAACTTTCAGCTTGCCTTACAGAAATATGGGCTGACGTTTCTCGATCTAATGTCTCAAACAATTTGTCTGATATTATTAACTGCTTCAGAGTTTCAAATTCAGACACTTTCCTCAATTTTAAGTCATGTTCAAAATTTGTGGTTAATCGCGACACGAACTGCACATGGGACTCATTTAGGCGTTGAGCCTTTTTAAAATTTTCTAAATCAATTTGTGGTGTAGGTTCGAATTCTTTTAGAATAATAGCTTTTACTTTTTCATAGTCACTTAGCTCCTCATCTCTAATATAAACGATAATGTTCGAAGCCCGTTCCCCTAACAAGTGTAACAATATTTCCGCTTTAGATTTCTCAGGCACATTTTTTGCCGCGAGAGCGTTTTCTAAAGACGAGAAAAAATAACTCCAGTTTTCAGGTTTACTCGGAACCTTCAATGTTAGTGTTCTTATACTTTTAATAAGGGAATCTAAGGAATCGGAACTTTCTCCTTTAGTTTCGTTTTGATCATTATTAACACTCTTGGTTTCAGCTCGCAATCGAGCAATTTCCAGTTCTGTTTTACATCTCTCTAATTTAATTTGTTCTGTAATACTTTAGCTTCTTCAGATTTATGATGCTCTACTATGGAATTACCCAATTCTATTACCGAATTTGGATCGGATTTAAAAGCTTCACTACTTTTAATCGCTAAATTTAAATCTGTAACAGTTATCTTTTCACTTAATTCTATATTCAGTTCTAAAGCTAATAGCTTTAAATCCTCTTTTAGTGCACCTTTTATCAACATTGTACTCTTAATGAAATAACACAAGATAATAAGTAATTCATCTCAATTACTTAAACACAGTATATAAATACTATAAATTTTCTCAAAACTCTTACACAGTATCTCAAAATAATAAAATGGCACTTTATTCTTAAATCGAAACTGCTGACTTACTTGTAAATAACTCATAATCCATAGATCTCTGGCCCATGACGGACCATGATGTTTTGCACAGGCACTACACTATAATTCAATAAACTCAGGAACAATAGACTGTATTATATCTCACTTTTATTCTCATTAATTTACATCATTCATGGCCACTCGAAGCCACAAATTCTCTCACACGCTCTTCGCTCACAATCTCATGTCACAAACTCCCAAGAGCTCAAGGCGCATGCGCCAACGCTAGTAATGAAATGCGTGCGCAGGCGCAACAGGTATTCTTCACCAGAAAGTATTTTATACCAGCAAGTTTATAAGGTATTTTTTCCGCTTTCCTAGCATGCCTTCGTGGTGTAGTTTTTCTGCACGCGGGGTGGGTATTCCAGAGGTCCGTGGTTCGATTTCCGGCAAAGGTGGTTGCTAATTTTTCATCTCTTGCTTCCAAGGAAATCCTAATGATTCTACAGTGGCGCCCGAAATAAAAGGGTGTTGGATGAGTTTTCTCTACACCCAGAATTTGGCAATTGGGTCCCCTAAAAATCCCAGTCGCCCTTTAAAAAGGGGAGTATATAAGGTATTTCTCCCACTTTTCTAGCATGCCTTCGTGGTGTAGTGGTTCTGCATGCTGGGCCGGTATTCCAGAGGTCTGTGGTTCGATTCCCTGCGAAGGCGGTTGCTAATTTTTCATCTCTCTTGCTTCCAAGGAAATCCTAATGTCTCTACAAGTTGTCTCTCCAGAGCATCCCAAACATTTCCAATGGAGTTTAGTTCTGGAGAATGTGTTGGCTATCTGAGGCATGGAATATTCTCAATGTTTAGACAATCCCGAACAGTGAATGTTTGATGACATGGTGTGTTATCATGCCTGGGGGGGATTATCACTGAAAGCTCCATGGAAAGCTGAACATAGGCAGTTGAACTTCATCAAAATCTTGTTACCTGGTAATGCCATTCTCATGCCAGGTCAATTGGTGTCTATAATCCTGTAACAGACTGAATGCACTTTTATCTAAGAATTGTTTCAAACGAATATTCAAATTTATATAAGAATAGTACTATTCTTATATACATAAGCCCAGTCCTGTTCATTCCAATTGTGATGCTTGCAGCATCATTGCAAATGAGCGATATGTTGCTGTCTGGATAATGGAATACATACAGTAGGTCTGTGGGTGTGCAGTCCTCCCTTTCACAAACATTTGGCTACAGTATTTTGGGAAATTTGTCGTTCTGTGGCAGCAGTAAACTTATTTGCCACCTGCTGAGCTGTGGGAGCAGTTTCTTTTTGCCGATAGAGTAAAATATCTGTCTCCTGTAGATGTATATCTAACATATCCTCCATAGCACTGGCTACACATTCCCGCTTCCACAGCCGTGAAAAAACAATGTTGGAGATATTAAAATCCCCTGCAGCATCTCTTATTTTTGTCCTTCTTTGATCTTTCTAGTGATATGGCCATATATAAAATCATGTAAGTGGTGTTTGGAAGACATACTGAAACTTTCAAGATCATCAATTAAATCTTCCCCATAAAACTTTCATTTGGTACAATAACTGACCCATACATCATATCCTATAACCTTTTATCAGTGTAAGGAAATGAACATTTGCGTACACACATCTCTTCTTACTGTATCCAGCACTTGTGATTTTCCACATTTTGCTTCCTTTTATTTTTTGGTTGTTGTGGGTGATAATGTTGTCAGTCCTCAGCAATTTAGCAGTGTACTTTTTTGCATAGGGTGGATACTGTTAAGCTGTTTTTAACTTAATTAATTTACTGCTGTTTTATCTAATTTTCAGTATTTCATTATGCATATTTCTTTTATATATACAACAGTTTCTTTTTCATTAGCAAGCAAATTCTACAGTGGCATTTTGATTCATTACAAGGAAAAAAAAAAAAAAAAAAAAAAAAAGCCCATACTAATCACAGCAACTAAGCTGCCACAAAGAGGACCTTCGAATTTCAAAAGCCAAATTCTGCACTGGTGTTAATGTATGTGCAACCATTCGTGGGCTGCCATATAAATATATTTTAGTAAAATTCTTGGTTGCCTGTTTTGATAACAGGGCTTATTGCCCAGTTATTTTGCTAATGTTTGGCCAGAGAATCAGAGAGTACTAATACATTTTTTACAGTTTTACAGACCTTGGTTGCTATCACTGACATTAGATTTGTTACTTTGCAGTATGTCATCCTGTGTACTGTCACTTACTCTTTATAAAAATTTTCACTCTTATTTTTGTCATTGAAGTCAGTTGGAAGACATTAGATAACTATTGTATTGTAGTATAAGCATAAATCACCCCTATAGGTAAAATAAGTATACCATCCTTTATTAGTTTAAAAATCTTGGCTTATCTCAGTTTTTGAAATTTTATCATAAAGATTATATAAACACTCCTGAAGTAGCTGTGCTTGTATTTTTTTTCTTTCATTTGAATGAGTCAATCATCCATATTTCTGTTCTCATCTTTTTTTTTTTTTTTTTTTTTTTTTACCCCAGGGTTTGGGGTATAAGTGACTTTTACTTGTAAGAATACAGTTATCCAAATGCATTTAATGCATTTGAAAAATGAAGCAGAAAGATTGGTGAATGCGAGAAATTGAACAGTCACTTTTTTATAAATGACTATGCCTTGAATTTGATTAAAACTGGATTTTTCAGTGATTTTTTTTTTAAGCAACTGCATATTTTGTTTTTATGAACTCGTTTATATAAAAAAGGGCTTTATGAACAAATTTATGCAATTTTTTTTCTGTGGAGAATACTTTAACTGTTTAGATTTTCTGTATTGAAAGAAGTTAATACTCAGAAGTTGACTGCTACTAGTGTTAAATTTTACTTAAAAATTAAATAGTAATTCATTCCTAGATTAGTAATGTTATTTGGAATGATGCAACATTTTCTGTAGCTGCTGTGTTAAAATAAAAAGGATTGTATTGGACTACTTATTTTTGCCAAACAAATAAGTATAGGATTTACTAATTCAGAAATCAAACAACAAAAATCAGCGTTATGTTTACAAAATTTTCACAGGAAACTAGTCCTGTGAAAATTTTGTAAATATAACGCTGATTTTTGTTGTTTGACTTCTGAATTAGTATTTATTCGGCGTGTTATTGTGTCTTAAGTATAGGATTTATTTGCATTTTAGGAAAATTTTAATGTGAATAGAATTAAAATATGTGATAGTTATGTGTAATGGGATTATTCACACTAAAATGTGAGTAATTTACAGCATAATTATAAAATTAAATTTGCTTTCTTGCGTTGAGAGATTCTCTGAAGGCTGAAAAAAAAATTATATTGGTGTTGCATCCTAATTTTTTTTTTTTCCCCCCAAGAAGTTCCTTACAGCTGGAAATGATACTTGATTAATGCTCCTTGTCAAATCACTGTTTTCAAGGTTCTTTATTCCATCTTGGTGAGATTTTATCCCTTCCTTAATTTTGAATTTATAATTCCCCCCCCCCACATTGATGTTACATAAATGGAGGGATGACAAAGGGAAAATTGTAGATGCTTTGTATTCTAATCTTTGATTCAGTTTTCTTTCTTGTACTGATTTTCCAGTTCATTTACTTGTTTATTTAATTATTATTTTCCTATTTCCTATGGAGAATTTTAAGGAAGATATAAGAATGAAAAAAAGATGTGAATAACATGTAAATAATTACAACCATGCAAGTTATATTGCCCCCCCCCAAATATTGTTGATATATGCTTCTATTTGCTGTAACAGAGAATTTATCTGAGTTCTTTAATCTACAGTAGACTTTCTTTTTATTTAAATTTACAGATAGCATAAAAGTTTGTTGAGGATGGTTGTTCATAACTTAATAATACCACAATTGAAAAAACTTGCATGAGCAGTGAGCATATCAGATATTTTTGCTAGTAATCTGGAGTCGGTCATCATATGTGTCATTCTTATTCTTCATAACCAGACTTCAAATTGAATCAACTTGTCATATGATTAACTGTAGTATTCAATAAATATTTTTTAATTAATGCATTTCTTATTCAAACCTTGCTGCCATTTTTCCTTTGATTTCATTCAAGTCATTTCTTCTTTCCAAGCATCGTCTGTGTCCTTCAGCGGTTGTTAGTATCTTATAAAATCTTCCTTATAAGATGCTTGAGTACTTTGTGTTTATTAGATCTGGGAAGAATTTCCATGGTTATCAAATTTATTAAAGGAAGATTGCACAGACTTTTCTAATGAATAACATGTTCCCTTTTTTCCCCTTATTTTTGAAATTTAAATGGGGTTAGGCAACATAAATATTAACATTAACAATATGACTTGAATTTGGTTTAGATAATGCAGTTTTTTTTTAACTTAATTAAGCTACGGGGATAGGATTATATAATTCATTACAGTTGAATTTACTGTTCAATAAATTAAAATAAACAAATTTTGAATGATTTTGATTGTATAATCAATCAGTAAGAGTATGCTTTTGCAATTAAAAAAATTTAGACTTTAAATTATGTAAGTGCTGAGTATGTTATTTATTTGTGTAAATTTAAAAAAAAGTTTGAATTTTATTTTAATATCTACTTGGAACATTTGAGATTGTTTTAACTATAATGGTATACATTTGCATTCATATTAATATATTATTGTAATAAACAGAATTTAATTTTTGTAGTTTAAATTGAAATGTAACTAAGTAATTGAACTGTAAAAGAATAATGAAAGTTTTGCTGTAGTTTATGTGTCATATTTTGAATGCAATAAACAAACTCGTTCTCTGGATTTTTTTAGGAGGAGGGGATTATTCATCTTTGTATTGGAAATTAGTTGTTTTGTATCTGTATTAGAAATGTTTATATTTTCTGTTTAATTTTGTCCATAATGATCTGCTGATGTATAGTTTAAAGTATAAAAACTTTGCCTTATCTCTATTTTAAGTTCTATGCAGGAGAATTTTATATGAAGGTATGAAAGTTGGTGTTCATATCTTATCTGTGAATTCTATGTATAATCCATTTTTAAAATCTAGTCTGAGATATCTATCTTTCTAAGTGCTTTAATATGATTTCTTAACAATATTAGTTGGCCTGTGAAATGTACAGAGTGCAATTTTATATTAAGTCCGAGAGCTCAAGAAATAAATTGTTTTCTCAAAACATGATAGCAGGTGCAATTAAATATTTTTTCACAAATCTCAGAAAACAAATCTATAAGTCCTGCTCCCTTTTCCCCCGCTTTATTTCCATTTTCTCTGTCTTTTTGTTTTAATTTTTGTTTTAAACTTTTTGTTTTCTTTAATACCTTCTAATTATCTGTGTCTTAATCTTCACAAAGAGTCACCAGTTTATTGGCAAGAAACATGTGTTAGGTTGTTTATATTTCATAAAACTAAACTCAGACATAACAGCCCTAATGGGCCAAGGCCTGCAGTGTCTGAAATCTGCTTTCTTGACCGTGGGCCCTGGGTTGCGTAAGCATATACCCTGAACAAGTGGTCAGCTTGTTGCAGGACCCCCCAGTGTTTAGTCCCCAAGCGAACTTGGTTCACTTGGGTCATTTTATCGACCCAAGAGATGGAAATCAAGGGATGAAAGGCTGAGTCGACCTTGCCCAGCCTGGGAATCGAACCCCGGACCTGTAGTGCTGCTGCAAGATGCTCTAGCCGCTGTGCCACCAGGCTTTGTTTTGGTTCATAAATAATGACAAAAAGAATTGTTTTTTTAGAAATAAGAAATTTTGTGGCAATAAAATTCTGTTTGGCCAATGTTTAAATTTTCACTGCTAATGGATACTGCTGAGTGAAATGAAGGTTAAACACAGAATGTGTAAATCCATGCATACATAAACATGTGTCAGATATGTGCATGCACGACTTGACTATTGTCATATGCACTCAAAAAATTTTCCCCAAACTAGGAGTGTGGTTAATCAGGAAGTATCCTTTCTTTTCCTAATTTAAGTGAAAGCATTATATTCATTTCATGGTTTAGCTATTTCTTTCATTATTTATTAAAGCCGGAAGTCTTACATTATGAAACGTAATTTTTACTCTTGAATGAAGTCTTCATTTTAATACTAAACTATAGAAATGGGAATAAAACTTCCAGCTCAGATTTCCTTTCCTCTTGTTTCCACATCTTGCTCTATTATATGTATTTGCACGCATCTGCATGTTGGGTAGGTATATTTCATATGAATCTGCTTTAATGATAAGTATAATGGCATGAGGTATCTTGTACCAACATTGTGAATCATCAGTTTACTTTTTAAATGTGTATTATTCAAAATGTGAGTTTCATTGTTATAGCTGTGCTTACTAAAGGATTTTGCTTGCTAAATAGCTTTTGCTAAGAATTTTATTTAAAAGTTGATGTAACAGAAGTGTATCAAATTTCTCTTTAGAACTAAAGTGTTACAATAAAATTCTTCATTGCTGCTTATGTGTAAACAACTGCTTTCTGTGAAAGTTGCTCTTACTACACTTGGAACTTTTCTCCCCCCTTTGCAGCACTCTCCGTGACAGCCCTAACCCTGGTGGCGGGAGTCGAGTTACCTCCGGAAATGAGAAATATCACTTTGGATCTTCCATAAAGCAAGAAAGCAACTCATTTTCTCCCAAGTTTAATTGTTGCTCAAAATATACAAATGGCGAAAGTCCCGCAAAGCCTTTATTTGCATTTAAAAGTGAACATACTTCCAGTGAGCGCACAAGAATTTGGAGGAAAAACAGTAATAATGTCACTGTTTGTAATAAAATGGCTCATATAAAAAAAGAACTTCCTAATCCAATAGTTTCACCTCATCCTAATTTTCCTCTTCAATATGGAACCTGTCCTATGCATAAAGCAAGATCTATAGGGTTAGTGAGTCCTTATTGATGTAAACTGTGCTTTTAATGCATTTTTTTACTATTTTTTTATAGTATTAAGTACTTTAATTAAAAATTCAAATATTTTATTGTATATTACGTAAGGTAATTTACATTTTAACATGTTTTAAACTTATTTTTTGCTACTTTTTAATCCTAATAAATATTTTTCAGATTTTTAGTTTTCATTTTTACATTAATAATTGATAAATTTTGAATAATCAACGTACTTTAGTATACTAGTTTTCATATGTAAATCATTAAGAAATATGTAAATTTGACTAATATTTTAAAATTTTTTTATTTTATACATTTAAATATACTTTTCTGTAAAATCTTCATGCTGATTTTGTTCATTTTTTAACTTTTTCCCTTCATTTGAAAAGTTATTTCTTTCACTTTATGAGAAACTGTTACAGTGATGGCAAACATTTTTAGACTCAGCATTGAAAAATTTTAAGAGTTGATAAATCTCCCTAAATGAAAGGAAAAAGAGTTCTTGGCATAGCCTTTGATCTAAAAAAGATATAGTGTAGCCTTGTATGATGTGATATATTATATATTGAAACATCAAATAATTAACAGAAATGAAATGTGAGTAAAATACATATGTAAAGATTCATTAGTAAAGGGGTTGTGCATAATATGCAGCATTTGAAATATCTTTTATTAAGAATACAATTGGTAAAATATTTATAGGTAGACTATAAGTTAATCAAAAAGAAATATTATTGAGATAAAACATAGCTGAAATGTGAGAAAGTTCATGTATTTTTAAATTTGTGTATTACACTGAGATTGGAAAAAATAGAAACGCAGATGTAATGTTATAGTTCCTACATCTTCACTTTGCAAAATTGGCCACAATAGTCACTTTGTGATTTGCTTATCAGTATAGTTAATATCAAGATACTGTAGTAGTGTAATGTTATTTGAAAAATGAAAAAAAATATACTGAAGTTGTTTTTAGCACTAAAATAATTAAATGATGACAGAAATTAATATGCACATTAATAATTCAGTTTGAGGTATATTATTTTCCTTCTATAATTAACTGAATTTTCAAAAATTAACGATTTTATTTATATTGGTATTTATTGGCTGCTGATGAATGCTGTTTATCACAAGTTTGCCATCGTTTGTCTATTATAGTTGTTAGTCGAAGAATTTTCTTATTATAGTTTTTGTGAAGTTTTAAAGTTGTTTTAGAATTTTTACTATTTAATGTTAATTCTGCGTGCATGAAGATTTTACTTAAATCAGAAAAAAATGTTACTTAAAAACAGCTTCTAAAGCTTGGTATTCTTCGGACATTTTAACAATTTTTTGTAAATATTTTACACTGATTTGATACTTTTAGTGATCATCCAAACATGCATTAAAACATTTTTAACTAATAATTTTTGTTTATTTTTGTTTTTATTGTTTGGTCATCCTAATTATGCTCAATTTTTTTTATTTGGTTTCTATATTTTCATTTATTCTATATTTTTTTATTTGGTTTCATTCATATGTAACACTAAAAGGAGTTATGCATGCAATTATGGTCAGGCCATTTTTCTAAGTAAACTGTATGCATTTATTGATTGTGTTGCTCTCTCTTGTCCAACATACACACCAGTACATTTACACACACATACCATCCCAATAACCACAAAAAATACATCAATATTTTCTGCATGCTGGAACACTTCAAACCAGTCTTTACTGCAATTTTTTGGATGAATTTCCTTGAATTTTGCTGAATAATAGATACAGTTACGACATTTTCAGGAGTAACTACAATTTGCCTGTGACCCAAACTCCCTGTTAGATCATTGGCTATGCTGCTTGTCCGTTGGACTTTTAACGAAGAGAGACTTCAAGAGTTGTGAATGGTTTTCATATAGAGTCCTTTAGGGAAAACTGTGCCAAAACTGTGTTGGTTGTTATTTTAATCTTTTTTCCCCTTCATCAGTGTATCATACGTTGCAGTTTACAGTGTATCGTACGTTGCAGTTTACAAGCAGCATTTTAGTAGTGCCTAATAAATAAATAACTAAAAGTGGTAGATTTCATGCTACATGATGACCATTAGATCTTTTAAAGTTGTTATCACAACAAAGAGAAAAATAGGATTTTTCCCTTCTACAAAAAGAATAAAACAATGAATAGAAGCAATTAAGTTAGCTGCATGCATGATTTGGTGTTCGAAAAAATTTGGAGCATTTAAATAGTGCAAATTTAGATTTGTGGGTAGGAGTTTGGAAATCAAACTTTGGATGAAATTTACATTGAATTAAAAATAGTATCAGAATTAAAAAAAAGGGGGGCAGTTTTGAAGCAATGATCTAGAATAAGTAAAAAATATCATGTGTGATATTTGGCATGATTGAGATTGTCTTTAATGAATTCTTTATTGTTGATAAAACAATGACCAATACTATTTTTAAATGTGAAACAAATTGGAGCAGCATAAAAGTGTTTAACACGTTGACTGCCAAGGCACTTTTTGAATTCCGGTCCGAGAAGCCAAACTGATTTAATCATATCATATTATATTATTAAAAATACTAATTATGATTTGTAACAATCATTAAAAAGTTTACAGGATTTTTTTATAGAAAAAAGTGTCCTACGAATTATCTCATAGTTGGCTTTTTTTAGACAAAGCTCTTTGCAGAAGCCCACTACGAGTTGATTCTTACAGACATGCCTTGACTTGTCGCGTCAATACAGCTAAAACAAGTGCTAAGCGAGTAAGTAACTCTTAGCTGCGCAAAAGTGGCAATGGGCAGTGAACATGTTAAAAAAAGTTTTAGCAATACTTCACTGCTATACACGCAAATGAACGTTGATTACCACTTGATAGAGAAAGAGATGTATTAAGAAAAGAATAGCCCTAGTGTGCTTTGCCATAATTAAATACACCACACCACACTTTCTAGTCATAAATTATACTGAAGCATTGGATTATAAATAATTTTAGAAATCCAGTTTTCAGTATAAGATTTGCTGTGTTTTCTTAGTTTTATTTTTAAACTATTAAAAAAACTGTGCACATTGGTTTACTTATGCATTCATTATTTTGTAGCATTATGTATTTTTATGTCATATATTTTTTAATGTGTGTTGATTTTTAAATGTCATATTTTTGTCTTTAGTTCTGATGCTTTAGAAAAGAACCTTGATCTAGAATTTGAAAGAAATAAAGAAAGATTTGCCTTCCTAAAGGTAAAATTTATTATTTAGAATATGTGAGGTATAAGAATTTTGCATGTACAATGAAACCTTTCATGATGATGACCTTTTTAAAGTGACTAATATTGTTAAGAACATGATTGTGTTATGCATGAATTTATACACATTGATCGTGAATGTCTGTGCTAGTCATATTACCGAAGAAAACCATCTGTGCAGAAGACGGATTGGTGGAAACCATGGATGATGAAGAGCTTAGTTTAATAGTAGTTAAATGAAACTTATATTTCCTTGGTGAAGCAAAATGTAAAAATTTGTGTGTGAGGCTGCCATAAGTTTGTTCTTGATTTTATATTTTCTTACTTTCCCAAAGATTAAAATGTAAATTTGGGATTTAAAAGTGTACAATTTCTTATTTTAGTATTGTTCCTAAATCCATAATTTGTTATAAATTCAAGAAAAAATTAAGGAAGGCTATTTTACATATCATTTGCAGTAATTTAATTTGATTTTGAAGAAATTTTTAGCAGATTTTTTAGTTACATTATTAAATTAGCTTGCATCCTAAATGGAATATAGTGAAATTTACCATTCTAATATTTAGAAAGTATGTATCATCAAGTACATCATTACTTAAATTTCAAGAATTATAGGAATAATGGTATTATTATACTTC
Organism: Stegodyphus dumicola; assembly: GCF_044657685.1. Lineage (NCBI taxonomy): Eukaryota > Metazoa > Arthropoda > Arachnida > Araneae > Eresidae > Stegodyphus > Stegodyphus dumicola. Next base: position 47,139,071 of record NC_140779.1, read on the forward strand.
ATGATAATCTACAATGTGGACTGCAGGTTAAAATATACTAGTAAAATAGCATATGATTTGTTGATTCTATGGATTTAGAGTAAATTTCTTTGCAGTTGAATAATTTCATGCATTATAATGTATGTATTCTTTGCTTACATTATGGTAGATACATAGAGAATATAAATTAAATGGAATAGTCTGGAATGAATATGTTACGAGGAAAATGTAATCTGATATGAATTATTTCCCAACAAAATTCTTCCTATTTCACATTTCTATTGTTTATCTTGTGATTTTTGGCCTGCTTCATCAGTGTATTTCCAAAATTTTGCTTATGCCTGTATCTTATTATGCAAAATTTATCAATATTATTACGTTTCTGGAAGATAAATTATATTTATTTAGGTATTAAGGAAAATAAAGTTTTGAATAAGAGGTGTTTACAGAAGCGTAATAGCAATAATATGTGGAATGTATAAGATATCTAATTTAAAAAAGTAGATTTTATATGAATAATCACTTGAATAAAAAGGAAATAATAAATAATGTGTAAGTTAGAAAATATTTCATATTAATATTGCTTATTTTACTCGTACATGAAGACGAGTTTAGTTTCTTTATTGAAAAAAATTGCATGTGTAACATGTGTTTCCAATTATGTTCCCTCATCTTTGATAGCATAAAATATTCTTTATGTAAAACATGATATCATTTGTTTCAGGTATTTAATTTTTTGAATCTATGAATGTGACCATCAAATGGCCAAAGTCATGAAACAATAGTAATTCAACATAAGTTTAGTGTCTAGTGGTTGGATAAGTAGGTTGTATGGGGATTTTTATGACTATTGCCATGTGTATTTAGATTTTAGGTTAGCATATATAAAACAATTCTGAGAAAGCCTTTCAATCACTTCTTTTAAGGAAGATAAGGTTTAAATAATTGGTATAACTAATTATCCAAATCAAACTGTATATATCATTGTAATTCATAAGTATTGCAAATGATGTTTATAATAGTACACAATTACCTGTAGCCCGTTTCCTTTCATTACTATGTCAGAGCTGCCAACTCTCCCGATTGAGGCGGGAGACTCCCGATTTTCGACCGCTCACCCGCCAACCCGATTTACAACATATTTCTCCCGACTTTTTCTTATTCTTAAAATTTCTCACGATTTTTATGCAACTTGGCTTAATACTTTGTAATATGAACAACAAAAAGAAAAAAGTGCTTTTGGATGTCTGAAAGCAATTGAATTTTCTCTAGATTATATCTAAAACAAAACCTTGCGAATGAGATAACTTCTGCTTTGTGAGTGAGAGCATTATACGTATCCAGAAACGTCGTTCTCTAGTTCTCTAATGGGTATCAAGCTCCACTGCGTGTCAGCTGGCATATATTAGCCAATGAGGACAAAGCAAGGTATTATTTGGATGTTCTTTGGTTATTTCATTCATTTTGTCCTGAGTTGTGTGAGTACACGTGCCTTCGGGAAATAGTTTTAGAAATTATCATCTTTTGTTATGTCTGCAAGAAAGGTGAAATACTCGTGTACGTTTCAAAAATCGTACACAGTTGACTTTCCTACCATAATTTCCTCAAGGAAATGTAATAAATTTGCGATGTGTACTGCCTGTCGTTGCGATTTTTTGATTTCGCATGGTGGAAGGGCGGATGTTCTCATACATGTGCGTACACAAAAGCACAAGGATAACATGAGTTGTTTTTAAAAAATGAAACATTAAATTTTTCTTTGGAAACAGAGGACCAACAAGTTATTAATGTAGAATGTCTGTTCTCTGCCTTTTTACTGGAGCACAACCTGCCACTGAATGCACCAGATCACGCTGCAGCTTTATTTAGAAAAATGTTTCCCGATAGTGAAATCGCTAAGAAATACTCAAGTGCAAGAACCAAAACAGGTGCAATTGTTAAAGAAATGGGTTTGAAAAATAAATCCTCAGTTATTGATTGCATTAAAACAGCTCCGTTCTGCCTCTCTATGGATGGAAGCAATAATACCGATTCAAAACTGTATCCAGTTGTTTCTTTTTTTTTAATCCAGAGTCTTCAGAAATTGAGAGCAGTTTACTTTCTGTTCCCACTTTAGAAGGACATTTGACAGCCTTTAATATAGCACAGCTAATTATTAAAACTTTAAAAGAAAATGCAGGCCCTCTGGATAATTGCTTAGCACTTGGTGCCGATAATGCACCAGTATTGGTAGGCTTGGGAAGACTGGTGTTGCAGGCATCTTAAGAAAGGAAAATTCAGATTTGCAGATTATGAGGTGCACCTGTCACCTCTTAAATTTAGCAGCTGAAAAAGAAGCAGCTTCTTTACCAATAAATGTGGATGAACACATTGTTGATATTTATTATCTTAAAAGGAGTTTTAAAAGGAAGGAAAAATTGAAACAGTTCCAACAGCTGCATAACAGCAGTTTACAATTAGAAAACTTGAATGAAGTTATAAAATCAGCTAGGATTGACACCCAGTGGAGTTTAATTGGAAAACTGAAAGGTGCTGATGGAATTTTAAAATATAGTGAACTGTCCAGAATTGTGTTGGCCATATTGACAGTTCCCCATAGTAATGCAGAGTGTGAGAGGATTCTCAGTGTTGTTGCGAAAACAAGGACTAAATTTAGATCTAATATTAGTGATGACACATTAGAAAAACTTTTATTAGTGAAAGCAGGCCTATGTGGCAATTGCTGTGAACAAAATTATGAAGTTTCTTTCTTAAAGAAAGCAAAATCTGCCACTGTTTATAACATTTGTACAAAACTAATTAAAGTTTCTTTTTTTTTTTTTTCTTAAATGATGCAAATAATAAAAATGTTTTTTATGTGTAAGATATTTTTGTGTTACTTGCATTTAAGAATTAGTTACTATTTAAAGTTAATTCATTATTAAAAACTATATTTTTATCATTTAAAAGTCTTTTTAACATTGTGAAAAATCTCCTGATTTCTTAAAAAAAATCTCCTGATTTTTGAGTGTCATAGGTTGGCAAGTATGCTATGTGTTTTTCTACAGTATAGAAATACTATGCTGTAGAAAAGTACATCATACAGTATAGAAATACTATAACTGTATGATGTATCAAAGCTTGATAAATGTAAACTTTGTTAAATCATTGTAGCATTATATTCATTTATTATTCGTAAACTAGTTGTCTTACCATATGTATTATTGTTGTTCATGTGCTGTTTGCTGTAACTGTGAATATTTGTTTCTTTTAGTGGGGATCTAAAGCTTTCAAAAATATGACAATAGTTCCACCAGGCTCCGGTATATGCCATCAGGTCAACCTTGAATATCTTGCACGTGTTGTGTTCAATAACAATGGACTTCTTTATCCTGATAGTTTAGTGGGAGCTGATTCTCATACAACCATGATCAATGGTTTAGGCATAGTTGGATGGGGTAAGGAATTTTGTTTTATGGCCATATAAGATTATAAAATATGTGGGTTTTATTCTCTTTTTTCAAAGGAATATCAAAAAACCTTCGTACTCTAAGCATTTATTTAAGAGTATATCTTTTAAAAGAAAAAATAATTGGAACCAACAACTATGAAATTTTGCATATTATGAAAGGTACTCTGTTGATTTTACATTACTATTTGAGTATAGTAAAAGTGAGTTGACTGCCATTTTAACTGCCTCAAATGATACTCAAGTGTGAATGCTGTGCTAAAGTGACTGAAAAAGCACTGATGAGCTAAATATGGAGTCAGTTTATGGCCTAGTGCCATACTACTGCACAAAGTTAAGTACTGCCAGTTTGGTTCCAGATCAAATTTTAACACTGGTTATCTATAAAAACCAAATTTTAACACATGGGTAGATCAGACTAGGAAAAGAAAAATGTTGTCTCTATCTTCAGATTTATGTCAGAATGAGGATTAAAAAAACTTTTCAGCCTTCAGCCATATACATTTTTTAAGTGTTAATTTAACAATACTATAGTACAAAACACTACTCTTTATTTTAAAACTGTAGAAAAAACTTATATATATATATATTATGAAAATATTTTTGTTCATTGCGATTAATTTAATATTAAATGAGTGCTTCTTTAGTGAAGACTCCAACTATTCTGAAGTTGCGAGTGGTTTGAAGTTAGAAGATCACTTGAAATTTTGATTACTTAGTAGAAGGTGCAGGGAAGTTTTGAATCACAAAATCAGGTGATAGTCCAAACATAGCTTTATTTCTTGTTAATTACTGTCATGGCACATCACATTGGGGATAATCCCCACACTGCAATTTTGATCATGATGCACTATATTTTTAATAGAATCAGTGAAGCAAGAAACATCCCTTAGGTAGCAAGTGTAGGCAGAGCACATAGTTAGATTATCACAGTACTTATAGTAAGATTTTTCATTAAGCTGATTGCTTAAGAACTGTATGGAGTGCAAAAGGGTAAGATGAGCAGTTTTGAAAAAATTATAACCACTTTTATGGTAGAGGGGGGGAGGGCCGAAACCAAAAGGGGGGATTAAGGGGCTATTGCTAATTTAAAGTACAATTCAGAATTGCATATGTTTTATCTTGAATATATAAATAGAGAGAGGGGGAAGAGTAGTGATAAAGCATGTTTAATTTATTGATTAAACCTGATTTTTTAAATCTGATAATTTAAAAAAAAAAAAAAAAAAAAAAAAAATCTTGTATTTCTTCACTGAAATTTATTTATTTTGATTTTAGATTCAGGAACTTGTACTGGATTGGTATAATTATTATAAGAACTATAAAAGATAATATAGTAAAAAATAATAAAACTTAATTTAGAGCTCCATATTGAGCGTACTTGATAAACAAATATTTTTGTTATTTGGCATGTTCTTCTAAACAAGTTTCATCATATAAAAATATGCAGTATTTAATTGAAATTCAACTGGTTGAATGTTTATTAATTGAAAAAAATTGTTAAGCAGGTGGGGCTTTCATGATCTTCTCATTGTATAATATTAATGCAAACTTGTTTCTATTGGAAAGTTGTCTGTATGAAGGTTTCCCTTCCATGACGTATGTATATTTTGAAGGTTTTAATCATTAAAATATTTGAAAAAAATTGTAAAAGTTGATCAGATATTTTAAAAATCTTTAAATACTTTATATTTAAAGAAACTTTAAATTCAAAGAAAAACTTGTTGTATCTAAAGTGTTTGTTTTTGGTTTGCAGATTTTGCCACTTGGAGGTAAGTATTTGTAGTAGTTTCACACGCATGTAATGCAATGAAACAAATGCTTTACTGTGTTCGGGATAATTAAGTCTTTCTTCATTAAATAAGTGTTGGTTTACATAAATTTAAGGTATTCATATGAATGACATCTAATGATAAAATAAGATATCAAATATTTTGGCCCTATTTGTTATTACTATTTTTAACATCTTGTTTTAAATGCAAGATTTTATATTTTGTGGTTTTGAAATTTCTTGGAATTTAACTCCTAAACTTTGTCATTTGTAATCACTTAGATTTTTTTAGGTCTTATATTTTTGAGGCATATAAAGATTTAATTGCATTTTTTTAAATGTTCCTTATTTATGTATTTAAAAAATGTTTTAGGTTAGTAGCTGTTTGAAGTGTTAGACTGTTATATAAAATTTTTAGGTTGAATTTTTTAAATTTATTTGTAATTCATTGCAGCTGTTAAAATAAAAATTTGTGCCTGATTGTAATTAGTACTATGTAAACCATTCTACTAAAATTATTTATGACAAAGATTTCTAAAATTATTCTGTAGGAATCTTGATTTTTCCATTTGGAAATATTTACTGTTTGCAATTATCTGTTTATAGTGATTAAAATTTTATGGAATCATTCCAGAATTTTATGGTTTGATAATTAAGATAGCTAAAATATGAAACTTTTTAAAAAAATAATTGAGGCAGAAATTTACATAATTAAATTTCAGTGATGATTGCTTTGAAATGTTCACTCTAGAATATATTAGATATGATTATTATGTTCCAGACTTTTATGAAATCATTTCAATAGTATAATGTCAAAGGAGTGTTTTCAAAATTACATGTGTTTACTTTTAGGTGTTGGTGGTATAGAAGCAGAGGCTGTAATGCTAGGGCAAGCTATTAGTATGGTTCTACCTCAAGTGGTTGGATATAAGCTAGTGGGCAAAGTAAATCCTATGGTGACATCAACTGATGTTGTTCTTACTATCACTAAGGTAATTATAAATAAGAATTTAAGTCAGTTATTCACTCACGAGTGCATATTGTTGCAATATAGGTAGTGGTGAAAAATGTCTCATGAGTATTCTTTAAAGATTTTCATTATTTGTTTTATGTTAGTTAACTGCTCTTATTTGTGTTACATATAATGAAAATATGATGAACTATGCTATTCAATTATTTTAAATAAGCTTTCTTAAAAAGGGAGCAGGATTTTTCCATTGGTTGAGTTGCTTATAGTCTGCAGTATCAATCTGATTAAATTTTTTAAATAATTTAAGTATTTCTTTTCTATAAACATTTTGTTATTGACTTTGATAATTATTGAGTTGCGTGTAATTTTTTAGAATATTTGTGTGACGTTAAATAATGAACTTAGCATGCTTGTCTAATTTTATTATGCATTTCTGTGCACAGTTCTTTCATTGTATCAGTATTCACTTGAAGTCCACAACTCTGCTGTAGCATTTTTCTGTAGAGAAATAAAGATATTCCATAAAGAAATCTCATTAAGACTATTATGTTGATGTATATGCTTTTTGTTAATCAGCTAAAATCTCAGAACTTTGTAATGTATAATTGTAATGTTTATTTTCCTGTGTAATGGTCGTAAGAAATAGTCATATAATTTCAATTGCATTTTTTTCTCTAAAGTTTAGTAGTAACTTTTTAAAAACCCATATTTAATGTATAACTTCTTTATGCATAAGAGGTTTCTTGTTGAAGATGACATAATTATTTGTAAAATTCTAAAGGAATTATTTATATACTGTTTTCAGCATCTCAGACAAGTTGGTGTTGTGGGGAAGTTTGTAGAATTTTTTGGTCCTGGAGTAGCAGAGTTATCAATTGCTGACAGAGCTACTATTTCAAATATGTGCCCTGAATATGGAGCTACTGTTGGCTTCTTTCCTGTTGATGACAAAAGTATACTTTATTTGAAACAGACAGGTAAGAATTAATAAGTTCATTTCACACATTTCCCTAACAAAATAAATTTTTTTATATCTAATGTAGATTTGAGGCTACACCTTTGTGTTAAAATGGCTGTTGTATTTAAAATGTGAATAATGATAAAATGTGTATTTTTGTGCCTGCTCATTTTTTTCTTTGTATGAAGATTTTCTTTATAGTAACATATGCATAAAGTTTAATTTAAATTATTTTATACAATATAGGTCGTGAAGAAAAGCATTTGAAATATGTGAAAAGTTACTTAGAAGCTGTACATATGTATAGAGATTATAATAAACCAGATCAGGATCCAGTATTTTCTGAAGTGGGTATATTATTCCAATCCATAACATAAAATTTTCTTTTTTTCCACCTCTTTTAATTGGGTTAGGTTAAGTGTGGCAGAAATCTCGTTTTTTTTTTTTTTTTTTTTTTTTTTTTTTTTTTTTTTTTTTTAATTTGGAAAAAAAGAAATTTGGTTTTCTTGATAACTATCATAAATGGAGTAGCAGGTTTGAATTTTTTCCAAGGCAGTTGGAAAAAAGGAAAGAATTGAGCAGTGAAGCTCTCATAGGGTTGCTGAAGGGGATAAATTAACAAAAATCTAACTTATTTGAAAATGTTTTATTTTCTAAAATAACATGCAAAATAATTTAACTTAAAAAAATCTGGCAAAAAGTGTTGTAGAACTCATACGTGCTTACATCATGTGAGTGATAATGTAGATAGTTTTTTAATAATTAATTCAATTTATTTCCTTCTCGTATTGGATAAATATATTACTTATTAAAACTCAGTTTCAAAATCCATTCAAGCTTATGGATTTAACATCCATTTCGTAGCAGATTTCATAGCAAATACAAACGCATGCACATGTATAATGCATGTGCATCTGATTATCCACATCCTACTGAACTTGTTACGAACTTGTAAGCTGACTTTGGAGAGCATTCATGAACGTATTGCTGATTAATTTGTCCATGAAGAATTTGCCAAATAAGTCCATGAAGGGCAACAGCCATTTCATAATGGTAGCATACTAAGAATTCCATACAGGAGCAATCTATCAGTAAAATAAAGAAAGCAAGAAACAGTGGTTATAAAACCCTTTTTCTAAAGAAATTTTTTCTCCCATTGTTCTCCCGTGTCTATAGAGCAATCTGTTTTTCCTTAAGAAGGTGTTGGAGAATTGTACAAACTTGGCACTTCTACATTTTCAAACTTGGCACTTCTACTTTTAGCACAGCACATCGGTCAAAAGAAACATACTCTGTGCGTGCTTGGGTTGCCACACAAGTATTTTTGAGTGGCATTGTAAAATGCCATGTCACTATTTTGGACACATGAAACTTTGCCTCATTACATTTTCATTACTTCTTGGCAGGTGTGGAACAATAGCTTTGTCATATGTATATTCAGCAATTATTAGCTGAATATACATATAACAAAGCTATTTAAATTAATTAGTGACATAGTAACATAACATATAAATAAAATACAAATATTACTATTAAATAAGCTCCCCCCCCCCAAAAAAAAGGTCAGTTTCTTCCAGTTGATTTTTCTCTCTCACATAGGAAACTTGCTGAACCTGCTGAAAATACATGATTTTTAATGCTTTATTTTATCTTAATGGACCTGAAGGATTCTGATATAAAATTTTACATATTTGCAGTACATAAAATCTCATATGGTAGAAATGAATATATGATATTCTTTTTCAAATTTCATTATGAAATGTAGTTAAGATTAAAGTTCAGTAGGATAAGAGCTAATTTTTTCTTCTTTATCTAGTCATCACCAAAATTTCAAAATATGTTATTGCAGCTGATAGCAAAAAAAAAAAAAAAAAAAAAAAAAAAAAAAAAAAAAAATTCTGTTGTTTTTTACTGCTTTTATGATATACCTGTAGATTCAATTTTATTAACCCGAAGGGCATTAGCCCAGAAGGGCTATTAATTTTGTTTTGGCATTTTGCGTTGGTTCACTGTAAATGTGGGTTCACTTTTCGAATTGTTTCCACCAAATATTAGAGCTTTGTGTTATATTTATAGGAATTAAATAATGAAGAATCTACATAAATGTATATATGTTTCTCACATTGCGATAAAACAACGGTACCTAGAGCCATCAAAATTTGAATAATGGCACAGAATATGGGCATCTGGAACCCCTAATTTGAAATTTGTTTTATTATCTATTTCATATTTTGTAATGCTTTTATGAATTTTTTATTAACAAACTTGACGATTTCAAAGCGAGCAATGGCAATACTGTATGGGAAAAAAAAAACATTTTTATCTCCAGTATGCGAGACTGTGTATCAGAAATTCTAAAGATATGCTCATTTTAAAATTATATTGCGGTATTCCTATTGAATTGAAATTCATTGTTTAAGTGCAAAGAACATGATATTTAATAAATAAAGGTGGCACACAAAATGCGTGGGGCGTAATGTAAAATCTGTTTTCTTTTTAATTTAATTTTCTTTTTTTGTTTTAATTTTGTTTTCTATGAATTGTAACCTTTCAAAGTATTATAAAAATGCAGTTGGTCTTCACTTCATCACTTTTGCTAAAGTCCTAACTTTTTTCTTACTGGTTCTCAAACTTTTCTTTTGCATTTTCTGCGATACTTTGAAAGGTTATAACATTAGTATTTAATATAATTGCAAATATAAATTAACAAAAAATCAGAACTACTTTTATATGCGCCTTCAGGTTGCCAAATTGTTGAGTGGAGTTTCAAACATTTTTGGCAAGAAACTACACACCGCCATATTACTATCTAAATTTTTTGTCTACATTTCGAATTTTAAGCCTAAAATGTCTCCAAAAACGGGGTTTCCGAACATGCAAAAACCATGTTTTGAAGACACAATTTAAGCTAAAAATCCGAAACAAAAACAAAAAATTTAGATAGCAAAAACGTAAAGTTTCTAGCCAAAAATATTTGACAAGAATCCATGTACACAGCGATATGTTTTAACTTCAAAAAACATGTACGAATTGCACTTTCTAGGCAGCGAAGGAATCTACATACTATGCACATCTCGCATCAATAAATTAACATAACAACAATAACTTTCAAAGAATACCATGTACACAGCATTCTCTTTAAACTTTAAAAAAATCTACGAAGTGCACAATCTAGGCATTGCACACAAATCAACCAAATAAACTAAACTAAATTACATAACAATTCAAAAAACAACAATAAAGTCAGAAATTCAGTAAAAAAACATTCTACAAAATAAAAACAGCAAAATAAAAGCACTTACCATAATGCATTCCTGAATAAAATTTCACCAGTTACACAACGTCTCTGAACAAAAGTACCATGATTTTGCTATATCACATGTCTTTCTGAGATTCAAAATTTTGAAAGTAACGATTAAAATCTTCCTCCAAAGTTCACTTACTACACACAAACCACAATCCAAATCTTAAACTCCGCTCACAGCCACATACGTTACCAGCAACCATTTGACTGCAAATACATGCAAGAACTATCAGTCATTCTTTGTCCGAGTTCTCATAGCAGCTCTGCATTTCGAACTCTGTTTTAAAAGTCTCACAGAAATTCCAAAAATACACTTCAATCCTCATAATCACACCTTTGAACAAAAGACTCATTATCAACTCAAACGTTGTACCTATTAATACTAAATTTATTTTCCGCACGATCTAAAATACGTGACTGAAATCTTGCCACCATGTCTATCATTGCAACTCGGGCCATTTCAAAACGCGCACGACACGAACCAACGAGCAATTAAACCACTCCAGCAAAAGATTTTTCAACGTCAACAGGGTTGCCATTCAACACGAGATTGAGCCAAAAACCAGTGCAGAACACATATCGCCACATTTGATGATATTAGGGCGCATATAAGAGTAGAGCCGAAAAATCCATGCAAACATAAAAATAAGGCTTCTTAAACTATGCAAAAAATTAAAATACTAAATTAATAGCATAATAACTAATATGTTGATAAAATATGGATAAAATAATATGAACATGAAATATAGGTAAATAAATTTCTTCTGGAAGTTTTTTATGGGGTTCTTCCTACAATTTTTTCCTGTTCTAAAGAAGCTTTCCAACACCATGAAGTAGCCACGTATAGTTGCAAAATAGTGAATTTTGTGATGCACTAAATTTTTTAAAGAAGAAAAATTTAAATGTAAAAACTGTGAAATAATTCATTTGTTAAAATGCACATCTATTACAAGGATTTAGTCACTGTTTTAGGGCCTATTTTCATCACGTTCTGCAATAGCATGAAGTGAAATTTAGCAGTGTGTGTTTATATAGTGCCAGGATTGCTTAAATAGATATTATTGATGTTATTGTCACTGATATTGATCATTACTGACTGATACTGACTGATTATTAATTTTAAGACAGGTACTGGATGTTAAATTAATCAGTAGAGTTGTTATAAGTAAAATGGCCAATGTGTTTTCATTTGAAAACTGAATAATTTTTTTCAGAGCTTTTTGAAACATTTTTTTAAGTAATCAGACTCTCAAGATATGTATTCAATCTATTAAAAGACAAGAATTTGCATATTTTTATAAGTGTAAGTATTTTGTAAGCAAGTAACACTTGTTACAAGTTGAAGCATTTCTTTGTTGATACAACGTGCTCTGATTGATCGCCTAGCTTTTAGTCATATTCTGTACTAGTATTTCAGAGTTTTTAGTTTAATTCATTTAATTGAGAAACATCTCCCCTTTAGTATGGTCATTAAAAAAAATATATGGTTTTTAACATTTGTTTTTAAATCATTTTGGTCTACTGCAAATATGATAGTTGTGTTCTCTCTGTATTTTGTAATTTGGCATATATTTTACCTTCATCAGCTCATCATTTTATCAGTGAATTTTTCCTATTACATCTGTGTATTTTATCATGTTTCCTCTGTGTCTTCTGAAAATATCATTTGTATAATTATTGTTTTAATATTTTGTTTCAATTTTGTGTGTCAAATATATTGTGGTGTGTTCTTACTATGCATTTAACACATGATGCCCTTTTCTTGTTAGTCATAAAAAATAACATTAGTACAACTAATAACTTTATTCATGCATTTAAGTAGGATGTACAAATATTCAGAACTAGGAAATACTACATAAGTAAATTTAATAATCTATTTAATTTGTATAGGAAATCAGATTGCTTTACTTTTTTGAAAAACAAAAAAGTAAGCTCTAGCTTTTGAAGATGATAGATACAGTGCTAATTTACAGAAAAATTTAATCAAAATTTTATTTCTTTTTGAAATAATAATAATAATAAAAAAAAAGATAACTGTAGACTATGTAAATAAATTTTTTTACTGTTCTGTTACACTCTGAAGTTAATTTTGTAAAATTAGAAAAGCTTGATATATTGGATCACTTTTTTAAGTTTTATGTTTTTGATGATAAATACAAAAAACAGTTCAAAAAACATAAGCAAATTTCTCTGAAGCACACAAGAATTATTTTTTCTGTGACTTTTTGTCATTTTTCTGGCCATTGGAAAATTCCTTTTTTAAAAACGTTGTTAGGTTGTTTTTCTTTTTTGTAAAGAAATTATTGAGGTGCTGTTTGACACTGTTCAAGGAAGTGAACTGTAGGACATTCAGATAATTTTGAACTTGAATATACTTTCAGTCTTAATATGACAAAAACACATTTATTAATTTAAGTTATCTCTTGAAAATTTTGCTGAATTGGTAAGTTTTAGAAATTTTTCACTGTTTACATTGAGTTGTATTTAAAGAGAGCAGCATTAAGTGTAGGAGGAAAAAATGGAATTTAAGCACAACCTTTTGGATTTAAAGGGTTTGTTAAATTTTCAGAACATTTACTATAAGATGATTGAATATTATGCGCTAGTATAGAATTTGATACTGCTTAATATCTCACTTATTCTAAAATTCTGCAGTATCAGGGAGAGAAATGTATTCTTTAAATAAGTATTTATTGTGAGGTATATGTATGTTTAATTTGAATTAAAAAATTGCAGAAATTTACCAACATATTTAATTATATGTAGTTTCTGTATTTTATATTTTAAATGTGTTTTCAATGTACGTTGATAAATTCTTCCAATAAACATCTTAAAATATCTATGATGGATAAAATGTACTTTTTAAGGTAAATATCATAAAAGCTTAAGTTTTAAAACATTGAGAATATCAAAGATAGAATACATCTGTTCTTTTTAGGTCACTTTGTTAAGCGACTTTCCATCTGGAGATAGCTATATGCTTTTTTAGCTATCACTATATCACTAATGTATTATACACTGAAGAAATAAAGGATTAGTTTTGGTGTTATTTAGTTTAAATTATGAATGAATATAATGCTTTATAATTATTTTTACTTTCAGGTTGTAGAATTAGATCTAGGCTCTGTTGTTTCTTCTGTAAGTGGGCCAAAACGGCCACATGATCGGGTACCTGTACAAGAAATGAAGAAAGACTTCCAGAGTTGTCTTGTAAATAAGGTACTTGATAAGCCTTCAGTAGTCATAGTATGTCTCTGAAATACCAGTTCATTTGTGATACATTTAGGTATTAAAATTCACCATGAAATTACAGCGCGAATTTAAAATGAACTTTGTGTTGGTACACTGAAACTTTTTTAAAAAAAGAAATAACTCCATTATTATTAATATGATGGTGAAAAAGTGAAAGCTAGGAAGCAAACTCTCTCTCTCTCTATATATATATATAGAAACAAAAAAGTTTAGAAATTTCAATCTGAATTACATCTGGAAGATTATAAATTCTTGAAATAATTCAAAAGAAAGTGCCAAATAAAGGTACAAGATTTTATCCAATTTAAAAGAATAATTTTTAAGAAACATTTTTTATTTTATTTTATCATCAAGGTATTATTTGCTTCTATGTGACTGTAAAACAAATAATACTTTAAAAGAAAACAGTATGAAATAAGAATTCCCAAAATTAAAACAAGAAAACCATTAGGTAAATTAAAAGCAACAGGCTAAATAAATATTTAAAATATATTTTAAACCAGAGAAAGTGCAAAAATGCTAAAAAAGCATTGGAAATTAAAAGTAATTATTGAAGTTAAAAATTAAATGTATTTTAGAAGTTAGAATTGTGATGAAATGAAATTCATTTATTGTAGAAGAAAATTTGCTTAAAAGTAAAATGATTGAGAAGCTTTAAAAGTAGTTTATGCACATACACATACACCCCCCCCAAAAGTGAGAATTGAGAGGGGGCCATACAAAAGAATGGAAGGCATGTAGCATATTCCCAATTTTTGGTATATTGCCTTTATAACAATTCCTGTTTTAGGGTTAGAATTTTAACTCTACAATCTATTTACTTTTGATTTGAAATACCTTTTGATTTATTACACTTTTTTGCATTTTCATTGGTTTAAATTTTACTGAAAATATTTATTTACCCCATTGCTTTTAATTTACCTAGTGGTTTTTTCTGTTTCTAATTTTGAGAATTCTTATTTTGTACTGCTTATTTTTACAGTATTGTTTGTTTTGGGTCTATTTAACGTATTTTTAAAATGTTTTGTTTTGTACTTTATTGCATTCTTTTTCAGTTAAAAAAAAAGCCCTTAAGTTATTATTTTAATTTCATTTTTAATCTTTATTTGGTGTTTTCTTTTGACTTATTTTAAAAATTTATAATCATTGAGATACAGTGATCAGATTTTAAATATATGTGATCCTCCATTCAAACATTTGCAACTTGAAATCTGAATTTTAAGCTTCTTTTGAATTTATTTCATATTTTGGGCAAATTAAATGAGATTTTGATTAACTAACTCAACAATTTAAAAGCAATTTGTTGACTAGTCAGGAAAATATTCCTTTCAGATTTAATATGCCTTTAAAACTAAGTGATTTGAAAACAATAAATACAATATTTTTCATCTAATTATTAACTTGTAAAACTCATAATTCGGAATGATCTATAATCCAGACCTCAAAGCTACAAACTTTCTGCGCATGCGCATATCCGTTTACGCATGCGTGTTTAATGTATAACGGACGGTATAAGCTAAGCTAAAATTATCTAATTACCTATTTCAGTTAATGTTGCTGATTGCGTTGTTCCTTAATCTTCGAATTCGATCCGGCTTATTATTTTTTGCAGACTGTTGGAGCAATTTTATAAAAGTAAGCTTGAACTTTCGATTATGTCGAAAAGAATTTCCGATTCTGGAGCTGCCAAAGGATCTAGAAAGCGAAAGTAGGTTTTGACGTCCATCAAACAAAAAGTGTAATTGCTGCAAAAAAAAAAAAAAAAAAAAAAAAAAAAAATGGGTAAAGGCATATCCTTTTTTTCTAACCGTTTCGAAATCTGTTTATCAATTTCAAGCTGCTCTGTGGGGGTGGGGGGAAACGTCGCGGCGCTCAATGGACTGGAAGTTGATCTGTCAGCACTATCCTTATCTTCAGGGCAGATGTTTTTATTCTATTCGGCTTATAGTTCTTTACTAAATGTAGTATTTCATCTCGATGTACTCAGTCTTTGATATGGTTTAAATCAAATTCCTCATTAGTATAAATATCACGAATACACATCAAATAGTTTTCTGGTTGCAATTTTCTAATTTCGACTATGCATAATGTATGCTTTACGCATACGTACATTGAATGAAATGTTTAATAAAGTAAACAAATAAATATTAAGCTTTTTTTTTTTTTTTTTTTTTTTGTAAATTTTGATACCCTTTAGATCATAATTGCTCTTTATTTCATAAGTTATGGTTTCATTTTTGTAATTTTATAATTTCTGCATATCTTACCAGATTTAAATTGATGATATATAATCCGGAAAAACAGATAATCCAGAATCGCTGAAGTCCCGACGAGTCCAGATTAAAGACTTTTGACAGTATCTTACACTGAAGTGACAAAAGTCATGGCATAGCAATATGAAAATATATAGATGGCAGTAGTATCAAGTAGAAAATGTATAAATGTGAAGTGCTTTAGCAGAGCTTTCATTTGTGTTCAAGTTATTCATGTGAAGAGGCTTTGACGTGATTATGGCCATACGGCGAGAATTAACAGACTTTGAACGCGGAAGGGTCCACAGTGTCAAGAGTGTGCCGAGAGTATCTAATTTCAGGCATAACATCCCACCATGGACAGTGCAGTGGCCGACCACCTGCACTTAACGACCAAGACCAGCACCATCTGCATAGAGTTGTCAATGTTCACAGACAAGAAACACTGCATCAAATAACCGCAGAAATCAATGTGGGATGTACGAGGGACATGTCCGATAAGACAGTGCGGCGAAATTTGTCTTCCCTGGGCTATGCCAGCAGAAGACCAACTCGAGTGCCCTTACTGACAGCACGACATCGCCTGCAGAGACTCTCGTGGACTCGTGAGCATATCGGTTGGTCCCTAAACGAATGGAAAACCGTGGCTTGGTCAGATGAGTCACGATTTCAGTTGGTAAGAGCTGATGGTAGGGTTCGAGTGTGGCGCAGACCCCACAAAGCCATGGACCCAAGTTGTCAACAAGGCACTGTGCAAGCTGGTGGTGGTTCCATAATGGTCTGGACTGTTTTTACATAGTGTGGACTCGGTCCTCTGGTGCAACTGAACCGATCATTGACTGGAAATGGATACCTTCAGCTACTTGGAGATCACTTACAGCCATTCATGGACTTCATATACTCAAACAAATGGGATTTTTATGGATGACAATGCGCCATGTCACCGGGCCACAATTGTTCGCGATTGGTTAGAAATACATTCTGGACAAATCCAGCAAATGATCTGGCCACCTAGATTGCCCGACATGAATCCCATCGAACATTTATGGGACATCATCGAGGTGTCAATTCGTGCCCAAAACCCTGCACCGTCAACACTTTCACAATTATGGACGTCTATAGAGGCAGCATGGCTCAATATTCCTGCAGGGGACTTCCAATGACTTGTTGAGTCCATGCCACGTCGAGTTGCTGCACTTCGCCGGGCAAAAGGAGGACGGACAAAATATTAGGAGGTATCCCATGACTTTTGTCACTTCAGTGTATGTTTCATCAGTTGACAAAATCATATTCTCATACTTCTGCTTATTAATAATGGGCATGATTTTGTATCTAATTGAAAACAATAATACTTGAGCTGTTATTAACTCAAATTCTAATTGCACTTCAAATAAGTGTAATATTTTTAACTATGTTTTACATTTGGTATAAAATTGTATTGTAGGTAGGATTCAAAGGCTTTGGTTTAGATCCAGAAAAATTATCTACCACTGTGCCACTCATTTACAATGAGAAGGAATATCTTCTTCGTCATGGTTCTGTGGTCATTGCTGCCATTACTAGCTGTACAAATACAAGTAATCCATCTGTAATGTTAGGAGCAGGTAACAACAGTTAATTGATTTTTTGGGGTTTTATGTTTCAGTCTTTTTTAATGAAAAATTATTAAAAAGAACTCATAGCTATAATAATTGTTCATGCTTTTCAGTAGTTTTAACAACTGCTTTTACCCTTTCAACTTATCATGAAAATATTATGATCTGAAAAAAGGATTTACCATAATTTTTTTTAAGTAATAAATTAGAAAAAATGTAAAGGAAATGTTTTTTAGTTCATTTTAATGTCAAAGTTTAAAATTTTAAAACATAACTGTTACTTTGTAAAATTTTCTAATTTATGAAATGTATATTTTAACTAATGTAAAATGTATTGGTTTGCAATTATTGCCAACTTTAATGAATGTAATCCCTACTCTAATAATAGCTACACAGAATTCTAGAGATCTTGCATAGCTGCAATTTGTCTGAAATATGTTACCTCCTCCCATTTCTCCCTTGGAGTGGGTGGGAGCTTGAAAGTTTAGTTCTAATAGTAATAAAGACATTCAAAATAGGTAAATTTCTGAAGAAAGAATGTATGTAAATTCACATTTTATCTGTTTTCATTCATAAATGGTTGCAAAAGTTTAATTAGAACATGTTATTATCATTTAAAAAATTTAATGTCTCTGGTATAAGTTAAATATATGATCAATTTTGTTTGTATCAAAGTGATATTCACAGGATTATTATTTTATGCTCAAGTTATCTCACTTAAATTGGATAATTTGAATTATTTCAATCATTTTTAGTCTTTTGTTATTTAATTACATATAATCAATTCATCAAGTTTTATTAATCTATTTATCCATGCCACTTAATTAATCATTGTTCTTCTGATTTCAAGGCATTTTGGCTAAAAAGGCTGTAGAAAAGGGTCTGAGTGTTTTACCGTATATTAAAACAAGCATGTCCCCTGGAAGTGGTGTAGTTACTTATTATTTACAAGAAAGTGGAGTTATTAAATACTTAGAAAAATTAGGGTAAGTGTATGTATTACTTGAAATATTTTAAGGTTCATTTTCTCCCCTGTGCTATATGGCTTCAGAAATGTGTAAATATTTACATCTCGCATAAGTTTTATAAATATCTTTGAAATACATGTTTTGTTTCAGTTGCACTCTGTAGGTAAAAGGAAATTTAAATGAATTGGAAGATTTCATTTTTAGAGCTTAATAGTATACTTGGATACTTTTTGAAGGTTGCTAGATTCTCACAGTATTGAGAGGGCTTAGTCTGGATGTATTTTTTCCCCTAAATTAGCCTTTTTACTAGATCTAGATTCATGCTATGACCTCAGTTATGTAAGAATTTCAAACGAGGCCTTGTTAGTGTAACTTAACTGAATTCATTTGATCAAGATATGCAACAAAATCCTGGCTTAAGTCAATAAAGATTTCAAACAAGTCAATTTTTCAAGTTTTGATAACATGAGATTTGAATCATTTGCATTTTTAAATATATTCAAAGAGCCTTAAGCTGAAATCCCTTGGAAAATTTTCCATCTGAAAACTTTCCCTGAAAACTTTCCAAGAGCTTTGATAGTTTTGTTGTGATATTTGGAATAATAGTAACTTAAATTAATAGCAAAATTGTAATGTTTACGAGTTCAAAATTTCATATATTTTCACAAATTTACAGAAATATTTTTTGTGAAGTATTAAATTATTTTAACCTTGTAACAATTTTTCTTTTAGTAATTAAACCTTTAACCTTTAAGTCAAGTTCATGTAAAATTTTTTTGAATTTTTATGAGCTACTTTTAACAATTTGGTTTAATATTTCATGGTCTCAGCTTGGAGCATGGTATTTATTCCTATAAATGTGCAGGTTATTTCAACCTTAATTAACGAATATTTTTGTAATTAAATTTTTATTTAAAAAAATGCAGAAGGTCAGCATATAAAAATTCATAGAACATATATTTTCTTTGTTAGTGTGTTAATTTATGTAAAAATTATATTCTTTTGATTCAACCATAAATGTTATTTCTTCTTTCCAAATTTAACGTATCAAATAAATAAATGATGCTGAGGTAATTCTCTGTTCCATATCAGTCATTTATCAGTAATAAAAATTAGCAAGAATAATAAATACGAATACTGTTGCAGAACATAGTAAATTCAATCTAACAAATTTAGGGTAAAAAGGCCTAGCAAATAGCACTGTTGCCATAGCAGTCGGGAATGATTGTCTTAATGGTGGGGCCATAAGCTAAATAAATAATAAAAATATTTTTATGCATAACAATGCCTTATACTTATTTTCAGATGCAATGGCATCAATTTAGTTGGTTGTCAGACTACTACTCTTTTTCCTATTTAATAACAATACTTTCAGCTGGCTAGTTTTTATTCTATGAGGTTCATTTAACTGCAGAATGAGGCAAAAAGCTGGACGTTGACTTGCCAATATTTGAGTTGCTGTTACAGTTAATTCCTGTCTGTCAAGCGTCTCTTGAAATGAAGTGGAAAGGGCAATTGATGCATATGAAATAAGCTCCTTCCAACTCAGCACTACTTAGAATCGTTGTTATAGAGGCATAAACTAATTATTATTCTGTAGAATATAATTTTAGAAGCTTGAAGTGTACCTGCATAGACAAATTTAAGAGGTTTTAATGGCTAAGGAAGGTTGAAAAGCATTAGGCTGTTTTTTCCAAATAAAGTAATGGAAAAAAAAATCTAAGTAATAATGATACATAAATCTTATTGTGAATAAAGTGTAATTATTTTATCTTTTTATAGTTTTCTTATTGTTGGTTATGGCTGCATGACATGTATTGGAAATAGTGGGCCTCTTCCAGAGAGTGTTGTTCAAGCTATAGATATGGTATTTATTTAATCTAATTATTAATTTTTTTATGCTGTAGTACCTTAAGTTACTGAATATTTTTCTTCTTTATATACTGTTTCATTATGAAAGTGATTTGGGAAAATATGTTTTTCTCACATTCTAATTTGTTATTTTCCTTGTAGTTTTGCATAAAGTCCTGTGGAATGAAATTAAAGCAATATATTCCAGTGATGAAAATTTTTTTAACTGGGATTATATTTGACAGAATGTTTTGATAAAATCCCTTGTACATTGCAACTTGTGTACTAAAACCACCCTTTGAAATTTTGTAATTTATGCATTTTTGTAGTTATTATAAAACAATATGTAGATGTCTGTGATTGGTTTGACTTTGTTAGATTGAACAACAAATTGGCCTTTGAAACCCAAGCTGCAAACTTCCATGAAAAGAGCACTTAATCCAAATACACTGCTGGCCATTAAAATTGCAACAATAAGAAGGCATGATCTGACAAATGTCAAAATCACATGAAAGGAAGAAGTTGTTGGGATATGCAAATGATTAGTATTTCAGCACATTTAGACAACGGAGGAGGAAGAAGCGACATCTGGAGCACTGCATAAAAGAACAGTTGTGTAGTGGATTTCACATTCTTAAAGTGCTTTGTGAGGTTGGAGTTTGCTCAGAATATTGTTATGCCTCGAATAAGAAGAGGAAATGCTTACTAGCAAGTTTCGACATTCGGTAGAAGCAGAACTGTTGCTTATCGAAAGTGTAGATTATCGTTCCCTGATATTGCCACTGGTCGTCATCCAACCGCTCTCGTGCGAATATGGAATCAATGGATTGCTGAGGGTCATACTAAACATCATGCAGTATCTCATCGACCTCTCATTGGTAATGCCAGAAAGGACAGACATATTGTGACGTCAGCCCTGCAAAACCATATGACCACGTCACAGACCACTAGTCAGGAAATGGGCATGCTTGCAGCACAGAATCAGCTCAAAAGGTGCGTGGACTATCATTAGTAGGGTGACCATTACTTCGGCTTCCCTTGACAGTGCAGCATAGAGAAAGATGGTGCCAAATGACAAAGCTGGGTACAGGAGTGGCACAATGTTGGCTTTTCAAACAAGTCCTGGTTCTACGTTCTGATGGCCATATACATGTCTGGAGTGTCCGAGGAGATCGCACATGCATTTGATATTGGCATAGGGACCCTGCACCTGATGTGATGGTTTGGGCAGCCATTGGCTACACAACACGCACATCTCTAGTTTGGATCAACATTGATTTGAACGCAGATGGGTACATTTCTGGTATCTTACGTCCAATGGTTCTGCCCTATCTTCGAAGCCACCAAACACCATATTCCAACAAGATAATGCAAGACCACATATTGCATGTCATGTTCTGACCTTCCTCGATATACAGAGTATTCGATTGCTGTCCTGGCCTGCACAGTCTCCAGATCTGTCACCCATTGAAAACATCTGGTCACGAAAGACTGGCCCGCAACCCCTCTACAGCTAACACAGTTGTTGAAGTATGGCATAGACTTGAAGCAGCATGGAATGAGTTGCCCATTTCTGTCATTCAAGCCCAGTTAACTCCATGCCTAGCCATTTTAGCTGCCAGGGCTGTCAGCTGTTCCACACCCTTGTAAATCTCCAAAACGTGTACAAATTTAATCATTTTGTCTTCAATGCCATACTGTTTACATGCAATAAATATCTTTTTTGTATTTGCTTTTCTTCATGGTGTTGCAATTGTAATGGCCAGTAGTGTACAAAAGTTAGTTCCTACTAGTAGTATTTTTGTGGAAACTTCAGTTATTGCTTAAGCACTTTAGCAAGTAAAGGCAGCAGTTTAGTTACACATGAACGACTTTTGAAAAATTTACATAAATAATGTTTCATATTTTCATCACTGTACATCTCAGTCATTTGCTTTTGTCCTTCTTTCAATCAGATTCATATTATAATATTGAGTTCTTGTCTAAAGTCCTTAATATAAATTTTAATTATTAACCTCTTCAAGAATATGAGTACTTCAGAATCTGATACATAGATGTAATTTAATTAAGGGTAAAAACTTTATCTCCCAATTGGAAATGGGCAGGTGCTTGCATTTATTCATGGAACTTTACAAAAGGATGAAGTGATGAGCTCCTTTCTGTTGGAAAAATATTTCTTTCAGCTTAAAGCTTTTGGGTAATAATTTTCGTATAGTTATACATTAAAATATTTTTTTTTATCTTCAAGAAAGAATAAATGTTTTTGTTTGCAGAGCATTTAATTTTGGTGTTTGTGTATACTTTGCAAAAAATAAGTGTTCTGTGATTTATCTAAAAAGCTTTACTTTCTTCTGTACTTTTCTAATAACTTATTTATAGATTTTCAATAGCATTGGAAAAGCAACGTGATTAAGAGGATTTTAACTAATGAAATATTCTTTATTAAAAAGAAATAATATACTGGCATACAGGATGAGCGCAAAAGTAGTAGTTTTCTGTTTTTGTGATGGTTGCAGAAACTCATAAAGTTCTGATGGCATTAATTTCAATCACAAACATCTGATGTGCACATCACTTGTTATGCAGGAAACATGGATACAACAAACAACACCATCCATGAGTTGTGAAGCATATTAGATATGATGGATTTCAAGGTATTGTTGTGTTCTTGGAGCTCATCAGTATTACAGATAATGGATGTGCATACCCTTGGTCCTTCACAAACCCCATCAGAAAAGGTCTTAAATAATCATGTTCTTCAATCGACAATTTTCTCCAAGATGAAGCGCCCGCCAGTGGCCGAGCGGTAAAGTCGTTGAACACTGGTAGTTCCGTCCGAGGTTCGAATCTCGCGAACGGGCTGGCTGCATGGGTGTTTTCATGGTTTTCCCCATATGTAACGTGTATACGAGCCAGTTTCCCTTAGAAAGTGCTCCACGAAGGCATCCCTCCTGTTAGGCAGATAGCTCTAGTGTGCTTTGCCATAATATCAATAACCATATCTCTAAGATGAAAGGTTGCACAAATTGTCCTTTTTTATCACATATTTAGTCTGTTTGACTAAATGTGTTTTGCCACTTCAGAACAGATTTGTGTCCAAGCAGATCAATAGCAAAACTTTGTTTTGAGTGCACATTGCACACTGTCAGCATTGCTTGTTTTTTCAAATTAGAGTATGCTCAAGCATTGTTGCTGTGGGGTAAATGTCATTTTCAGTGTCATTGCCTTATAGCAGTGGAAATTATACCTATCAATTATGAAAACGATATGGAAAAAATTTGTGTTAACTTGGCCATGGATATCGTATTTAATTAACTTATTCACGTAACCTTTTATTTTATGACATCTTGAAACCATGGATTGCTGTGTTCATTTTGTATTTAAAATTTTTAACAAAAGATCTTTAATTGCTAATTTTCATTTTATGTTCTACTGTTCTTTGACAATTTATATAAAGTACAAGTTGTCATGATTATAAACTGATTATGTAGCAGTTTATATGAATATAAATGCATATAGTTAATATTTTGTGTATTTCAGTGTCACTATTCTAGCATAATCGAGGCATTTTGAAGTATTAGAAAATCAAGTAAAATTCTTCTTTTCTTGGAATTAACATATTTAACTGATTATAATTTTGTGAATTGGCCAAAAGTTCTAATTACATTCTGTTAGAATACTTATTACTTTCCAATGCCATTTGTTTCTTAATTTTACTTTCAACAACAACTTAGGAATAAATTTAAATAATTTATTCCTGCAGTAATTTTAAAGATTGGAATAAGTGTGATCAGACATAGCATGTTTTAGAATGATTTCAGTAACGGATTAAAAAGAATTAAAATATTTTAGAACAAAAATTTCTGGCAGCAGCATATAACTTAAAATGAGATGTATTATTTGCTACTTTTAAATTTAAAAGTCGAAAGTGTAAAATGTCACAAGTTAACAAACTCTGGATCAATGTTTTTTGCTGTTTCTGAAGAGAAATATTGTTACTTTACAGTTCACAACTATTGTGAAAGATATGTTGTTGAAATTTCTCAAAGCAAAATTAGTAATCTTTCTAAATGGAAAGAAAAAATCATCAGCTAGTTTTGCATGGAAAGAAGACTCTACTTGAATATGTAGGAAAGTTGAACTGTCTAATGTTTCTGAAATCAAGCCTCTGGTAGCGTCTGAAAATCCATTTGTACAGAAATCAGTTACAAAGCCTTCAAATATACCTATAGGTATAATAAAGATATCATAGATTTATGACTAATAAATCTAAAAAACAAAATGTTCACTTTTATTTTTGCTAATGCATGTGATTAAATGCAGAAAATATTGCTAAGCCCTCTGTGAATGTCATTGAGCCAGACAAAAATGGAAATGCATTGTGCTTTTAATAAAACAGGCTTATTTAAATGGGTGCAAAAAAAAAAAAATCTATTTGTTGTCGAAAACAAGAAGAAAAGGCTATACAAAATCTTGTTCTGTAAATGCAAAAACAGTTTCAGTAAGGGGATCATGACAGTTAGGTCCCAATCACATTATATTTCGGCTACGCGGGACTTGACGTCGAAAGGGACAATTCTAAGAACCCGCACAATTCCAGGAAACCCACGTAGTTAGGTTACCATTCTCACTTACTGCAAAGACTTGAACGCCAAACAGTAATCGATTATCGCTCAAATCGGGATCACATCATCCTTCAGAAGCAGAACTTTTGTCTGATTGGTTGTCTCTACCCGGTACCCGAGACATTTTCGGTCAGGTTTGAAAAAATCCCACGTAACCGCAACATTTCTTCCATAGCTAGATGGGACTTTGCTTCAATCGGTCCTCTTTTTTCTAGGAATCCTCCTGTTTAAACCAATTCTATCAGAATCTCGTTTCTCGGAAAAGTGCCGTCTAGCAGGAACTGTATCCATGTGTGATAACCTCTTTACAGGTTTTCATGTAGTGGAAATTAATAAAAAATGTGGGTAAGAATGTTAAAATCAACTCATCATACATACTTTCTGAAATACATTTTACTGCCAGCATATACAGAATTTCTGTTTCTTTATTTCATTGGTTTTTTCCGCTAAGGCAAAACTACCAGTCATGCTTCAAAAGCTAACACTGCATTTTATGAAAAGATTGATACAATGGAAATTGCGTGTATAAACTTTTCAGTGTACTCTTGTGAAGTTCTCCTTCATTTCACCTATGGACTGTTGTATCGTAGTTTTCTGAAAACAGCCCTTTTAAACGCAGACCTACTACTATTGATGAACTGAGAAAAGTAGTAAAAAAGGAGTGGGCAGAAATATGTACATGAAAATTCTATAAAGAGATTTTCTATCATGGAAAACTGTATGGGAAAAAAAAAAAAAAAAAAAAAAAGGCCACTAGACTGAACATTTAAATAAGTTCTTACACCTTAAACATTAATGAAATGGCCTTAAACTTATTCTGTATGTTAACACACTCTGTAATTCAGACTGTGACTTCTGTAAATACTAATCTAAAATCTAAACTAAATTAGCTAATTTTCTAGCAAAAAAATTGTATATTTTTAAGAAATATATTAAAGCTTAAGACTAATTTATTTTGATAATCACCATAAGAGAAATATTTATATTTATCTATTTACAAGTAACAGTAAAGAACTATTAAAATGTTTTATAAAATTTATCTTTGTATCAAATAATATAGAGAATTCTATAACAGTGAGAAAATTGTGAATGTGAAAAATATGAATTATGCAATTTCTTTTGTCATATGTCTTTTATCTTAATTGTCTTTTGTCATATGTTTTAATTTTAGGGTGAACTTGTCGCTTGTGGTGTTCTGTCTGGAAACAGAAATTTTGAAGGAAGAATTCATCCTCATACTAGAGCTAATTATCTTGCTTCTCCTCTTCTTGTTGTAGCATATGCTTTAGCAGGAAGGGTTGATATTGATTTTGAAAATGAGCCGATTGGTATGCATTTCATTACATTTGTATACTTTATTGACATTTAATAGATTTTAATTTCTGTTTTTAACTGGCAAATTATTTTGATATACGTATGTTTACTCAAGGATATTTATAAGTTTTAATTATTGAGTTCATAAATCGGAAAATATATATACATGTTTGTTTTTATAAAACTATTTTAAATACATAGAAATTACTATGCTTTAGTTCTTTAAATATTGTAAATGTAGTGTTATTATTCTTCCACTAACTATTCTAAATTGAACTTAAGAATGTGTGTTCTACTAATTTGTTACAAAAAAAATGGGATGCTGCAGATTTTCAGTAGCATGTTTTTCATTATGAAATTACTATCTTGATCATATGCATGGTAATTGTGTATGAAAGTATGATTGTCAAAATAGCATAGAAATTCTTTTTTCCTGTTTTTTTTAATAGAAATAAATTTTTACTACAAAATATGCATAGTTCCAGATTTATACTATTCTTGAAACTTTTTCTAAATTAGAAGTGAAATTTAATAGCATCTTTGTTCTTATCACTGTAGAAGCCAATTTAATTCAGTTTCACATTGAACCTTTATAATAACCCTTTTTAGAAGGTATTAATAGATGATATCTTAAATTGAAATAAAGCTCTAAATTATGGGTTCAATGCAGATCTAGATTAGATGTAAATACTTTTCTGTCAGAAAAGTCTATTTTTGTTGCTAAACTACTTTGTGTTTTTTACCTTTCTTGTTAGATACAAGTGTGCAGTATTGAAATCATTATAGCTTAGTTTATGTTAATCATGTTTTTTGCATAAGTATTGATAAAAGAAGGTTTATTTTAAAACTGATATTAATTTGCATTCCATCCTTTTTGATGAAAACTGATATGCATTCCATCATCTTCAATAAAAAAAAAAATGTCTGCCCATAATTATGTGTTTGATTATCATATAATTGAAGGACATTTTTCTCCTTTGGTTTCACTTAACCGATTTTCGTTTTATGTAATTTTCATGTAAATTGTATTTTGTATACTTTTTAGATCAATAAGCAATTTGTTTTTCTGGCATTGGATTAGTCTTCTGTAACCAGTTAACTGAAAATCTACCACATTCTCTTTTGCACTTTTTATCTCTTATAAAGTAAAATCTAATTGGATTGTTTATAATAAATGTAAATTTGACTTAATATTTTGCAGATTGACATGTTCTAGTACTATAATGACTATTATGTTGTATGAAAAAATTTAATTCTTTAATGAATATTTTAAACAAATTTTGGTGCTTTTGAAGTGATTCTACTGACAGAGGATGTTAAATGAGTATAAAGTGCATAATAAAATCTTATTTTTAAAGGTAAAGGACAGGATGGACAAAATGTATATCTGAGAGATATATGGCCTTCTAGGGAGGAAATTCAGGTAACTATATATAACTGGTATTTATGTTGAATTCACCATGGCATGAAAATGGTTTTATCTTATTATTCTGGAATTTATTTATTTTGTAGGAAGTTGAAGCTAAACATGTTCTTCCAGCTATGTTCAAAGAAGTGTATTCAAAAATAGAGGTATTTTTTTTTTTTTTTTTTTTATTTTTCTTTTGTCAACTTGTGTATATTTGACAATGCAAACAATTTTAGTTGTTTCCCCAAATAATGTATTTATCTACTTTATGCCTTTTTTAGCATGGAAATAAGCGTTGGAATTCATTACATGTGCCAGAGACTAATATATATCCTTGGGATCAGAAATCTATTTACATAAAACCTCCACCATTTTTTAAAGATATGGTAAGATATATACAGTTTTTCAGAATTTTAAAAGTTTAATTTGTATTTGGTATATGCCCTCAGGAGCTTACTCATTTTGAGTATGACAATCTAGAGGTATCCTAGCTCCTCAAGAGATCACCCTCTTCAAGGGTCACGATCCTGGAGCCTTAGTGTTCTTTCCTTTTCAGCTCTCCTTACCTGTTCCTTTTTCATGTTTTCCTTTTTGAAGGCTGGGGCCAAAAGAGAGGTGCTGTTATACTTCTTTGTTTCTAGTTCCTCATGAGGAGCAAACCACCTACACGTTTTCTGTGTATCGTGATCTATAAGGCTTAAAAGAAGGGTCCTGGTAGTTGAGGCATAAGATACTATGCCCAACATACTGCTTTGGCCTCTGCTTCAGATTGAAATGGGAGGCTTTTAACTGCCCTAATTAGTTTCACTTGACTGGTCAATTGTCCTTCATGTCAGGGGCTTGAAGCTAAGCTAATGAGGAGGTCCCAGCTTTCAGGAAAGTTGACTGTGAGGTTTCAGATTGTGTGTAGACCCAGCTCGACATGAAGTAGGTATCTGCATCCCCTTGTTGGATTATGTAGTGGGTTAGCCTGCTGAGTCTGAATGTTTTTCTTTATGGATACTTTAAATGACTCTTATACGTACAAAAATGCAATGAATGTAAATAAAGAGATTAAAACATGTGTAAATGTCAGTGCAGACGAAAGAAAATTACTGTCTCGTTTTGTTATTATCAGAAGTGCAACAGACAAAATTTAGAAAAGTTATCATTTTTTGTATAAAACTTTATACAGTCCAACCCAAGTGAACCTAAAACATCAAATGGCTTCACTCAGGTGACCTACTGATAGAAACTAATTTAGTCAATCTGCTATGCTTCCTGCTGTAAATAAACTAGGACAGGTGTAAGTATCTCTGCTCACAGAAGATTAAACTGCAGTCATGGAGTAATCTCTGAATTAGGTTTGCTCTACAATTCAGAGGGAAAATTCGTGATTGAGCTCATGACTAAAATGTCTGTGCTGCTAGGTAAGTCAAGATACATAAAGAGGGTCAGTTGTTCAATACCAGACATGTTATCCTGATCTTCCATGTGCTTGATTTGCTGAAAGTGTAAAAGACGGATATCTTCACTGCTGTGTGAGATTGTACATCTTCAATCAATTGTGTGATTTTCAATGTCAGTGCTTTTGCCACTCAAAAATTTCTTATCAGTGTGAGCTCACGTATGTGCACTGCTCCATGGAGGGCCACGACAGTGATAATTGCAAAGCTGTGCCACTATATGTCAATTAGAAGGGGGAGCACTTAGCATTTTCTCATTCATGTCCTAGTTGGAATGCTGAGAAAGAAGTGCAGGTCTTAAAAGGATTGAAAACATATGCAGAATCTAGGAGAATTATAGTTAGTTATACAGCCACATTTGAAAGTCTTGTATGCTGATGCTGCTGCAAAGTCTGTTAAATCAGTAGAAGTGTAAACAATATGATCATTTAATGCAGAAAAGGAACTAATAATTCAGAAGACACAAATAAAAGCAAACCAACAGAAACTACTGCAACTAATAATAGATTAGTAAATACTAATTCAGAAATCAAACAACAAAAATCAGCATTATATTTACAAAGTTTTCACAGGACTAGTTTCGATGGTTTTACCGAACCACCATCTTCAGCTGCAAAACCGCAAATGAACAAGATAGGAAATAATGTTTTTGTTGTTTGATTTCTGAATTAGTATTTATTCGGCGTGTTATTGTGTCTTAAGATTAGTAAATATTAACAATACAACCAAGGAAAACCAGTTATTATAACAAAAAAGACTAGTTGTTAGAATGTTAAACCCTGAAGTCAAAGAAAGTCACAGCTCTCTGGAAAATATTGGCTGAGTGTGTTGCTATGAAGTTTGAAGTTGAAGGGAGACTGGAACTTCCAGAGTGTTCCTTTCCGTGGCTGACAAAGAAGCAGTATGAGTGAAATAAACATTCATAATAGCCTCCCTTATTTTATGGAATTGTTGTGGTTCCCACGAGAGTCTTGAATATCAAGAGCATGATCAATGTCTGTTGATCAGTAGGCTTCACTTTGCAGGTAATGTTTGTCAGAGCCGATTGCAAAGCTGGGCTTAGGATTTCTATGAGAAAGGACAATATTGTTGATGCACATGTCTGTAGGGAAGTAGACCTTCTCATCTCCCATAACTATCTGTTGACTGTCCTTCTGTTAGCAACATCCCTTCAAGCCATTGCTATACAGGCTAATATAAAATATTAGTTTCTGTTTATTCCATATATCTGAAGTTAGCAATCAGAGAGACTTGAATGACTTGATGGAGCAGCTGCCAGTGCCTTTATTATTATTGAAGGCTTTAACAGATGTAGTTGACTTTGGGAAAGTAGTGATAAGAATCCTCTAGATAGACAAATTGAACAAATGATTGACAATCATTGTCTTTGTCTCATCAATAAAGGACAAGGTACCTGTTTCCACAGGCCTTATAAGGACCTTTCATGCTATTTATCTTACCATTTCTATTCTCTTCTGCACACCTAGTGGTGAAAATTATCCTTACAACAGTGATCATTTTCATATATTTGTATCTTTTCTAAGAGAAGGAATGAATCTTGTCTTTAAGACTCTCACATGTTATATTTGATAAAGCAGGCTGAGAACTTTTCGCCTTTCTTACGGATCTTGTAGAAGAATATATGAACAGTGTGCCTGTTGATGAATTAGCGAAAGTCATTACTGAGATATTATTGAAGCAGCTACAGCTTCTATATCGAGATCCGTGCCAAGCCTAATCGGCGCCGTCATGCAAATGTCTAGCGAGCGCCTTTATGCAGTGACAATATTAAAGGGACATTGCTATGGTTAACATTTAAAATGAAGCATTATTAACATAATAATATAAAAAAACCCCAAAAATTACATTTTATCTTTTAATTTGTCTTAATATGCAAACATTTTGTGCAAAATTGTGTCTAAATATGCAAACCCACACTCAAACAAACATATTTATTGGAGAATTATACATACATTTATGTTATAAAAAGCTGCCCAACTGGTAGAATGTTTAGCGTTGCTGATTGCAGTGCCGAAGGGCCTGGGTTCGAATCTCGGAGAAGGCATGGATGTTTGTAAATGTTTAGTGTCCATGTGGCATGGAGGCATTCTAAATATGCGAAGCGAAAGTCCTCTCGCAAGGTTGATGGTAGGGGAAGAGGGGTGGGATACGCTCAGACCCATTATCCTAGGATGCTCTCCATCAATATTGAGGACGATCTGAGTTAAATCACACTGGCAAAATATGCCTGCCAACGAAGGTGTATCTTGCACTCCTTGCCATGAGGAGACAAGTGAGCATTAATCAACAACTACATATTATAAAAACGTGACACTGCAGGTGAAGCGTAATAATATACTAAATGCATTAGCTACCAAATATACTTATTATGTTAAAATTAAAAACAAATTAATTTAGATATCTAAAAAGTTTGCACAGAATAAATTGTTATTCGCAGCATAGTTTACAACAAGGTTCAAACTGGTATTACAAAGGGACAAAAAATGGTGTGGGCCTGATATCTAGGGAGATAAATTTTTGCACACCGCTGTGTTGTTGACAATGATATAGCTTAGAATTTCAACTGGCAGTAATGTTGAAATTCCTCTAGAAATTTGCAAAAACTGCAGTTCATTCATAAAATCTATACTATTTATATTGCTTTGATTTTTATCAGTTAATGCTTTTACAGTTTTTGACATAAGTTGAGTTGATCTCATAAATATATGTAAACGAAAATACGTGATGCAGATGCGTATGTAAGGGTACAAGCCGGCGCCTTGGACATGATCGACAAATTGCTTAGTCCTTATTTTGTGTCTACTTTTGCAATGGTACTAATTTATGCAACATTTATCTTTTGTGATTGCCTGTTGTTGTTGTTTTTCTACATAAAAAAGGAAGGTGCAATTACATATTATGTTAAACTTAGGTTAAATTTTTAATTCAGAAAAGCAACGATTTGAGCTTAATTATTCGAAAACTGTTTACCTCTCATATTTGACCTATTGCCGTGTTCTTGGCCACGTAAATTACTAATATCTAAACTTATTTTCCCCTAAAGTCTTTACTAAGAATGTTGTTTTTCCTTCACCGGTGGTATCTGTTAAAACACAAAATACTAGAAACCGTTCTTCAATACTCACGTCTGTATTTTTTAAATTAAGATACCTCATACAAATTAATATCTGCTCTTGGTGGCTGACATCTGGGGTTACAATCAAGTAAAATAGAAATGACCTTACTTAAAATAATTTGCTTTATATTATCCCCTAATAAGTTAGTTGTTTTATTTTGAATTTTATCTTCAAGGTTAATGAAGCAGATTTTTTTTTAGTTTGAATTTTATTAATATATCTTTATATACGAGGGCTATCCAGAAAGTAGATTACGTTTTGGAATAAAAAAATAAACAAAGTATAGGAAACAAATTTTATTATATACAGATGAAAGCCACACTCAAATACTACTTTTCTACATAGTCACAATACAAATTAAGGCATTTATCGTAGCGATGTACGAGCTTGGAAATTCCTTCGTCGAAAAATTCGGCCGCCTGCGCCTTCAACCACTTCGTTACCTCTTCTTGCAGCTGTGCGTCGTCATCAAAACGCTGCATAGCCAGCCACTTCTTCATTGCTGGGAATAGGTGGAAGTCGCTCGGTGCCAGGTCGGGACTGTACGGCGGATGAGGAAACAACTCCCACTTAAAAGATTCAAGAACTTTACGAGTGACATTTGCCGTGTGGGGCCGGGCGTTGTCGTGAATCAACAAGATCTTAGAGCTCAACATTCCTCTGCGCTTGTTTTGAATTGCTCTTCTGAGTTTTTGGAGAGTTTGGCAATACCTTTGAGAGTTTATTGTAGTGCCTCTTTCCAGGAAGTCCACCAAAATTACACCTTTTCTGTCCCAAAAAACAGTCGCCATCATCTTCCTTGCCGACATTGTTTGCATGCATTTCTTGGGTTTTTGGGGAGAACTTGTGTGCCCCCACTGCATTGATTGCAATTTCGTTTCACAGTTCACATGTTTCACCCATGTTTCGTCACCAGTAACGATGCGATCGAGTAAAGAGTCACCATCCTTATGGTAAGCGTCCAAAAAGTTCAACGCTGCAGCCATTCGCTGATTTTTGTGGTCCTCTGTCAAGATTTTTGGAATCCATCTTGCACAAAACTTGTGGTAACCAAGCTTTTCGCTGATGATTTCGTGCAACAAACTTCGCGAAATTTGTGGAAAACTCAAAGAAAGTTCCGTTATTGTGAAATTTCGATTTTCACGGACTTTAGCATCGACTTTTTCGAGAAGTTCGGCGGTCACTATGCTGGGTCTCCCACTTCGATCTTCGTCATGAACATTGGTTCGGCCATTTTGAAATCTTATGACCCACTGACGCACTCCACCTTCAGTGATAATGTTGTCCCCATACACTTCACGAAGCTGCCGATAGATTTCTATCGGTTTACAGTTTTTTGCAGTCAGAAACATTATTACTGAGCGCACCTCGCAGCTCGCGGGATTTTCAATTAACGCAGACATTTCAAACCGTCACAGTATCTGAACGGAGCACAGCACGAACCTCTCACTAGCACGGCTAGATGCAGACTGAGCTGCGCAACGCTCTGACCCCAAGATGGCCGCGCTAGCCCCGCCCCTAGCGGACACAGACGGAAACGTAATCTACTTCCTGGATGGCCCTCGTATTAATAAAATTCAAACTAAAAAAAAAATCTGCCTCATTATATAATCATTCATGATAGGGTCAAATTTTGTGATTAATTCTATACAATTTGAAAAATTATTATTTCTTTTGAATAACTTGTTACTGGACCCATGCAAGGCAAAATTTTGTTTGGCTAAAAACTGAATGGCATATAGATAATTCTTTCAATAACATTGCACCAATGCTTAGTTTTTTTTTTTTTTTTTTTTTTTTTTTTTTTTTTTTAGTAAATTTTGAAATTCTGAATCAACAGGTTGATTCTTTCATAATCGTTCTAAGAAATTGGACCAAAAATGTAAATTCCAGAAATGCATTTTATTTTTTTCATGAAGTATAAAGTGCTCATTTAAGTGGTTCCAGTTGTTAAATTCAGAACTACTTAATTTTACATTGCTGAAACTGTTAAAAATTTTGCAACAAAAACAATAAACAGAAGATTTTTAGCAGAATTTAGCAACTAATCCCTTTTAACTCTTTCGTTTTTGATGATGTTGATGGACAACTAGTGCTAGTAGCATCAGCTTGGGTATTCCCTGGGTTTTGAGAAAAGAGAGTAATGTAAAATTTCTGGTTTATTAAGTCTTCCTCTCACTTTCTTTTTCTTCATTGCATTCTGATGCTCTGAGTTTTTCTGTTTTTGTTCCAACATGTGGGGAAAGATGAAAACAGAAAAAGCGGAAGTAAAAATAAAAGTAAAAAAATAACTATTATAAGAACTATTGAGTTAAACACTTCTTAAAAACACTCGGAAAGTTACTGTTTGAAATATTTTACCTTTTGAAAAACTAAGTATATCTTAAACCATTGCTTGGAAAATATATGAACTAGTAGATCAAAACCAAATAATTCAAAGAAGTAGTAGTATTCTTTTGTTCATTAAAGTAAATAAATCAAATTTAAAGTATGTATTTACGACATAATGAAATAACAAAACATTTTCCTTTGGTTTTCCATATAAGCTAAAAATCAGAAAATGGCCAATTTTTGATTTCAGAATACTTTGTATATTTTTACTTCTTCAAATCTCAAATAGGTATATTTTAAATTCAGTGGTACCCCATAAATATGTTAATCCTTTCTTTTCGAAAGCTAGTAATTTTTAGTTTAATAAACAAATGGTTCATGTAAAAATTTTTTTCACATAATTATGCTCAAATGACCACCCACTTTTCTGAATTAAAAAGCTAACCTAAGTTTGATATAATATGTAACTACACATACCTTTTTTATGTAGAATAAAATAACAACAAGCAGTCTAAAAAAAACACAAAAAAGACAGTAGACACAAAATAAGAATTAAGCAACTTGTTGAATACATCTACCCTTACATACAAATCAGCATCACGTATTTTCACGTTCAAATAAAACAGAAGGGAACACCAGAGATGAACTCCTGCCCTGGTTATAACTTTCGGTCAGATAAGACAGTGCGCTAGGAGGAAGGGGCATTCAGATCTGGCAAGCTTGAGTCTGCCTTAAGACAGTTAAATGCTCCAACCCCTAGAGGCGATGCAAGAGGCCACTAACCTGTCTGTCGAGCCGACGAGCTAAGCTGAGTCGACAGGAATACTTAGCAACTCACATTCCACGTACGTCCCTGTTCTAGAGAGATGGTAAAAACATCTGCCATCATCAGAGGCCCCAAACCCGCCGGACAGCAGAACTTAATACTGTCATACAGACTGGGCCCTCAATCCAGCTTGTTAACACTTCATCGTGGTATACAGATGTTGGCTTTAGGCTTCTCCAGGAGGAAATCAAGGAAGGATATGAATATGGCTGCAGGCCCCCACTGGAAACCTCAAGTGGTTTTAAAGGTTTGCTGAATTCGCCTCTCCACCGACGGGGGTGTTTCGCCCTGGACAACCATGAATATCTGACTATATAGCCCAATCACAACCAACGAAATGGACATGAACGCCATATGGTCCCTGCCAGGCTTGAAACAACCATCACTAACAATGACTCCAGTCCTGTGGAAACAACACCCGTGGCCGATTTTAAACACCCATGGCTGAGAGTGCCTAGGTACAGTTGCTTAGTGATTAATCAGTAGCTTCCCAAGTCTTACCTGAGTTAACTCCCAGAGGAGCATTCAAACAAGACAAGAATTTTCCTGAGTGAGACGAATTGCTTGTTTTAATGATTGTCCGGCACCTTTTTGACTTGGCACTGTCATGCGCCGCACGACCTTGCACCTATTGTCATCAGGGGCCTGTCTATACCTTTAACATCAGCCAAGAAACCCTAAGAGAGTAGAGAAAAACATGGGAATGTTTTGGAAGATATTCCTTTATGTCAACCATTATAACCAAAGCAAATACAACTTCAAAAATGCCAAAGAAAATGCAAGAAAAATACAATGGCAGAGTAAGAAGGATTCCTGTATCCTGTGTGTCTGGAATAAAATCTTCAGTGCCCATTGAGTATGGGAAAGTGTTAGAAAAGCACGTGGAATGTACAAAGACCACCCACTTTTCATCCTGGAAAAGATGGCCATGCATTCAGTACTGTGAAAGAAATTGCAAATCTTCTTGGGGAAACATTTGCAGCTATTTTTAATTGCCACAGTTACTTGCCATCATTTCTTTCTGCTAAGCGACGTGCTGAAAAAATTGCCACTAAGTTCACCTCTGCCAGCTGAGCTTTATAATAGCAGATTCACCCTGCTTGAATTAAGGAGAGCTTTGTTACAGATGCATAGGTCTTTCCTGGTCCAGATGGCATCAGTTACAAAATAGGGAAAACTCTCCTGTAAGTCACTGATTGCCCCTTTTCATTTTGTATAATCAAGTGTGGAAAGAGTATAACTTTCCTAGTGTATGGAAGAAAGCTTTTGTCAGTTATGTAACCTAAGCCAGGGAAAGATTTGAAAAATCCATCAAACTGCAGGCCCATGGCCCTTATTCCGCATATCAAAATAATTTCTTTAAAGGTAGAGCAACTATTGATAATATGCTCCTTTTGCAAACTTCCATCTATAAACAAAGACTTTGCAAAAGAAACAATCTACCCTCAGTGTTTTTTGATGGAGAAAAGGCCTACAATAAGGCATGGAGATGGCAGATTCTCCAAGGTCTTCACATCAATAGCTTATGTTGGTATGCCTCAAAGGCTATGTACTAAGCGTTACTTTGTTCAGCATTAAAATGCCTGAGACATCAGGCAAGTCATAGAAAAGTTGTGAAAGAAGAAAATTCAGAGGTAGAAAAGACAGATTTTCATAAGAGTATGCTTTTTCAGATTTTTCTTGATTTTATAAGGCTATTTTTGTTAAAAATCAAAGCTAAATAAAAAACATTATAGGATCTTATAGATCATAGATCGGATAATTAAATGGTTTTACGTATAAGTAAGCAGCACCATTACATTTCAGTGTTTTGCATAAAAAAGCTTCAGTGTTTGTAATGAAAAATCTTTAAAATAACATAAGTTATCTTCTGTTTAATTCTTGTTCTGTTTGAAATGTAGCAAATTTGTTTCCTAATCTTTAAAAAGCCCAGTATTACTACAAAAAGTTCATTGTAAAATTAAAAATATTGGTTTAAAAAACTGACCTAATATTTTTTTTTATTTTTTTTTATTTTTTATTTCTCAAAAATCATTTGAAAAATCCACTGACAAAGTTAATGAAAAGGCGGAGGAATGCTTTTACAAAATAATATCTCTCTCTTTGACAAGTTTTATAAAATAGAACACTGCAAAGCAAAATGCTTTATTTTGCCTCCCGGGGGGGGGACTTATGGCTATATAAATGCTTATTTTCATATGTGTTATGTTTTCTTACACTGACAAATTTAGAAAGAATGAATGCTTATCATTTTATATTCTCATTTGCAGAAACAGGTGAAAGGGACTCATCATTATGCAGACTAGTGAAAAAATAACAAAATTGAAATTTAATTAAAATAGTTAAACTTTCATTCTTTCATACATATTCCTTGATTATGAAAGTAAATTTTAATTCCTGACTGTACTAAATTTCTAAAGTAATTTTAATTTCTGACTGTACAGTTATACTTAATTCTATTATATCAGATGTCAGTGTAGAAATATTTGAGATCCAAGTCTTTTAGAGCATTTTTATTGAAATTCCATTCTTTACTGTTGTTATCTGCAGTGATACTACCTGTAGAGCATTTTTACTTAAAAGCAAGTTTCCAAACATAATACTTATATTTTATTCATATAGCATATTGTTAAATTATTCATGTTAATTAGCATGTTTCATGATAAGATATGCACTGAAAACATACAAAGCTTTAAGAAATGTTTTTGTTTTGACAGATCTTATAGGTAGGATTGTTGATTAAATCTCATTGAAAATATATAATCAGCTAAGAGTTATTTTGTGTTATTGAATCAGTTGATTCACAGTGTATGTGTATTTTTATTTTGTTATTATTATATTTTGGGGAGAATACGTCATATTTAAAATAATCAATGTAGATTTAAAATTTTCTAGACTCTAGAGCTTCCACAAATAAGAAGTATTAAGAATGCTCATGTTCTTCTGTACCTTGGAGATTCTGTTACTACTGACCACATATCACCAGCAGGGAGCATATCCCGAAGCAGTCCAGCTGCACGTTATCTTGCCAGCCATGGGTAAGAATGCTTGTTTTGCCTCATTTTCATATTTATAAGCATGAATAAAATAATAATTATCGCTTAAAAATTCTCCCTTTGTAGTTTCATCTCATAAAAAGTTATATTCAGATTATCAGACATTTTCAATTGAAAACTTACAAATCTCATGTTTTTGATTTTCAAAGAAATTGTTTTCTTTTCATCATCTGAGCAAAATTTATTTTTTCCCGTCATAGTAAGCAGTCCATGTGGAAGTGCATGAAGGATATTCATTGTTTTAGCTCAATTCATTACCACTGTGAGCTTCACTATCATAGTGGTATTTGCTGTTTTTATATTTCATTTATAAATTTGCATTATAAGAATTCATTATAAATATGGTGCAGATTTATGTAAGAAGTCAAAATTGAAGAAACATCCTTGCCGTGTGAATTTTATTAGGCTTTTTCAAAGAATAAATAGGGAATAGACAATAGAATATTTATGCATTTAAAATTTATTAATTTTATGTACTTTGATAACCAACAATTAATTGGGATTATTGACATATATATAATGGGTTTGTTTTTAGCTTAACACCCAGGGAATTCAATTCATATGGTGCTCGAAGAGGTAATGATGAAGTTATGGCCCGTGGAACGTTTGCTAACATTCGCCTCCATAACAAGTTCCTTGATAAGGCTGCTCCTAAAACTGTTCACATAGATAGCAAAACTGAGGTATTTATTGCATGCTTTTAATTTCGCAATTTTTATTAATGTATGTTAAATTTGTTTAATTATGATGAGCTGCTCTCTTTATAGCTATTAGATGTATGTCAAAGTTTAAAGTTATGTATAAATGTTCAGGTAATAACTAAAAAATTAGAAATAATAATAGCAAAGAATTTTACTAATTTGATAAAACTTTTTAAAAATTATTTAAACTTATTATTAATTTAAACTTTTTTTCATTTATAAAAAGAATAATAATAAAATTGTTAAAGTAAAATTCTCTTCAGCATGTCTGGTATCAGCATTACATTCCATCTTCCCCCCCTAAGGTACCTTAAAAAATAAAAAGTTAAATTTCATCAATGTTCAAATAACAGCTTTACTTTCCATGAAAAAAATCTCTTCGTTTTGTTTACTGTTTTCATTTCATGAATTCATTCTTTTCAAAATAGAAAGCTATGAAGAGAAATATTTATTGTAAACCTCATTCATAAGCGATCCAGTGAAATAAATGCACAGTAATGTTTTAAATATTTTTTTAATTAAGTTTATAAATCTTCAGATGGTGATAACTTAGTATGAAATAATGCATTGGCAAGCGCTTGCCCCCCCCCAATCAGTTGGCATTTTTAAAAATTGTAATTGTTAATTTTAATAGCTACTTTTAAGTGTATGATTTTATATCTGAAATTGCTCATTATTTCTTAAACATGTAGACTAATTATCAATGTTTAACCTGCGAGGATTAGGTCTTACAGGCCCGGGCAAGCATTCAAGGGGTTGCGAAACCTCTTCCCTTTTGTGAAAATGGTTGAGTCTACCAGTACCTGCTTCCAAGGTCACCCTCTATCCATTGTATAGGAAGTCATATTTCTTTAGCCGTCTTTAGCTAACTGCATCTCCGAGCCTGAAAGACCCAACGCGCATTCTCACATTTGTTTTTTTTTTTTTTTTTTAATAACACTTGTATAAGAATTTATTGGGTTGGAGGGAAAGTTCTGTCGTATTTTAAAGAAAATATTTGAATTCATTTATAAAAATATGTGTTTAATATTAATCAATTATATATGCTCTGTTATTTGTTACAACCTGTTGCCATCTTCCAGGTAACCTGTAAATTCCTGTTTTGTAGAAGTTCTCATGCATGGAGTTAAAATAGTCAGCAACTGCCTTAGAAACACTTTCAAAAGACTTGAATTTTTTTCCCGTTAGATAATTTTGCAGAGATCTGAACAGGTAATAATCAGAGGGTGCAATGTCAGGTGAATACAGGGGGTGACTAAGGATTTCCCATCCTAACGCATTCAGTTTTTGTAGTGTCACCACTGCAGTATGCGGGCGACCATTATCGTGATGGAACACTATTCCTTTTCTGGACGCTAATACTGGCCTTTTTTCTTTGATAGCTGCATTCAATTTATCCAGCTGATTGCAGTACAGATCCGCGTTGATGTTTTTTCCCTGTTTCAGCAACTCGTAATACACTGGACCTTTCCTGTCCCACCACAAACAAAGCAGTACTTTTCATTGATGGATACTTGGTTTTGGAACTGTTGCTGATGATGTTCCTGGTTTGCAGTAAGATTTTTTTCTTTTAATATTCTCGTAAAGAATCCACTTTTCATCTCCAGTAACCAGCCTGTCCAAAAACGGCTCCACATTGTGTCTAATCAGATGTGATGAACATATTCTTACACGATCAGACAAATTCTTTTCCGTTAATTCATGTGGAACCCAAACACTTTGCTTTAACACAAACCCAAGAGATTTAATGTGATCTCCAACAGTTGTATGATGAATGCCAAACTCTTCTGCAATTTCTCGACTTGTTAAATGTGGATTATTTTCCAACATGGATCGCAAAACATCATTATTGATCTTGGATGGTCATCCAGATCGAACACTTTCTTTGAGGCTCAGGTCCCCGGAACGAAATTTGCTAAACCATCTTTGATAAGTACGAACATTTACAATATCTTTTCCAAATACCGCACATAAATTTTTACATGCAACAGATGCATTGCTTCCTTTTTGGAATTCATATAAAATGCAGTGTTGTAAATGCACTTTATCTACAGACATGCTTTTCCCTTTAAATATTACAAGTAAATAATGAACCGTAAAAAAGGGCATCTTTTATATTATACAGCAGCTAAAAAAACAAAAAAAAAAAAAAACAAAAAAAAAAAAAAAATATGATTGACTCACTAGCCAGATTTTTTTTTTATTTACAAGAAAAATCACCTGCCTATTTAAAATAGGACAGAACTTTCCCTGCAACCCGATAAAAGATGCATGAAACAGCTTCCGCAAACTTGCCTAAATATCAACAGGTGAAGAATTAATAAATGGAGATGATGATGAAGAAAGTATGGATGAAGAGCAGTTTAGTGCTCATGAAACTTCATCGGAAGAAGAGTTTGATTCAGATGAGAAATAGATGCATCCAGTTTAGGCGAATTTTATACTGGGAAAGATGGGATTACAAAATGTAATAACAAAAGCCAAAACTAAATATAAGAATACTTTTGCATAATATTATCACTAAATCGCCAGTAAATGTTGGTGATGTGAGAACTATATCGTGCCCTACGGGCTCTTGGTTATTACTGTTTGACAATACCATATTAGAGTACATTGTTGATTGCACGAACATTTACATGGACAAGATTGCAGATAATTTTCAAAGATACCGTGACTGAAAAAAAAAAAACTAATTTAATAAAAATAAAAGCCTTAATATGTCTTCTTTACCTCTGTGGATTACATAAATCTTCCCACATTAATGTGAAAGATATTTGGGCCACTGATGGCACAGGACTGGAAATATTCCACTAGACTATGTCTTATAAGAGATTTCTGTTACGTTGTCTAATATTCAATGATGTTAGGGATTGTATGAAAAGGAAAGAACTTGATAAATTTGCTCTTGTAAGATCTGTGTTTGATTTATTTGTAAATAACTGTAAGAAGTTATACAGGCTTGGTGAGTACGTCGCCCTCGATGAAAAATTAGAACCTTTTAGAGGCAGATGTCCTTTCAGGCAATATATTCCCAGTAAGCCTGCAAAGTACGAAACTAAAATGTTTGCTCTAGTGGATTCACGGACCTTTTATACCTGGAATTTAGAAATATATGCAGAGATACAACCTGAAGGTCTCTACAAACTGGAAAACAGTGTGAACAAAGATGTTATGAGACTTGTTGCACCTATTTTCAACACGGGAAGAAACCTCACTGTTGACAACTGGTGTACAATTGTTGGTCTAGCTAAAGACTTTCTAGGTTAAAAAAATTACTCTTATTGGAACAGTAAGGAAAAATAAAAGAGAAATACCGAAAGAATTCACTTGCTGCAGAAAACGAGAATTGCATTCAATTTTTTTCGAATTTCAGAAACATATGGCTTTAATGTCATATACTCCAAAAAAGAATAAATGTGTGCTTTTATTATCAACTACGCATAATGCTATAGGTCCTTCATCTGCTGATGCCAAAAAACCTGAAATTATTACTTTTTATAACCTGACGAAAGGTGCAGTGGATGTAGTAGACAAAATATTGTCTTTATATTCTATAGCTAGGATTAGCAGCAAATGGCCAATGGTTGTATTTTTTAGTATGTTAAATACAGCTGTTATCAACGCTCGAGTCCTGTTACTGTCAACCAATAAACCTGAAGGCAAGTACCTTAAAAGGAGGCTTTTTTTGTAATGATCTTGTGTTAGAACTTCTAAAGGAGCACTCTGAAAACAAAAGAAACCAACATAATATTTCCAGGAGTTTGCGAATGGAATTAAACAGAACACAGCCTGAATAAGTTGAGGACTCTTGTAAAAAATTAAAAGCTGCTGCAAGGAAAAGATGCCGTTATGTCCCGCTGTGAAGGACAGAAAATCTAAAACTTCATGCTCAAAATGAAAAAAAAAAAAAATGTTTGCCGTGAGCATAGCTTATTATTTTTTATATCGTTATCATTACTTCTAACTAATTAATCAAGGTAAAACAAAACTGCTTACCTTGTTCTAATGGGTTCTGCCAGGGCCATAGGGCTGAAGTTCCTGTGCGAATATCTGCAAAATCTTGAAGGGGATAATCCACAAATGATAAATACTTTCTTTACACAAACCCATTTAATAAAGACGCAAATGGTTACAGAATATTTACATAATGAAAAACTTCTCAGTTCCGAGTTCTCGTGATCTCTAACTGAGAGAGTTCAGAGTTCAAGATGATGTCACTCAGCCATTGGATCAGCAAGAGTTGAGTTGCAGCATCCTCCCGCCCGGAAGGACAATTGCTGTAATTGTCCTTATTACATTCCAGCTCCACTGGATATAGTAGTTGCACTGGTCTTTTAATCGTATGTCCATTGGGCAAGTGGACAGCACAGGCTATCACCTTGCCATCTCTTCCAGGAAAGACTTCCATTATGATGCCCATCTTCCACATCAGCCGTGGAATTTTATCTTCATGCACTAATACAATAGTTCCTTTCTTCAAACAGGTTCCTGTTTTCTCACCAGTTTGGAATGATGAGCAGATTTTAAATTAATCAAATAATCTTGCCTCCATTTTCGCCAGATTCTTTCTACCAGTATCTGTTGATCGACCTGCAAGACTGACTCTCCTTTGTTGAAGTTAATTTAGAACTTCCTTGTGGCAATGATAGTAATCGTCTTCCTATTAAGAAGTGACCAGGGGTCAAAGATTCTGGCTTTCCTGGATCCGAGTACGTAAATGTTAAAGGTCTGGAGTTCAATATAGCTTCCACTTCTGTTATGACTGTCTCTAATTCCCTGAATGTCAAGAAGGATTTGCCTAAGATTCTCTTGAGAACAGCTTTCAGAGACTGAACCATACGCTCCCAAAAGCCTCCCCACCATGCCGCCCTCTCAACTATAAATTTCCATTTGATTCCTTGTTTAGAGAACTCATCTTGAACTTTATTGCTTTTCATCACCTCGTTAAATAGCTGTAATTCTTTTTTCGCTCTTTTAAAGGTTTTGACGTTATCGGTATACACTATTCGGCACAAACCTCTTCTTGCTATGAACCGTCTAAATGCAAGCAAAAAGTTTTCTGTGGAAAGGTCAGCTGTAAGTTCTAAATGCACGGCTCTAGTTACAGCACAAGTAAACAGTAAAACATATGTCTTGGATAATTCTCTTCCACTTTTGACATATACTGGACTCGCGTAATCTATCCAGGAGTTTTCAAACGGAAAAGCTTCTCGGCATCTGTCTGGTGGGAGAGGTGCCATATCTTGCATGACAGATTTAGTTTGAAATATTTTACAGACATTGCAATTGTACAGAACACTTTTAATTTTTCGACGAGCCTTCAGCAACCAAAATTTATCTCTTATCTGATTTAAAGTATGTGCTATTCCTCCGTGCCCTACCACCTGATGACTGTGAAGAATAATTAGATCAGTCAAATGATCTTTGTTGGGCAACACCATTGGATGTGCTTGTGTGTAATCCAAATTTGAATTTTCTAATTGTCCTCCAACACGAATTACATCA
This sequence comes from Stegodyphus dumicola, assembly GCF_044657685.1. Taxonomy (NCBI): domain Eukaryota; kingdom Metazoa; phylum Arthropoda; class Arachnida; order Araneae; family Eresidae; genus Stegodyphus; species Stegodyphus dumicola. The sequence continues at coordinate 47,183,767 of NC_140779.1, forward strand.
CTTTCGTCTAAAAATGGACTGAGGGACTTCAGTTTTGATTCTGAACTTAAATCCTCGTTGTTCTTCAATGCCGTATTTCATTTGTGAAATTTCGTTCCTGAACACGTTTGATCCAATAAGTTTCTGCCATTTCCAATTCGGTAACCTACAAACATCCTGATAATTTCGAGGTATTTTTAACATTGTTGATGAACCTAAAGCAACACGCAGTAATTCGGTAAATTCGGTGTAAATTGCTGTAATTTTGGGTTTTAAATAAGTCTTCGGAAGGTTTGGTAACACACAAATTTACGAAAACTTCCTTAGATGTTTTTCTTAGTTCCTTGTTGGAATCTTCAATGTTCTTTGTGGGACATAAATTCGGTTTTGGCCAGTGTTCCATTTCTTCTTTCAACCATGTGGGCCCTTCCCACCATATGCTATTCTGCTTCAGATATTTGACATTTTCACCTCTAGTTAGCAAATCAGCTGGATTATGTTCACCAGGCATATATCTCCAGTTCAAGACATCTGAATTCTTCTGTATTTCCTTCACTCTGTTTTGAACGAATGCCTTCCACCTTTTTACATCATTTCGAATCCAGTGTAACGTTATACTAGAATCAGTCCACATATATACAATTAAATCAATGTCTCAAAGTTTCTTTAGGATATATTTTGACAAGTGGGAGCCTATCAAAGCACCCATCAATTCCAATCTGGGAAGTGATAATTTTTTCAAAGGTTCTATTCGTGATTTTGATGTAATGAAACTTATATGAATGACTCCATTTTTCGAATAACGAAAATGCAAAACAGCCCCATAGGCCTTCTGACTCGAATCTGTGAAACAGTGTAACTGTAGACCATCCTTTATATCCCTTTTCCCAGCACCTGCAAACTGATATCTTGGTATTTCCAAACTAGAAATATGAGCTAATTCATCACACCAGTTTTGCCAATTCTTTCTGAGATTTTCTGGTATTTCAGTGACCCATGCTATCTTTTGTTCCCATAAATCTTGCAATAAAATCCTAGCTCGAATGGTGTATGGATTTAAAAACCCCAGTGGATCAAAGAAACATCCTACAAATCTCAAGATTTCCCTTTTAGTGGGTATGTTATCTATCCTTTTGGCATCTTTTACCAAATCTTCAATTTCTATCAAAAATGTATCATTTGACCTATTCCATATGTATCTCTGTGAAAAAGCCTCTTCATTCCATACCCTTTGTAAAATTGTTTCGTTCGTTTTCCACTTCCGCATGTTAAATCCACCTTCTTTCAGTATGCGTTTAATATGTTCCAATTCCTCGAATGCTTCTGATTCTCCAGCGATTAAGTCATCAACATACATATTTTCAGTTAGCATGGAAAATACGTTTGGATACTGCGACTTGTATTTGTCAGCGTGTACATTAAGAGTTGCTCTGAGAAGAAACTTACTAGATGTTGCTCCAAAAATTACCCTTGTCATACGAAGAGCTTTTGTTTTGGTTCCATTTAATTCACCATCGTTTCATAGAAACTTGACTGTGTTTCTGTTTTCCTTAGCAAGAGAAATCTGCAAGAATGCTTGTTCGATGTCAGCTGTAAATGCAATTCGATTTTGATGGAACTTAAGGAGCAATTCCAGTATGTCTAGACACATCTTGGGACCCGAATGTAAACAGTCATTTAATGACAAACAATTCTCTGCATGTGATGAAGCGTCAAAAACCACACGGAGTTTTGTAGTTTCCTTTTCTCTTATAATGGCTTGATGTGGCATAAAATACTTTTTAGGTCCAATTTCAGTGTTAGTCTCTTCGGCGATATCTTCTTTTAAGTACTTATTACTTTGCGATATCTGTCATAGAACTGTTGATTATTCTGAAATCTACAACTTAAACTCTTAAATCTAATTTTAGTAATCTCCAGATTATCTCCAAGCTCATTTGAATTATGATTCCAGGGAAGGCGAACAATATAACGATTGTTTTCAAATTTAACAGATCTTTTAAAATTATCGAAAACTAAATTATCTTCTAATTCGAGTTCCTTATCCAAATCGTAATTTATCCCCATAGAATCGTGCTCCCAGAGATTCTTCAGCAAACTAGACAGTGATTCCTTCTGTGTATCTTTATTATTATGAACCACAACCTTCATAGTATTCACATTACTTGATAAAATTCCGTTAGCCTTTTTTGTTCCATTAATGGTCCAACCCAATTTTGTTTCAACCGCTATTAGGAATTAGACAGTCTGTGAACCTTACCCGTAACTATTTTCCAATAAAAATTCGCTCCTATTAGCAAAGAAATTTTCGACGGTTTGTCCCCATTATGTTTTTTAATAAGATTAACTATTTCATTTTAGGGGAATGAATATGTGATCCATTAATGACAGGAATAATTAAAGCTTCTGTTTTGATTTCATATCGATTCTTTGATATGACGCAAAATTCTTCGATATTACGCAAAATGAGCCTGGTTTTTTAACGTTCTGCGCTTCAGACGTCATGCAACCGAAAAAGAATATTTTTATTTTTTCTTCTCCAATAACGGGAAGTTTAAATTTCTTACAGATGTCTTCTCTAATAAATGTTCACTGCAATCCTAAATCAAACAACAAGCGAACGCTTTGCTGGCGCCAATTGCCTGTGTTTATAATTTCAGCTCGTGCTGGCAGAAGAAATGAGTTATTTGCTGTTGCGCAATCGGAAACAGAAGAGACTACTGACCCTTGAACGGGACTCTCATCTGACGCATTCGTTTCGTCAGAGTGTATCAATGTATGATGCCGCCGATTGCAAATACCACAAGTTAGTTTCGATTTGCACGTCCTCGCTAAATGGTATCTTTTGAAACACACAAAACAAATTCCACTTCACTTTAATGCTTCCTTTTCTCTGGCACAGTTTTTTGACATGATTCTGACGTATGATTTTCAGAACAGAATAAACAGCTATTAGATAGTGATAACGCTGCCGCTGAAGGAATTCTACCCTTATTATAATCCCGATTTCTTTCGCTGTCTCGAAAACGTTCTCGAAACTGCCGCTTATTTTCAAAATGGGATTTCTTTTCAGTGACTTCAGAATCTGTTGGCTTAACTAAAAATCCTGTACGTTCTCGACTTTCTATTTCTTTTCTTAGAAAATTGAGCAAATTCGTAATTTTTGTCTGATTATCATCTTCATATTTCCTATTAAATTCTAGTGCTAAATCATTCGGAATTACCTTTATTAATATCGGATACAATAAGGTACTGTACGAATCCGGTAAAATATTACATGATTCTAATCCTCTAATTTGTACTTCACAATGATCATATAATTTTCGAAGTGCTGTCACATCGCAAGACCTTTTAACCGGAGTCAGAGTTAATAAATTGTTCATGTGGGTATCTATTATTAGTTCTTTGCGTCCGAAGCGATCTTTTAATATTTTCACAGTCTTTTCGTAATTCTCTGCGGTTAACGTTAACCCTTGTATTGCAGTTTCTGCATCGGAAGTAAGAATTGACTTTAAATAGTTAAATTTATCTACCGCATGTAGGCTTTCGTTTTTGTGTACAGCTGTCTCAAATCGTGCCTAAAACCTGGGCCAACTGCACACATCCTTTCCTGAAAATGTTTCCAGTGCCAATTTTGGGAGTTGAATTTTGTTCTGCGATTCAGTGACATTTTCACATGAAGTAGAATTAGCGCTATGTGAATTAGTATCTAAATATCTTTTCGCGCATAATTTCCAAATAATAATTTTACTTTTATACTCTTCTCTAAACATTATTTCATCTTGTAAATTTGTTACATCAATTAAAGCTTCAATATCATTATCCGCTAAGATTAATTCTTCTTCTTTACTAATTAACTGAGCAACCGTTTCTTCAGTTACATTTTTATCCCCCCTCATTAGCAATTTCTGTTTCTATCTTATTTATCAGCCTCGTAACTACTGCTCTTATAGCAGATCGTTTCTTTTTTAATTTTTCTAAATCCATGTTTTTGCTTTAAGCAAAATCTATTAAACTTCAGTTCAAATTCAACCCAATGGCCCCACGTTATGGCGCCACAATAATTATATTTATATCTTTATTGTTACTTCTAATTAATCAAGGTAAAACAAAACTGCTTACCTTGTTCTAATGGGTTCTGCCATAGGGCTGAAGTTCCTCTGTGAATATCTGCAAAATCTTGAAAGGGATAATCCACAAATGATAAATACTTTCTTTACACAAACCTATTTAATGAAGATGCAAACAGTTACAGAATATTTACATGACGAAAAGTTTAAATGTTCGCACGACGCAGTGTGCGACCTCTCAGTTCCGAGTTCTCGTGATCTCTAAGCGAGAGTTCAGAGTTCGAAATGACTTCACTCAGCCATCGGATCTCAGCAAGAGTCGAGTTGCAACATAGCTCCGTATTGTGTGCAAATAAATTTATACCAGTGTTATGTTTGTAGCTTCATATCCAAGTATTTTTTCAGTATTGAAAATTTAAATGCATTAATTCATTAATTTAGTTACCTCATTCAATTATCTTACCTTATTCTGTTATCTTATTCAACGTTATATGCAATGTAAGGATTTAACAAGATTTTTCTAAATATTAATTCATTATATTCAAATATATAACTTCTTAATTTTTCTGAATTGTAGTATAAAAAATATATTACTGGTTCAATAATAAGTTGCATGAATTTAAAAAAGTGCACACGGGCCTATTCGACCCAACGCGCGTTCTCGCGCTAATATTAGGATGTGCGTGCTGCCGGTTTAACTTAAAGTTGTTTTAGGCATTTAATTGGAACCAGCATATAAAAATTAAGTTACAACTTTTAAATTTTATATTTTGTAAATATTTAAAGATTTTGCCAAGTATTCAAAAATTTAATAGTTATTTTTTTTACTAATTTTCCAGAGCATTTTTTAGTTTTTTCCAGATTGCAATCTGAAAATTTCATATTTTTTTTTAAATTGGTGAGAGTGATTCATTTGAATTTGGTAATCTGAAATTGCAGTTAAAAATTATTTTTCAGTAATTTGTGTACATTATATGGATTTTTATGGGGGGATGGCAAAGTAATAAGTAATGCCACTTGAAAATATTTATTGCTACACAAATGAACAAGTGAAATAAATACATAGCTGTGTTTTTAGTAATGAAAAGGGTAACTTTTATGTGTACCACTTTGAAAGCTAATTTTAAAGTTTTTATGATCTAGATATATATTTTAAGGAATATTTCTTAAAACTAATGACCATCTTAGTTTAAAAATCTTTCAAAGGCTTTAAACTGAAATCTACGTATCGAGATCGGATTGCAGTTTCTTTTTAACTAATATTTATAATATTAACTTTAAACTTTTTTAAACATTAGACTGTAATTTTAGTTTTTAAATACTTTATTTATGTTGTGTATGAATGGAAATTTCTTTCTATCCCTGATAATTATACATAGAACATCGTGGGATCTCTTTGCAATCTAATGGGAGACTTCAGATCTAAGAAAAAGGATATGCATTTCTAGACGAGACATTTAGCAACAATATATTTCTTGCCTTTGATTTAAAATTGCTTACGTATTTACTTTTTTACATGAAAATAATTCTAATCTGTATTTAGTTCAAATGATATTTTTCACTAAACTCAGCTGAATTACTGTGCCGTAATTATAAGCAAAGAAAAGGGAGGGAGATATTGTTAAGACTTGCTCTAGGATTACAGGGGAAAAAAAGCCAAAAATTTCATTATCTGCACAAATTAATTGATTGTATAATTTTCTCTTTCGCATTCTATTAAATTTATAACCCATTTTCTTTAAACATAGTTTATTGCCAATGTTACCAATCTTAAAATTTCTGATGAAGTAAATTAACAAACACATAGAAGGAAGTATATTGTAAGATTTGGAGAGAAGATTGTTGATTTTAAATACAGTCAAAAGTCTTTAATCCAGACTCGTCGGGACTTCGGCAATTCCGGATTATCGGCGTTTCCAGATTATAGATCATCAGTTTAAATCTGGTAAGATGGCATGCAGAAATTATAAAATTAAAAATATGAAATCGTAACTTATGAAATAAAGAGCAATTATGATCTAAAGGGTATCAAAATTTACAAAAAAAAGCTTAATATTTATTTGTTTTATTTATTAAACATTTCTTTTAATGCGCGCATGCGTAAAGCAGACATTACGCATTGTCAAAATTAGAAAATTGGAATCAGAAAACTATTTGATGTGTATTTGTGATATTTATAATGACGAGGAATTTGATTTAAATCATATCAAAGACTGAGTACAACGAGATGAAATACTACATTTAGTAAGGAATTATAAGCCGAATAAAATAAAAACATGTGCCCTGAAGATAAGGATAGTGCTGACAGATCAACTTCCAGTTCATTGCGCGTCGCAACGTCCCCCCCCCCCACACACAGAGCAGCCTTAAATTGATAAATAGGTTTCGGAATGGTTAGAGAAACAAATCACCCCTCTGTCACTTTCTTCATGCCTTTATCCATTTTTTGCAGCAATTCCACTTTTTGTTTGATGGACATCGAAATATGCTTTCGCTTTGTAGATTCTTCGGCAGCACCAGAATTGGAAATTCTTTTTGACATAATCAAAAGTTCAAGCTTACTTTTGTAAAATTGCTCTAACAGTCTGCAAAAAATAATAAGCTGCATCCAATTAGAAGATTAAGGAACAACACAATCTGTAACATTAACTGAAATAGAAAATTTTAGCTTAGCTTATACCGTCCGTTATACATTAAATGCGCATGCGTAAAGGTATTATGCGTTTATGCATGTGCAGAAAGTTTGTAGCTTTGAGGTCAGGATTATAGATCATTCCAGATTATGGACGTCCGGATTAAAGACTTTTGACTGTATAATCTTTCCTTTGCATAATTAATTGTTAATTGTATAAAATTGTATAAATTTTTTACATGTGTATAATTGTAATTTTGAACTTCTAGATGGATGTATTTGATGCAGCGGAGAAGTATCGCAGTGAAGGAAGGCAGTTAATTATACTTGCAGGCAAAGATTATGGTTGTGGGTCATCCCGTGATTGGGCTGCAAAGGGTCCATATCTGTTGGTTTGTGTTATGTTTTATCTTCTATACAACTAATCAATTATTCCTTCATCTTATGACATGAATTATGGCTAATTATTAATTAAGCAGAGTAGTAAATTCTAGAAGTAATTGTTATTTATCCATCTGTTAGTATGTAAATTTGAAAAAAATCATCAATTGATAAAAACCAGTAGCCTTCCCGTCCTCCATTTTTTAAGTGAGCATGCTTTGATTCTAGTTTTATTTGAATGTTGCAAAAAAGAGAATTATACCATTTATTAAAATCTGTAGTATTTAACAAATATTAATTCATAAAGCCAAAATTGATATTCAACATAACATTTTAACATTTGATTGAAAGATAGTCAGTGATTGAAGCTTAAACAATATTTTCTTCAGTGCAAGAGCTATTTTTTTAAATGTGCTTTAATAATTTACTAGATTTAAAACAAATATATCCATACTTAGATACAATAAAAATTCCATGTAGCATAAAAAAAAAAAAAAAAAAAAAACTCATTGGCTAATCAGTCACTTTTATAATGCGATAAATAGCGTCATTTCACTTATTCCTGTTAACTGATGATGTCATATATCAGCTTCGTGTCAAGTGCTCCTTCTTGTAGTGTGTTTATAATGAACAGTGAAGTTCCTTTTCTGTTTAATAATTTTCTGTAGTTTCTAAATGTCTTGTTTTTATTTTATTTTTATTTATTTATTTATTATTATTTTTTTTAATTTAAAATAGTTTTTCTGATCTTAGGGCATGCAAAATTAAGAATGGTAAGGCTGGGAAAATTATGCTTCGTTTTAATACTGTTGTAGTATTTTTATTATGTTTTTCTTTACAGTAACTATATGGTGGTAGTTTTTAAATAATATGCATTTAAATATTTATATCTGAACGTTTTTTAATTTAGCTATATGTAATAATTTAGAAGAGAAATATGAGATACTTGAAATAATGGGCAGTTGAGCAGTTCTTGCATTTCTTAATAAAACAATGATTTAATTGTTGATCAGTACTTTTGATACATCACTGGTAAACTGGTGCACCCATTAAAAAAATGTGCAACAGGAGAGAGCTAGCAGGTTAGCTGAAGTAAAGTGGAGATGAGAATGTGACATCACTTGATTCAAAATGATTTAATTTCAAGTTAGCTTTATTTTGTTATGTTAAATATTAAAAGCTGGTTCTCAGATTTACATTAGCCATTACTTGCTAAAGCATTATGTTCATATCTGCACAGTGGGCATTAGGCAAGAAAATTATGATGTAGATTTATTTTGAAATCACTCATTTTAGAGTGATTTACTAGCGGGCTAGCCCGCCAGCTGAGCGGGCTGAAGCCCGCTTATCATTGTTCGTTTTTAAAAGAATTTCCATGTTAAATTTCACCTACATTCGAAAGTTGGACCGAACTACCAGTTTCCGGCGATTTTAACCGGTTTTTTCCCGTATGCATCCATACGGTACTGCATACACCTTACACATCCGGAAAATCATGTAAACACCCATTCAGCCAGCCCGTTCCCCGGGATCGAAATTCGAACCGAATTACCAGTATTCATCGGTCTTGAGCGGTCTGTGCTCGCTTTATTCACATATACATCCAGAAGACACTGCATACATGATACACATGCGGATAATAACGAAAACACCCCTGCAGCCAGCCTGCTCGCCAGGACTTGTAAGTTGGACCGAACTACCAGTATTCAGCTTTCTTGCGCGGGCTGCGCCCGCTTTGTTAACATATTCATGGAGGAGATACTGCATAAACGATAACATGCGTAAGATCAAGAAAACACCTATGGAGCCAGCCCGTACACCGAGATCGATAGCTGGACCGAACTACCGGTGTTAATCGGTTTTGCGCGAGCCCGCTTTATTCACATATTCATCCAGAAGCATCCACTGCATACACGATACACATGTGGAAAATCGCGAAAACACCCATGCAGACAGCCTGCTCACCAGGACTCGTAAGTTCGAGCGAACTACCAGTGTTCAGCTTTCTTGCGAAGCCTGCGCCCGCTTTATTCATTTATGCATCCAGAAGACACTGCATAAACGATACACATGCGTAAAATCACAAACACACCCGCATAGCCTGCCTGCTCGCCTGAATTCGAAAGTTGGACCGAACTACCAGTGTTCAGTGTCTTTACAACTCAGCCACTAATGGGCCGTTGCAGAAAGAGTAATCGCAAAAATATTCGCATTTGTTATTCAAAGAATAGATTCGTTATTAAAATTCCTTTTTTTTAAATAAATTTCAACATAATCACACACAAAATTGTATCAGTATATATGTTATTAATGTAATTAATAATTCATAATTATTTATAATAAGAAAACTTTCCATATACCATGTGCAAGGATCACATATTCAATTTAAAACATTAAAAGAAAAAAATGTTTGATCAAACTTTAAATTAATATTTTAAATAGTAATTTCAACTTCTTGTTTACATATCGGCATAAAAAATCTTTAATCTGAAAAAAAAAATCAAAGGTAAATTCTAAATGTTGAAAAAAAAATGTAGCTATTGTCATTGGTTGCAGTTTAATTCACTTACCAATGGGATAAACCAATTTAAATTTAATGTAATATAACAACTTTTACTCAACATCAATTAAAGAATTAACATGGCAATAACATATCGTAGAAATTATCTAACCTAAAATTAAAAAATTGCAAAAAGCAGCTGTGTATTTAAAATATCTACATTAACGAAATAGTTTTAACATACAGTGAGGTAACATGCAATCGCGTGCTTTATTCAACTTCAGAATATAACCTTGATTTTTTATCTCCGGGGATTCAAGAAACTGTAGCCACTCGGAAAAAGGAGCGCGAAAATTAGCGATTCATAGTTTTTAATTAATATCTCAGCTGATTAACGTCGTACGAAGATGAGAATGGTATCAATGCATTCCCAGAATTTTTTAGAATCCGGAGATACCATTCTCGAATTCCAACTCAGCGCCATTCTATAGATATTTAAGAAAAACGAAATTGACACGTGACCTTTTCCCCAGCACAAATCTCGAGCGGAAGCAATTCCCCCCGCCCCCCCCGGCGCTTTGGATAAAGCAATTTTAACTCAGCTAATTCCGAGAATGTTGCCACTCCGAAAAATGAAATAACGTTTTCGCAGTTTTTAATTAATAACTCCGCCGATTTTTGTCGCACAAAGATGGGACCGGTATCGTTGGATTTGTTGATTTTTTTGGCGTCCGGGGATATGCGTTTTGAATCGCAACTCGGCGCCGTTCCCAAGATATTCGAGAAAAACGAATTTGGCACTCAGCCAAATCCCTAAAACAGGGAAATCCGTGAAAGAAAGTGCAAAACGTAGGGAAACGTAGGGGAAAAATTAGTTTTTAATTAATATCTCGGCTAATTAAAGTCGCACGAAGATGCCGATAGTCAAAATGGCTTCCCATGGACATTCCCAATCCAACGGTACCTTCCGTTAAGCTCTGCACCCAGCCGTTCCCGAGGAGATGATGTTACACCCAAACAAACACACAGACAGAGGCACACAGATTTTAATAGTATAGACTAGCGGGCAGGCCCGCCAACTGAGCGGGCTGAAGCCCGCTATATATTGCTCGTGTGTAAAAGAGTTCCCGTGTTAAATTTCCCCGGTATACGAAAGTTGGACCGAAATACCAGTGTTCACCTGTTTTACCCGGGCTGCGCTCGCTTAATTCACGTATGCATCGAGAAGATACTGCATACACGTTACACATGCGTAAAATCACGAAAACAACTTGCACCCAGCCCGCTTGCCGAAAGTCGGAACGAACTACCAGTGTCTAGCGGTTTTGGGCGGGCTGCGCCCGCTTTATTAAAATTATTCATCCAGAATATACTGCATACACGACACACATGCGGAAACTCACGAAAACTCCCATTGAGCCAGCCCGTTGGCCTTTATTCGAAAGTTCCAGTGTTCAGCGATTTTACCCGGGCTGCGCCCGCTTTACTCGCGTATGCATCCAAAAGATACTGCATACACGTTACACATGCGGAAAATCATGAAACATACATGGAGGCAGCCCGTTCGCCGAGATTCGAAAGTTGGATCGAACTACCAGTGATCAGCAGATTTGCGCGGGCTTCGCCCGCTCTATTCTCGTATGCATCCAGAAGATACTGCATACACGATACACGTGCGTGAAATCACGAAAATACCCATACAGACAGCTCTTTAACGGCTATTCGAAAGTTGGACCGAACTACCAGTGTTCAGCGGTTTTGAGCGGGCTGCACCCGCTTTATTCACATATGTGTCCAGAAGATACTGCGTCCACGATACACATGCGTTAAATCACGAAGGTATGCATGCAGACAGCCCGCTCGCTGGAATTCGAAAGATGAACCTAACTACCAGTGTTCAGCGCGGACTGCGCCCGATTTATTCGCATATAAGTCCAGAAAATACTGCATACACGATAAACATACCTAAAATCACGAAAATACCCATGCAGCCAGCCAGACAGCCTTTATTCGAAAGCTGGACCGAACTACCAGTGTTCAGCGGTTTCCGCGGGCTGCGCCCGCTTTATTTACGTATGCATTCACAATATACTGCATACACATTACACATACTCAAAATTACGAATACACTTATGGAGCCAACCCGTTTGCCGGGATTCGAAATTTGGACTGAACTACCAGTGTTCAGCGATTTTACTGCTCAGGCTTTTTGCCAAGTATAACCGCAAAACTTTTGAGGTTTAATATTCAAACAGTAGATTCGTTATTAAAACTCCTTTTGATAAACTTCAACATAATCACACACAAAAGTGCATCAATATATATATTAATGTAATTAATCAACAATAATTATTTATATTAAGAAAACTTTCCATATACCATGTTCAAGCAACAATAATTTAATTTAAAATTCTGAACGAAAAAATAATTAGTCGGAATTTAAATAAATAGTTTATTTATATTTATATTTATTTTTTTGCAATTAAAATTATATTTAATATTAGTTTATGCGAACAGAAACATTTGTTACCAAAAATACGACAGTATATATAATAATGAACTTATATATAATAACAAAAGCAGTGAATGATTACGTAGCTCAGTAACACAAATGAGCACGCTGATTTAAGCTATTAGAAATATTAATTTGTATTATTCAAAGTTGCTTTTCTTATTCAGATCCAAAAATCAGGAATTGTTCGAAAAACGCACAAAAAATACATATCTCTGCAACTAACAGGCCCATCGGCTCGAAATTTACAATCTTATAATTGCCAGATTTTGAAAAGAGGTTTTGTGTTTGTTCCAAACAGATTGGCAAATTAGAAGATTAATTAGCATAATGAACAAAAATCCTCCACTACTTTAATTTCGTCCATGGCGAATGGCTTTGACGATTCCAACAGTCCTGCGGAAACCATCTTCCCTTCAGCGACTCCCGTCGCTTTCGAGTCGAAGGCCGTCAACCAAGAGTTAGGAAGAGGAGATAAGGTAGTAGCGCTTTTTTAATGAAACTTCTAATTAGGCTCCTAATTAGCAAAACAGTTTACAATGAACGCTAACCTTTATTTGATCATCCGGGAAGTGCAAAATTCAAAATTTGAACGAAATCGGTTATTTCTTTGAAAAGTTACGTATTTTTGTGCATTTTTCCGGCTCAATTTCTCTAATTAAGAAAAATGCACTAAATATTCGTATCTCCGGAACCAATCATGCGATTGGCTCCAAATTTAGAAATTTACAACCGATGGATGGTCATATGAAGGATGCTCTTTGTTCTAGATGGATTAGCAAATTAGATGATTAATTAGCATAATGAATAAAAAAGCTCAACTACGCTAATTTCATCCCCGGCGAATGGCCTTGACGATTCCAACAGTCGAGCGGATACCATCTCCCCCCCCCGACACCCGTCGCTTTCCGAGTGCAAGGCCCTCAACCACGAGTTAGGAAGGGGAGATAAACGTAGTAGCGCTTTTTTAATGAACCTGCTAATTAGGCTCCTAATTAGCAAAACAGTTTACAATCAACGCCAATTTTCATTTCAGCATCCGGGAAGTGCAAAATTCAAAATTTGAATGAAATCCGTTAATTCTTTAAAAAGTTACGTATTTTTGTGCATTTTTCCGCCTCAATTTCTGTAATTAAGAAAAATTCAGTAAAATTTTGTATCTCGGGAACCAATCATGCGATCAGCTCCAAATTTAGAAATTTACAACTGATAGATGGTCAGATGAAAGATGCTCTTTGTTCTAGATTGATTGGAAAATTAGATCATTAATTAGGATAATGAATAAAAAAGCGCCACTACGCTAATTTCATTCCCGGCGAATGGCCTTGACGATTCCAACAGTCGAGCGGATACCATTTACCCCCCTCCCGACACCTGTCGCTTTCCGAGTCGAAGGCCCTCAACCAAGAGTTAGGAAGGGGTGATAGAGGTAGTAGCGCTTTTTTAATGAACCTACTAATTAGGCTCCTAATTAGCAAAACAGTTTACAATCAACGCTAACGTTCATTTGAGCATCCGGGAAGTGCAAAATTGAAAATTTGAAAAAAATCCGTCTGTTAGATCGGGAGATACGTATTTTTTGTGCTTTTTTCCGACTCATTTAGTTTAATTAAGGAAAATTCGTAATTTGGGAACCAATCATCCAATTTTCTTGAAATTTCGAAATTTTCAGGTGTTCAGCGGTTTTACCCGGTATCCGCGCGCTGTATTCACGTATGCATCCAAATTTTATATACAGTACCCCGGAATTCGAAAGTAGGACCGAAATACCAGTGTTCAGCGATTTCGTGGAGCGGGCTGCGCCCGCTTTATACACATAAGCATGGAGATGATACTGCATAAACGATACACATGAGTTAAAGCAAGAAAACACCCGGGGAGCAAGCTCGTTCGCCGACACCGAAAGTTGGATCGAACTACCAGCGTTAAGAGGTTTTGAGCAGGCTGCGCCCACTTTTATCACATATGCATCCAGAAATCACTTTATACACTATACACATGCGGAAAATCAGGAAAACACCCATGCAGCCAGCCCGCTCGCAGAGATTCGAATGTTTGACCGAACTACCAGTGTTCAGCGGTTTTACCCGGTATCCGCGCGCTGTATTCACGTATGCGACCAAATTTTATGTACAGTACCCCGGAATTCGAAAGTTGGACCGAACTACCAGTGTTCTGTAGTTTTGCGCGGGCTGCTCCCGCTTTATTTAAGTATGCATGCAGAAGATACCGCATACACGTTACACATGCGAAAAATCCCGAAAACACACATTGAGCCAACACGGTCGCTTGGATTCGAAAGTTGGACCGAACTACCAGTAATCAGAGGTTTTGAGCGAATTTCGGCCGCTTTATTCACTTATGCATCCAGAAGATGCTGCGTACACGAGGCACATGCGTAAAATCACGCAAACACCCATGGACCCAGCCTGTTCGCCGGGATTCGAAATTAGGACCGAACTACCAGAGTTCAGCTTTATTCATTTATGCATCCAGAAGACACTGCATACACAACAGATATGCGTAAAATCACAAAAAACATGAGTGTAGCCTGCCTGCTCACCGGGATTCGAAAGTTACCGTATACCATCTCAAAGGAGCAAAGAAAAATCTTTAATCTAAAAAAAAAAAAAAGTGTGAATTTAATTTTTATTGGTGCGAACTTATTTAAAATATCATTTGCATTAAAAGATAATATCTAAATTAAGTGCACGTATCTAATAACATAAAAAAATATATTATTCCAAAAAATCAAATTTATTATTAAAAAAATAACAACATATTTTTAAAAAATAGCTTTTTCAGATTTTTTAATTAATATCCCAGCTGATTAAAGTTGTACAACTTCAAGAACGTCATCATTTAAATTCAATGTAATATAATAACTTTTATTCAATATAATTGAAAGAATTAACGTGACAATCATCCTAACCTGAAATTAAAAAAAAATTGTGAAAAGCAGCTGTTTATTTAAAATGCCTACATTAACGAAATATTTTTAAAATACAGTTAGGTAACATGCAATCGCGTGCTTTATTCAACTTTAGAATATAACCTTGATTTGTATCTGCGGCGATTCAAGAAACTGTTGCAATCGGAAAAATGAGCCCGAAAATTAGCGTTTTCACAGTTTTTAATTAATATCTCAGCTGATTAACGTCCTACGAAGATGAGAATGGTATCATTGGATTCGTAGAATTTTTTGGAATCCGCAGACACCTGCCTCGAATTCCAACTCAGCGCCGTTCCATAGATATTTAAGAAAAAAGAAATTGACACGTGACCTTTCGCCAGCACAAATCTCGAGCGGAAGCAATAGTCATCCCCCCGGCGCTTTCGAAAAAGCAATTTTATCTCAGCTAATTCCGAGACGGTTGCCACTCCGAAAAATGAAATAACGTTTTCGCAGTTTTTAATTAATAACTCCGCCGATTATTGTCGTACGAAGATGGGACCGGTATCGATGGATTCGTTGATTTTTTTCGAATACGGGGATATGCGTTTCGAATCGCAACTCGGAGCCGTTCCGCAGATATTCGAGAAAAACGAATTTGGCACTCGGCCAAATCCCTAAAATAGGGGAAACCCGTAAAAGAAAGTGCAAAACGTAGGGAAACGTAGGGGAAAAAGCAGTTTTTAATTAATATCTCGGCTAATTAAAGTCGCACGAAGATGCCGAAATGTCAATCCGGCGAGCCACGGGCATTCTGAATCCAACGGTACCTTCCGCTAAGCTCTACACCCAGCCGTTCTTGAGAAGATGATGTTACAAACACACAAACAGACAGAGGCACACAGATTTTAATTGTATAGACTAGCGGGCAAGCCCGCCAGCTGAGCGGGCTGAAGCCCGCTTATCATTGTTCGTTTTTAAAAGATATCCTATGTTAAATTTGGCCGGTATTGAAAAGTTGAACCGAACTACCATTTTTTAGCGGCATTCCGCGGGCTTCCCCCGCTTTTTTCACCTATGCATCCAGAAGTTACCGCATACACTATACATATGCGGAAAATCACGAAAACACCCATGCTTCCAGCCCTTTCGCGGGTATTCCAAATTTGGACCGAAATACCAGTGTTCAGCGCTTTTGGGCGGGAGCCCGCCCAAAACAGTGTTCACGTGTGCATGCAAAAGATACTGCGTACACCGTACACATGCGTAAAATCACGAAAACACCCCTCCAGCCAGCCCGCTGCCGATTCGAAAGTTGGACCGAAATACAATTTTTCAGCGATTTTGCGCGTGCTGTGCCCGCTTTATTCACGTATGCATGCTGAAGATGGTGCATAAACGATACACATGCGTAAAATCACGAAAACAAACATGGAGCCTGCCTGTTCGCCGGTATTCGAAAGTTGGACCGAATTACCAGTGTTATGTGGCTTTGCGCGGGCTCTGCCCGCTTTATTCACATATACACCCAGAAGATACTCCATACACTATACACATGCGTAAAATCACGAAAACACCCATGGAGCCAGCCAGTTCGTCGGGATTCGAAATTACCGCATTACCAGAACCGCATTACCAGTATTCTGTGCCCGCTTTATTCACGTATACATCCATGAGATACTTTATAAACGATACACATGCGAACAATCACGAAAACACCCATGCAGCCAGCCCGCTCGCCGAGATTCGAAAGTTTGAGCGAACTACCAGTGTTCAGCGGTTTTACCCGGTATCCGCGCGCTGTATTCACGTATGCATCCAAATTTTATATACAGTACCCCGGAATTCGAAAGTAGGACCGAAATACCAGTGTTCAGCGATTTTGTGGAGCGGGCTGCGCCCGCTTTATACACATAAGCATGGAGAGGATACTGCATAAACGATACACATGAGTTAAAGCAAGAAAACACCCGGGGAGCCAGCTGGTTCGCCGACACCGAAAGTTGGATCGAACTACCAGCGTTAAGAGGTTTTGAGCAGGCTGCGCCCACTTTTATCACATATGCATCCAGAAATCACTTTATACACTATACACATGCGGAAAATCAGGAAAACACCCATGCAGCCAGCCCGCTCGCAGAGATTCGAATGTTTGAGCGAACTACCAGTGTTCAGCGGTTTTACCCGGTATCCGCGCGCTGTATTCACGTATGCGACCAAATTTTATGTACAGTACCCCGGAATTCGAAAGTTGGACCGAACTACCAGTGTTCTGTAGTTTTGCGCGGGCTGCTCCCGCTTTATTCAAGTATGCATGCAGAAGATACCGCATACACGTTACACATGCGAAAAATTCCGAAAACACACATTGAGCCAACACGGTCGCTTGGATTCGAAAGTTGGACCGAACTACCAGTAATCAGAGGTGTTGAGCGAATTTCGGCCGCTTTATTCACTTATGCATCCAGAAGATGCTGCGTACACGAGGCACATGCGTAAAATCACGCAAACACCCATGGACCCAGCCCGTTCGCCGGGATTCGAAATTAGGACCGAACTACCAGAGTTCAGCTTTATTCATTTATGCATCCAGAAGACACTGCATACACAACAGATATGCGTAAAATCACAAAAAACATGAGTGTAGCCTGCCTGCTCACCGGGATTCGAAAGTTACCGTATACCATCTCAAAGGAGCAAAGAAAAATCTTTAATCTAAAAAAAAAAAAAAAAAGTGTGAATTTAATTTTTATTGGTGCGAACTTATTTAAAATATCATTTGCATTAAAAGATAATATCTAAATTAAGTGCACGTATCTAATAACATAAAAAAATATATTATTCCAAAAAATCAAATTTATTATTAAAAAAATAACAACATATTTTTAAGAAATAGCTTTTTCAGATTTTTTAATTAATATCCCAGCTGATTAAAGTTGTACAACTTCAAGAACGTCATCATTTAAATTTAATGTAATATAATAACTTTTATTCAATATCAATAAAAGAATTAACGTGACAATCATCCTAACCTGAAATTAAAAAAAAATTGTGAAAAGCAGCTGTTTATTTAAAATGCCTACATTAACGAAATATTTTTAAAATACAGTTAGGTAACATGCAATGGCGTGCTTTATTCGACTTTAGAATATAACCTTGATTTGTATCTGCGGCGATTCAAGAAACTGTTGCAATCGGAAAAATGAGCCCGAAAATTAGCGTTTTCACAGTTTTTAATTAATATCTCAGCTGATTAACGTCCTACGAAGATGAGAATGGTATCGTTGGATTCGTAGAATTTTTTGGAATCCGCAGACACCTGCCTCGAATTCCAACTCAGCGCCGTTCCATAGATATTTAAGAAAAAAGAAATTGACACGTGACCTTTCGCCAGCACAAATCTCGAGCGGAAGCAATTGTCTTCCCCCCCGGCGCTTTCGAAAAAGCAATTTTATCTCAGCTAATTCCGAGACGGTTGCCACTCCGAAAAATGAAATAACGTTTTCGCAGTTTTTAATTAATAACTCCGTCGATTATTGTCGTACGAAGATGGGACCGGTATCGATGGATTCGTTGATTTTTTTTCGAATACGGGGATATGCGTTTCGAATCGCAACTCGGAGCCGTTCCGCAGATATTCGAGAAAAACGAATTTGGCACTCGGCCAAATCCCTAAAATAGGGGAAACCCGTGAAAGAAAGTGCAAAACGTAGGGAAATGTAGGGAGAAAATCAGTTTTTAATTAATATCTCGGCTAATTAAAGTCGCACGAAGATGCCGATGGTCAATCCGGCGAGCCACAGGCATTCTGAATCCAACAGTACCTTCCGCTAAGCTCTACACCCAGCCGTTCCCGAGGAGATGATGTTACAAACACACAAACAGACAGAGGCACACAGATTTTAATAGTATAGACTAGCGGGCAAGCCCGCCAGCTGAGCGGGCTGAAGCCCGCTTATCATTGTTCGTTTTTAAAAGATATCCTATGTTAAATTTGGCCGGTATTGAAAAGTTGAACCGAACTACCATTTTTTAGCGGCATTCCGCGGGCTTCCCCCGCTTTTTTCACCTATGCATCCAGAAGTTACCGCATACACTATACATATGCGGAAAATCACGAAAACACCCATGCTTCCAGCCCTTTCGCGGGTATTCCAAATTTGGACCGAAATACCAGTGTTCAGCGCTTTTGGGCGGGAGCCCGCCCAAAACAGTGTTCACGTGTGCATGCAAAAGATACTGCGTACACCGTACACATGCGTAAAATCACGAAAACACCCCTCCAGCTAGCCCGCTGCCGATTCGAAAGTTGGACCGAAATACAATTTTTCAGCGATTTTGCGCGTGCTGTGCCCGCTTTATTCACGTATGCATGCTGAAGATGGTGCATAAACGATACACATGCGTAAAATCACGAAAACAAACATGGAGCCTGCCTGTTCGCCGGTATTCGAAAGTTGGACCGAATTACCAGTGTTATGTGGCTTTGCGCGGGCTCTGCCCGCTTTATTCACATATACACCCAGAAGATACTCCATACACTATACACATGCGTAAAATCACGAAAACACCCATGGAGCCAGCCAGTTCGTCGGGATTCGAAATTACCGCATTACCAGAACCGCATTACCAGTATTCTGTGCCCGCTTTATTCACGTATGCATCCATGAGATACTTTATAAACGATACACATGCGAACAATCACGAAAACACCCATGCAGCCAGCCCGCTCGCCGAGATTCGAAAGTTTGAGCGAACTACCAGTGTTCAGCGGTTTTACCCGGTATCCGCGCGCTGTATTCACGTATGCATCCAAATTTTATATACAGTACCCCGGAATTCGAAAGTAGGACCGAAATACCAGTGTTCAGCGATTTTGTGGAGCGGGCTGCGCCCGCTTTATACACATAAGCATGGAGAGGATACTGCATAAACGATACACATGAGTTAAAGCAAGAAAACACCCGGGGAGCCAGCTGGTTCGCCGACACCGAAAGTTGGATCGAACTACCAGCGTTAAGAGGTTTTGAGCAGGCTGCGCCCACTTTTATCACATATGCATCCAGAAATCACTTTATACACTATACACATGCGGAAAATCAGGAAAACACCCATGCAGCCAGCCCGCTCGCAGAGATTCGAATGTTTGACCGAACTACCAGTGTTCAGCGGTTTTACCCGGTATCCGCGCGCTGTATTCACGTATGCGACCAAATTTTATGTACAGTACCCCGGAATTCGAAAGTTGGACCGAACTACCAGTGTTCTGTAGTTTTGCGCGGGCTGCTCCCGCTTTATTCAAGTATGCATGCAGAAGATACCGCATACACGTTACACATGCGAAAAATTCCGAAAACACACATTGAGCCAACACGGTCGCTTGGATTCGAAAGTTGGACCGAACTACCAGTAATCAGAGGTTTTGAGCGAATTTCGGCCGCTTTATTCACTTATGCATCCAGAAGATGCTGCGTACACGAGGCACATGCGTAAAATCACGCAAACACCCATGGACCCAGCCCGTTCGCCGGGATTCGAAATTAGGACCGAACTACCAGAGTTCAGCTTTATTCATTTATGCATCCAGAAGACACTGCATACACAACAGATATGCGTAAAATCACAAAAAACATGAGTGTAGCCTGCCTGCTCACCGGGATTCGAAAGTTACCGTATACCATCTCAAAGGAGCAAAGAAAAATCTTTAATCTAAAAAAAAAAAAAAAAAGTGTGAATTTAATTTTTATTGGTGCGAACTTATTTAAAATATCATTTGCATTAAAAGATAATATCTAAATTAAGTGCACGTATCTAATAACATAAAAAAATATATTATTCCAAAAAATCAAATTTATTATTAAAAAAATAACAACATATTTTTAAAAAATAGCTTTTTCAGATTTTTTAATTAATATCCCAGCTGATTAAAGTTGTACAACTTCAAGAACGTCATCATTTAAATTTAATGTAATATAATAACTTTTATTCAATATCAATAAAAGAATTAACGTGACAATCATCCTAACCTGAAATTAAAAAAAAATTGTGAAAAGCAGCTGTTTATTTAAAATGCCTACATTAACGAAATATTTTTAAAATACAGTTAGGTAACATGCAATGGCGTGCTTTATTCAACTTTAGAATATAACCTTGATTTGTATCTGCGGCGATTCAAGAAACTGTTGCAATCGGAAAAATGAGCCCGAAAATTAGCGTTTTCACAGTTTTTAATTAATATCTCAGCTGATTAACGTCCTACGAAGATGAGAATGGTATCGTTGGATTCGTAGAATTTTTTGGAATCCGCAGACACCTGCCTCGAATTCCAACTCAGCGCCGTTCCATAGATATTTAAGAAAAAAGAAATTGACACGTGACCTTTCGCCAGCACAAATCTCGAGCGGAAGCAATTGTCTTCCCCCCCGGCGCTTTCGAAAAAGCAATTTTATCTCAGCTAATTCCGAGACGGTTGCCACTCCGAAAAATGAAATAACGTTTTCGCAGTTTTTAATTAATAACTCCGTCGATTATTGTCGTACGAAGATGGGACCGGTATCGATGGATTCGTTGATTTTTTTTCGAATACGGGGATATGCGTTTCGAATCGCAACTCGGAGCCGTTCCGCAGATATTCGAGAAAAACGAATTTGGCACTCGGCCGAATCCCTAAAATAGGGGAAACCCGTGAAAGAAAGTGCAAAACGTAGGGAAATGTAGGGAGAAAATCAGTTTTTAATTAATATCTCGGCTAATTAAAGTCGCACGAAGATGCCGATGGTCAATCCGGCGAGCCACAGGCATTCTGAATCCAACAGTACCTTCCGCTAAGCTCTACACCCAGCCGTTCCCGAGGAGATGATGTTACAAACACACAAACAGACAGAGGCACACAGATTTTAATAGTATAGACTAGCGGGCAAGCCCGCCAGCTGAGCGGGCTGATGCCCGCTTATCATTGTTCGTTTTTAAAAGATATCCTATGTTAAATTTGGCCGGTATTGAAAAGTTGAACCGAACTACCATTTTTTAGCGGCATTCCGCGGGCTTCCCCCGCTTTTTTCACCTATGCATCCAGAAGTTACCGCATACGCTATACATATGCGGAAAATCACGAAAACACCCATGCTTCCAGCCCTTTCGCGGGTATTCGAAATTTGGACCGAAATACCAGTGTTCAGCGCTTTTGGGCGGGAGCCCGCCCAAAACAGTGTTCAGGTGTGCATGCAAAAGATACTGCGTACACCGTACACATGCGTAAAATGACGAAAACACCCCTCCAGCCAGCCCGCTGCCGATTCGAAAGTTGGACCGAAATACAATTTTTCAGCGATTTTGCGCGTGCTGTGCCCGCTTTATTCACGTATGCATGCTGAAGATGGTGCATAAACGATACACATGCGTAAAATCACGAAAACAAACATGGAGCCTGCCTGTTCGCCGGTATTCGAAAGTTGGACCGAATTACCAGTGTTATGTGGCTTTGCGCGGGCTCTGCCCGCTTTATTCACATATACACGCAGAAGATACTCCATACACTATACACATGCGTAAAATCACGAAAACACCCATGGAGCCAGCCAGTTCGTCGGGATTCGAAATTACCGCATTACCAGAACCGCATTACCAGTATTCTGTACCCGCTTTATTCACGTATGCATCCATGAGATACTTTATAAACGATACACATGCGAACAATCACGAAAACACCCATGCAGCCAGCTCGCTCGCCGAGATTCGAAAGTTTGAGCGAACTACCAGTATTCAGCGATTTTACTCGGTATCCGAGCGCTGTATTCACGTATGCATCCAAATTTTATATACAGTACCCCGGAATTCGAAAGTAGGACCGAAATACCAGTGTTCAGCGATTTTGTGGAGCGGGCTGCGCCCGCTTTATACACATAAGCATGGAGAGGATACTGCATAAACGATACACATGAGTTAAAGCAAGAAAACACCCGGGGAGCCAGCTCGTTCGCCGACACCGAAAGTTGGATCGAACTACCAGCGTTAAGAGGTTTTGAGCAGGCTGCGCCCACTTTTATTACATATGCATCCAGAAATTACTTTATACACTATACACATGCGGAAAATCAGGAAAACACGCATGCAGCCAGCCCGCTCGCAGAGATTCGAATGTTTGACCGAACTACCAGTGTTCAGCGGTTTTACCCGGTATCCGCGCGCTGTATTCACGTATGCGACCAAATTTTATGTACAGTACCCCGGAATTCGAAAGTTGGACCGAACTACCAGTGTTCTGTAGTTTTGCGCGGGCTGCTCCCGCTTTATTCAAGTATGCATGCAGAAGATAGCGCATACACGTTACACATGCGAAAAATCCCGAAAACACACATTGAGCCAACACGGTCGCTTGGATTCGAAAGTTGGACCGAACAACCAGTAATCAGAGGTTTTTAGCGAATTTCGGCCGCTTTATTCACTTATGCATCCAGAAGATGCTGCGTACACGAGGCACATGCGTAAAATCACGCAAACACCCATGGACCCAGCCCGTTCGCCGGGATTCGAAATTAGGACCGAACTACCAGAGTTCAGCTTTATTCATTTATGCATCCAGAAGACACTGCATACACAACAGATATGCGTAAAATCACAAAAAACATGAGTGTAGCCTGCCTGCTCACCGGGATTCGAAAGTTACCGTATACCATCTCAAAGGAGCAAAGAAAAATCTTTAATCTAAAAAAAAAAAAAATTGTGAATTTAATTTTTATTGGTGCGAACTTATTTAAAATATCATTTGCATTAAAAGATAATATCTAAATTAAGTGCACGTATCTAATAACATAAAAAAATATATTATTCCAAAAAATCAAATTTATTATTAAAAAAATAACAACATATTTTTAAAAAATAGCTTTTTCAGATTTTTTAATTAATATCCCAGCTGATTAAAGTTGTACAACTTCAAGAACGTCATCATTTAAATTTAATGTAATATAATAACTTTTATTCAATATCAATAAAAGAATTAACGTGACAATCATCCTAACCTGAAATTAAAAAAAAATTGTGAAAAGCAGCTGTTTATTTAAAATGCCTACATTAACGAAATATTTTTAAAATACAGTTAGGTAACATGCAATGGCGTGCTTTATTCAACTTTAGAATATAACCTTGATTTGTATCTGCGGCGATTCAAGAAACTGTTGCAATCGGAAAAATGAGCCCGAAAATTAGCGTTTTCACAGTTTTTAATTAATATCTCAGCTGATTAACGTCCTACGAAGATGAGAATGGTATCGTTGGATTCGTAGAATTTTTTGGAATCCGCAGACACCTGCCTCGAATTCCAACTCAGCGCCGTTCCATAGATATTTAAGAAAAAAGAAATTGACACGTGACCTTTCGCCAGCACAAATCTCGAGCGGAAGCAATTGTCTTCCCCCCCGGCGCTTTCGAAAAAGCAATTTTATCTCAGCTAATTCCGAGACGGTTGCCACTCCGAAAAATGAAATAACGTTTTCGCAGTTTTTAATTAATAACTCCGTCGATTATTGTCGTACGAAGATGGGACCGGTATCGATGGATTCGTTGATTTTTTTTCGAATACGGGGATATGCGTTTCGAATCGCAACTCGGAGCCGTTCCGCAGATATTCGAGAAAAACGAATTTGGCACTCGGCCAAATCCCTAAAATAGGGGAAACCCGTGAAAGAAAGTGCAAAACGTAGGGAAATGTAGGGAGAAAATCAGTTTTTAATTAATATCTCGGCTAATTAAAGTCGCACGAAGATGCCGATGGTCAATCCGGCGAGCCACAGGCATTCTGAATCCAACAGTACCTTCCGCTAAGCTCTACACCCAGCCGTTCCCGAGGAGATGATGTTACAAACACACAAACAGACAGAGGCACACAGATTTTAATAGTATACACATGCGGAAAATCAGGAAAACACCCATGCAGCCAGCCCGCTCGCAGAGATTCGAATGTTTGACCGAACTACCAGTGTTCAGCGGTTTTACCCGGTATCCGCGCGCTGTATTCACGTATGCGACCAAATTTTATGTACAGTACCCCGGAATTCGAAAGTTGGACCGAACTACCAGTGTTCTGTAGTTTTGCGCGGGCTGCTCCCGCTTTATTCAAGTATGCATGCAGAAGATACCGCATACACGTTACACATGCGAAAAATTCCGAAAACACACATTGAGCCAACACGGTCGCTTGGATTCGAAAGTTGGACCGAACTACCAGTAATCAGAGGTGTTGAGCGAATTTCGGCCGCTTTATTCACTTATGCATCCAGAAGATGCTGCGTACACGAGGCACATGCGTAAAATCACGCAAACACCCATGGACCCAGCCCGTTCGCCGGGATTCGAAATTAGGACCGAACTACCAGAGTTCAGCTTTATTCATTTATGCATCCAGAAGACACTGCATACACAACAGATATGCGTAAAATCACAAAAAACATGAGTGTAGCCTGCCTGCTCACCGGGATTCGAAAGTTACCGTATACCATCTCAAAGGAGCAAAGAAAAATCTTTAATCTAAAAAAAAAAAAAAAAAGTGTGAATTTAATTTTAATTGGTGCGAACTTATTTAAAATATCATTTGCATTAAAAGATAATATCTAAATTAAGTGCACGTATCTAATAACATAAAAAAATATATTATTCCAAAAAATCAAATTTATTATTAAAAAAATAACAACATATTTTTAAAAAATAGCTTTTTCAGATTTTTTAATTAATATCCCAGCTGATTAAAGTTGTACAACTTCAAGAACGTCATCATTTAAATTTAATGTAATATAATAACTTTTATTCAATATCAATAAAAGAATTAACGTGACAATCATCCTAACCTGAAATTAAAAAAAAATTGTGAAAAGCAGCTGTTTATTTAAAATGCCTACATTAACGAAATATTTTTAAAATACAGTTAGGTAACATGCAATGGCGTGCTTTATTCAACTTTAGAATATAACCTTGATTTGTATCTGCGGCGATTCAAGAAACTGTTGCAATCGGAAAAATGAGCCCGAAAATTAGCGTTTTCACAGTTTTTAATTAATATCTCAGCTGATTAACGTCCTACGAAGATGAGAATGGTATCGTTGGATTCGTAGAATTTTTTGGAATCCGCAGACACCTGCCTCGAATTCCAACTCAGCGCCGTTCCATAGATATTTAAGAAAAAAGAAATTGACACGTGACCTTTCGCCAGCACAAATCTCGAGCGGAAGCAATTGTCTTCCCCCCCGGCGCTTTCGAAAAAGCAATTTTATCTCAGCTAATTCCGAGACGGTTGCCACTCCGAAAAATGAAATAACGTTTTCGCAGTTTTTAATTAATAACTCCGTCGATTATTGTCGTACGAAGATGGGACCGGTATCGATGGATTCGTTGATTTTTTTTCGAATACGGGGATATGCGTTTCGAATCGCAACTCGGAGCCGTTCCGCAGATATTCGAGAAAAACGAATTTGGCACTCGGCCGAATCCCTAAAATAGGGGAAACCCGTGAAAGAAAGTGCAAAACGTAGGGAAATGTAGGGAGAAAATCAGTTTTTAATTAATATCTCGGCTAATTAAAGTCGCACGAAGATGCCGATGGTCAATCCGGCGAGCCACAGGCATTCTGAATCCAACAGTACCTTCCGCTAAGCTCTACACCCAGCCGTTCCCGAGGAGATGATGTTACAAACACACAAACAGACAGAGGCACACAGATTTTAATAGTATAGACTAGCGGGCAAGCCCGCCAGCTGAGCGGGCTGATGCCCGCTTATCATTGTTCGTTTTTAAAAGATATCCTATGTTAAATTTGGCCGGTATTGAATAGTTGAACCGAACTACCATTTTTTAGCGGCATTCCGCGGGCTTCCCCCGCTTTTTTCACCTATGCATCCAGAAGTTACCGCATACACGATACACATGCGGAAAATCACGAAAACACCCATGCCGCCTGCACCTTTCGCGGGTATTCGAAATTTGGACCGAAATACCAGTGTTCAGCGCTTTTGGGCGGGAGCCCGCCCAAAACAGTGTTCACGTGTGCATGCAAAAGATACTGCGTACACCGTACACATGCGTAAAATCACGAAAACACCCCTCCAGCCAGCCCGCTGCCGATTCGAAAGTTGGACCGAAATACAATTTTTCAGCGATTTTGCGCGTGCTGTGCCCCCTTTATTCACGTATGCATGCTGAAGATGGTGCATAAACGATACACATGCGTAAAATCACGAAAACAAACATGGAGCCTGCCTGTTCGCCGGTATTCGAAAGTTGGACCGAATTACCAGTGTTATGTGGCTTTGCGCGGGCTCTGCCCGCTTTATTCACATATACACCCAGAAGATACTCCATACACTATACACATGCGTAAAATCACGAAAACACCCATGGAGCCAGCCAGTTCGTCGGGATTCGAAATTACCGCATTACCAGAACCGCATTACCAGTATTCTGTGCCCGCTTTATTCACGTATGCATCCATGAGATACTTTATAAACGATACACATGCGAACAATCACGAAAACACCCATGCAGGCAGCCCGCTCGCCGAGATTCGAAAGTTTGAGCGAACTACCAGTGTTCAGCGGTTTTACCCGGTATCCGCGCGCTGTATTCACGTATGCATCCAAATTTTATATACGGTATCCCGGAATTCGAAAGCAGGACCGAAATACCAGTGTTCAGCGATTTTGTGGAGCGGGCTGCGCCCGCTTTATACACATAAGCATGGAGAGGATACTGCATAAACGATACACATGAGTTAAAGCAAGAAAACACCCGGGGAGCCAGCTCGTTCGCCGACACCGAAAGTTGGATCGAACTACCAGCGTTAAGAGGTTTTGAGCAGGCTGCGCCCACTTTTATCACATATGCATCCAGAAATCACTTTATACACTATACACATGCGGAAAATCAGGAAAACACCCATGCAGCCAGCCCGCTCGCAGAGATTCGAATGTTTGACCGAACTACCAGTGTTCAGCGGTTTTACCCGGTATCCGCGCGCTGTATTCACGTATGCGACCAAATTTTATGTACAGTACCCCGGAATTCGAAAGTTGGACCGAACTACCAGTGTTCTGTAATTTTGCGCGGGCTGCTCCCGCTTTATTCAAGTATGCATGCAGAAGATACCGCATACACGTTACACATGCGAAAAATCCCGAAAACACACATTGAGCCAACACGGTCGCTTGGATTCGAAAGTTGGACCGAACTACCAGTAATCAGAGGTTTGGAGCGAATTTCGGCCGCTTTATTCACTTATGCATCCAGAAGATGCTGCGTACACGAGGCACATGCGTAAAATCACGCAAACACCCATGGACCCAGCCCGTTCGCCGGGATTCGAAATTAGGACCGAACTACCAGAGTTCAGCTTTATTCATTTATGCATCCAGAAGACACTGCATACACAACAGATATGCGTAAAATCACAAAAAACATGAGTGTAGCCTGCCTGCTCACCGGGATTCGAAAGTTACCGTATACCATCTCAAAGGAGCAAAGAAATATCTTTAATCTAAAAAAAAAAAAAAAAAAAAAAAAAGTGTGAATTTAATTTTTATTGGTGCGAACTTATTTAAAATATCATTTGCATTAAAAGATAATATCTAAATTAAGTGCACGTATCTAATAACATAAAAAAATATATTATTCCAAAAAATCAAATTTATTATTAAAAAAATAACAACATATTTTTAAAAAATAGCTTTTTCAGATTTTTTAATTAATATCCCAGCTGATTAAAGTTGTACAACTTCAAGAACGTCATCATTTAAATTTAATGTAATATAATAACTTTTATTCAATATCAATAAAAGAATTAACGTGACAATCATCCTAACCTGAAATTAAAAAAAAAATTGTGAAAAGCAGCTGTTTATTTAAAATGCCTACATTAACGAAATATTTTTAAAATACAGTTAGGTAACATGCAATCGCGTGCTTTATTCAACTTTAGAATATAACCTTGATTTGTATCTGCGGCGATTCAAGAAACTGTTGCAATCGGAAAAATGAGCCCGAAAATTAGCGTTTTCACAGTTTTTAATTAATATCTCAGCTGATTAACGTCCTACGAAGATGAGAATGGTATCATTGGATTCGTAGAATTTTTTGGAATCCGCAGACACCTGCCTCGAATTCCAACTCAGCGCCGTTCCATAGATATTTAAGAAAAAAGAAATTGACACGTGACCTTTCGCCAGCACAAATCTCGAGCGGAAGCAATTGTCTTCCCCCCCGGCGCTTTCGAAAAAGCAATTTTATCTCAGCTAATTCCGAGACGGTTGCCACTCCGAAAAATGAAATAACGTTTTCGCAGTTTTTAATTAATAACTCCGTCGATTATTGTCGTACGAAGATGGGACCGGTATCGATGGATTCGTTGATTTTTTTTCGAATACGGGGATATGCGTTTCGAATCGCAACTCGGAGCCGTTCCGCAGATATTCGAGAAAAACGAATTTGGCACTCGGCCAAATCCCTAAAATAGGGGAAACCCGTGAAAGAAAGTGCAAAACGTAGGGAAACGTAGGTGAAAAGGCAGTTTTTAATTAATATCTCGGCTAATTAAAGTCGCACGAAGATGCCGATGGTCAATCCGGCGAGCCACGGGCATTCTCAATCCAACGGTACCTTCCGCTAAGCTCTACACCCAGCCGTTCCCGAGGAGATGATGTTACAAACACACAAACAGACAGAGGCACACAGATTTTAATAGTATAGACTAGCGGGCAAGCCCGCCAGCTGAGCGGGCTGAAGCCCGCTTATCATTGTTCGTTTTTAAAAGATATCCTATGTTAAATTTGGCCGGTATTGAAAAGTTGAACCGAACTACCATTTTTTAGCGGCATTCCGCGGGCTTCCCCCGCTTTTTTCACCTATGCATCCAGAAGTTACCGCATACACTATACATATGCGGAAAATCACGAAAACACCCATGCTTCCAGCCCTTTCGCGGGTATTCCAAATTTGGACCGAAATACCAGTGTTCAGCGCTTTTGGGCGGGAGCCCGCCCAAAACAGTGTTCACGTGTGCATGCAAAAGATACTGCGTACACCGTACACATGCGTAAAATCACGAAAACACCCCTCCAGCCAGCCCGCTGCCGATTCGAAAGTTGGACCGAAATACAATTTTTCAGCGATTTTGCGCGTGCTGTGCCCGCTTTATTCACGTATGCATGCTGAAGATGGTGCATAAACGATACACATGCGTAAAATCACGAAAACAAACATGGAGCCTGCCTGTTCGCCGGTATTCGAAAGTTGGACCGAATTACCAGTGTTATGTGGCTTTGCGCGGGCTCTGCCCGCTTTATTCACATATACACCCAGAAGATACTCCATACACTATACACATGCGTAAAATCACGAAAACAAACATGGAGCCTGCCTGTTCGCCGGTATTCGAAAGTTGGACCGAATTACCAGAACAGCATTAGCAGTATTCTGTGCCCGCTTTATTCACGTATGCATCCATGAGATACTTTATAAACGATACACATGCGAACAATCACGAAAACACCCATGCAGCCAGCCCGCTCGCCGAGATTCGAAAGTTTGAGCGAACTACCAGTGTTCAGCGGTTTTACCCGGTATCCGCGCGCTGTATTCACGTATGCATCCAAATTTTATATACAGTACTCCGGAATTCGAAAGTAGGACCGAAATACCAGTGTTCAGCGATTTTGTGGAGCGGGCTGCGCCCGCTTTATACACATAAGCATGGAGAGGATACTGCATAAACGATACACATGAGTTAAAGCAAGAAAACACCCGGGGAGCCAGCTGGTTCGCCGACACCGAAAGTTGGATCGAACTACCAGCGTTAAGAGGTTTTGAGCAGGCTGCGCCCACTTTTATCACATATGCATCCAGAAATCACTTTATACACTATACACATGCGGAAAATCAGGAAAACACCCATGCAGCCAGCCCGCTCGCAGAGATTCGAATGTTTGACCGAACTACCAGTGTTCAGCGGTTTTACCCGGTATCCGCGCGCTGTATTCACGTATGCGACCAAATTTTATGTACAGTACCCCGGAATTCGAAAGTTGGACCGAACTACCAGTGTTCTGTAGTTTTGCGCGGGCTGCTCCCGCTTTATTCAAGTATGCATGCAGAAGATACCGCATACACGTTACACATGCGAAAAATTCCGAAAACACACATTGAGCCAACACGGTCGCTTGGATTCGAAAGTTGGACCGAACTACCAGTAATCAGAGGTTTTGAGCGAATTTCGGCCGCTTTATTCACTTATGCATCCAGAAGATGCTGCGTACACGAGGCACATGCGTAAAATCACGCAAACACCCATGGACCCAGCCCGTTCGCCGGGATTCGAAATTAGGACCGAACTACCAGAGTTCAGCTTTATTCATTTATGCATCCAGAAGACACTGCATACACAACAGATATGCGTAAAATCACAAAAAACATGAGTGTAGCCTGCCTGCTCACCGGGATTCGAAAGTTACCGTATACCATCTCAAAGGAGCAAAGAAAAATCTTTAATCTAAAAAAAAAAAAAAAAAAAAGTGTGAATTTAATTTTTATTGGTGCGAACTTATTTAAAATATCATTTGCATTAAAAGATAATATCTAAATTAAGTGCACGTATCTAATAACATAAAAAAATATATTATTCCAAAAAATCAAATTTATTATTAAAAAAATAACAACATATTTTTAAAAAATAGCTTTTTCAGATTTTTTAATTAATATCCCAGCTGATTAAAGTTGTACAACTTCAAGAACGTCATCATTTAAATTTAATGTAATATAATAACTTTTATTCAATATCAATAAAAGAATTAACGTGACAATCATCCTAACCTGAAATTTAAAAAAAATTGTGAAAAGCAGCTGTTTATTTAAAATGCCTACATTAACGAAATATTTTTAAAATACAGTTAGGTAACATGCAATGGCGTGCTTTATTCAACTTTAGAATATAACCTTGATTTGTATCTGCGGCGATTCAAGAAACTGTTGCAATCGGAAAAATGAGCCCGAAAATTAGCGTTTTCACAGTTTTTAATTAATATCTCAGCTGATTAACGTCCTACGAAGATGAGAATGGTATCATTGGATTCGTAGAATTTTTTGGAATCCGCAGACACCTGCCTCGAATTCCAACTCAGCGCCGTTCCATAGATATTTAAGAAAAAAGAAATTGACACGTGACCTTTCGCCAGCACAAATCTCGAGCGGAAGCAATTGTAATCCCCCCGGCGCTTTCGAAAAAGCAATTTTATCTCAGCTAATTCCGAGACGGTTGCCACTCCGAAAAATGAAATAACGTTTTCGCAGTTTTTAATTAATAACTCCGTCGATTATTGTCGTACGAAGATGGGACCGGTATCGATGGATTCGTTGATTTTTTTTCGAATACGGGGATATGCGTTTCGAATCGCAACTCGGAGCCGTTCCGCAGATATTCGAGAAAAACGAATTTGGCACTCGGCCAAATCCCTAAAATAGGGGAAACCCGTGAAAGAAAGTGCAAAACGTAGGGAAACGTAGGTGAAAAGGCAGTTTTTAATTAATATCTCGGCTAATTAAAGTCGCACGAAGATGCCGATGGTCAATCCGGCGAGCCACGGGCATTCTCAATCCAACGGTACCTTCCGCTAAGCTCTACACCCAGCCGTTCCCGAGGAGATGATGTTACAAACACACAAACAGACAGAGGCACACAGATTTTAATAGTATAGACTAGCGGGCAAGCCCGCCAGCTGAGCGGGCTGAAGCCCGCTTATCATTGTTCGTTTTTAAAAGATATCCTATGTTAAATTTGGCCGGTATTGAAAAGTTGAACCGAACTACCATTTTTTAGCGGCATTCCGCGGGCTTCCCCCGCTTTTTTCACCTATGCATCCAGAAGTTACCGCATACACTATACATATGCGGAAAATCACGAAAACACCCATGCTTCCAGCCCTTTCGCGGGTATTCCAAATTTGGACCGAAATACCAGTGTTCAGCGCTTTTGGGCGGGAGCCCGCCCAAAACAGTGTTCACGTGTGCATGCAAAAGATACTGCGTACACCGTACACATGCGTAAAATCACGAAAACACCCCTCCAGCTAGCCCGCTGCCGATTCGAAAGTTGGACCGAAATACAATTTTTCAGCGATTTTGCGCGTGCTGTGCCCGCTTTATTCACGTATGCATGCTGAAGATGGTGCATAAACGATACACATGCGTAAAATCACGAAAACAAACATGGAGCCTGCCTGTTCGCCGGTATTCGAAAGTTGGACCGAATACCGCCGGTATTCGAAAGTTGGACCGAATTATGTGGCTTTGCGCGGGCTCTGCCCGCTTTATTCACATATACACCCAGAAGATACTCCATACACTATACACATGCGTAAAATCACGAAAACACCCATGGAGCCAGCCAGTTCGTCGGGATTCGAAATTACCGCATTACCAGAACCGCATTACCAGTATTCTGTGCCCGCTTTATTCACGTATGCATCCATGAGATACTTTATAAACGATACACATGCGAACAATCACGAGAACACCCATGCAGCCAGCCCGCTCGCCGAGATTCGAAAGTTTGAGCGAACTACCAGTGTTCAGCGGTTTTACCCGGTATCCGCGCGCTGTATTCACGTATGCATCCAAATTTTATATACAGTACCCCGGAATTCGAAAGTAGGACCGAAATACCAGTGTTCAGCGATTTTGTGGAGCGGGCTGCGCCCGCTTTATACACATAAGCATGGAGAGGATACTGCATAAACGATACACATGAGTTAAAGCAAGAAAACACCCGGGGAGCCAGCTGGTTCGCCGACACCGAAAGTTGGATCGAACTACCAGCGTTAAGAGGTTTTGAGCAGGCTGCGCCCACTTTTATCACATATGCATCCAGAAATCACTTTATACACTATACACATGCGGAAAATCAGGAAAACACCCATGCAGCCAGCCCGCTCGCAGAGATTCGAATGTTTGACCGAACTACCAGTGTTCAGCGGTTTTACCCGGTATCCGCGCGCTGTATTCACGTATGCGACCAAATTTTATGTACAGTACCCCGGAATTCGAAAGTTGGACCGAACTACCAGTGTTCTGTAGTTTTGCGCGGGCTGCTCCCGCTTTATTCAAGTATGCATGCAGAAGATACCGCATACACGTTACACATGCGAAAAATTCCGAAAACACACATTGAGCCAACACGGTCGCTTGGATTCGAAAGTTGGACCGAACTACCAGTAATCAGAGGTTTTGAGCGAATTTCGGCCGCTTTATTCACTTATGCATCCAGAAGATGCTGCGTACACGAGGCACATGCGTAAAATCACGCAAACACCCATGGACCCAGCCCGTTCGCCGGGATTCGAAATTAGGACCGAACTACCAGAGTTCAGCTTTATTCATTTATGCATCCAGAAGACACTGCATACACAACAGATATGCGTAAAATCACAAAAAACATGAGTGTAGCCTGCCTGCTCACCGGGATTCGAAAGTTACCGTATACCATCTCAAAGGAGCAAAGAAAAATCTTTAATCTAAAAAAAAAAAAAAAAAAGTGTGAATTTAATTTTTATTGGTGCGAACTTATTTAAAATATCATTTGCATTAAAAGATAATATCTAAATTAAGTGCACGTATCTAATAACATAAAAAATATATTATTCCAAAAAATCAAATTTATTATTAAAAAAATAACAACATATTTTTAAAAAATAGCTTTTTCAGATTTTTTAATTAATATCCCAGCTGATTAAAGTTGTACAACTTCAAGAACGTCATCATTTAAATTTAATGTAATATAATAACTTTTATTCAATATCAATAAAAGAATTAACGTGACAATCATCCTAACCTGAAATTAAAAAAAAATTGTGAAAAGCAGCTGTTTATTTAAAATGCCTACATTAACGAAATATTTTTAAAATACAGTTAGGTAACATGCAATGGCGTGCTTTATTCAACTTTAGAATATAACCTTGATTTGTATCTGCGGCGATTCAAGAAACTGTTGCAATCGGAAAAATGAGCCCGAAAATTAGCGTTTTCACAGTTTTTAATTAATATCTCAGCTGATTAACGTCCTACGAAGATGAGAATGGTATCGTTGGATTCGTAGAATTTTTTGGAATCCGCAGACACCTGCCTCGAATTCCAACTCAGCGCCGTTCCATAGATATTTAAGAAAAAAGAAATTGACACGTGACCTTTCGCCAGCACAAATCTCGAGCGGAAGCAATTGTCTTCCCCCCCGGCGCTTTCGAAAAAGCAATTTTATCTCAGCTAATTCCGAGACGGTTGCCACTCCGAAAAATGAAATAACGTTTTCGCAGTTTTTAATTAATAACTCCGTCGATTATTGTCGTACGAAGATGGGACCGGTATCGATGGATTCGTTGATTTTTTTTCGAATACGGGGATATGCGTTTCGAATCGCAACTCGGAGCCGTTCCGCAGATATTCGAGAAAAACGAATTTGGCACTCGGCCAAATCCCTAAAATAGGGGAAACCCGTGAAAGAAAGTGCAAAACGTAGGGAAATGTAGGGAGAAAATCAGTTTTTAATTAATATCTCGGCTAATTAAAGTCGCACGAAGATGCCGATGGTCAATCCGGCGAGCCACAGGCATTCTGAATCCAACAGTACCTTCCGCTAAGCTCTACACCCAGCCGTTCCCGAGGAGATGATGTTACAAACACACAAACAGACAGAGGCACACAGATTTTAATAGTATAGACTAGCGGGCAAGCCCGCCAGCTGAGCGGGCTGAAGCCCGCTTATCATTGTTCGTTTTTAAAAGATATCCTATGTTAAATTTGGCCGGTATTGAAAAGTTGAACCGAACTACCATTTTTTAGCGGCATTCCGCGGGCTTCCCCCGCTTTTTTCACCTATGCATCCAGAAGTTACCGCATACACTATACATATGCGGAAAATCACGAAAACACCCATGCTTCCAGCCCTTTCGCGGGTATTCGAAATTTGGACCGAAATACCAGTGTTCAGCGCTTTTGGGCGGGAGCCCGCCCAAAACAGTGTTCACGTGTGCATGCAAAAGATACTGCGTACACCGTACACATGCGTAAAATCACGAAAACACCCCTCCAGCTAGCCCGCTGCCGATTCGAAAGTTGGACCGAAATACAATTTTTCAGCGATTTTGCGCGTGCTGTGCCCGCTTTATTCACGTATGCATGCTGAAGATGGTGCATAAACGATACACATGCGTAAAATCACGAAAACAAACATGGAGCCTGCCTGTTCGCCGGTATTCGAAAGTTGGACCGAATTACCAGTGTTATGTGGCTTTGCGCGGGCTCTGCCCGCTTTATTCACATATACACCCAGAAGATACTCCATACACTATACACATGCGTAAAATCACGAAAACAAACATGGAGCCTGCCTGTTCGCCGGTATTCGAAAGTTGGACCGAATTACCAGAACAGCATTAGCAGTATTCTGTGCCCGCTTTATTCACGTATGCATCCATGAGATACTTTATAAACGATACACATGCGAACAATCACGAAAACACCCATGCAGCCAGCCCGCTCGCCGAGATTCGAAAGTTTGAGCGAACTACCAGTGTTCAGCGGTTTTACCCGGTATCCGCGCGCTGTATTCACGTATGCATCCAAATTTTATATACAGTACTCCGGAATTCGAAAGTAGGACCGAAATACCAGTGTTCAGCGATTTTGTGGACCGGGCTGCGCCCGCTTTATACACATAAGCATGGAGAGGATACTGCATAAACGATACACATGAGTTAAAGCAAGAAAACACCCGGGGAGCCAGCTCGTTCGCCGACACCGAAAGTTGGATCGAACTACCAGCGTTAAGAGGTTTTGAGCAGGCTGCGCCCACTTTTATCACATATGCATCCAGAAATCACTTTATACACTATACACATGCGGAAAATCAGGAAAACACCCATGCAGCCAGCCCGCTCGCAGAGATTCGAATGTTTGACCGAACTACCAGTGTTCAGCGGTTTTACCCGGTATCCGCGCGCTGTATTCACGTATGCGACCAAATTTTATGTACAGTACCCCGGAATTCGAAAGTTGGACCGAACTACCAGTGTTCTGTAGTTTTGTGCGGGCTGCTCCCGCTTTATTCAAGTATGCATGCAGAAGATACCGCATACACGTTACACATGCGAAAAATCCCGAAAACGCACATTGAGCCAACACGGTCGCTTGGATTCGAAAGTTGGACCGAACTACCAGTAATCAGAGGTTTTCAGCGAATTTCGGCCGCTTTATTCACTTATGCATCCAGAAGATGCTGCGTACATGAGGCACATGCGTAAAATCACGCAAACACCCATGGACCCAGCCCGTTCGCCGGGATTCGAAATTAGGACCGAACTACCAGAGTTCAGCTTTATTCATTTATGCATCCAGAAGACACTGCATACACAACAGATATGCGTAAAATCACAAAAAACATGAGTGTAGCCTGCCTGCTCACCGGGATTCGAAAGTTACCGTATACCATCTCAAAGGAGCAAAGAAAAATCTTTAATCTAAAAAAAAAAAAAAAAAAAAAAGTGTGAATTTAATTTTTATTGGTGCGAACTTATTTAAAATATCATTTGCATTAAAAGATAATATCTAAATTAAGTGCACGTATCTAATAACATAAAAAAATATATTATTCCAAAAAATCAAATTTATTATTAAAAAAATAACAACATATTTTTAAAAAATAGCTTTTTCAGATTTTTTAATTAATATCCCAGCTGATTAAAGTTGTACAACTTCAAGAACGTCATCATTTAAATTTAATGTAATATAATAACTTTTATTCAATATCAATAAAAGAATTAACGTGACAATCATCCTAACCTGAAATTAAAAAAAAATTGTGAAAAGCAGCTGTTTATTTAAAATGCCTACATTAACGAAATATTTTTAAAATACAGTTAGGTAACATGCAATCGCGTGCTTTATTCAACTTTAGAATATAACCTTGATTTGTATCTGCGGCGATTCAAGAAACTGTTGCAATCGGAAAAATGAGCCCGAAAATTAGCGTTTTCACAGTTTTTAATTAATATCTCAGCTGATTAACGTCCTACGAAGATGAGAATGGTATCATTGGATTCGTAGAATTTTTTGGAATCCGCAGACACCTGCCTCGAATTCCAACTCAGCGCCGTTCCATAGATATTTAAGAAAAAAGAAATTGACACGTGACCTTTCGCCAGCACAAATCTCGAGCGGAAGCAATTGTAATCCCCCCGGAGCTTTCGAAAAAGCAATTTTATCTCAGCTAATTCCGAGACGGTTGCCACTCCGAAAAACGAAATAACGTTTTCGCAGTTTTTAATTAATAACTCCGCCGATTATTGTCGTACGAAGATGGGACCGGTATCGATGGATTCGTTGATTTTTTTCGAATACGGGGATATGGGTTTCGAATCGCAACTCGGAGCCGTTCCGCAGATATTCGAGAAAAACGAATTTGGCACTCGGCCAAATCCCTAAAACAGGGAAAACGGGTGAAAGAAAGTGCAAAACGTAGGGGAAAAAGCAGTTTTTAATTAATATCTCGGCTAATTAAAGTCGCACGAAGATGCCGATGGTCAATCCGGCGAGCCACGGGCATTCTGAATCCAACGGTACCTTCCGCTAAGCTCTACACCCAGCCGTTCCCGAGGAGATGATGTTACAAACACACAAACAGACAGAGGCACACAGATTTTAATAGTATAGACTAGCGGGCAAGCCCGCCAGCTGAGCGGGCTGAAGCCCGCTTATCATTGTTCGTTTTTAAAAGATATCCTATGTTAAATTTGGCCGGTATTGAAAAGTTGAACCGAACTACCATTTTTTAGCGGCATTCCGCGGGCTTCCCCCGCTTTTTTCACCTATGCATCCAGAAGTTACCGCATACACTATACATATGCGGAAAATCACGAAAACACCCATGCTTCCAGCCCTTTCGCGGGTATTCCAAATTTGGACCGAAATACCAGTGTTCAGCGCTTTTGGGCGGGAGCCCGCCCAAAACAGTGTTCACGTGTGCATGCAAAAGATACTGCGTACACCGTACACATGCGTAAAATCACGAAAACACCCCTCCAGCTAGCCCGCTGCCGATTCGAAAGTTGGACCGAAATACAATTTTTCAGCGATTTTGCGCGTGCTGTGCCCGCTTTATTCACGTATGCATGCTGAAGATGGTGCATAAACGATACACATGCGTAAAATCACGAAAACAAACATGGAGCCTGCCTGTTCGCCGGTATTCGAAAGTTGGACCGAATTACCAGTGTTATGTGGCTTTGCGGGGGCTCTGCCCGCTTTATTCACATATACACCCAGAAGATACTCCATACACTATACACATGCGTAAAATCACGAAAACACCCATGGAGCCAGCCAGTTCGTCGGGATTCGAAATTACCGCATTACCAGAACCGCATTACCAGTATTCTGTGCCCGCTTTATTCACGTATGCATCCATGAGATACTTTATAAACGATACACATGCGAACAATCACGAAAACACCCATGCAGCCAGCCCGCTCGCCGAGATTCGAAAGTTTGAGCGAACTACCAGTGTTCAGCGGTTTTACCCGGTATCCGCGCGCTGTATTCACGTATGCATCCAAATTTTATATACAGTACCCCGGAATTCGAAAGTAGGACCGAAATACCAGTGTTCAGCGATTTTGTGGAGCGGGCTGCGCCCGCTTTATACACATAAGCATGGAGAGGATACTGCATAAACGATACACATGAGTTAAAGCAAGAAAACACCCGGGGAGCCAGCTGGTTCGCCGACACCGAAAGTTGGATCGAACTACCAGCGTTAAGAGGTTTTGAGCAGGCTGCGCCCACTTTTATCACATATGCATCCAGAAATCACTTTATACACTATACACATGCGGAAAATCAGGAAAACACCCATGCAGCCAGCCCGCTCGCAGAGATTCGAATGTTTGACCGAACTACCAGTGTTCAGCGGTTTTACCCGGTATCCGCGCGCTGTATTCACGTATGCGACCAAATTTTATGTACAGTACCCCGGAATTCGAAAGTTGGACCGAACTACCAGTGTTCTGTAGTTTTGCGCGGGCTGCTCCCGCTTTATTCAAGTATGCATGCAGAAGATACCGCATACACGTTACACATGCGAAAAATCCCGAAAACACACATTGAGCCAACACGGTCGCTTGGATTCGAAAGTTGGACCGAACTACCAGTAATCAGAGGTTTTGAGCGAATTTCGGCCGCTTTATTCACTTATGCATCCAGAAGATGCTGCGTACACGAGGCACATGCGTAAAATCACGCAAACACCCATGGACCCAGCCCGTTCGCCGGGATTCGAAATTAGGACCGAACTACCAGAGTTCAGCTTTATTCATTTATGCATCCAGAAGATGCTGCGTACACGAGGCACATGCGTAAAATCACGCAAACACCCATGGACCCAGCCCGTTCGCCGGGATTCGAAATTAGGACCGAACTACCAGAGTTCAGCTTTATTCATTTATGCATCCAGAAGACACTGCATACACAACAGATATGCGTAAAATCACAAAAAACATGAGTGTAGCCTGCCTGCTCACCGGGATTCGAAAGTTACCGTATACCATCTCAAAGGAGCAAAGAAAAATCTTTAATCTAAAAAAAAAAAAAAAAAGTGTGAATTTAATTTTTATTGGTGCGAACTTATTTAAAATATCATTTGCATTAAAAGATAATATCTAAATTAAGTGCACGTATCTAATAACATAAAAAAATATATTATTCCAAAAAATCAAATTTATTATTAAAAAAATAACAACATATTTTTAAAAAATAGCTTTTTCAGATTTTTTAATTAATATCCCAGCTGATTAAAGTTGTACAACTTCAAGAACGTCATCATTTAAATTTAATGTAATATAATAACTTTTATTCAATATCAATAAAAGAATTAACGTGACAATCATCCTAACCTGAAATTAAAAAAAAATTGTGAAAAGCAGCTGTTTATTTAAAATGCCTACATTAACGAAATATTTTTAAAATACAGTTAGGTAACATGCAATGGCGTGCTTTATTCAACTTTAGAATATAACCTTGATTTGTATCTGCGGCGATTCAAGAAACTGTTGCAATCGGAAAAATGAGCCCGAAAATTAGCGTTTTCACAGTTTTTAATTAATATCTCAGCTGATTAACGTCCTACGAAGATGAGAATGGTATCGTTGGATTCGTAGAATTTTTTGGAATCCGCAGACACCTGCCTCGAATTCCAACTCAGCGCCGTTCCATAGATATTTAAGAAAAAAGAAATTAACACGTGACCTTTCGCCAGCACAAATCTCGAGCGGAAGCAATTGTCTTCCCCCCCGGCGCTTTCGAAAAAGCAATTTTATCTCAGCTAATTCCGAGACGGTTGCCACTCCGAAAAATGAAATAACGTTTTCGCAGTTTTTAATTAATAACTCCGTCGATTATTGTCGTACGAAGATGGGACCGGTATCGATGGATTCGTTGATTTTTTTTCGAATACGGGGATATGCGTTTCGAATCGCAACTCGGAGCCGTTCCGCAGATATTCGAGAAAAACGAATTTGGCACTCGGCCAAATCCCTAAAATAGGGGAAACCCGTGAAAGAAAGTGCAAAACGTAGGGAAATGTAGGGAGAAAATCAGTTTTTAATTAATATCTCGGCTAATTAAAGTCGCACGAAGATGCCGATGGTCAATCCGGCGAGCCACAGGCATTCTGAATCCAACAGTACCTTCCGCTAAGCTCTACACCCAGCCGTTCCCGAGGAGATGATGTTACAAACACACAAACAGACAGAGGCACACAGATTTTAATAGTATAGACTAGCGGGCAAGCCCGCCAGCTGAGCGGGCTGAAGCCCGCTTATCATTGTTCGTTTTTAAAAGATATCCTATGTTAAATTTGGCCGGTATTGAAAAGTTGAACCGAACTACCATTTTTAGCGGCATTCCGCGGGCTTTCCCCGCTTTTTTCACCTATGCATCCAGAAGTTACCGCATACACTATACATATGCGGAAAATCACGAAAACACCCATGCTTCCA
The DNA here is from genome assembly GCF_044657685.1 of Stegodyphus dumicola. Classification (NCBI taxonomy): domain Eukaryota; kingdom Metazoa; phylum Arthropoda; class Arachnida; order Araneae; family Eresidae; genus Stegodyphus; species Stegodyphus dumicola. The sequence continues at coordinate 47,225,802 of NC_140779.1, forward strand.
GCCCTTTCGCGGGTATTCGAAATTTGGACCGAAATACCAGTGTTCAGCGCTTTTGGGCGGGAGCCCGCCCAAAACAGTGTTCACGTGTGCATGCAAAAGATACTGCGTACACCGTACACATGCGTAAAATCACGAAAACACCCCTCCAGCCAACCCGCTGCCGATTCGAAAGTTGGACCGAAATACAATTTTTCAGCGATTTTGCGCGTGCTGTGCCCGCTTTATTCACGTATGCATGCTGAAAATTGTGCATAAACGATACACATGCGTAAAATCACGAAAACAAACATGGAGCCTGCCTGTTCGCCGGTATTCGAAAGTTGGACCGAATTACCAGTGTTATGTGGCTTTGCGCGGGCTCTGCCCGCTTTATTCACATATACACCCAGAAGATACTCCATACACTATACACATGCGTAAAATCACGAAAACACCCATGGAGCCAGCCAGTTCGTCGGGATTCGAAATTACCGCATTACCAGTATTCTGTGCCCGCTTTTTTCACGTATGCATACATGAGATACTTTATAAACGATACACATGCGAACAATCACGAAAACACCCATGCAGCCAGCCCGCTCGCCGAGATTCGAAAGTTTGAGCGAACTACCAGTGTTCAGCGGTTTTACCCGGTATCCGCGCGCTGTATTCACGTATGCATCCAAATTTTATATACAGTACCCCGGAATTCGAAAGTAGGACCGAAATACGAGTGTTCAGCGATTTTGTTGAGCGGGCTGCGCCCGCTTTATACACATAAGCATGGAGAGGATACTGCATAAACGATACACATGAGTTAAAGCAAGAAAACACCCGGGGAGCCAGCTCGTTCGCCGACACCGAAAGTTGGATCGAACTACCAGCGTTAAGAGGTTTTGAGCAGGGTGCGCCCACTTTTATCACATATGCATCCAGAAATCACTTTATACACTATACACATGCGGAAAATCAGGAAAACACCCATGCAGCCAGCCCGCTCGCAGAGATTCGAATGTTTGACCGAACTACCAGTGTTCAGCGGTTTTACCCGGTATCCGCGCGCTGTATTCACGTATGCGACCAAATTTTATGTACAGTACCCCGGAATTCGAAAGTTGGACCGAACTACCAGTGTTCTGTAGTTTTGCGCGGGCTGCTCCCGCTTTATTCAAGTATGCATGCAGAAGATACCGCATACACGTTACACATGCGAAAAATCCCGAAAACGCACATTGAGCCAACACGGTCGCTTGGATTCGAAAGTTGGACCGAACTACCAGTAATCAGAGGTTTTCAGCGAATTTCGGCCGCTTTATTCACTTATGCATCCAGAAGATGCTGCGTACATGAGGCACATGCGTAAAATCACGCAAACACCCATGGACCCAGCCCGTTCGCCGGGATTCGAAATTAGGACCGAACTACCAGAGTTCAGCTTTATTCATTTATGCATCCAGAAGACACTGCATACACAACAGATATGCGTAAAATCACAAAAAACATGAGTGTAGCCTGCCTGCTCACCGGGATTCGAAAGTTACCGTATACCATCTCAAAGGAGCAAAGAAAAATCTTTAATCTAAAAAAAAAAAAAAAGTGTGAATTTAATTTTTATTGGTGCGAACTTATTTAAAATATCATTTGCATTAAAAGATAATATCTAAATTAAGTGCACGTATCTAATAACATAAAAAAATATATTAGTCCAAAAAATCAAATTTATTATTAAAAAAATAACAACATATTTTTAAAAAATAGCTTTTTCAGATTTTTTAATTAATATCCCAGCTGATTAAAGTTGTACAACTTCAAGAACGTCATCATTTAAATTTAATGTAATATAATAACTTTTATTCAATATCAATAAAAGAATTAACGTGACAATCATCCTAACCTGAAATTAAAAAAAAAATTGTGAAAAGCAGCTGTTTATTTAAAATGCCTACATTAACGAAATATTTTTAAAATACAGTTAGGTAACATGCAATCGCGTGCTTTATTCAACTTTAGAATATAACCTTGATTTGTATCTGCGGCGATTCAAGAAACTGTTGCAATCGGAAAAATGAGCCCGAAAATTAGCGTTTTCACAGTTTTTAATTAATATCTCAGCTGATTAACGTCCTACGAAGATGAGAATGGTATCATTGGATTCGTAGAATTTTTTGGAATCCGCAGACACCTGCCTCGAATTCCAACTCAGCGCCGTTCCATAGATATTTAAGAAAAAAGAAATTGACACGTGACCTTTCGCCAGCACAAATCTCGAGCGGAAGCAATTGTCATCCCCCCGGCGCTTTCGAAAAAGCAATTTTATCTCAGCTAATTCCGAGACGGTTGCCACTCCGAAAAACGAAATAACGTTTTCGCAGTTTTTAATTAATAACTCCGCCGATTATTGTCGTACGAAGATGGGACCGGTATCGATGGATTCGTTGATTTTTTTCGAATACGGGGATATGGGTTTCGAATCGCAACTCGGAGCCGTTCCGCAGATATTCGAGAAAAACGAATTTGGCACTCGGCCAAATCCCTAAAACAGGGAAAACGGGTGAAAGAAAGTGCAAAACGTAGGGAAACGTAGGGAGAAAATCAGTTTTTAATTAATATCTCGGCTAATTAAAGTCGCACGAAGATGCCGATGGTCAATCCGGCGAGCCACGGGCATTCTGAATCCAACGGTACCTTCCGCTAAGCTCTACACCCAGCCGTTCCCGAGGAGATGATGTTACAAACACACAAACAGACAGAGGCACACAGATTTTAATAGTATAGACTAGCGGGCAAGCCCGCCAGCTGAGCGGGCTGATGCCCGCTTATCATTGTTCGTTTTTAAAAGATATCCTATGTTAAATTTGGCCGGTATTGAAAAGTTGAACCGAACTACCATTTTTTAGCGGCATTCCGCGGGCTTCCCCCGCTTTTTTCACCTATGCATCCAGAAGTTACCGCATACGCTATACATATGCGGAAAATCACGAAAACACCCATGCTTCCAGCCCTTTCGCGGGTATTCGAAATTTGGACCGAAATACCAGTGTTCAGCGCTTTTGGGCGGGAGCCCGCCCAAAACAGTGTTCAGGTGTGCATGCAAAAGATACTGCGTACACCGTACACATGCGTAAAATGACGAAAACACCCCTCCAGCCAGCCCGCTGCCGATTCGAAAGTTGGACCGAAATACAATTTTTCAGCGATTTTGCGCGTGCTGTGCCCGCTTTATTCACGTATGCATGCTGAAGATGGTGCATAAACGATACACATGCGTAAAATCACGAAAACAAACATGGAGCCTGCCTGTTCGCCGGTATTCGAAAGTTGGACCGAATTACCAGTGTTATGTGGCTTTGCGCGGGCTCTGCCCGCTTTATTCACATATACACGCAGAAGATACTCCATACACTATACACATGCGTAAAATCACGAAAACACCCATGGAGCCAGCCAGTTCGTCGGGATTCGAAATTACCGCATTACCAGAACCGCATTACCAGTATTCTGTACCCGCTTTATTCACGTATGCATCCATGAGATACTTTATAAACGATACACATGCGAACAATCACGAAAACACCCATGCAGCCAGCTCGCTCGCCGAGATTCGAAAGTTTGAGCGAACTACCAGTATTCAGCGGTTTTACTCGGTATCCGCGCGCTGTATTCACGTATGCATCCAAATTTTATATACAGTACCCCGGAATTCGAAAGTAGGACCGAAATACCAGTGTTCAGCGATTTTGTGGAGCGGGCTGCGCCCGCTTTATACACATAAGCATGGAGAGGATACTGCATAAACGATACACATGAGTTAAAGCAAGAAAACACCCGGGAAGCCAGCTCGTTCGCCGACACCGAAAGCTGGATCGAACTACCAGCGTTAAGAGGTTTTGAGCAGGCTGCGCCCACTTTTATCACATATGCATCCAGAAATCACTTTATACACTATACACATGCGGAAAATCATGAAAACACCCATGCAGCCAGCCCGCTCGCAGAGATTCGAATGTTTGACCGAACTACCAGTGTTCAGCGGTTTTACCCGGTATCCGCGCGCTGTATTCACGTATGCGACCAAATTTTATGTACAGTACCCCGGAATTCGAAAGTTGGACCGAACTACCAGTGTTCTGTAGTTTTGCGCGGGCTGCTCCCGCTTTATTCAAGTATGCATGCAGAAGATAGCGCATACACGTTACACATGCGAAAAATCCCGAAAACACACATTGAGCCAACACGGTCGCTTGGATTCGAAAGTTGGACCGAACTACCAGTAATCAGAGGTTTTGAGCGAATTTCGGCCGCTTTATTCACTTATGCATCCAGAAGATGCTGCGTACACGAGGCACATGCGTAAAATCACGCAAACACCCATGGACCCAGCCCGTTCGCCGGGATTCGAAATTAGGACCGAACTACCATAGTTCAGCTTTATTCATTTATGCATCCAGAAGACACTGCATACACAACAGATATACGTAAAATCACAAAAAACATGAGTGTAGCCTGCCTGCTCACCGGGATTCGAAAGTTACCGTATACCATCTCAAAGGAGCAAAGAAAAATCTTTAATCTAAAAAAAAAAAAATTGTGAATTTAATTTTTATTGGTGCGAACTTATTTAAAATATCATTTGCATTAAAAGATAATATCTAAATTAAGTGCACGTATCTAATAACATAAAAAAATATATTATTCCAAAAAATCAAATTTATTATTAAAAAAATAACAACATATTTTTAAAAAATAGCTTTTTCAGATTTTTTAATTAATATCCCAGCTGATTAAAGTTGTACAACTTCAAGAACGTCATCATTTAAATTTAATGTAATATAATAACTTTTATTCAATATCAATAAAAGAATTAACGTGACAATCATCCTAACCTGAAATTAAAAAAAAAATTGTGAAAAGCAGCTGTTTATTTAAAATGCCTACATTAACGAAATATTTTTAAAATACAGTTAGGTAACATGCAATCGCGTGCTTTATTCAACTTTAGAATATAACCTTGATTTGCATCTGCGGCGATTCAAGAAACTGTTGCAATCGGAAAAATGAGCCCGAAAATTAGCGTTTTCACAGTTTTTAATTAATATCTCAGCTGATTAACGTCCTACGAAGATGAGAATGGTATCGTTGGATTCGTAGAATTTTTTGGAATCCGCAGACACCTGCCTCGAATTCCAACTCAGCGCCGTTCCATAGATATTTAAGAAAAAAGAAATTGACACGTGACCTTTCGCCAGCACAAATCTCGAGCGGAAGCAATTGTCATCCCCCCGGCGCTTTCGAAAAAGCAATTTTATCTCAGCTAATTCCGAGACGGTTGCCACTCCGAAAAATGAAATAACGTTTTCGCAGTTTTTAATTAATAACTCCGTCGATTATTGTCGTACGAAGATGGGACCGGTATCGATGGATTCGTTGATTTTTTTTCGAATACGGGGATATGGGTTTCGAATCGCAACTCGGAGCCGTTCCGCAGATATTCGAGAAAAACGAATTTGGCACTCGGCCAAATCCCTAAAACAGGGAAAACGGGTGAAAGAAAGTGCAAAACGTAGGGAAACGTAGGGGGAAAAGCAGTTTTTAATTAATATCTCGGCTAATTAAAGTCGCACGAAGATGCCGATGGTCAATCCGGCGAGCCACGGGCATTCTCAATCCAACAGTACCTTCCGCTAAGCTCTACACCCAGCCGTTCCCGAGGAGATGATGTTACAAACACACAAACAGACAGAGGCACACAGATTTTAATAGTATAGACTAGCGGGCAAGCCCGCCAGCTGAGCGGGCTGATGCCCGCTTATCATTGTTCGTTTTTAAAAGATATCCTATGTTAAATTTGGCCGGTATTGAAAAGTTGAACCGAACTACCATTTTTTAGCGGCATTCCGCGGGCTTCCCCCGCTTTTTTCACCTATGCATCCAGAAGTTACCGCATACGCTATACATATGCGGAAAATCACGAAAACACCCATGCTTCCAGCCCTTTCGCGGGTATTCGAAATTTGGACCGAAATACCAGTGTTCAGCGCTTTTGGGCGGGAGCCCGCCCAAAACAGTGTTCAGGTGTGCATGCAAAAGATACTGCGTACACCGTACACATGCGTAAAATGACGAAAACACCCCTCCAGCCAGCCCGCTGCCGATTCGAAAGTTGGACCGAAATACAATTTTTCAGCGATTTTGCGCGTGCTGTGCCCGCTTTATTCACGTATGCATGCTGAAGATGGTGCATAAACGATACACATGCGTAAAATCACGAAAACAAACATGGAGCCTGCCTGTTCGCCGGTATTCGAAAGTTGGACCGAATTACCAGTGTTATGTGGCTTTGCGCGGGCTCTGCCCGCTTTATTCACATATACACGCAGAAGATACTCCATACACTATACACATGCGTAAAATCACGAAAACACCCATGGAGCCAGCCAGTTCGTCGGGATTCGAAATTACCGCATTACCAGAACCGCATTACCAGTATTCTGTACCCGCTTTATTCACGTATGCATCCATGAGATACTTTATAAACGATACACATGCGAACAATCACGAAAACACCCATGCAGCCAGCTCGCTCGCCGAGATTCGAAAGTTTGAGCGAACTACCAGTGTTCAGCGGTTTTACCCGGTATCCGCGCGCTGTATTCACGTATGCATCCAAATTTTATATACAGTACTCCGGAATTCGAAAGTAGGACCGAAATACCAGTGTTCAGCGATTTTGTGGACCGGGCTGCGCCCGCTTTATACACATAAGCATGGAGAGGATACTGCATAAACGATACACATGAGTTAAAGCAAGAAAACACCCGGGGAGCCAGCTCGTTCGCCGACACCGAAAGTTGGATCGAACTACCAGCGTTAAGAGGTTTTGAGCAGGCTGCGCCCACTTTTATCACATATGCATCCAGAAATCACTTTATACACTATACACATGCGGAAAATCAGGAAAACACCCATGCAGCCAGCCCGCTCGCAGAGATTCGAATGTTTGACCGAACTACCAGTGTTCAGCGGTTTTACCCGGTATCCGCGCGCTGTATTCACGTATGCGACCAAATTTTATGTACAGTACCCCGGAATTCGAAAGTTGGACCGAACTACCAGTGTTCTGTAGTTTTGCGCGGGCTGCTCCCGCTTTATTCAAGTATGGATGCAGAAGATACCGCATACACGTTACACATGCGAAAAATCCCGAAAACGCACATTGAGCCAACACGGTCGCTTGGATTCGAAAGTTGGACCGAACTACCAGTAATCAGAGGTTTTCAGCGAATTTCGGCCGCTTTATTCACTTATGCATCCAGAAGATGCTGCGTACATGAGGCACATGCGTAAAATCACGCAAACACCCATGGACCCAGCCCGTTCGCCGGGATTCGAAATTAGGACCGAACTACCAGAGTTCAGCTTTATTCATTTATGCATCCAGAAGACACTGCATACACAACAGATATGCGTAAAATCACAAAAAACATGAGTGTAGCCTGCCTGCTCACCGGGATTCGAAAGTTACCGTATACCATCTCAAAGGAGCAAAGAAAAATCTTTAATCTAAAAAAAAAAAAAAAAAAAAAAGTGTGAATTTAATTTTTATTGGTGCGAACTTATTTAAAATATCATTTGCATTAAAAGATAATATCTAAATTAAGTGCACGTATCTAATAACATAAAAAAATATATTATTCCAAAAAATCAAATTTATTATTAAAAAAATAACAACATATTTTTAAAAAATAGCTTTTTCAGATTTTTTAATTAATATCCCAGCTGATTAAAGTTGTACAACTTCAAGAACGTCATCATTTAAATTTAATGTAATATAATAACTTTTATTCAATATCAATAAAAGAATTAACGTGACAATCATCCTAACCTGAAATTAAAAAAAAATTGTGAAAAGCAGCTGTTTATTTAAAATGCCTACATTAACGAAATATTTTTAAAATACAGTTAGGTAACATGCAATCGCGTGCTTTATTCAACTTTAGAATATAACCTTGATTTGTATCTGCGGCGATTCAAGAAACTGTTGCAATCGGAAAAATGAGCCCGAAAATTAGCGTTTTCACAGTTTTTAATTAATATCTCAGCTGATTAACGTCCTACGAAGATGAGAATGGTATCATTGGATTCGTAGAATTTTTTGGAATCCGCAGACACCTGCCTCGAATTCCAACTCAGCGCCGTTCCATAGATATTTAAGAAAAAAGAAATTGACACGTGACCTTTCGCCAGCACAAATCTCGAGCGGAAGCAATTGTAATCCCCCCGGAGCTTTCGAAAAAGCAATTTTATCTCAGCTAATTCCGAGACGGTTGCCACTCCGAAAAACGAAATAACGTTTTCGCAGTTTTTAATTAATAACTCCGCCGATTATTGTCGTACGAAGATGGGACCGGTATCGATGGATTCGTTGATTTTTTTCGAATACGGGGATATGGGTTTCGAATCGCAACTCGGAGCCGTTCCGCAGATATTCGAGAAAAACGAATTTGGCACTCGGCCAAATCCCTAAAACAGGGAAAACGGGTGAAAGAAAGTGCAAAACGTAGGGGAAAAAGCAGTTTTTAATTAATATCTCGGCTAATTAAAGTCGCACGAAGATGCCGATGGTCAATCCGGCGAGCCACGGGCATTCTGAATCCAACGGTACCTTCCGCTAAGCTCTACACCCAGCCGTTCCCGAGGAGATGATGTTACAAACACACAAACAGACAGAGGCACACAGATTTTAATAGTATAGACTAGCGGGCAAGCCCGCCAGCTGAGCGGGCTGAAGCCCGCTTATCATTGTTCGTTTTTAAAAGATATCCTATGTTAAATTTGGCCGGTATTGAAAAGTTGAACCGAACTACCATTTTTTAGCGGCATTCCGCGGGCTTCCCCCGCTTTTTTCACCTATGCATCCAGAAGTTACCGCATACACTATACATATGCGGAAAATCACGAAAACACCCATGCTTCCAGCCCTTTCGCGGGTATTCCAAATTTGGACCGAAATACCAGTGTTCAGCGCTTTTGGGCGGGAGCCCGCCCAAAACAGTGTTCACGTGTGCATGCAAAAGATACTGCGTACACCGTACACATGCGTAAAATCACGAAAACACCCCTCCAGCTAGCCCGCTGCCGATTCGAAAGTTGGACCGAAATACAATTTTTCAGCGATTTTGCGCGTGCTGTGCCCGCTTTATTCACGTATGCATGCTGAAGATGGTGCATAAACGATACACATGCGTAAAATCACGAAAACAAACATGGAGCCTGCCTGTTCGCCGGTATTCGAAAGTTGGACCGAATTACCAGTGTTATGTGGCTTTGCGGGGGCTCTGCCCGCTTTATTCACATATACACCCAGAAGATACTCCATACACTATACACATGCGTAAAATCACGAAAACACCCATGGAGCCAGCCAGTTCGTCGGGATTCGAAATTACCGCATTACCAGAACCGCATTACCAGTATTCTGTGCCCGCTTTATTCACGTATGCATCCATGAGATACTTTATAAACGATACACATGCGAACAATCACGAAAACACCCATGCAGCCAGCCCGCTCGCCGAGATTCGAAAGTTTGAGCGAACTACCAGTGTTCAGCGGTTTTACCCGGTATCCGCGCGCTGTATTCACGTATGCATCCAAATTTTATATACAGTACCCCGGAATTCGAAAGTAGGACCGAAATACCAGTGTTCAGCGATTTTGTGGAGCGGGCTGCGCCCGCTTTATACACATAAGCATGGAGAGGATACTGCATAAACGATACACATGAGTTAAAGCAAGAAAACACCCGGGGAGCCAGCTGGTTCGCCGACACCGAAAGTTGGATCGAACTACCAGCGTTAAGAGGTTTTGAGCAGGCTGCGCCCACTTTTATCACATATGCATCCAGAAATCACTTTATACACTATACACATGCGGAAAATCAGGAAAACACCCATGCAGCCAGCCCGCTCGCAGAGATTCGAATGTTTGACCGAACTACCAGTGTTCAGCGGTTTTACCCGGTATCCGCGCGCTGTATTCACGTATGCGACCAAATTTTATGTACAGTACCCCGGAATTCGAAAGTTGGACCGAACTACCAGTGTTCTGTAGTTTTGCGCGGGCTGCTCCCGCTTTATTCAAGTATGCATGCAGAAGATACCGCATACACGTTACACATGCGAAAAATTCCGAAAACACACATTGAGCCAACACGGTCGCTTGGATTCGAAAGTTGGACCGAACTACCAGTAATCAGAGGTTTTGAGCGAATTTCGGCCGCTTTATTCACTTATGCATCCAGAAGATGCTGCGTACACGAGGCACATGCGTAAAATCACGCAAACACCCATGGACCCAGCCCGTTCGCCGGGATTCGAAATTAGGACCGAACTACCAGAGTTCAGCTTTATTCATTTATGCATCCAGAAGATGCTGCGTACACGAGGCACATGCGTAAAATCACGCAAACACCCATGGACCCAGCCCGTTCGCCGGGATTCGAAATTAGGACCGAACTACCAGAGTTCAGCTTTATTCATTTATGCATCCAGAAGACACTGCATACACAACAGATATGCGTAAAATCACAAAAAACATGAGTGTAGCCTGCCTGCTCACCGGGATTCGAAAGTTACCGTATACCATCTCAAAGGAGCAAAGAAAAATCTTTAATCTAAAAAAAAAAAAAAAAAGTGTGAATTTAATTTTTATTGGTGCGAACTTATTTAAAATATCATTTGCATTAAAAGATAATATCTAAATTAAGTGCACGTATCTAATAACATAAAAAAATATATTATTCCAAAAAATCAAATTTATTATTAAAAAAATAACAACATATTTTTAAAAAATAGCTTTTTCAGATTTTTTAATTAATATCCCAGCTGATTAAAGTTGTACAACTTCAAGAACGTCATCATTTAAATTTAATGTAATATAATAACTTTTATTCAATATCAATAAAAGAATTAACGTGACAATCATCCTAACCTGAAATTAAAAAAAAAATTGTGAAAAGCAGCTGTTTATTTAAAATGCCTACATTAACGAAATATTTTTAAAATACAGTTAGGTAACATGCAATCGCGTGCTTTATTCAACTTTAGAATATAACCTTGATTTGTATCTGCGGCGATTCAAGAAACTGTTGCAATCGGAAAAATGAGCCCGAAAATTAGCGTTTTCACAGTTTTTAATTAATATCTCAGCTGATTAACGTCCTACGAAGATGAGAATGGTATCATTGGATTCGTAGAATTTTTTGGAATCCGCAGACACCTGCCTCGAATTCCAACTCATCGCCGTTCCATAGATATTTAAGAAAAAAGAAATTGACACGTGACCTTTCGCCAGCACAAATCTCGAGCGGAAGCAATTGTCATCCCCCCGGCGCTTTCGAAAAAGCAATTTTATCTCAGCTAATTCCGAGACGGTTGCCACTCCGAAAAATGAAATAACGTTTTCGCAGTTTTTAATTAATAACTCCGCCGATTATTGTCGTACGAAGATGGGACCGGTATCGATGGATTCGTTGATTTTTTTCGAATACGGGGATATGCGTTTCGAATCGCAACTCGGAGCCGTTCCGCAGATATTCGAGAAAAACGAATTTGGCACTCGGCCAAATCCCTAAAATAGGGGAAACGGGTGAAAGAAAGTGCAAAACGTAGGGAAATGTAGGGAGAAAATCAGTTTTTAATTAATATCTCGGCTAATTAAAGTCGCACGAAGATGCCGATGGTCAATCCGGCGAGCCACGGGCATTCTGAATCCAACGGTACCTTCCGCTAAGCTCTACACCCAGCCGTTCCCGAGGAGATGATGTTACAAACACACAAACAGACAGAGGCACACAGATTTTAATAGTATAGACTAGCGGGCAAGCCCGCCAGCTGAGCGGGCTGATGCCCGCTTATCATTGTTCGTTTTTAAAAGATATCCTATGTTAAATTTGGCCGGTATTGAAAAGTTGAACCGAACTACCATTTTTTAGCGGCATTCCGCGGGCTTCCCCCGCTTTTTTCACCTATGCATCCAGAAGTTACCGCATACGCTATACATATGCGGAAAATCACGAAAACACCCATGCTTCCAGCCCTTTCGCGGGTATTCGAAATTTGGACCGAAATACCAGTGTTCAGCGCTTTTGGGCGGGAGCCCGCCCAAAACAGTGTTCAGGTGTGCATGCAAAAGATACTGCGTACACCGTACACATGCGTAAAATGACGAAAACACCCCTCCAGCCAGCCCGCTGCCGATTCGAAAGTTGGACCGAAATACAATTTTTCAGCGATTTTGCGCGTGCTGTGCCCGCTTTATTCACGTATGCATGCTGAAGATGGTGCATAAACGATACACATGCGTAAAATCACGAAAACAAACATGGAGCCTGCCTGTTCGCCGGTATTCGAAAGTTGGACCGAATTACCAGTGTTATGTGGCTTTGCGCGGGCTCTGCCCGCTTTATTCACATATACACGCAGAAGATACTCCATACACTATACACATGCGTAAAATCACGAAAACACCCATGGAGCCAGCCAGTTCGTCGGGATTCGAAATTACCGCATTACCAGAACCGCATTACCAGTATTCTGTACCCGCTTTATTCACGTATGCATCCATGAGATACTTTATAAACGATACACATGCGAACAATCACGAAAACACCCATGCAGCCAGCTCGCTCGCCGAGATTCGAAAGTTTGAGCGAACTACCAGTATTCAGCGGTTTTACTCGGTATCCGAGCGCTGTATTCACGTATGCATCCAAATTTTATATACAGTACCCCGGAATTCGAAAGTAGGACCGAAATACCAGTGTTCAGCGATTTTGTGGAGCGGGCTGCGCCCGCTTTATACACATAAGCATGGAGAGGATACTGCATAAACGATACACATGAGTTAAAGCAAGAAAACACCCGGGGAGCCAGCTCGTTCGCCGACACCGAAAGTTGGATCGAACTACCAGCGTTAAGAGGTTTTGAGCAGGCTGCGCCCACTTTTATTACATATGCATCCAGAAATTACTTTATACACTATACACATGCGGAAAATCAGGAAAACACGCATGCAGCCAGCCCGCTCGCAGAGATTCGAATGTTTGACCGAACTACCAGTGTTCAGCGGTTTTACCCGGTATCCGCGCGCTGTATTCACGTATGCGACCAAATTTTATGTACAGTACCCCGGAATTCGAAAGTTGGACCGAACTACCAGTGTTCTGTAGTTTTGCGCGGGCTGCTCCCGCTTTATTCAAGTATGCATGCAGAAGATAGCGCATACACGTTACACATGCGAAAAATCCCGAAAACACACATTGAGCCAACACGGTCGCTTGGATTCGAAAGTTGGACCGAACAACCAGTAATCAGAGGTTTTTAGCGAATTTCGGCCGCTTTATTCACTTATGCATCCAGAAGATGCTGCGTACACGAGGCACATGCGTAAAATCACGCAAACACCCATGGACCCAGCCCGTTCGCCGGGATTCGAAATTAGGACCGAACTACCAGAGTTCAGCTTTATTCATTTATGCATCCAGAAGACACTGCATACACAACAGATATGCGTAAAATCACAAAAAACATGAGTGTAGCCTGCCTGCTCACCGGGATTCGAAAGTTACCGTATACCATCTCAAAGGAGCAAAGAAAAATCTTTAATCTAAAAAAAAAAAAAATTGTGAATTTAATTTTTATTGGTGCGAACTTATTTAAAATATCATTTGCATTAAAAGATAATATCTAAATTAAGTGCACGTATCTAATAACATAAAAAAATATATTATTCCAAAAAATCAAATTTATTATTAAAAAAATAACAACATATTTTTAAAAAATAGCTTTTTCAGATTTTTTAATTAATATCCCAGCTGATTAAAGTTGTACAACTTCAAGAACGTCATCATTTAAATTTAATGTAATATAATAACTTTTATTCAATATCAATAAAAGAATTAACGTGACAATCATCCTAACCTGAAATTAAAAAAAAATTGTGAAAAGCAGCTGTTTATTTAAAATGCCTACATTAACGAAATATTTTTAAAATACAGTTAGGTAACATGCAATGGCGTGCTTTATTCAACTTTAGAATATAACCTTGATTTGTATCTGCGGCGATTCAAGAAACTGTTGCAATCGGAAAAATGAGCCCGAAAATTAGCGTTTTCACAGTTTTTAATTAATATCTCAGCTGATTAACGTCCTACGAAGATGAGAATGGTATCGTTGGATTCGTAGAATTTTTTGGAATCCGCAGACACCTGCCTCGAATTCCAACTCAGCGCCGTTCCATAGATATTTAAGAAAAAAGAAATTGACACGTGACCTTTCGCCAGCACAAATCTCGAGCGGAAGCAATTGTCTTCCCCCCCGGCGCTTTCGAAAAAGCAATTTTATCTCAGCTAATTCCGAGAGGGTTGCCACTCCGAAAAATGAAATAACGTTTTCGCAGTTTTTAATTAATAACTCCGTCGATTATTGTCGTACGAAGATGGGACCGGTATCGATGGATTCGTTGATTTTTTTTCGAATACGGGGATATGCGTTTCGAATCGCAACTCGGAGCCGTTCCGCAGATATTCGAGAAAAACGAATTTGGCACTCGGCCAAATCCCTAAAATAGGGGAAACCCGTGAAAGAAAGTGCAAAACGTAGGGAAATGTAGGGAGAAAATCAGTTTTTAATTAATATCTCGGCTAATTAAAGTCGCACGAAGATGCCGATGGTCAATCCGGCGAGCCACAGGCATTCTGAATCCAACAGTACCTTCCGCTAAGCTCTACACCCAGCCGTTCCCGAGGAGATGATGTTACAAACACACAAACAGACAGAGGCACACAGATTTTAATAGTATAGACTAGCGGGCAAGCCCGCCAGCTGAGCGGGCTGATGCCCGCTTATCATTGTTCGTTTTTAAAAGATATCCTATGTTAAATTTGGCCGGTATTGAAAAGTTGAACCGAACTACCATTTTTTAGCGGCATTCCGCGGGCTTCCCCCGCTTTTTTCACCTATGCATCCAGAAGTTACCGCATACGCTATACATATGCGGAAAATCACGAAAACACCCATGCTTCCAGCCCTTTCGCGGGTATTCGAAATTTGGACCGAAATACCAGTGTTCAGCGCTTTTGGGCGGGAGCCCGCCCAAAACAGTGTTCACGTGTGCATGCAAAAGATACTGCGTACACCGTACACATGCGTAAAATGACGAAAACACCCCTCCAGCCAGCCCGCTGCCGATTCGAAAGTTGGACCGAAATACAATTTTTCAGCGATTTTGCGCGTGCTGTGCCCGCTTTATTCACGTATGCATGCTGAAGATGGTGCATAAACGATACACATGCGTAAAATCACGAAAACAAACATGGAGCCTGCCTGTTCGCCGGTATTCGAAAGTTGGACCGAATTACCAGTGTTATGTGGCTTTGCGCGGGCTCTGCCCGCTTTATTCACATATACACGCAGAAGATACTCCATACACTATACACATGCGTAAAATCACGAAAACACCCATGGAGCCAGCCAGTTCGTCGGGATTCGAAATTACCGCATTACCAGAACCGCATTACCAGTATTCTGTACCCGCTTTATTCACGTATGCATCCATGAGATACTTTATAAACGATACACATGCGAACAATCACGAAAACACCCATGCAGCCAGCTCGCTCGCCGAGATTCGAAAGTTTGAGCGAACTACCAGTATTCAGCGGTTTTACTCGGTATCCGAGCGCTGTATTCACGTATGCATCCAAATTTTATATACAGTACCCCGGAATTCGAAAGTAGGACCGAAATACCAGTGTTCAGCGATTTTGTGGAGCGGGCTGCGCCCGCTTTATACACATAAGCATGGAGAGGATACTGCATAAACGATACACATGAGTTAAAGCAAGAAAACACCCGGGGAGCCAGCTCGTTCGCCGACACCGAAAGTTGGATCGAACTACCAGCGTTAAGAGGTTTTGAGCAGGCTGCGCCCACTTTTATTACATATGCATCCAGAAATTACTTTATACACTATACACATGCGGAAAATCAGGAAAACACGCATGCAGCCAGCCCGCTCGCAGAGATTCGAATGTTTGACCGAACTACCAGTGTTCAGCGGTTTTACCCGGTATCCGCGCGCTGTATTCACGTATGCGACCAAATTTTATGTACAGTACCCCGGAATTCGAAAGTTGGACCGAACTACCAGTGTTCTGTAGTTTTGCGCGGGCTGCTCCCGCTTTATTCAAGTATGCATGCAGAAGATACCGCATACACGTTACACATGCGAAAAATCCCGAAAACACACATTGAGCCAACACGGTCGCTTGGATTCGAAAGTAGGACCGAACTACCAGTAATCAGAGGTTTTGAGCGAATTTCGGCCGCTTTATTCACTTATGCATCCAGAAGATGCTGCGTACACGAGGCACATGCGTAAAATCACGCAAACACCCATGGACCCAGCCCGTTCGCCGGGATTCGAAATTAGGACCGAACTACCAGAGTTCAGCTTTATTCATTTATGCATCCAGAAGACACTGCATACACAACAGATATGCGTAAAATCACAAAAAACATGAGTGTAGCCTGCCTGCTCACCGGGATTCGAAAGTTACCGTATACCATCTCAAAGGAGCAAAGAAAAATCTTTAATCTAAAAAAAAAAAAAATTGTGAATTTAATTTTTATTGGTGCGAACTTATTTAAAATATCATTTGCATTAAAAATAATATCTTAATTAAGTGCACGTATCTAATAACATAAAAAAATATATTATTCCAAAAAATCAAATTTATTATTAAAAAAATAACAACATATTTTTAAAAAATAGCTTTTTCAGATTTTTTAATTAATATCCCAGCTGATTAAAGTTGTACAACTTCAAGAACGTCATCATTTAAATTTAATGTAATATAATAACTTTTATTCAATATCAATAAAAGAATTAACGTGACAATCATCCTAACCTGAAATTAAAAAAAAAATTGTGAAAAGCAGCTATTTATTTAAAATGCCTACATTAACGAAATATTTTTAAAATACAGTTAGGTAACATGCAATCGCGTGCTTTATTCAACTTTAGAATATAACCTTGATTTGTATCTGCGGCGATTCAAGAAACTGTTGCAATCGGAAAAATGAGCCCGAAAATTAGCGTTTTCACAGTTTTTAATTAATATCTCAGCTGATTAACGTCCTACGAAGATGAGAATGGTATCGTTGGATTCGTAGAATTTTTTGGAATCCGCAGACACCTGCCTCGAATTCCAACTCAGCGCCGTTCCATAGATATTTAAGAAAAAAGAAATTGACACGTGACCTTTCGCCAGCACAAATCTCGAGCGGAAGCAATTGTCTTCCCCCCCGGCGCTTTCGAAAAAGCAATTTTATCTCAGCTAATTCCGAGACGGTTGCCACTCCGAAAAATGAAATAACGTTTTCGCAGTTTTTAATTAATAACTCCGTCGATTATTGTCGTACGAAGATGGGACCGGTATCGATGGATTCGTTGATTTTTTTTCGAATACGGGGATATGCGTTTCGAATCGGAACTCGGAGCCGTTCCGCAGATATTCGAGAAAAACGAATTTGGCACTCGGCCAAATCCCTAAAATAGGGGAAACCCGTGAAAGAAAGTGCAAAACGTAGGGAAATGTAGGGAGAAAATCAGTTTTTAATTAATATCTCGGCTAATTAAAGTCGCACGAAGATGCCGATGGTCAATCCGGCGAGCCACGGGAATTCCGAATCCAACGGTACCTTCCGCTAAGCTCTACACCCAGCCGTTCCCGAGGAGATGATGTTACAAACACACAAACAAACAGACAGAGGTACACAGATTTTAATAGTATAGACTAGCGGGCAAGCCCGCCAGCTGAGCGGGCTGAAGCCCGCTTATCATTGTTCGTTTTTAAAAGATATCCTATGTTAAATTTGGCCGGTATTGAAAAGTTGAACCGAACTACCATTTTTTAGCGGCATTCCGCGGGCTTCCCCCGCTTTTTTCACCTATGCATCCAGAAGTTACCGCATACGCTATACATATGCGGAAAATCACGAAAACACCCATGCTTCCAGCCCTTTCGCGGGTATTCGAAATTTGGACCGAAATACCAGTGTTCAGCGCTTTTGGGCGGGAGCCCGCCCAAAACAGTGTTCACGTGTGCATGCAAAAGATACTGCGTACACCGTACACATGCGTAAAATGACGAAAACACCCCTCCAGCCAGCCCGCTGCCGATTCGAAAGTTGGACCGAAATACAATTTTTCAGCGATTTTGCGCGTGCTGTGCCCGCTTTATTCACGTATGCATGCTGAAGATGGTGCATAAACGATACACATGCATAAAATCACGAAAACAAACATGGAGCCTGCCTGTTCGCCGGTATTCGAAAGTTGGACCGAATTACCAGTGTTATGTGGCTTTGCGCGGGCTCTGCCCGCTTTATTCACATATACACCCAGAAGATACTCCATACACTATACACATGCGTAAAATCACGAAAACACCCATGGAGCCAGCCAGTTCGTCGGGATTCGAAATTACCGCATTACCAGAACCGCATTACCAGTATTCTGTGCCCGCTTTATTCACGTATGCATCCATGAGATACTTTATAAACGATACACATGCGAACAATCACGAAAACACCCATGCAGCCAGCCCGCTCGCCGAGATTCGAAAGTTTGAGCGAACTACCAGTGTTCAGCGGTTTTACCCGGTATCCGCGCGCTGTATTCACGTATGCATCCAAATTTTATATACAGTACCCCGGAATTCGAAAGTAGGACCGAAATACCAGTGTTCAGCGATTTTGTGGAGCGGGCTGCGCCCGCTTTATACACATAAGCATGGAGAGGATACTGCGTAAACGATACACATGAGTTAAAGCAAGAAAACACCCGGGGAGCCAGCTCGTTCGCCGACACCGAAAGTTGGATCGAACTACCAGCGTTAAGAGGTTTTGAGCAGGCTGCGCCCACTTTTATCACATATGCATCCAGAAATCACTTTATACACTATACACATGCGGAAAATCAGGAAAACACCCATGCAGCCAGCCCGCTCGCAGAGATTCGAATGTTTGACCGAACTACCAGTGTTCAGCGGTTTTACCCGGTATCCGCGCGCTGTATTCACGTATGCGACCAAATTTTATGTACAGTACCCCGGAATTCGAAAGTTGGACCGAACTACCAGTGTTCTGTAGTTTTGCGCGGGCTGCTCCCGCTTTATTCAAGTATGCATGCAGAAGATACCGCATACACGTTACACATGCGAAAAATCCCGAAAACACACATTGAGCCAACACGGTCGCTTGGATTCGAAAGTAGGACCGAACTACCAGTAATCAGAGGTTTTGAGCGAATTTCGGCCGCTTTATTCACTTATGCATCCAGAAGATGCTGCGTACACGAGGCACATGCGTAAAATCACGCAAACACCCATGGACCCAGCCCGTTCGCCGGGATTCGAAATTAGGACCGAACTACCAGAGTTCAGCTTTATTCATTTATGCATCCAGAAGACACTGCATACACAACAGATATGCGTAAAATCACAAAAAACATGAGTGTAGCCTGCCTGCTCACCGGGATTCGAAAGTTACCGTATACCATCTCAAAGGAACAAAGAAAAATCTTTAATCTAAAAAAAAAAAAAAAAAAAAAAAAAAGTGTGAATTTAATTTTTATTGGTGCGAACTTATTTAAAATATCATTTGCATTAAAAGATAATATCTAAATTAAGTGCACGTATCTAATAACATAAAAAAATATATTATTCCAAAAAATCAAATTTATTATTAAAAAAATAACAACATATTTTTAAAAAATAGCTTTTTCAGATTTTTTAATTAATATCCCAGCTGATTAAAGTTGTACAACTTCAAGAACGTCATCATTTAAATTTAATGTAATATAATAACTTTTATTCAATATCAATAAAAGAATTAACGTGACAATCATCCTAACCTGAAATTAAAAAAAATTGTGAAAAGCAGCTGTTTATTTAAAATGCCTACATTAACGAAATATTTTTAAAATACAGTTAGGTAACATGCAATGGCGTGCTTTATTCAACTTTAGAATATAACCTTGATTTGTATCTGCGGCGATTCAAGAAACTGTTGCAATCGGAAAAATGAGCCCGAAAATTAGCGTTTTCACAGTTTTTAATTAATATCTCAGCTGATTAACGTCCTACGAAGATGAGAATGGTATCGTTGGATTCGTAGAATTTTTTGGAATCCGCAGACACCTGCCTCGAATTCCAACTCAGCGCCGTTCCATAGATATTTAAGAAAAAAGAAATTGACACGTGACCTTTCGCCAGCACAAATCTCGAGCGGAAGCAATTGTCTTCCCCCCCGGCGCTTTCGAAAAAGCAATTTTATCTCAGCTAATTCCGAGACGGTTGCCACTCCGAAAAATGAAATAACGTTTTCGCAGTTTTTAATTAATAACTCCGTCGATTATTGTCGTACGAAGATGGGACCGGTATCGATGGATTCGTTGATTTTTTTTCGAATACGGGGATATGCGTTTCGAATCGCAACTCGGAGCCGTTCCACAGATATTCGAGAAAAACGAATTTGGCACTCGGCCAAATCCCTAAAATAGGGGAAACCCGTGAAAGAAAGTGCAAAACGTAGGGAAATGTAGGGAGAAAATCAGTTTTTAATTAATATCTCGGCTAATTAAAGTTGCACGAAGATGCCGATGGTCAATCCGGCGAGCCACGGGCATTCTCAATCCAACGGTACCTTCCGCTAAGCTCTACACCCAGCCGTTCCCGAGGAGATGATGTTACAAACACACAAACAGACAGAGGCACACAGATTTTAATAGTATAGACTAGCGGGCAAGCCCGCCAGCTGAGCGGGCTGAAGCCCGCTTATCATTGTTCGTTTTTAAAAGATATCCTATGTTAAATTTGGCCGGTATTGAAAAGTTGAACCGAACTACCATTTTTAGCGGCATTCCGCGGGCTTCCCCCGCTTTTTTCACCTATGCATCCAGAAGTTACCGCATACACTATACATATGCGGAAAATCACGAAAACACCCATGCTTCCAGCCCTTTCGCGGGTATTCGAAATTTGGACCGAAATACCAGTGTTCAGCGCTTTTGGGCGGGAGCCCGCCCAAAACAGTGTTCACGTGTGCATGCAAAAGATACTGCGTACACCGTACACATGCGTAAAATCACGAAAACACCCCTCCAGCCAGCCCGCTGCCGATTCGAAAGTTGGACCGAAATACAATTTTTCAGCGATTTTGCGCGTGCTGTGCCCGCTTTATTCACGTATGCATGCTGAAGATGGTGCATAAACGATACACATGCGTAAAATCACGAAAACAAACATGGAGCCTGCCTGTTCGCCGGTATTCGAAAGTTGGACCGAATTACCAGTGTTATGTGGCTTTGCGCGGGCTCTGCCCGCTTTATTCACATATACACCCAGAAGATACTCCATACACTATACACATGCGTAAAATCACGAAAACACCCATGGAGCCAGCCAGTTCGTCGGGATTCGAAATTACCGCATTACCAGAACCGCATTACCAGTATTCTGCGCCCGCTTTATTCACGTATGCATCCATGAGATACTTTATAAACGATACACATGCGAACAATCACGAAAACACCCATGCAGCCAGCCCGCTCGCCGAGATTCGAAAGTTTGAGCGAACTACCAGTGTTCAGCGGTTTTACCCGGTATCCGCGCGCTGTATTCACGTATGCATCCAAATTTTATATACAGTACTCCGGAATTCGAAAGTAGGACCGAAATACCAGTGTTCAGCGATTTTGTGGAGCGGGCTGCGCCCGCTTTATACACATAAGCATGGAGAGGATACTGCATAAACGATACACATGAGTTAAAGCAAGAAAACACCCGGGGAGCCAGCTCGTTCGCCGACACCGAAAGTTGGATCGAACTACCAGCGTTAAGAGGTTTTGAGCAGGCTGCGCCCACTTTTATCACATATGCATCCAGAAATCACTTTATACACTATACACATGCGGAAAATCATGAAAACACCCATGCAGCCAGCCCGCTCGCAGAGATTCGAATGTTTGACCGAACTACCAGTGTTCAGCGGTTTTACCCGGTATCCGCGCGCTGTATTCACGTATGCGACCAAATTTTATGTACAGTACCCCGGAATTCGAAAGTTGGACCGAACTACCAGTGTTCTGTAGTTTTGCGCGGGCTGCTCCCGCTTTATTCAAGTATGCATGCAGAAGATACCGCATACACGTTACACATGCGAAAAATCCCGAAAACACACATTGAGCCAACACGGTCGCTTGGATTCGAAAGTTGGACCGAACTACCAGTAATCAGAGGTTTTGAGCGAATTTCGGCCGCTTTATTCACTTATGCATCCAGAAGATGCTGCGTACACGAGGCACATGCGTAAAATCACGCAAACACCCATGGACCCAGCCCGTTCGCCGGGATTCGAAATTAGGACCGAACTACCATAGTTCAGCTTTATTCATTTATGCATCCAGAAGACACTGCATACACAACAGATATACGTAAAATCACAAAAAACATGAGTGTAGCCTGCCTGCTCACCGGGATTCGAAAGTTACCGTATACCATCTCAAAGGAGCAAAGAAAAATCTTTAATCTAAAAAAAAAAAAAGTGTGAATTTAATTTTTATTGGTGCGAACTTATTTAAAATATCATTTGCATTAAAAGATAATATCTAAATTAAGTGCACGTATCTAATAACATAAAAAAATATATTATTCCAAAAAATCAAATTTATTATTAAAAAAATAACAACATATTTTTAAAAAATAGCTTTTTCAGATTTTTTAATTAATATCCCAGCTGATTAAAGTTGTACAACTTCAAGAACGTCATCATTTAAATTTAATGTAATATAATAACTTTTATTCAATATCAATAAAAGAATTAACGTGACAATCATCCTAACCTGAAATTAAAAAAAAAATTGTGAAAAGCAGCTGTTTATTTAAAATGCCTACATTAACGAAATATTTTTAAAATACAGTTAGGTAACATGCAATCGCGTGCTTTATTCAACTTTAGAATATAACCTTGATTTGCATCTGCGGCGATTCAAGAAACTGTTGCAATCGGAAAAATGAGCCCGAAAATTAGCGTTTTCACAGTTTTTAATTAATATCTCAGCTGATTAACGTCCTACGAAGATGAGAATGGTATCATTGGATTCGTAGAATTTTTTGGAATCCGCAGACACCTGCCTCGAATTCCAACTCAGCGCCGTTCCATAGATATTTAAGAAAAAAGAAATTGACACGTGACCTTTCGCCAGCACAAATCTCGAGCGGAAGCAATTGTCATCCCCCCGGCGCTTTCGAAAAAGCAATTTTATCTCAGCTAATTCCGAGACGGTTGCCACTCCGAAAAACGAAATAACGTTTTCGCAGTTTTTAATTAATAACTCCGCCGATTATTGTCGTACGAAGATGGGACCGGTATCGATGGATTCGTTGATTTTTTTCGAATACGGGGATATGGGTTTCGAATCGCAACTCGGAGCCGTTCCGCAGATATTCGAGAAAAACGAATTTGGCACTCGGCCAAATCCCTAAAACAGGGAAAACGGGTGAAAGAAAGTGCAAAACGTAGGGAAACGTAGGGGGAAAATCAGTTTTTAATTAATATCTCGGCTAATTAAAGTCGCACGAAGATGCCGATGGTCAATCCGGCGAGCCACGGGCATTCTCAATCCAACGGTACCTTCCGCTAAGCTCTACACCCAGCCGTTCCCGAGGAGATGATGTTACAAACACACAAACAGACAGAGGCACACAGATTTTAATAGTATAGATTATAAGCAGTTAGTATTTTTTTAAATTTAGACATATATATATATAAAATTAGATATTTATGTATTTAATTTCGATATTAATTTATATATATAAATTTAGACATGTTTAATTCTTGTTAATGTTTAATTCTTA
The DNA here is from genome assembly GCF_044657685.1 of Stegodyphus dumicola. Lineage (NCBI taxonomy): Eukaryota > Metazoa > Arthropoda > Arachnida > Araneae > Eresidae > Stegodyphus > Stegodyphus dumicola. The sequence continues at coordinate 47,249,761 of NC_140779.1, forward strand.
ATATTTAGTTTTACTGTTCATGTATTACTTTGTTTGTTGATTAATTAAAAAAATTTTTTACTCCAAATGTATTAAGACATGCAAATATGTTGGGAAAAGGGGCAGATCTATGGAGACTATTGTTATTTTTAGTTTGAAAAGAAAATAGATAATGATTAATACCGTTTTGAGTCTCGATGTATTTGCTCGACGAAACTTGTTTGCATGCTCTTTGTTAATCAACTTGGTTGAAGGCTTCAAGCACTTTTCCCTTGATAATTTCTCGTTGAAGCTTTGAACAGGACATATTGATTTTGTTTTTTCTATGTGCGCATTTTTCATCTTTATGTAGATTAGATAGGATCTATCGCAATTTTTAAATTTGATATGTCACTATTTTACATTGTTTTTCTGGAATTTTGATAGGATACACAAATGTTTTTATGACCTTTGCTAGGTTTCATACCTCCTTTCTTATTTAAATTAATTTTTAAAAATCAGCAACTATTAGCGCTATTTTTCATCTACTAGGTCACTCGATTTTTAATACCATTTTCTACTTTTTACTATAAATTTAGACATATATATATATGTGTGTGTGTGTGTATTTTATATAAAATGCTTTTTATATATTTTGAGTTTCAAACTTTAGAATTAATAAGAAATTAATTAAATACTGTTGTTTTCCTGCATTTGAGTGCCAAATGAAGATATTAATGTACTTCCAGCATTTGGCTTTTCTAATTGTAATTCTTATATTAAATAATATTTTAAAAAGCATTTTGCTTACCATTTTATTATAGCAGAATATGTTTAAATGTAGTGACCTAAAAAAATCACCATCACCTACAAAATCATGGAAAATCAGAGAAATGAAAAATGGTCAGGGAATGTGGGAAATTTCATAGAACTTAAACGAAAAATAAAATCTATTCCTTCAAATTAATTCTACAAATAGCAGATGTTCCATTTTTTATATAGTAATCATCTTTTAAAAAGAAAGCAAGTGTAATAATATTTTTCCTTTCAGGAAATATTTTACTCATTATCATTTTTCATCTTGTATGTGATATGATTTTACCTATATATTTCTTTGCATCTGTTAGATGGAAAAGAAATCAATCTTTTTCTATAGTGTAACTGTCAATCAAAAATAAATATTTTTAGTCATTATGTGTTATGAACATAACTATATAAATTATTAAACTCTTTTTATGAACCATTGTAATTCTTACCAACTCAGGCCCTGCTAAGTGGATTAAATACTGAACACTAGTAGTTTAACTATAATTTGTATTCCAGGGGACTGATTAGCTACCCTAGTGTTTTTAGGATTTTTTCCATGTAAATGAACTAGTTTCATTTTGGGAAGTGCTGCATAAAAGTATTCCTTTCTTTTGGCATATAAACTGTCCTGTGCTTGGTTTTTAATCTGTTAACATATTAAGGAACAGTATCTCTATTTTGCTTTTGAAACAGCATAGGGTTAAAATGTATTATAAATGATATGTGTTACTCCCATTTTCCCCAGTATGAACAATTTTTTCCAGAATTTGGTATTTCTAACTAAAAACTTATGTGCCTTTTTCTACCTGGGGATTTAACTGTATTTGAAGAAAGTTATGTCAGCCGTTTAATTTATAGCTTTAAAATTTAGATTTCTTGGGTAAGCTTCTTTTGTTGGAATTTGTGTGAGTTTTATTCAGTTTTCTATATTGTATAAATTTACTTTCTCAGAATTCCAGGGGACTGACTTTTTCTAAATTTATTTCCTCAATTTTTGAAACATTAACATGTTAATTTTTTGTTTATAAAAATTCTCAAAAACATATCCTATTCCAGGGTGTTCGAGCTGTCATTGCTGAGAGTTTTGAGCGTATTCATCGAAGCAACTTGGTTGGAATGGGTTTAATACCTTTACAGTATCTTCCAGGTCAAAATGCAGAAAGTCTAGGACTGACTGGATATGAACAGTATACCATAAGCATACCAGATACTATAATGCCTGGCCAAAAGACTACTGTTCAGGTAATCATTTGTAAAATGTTAAGGATTAGGCAGATGAGGCCAAATATGTTGTTTTCATATTTTTCCCAAATAGAATGTTTTCTTAGAAACTGATTCTTGAAATATGATTCCCTGACATAATAATGATAACCCAATATCATGAGTTAGAACCTTTTTAGAGTTTCTTCTTTTGCATAATTAAAGATAGCAAAATAATTGTAATATATTGTAAAAAATGAGAATATATGCCTTATTAAAATGTTTGTGTTAAATTTCATTTTTTTAAACTGATGTTGACACTTTTCAAAAATTCAATAATTAGAAATTTCATGCTTGAGTTGCCCATCTTGCTTTTGTCACTGTAAAAGTGCATTGCATTATTGTATATCTATGTGTTTATATATATATGCAGTCAAAAGTTGTTAATCCGGACTCGTCGGGATCTTTTTCTATAGTTTGGCGATTCCGGATTATAGATCATCAGTTTAATTCTCGTAAGATGGCATGCAGAAATTCTAAAATTAAAAATATGAAACCGTAATTTATGAAATAAAGAACAATTATAATCTAAAGGGTATCAAAATTTACAAAAAAAAAAAAAAAAAAAAGCTTAATATTTATTTGTTTACTTTATTAACATTTCTAACATTATAAACATTTCTTTCAATGTAAGTTGTTTAAGTTGCTTCGTTTTATGTGATAATACTTTCTCTTTAATTCTATAAACAGACATGATTTCTTGTTCAGTTACAAAGTTCCGCTGTTCAAGTCCCGTTTATTGCTGTGCCGAGAATACCGACTAACTTGTCAATCGAAATTTTTTTGTTTTCACTAACCTCTCTGTCACATTCTTCATGTCTTTATCCATTTTTTGCAGCAATTCCACTTTTTGTTTGATGGACATCGAAACATACTTTCGTTTTGTACGATCCTTTGGGAGCTCCAGAATCGGAAATTCTATTTGACATAATCGAAAGTTCAAGTTTACTTTTATAAAATTGCTCTTACAGTCTGCAAAAAATAATAAGCCGGATTCAATTCGAAGATTAAGGAACAACGCAATCATCAACATTAACTGAAATAGATAATTAGATAATTTTAGCTTATACCGTCCGTTATACATAAAACGCGCACGCGAAAGCGTTTTCTGCACTTGCGCACACGCATATGCGCAGTGGTAAAAGGTCTTACGTGCACGCATAAACGCCTATGCGCATGTGTCAACGCGGCACATGCGCAGAAAGTTTTTAGCTTTGAGGTCCGAATTAACGACTTTTGACTGTATATTGCAGTGAATTTGTGTTTTCATTGTAGTTAAATGAACAAACAAAACAGTAGCTGTATTTTGAATAATATCTGTTACATCTTAATACATAAATATTTCCTCAAGTATTTAGAAGTATTTTGCAAAAAAATAAGATTTTCCTTCATAGTTTTTCAAATTTAAATTAAAGCATATTGTTGATGGAAAAACATGCAAAGGACTGCAGAAGAATATTTTGAATAATTTCTTCCATTTTTCAGGGAACATTAAAATGTAATCTGTTCTCTAGAACATGATAGAATTTTTTCACACGAACAGCTTGATTGCTGTTTGTATAATTAGAAATTTAAAAAAAAAAAAAAAAAATCCTTTTTTTTTTTAATGTTTAATAAGCTGCATAAAGTTTAAAGGTACTCAGAAACTATTATTTAAATGTTTGTTACCCAACTGATATAGGAATTTCAGACATCTCTAAATTAAGAATGGGGGAAGATCACTTTCATTTTCAGGTTGTAAAAATGTTTTTGAATTGTCCAATTTAAACATTTTGTATTAAAAATTTGGCCATAAAATTGAATTTTCTAGATATGATATTAAATAAGATTTTTCTTAAGTATATTTTAATTCACAAAGAATATTTCTACAATTAAATTGTCTGAATTAATTTTTAAAAAGTTTTTTTTTTGGTAGATAAAATGATATTGTTTGGGTATTTGCTATTAAATTATTGTGTATTTTGCAACATTTCATATGTTAATATATGAAATGTTATATAATTGAAGTTTCAGCTAAAAAAGTCACAGCTCGTATGAGATTTTTAAATACAAATTATTCTTTGTGATTATGAATTTCCAACTTCAGGTGGCAACAAATTTTTCTGTTGGAGCATTACATTTTTTTTTTCTTTCTAATTTAGCATGTGATTATGCATTGTAATCCATCTACTGATTTATATTTTTTTCTTTGGCAAGGGCTAGAGCTTCCTTCTTTCACTGATTTATATGTAGAGAAATGCTGTCAGTACTATACTGACCATAAACTTTAATATTATCTCTAATATTGCTTGATGCATTCTTTTGACATTAACTATCATATTACATCAGACTATTGGTACATGTAATTAACAAATACCTCAAAATGAAGAAGGAGTTTATGGTCTACTAAACAGGAACAGATATTATTAATATAAATAATCCTAATCGGTATTTGTAAAATATTTCAATTTTATGTATCTTCACATTAATTGGGCTTGCAGAATGCTGTCTGTGATGTCAACCATTCTTGTAAATGCCTTCTCTAGTATTAGTCTCATCATCTAAAAAAAAAAAAAGAGAAAAATCTTTCATTGTTTTACATGTGCATCAGTTATGTGCACTGTTATAATAAATTTCCCTTCTTATTGTATAGCAGAAGAACAAATGAATATGTGACGTTCCTTTTTTCAGTATTTTAAATTCTTGAAAATTAAATATTAAGAAACAAAACACAACTTACTGCAGAATAATTTTGTTCATGTGTATAAAGTTAGAAAAATCCCTCTGCAGCTTAATCTTAATTATGTGCTGTAATAAAATAATTATCAAAGGAATTATTTTCAGGTGGATGATGGACGAGCCTTTGAAGTTATCATCAGGTTTGACACTGAGGTTGAGTTGACTTATTTCCGTCATGGTGGCATCTTGCAGTATATGGTGCGTCAGATGTTGAAGACTCAGTAATTCTTCCAAAACATAGGATGGAGTGATTAACATTTATTTGTGGCATTTGAATTGTTTAGATTAAGGTGTGGGCTGTTTGCACAATATACATGTACACAACATTTATTTTACATGCCAAACATAATTTTGATTTGCATCAGTAAGAAAACCTATACTAAAATCAAAGATGGTTTTTAAAATTATATGGAAATTAAATTGACCTAAATGCTGCGTTAATTTTGCTTAAATTTGTAATATATTTGAAGCTAGTTATGTTAAACCTTCTGTATAGTAAAATAATTAATTTAAATACAATTTTATGATTTTTGCTGAACTGTTCTGCAGCAATTTATATTTTTTTTCAGTAGCTGTATAATCTCAATTTTAATTTCCTTTCGGTGATGAAAGAAATCTCAAGTATTTTAACCACAGATGCATAAATACTTACTTTCATCTTGGACAAAGTTTTGCGTATGCTTAAAAGTATACTTACAGTATGGTTTAATTCAAATTATTTTTAAATCAGTGGTTATAGATTTAACTTTGCTTGTAATATGAAGATTTCTTTTGAGTGACTTTTATGTTTTATTAAGTATTGTAAAACTTATTTAAGGAAGAATGAAATAAAAAGTATGAGACTTCCCATATTTTTTCTGGAATTATGTTTTTCCCTCCTTAATTTAGCAAATACTTAAAATTGATTTTATGTGACTCACAGCTGCCACTGTCTTAAATTGCATATATCTGGTTAGTATATAATCTTAAATTTCATTATCAGGGATCAAACCACAGTTTGTAGTAGTACTCATTTTGAGACAAAACAGCATGTGTAATATCTTATATAAAAAATAGAATTATATAAATGTATTAATTGTACTTTATAATATAATTGTTAAGAATGGTTTAAAAGCTACTTTGTGTATTTCATTTGAATTCAAACAAAAGTTTTAAAATAGTTTGACTGATTATATATAAAATGTTTGTATCTTTTTTTAATATGTTCTGACAGTGATTATTTCCTCATTGTTATTCAACTACTCATTTATTTTTGTCAAAAATAAGTGTGACAGTACAGTGTAACAGTGGTGATTGGTCATATTTTGTATCTGCTGCTACATCGTATGCTGTAAAATATGTCAATGAATTAAATATGATTTTCTATATTTTGTTTGATTTTTTATTTAGTATTAATTTCAATTTGCTAAGGGCAAATGAAATTTAATTAAGGAGGAATGATTGCCACTCAATGCAAAATTACACTTTGGAGTTTGTTTTTAAAGGAATAAATTTGTTTAATACATTTAAGTATTTATTTAAATTATATATATATATATATATATATATATATATACTTAAATGTAAATAATATTTAATAATTCAGTCATTAAAATACTGAACTGTATTAGAAAAGAGTTTCTTACTTTGCTACTTTTCCTTGTTTTTCTGTATCCATTGAGAAAAAAATCCTTATTAAAATCTCCCAGTTTATGACACTATCATTTTATGTCTCCAGAATGGAAACATAAAATCTTAATTGTGTTTAGAACACTAGTTTTCAGTTGGCTTTGCAAACTAAGAACCTCATAAAAGCAGTAAGTTTGAAGGTAACATCCTCCCCCCTTAAATATTAAAAAGACATACATAATTACATTAACTAGGGAGAAGAGGCAGAAAAGCTGCAGGATATAGATGCATGTAAAAATACACAAAAATATGCACTTCAGAGATCTTGACCATTGCTTCTTTATCTGTTAGTCATAAAACATGATTGACAGAACATATATTATTCAAATTATTGTTTATTTTCATCCTTTTTGAAATAAATTTACAACAATTTTTATGAAATTTAATGGCAATTCTTAGTTATCAATTTATAAGATACTGTGCCATATTTCTGAAGCATTTTGAATATGTTTGAGTTGTTATAATTGAAAATTTCAACACTTTTACAAAGATTTGCTCTTATTATGTACTTTTAAGTTAGTTTCATTCAGATAGTATACAAAGAAAACAAAACTGAGCTCTTAAATCAAATTATCTGGAGTTGCACTGAAGTATCTATTGGCCCATCAGTCCAAATGACATTTTATAAGAGAGCAGTTGATATATGAATGAGAAAACTGGTGTACAGCCAAATTCTTCAGTTATATATCAAATTATAGTTGATAGAAAGCTGAAATGTAAATGCTATAAGATTTCTATACTTTGTGTCAAGCTAACTCGATAACACTTGCAAGGCTAGACAATCTGTTTATAGTTCTGAGCTGTGTTAAGTTTCCATACACACTTATTGTACATTGGTGCCAGATTTCTTCAGTTTACTCATGCATTTAATGATTGCTCTTCATAACTGGTATATTTTATCTACAATAGTTTTTCATCGATGTACAGCCAACTCTCCCAATTTTCCATCACATTTCCCAGTAGATTAGCTCCTGGGAATTTGCACCATCATTTACTGCTGTGAAATTTTGGGCAGCTGAATTTAAATGGGGCCATACCAGCTTGGATGACGATGAACATTCAGGAGTGCCAAAAATGCAAACACTGTCGAAAACATCACCAAATTCCACTAAATGGTGCTGACGACCATCGAATCAAGGTTAGAGCAATGGCAGAGGCTATTAGCATAACCAAAGAATGTGTTTGGCACATATTGAACCAAGATTTGGATATGCACAAACTGGCTGCGTGTTGGTTGCCACATTTGCTCACCGAAAACGTGTCTGAATAAACATTTGCACCGTTTTTTTTTTTGGTGCAGGAGTTTCTTCAACTATTAATCACTGTGGATGAAACCAGGATTCATCATTACTGCCCAGGAACAAAACACAAAGGGAGAATCAGCTCCAAAAATGGCAAAAACTGTTCCTTCTGCTGGGAAAGTGATGGCAACAGTTTTCTGGGAAGCCATGGAATTGTCTCAATATATTATCTTGAAAAGGGAAAACCATTACTGGAGCATACTATACAAGTTACTTGACAAGGGAAAGGCAGAAATTGCAAAAAAAAAAAGCCACTTTTTCAAAAGAAAAAAAATGTTTCACCAAGACAATGCTTCATCTCGCACCACAGCGGTTGCGATGGCGAAAATACATAATTTATGATTTGAACTGCTTGACAACCCGTTCCCTTTTGCCAGATGCGGTAGCAAGTGACAGTTTTGTTCCCTAAGCTAAAAAAAAGCTTGGAAGACAAAAGATTTTTGTCAAATTAAGAGTCTTCACAGAGAAAGGTTCATCATATTATTTGGGCAGTTTAAAAGAATGGCAGCATAGCTGAAAGAAATGTAAAGTTTTACAAGGAGACTGTGTTGAAAAATAAAGGTATTTTTAGAGAAAAAGTTTTTTTCCGGGGGGGGGGGGGGTTAGGTCGGAAACTTTTCAGACTGCGTACGTAATTTTGTTTCACATCAATATATAACAAATTACCAAGTTTATGTGCCGAATAATAAACAAGATTTATAATTAATAGTTTTATTTTCTTCATATTTAAAAGTTTATTTTTTTTTTTTTTTTAATATAAATGAGAGCTTTTTTCCTTCTCTTTTGAGAATAAATAAATAAAAATAGTCTAATAACATAGGAATAGTTCAGTATCTTGAATCATTCATTATGAAGTGAATTTAAGACAGTTTGGAGTTCTTTGAAATGATGTTGTCATGCAACATGAAAACGTCCTGGAAATCCAGGTTTTTTTTTCATGCGAATATCTCCCCATTTTTATATTTCAAAGTTGGCATGTTCCTTGGATATATTTTAAACAAAATAATACAAATGCTATATGTACAGATTTGAGGGTGTTAAAAAATTGAATTGTTTCTTGAATATTTAATTACTGACTGAGACTTTGGTTTTTTTAAATATTGAATTAAAAATAAGCTAGATGAATTTATAAGCAAATTAATATATGGTAAGTTTAGCAAACCAAAGCGAAGTTTTTGTCCACTTTTCAAAGCCATTAATTAGATTTTAATTTGCCATTTTTTAACAAACTTGAATTGATTTAATATTAGGCATCAAAATTACATTATTTATGTTATTTGATCTTAATTATTGAAAAAATTTAAATATCAAGCATAGTATACATGAAAATTGTGTTAATTTTGATTATTTAAGTCAATTTTTCCAGGACTATTTTATTGCGAAAAATAATGGTAATTTTGGGATGGGTTAAAAAAAAGTCCATTTTAATTTGAATTGCCATAATTAATAAAAAGTAACAAATTCGAATGTTCTGAAAATGTCCAAGATTTTCAAAAAAATTTCTTATAAAATTTCTATTCTGTACATTACTGATATTAAAATTAGCAAAATTCAATTGTACATCCTTGTTAATCTTAAAACTAATTTATGTATAGGCCTAGGTCTTTTAGAAGAAACATAATCCTACACTATTGCCTCCCTTTAAATATAAATAAATATATCTAACATTCTAAATCATGTAAAATCAATGCATGCAAAACGAGCAGAGGAATTGTGTGTTTTTATTCTATAACAAAATAGTGCCATTTTTTAGTAAAATATGAGAAAAAACTGGAGAGATTTGTATGTGTGCTTTGAAACTGCTCACTATTGGCTGAAAATGTCGGTATGCATTCTCACAAGGTTTATTGTCTGTTATGAGTTTTTTAGAGAGGTGTAATTCTAAACGTGTGAAATGAATGGTCTACATGCCAAATTATTGTGCTTTTGCAAAAGCTGGCATGAACTTTTGCATTCTAAGTGGTAATATCAAGATTTTTTCTTATGTCACTCAGATAGTAATGTAGTCATAGATGTCAGCATGCCATGATAAGCTAATCATTTTAAATGCATGATCATCAAAACATGTGGTAGTCTTCATGTGTTACCAAATATGGGCATCCCCACAACAACCTGAATTATAATATTACTGGAGGCAAAACAGAGTAGTAGATAACTCTTCATGTTGTGAGCCATTCAAAAGTAAAGTTTGCAGAACTTGACTACCATATTGTGCAGTAGCAAATGTGACCTGTAAATGAAAGGTTGGATGTCATCTCAACAAACTGGAGATTATAGATGGCAGGCAATTGTTTGTTCTGTAGGTCATTCTAAAATTTCTGCAACAAAACTTTTTTAACATTTTATGTTGTCTATACACTACATGAGGTAGATAAATAATCTGCTATTAAAATGCTAATCAAATAAATCCAATGCCAAAATCCTTACATGCTGAGAGATAAAACTGGTATCCATCCTTGATGTAAGGCACCGAACATACAATTGTTTGTTAGCCCCTGAACAAAAAATTTATCATTGAAGATAACTGGGATCCATTAGTGATTCGAATTTGTATGCCTTTTCTCCAAACCAGATTGATTATAATGACCTCATTTTACATGATACAAATGTATTTTAACTAAATAGCTTTAAAATTCACTTTTACATATTTTCTACTTTATTGCATCCTTTAGTGTAAATTGCAAGATTTTTCTGAAATATAACTTCTTTTTCTATAAGGATTGTTAAATAAACTATAGATAAATATTTTAATTGTTCATAGTTCTTTACATTTTATTATTTGTTCCAACTTAATGATAAAAAGCATTTTTAAAGATTTAAATTTTTTAAACATTGCAACAGAGGTATATATTATTGATTACATGTATTTGGCTGATTTCCTTTTGACAATATAACAATTTAAATGCGTTATGAATTTACATTTTGGAGTTTGTTTTGCAAATAGATTGTTATCTACTTTCCCGTGACTGAAAGAAAAAATCGTGTCTAGGCATCCTACCTGACAATAAACTCACTTTTTGATTTCAATTTGATAAAGTTGGAACTAAATTTAATATTTCCATAATAAACTTAAGACATCTCAGTAAATACAGCAATCTTTCTCTGCGAAGGAAAATATTATGTGCAACCAAAAAAAAAAAAAAACTCTGAAAACCTTCAGATTTTATATAATACCCAGAGGCATTTTTTAATGTCTTGTGTGTTACCTTTATTTATTAGATATCGTGTTCTTTGCACTTAAACATTAAAATTCAATTCAACAGCATATCTTTAGAATTTCCAATACACTGTCTCGTGCGCTGAATGTAAAAATGTCCCCACCATACAGTGTTGCCATTGCTCGCTTTGAAATAGTTGAGTTTGTTAATCAAAAACTCGTTAAAGTTTTGCAAAATATGAGATGAGTGAAAAACAAATTCCAAATTTCAGCTTCCAGATGGCCATATTCGAGTGGTGGACTACATTTTTCAAAATTTGATATCTCTAGGTATCAATGGTTTTTTACAATGCAAGAAACATACATTCATGCAAGATTCTTGATTATTTAATTTCTTTAAATATAAGGCAGGCTCTAATATTTGGTGGCAACAATTTGAAATGTGAAACATTGTTTTATAGTGGACAATGCAAAATGCCAAAACGAAATTAATAGCCCTTCTGGACAAATTGACCTTTTGGGCTAATAATCTGTCCAGGCTTATACTTTATGTGTTCACATGTAATCCATTAAAAAAAAAAAAAAAAAAAAAAAAAAAAAAAAAGCTTTTTGGAGACATCCCACTGCTAATTAATTCGGTTTGGTCATCATCCGCCAGAAAAATGAAGGGAAAAAAAAAAAGTTCCTATCCGCAAAATAGTGATAAATTGACCTGTATTATCCTGAGATCATGTCATGCGTGGACGAGAGAAATTTTAATATTTCTGGTTCAGTTATTGCCTTGCGAGAAAAAACAAGGATGACTATCTTTATATCCAACGGGTACCAATTCTAGAACAAACCAATGGAGATGTACTTCCTTGCAGCTGCATATTTGTAGCTGCGCTAACTGAACTAGTTTTTACCGAAGCCATAGCGTATCAGTAAATCGTTGAGCATTTTAAATAAACGTATGGAAATCTCAGCCCAAATATTGGAAACATTTTAAAATTGTGTATAGACAATGGCAGTTTAAAATATTTGCTTCTGTTCCTTATTAAGACGTCTGGGGCCCCTGCCTAATAGCCGCATTCATCGTTTCCAGGAAGAGCAAATGCGAATTATTAAGAATTATATAACAGAAAAACTCTACGACTTGGGCCTTTTGGTATGTTCTGAAGTTGTCCTGAAATGAGCAAAACTAATCTCCCATTTTTATTGGAATAGAATATATTTGCAAAAATTGGCTCTACGATTAAAAAAAGTATCATTTTATCAAAAGCTGAAAATAAATAAATATGAAATAAAAATGGTGCATGATGTAAACAAAAGATAACATCGCTCAAAGCCTGAAACAACTGAAATATACTATGCACTCGTATATAATAAAAGCTAAGGGATGGTTTTCCAAGCACTAAATATTTTGGAAATTAACCATTTCATGCGTTTATCCCTCAATGTCCAAAGAGCCTTATGACTTTTCTTTAGGGGAACATTGCTGATTAATTAAAATTGTTTTTGAATTGTTAAATTATCATTTAGATCGAAGTTATGCCTATAATTTTGTAAAGTATTATTTATAAAAAAAAACAATAAATAATCAGGTTTAACAGTACTGTATGTGTCATAGTACACTGTGAAGTCTGGCTAACGAAAAAATACATAATTTGCGTTTTATGTGCATAAACACACAATCAATCCGCTATTATTTCGTCTAAAATAAAGTAACGAAACAAACGCAAGCCCTAAAACTGTGTAGCGAACAATAAATTCTGTGAATAAAACATAGGTGCCTTCCATTAATCTTTGCAAAATAGTTATTTAATAAATACAGAGCGTTGGCCTACGAAACGTATGTATTCGTTTAAATTTTAAAAAAATAATGCAGTATTTTTTTTAATATACTTTATCACGCATGACATGATCTCAGGATAATACAGGTCAATAATTTTTTTAATATATTTATGTACTACGTTGCATTAGCTTTTTATACATTTTAAATTGAGAAACAACTATTTTTAATTTTGCTTGTCTTAAAAAGAACAACAGTCGATATATAAATAACTGTAGTTCTACTGTATTTTTGCCTATATTCAATAAATGCGGATTGCTTTAAGTATACTTTTTTTTTCTTATGTTACAAAATTCCCTTTGCTTAATTTCGTAATTTTATTAGGTTTTTCATTTTTATCCGTCGATAAATCATCACTTGTATACGTAATCCTTCCACCGACTAAACTTGCTTTCAAAATGACCGCTAACATGGTTATGGCCCTCTCAATTGTGACGACCCTCGGAAGGGGCTGTGAGGGTTGGAGAAACGATTTTCGAAGAGTTTGTTCCATTACCCGATTAAATTTGTTACCCCCCGTATTCCGGAACTCCATCATTCCCTGCCCCCCCTTCCATAACTGCGGCATATCCCCGTTTTTGTTCTGTGTCTGAGGGTGAGGAAGAGGTCCTCGAAATGTATGACAAATATGGAGATGAAAAAGAATTGCGAGCATGAGGGTTACTCCAATGTCATTGTCATGACTGGAAGTTGAATGTTTTAGGCATTGACGCTTTTTATGAAGGGTGGGAATGAAGACTGGGCGATTCAGTGCTGGGTATCATTTTTATTGGTAGCAAATAAATTTAAACTACTCCAATTATATATTTAAATATTCTACCAGTCACAAAAATATGAGTACATAGAAAGCTGTAAATTGATTGACTGACCTATAGCTTTTCACTTTCACTTTTCACTTTTTTAATATATAAAAGTTAATGTTAATTGTAAAACAATGCTTATTTGACAATGAAATTAAGTCATGCATAATTTTGCCAATCACAATAAGTGCAGGAATAAATCTTAAAATTTCTTACCAGTAATTGTTCTATGAAATCTGATAGTTAAGTTTCAAGAATAGGAATACAAAATTTACAATAGTTTAGTCTTCGAATGAATTTGTCTTACAACATCTAAATATACATCTTTCACATAGAATTCTTTCTGTATTTCTCTTTGAATCATGAGTAATATAAATTTTCTAAACTGAAATTTAAATCTTAACATGGAAGAATTTTATATTCCTGAGCGAAATGTTTGCTTTAAGATATTTCAATGCATGAAAATAAATGAATTTATTTTAGATTTAGGAAATAATTCAAGTAAGCGTGATGGACGCTAGTGCTTTCTAAATTGCTATTCGCATGTATCAAAAACTCCGTTTCCTCTCCTATTCTGTTACCGACGAATATTGCATCATTTCCAGAATGTGTCAGGAGCTTTAAATCAGAATAAATATTTAGTTATTTATGCACGCTAACGTAAAGATATATATTATTATGATAGTTTTATTGATAAAAATGTTTTCAAGATTAGGCTATATAAACATGTCACAGCATGCGAAGGCCATCTGCCTAAAAGAAAGGTTGCTTTCGTGGAGGATTTTATGAGGAAAACCGACTGGAATTTGCTTCACATATGGGGACAATCACGAAAATCAACCATACAGCTAGGCCGTTCGTCTGGATTCGAACCCGAGTCGAACTACTAGTGTTCAGTGGGCGTAAATTTTCTGCCACTGAAAGAAGCCTACTATTTTTAATCAGTATTAGTTAAAGTCCTCAGTCGTAGTATTAATTTTATTATCATTAATTAAAATTTTGTTTTCTGTTTAGAATCTCATCCCACAAGTGTTTTTAAAATGTTGAATGTATTTTAAATCGATATTACGAACTAATATATTTACAAAAATAGTGCATTGCCCTTATTCATAATTTAATCCATGTAAGTAATGTAATAGGTTTGATGTTAATTTTCTGTAAATTTTGAATCCTGCTTCTTGCAGTAGTAACAATACTTTACTCTTAACAAATTATCAAAAAGGGTGTGAAATTTTAGAATTGTTTATCCAAATAAACCGATCAGATTTGATTCGAAGAAGACCGAGTAATTTTTCCAATTTCTTGAAAGTATAAATTTTTCTAAGATTTGATCGAAAAATGACCTTCCATTTAAAAGTCAGAGATGCTCAGAATACGACGCCTATGAACCGAATAACATGGTTATAAATTACGATAACGGTCGCAGTCTCAGTCTACCTCGCTGAAACATGTTCAGTCATTAAAAGACCAAATAGGGGCCGCCCCTTCCAACACTGAAACCAAACAAGAATACGATGGTGGACAATCTCTGGGTCCTCCTGATGTAACCACACACACATCCAACAAACAAAAGAAAATGTAAATAAAAACTGGTGTTAATTGAGCAAAATTAAATAAAATTAGAATTCACGTCTAAATCCACAGGATGTATCAGTACAGAGGTGACAAACTTTCAGGAGAGAAAGAGTACACATAGACGATGGGAAATCACATAGCAATGCATGGTCGGAAATGCTTTCTTGGCGCAGTAGTGACGACACAAAACGCAAAAAAGGAAGGACATAAACAGTGATATAAAACGTGTTTTATTATGTTGCAGACCTCACTTCTCCAGCTCATAGAAGATCTGCATCACGAATGGAAGATGCATGACGCACGGTTCCTGCATCACGGTCCGGGGTGTAATATGGGATACCTTCTTTTGATGACGATCGTTTTTCTTTATGTTGGTTTTCTCTGTTTTTGCTGTACTCGGAATAATAAACATGCTTTCTCATCCCGTTCGTGTCCTTTCTTTCTTGATTTTTGTGTTATCACTACCGCGCCAGGAAAGCGTTTCCGACCATGCTCTACTGTGTGATTTCCCATACTCTCAATGTGTACTCTTTCTCTCCTGAAAGTTTGTCACTGCTGTACTGATACACCTCGGGTAAATTATGTAAGCATAAAATAAGTATGTCACAGTAATGTAAATATAGCCATGTAAATTATAGTATAGTGTAAGCAGCAGTTCGGTGTAGTATCATGTAAAGTACAATGTTTAACATGCAAATCGGTAAATGCAAACAGTCAGATCTATGCATAAAATTGCGTGGATTCCCTTAAATAGCATTGACAGTATTTCTCTGCATTCAACAGTCCAAACATAGTTTGAAAATGTTGCAAATTATAAATTATCATGCATTACCATGCATGAAATTATCATGTGCATGTATCATGTTCTCAGTTAAGCGCAATATGTTACTATTATATAGATGCATTTTCATATCTCAACAGTGTGTTATCGTTCTAAATGCAAATGCTAATTTTTATTTTATTCTATTTTATTTGTGCTTATGTTCCTCGTGTTTTTATTGTATTCACTTCATTTTATTTGACTTTGTTATCATGATTGTCATACAAAGCTAATTGTTCTACGCATAAAATCAGCGTATGCTTTTGTATGGCCATGTATGTTGTGATTTTTCACTTAATAAACACTGGGCCCGGGCAGTCGGATGAGAGTGAATTCCCGGGGGGCATTTTGGTCAGTTCGACTGCCTTCCGTATGAATTAGGCGCTGGGTCTGGGCGTCTCGTGTGAGGCCCTCGTGTGGCCTCAACTGGTCAAACTCTAGATAATGGTGGACGTGGCGTTAAACCAATTAACCACTATGGTAAAGGAATGGGGCCCACGTCCACCATCACTTGTACTGATACATCCTGTATGTGTCTGAAGGGCCTGAAGTGCCGACAAGGCATAACAATATACCATGTTGATATCAAGGGCAGGGCTTTGCCACCGAACTCCAAATTTTTTAAGACTAGATGTTTATAAGAGTGAAATATAACGATTTTCTTTGTAGTGGATACTGATTTATCCAGGTATTTCCCAGGATTCAATACCTAATCTTACGCTGCTCTTCTTATTTATTGCAGGCTTAGAAGGGGAAGTTAATTCTAATTGATATGTGAGTTTGTATGCTGATGAAATTGTTATTTAAAATAGCAATACACGTATTTTGTCTGCGCAGGGAGATTTAATTTATCTCCCAGCAACTTTCAGAATTTTTATAAAAATCACAAAATAGCTTTTTTCAAAGTCTGTCGACAGTATTTTTACTACTAATAGACGTATGTACAACATGGAGCCGAATATCTTCCTCTTGGAAAAGAGATTTAACTGTAATAGACATACTAAAATATCTTGGATTTACGCCGGTCCAGAAATTCTGAGACATGCTCACACTGCTAATTTGATTTGGCTCTAGTGTAGAATTGGGTGACCTTTCGATTACCGACAATTTTGTTTAATTTAGCGATGAAACCCCATTTCTGTTTACCGAGATAATTTTAATTTTGTTTTACCTTCCTGATTTTTTTTAAAGTGAAAATAGACTGATGTGTACATGGACAAAATCAAGGGAGTGCGCAGTGCCTAGTTTGTACAATTCTCTGATGTTTTTTTAACTGAAAACAGATCAATGTGTACATGGATACCGAGTTTGTGCAATTCTTTGATTTCTTATTTTGGTTTTGTGTAGCGGCCATCTTGAAATTGTGCCTTCCTGGTGCCAATCTTGGCGTCATAGAGCCAAAAAAAAAAAACAATGGGCCACCCAATTGTAAACTTTTATTTTTGATTTTTATATTCAAACAGAGGCTTAGGATTTTAAAGCTTATCTCTGGCAGGGATTGTGGTGCTTACGCCTTTAAGGCCTATGCGCACTACTCTCATCCGTCTAACACTGAAATAAGTTATTCAAATTTACCAGGCTGCCTTGGTCAATAACTTTGAAAAACTGGAACAGTTCAGCTCAGCGCTGCCAGAATTATCAATCACCTGCGTAATAGCTGTCCAAATGATACGGAATGGGACTATTTTCCTGCCATCGAGCTATTTCGCCGTCGAGACATATTTTTATTTAAATGCTTATACTATATCGTGCCATATCATATTAAGTTTATTTAGTTTAATATTTTGTTTTGCCTATTTTATAGCCGAGATATATTTTTCTTGGCATGCTTATATTATTTCTTACCATATTATATTATTGTTACAGATTTTCTATTTAGTTAACAATTTTTAGTAGAATTGTAATTAAAATTGTTTTATTTTCCCCTGGCAATGCAGTGCGTTGCGAGTTTTAAGAGAAAGCTACTCCGAAAAAGTAAATATACAAGAGCACGCGCATTTAATATTTAATAACTAGATACCTCGTAATTTATACTTAAATTGAATAAATGTAATCGACTACTATGTTAGATGTAACTGTAAGTCTACTCTTTTGCTTTCCAGAAATCTCGAGATGAAAAGAGAAATTACCAGAACGTTCTCGTGCTCGATTAAAAAGCTCTAAAAAGCCGGAGAGAAACATCTCAGTTCAGTTGCTTTAGTAAGCTGTTATGGCTTACTTAGCTGCTGTAAATTTTGATTAGATTAGCTTTCTCTGCGCTTTGGATTGTGTTCTATTTAACGTTATAGTAGTTTAAGATATAGCTACTAATTAAATTGGGTGATATTGTGATATTATACTAATATCTTTGAGGGAAAAAATCCCACGTTTTGTTATTTATTCTTGTGATAAGAATAAATTTTATTAACTTTTTATCAGACTTGTGCATTCAATCTACGCAGCAACATTATTAAGCTTATTTAGTTAAATCATTCTGTTTACTCAATGTATATATCTAACTGTTTCAAATTTTAAATGGGAAAAGCTTTTGCAATGCAGTCATCTTCTAGAACTACTAAAACATTATCTAGAATGTTTTAGAATTGATGAGTTTTCCCTAGGTAATATATTTAAATTGAATTTATATTTAATGGATATTAATGTAGTTACCCTAATCATGTTACCATATGAGCTGGGGAAAACGAAAAAACGCACCTACATATATAATTTCATAGTCGAATGGGAAGATAAGTATTTTTTCATTAATTTTAAGAGCAAATGTATTGTGCAAATGCTTCTGTTGAAAAAAAAAAGCAACATAGAACGACATTTTGCAACAGTTCATAAAAATATGATATTGAATACCCTTCTAACAGTAATCTAAGAGAATGTAAAGTGAAAGAACCGGAAATCACATTCGTTCAGCAATGTGTTTGTGAAGTTCGCAAATAAAATTAAGGTTGCTACGATTTAATCATATACGCTTGCAATTTACAAAACACAATCCTTTGATGATGTCAATGTAATTAATGAAGCAATACTTGCTAAGAAATTTATTTCAAGAAGTTAAAAATAAGAATGAAATCACGTCAGCTATTTAAGATGTCCAATTATCCATAAACTTCATCACTCGTAGAATGGAAGCTATGTCTAAATATGTCAGGGGGAAAATAAAAAAAAATATTAAAAAATTGCATTTTTAAAATGCAAGTTTGCAGTGCGATGAATCAACATATATCTAAAATGTAGCTCAAGAAAATATTTTTATAAGGAATGTCTTTAACGACTGTGCGAAGAAGGAAGATTTAGTCTCAGTTTTGCTATTAAAAACAGTACACGGAGGTTAGAGATTATGACATGATTAGAGCTATTAAAAACTGTATAACCGAAGTTAATCTTCCGCTTCAAAACCTTGTTCCCATAACAACAGACGCCACATCTGTTATGGTTTGTTTTGCTGTTGGTTTCATCCCATTATCTAAGAACGATGCTGACTTACCAAACTTTTTAACTATTACTGCATCACACATCAGCAGGCATTATGTGCAAAAATTTGTCTTAATGAACATATAATGAAAGTTGTTCTAAAAACTAAATTCTATTCGTGCCATATTACTTCAGAACAAATTCTTTCAAAGTACTCAATGATGAACTTGATACTAAGAACGGAACTTTAATCTTACAATGTGAAATTAGATGTCTTCTTAAGAGAAATGTCCTATATTTATTTTCGGAGTTTAGTTTTTTAGATTCCAGAAACGAAACTTTGAAGAACTTAATGATTATATGATTATCTGATTTAGCCTTTCTTACAGACAAAACAACCAAAATGAATAAACTAAATCTTGAACTTCAGGGCAAAGAAAAGACTATTTTTGAGTTAATAGGAAGCACAAAGGCATTTAAGTCAAAATTTAATTTGTGGATATGTTACTACTAAAGTGCAGAAATCAGTTACCTAAATTATCTAGGTAATGCGAGAATTAAATGGGGTGATCCACTAAAGTGCCGAACACTGTATCATTTCTCAAATTACCTAGGTAATCTAAAAATTACCTTGATAATCTACACATTACTTACTAGGCACTCGTTGTTAAAGTGAAAATAAGATCTTTACTGGAACAACAGTAACGTTTCTGAAATTAAAATATTAGTTATTTACTTATTTTTCAAAAGAAGTTTCCTAAAGAATCAAGTAATACAATCAAACAGTCAACAGATTAGTTGATAGAATCAATCATCAATTAATTAAAAAATAATCAGAAAGAATCAAACGGTTTAAAATATTATTAAAATTAATGAAATGGATTTGAAAAATATGTCATAAAATTATAATCACTTATCAGTGCAATCTAAAGACAAATGACACTTTGAATTACATAGCAAATGGTTCAAGCACACCTATTTGTGGTATATTTAGATTTTCAATCACATTTTCTGACATCGACATTTGAGTCCCTTGCATTAGAAACCGCTAACATTTTCTTGGTTACTTTTCTAAATCTTTCATGATTTCATTACGCTCTATTATCTGATTCATATTCTTTTTAGAGGTGTTGTACGATTCCTCTTTTCACTATAAATTACGTGAACGAATTTATCACACGATTTATGCTTGTGAGCACATGCTGCTGCTTTTGATCAAACAATGTAGATCATGTCTTGTATAGTCCTCAGATTCTGTACAAAACTGTGATGGCGATTCTGCTGAAGTTGGGAGTAACTCAGTGATGACGTCTTCAGCCTGCAGAGGTGATTCTTGGAGGTGCAGGGTAACTGAATATTCTTCATAACGGTATCCTCAATAAACGGTGTAGAAGGCAGTTTAAGATTACCATCGATAAATTCTTGTATTTCTGTAGGTGAATTGTAGAAGCAGAGGATAATGGAATGTCTTCGTGATTTGAATATGATCCCATAATCACAGTCTTTTGTAAATTTTTTAATATTTCAAGTTTTGTTTTAATAGTTATCGAATGTAATACACTTTGTGGTGTAATAGAAGGTAATCTCACTTTTATGAGACAAACGAACATGGATTTCGTATGGACTTCTTTTAATTGCAGAATGATAGGCATGATTCTTTATGAATTGTACAAATTGTACGCTCACTCCTCTTGTTAGTTTGGTTATCAGCCATCCAAATACTGAGCATGTTTTCAATGTCTTGATTTGCTTTTTTGATACTTCTTTGGCTGTGGCTAGGTTTGCCATTAACGATTTTTATTTCTGGCCATAATTGTGTTGCAATTATAAGATTTTATTACAATATTGGCGCCCGTTATCAGAATGCAAAGTACTTGCACCAGAAAGGAGAAAAATATCAAGCAAGTTATGGACTACTTCATCCGCCGTTTTGATGTGAGTAGCTTCAATGCATGAAATTTTGTAAATAGGTCTTGGTATACGAGAAGAAACTTAAACTTTCCATCTGGTTGAGTCTGGCAATCGAAGAGATCCACCTGGCATCTGCAATTGAAACATGATGAAATAATCGGCTTTACAACATTTCTTTTTTTCGTACTTTATTTTGTTGACAAGGGTTCGCATAAATCCAGACACACGTTTATGTGGGCTTGAGTTATGTTTTATAAAGTGATTATAATTGCTTGATCATTTTGTCTCTTACATTCTAACCAACTGACAAATGAGCAGAATACAATATGTCAAACTATCCTTCGGCATAGGCAAACTTTTTAACTCTTTCTCTCGCATTTGACAACGGCTCAATGAGTTTTTCACATCCTTGTACAATCAACACCTCATACCTTAAAATTTCGATAATCTCGAGATGATTCTTTCTCCTTGGAAACTTTTAATCGTTTTACATCTTCAATTGTTGAGTAATGCTTTCGTTTTGTCATTAAAACTGAATTAATTAAAACTGAATTTGTCATTAATTCTGAATCTTCGGTAAAGAGGTTTGCGAAGAATGTTTTCTTCGTTCTATTTAACCAATTCGGTACTTGCTTGCATATTTGGTACTATATTTTCTATCTTAAAAATCACGACACAAATTCACATGCTAACAGGCAGAATTTGCAAAAGAAAAAAAATAGCTTTTGCTACACAGGCAACTACTGAACTTCTTGATTGTGTTTTTACAATTCTTATAGTTGTGAGATTTCCCACAGTTAGAGAAGCAGGGAAGAGTTTTGCAGTTACTGATAACATTGGTAATTGAAGCAGCGCGATAAAGAGATATAGTGTCGACTATATCAGATTTAAGTGCCATGAATGCCGTTGGTGGTAGCATTACTAAATGTTTTGCGTTTTCGGAATTGTTCTTGGAACGACTTCCACAAAGCAATCCGATGTGGAGGAAAGAATGACGCGTTTAACGTCTGCTTCAGTTGCAAGGGCGGAGACTTCTAAAATAATAAGATGCTGGCATTTTGGTATTGGAACACGCAGTTTCACTGAAGCTTGATGGTCTCCGATATCCACCACATTTTGCTTTAAAGAATTTATATTCTTCTTATTTTTGCAGCTAATTAGGACTTCTTCTATCTTTGTCATTCTTACTTGGTTTATTTTAATACCCAGCTGGGGCAAACGAATTGCAGTGCTTAGCTGTATTTATATTTGTTCTGTGAGTCTTGTTTCGGTTTTCTGCGTGAACAGAAATGTATTTTGAGGAGGTGAAGTGGCCTGGCGTAAAGATGCAGACTGTATGGGGAAAAATAATTACAGCGACGTATAACTAAAGAGAGTTTTTTTTTTCGAAGTAAAGAAAGAGAAATGGAAAGAATAGATTAAAATAACTGAAATTGAAAAGAGAAATTATTAAAAAAAGAAATTTTCGTTTTTTTTTTCTTTTGCTGTGTGAGTGGTTGTATATACTGCAAAAAATTCTCGGATTACAGCAATTACTTTTGAAAAATCTTCTTTCGATTTGTTTTCAGCAAGTTGTTCATAAGTTGAGCGATGACGAGTTCCTGATAAATTAAAATATTACAAATATGGGAGAAGAAATGCTTTAATTTGTCCCAAGCTTCTGAATTTAATTTGCCTTTGGCGTTGTTCCTAAAAGGTTGGTTTACATAGCCTAAGTTTGCTGAATTGGAGACACTGTACAAGTTAAAAAAAAAAAAAATACCTGGAGATAGGGAGCAAATTAAAGAAAAAGAAGTTGACATTGCGGTAGATTGCTTTTTTTTTTATCAGACCTTGTCCTTATCAAAAATTTTAGTTTTTAAAATGGAAGAGAATTTAGGTTGCTAAATATCCATAATAAGCAATAGCAGATATACAAATGCATATAAATCCTAATATGAAGGAATACAAATACCAACTTTTTCTAAAATTACGTAATAAACATATAAATTTAAATCACAATATCCATAAAACAAGAGAAATGTTGAGAGGTTCAATAATATATCTATATTAAAAACCAACGCTTGTATTTTTACGTATATAAAGCAAAAGCTTTATTGGAAGATTTTGTGTAATGTTGGTTTCCCCGCAAACACAGTCACTTTACTTGGTAATATTTTTACAGGGTTGGTTGGTTTATTTGAATATGGCAAAGCATTCGAAGGCTATCTTCCAAAGCGATGCCTTCGTGGCGGACTTCCTGAGATAAACTGTCTCGTATCAACGTTACACATGGGTAAAACCACAAAAATATCTATGCAGCCAGTCCATCCACCTGGAGTCGAATTCAGATCGAACTACCAATGTTCAACGCAGGTACCAACAATCTGACAATCCAGTTCAACTACCAATGTTCCTCTTGGTCGCTAGTGGGCCCTACTTGGCATTGAAGGCATTGAAGACAATCAAACAGCTATGATAGATATTCTGAATGAAACAGTTAGAAGCTTAAAAGTCCCGGAGATAGTTTAATGGAGAAAGATTATTAAAAGTCCCGGAGAGAGCTTAATGGAGAAAGATTAGTAAATATGGTATCAAACTGCGCGAAATGACGAATTAAAATGACTTACAAAAGGGAAACTGAAGCTAAATTAAAACTTCATTTAGAGCGAAATTATGGGAAATAAATGCAAAAGTCATGTAACGACAACCAAGAAAAATTAATGTAAATCAAGAAAACACATTATTAATGATTTCAATAATAATAATATTGAAATGAAGCATACAACTACATATAATTATCGGAAACAGTTCAAATGCTTTGTAGATCAAGGTACCAAATTCAAACTGCATCGGGGCCCAGTGTGCAATCTTAAAGGAGAGGACGGACAGGAATGTTTGGTAGCAAAATAAGATCTTTTTAGAAAAAAAAATGTAAATAAATTTAAATTTCACTTACGAAATATTTATCAAAACATACATAAACAACTATATTAAAAGCGTCAAAGAAAAAAATCAATTATAAATGCATATTTTTTAATCTAAAGGTTAACCTGTAAGAAATTTCTGTTAGTTACACTCTGTAATTCAAATGAATTTACAGCTGTACATTAAATTTTCACTGATTTGTACTGATTGATTTCAGACTGTATTTGAAATAATAATAATATGTTCAATTAACGACTAAATAACTTAACAAATTATGAAAATTTTCAGAGTGGCGATAAATATGAGAATAAAGAACCTACTCTTTTATCTATAAAAGTTTTCTTGACACATACAGATAGAATATATACGATTGTATGGAAATAATTATCTATTTCTTTATTTCTCAGTACAACTTAACATTCGATGACGTTTCAATTCTGACAGAATTCCTAATCCTGGAGAATCACTATCACTAAACACTATCTTCATCATAGTTTTCATATGATCAAAGTTTACCTTCCAACATTTACAAAAAAAATTTCTTTATGATTGGATTAATAATGGGGAAGCAAACTGTATGCTTTTGGAATTAATATTCCTTTATTCTAAATAAAACATGCAATTTTACGCAAATTACAAAAGTACATAATTTTAATTTTTACTGAATCAACTTTTCTTTTCGGACACTTGTATTTTTTAACTAATTTAAATAAATCTTGTACTAAATACTGAAACAGGTGTCAAATTATTTTCTAATACATCACGTGTTTTCTGTTTTAAAGCTTCGCTTGTTGTAGTATAAATAATATGAAAATATTCTTTGTAATAAAATAATTTATTCAAAATGCGTTAATGAATGAGTAACTTGCATGATAATTCGGAGATCGCAAGTTGAAATATGTCGGAAAATGTATCACAAGATTATCGCCTGCCTTTGGAAATTTTCAATTGTTCAGAAAAACTTATTTTTAGTTCGATATCTAAAGCGAACACGGAGAGACGCTACAAATTAATGATACGTTATGTTAGAAATTTAATAATCCATCTCTTTAAAGATGGTAAAAGCATTGATTAATAAATCCTTTATATAAAGCTTGTAACAATCTTTGATATAATAAAACGATGAAAATTTCTTGGAATAGAAAATAAATGCTTTGAAATCAGAACCACATTCCAAGCTAACACCACGAAATCGCAGATTTATTCTACGAAAAATTAAACAAGGTCCAGATATTAGTATTATAAAATATTCAGGAAATTTTGAAAATCAATTTGTATTAAAAATTAACTTTCAAGCTTTTAGAAAAGTCATTTAAGACACTTGGATAGATTGGGCGATCTGCAAGAAAGAAATATTTTTCCAATAGGAAAACGAGGAAAACACGCCTGGTGTTCTCAACATCTAAAAAAAACAGGCAGAGTTCCATCATATTAAATAATGTTATTTATGGTTGCAGAGACTCCAAAATTTAAAAATTTGAGTCATATAAATGAATTAATAAGTGGCAAAATCCAAACTAAAAATTGAATTCTAAAATTTATTGCCTCATGTTCCACGCGGTGTAGAGGCATAATAGTTTGGGGTTGTTTCGCTGCTTTTAGACTTTGAAATTTAGTGTTTAGCGAAGATGATATGAATTAGTGAATTAGATGATATGAATTAGTGAATTAGATGATATGAATTAGTGAATTAGATGATATGAATATTAGTGAATTAGATGATATGAATTAGTGAATTAGATGATATGAATTAGTGAATTAGATGATATGAATTAGTGAATTAGATGATATGAATATTAGTGAATTAGATGATATGAATTAGTGAATTAGATGATATGAATTAGTGAATTAGATGATATGAATTAGTGAATTAGATGATATGAATTAGTGAATTAGATGATATGAATTAATGAAAACCTGAAAGCATCTGCAAGAAAGTATTTAATGCAAAATACATTCAATCTCTTTATAGGCTAAAGATCTTAAGCATATAGCTTTAGATGTTTGCTTGTGGTTATTGTAAAATTATTCTGAAGTTGTCGAAACTTCTCCATATTTACCGGTCTTAAAATCCTATGGAACATGTATGGAGTGATTTTGGAGAAATGAATAAACAAACAGGAAATTTCTTCAAATGTTCTACTAAAAGCAGTTCTTACAGAAGAATGAAACAAAATTTAAGATTCATAAACGAAACCATTAGATGAATCCATGTCAAAGGGCAGGAAATGTTTAATTTTAGTAAAGGCTACCAAATGAAATATCGAATATACAAATATATTCATGCTTTATTAAATATAAACTGTTTGTTTATTCATAGTGTCCGAATACATATGGACGTTCATTTTCAGAACTTATTACTTTCAATAAATTATTATTTTATCAAAAACGTTTCGAATAACGTTTTTTAAAGCTGACAGGTTTTAAAATATATGAATTATACTACATGCAAAAGGAAAATAATGTGATTTTGCTAATATTTAATAACTGATATTAACAAATCAAACTGAGAAACACAGGTGTTCGAAAACAAATGCTAGCCACTGTATCATAAATAACATGCTTTTCACTGGCCACTTTTATTTTACTCTATGTTAGAGACATGGATTGCAATTTTAATCGCTTAACTAAGATAAATATTATAATTTTATTCATATTTTTGATTCAACAAGATAAAGTTTCGAATAAAAGTAACACTTATATACAGAAGGATATTAAAGCATTTTTAGAACAATTTCGATAAAGAGTTAAAAAAAGCAAATGTTTTGGAGCAAAAATTTCTGGCAACAGCTTGAAACTGAAATGAGAATATATTATTATTATTTCAAATAAGAAATATCATCTAAAATTTATTCGAAATTTGGACAGCAACAAGCTATGGATGTAAACAAGTAGTGAGTTGAAGGATATGTTTTTTCGCTTTTCGAAGAGAAATATTCCTATTTCATGATTAAACAAAGTTGTGAAATGTATGACATTAAAATTTTTAAGTTCAAAATAAGCAATATTATTAATCGAAAAGTAAAAAAACCGTCAGTCATTGCTTCTGCATGGAAAGAAGACTCTAAACGATTACCCGAAAAATGTACGTACTGTTTCTAATGTTTTTAAAATTAAAACATTGGTAAAAAGAGAAAAATTACCGACACCAATATCCATTTCAAAGTCTTTAAATATATCTGTAGCAACAGTAAATAAAATAATAAACCAAGATTTGCAACTTAAAAATGCTAAAAAATATAATGTTCTTCAGTTTTTTGTCCGAGGCATGTGCTCAATGAAGAACAGTTTGTAGAGCCCGAATGAAAAATGTTTAACTGGAGATAAAATGAAATGCATTGTGGCCCATGATGAACTATGGGTTTGCCTAAATCGTTACAAAGAAAAACATTCGATTTATTATCTAATACAAGAGAAAAATGTTAAAATCAACTCAATGTACTATCAAGAGAAAGTTTACGTATGATATTTGCAGAAGAAACTCCATTTCTTTGTCTCAGTGACTTTCCAGTGATTATCCGAATGACTTTCAAGGAATGAAAATTCATCAAGGTAAAGGAACAAGTCATTCTTCGGAAAGTATCACTGAATTCCTTGGAATTTGGCCTCTTGAAAAGAACTCTTTCTAAGCGCAAATCCAGAACGACTGATGGACTCTGGAAAGTAGTGGAGATCAATATCTCTGTAAAATTTGCGGGAAGCACTTCTGACGAAAATATAAAGAGAGTTAGAAGAGACCGAAGTAGAAAATTTTTATAATGGAATATGTGTTCCCATATTGCAGACAGAGGTGATAGAGGATGCTATTGAGTGGAAGAAAAAAGCGTTCTACTGACAATTATCCTTTTCTGTGCGGATTTCGAGTGCTAAGCATCGTTACTTGAAAGCAGATCTCGCTGACATGTACTTTAGCTGTAGGGTTTCAGATAGAAACGAAGGAGCTGTTTAAAAGAGATGCATGGGAATCATTCACTGCAACTGTTTTTAACACTTGATCAGCAGCCCTTTAGACAAAATGTATGTCGGAGATTTCGTGTTCGTGTAGTGACGCATACCGCTCGAAATCAGCAAAGGAAAAGCAATTTATGCCACCTGAACGCTTTTAGCTTCAGCTCAACAGCGTATATGCCACTTCAATGCAACATTTGGAACCGCGTATTCCATTCTATACTTGTTTCAGTCTCCTCTATCTGCCTTTAGATTTTCGTTAAATGTTTTCCGACCACTCCGTATATATGTACGATATAAATATTAAAGAAAATTACAAACAAATTACTAACTTAATTTGGCAATAGATCTTTTAATTCCTGATTTTATTTTGGCTATGCTTCCCTTCAAAGAATTTGTAATGCGTCATTTACATCTGCAATGATCCGCAATGCTATAGAACTCTTGTCCAATAATCCTTTAAAACTGAACAAAGAAACAGTTTATAAATATCCGGCTGCACTGGCACTTTTCCCTAAGCCGAGAAAAGATGTTTTAAAACATGCCCAAGAAATTATTCGTGAAAAAAATAAATTAATGTCCTATCTATCAAGCTTGTACATTAACATACCCAGTTGATATTGTTCAGAATAACTTCTTATATCCAAGTTACCCCTGACTTCTATAGTCAACAGTCGTTGTAAACACAGAATCACAATGCATAAAACATTGCTAAAACCCTCATTCAGCGCAGTCAAAGTCTTGGCAGGGTCTCTTTAATAACCACAGGTCACAAATATCCATATTCTTAAGTAACATTATAAATTCCACTACCAATTTTAATATTTTATAGAGATTTTTGGCTAGACCTAGCGATAATAAAAATGCTACACCAATTGAGTACAAAATGCTGACAGTCCTATAACAGGCGTTATATCAACTCAGCTGGTGGTAAGGAAATAAGCTAGTTGTGCTTTCCGATGTTCCAGTCATCGCAATCTTTCAGCTACATCTGTTACCATGCCAGCCTCAACTGCAAAACAATTGGTGCCTTCTCTAGTCAGTTCTCTAATCAACAACTAAATCATCATCATCATTATATATATATATACAACACACACATATAGAGAGAGAGAATGTATGTCCCGTAAATGTTGCGATAAACTTCTGGGGGAGGTAAGGATTAAGAATTGGATAGGAAGCCATGCACGGAAATGTCGGGGTAACTGTTAGCAGAGATAGAAGCTAGGAAAGGAAACAAGAGAGTGATTAATTTGAAACATTTATTTGATATGAATATAAATGGTGTACGACAGCTTGCAAATTACAACAGATGCTCGACGTTTGCACCATCAAACGCCAAACATGCCTAACACCGACGGACCATTGATTGCCGGACATGTTCAAGCATACCTGGAGTTTTTGTTTTATTGTAACAGTTGCGCAGGGGAGTCTTGCCTCGAGATTCATTTCAGATACAACAGGATCGTGATACACGACACTTTTGATGGCTCCCCACAAAACGAAATCAAGACTCGATAAATCTATGAGCGTAAAGGCCAAGGAACCGGTCCATCACGCACAATCCAACGTTGCGAGAATGATCTGCCCAAATAGCTACGAACATTCAGTCCAAAACGAGCAGGCACACCATCATGTCGGAACCACATGTTCACAAGTTCACCGTTGGTATAGCATTCCATGGTCTTCGTATGGTGCCTACCGCTAGAACGAGGCAATCCTCATTTTCCACTAGCACTCTCCTGTACAACACCCTCTGTCGGCGCATAATGACGTTTTTGGGCAAGGGTTCCTATGCAATTCTTAATCCTTATGATGTGCCCTACCTCCGCCAGAAGTTTGTCGCAACGTTTACGGGACACCCTGTATAAATACATAAAGAAACATAATAAGAAGCTGAAAATTATAAGAAAATGTTTATACTCGTCCTGCGCTATAGCTGCACAATTTGAGTAAAATAAACTTAAAGCATCTAAAGTTAAAAGTAAATTTGAGTCAAAAGAAGGCAATTCCTCAACAATATTAATAATTGCAACCGTGTATAAGAGGTTTAACATAATATCAAAAACTAATCAAAATTATAACAATTCAAAGTATATAAGTATATATACATACATACATACATATATATATATAATTTCTGAAATGTTACAAATTTATAAGTTTGGCGCTCTAAAATTAGCCATCTTCCCAATTATATTTTGGGGACATTTTTTGCGTTTTAAGCAATGCCTTTTTTAAGATCAATTTTCAACTGATAAGATAAAACTTCAATTGATAGTTGCGCAGGCTAGTTAGTTACTATTGTCCTTGCAGAGCATCATGTTAATTTAGAATTGTTTTGCAGTACACAAGAACATTTGATATTTTTTCCAGATTTATTACATCAAGGGTTCGGAAAATAATTTGCAGATCCATGGTAGAATAATTTAAGAAATAATTTCAGAAATAAACAAACAAAACAAAATATATTCTAAATTGAGAAGACATGACTATTTACAGAATTTTAAGAAGAAAGAAAAAATAGTTTAAAAAGAGATAAAGTAATTACAAATAAATCCCAAAAAAGTTTTAGCCTTATGATTAAGCTAAAGAATCCGGATTATATTTCGATATATGATTCTATTTTGATACATGAAATTCTAAAACTAATTATATATATTACTAATTTTTGAAGTTGGAATATTACTATATATTTAAGAAAGTATCAAAATCCTGTCTAAAACTGCATAATTTTCTTGTGCTATATGCATATATGTCTAAGAGTATTACTATTATCCATGTATTTTCTTCCTTCAGTTAAAAATAGACGTCGCTAAAAAAGTAATTTAATAACGTTGTATAGATTGTCAGTAATCACGAAGTAGAAATTATTTTGTTTGGTAGTTAAGTTTATTGATTTTTATTCGCATTCCTTTCTTTATAATAAAAACAATTGTGGTGAGCTTCCATCCGGCGCCGGGAAGATATGACTTTTGTCGGAAGGTCGTGAAAATCTTTTACATTCTCCACTTTATGTCAATGAATCAACAAGCATTGTTGACACAGTAAGAAATAAGAAATGAAATACGCATTTTCTTATCACTAAGTTCTTTTCCTCTTTTTATATGGGAAAGAAAATGGCGTCGCTCTATTAACGCTGAAAGTTCTTTAGTGTGTTGCTGCTTTTATTTAAAACTTTGATTTCGTAATGGAAGATAAATTTACTGTCAGAAATTAAGTTTTATGTCATATTTAGTTTTCTTATAGTTTGAGATTTATTAAGACGAAATAAAATCACGAATGATTTTCAGCAGACATTTTTAGAATTTCTATGTCAAAAGATTCCCAAATTCAACGCTATGGAAGGTATCATATTGAATACAAATGAACTAAAAATCTCTTTTCGCGAGTGCTTTTATACATGTAGCCTAAATGAAAATCAATAATAATTTGGTCTGTTCAATAGTTATTAGTACTGGTAGTAGCAGATAAGTCCCCCCCCCCCCCGGGGTCGACGTAGAGAACTCTGCGAAGCTACTGGCTAGGATCTGTACCTAGGCAGTCTCGGCCACGGGGGTATAAAATTTATGAACTTGGTGGTTCTGAAGGCTCTGGGAAAGGTCACTTATTGGCCGGCCTCGGAGTCTGGCACGTCCTAGCGCGGCGTGGTTCTAGTAACCCGGGGGTCTCACCCGGGGTCGCTGGGTAATGTCCCGCTGCGACGGGCTCGCCCAAGCGACTGGTAGGAGCATTAGACGACCGGTGCTGCCTGGTGTTTATCTCCAGGTGGTGCGCTGCTCTCCTGGAGGGTAATAGTGGAGGTTGAACCTCCACGATGTGCCCAAAGGGGCAGTAGACCTGTAGTGGGCTTAAGTTCCCGGGGCAGGGAAGCCAAAATCCTCTAGTAGCAGATAAGTTATAAACAGTATTCCAGACAATAATTAAGCGGTAGCAATGATGAGAAAATCTCTTTATATAGTTGCTTCTATTCATAAAATTCAAATGAAAATTATTAGTTAAGGCGCAACCTAATGAGTTTCTATTGGTACGGATTATATTATATTGCAAATATTAAAAGTGTCTTCTTAAAGTGTCGAGCGGTAAAATCGCTAACTTCCAGTCATTCAATTCAGACTCAAATCGTGGCGAATAGGCTGGCTATATTTCAGTTCTTGTGGTTTTCCCTATGTGTAATAGGAATAGAAACTTGTTTCCCTTATAATTTTACCCACAAAGACATTCTTAATTTAGGCAGATAATTCTAGATTGTGTTGCCATAATTATAGTAAAATTAGTGAATATTAGTTGTTCAGCAGACATTTTTAGAATTTCTATGATTTGGTCTGTTGAATGAATCTTGGCGAATGAGCTCGTTGCATTGGGAGTTTTCGGCATTTTCCCCAGTTAAAGGAATACGAATCCTTTAAAACTTCTTAGCTGTAGCTTCTGATAATGACGGTCCCTTGCTGTATTCAAACGAGCAAACATAAATTCACTATCGTGGCAGTCATTGTGGTTAATTTCTAATCCATTAATTTATAAAAAATATCAAATTTAAATAAAATCCAACTTAATTTATTTGGTTATAGTTATAACACGTATTTAAAACTTGAAATCGACTCTGGCATAACAATAACACTTACACAGATTTAAATCTTCTGAAATGGTAGCATAACTATTTATGTCGTAACTATAAGCGTTTATGAGCAGCAATATGATTATTTATAAAAAGCAATTTCTATAGGAAAATCATTATTTACAGGAATCAGAAGCTATCACGTTATTAACTTTTTGAACCAATGAGGGGAAGTTTATGAGCTAGAGTTTTAATATGTCGGCTATTGAGCTCCATGCTGAATTCATGATCATTACTTCCTCTTGTGTCAACTCCTAAGGATTGTACTTAGACGAACCTAATAGAAAAAATTCTAGTTTGAATGCTTGGTGCTTGTTTGAAAAGTACATGACTGTTACAAGGGAAATTCTATTTCTTTTGACAAAATATAATGGATAAACAAAATATGTATGCATGCTCTATACTTTTCAAGGAATTAAGCTCCCGTTCCAGCAGACTTTTAAAAGTTTGTGTAAACAGCTGAAGCAATTCGATGTTCTAATGAGCTAGGGCGAAGATGCGCTTTTCAAAGTGCTTTACTGAATGAATGCGATTTTGTTTCTTCGCGTTAGTGAATGTCACTCAGCAAAAGGAAAAAACTTTTATATTTAATATGAAGATCGAAAAGAAAATGCATTTTAATTCACAGCTCTGGGAAAGATATTAAATGCGGCAAAGCAATTTAAGAAACAGCTATGAAACAGGTTAAAACCATGACAAGAGAATGAAACATTTTCGATTCAAGAATAACTAGGCTAATTAATTCCTGCTGGCAAATACAAAATGAATGCAGTTCTTGGCTAAATTATTGGCTGAACACATTATTTTTACAAGTAATAACGTTCTTGAAGGAAGACATTAAAACGTATGACATATCTCCCACCCCTAAAGTAAAAGCAAATTGCCGCAATGCCGTTATAATGATCGTAAAAATCTCCAGACTCTTATTAACGTCAATGATGCCCAAAACAGTGATGGTAATCTTATTGCAAGGAAAGGAGCACAGTAGTAAATAACTTTCTAAAAATATCATTTTAATTTAAATCAAAGATTAATTTCATATATTATATATTTTATTTTAGCCATAAAAATAATAAAACGACTAAGTATAACTGAAATTAAACGGAGACATAAAGTTTTTATCTCTTCCAACAGTACAGAGAAAGATTCAAGTTTTTCTTTCCTTTTCTTTCTTTCATTTTTTTTCGGGGTGTGTGTGTGTATGTGTGTGTAAATTTCTAAACGCTGATTTGGAAAAATATGAGTCGAGGCGCTATCGAGGAGCGCCCCGATGACGTTTATTACGTCATTTAGCAATTGTTTGTGGATGGCATCCACTTCCGTGGTCTACAAATTATACTTGTGGTTAATAGCAAAGTGTTCAAAGCTGGCATCTCCCAATTCAGATGAATTATATCATTTCCAACAATCAGTATAAATAATGATTACATCTGCGATATTTTCCTTCATGACGTTCAATAAATTTTTCTTCGATCGATTTGGGACGGCTACCAAAAAAAAAAAAAAAAAAGTTCATTTAATTCTCTGCACAGTCTACCAAAAGCCCAATATGGTTGAAGAATAAGCCCAATGCTGTTCTTATTTCGAGTGAAAAGGCTCTTGTTTACTTTAATAACTTTGTCATCACCCCCAGTTTTGAACGCAGACCGAGCAATTAAATCTGTAACTCACACCCTACGCTTGTAACTGTTGTAGTCTGCAGTTGTATTGTGGTTCATCTTCAGCTGAAGTTCACAGAATTCCATAGATGGCATCTTCTTACACCCAAAATATGAATCTCACGTCTATAAGAAAGGGAGTTGCTATCCTTCAAGGCAATTTCGTTTTCTTAATCCTTTCTTCTCATAAGAGGATTTTTTTTTCTGCAGCGCCATTTCTCTGCTGAGTTATTGATAAGTGTATAAGGTATTTCTCCTACCTTCTTAGCGTGTCTTCGTAGTGTAGTGGTTCTGCACGCTGGACCGGTATTCCAGAGGTCCGTGGTTCGATTCCCGGCAAAGGCGGTTGCTAAGTTTTCTTTTCTCCGGCTTTTCCAATTAACATAATGTCTCTACAGTGACGCCCGAACTAAAAGGGTGGTGGATGATGATTTCTCCTTACCCAGAATTTGGTGATTGGGTCCTCTAAAAAAACCCCAATCGCCCTTTAAAACGGGGAGTATATGAGGTATTTCTCTCACCTTCTTGGCGTGCCTTCGTGGGGTAATGGTTCTGCACGCTGGGCTGGTATTCCAGAGATCCGTGGTTCGATTCCCGGCGAAGGCGGTTGCTAATTTTTCATCTCTCCAGCTTTTCCTTTCTTCTCGTGATTCTTCAAACATAATTTTTATAATAAATGATACCTTTTCTTTGAAACAATTTTATTGCATACTTTTCATCCTTGGACAATTTTCAAAATATTAGATACATAGCGTTATCAAAGAAAAAAAACATAAACCAACATTTCTCTGCAGAATTAAAAAATTAGAATTATCAAAAATTCACTAGCAATTTGTGATTAACTAGGCGCCTTTATAAGATTTCCCTCTTTTGCGGATATATTTTCCATGCAGTATCGTACGTTACTGTTAACGGAATTTTACCAATATATTTGACTGAAAGTTAATAGAGGCAATAAAAATACGTGGCGAACAGGCGACTTCTGTTATTTCATACATACATGTGACACAAGAAAAACTATATACTTACTTTTACCAAACTCATTTTGGTTTGGGGTAAGAATCTTAAGCAATGAAACTCCAGAAATACAGTTTTAAAGGCGAAAGCCAGCTCATGAAAAACTCAAAAAGATGACCAATCAAGAAATTGGTTGTTCCAAGAATAAAGAAATTGATTGTTGAAGGAGCATGCTTGGATACTAGCATTCAGCACCTTCATCTGAATAGCTCTTTCTAGTTATCTCAATTTATCCCAAATAGGGGCTCGAAAATGCAAGTTCCTGAATTAATCTTGTTTGGAGGATCTGAAATTAGAAATAAAGTGAGATAGGTCCTTTGCCCTCTGAGTTTGTAGTGCATCATTTGAGATTAATAATCAGAAAATCATAAAAAGCTGAGTTTTCTGCGGTATCTGATCTGCTGGAAAAAACGTCAGATACATCTTAAGTTGGTTTCAATCTTGACATGGGGATCGTCAGTGACCAATAAAATTGTGATGGCCAGTTCACTTCTGACGAATCATCGCTTTGGATTGAACTAGTTAAAATTCGTTCAATTCCGCAATTACACAACGGAATGGGCAATTTTTAACTTTTATAGTGAAGAGATAGACATTTTGCTCTTGCTGTAAGGGTATTAATGTCTCTAAGAAGGTTTCCACTCCAGAAACTGCAAGCAATTTTTTGACGCCTTCGACACGCAGTTCAATCGGGTCGTACGCTGTCATATCCTGCTTGTGGAATTTCTTTCTATGGACAGAAATGGCACCGTCACTTACCGTAGTTGAAGCAAAGTTCTTCGTCAGACTTTTAATTTTAATCTTGGGATACACTGGATAGGAATTTGAGGAAGCTAAGTGATCAAAGTCCCATCTCACACACTTTAGCTTTTCATCCTTGGAAAGTTTAAAAGGTGTAATTCAGATGATCTTGCCCACACTTGGAACATGTGACATCGAAAGCGCATCACCTTTCTGATTTGTACTTCTGAATACTGATGTTAGGTCTAGACAGAGTTTTGAGATGGTAAATGTGCCTTCCCACACGGAACGCTGCAATTTCGAGAAATTGACGGATTTCTTCTTAGAGATACGGACAGCTTATTGGCTAGGAAAATCCTTTTCTTTTACGATTTCCTTGGGATGGGTGTCAGCACAAAATCCTGCGTTAACCACTTTCATCGCGGATTTAGTTTTCTTCCTATAGGAATTGGAACCAATATTCGCTTTCACGAGGCGAACTAACGCTTTCCCTCACAGAGTCTTCGAGGAAATCTTTAGTCTGAAATCATATTTCGTGAGGGTACCAAGGTAACATTCTATGTTTTGCTGGATCAAGAGACTTCAAATTTCTTTCCACATCACTTGGGGTGTGGGCAGATGATTGGAAACAACCGCTTTTTAGTAGGCTGAATAGTCATATCAGAATCGGCTGCTGTATCTACTTCTATGTGGTCTTTATTTTCTTTCATAGCGGAGAGAGAGTTTTGGTGAAGAACATTTGAATCATTAGCTCCCAAAGAATCAAATTCGTTTGAGATCGAGGGATCCAAAACCAGAATATTACCTGGGAGGGAAATTAGCTTGGTTGGTTTCTTAAAAGAAGTCCAGCTGCTTTCCTCATCCGTCGACGATATTTCGTGATTGATGTTATTCTGAAGGACCTAAAGTTTAGTCTATTTCTTTTTCGTTTTGCCCATTTTAACCTCGCCAGCAGAATTATCAGTTTTAACAGTCTGCGCAGGATCATCAATTTTAATACCCTTAACAGCTTGAATAGCCTAAACAGTCGTAGTTGCCTTGCGCTCAGGAACAATCAAGTTCTTGATTGGCCATTTTCTTAAGTTTTGCATGAGTTGGCTTTCGCCTTCGAGCTTAGGCTTGTAGACTCTTTATTTCCGCAAGCATGAGCCACTTACAGTGTTTAGGTTCCATCTTCGCCTTCTGAAAACACGTGCATCTTCGTGTTTTTTTGTAACTTTGAAATACTTGTGATTGACTGACAGGGAGGGCTCAATGTAATTAATTAATCATTTAAAAAGTTAGTTAAATTTCTTCTCTAAAATTTTCACATGCAGATGTACAGACATTTTGTACTAAAAGAGATTTTAATGCTTTAAAAATTTCTAATCTACCTGAAATGTTTAATTAAGGATTAATTAAGCGACCATAAATTCACCTAAAACTATAGGTGTAACCTAACGGTAAATAGCAACAGTCAGAAAAGTTTTAAAAGAATGACAAATTCAGATATTTAAAAAATTCATTTTCTTACATGGGTTTTATCAAGCGGCACTGTTTCAGCAAGGTAATTTATTGTTAGGTATAAGGTTTATTAGGTGTACAATGCCTTGAGATATTTTAGGTATATTTTGATAGATATATTTAGATAAAAGCAAGAATGAATCATGGGTACAAAAACTGCTTTAAATAAAAGTTTCATGTATAGAAACAAGATATCATATCACACATAAATGAAGGAATCATCTAATTATAAATGATCAATTGTAATCAAATTATAAATGATAATCAATTATACCTGAATGAAATCTTCCTCAAGAATGTACGTCAGTAAAATAAACATGTATGGTAAAATAGAAAACTTTGACATTCTATTAAATCTTGAATCTATAGAAGCAGGCTGGATATTAATGATATTTACTTAATTTACTTTATTGGTGAATAATAACGAATTAATTTATAAACCCACTTGACCAGCTACATTATAGAACACCATTTATTATTATTGAACGTACGATTTTCTTAGATATCTCAATAAGCAATTAATAAATGTTATCTGGATAAGCCTTCTCAACAAAGAATGCCTGTGAGAAAAACGGGAAAATGAGTTTTATCAGAGCAGAGAAATGAATGACGTTTCCAACTACCACCCTCTACTATAACTTCCTGAGTGGATATACAAATGGGAGAGGAGCAGTAAGCACAACAATATAGATTATTCTCTTCCTGCGCTTTTATTACGATCACTCCATAAGTAAAGATGGGAGGCACCGTATTTGTCAACCATGAAGTTTTAATCAGAGATACTCACTCTATCTGTCAGGGAATGGGCAATGCTGGAGACCCCAACTAAAGGAACAATTTTAATGGGTTCATTATTCATATCCAAAATGATAGTTAGACGATCCATGTCGTTTTATACATATAAATGCTTTGATTTATTTAGTGAATTTAAAGAATTGCAATATGTATTATTTTAGCGGTATTATCTTTAGTAATAAAAATTCACGACAGTTTTTTACTTCTTTGTACAAAGTAAAAAAGAAGTATTGTAATCGCGAAAAGTTTTAGACAGCGTACTTGAAAGAAAATATCAAGACTCGTTTCCTCCAAAAAAATTATGAAACTGCTTTAAAATGAATTCTGAAGAGAATTTTTCGTGGCGTCTGTACGAACGTATGTACGTACGTACGTATCTCGCATAACTCAAAAACGAGTAGCTTCAGAACGTTGAAATTTTGTATATAGGACTGCTATAACATGTAGATGTGCACCTCGTATTTTGGTTGCAATCGGCCGCACCAAACGTATATAAATATATTTATATATATATCCACTCTGTTACCCGGCTCAGTGATCTCAGTTTCTTTACTTTTATATGTTTGTAATTTGTACATTTTTTGCTTTAAAAATGATTGAATTATGTTGTTTTTATCTTCCGGTTAAGGTTTTTATGCCTGTAGTAAATCTGTATGCAATATTTTTAGAATTATTAACAATTTTAAAGTTGTTTAAGTGCTGCTAAGCCTAATAATTTTTTTGATACCGGCCATTGCTTGATTACATTTGAAACAGCAGACTAGTGGATTTGTTGCCAGTCTAGATAAACTTAGCTTGGCAGCAACAAAGATAACGCCTTCATTTATTATTGCGAATTACATCATGCTTAATCCTTTCTGGATTTTTTTCGAGGAAATGAGTGTTTAAGATTTGCTTCGTAATTTTTAATATAGACATTTTGAGTTTTTATGTATTTTTGCCTTCTCGCGAAGTGAGAACTGAATTAATTGAATGAGAAATACTCAATCATCTGTGAAAAACTGTTTCTTTTTTGTTTTGTTTGCTTAATTTCTTTTATACATCATTCTAGCTTTATTATAGTATTTGAATAGAACATGTGGCAATGATTAGATAATTCTATTCTTTAAATTATATAAATTTTGTGCATTATGAATTATAATATGAAGAAATATAATACTGTTAACTGAATCTAGCGCCAGAGTGTCGCTATGGTAAACATATAATAGAGTGAATTTTAAAGAATGCATTTATTCTGTTTGGTTTATGCGGTGTCGGCGAAGTAGATTTAATTCAATCCAATAAGTTTAAATGAAATGCGAGAAAAAATGCGTATAATTTAATATTCCGTACAAGGAAGTCATGTGGTGTACACATCAGATTTTTTTAAATAATAGATAAGGATAACATTTGGTGGCAACATTCGTTTATTTGAAAAGTTTCGTTATTGTTTAATAATGAGTTTATTCTCGTTGCATTTAGCGTAATTCCAAGAATATATTTAATACTGATAAATGTAATCTTTCGTTTTCAATCGCATACCTATTTTAAATACCATATCTTAGAAGTTTTGAATTATCTCATAAAATACTTTTTAAGAAGCCTGTTCAGAACTTCAAGTAAAGTATCACTTCCGGTTTATCAATTTTAGGCCGAATCTGATATTTTATTCCTGTCGATATAAAATTCTTAAATACTAATGTTGAAAAGTGTTGGATTGTATTTTAATGCAGTTTTTCATTATAAACTGTTATGGGATTCAAAGTACCACTTTCGGTTTTCTATTAAAGACTGTTATGGGCTTTCTGTAAATTGACACTGTCGATTGTCTAATTTTATCCAAAATCTAATCAACTCTTTATATACTAGGTTAGAAGGAGCTAAAAATATCACATTGGTGTATAAAAATCAAGAAATTTGTAATGCAAAGAAACAAAGCACATACGAAAATAGCTGTGTTGCTTGCTAAAACTGAAGAACTATTATTTGTATATTTGACTGAAGAACTCGGCTGATTCTCAAAATCTGGAGTCTTCTATTAAGGTAACGCTAACATCTAAGTGGTGTAAAATTTCATGTTTTCATATAACGTGTATTCCATTTTTACTTTTCAGTATAAAAAAAAAAGAAGTAAAATCTTCATTGTATTACATAAGCTAAAAATGTGAGTTTTTACTTTTACCGTACAAGTGTTATATGAAGAAATTTTAAAGGAAATTATTAAAATAAGAAACATTATTTAGCAAAATGCAGCCTGCAGCATTCATTCTATTAATTAATTTAAAGAACTTTCCCTTTTTCTTCGTTTTCGATGAAAACTTAGAGGCGGCAGATCAAATTTCAGTGGCTGCATATCCTGTCACAGCTCAATCCTCCTGTAAACAATTCTTCCCCAGCCCAACTTGAGTTTGTGTATACGCTGTACACTTCCTCCCTCGACAACTAATTCATTTATGTTCCCTCTCCTGTCGTTGTTAAAGAGAGTGTTGAATTCACGGTCCGTCCGTCCGACGGTTCATCCGCGTCTTTCTGGAGGAAATATCTTCCCCCTGGTTAAACAAGAGTCCCCTCATCGTAAAACATGATCTATTAAGCTTGGGGATTGGTCTCACTCGAATGACTCTTGGGCAAGCTATCATGGTCACTGGAGTGAGAGAGTTGTTCCAAACCATGGACAGAGATTTAAACTAGGGAATTACTTGTCTCTTTAAAATTAATTGTAGCTTGTCTCTGAAACTGACTTATCGTAGATCAAGGGGCGTTTTAAAAGAGGAAGGTAATGAAAAGGCTTATAGCACTTTATTTGAGCTTCGTTGCCATGAATGAGTTATATCAAGCAGTAAATTTCTTAAGAATTGTTTTATCTAATTGATAAGCATTAAAAGATAGCAGCAGTAATAAAGGTTATTTTTCATTATTCCCACAAGTTAATAAATTTGTGTTGAATCGGTGGTAAAGCAAAATTTTTCTTCTGTTTATTTCAGATTATTTCTAATCATTATTATTTAAACCTTGGTACCAAATCTTTGCTTTTCTGAGTTCACATCACCGCTCCCAAAGTTAATTTGCCTGTAGCTGATATACTTAACCTCTGTTTCAAGCGGTATTTTGATTACTGTAGGCTTACATTTCAAATTCGAAATACCATGCATAGCTTCACTTTATTGCAGGAAATTTGCTATTTAGTGGATAAATTTTTTGAAAAATCACTGAAAAGTAAATTAGTATGAGACAATAAATAAATAAATATGATATAGTAAATAATTCTTTAAATAAGCTGAGTTTACACTTCACATATATAATTACTCTGCATTTGGGTATAATACCTCTAAGTAAACAACGTTTGAAAAAAAATATATTTTTATTTAACAATTAATATTTAGTACAATATAAACACTAATTCTAAATTTTACTTCTTGCCTTTAATCTAAATAAAATCAAGAGCAAAAATAACTTATTTCATACATCAAATATTTCTTATAAATTTTCACAGCCTCAAAACTGTCACGCCCTTTTATTTAAAGCTTGCGAATGTTTCGAAGTCATCCTTTCTAGGGCATTTTCGTGATGACGTGACTGCGCGCATGATCTTCAGATACTTCTTTATAAAGAAACGGTGAAGGAACCAGCTGTCTACAGTGATGAATAATTTCTAGATAACCTAAAGTAACTTAAAGTAACTAATACCTAAAGTAAAACGTCTAGTGTTTTACTTTTTAAAATTACCGAAATTTACGAAATATAACTATAGAGTACAAAGAATCGAATTAAAAAATAAATTTCATAATTTCTAAAGATTTGATATCTTTAAATTTCAAAATGTCATAATATGAAAATTTTCCTTAGTTAAAATGCTTTTATAATTAGAAGTATATATTTGTGACCAATACTTTCGAAAATAAAATCCATAAAAGAATCTTTAAGAATACACTGTACATTAATGGATTTGAAATATATTGAAGCATTTCATTATCTTGTCATTAGATGTCCC
Source organism: Stegodyphus dumicola (assembly GCF_044657685.1). Lineage (NCBI taxonomy): Eukaryota > Metazoa > Arthropoda > Arachnida > Araneae > Eresidae > Stegodyphus > Stegodyphus dumicola. The sequence continues at coordinate 47,292,129 of NC_140779.1, forward strand.
TTTCAGAACTCTTTACTTACATCAAACGGCCCAATTCGCCCATTATTGTCCTTAGTTATCCCTTTATGAATATCTATTAAGGGAAAATTGCGGAAATAAATTCAAGTAGACTAAGAATTTTCATACATTTTCTGATTGTCATTCACGGATCACTTAAAATACTTCTTTATAATTATTTATATATTTTTCTAATTTTTTCCTTTATGATTTTTCGTTTATCAATTATTTAAGTCTTAAAATCTGCAAGTATTCTTCTTCGCTTCTATCCATTACCCGATTTCTTTCAAGTTCTTCCATATAAAAGCAGCAATTAAAGTGAAGAATGATTCTGAATATAAATTTCGGATTTTTCTAATTAATGCTATTACGCATATACTATATGTCTTGCTTATACTTCACATAATCATCCCTTCGTAATACTTAATGTAAAGAATTTGCTGTATTTTAGTCAGTTTCTAAAAGTCATGGATATTTCTAGTGACATTCCCAATTGTAATTGCAGACCTTCTCAGCCTATTGAGAAGTTAAGAAAGAAAATTAAAGCTCACGGTGTCGATAAAATCAGAGAAAATCTCAAAGGCGTTACTCTGAGTGTTTTTGATTCTAATGACTTCTGCACCGTGACTAAAATGTTTCAAGAAGAGACCATTTCCTTCCATAATTTTCTCATAAAACCAATAAGTTGATTAAAGGGGTAATAAGGAAATTACCTGGACATTACAATACAATCAAACTCGTTTATAATGAACGTGAAGGGACCGCGATGATTGCTTATTAGAATCGAGTGCTTGTCTAAAATGGGTTCGTGAAAAATCATAAAACTCATACATACTTACTACATTACATACACTTACATCACTTATTTTTTATTTCTGTACGGTACAAAAGAAGTTTATTAATTTGCTTTAAGCTGTATTATTATTTTTTTTGTTGTGTTATTGTTCTTCGAAGAAGATTCGTGGCCCGAAAAACATAGTCATTTGCACCCCTGACTTCGAAAAATTTGAATTTTTTCTGTGAACTCTCTAACTAAATAAACTCATTACTACCTAAATGACGCATTACTAACTTTCGGTTGACTTCAGAATGTTAAAGGAATTTTTTTCAAGAAAGGATTAGCTGAGCTGGAGAGGTGGAAGCCGGTAGAAATTTTATGAATCAAAAAAATATTGCTTGCTATAACCGGGTTTGCTCGTTAACAGCGATTTATACTCTTATAAACTTAACATTGTATCAACCAAGTATTACCGATATCCTTGTTAAATCTGTGTTCTTGTTAAATAAGAGCTCGTTATAAGCGAGTTGTACTGTATTTATCTTATAAAATTAGAAATGTTGGAATTGAATATGCCAATCATTCATGTTAGACAGCTTAATAAAAATAAAACTATCACTATCATTCTATCACCTCCTTTTCTTGCTGAGGCAAACCAAACTGTGAATGGCAAAAATATATATAAGATCAAATATTTACGACACATAGATGTTCACTCGAGGCCCGGTGGCGCAGTGGCTATCGCATCGCGCAGCAGCACCTTAGGTCCGGGGTTCGAACCCCGGGTTGGGCAAGGTCGACTCAGCCCTTCATCCCTTTATTTCCATCCCATGGGTCGATAAAATGAATACCAAGTTCGCTTGAGGGACACTGGAATAAACCACTGGGGATCCTGCGACAAGCTGTCTACTTGTTCAGGGTATATGCTTACGCACCCCGGGGTCCACGGACAAAAAAGCAGACTTCGGGGCTTTGCAGGTCTTGGCCCATTAGGTTTAGTTAGGTTTTCACGCAGAGCTTTGAAAATCAAAAGCCTTCCAGACTCAATGTCATAAATGTCAATTGTATGGACACATTGCAACATGTGTTTTAATAAAAAGTCAGTTTCCATGCAAATAGGATTAAGAAACCTTTCACATGCAAATAGAATGAAAACGGCTAACCCTCTGTGCCTTGTTCCTCATGTTGCATCCTATAACGGTTGCAAAAAATACGCTAAAAGTTGCAGAAAAGAACAAACTTGCAAAGATAGAAGTAAGCTCAAATAATTTAATCTCTCAAGGATTTTCCTTCATGTCCCGGCTCCGAGCAGAAACAGCCACCCGTGGCAAAACCACAAGGTACGAATGCAGATTGGAGAGCTAATCAGAGAGGGAGGATGAACATTCCTTTTTCGATTGGCCTTTAAGTCACAAAGGTGGAAGTCAAAGGATTCTTTTAGCGCTTCAAAGCATTTACATCAATTATAGAAAAGACTGAAATAGACATAAGTAAATTTAATTATTACTAAAATCTTGATTATGCATTTTAGTGCAAATCATCGAACGACTGAAGGTAAAACGATTGAAGATATTAGAAACAATATCAAAACTATACATGCAATATCACAATTTTTTACTTCAGTTCCAGTGGGTTGCGAAGACAACAAAATGAAGTTACCAACTACCTCGATAAAAATAACACTGATATCATGCTTGCGTGTGAAATATATCTTCATACAAGCAACGGCCGTAAAATTTAGGACTTTAATTGTCATTTGAAATAACCACTCACATGATAGCGGAAATGGTTCCGCACTCATCTCTAAAAGAGAGGCTATTTTTTTTTATTTATAACTTTCTACCTACTGCATGTACTGACGCTTTGATATCTCTTTTGCAATTACTTGTAATACAACTAGAAAAGAATAATTTTTATCGTAGATTATAATTGCTTATAACTCTAGGGAAAAATTTATGCGAGAACAAGGCCTGCAAATCTGACCATCTCAAATTTTCCCACGACAATTAAAGCGGATTAATGCACAGTGAACGGTCCTTAAGGTTTTTAATGCATCTCCTGTTTGTAGAAGATCAAACGAAAGACCTAAGAAAATATAAATAGACTGTCTGGATGAGGATTTTGCCAGTATAAAAATATAAAACTCGAGGTCAGTTGTTGAAAAAAAGGGTGGAATGGGAAAGGCCAGAGCACACAAAGGGCTGTCGGGGAAATGCTGGTAGGGGATTTCAACATCAAACATTCTGAAGGGAAAGAAATGGGAATGAAAAGTATGTGTTCAACACATAACAATACAACGATTACTGGATAATTTTACATTTAACAAAGGTCTAAGAATTCATGGTCCTAAATGCCTAGCTGAATTATCATTATAATGAAGCTGGTGATACTCTTAAAATCCTTATAGTGAAGTATATTAATTAGATTCCTTTCCTGGAAGTAACCGATAAGAGCTGTCTTCTGATCCTTATCCAGTGAATTTTCATGAGTTCTATCGTCCGTTACAGACCTTAGAAATAAAATCAATTGCCAACAATTCCGGAATATAACGGCAGAAGTAAATAGCACTGCTTTGCAGCAGAACAGTGCAGTAATAGGGAATACTATAGTTATAGTCTAAATACAAAACTTCAAACTGCAATCAATAGATTCACCGCTTCAATTTCAATTCTATTCCTCTTCTAGAATTCTATTCCTCTTCACAGCCTCAACAAGATAGGAAAAGATGGAAAATCACCAGAGATTCACTCAAGAAATTTAAGAATATTTAAGAAATAAGTCAAGTAGTTGAGCAGGTTATCAGAAAATCTTTATATATGTCCCATTTATGACACCTAGTTTTAAAATCTCTATAAATGAAGTTTTAAAATATCTATAAATGAAATGGACTAATCGTATTCGTCCAATCTAGCACATGCAAAACATTTTTCACTCTGAGGAAAATACTGCTAATATTGCGACCAAAGAGCTATCCTTCACATCGAACCCGATCTTTCTTCACATCATGAAAATGAAATTAATGGCCCTGTAAACATTATTTTGAACCGCAAAATTGCTATATGTGTAAATCTCATCTCTCTTAGAGACATCAGTAAAATTATCATAAACTAGACATCAAGAGGGGAAAAGCATTCGATATTGCCGCAAATAGAACTCTTAAATTTTGCTAAGAAGATGCGTATTTTTTTTAACTCAACTTGCAGACATCTAGCATATTTCCTACAACAGTGGATATATACCATAATTATAATCATTCCCAAAATTAGAAAAATCTTGAATTTATTTCCAGCTATAGACTAACTAGTATACTACACAATATTTGCAAAAATTTTAAGCAACTCAAGATTTGCCGAAAATCTCGGAAAATATAATCCGCTAAATTCTGTTCAACTCGGCTTTCGCAAGGAGCGTAGTAAAATCCATCAAATACTCGATGTAGTGAAAAACACTGGGGATGCCTACAATAAAAAATTAGCATTCGACCATGTTTGGCATAAAAGACTGATTGTCATGTTCTTTACTTTTTATCGTTTAGTCAGTTTTATCAAACTTTTGAATTCTTACTTACGAGAGTCCTATGAGCTTAGGTGTGGATATATTCTCTCATCCATACTCATCTCTCTTTCAGTCTTTGTCTTCAGTCAAAACTTCATTGTTACAATTACATCACAAATTGGCGTGAAACGAATCTATTATGCAATGTAATTAGAAGATAATTCCCTATCATTTAAAAAATATATACTCTTAACTCACATATATTCTTTTAAGCTTAACTATTTTTATATTCTTCTTACTCTCACCAGCGTAGCTGGGGGGAATATCCATTTGATGATGAAGAGAGAACCTGTACTGATCTGAATCATCATCATATGTAGTGCAACATGTAAACCTCATTGCTTTTCAGAAGATGAAATGAGCGTATTTTGTAGCTCATTAAATAATCATAAGGAATTTAATGATAAAAAAATTAAACTGCTTCGTTCAAATCTCGTCTAAGAAAGTCATTTTTTCCCAGTCATTGCCACTTGTGCTTCACTAATCGATAACATATACAAGGGAATTTAATATTTTCTTGGTCATTTGCTTTCATTACCTCAGTATTGACTTTCATTACTATGTTCTTTGAATGCTTAGTTGTTTTCAAGATATTTCTCTCATTTCTAACCTAATTTTCTAACCATTGCAAATCTGAATCATAGTAAGCTGAACTGTACCAGAATTGCCTGTATGTTCTGCTTTTCCGTATCTACAAAGATCTTCATTTCTATCATATTAAGAATAAATATAGATCAAGTACTAAATAAAGTATGTAGGTCTGGAAGTTAATTTTATAAAATAATATTTTGTCTAATGAAAGTTTCATTTTTGGAAGACGGTGATTAATGAATACGAAATTAAACTCGTGCGTTAAATTTACAAAGATTTGTCAGATTTTTTTAAATAATTGCTGAATGATTCGCCCGAAAGATCTTTCGATTCTAAATGAACCATGACATAAAGTCTGGAAAACTACTCTATAGAAAAATAGCTCCTTTGTTGAATGTTCTGAAGATGAGGAACTCCAGAGCGTGACGAACGGGAAAAGTAGGGAGAACTTCCCGCCGTACATGACCACGGCTTAGATGCGGAAGTCATTTCCGGCTTTTGTACGGTTACTCAGCCGGGGAACTTTCTGACTTCTGGCCCAGAAACATATGAAGCATTAACTTCTGCCATGAGCACTTCTAAAAAAAATGTGGTGGAAGAAACAATTTAAAAAATAAACATATTGCCTTAAAAAGGCCACTAGTGGTAACCAAAGTTCAGATTAAAATTAAAACATTTTGAGGAATTTTAGATCTAATGCTGTACTTTCTGGGATATAAAGATCATAAAGACAGAGCTTGATATTAAATTACAGTTTTAAAACTTATTGTTAGAGATGCAACAAGAATCAGCATAATATTCATACATTTGCAGGTCTATTTTCTAAGGTTCTATACCTTCGAATTTAATCCTGCAAATAGACAAGTATTGGATTGATTCTCGCTGTTTTAGCACCTCGGTTAATTGTTATTCGGCATGTTATTTTAGCTTGGTTTTAAAACTGTTGTCTGCTGTTAAGATCTCTTATTCTACACGACGTACGTATGAAATAGCTTGTTAAATTCGTATAAATGGGAAATTATCAAGCTAACGCAAATCAAATTAATGTTAGTGTTTATTGAATCTAACAGTCATTGTTTCAAATAAACTGATGCTATTTTGAATAGTCCCAATAGTACCATTCCTACAATCAGTGAACAATATAGATCACAAATACCTGCGCATTTGATAGGTTCCACAAAATATCTATTAGAATGTGAAAAATGAGAAGCTTTCAAGGCAGCATGCATTCGTAAATTGAAAGAGAAAATATGCGCAATTTACGAATGGCCCTTCTTATAAAAACGTAAAGCGTGAACACAAAAATATCATAAAAATGTTCCCGGGTAAAATATTAGATATTTAAGTTTTACTTTAAATACATAAGTTATACGTAAAATTTAGGTACTGCACTCATTCGAATGGTTGCTCTTTAATCATAGCTTTTAGGTATAATATGCGGATATTTTGAGGATTTACGTATATGTTTGGTGGAAATTCAAGCATATTTTATCCGTTAATTTGAAAGGGTAATAGATTATAATTATTTAGATTAAAACAAGGCATCAGATGCATATCTACGTAGGAAGAGGTGGACCTTCGGGGAGAACGTTTTAAAGGAAACTGTCTTGTGTTCGCATTACACATGAAGAAAACATGAAATCTGCCAAGCAGCCAGCCTTTTCTCTAAGATTCGGGTTACCAACATTCAGCGATTCTGCTTTTTGGCTGGTGGTGAACCTGACTGCAGTCAGAGATGGATATGACTATAAATACGTAATCAAAGATCGGAATAGAAAAATAATGTGAATGGCTCATTGTTCTATTGCTGGATCGTTATTTCTTGTAGAATAAACAAAGAACTGGCATGCAGCGATTCTACCGCTCGGCAGCAAAGGATTGGACTTCAGCCCAGGTTACCAGCTTTCAGCTATTCTATCACTCGGCCGCTGGTAAACCAAACTGCAGTCAAAGATGGGTATGACTATTATAAAGACGTAATTAAAGATCGAAGCAGAAAATAAATGTCGTTATTTCTTGTAGAATAAACAAAGGACTAACCAATCAAAAATTCTGTCCTCGTTTAGAATAATTTTTATTCTATGCATATATAAAAGGACATATTTGTAAAATATAATTAGTTTTACAAGTCTCTTAACAATACGATTAGTTTTTTTTATGCTCTAGCCGTTTGTTGATAGTACAGATTTGTCACTTAACAAATGATGGTGAACACTTCTGAAAGATCGACAGATAATTGGATTCAGGTCACAATTATTAATTAATATGCTAATTATTGTAATGAAACATAATTTTTTCTCGTTTTACAAAGTAAAAAATGGCAATTATTTATATACAGCAAATTTATGTACTGTAAGACTTCTTGTGATTTAAAATTTCTCTTTAATCATTAGGATAGAAACAGACTCGTAGTCATGTTACACATGGAGAAAACCACGAAAGCATTTCCGCAGCTAGCAATTTTTATTAAATCCTAATACATTGTCAAGCTACGTGCGCTCCCCGGCCTAATATGTTCGACCACTAGTGGAGTGTGTGATTTTTACAATTAATTCAATGAAAAATTTAAATAAGTTTTAATATAAATGCTCAAAACAGTGCTTACAATGAAAGATAACCGGCCCCTCAATTGAAAATTAAAAATAAGTTGCTATTTGTCATTTTCGAAAATAATTGCATTCTGAGTTTTAATATAGACCTTTCTCTTTTAAATAGTTAGTTAAATATATTACAAAAGGTTATGACTGCAAATATATGTTATCTGGGCTTATGTATATGTAATGAATAAATAGTATATGTGCTAGTTAATTACATAAACATCTAAAATTTCTTAAACTTATGAAGCATTACTTTTTAATTAACGCATTACTTTTTAATTTGCAAAAACTTTTCCAAGCAGTTGTGATGCTGTGTTCCGTCGTTTCGAACTCTTATGATGAATAGGAATTTTAATCATTTAAAAAATTGATATTTAAAACTAATATAAGAATACATACAAACACACCTACTACTTCACATCCACATAAACGAACAGATGTTCTTTTGTGTTATACAAATCACCCCTCGAAATCTATATGCTCAGAAAAATAGTACATTTCAGGAATATTCCAGATAAAAAATAGAACACTGTGTTGATTTCTCCTCCCTTACCACGTTCCTTCGTAGTGCATTTGGAAGCACGACTGGTAAATAAGCGGGAGGGTGTCCACCGAAAACATCGTGAACGAAAACGTCGCTCAGAAAACAACGCAAAGCAAAAACGTCGTAGTATATATCGTGGGAGAGAAAAGAAAGCAAAATGAAAACATCGCAGTTCTAAAAAAATCGTGGTCGAAAATAAAGCAGTTTAAAAACATCGTCGTCAAAAATAGTGGTAAAAATTAAAGTACCTACAAATCATCGCATGACGATAACATCGTACACATGCCTTTTTCAGTTTTAAAAGTAACTGCATTTTCGCATAATGATTTGGGAACGTAAGAAGAAAAGAGGGATATTTTTACTTCTATATTTCATATTTTTGAATATACTAATAACATTTTACTAAGAAAGTAAGAAGGAAACTTCAGCATTTAAAAACTGAAAACAAAAAGAAAATTAATGCAACTTACAGCATTTAATTTTAAATTTACATACTTAATAACAAATTTTTAATAACGTTTTTCTGATAATTTTTCATGAAAAATACATTCTAAAAATGTTTAGAAAAAGGAAGATAAATAACTGCTTTAGGTTACCTCTATACAAATTGCAAAATTAATTATCAAATTATTTTCTTTCACATTTGTTAATCTAAGACACAATAACACGCCGAATAAATACTAATTCAGAAGTCAAACAACAAAAATCAGCGTTATTTTTACAAAATTTTCACAGGACTAGTTTCGATGGTTTTACCGAACCACCATCTTCAGCTACAAACCGCAATGATCATTTGCGGTTTTGTAGCTGAAGATGGTGGTTTGGTAAAACCATCGAAACTAGTCCTGTGAAAATTTTGTAAAAATAACGCTGATTTTTGTTGTTTGACTTCTGAATTAGTATTTGTTAATCTGTTATTATTTTAGTGAAAATTATACCTTTTTTTGTTTCTGTTTATTCCTCAAGTATCTTTAACATTGTAAACCTTCTTCCTCCTTGAGCTATTAACTCATTATGCGAAAATGTATTTACAACTTTTAAAACCCCCTAAAAACGCACGTGTGCGATGTTAGCGTCGTCACGCAATCATTTGTAGATGTACTGCGAAAAAAAATAATTATGGGACAGTTCTATATCTTCCATTCAAATGGGCCGAATGACGAAATTCAAATTGCGCTTTTCATGTCTCGGAAGCGCGACTTAGGATATATATTAGATTTACATATAGCATTGTTCTAGTATAAGTATTTTGACACAAAATTGGACTTTTTCTTAAATGGCATACCAATTGTTTTCCATATTTCGATTCTACGACTCAAATTATGCCTAAATTTAAAATTTCGCACGAAATTTACGAGGAAAGTAAAAAATTTACCTTGGCGCATTTTTCTCAGTTTGCGCCAAGAATAATTCTCTTGGTGCACTTTTTAATTTATAGCAATCTATTTTCCTTTCCTTTTTTTTCACTGTAGACGAGAGGAAAAAAGTCGTCCTTCTTACTTTCAAATAATTTTAACAAAGTGCGTAAACCACATTTGGAGTTAGTATTGCTTATAACAAATATGCCAGATTTCAAAACGTGCTCGGGTACATCTTAGATATTTTGAATAAAATATTCTAAATTTTTGCAGGTGTGCCCAGAAATACATCTACTTTAAGATGATGTTAAAAACTTTATAGGTTATAGTTCAAAAATGTTTTTTGAAACATTTATAAAAATTATTTAAAAATATAAATTTTAAAAATTAATCATAAAAAATGGACTAATTGTATTAGAATGAACTCAAATTCCAAAATGGGAAAGAAAGAATCAAATAAATTTAATAAAAAAAAAGAGTAACAAATATATACCAAATTCAATTAACATTGAGGAGCTAAAAGTTTTACAGCTAATATTTTAAAATTTATTCGTGCGGGTTTTACAAAACTTGGCATTTTGGCATTATTTGAGTCGTAGAATCGAAATCTGGAAAACATTGTCATGTTATTTCACAAAAAGTCCTATTTCGTGTAAAAATACCTATGTTAGAGCAATGCTATACATAAATCTAATACATATCCTAAGTCGCGCTTTCGGGACATGAAAAACGCAATTTGTATTTCGTCAATCGGCCCAGTAGAACGGAAGATATAGAACTGTCCTTTTTCCCCCGCAGTGTACTTTATTTTTTACCACTATGTTTTCGACGACGATGTTTTTAAACTACGAAGTTTTTGAATCGTTTTATTTTTGAACACGATATTTTGTACCATTTTTTAGAACTGCGATGTTTTCCTTTTGCTTTTTTTATTCTCACGAAGTTTTGTACCACGATGTTTTCGCCTTGCGTTGTTTTCTCCGCGACGTTTTCGTCTGCGATGTTTTTGCTGCGATGTTTTCTGTTGTAGACAGCGGAAGGCATGGTGTTTGAATCCCGGTGAGGGCATTACACATATTCCTCCCTCGAAATAAACCGAATATTTCTATAGTGGCCCCCGCATTAAGGCGTTTTATCCATTTTTTTCTGTGCCTTCATGGTGTAATTGGTTACATGTCCGGCTGGCTTTCGCAGGTCAAATTCTGGGGGCAGCATTGCTCGTTTTTTATGTTTCCTGCTTCGACAAAACTAATAACTCTAAGAAATAAAATAAATATTATTTGCAATACACTTACACATCCATTTTCTAAAAAAATTCCAAATCAAAAATCCTAAATAGATCACAGTCACTTTTTACATTAGATGGCATGTAAGAATTGATCAAATTAAAATCTAGACGCAAGACGCTATTATGAATGCCAGAAGATATTATAAACTTTATCTAAAGCCGCTAACATCCATATGTATACGTCTATGGTTCCATAATGCACAGTAAAAACACCAACTTTTTTCTGTTTTTTATTTTTAGTTAATAAGCGCAATATTCATGTCACATAGCGTACCCATTACTAGAATACCCTCATTTAATTCCGGACCTATATGATTATTATTCGTTTTAGAAAAATCATTTATTTATTTTCATTATATTTCCTTCTGAATGGTAAATTTAAGTGATTACATTTTTTGACATTGTTTTGAAAACAAGAAGATAAGAAGGAAATTAGAATAGCTTTCATTTCAGCATTTTATGCAAGCCTTTTTTAACTTACATCAACCAGCATGCGCATATTTATTTATTTATACAAATTAATGCCAGATATTTGGCCACTAAAGCCATTAGTCTTGATCTTGCTTCCCAGTACTTAAGAACAATAGAATTAGCATTCGTCAATATGCTCCTTATCCATGGACTGCCCAGAGTTACAAGCAGTATAGATTGAAGAGTTTTTAAGTCGAACTTTAAAATGATGGTCATTCAAACAATCATGCCCAGTCAAAAGACGAAATAACGCCACGGTTACAGGAGGAGGAAAATCTGGAATAACTGGCTTTGAACTAGTGAGACACTCCCAGGCCTTTCCAAATAAAGTGATATGAGCAACATGTTCATATCACTTTAGTTTTATCTCTTCAACTTCCTATAACAGTAATTATATTAAGAGAATAAAAATTAGATAAATCTGGCCAACAAATTTTTATTTTGAATCATTTTGCTTAATAAAATAGTTTAGATTCTTTTTTGATACTCTCTGAAATACTAATAAGCATGTATGTGCAAACAAATCAAAAGAAAAATTCAAATACAATCAAAATGTATGTGCAAACCAATCAAAAGAAAAATAGCTTTTGTGTTCCTCGAAAAATATCATAACGAATTTTTAAAGTAAAATAATTAAAATTTATTTATACAGGCAAATATTATGATTCACCTCCCTGATCAGCATAGTTGTTAGCGCTGCTGGTTGTCGTGTATTTGGGCTCGGACTCGAATCCTGGAGAGGGCTTGAATACATATGAGTGCACATGTTTGTGCAACATGAGGAACTTAAAAACCTGGCGAGCGGAAATTTTTACCGAGAGGGTCAGTGGAAGACGAAGAGGGCTGGGATATCCTTGGTTCACTCCCTCAGGGTATTCCATCAAATCTGGGATGGACTTTTCTCTTTGTCATGAGTGTAATTTGGTAACATCCTGTGGTGCACCTTGGACATGATATCGGTGATGAGACGCATAAATGTTCCGACCGACCAATGCCGTAAGTTGCAAAGTTGCAGGGGCGCGAAGATTTGAAACAACAACATCATATTATGATGCACAGTAGATATCTCCTTCCCCGCAGTTAGGATGCATATATATACTGCAGTAATTTTTATTACTTTAGCGGTTATACCGGTATACCAGAAACTACTGCGGGTGGAAATTTTATGAAGAAAGCGATAAAATTTGTTTTTTCATGTTTATCATAGTAGAAACAAGTTTTTGAAAACTTGTTTATCATAGTATGAAAGAAAACGTTAGTGAAACCAGTGTTAAACATAGTGTTACGTTATTTTTCTTCCTTTACGTTCGTACAGATTTGGAATGAATAATGATGACAGCTGTCGATGAAGTATCGAAACACACTTTATTGGCCAGTATTATTCAAAATAGCTCCAATGACACGTTTTTTGCCTTCGTCGAAGAACTACTATAAACACGTTGTAACAATCAGCGACACAGCCTTTAGAAAATCAGGCTATAACGGTGAAGACAGCTTCACGGCAAAGCATCAGGGAACAGCTCCCGACTCTGCTCGGCCGTTCTCGGAACTTCATGTACTTTCGAAACTCTCCACGGTACAACTCGCGATGCACTTGACGATATACTAGAGTACAGCTCTCGGGAGCTCAACACACTCTCTCAACGATGCACTAACCGCGATACACTAAGAGACTCTTTCAGTGCACTCGACGAAAAACTCGGCACTCACTGACTATCAATTCGATGAACGCTGCACGGACTACTGCACTGACTCGATACTAACTGACTTTCCGCGTACCAACAGAGTTTATATAGCTTTTGGCTTGTGTTCGAGAATATTCTGGTCTAAACCAGTAAGAATTCGTTCCAGAAGGTTCTCCTTCCGTCTATGGCATATCGCCAATTTTGTCGCGAAATGAGCGACTTCTTTCCTAATGTGGCAACCCTGCCTTCTCTTGACATTTTATGGCAACCTTAAATTTATTTGCTTTGTGGGGAAGCTATCTTACGGAAACATTTTGTAACAATATTCTCATATGTCGCAATAAGGGAAGAAAAGTGAACAAGAGCAAATTAAGAAATTTTAAAATAATTCATTATAAAGACAGGGCGGTTAAAAAACGTTCCAGTGAAATATCACGTGATAAAAATACTACAGAAGTACGCATTTTGTTCACGTAAAAATTTCAAAAATTTTCTTGGAGAGTTTAATTATTAGAAATAAGTTGAAGAGATTTTTTTCCTTTGGATTTCAGTTATTGTTTACATAATATAATACTCAAATTTATTCCGTAATTTTTTTGACTAGTATGTTAATTTATGAGCAATGAGATTTCAAATTTATTTTCCTATTGTTGGTTTACGTGGATCAAAATTAAATATTAATTAATCAATCAAATTAAAATTTTTACCTTAATCAAAATTGAATGATTATAGAAATCAAAATTTTAAACTAATAATTGTAAAATATTATGAGATTTTAAAATAAAAATGGTAAAAACTTATTAGCAATTATATAGTACGAAATGGGCTGAAACCGATGCAAAACGAACTCGTCTAAAGTTATTTAACGAATCAAAAATACAAGTATCCGACACAAAGAGAAAACACTTATTTTGCTTGAATCTTAGCAAAAAGAAGTAATTCATAAAAGATATTTTAGAGTTTAACAGATGTACAAGATTACCGAGATATTAATAGCTTCTTATGAAAACTTTCTTTTCGATCATTTACATTATTCAATGAAATAAGTCATATTTATGTTTACAAAATCCTTAAGTGAAAAGCAATAATAGTGATCCTATATCTTAATGAAGAATCAAATTGTCTCTAATTTTATTGTTTTGACACTCAACTATGTAAAAGATTTGCCTTCCGGGATAGAGTAATACTGCTTCAGAAGCTTCCACAGGGAGTTACAGTTTTCGATAAGATCCATTTCCCTCTCTGCTCCAGAATAATTGCATAAGGGACGAATTTGTTCCCTTGTCGCTTCTGATGAACTAACCTTCCAAGTGATGCATGATTAACAGCCCCCTCTACTGAAAGAAGCAATTTTTTGTTTGATGCGTTCTAAGCGAATGTTTAAATGAGTTTGTAAAAGAAAGCTAAGTGAAGTTCGCATTAACTGAAATAAATATTGTAAAATTCCCCTGATACCTTTGAGCATTATTTCGTTGCTACAGTAATCGAAAATACAAGTAAGGGCAGCCTGAGAATTTTCATCTCATTCTTAACCGGAGAAAAAAACAGCACCCCGCAGCCACTGCTAGAATCCAAAATTTTCACCTGACTTTAAAATACAGACTTTTTTAAACTATGATATACTATGATATTAAAAACTAAAAGGATTTAGTAAATGTTCTAGTAGTTATTACCCTCGTCTTCAACTTTATTTTATCTTAAAGTTTAATTTTACAGTTCTTCTCTATCAGTACTTGCACACACAAAGCAGAAGCTTTATTGAATTGTACACTACATCACAAATGACCTAGTTTACATCTCAAGTCTCTCATGCAGATTCGATGCTTCAAGCTTTTCAAGTAGAATATATATTGATTTTCAAAGTCAGGTTTCGATATAAATATTTCAAGAAAATCCATCTGTTCAAAAATATACTTAAAAAGGAATTATTTTTAATGAAAATAAAATTTTTAATTTGGGCTGCAATCAAAGCTTTGACTTTCGCAAGTTTGTGTTGAAAGTTATCAAAAGAAATCTGGAAATTAAAACAGAAGTTATCATTTATTGAAATCGTTTTTATAACTCATTACTGAAAGAATTCATATCATATTCAAACGTCTAAGCATGTTTAGGATATTTAGTAAATCATTCGGTCTCAAGATTTAGTTTAGAAAAGCACCTTGTAAAGCATTTGAATTTCAAATGTTACAACTGTAAAAATTTGAATTTGAAACAAGACAGTGGTAGTTTAGGAATTTTAAGCAAGTGAAAAGTCCAAAGACAGGAAAAATTAAAATCAGTTATATTTTGTTTCAGTCAATAAGAAAATAAATTTGACATTAAATATCGAGAATTTTGTTTATTTCTAACATGTCGTACATTTAACACAATTAAGGCATTTAAGTACACTATCCTCTATTAAGTATAGTTTTATAAAAGAATCGTAAGTTAGAATAACTATGAAATCTTTAATTAATAAGGTAGTTTGCTTAGCTCAGATAAAACACAAATAGAATACAAATCAAAGTTAACAGTCTTTACAAACACTTAAATCGAAGTGTTGAAATAAAGAACTTACAAGATACTCATTTATAAGCTTAATATATCTTTCAGGCTTAGTTATTAGGCAATATTATCAGGACTATGTAGCATAAATAAAAGAAGGTAATATGCTGAAACGAATGAGGCACAAGTACAATGCAAGCACGAAATTTTTTTAAGACTTCTGCATCTGAACTAAATATAGTAGTATAAAGTATAATCCCTTTTTCGCCAATATACGTATATCGTTTGGCGTTCGTTTGTTTTTGGAGGTTCGGGTTTTTTTTTTTTTTTTTTAAAGTTTTATTATGCAAAAGCGACACTAATTTATTCTAAAAATTTCTCATTTATAAGATAAATCATTAATAAATCGCTTAAAATAATAATAACAGTAACAAATTTACCACCTAATAAAGCGTTTTGATTTTACAAAAATTTAAAATGCGTTCGCATCAAACTTCTTTAACGCATATATTTTTATATATATTGTTTCAATATTGCTCGAAATATACTTATATATAAGTATATTTTGAGCTCTTGAAATTTGTTTTACAATTCCTGAATAAACATTTAAAACTTTTAAAAAAATCTAAAAGTTTTCAGATTTTATATCAAATGGGCGTTCTTTTAACGTTTTGTGTGTTATCTTTATTTATTAAATATCATGTTTTCCGTATTTAAACCATAAAATTCAATTCAACAACAATATCACAAAATATTTAAAAGATCATTTCTTTAAAATTTCCGATACACAGTCTCGCTCGCTGGAGATAAAAATTTTTTTTTTTCGTACAGTGTTGCTATTGCTCGCTTTGAAATCGTTGAGTTTCTTAATAAAAATTCATAAATGCTTTACAAAACAGATAATAAAGCAGATTCCAAATTCCAAATTTGGGCTATCAGATGCCCATATTCGAGTGGAGACGTACTTTATTCAAAATTTTATTGCTCTAGGTACCGTTGTTTTATCAAAATGTTGGAAATATACATACATTTAGGCAGATTCTTCATTATATAATTTTTTTAAAATATAATACAGGGCTCTAATATTTGGTGGCATATTATTTAAAACACATTCGTCTGTTTATAGTATATCAACGCAAAGTGCCAAAAAGAAATTAACAGCTTTTCTGGCCAAATTGTCCCTTTGGGCTAAAAATTAGCGAAATAATGAAGTTATTACTAAATGCCTTTTGCTCACGTACCGTTTTAATATATACTTAAAGCAAATACTTCAACACTTTTTATCTCAAAATTTCTTATGATCCATTGATTTCAAGGATTTTATTTCAGCCCTGTGCGTTACACGGATGCGTAATAAATGCCATTCCGATCAAAAAAAGTGTATTTTCTTGAATATTATGCACTAAAAAATAAACCGACTTCAATTTGCAACAATAAATTATCAAATTCTGTATTATTTGCTTTACATGAAATTAACATGATATCCAGTTTTCTACAAATGTG
This sequence comes from Stegodyphus dumicola, assembly GCF_044657685.1. Taxonomy (NCBI): domain Eukaryota; kingdom Metazoa; phylum Arthropoda; class Arachnida; order Araneae; family Eresidae; genus Stegodyphus; species Stegodyphus dumicola. The sequence goes on from NC_140779.1 coordinate 47,308,980, forward strand.
TGTATATAAGAATTATTCTTTTAAATATAGTTATAATGCTATGCAAAATTAAAACATAATCTGGTCATCAAATATTATGCCATGATAATATCATGAATTTTCAGCACACTTGCAAACCCGACATTCGGTGAAAATGCTTTAATTATCATCTGCTTATAAACTGTGTTCGATACACGCAGAAATTTTATCCATTTATTACACAATATTGTAATTTTTTGTATTCGCATTGGTGAATTTATACTACGCTATTTCTTAAAACCATACCCAATCATGTATAGCCTAAATTTCTAAATTGTTGAAAAAAAAAGGTTTTATTGCTAAATGTCGTCATGAAGACCTTTCTGTAATATTTCTGAGTCATTTAGATCACAGCATAAATGCCAAAACAAATTAAGTGGACTTGCAAAAATCTACGATTTCATTTGATCCATTTATGCTAAAGAATGTAAAGTGTTAAGGGGAAATATATTTTTGTTCTTTTGGCATTGAGAAGATATTACAAGGGAAGAGCAGTGAAGATGATTTGCATCTTCTTCCTTCTACATTTTCTAAAATGGGTTTTCTGTACTTTATAAAAATATACACAAAATATCTTCATAAATCAATATCTTCTGACGAATTCTTGCATCAATATTCATTTCCTGAAAGTTTATATATCAGTTTCATAGTCTGCCCATATGAGAGATAATCTCTTTGCATGATTGAAAATCGAACGATACCTATCTCAGTTTTCAGTTAACTGGAAATCATCTATTCTGTTTATCTCTCTCTATATATATATGTGTGTGTATAAAGAAGAACGTCTGTTCGTTTGTTCGCTAATAACTCAGTCACTATTATAGCTATCGTCACTAAACTTTCTACAATTCTTTCCTGGAAAAGTTTGGCATCCCCCTTTTTTTTTAAACAAAATAGCTAAAATCAGAGATATTAATTAAAAACTCGAAAAACAATAATTTTTGCCCTCATTTTTACAAGTGAAAACAGTCTCGTAAGCTGAAGATGCAAATCTGCTATATTTCGAACGTTGTTGCCACTGCTGGCTTTCAAATCGTAGAATTTGGTTTATAAAAAATTTCTAAGTTTTACAATGAAATAAAAATAGCATTGCCAAACATTAAATACATTATTTCCTATTCAAAAAATTCGTGGGAAGCCATTTCGACTGCGGGCGTCTTTAATCAGCCGAGATATTAATTAAAAACTCCGAAAACATTAATTTTCGCACTCATTTTTCCAAGTGGCAACAGTCTCGCGCGTTGGAGATAAAAATGCTTTATTTCGAAAAGCGTTACTACTGCTCGCTTTCAAATCGTAGATTTTGTTAATAAAAATTTGTAAGTGTTATAAAATCTATACACACGAAAAGCAATGTTTGTTTGTGTGTTTGTTTCTTTGTTTGCGTTATTGATTTCAGATTAATTATGATCAAATTTTTGCCGCATTTAATTGACTAAAACTGAATGCAAGTGAAATATTGGATGTAACTTCAGCTTTTACGACCGTTTGATAAGAAAGACAAAAATTAATAAAAATTGCGTGCCATTGTTGCTGATATAATGAGAAAGAATTAGCTTATTTTTCTATCGAAATGTTTTATGTGTGTTCCATATCGCATCAGACTGAAAAATGTATGACTATGAATCGTATTTTTTACATCGTTATTAGAAAAGGAATCGGTATCGTTCCCTCTGTTGTTAGGTGTATTACTCTCAATCTTACTTAATTGGCATCGGGTATTTACGCTAGTAATATATAACATTCAAAGTAAATAAGTCAGTAAATAATGGCATTCAGAAAACGAATTAAATAAACAACTGCTTGACAATTCAAAGAAAAATTTAAACATGCTTCTTAAGAAGTCTTTGAGACCATTTCGTTTCCCTTATTGGTCTTTCTTATAAAATACTTATGATAAAGAGAGATTTAGATTATGTCGCATTTTGATTCGCATTTAATATTAGCTAAATTATTTATAATGAAAAACTGAAAACCTTATTTAAAAAAAAATAATAGGTTTTTCCTGCCTTCTTATCAGCAATGATCTACTACGATAATTTTAGGCATATTTCTCATAAAAAAATTATTTTTCAGTTTCAATGAATTTTGTTTGAGGAATGATTTTAAATATACATGAGAAGTGCAAATTTACGAAAGTTAATTTTAGAAAACAAAGATGATTCTGGCTACGAAGCATGTTTTTGAGAATCACAGCAAACACGGCTTAAAAAGTTTAGCGTTTATACATGAAGAATAAAGAAAACAGTTTTCATAAAAACTAATGAATATTTGTCGTCTGCTTTTAGGTATTTCCATATTATATTATTTTTTGTTTTAACTCGATTCTGAAAAGAATTGCTTCAAATAAAAATAAAATAGTAAAATTATGAAATATTAATATGTTGATAACCTGCAAAATCTTCGAAAACAGTTAACTCTATGACTAAAGTTTATGTTTTACACATTTTTGATATCACGTTTAAAAATAAAAATCTGATGTGTACACCACATGACTTCCTTGTACGGAATATTAAATTATATGCATTTTTCTTGCATTTCATTTAAACTTATTGGAATGAATTATATCTACTTCGTCGACAGCGCATAAACCACAATAGAATAAATGCACTCTAAAATTCACTATATTTGTTTACCATACCGACACTCTGGCTAGGTTCAGTTAACAGTATTATGTTTCGTTCAAAATTATATAATTCAGAATGTACAAAATTTATATCATTTAAAGAATTATCTAATCGTTGCCACATGTTCTATTCAAATACTATAATAAAGCTAGAACGATGTATAAAAGAAATTAGGCAAACAAAACAAAAAAAAAAAAAAAACAGTTTTTCACAGACGATTGAGTATTTCTCATTCAATTAATTCAAACATTTCGCGACAAGGCAAAAATACGTAAAAACTCAAAATATATGTATTATAAATTACGAAGTAAATCTTAAACACTTATTTCCTCGAAAAAATTCCAAAAAGAATTAAGCATGATTTAATTCGCAATAATAAATGAAGGAGTTATCCTTGTTGAAGCTAAGTTTCTCTAGATTGGCAACAAATTCACTATCTTGCTGTTTCAAATGTAAACAAGCAATGGCCGCTATCAAAAAATTATTAGGCTTAGCGTCACTTAAACAACTTTAAAATTGTTGATAATTCTAAAAACATTGCATACAGATTTACTAAAGGCATAAAAACCTTAACCGGAAGATAAGAACAACATAATTCAATCATTTTTAAGGCAAAAAATGTACAATTTACAAATATATATAAGAGTAAAGAAACTGAGATTACTGAACCGGGTAACAGAGTGGATATATATATAAATATATTTATATGCGTTTGGTGCGGCTCATTGCAACCAAAATACGAGGTGCACATCTACATGTTATAGCAGTTCCATATACAAAATTTCAACGTTCTGAGGCTACTCGTTTTTGAGTTATGCGAGATACGTATGTACGCACGTACATACGTACATACGTTCGTACAGACGCCACGAAAGATTCGCTTCAGAATTCCTTTTAAAGCAGTTATATATATATATATATATATATATATATATATATATTGGAGGAAAAGAGTATTTTATTCTGTCCTTACGTACAGATATCACGCAAAAACATTGTTAAATTGCATTCGATAACGGTCAAAATGGATATGTTCGTTGAAATATGCTGCCTGAAACTTTTTGCGATTACAATACTTCCTTTTTACTTCGTACAAAGAAGTAAAAATCACTTGGAAACAATATTTTGAAAACTAGAACTAAGTTATTCTTTTCCCCTGGCAAATGTTCAAGATAACAGGTAAAATTTTCTAATATTAAAGAGATTAAGAGTTTATATTACTACCATTAGTTAAATTATCTCAGATTTTTTCACCTTAATTTTCTCCATTTTCTCATTGGTACAAGTATTTCGAACTGGTAATATACAGCTAATTATTTTTATAAATGTGCTACGTAAGAAATAAAAATGAAAAGTTTTCTCAGAGTAAATAAAAGTAAATCTAAATGAGAAAGATTCTAAAGAGCCAGCAACAATAATTTACTATATTAGATTTATCCAATATATTATTTTTAATGAATAGAATACATCACACCAATGATTTTCAGAAGTACTTTTAAACTCTTTACAAAATTCTAAGTTACTTATAAAATACACTTATGTTTCCAATATTATGTATGTTCTTTGTATTCAATATTGACAAATATAATTTTTATTTATTTATTACGTGCAGTATACGGAAAGGGCAGTATAAGGAAAGGGAGGGATGCTCCGTGGAGGATGTTTTAAGGGAATATGGCCCATTACTAATCGGGAAAACCACGAAAAAGCTCATGCCGTTCGTCGGAACTGAAACCCCGAACCTAACTACCAATTTTCAGCAGCTTTAACCGCTTCGCAGTTCGTGGACTAGGAAAATATAATATAATACATTTTCTGCCGCTCCAGTATTGGGCAATTATAGCTGTAATTATAAGCTACATTTGGTACCTTTGATTCGTGTACATTATGAATGGCTATTTTCTATATTCCAGTTTTCTCTTCAATCATTTTCTGAATAAACGAATCTGAATTTAATATTATTCTGAAATTGTGTTTAAAGACTTTTGTTGCGCTTTCTTATAAATATATCTTAATTTAGGTGAAAATGTCTAAATAATTTAAACTTTCTATTTTCAATGCACGATAACTCTAACTGTTCCGGTGTTTTAGTTAATTTCCTTATTGTTGACTAACAGATATGTTTATTAGTTTGTTAGTTCTGTACATAAAATAAATAAAATGTTTTAAAAAGTTATAAATAACAAATTATCCTTGCTTATGTATTGCTGCTAGAAATAATTATTAAAGATTTCATTCAAGAGGATATTCGGGACAATTAATGTATCAGTTGTTTATTTTTGTAAGTAAATTAAAAATAAATATACTTTTCAATGCAATTTTCATGCATTTTTCAAAATATACTACCATTTGTTAATATACTACCATTATTTGCTGACGCCCTAGAATCGATCTCTTTTAGTTTATTTAATATGCAATCACTTACTGACGAATATTTATCACATCAGTGAATATAACAAATCTTTCTTTCATTTTATTGTCATTCTTTATGAAAGAGGGGGTTTGGATTTTAGCTTTTATTAATATGTGTGACATTCATAACATCATAGGGTACATTTAATAAGATCTTGCCATGCTATATCTAATATTTCATTTTTTCCACACGCAAATGGTGTTCATTCATTTCCTTCACACATTCTGGAAATGAAAATCCTCAGAATTTTTATTGGATAATTATTCAAAAAGTGGGGGAAAAATTGTGTAATTTTTTTCCTGAGCGTAATTAGCCGAAATGCGATATTGGAAGAAGTTTTTCCTTGCATTTAAACAATGCGAAATAATAAAATTAGTATCTCACATTCTTATAAAAATCCCCAAGAAAATGACTCATCCCTTTCTGACACATCTGCTGACTCATCTTCCCTATTTGGTAGGGACATAAAAAAATCAGAGAAAATATATTTCTAAAAATGGAATAACAAAAACACCCCCTTTCAAAACATCTTCTGCTATGTGGACTTCGGAACAAGTTTCCGAATTTTTCTTCCCTCCCTTCTGAAACTTGTATCATTCCTTCTCCCCCACCACAGCCACCCTGATGAAAAGATGCGGAAGAGCAGTAGGGGAGATCGTAAGAGGCAGATGAGGGGGGGAAGATAGCAAAGTTCCCAATCCGGTCCGCAGCCTCCGCAAAGCGGCAATTTGTCTTCCTCTGAATGGCGCGGGGCAATCCGGCGCCTGTTTGCCGCTGTGCCAAAGGGGGTGGAACTTAATGGGGGAATGTTTCGGATTGGATGCGGAAGAAGTCCATAGGGGGAAGATGGTGCAGAGATCGTGGGCGCCGAGTTGGCGCGACAGCTAGCACTGATTTGCTTTTAATGGGGATGACGATTTTATATTTCTGATGCATTCCTTTGTTGGGCTGTGCTGTGACCTATGGAATGATGGAAGACAGCGGCGCCTGAGATTTTAGGGAATTTGTGTTTTTCTTTATTATTTGTTTTCCCTTACGGGAAAATATGATTCCCTATCACTTCACCAGTGCTTTAGGGGTGTAAGTTAAGCATCCCAAAAATGCTGCAAACCAAGAAATTAAGAAGCTTTGCTTATTGTAATAGCTCTAAATTTGAGTACTTGTAGAAGTTAGCGTTATTTTTAGAATTAGTACAAATCGATATGAGGTAGATAAATGACATTCAGTTGGTATTTTAAAGAAGTACTGTCATTCTTAGGAATGAAAATTAGAAAACGAGTAGAAAATGAAGGGCAAATGTCACTTTTAGAATTTGAAAATTTCCATATAAATATAATGATATTTCTAGCAATTAGGTAATATTAGAAGCCATCCTGAATTTAAGAAAATATTGTTTCAGAATGCAGATATTAATCAATCACATATAAAAGAAAATACAAGCTCAACTGGAGGATAAAATAACATCGCGCTAATGTTCCAAGTACGAGAATACAGAAATTTGAAACACTATCGAAAAAACTTTAGACTAGATTCTAGCATATTACCCTGTAGCTCTCAGGGATTTAATTCGTTTTTATTCTTGTGTCCAGGATTTAGCTCGTGAAGTGATTTAACCGGCTCAACAACCCACAAAGCCTTTACTTAGTCTCAGAATTTTCTAATACCCCTTTCGAATCTTGAAACATTTACTTCAGATTTTTTATTTCATTTAAAAGTAGAAATTAAATAGTAGTTAAAGTAGAAACTTTAAGATAAAAAGTATAAGATAAGACCACATAAGATAAGATAAAGTAAGGTAAGAAAAGTTTAAAGGTAGAGAGAGATGAATACGTAAAGGGTCTTAAACCTTGCGAATATGAAACAACTAAAAAGCAAATATTTTTCGTGGCTAATGTACAAACTTTAAACTCCTGAATTTTAACTCAAAATTTTTTTCTCAGTTACTCAGGGTTCTTTGCTTTCATTACGATTTATATTTTTCTTCAATAAAAACAGTTGAAACTTTTAACTCTGTTAAAGCACTAACTTCTATCCATTTTCGCTGTTCCTTTTCATATGCCATTCATGTAGACCCGAAATTTGCATATATTTGTAATAAAAACTGAAATTTTAAAATGCATGAATCTAAGAATTTGAAAAATCCTTTTAAAAGTCGGAAGAATTTGTATTCATGTATCTCATGCTTCATGGTGATATTAATAAAATCAATCATTCCTTAGTTCGAGAAATATTAATAGTGCAATATATTTTCAATATCAAATAAAATATAGCAAATTATTCAAAGCTCCTAGATGTTATTTAACAGAAAAACTATTTGTAAGGATTTCTCGATATATAGAGCTGACCTAATTTCAAAGAGTAAAAATACCAGTGGTTATCGTTATAAACGATTTAAAGATTTTTTACGAGCCCTATTTTTATACGAATTTAGTCTGGTTTCTTTATAAATGCAATTATATAAGCATGTATATGCATATGATTCTATATGTATTTGAAGTTTTAAATCTTATTTTCAGGAATACATTTTTAAGAGTGTAAACGAAAAAAATTTACTTGTGTTTCCCATGTGTTTTTAAAAACACATTCAAAAACGAATTTAAAAAAAAATGCACTTTAAATATTTCTTAAACTGAATTCTTTTTTAAAAATTTTATAAGAAAAACTTTTGAATAAATAAAGGAGCTAAACATCAATATTTTGCTTCTTAAAATTACCTGAAAAAAATATAATTTAGAAATCATAAAATTCATCAAACTTGAGACCATTTGACGACATTTTAGTCTGTTTCCTGTATAACCGTAATGGAACTTACAATTGAATAATTGTAATTCGTGTTATATATAGCTGTAACCGTATCCGACTCTCAAACGCCTTCCAGTACTTTTGAGAAGTGGTGGAAAAGATCTTAATCCGTATATAAAAATGTAGTCCGTATAAACAATTAAACACAACTTCAAATCTTTAGAACAACCATTTTTCTATTTATTTTTAACAATAACAATGGTAAAGAAGAAACTGGTAACCGTCTTAAAACTTTGCGACTGCGCAGATAGTCTCACAAACGATGTGTTAACTCATATGCTTCGAAATTGCACTTGTTAAAACAGAATTATTTTCAACACATATCAATTAAGAAAACATCGCTCCGAAGACATATTATTCATTTTAAGGTAGGTAGCATGTCAGCTTTTCTGAACTGGAAAATTCCAACTTAATTTCCTTCGTTTTATTCTCACAGACAAAGCTAAGTAGAGAAACACTCCCTGTCCCTTACTAAGCTTTCATAAATTAAATTAAAGAGAGTCCCCACTCTCCCTTGATGGCTGCCAATTAAGAAGCAAGATGCTTCGTCATAGAGTCTTCAAAATACCATTTGCTCTCTAATGTTCCTGCCGTGAGGGAAATCTGAGTTTGGATTTGCTTTTCATTTGGGTACTTCTTTACATGACTATCCTACATAAGGGTGACAAATAAGCGTGAATTTATTTTTTGTCCTTTTAATGTAATAGTGATGTGTCACAAACACAAATTGATTGCAAGAATACATTAAAAAAATTTCCTATTCTCAAAATTATATTGAGTTTTAAACAAGAATAATTGAAAATTTAAATACTAAAAATTCCTCATTTTGAATTCTCTTTCAATTTGATTTAAACATAAATTAGTAGATGAATGTGTATCACAGTATTCATAATAGATATATTTGAGGGAAGGATTTAATTACTTAAAAAATGAACTTGAACCAATGGTGCAAATGTGGTAAAAAGTTTGGTAAAGGCATTTTGCACACGAATTAGATATACGTTTTAATATTAAATGAAAGCACTGTATGGAAACAACTGCCATTAAAATTAAACTATGCCATTAAATCTCAAATTAGGCTAAAGTCAGCCTTAGACTGGAGCTTATCTTATAGAATATCTCTATCGGTTTCAAAATCAATGAGTGTGGCCCTCCTCTTCAACAAGTAAACATATTTTCTTACAATTATTCTTAACTAAGAGTGATCTTAGTACTCCTTTTAATCAATAGAATCTTTTTGATAACGCAATGTCAAACAAAATCTAAATATCGCAAATAAAATTTTGTTTTTTCTTGGACAAAACAAGGTGTTAAAAATGCGTCTTGTGAGCCGTACTTTCTTTGTGATTTATTGGTGTTATGACTTATCCCATTTCTCTGCCAGTAGCATTTGTTTGCTCAATTTCTTTCATACATAGTTCTAGCTTTATTATAGTATTTGAATAGAACATGTGGCAACGATTAGATAATTCTTTAAATGATATAAATTTTGTGCATTCAGAGTTATAATATGAATGAAATATAATACTTTTAAGTAAACCTAGCGCCAGATTGTCGCTATGGTAAACAAAGTGAATTTTAAAGAATGTATTTATTCTATTGTAGTTTATGTGCTGTCGGCGAAGTAGGTTTAATTCAATCTAATAAGTTTAAATAAAATGCAAGAAAAAATGCGTATAATTTAATATTCCGTACAAGGAAGTCATGTGGTGTACACATCAGATTTTTTATTTTTATATGTCAGTAATCTATGCCTTTTTTGCTTTAAAGGGGTTTGAAATTTCATGTTTTTATGTTTCGGTTGAAGGTTTTATGACGTAAGTTAATCTGTTGTTGTTAATCAATAGCTGTCGCTAATCAAATAAATGTACAATAATCAGCAATTTAAAAGTATAAGCAGCGCTCATCTAAAGTGGTGGCTATTTGCTACTTTAAATTTTTGTGCATCGAAAATGTTGTTTTTGTGCACGTTAGCCGAATTTCTTGCTTTCGAGTACAAATTCTACTGTAATTTTTAACTGTAATTCTTTTTTTGCCGTGTAAGTTTTTTTGTATCTTAACTTTTAATGAAGGTGTTTCGAGACATTATGTATTTTTCCCTTGCCACGAAGCGAGAATTGATTGAATGAGAAATATATCTCTAATGCATATTTGAGGAAATAAGTTTAAATGCAGTCCAGCAAAGAAATGTGCATAATTTAATAGCTGCATAATGAAGTTATGTGGTGTCCACATCAGATTTTGTTTTGATGTAGTACTTTTTGGAATTTTGGGGGTCCATTTACACATCCATATTAAGTATCTGACATTCATAGGTACGGGCTCATAATGAGTTAAAGTACACAGAGCCGATAATAGCTTGATAGAATTTATTTTTCTAAACGAAACACTTTACAGTTCTAGAACTTTTCACAAAAGTCCTCGAGCAGCTTACCTCAGTAAGGCAGAGCACAATCAGTAGTTATCGCTTCAGACTACTAAGAATGTTAAATACTCAGTAATGCGAAGCACATGTAAACAGTGAAACTCGCACACATATCTCTCAATACTCTGTAGTCTATTCTTAACAGAAAAACTAAGAACTGAAGCTCTTTTCGGTCTTCTAATATTCCTCTAGCCGGTGTTAAATCTCCAGTAAATCCAGTATGCAGTAATCCAGAAATGCATGGAAGGTACATACGGATAAAGTTGCATATAAGGATCAAATACTGTTAAAGTTACATATAGGGATCGATTACAGTTATTCAATTACAGAACCAATTACAGTTATACAAGGACCGGACGAAAATGTCACCAAATGGTCGCTACGTTTGTCAACTTTGGACGATTTCTTGCCAAATCTGGCGATAAACATTCATTCCCAAAACCATTGCCAGCTTGGCGATATCTCGCCAATTTAGTGAGATTAGTCATTTATCTTAATGTTAAACAGATTTCCTCCTGTAATTTTGTTTCTCTGGCAAAACTTCAGGTTGAGGTCTTTCATGTTACATTATACAAGAGATACCACAATCTTACGCAAAATTTGTCTACAGTGATTTATATAGGTACAAAATTTGTAACAATTTATATTAATTTAATTCCAAAAAATTGATGGCACCATGTTTTAAGATGCAATATGTGGATGAAACGTGCACGTCGCCTTTCTTCAAATTAGATTCATTTATTTAATAAACTGAACAGAGTAGCAATATTGTTCTATGCAACTTAAATTCATATTGATTTAAAACAAAAGAAAACAGACTTTCAAAAATTAAAAAAAAAGAAGTAAACACACACACAAAAAATAAATAAATAAAATAATATTAAGACATTAAAAAAAAAGCCTTCAGATTTTACATTACACCCAATCGAGCGTTTTTTAACGTTTTGTGTGTTACCTCTATTTATTAAATATCATGTTCTTCGCACTTAAACCATAAAATTCAATTCAACAGCAGTATTTCAAAATAATTTTTAAACGAGCATATCTTTAGAATTTCCGATACACTATATCGCGGGCTGGAATTTCCGAGACACAGTTTCGCACGCTGGAGATAAAAATGTTTTTGTTTTATTTCGTACAGTGTTGCTTGCCATTACTCTCTTTGAAATCGGTGAGTTTTTTAATCGAAAACTTATAAAGACTTTACAAAATATTAAATAGATAAAAAAAGTATATTCTAAATTCGGGCTTCCAGATGCCCATATTCGGGAGGAGACGTACATTTCTCAAAACTGAATGGCTCTAGGTAACGTTGTTTTATCACAATGCGAGAAACATACATACATTTATGCAGATTCTTCATTATTTAACTTTTTTAATATAAAACAGAGCTCTAATATTTATCGGCGACAATTTAAAAAGTGATTCGCCGTTTATAGTGAATTAACGCAAAATGCCAAAACGAAATTAATAGCCTTTCTGAGAAAATTGCCCCTTTAGGTTAATTAGTACACAGGAAAAACAAGATTACGATGCACTAAATATAAAAACATGATAACGATGCATTAATATATCTTAAGTCAATTTAAAAATATTATTCATATTAGTTCACAACCCATTTAAGTTTTATGCAGAGAGTTTTTTTTTTTTTTTTTTGTTTTTTGTTTTTGTTTTTTGTTAAATAAAGCAACGTAGCATGAAACATTTAACAAAACCATACGGCAATAAAGGCGTTTTGAGATGAAAAATCGTCTGCTTTGAAGAATTTTCTTTATCTTTGTCAACTAAAAAACATAAAAAATAGCCTAAAATAACTGACTAAAACTAAAATAACTGACATGATTCACTATTAAATTAGAATGTGCTGACTTAAGTACTTTGAGCATTATCTGTCTCTTTGGATCAACCTCAAACTGGGAAAAAATATATATTGTTAAAAGAATGTCTTTCATCGCCTCAAAACTTTAAATTACACTTTAAATAGGCACTTTTCTTCAAAGTTATCAAAAAAAGAATCAAAATAATTAGATAAAAGAAGAAAGAAATTCATAGTTTCATTTAAAAGAAAAAATTTCTCAAACGGGAAGTTTATTTAGGAAAAAAAATGTTCCAATTTCAAAAGCTTCTTTCAAAACATATTTCAGCTTAAAAGAAACCTTGAATTTCAAGTAACCAAGGCGACTGACTGACGACGTAAAAGGAAACGTCTAGTCTTATTGAACCATTCAGATAACGTTGAGAATACCTCTCTCCTTGCTGTAACCAAAAAGCTAAAAGAAAGTGTGGCAGTTCAATATCTTCCGTTCTACTTGGCCTACAAAATTAAATTCCATTTTTCATGTCTCAAAATGATGACTTAAGCTTTATATTTCTTTCTTACTGCATAACGCTACGTTAAGATGAATTTTACAAGACATTTTTAACAGATTATTTCTACAACCGTAGTTATGACTAAGTATGAAATTCTTTAAAATTCGTATGTAAACTTTTGGATTAACACATTTAAAATCTGGCTTTTCATTACGACTTTGCATCTAACGTAGTTCAATTTAGCATATTTCTAATTTGAATTAATTATTTTTTGGTTATTCTTTTCCAATGTATAAGCGTTAAGGAAATGCATATTGTCACAGTGTCAATTAGTTCAACAATATCTAAAGACATAAAGACAATAGTTTTGCTTCTACTGAAAGATTATTACCAAATTATTTTAATTCGTACATCTTAAACATATGGAGTATTTTCTAACAAAAAATTCGTTTAAAGCTTTTTTTTTTTTTTTTTTACGAATAGTATTGTTTTGTTTTTAAAAGTTTCTCAATCCCTTTCCGAAATTTTTGGATCGTTATGTTAACGCTAATATACAGGGTGGTTATAATTAAAGTTCTACTTTGAAATAGTCAAAAAAGCAAAACTACTGGATCAAATGTTATCAAACTTGGTAATCGTGTAAAGGAGGTGATGGGAATTTATTTTCCGTGAAAACAAAGTTCAAAAACTCACCACGGGGGGGGGATGGCCCTGTATGCAATATTGATAAACGAAATAAGGGGCAGAATCTAACTTAACCTTTTGTCACATGGGTTTAACATGTTGTACACTTTTAAGAAACATTGACCTAAACAAAACTACCATTTAAAGGCGATAGAAGTCCAGTGCGCCATCCGCGTAAGGGAGAAATCCGGCTGTGAAAACCGCAAATTAGAGACTGTGATCTCTGGCAAAAGTGTGCGCATTCCGGAAATCGGTTTCTTACAAATCTCTCATGTTATATACCCAGTTCTATTGCATTCTCTTAAAGTCACCATTTGATATGGTATGACAGCTAGTTTCATAATTGTTTCATAATTGGACCATTTTTCTTTGAAAAGCAGTCGATAGCTGAACCTTTTACATGCACAGTGACTGCAGCTCGCTTAGTGGCAATGTTGAGATGTTTCGTGATACCTGAACTGCAGCAACGTGGCATTTTAGACACCACGATTTTATGACGGGGCCTCACCGTACAGGTACATGTATCACACAGTTATTTAGGCAACATTTCACGAATGAACGGATTATCGACCAACACCTCCCCATTTCTTGGTCACCCCACTCACCAGACCTCAACCTCTATGACTTTTGGCTATGGGGTTATCTCAAAAGCACTGTTTATGGTGATAATCTAAACAATTTTGCTGAATTGAAAGATGCGATACACCAACATGTCCGTTGCTGTTGAGAATACAGTAATACGATTTAACTTGCTTTCGAAAAATGGTGGACGCCACACTGAACATTCTTTGCAACATGTTTCAGAAACGATTAAACACGTGATTCAGAAACGGTTTAAACCGATGTCTTCATTTCTTATTTCGTTTAACAGTATTGCATATAGCGCCATTTCCCCCCTGGTGGGGAGTTTTTGAACTTTTGTTTTCGCAGAAAATAAAATTTCCATGACCTAATTTGCACTATTACCAAGTTTGATAACTATTTGGTCCAGTAATTTTCTTTTTATGAACATTTCAAAATGGAACTTTAATTATAATCACCCTGTTTATTTATCAGTGTTATCTGGAAAACTTTGCTATTGAGCGGAACATAAAATTTATGAGATCAATGATTTATCTCGTGATCTTGTATTTTAAACGTTTTGGCATAGCGCTAATTCCATTTTTCAGAGTTTTGAAGCTGTAATTACTCAACAATACAATAATTGAAAGGAATAAATGTATTTATTGATAATTTCCACTTCCAATATTCTTTAATTTTAATAGTACTAAATGATATGACACATCTTTAATTATATTATATTTAATTCAGAATTATATAGATTTTCAGCATTGATTAGCTTTCGGTTATGAGAAATAATGTTTTGATATGTGAGAGCTTGTCAGGGAAAATTTTGGCATTTTAAACAAGTGTGAAAACATCACGTTCGTGAAAAGATATACACATAACTTTGATTATATTAAATGAAATTTAAGAGACACATACCAATGTAAAATTTAAAATTAAACAAGGAAGAAAAATTTCTTCCATAAATGGCACTATAAAAATAAGTGAAGAACAAAATGTTTAATTCATTAGTTTTATAAAGGGTGTTATTTGCAGGTGAAAATGAAGGATGAACAGACGTATATAAACATATGATTATGGGACCATCAGAAATAAGTAGTAATGCTGAATATGTTGACCTTGCTCCATCATGGGACACAAGGCAACGGAGAATAGCTTGGTAGCCTTGTAAGATGTATTTTACTTTTTTTACAACAGTTATTTTTAATTTCGAAACCCTTTCCTTTCAATTCTTATTTTCTACTTACAACTCCCTATCAATTAAATGTCATCTCTACCAGTTGAATGTTAATGAGGTAGAAGGAGTATTGAAGGAAGGTTCAGCTTACTTCAGTAGAAGAGCTTAGGAATCTTTAGAGGGGTGTGTTTGCCGTCAGGCTATTTTTATAAAGCCGAATCTAATCTAAATAAAAGCCGAATCTCTTACTAATACTATACTCGGCCGTACTGTACGTATACACTGCGCAAAAAAATAAATGGGCCAGTTCTATATCTCCCGTTCTACTTCGTCGATTGACAAAATTCAAATTGCGTTTTTCGTGTCTCGAAAGCGCGACTTAGGATATATATTAGATTTATATATAGCATCGTTCTAACATAGGTATTTTGACACAAAAACCAGACTTTTTCTGAAATAACATACCAATTTTTTTTTCCATATTTCGATTCTACGACTCAAATTATGCCTAGACATTAGATTTTGTAAAATTTGGTGCGAAATCTGTGGAGAAATTCAAAAATTTATCTTTGCGAAATTTTTTTCAGGCGAACTTAACATGTGTCAAGCAATTTTCCTTTACTTTCCCTTCCATTATACCGGAGAGGGAAAAAAAAGCACCTCGTTCCTACCCTTTTTACATTGTGCATGAGCGGAAAAAAAAGTCACTTCGTTTCTACTTCCAAATAATTTTAGCAAAGTGTCTAAGCCACATTTGATGTTTTATCGCTTTTAACAAATATACCAAATTTCAAAATGGGCCAATATATAAATACACGTATATCTTCGGAAATTTTGAATAACAAACTGTAATTTTTTGCAAGTATGCTTATAAATACGTCTACTTTAAGATGATGGTAAAATTTTCATAGATTATAATACAAAAATGTTTTTGAAAAATTTATAAAAATTATTTAAAAATACAAATTTTAAAAATAAATCATAAAAAATGGGTTAATTTTGTTTGGAATGACCCTAAATTTCTAAATGTGGAAGGAAGAATCAAATAAGTTTAATAAAAGAAAGAGAGATTAATAAATATATACCAAACTCAATTAACATTGAGGAGCTAAAATTTTGAGAGCTAATTTTTTAAAAACTACTCGCACGATTCTTACAAAACTTGGTAGTTTGGCGTAATTTGAGTCGTAGAATTGAAATATGGAAAAAATTGGTATGTTATTTCAGAAAAAGTCCGATTATGTACCAAAATACCTATATTAGAACGATGTTATATATAAATCTAATACATATTATAAGTCGCGCTTTCGAGACATTAAAAACGCAAGCTGAATTTTGTTAATCGGGCCAGCAGAACGGAAGATATAGAACTGCCCCCCCTTTTTTTTGCGCAGTGTACCTTTGATAATTGCCGACTAACTTAATTAAGAGCCAATTACGTTAGGTATTTGTGTCTAGCTTCGGCTAAAACTCTTTAGTTTAGTATTAGATTAGTTTCTTATTTTTCCTAACTTGATTTGAAGCCCGAGTGGAGGATTCCTTGCACGCCCAAGAAGGGGCCGATTTCTTTGAGTTAATATAAGGGTATTTTAACCCTTTTCTGGATTTTGTCGTTACACTTTAACTCAGCGATATGTCGCTACACAGTCCAGTAGGTTCCCCTTATTTAACATAGATGAAGTAGTTAGGAACATTATAACCTACCATTAGCTTCCATCCGTAGACACTTGGGATCTATAGAGCTATGATTCAACGCCTTGTTGCGTCATGGAAAGTGATTGTTACCCCTCTCCAGACAGTCTCTACTCCCTCTCCCGTAATCATTTCCCACATCCACATCCACTGCACATTAAACTTCGTTTTTTAAAACTGCGCAAAAGTATAGAGATCGCAGATTTTCGTAAACATTAATAAGGAATAGCCATAAAAAGTATTATTTTACAATTTTTTAAAGTTAAGAGTACGAGGTATTTTCTCTATCCTTCCAGCATTCTTTCGTGGTGTGACGGTAGCACAATCGGCGCGTATTCGAGAGGTCTAAGTTCGAGTCCCGGCGAAAGTATTGCTCGTTTTTCCCGTCTCCAGCATCGAAACAAATCCTTATGACTCTACAAGAGAACTGAGAAAGATAATTGAATTTTTGAAATTTTTTCTTGCTACTCTGACCAGTTCATTGCCTGTTTAACAATTAGTGTAAGTTTTCCTTAAGAATAGTTTAAAATCATTATGTAAGCTATAAGTAGATAGAAAATGGGCGTTCTTCATCAGGAGGGTCAGAGGGTCAGGGGGCGTGGCCAATGACATCACAGAGGGCGGGGCCAAAGGCAACGTCATCACACTAGGAGGCGCGGTCACGAGTGGAGTTGAGGTGTTGGTAGATTGCTGACTGAGTTGTAGACCTCCTGCTTTTCATTTAAAGTTAGTTTTTTAAATTGGCAACGGGAAATATTTAATGCATCTTAATTTTGATGATATAGCGATGCTGCCCTCTATTAATGAAAAAGTGAATTATATGTTTTAGAAATATATTTTTTAAGTCTGATGTTAAATTATTCAATGCGCGACTCTGAAAACAATGTAAAAGAAACAAATATAAAAAAGACTTTCCTTTAATGATAGTTCATCATGTTATGAAAATGTAACTACAAGATAATTTGTTTTTATTACTCAATTTTATTCTGATACTTTTATCCTTTCTAGTTTTTCCATGAAACTTTAACTTATTTCTCAGGTTTTCTGTTCATAATAACATATTCATTTACTGTCATATTTTTTAATACTTAACGTTTCTAATTTGTAATATTTTATTTAATTTCACCATACTATTTTTTTTTCATACCTTTCATAAATTTTAGCATACCCTGATTTTTAACTTATATGTTATATTTCACAAACGTTCCCGCACATGCTGTTTATTTGTTACATTACTTAATTTTAGATGCAATTTCACACTTTTTTTTAACGTTATAATGTTCAATATATTCTGAATTTTAACTTCATTTACTTTTTTAAAACATTCTAGTATTTTATACACACTTTAACTTAGTGGTTTGAAATTCTATTTAAAAAGAAACGTTTATTTTTCGTGATCTTAGTTCTTTTACTAAATTTTCTACAAAATTTCTAATTTCTTTCACATGTTCAACAATATCTTCCTTACATTACCGAATATTTTTTTAAAAAACTTAAGTCTATAACTGTTAATTACTTCTCTTACGTTCATGATTTCCCTTCTGTGTTTATATTTCTTAATTCTAGATTAACTTATTTATTATAATGTTTTTATTTCTGTCTCATCACTCGTAATTCCAACATTTTATCCCTTTTTATTCATTTTAACGATATGGATTGTTTTCATTTACTCCATATTGAAACATTTCCTTGCAATTTTTAAAATACTTGTTTTATTCTCCTATCATAATAGATCATCTACAGGTTTTACTCAGTAATGTCCATTCACAACTTTACAGTATAAAACCATTTATATCTAACTGTATTTCTTTCTCATATAGTTTTACGATCTTCAAAGTTTCTAACATCATGTTTAGTTTTAAATCCCTATTACCTTTAAGTGTGTTGATAATTTTCATTTCTAATTATACATCCACATTCAGTGTTTCATCCACACATACCAAAATATTTCTTACATCTTCTGATATTTAGTCTATGTCATATTTCAGTACATCAAATGAATTTACACTGCTCACATTATTATTTTTTCATGTTTTAGAGACACTGAATATACTAATTTTACTATTTTTCCTACACTAATTGCATCTATGTCAGCACTCATGATAAACTAGCAATTGTTTTGCATCACATGCATAAAGAAATTCTTAAAACCAACTTTTTCAATATCTTACTCAAATTACTGTTTTCCAGATGGGAAATACCAGTATTCTTTGATTTTACTCTGTTACATCTTTTTAAATTTTAACATCTTACTTTTAATTCTAACATACATCTTTTGAACATTTTTTTCTTTTAATGCTAGCCTTAACTTTTTTGTTCAAATTAATTCTTTCATTCACCTTCTTTACAACCTTTCAGTACATTCATAATTCACTATGCAAACGCAATGTCTTTCACTGACATTCTGTTTAATAATACTACAAGTTTCGTTAATTGTCAAAAAGCGAATTATTTCTCAGTTCAAAATAGAACTACTATATTTTTGCACAAACATTACCTTTATCCATTCAAGACACCCCTTAACCTGTAACTGACGTAGCGATAGGAAAGGAGACACTTATCATATGCTCTTTCGACATTTGAAGTTTCTAGAACTTCTTTGACAAGTATATCAATACCATCAGAAAATATACTTAACATTTTTTACCCAGTTTAAAGGCAAAATACTGTTATAAGAATGGTTTTAGTTAAATTTATAAGACAAATAAACACATTTTGTGCTAAATAGGCATAAACATTTAGATTCAGAATATTTCTTTTAAATCCGATGTAAGACTTGAATTTCATTCATGATACGGATTGTCTCTTGATTTTCTTTTTGTTTACCTTACACTAATAGAAAATTTTTATTTTACAAGTTCAGCTTTTAACGAAATAAAAACTACGATACACTTGCTGTTTTTAAGAAAAGGAACTTTGATATATTTCTGGAAATGTAAATGCTTTTAGAGTTTTCTTTCAATAACGTTGGTTTTCATTACTTTACTAACTTCAATAATTCTCTTATTAGCTAATATGAATGAAAGAAGATTGTCAAAAATGTGACACAGTATAATTCTTACGAACATACGTACCTTTAACAGCATACAGATATTACCGATTGAAATGAAGAAAGATACAGATATTTTACTCCAATCTACATTAAATAAAAAAATATTTAAACTTTCATACATTCCAAAGAATAAACGAAAACTCAATAGATATTGTCATGTTTGTATATATGAGATAAAAGTTTTATGAATGGTATTTAAAGTAATGCTTAGAACTTCATAAAAGCGAACATTCACTATGTTAATACACATATCATCAGTTATTTACATTAATCATTACATGTACTATATGCATATATATTTAAAGTTTAATTGTCTTACAATCGAATAATTAACTGTTGAGAGAAAGAGGTTCATATCTTACACTATTTAATTCGCATGGAACAAATTTTTCCATCAACCACATTGAACCACGTTTATTAAATTCGCCAAAGCTCTTTTATTTCTGCATTTTCACACTCACGACACATTTTAAATGTAACTATTGATTACCATTTCAAACACCGATATCATAACTCAGTGTAAAACTACATCATAATTCATTTTTTCCCTACTAACTACAATTTTATATATTCAAGAAGTACATCTAAGACATGATCATTTTCTATGTTCTAGCAAATCGATTCAATTGCGAACATACTATTAAGACTTGCGATTTTAGAAGACTTGCATGTATTAACGATGTCAACGTTTCTTCATTTTTGTAAGATTCGCATCAAACCATGTCGCATTCGAATGTGGTGTAAGAGATCACTTTTTCTTTTAAACACTTGTAAACAATGGATGCAATTTATAAGAAGAGATGTATCATGCTGTTTCAAAACATCATCATCAGCATATTTCTGTTTCTTTTGACACCAGCAAAATTAAAAAAAAAAAAAAAAGGTTCGTGAGATTTTCTTCAAATTCTGTTTTACTTGAAAAAATGTCCGAACTTTCAATACGATGTAAAGATTCATATTGTTTTAAATTATTATGCTCACTAAATATTTTTTATCATGATTTACTCTTAAAAGAAACTTTATAAGTTTTCATATCCTTTATACATGAAAAGAACTTGTGATTATTCACTACAAAATTCTAAGACGAGAAGCTTCGCGACTTTTCAAACTACAAACTTAAATTTCTTAGGACATACACTACATCTGATGTTTCTTTCATGAGATTTCAAATATCTCTTCAGATTACTCGTATTCAAGAAACCTTACAAATATATCACATACGTTCAGCGAATAATCGCTTCATAAACTCTTAAATTTTCAACACGAGTGAATCACTTGAAGCATATACTGCACTGTAAACATACAATACTTAAAAAAATTGTTATAAAAAATAAAAATACATTCATTTCAGTAAGAAGCTTTTCTATTTAAATACATTTATTTATTTCCAAAGAACAAGTTTCTGTATTACATATAAAATATACTTAGAATTTTCTTACATCAATTAACATCAAATTAACAGCAATATCCATTTACTGACATTTGATATACATGTTTTCTTTAAAATTAAAACTAAAATTTCAATATATTTCTATTAAAAAAACATAAGGAAAAAAATAGTCATAACATCAAACAAACACAGAAATTTAAATAGAATAGCTGTACTTATATTAATGCATTTTTATAATCTTTATAACATTTCAATTCAAAAACACTATCACAAAATAAATGAAAAATTTTTTTCTGCCTTAAAGAATCTCTTATATTTTTAAAATTAATACATAAAAATATATCTTCACCAATATATTTAATTCTATTATCAACACTTATTATAATGCAATCATGTCTTGTTTGTGAAGGATGATTTACAATGCAACCTTCGCATTTAAATAGTTTTTTAATCACTGAATTTAATTCAGTTTTGATAGAGTTTATGAGTTCTTTAAAAAGTTCATCATCATCACTTGCCATATCCGAACAATTGTTTTTACATTTGATTTGCAACGGTAAAATAATTTCAAAAATACTTTTATGTAAAGTATTAGATACATCAGGAATAATTTCTTTCATTTTTTTTAATATATCACAGTTTACTTTTAGGTATGTAGGTTTTAGTTTAAAAGAATTTTCATCTTGTTTAAAAACTTGTTGAAAAATACACTCACCTTCTTTGTTGAAAACTACCAACTCATTATTGCAAATGATGCTGGCACTCGTATAGACAAGATAAAATTCATATATTTTTGAGGAAAATTCTTGCTATGTTGCAGGAGTTATAACAACACCGCGTGTAGTAGGGTATAATATTTTATTTTGTTCCACACATTCACGTAGATGAAGGTTCATTCTGTTTTCAAACTGATTTATGGACACAAAATATCCCCAACCAAGAGTCCACTGTGCAATCAACTTCGAACTTTCTTTTTTCTGTTCTCCATTATTCGGCATGAAGATATTTTCAGGAACAGATTTCATATAGTGGGCAAACCAGTCATCCTCTGGAAGTTCATCCTCATTATCTTCCAAGCGTCGTTTTTTAATTTTCGAAATTTTTATGTTTCGAAATGTGATACTAATTCTAGGATCTTTAGCGTCAGGTTGAGAGGGTATTCCATGCATCCAAAATTGATTCGTTGGGGGTTTCATTACAAGGAGAGTTCCATGAGTTAAGTCCACGCTTCGAGATGTGAAATTTCGCCTGGTAAATACCATTTCACGTTTTGCACCTAAACTGATGATAGGTATATCACTTTCAGGTTCGAGACAAGTTTCATTGTCTTTATGCGTTGAAATTTTCGCCACGCCGTCAGGATAATAGTTCCATAAAGCAAAATTATATTTTTTGCCAGTTATCGTTTCAACATAATCTTTTACATTTAGAAGAGTTTGAGTCCGTGGTTCTGCACAAATGCTCGTTCCAGAGAATTCGTAACTAAGTCCTTCATCACCAAAACCGAGTACGTTTCTTCGTGGAACATACTGAGTCCCATTAATTTCAAAACTAATATTTTTAAAATCATAATTTGATAGTTCATCTAGCAAAATATCAGCTTCATTTCGTGAATACAATTCTTCGTATAATTCCACATTTAACTCTGTATCACATATATTCCTTATATTCGCTTCTGAATCTAACGACAATTCTGAATGATATAGAAATACGTAGCATTCTTAAATAGCAAAAATTATCTAAAAAATACATTAACGAAATGATTTCATCAACACTTATCGTAATACATTCTTGTCATGTCTTGTTTGTGAAGCTAGTCTTTCCGGCGTCATATGTGTAAAAATAATCATGATAGGATAGTGGGAAAAGGTTATAGTGTCCTAATGTTGTTATTCTGAACCTCGATATTACATATGTGCATAAGGAGAATCTTAAAAGCATCATCCACTTATCATGATAGAGTAATGGAAAATTTCTAAAACTCTGATAATCATACGCGAAAGAATATATTATCTTAAGGTTGTTGTTGCTATTCCAAGTTTGACAGTACATACAGAAGTGAAGGAAGATCCTTAAT
This sequence comes from Stegodyphus dumicola, assembly GCF_044657685.1. Taxonomy (NCBI): domain Eukaryota; kingdom Metazoa; phylum Arthropoda; class Arachnida; order Araneae; family Eresidae; genus Stegodyphus; species Stegodyphus dumicola. Next base: position 47,332,214 of record NC_140779.1, read on the forward strand.
AAGCGCTGTAGACTTCACATTATCATGATAACGTGCATATTTACAAAATTTCACAAGACTAGTTTCGATGGTTTTACCGAAACACCATCCTCAGTTGCAAAACCGCAAAATGCGGTTTTGCAGTTTTGCATTTTGCGGTTTTGCAACTGAGAATGGTGGTTCGGTAAAACCATCGAAACTAGTCCTGTGAAATTTTGTAAATATAACGCTGATTTTTGTTGTCTGTCTTCTGAATTAGTATTTATTCGGCGTGTTATTGTGTCTTAATTATTATGTTAGAAACTTTGAAGATCGTAAAATTATATGAGAAAGAAATACAGTTAGATATAAATGGTTTTAAACTGTAAAGTTGTGAATGTAAATTTCTGAGTAAAACCTGTAGATGATCTATTATGATCGGAGAATAAAACAAGTATTTTAAAAATTGCAAGGAAATGTTTCAATATGGAGTAAATGAAAACAATCCATATCGTTAAAATGAATAAAAAGGGATAAAATGTTGGAATTACGAGTGATGAGACAGAAATAAAAACATTATAATAAATAAGTTAATCTAGAATTAAGAAATATAAACACAGAAGGGAAATCATGAACGTAAGAGAAGTAATTAACAGTTATAGACTTAAGTTTTTTAAAAAAATATTCGGTAATGTAAGGAAGATATTGTTGAACATGTGAAAGAAATTAGAAATTTTGTAGAAAATTTAGTAAAAGAACTAAGATCACGAAAAATAAACGTTTCTTTTTAAATAGAATTTCAAACCACTAAGTTAAAGTGTGTATAAAATACTAGAATGTTTTAAAAAAGTAAATGAAGTTAAAATTCAGAATATATTGAACATTATAACGTTAAAAAAAAAGTGTGAAATTGCATCTAAAATTAAGTAATGTAACAAATAAACAGCATGTGCGGGAACGTTTGTGAAATATAACATATAAGTTAAAATTCAGGGTATGCTGAAATTTATGAAAGGTATGAAAAAAAAATAGTATGTGGAAATTAAATAAAATATTACAAATTAGAAACGTTAAGTATTAAAAAATATGACAGTAAATGAATATGTTATTATGAACAGAAAACCTGAGAAATAAGTTAAAGTTTCATGGAAAAACTAGAAAGGATAAAAGTATCAGAATAAAATTGAGTAATAAAAACAAATTATCTTGTAGTTACATTTTCATAACATGATGAACTATCATTAAAGGAAAGTCTTTTTTATATTTGTTTATTTTACATTGTTTTCAGAGTCGCGCATTGAATAATTTAACATCAGACTTAAAAAATATATTTCTAAAACATATAATTCACTTTTTCATTAATAGAGGGCAGCATCGCTATATCATCAAAATTAAGATGCATAAAATATTTCCCGTTGCCAATTTAAAAAACTAACTTTAAATGAAAAGCAGGAGGTCTACAATTCAATCAGAAATCTATCAACACCTCAACTCCACTCGTGACCACGCCTCCTAGTGTGATGACGTTGCCTTTGGCCCCGCCCTCTGTGATGTCATTGGCCACGCCCCCTGACCCTCTGACCCTCCTGATGCAGAACGCCCATTTTCTATCTACTGCTATAATAGAAGCATACATGCTAAAAAAGGTTAGGAAGGAATTTTAAGCAAAGTGCACTCAATACACACTGCATATATTAACATAATATTTTGTTAATTCTAATTACGCAGTTTATTTCCTGAACTAAACATTTTAAATAATTTTTAAAGTGTACTTAAACAAACTTACAAATTTAAATTTATTCTTTGTTAAAAATCTAATTTTAGTTAAGGAAATCAGTTTAAAGCTCTGTATGGCTTCATTAATTAATAATTGAAGAATTCAAAGTATCTGTTACTACTATCGTGTTATTACTAATACAAATGCTGTAGAGACATTAGGTATTTTTTGTAAGCAGGCAAGGTGAAAAACGGAGAAACGCCTTCGCCGGGAATCGAACCACGGACCTCTGGATACCGGCCCAGCGTGCAGAACCACTACACCACGAAGGCAAGCCAGGAAGTCGGGAGAAATACCTTATATACTCCCCCCTTTTAAATGGCGACAGGGGGTTTTAGGGGACCCAATCGACAAATCCTCCTCACCCAACACACGTTTTTGGTTCGGGCGCCACTGTAGAGACATTAGGTATTTTTTTGGAAGCTGGCAAGGTGAAAAATTAGCAACCGCCTTCGCCGGGAATCGAACCACGGACCTCTGGAAATACCGGCCCAGCGTGCAGAACCACTACACCACAAACGCACGCTAGGAATGCTATCTGTCATTACTGTTACAAATGCAGTATACACTCGCCATTCAATTTAAGTGATTTCATTCATTAAAGTACTGTTAAGTACTTTAAAATGAGTACCGAGAGTATTTACTGAGAGCACTCTGAGAGTCGAGAGAGTGTTACTTGCAATAAAGCACAGTAGAAATACGTCTTCATGCAGGCTTTATATTTTTCTGCAATGGCAAAGTTTCGTATAAATAGTTACACTAATAGGCAATAACTGTTAAAATTTAATGTAGTTTGAGATTAAGATTTTCAAGCCTATAGTTTCCAGTTAGTGAAACAAAACTTACATATCAGATTAAAAAAAAATTAAGAAAACCTTCTGTAGACATAAATGCACAAGTGCTTTTGCATAACAATTTAAAGGAAAACTGAGTTATGTTCTGTGAGTGATATAAAGTGTTAATTTTCACGAGAACGCTAGGAAGCCTTCGAATCTTTAACGAATCAAATAATGCTTTTAATTAAAATGATCAGCCAACGTACCAATATCCTTTCCAGCATTCAATCCTTGTTTTCATTATCCAATAATCTGACTCGAATAATTTCTTGAATGTACTGATACCATATACTGTAATATACCGATTGTTAATTATTTATTTATTTTAATTCAAACGCGTTTTCACTTTATTGTTGTTCTAAAACATTCATTATTTTAGAATTACCTGCAGAAATGTATGTTGTAATTTGGAATCGTTGATGTTTAATGTTTCTTTATTAAAAGAACTGTTTTAGTGGAGCCTGGGTTTCTAGAATAGATAGTTAAGCAGCAAGAAATTCGGTGAATTTTCGGATTATATCTTACACTTTGCGTCCATCACACAACTTTGTAAAAATAACCTAAATTTATAAACTAAGGTTTAAATAATGTTTTCATGAAAGGAATATTTTACAAAATAAGATTTAAAACTTCTGGAGAAGAAATCGGTGAAGTAAATGCCACTATCAGAAAAAACCGATTTAAACAACTCAGCAATATCCTTTACATATTAGTTTAGGAGCAAGCTGGTAAACTAATTTATTAGCAAACTCCAATTTTAGGAATATTCTTCTGAAGTGTAATAAAGATAAAAGTGGCCGAGATTTTGTTCAAGATTTTTGGGGAGTATTGTTGATGTTAGAACGAAGAAATGAAATAAAAAATTTGAGTTAGGGAAAATTAAACTTAAAAAAACGAAGAGGAATTGTCAAGAATACAAGCTCAAACTAAAAACGAAGATTTCTCAGCCAATTTTAGAACTTAATATTTCAAAAAAAAAAAAAAAAAAAGGTTTACTTTGCCTAAATAATATTTCAAACAAATTAGTGGTGATAAAAAATATAGCTGCAGTTTTGTTTGAACATATTAATAGAGATGATGATATTGTTTTATCATTCGTATGAACAACAATATCATCATCTTTATTAATATTTGCTTGCGTACGGGTTCGTAATAAACTGAATGCACAAGTCGATAAGAAGTTAATAAAAGTTATTATTATCTCAAGAAATAAAAGAAAATGCTGAAATTTCCTCAGATATATTCGCACAATATTGCTATATCTCACAGTAGTTATATTTTAAACTACTAGAACGTTTTACAGAACACGATTCAAAACCAGAGAAAACTGATCCGATCTCATCGCGAACTCGCTACATTCAACAACAGTATTAAATAAACAACTGAACTGAGTTGTTTTCCTCCAGCTTTTATAAGCTTTTTAATCATGCACGAGAATATTCTCGTATTTTCTCGATTTTTCTGGACAGCAAAAGAGTACAATTACGAGATATCTATTTATTAAAATGTTAAATGCTCCTGCATTTAAATTTTCCGGCGCAGCTTTCTCTTCAAATAAGTCTCGTGTTGCATTGCACGTGAATATAAAACAATTTTAATCACAAATTCTGCTAAAAGTAACTAAATATATACAAAAACCGTAGCAATATGCTCAAACAAAACAGTAGCCATTCATCCGTACATTTTTGCATGATATGGATTATTTAAATATAGTATCATTTGTACGATTAATAAAGATGATGATATTATTGCATCGTATTGTCATATCTTTGTTTAAACATTTCAATAAAGATAGTAATTTGTTTGAATACATATTAATAAAGATGATACCTCCTGAAAACAAATTCTAATATTTAGTGCAAGCAACTGTCATTGGTTCCGGAGCTAGACAGGGAGTGGAAAGCTTACCATCAACTAGAGCGAATTATGCAAAGGCTGTAAATTATTTACAAAAGGGCTTCGGTAGCGAAGAAATTTTGATAGATATACACGTCAAGGAGTTGTTGAAATTAAAAATCTGTACAATTCAATCGAAAAATTATTACCGGCATACCTCTACGACAAACTTGAATGTTATTTACGAACTTTTGAAACTCTGGGAGATACAACGAATGAATGTGCATGTCTTCTTTGCGATGCTTTGACGAAGAATTTTTGAATGGTTGGAATAGAAGCCTTTCTTCCAGTTTTTAAAAGGATTCAAAGAAATGCCTGAAAAATTTCATGTCATTATACTCAATAATGAATTGGAGGAAGAAGAAAATATCTTTGGTGATGTCGGGTTTTGGTTTGACTAAAAAGGATACTAAGATGCCCAGGAAAAAAGTCGAGCCTCGGCAAAATTTCCATAGACATCCATGCTGCGGAAATTCACTAAAGAACATCTTTTTATCCTACACCCGTCCGCGGCACTTCTGCCATTAAGCGACGAACAGCCCTGGAAAATGAAGAAGAATGAAAATAAGAATTAAAACTAGCGTCAAAAGACCTGTCATTAAAAAATTTTAAAACAATGGGGCAGTTCTTGAGATGGTCAACATCCATGTCACCCTGATGACATAAAAGGCAACAATTTGAATCCTTGATTCCAATACGACATAAATACCTTTTTAAATAATCATGACCAATTAGCAATCGAACACAAGCAACTCCAACTGATCGAAGCAAAGAATTGGGAATTTTATTCTTTTTGTTAAGCAGGATGTCCCACCTCTTATCCCCAACATCTCTTATAGCCGCATCTCTGTATAACGACATTCTATTATTATTATTTTTATTATTCAGTCCTTTTTATGTTACGTAAAGGCAGAGAAGAATCAGGCTGGGTCATTAGAGAACCAGTTTTAGCAAGTCTATCAGCCTGCTTATTACCAAACATGCCCAAATGGCTCGGAATCCATTGGAGAGCGATGTTTTCTCTAGAATTCCCAAGTTCAAAAAACCTTGCTGTACAAGTATATTATGTGCATTTTGATTCAATTTTGAATTCAGAAGCGATAATATAGCAGCTTGAGAATCAATGAGAAAAGCAATATTGGGATCCGGACTGTCTTTTAGTCGTTTATCAGTTGCAAATGATATTGCCGCTATCTCTCCATCAAAATTGTCACAGTATTTCCAAACAGGATAGCTAATACTGAAAGTATTTTAATATGCTCCAGCACCGGCGTTTATATAGAGCTTTCTGCCGAGCTATCAGTATACACATGGAGCCAATAATCAGGAGTGTATCTACTGTATACAGTAGCCAGAACGGCACTTTTAATTTCCTTTTGTATGTACAGCTGTTTGTTGACATTCCAAACAAGATCCAGGTGGCCCTCCAACATGGTTTGATCTAGAACAGGATTTAATTCCTGATGTGTAGGAATATCATAGATATAATAAAGATCGTGAACAGCAGAAAGGAAGGAATTGTGTTTTTTTATTCTTTCATTTGCTGGTCTGTAATAATTTAGAAAGTTATTTTTTCTTCTTCAGATTTTTTCAACGAGTTTTATGCCCCCCTTTGGCACCTATCACTTAACAGTTCTAGTTCAGTCTGAAGTTCCGTAGCAACTATTGGGGTTGATTTAGCGCCACCAATGATCAATCGCAGTATGTTGTTTTGGAAGAGGCCAAGCTTGCTTTTAACTGAGTCTGAGGTGGTTGTCAAAGTCTCGTTTCCATATTCAACAACAGGACGAACATAAATTTTATGCACACAAGACATCTTGGGTTGAGCTCCAAATGACACCAGCTAAACGTTTCAATAGTCTTGATCTAGCGTATCCTTTATCAATGGCTGAATCAACATGTTTCTACCAAGTTAATTTTGGGTCTAAGTGAATACCCAAGTACACAGTATAAAACGTTCTACTCAAGTCTTTGTCATTAAACTGAAGGCGGATGTCGTGATGTTTTGTACTGAGGGAAAACAATTGAAAGTTGGTTCTATCAATATTTACGACCATATTATTATCATAAGTCCAGGTGTATCTAAGGCCTGTTTTAGGACACTCTCCAGGCCACCAAAGTCAGATCCTGTAGTACTCATCACCAATCATCAGCAACTAGTAAAACATTCACGCCTGGGACAGAACTGGAAATAGTGTCTATAGTGTCTACTGATCATTATATTAAAACGAATCGGGCTCAGATAAGCTCTTTGGAGTAAACCCTGTTTGGGTTAAAACATGAAAGAACATGAAAGGATGAACGCTTTCATGTTCTTTCATGTTTCAGGAAAATATGTCAGTGCTCATTTAGAGCTCAAATGCTAATACTAAAGACAAAAGAAAGTAGTAAACTATACGAAGTTCTGTTCTGCTTGTCTTGTTTCTGTTCATTCAGTTAGAAAGTGCTGCATGCTTTTACAATGTCTTTTTCATACAAAATAACATAGTTCCTTGATTTGTGATAAAATGCGAACTTGAAATAAGCCTTATCAAAGGAAAACATATTAACATGCCAAATATAAATTCAAATCCAAAGGTATTCTTTCAGACTTTTAACGCCAACCTCATCTATGGTGATAAAAGAAAATAGTTTCGCGTGCTATGTGATACTGACTCACAAAGGTCGTATATTTTAAGGGATACTGCAGAAGAAATGAAATATCCTACAAGTTGCCAAAAAGATTTAGCACTCATTGTTAGGCAATCTTTCTATTAAGGAAGATTCCATTAAATGGAATACAAAAGATGACTGTTTTCATTTCGCAGTTTCACCAATGGAAGACAAATTTGCGCCATATTTATGAAAAACCTTTCTTCAGGAACTGTGAAAAAACAACTTAACTTGGGATCAGTCTATCCCAAAAAACATGAAAAAAACATAGATATCCTTTCGCAAAGGATTTTCTCTCATCTAATAAATAAAAATACCTAGATGTGTATTGAAAACACAAATTGTTGAACTAGAAATTCATTCATTCTGTGATGCTTCTGAAAAGCAGCGTGATTTAAGTGAGATGTAATTCAGAAGATTCAGATACAAGCGTTTCTTTACTTACCTCTAAAACAAAGGTTTCACCTCTTAAAACCCAATCTCTGCCACGCCTAGACTTATGTTCGGCTTTATTGCTAACAAATTTGTTGAATGCAGTCTTTAGAGATTTCCTTTACCATTTAAACGCATCATAGCTCTGACAAATTCAACCATAACGCTGGCGTGGCTATCTTCTGAACCTTATCGCTGACAGTCATTTGTAAAAAATCGAGTGTCCAAGATTCAGACGATGATTTCTAAAGCGAAATGGTATCATATTTCAGGAATCGATAATTGAGCGGACCTAGGTACGAAAGGTATCTTACTTTCTCAAGTAACACATTGTAAAAAATGGTTCAAAGGTTCTGTGACAGGTTAAGCAAATCTATAGTTGAAATAAAGAATTTTCCGTTTCTAGAGATACTCTCTCTTCCTGAAATTGCCTTGAAAGAAGAAAAGAAGTTTTTTAGGAGTTGAAGAACCTGCTGTTATTTCAAAATATTCTTCGTTGTTCAAATTACTTCGAGTCTTGGCCTACAGTCTAGGATTTGTGAATAACTGGTCTCATCTTGAGAAGAAATCGTTTCCTAACTACAGAAGAGATCAAGAAAGCAAAAATCAAAATTCTAAAAAACGCATCGTGTATGTATACAAATATCTCATGCACTAATTCGTAAATAAATTTCAGAAACGTTAGGGTGCAAAACAGTCTTTCAGCAGTACACGTTATTATTGGTTATATTATTAAGATTTTCAGAAGTTTCTAAATGCTAGGAAAGACCCTTAATGCAAGTTTCTACTACTGATAAATATTTTGCTCTTGATGTACGTTTATTTGAAGTTGATATTCAGGATTTAAAATATCTATGTTTGCCACTGGAGAGTATAGTGGTTAAAGGAGCCTGCGGCAATACTGAAGGGCCGGGGGCTTGAACCCTTGAAGAAAGCATGGATGTAAATTCTCTGTCCTCTCATAGAACGTAACGGTGGACGTCTATTAGATGCCTCCATAATAAAATGACCACAACTTTTGGCCTTAGTTAGTGGCGAAAGGCTAACAATGGCTAGTGCCCACCATAAAAAATAAACATATATATTACAATCCCATAAATAAGAACAATAAACATTTAAAATAATTTCGGTTTTTCTTCGTATTCAAATTGGAGAGGGAATATATTCATTTTTGGAATTAAAATATTAAAAGAATTTAATATATCATTATGTTTAAAAAATTTTCTTTTAAGTGCATGATCACGCCATCCAAAAATTCATGTTCAAAAACATGATTCGGCTAATTAATTCGGTCGTAATATTGAAACGATATGTTTACTTTCTAGACTATCACGGAAAAGAAATTTCAAATTCTTCTTTATTTATTTTCTTTATTATTTATTTAATACTTCTGAACTGCGGCTGACACTGAATAAACTGTGAAATAACAAAATAAGTTACGTTTCTTGCGAATTTAGCTTGCATAAAAATTTCAATAACATTAGAAACGTAATCAAAAAAGAAATGGTTTGCTAAATGTGCATGAAAAAGAAAACAAAAATGCTCAGTTTTGAAAACGCATGTAGAAAACTGGGAGGCGATAGTCTCTTAATCCTTATGGAACGAACTTAAATTTCTTCTCTTTATTGTTTCAATTTCCGTTAAATGAAATAGCGTTTTTTTTAATTTATTTGAATTTAAAATTTTTAATTTATTTTGTAGAGCCTCACACTTCTTCGTAGCATACACTAAATCAAGACCCTCGAATATACGTAGCGACTTATTGCTATGCCTATTTAATCAAGCAGAAACATAAGAAGGATGTAAAAGACCCTTTAGTTTGAACTTATAATTGAAAGAAGGAACTGAATTACAGTACAAAGTCTTTAATCCGGACGTCCATAATCCGGAATGATTTATAATCCGGACCTCAAAGCTACAAACTTTCTGCGCATGCGCATATGCGTTTACGCATGCGCGTTTAATGTATAACGGACGGTATAAGCTAGGCTAAAATTATCTAATTACCTGTTTCAGTTAATGTTGCAGATTGCGTTGTTCCTTAATCTTCTAATTGGATCCGGCTTATTATTTTTTGCAGACTGTTAGAGCAATTTTATAAAAAGTAAGCTTGAACTTTCGATTATGTCAAAAAAAGTCTCCGACTCTGGAGCTGCCAAAGGATCTACAAAGGGAAAGCATGTTTCGATGTCCATCAAACAAAAAGTGGAATTGCTGCAAAAAATGGATAAAAGCATGAAAAAAGTTACAGAGAGGTTAGTGAAAAAGAAAAAATTTCGATTGACAAGGTAGTTGACATTCTCGCACAGCAATTACAGGACTTGAACAGCGGAACTTTGTAACTGAACAAGAAATTATGTCTGTTTATAGAATTAAAGAGAAAGTATTAGCACATAAAACGAAGCAATTTAAACAACTTATATTGAAAGAAATGTTTAATAAAGTAAAGAAATAAATAATAATCTTTTTTTGTAAACTTTGATACCCTTTAGATCATAGTTGCTCTTTATTTCATAAATTACGGTTTCAGATTTTTAATTTTATAATTTCTGCATGCCATCTTACCAGATTTAAATTGATGATCTATAATCTGGAAAACCCCCTAATCCGGAATCGCCAAAGTCCCGACGAGTCCGGATTAAAGACTTTGTACTGTAATTGAAAATCATTCATTAGGCTTGAAAGGAACAGCAACGCTCCTGGTGCTTTTATGGCAGCCAGCTTTTATGGCGTAAACTCAACAGTAAAAAAAATTCAAATTTAAATTAAAGCCAAAGGCTGTATATAAATATTTAACACGTAAGTTGGCTCAAACCTATACTGGCGTAACAGCACTACTGATAAGATTAAAGCAACGCCGTAGACAGAATGCTGACGTAGAATTTCAATAGTAACGTGGACTTCAGCAGGCAAAACACGCTCTGACTAAACAGTCTAGAACCTTCCTTTAAATACTACCTCATTTGAACTCTTTTTACCTCATTAAAATTCAGGCGAGCTAAAATTTGCATTCTGGCAGGAAAACAGAAAGGAAGAAGTGGGGGTATAGATTTTGAACAAAAAATAAGCGGTTAATTCAAATAAATACCTTACCATATAGCAAAATGTTAGAGTAACTTTATAGATAGAATCGGAAGAAACTTGGAATAGATACATATGAAGAACAGCAAACGCATCTTCAATGAGTCAATTTTCATCAAAACTCTAGTTCTGACTGTCTTCCTTGGTGCCGATTCTCAGTTCAGATGATAAAAACAGGCTATCAGCATTATTCGTAGGCGAGGAGGGCTCTAGATTCAAATCTCACTGCAAATCATACCCTTGCTTATTAACGTCAATTTATTCTGCCTAGCCCTCTTTCATATTAAATCTAAAAATATTTGCGGCTTCTACTGATATTAGAAAAAATATTAGGAGCTATTCATTCTCTACAAATGCACAAATGAATTAAATATCACAAAGCTTCACATTTATTCTTTGTGTGAATCATCACAACGCTCGAATATGAGATATGAAAATTGTCATGCAAAATTAACCAGAAACGGATTTCACCAAGGCTAAACGTTTTCTTCTCCCTTTCTCAAACAAATGTGTGTGTGGGTACTTCTACATTTGAAAACACTTTGACGACTATATTATATTTTGATATCTTGCAATTACAGTTATTTTCCCAGTAATAGACGATTCAGAAAATTTCCTATTCTAGCAAGATAGAATTTCACCGCATTCGCCCATGAAATATATAGCAATCTGAAAATGAGCTCCCGTGTTATTGGACTGATCGATACGGGTAAGGTGGCTTACATTGCTCAGGTGGACTACAAGGTCTCCCAACCTTATACTCAGCAATGTTTAAGACTGAAGATACGCTAAAGGCTTCTTGTGCCCGCCTGCCAGCATCATTAAAGGAGTTCCAGGACTGCAATACAGATGCTTTGATATAGCCATTAGCGGGAAAATGTTATAACACAGGCAGAGTTGAAGTACCACTTGGACATATGTGGTGTGACAAGAGGAGAATACATTAAATATTTACAGTGTTGTGATTAAATTTTAAAAGATCTTAATTTCACATGATATGTTATTATTCTTTTTATTAGAGTATTTTACAAAATATAGTGTTTTAAAACCAATCAGTCTCTGGGTATTAAGGATTAATCCTTTTGTCTAATAAATTTTCTCAGGAGAAAAAAGAAAATTATCATGTTTCGTTACATTTTATTTTTTATTTTGCATTGTTTCGAATAAATAAAAATATTTTAGTTAATCATGAAGTAATTTACTTCAAAACTGCTTTCCTAACATTTTGTATTAAGTAAGTATTACGTATTTATAATAGAGGGACCTTAAAGTACTGTCTTTTCTGCGCATGTCGATATTTGATTGTCATTTGTCAGCTCATTGTGTATCTCGAAACATTTTAAGGTTATTGTGACTTACTCACTTCTAAATAATTCAATATAAAATTTTGTTTTACAATTTGGGGTGAAATGGCCAGCCAAATACCAGAAGAGCATATCCGGCATTGTATACGTTTTGAGTTTCGCAAGGGTAGTAACGCAACAGTTGCGACCAAAAAAATTTGCGATGTTTATCCACGTGCATTAGATGTTCGTAAATGCCAAAGATGGTTTTTCAAGTTCAAATCCGGTAATTGTGATCTCTCTGACTCCTATCCATCAGGAAACCAACAACATTAGACAAAGATATGCTAAGGGTAGAAGTGGAAGCAAATCCATGTAAAACAATCGACTAACCGTCAGACACCTTATGTTCTTGGATGGTCCACCTAAATGTTCTTGAATGGTCGACAGGTCGACCATCCAAGAACATTTAAAGCAGATTGAAAAAATAAGCAGAGCAGGTGTTTGAGTCCCCCATAATCTGTCCGAAGATAACAAAGCCAACCGACCCATCACAAGCAAAAATAATAAAAAATGGGTCCTATATGATAATCCAAAACGCAAAAGGCAGTTTTAATAGGCGTTACAAACGGTTTACATCCCAAAAAAGCGCTTCTGTATTTTTGGTGGAGTATTTGCGGAATTGTTCATTTTAATTGCCGAAACCTGCACAAACTGTTAATGCAGACCTTTATTGTGAATAACTGGATGAAGTGAACCAATCTTTAATCGAAAACTAGCAATTGTCAACATAAAAGACGTCACTCTGCAACACGACAATGCAAAACCGCACTGTGCAAGACGAACACTAGAAAAACTGAATGAATTGGGGTAAGAGGTATCGCACTATTGGATTTGCATTTATTCGGATCCCTACAACATTTTCTTAGTGGCAAAAAATTTGAAAATTTTGGATGATGTCCAAAATGTCCTCTCGAGATATTTTACTCAAAAACCAATTGATTTTTATCGGTCTGGGATTGAAAATCTGCACACTAGATGGCGAAAGGTTGTTGATAACGAGGGTGATTATTCGTTTGAATTTAATGTAAGAAATTTAATGTAAATTAAATGTTTGAATTTAATGTAAGAAAGCGACATTACTTTTCAGTCTTCCTATTATTACGTAAATATTACGTACTTTTTGTACTTGAATTTAAAGAACTTTAAGAATATAGCTTTAATGTAAGAAACATAGCTACTAATTTGCCTTTTATAATCTTAATATTATTTCCACCAGAAACTTCTTATGAAAACGCTTTTCTGACAAAAAAAAAAAAAAAAAAAACAACTTTTCAAGCATGTAGGGATGAATTAATGGCATTTCATATAAAATTTAAAATTATTATTTCTAATTTTGATCTAAATGTTCAAGTCAGAAAAGCATTTTCATTTGATCTTTTTCAACAGATTTCTAAATTTAGCGACAAAATGGGCTTACCTTGTCATTAGTATTTCATAATGTTACAAATTATTTACTAATTACTTTTCAAAATTGCTATTATCCATTTGGCTAAACCTCTCATGCAATGCATTACATCCAGCTGTTCTCAGCATTGCTATACATCTCCCATTTCCATTCGTGAATGACATGTGTATCAATAGAGAGATGAATAACAGAATGAGTCACTGAAGTGCGGTACCCGTTCTTGGAAGGGATTTGGTGTTTAATATTCATAGCTTTTACTGATATTTTCGTCCCCATGACGAAGCGTTTATGAAGAAACTGTAACCCTGTGACTCAAAATGCTGCATAACTATATTTTTGATTCTAGGCGATAGGAAAATTTCCTATGAACGTGTTGTTACATCGCATCATATTCAGTAATAACATATCTCAACATCGAAAATTTGGAGAAAGTGCATTTCGCAAACTTCTCAATTTTTTTCATTAAATAAATTTCCTTTTATAGATGACATACAATGTTTCGAAGCAGATGTATCAGAGAAATACTTATTAGCCCAAAATGGGCGTTAGTCAAGAAAGCCTATTAGTCTCAAAACAGCCTTTTGTGTCTAATCACTTTAAATGTCTGAATCAATTTTAAAATTCTTTGCACCAAATATTATCGCCTTGCATTATATTTAAAGAAACTAAATTAGGAAGAATCTACATGAATGTATGAATGTTCCTTGCATTGTGAAAAAGAAACGATACCTTTACCTTGAGTCATAAAATTTTGAACAATATTGTCCTCCACCCAAACATGGGCATCTGGAAGACCGAATGTATATTTTTTTTTACTATCTGTTTCATATCCTATAAAATTTTAACGAATGTTTGATTAAAAACTCAACAGTTTCAAAGCGAGCAGTGGCAACACTGTTGAAAATAAAGCATTTTTATCTCCAGCGCACGACACTGTCTATCGAAACTTATAAAGATAATGCTGTTTTTAAATATTTTAGCACAATGTGGTGTTAGCCTAAATGCCCTTGAAAAGTGTATGTGTCTGTAAATGAAAAAAAAAAAAAAAAGAAAGAAAAAAATCTGAAAGGTTTCGGATGTTAAATTACGTCCAAAGAGGCAGTTTTTTAACGTTTTGTGTGTTAACTTTATTTATTAAATATCATGTTCTTCGCACTTGAACCATAAATTTAAGTTCAATAGCAATGTCGCAAAATAATTTTAAAATGAGCCTATCTTTAGAATTTCCGATACACAGTTCCGCACGCTGAAGATAAGAAGGTTCCCCCCCCTCCGTAGATTCTTGCCATTGCTCGCTTTTAAATCGTTGAGTTTGTTACTCAAAAATCGTTAAAGATTTACAAAATGTGAAATCGATAATAAAACGAATTCCAAATTTCAAATTTGGTCTTCCACATGTCCATATTCGCAGTAGGATTACGTCATTCAAAATTCGATGGCTCTATGTACCGTTGTTTTATCACAATGCGAGAAATATACATACATTTATTCAGATTTTTTCATTATTTAATTTCTTCAAATATAAAACAGGACTCTAACACTTGGTGGCAACAGTTTGAAAAGTGAAACGAACATTTATAGTGATTCAACGCAAAATCGCAAAACAAAAACAATAATCCTTCAGGGGCAAAGCCTCTTTGGACTAATAAAAAAACCGCTCGTTTGCAACATAAAATCTGAAAGCTTTCAGATTTTTTTTAATTGCTTTATTATTTTATTATTTACTAGCCCAAAGGGGCGTTAGCCTAAAAGAGCTACTAGTCTCAAAACGACATTTTGCGTCGGTTCACTACACACGGTGTATCACTTCTTAATATGTTGCCACCAAATATTATCGCACTCTATTATATTTAAAGGTATTAAATAATGAAGAATCTGCATGAATGTACATATGTTTCTCGCACTGTGGAAAAAAAAAAAAAAAAAAAAAAAAAAAAAAAAAAAAAAAACAACAACAACAACAACAACAACAACAACAACAACGGTGCTTAGAGATATCAAAATTTGAATAACGTAGTACTGTACTCGAATATGGGCATCAGGCAGCCCGAATTTCGAATTTCTTTTATTGTGTATTTTATATTTTGTAAAACTTTAAGGAATTTTTTATTAAAAAAACTCTACGATTTCAAATCGAGCAGTGATAATTTAGATATTTCTTAATTAAATTTAGATAAGAATTTTCGAGATATTGCATCTATGACCCCTTTGATTTTGTCTTTGGGAGCAGCTCTGATACAGAGAATTCTGGAATATACTTCAAAAACATACAGATTTACTAGATTCGAAGAATTCCAAAAAATATGTTGAGATAAATAAATATAAAATAGTGAGATTCATTTTAAAATTTTGCTAATTCTTGAAAGTAATTTTATTAAATTGAGTAAAAAATAATAATACGTTGAATTTCACGAGCACGTAAATATTTTTAATGAACATTCTGTTTGCAACTATATATTAAAGGCAAGGATCAAATTTAAAAATTGTTATCAGGGATTTATATGTCTTTTTTGAATATGAATCTCTCCCTTGCAACCATAAATCACTTCTTATGTACCCAACAAGCCGATAAAAAAAATCCCCCAGAACCAATAAAAAACTAAAATGCAACTTTCAATTCACAAATCATAAAATTGAGACAAGGGGAAAAAAAGAAAAAAAATCTTGATGTATTAAGGTAGTTCCAGCCTCAAACGAATAAGACATTTTAGGGACTTTTAAGTGAAAAAAATTTATTCTAAATCAACTTTACCACTCAAATGAAACGTGTTAGATTGAGCAAAGCATCATGGGAAGATTTTCTTTGATTAGAAGGACACAGTCTTGAGCTAATCAGCTGTGGCTTTTATTAGAAAACTCCTCCCCATAGAGAAATTGTATCCAGTTGTAGATGAGACTCCTCCTTTTGCACTTCTAACTGGCGAAGGTGGATGACGTAATAGCAAAAGGCGTGGTCGATATGCTCTGCGGCTGTGGAATGAGTCATCTTCAGCGACTTCCAGACGCCAGAAAGTTTGTTAAAACTTTGACTCCATGAGATTTTCGGGACACGCTCTTGGATTTTATTTTCCAGTTCTTTAACTTACCAGTTAAGTTAGGCGAGAAATGCCAACATGAATCTTTCTCTAATGCCGAAAATCATCATAGTTTCTTAGTGACAATGATAATCTTGCCTTTAAGAGAACTGCGACGATTTCTAGGAACGTTCTCAGTAATCTTTAGCCATGTTAAACGTTAACTAAGGGAAACCGTTTTTTCCTTTAGGACATGTTTTTTTCGAACGCGTATTAAAACTCTTCATAATATTTAAATTATTTGCATTCTAGTTACCAAAACATACATGGAAATTATACATTATTTAATCTAATTCCAATTTAATGATATCGCATCCAAAGAATGATCGAATTCAATTTAATCCTTTTAAAACATACACTTATTTTCAGTTGCTGAAGAATATGCATTGAAATTCGTCCACAGATCAGAAAACGTAGAATTTCGCTTGATGATCAATGTCAGAAAGTTAAATTTAGTTCGAAAATTTTAAATGAATGTTAATTTTATAACATTTATTTCAAACTCTTAATTCGATTTTAAAAACATACAGAGCATTAATTATAAGAAGACAGCAAAAAGTAAAATTCCAGCTTTTGACAGTCTAGTGAGAATTTGTTGCAAATTAATAAATCAGGAGTTTCAGATTTATCATCATCGTTATTATTATTATTAAATGCGAAAGCTTCCATACGGCCTTAATTTATAATGAAATAATATTACACCAGATTTTTCTCTGCCATTTGGCTTTGATACTTTGAACAGCTCATTATAAGCGCAAAATTTCGTGTTTAATATTTTTAACTTATGGAACACTGGTTCCCTGATTCTCACATTAACAGAGCTATTGCAAATACTTAGATTAGAATTGTTTTAAGTATTAAACTGTGACCTTCATAATAAGAAGAGATTGAAATTTTTTCTTCTTAAGATCCTTATATTTAATCGCTTAAATATTTTTTTTATCTTCTTGAAACTCTAAACTGTTCAGAGTGTTTAACTTGTATAGTCATTAGGTTTTATCAGTGCAGGAGTGTAAAAAGTATGCAGTGCCCTCACCCGGATTTGAACTCAAGATCTCTCTGATATGTGTTGAGCGTGCTTTCAGTTACATAATGAAGGCATGCGGAAAGAAGGAAAAAAATACCTTATATAATCCCCCTTTTAAAAGGCGACAAGGGATCCAATCCCAATCCTGGTCGTGACAGTTGCCACCTCTCAATTCGGGTGCCATATTTGTGTCATTTAGAATTTTTCGATGTCAGGAAATTGGAAAAATCTGCAAAGCCCTCCCTGCGATTCGAACACCGGACCTCCCGAATCCGCGTCGAGTATGCTTCCAATTACACTGCGAAGGCATGTGGAAAGGAGGGGGGGGAATACCTTATAAACTGTAATCTGAAGAATTTCCAAATTATGATTTTTTTTATTTCGAAGAAATTTTATCTAGTTACTTAGGCTATAAAATGCAATGTTCATTTTAAAATGCATTTTTATTCTTTCCATATTAGCTCCGTTTTTATATTTGTCAATAATGATCAATTAATTATTTATGGTTGGCTTAAATTATTTTTACATTTTTTGCCTTTATGATTAATATTAATTAAATATAATATTTGTGAAAGACTAATTAAATTTTCCGCTTTTCTATTTCCTCGTATTAATTATGCAATGCACTAAAGTATTAGCTGTAGTGTTTAACTTAGGGGAACCTGAGCGTAAAGAAAGGCAAAGAGACAAGAATTATTAGTAAAAGGTTCTACTTTAAAGACATTGTACAGAACTGCTAAATTAACTTTTAAGCAAATTGCAAAACTTCTCTTTATTTCAAATGAATCTTAGTATTTTCAACGAAATGTGACACATAAGAGTCTCACTTAATATGTAAAATGAATATTTTGTATATATATAAGATATGTTTAAAAAGAAAATATTCAAAAAAGAAATAATGTACAGTTTCGCATAATTTACAAATGAACAAAGATATAATTTACGATGTATCATAAATTATAAAAATTATGTAAGGAGGAGATACATGCATGCCAAAAATAAAATTAGATCAGACGGAATCAGGCAAGAAAAGACCTCTTTCTTCGAGGAGAAAAAAAAAATTTAAGGGTAGAATACTTGTAGTCATTGTAAAGACAGACTTTTTCGTTACCTTATTCCTCCGAAATCAACATAGTTTTCTGATAAACCAATGCATACCTAATTTACATTTCTGCCTAATTTAAATTCTTTTCACTTAAAAATTGTATTATCAAGTTACATAAATAAACAGTCCTTAGCTTCCGTATGTATACATATATAAAGCAGGATAATAGAAAAATAGGTTTATAAGGAAAGAAGAAAAAGCATTGCTTTATTGAACTCTTTATTTTTAGTTACTTCACATTCACATAAGCAAATTCAGAGAGACCGCTAATGGACAAAGGTGTTAATCAAGTAATTAAAAGCAATTCGCGCCATAAATCCATTACGACGCTTTGTTGACTTCAGATGATAACGTATCTTTTTTTTTTTTTTTTTTTTTTTTTTTTTTTTACCATTTCAGACTTACAATTTTGAATTCATGATCAAGAATATCTTCCAAATATTTAACAATGGAAATGACTTCTTTCCCGCAACAGAAAAATTCTCGTTATTTTTGAAATAATATTTCCTGTTTTCACTATGCATTTCTCACATTCGCCATCCTCTTTCAGTATTCCTTAGAGCCCTGATCGGTAAAGTCGCTGAATACTGGTACATTGATCTGGGTTCGATTTCAGGAATTTTCGTCATTTTTCCATGTGTATCCTAGGCATAAGCCAGTTTTCCTTAGAAAGACCGTCACGAAGGCATCTCTCCCCCTAAAGAGATGGCCTTTGGGTGATTTGCTATAATCTAATAAACTTTCAGTATTCTGAATGAGCTTACTTACATGAGAATGTTACTCCTAACAGTTAAACTGGTTAACAGAAATGCGAATAATAAAATTTTTTGACTCAGGTTCTCTTGTTATAACTATCAAAAAAGTTTTTTTTTTCCCCTTTCTAATTACAGGCTAATCGACTTTTCGAACATTTCTTAAAAACTTCTATTTATAAATTCAACGTTAGAGTAAGCAGATTTTTTTGTTTTCTCCTTACTGAAAGGTAGGAATACCTTATAAATTTTTAAATTAAATGAGTCTTTCAAGTCCGCAGTAAAAAAATATAAAATTGTTAAATGCCACAAAATAGGTGCTACCTGTTATAAAAGCACTGAAAATAAGCTGCGTATAGTAAACGTTTGGTTTTTAACTATACCTGTGAACTCTGCTTCATTGCCGAATATATAATATCGCAAAAAAGCAAACGTTCAAGAAGCACTTGTAAACAGTTTTAAATTAAAATTTGATCTGACTATGTGAAATTTTGCTTCTACTGCCATTTTCACAAATCTGTTACACTGTTCCCAAGTCATATTTTTAAATGTGTAATTATCCTATAAAGTATTTTCTCCCTTCTTTCCGCATACCTTTGTGATGTATCTAGAAGGACACTCAACTCGTATTCGGAAGTTCCGGCATTCGAAATCCGGGGATAGCACTGCACATTTTTTACGTTCCAGCAACGATATAACCTAACGACCCATAAGTTATGAACACACTGAAATTCTGCTAACCTTCGCCCCTTTCTGTAGAAGACACATTAGCATTCTTTTTTATAGACAGCCACATTTTAAATTTTTATTTCTGTAGCTCCCCCCTTCTGAGATGATTAATTATTCTAAATTAAGTTTTAATTCTTCTTCATAAGAAATCAGATTCCATAAAAATGGTATCAAAGATTTTATTTCTTGTGCATTAAGCAAATAAATATGTTAACATTTTAAACTATGAAACGAATCTCGTTGTACGGGTTGACAAAACCTAATACCAGAGATAACGAAAGAGAATTATTGAGATTAAAACCCAAATAATTAATCAGATAATTTTCTTTTTTTCTCTTTGTTTGTTAGATGAAACAGTTTATAAAAATGAATGAAAATGTTTATTAAATATAAGCTATGTTATCAGCATCCATTAGAGGGAAACAGGAACTTTGCTGGCTCAACATATGAATTCTATATGCATCAAGTTTTAGTTAATGAAATTTCATGTTTTAGAACGTTTATGAGTATACGTGCTCTGAATTATCTCATATCCATACTCATTCTAATCAATGTTTACGAGTGTGTGTCAATAAACATTGGCAGTCACTATCACGCATTCAAAATTTCTTTAGTGAAGTAAATAATCCTTTTGCCTTAATTAAAGTATAACTTTAACTCTGTGGGATTTTCATGCAAGATATATTGCAAAAGAAATGAAAGGATGTTCTTGTAGTCATTTATTAAAAATGATAAATGAAATGAATTAGAGTAGGCTTACCTAGTTTTGGATTTTTGGCGATGAAGGCTGGTCAGCACGCTAAAGTTTTTTTAATTTTAAATTTTGACTCACAAACTACAATAACTACACTCACTTAATGTTAAATTGTTACACTGACGTTTCATTGAAAAATTTTTAGTTGTTTTTAATTGTTTAATTGTTAAGAAGTAAGAAATTAATTTCATTTTAAAATTAAGTTTTATGATTGGATTTATTTGGCTAGAATCATATTTTACAAGAAACCACAAACTCAAATAGCCGCCCAGTGGGGTAGTAATTAGTGACTCTGAATACTATACCGAAAGACACGGGTTGGAATCTCGGAGAAGGTATATGTATTTAAATGTATTTAGTGTATTAAGTGTTTTTGCGGCATGGGGGCACTCTAAATGTAATGAGAAACGAAAGTCCTCTCGGTTGATTTAGTGATAAGGGAAAGAGGGGTGGAAGACCCTCGTACCCATTCCCCCGGATACTCTCTCAAAAGTGGGGTGGAATTGGCAAAATCGTACTATCACCTAAATGCTGCCGAAAGCTATTGACTGACGCAGTCTTGTATTTGCCACAATAAATTTCGTGGTCTTGTTATAAGATTTAAGGGGTCAGATTTAAGATATAAGAGATCAGACAAGAGAGATTAGTCACAACAACAAAATTTCAGCTTTCTTTAATGTCCTTTCACCATTCACTAGAAAATATTTACCAGGTTTAGCCTCTTGAAAGCTTTGTATAATTGGAAAGCCATTATTATTCGTCGAGTTATGTTTCTTATATTGTTATTGCATGATCTATGTTAATTATTTATCATGCTAATAAACCTTTAAGTTTGATTCTTCCAGAAAATACACTACACATTCCAGGATCGTATTTTTTTAGCATAATTAACGGGGTGATTATAGATAAAACCAACAAGACAAAAGAATTTTATCAACAAGATAAAAGAATTTTGGCTTCAAATAGACAGAACTAACTACTGTCAGAAATATAGAAAAGTTATAAAATATAGCAAATACACCTGCAGTAACATTACATCCAAGAAAATATTTAAGAGTTTATTTTTTAAAATTACACACTTTACTCAATACACATTTAATGAACACAAAAAGAAGTTACTTTTGACTTAATCTAGTCTTATAAGTATCTGTTTATATATTAATCTTAGAATCGAATGTGTCTTTTAAATACATTACAAAGATCGTATGTATTTAAAATGCTAAGAATAGAAAACTTTTTTATTTTATGGAATAATTTAATTAAAATTAAAAAATTTAACTTACATGTAAACGTATTCAATAAACTTTTTCCTACTTTGATAACTACTAAAAGAAAAAGTAGAAATGATGACAGTCTTATTCACAACGAGTTGAGTAGGCAAAATATCCTAAAGCGTTTAAAATAAACTTCTGCAATCATTCAAAAAAACCGGATGTATCCTGACATAAGCATATTCCATTGAGAATAAGTTGTATGAAGAATAAAAGCATATTTAAATTTCCATGAGGAATAAAATATGAAAGGATGGCATTTTTCCAAAAACTGCTGGCTCCGAAATAACCCTGTTCGGAATATCGGGTCATCTCTGGGAAATAACTCCAGTAATTGATGGAATTTGTTTCCTGAAATATGATCTCTACGCATATTCCTTTAATCCCCATTTTACTGCTTTGTATTTTCTAAAATGAAAATCAGCATAGTTAGATAAAAATAGTAAAATAATATTTCTTTCTTCCAGAAATAAATTCATTAGAAGAATATTTCACAGTTAGTAAATTTTTTCTTGTATTATAATCGATATGCAAATTTGATATAGCAATGTATTGTTATTGCAGGTCCATCAAATAGCTAAATATTATTTGCATGAGAAATCCTCTACTGCTATCTTCAGTAAATTCTTCCAATCTGAAGGAGTTTGCCCCCGTGCTAGAATACTAGTCTTTAGCTTCAATGGACATTAACTTTGTTAAATAAATGAATCAGAAGTAGGAAGAGAAATTATAATTAAAAAAGCAAATCTTAATTTCTAAAATTAAAAGGACCAGAACCGTACGAAAAACTACCGGGGAAAAAAATGAGTAAAATAATAGGAAAAAAAGCAATGAAGAATTAGTACTCTAGGCTAAAAAATATTAAGATACCTGTACATAAATAATTTTAATTTAAATCCATTCTAAACAACTTATAAATTAAATAAAAAGAAATATATCCTGAAAAATAGCATACAATCATATAATTTATCTTTACGTAATATTTCATTTTTTAAAATACATTTGACGAAAGTTCAGTAAAATTCTTTAACGAAGTATGTCAAATAATGCGTTGTAAATGTACTTTTATTAGTTATATCAATTATATACTCTTTAAGGATATTATTAAAAAAGTGTAGATTGGATGGGTATATCTTACAGAACTGGAATTACAGTTAATGAAATGTAACATGGCTCTCAAAATTGAAAGTTTCGACTATGAATGTTTCTAACGTCAAACTAATGAAGTAATGTAGTAAATGGAAGTCAGTAAATTAATGATAGTAAGGCATATGATGACAATGATAAAATAATACTAAGTATTAATGAGAACTAATAATAATACTAAATATAGTTCTTTTTATGCAAACTACTTCTCTAGTCGTTCTTTATGCAAATTTATACAAGATAATATATCTGTATATTTTCTCTAAATAATATGTCTTGAAAAAAAAAAAAAAACAGCCTGTTTCATTTTAGCAAAACTCTTTGTTATATTTCTACCAAAGGATTATTTTGTACTTAGAGCGTAACATGCAGCATTAAAAGCATCCTTTATTAGTTACAATAGGCCCACCAGTGGACGAGCGGTAAAGGTAGTTTTACCTGGGTTCAATTTCAGGAGAACGGCTAGTATGTGGAGGTTTATATGGTCTTCCTCACGTATAACGTGGATACGAGCTAGTTTCCCTTAGAACGCCTTCCACGAAGGCGATCCCTTCCCTTAGGTATATAGCCCTCATGTACTTTGCTATAGTCAAATAAACCAAACCAAACTATTAGTTACAATATTGACATAAATGACAATGCAAAATTATCATTTAAGTGCTTAATCCAATAAAATTACGTTCGTTTCAGTCATGTTCAGTGAACTGTATGAATCACAAAATACATCATGAACTTTCATACATGTAACAAAAAACAAGTCAAACTTGATATATTTTTCGCTTTTTCAGTGGTCTGCAAACTCTATCAGTAATTTGAAAGGTAGCTTAAAAATTGTTGAAAGTCTGTCATTTTAGGAAATTTTATCTTGAAGTATATTAAAATTGATTCACTCTTGTCAGCCATTTCTATCAATGTCGGAAAACATTTTGAATTCCCTTAAGTGAACAATAAGGACCAGAGAAGAGACGAGAATTAAGAAAAAAATTCATCAAGACAAATACATCATGTATTGTCTATGGTAATAGTATATGCTCCAGAATGTCCAAGAATTTTAGTATATTTTTCAACATTTTCCAGTTTAGCATATGTGAAAGCAAAACGAAAAGAACTACTCCATTTTTTGAGATTTTTTTTTTCAAATACATTTACCCTTTCCAGCAGATAAACAGAGCTTTTCTGCGTTAAAAAAAACTATTTAGTAACAGCTCTCAGTAATTCTAAAACAAATGCATTTTTCAGTATAATTAAAAGATAAAATAAAAAATGCCTAACAACTTAATGTTTTCTATTTTAATTTTTTCCTTATTTTGATTTTTCATTCCTCTCTAAAACTTTCTTTTCTTTAAAATCTAGATCTTTTCAGTGCCGGAGGTGCTATTAATCTCGATCTTCATTTTTGTGCCCGTAGCACTTTTCAAATGTGTTGCAACTTGGCAAAACGTAAGATATTTGTCTTTCAAGCTTATTAAAAGAAATGAAATCAAAGATTTAAAAGATATAAAGGTATAAAACATTTGTAACTTCAGGGGCCAGTCTGCTGCCATTAGGCGAAGCATGAGATACTTAATTTTTCTTCTAACAAACTAAAGGATTTAAAAGCAAGAAACTCGTTTCTTTATTTATTATTTTGGGGACATTTGCATTCCTCCACTTCTTCTACACTGAGAAGAAAAAGGTAAAACATATAATCTCTCAGTAGAATCCACAAACGATGAAGGTGAAGACTGTGTACCCTTCCAATGGTGGTGAAGACTCTGTCTCCTCCAACAACCGTGAATAATTCCGTGGCAAAGAGATCTCAAGACATGGAAACCTGCAGTGGAATATAGCTGTGGAAGAATAGATTGTAAAAGGAATCTAACACGGTATCCCAAATTTACTACGCCGTCACGTGCCTGCCTAACTAAATGAACAGTCAAGAAGACCCAACTCATGTTGTACCAGTCAAGTACATTCATCATATGGTTTCACTAACGTGCCGTGCTCTGTCATGATATGTTCATCGGTTCTGTTAACCTCACGGAAAGCGACCATTAAATCTTATGTTTTCAATTTACAGCAAGTGCACTTACTCCTTTAGTAGGGAACCACGTTTTACACTACTGCGTATCACTCTCAAGAACCCCAAAATTCAAAATAATAATTATTAATTACTAGCTGGAATCTTTAAATTATACTAATTGGATTTCTTAAAAGCATTATATATTTTTTCGTATTTTATAGCAATTATTTTAGGAAGCTGGGTGCGCCAGCGGCTATTCATTTGAAAAGTGATACGGTAAACAGAAGTGATTCGACGCAGAAGTGAGGTTCGATAATAATAGCTTTTCTGGATTAAAAAAAGGTATGGCAACACTTAATACTGTTGCGGGAATTCAAAGATATCACTTTTTTAACATTTTATTATATTGCTATGTTATATATCATGTGGCGTTAAGTGCGAAGAAAGTGATGTTTGGCGATAAAGTTAACAAAAAAAAAAAAAAAAAAAAAAAAAAAATTGCATCAGCAGGAGTGTGCCCAAGAGCAGAATAATAAACTATGAGCTAAATTATCATTCCGCAATGGCTTGAAGATTAACAAAAATCTTAATTAAGGGCTGTGTATTGAATACCGTATTTGTTCGATTGCAACGGCTGAAGAAAATCAGAAAGAAATTTAATAAAATATTAATCGCTGGATTTAGAATCATGTCCTCACATCGGCTTCAAGTCTGTGTCATTAATTTCAGTCTCATATACCAGTATTAATGATGTATCATTAATACTGGTATTCTATATTGATTAATATTTTTTGAATCTCTGGAAAAAAAAAAAAACAAGATAGGTTGGCTTAGGGTAGGATAAATACAATACAGAAACGATTTGACATTATTAACTGAAAATTGATACGTGAAACTCTTGTTTGCAAATGTAGAAAAGCATTATAGCATTATAATAAGCATTGTGCGAATGTATAAAAGTATTATAGCCCTACAGAAAATCATTACAATAACAGCTTTTAAATGAAATTAAAGTATTTCAAATCCCAAGGTACCAAGATAATAATTTGATTTGTTTTTTCAGCCTATTTTCAGAACCTAAATTCACAAAATAATGAAAGAATTGGTACAAAAAACATTTTGAACCAGCCAAAACTAATCTAGCTTTGATTATTAGCAATTACGATAACGATCTTCAGTTAATTCAATCTAATTCAGAGCTGTCTCTTTAATATGACTTAACTTTGTTTGTAGTGGAAAGACTAAAAGAACAGAACCTCTTTTTAATGATAAATATTAGATTTTTGACTGAAGAAAATAACGTTTTCTCTGCGACTGGCAAAATTCCAACAGTCAAAAACAATATAGATAGTTGCGTTGTGCAAGATCAATCCTACTTCTAGACAAAAAGGGCACAATTTTTCAGTTGCTAGCAGTTCCATTACCCCAAAATGAACTCAAATAACTAACTTTAGATAGGATATGTTTTTTTAAATAATTTTAAAATCAATAAATAAGCAATATTATAGGTGAGCTATAGTACATACTGATTTAATATTATTATACTAGACTTATATTTATTTTGTAAATATTAAAACCACTTAAAAATATATGTGAATTTCTGACTCTTCTTAAAAATAAATTTTGTATTTTTATATATGTAAAAATACTTAAATAATCAAATATATGAATTTTTCGACTTTCAGGTTTGTTGCACGTGTTTCGTACGTAAATAAATATTTAATACTCGCAAAAAAATTCTTTAGTCTCCAACAGATGTAATACGTCGTGTCCATCCTTTATACTCTTATGATGTTGCTATTACATTTCTTTCGTGGTATTTACATTGTTCCTGGAGAAATATTTTCCAACATCTTCTCCGGAACGGCGGGGAGTTGAGTTTCGAGAGAGGTATCCCCGGATTCCGAATATTCATGGGAAGCCACTTCGAACATTCTCATCTTTGTATGACTTAAATTAATGATTAATTAAAAACGCTGAAAACGCAAGTTTTCTCCCTAATTTTTTCGAGCGGCAACAGTCTTGGGGGTTCGCTGGAGATAAAAATGCTTTATATCGAAAAGTGTTGTCACTACTCGCTTTCAGATCGTAGAGTTTGTTAATAAAAATCTTATAAATGGCTGCTGTTGGCAACGTTTTTTGTTTCAGGTTTAGGATAATTGACACGGTGTGTTATTGCCACGTTTTTGTTGATATTGAGAAAAAGGTGCTATATTAAATGTACAGTGGATGGACAAAAATATGGAAACACCTTGTGAAATGCATGTTTGAAAGGAAAGATTGATTTTAATGAAATATGTAGGTGGCGCTGGCATTTTTGACTACTGACGCCACTTATACAACTTCGTAAATGTGCTAAACAGTTCAGTTGTTGTCGGAGTACTGTTATGTGAGGTTGCCATTGCATTATGTCAGAGTTAACAGACTTCGAACGTGAGCAAATTGTTGGAGCACGTATGGTAGGTGCTTCCGTAAGCAAGGTAGCCGAGGTGTTTAGTGTTTCAAGAGGTACTGTATCGAAGATTTATTCCGCATATTTGAAAAGCGGAAAAACATCATCTTCTAAATCCCAGCACGGACAAAAGTGTGTCCTGAGTGATCGTGACAGACGATCATTAAGGGCAATTGTGACGAAAAATAAGAAGACCACAGCTGCAAAAGTTACTGCTGAAATGAATGTTGTGTTACCGAACCCTGTGAGTACCAAAACAATTAGAAGGGAGCTTCACAAACAGGGAATTGCTGGCCGTGCTGCGATTGAGAAGCCACTCATCAGTTATGCTAATGCCCGTAAAAGGAAAAGGTGGTGTTTAAGTCATAAAGCCTGGACTATAGAGCAGTGGAAGCGAGTAATATGGTTTGACGAGTCTTCTTTCACATTGTTTCCCACTTCTGGCCGAGTTTACGTCTGGAGAACGCCATCTCAAGCCTATAATACAGACTGCTTGTTGCCAAGAGTGAAACATGGCGGGGGTTCTGTTATGGTTTGGGCAGCCATATCGTGATTCTCTGCTAGCCCCATGATAACTGTGTCAGGGCACATGATTGCCAAGACTTATGTGAACATTTTGGCCGATCAAGTTCATCCCATGGTACAAACTTTGTTTTCCGATGGTGATGGTGTCTTCCAAGACGACAAAGCCCCTGTTCACACAGCTCACATTGTCCAGGACTGGTTTTCTGAGCACGAGGATGAGTTGTCCCATCTCCCCTGGCCACCACAGTCACCAGACCTGAATATTATCGAACCTTTGTGGTCTACATTGGAATGGAAAATGCGTTCTCGTTTCCACCTCCAACATCGTTATCTGAACTTGCCACCGTTTTGCAGGAAGAATGGTAAAATATTCCCTTGGAAAACATACAGGAACTGTATTTATCCATTCCGAGAAGACTGCAAGCTGTTTTGGATGCCGACGGGTTTCCTACACCATATTAAGCAAAGAAACATGTTTTTTTAAAGGTGTTTCCATATTTTTGTCCAATCCCTGTATATCATGAAGTCATAAGCATTAACTTAAAATATAAAAAGTTTTTGTTTCCTGCTTTGACAACAAAAATATTATTTACGAGTTGGTTGTTGCTTGGAAAGAATGAACTGATTTCATTCATACTGAAATGTTTTCATAAGATTTCTTTTCAGATGTACATAGAATTTATAAATTTTGCTTTAGCCGCAGCTCGCTAAGTTAATATATATGTGATTGTTATCGAAATTATTTATTATTGTTGCGTCGTCGCCATCGAATATTTTAACAGTAGCAGAAGAAAATGAAGCTACCGGTATTTGAATCAATATCAATGTAGATATACATTGAAAAACTATTTTTAAGTTTCAGCTGGAAGTATGTATCAGCTTTAGCGATTGTTAGCAGCTTTGAGAATTTTTATATTCAAATGTTTCCTTTCAATATTGAAACAAGTTACTATATTTCATTGGCTTTCGTTAATTGTAGCCAAATAATTATTTCGCCGACAGTAGCCAATCTCCTGGTCCCTGTTAACGATTAAAACTTGCTTAAAATAATGCGAATAAAATTATTGAAAAGACAAAAAAAACTGCGTCATATAACTTTTCCTTATTTAATTATTAAACAATAAAACGTTTTCATACACTGAAAAGTAAAATAACATATCTGAAATAATGTAATTAAATTACCGAAGAGAAAATAGACTGGACTGTCGATCGAACTTCAACATCCTTTCATTCTGCAATTTTCACTTTTTTCCTGACCCACAGAAACTTCTGCTGTTTAATTCCTGAATTAGTTCGACATGAACACTAATTGTATCTTATTGCATCTTCACAAATATATTAGAAAAATAAAGCTAATACTTCGTCATTAAAACGGCGACTAGGTTTTAGTCGCCCAAATTGACAAACTTAATGTCTCAATATATAATGTGCAAATTTCAAACGTTGTCAAAGTTTTACAGAACGGTTATTTTAACAATGTATAGGATTCTAGTTGAATTGAGCGTCCTTGGCAACTAGAATAATTGGAGAAGAGTGTAGCGACTATTCGCTGGTCTTCTGAAAATTGCATGAACAAAGTCCAAAGAAGGGTTAAATTACCCATTTAACTCAGAGAATATTATACAGTTGTCCCTTCTTGGGCTTACAGGAAACCTCTACTTGGGCTGGAACTCAAGATAGAAGCGAAGAAACTGAACTAATTCTAACTAAATGTTAGCCGAAGCTGTACAGAAATAACTAACTGAGCTGGGCCTTATTTAAAATTCACCGGCGAATAGTAACAGGCACGTAAGATCACGGCCGAACATAGTAAGATTGGATTAAAGCAACATCACGGGGAGAAGGCATAGCACTCTCTACTGAGAACTTCTGAGCTGGCCTACGAAAGTGATTGAAATTTGCTATTAAAATACTGATTCTACCTCATTTACCATTCGCGTACTCTACCTATAGTCTACCTACCTCATTCGCGTTCTCTACCTACGTGATGCTAAAAAGTAATTCTGGCAGGGAATTGTAGGTGGGAGACAAGAATGTAAAGCAAAGGGATTCAGAATTAAAAATAACTATTAGGAAATTAAAATAATCCCTACATCTTTCCCCACCAGAATTTAACTACTCGAACCAAAAGGGTCTCATAACGACCTTGTTGAGAGTTTAAATTCTAAGAAAAAATTTCTTTCTCTAATTTCAACTTTTAAAATTTAACCTTTAAATATTACATTTTAAACTACCCTTGCAAAACTTTAAGACGCTTGACTTCATATATTCACTTCTAAAAATCCGGGCCAACTTTACAATCTTACTCTACTTCTAACTTAAGAGAAAAGAAATACTTTTACAAATTTTTACAGTCTTTTGCTGGAATGCATATAGTTTTCTTGAATTCTTTTGCCTCCTTCCAATATATCTCGAAAGAAAAGGCATTAGTAACAAACACTATTCACAGAGATATTTTGGCCATATTTTCAAGCACGAGTTACATTTCATCACATTTATTTGGCTCTCAAGCAATTTCATTCACTCATAAATTTAATTTCCTCCAAGCTCGCCAGAAGTTTGTTCTGTAAAGATACGAGCGTGTTTCTGTGGTGTGGTAATATACAACAACTACCACTTACCAACTTCTTAAATGTTAGACAAAACTTGACTTCCAAGACCTAGAAAGACACCCTAGTTTCAGCACTATACCTAGTGCGCTAACCCGCGAAAGTGTTTTAAGCTTTCGTGTAAACTGGAGAGCCTAACTTAACTCATTCCTGCTTTGCCATGTAGTTCATTTGCACTCATTCATACTTTAAACTTTCCAAGCATTTTAATATAAAACATTTACTTTTAAAAGAGAATACCTTTACACATTCAATGCATAAAAACATGAAATGTTTCAAATGTCACTTTACATCAGAGGTATATAGTTGCTGTACATTATTTGCAACAAATTTTCCAAAATTTTACTTTTTGTAATTCTGAGTCTTTTCGACTAAACCCTTAATGCATTACGTTGTCGAGAACTTGAAACGAAATATTTTGAAACAAACAACTGAAAAATGTCCTCCCTTAAGGAAACTAAAATTTACATAGCAACTCTGTACATATGATTTAACCTGAATTCAAACTAAGAAGAAAGTAAAAAAATTCACTTTTTTTTGCCTTTGAACTTGGCCATTCGTTTCGGTAAAATCTCCTTCCACGTTGGAAAGCAGTCAATGCAAGTTACTCGAAGTCTTTACGGTCGATCTTCAGTTTGCACGGAAAAATTCTCAGTTTGCGGCCGATCTTCAGTTTGGAGTCTCAGCCGTGGAAGGTTTCCTTATTTTCGGGGGCAGACGTTGATTCCATCGGCCATTTCAACCACAGACTCTTTCGTGTAGGTCCTTGATTGAATGTAAACGGGATTCTTTCAGATCCATTCCGAGAGCGTTTCGTTGGCTTTGTGTCGATTGTCTGTGTTTGTTTCCTGTTATACGGTTGGCCTGGAACTTTTTCTTTACCGGTCTCAAACTTTACTCCCTTTTGGTGTTTCGCTAGAATAGAAGTTGCTACTCGTTTCTGTGCTGGAACAACTGTATTGGGAGATTTCATCACTGATAATTCTTTGTTCTCTTACAGGTTCCTGGAAAAGATCTTTTAAAACTAGAAAATCAGTTCTTTTATTATATGGCTTTATTTGATCAGCAGTTGCTATAGGCTGTTGTCCGTTAATATCTCACTCACAGACTGTAGCATATTTTATCTTCTCAATGATAATCAAACGGGCCGTCAAATTTTGCCACCTTATTCTCAGGGGCAGAAGATAATGCGTGTTTCCTCTTCAACACTTTCTTCCCCACAGTATATTCTGCCTGCCTTCTGTTTTTATCAAAATAAATTTTTCTGTTTCCCCCTGGCTAAATCCAAACTTTTAATTTACTTATCAATTATTTTCTGTATATCTTTCATTTTGAATTCCGCTTCTCTTTGTTGATCAAAAATTATTTTATCTAATGGGTTTAAAACTTTTCTCCCTAAAAATAGCCCTGCGGAGGTTTTTGCGTAGTGTTATGCTTAGCCGTTCTTAGCACAAAAGCTAATTCGTTGAAGCAGCTCACACGTTTTTGTTCACACACATATTTGACTGCGGATAGTGCCATACCATTTTTAAATAGCATATGCCAAGCCCTGCGCTTAAAGTTTCAAACAGCTGGCTTACAAATTGCTTACCATTATCGAAAATTACTTTTAGAGGGGCCTCGTTCTTTAATACGAGTGTATATTTATTTTAAAATGCGTCAGACACGATTTTTGCGAAAGCTCGTTTGAGAACTATCTCTACCCATGTAGAGAAGTGAATTGAAGAACCAAAAGATATCTGATTTTATTTACTTGACTTCGAGGGTAAGGGCTCAACACGTAGATCCCTATTAATTCATTAGGAAAAGTAATTTTAATACTTTTTAGATATCCGGCAGGACTATAGTTAATATTGTTAATTACTTGGCATAAATGGCACGACCTGACATACTCCATAACGATTTTCTTTAATTGCGGAAAATAAACCACTTCGCGGATTCTTTGAACTGTTTTTCCGATTCCAAGGTGACCTGAAATAGGCGAATCGTGTAATTCTTATAGAATACCTAAACGTAAGCTAGCTGGGATAGCCAGTCTAAATTCATGATTCTCATTGTTTGACCGGAGCCGGCTGCCATAGCTTTGAGCCCGGTTTCTGATCCTGGAAAAGTCATGGATGTATGCAAGCGTACAGTGTTTTTGTAACATATGGGCACTTTAAATGCTACCGAACGGAAAGGTCTCGCAAAAAGTTAATGGCAGGGGGGAAATAGTGGGAAACCATCGGGTCCTTCTTCCGGCATATTTTCCATCAAATTAAGGAGCAGAATTCTTTTTCTCGCCAGTGTAATTCAATCGTTTCCTACAGTACAACTGGGATGTCTTCTTGGTGATGAGACAGCTAAATGACCGATGAATTTTGGTCATTTCCGACGAGCAGATTAAGTTTCAAATGTCTGGCAGTTTGAAAGAAACTGGTCAGAAAACGATATATATGTTAATAATAATAGCAAATGTTTTTAATCTTACCGTAGGCACCATGAAAGTAGCATGCTTGTATTTGGATGTTTCTATAATAAAGCATGGAAATGAAAGATGTCTCTTCATTACATTCTAGCAAAATTTCAATTCAAAACTTATCGTCGATAATATTGTGACTTCAAATTGAAATATATGATCCTGAATTAGAAAAGTGCCTTATAAAGAGAGAATAACTTCTCTCGCATTTGATTCGGTTCTTAAATAGAGCAATATGTACTTGAATTTCAACGGATCCAAAACTTTCGTACTGTTTTTCAGTGTTTATGTAATAAGAATGGCATTTCTCATGTTGATAGTCTTTCTGTCCTTTTCTTTTGCACTTGTTACTGGATGTTAACAATTTAATGTGTCAAAAGTAGAGAGGTCTCTTTAATAGCGTTTCCAGCACGATTTATAGCTCCAACATGCCGAGTCATCGATTTCACAGATCCTGGAAGGTTGTCGAAAATTTGCAAGCACGTCTCTTGCATTCTGGTAGGAGCAATAAATCAGAACAGCATTCATAGATCTCTTGTTTCTCTCAACAACTCATCATTATCGAAAGATCTGGAAAAGGCTTAGCTTTTCCAGATCTAGCTGGAAAGGTAATTTAATGCTGCTAGGACATAAAATGTCAATTGATGGCGTTTTAATTCAAATAAATGATCTGTGCACGGAAGACTATTTATTTTTAGAAGCAAGAAAGCTACAAAAGAATTTGATCAGCCAAAAGATTACGATATCTCGCAGCATTAAATTACCTCTACAAACAAATGTAAAGAATTTATTCTGTCCTGTAAATATATTTCACTCACCACAGTAAACTAAGTACCGTTTTGAGTAGCATTAGTTCGAGGCGAAACATTCTTTAACAGAATGATCCCACGGTGTTACTAGTGCTGACTCTTTAACGCCTCATCAACTTTAATATCCAAAATTCATTTGAACATAATATTCAGTGCTTCTCAGCAGAGATCCATATTTCAGTCCACGTCATTAGAACGTGTATTCGTCATTAGCATTGTAGAACATTTAGTACGCTAATGACGAGTTGCCAAAAGGTTGCCAACAACATAGGGTTTCATATTTGTTGTTGTTGCTTATGCTCACTTGTCTGACGAAGTCAGCCCAAGCACCATTCAGACAACAGTTAGCTCAGTTCCACCCCCAATTTTCGCGGAGAGCACCCCGGGGGGAGGACGGTTCGAAGGTCTGCGGCCCTTCCCTTTTCCACTAAATCCTTTCGCCTCGGTGCATATTTAGAGTGCCGCCACGCCGCACCGACAGTATAAGATTTACAAACATCCATGCCTTCTTCGGGATTCGAACCCGGGCCCTTCGACACGGCTGTCATCGACGCTAATCACTATACCAGTTGGGCGGTGTTTTATCTTTACCCTAATCTATTGACTTGCGCCATTTTTGCTTCCACATTTAAAGTCATTAAGGTTGCCATATTTACTTTTTTTTACTTAAGAAAAGAGATTTAAGCAAAACATACAGAGCACAGAGGACATACAGCATACTTATGAGGCTTCTGTAAAATAATAGACTTGTGTATAATCATATTCATTTTGCATTTAAATTTCTTAATATTTTACAGTTAAAACTATTTTAATGATAAATAAAACATTAAATCACAATGAAGTTCCAAAGAATTTTTTTTCTGCGCGCCCACCTTCCTCAGATAATCACCTCTGAAAATAAGCAAAATAAATAAGTACAGAAGACCAAAATCATCTGGAACCATAAGTGGTTGTCCTAGATAGAGTTCACTATACAAGGTATACAAGGTATTCCTTGACAGAAATTGGGTTCCATTAAAACAACTCTGTTTCAAGTCTACTCCGCCATAAAATCTGAGATTATTTTTATCGTACTTCTTTGTTAAAGCTGTCATTCCATGAGCATCTGAAGACATTTAAAATAAACCAGAATGATTACGCTTGCCAGTTTTGATGGCTGCTTTAACGAGAAACTACCGTTTTTCAACTTTGATACGTTTTATTTTTATTATAATTATTTCATAATTTATAGGTTAATTTAATTAAACAATTAAAAATTGTAAACTTATAATATTCATAAATCTAATGAAACAATATTTTTAATTATATTTAATTATAATAATACTTTTTTATTTTTTTAATAATATTTTGTAATTATTAATGAAATAATATTTTAGTTAACACAGAAAAATTTAAGAAAAATACATAGACATGTTTACAAAATAATGCACACTGTTTAAATTCGAATTTCCGTTAAACATTAGTTACATAAGAAGAAAACTTATGTCTTTAAAAATAACATTGAGGGGCTATCATCATTCAGACGATATATTTATTTTTAACAATCAAGGATAGTCTTTTAATGTCAAATTAGTTAATATTATTAGCTAATTTTGAAATTGATGATCGGGCATTCCTTTCTTCGTATATTTTGCTAAAACATTTGATTACTTCTTTAATCTGCTTTAGAATTTCGCAATCAATCGCCAAAGCGATCAATGTTGTCTTGATCCTATTTTGGAATAACTAAAAATGTCTTTGATTTAGCTTGGAAAATATTTTAATTAATCTTTTAATATGATTTATCTTCCTTCTTATTCCTTTCTTCTTTTACAACTGCTTCGTTTTGTAAATTAATAAAAATTTTAATCAGTAAATTCACTTTTCTAATGATCTAAAGTTTCTACATTAGTAATGCTGATTTCTTAATCCAGTTTTCTTGTAATTTCGAAGGGTTTTTTTCACTACTTTTACCCGAAGTATTATGTTCACTTTGTATGTATAGCTTATTATGTATTCTTTGAATATCTCTTTGGGTTAGGCTAGGTTAAACAATTAAATGAAATCCTATCAAGGTTGTTTTCTTTAGAGAAGGGCTTGCTAAGGGAAACTGGTTTGTATTTACGCAGTACATCATGTAAACTATGACACTCTTCGTGAAACTAATTCGTTTGCCTAGATTAAAATTCAAGTTGAACTACTAAAATTCAGTTCTCTTATATACAAGACTACCAGTGGGTGGCGTTGTCATTCATAAACACAAAATGTTTCCTATAAGTTTTAAGGGGGTACATAAACCTTAAAACCCTTAAGATCTTCGAATATGTGACTGTTACAAGAATTGGAATATTTTATTTATTTTAAAAGTAATTACTTTCAACTTTTGACAGTTGACTACATAATATAGCTGCTTTCTTAACTAGTAACCAGAAAATTTGTGTTGCCACAAATATTTTATAATTTCATCTGCTTTGTGACAAAATGTTTTATGAGTTCACGTCATGTTTCCACCTTTCGCGCAAAACATTCTCTTGCATAATTTAATTCCATATTTAATATATATATAGCTTTTATAATATTTCAAAACTACTGTGAATCAAAAATCCGAAGAATTTCATGTTGAATTTTTATTTTATTTGGAGTTGAGTTTATAAAATGTGTTTTATTTAAAAAACTGTAATGTTTTCGTGCGTAAAATTTTTTAATATTAAAATACTCATCAGATTTTTAATTCGATTAGAAGATAGTGCCCTATGAAGAATTCCTTCAAATTTCAAGTATGTACCATTAGCTGTTTTTAAAATATCATGCTCGCAAGGTGGAAACATGGTGTCCGCCGAAAACGTCGCGGCAAAAACATCGCGGACGAAAACGTCGTGGAGAAAACAACGCAAGGATAAAACATCGTGGAAGAAAACATCGCAGTTCTAAAACATCGTGGTACAAAATATCGTGGTCATAAATAAAGCGGTTCAAAAACTTCGCAGTTTAGAAACATCGTCGTCGAAAATATCGTGGTAAAAAATAAAGTACCTACAAATCATCGCATGACGATAACATCGCAAATATGAGTTTTTAGATTTTGAAGGTTGTAAATGCATGTTCGTATCAAGATCATAGAGCGCAAGAAGGAAAGTGGTATATTTCATATATCTGAACGAACTAATAAATTTTTGCTGAAAAAATAAGAAGGAAACTTAAGCATTTAAAAATTGAAAATGAGTAGAAAATTAATGCAACTTAAAAATTTTAATAGGTTTCTAAATTTATATAGTTAATTAAAGGCCATTAATAAATTAAGCTTTTTTTTAATAAAGTTTAACTGTTAATTTTTCACGAAAAATAAGTCTAAAAATGCTTAGGAAGATAAATAATTGCATGAGTTTACCTGTAATAAAAATTGCTTAGTTAATTATCAAATTATTTTCTTTTACATTTGTTAATCTGATGTTGTTTTAATGAAAATTACATATTGTTTTGCTTCCGTTTATTCTTAAAGTGTCGTTAGCATCTTCATGTATAGCGTACAATCAATTTTTTGGATGTCGATTTGTTAGTTACGACGAAAGTCAGTTACATAATATGTGACTATGCGAATTGAAAAACGCATGTATGCGATGTTATCGTCATGCGATGATTTGTAGGTACTTTATTTTTTACCACGATAGTTTCGTCGATGTTTTTAACATGCGAAGTTTTTGAACCGCTTTATTTTCGACCACGATATTTTGTATTACGATGTTTTAGAACTGCGATGTTTTCTCTTAGATTTCTTTTCTTCCACGATGTTTTGTACCGCGACGTTT
The DNA here is from genome assembly GCF_044657685.1 of Stegodyphus dumicola. Lineage (NCBI taxonomy): Eukaryota > Metazoa > Arthropoda > Arachnida > Araneae > Eresidae > Stegodyphus > Stegodyphus dumicola. The sequence goes on from NC_140779.1 coordinate 47,370,095, forward strand.
TCGCCTTGCGGTGTTTTCTCAGCGACATTTTCGTCCACGATGTTTTTGCGGTTATGTTTTCGGCTGTAACCCCCAGCTCATTTGCTTAGTTACTATTATAACGATTTGCTTTAGTTCCGCGCGAACTGAATTACCTTTCTCTTTGATATGCCCTGTGTTTTAACATTTTTCGTGGTTTAAAGTATAGCTATTGGCTGCATTGCGTCCTATTAAACTTATTTGCGTTCTACTGATTATTAGTGCCTGATATTGTGAACATTTGTAAAAACATTCTGAAGAAAATTCCAGCGTCTTGTTATATTTCTTGTGATAATAAAAAAATTATTAACTTTTTATCGAACTTGTGCATTTAATCAATTACGAACCTATACTCATGCAACAATATTTTAGCGATTTGCTCGAAATGAATGTTATCAGGCAATGATAATTTTAGCAAAATATTCTTTCGTAGTTAAATGAATTACCTTTTTATATCTTTACACTTTACCTTAAATGTCACTTTGTCTTATCTTTACACTTATGTTACATTTTTCGAAATAATAATTATATTTCCGATATTCTACAGAAAAAAATAAGTTTATGACCTAATTCTTTATTTTCACGCTATATTTATAAACGTTGTTTGTTTATTTTATTTTTTGAGCTGTTGTGGTCGTAACAGTTTTTATCGTGTTTTTTGTCCAAAGAAATGAAGTATCTAATAAAGAAATCTCTGAGTCATTATACATAAATCACATTTTACTACTAGATATTTATCGTCCACTCGACTTCAAAAATATTACCGTTGCACGAGATGTACCACGCTTATTCACAAAGCCTACAGACCGTTTCTACTGCTGTTTGCTCCGATTGGTTGAAACAGGAAACGTAGGGTTACAGAACCTAGTGCTTGGCGACTTTTGGTTCATCGCCTTAAGAATTTGTATTTAAACGTGGTGTACCAAAAATTGAGCATAACTGACCGGCGAAACCGCAGCGGAGCGGTAACGAGCGCGGAAAAAGTTCTCAGACTTCTAGATCGCCAGTTTTATCCCCGTTCGTAGTTTTCATAAACACGGATTTTTTTTTTTTTTATTTTAACTTTACTGAATGACTTTGTCATTATTTGTTTGGGTACGGTGTTAAAAATTAAACGCCTTTATTTTCTCTATTTTTGTTAATTTTTCTTATTTTTATTTATTGGTTTGTACTCTTTGTAGTAGGTACCAGTAATTACGATCCAAGATCCCGAAAAGCGTTTCAATAGAAATAGCGCATAATGGAATAAATTGTACTTACTTTTCATAATTTAGGTAAAAAAGAATAGGTATCCGACGCCCTTAAATGTTTACTGAATGTTTTCATTTGGTTTATTTTTTAATATTCCTTTATTTGTATAAATTAATGCGCTATGGAAATTTACACAACAGGCTCTTTCTAACAGAAATGACTAAAACGTACACGTGCCATTTCCATGTAAAAAACCTTTTCTTGCAAAACAATTATTGTACTTTAAATAGTTTAAATTCAAATACAAATAAACTATTAATAAGATTAGTAGGTTATTTAAAATATATTCCACACAATTCCTCTTAGCTTTCATTCATATAATAAAAAATTATCGAATGAAATGAACGCTGTTTCCGTTTGTTTGGCGTTAATTACCACGCCTACAGGGCGATAACTCGCCATTCCAAATATGACCGCCAAGCAGATGTTTCATCCAATAAGAGCAGACCTTAGAGAAATGGTCCTGTAGGCTTTGTGAATATGCATGTACCACTTTCAATCACCTTGCGTGGTAAAGTCAAACAGCCAGCTTCTTAGAATATTATCATCTGAAATTCAAAATCGCTATCTTAAAAAATGTGATTGTAAAATTGTTAAAATAAATGAATAAATAAACAAATCTGAAAGGATTCAGATTTTGCATTACAGCAAAAGACGCGTTTTTTTAACGTTTGATGTGTTACCTTTATTTATTAAATATTATTTCTTCGCACTTAAACCATAAAATTCAGTTCAACAGCAAATTTTAAAATGAGCATATCTTTAGAATTTTTTATATAGTCTCGCGTACTGGAGATAAGAATGCCTTTTTTTTTATGTACAGTGTTGTTAATTGCTCCCTTTGAAATCATTGAGTTTGTTAATGAAATTGGTTAAAGTTTCACAAAATTTGAAATAGATAATAAAACAAATTCAAAATTTAGGCTTGCAGGTATCAATGTTCGGTTGGAGGACTACTTTATTCAAAATTTAATGGTTCTAGGAACCGTTGTTTTTTCACAGTGCGAAAAACATTCAGGCTTTCATGCAGATTCTTCATTATTTAGATTCTTTAAATATAATACACGGTGATAATATTTGGTGGCAAGAGTTTGAAAAGTGAACCAACGCAAAAAGTGAAAAGACGCAAAATGATCGTTTTGAAACTAATAGCCCTTTGGGTCTAATGCCCTTTTGGGCTAATAATGTAATAACAGAAAAAAAAGTCTGAAAAGTTTCAGATTTTACATTACGTCCAAAGGAGCGTTTTTAACGTTTTGTTTGCTACCTTTATTTATTAAATATTATGTTCTTCTCACTTAAACAATAAAATTCAACTCAATAGCAATATCCCAAATAATTTTAAAATCAGCTCTCGGGCGCTGGAGCTAAAAATGTTTTTTTTTTTTTTTTTTTCGTACAGTGTTGCCATTGCTCGTTTTCGAATCGTTGAGTTTCTTAATCAAAAATTCTTTAATGTCTGACAAAATATGAAATAGATAATAAAACAAATTCCAAATTCCAAATTAGGAGTTCCAGATGCCTATATTCGCTGGAGGATTATGTTATTCAAAATTCGATGGCTCCAGGTACCGTAGTTTTATCACAGTGGGAGAAACAATACACTGGTAGTTCACTCCGGGGTTCGAATCCCGGTAAACGGGCTGGTTGCATAGGAGTTTTTGTGGATTTTCTCATGTGTACTGTGTATGCCAGCTGGTTTCCCTTAGAAAGTTCTTCATGAAGTATTCGGTCAGAGCCTTTATCAGTCTTTAGAGTCTAAACATTTTGAAGGTATGAGATGAAAGGAAAGACTGCTTTCATCAAGAGGTTTTGGTTTATTTAATTATGACAAAGCACACTAGGCCTATCTGCTTAAGCGGGTGGATGCCTTCGTGGAAGACTTTCTAAGGGAAACTGGCTCGCATACACGTTACACATGGGGCAAATTACGAAAACGCCATGCAGCCAGCCCGTTCGTGGGATTCGAACCTCGGATCGAACTACCATTGTTCAGCGACTTTACCGCTCGGCCGCTGTTTCATCAGGAGGGAAAAAACATCTTTAGGTGACATCCACATACATCACTGGATAAATTCCTGAATCTTCAAATAATTCGATTGAGAAAATCATGTGATTCTCCATTTATGATACGATATGATGTTCTATAACGTAATTTAAATTTGTACAACCATATAGTCTAAAATCAGTCGCTCTTCACTTTAATCTGCAATGATACCGTTTTTGTCTTTTTTGTTAACACAAGCTCAATTGATGTTATTCACTGGTGTACACGTCCAAGTGTTTTCTCTTTGAACACCTAAATTTTTTGAAGCATCCTGAAAGTATATTCAAAAGCGTCCAACTTTTTGAAACATCTTGGTATGTCTGACAGCCAAATTTCCTTTCAAATTTTTGCTTACTTTTCTCCCTAATTTTCTTCTTTCCTTCTACAGTTGTTTTCAGTGCTCACAGAAGAAAATTAAGATTTTTCAATTGCTAGACTTCCATAAATTTTGAATTCTTGTCAATTTTTTTAAAATATCAATTACATGAATTGCGTTTCAGCTGAAGACTTTCATTTTCTAATCATTTTAACTATAAATAATGTTTAAAGCGAAGCTAAGGATAAATAGCAAAGGATAAAGCAAAGGAGGAATATTTTAATTAAAAGATTTTTGCTAAATGACAAAGAAATAAAACAGTGCAGCAGGGTTTATTCTGTACCACCGAGTGTAACCCGATTCTTATATCGGCTGAAACAATCTAAATCATATTAAAGATCATGTTTTTTATACACAATCTATAACTCGAGAGAAAATTTAAGAGGATTAATATAAAAGATTATATTTATATACATATTTTTAAAGCTGGGACATGAACCAAACTGTCAAACTTTTCAACTTACATGGTGGTTATAATTAAAGTTCCAATTTGAAATGGTCATAAAAGGAAAACTACCGGACCAAATGTTATCAAACTTGGGAATCGTGTAAAGGAGGTTATGAGAATTTATTTTCGGCGGAAAAAAAAGAGTTCAAAAACTCACCATCAGGGAAAAAATGGCGCTGTATACAATATTGTTAAATGAAATAAGACACGAAAACATCTGTTTAAAATATGTTTAATAGTTCCCGAAACGTGTTACAAAACATGTTCAATGTAGCGTCCAGCATTTTGCGAAAGCAAGTCAAATCCTGTTACTGCATTCTCAACAGCATCTCTTAGCATATCAGGAGGAATGTTACGGACATGTCAGTGTATCACATTTTTCATTTATGCCAAATTGTTTAGATTATCACCATAAACAGTGCTTTTGAGATAACCTCATAGCCAAAAGTCACAGAGGTTGAGGTCCTGGTGGGAAGAGGGAAAGTGTTGGCCTATAAGACGTTCATTCGTGAAATGTTGCTTAAGTAACTGTGCGACACACGTGAGGTTAGGCCCAGCCCTGCATAAAAGTCGTAGTATCTAAAATGCCACTTTACTGCAGTTCATGGATCACGAAACATTTTAACATTGACTCTAAGTGAGCTGCGATCACAGTGGTCCATCTGTCCACTGCTCTTCAGAGAAAAATGGTTCTGTCATAAAACTAGCTGTCATATTCAACACTAAACGGTGTGGAATGACTGTTATGCAATTGAATGCAGTAGGAGAATGCAATGGAATTAGGTAGATAACATGAGGGATTTCTTTAGCCCAAATCGATTAAAAGCGTTTTGACTCAATATCTTCTTGTTTTAGGGCCAAATTCAGGCTTCAAAAATTACAAATTAGCGATCTGTCAGAAAACGATTTCCAGATTGTACACACTTGTGCGAGTGATTTGCGATCTCACATTTTCTAATCGCTAATTCGTGGTTTTCACGGACGAATTTCTCACTTACACAGATGGCGCACTCGACGTTTATCGAGTTTAACGCCTTTAAATGGTATATTGCTTACTTCAAAGTTTCTTTAGGGTATACAACATATTACACTCGTGTAACAAAAGGTTAAGTTAGATTCCGACCCATATTTCGTTTAACAATATTGCATACAGCGCCATTTCCCCCTGGTGGTGAGGTTTCGAACTTCCTTTTTTCGCGGAAAATAAATTCCTATGACCTCCTTTACACGATTAGGATTTGATCCAGTAGTTTTCCTTTTATGACCGTTTCAATGTAGAACTTTAATTATAACCACTCTGTGTTTTATTAAATTTTAATTTGAAGCTATGCGTTATATGTATACCATGCGTAAGATTTCCGCTTTTATGGAAAAAATAAAGAATAGAAGCAAATATACTTAGGATAACGGACCAAAACTGAAAAAATTTCCCCTCCCTCTGAAAATAAAATATTGAAACGTCGACCTTGAATTTATTGGATTATCCGAAATATTTAATTTATCTTATATTCTAAGTCCTAGTTCCGACAACAATTCCGTCATAAATTCCGAATTACTGAAGCTGAAGTAAAAGGTTTAGTATATATTCACTTATGTTAATAAAGTAATCAGAGTGTAATAAAAATAGATTATAGAATTTACGCTGATGCAACTTTTTGTCTGACTGCACAACATGTAATGGAAGAGAAGGCTTGTAGAGATCTGTTTTTGACATGCCTCTAAAAGTAGATGTTATACTCCTTTTGTCTCTTCAATGTCAAAAAACTCCTTTGAGAGGCAACTTTAGTTTTTGGGAAAGAAAAAAAATCACAAGAAGACAAATTTGAAGAACATGCAGGACGGTTAAGTACACATACTTATTTTCAGAACACAAGCGGTTTTCCGACTGGCTATTGAATAATGAAAAGATGCATTGTCATGCAAAGCAAAACATTTGGAATACGTTTTTTGACTGAAAACGTAAGATTAAAAGTCCTCTGCTTAATTCACAGCCATTTACAAGTCAACTACTCGGGCAATTGCAGAACCGTTTTGATCCTGAGCTTGTAAGACAAACCTAATATCACTGTATTTAAACACTTTTTTTAATCTTCCAAGAACGTTCCTTCTTTAGCTCATATTCCAAGAATATTAAGTGAATACAATTATTGCAAAAGAAATTGAATATTCATTTGCACTACGGCTTGGTAGTTTACTAATGAGTTAACAAAACTTAAATTCTGATTTTTGTGTCTACAATACAACACTACTAAGAATACAACTAAGAATACAACAATATTTTAAATATTTACAAATAAAATATTAAAATGGAGATTTAATTGGAGCCTCACTAGTTGCCTAGCATTTGAAGATTGTTAAATACTAATTGTTTGTTGCGAAGTCTAACGCAGGCTTTGCATAGTTGGTTTTCGTAGATTTCTAAGTTCTCTTTACAAAGGTTCTCTATGAAAGCTTCTTAACCAAATATCTCCCATGTTCTTTCTATGTTCAAATAACCAACTAACGTAGTTTAAGCGCGATTTGCAAGTGAAGTTACTAGCAAAACCCGAATACTCATTAAAAATCATGTAGCTTGGCAATCGGGAGTAACATGAAAGATACGGCGCCAATAATTGAGTTGCTGTTACGGTACGCTGTTTCTAAACTTATATGGTCATTCCTTAATTAAATATCCCACCAGCGGCCGAGCGGTAAAGTCGCTGAACACTGCTAGTTTGGTCTGAGGTTCGAATCCCGCGAACGGGATTTGACTTTTATAGTTTGACTTTTATAAAAATGATTATTCTAAATCTTATGTTTCTATAAAAGTATACTGTGCTTTAAAAATATGGATGATAGTATCAGCCGCTCTTTCAGCCACTTCATAAGCAACAGTTTGTTCAGAAATAAATTATGTAGTTAATGTCATAAAATATTTTCATAAAATTCAAATAAACATCAAACGAATATTCTCAGTTTTAGACAATTCGATTTAAACGAAATAAAGTAGCAAGCGATAAAACGCCGAAGGTAAAAATTTACTCTTACAAAAATTTACTCTTATTTAAAAAAAAAAAAAAAAAAAAAAAAAAAAAAAAGGAAGAAGGAGAGAAATTAAAAAAAATAGTTAAAAATTTGAATAATATCATCTATAATTAAAAAAAATAGCTTTTCATATAGTATTAATAAATATTTACTACGCATCATTGAAGGATAAAATTTCATGTAATTAATTTTCCGTAAAATTTTACTTGAAATTTAAGGTTAAAAATAGCTGTGGCAATTCACTGTAACAAAAATCTATAGACCACATTTGGCGTTATTATCACTCAAAAAAAGGTGCCAAATTTCAAAACGCGAAAATATGTAAATTCGTGTATATCTTAGAAAATGTTGAATAAAAAAGTCTAATTTTTTGCAGATATGCTTAAAAATACATCTACTTTAAGATGACGGTAAAAATTTTACAGGTTATAATTCAAAAGTTTTTTCGAAAAATTTATAAAAATTATTTAAAAATAGAAATTTTAAAAATAAAACACAAAAAATGGGTAAATTTTATTTGGAATAAATCTAAATTTCGAAATGTGAAAGGAAAAATAATCAAAGTTTAATAAAAAAAAGAGATATTAATAAATATTTACCAAATTCAATTAACATTGAGGAGCTAATATTTTAAAAATACTCGTACGATTTTTACAAAACTTGGTATTCTGGCCTAATTTGAGTCGTAGAATCGAAATATGGAAAAATATTGATATGTTATTTCAGAAAAGTCCGATTTTGTGTCAAAATACCTATGTTAGAATAGTGCTATATATAAATCTAATATATATCCTAAGTCGCGCTTTCGAAACATGAAAAACGCAGTTTGAATTTTGTCAATTGGCCCAGTAGAACGGGAGATATAACACTGTCCCCAACCCCCCCCCCTTTTTTTTTTTTTTTTTTTTTTTGAGCAGTATTCTTCATTATTTAATTTCTTTAAATATAATGCAGGGCTGTAATAGTTGCTGGCAGCTATTACAAGTGAATCATAAGTTTTGAATAAGTTTTGAAATCAATAAGTTTTGAAAAGTGAATTAGTGCAGAAAATGACACAAAATGCCAAAAACGAAATTAATAGCCCTTCTGGGCTAAAGCTCTTTGGGCTAATAAAACATACTTAATAATTTACTTCTTTTTCTAATTGATACGGTTTATAATACGTACAACTGATAATTTTCTGAGCATTTACAGCATTGTTGTAATTAAGAAATGATGTTATTACATACTTCAATACTAAGTTTATGGATTTTCTGCGTTAAATTTTTTTCTCTTTAAAAATTCTAAAATTAAATTTCGAACATTTCATTTCTTTCATTTTTGTTAATTTTTCAGTATCATCTTTAATGAAAAAGTTGCAAAGATTATTCTTCTTAATGTGGTCGAAAAACTGTAGTATTGTTTTTAGCATTATATAGTATTTTTTAGATTAAAGCAATTATACTTATTTTTCCCTCAACTTAGTCTACACAATGTATTCAAAACAATATCGCCTAATTATTGACTACATTAAAATGTTGTTTCTAAGCCCTTTTCTGTTTAAGTTACATTACTGTAAATTTATGAACATGTTTTACATTTTGTGAGACATAAGTATGTTAATAATCTTAAATATAAATTTCTTTTACACATATTTTAATTTTAAGTCTGATTGCTAAGTTAAAAAGAATCAAGAATTTACTTCTTCGGCCTTTTGAAAAATAGTTTGCTCTTAACGTTTGCGATTGATATTAATATCCAATAAAGCATCACTCGCTTCCTTCGTATGCTTGTAAGTTCGAAAATGTTAAATACGTTTTTAAAAATTAAAATCTCAATAAAGCTTAATGAGCTTTATATTATGCCATGTATTATATTCAACACCTTTCTCTCCCTAAAATAATTAAAATCCGCACATATCTACTTCTGTAAATTGTTTAAAGTTTCTTCATTTAGTTTGATGTAATTACTAATGCCAACGAAAAGGAAGTCATTTGTTTTTAGTACGCATAAATACCGACAGAGGTCACTGCGTTGTCGCTAATGTGTTCAAATGATTTGCCCAAACATTTTCACGATTACGTACGCATGCTTACTGGCATTTTTTGTGTTCTTTTTGAACAAAAATTACATGATATAACTGTTCATGTTCAACTGTAAAAGAAATTGTTAGATAAATCCGATTTCTATTTGAAAATATACTTTAGAAAGCTGTTTAATTAGCTTATATTTTAGAAAGCTCTAAAATTGGCATATGTATGCGATCGTAAAATTCTTCATGAAGTGCCTAGGACTATTTGCCTTTCTACACATTTATTAAAGATTCATAGTTAAACAAATTTCTTATATGCACTGCAAAACTGATTTATGTAAGTTTACTTTCTCTCTGCTATCCAAAATTATAAATAAAATACTCCACTTTTTCCCCTTCAGTGTATGCATAAAATGCTTAAAAACAATTTAGATTTTAAAGTTTTCTCGCGTCTGCGGCATTATTTTAAGCCTTTTATGCAAGCATTTGGTGTAAAACTGAATAAAACATTCCTAACCTAACAATATTCTGAAGCGTAGATTAGTAATTAATGATATCTGCTATCAATGTTAATAAGTAAATTACTTTATGCATTTTTGAATATTTTAATGAGCATCAGATTATATTTATTTATTATCAAAATTATGAAGGCTATAAAAATATACCAAATGGTCAATTTTATCAAACTAAATTATATAACTTTCTTTTATATAAGAAGTAAGAAATGAATGCTTCAAGAATTTAAAATGTAAATTTTCAAGAGTTTGAAAAATAAAATAACTGCAAACAGCATAAGAATAATATATTTTTCATAGTTGATCACATTATGATCACGCAAAATCTAAAGAAACATTCTTTATTTAACAAGTCTTTTGTTCATAGTTGGTCATTTTTCTTAGATATGTAGACAGAAATTTTCTTGAAATATCCTTTTTTTAAATTTTAATTCATATTTTTTATTTTTATTTAATTACTTACGTAAACATTTGCAAGCACATTAAAAAAGATCATTCTCCCCTTATTTGTATAAAAAAATCTGATGTGTACACCACATGACTTCCTTGTACGGAATATTAAATTATACGCATTTTTTCTTGCATTTCATTTAAACTTATTGGATTGAATTAAATCTACTTCGCGGACAGCGCATAAACCACAATAGAATAAATGCATTCTTTAAAATTCACTCTATTTGTTTACCATAGCGACACTCTGGCGCTAGGTTCACTTAACAGTATTATATTTCGTTCATATTATAACTCAGAATGCACAAGATTTATATAATTTAAAGAATTATCTAATCGTTGCCACATGTTCTATTCAAATACTATAATAAAGCTTGAACGATGTATAAAAGAAATTAAGCAAACAAAACAATAAAAGAAACAGTTTTTCACAGACGATTGAGTATTTCTCATTCAATTAATCCAGTTCTCACTTCGCGACGAGGCAAAAATACATAATAACTCAAAATATATGTATTAAAAATTACGAAGTAAATCTCAAACACTTATTTCCTCGAAAAAATTCCAGAAAGGATTAAGCATGATTTAATTCGCAATAATAAATGAAGGCGTTATCTTTGTTGTTGCGAAGCTAAGTTTCTCTAGATTGGCAACAAATCCACTAGTCTACTGTTTTAAATGTAAACAATCAATGGCCGCCATAAAAAAAGCCTTAGCGGCACTTAAACAACTTTAAAATTGTTGATCATTCTAAAATTATTGCATACAGATTTACTAAAGGCATAAAAACCTTAACCGAAAGATATGAACAACATAATTCAATCATTTTAAAGCAAAAATTGTACAATTTACAAACACAGCCGGGTAACAGACTGGATATATATATATAAATAATATTTATATACGTTTGGTGCAGCCGATTGCAACCAAAATACGAGGTGCACGTCTACATGTTATAGCAGTCCTATATACAAAATTTTAACTTTCTGAGGCTACTCGTTTTTGAGTTATGCGAGATACGTACGTACGTACATACGTTCGTACAGACGCCATGAATAATTCTCTTCTGAATCCATTTTAAAGCAGTTTTATAATTTTTTTGGAGGGAAATAGTCTTTTATTCTGTCCTTATGTACAGATATCACGCAAAAACATCATTAAATTGCATTCGATAGCAGTCAAAATTGATATTTTCGTTGAAATATGCTGCCTGAACCTTTTCGCGATTACAATAGTTCCTTTTTACTTCGTACAAGGAAATAAAAAATTGGCTTTCTTCAAAAATTGAATAATTTCGTTTTCTCTGTTAGGATTCCAAACAAATATTCCAAAAGATTTATCTGCAAAAATTTCATTGGTCTGATTGTAAAATTAAATAATTTTAAAAGTCTTATTGCTATTTGCCGCTATTTTGGGACTTCAGTGTGACAGCTGTGCGAGAGATAAAATCACTACCAGGCGAGTGGCCAGGCGGGCATGCTCTGGGTGTTAGAGCATCCCCGCCGTGTGAAGTCCAAAAAAACTTCTGATGAAAAAAATCACAAAAATATTTTTATTTGAATTTTTAGTATATTAATTTTCAATCTGTTACAATTTCAAATCTAGTGCCCTTCTCTTGCTAGTAAAATGCGGCATTCCCGAAATGGGAACTGTATGAAGCTTGTAAGGAACAATTTCAACACTTCTAAAAAATCTGACTTATGTAAAAATGAGTGGCATTTATTGATCATCCATTTCATAGTCAGTTTCATAGTTTTTCCTAGTCATCCATTTCAACAGTAATAAAAGCTATTGCCGTTTTTGCCATTTTTTATAAATTTAGGGATCCTGGTGTCGGGTAATTTTTTCATTTTGCAGCCTTGAAAACACAATTAAAGTTCCAAAAATTTAACCTGATGACCTGCCAATCGCTAGATTATTTGAAAATGGAAAAAGAGATTGTATTTTGATAATTTTTATATAATTATTTTTGTTGCATTAAATTATGTTTTGATTTCAAATATATCAGTAAATATAGGAAAAAGTTTTTAAAAAAATTGATTTTCATTTAAGCAGACAAGGAAAGTTTTTAACGATTTTCATACAGTAATTTTATTTGTTAATATTCTTATTTACAATAAATTTCATTTTTTTTTCTTTTATTTTAATACCGTAATAAATTAAATTTCATTTTTATTTATTTTTAAGTGTTATAAACGTTAATATTTTCAATTTTTCTAAAAAGTTTAAATTTTTTAAAACTCAGAAATTCGTTCATTCATCTACACCACAGATATTTTAAATATTTATCGATTTATCAGTTTGTGATATTTTTTCTACCCCAACTATATTAAAGGTTATAATGCAACAACTTCATTCAAGTTTACTTAAATATCTTTTGATAATTATTACTAAGCATATAAACGAACAGTAAGCCATGAGTTAAAAAAAACTCTTTGATAAGATTCTGATGCATAAAAAATGTAATTAAATGTAATTAAATTATGAAGAACGTAATCCTTCACCCTAACATGAGCACCTGGAAAGTTTAGCCCAAATTTTGAATTTTAAATTTGTTTTATTATCTATTTAAAATTTTGTAAAACTTTCAACGAATTTTTGATTAACAAACTCAACGATTTCAAAGCGAGCAATGGCAAAACTGTACGAAAAAAAATTTCTTTTATCTCCAGCGCGCGAGACTATCTATCGGAAATTCTAAAGATATGCTGTTTTTAAATATTTTACGATTTTGCTATTCATTTGAATTTTATGTGACATGAGTTCAAATAAATGATACTGAATTCACAAATTTAACTCACAAAATATTAGCGATAAAAAGACAAAAAATGTTTTGGAAACCACCTTACTGAGAAAACCGTATATTGATATGATAAACTGAGAAAAGACTGAAAAAAATAGAAAAATATGTGCCAACACTTAACACCTCATAGAGAATGCTAAACACATGCTGCTTTTAAAATGTCTGTAATTTTGCTGTTGAAATGTCAATGGCGTAAGTGCAAAGAAACTTATGCTTAACAATAAAGCTAAAAAGACAGAATGAAACGAGTTAGTAGGAGTGAGTTGAACAGCAGGCTGGTAGACTGCGAACTCAGCGAAAGCATAGAAAAAACCCTTGTTGTATTTGTGTTGTTATTTTTAAGTAGTATTATGAAAATTTTAATCTAATCAAATAAATTTATCGCAATCCAAATACTGTTAGTTTAATTGCATTAGTGCTCTTCCCAGTTTTTAAAATATGACCATTGCCGAAAACTTGGGAAATATTAGCCATGCATTAGTATTCGATTTGAAATAAATATCTATCTATATTATTATATCACTTTCATTTCTAGTAATAGGTAATTTCTATTAGGAAATAACATATAGAGGTCAGCTATAAAATTAGACAAAATTCCATTCGAGACATCAGTTCAAGAGAAATTCTCCATGCATTTTGAGATAATATGCCCCAAGCTCCTCTTTTTTTCTTTGATTTTTTGCAAACTAATTGCTTTTGTAAATTACGTTTATCATTTTTAATTACAACTTCAGACTAGCTTTAATACGTATGTCGCTGGTGAAGAGTGATGACCCTTTTCATATATTTAAACAGTTTATTTATTGATTGAACCTCAAAAGGAGGGAAGAATATTTGAATTAGCAAAAAGGGAATCTTCTTCAAGGAATAATGAGCGAATGTAGAATTATGAAAGTACTGTGATCTGTAATATAAAGTTCAGCATAAAGTAACGTTTGACACTTTATTGTTAATTTTATATTTACAATAAAGGCGTTAGAATTTCAGACAGTAAACTTCTACTTCAAAAATAATGAAAACTTTTACTTCATGAAATGTAATTTCTCAAAAGTGCATCCACATAGAATAACAAAAAAAATTTTAATAACTTAAGATATTTATACAGATGATCAATATTCAACATAAAGTGTGATAAAGGATTCATGCTTAGAATTGAACTGCAATTTAAACATATATAAAGGAGCTCTGAACTACGGAATGACCAAAGAAGTAACTGACAATTTGCAGCGCATTTTTTCATAGGCGTTATACTGAATTTTGATTTGAGACTTTATCAGATAGTCAATCGTTGAATATTGTTGTAAGGCAGTCGGCTGGATTACTCATTAATAAGAAATTAATATTCGGTACCTCAGGCTTAGAATACTTTTCTATTAACGGCTTGGTTCTCGTGATTTCGACTGCTGATTGAAAAGGAAACATTTTCAATTGGATGAACGCTGCCTGCACTATGTAGGCAGGGATCATTAATCTGAAAAAAAGCTCATAGAAAATTCTATGTAAGTTTCAAAGATCTGGCTCCGTGTACTACAATATTTTTTTTTATTCTAGACGTAAAAATGTATAAGGCAGTTACATAACATGTTACTGCTCATGATCATAGCGACTGGATTTCTCCCCACTGTCGTTTTAGAGAATTACTATACTCATAATTCAATACTACTTACGTAACTAAGTCAAGAAATTTAATCGTAACTAACAGCAACTTTTTTATTAAGCATGGTTATATGAGAATTGCGACTATTTGTAACTGTAGTGGATCACTTTTAATATACACAATGAATTGTGCCTATTGTTGTTTAATATAATGAATTCAAAATAGTTTATTTTGGAAAATTACGAATACATTGTAAATATTGATTGCTGATAAGCCGACTTATTAATTTTGTTTAAAAATGTGTTTGAAATTTTCTTTTGCTTTTTATTGTTTCTAAACTGGAAACATAATTGATTTGTTGGGCAAATTTTACTTTTTAATATCAGGTCAAGAAAATTAGTATCTAATTTAAAATAAAATCGAAGATATTGATTGGAAACTACTTGCACCCTAAATACCAACTTTCTCAAACACTTCTTAAGAAAAATACGGAATTCTCTGCATGATGAAATAACAAAAATTAATGATGCGAAATGTAAACGCCATAAATTTAAAATTTTTCAGCTTTCCAAGTTTTTTTGGATATCCGTGATTGGCTTTAAGCAAATATTTATATTTCATATATCCTTTGAGTGCAAACGTAATTTGCGTATTATAAGAATAATGAAATGCCAAAACTTTCATTTAGAAAATTAAGACATTAAAAACGAAGGCTATTATCAGAATGATGAAAACACACTTATATAACAAGATATTAACATTTTAAAGTTATCAATGCTATAAAAATACAAAATTAAATAATTTTCAATTTTTTACAAAAGCTGAAATTTTAATAAATTTTATTCCCTTAGTAAAAATTCCAGCAATTTAAAACGTCGAAAAATTAGCCTCTTTTGAAAAATTCCGTTTGGATATATTTTGGTATTCCCGCCCTATGTCTGACGCTGGCTGCACCTCTGATCAGTCCGTTTCATAACAGATACCGCATTCATTTCGAAAATTATTAACTGAAAGACGTATATCCACGTTCCGTATGTTACGATAAACGTGGAAAAGTGTCTTTAGAATACGTGTTGCATAAAGGCCTGTTAACCATGTACAGATAGTTTTTAACCCAAGCTGCAGTTATTTTTATGCGACTAGCCTTTATTTTATGCTTTAAAGCATGAATAAATAGCACATTAAAAATCTTTTTCTTATATGTTTTAATGTACGAATACTAGTGTATATATCATCGGAATCTCCATTCAATTTTCATAGATTCTTTCTTTAAATCTGATCATAAATATATATCGGAATCGTTTTCAAAAAATGTAATTTTGACGGTCCACAGAGGGAGAAAAATGAAGTTCTAGATCATTTAATACCAAGCAGAAATTTCGTAGCATTGGTAGGAAAATTATATAGAAAATCAATTTTTCACGGTGTTAATAATTTGATTTAATACAACTTTCTGGATATGCTTCATTTTCAAGGCGGCAACATGGAGTTTTATTTTCCCTTAAACTGCAAAGCCTTTCTTTCATTCATTATCATTTGTACATTAATTCATTCCATTTTGAAACAAGAAATGAGAGTGAGTTGCATTTCAGCCTTTATTAGAAAGTTATTATATAATCAAATTCAAAACACTTTAGATGAATCTAATTCAAATAAACTAATTTGAGTTAACTAACTAGTTGAGTATTAAAGCACTATAAATTTTAATTAAAGTAAAAGGTTGCTTCTCCGTTATGTAAGCACCCACCAGCGTCCGAGCGGTAAAGTCGCTGAACACGGGTAGTTCGGTCCAAGGAATCCAGCGAACGGGCTGGCTGCATGAGAGTTTTCCTGGTTTTCCCCATGTGTAACGTGTATACGAGCCAGTTTCCCTTAGAAGGTCCTCCACGAAAGCATCCCTCCCCTTAGGCAGATAGTCCTAGTGCCGTAATTAAGTAAACCAAACCAAAACTGTTATGTAAGCATAATAGTTCTCACGCAGAAAAACACAGGTTTTTATGTAAAGATATTTACACTAAACTGAAACTCATTGATTATATTTCTTCCAACAAAACTAAAAACTTCCAACTTTTATTTAAAAGTTGTTTCGGAATATATTCTAGAGTAAAATACTAAAGTCTTTTTGATATCAAAATGATATTTGATTTCTGTAAAAAAATTTCATGATGTTTTCTTAAAAAAGAAATAGTCATGATCAGTTTACAAATAATGTACATATTTAATTAACACCACTAAAATATTTTTATGACAAGTTAAACGACATGAATTATTACTTTCAACTCCATAAAAAAGACAATTTTCGTTCATAAATTGAGCTGTGCTCAGTATCTGTAGCAATAAAATGCGAGTAACAGAAAGCAACCATGAATTCATCGGTGACAGAAGACAACCATGAATGATTAAAAATTATCATCATGAGAAAATTAGGGATCATCACTGCGTTTTAATGAATTTTAGGAAATGCATCTTGAAAAAATGTTGAATTGAATAAGCATGAATAAATAGCTGAATCTTGACTTCATCGACTGGTATCAATTGAGCTATTGTGAATATGTTCCTCACTGTCAGAACAACCATCTGCTAAAGCTTACGTCATCTATTAAATATTCTGATAGTTCAGTTATAAAAAATGTTTCATTTCCTCTTCTACTTCATATATAAAAAATCACTCTCGGATTATTATTTAACGTCAGTTACTTGATATTACTCTTTTTCGGAAGATCTAATGAGAGCACAGTACAAAATTTCATTTGCGAAATTATATCGGAAAAGTCAGAAATGATTTGAGAGGCATAATTTTCATCTGGTGTCAAAACATTTGTTGAATACAATTTTTAGCTTTCTGTCAGGAAGTATTTACTCTTCCTTTCATTATTTCTTAGATTCAATGACACTGTACAGAAATGAAAAGTAAAAGTGTTAATTTCATTTTTCAAAACTTCAAGATGATTTTTGGCTAATAGATTTTGAAATATTTTTCTAGCCTCAAATAATGTCAAAAGAATATTTTATTCTATGAATTTATATTCAATAAAAAGACTGGAATCTTCGTTTCAAAATTTATGAATTTTAACCGTGATAAGTTTTTAAGACAATAATTTCTCCGTTTCTCTGGTTTGTTGTTGTAATGATAAATTATTTGTTAAACCATTTCAAAATTTATTATCTTTTGGAATTTGTTAGAACATTATAGCGCTTTAGGCCCAACCAATGGCCAATTAACTACAGCTTTAGATTATTAGTAAATTATTTTGATTTCAATTTTTGGCAATGGAGGGGCTTGAGCTTCCTATTGTATTGGGGAAATTTGAGCTAATCTGTTTCAAAAAATTCTCAGTGAAAACATCTCTTCCGATTCAAGGCAGACGATCTCTGAATCAAATGGAAAAGAATGACACACGAAGAAGACCAATGACAATTAATCCACAACGTTGGTTCGCTCAGATTATCCTTTATAGAACTTTTTTTCAGAAGTATCAATTTCTTTTAACATAACAGATTTTCTTTTAGCAGTAGTACTTTCAGTACGAGATATTTTACTTTTGCTTAGCAGCACTGCTAAAAGAAAATCTACATCAATCAACAATATGTCTTCTGACTCTCATTTAATTGCGTGTTTGCCATAATTATCCCCATCTAACAATTAATTTTGTAAGGTATATGTTCTCTGTTTACCATGAGTCTTTGTGGTGATACAGTCCGGCTAGCACTTGGGAGGTCGGGAATTCGAATCCCAGTGAGGGTATTGCTCATTTTTCGTATTTCTTGCTCCAAATTACCAGTTACCAGATAAGTTGCATGCAAATATTAGCTAAGAGAATTTAATATTAGTTTTAAAAAATTGCATCTTCTTTATTTAAACAAAACAAATTTCAGCTTCATAAGTATCTTCTTGAAAAAATCTTGGATGAAAGTGGAACATCATCAATCGGACAAGGAAGCATTCTTCACAGATTCTCCAAACCAGCTCATTAAAGTTAACTCATTCATTTTTTAGCTTCAGGCAGTATCTTCGAAAGAATAGTAATAGCTTTATTATCACAATTTCTCTCTAAAGCCTTTCCTAGTGAATTAACCTATCTTTGTGACATTAATAGCAAAGTGGTAACTTTATTTACACTAAATTTTTATCTGTTTATTTCCAAAATGGTGTCTCCTTCAAATTGTAGAAATGAAGATATAAAGGTGAAAATGGTAAATAAATGAACTAGTAAAAAATGAGATATGCTAAGAAAGAGTTTATCGATACATTTCTCGTAACTTTTAAAGTATTGGTATATTCGAGGCTGCCGGACACTACCTTTACCTTGTCGTTATCCTATTAGGAAGACTATCAATTTTGATTTAAAATTGTTCTCTATAAGGCAGATATTGTAAATAAAAGCAATAAAAAAAGTGCCGTATAGATTTTCTTCAGTTCCTTATCTGTTTCATTCAAAATTGGAAAGTGTGAAGCTTCGGATTATGTACAGTAAATGCTCTTCACATAAAACTTTCTAGCCTCACATAAAAACATTAATATGAAGCTAGAAAAATAGTCAGAGATATTACTGAAATATTTTTCGTTACAATTTATTCTTTTCACTTTCATATATCACTTTTTCTATCGCGCTTTATTAATTATATGTTACAACCAGAATAGTGGAAGATTTTTTATGTGATAATTCGGATTGACCGTATAATTCTTGTCGTGTTTGTCAAGTGAACTTGACTTTTCAGAGCTTACTTACTAAACAGTAAATCTGTGCCCCCTCCGCTCTATATGGATGGTTTATTGTGACTCAAAAACATTTTGGAAAATGCATAAATAAGCAATTGATTAGTTATTGATCGCCATACAAACAACACCATACAAACATGCTTGTAACATGAAGTCCAGCACCCCCCCCCGTTCTACTGATGATGATAAATCTAAGCATAATATGTTATGAGTGATTCTACGCGATGGTCTAACCAAAGTCGCTGAATATTGGTAATTCGACCTGGGTTCGAAATAATTCGACCATAAAAATGGGCTTGTTGCTTGGACATTTTCGTAGTTTTCCCCATATCTAACGTCGATATGAATCGATTTCCTTTAAAATGTCCTCCATGAGAGCATCATTTTTCTTAGGCAGATATCCCTTGCATGCTTGGTCATAATCACCTAAACCAAACCAGATTCAACGAGATGCTTCATTTCCCAATAGGCAATATGATTATATAATTTATTATTTTTCACCTCTTGAAACTATATATGACTATACATGTCATACGCATATTACTGGTATAGTAGTTTTCGCATACAATGCCTTTTAAAGATTATTAACAAATGTCATAATCTTTTACTTTCAAACGTCTTTCACTTCAGGCAGAGACAGAAAACAAAAAATAGATGAATATAATACTACTGTTTATTTTTAACTTGTTTAACTCTGCTAATGTCTTATTCTGCGTTATTTACCAATTTAACTTTACCATAATTGTGCATGTTATATAAATTCTAATAAACGCCCTATTCTCAAATGAATCCAATAATGCTTTAAATTGAAATTACAAATGAATATAAACTGAGGGAGGAAGAAGAAAAGGGGGATAGCTCTATATCTCCCATTCTAGTGGGCCGAGAAACGAAATTCAAATTGCGTTTTTCATGTCTCGAAAGCGCGGCGTAGAATATATATTAGATTTATATATAGCATTGCTCTAACATAGGTATTTTGACATAAAATGGGAATTTTTCTGAAATAACATACCAATTTTCAATATTTCTATTCTAGGATCGAAATTTTAAATTTTTTAAAATTCGGTGTAACATTTACGGAGAAATTCAAAAATTTAACTTGGCGCATTTTTTTTCAGTTTGCGCCAAGCATAATTTATTTGGCGAACTTCTTAATATATGGCAACCTATTTTCCTTTCCTTCCAATTATGACGAAGCGGAAAAAAGGCGCATCGTTCCTACCTTTTTTACATTGTGCATGAGGGGGGAGGGTGTGGAAGTCACATCGTTCTTACTTTCAAATAGTATTAACAAAGTACCTAAACCACATTTGATGTTATTATCGCTTTCAACAAATATGCCAAATTTCAAAACGCGCCAGTATATAAATTCACGTATACCATCGGAAATTTTGAATAACAAATTCTAATTTTTTGCAGGTATGCTTAGAAATACATCTACTTTAAGTTGACGGCAAAACTTTTATAGGTCATAATTCAATTTCTTTTTAAATTTATAAAAATTATTTAAAAACACAAATTTAAAAATAAATCATAAAAAGTGGCTGAACGCTATTTGGAAATAACCTAAATTTCGAACTGTGAAAGGAATAATCAAATAAGTGTAATAAAAAGAGATGTATTTATAAATATATATCAAATTAAATTAGCATTTAGGAGCCAAAATTTTGAGAGTTAATTTTTTAAAAACTACTTTTGCGATTTTTAAAAAACTTGGCCGTTTGGCTTGTAATGTTGCGTGCTCCGAACTTGCACGCAACAATAGTGGTGAGTGCTAATTACTGGAAAGTACACAAAGTCTTGAGAAGGGTTTAAATCCCTTTTTATTCAACTTTAGAAATTACAGATGCGTGCTCTTGACGCTCACAAACTACGCCGACCCGGCGGTAAAATAAAAATAAGAAACTAAAAATGAATAATAACAAGTGACTAGCTACGAGGCTCTCTAAACGTAACTAACCTTACCGCGTTCTAAAATACCGCTGATAATTCAGCAAACTTCTGAATATTACGTTGAAAGATTTAACTATCTACCGAGGCAAGCACACAGGCCGAAATGCATGGTTCTTCAATTTCTAACTAGCCACCTCCACGCTCGTGAAGCAAGAAAGCACACTTTCAAACTCGTTTCCCTTCTGTGTTACTCAGAATACTTCCGCTGACTATTTTGAATACTTTGCGCGTTCTACTAAAATTTACATACTCTGGCATTGGCAATTCCAGGGGAAAGTAAGGCTTGACAGGAAAGATAGTTTAAACTTAAAATAAATGTTAGTTAAAATAAATATAAACCCTACAGGCTTAATTGAGTTGTAGAATTGAAATATTGAAAAAAAATTGGCATTTCATTTCAGAAAAAATCCGATTTTGTGTCAAAATACCTATATCAGAAGAATGCTATTTGTAAATGCAATACATAATACATACCCTAAGTCATGATTTCGAGACATGAAAAACGCAAGTTGAATTTCGTCAATCGGCCCAGTAGAACAGGAGATCTAAAACTGTTCCTTTTTTTTTTCTTTTTGCGCAGTGTACCTGTGTCCTGTACAACACTCAACTCTTCTTAAAACCCCGATGATCTGTCTCAAATATTTTTTGATATGTTAATGTTGATGTTAAATCGCCGAGCGCACGGAGGAAATTTTTTTACTGTGCAAATCATCTCTCTCAAGCTCTTTTCGATTACACTCACTTTAATTGCTTGTAAATGTAAACATTGTTCAGCTGAGTACTTCCACATCACACACTCTTTTTCTTTTCGCCTTTCTGAAACATATTAACCAAAAATCTGATGTCACTGCTAAAGCTGGAAATATAACTAAAGTAAGAAACTCATGCTCCTTTAAAGCACATTCACCTCATGATACAATAAAACTATAACCAAACCATTTCGTAGGATGCAAATCATAAAATTAGATCATAATAATAAGGCTTATAACAATCTATTGACTGTATTATTGGAATCTCGAAATTCGAAATTTTAAATATGTAAACAAAAATAAAAAAATAACTGGAAGCTTTCAGATTAAATTACGTCCAACTCTTTTTAACGTTTTGTGCGTTACGTTCATTTATTAAATATCATGTTCTTCGCACTTAAGCCATAAAATTGTATTCAACAGCAATATCGCAACATAATTTTAAAATGAGCCTATCTTTAGAATTTCCGATACACAGTCTCGCACACTGGAGATAAAAATGTTTTTTTATTTCGTACAGTGTTGCCATTCCTCGCTTTTAAATCGTTTTGTTAATCAAAAATTCGTTAAAATTTTACAAAATATGAAATCGATAATAAAACCAAATTCCAAATTTGGGCTTCCAGATGCTCTTATTGCGGTGGAAACGTACGTTATTCAAAATTGGATGGCTCTAGGTACCGTTCTTTTATAACAATGCGAGAAACGTGCATACATTTATGCAGATTCTTTATTATTTAATTTTTTTAAATATAATACAGGGACTATAATATTTGGTGGCAACAATTTGAAAAGTGAATCTAACATTTATAGTGAACCAACGCAAAATGCCAAAACGAAAATAGTAGCCCTTCAGGGCGAATTACCCCTTTAGCCTAAAAATAACATTTCACCTGTTTTCTAAAATAAGTCTTGAAATTTAAGACTCTATTTTAAATTGTTTTACAAATCGTTGCCAGCTTGAAAGCAGAGAATATTTAAGTTAAACATTTTGATATTTTCTCTCGCTTTCAAATATTGTGAAGCATTTTGTGTGTTAACAGTTCGTATAAACGTTGTGAAGAAACATGCAAGAAGTGCAAAAAAAAGTTTACCAAAAGGTTTCTAACCTTTTCTACAACTCCAAGCAATAACAGTTTTCCAAAGTGAAGATATCTGGAGCAAATTCAGATACTTTCATCTCCATAATACTTCTATCAATTTACATCATAAGTGTAAATATTATAGAAATTATAAAAAAAAGTATGACGACACTGAATACTCTGTAAACGTAAATATTCATCAGATGAGTATGTTCCTGCCGTATACAGTTTATTCTCTTCGCGTTTGTTATATAAAGGTGATTTATATGCTTTATTCCCTTACTACGTATGAGGCTTTGAATCAGGGAGACAGCTATGGCTGTCATAGAAATTTAAAACTCATAATTGTTTTCAATATGTATGCCTATTTTTGTAATATATACCGAAATTCTTATTATTGGGAAAATATAGTTTGAAGTGAGATATTATTATTTATAGATCCTGAGATAAAACTTTGTTAAACATTTACAGTTTATTTTATAAATCTGAAGAGTTTACCAATGGCGTATTTAGCAGTTTGTCTAAGCATTGTTCGACCGACTCTGAGTTGCAAAAAGAGCAAATTTACCCTTGCTTTACCTGCATAATTGGAATTTTCACCCAGGTTCGAAACTCGGTGAACCGGTTGGCTGCGTATGAATTTTTTGGTGGCTTCCCCTATGTGTGGCGTAAATGCATGCCAATTCTTCTTATAAATCCCTCCACAAAGGCAGATTCCACGCCTTAGGCAGATTGTTCAATTAATCCAGCAAAGCCTGTCTTGTTGGCTTCTTTGCAAGTGTATGGATACTGCAGAAAAATAGTTTTGGGGCCACAGATTAAACTGACGAATTAAAATAGGATTCACATATTTTAATTAGTATACTGATTTAGTGAAACAACAATATGCATCACGAAATCATAAAATAATAATAAAATAACAAAATTTATTATTACAGAACATGTATTATGCGCCCTTGTTCACTCCTTATATCAGATGTAAGTTTCCGTTTTCTGGACTAAGTGATTGATTAGAATGTACTTTTGAGAGATATTTTGTCAAAGAATTCTCAGGAAGGAAATTGTTTCCAATTTAACGATCTTACAAGAGCTATTTAACTTTTGTTTACTAATTTAGGGAAAAAATTTCAAAAGATTTCTATCGTTTGCTAAAATAATATATATATTTAAATATAAAATTAATTCGTAGTTTTTTTTTTTTTTTTTTTTTTTTTTTTACATTGCCCTTTTTCTTTAAGAAAAGAAAAAACTGGCATCGGTTGTATAAAATTAATTCTTTCCTTAAGATTATAATTTTAATTTTAATATAATATTTAAATAAATGTTTGGCTACGTACAAAATCTAATAAATTTCTTACCTGTGGATATTTTTCCCTACGTAGAACATCTGAGGTAAGTAAATTATTATAGTATTATGACGGCATATAAATGAATTAGTTTAACATTTTTAGTCCAAAGGAGCTTTGTACCTGAAGTACTATTGTTTTCGTTTTGCGATTTTGCATTGAATCATTATAAATGTCCGTTTCACTTTTCAAACTGTTGCCAACAAATGTTAGAGTCCTGCATTAAATTTGGAGAAATTAAATAATGAAAAATCTGCATAAATGTATGTCTATTTCTCGCATTGTGATAAAATAACGGTACATAGAGCCAACGAATTTTGAATGACGTAATCCTGCTACGATTATGGGCATGTAGAAGACCAAATTTGAAATTTGGAATTTGTTTTATTATCGATTTCATATTTTGTAAAACTTTAACGAATTTTTGAGTAGCAAACTCAAAGATTTCAAAGCGAGCAATGGCAACACTCTACGGGGAGGAAAAAAAAACCTTTTTATTTCCAGCGCGTGGAACTGTGTATCGGTAATTCTAAAGATATGCTCATTTTAAAATTACTTTGCGACATTGATATTAAACTGAATTTTATGGTTTAAGTGCGAAGAATATGATATTTAATAAATAAAGGTAACACACAAAATGTTAAAAAACTGCTGCTTTAGACGTAATTTAAAATCTGAATCCTTTCAGATTTTTTTTCAAGTAAGAACGATGTGACTTTTTACCTACAATGTAGAAAGATAGGAAAGAGGGGCCTTTTTTCGCTATATTGCATCTAAACCGAAAATTCATAAAGCCCTCGTTTCCGTAAGATTTACCAGTACTCCAAAATTGATAACAAGTTCTGTTCTATCCGCATCGTAAAATTTTAACTACTGTTTTTATTTATTCATTTATTATTGTTACTATTACTATTATTTGATGAAGTTGAAAATTTTAAGAAGCTTTGGTTAAACTTCTGCATAAGCCGTGGATCTCAGATTTCCTCAATTTTATTGCCCTAAAGGAAAATTTGCCCAGAAGGGCTGCTCCTTTTGGCATTTTGCTTCGTCCACTATAAAACAGAGTTTGACTTTTCAAATTGTTGCCACCAAATATTAGAGACCTTAAATATATCTAAAGAAATTAAATAATGAATAATCTGCATGAATGTATGTATGTTTCTAGCCTTGCGAAAAAAACAACGATACCTAGAGACATCAAATTTTGAAATCAGATTTTTCATCAAATTGTTTCTAATCAGATTTCTAAGACAGTAACCCTTAAACATTTTTTCCAGATTTTAGACATCCTGCATGACTTTCAGGCAGATTATGGAATATGTATCAGTGGTGCAATTACATTTAAATTTATGTATAGAATAATACAAATTTAGAATTCTTATTATTTTTTAAATTGTTAGAGTAATTGTAAATAGCAGACAAAATACTTATTTTTATATTCGTTTTAGGTATAAGCAAATAAACATATGTACTAATAAAACATTTTCGACTGAACGCTACAGTACTTAATGTCAGAGAAAAGAAAAGCAGAATTGTAGTCAGTTCTCAGTCTTTTTAAACGCAGTTCTGGCATTTAGATGGATGTTAGGAGAAATTTCAACCTTTTCGATGGTTATGTAATCAATCTATGTCACAAAAAGATTTTTAGAAGGAAACAGAACTCAAAAAAGATTAATTAATAACTGATCAATAGAAATAGAAATGTGCCTCGATCGAAAATTAAATATGAATAAAACTTTTGGATTTAAAAATGTTTAAAATTGTACCTTATAATCATATGGTATACATAAACACACATAAACATAACACAAAACACAAGGTCGCGTGAGAACTTTCCCTGTGATGTAAGATCTATAGCTAGAAAAATTCATCTAAAAAATCAAAATTTAAAATAATGTGCAACATTTGTACGTATATTGTCTCAAAAAGCAGGAATAAACAAACAAGAATTAATGCAAAATCAAATACTAGATTGCACGAATGGTGTTACAAAAACTATATTTATCATTTTGTAATAAAATTACTTATTTTAGATTTATAGGTGGAACTCTTAGGTACAACTTCTATCTTCATCGAGGTGAAATTAATAAAACTGTCATAAATTCAAAAGCTATTAATGCGTAACCACCTATTACTGCTAAAACAATTAGCGTAGCATTATAAACAAGAATAATATTAAAATAATTTCTTATATTATTTTGTATTAAAAATATTGCTGCAACAAATTCTGATTTTCTGTTACATTCAAATAGCACTAACTGCTTAAATCTAACAGAAATGCAAACTGGGGGAAAACTCAGATATGTGAATAGTTATTAAATGTCTGTATTTTAAAACTCTGTATGTTTCATTGAAGAAATAAATGCTTCCTCGGAGGGGGAGGGATATTGAAAATACTGAATTTCTAAGTTTCATAATTCTGTAGAGTCATTAGGATATTTTGAAGCTGCAAGATGGGGAAAATGATAATGCCCTCGCCAGGACTCGAACCTGGACCTCTCGAATACGCGCCGAGTGTGTTATCGTTACACCACGAAGGCATGCCGCATGAAGGGCAAAAATACATTATTAGATAACCAAGATTGATATTACATGCGATATTAAAATATAGTGTGCATTAGTTTTTCTAAGGCTGCTATGCGCCTTCTTCAATTATCTTAGTACGGATTGACTTTATACAAAAGATAAATTGCACAAAGTGGCCCTTATATTTATACTGAAATTACCTTATTAGACATAATTGAAGTTAAGATCTAGTGGTTGCATTCCGATCAATGAACCTTCCCTTTATAAGGTAACTATATCACGTAACAGCTCGGATTAACATCTTTGCCCTCAATTTCTCTATCATCATTACAATTCATTGTGACAAAAGCGAAACCTCAAATTCTTTAATTCAAAATTGAATCATCTGGCAAAATCGATTTTTTTTTCAAGAAAGCTTAATTTGACACCTTCGAGAGTATACTCAACCACGACACTCCACAAAAACTCCCACCAAAGAAACAAAAAATGGGGAAGTGAAGAAACAATCTGAACAAAAGAATGGAAAACACAGAGAAGCGTGGATCATCCACGCAGCCAGATGAGGATGAGAAGTGAAGAGGGGTCACATCAGCAGAAGAGCCAAGACAATCGAACTAAAAGGGAAGGGGACCGAAGAGAAGGGGGTTGTCAGGCTGTCCGGCGCCTATAGGCGCCAGTCAGGCCCAACAAAGGCGACGGGTACTCCGTTTTATGTAATGACTCTTCCTCTCCCCCTTATCCCTTATAGCTCCTCCATAAAATTATTGACTGGGAAGCTGAGGAGTAAAACTGGTAGGAAGACATAGCTAGCAAAATGATGCAGAACTCGATGCTGAGGCTTCCCGGTAGCAGTTTAAATTTTTTTCTCCTCTCTTATTTTCTCTAAAAGGTATGCAAATGCATTTACCAAACCTCATTAGCCCAGCCAAAGCTAATTTACTATATTTGAAACTTCAAGAAGTGGAAACTGCTGTTTAAAATACAATTAATTCGAATGATTCACATAAAAGAGCATGACAAAAGTATGCTAATATTATCTACATTCAATGCTGAAAGAATTAAACAGTTTTCTGCAAAAGAAGGGGTGGGGAATAAAAGGAATTTGTTGCTTTAAAAATTCTCTATTTCTGGAAAATAAGGAAGGTTTCTGGAAAATAAGGATTATCTAATTACCTGAAATTTATTTTTTGACGTGAGGTTTTGCAGTAATATACACGCGAATTTGCTAAAATGCACGAAATTCAATGGGTTTTACTAATTTTAGATAAAAGAATGGCTGATGCTCGAAATATAATTCATATTTGAATAAATAAATGAATGAATGAATAAAAAATCATTTTTGCATTTCCTTCCTTTGCAAAAATAGATTTTCTGCAGTGACCTCTTTGAAAAGAAAGTATAGATCTCAATTAAATATAGAAAAAGAACTCAAAATGTGTATCTCTAATATTAAACCTTCCACCAAAAAACTTTGCTGTGAAAGATAGGCCCAAAGGAGTTACTATTAATTATGAAAATTATTTATAGTTTTTTAGTATTGAAAAGTTAATTATTAAATGCAATGTGCAGTACAGATACGATACCATTTATATTTGTATTATATCAGTGTAAGCGTGTATTTTATTTTTTATTATGTCAGAATTTTTTTGTTTTGATTTTCCTTCAGTAAATTAATCGATTTTTTTATAATATTTTTCTTTCGATACGCTCACATTCCCATTTGATGTTATCACGCTTCCTAGGGCTCACGCCTCATAGATTGAGAATCGTTATTGTACTGTAGTTTTTCAATACATTTTCTTATGTTTAAAAGCATTTGTAATTAATTATAGTGCTTGAATGCACGAGACCACTGATCCCTACTAGTGTTTAGAAGAAAATATTTCTTCTGATTGAAAAAACAAATTCAAGACTTTCCTCGTGTTTTTTAAGAATACGAGTAACTCAATTTTATGATAGAACAACAAAGTTATTTATAAGAATAACAAAGTGTCTTCATTTTGAAGGTTCTTCACGAAGTCATCAGTTTTAGGACACGTAGCTCGGGTACTTTATAATAACAGACGACTTTACTAGAAGTTAGAAAAGGTTTACAATAAACAAGACATAGAAAACAATATATAGTTTAAACAAGCTAACGAGTATTTTCGTGTATTTTTAACGTATATTATTATCTTAACTTTAATTCTCACATAAAGGATATTTTCTAGAACTGAAAGTTATTTTCATTTTAGTATCTCACAATGGCTTTTCTATAATTAAATCTTTGTTTTATTTTTAAAAATTCATAATTAGCAGAATTTGTTGTAAAAAAAATTCTGTAGTGTTTTTGAAGATACTCAAAAATGATTGCTTAATATCTTCAATTACCTACATATAATGCAAAAGCCACATAGAATAAATCAGTTATGGTTTTAACTGTTGGTCTTTTCACAAAAACGGACAGAATAATTTATCGAGGAAGATTTTATCCCGATAAATAGGCCACAACGGAATAACCCATGGCGAAACAGCCGTGACAAAATAGCCCTTGACAAAATAACCCATGACACAAAATAATCTAAATCAAAAGCTTCTGAACTGAATTCAAGGACAGTTTTTAGTATCTAAATAGATGCACACAATTATAAAAGAGTGCCATGGCTTATGTATAAGTTGGTAATTACATTTTATATGCAAATGCATTATTAAAAATATACATACAAATTTTGTGTTGTACACATAGTTATATATACTGCCTGATACACATATCTTAATAAGAAATATTTCACAACCATTCGTTGTGTGCTATAATAATAATTTTTACATACAGGTTACTGCGGCATTCAAAAGTTTGGTATCTTCTAGCTTATATTTTAAATCAAAATTGTTATATAATTTAAGGAAGATTTACATGTTTTATGCAAAAATGTATCTAAAGATTTCAATAATCTTGAAATATAAGTGAGTTTCAATAAACACGAATTTTGATGTGTTTCATTGTGTTAAATGCTTTGTTTTTAACTTTTAAAAAGTGTGTAAAATATAGTAATTATTTTTATTTATTTTTAGCTGGATATGAATGTTTTAGAATGATACAAAAAGTCGAGATTTGCATGAAACGTCTGTAGAACAGAAACTGGATGTAAGATATTTGCGGTTATATACGCTATTTTGTCGTGGCTTGTTTCCTCGCGGGCTATTTTCAGGTCGGCTGTTTTTTCGGTCACAGATGAAAGTGTATTTTAATCTTTTATGATTCATTTTACTGCTAATATTTCCGATTATTCGTTTAAGAAGTACTATTATTATTATTATTGTATCAACGACTCCTAAAATCAGGTATCGCTGCAAAGTCTTCTGGTATGTATTGAAAATACACTATAAACAACCTATTGAAAAGACTAAATAATGAATTCTTGCTAGGTCTTGGAAGAACAGATGGCTGCAGAAGAAGGTTTAAATAACCTTTTTATTTGAACTAAACTTACCAGAACGTACTCACTCGGTACTCACAATCTGCCACCATTTGTGGCTAAGTAAATTAACAGAAAAGGTAATAATAAAAGAAAAAAAAAGAAAATCTGAGTGGTTTCAGATTTTAAATTACGTCCAAAGAGGCGTTTTTTTAACGTTTTGTGTGTTACCTTTGTTTATTAAATATCATGTTCTACGTACTCAAACCATAAAATTCAGTTCAACAGCAATATCGCAAAATAATTTTAAAATGAGTACATCCTTTCGAATTTCCGATACAGAGTCTCATGGGTGGAGATAAAAATTTTTTTTTCGTATAGTGTTGCCATTGCTCGCTTTGAAATCGTTTAGTTTGTTAATCAAAAATTCCTTGAGGTGTTACAAAGTATGAAATCGATAATAAAACAAATTTCAAATTCCAAATTAGGGCTTCCATATGCCCATATTCTATGGAAGATTACGTTATTCAAATTTTGACGGCTCTAGGTACCATCGTTTTATCACAATGCGAGAAACATGCATACATTCATGCAGATTCTTCATTATTTTATTTTTTAAATATATACAAGGCGATAATATTTGGTGGCAACAATTTGAAAAGTGAATTTAGTATTTATTATGAACCAACGCAAAATGCCAAAACGAAAATAGTAGCCCTTCAGGAAAATTGCGCCTTTGGACTAAAAAGATGTAAAATCACAATAAAGTAATACTGACTACACAACCGGCTCCTTCGTTATCTAAACCGCTAAATCAGATGCACACAACAAGGCGGAACCTATAATATCAATATAATCTGAAGCTAATGGTTAAGCACCAACTATTCACGTATAAAGCTACTTCAAACACGCGGCATAAATTCCGAACCAACTCTCCTACTTTTAAATCTGCTGCTTTAATACTGATTCCGAGTTCACTTAGATTTGCATACACGCATTAGAATTTGCATTCTGGAAGGAAACTGAAATCAGAAAGGAAAGAAAAGTTTCTACAACTGAAAACAATTAGTTAGAATAAAATAAGGCCTTTACATCTCCACTGAAATTAATCTTGCTGGTTTCAAAGAACTAAATTTTCAGTATCGAAAAGAACAGTACCTATTTTCATTTAAAAAATGAACTGAACCCAGTTTCTTGAGATGCTATCAGTGTTACTTCAGAATGTTGCATTTTATCAAAATTCATTTTTAATCTAAAATGTCTCTTATTCGTAAGAAATGCAAATGCCTTATTTTTATGTATATCATATTTTCAGTCACTACTCACTAATATAAGACACAATTGCAGGTAATATTCCGAAACAAGAGCCAAACGAAAGTCTTCTTTTAAAAACATACCATTAGAAGAATGAACTTCCAAGAACCCGAATGTTATCTGTTTGAATCTAAAGTATAATTCATTGATTTAAAATGTGTAATTAATTCTTTTATTCAGGAATATCTTCTTAGAAAAAAATCTTAAATCCCTCATTTTCAAAAGAGCATAAGAGTACTCCCAGGATAAGCGTATGAATATTTTGTTTTAAAGCAGTTTTCATTAAATATCTTTACAATTTTTTACACTTAAATACATTATCTGTACATTCTACAGCAGATGATTTTCTTGCTAACTTTGTAATATAAAAACTATATTAAAATTAATCTGCTATTTTGAGAATATTGTAAGGGTATTATTTTACATTAACCAGTTATTATGATTTCGGTCTTTAGCATAACGTCTCATTTCCATATTCCTCATTAAAAGGCAAATGCATCGGTAAATTTATTGAGCCAGCTTCTAGTTTAGCATTTAACTGTTTAACCATACGCTACTGTTCAACGTTTAATTTCAATTTAGTGCTCCTTATTTGCATCACCATGACCTGTGGTTATTCTAGCACAATAACGTTATCTTATCTTCCAAATTCTGTTTAAATAAAAAGGTTGTTATAACTTTACTAAGCTTAAGCTTAATCGTGTTTCTCAGATATATCGATAACTCGCTTCACGTCTGTTAGGGTTATAGGACTCAAGTAGCATTACCATGTCAAGTATAGCATTATAAGTTAATCTGTAAAATAAATCTTTGTTTTATTTAATTAATTCTATTTTATGATACGCAACTAATAATAGGGCTGTCCCCCTTTTTTTTAGTCCAAAGAGCTTTGTCCCTGAGAGACTATTGTTTTCGTTTTTCGATTTTAAATCTCTGAATGTCCGTTTCACTTTTCAAACGGTTGTCACCAAATATTATCGCCCTGTATTATATTTGAAGAAATTAAATAATGAAGAATCTGAATAAATGTATGTATGTTTCTCGCATTCTGATAAAACAAAGGTACCCAGAGCCATCGAATTTTGAATGACGTAATCCTATTGCGAATATGGGATCTGGAAGCCCAAATTTGAAATTCGGAATTTGTTTTATTATCGATTTCATATTCTGTAAAACTTTAACGAATTTCTGATTAACAGACTCAAGGATTTCAAAGCGAGCAGTGGCAACGTTGTATAGAAAAAAAATTTATCTTTAGCGCGTGACACTGCGTATCGAAAATTTTAAAGATATGCTCAATTTAAAATCATTTTGCGATATTGCGCTTGAACAGAATTTTATGGTTTAAGTGCGAAGAACATGATATTTAATAAATAAAGGTAATACACCAAATGTTAAAAAACGCCCCTTTGGACGTAATTTAAAATCTGAAACTTGTCAGATTTTCTTTTTTTTTTTTTTTTTTTTTTAATTGGTTTTTTAAAACAATTATGGAAATAACATAGTTTTCGAAGGATGCGATTACAGTAAATACAGAAGAAATGGAAAGTATTCATTTTACCGATAACTATCACAATATTATTTATTTAAAGGAAATCTACATTCCAATAAGAATATACATTCATATTAACACTACAGTACTTAATGAGATGTCTTCATTTCTACTTCCCTGTATTTTAAATCTCGCCCATTCTTATTGTTGCTATATTGCTACTCCCTAAGCCTCAAATCATTTAGTGCTGCTGGATTTACTGACTGTGTTTACAGCCTGTAATATACAAAATATAATAAAAGGTAAGTCGTCTTCATTGTCATCGCTGTCGTCATATTCCTCTCCGCTCCGTCTCTTCTAACCTACAGTGATTTTCAGACGATCAAAAACATTAGATATCTCAGTTCTTTTAAAACTCTTCATCATATTTGCTTCATTAATCAAAGCTCGTGCACCCGAAATCCACTATTAAATCAGTTAATAAGATGAAAAACAATGACTAAGTGGAAGGAACTACTTTAAAATTTAGGTTAAGTCACTTTCTGAACGTCTTGAAGAAGGAGAAAGTTTTGTGATTATTTAAAAATATAATATTTTAAACCATTGTGATAAAACCAAATGGGGAGGGATGATGCGAGTATACGCGGTGATAACTGAAAAACTTCATTTAAAGACTATTTCTGGACATTTTTATTTTGTAAATATTTTATTTAACAGGGTTTTTTTAATATTCTTTAGTTTCGTATAAAATTGCATTTTTAAATCAATTATGCCAATGCCAATGATTATAAATTACGGAGTGCCTATGATATTAAATGAACTAATTCATAATTAGTTCATTTAATATCTTTTCCATAAATAAATAACAGGTAAACAATTTTAAATTAGATTGTATAAATCTAACGCCATTTAATAAAATTTAGGATACTGTAATCGAATCCTAACTTTTCTTTCAGGTGAAAGTTTTGACTGCAGAAATTTTACGTCATTATTAATCTTAATTTAATGACTTATCCGACTGATTTAAAATCTAAAAATAAAAGTTTAAAGTTGAATTTACTTTTCACATTTGAATAGTGTAAAGAGGATAAACTGTTGCTTTCAGGTTTAAGAGAAATTCGGCAGAGGTCCAGAATTGGCAAAAAAAGAAAAAAATTATTTCGCTTGATTTTTCTTGAATAAGCTATATTTCGTGAAGAGTGTTCATGTAATGCTTCGGTTTTTAAAGCTGTTTAAACAAATTTCTGTATTATACCGAATTAAAAGAATGTAAACATAATTTTAAAAAATCCTGAAAGGTTTTAGATTTTAGCAGTCACCCAAAAGAGTTATTTAAGGTTTTTTTACGCTCTAGCTGAGCTCGCAGTATGCCAGTGCTGTTACAGTCACACATACTAAACCTTTTTTGTTTGATTTTTAGCTTTATTATTAAGCATAATTTTCTTCGCATTTAGGGCATATACAATTCAACGGCAAATACAAAAATTTTAAATGCAGTATACGTTTAGAACTCCCGATACAGGGTTTATGTGTCGGCATATTTTTTTCCAGTCTTTTCTTAGTTTATCATATCATTGTTCAGTTTCCATGCTAAGTTTGCTTTACAATTTTTTTTTGTCTTTTTATTAGTAACGTTTTGTGTGTTTACTTTATTTATTGAATATCACTTCAACTACGCACTTTCGTGACGTAAAATTCAATTCAACAGCAAAATCACAAAATGTCTAAAACCAGCATAGTTTTAGAATTTCCGATACAGAGTTTCACGTTGGAGATAAAATTGTAGTTTTTTTTCGCACAGTGTTGGCACTGCTCGCTTTGAACTCTTTGAGATTGTTAATAAAAAATTCGTTAAATTTTTACAAAATATGAAACAGGTAATAAAACAGATTAGAAATTCAAAATTCCCGCCTTCCAGGTGCCCATATTCATATGGAGAACTACGTTATTCAAACCTGGATGGCTCTAAGTAACGTTGTTTTTTCACAATGCGAGAAACATGCCTACATTCATGTAGATTCTTCATTACTTAATTTCTTTAAACATAATACAGGGTGGGATATTTGGTGGCAACAATTTGAAAAGCGATACGCCGTTTATAGTACACTGCTGGCCACCCAAATTGCAACACCAAGAAAGACAAGAGATATCACAACAAAATTTATTTAGTAGCTTAACAAGTTGACCAAGTATCAAATGATTAAGTTTATAGACTTCTGTGAAGTGTGGTTCCTTCCAGAATCAGCAGCCGCAGTAGCCGCCATTGTTGGAGATCACTGCTGCCACACGCCTCGGCATTGATTCAAAGAGACTTTGGATGTGCTCTTGGGCTACAGAAGTCAAAGCAGCTTCCACACGTTGCCAAAGTTGATCTGGTGCGGCAGCTTGGGATGTAATCTGGGTCAATCGTTCAGCAACCATGGGCCACATGTTTTCTATCGGCGAAAGATCCGGAGAGCGAGCCGGCCAGGGAAGCAATTCAATCTGGCGATTGACGAAGAACCTTTAGACAATGCGTGCCACGTGTGGCCGCACATTATCCTGTTGAAATATAGCTGTGGGCTAGCCCTGAAGGTAAGAAAGGACAACTAGCTCAACACCTCGGAGATGTAGCGCTGACTGTTTAAATTACCGGCAATGCGTATTAGAGGAGGGCGAGAGTGATATCCAATACCGCCCCATACCATAATACCAGGTGGCGTAATAGCAAACCGCACATTGAGTTGACCAATGTTAAACGAATTTTGCTTACTGCGCATGTCCAGAATAGAATTTGGCGCAGTTACAATTTTGGCGCAATTTTAAAAGAAGATAAATACGGTACATAGTTGATATTGTGTTATCTGGGCGTAAACAGCTCAGGGTTTTAAAACTTGTGACTGAGAGATCCGTCACTGCCATGCACACAATGTTCCTGTCATCACGTGAAGTGGTGCATTGAGGTGGATGCGATCGAATACGTCGGTCCGTCGTACCCTCCTGCATCCAACGGTCACATATCCGCATTACAGTTGTTTGGTTTCGTTCAACACGACTACCGATTTCCCTGAAAGATAATCCATACTCTCGGTAGACCACTATCCTTCCTCTGTCGAACTCGGATACTTGATCAAACGATGATCGCTGTTTACTACGAGGCATAATTGATCATTTTTTGAAAAAAAAACCACAAGGAAAACACAATTGCCGAACTTGAAATCTTCGAAAACTCCAAGCCTCAAATAGCGCTTTGAAGTGGCGCCACAGGCTCGCGTGATGTGCGTCTGCGCTGAAATTCTAATCATTTGCATATCTTCCCTCCACTAATGCATGTTGTAAATTTCCTGTTATTTGCGTGATTCTTTCAGGGTGTTGCATTTACGGTGGCCAGCAGTGTAATTTAACACAAAACGCCGTTTCGAGATGAATAATCCATTTGGGACCAACTTGAATGTAGTGCTTTTTTTTCTTAATTAGATCTATGAATATATGCTAACAATTTTAATACGAAAATCGATATTTCATGTGATGCAGTGTTTCATGCAACGAGTATTTGGCTAATATCCAAAGATATCGTTGAAAGAAAAGTCTACTTTAAGATTCCGTGATAAAAACAGAAGCTTTCATTTCAAAGGTGGTGCAGACAAAAACAAATGCTTATTTATTAGCTGAAAGTCGTAATGAAATTTCGCAGGTTAAATTCTGGAGTTCTATGTCTCTCTGTTTAAGCAGACATTGGAACATGCATATTTAACGGTGTACTTAGCGGCATACTTAGCTTAGTGCATTTGCATACTTAGGATATGTGTTAGTTTAAGTACTTAAGCACACTAACTTCACTGCCAGTTCGGTTAATAGAGCATACATTGACGAAAAGTTTGTATGAATTACGTATCCCAAATTTTCCTTGGTATTTTTTTCTCATTCGTTTAAACAGAATAAAAATAATTTTCCTTGAGAATACATGGAAAAGTTTTTCTTTTTTATTATTATTTTATTTTAGTAGAACATTTTACATTATTTCATTTAAAAAAAAATTTCATTCAAGTTTGCATTTACCAGATTAGTTGACTAATTTCATATTCACATTTCATATAGAAATAAAGCCATATTTTCTGTACCAAACATGAAAGCTTTTAAGAGAGTAAATAAAATTGGAGACTAGTCTTAAGTATCAATTCCGGTGCGAGCTTACTTTCTGTTCAAAATATTAATACAAACTTCCGAGATTAAGTAAGTTTCATTTGAATTATTATTCACGTTTACTACTTCTCGCTCTATTATGATAATATGAAACTCAAAAACTCATTCCTTCTTACGAAACATGGCTTTCGATTACAACTTTATCTTTGCAGTTCATGGGAATGCATTAGAATAACATATGGAGGAAACCTAATAAACAAAATTACCATGAAAATTAATGTGTAATTTATTTGTTGTACACTTTCTCCAAAAGTTAAGCAAAGGATACGGGCTTAAATTTCACTGGGTGTATCTTAGAATGAAAAATGAAACTCTTAAATATTATATGATGCGACCAAATTTGATTTACTTTCCACAAATACGCAAATTAGAGATTCATTGAAAACGATGCCTTTCTGAAACCTTTGAAAAGACAAACTTAACTGTTGATTTAAATTTCTTAAAGGGGAATCTGGTTATGTTTTTGTTATATGAAATTTGTTATGGTTCACAGAAGACGATTAGATTATTTACGCCTGCGTGCTAGCGGCTGTTTCGATGCAAAGTAATCTACCAACGACATCGCTGTTTTCTTTGATATTAATCCCAATGCAAGTTCTCGCCTTTAGAAACAATTTGAGATATGGAGATCAGCGCCTGGAGATCATTTCCCTATCATCCAAGAATTATCAAATCTCTGACAATCAGTATGTGGCTTTAGTTTTTAAGCATAATTTACTGGAGACTGCATCATCTCTAAGAACAATGATTTCTACAACTAGAAAATCAATATCAGAGACTTCTATAAAGCTAAGGCTATCTATAAAAACACTGGATACTCTGGATACTTGGGTAACTTGGGCGTCGAAGCCAAAGAAGCTTGGTTGAAATCGAGTGTTAAAAATGCGGGCTGGAAAGCAATAATCTAATACATTTTGCATGGATTAATCTACTGGAATCCAGTATCAAGCGTATGAGGATCTAAAAAAAGACTGATTGAGAAACAAACTCAGGAATATCATTGAACATCACGCCTTTAGTGCTGACAGGGTAATGATGTGGGCTGCATTATCTTCAAACTATCATATCAACTGGTATATCTTCACAGAGGGTACTGCGCTGAATCAAAGGTAGTGGAATGAAGTTCTCTGACCCCCATTATAAAATTTTAAGTTGCAGCAGTTGATTCTTTCTCTACTATATGTAAGGAATAGCAACGCAGAGCAAACTTGGTAGACGGAATAGTTCATGAATGAAGGTATTTTTCAGGTGGAATGGCTATCATTTTCGTTCGACTTATCTAAAGTCTTTAGATGCCCTTTGACGTGCTGTATTTGCTAATGTATCCTGTACTGTGTTATTAGAGGAATGGCAATTATTGCCCTCTAGCGCTTTTGAACACTTAATTGAAGTTACAGAACTTCTCTGCAAAGCTTATATGAATGTCAGCTGTCAAATCACTTAATAATGCGTTCACTTAATTTTAATGTAAATCACTTAATTTTATGCATTTGTGTAGCTTGTAAAAATACATATAACTTTCTATCTGATTAACACTTAAAATAATCTGGAAACATTGATCTCAAATTTGACTTCAATTTTCGGTATCATTTCAGATAAATTAAATTACAATTAAGGGAAGCTTAATTTTGCTGTTAAATTCAGTGGCCAAGCAGTTAAATAATAATTAGATTGGATCAGCTAGCACTTTTGTATATAATTAATATTTTGACATTCTGTAAATATTTTTCTCACAAAATAAGACAAACAATAAAAATAAATAAGTTTCTATATCTTTATGAACTGAAACAAAACTCCTTCCCATTCTGGGATTAATCTTTAAGTACATTTTTTCTGAGTCTTCAAAACTGTAATTAATAAAATATTTTAACTATTGAATTTCTGTTCAAGGTTTCATTATCATTTCTTTTCTTATGTAGCGAAATTAATCTGAGAAAATACTCTCTTTCTACTACATTTAAGATTCTGATAAATGTGTAAATCATACTATATCGACTGATTGTCGGTAAACTCTAAAACAATTCCTAATTTCTATTTCTTTCAATAAATGACTCATAAATCTTTCCAAATATGGTTTATCGTAGAGAGATATGGAAATATTTCTCAAACGCCTGTGCGTTGGATGACATCTTCGCCCTACAGGATTGCTGGATCTTAATATCCCTAGTGTCAAGTTGTCAAGGACTGCTTAATTTTCTGACATAACTGCTTGACTTCGTTATTTCTCTAATGTGCGAATTTCTTGCACAGGTGTTTTTCTGGAAATGAAATTCTAATTTCTTGTTCTTGAAAGTTTCTGTTTGTTCCTTAATTATGATTTTTGTCACAATTCTTAATTATATCTCCTTTAATCATCTTTCCTTCGTTATTTGATTTATTTCATAAAATTTCATTCGTGGAAGAATCTGCGACGCTAATATTTCTTTAAACAAGCAACTACTTGGTCAGTATATTTAGCCATTTCGACTTTTTTAAATCTTATAGGATTACAAACCACTGCAAATGAAAGAAGAATTATGAAACGGATGGAGCACATTGAAGGACATTTATGCTGTTCATTACTTCTTCTGTCACCATATGGGAATATTTTTATGAATCTTCTTGAGCTTGATCTATCAATATGGTGGTTATCGAGGGAAAACTGCAATGCCGATGGTCTAAAGTTCAAATTCCAGATAAAATATGAATGCTTCTGATGTTCCTCTGTCTGAGGTGAAATGCTGATTTACGTCCCCCAAAGCAGTTTAAGCAACTGAGAAGGTGGTGAAATGTTCGAGGAGGTTAAGACATACTCTCACGAACTTCTATTATAGAAGTACCTGATCACTGGAAAAAAGATGTAAGGATAATGTAATTCTGTAACGAAAGATTTTATCGAGGAATAAAAACTAAGCATCTTTTATACCAAAGACATGATGCAAAACTTAATTCGAATTCGAATTCGAAATAATGAACTGATGCAAAACTTAATTCGAATTTGCAAATTTATTCTAAATGTTTGAGTCAGCAATGTCTAATTTATTAAACATGTAATTAAGAAGGTTTTCTTGATAGAGAATTTAGTTAATTTAAGTTAAGTTTTTCTAATACAGAATTTAGTAGCAGAGAGCTTCAAAAAGTTAATCTTTCTTTATAGGATATTATCCAAATGAAATTAATGCTCATATCTGAGAATCTCAATAGTATTATAAAACACTTGTCTTAAAATACTTCGAACTTATTCTCGAATAAATCAGATCTGTATACGCATGCCTCCTCAAAATACGTCTGCTCATTTTCTGACTCGTTTCTATTGGCTAAAGCTATGAATGACATTACTTGGCTAACAATATGCTGCATGAATTGAGCTAATTTCAGAATTTGAAAGCTTTTACTCCTTGCATTTTCCCCAAAAATCTTTTTATTTTGTTGAAGACATTTCCACAGAATAATATGTGTAAGCGTTTCTGCATTAAAGATGATGACCATGAACTGCGCAAGAATATTTATACTTCTTATTTCAGTATCTCTTTTATTAAATAGTGAAGGATCTGTACGTATGTATGTTTCTAGTATTTATAAAAAAACGACCGCACTTAGAGCCACCAAATTTTGAACACATGTAGTCCTCCAACAGAATACGCGTGTGAAAAATTGTATCTTTCAAATTGTTGCAAACGTAAGTTGTTATTTTGTTTATATTTTATTTTTACATTTTATTTTTACCTTTGAATAATGCGTGCTGAATTTCATTTCGACGTATTCGTAACTGTGCGATTTATAATAGTTAGGTTCTGGCAACAGAAAAATATTGCTAATTATGTTCTATTCTGTTTTTTTTTTAAGAGTAATTTATACTGTGTTTTTGAGATATAAGAAGAAAAGGCATCTTTTTGTGATATTTAAAGGTGCACATATTGAGTTTCGATGTGCTCACATGTAATAAATGTGTTTTATCAAACAACTTGGAGTTTTAGTGAATCGTTATTGAGTTTGGAGTATTTCTGTGAGGCAATTATTTGTCAACTGGCGTCCACAAAAAAGGACTGTAACTGCAACTAAAAGTAAGCAATTTGTTTTCATTATTTTTAAGAACTGAAGCTTTAAAATTAGCACGTAAGCAACATCGTAGAATATTTTCAAAATCGTGTAATGAAATTGAGGTGCTACTTTGGTAGACGATTGCACGGATTTTTGGCGATTTACTTTGGCGCAATTGTTGGCGCGGTTTTTGCAATCGTCAACCATCTTGAAAAACGCTGTTTTACGTATTTTACGCATAATAAAGTATTCGAAACTTTAAAAATATAAATATCGTTAAAAATAATGGACTAATTTTTGTTGAAAACGTTGCTTTTTAAGATGGTAGGCAAATGTAAGTAAATACATTTACTACGAGTATAAAATACTAAAGCAATGTTAAATTATTACTTTCATATAGCAAAGAAATAGAATAAAAACACCGGTATAAAAACATTTCGCCAGCGTTTAATTGGATTAAAATATTACGTAATTTAAAACTATTAATTATCAAATTAAATTATTAAAATCAAATTAAAAACCATCATACAAACGTTTAAAAGAATTAAAATATTATTTAAATACTTTAAAATAGGTAAATAAGAATGCTTCGTACACTAGAGCTAACATGCAGCAATTAGTTTATTGCCGGTAAAAAAAGGAGGAATGTCTAATACTTTTTTTTTACCGTTACAATGGTTATTTCTTCCACCGTAACCACAATACCATATA
Source organism: Stegodyphus dumicola (assembly GCF_044657685.1). Taxonomy (NCBI): domain Eukaryota; kingdom Metazoa; phylum Arthropoda; class Arachnida; order Araneae; family Eresidae; genus Stegodyphus; species Stegodyphus dumicola. The sequence continues at coordinate 47,412,128 of NC_140779.1, forward strand.
TACGGTCGTCCTCAGAATCGGCTCTTCTAACGATCTTCATCTGTGATCCACATTTCTCGCACTTCATTGAAGAAGCAATTAGCGAGGTTTCCTCCAAAAATTTCAAATAAATTTCCTCTGTCTCTTGTAGCAATTTATAAATAAATTTTTGATTAAGAAAGCCAGGTTGGCGAAAATAAGCTATAAAAGGACAATTTTTTTATTTCAGATACCAATAATTCTTGGTACTTACCAATAACAATATTAATCTTTAAAAGGGACATATCCGTTTCCTATGAAATCTAAAGAATTCGAAGAGATGAATAATAAAATTTTAAAATGGCGCGGTAATGCACAAATATTCTGTAACCAATTAGGGAGCTGATTGCATCACGCCTTGAATTAAATTTAAATAATCATACATAATATAATCATTTTTAAAAATGCAAAATTAAATTGTGTTTTAATATTTAACAGCCATAAATAATGCTTAAAACATTAATTTAAATTTTTAGATATTGAAACCAATTACTTTTAAAGCAAGGTCATCTACAACATAAATTATACAAAATATTGTTGCGTGCGTACGGGTTCGTTTGAATTGAATGCACAAGTCCGATGAAAAATGAACAAAATTTATTATTATCACGACAAAATTGCTTAAATTTCCTCAAATTATTCTTTCAGTATTACCATATCTCACAGTAGTTATCTTAAATACTCAAACGTTCAACAGAAGTTAATTCAAAACAGCTAAAGAAAGCTAATCCGCGAATTCGCTACAATCAACAAGAGCAGTTTTCTAAAAAACTCTTAAAACAACAACAAGCTAACTAAAATAACTGACTAATTAAACTGACAGGTTTTCCTCCTTTTTATAAGATTTTTAAATCGCGCGCGAGAACTTTCTGGAACTTTCTCGAAATCAAAAAGAGATATTTATTAAATGTTAAATGCACGCGCTCTTGTATTTCAGTTTTCCGGCTTAGCTTTCCTTTAACATTCATCACGCGCTGCACTGCGCGGGAAATAAAACCGTTTAACTTACAAAATATTTAGAAGCCATAAATAATATTTAAAACACGAAATTTATGCACAATGAAACGCATTATATTTTAAATAATAAAACGCATTATTTTTTAACTAAAATGACAACAAAGTATCGGTTACCATAAATAACTTGTCCAGGAATGGGTTTACCACAAGTCATAACGCTCGCCAAAAAAAAAAAAAAAAAATCACCAAAATCCGTTCAACCGTCTACCAAAGTAGCACCGAATTTGATCAAAGAGAAAATAATTTAAGTGACGAAGAAAAAATTTTAGAATTAAGGGTTATTCAACAGAAATGAAAATTAATGATTTCAGCTGGAAACGATTTTATGCAAGAGCTATTTAAACAAGTTATAGATGAAAAAATTTTCGAAAAAGAGGTTGATGAATCAGAATCATATTTAGATAGATGGAGAAAGTTAGAATATAAGATGAATAAATTATTACAAGTGTCACAACAGAAAACTTCCGGTTTACATATAGGATGTGCGTCGATTTCGCAATTTCCTAATACAATGTTACATTCATTATCCCAAGATAAAATTACCAACATTTAATGGTGATTTAAAAAATTGGCTTAATTTTTGGGGACAATTTAAGAAAATTGATAAGGACCCTAATATTAATAATCAAGATAAATTTACATATTTATCCCAGGCTATACAACAAGGTTCTGTTGCAGAAGAATTAATTAAAAGTTTCCCGCCAAGCGGCGGGCAAGTTATGAGAAGGCTGTAAGACCGATAATTAAATACCAAATTGTTTATTACAGTTAATGCAGAAAAATAAAGCAGCCCATTTTATTTAAAAGTAAAAACTGAAAAAGATAGTGGCATTTTAATTATTGACACATTCTCCTATCTACTTATCTTTTTCTGTCCTTAGGAAATACGTACTGAAACCACCTGCAGACCAAGGAGTTTTTGCGCTGCCGTTAATCCCGGTAAAAGCAATCCAAATTTCTTTCAAACATAATTTAATTTAATAGTCTCATAAAATTCATTTCTTTTACCAACATGTTATCGCCCTCCTATAGTACAAAATTTGTACATAAATGCAAAAAATTTACCTTAAAATATCATCAAAAAAGAAAGGCTAAACCTGAAACGGTTACAATAAAAACAAAATATGCTACAGAATTAAAAAGTCTATTTAATGAAAATTACATCTGTTAGTCTATCACGTTCTGTGTTCCTCCTTACTTGCTTTGGGAACATTAAATGTCCTGACTCGGAACAGGGAGCTTACTAAAGCTATGTTCAATAAATCTGGGAAGTAGACAATACACACAGGAAGGGTATACGAAACCCTTTATTTTTCTCTCTTTACTATGATTTCTGGACTTCGAAATACAGAGACCAACCACTTGTGATCTGAACGTAGGAATATAAAAATATTAACTAAACTCTAACTAAACTAACTTTGGATTAATCGAACAAGTGCCTACTCCAAGATTGGCCGTATATTAGCAAAAAGCCGTATGTAGTACAGAGAACTGCTAACACTACGATACGTTTAAAATTATCAAGAGGATTAAACCTCTGGCCTTGAAGGTAACCAGCAACCGAGTAAAACTACTATGGCAAGCGGCCTGCTTCTAATAGCTCCTTCCTCTCTCTTGCTTGACAAAAAGCCACAACTTAAGTACTTGGCGTTCGCAAGACAAAGTTGCATAAATAAGTTAAAGCTTTTAATTCTGGCCGGAAGTAGAAAATAAGAAGTGATAGTAAAGATTTAAAATAAAATATACGTTAGTAAAACTTAAGATCCTTACATACTTCCCGCCAGAGTTAAAACTGAGGTCTGAAACGACCTTGTTGAAAACTTTTAGCTCTAGAATCTAACGCGAAGCGAATCTTTTACAAACATTTCTCACTAGAAACTAGAAATTTAAAAAAAAAAAGTCGTTTTTACATTATCAACTCCATGGACAATTACTTTTCATCTGTACTGCATCTAAACAGGAGCTTTTATTCAAATCTGGTTCCTTCCAGATATCTGGAAGGAAAACTAGTTTAATGAAATGTTACAAAATGAAATGGCAAGTAACATGTATAATTATATTTCTCTTAACATTCTTATTTCATTCATGACTATTTTAATTATCTCTCCCCGTGCTCTCTGACATGTGTTGTAAAAGAACACCAAACACGAATGTGTTTCTGTCTACGTGTTCAACACTTCCTCCTACAATCAAAACACTAACGTGTTAAAATTCAACATACCAAGACCTCGTAACACACCCTAATTTCAACTCTAAACCCTGAGGTACTATTCTGAAAGTGGCTAACTCTGAAGTGTAGCGTCAGAGAGCCTAACTACATTCATTCAACCTTTAACACATATTCACCATAATTTAGTCTTTTTACAGTCACACGAATAAAAAAAAATTTTTAACATTACTTTCACTTTTACCATAACACGGTATTTCTTAACGTTTAAAATAACAGTTCACATTGTATATAAGGACATATTAACATGCCGTTAATTTTACGCATTTTAAAACATACATTAGTAGTACATTGTTAACTTCTATTCTTTTCCAAGCAAGTGCCAATTCTTCTACATTGAAATACTACATTTCAAAAGTCTTTCAGACTAAAACTTCTTTCTTGCCAGAATCTTTTAAATAAAATTTTATACAATAACTTTTACAATATTCAAGTATTTACACATTCCTATTATACATTAATTTTAGTTTTACTCGCGAGTAATTGGAAAACATAATACCAAAATAGGTAACAACTCATTTCTCGCCTTTTTGGCGATAAAGGTAGACCTCACATGAGGTAAAACGTCTTGAATTCTGCCACTTGCAGTAAGAATGAAAGATTAACTTAAGGTTTCAAAGTAACATAAAGTTTTACTTATCTTTGTGATATTCGGACATCCTTTTTTCTGCCCAGTCCTGGAAGGTAGCGAAGATTACGGTTTGGTTTATCTTCCTTCTTGTGCGGGTTCACCCTTCACTTCCTTCCTCCATGAGCTTTCTTTTCCTTCCAGTTTGGTCACCCTTGAAGACCTTCTTTTTAGCCTCTGCCTGTGGTCTCGGCCGTTTGATGGCAGCTGGTCTTGGCGGAACCGGGACAACTCTCTCTCGTTCCTGCTTGGATCTCGTTGCTGGTTGTTCAAATTTTCCTTGTTTCTTTGCCTCCGCAGCTGGTTCATCAGTTCATTGACATTTGCTGCGTAGACTCCTGTCCGATGGGTAGATCTTCCGTTTTGGATCCGGGTTATAGTTGCCGTCATTTCTCCTGGCTCTCTTTGCATTCGTCGTATTTCTCCCTTCTTCATTCTGGGGCTGGTTGTGCTCTCTCTTTTCTGGTCGGTGGAACGGCTTCTTTTTCTTGTTACCTTCAATTTTCCAACGGCGAAACTTTCTTTTCAATTGCTCCTGCCTCCTAGTGGCTTGCCCTTGTGATTGTCGTTGTTCCACCTCTGGAGCTTGTGCCTGTAGTGCCTGCCGTGCCGGATCCTGCAAAAGATCTTTAAATATTTGCATTTTATTACGATTATAGAATGGTTTTATCTGGTCAATGTTTGTGGAGCATGTTTCACCATTCCTGGCTTTTAACACCACTACAGCCTGAGTTATTTTTTCTATGACATATGGTCCTTCAAATCGTGGAAAAAATTTGGCAGTTTTATCTTCTGGTGCTGAAGAAAGTGAATGCTAAATTTTTAACACTTCATCTCCTACTTTATAAGTTACTCCCCGTCGTTTCATATCATAATAAAGTTTTTGTTTTCTCTGTGCTACTTCAGTGTTCTTTTTTGCTTCTTTAATTAATTTTTCTATATCTCCGATTTTAAATTCTGGGGCTCTTTGTTGAACATAAAATAATTTATCTAATGGCGTTATAATCTTTCTGCCTAAAAATAACTCAGCAGGAGTTTTGCCCGTTGTATCATGTTTTGCGGTCCTAAGGGCGAAAGCTAATTCATTGACATAGTTATCCCAGCTTATATGAAAGTTATATATGTTATCCAACATAGTTATCCAACATGAAAATTTTTAACATAACTACGGATAATTTTCATTATATTTCTATTGACCCGTTCCGCTATATTTGATTGCGGCCGATACGGTACCATTTTTAAATGACGTATGCCCAGTTTTTGGCACATGTCTTCAAATATATTACTTAAAAATTGAGGACCATTATCCGATATAACTTTTAGGGGCGCCCCGTATTTTAAAATATATTTATTTAAAATAGAATCAGTAACTAATTTCGCGGAGGCTCGTTTTAAGGGAACAATTTCGCTCCACTTACTAAAATGATCAACCATAACAAGGAGATGCCGACTTTTATTTAACTGACTTTTTGGGAAAGGGCCCAATAAATCGATGCCAATTATTTCATTTGGAAATTCGGCTTTAATGCTATTTAGAGACCCGTCCGGGCGGAAATTAATATAATTAACTGCTTGACATGTTGGGCAGTTGTAACACTGGACTGGAAGTTGTAACACTGGACATACGCCCTTGTTAACTTTTGCAGTTCAGGAAAATAAACTGCTTCGCGTACGCGTTGGATGGTTTTTCGAATACCAGCATGAGAAGCTAAAGGGCAGTCGTGTAACTCCTGCAGTATATTTAATCTAAGACTAGCTGGGATAACAGGTCGAAATTCGTTGTTGGAATTTGTAGTTTTTGTATAAAATAATAGACCATCTATTAGTTCGTAATGGGCCGCCCTATTTCTTATCGCCACAATATCTTGGTGGCTAAAATTTTCAGGATCCTTTAAATACTCATAAATGATTTTAAATTCAGGATCCTTACCCAGTTCGGTTATTACAGTTTCTCGGGAATATATCGTACATGCTGTGAGCATTGCCACCTTTACAGTATTACCTTCTTCATCTATTTTTATTCTGGATAGGGCATCTGCTACGATATTTTCCTTTCCAGGGGTGTGCTTGTTTACCAGATTATACTCTTGTAACTTGAGTGCCCATCTTATTAACCTTGGGGATAATTTTTTCCCTGAGTACAATCTAGTTACCGCCGCATGATCACAATACACTGTTATTGGCGCCCTTCCAAAATAGACTCGGAACTTTTGCACTGCTAACAGAACTGCGAGTGCCTCTCTCTCAGTCGCGGAATAATTTCTTTGTTTTTGATTTAAAGTTCGACTAAAAAATGCCACGGGCTGCTGATTTTGCGAAAGTACCGCTCCTACCGCATAATCCGAAGCATCCGCTGAAATTTCTAAATTCTCATCATTTTCAGGAAATTTCAAAACAGGGGCTTGCGTTAATGCTTGCTTTAATTTTTCGAAAGCACTATTGGCTTCGGCCGTCCACGAGAATCTTGCCTTTTTCCTTTTTAATTTTAACAATGGTTCAGAAATAGCTGCAAAATCTTTTATAAAGGACCTATAATATGAACAAAGTCCTAGAAAAGAAGAGAGCTTCTTCGCCGTATTTGGCGGCGGATACTTTTGCACAGCGATTATTTTTGATTCGTCTCTCTCGATTCCTTTCTGAGATATTTTGTAACCTAAGTATTTTAATTCAGGGGCTGCAAATTTGCACTTTTCGACATTAACTTTTAGACCGGCCTCATTTAATAAGGAAACCACCTGTCTTAAATCCTGTACATGTTGGTCCAGATTATCACTAATAATAATGATATCGTCTAAATAGATAAATGTGGACTTTCCAAGAACAGGCCTTAGCACAATGTCCATACATCTCTGAAATGTTGCTGGTGCGCCTGAAAGGCCAAACGGCATACGCAGGAATGCATAAGTGCCAGACTTGGTTATAAAAGCAGTCTTAGGCACATCTTCCGGTCTAACCCCTATTTGAAAATAACCAGTCGTTAAGTCTAAAGTCGTCATGTATTTGGTAGAAGTTATGTTCCTTAGAATTTCTTCGATAATAGGTAACGGATATACCGGATATTTAGTCATGGAGTTTAATTTACGATAGTCAATTGCAAAACGCCACCTTTTTGGATGTCTTACCGGATAGTCATTATTCTTCTTACATAACACAACCGGGCTAGTATAACTACTTGAGATGGGCGTTATGATCTTTTTACGTAACATATCTCTAATGTGCCACTCTATAATTTTTTCTTTATTCTTATCATACCGGTATGGTTTTTGGCGAACTGGCATTGCATCTCCGGTGTCAATACTATGGTTAGTAACCTGAGTAAATCCTGGAATATCACTAAATAACGAAGCAAATTCACTTACCACTTGTCGGATTCTATCTTGCTCGTCATTAGGCAGGTGGTCAAGTTTTAACATCGGCGGTTCAGCGTTTTCAGTACGAACTGGTTTCATTGTCAGCTTAAGGGACGCTTCATTAAAATCCAGCGTAGCTTGGGCTTCTGAAAGAAAATCTATTCCTAAAATTAAATGTGCTTACAGATTCTTTACTATAAAAAACATCACCTTTATTTGTTCGTCCTTGATACGGATATACAAAGGTACTTTACCTACGCACTTACATTTTTCTCCTTGCGCCCCTAACACTGTCGTATTATCCGCATTATATATGCGGTATTTGCGAAAATACTTCCTAAAAAACTCTTCTGCCACACAGGAACACTGCGCGCCTGTATCCAGGAGTGCGGTGGCTGGGATGTTATTCACCAACACTTCAATCTTTGGAAGAGTCAAATTTTTCACCATCACTGTATTTAACTTGAAGGAAGAGGGGTTTTCTTGGCCTTCGGATTTCTGCACCCTCCCGTCAGCAGAAATCCGTTTTAGTTTAAATCTTGTTTTTTCCTTTCCATGCCTTCCTTCTTTTTCCACTGGCCTTCAGACTTCTTTCCTGGCTTACTATTGAACTGTCGACGTTCGCCGGTTGTTTTTGGATACTCGGGTTTCCTTGCCCACTGATTCGCTTTGCTTCCGTAGCCGTTTTCTTGACTTTGCTGTGGTCTTGGCGCACCAAATTGGCTTCGTTGCTCATACTAGCGTCTTCTTTCAATGTCCGCCGTTCTTCTACTTTCAAACTGGATTGCTAGCTCAAATAACTTTTCCAGTATAGTCGCATTCCTTAATTCAATAAAGTCTTGTACTTGGGGAAATAACCTCGGCAAAATCACTTGAATTATCTCAGGATCCGGACGGTTTCCATACAAGAGTTTAAAGACGTGAATTTTTCTTAAAATAAAGGTGGAAAGATTTTCGATTCGTTGCTGATATATGCTGAAAAGTTCCGTTTCTAATCTTGCACGATCTCTTACGACAGGGAAGGCTTTTACTAAGGCGGTCTTAAAATTTTCGTAAGTATAGGTGGGACTTCCCGCTTGACCCAAGAGGCTTCTGTCTATACATTTGAACCAATTAAGCGCTTGGCCCCTCAAAGCGCTGGTAGCTAAGGTGACTTTCTGGAACTCATGCACTGGATACAGCATGAAGTGGTCATCCAATTTTTCCAAAAAACTGGTTACCAGTGAGTTTCCATTAAATGTTGCTTCTGGTTTCATCGATGCGCGCATGGTCTGGACGATGTAACCAAATCCTTCCAGGGCGGCAGCTGGCATTTCTGGATTCTGAGCCGCTTCTGCAGGCAGCACAGGTTCTTCTTGAAACTCGGCCATGGTTATTCTTCTTCGTCGGGCGCCACTACCAGGTTCTGTGTTCCTCCTTACTTGCTTTGGGAACATTAAATGTCCTGACTCGGAACAGGGAGCTTACTAAAGCTATGTTCAATAAGTTTTTGGCACATGTCTTCAAATATATTACTTACAAATTGAGGACCATTATCCGATATAACTTTTAGGGGCGCCCCGTATTTTAAAATATATTTATTTAAAATAGAATCGGTAACTAATTTCGCGGAGGCTCGTTTTAAGGGAACAATTTCGGTCCATTTACTAAAATGATCAACTATAACAAGGAGATAGCGACTTTTGTTTAACTGACTTTTTGGGAAAGGGCCCAATAAATCGATGCCGATTATTTCATTTGGAAATTCGGATTTAATACTATTTAGAAACCCGGCCGGGCGGAAATTAATATAATTAACGGCTTGACATGTTGGGCAGGACTGGACATACGCCCTTGTTAACTTTTGCAGTTCAGGAAAGTAGACTGCCTCGCGTACGCGTTGAGTAGTTTTTCGAATACCAGCATGAGAAGCTAAAGGGCTGTCATGGAGCTCTTGCAGGATATTTAATCTAAGACTAGCTGGGATAACAGGTCGAAATTCGTTGTTGGAATTCGTAGTTTTTGTATAAAATAATAGACCATCTATTAGTTCGTAATGGGCCGCCCTATTTCTTATCGCCACAATATCTTGGTGGCTAAAATTTTCAGGATCCTTTAAATACTCATAAATGATTTTAAATTCAGGATCCTTACCCAGTTCGGTTATTACAGTTTCTCGGGAATTTATTGTACACGCTGTCAGCATTGCAACTTTTACGGTATTACCCTGTTCGTCTAATTTAATTCGTGACAGGGCATCTGCTACGATATTTTCCTTTCCGGGGGTATGCTTGATTACCAGATTATATTCTTGCAGCTTGAGTGCCCATCTTATTAACCTTGGGGATAAATTTTTTCCAGAGTACAATCTAGTTACCGCCGCATGATCAGAATATACTGTTATCGGCGCCTTTCCAAAATAGACTCGGAACTTTTGCACTGCTAACAGAACTGCAAGTGCCTCTCTCTCGGTCGCGGAATAGTTTCTTTGTGTTTGATTTAAAGTTCGGCTAAAAAATGCCACTGGCTGCTGATTTTGCGAAAGTACCGCTCCTACCGCATAATCCGAAGCATCCGCTGAAATTTCTAAATTTTCATCCTTTTCAGGAAATTTCAACACAGGGGCTTGCGTTAATGCTTGTTTTAATTTTTCGAAAGCACTATTGGCTTCGCCGTCCACGAGAATCTTGCCTTTTTCCTTTTTAATTTTAACAATGGCTCAGCGATAGCCGCAAAATCTTTTATAAAGGACCTATAATATGAACAAAGTCCTAGAAAAGAAGAGAGCTTCTTTGCCGTGTTTGGAGTCGGATACTTTTGTACAGCGATTATTTTTGATTCATCTGTCTCGATCCCTTTTTGCGATATTTTGTAACCTAAATATTTTAATTCAGGGGCTGCAAATTTGCATTTTTCGACATTAACTTTTAGACCGGCCTCATTTAATAAAGAAAACACCTGTCTTAAATCCTGTACATGTTGGTCTAGATTATCACTAGTAATAATGATATCGTCTAAATAGATAAATGTGGACTTTCCGAGAACAGGTCTTAACACAATGTCCATGCATCGCTGAAATGTTGCTGGGGCGCCTGAAAGGCCAAACGGCATTCGCAAAAATGCATAAGTGCCAGACTTGGTTATAAAAGCAGTCTTAGGCACGTCCTCAGGCCTGATCCCTATTTGAAAATAACCATTCGTTAAGTCTAAAGTCGTCATAAATTTGGTTGATTTTATGTTCCTTAAAATTTCTTCTATAATCGGTAACGGATATACCGGATATTTCGTTATGGAATTTAATTTACGGTAATCAATAGCGAATCTCCACCTTTTTGGATGCTCCAAAGGATAATCATTATTTTTCTTACATAAAACCACCGGAATAGCATAACTACTTGAGATAGGCGTTACGATCTTTTTACGTAGCATATCGGTAATATGCCATTCTATAATTTTTTCCTTATTCTTATCATACCGGTATGGTTTTTGACGAACCGGCAATGCATCTCCGGTGTCAATACTATGGTTAGTAACCTGGGTAAATCCTGGAATATCACTAAATAAGGAAGCAAATTCACTTACCACTTGTCGGATTCTATCTTGCTCGTCATTAGGCAGGTGGTCGAGATTTAACCTTGGCGGTTCAACCTTTTCTACACGCACTGGTTTCATCGTCAGCTTAAGAGACGCTTCATTAAAATCCAGTGTAGCTTGTGCGTCTGAAAGAAAGTCTATTCCTAGTATTAAGTGTGCTTGCAAATTCTTTACTATAAAAAACATCACCTTTACTTGTTCGTCCTTGATACGGATGTACAAAGGTACTTTACCTACGCACTTACATTGTTCTCCTTGCGCCGCTAATACTGTTGTATTATCCGCATTATATATGCGGTATTTGCGAAAATACTTTCTAAAAAAGACTTCTGCCACACAGGAACACTGCGCGCCGGTATCCAGGAGTGCGGTGGCCGGGATATTATTTACCAAGACTTCAATCTTCGGAAGAGTTAAATTTTTCACCATTACTGTATTTAACTTGTAGGAAGAGGGGTTTTCGTGGCCTTCGGATTTCCGCACCCTCTCGTCAGCAGAAATCCGTTTTAGTTTAAATTATTTTTCCTTTCGGTGCTTTCCTTCTTTCTCCACTGGCCTTGAGACTTTTTTCCTGGGTTGCTATTGAACTGTCGACGTTCGCCGGCTGTTTTTGAATGCTCGGGTTTCCTTGCCCACTGATTCGCTTTTTCTCCGTAGCCATGTGCTTGAGTTTGCTGTAGTCTTGGCGTACCAAATTGGTTTCGCTGTTGATATTGGCGTCTTCTTTCGACGTCCGCCGTTCTTCTACTTTCAAACTGGATTGCTAGCTCAAATAATTTTTCCAGTGTAGTCGGATTTCTCAAATCAATAAAGTCTTGGACTTGGGGTAGTAACCTCGGCAAAATCACTTGAAATATTTCAGGATCCGGACGGTTTCCATACAAGAGCTTGAAAACGTGAATTTTTCTTAAAATAAAACTCGAGATGTTTTCCATTCTTTGTTGATATATACTGAAAAGTTCTGTTTCTAATTTCGCACGATCCCTTACAACAGGGAAGGCTTTTAGTAGGGCAGTCTTGAAATTTTCGTAGGTATAGGTGGGACTTCCTGCTTGACCCAAGAGACTTCTGCCGATACATTTGAACCAGTTAAGCGCTTGGCCCCTCAAAGCGCTGGTAGCTAAGGTAACTTTTTGAAACTCGTGCACGGGGTAGAGCATGAAGTGGTCATCCAATTTTTCCAAAAAACTGGTTACCTGTGAGTTTCCATTAAACTTTGCTTCTGGTTTCATCGAAGCGCGCATGGTCTGGACAATATACCCAAATCCTTCCAGGGCGGCAGCTGGCATTTCTGGATTCTGAGCTGTTTCTGCAGGCAGCACAGGTTCTTCTTGAAACTCGGCCATGGTTATTCTTCGTCGGGCGCCACTATCAGGTTCAATGTTTCTTCTAACCTTCTTCGGAAACATACAATGACCTGACTAGAACAGAGAGCTTACTAAAGCTATGTTCACTAATTGTAGTAAGTAGACAGGATACAGACGAAGGGTATACAAAACCCTTTATTTTTTCTTTATATACAATGACTTCCGTACTTCGGAATACAATGACCCTCCACTCGGGGTCTAACTTAAAAGATATCAAAATAAAACTAAACTCTAATTTAACTTTAGAATAAGATTGGCCTTATAATAACAGAAAGCGTATGTAGCACAGAGACTGTGAACACTACAATACGTTTAATTTATCAAGAGGATTAAAACCTCTGGCCTGGAAGGCAAAGTAGCAACTGCGTAACTTCTAAGGTAAGCGGCCTGCTTCGAACTCACGGCTTCCTCTCTTCTGCTTGGCAAAAAGGCCACACTTAAATACTTGGCGTTCGCCAGTCACTTTGCATAAACTCCTTCACGCTTATAATTCTGGCCGGAAGTAGAAAATAAGAAGTGATAGTAAAGATTTAAAATAAAATAAACGTTAGTAAAACTTAAGATCCTTACAAAGGGGTAACTGGATCGGAGGGGTAGATAAAGCCTTAGCGGTAAATCTCCTACATACTACACATCGACTTACGCAAGATCTTATATTACGTTAAGAAAGCGATACGAAATGATCCAGTATCGCTTTCTTAACTTAGCAGATAATATCTGCACTCCCGCATGACAGTTCTTTTCATGATACTCTCTTATAAGGCATTCAGTTAAATAATGCTTGGACGGAAGCAACAGGGGATAAAGGAAGCAGAATTCATCATCACGTTCAATGATTTTGACTCTGAGGACTCTGTTTTTGTCTCTCACTACCACTAATCCATGGACGGAATCTCCTTTCTCTTGAAAGTGCTTCCTTTGCTCTAAACTCCACAAAAATGTTTCGGCGTTAGTTTTTTCTTCTACTGTTAAGGTATCCGAAGAATACGAGGGCTTCTTTAGGAGTTTATTAGTAAAGCGTAGAACCCAGCAGAATACCCGAACTATTTTAGAAAAACTCGAAAAACGTTTGTACCACTCAGAATCTTCTAATTTTATACTCAAATTGACAATCACTCCCTTCTTAATTTCTGCTGCAACAGAATTTTTGTCTGGAGTAAACTCAAAGTCTGGCCATTCTTTCGGAGAGCTTTTCAGAAATTCGAGGCCCTCCCACCAATTGCATTGCCGCAAATGTTCAGGCGTACAGCCACGAGATGCCACATCTGCCGGGTTCAATTTCCCAGGGATATGTCTCCAACATTCCTGCTTCGAGAGTTTCCGAATCTCCTTTACTCTATTATTCACAAATACTCTCCAGTTTTCCTCTCGTTGTATCCAGCTAAGAGCCACAGTAGCGTCTGTCCAGTAATATATCGGGACATCGACTAAGCACAGGGTTTCAACAGTATACCTTGCCAATAGTTCACCTAGAACACAGGCTAGCAACTCAAAACGCGGAATAGTTATTTTCTTTAAGGGCGATACCCGTGATTTTGCTATGACGAATTTCACGAAAACTTTGTCTTCTTCCTTACTTCGTAAGTAAATGACAGTTGCATAAGCAGCTTGACTGGCATCACAAAAGACGTGTACAGTCCATGAATCCTTAATTCCATGACCTATGCGACGAGGTAATTTAAGGCTGGAAAGACTAGGCAACCTTTCGTACCATCTCTCAAATCTTGTTTGAAGTTCATCCGGTAAAGGCTTATCCCAGGTCGATTTTGTTGCCCAAGCCTCTTGAAGAATTAATTTCCAAGGTAATATGACGGGCACAAAGAAACCTAGCGGATCAAAATCAGCATGGATTAGAGACAATAGTCTCCTTTTTGATAAGTCTCTAATGATTTCTCTTTGGACGGATATTTTAAGTCTGTCATCTCGTCGGTCCCACTGCAAGCCTAGAACTGCGGAGACTGGATCACTATCTTCAGCTGCTAGCTCTTGATCACCATATTGATTTTAAAAGTCCACATTCGAAGATCCATTTTGGCTTCTGACATAATAGTAATCGACTGGCTCATAAAAACCATTAGCTCTTCGTTATCATCGACTGACGTGACACAATTGTCAACATAAAATGATATAGAACGTTTATTCGCAACAGCTTTGAATTCAGGTGAAACGTGGGACAAATGAAATGAAATCACAGCTGCCAATAAATAGGGGATACTAGTTAACCCAAAAACAACCCTCTTGTGACGAAACACTTGAATTCTATTATTTACCCACCACAAATAACTTAAGTAATTTTGACCCTCACGCTCTACTTCAATCTGTAAAAAGGCCCGCCTAATATCGGATGTTACACTAATTGCCTTTTCCCTAAACCGCATTAGAATGGCTGAGATTTCTTCTACAAGGTTTGGACCTTTTATCAAGCAATCATTTAGGGAAAGCGAACCAACGACTTTACTCGACGCATCGAATACAGGCCTAATCTTGGTAGTGAGGCTACCTAATTTTATTATTGGATGGTGTGGAAAATAATGCCCTCCGTCATTCTTTACTGATTTTGGGACAATTTCTATGACATCTTCCGCTAGCCATTCGTTAAATACTGTACTATACTCATCAAATTTATTTAATTTTCTCAATTTTCTCGTAGTAGCAAAGAGCCTCTTTTCTGCAATATGCCAGTTAGAGGGAATATCAGGAGGGAATTTTAGAGCCCAAGGTAAACTCACGCAATATCTACCCTCTCCGGTTCTGCAAAGGCCCCTAAGAAACTGCTCTTTCGCTGCTTGATCTTCTGCGACCCTGGAAATGTTTTGCGCATCATCTGCAATGTCGATAGTTTCTAACTTCCACATAAAGGAAGGTTCCATGTCTTGAATAAGAAGATTAGTTACTAACACAGATGGGATACCCTCAAAACTTTGGATAATTGTTCCTTTCGATTCCCCGCACAGCGTCCATCCCAGTTTAGTATTTATGGCTGTCAAACTACCCTCAAGCTGAATTACTTCACCAGTAAGTATTTGCCCATAAATATCACTCCCTATGAGGATTTCTATTTCCGGGTGACCCTCACCGACATCTGAAATCCAAATTCTGTGTCTTTTCAATTCCTTCAATAACGGTCCTTTACGTATGTGTGGTATGCCTCCACAAATGGTATTTTGATCCAGAAAACTAAATTGGCACACTTTGTTTTTCCCAACCGGGCTTAGACCTATAGAATATCTCTTGTGAATTTTTGACTCAGTCCTTGTTCCGCCAAATAACGCGTGAGTTAAAGTTTCAGAGGAAGTGCTTTTCAGATTTAAAGCTTCAACTGTGGATTGTAAAACGTAAGATCGTTGGGATCCACAATCCAAGAGGCATTTGACCACCTTCTTTACAGTGCCTACAACTATTTCAACCATTAACGCCATAAAAGTGACTTCATTCATGCATAAGGGAGAGGACATTGTACTTTGTACCATTACTGACTCATTTCGTTTTTCCTTATTGTCAGCATTGTTTTCTGATACCTCCGAGCATAAAATTATAGGGTGAGATCGCCTACACAAATACCATTGAATAAACTGTGGACACTTCTTCGCAAAATGCCCTGGTTTAAGACAGCGGAGGCAGCATTTTAATTCTCTTAATTTGTCTAATCTTTCCTTTAAGCTCATCGATCGATCTGTAAAACATTCTTTGCTTTCGTGAGATTTTCCGCAAGAAACACATTTTTGTTCTTTGGCAGCAACTAGACTTGCTGCGCTAGCGATTGGTTTTTTGGTCTTAACTTTTACATCTTTAGAATGTTCATTGCGCGAAGTAGAAGAAATTTCAAATCCAGACCTGGCTAGTTTAACTCTCTGCTCTCCTTCGATCTCTTTTCGCAAAAATTCCAGGAGATTTGTGAGACGTGATCCTTCTTTACTAAACAAAACGCTTCTCTGCTATACTCGAAGCATCTCAGCAGACAGACAAGTCTCGACCATGGGATATAACCAGGAAACATTAGTATCCAGGGCTAAGCCTAAAAACTCTAGAGATCTGATATAGGATTCGATTTTGTCAAACAGTGACACTAGCGGCAACCGATCCTTCCCTTGTGAGCGTACATTTTGGATAATTAATTTTAACAATTCCCTCACATATATCTCAGTTAAAATTTCCTTGTTTCCAAAACGCTCCTCAAACGCAGAAATGGCTTTCGGGTAATTTTCAGCCGTTAAAGGATAATTATCTATCAACTCACTAGCCCGAGTTCCGGGTAACATTGATTGAGCTAAATAATGGAATTTGGCAACGTCATTAAGCTCCTTATCCTCATGGATCTTTTTAAATTGACCCCAAAATGTAAGGTAACTTAATAATTGTCCATCGAATTTTTAATTTGAATTTTCGGCAACTTGTATCGTTTTCCATTAGAAGCGCTTATGCTACTATCCGTGTTAGAACTCGTATTGACACTACGGTCAACCGCATTATCTATATTCTCTTTCACCCGACGATTAAGTGTGATAAACTCATCTGAATATTCTTCGCAGCCTATAACCTCTGTTTCCAGATCATCTTCAGCGGCTTTTCTCTTAATCA
The DNA here is from genome assembly GCF_044657685.1 of Stegodyphus dumicola. Lineage (NCBI taxonomy): Eukaryota > Metazoa > Arthropoda > Arachnida > Araneae > Eresidae > Stegodyphus > Stegodyphus dumicola. The sequence continues at coordinate 47,428,886 of NC_140779.1, forward strand.
TCGAATCTAGTATTTCTAAATCGCAAGATCTCAACTCAGCAATTATCATCTGCAACTTCAAAATTTTGTCTTTCAATACATCTCTATCCGCTTGAACATCTTTACAAAGTTCGGTTTTTAGAATCTTAGCCGTCCTAGTAAAGGCATTGCGTGCCGTTGCACGCTTTTTCTTCAACATATCAACATCCATTTTATCTTTAAATGCAGACCCACTCAAAACTCAAAATCTGTAATGTTATCACCAATCCGACAAATCCTCAAAATTCGTCTTTACTCAGCAATTCCAAAAATATAACTCAATATAATAAAAGTGAATAACAATATGTCATAACATTCATAATACTGCAAAACAAAATTATTTTGAATATCACAGCAGAAGATTTAACGCATAACCTTTTCTACGTTTACTCTGCAGACGATTTAGCGCATAGCATTTCAATTGAAAATTGAAAATAATTCGAATACAAATACGAAATTCAACATTGCAGACGATAAAACGCATTACGTTTCCAAATAACACTTAAATTAATATTTACTTCTACAATAATATAATATAGCAAAGACAATACTTTCTCAACTATATTAATATAATAATCCCAACACATTCGAATCAGGATCGCAATCCTGGCTGGCTCCCCATTTTGTTATGTCGTGGAGCAAAAACAATTTTACTTTACACCTGACTGCCACTGGCTCCGACATAGCAATGTGAATACTCTACATCTAAAATCTTAAAACACCATTCCAGAATTTAAAAGTTTATTTAATAGAATTCTATTCATATATTTGCAAGTTATACACTATAAATACAATAAACAAAATTTGAACTTATCTGCGCCAGCGTGAATAAGCCTGGCATAATATTCTGAAATCGACGCAACTTTAGGAGGAAAAATACCGCAAATTCAAACACAAGGTTTCGTCCCTTCCAACGCAGCTAATTTTCTAAATATATTTTACTAATATCTGCAGCGGGACAGCGGATTCATTTCATTCACCCAAAACTCAAATGTGGTGACGCAATAGTATCGCAAAAGACGCAAAAAAACATCGACTCAAAATCAAAATATCTAAAAACTATACAATATCATCCGCTGTTGCCATTCCAGCACTGCGAAGTTTTTTTCCCTGCAGCTGTTGCCAGACTTATCCTCGCTGTATGATGAGAGTTACAACAGCATCGATGCCGTGAATACGTGAGAGAGTATCCGCGACGACATTGCTGGAACCTGATATATGCTGAATATCAGTGCTGACTTGAGCTATATAATTTAAATGCCGAATTTGTCTCGGGGAAGCAGAATTTGATTTTGATGTGAATGCATAAGTTAGAGGTCGGTGATCAGTAAATGTAGTGAAGTGTTGACCTTCAAGATTATGCCTGAAATACTTAATAGCTGCATAAATAGCTAATAATTCTCTGTCATACGTGCTGTATTTTTGTTCTGTAGGGGAAAGCTTACGTGAGAAAAATCCTAGCGGCCGGTAGTCATTAGAATGTCGAACGTTTAAGACAGCTCCGATGGAAATGTCAGAAGCGTCGACCATAACACTCAGCTTTTGGTTAGGAGAGTGATAGGAGAGAGTTGCAGCATTACTAAGGTCGTGTTTACATTTTTCAAATGCCTGATTAAGTTCGTCGTTCCAAGGAACAGGGCGTTTATCATTTTTACGTGAGTCTTTTAAGAGTTCATTCAGTGAAGCTTGGGTCTCGGCTGCCTTTGGTAAGAAGCTGCGATAAAAGTTTATCATGGCTAAAAAACGTCTGAGCTCGACAATAGTGGTAGGTTTTGGGAAGTCGGCAATTGCTTTTGTTTTCTCAGGCAGGGGTTTTACACCTGAGGCAGTAATGAGGCAACCTAAAAATGAAACAGATGGTTTTCCGAGTACACATTTGTTAGGGTTTAATATCAAACCATGTTTATTCAAACGATCAAACACTTGACGAAGATGACGGATGTGCTCTTCTTCGCTAGTCGATGCAATAAGGATGTCGTCAAAATAAGGGATGCAAAAATCCAATCCAAATAAAACTTCATGTATAAAACGTTGGAAAGTTTGGCCTGAATTTCGTAAACCAAACGGCATAGCTAAAGATTCAAAAAGACCAAAAGAGGTTGTGACGGCAGTTTTCGGAATGTCTGCAGGGTTAACAGGAATTTGATGATAGGCACGTGCTAAATCAAGTGTTGAGAATATGTTCTTTCCTGAAAACATTTGAGTGGAATCCTGAATATGGGGTACGGGATAGCGATCCGGAATTGTAACGGCATTTTAGCGACGATAATCCTCGCACGGTCGCCAGTCGCCATTAGCCTTACGAACCATGTGCAGGGGGCTTGCCCAAGGACTTTTTTAAGGCTGAATGATGCCTTTTGATAGGAGAAAATCAAACTCTTGACGTGCAGCTTGAAGTAATTCTGGAGACAATCTTCTAGGTAATAGGAGGTCCTTTAGTTTCATTGTGATGGAAAATCGTTGACATTGGTGACCTCTCAAAAGTTTGCGAAGGATTCGTCAAGCTAGGGTAATCGGCAAGAATTTTGTCAAATTTTGAGTTACCCATCAAAATATGAATGCTAGTACTGAGCGGGTTCACATTAGGAAGTCTACCGGAAGAATATAGTTTTGTTTGTCCATCAATTAAACGGTTGTTTTTAACGTCTATGAGTAAGTTGAACTTTGTGAGAAAGTCAACATCTATGATGGGTTGATTGACGTCTGCCAGGATAAAAGGCCAAGTATATGAGCGACGTAAGCTTAAATTGATGGTCAAAAGTTTGGTGCCATACGTTGCAATTTTAGTGCCGTTAGCCGCAAAGAGTTCCAATGCAGCTGGTATTTTGGCATGCTGACTGTAACTCTTGGGGATGACAGATAAATCGGCTCCGGTGTCAATTAAAAAAATCAGCTTTGAGGATGAATCGGCCAAAAGAATTCGATTGATGTGGCGGTCGTAACGTTGGCCGGTAAGCGATCGCCGATCTAGTTTTCCGACTGCCGGACATTGCACGGAGAAACACATTTTCGTGCCTTGGAACCAAAATTAGTATGGTAGAAACAGATGTTGTTGCACGGTTCTTTATACTGTCGATAGCGTCCACTAGATCTATGACGCCTACTGTTGCGTTGGGAATAGTCTCTTCGGTCACAGGAACGCTCACGGCTCTTTTTGAGGGCTAGCGAAAGTTCATTTACCTGCTTTGTCAGCTCTGCAACTTGCTGTTCGATGGGAGAGGTAGATGCCGTAGCAGCACTATTTGTGTGCGGGAGAGGTGTGAGATCTGTAATTTTATCAGCTACAACTGCCAGTTTTGGAGGATCATCACTTAAGGGGACTGGTACACCTTAAAACCCATACGATGTTCGAATAGGCGACTGTTGCAAGAATTGGGATAACTTATTTAATTTGAAAGCAATTACTACCAACGTTTTGCAGCTGACTACATAATATAGCTGCTTCCTGAAATAGTAATCAGAATGTTTGTGTTGCCACAAATATTTTTATAATTTAATCCGCTTTGCGACAACATTTTTTGTCATGTTTCCAACTTGCGCGCACAGTTTAAAACATTCTGTTACATAATTTAATTCCATATTTAATATATAGCTTTTATAACATTTGGAAACTACTGTGAACCTAAAATTCTAAAAATTCCATGTTAAATTTTAATTTTATTTTGAGTTGAGTTTATAAAATATATTTTATTAACAAAATTTGTAATGTTTTCATCCATAAAATTTTTCAATATTAAAATATTCATCAGATTGTTGGTTCAGTTAGAAAATAGTGCCCATATAAAGAATTCCATCGAATCTCAAGTACGTACCATTAGCCATTTTTAAAATATCATGCGCGCAAGGTGGAAACATGGCGAAATATTTTGTCACAAAGAGAATTAAATTACAAAAATATTTGTGGCAACACAAACTTTCTGGTTACTAGTTTCCAAAGCAGCTATATTATGTAGTCAGCTGTAAAAAGTTGGAAGTAATTGCTTTTAAAATAAATAAAATATCCCAATTCTTGCAACAGTCACATATTCGAAGATCATGACAGATTTAAGGTGTATGAGTCCCCTTAAGGCAGCAAGAATACTTTGTGTATTTTGCGGGAGACGAGATATCCATAGGGATTTCAACAAAGGTTCTCCAACGGTCTCTCCAGCGAGGTTTCGCATACGGCAAAGTAATTGTGATGGGCGTTGATCGCCAAGTTCTAGCCCTTGAAGAAGTGTACGTATCTTTGACTCCTCACTTTCAGAATGCAATTCAATTAAGCGTGTTTTTAGTGTCTCATATTTGCCAGTCACAGGAGGGTGTAAAACGATATCACAAACACTATTGAGAATATCAGATTCGATTGCAGATATCACATGATTGAATTTCGTGGAGTCAACAGTGATTCCGGCGATATCAAACTGGGCCTCTAGTTGTGCAAACCACAAAGTAGGGTTGACCTTCCAAAATGGGGGAGGTTCGACGGAAACACGTGAAATATTAAGATCGTCTGCGATGGGTTGTGGTGGAGCCATGATTCACAAAAACAAATATATATTGCCAATATGACACAAATAAATACACAATAATCAGTCACTAATAAGTTCACATACGACACTAGTGCAAAATAAATAAAGTTAATGTAAACATTAACGTGAGAGAAACTATTTTGCAGGTAAGCTATCCGAATATAAGCATAAGTAATACTAAGAATTTGCGTGGCTTACCACCGAATTATACGAGAAATATTTGCTCAGTCAGCAGCAGATTCAGCACAACACAATTCACTTATAGAAAAAATATTCCGAAAAAACTTATTTTATGATATGTAACCACGTTGTACGATTTATATGGAGATCACTTCAAAGCACTTTGACGATTTGCATGAGACACATGATAATTCACAAGCCCGTTGTTAAGCAGGCACAACCGTTTTTCACACTATATTGCTGATGACACGAAAATAATGATGGATTACGCTAGTGTTTTGCATGAACAGAAATAATTTTCACTTCATAGCACATTATAATCACAGAACTTGAGGATGCAAGCAGGTTACAGGAGGCACGTATTCACTAACTTGACGAGTCACCATTTATGGCTGTTGTTGATGGATGCCATTTTTGATTGCACGTTGAATGTTTACAAAATCTGACTCGGTAATATTAACATTTGGTTTAATCCTAGTATCCGGTGCACACGGGATTTGGCTACTTTTGGCGACTTTATGATGAGCAGTAAAACATATACGATGAGTAGTAAACAGGTCATTCGAAGAATATATATGGTTATACATAGTATATACTGTATATATAGTGTATATACTATGTTATATACACACATAGTATATAGTGTATAGTATATATATAGACGTTCTTTGGATCATTTTTGGTGTTGGCGATAATTTTCAAAATCGCGCCAAGGCTGCACCGTATACTAAGATTTTACATAACATTTATATTTAATTCTAGGATGATATATATTTTAACATATATTCACTTATACACAATCAAATTGCATGTAGTTACAAGATGAGCATTTTTCAGTTCGCAAATCCGCATGAGTAAAAATCAAGAAAGTCATAGTACAGCTACGATAACATCACGGAGGGAAAGAGAGGTGAGTGCTTGCTTCACCGACGGCAGCCAGGAACCGAGTAACCAGTTCGAATTTTCCTCCAGAGAGGAAGAGCGAGAAAGCTGGTAGCGCCCCTCTCTCAGGGCAGCGGACAAATAATAATAATAAAAAGTTCTCCACATCCCCAATAACAGAGCTATATCCAAAATAAACCTAGTCTCGAATAACGGGCATAACTTCTCAAAAATCACAGAAATGGTACTCACCAATTTGAAGACACCTTCGATGACTCTCTGAGCACTAACTTGGATACTCCAGCTCTTCCGGAAAATTTCACTATTTTGCGGCACTAGATCACGCTTCCTACGGCGTTCATTTCTGACACACTGTCACTTTCTGAAAAGGCTTCACCACGCGAACTGTCCTTCCACCCAAAATGAGATCGTTTTTGTGCAGAGAAGAAAGTCTTGGCTGCTCACATAAAATCCTTTACAATACTGCCTTTTCCGGAACTTCCATTCTACGATACGGAACACTCACACGACGAGATGTACAGAAAACAACGCACGATGTTAACTCTAGTTCACAGGCGAAAAAGTCTGTTCATAAATTTACTCTCAAGAACAATCCCTAAATGCTGCCACCAATTTTAGTATTTACTGCTGTGATGTGGTGTTAAGGCTTCAACGGTGTGGTGTTGAACTTCAATAAAAATTCTGATGATGGAACACCGCATGAAGATTTTATTGAACGCCCAAAATAAAAGGCTACATACTATCCACAAGAGAAAAACCTATATATAAAATTCCTTTGTTTTTTAAACAAATTCAAATATCTCTACATTTTACGTGCGAGAGCAATGCATGGCTCTCGAGCTTGCGTTTGAAACAATGCCAACATATTAATATTATTTTTAAAACAATTAATTCAACTTAACAACTATTGAAAACGTATACGGAAGTTAAATAATAGTAATATTCATTTTGTGCTCTCGAGACATCGTTGTCCATATTAATCTTCAGTTTCTTCTTTCTTTATGAGACCTTATCACAACCTGCCAAAGTCCGGCAGATTTAAGAGAGGTAACATGTCCTAATATGTCTCTGATTCCAGCTTTACTATGATCTCCTTATACGGTTCTATTCATTTTTACTAATAGTTATTTTATTTTGTGAGTCTTTCCTGAAGTCTCCTATTCCCTTCATGTTTACTTGCCAGAATGTGAATGAGTTAGGGCGAATTGAGAGCATTTAAACTGTTAAAGCGAAAAGATTAGACACAGCATGATTTCACTTCTGGGAGTCGACGCTGTTACTTCCTAACAGTTGTTAACCTTAATATTGGCTACTAATTTTTGCCGCCAAGTTGTTATCCAGTTGGTGTAGGTTTCCAACTCAACCTGTTAGTTTAAATTGAATTATGTAATCTCACACTACTCTTTACCTTTAAATTTAATGTTACATTATCTTTCAAGTTCTCACCGCAAGTGGTTAATGTTTTGTAAGCACGTAAGTCCGTGTCATCTGTGAAATATTTTGTGTTCAGTAAAAAGGTCTTTTGCACCCTTCTCTGGTAATGCTTATCTTCAATTCCGTGCAAGAATTCGCAAGGATACACTGATGTAGATCTAATCACATTTTATGATAGTTAAGGAAACTAGATTCTTACGTCTTGGCTGGTTATACTGTCGCATCATGTAAAATGTCTGCAGTGGTGCAAAGCCTAATAAGACCTATTCGTCTTTCGTAATGAATTGCGTTTGGAGTCAGGCCATTGGCAGCATTAAACCAGCATGCACTTTAGATTACCATGCGCGTATATGAGCATGTCGTAGTAAACAAAACATATAGCCACTTCATATGACGACTCTTCAAAATAAACTGCTAAAGACAAGATCACCGTCTAAAGGGCCATTGAATCGAAGCAATGTTCCAATTGATCCAGTTTCTTTTCCTTATTGTCCCATTCGCCAAATTTCTTAGTGTTTCCCCTATCTAACATGTTGAAATTCTTCACCTATTTAACATTTATGGATAATCGTAAGATGGTCTTAAATCTTTTTATAACCTACATATAGCAATCAGTGAACTAATAACAAAAATAAATGCGCAGCTGTACATCATCCAGGATAATATTTTGCCTTTCAATCCACCCTATTCCTTGCCATCTTGCCTCCCGTATTGATGCTTACGACATATAAGATAATTTTTTTTTCTATGATTTCCCTTTGAATTATTTTTTAATTTTTGAGGATTTGAAGGTCATGCTTTATCGCATGATATCAATCATTCGAATTAAACTGGCTATCATTCAAACAAGCTTTATAGGAGGAAAAAAAAAAAAAGGCGGAGCACGATAGTGCAAATCGTTTCACTGTAATGAAATTGGTGGAAGTCATTAAATGAATGAAATTAAGTTAAATTTGTAAGAAATACCGCAGTGAAAGATTTTCTTAAACAAAAATAAACGAAAGTTGCATATAGCACTAAAGCTGTATTAAAATAAACAACATGAAGGTATGTCAGATGACACGTTATTAAGTATTTCTTCTGAAGTGTAATAAGTACGGATGGAATATGAAACAAACACTGTCCTGAGGAATTACATGAATTAGCCGTATGGTAAAATTCGTGTACACTGCGAAAAAAAAATGGGGGGGGCGACAGTTCTATATCTTCCGTTCTACTGGGCCGATTGACGAAATTCAAATTGCGCTTTTTATGTCTCGAAAGCGCTACTTAGGATATATATTGGATTTATAAATAGTACTGTTCTAACATAGGTATTTCTACACAAAATGGGACTTTTTCTGAAAAATATATTATTTTTTTTCTATATTTCGATTCTACGACTCAAATTATGCCTCAATATTAAATTTTGTAAAATTTGGTGCTAAATTTACGAAGAAATTTTAACATTAACTTGGCGCATTTTCTTCACTTTGCGCCAAGAATAACTCAATTGGCAAACTTCTTAATATATAGCAACCTATTTTCCTTTCCCTTCCATTACGAAGGAACGCGCCAATATATAAATTCACGTATATCTTCTGAAATTTTGAATAAAAAAGGTGCTTAGAAATTTTTTTGCATGTGTGCTTAGAAATACATCTACTTTAAGATAATTGAAAAAATTTTATAGATTATGATTCAAAATTTTTATGAAAAATTTATAAACATTATTTAAAAATACTAAATTTAAAAGTAAATCATAAAAAATGGACGAATTTTATTTGGAATAAAGCTAAATTTCGAAATATGAAAGGAAGAATCAAATATGTTTAATAAAAAAGAGATATTAATGTATATCGAATTCAATTAACATTGAGCTAAAATTCTACGAAGCTAAAATTTCGAGAGCTATTATTTTAAAAAACTACTCGTGCAATTTTTACAAAACTGGACAATTTGGCATAATTTGAGTCCTGGAATCGAAATATGGAAAAAAAATTCGCATGTCATTTCAGAAAGAGTCCGATTTTGTGGCAAAATACTTATATTAGTACAATATATTTATATATAAATGTAATATATATCCTAAGTCGCAATTTCGAGACATGAAAAACGCAGATTGAATTTCGTCAATCGGCCCAGTACAACGGGAGATATAGAACTGTCTCCGCCCCTTTTTTTTGCGCAGTGTAGGTGCAAGGAAATGTTTATACTTTAACAGTTTCCGTAAATTAATTTCGTTTGCCTATGAATTTGTCATGCTTCCAAGCAATTACACTCTGACATTCGCATCAAAGTTTTCTATGCAAAGGAAAGTGTAGCTGTATACGATAAGTAGCTTTCTTATTGTTACCAATTTTGTTTATATGTAAATAATTTTAGTGAAATTATAAGTAAAATCACTGTATCTCTTATATAATTTATAAAATGCTTTGAGAATACAAAGCTTTGCCGGAAAAATAAGTTAACAGGGGCAGGTGTATTTAACATTGAGACAAATGGTAATGCTATGTTGGCGATAGATTCGGAAACTAATTTTTGTCACCAAATTTGACGGAAAATCGCCAAAAACTGCGCCTAAATTGGCGATATTTTGGCCCGATCCCTTAAATAACTGTAATTGTTCTGATCTCTATATGTAACTGTATCTGTATTATGCCCCATATTGTATATACCTTCCAGAAATTTCGTGAAATTGAAGATACTGGAAAATATCTCAGCGGTCGGGTGAGTCGGGTGAAAACTATATAAGACGCGACAGAGCATAATTTCTCAGTTTTATAGTGTAGACTTGAGTTCGGAGTATTGAGAGATCTCCTTGGCAGCTTCGCTCTTTAGACACCTTTTGCACTGGGTTGTGTTTAACATTCTCAATAACTGAAGTGGTAACTGCTGACTGAGTAGAGTAGTCCGAGTACTTTTGTAGATCGTTTCAAAATTGTAAAGTGTTTCCTTTTGAAAAATAAATTTTACGATGCTATCATCGGTTTTGTGAGCATTCAATCCATTGTGAACCCGCACGCACGTAACAATTTTCGGTGCAAAACGTGGGATTTGCCAGTGAACAAGAGCGATGGAAATGAAATGCAGTCAACCGATGACTTCCTTTGCAGCTTTTAACAAAGAGATGAAAGCGAACCAAGGAAAAATGGAAGGCGCTACCAAGTTGTTAAAGGAGAGATGAAGATGCGCCATGAAGAATGACTCAGGTGAAGGGAAAATGAAAAGAGAAATTACTACCGTATTAGAAAACAAATTCTAAACCATGGAAGGCAGAATAGACAGACTGAAGTTAAAAGTTAGAAAATTCGAGAGCTTTTGCTATGAAACAACAAACCGAAGAAAGAGTTAGTGTTTTCCAACAACAAATCGAAGAAAGAATGCCTATTGTCGAAAAAAAAAAATCAGTGGCAAAATTTCTGCTGCTATCACTAAGGAAGTTGGCGACTTGAACAAATCCATAGTGACAGATGGAAACAATTCTTACTGCTAGAAATTCCGACATATATCTTCTATAAAGCTGTAAAGCTTTTCTAAAGCTATTCACATATGACGGAAAGACCTCCTGGTAAATGTATAAAACTTGTAGAGATATTAGGATTTATTTTATAAGGGAGACTTAAAAAATGAGCAGCGCCCTCACCGCGACTCGAACCTGAATCTCTCGAATAGCCAACCGAGTGTGCCACCATTACAACACAAAAGCATGCCGAAAGGAGGGAGGAAATACCTTATAGGCTCAGTTCTCTATAGAGATTATAAGGTATTTCTCCCTCTTTCCTAGCGTGCCTTCGTGGTGTAGTGGTTCTGCACGCTGGACCGGTATTCCAGAGGTCCGTGGTTCCCTTCCCGGCGAAGGCAGTTGCTAATTTTTCATCTTGCCTGCTTCGGAAAAAATCCTAATGTCTCTACAAGGTAAATGCAAATAGATGGGATTCCGAAACTAAGGCCTCTCTAGGATCTGTATTTGGACCGTCTCAACCACAGGGGCAGACAAACAATCTTCATGGGACTGGAACCCGAGTTCGCTCAGGTTGGTCCAGGCTTGGCAGGAACCGTGCTGGTACTGTCGTGTCTGCCCCTCGGTCGTGGTTTCGTTGCATTTTAGGTAAATAGTGCGGGGCGGTGCTTAATTCCGATGGACAATAGCCTTAGAACGGAAGTTGTCCCGTCACAAGCGATGTCGCCTTGCCTCTCAGCGAAACCTGGGAAGTATAGGCTAGGATCTGTACTTAGGCAGTCTCAACCACACGGTGTATATAATTTGACTTCACAGACAAGAACCCGAGCTCATTCTCAAGCTGGTTCAGGCTTGGCAGGAACCGTACTTGTAGTGTCGTGTCTGTTCCTCTGGCTGTGGTAGAGCTATATGGTCATTTTAACAGTTGGTCCGGAGAGGAATGACATCGCCGGCGAAGTCCGTGCGTCGCTAGCGAGCCGGGAGATCGCTAGAGAGTGCCAGTGGGCTACTGAACTCTGTATTGGGCGTTCCATATCCTCCATGTGGTTACCAGGTGGACGCCTGAAGTTCTTAGATATGTTCTGGGGCAAAGTGATTCTCCGTGATCAAGCACTGAATTTTGTATTTTCGACTTAGTATTTTTCTTCCCAACCCGATAGGGCTGTAGATGGAAATTTTTGGTGGTCCCCGTCACGCCGTCTTGGATTGCGGAGGGGGGCGGGATAGCCTCGGCCGGCGGAGGTGCGACTCTTTTGGATCACCTCTCATGAATTGAGCTTTAATCTGTGTAAGGCGTCTCTTAGAGACAGCCAAGTAACGGAGTTCCTTTCTATGAGTGTACATGTCACCTTGCAGCGGCCGGAGGGGTTACTCCTTGAGGACGAATTTCCGGAACCGACCGCTGGTGGCAGGAAACCCGGAGTTCGATTTGAGGGTGGGTGCAGCTGTCGGGGGAATGACGCGCTACCTTATAGCCTCTATTCCCCCAGTTTAACATCGGCCTCCTCGTGGCCCCTACAGGTAAACAGGTAGGCTGTGCAGGCCTGGGCGAATGATATTAGACAACCATCCCTGTGGTCCGACTGGGTGGAATTTCCGGAACTGACCATTTATGGGAGGAGACCCAGGTTTCTTCCAGACAATTGGCTGGACTTCTGCTAGACAGCTTCGGCCTGCAGGGTAAATAATCAATCTGCACAGGACTAGAGCCATCGTATATTCAGTGGTTGGTTCGGGCTTGCTAAGGATAGTACTCGTACTCTCTTGTCCGGGAACTTGGTGGTTTGGAAACTACATAGTTGATAAATAAGGACTGTCCGGTGGGTGCTCGGTGATTGGTGGTGTCTGGTTGACATCATCTATCGCCATGGGTTGATTGGAGTTCCCGTAGGTTGATTGGAGGGTGTAGCGTCCCTCCGGACAGCCTCCAGATGTTTGGACACTTAAACTATAGAGGGCGGCTAACAGCTGCTGGATGATGGAGTCTTTCCTTTGGCGATTTATCCTGTAACCTTGCTGCTACTCTGAGAACATAGGAAATGGAGGTACTCCAAATTCTGCTCGAAAACTAGAGGCTAGACTTCGGAGCTCTACCCAGGGCTTTGGAGAGAAATGTTTAAAAGACTACAGCAGACTTCAATCCCGTGAACAGAAGCCCACGGAAACACTCCAGGAGCTCGCCACGGATGTTGAAAGGCTGTCTCATTTGGACATTTCGGAGTGTCCGACAGAAACAAGGGAAATCATGCCCCATAAGTACTTCATCGATGGCATCCGAGATCCAGAGATACAGAAAGCTCTGCAAATGGCGGATGTCAAGGATTTTAAAAATATACGAAACCTTTTCCTGTCAAATGCGAAATTGGCCTCTCTCTGTATACCTTTCCTTCGCACCTAAGCTTGATTTTTCGCCCTGTTGGCTGAAAGTGCAGAACAAGACATCTGTCTATTTTATCTGTCTGTCTTACAAGAATTAAACAGCTTTTATACTGGCAAGGATGGTAAAGTGCGAATTGTTAAATATGAAACACAAATGGATGTTAGAGCGAAACTAGCACAAAGAATATTTCATTTATAATTGAAGTATGATATTTCTGTTAGGATAACAAAAGTGCTGTGATATTTTCACCAGCTTCATATAGGTAAAGACTGAATGAGGTGAACAGATTCTGAACTATCCCTACCCCGTTTTTGTCGCGTTTCTAGATATGGTCGTGTTATTAAGATATAAAAGACTTGACCTCTCCAACGTAACTTCAATTTGAATCTTCCGGAGTTCATTGAGTTGGCGGGGAGTGAGAGATTATAATAAGAAACAAAAGCAACACTTCAGATATTTTTAAAAAAAAGGGACCTAAAATGAGCTGAAAACTGACGAAATGAAAGTGACACAAATCAAAACACAGCAAAGTTAGATCTTGTGGCAAATTTCAGATATCCCTTGTTACCTCAGGAACAACAAAATTCGCGAAGAGCTTAACACTGTACAGCTACGTTCTCATGATCATCGTTTGACAACCAGTTTTCATTCGAGCGTCTGAAAACCAATAATAGCATTATTCCTATTTATCACCAGGACTACCAATTCCAGTGTCTGCATATTCGTAGAGGCTTGAATATGCAGCCACTGCGACCTCCGTTACAAAAATTTGTATGTTATTTATTTCTGCTCTGTATTTGTCATAGATTCTTTAATATTTAACGGTAGCCTGCTTAAGTCCCATTTACCTTGATTACCTATTTCTGTGCTCGTATTATGTGTACCTGTGCTCGTATTATGTATGAACTCTATACTAAATTTTCAACTTGTTAATTTTGAGACAAAAAAAATATTACTGCATTTTTGAACTTTTTACTATCTCCTTCACCTCTCATTTTCCTTTTCATTTAAAAACTATTATGAACTAGTATTGTTCAAAACTCATTAGTGTACTCTTACGAAGTGAATCTAGTGTTTATTTACTATGTATTATATCCAAAGCATTCAGCACATTTTAGAATCCGGAAATCAAAATATACGAAACCTTTTCCTTTTTCGACGAAGGTTTTGTCTCGTGTCCATTTACTCCAGCGTTTCACCATTAGTTTTGAAATAATGTGTAACTATCCGCTATGCGGCCAGCCTTCGTCTGGTTTTTAAATACACCGGGAAAATGCCTAAAGGGAATATCAAACATTAAATTTAATAAATGCGCAGAATTTCACTCTGCAGAACAACTTTATCAAGAAAAAAACAAAACCACAAATTTAAATAAAAAATGTATTACATATAAAAAATGTATTACATATAAAAAAATTACAATGAAATAAGCAATATCTCTTAATACAAATTTTAATTATCCTAATAAATAAATTAACCAACTTCTCATTGCCTTCTCTCAACAAATGTCCAGTATTCAAGAGAAACATTAGATTTAAAACTGCACAGAATCATCGCCCTCATTTTTCCGAGTGGCAAGTGTGCTGATTTCAGCAACAATGTCTACATCTTGACACTCGAGAATAAAATACGATCTGTGTGTCTGTGCTATATCAGAAACAATGGCTGCGTACCATTGTTGCTGATATAATGAGAGAGAATTATCAATTTGATGCGATTTCATCAAACACATAAAATAAGAAAAATCTCATTCGATTTTTGAAAACAACGCTTCGAGGTGCACTGGCTCTTGTCTAGATGCACCTATGTACCAAATTTCGTAGCCTTGGGTCTGTTAGCTTAGGCGCAGCGCGAACGAAAGACACAAACACACACACAGACAGACTCTTTCTTTTATTATATAGACAGATCTACGGAATTCAGCTCGAGTATGATGTACCAATGACATTCTGTAATATTAAGTTTTACCATATGTTGCGTTTTTTTTTTCTTCAAAATAATCTTAAAGTGTTATTATTTATTCTGATGTTTACCAGCCCTTAAACATCTGATAAATGACGCAAATACATCCGATTCAACTTATTTTGGTAAATTATTGTTTAATTTTAAAGAAATATAGCCAGTTAATGATTATTTGAACTTGAGCTAATGTCTATTTTGGATGGCTTTTTAAACTGAATTAGGTCAAAATGGAGCTAAATGCCATCGTAAACGTTTGCCAGTCGACCCACATCAATGAAATATTTTTATTGATTCTCACTATTCATTGTTTTAATCCTGGCATTCGATTCACACGGGATCTGGCGACATTTGGTGCCATTATGATGAGCAGTAAACTCGGTATAGTTATAGTTTCACCGTCTTAAATGCAACCTTGGCTGGCATTCTGCCAAAACACATAGACTCGTACAAAAGGGGCGTTATAGCTTGCTGTGACGTGAAAGGTCACGTGAAAGTCTTCTTTTCTCCGGAAAGAGAGAATTTATGTGTTCAAGAAAAAGTCCCTATCCTTCCTCCCTATTTTGAGAATAATTCGACAGACAGACAGACAGATAAAGTAGACAGATGTCTTGTTTTGAACCCGCTAAGTCTTTCTGCACCGATGGGCGAAAAATCAAGCATAGGTGCGAGGGAAAGGTATATAGAAAGGGGGGTAATTTCGTATTTGACGAGAATAAAAAGGAACTTCGTACATTTTGTACGAGTTCAAAAGGCCAGAAAGAAAAGATGGGACTGTGATATCTGGCGACTGTTTGGCGATCAACATAGCATGCTTGGCGCAGGTAGCTCTTCTTCGAGAAGGGTTAATGTATTTATTAAGAGTTGCATGTTAGCCTCGGAAGAGGAAGGTAGTAGATTGTACTATGCGGTAGGAGCGACGTACTGCTCTGAGTAACTATTATATTATGCTTTGAATTATATATTTAATAAATGTTTGTTTCGTCTTGCTAAATGGTGCCTTATTAAACCATGAAGTCATCACAACACGCTCTCCTTCGAGAAAACCAGAGAGGTTAGAAGCTTAGAGCGTTGAAAACGGAAGAGGCGTAAAGTTAAGCCTAACTAACGAAAGAAGTGTTCATTTGCAAAAGAGAGTAAAAACGTGAGAATTATTTAATCGAGAGTTTGAAAGGCTTGATTCTTAAGGAAAATAGAAGAAAATGTTCAAAAACGCAAAGAAAGAGGATTTAGTAACAGTTCTATTGGAAATTGGCGAAGAAGCATCCCCAGATTTGAAGCTGGTAGAACTGAAACACAAACTCCAGAATAGCAAGGAATACATCGAAGATGCTGATTTCGTGAAAGAAATTCTGATTACTACAGTGGAGAATAGAAAAAGAAAAGAAGAAATGGAAAGAATGCAAATGGAAGAAGAAAGAATCAGAACAGAAAGAGAACACGAAATAGAACTAGCGAAGATTCGAGCAACTCAAAATGAAGGAAGTAGAAGTCCAACACCTTTAATCCAAAACACAGAACGAGAAACCGAAATTTCCCTGGACAAGCTGATCAAAGGAGTAGAAACACTGACTATACCAGTACCGAAGAGAGCAGAAGAATGGAATATATTTTTCGATTCTATCGAAAGAGCATTTAAGCACAAGAAGGTTCCTGAAGAATACAAATCAGAAATATTATTGAAATTAATTGGAGAAAAAGCTTCAAATGTTCTTGTTTATATAAAGGAGGAAGATCTGCAAAATTACGAAAAAGTGAAAACTCTTGTTCTGAAGGAATATCAACCTACTCCTCAAACCTGTTTAGAAAACTTCAGAAAAACTAAACTGAATTAGGTCAAAATGGAGCTAAATGCCATCGTAAACGTTTGCCAGTCGACCCACATCAATGAAATATTTTTATTGATTCTCACTATTCATTGTTTTAATCCTGGCATTCGATTCACACGGGATCTGGCGACATTTGGTGCCATTATGATGAGCAGTGAACTCGGTATAGTTATAGTTTCACCGTCTTAAATGCAAACTTGGCTGGCATTCTGCCAAAACACATAGACTCGTACAAAAGGGGCGTTATAACTTGCTGTGACATGAAAGGTCACGTGAAAGTCTTCTTTTCTCCGGAAAGAGAGAATTTATGTGTTCAAGAAAAAGTCCCTATCCTTCCTCCCTATTTTGAGAATAATTCGACAGACAGACAGACAGATAAAGTAGACAGATGTCTTGTTTTGAACCCGCTAAGTCTTTCTGCACCGATGGGCGAAAAATCAAGCATAGGTGCGAAGGAAAGGTATATAGAAAGGGGGGTAATTTCGTATTTGACGAGAATAAAAAGGAACTTCGTACATTTTGTACGAGTTCAAAAGGCCAGAAAGAAAAGATGGGACTGTGATATCTGGCGACTGTTTGGCGATCAACAGAGCATGCTTGGCGCAGGTAGCTCTTCTTCGAGAAGGGTTAATGTATTTATTAAGAGTTTGCAACTCAAAATGAAGGAAGTAGAAGTCCAACACCTTTAATCCAAAACACAGAACGAGAAACCGAAATTTCCACAAGCTGATCAAAGGAGTAGAAACACTGACTATACCAGTACCGAAGAGAGCAGAAGAATGGAATATATTTTTCGATTCTATCGAAAGAGCATTTAAGCACAAGAAGGTTCCTGAAGAATACAAATCAGAAATATTATTGAAATTAATTGGAGAAAAAGCTTCAAATGTTCTTGTTTATATAAAGGAGGAAGATCTGCAAAATTACGAAAAAGTGAAAACTCTTGTTCTGAAGGAATATCAACCTACTCCTCAAACCTGTTTAGAAAACTTCAGAAAAACTAAACGTTATTCCGGCGAAACGCATATCCAGTTCGCTTCAAGACTAACAGCTACATGGGACTATTACTGCAAGTCAAGAGAAGTAAAGGATTTCGAAACACTCAAGGAGTTAATTATTTCCGATAAATTATTCCAAGCATTAGATGAAGAAACAGCTGCACACGTCGCAATACGCCAAGGAAATAAATGGCTGAAGCCTCAAGAATTAGCTACAGAATGTGATATTTATTTCACGGCCAAAGGAAAATCTTTCGACGAAGTTCGAAATGGAATTAAGCGATCACCGAGATTCCTGGATACAACATGTGCACACGACAAATATATTCCACCACCCATGAGAAAAGAATATCCAAAACACGAAAGATCTCACGCGAGAAGAAAAGAATGTTATATTTGTGGAAATTATCAACACATCGCGAGAGATTGTCCAGACAAAAGAAGAAAGAACGAAACTGCAGTAAATAAGAAGGGAAAGGATGATTCCAAAACTCAAAAAAATTCAAACAGAACATCAAAAGAAGAAGCCATCGTAGCTAAAGTAGACTCATCCCATCTACGATCTGAATTCGCAGAACGCATCGTTCAACCACTGCAAAAAGTAGATATTTTTATTAACTCTAAGAAAATCGAAGCTATCGTAGACTCTGGAAAGCAGATAACGATCGTACATTCATCGCTCATTCCAAATTTAGAGGAGAGAGAAGGAGGTAAAATATTGCTAACACCTGCTTTCGGACAACCAATTGAAGCAAAAGTTTGCCGTGTACCTATTTACCATAAAGATCATGGAAGCAATATATTTAATTTTGTGGATACATTAATTGCAGTGACTGATAAGCTAAATGTGCCTTGCCTAATAACTCCAGAAATATACGAACTGTTGATTAATCCTGCGGCAGAAGAACCAAACGCAGAAAGAAATAATTACGGAAGCGAAAACTTACAAACTTTATTCGCCAATGCACAGTCAAACGACAGCGTCGATTCCCCCCCCCGCTAATGCTTATGGAGGAGAAAAACAAAGAGGAGGAAGGGAAGTAGGCGAGTGTTTATGTAAACACAGACTTATCGTCTGCTGAACGCCTACGCGAAGAGCAAGTTAACTGTCCCTCACTGAGAGAAGCATGGAAGCTAGCAATAAAAAAAAAGGAAATTATTTATTTATTGATCATCTTTTACATCACCAAGAAAAAATATTAGGACAGAATGTTTTTCAGTTAGTGCTTCCCCTTAGTAGAAGAGCACAAGTGTTGGAATTAGCACATAGTTCCATTTTCGGTGCACATCTTGGGATAAGAAAAACAAAGGAGCGAATACGATATTCATTTTATTGGCCTGGATTAGCACAAGATGTTGAAACCTTTTGTAAAACGTGCAAAGATTGTCAGTTGAAAAGTCCAGAAAAGCGATCTGACAAGATTCCCATCACACCGGTCAGAAGGCCAGGATTACCTTTCGAAACAGTTAACATCGACATTATTGGACCTATTGAACCTCCCTCTGGTAGGAAACATAAATATGTGTTATGTCTGGTAGATCAACATTCCCGATGGCCAGAAGCCATTCCACTGAGAAGCTTGACAGCAAAAGCCACTTGCGACGCGCTTTTGGAGATTTTCATGAGAACAGGAATCCCTAATACAATAGCTAGTGACAACGGAAGTAACTTCGTTTCAAAATTAACTAAAGAATTCCAGAAAAGACTAGGTTCTCACCCTAGGTTCTCTACACCTGCTTACAGTGCTTCAAATGGATTAGTAGAAAGATGGAACAAGTCCTTCAAGCAAATGTTACATCATGTCATCAGGACTGATCCTTCGAATTGGGATAAGCACATCCCATACCTGCTCTTTGCATACAGAGAAGTACCAAACTGCACCACGGGTGTCTCACCATTTCAGCTGATGTATGGAAGACAACCAAGAGGTCCTTTAGCAGTACTGAAGTCTTCATGGTCAGGAGAAATACCTATACCACCTAATCTAAGTGAATCGGCAGTGGATTACTTACAACTTTTAAAAATAAGGTTAGAACAAGCAGCCGAACAAGCCAATTTAATTGCAAGTGATAAACAACAAAAATATGCTGAGTACTTTAATCGGAGATCAATACCAAAAAATTTCAAAATTGGAGAACAAGTTTATTTACTCATACCAGATTCAAATAACAAACTCTATGCACGATGGACTGGTCCAGGAGAAATCGTGAATCATTGCCCACCTCATTCCTATAAAGTAAAACTACCTGATCAAACATGTTCATGCAAATAAAATTAGAAAATTCCAAGCTAGTGTCAATGCAGTTGGAGTGATATTTGAAAATGAAGAAGAATTTGGAGAAATTATAACTTTACCAGGAAAAGATCTCTCGACCCCCCTGGAAGATTTTAAAATAGATGCAAATCTGAATTTAGAAAATTTGAATCCGCAGCAGAGAAGAAAATTGATAGCTCTTATCAACAAACACCGAGCACTATTCACCGGAAAGCTGAAAATAGCTAAAGTTGAAGCTCATAAAATTAGATTAATACCCAATATGGAGAGGAAGAAACCTTACATTTATAGGATTCCTGAAGCATTGAAACCCAAGGTCGATGAAGAAGTAGAAGAATTATTGAAATCGGGACTAATAGAAGAAAGTAATGCAGAAATAGCTCATCCAGTAGTTTGTGTAAGCAAAAAAAATGGAGATATCAGATTGTGCTTAGATTATCGAGCTTTGAATGCAGTGACGAAGCCAG
Organism: Stegodyphus dumicola; assembly: GCF_044657685.1. Lineage (NCBI taxonomy): Eukaryota > Metazoa > Arthropoda > Arachnida > Araneae > Eresidae > Stegodyphus > Stegodyphus dumicola. The sequence continues at coordinate 47,449,283 of NC_140779.1, forward strand.
ATGACTTTCCTATGCAAAATGCCATTGATTTAATGTACAGTATAGGAAGAGCCAACGTCATAACAACTTTAGATTTGCTGAAAGGATATTGGGCAATTCCTATGGAGGAACAAAGTAAAGAGTACACATCGTTCAAAACTCATCGAGGTCAATATCAGTTTAAAGTGCTACCCTTTGGATTAAGGAACGCAGCAGCAACTTTTCAGAGAGTAATGAATAACGCGCTGAAAGAATTTCAACAATTTTCAAGAGCCTATATTGATGACATAGCTATATTTTCCACGGATTTCGACACTCATCTCCGACATCTGGATAAAGTTTTTACCAAACTAGAGTCACTTGGATTTACTATCAATTCGAAGAAATGTTCGTTTGTAAAACCTCAAATTAAATATTTAGGACACATCATTGGATCAGGAAAACATCAACCAGATCCCGAGAAAATAGAGGCAATCAAGAAGCTGGAAACGCCGAAAACGAAAAGAGATCTTAAAAGTCTGTTAGGACTATGTAATTATTATCGCGATTATATCCCAGGGTATGCAGAGATCGCCTACCCACTCACAGAACTCACGAAAAATAAACAACCGGAAATACTCGAATGGAAAGAAATTCATGAGTCAACATTTCAACAACTGAAGGAACGATTAGCGATGTCAACGGAGCTGATCACCCCAACACTGCAGGATCCGTTTGTCATTCATTCTGATGCATCCCAAATCGGAATAGGTGCATGTTTGTCACAGCAAAGGGGAGAGAAGCAATTTCCCATCTGCTACGCGAGCAAGAAATTATCGAAACCTCAACAGAGCTGGCCGACTATAGAGCGTGAAGCTTATGCTATAGTATGGGCATTGAAGAAGTTTAAACCTTGGATATTCGGTTCATCGGTGAAAATTGTGACTGATCATAATCCTCTAGCCTTTATAGTGAGAAATGCTCCGCAATCGTCCAAATTACAACGATGGGCCATAGCTTTGCAGAAATATAATCTCGAAATAGAACATTGCCCTGGAAAAAAAAACTGTCAAACGCGGATGCATTATCCAGACTTCCCACTTGTGAACTTTGAACATTAATTTACTGTTCATCTTCACGAACATTTTGTATAGTTAATAATTAGACAGTTTTCTTTGCTTTTCATAATCATTTTACAATTTTGTGCAAATAAGATGTTTATGTAATTTGAAATAGATAGAGAAATTATTGGATAACAAATATTCGAGGTAAGTGGTAAATTTAGATATTTGTCTCCCAAGGATTTAAATCATGCTGCAGCATCATTAATTAAAAGGAATGTTAAGAATATAATTATATATATATATAAGAAACTTAATAATTTTACTGTCATCATTGGAATAATAATAGGGTATATTTTAACATGTTTATAAAAGAAAATATCAACTTGGTTTCTTTGAATTAAGAATTGATAAATTGTTACAATAATAATAAGGTTCGGAACAAGTGAAGTTAAAAATGATTTATCTATGTTTATATATAAAAATGTGTTATCTATGTTTATGTAGTAAATTGAGGTATGTCTATAGTAATTGAGATTTGAAAATTAGGAGAGAATGTATAAAAGTATATGTAGTTTTTTTTTCTTTTTCACGTTGATCGCAAACAGTTGCTAGATTTTAGTTTCCAGATTGCTGATTGATTTGTAAATAATATCAACAACAATCTTACGACGGGGGTGTGATATCTGGCGACTGTTTGGCGATCAACATAGCATGCTTGGCGCAGGTAGCTCTTCTTCGAGAAGGGTTAATGTATTTATTAAGAGTTGCATGTTAGCCTCGGAAGAGGAAGGTAGTAGATTGTACTATGCGGTAGGAGCGACGTACTGCTCTGAGTAACTATTATATTATGCTTTGAATTATATATTTAATAAATGTTTGTTTCGTCTTGCTAAATGGTGCCTTATTAAACCATGAAGTCACCACAGGGACAAAATAAATTTTAAAATAAATGGCCTAAAAATAATAGAGGGGAAAAAAAGGGCGTATAGAAAGAAAAGGAAAAGAAGTAGAAAATATCCTAAAATACGATTGTGTCCATGAGTGTAGTTAAAAGGAGTTCATTTGCAAAAATTAGTGTCTTTAAGAAGCAAACTTTAGCTAAGTTAAAAAAAAAAATAAATAAATGAATTCCTACATGGTAATGTGTAGAATAATTCGATCCCAATGGCGCATGCGTGTTTGCGCTCATGGTTGCGGATGAGGCGGTCCAACTTCATTTATGATGAGCAGTAAACGAGTCATTTTGGTGTTTGTGAGAATTTTAAAAAATCGCGCCAAGGCCGTACCGTATACTAGGATTTTACCTTACCTTTTTGTTCCAAATTTTATTATTTTCACTGTTCATGCTTTATTATGATTAATGTTTTATTAAATACTTTGCCATCTTTTGTCTTTCCAAATACAAAAATTTATATTGATAGAAATACTTATATCATGAGTTATGAGAACGTGAAACAAACCTTGGGCTAAAAATATTTATTGCTTTATTTAATTTTATGAATAATAATTTTATAAAAGCTATGATTCATTAAAATGAAAATACAATTTCTCTAGAAATAAAGCACAGTATTTGTCAAGCTCAGTCTATATTCCCTACTTAAATAGTCAAAGTCTTTAATTCATCAGTTAATATGCACTATTTAATCAACCTCTGTATAAAGAAGTTTTATTTTACTCTACTAATGCATATTCTTACTTTAATTTAAAATTTTTAGGCTTGGCATGAATGTGCAACTCCTGCGACCACCGTTATGTTTTCCAAGAGCACCGTGTTTAATGGTTTTGTTTTTTGCAGGATAAAATCTGATATATATAAACTTATTATTATTAAAAATTATCTGCTAGGTACAATATAGAAAACGATGTACACTGCTGTCAATAATTCACTTTTTGATTTATTGTAAACAGACGCTTTGATTCCATATTTAGTTTAATTTACGGTGTTCTAAATCTTATTCATCAGATTCTGACGTTTTGGAATATTTATCATTTCATTTTCCTTCTGTAGAAGTAAACCTGAGTCATAAATGGGTTATACGTGCTTCACATATAAGAATATGAATGCTCATTTTAATTAAATTTTGTAAAATATATCTGTTCTTGTAGAATAGACGACGGAGATTTAAATCGTTCAATAAATCGTGCAGTAATGCAATGTTGCCAAACAAACTGAGTCATATACTAGGAGAGTGACGGCATAATGGTATGACGACCTTGCGTCATTTCAGTCGAAATAAAAATCGCCTCGATCAGAAACTTAAATTTACGAGATTCTTTCGGTCCCATTGTTTGTTTATGAAAATGCCTTATGAGCGATTACGACAACTTGCCATATAAGGATTGTTCCATCTTCTAGTCTGTGTTTGGTTGGGTGTCAGATTCTTCGAAGTAGGCCGAACGTGCGGTGTGCGTTCGCTCACTGTAAACACCAGCACATGTGAGTTGTTTCTGAATCATCCATTATCAAAATTTGCTTTATTTTCTCACATTAAGCGAACTGTGTTTTGTATTCTATCCGTAAAACACTAAACTGATGATTGGTTTTGTTCCACGATCCTAATTATTGTGAATTTCCACAAATAAAACTTAATTTACGCCGAGGGATTGCGGCTTTTACGGCTTCCTGTGCTGTGACGTCACATGAGCGCCATCTTGTAGTAACAAGGGTGTGCCGAGAAAATCGGTAAAGTTGGGAAGGGTAGAAGTGATCGAGTTACGATAGGTAAGTTGTATGTTTTTGCATTCGATTTTCGAATTTTGTGTATTTTTAGTTCTATTAAACCCTTTTCTATAAATTTCGAAGGTTATACTTATTATCGTTTAAAAAAATAATTGCTTGCGGTTGACAGGTGCATTAGAGATATAACACAGCTGATTGGCATAGGTTTGTAATGGCTTACAGTTAAAATGCAGTTAGTGAGTAGCTTCGCGTAGTACCTGCACAGTTTACCTTAAATTATTCTTCTGTCATTTGTAGGTAAACAAATTATTTTTTGTAAGTATTAGCTGTGTTTATTTTTGCATCTCCGCTGTCGCAAAATTTAGATTTGTACTAGGTTGAATTGCTCTCTGTGTTTAATTTAAATTAAATTTTGATAACGCTGATATTAAGATTAACGATCCTATTCGCGATAAATTATTTTCAAATTTTGCATGAAAAAAAATTTATTTGCGTAAGAACATAGTTAAACCTTCACACAATGTTTAATTAAAAATTATAAATACCGTTTTTACTATAATTTTTTGTTAATAAGCCATCCTTAGAATAATTAGATGCGTTAAGTTTTTTTTTATTTCTCCAAGACTAAAATTTATTGAAAAGCTTAATTTAATCAGATATTATTCTTAAATTCAACTGCACTTTGCTGCAATCTGCATGAATATCTTTAATATTATTTCTGTTTAATGAATTATAATCTGTAAATAAGATTTAAAAACCTTTAATGCAGTTAGTGATGATTAAGATTAAAAACCCTTTAATTTTATTTCCTACCGTTATAAATCAGCAGCAGAGAAGTTGATCTATTGGAAATTTTCTGGTGAGTTTTGTCAAAATCTTTTAACCAGTGTTAGTATATAGTATATGCGATTTAAAATTAATCATCCTATCTACAGAATTTAAAGCAAATTTGGACTCACATTTAAAATTTTATCAGTATAGGAAATATTTCCTTAATGATTCGTTTCACTTTATAACTAAAATTTAGATTGTTATACCTAAGTCAGTTTATCAGTTTATTGTCCATTTATTATAGCTAAGAATGATGTGTGATATCTGTTGTGATTTTAATAGATTTTTTATAAACTTGCAATCCTGTAAAAAATTTGAGGTGATTTGTATCTTAGGCCTCCACTTTCTTTTCATCATATTGTCAAAAGTTAAAATAATTGATAGTTTTTTTTTTTGGGGGGGGGGTTACTACCAAAAATTAGGGACCTTTCACTTACATTATGTTTGTTATTTCAGTAAATTTCAGCAGTAATTAATTTTTAAGGATAACTCTTAACTGCAAAATAAAATAAAAAATATTCAGGAATTGATTTAGTTAATTTCTTTTAAAAAGTATAAAAATGAGTTACACTTTAAATAAACTGGATATTGTAAAATATTGTCCTTGGTGTTTCATTAAAAGTATTAATCTTAACTTTAATCTCTTTATTTCTTGACACACAAAATTATTTCAATAGAGTTGTCAATTTGTCACTACTTTACTTAATTTACTTACCTTACTTTACTAGCAATAACCAATTTGAAATTAATGAATAATTTTTGTTGTTTTGTTGAGTTGTATTAATTTCATATGTGATAGCCTTCTTAAATTAAAATTCACTCTATTTTGGTATGAATAACTTAATTTACTAAGATAGGGACATCTGTTGTTTTTAAAAATAGGTTTTGAATACCCTTGTCTCAAGCAGTGTGAGAAAATTCATCTGTTCAAAATTTATTTTAGATTTTATTTACTTACAAATAGACACTGAAATTTCACTGTGACTCTCCTCCTTTATGTATTTAGTTAGTTTTTATTCGTACTGTTATATCCTGAATTTTTTTTAATATTCTTCATATGGTAAACAGTTTGTTTCATTACTAGAGATCTATGAGACAAAACAATGAATAATGTCAGAATTTTTATTTAAAAAAAAAAGTAGTATACAGTTAAATAATATATACATTTTTTTTTTAATTAATGGCACAGAATATTTTTCCAGCTTTTGTAAGCCAAAAGTGAATTTGTATATTAAAGTACAAGTTTATGAAAAACAATATCAAATTTTTATCATATATGTTGTAAATCTGTGTATAAAAGTTTTAACCCACTGCAGTGGCATGTATTTGATTCTTTAGGATATTTTGAAATTTAACAACTCAACAAAACTTTATCACTATCTTTTATTTTATATCAAAGTAAATTTACATATTTAAAATCAAGTGTGTCCCAGAATGATGGTCATTGTAAAATTATTTTTTTATTAAGTAAAAAAAGCCAAATGAAGCAAGTATAAAATCGGAATAAATTCAGGAAGAGTTTCTCAACATTCCACGTAAAATTCATAAAATTATATATTTTACTTCACTTGTCATTATTTTTTTTTTTTCCTCCAAATGGCACAACTAATACTACAGAATAATACACCAGATGAATTAGAAACTAAGGGAAGCAAAACCTAGTGGTAAGAATTAGCATGATATATATTAGTAATTATATAGTGCTGTAGTTTCAAATGTCAAACATAATCTTAAACTGTAAATGCAAAAATGAGATGAGAAATGTGCTTATATGAGAATATGGAAAGTTTGAGTTTTTTGGCCAAGTAGGATAAGAAGCCAGTAACCACATGATAATGTGAACATGAGAAAAATCTTCAGCATTCTGTGTTTTTACACTGCTAATTGTCTCTCTTCATCTCATTTTCGTATTTAAAGCTGAAAAAGGTTATTCTGTTCAACCTTCAAATTTTTAATATTACACATTTGTTTACTTTATGTCAATTCTTGCTACTGATTTTTGGTTTTATTAGCATGATAAAACTACTTGAGTAGAGTACATGAATCTTTTACTTAATATTCTTAATTAATCCTTATGTAATGCTCTATTAAATAAAACAGTGTTAGTCAAATGTATAGATACATATAACATACTGGGAAGTCATTAGTTTGTTTCTTCCTGTTCCTTTTCATATTTCCCTTTAAATGCTTAAAAGGAATTAAAATGAAGCCAAAAAATTATATTTTTTATTATAAAAACAAAATTTAATATATAGGTTATGGCATAAAAACTGTCTAAAGTTGTTTAAAAATTCTGCTTTTTGTATTTCCTGTTCGTTGAAAACATTTAGTGAATTTAAATTGTACGTTGAATTTGGATACTTCTTTTGAGATTCAGATTTAAGTCTGTGTGTTTTTGATATTTCACCTATGTGAAACAAACTACTCCAGGTGTGTTTTGTTTCTGGTTTTCTTTTATTCTTATTTCTTTCTTCTTTTATTCTTATTTCTTTCTTCTTTTCTGGTGTTCCTTTATCAGTAAATTTTTTATTGTTAGATTCATATTCTTTATGTTGAACAGTGTGAACAAAATTGCTGCTGCTTAGCATTTCAAGTTCAACAATTCCTGCACATTGCCAAATTTACTTCATTAAAACTTAATTTGTGTTCATTGGCAGCAGTTTTATCAATAGCTGTGAGCAGTGTCAGTTTCTCATGCATACAGGCATATAGCACATTTATAGCATGCATGCCTGTAAATTTAAAATTAAAAAAAAAAAGGAAAGAAATTATTGTTTTTCATCCTCATTCATATAGTAAAATGAGTTTTTCAATTTGTTCATGTAGTTATTAATTGCATTTAATTTGTAGTTATGCACTGAATCATTGAATTTAAGAGTCAAATTCAAAATGAGACTAATTCATCATTGCCACATTCTGTTTTTCTCGTCCCATTTTCCTGTATAAGATGATAGATAATACATGCTAAAGAGTATATTTCATTCTATTGCCGAAACACAGATGAAGAGTGTGTCTCCTGCCATCATCATCTCTGCAATAATGTGAAAATGTGGAAAAATTGCATGCTGCCACATTACTGCTACTAGAAGAAAATGTTCATTGTTTATCAATGAATTTAGCGCAGTTCATTATTATTTCTTAGTAGGCTAGAGGCGATTTTTCACCATTGAGATTTACATTGTGCTGTATATTTAATTTAGGTTGGCTAACATATATTTCTGAAAGCATTTCGGAGTTACATATGACAGAATATTCTATTTATAGGAAAATCTCTTTTCTAGAAATGTATTTTAATTTTCTAGAATAATTCAAGATTGATCCCCCTTTAAATACTGTTCAATGATGCTCTGTTGTAATTTAATAGTGTCTTTATTTTAATTGTGTTACATTTGGTATTCTTAAAGAATTTTTCACAAATAATTTATAAGTTTTCAGAGTCTAAAAATTATTATTAATATCATGAAATTTTATTACTTTCAAATCATAATCTGATAATCATATAAAAAAATTCATTAAACTATAAATATTTTTTATTTTTAATTACTGCAAATAATATTAGAAGTTGGCTATATGTTTATGCTGAAACCTGCTAGTGTTTTCAAGAACATTAACTATGTTAAGTTTCTTTAAAAAAGTTTATATTAGTACTTTTTATGATAATCTGTTCATTGAATACTCATTCATAGTGTTGCTCGTCTCTTCTCGGGACATCACAAACCTTTTCTAAACTGATATTTTATTTTTAATTGCATATAAATGCAAACCTTTCTGTCTTCAATTTGTGTAAAGTATGATGTCTTAACTTTTGGTCAAATATTTCGATCAGTTTTTTTTTTTTTTTTTTTTTTTTTTGCCAAACGGAAGACGAACCTTTTGTGTTTTATTTTTTAAAACAAGTACAACATTTTCCAAAGTATTAGGATAAGGATCAGGGGAACAAAGAAAAGGTATTTTCTTAATTTTTGCAAAAGTGACTACTTTAAAATTGCCAAAACAAGAATCTTTGTGTCATTGAAAACATTTTTGTAACTAGAAGTACTATCTTATCTACGACCAACGGCTTCAAAAGTAAAGCCTGGATAAGGACGTTTGTAGACATGGTATATAATAAGAGGCTGTTTTCAAAACTGAGTATAATTTATGAAAAGTAAGTGCATCAAAATTTTAGCAAGAAATGCTGAACAGTCACATTTTTTCATCATAATTTTATAAGTTATAGATAAGGGAAAGCAAAAGTCCTCTGTGAAGAAGGTTTCAGATATTTTGTTTCTTTGCAGAGTTTCTTTAAAAAAAAAGTATTAGTTCTGTGGCAGAAAACTTAGGTTTGCCAGATATCGTTGTGTCTCTGGTTATTATTATTGTTTTAGAAAGTAAATTTAAATTCCTATTACATCATTGTAAGAAAAAATGCGACTAGTAGATAATATTGCATGCATGTATCTTAATTGATAGTTATTCAGATTTTTAATTAGAGACTATCTGAAATTTCTGTAAATGATTTGACAGCTATGAAGATTTTTTAAAAGACTGTCATGACAAAATGTAGTTCAGCTATTTTTACTCAAATAAGAAACTTATGGAAGAAGTTTAAATATTCGCCATATCTTTCTTAGATTTTTCTTTTATTGCAAGTCATGCTATTAATTTGAAGACAGAACTGGATATTGGATTGTACCTCTTTTATGATGGCGATAATTTAATGACAGTTATTGCTTGATGTTATCAGTTCAGTAAAAAGGAAGTTATACTGAATAAAATTATTAAACCTGTATTCGAAGACATTTCAAAAGGAAGAAATAGTAAACAGTGACAGAAATGATCCAAAAAAAAAAAAAAAAAAAGATATTATTACCCCCATTTGCTCCAAATTATATCTTCTGTATGTAACTTCTGCATATTTCATTAAATTATATGAATTAATAGCTCTTTAAAGAGAAGAAAAGTTTATGAGGGGGACTCTGTATATTTGTTAGTACATAAGATGTATTTTCCACTGTAACACTTTTTTTTTTTTGAAGCAGACTTTTAATTGAAAACATTATTTCGTTATAAATAAACAAGAGTGCCATAAATACTTAAATTTTATAGTTCTGTAGTAGAGTAAAAACTTGATTATCTGGAAAGCTTGGGAAATGCTGAATTTCAGATAAATGAAAATTCCAGACAATTGAGCATATAAAAAGTGGAATTCTTGTTAGAAAAATTTCTATTCTAAAATTATAAAAACAGTTATCTAATTTGCTACCAACTTGAATATCGAAAGCTTACATTTAAAATTATGTATTTTTAAAAAAAAATTAATTTCAGTCATAAAAACTTTGTAGGCCTTGGATTTGAAAGGAAAGTGCTTAATGAGATTATGAAATCCTGCTGAATATGAAATTTGGCAGAGATGTGGCAGATCACTCTGGCCAGAGCTTAAACGAATGGATTGTTTTTATTTTATTACATAATGAAAAGTTACAAATTACGGATACGATATATAAAAATTTTAAATCGTGTATCATAATTTTCCATGTTTCATCGCCATTGTTTATCCATTTTCAAAGCTGCATACCATGCCTGTTTTGGTCATTGGATGAAAATACTACATTTCATGAAGTCCCAAACAGTACTTATTTTTTCAAAATGCAAAAGAAAAAATAGAAGTTAGTAATTCTTTAAAAATAAATAAATAAATCAGCTTATTGAGAATTAATCAAATTTGCACTACACCAAAACAAACTTTTAATGATTGTGTGGTGATGCCATGCTTATCTATTCCTGACACTAAATTGCATTGTTTGGCGACCATGTATACGCAGTATTAGCTCTATAATGGCATTGCAGATTTACTAATTTTTTTTTCTAAAGTTCTAAAATATTTCAGTAAATTGAATACTAGATAATCGGGCTTTTACTGTATTAGTTTCATAAAGTGAAACATGTTAGAAAATGTGATACAAAGTCTTACCTTTTTTTGACCAAGTTAAAAAAAAAAAAAAAAAAAAAAAAAAAAGAATAAGAAAGTAATTGATATCAAGAACACTTAAAAATGTGGACAGCTGTTTTGCATATTTTTCTAATGGTCAGTGTACTAATAATAGATGTACTAATATGAATATAGTAATGTGTACTAATATGGATATATCTATCGAATGGTTAATAAGCAACACTATTGAACCCAAGGAAGAGACCATTCAATAAAGTTGAAAGTAAGATTTCAGATTAATATAATTTAATTGAAAGAAATTGCTGAATGCTTACAATATATCATCTCTGACTTATCAAGGTCATCACATTTTTTTCATAAGGTGTTAACCCTTTGCACCTAAAAATTTCCTTCTGTACGCACTGAAAAATAGAATTAAAAAGGATTTGAAGGTTACTCTAGGTTACTTTGAACCTTCTTTATTTATAGTAGATGGTAGCTCAACACAAACCAGTCCATATATTTTAACCATGTTTAGTTTTTTTTAAGGCATTCATTTTTCAAAGAAATCTTCCAGATTTTTGGGAGGTATAAAAGGAATTGTTTGAAAGGAAAATTCTATGTTATTTTTTTGGCTGTATGCTAATCTCCTTATTCTATATTACTTTAAAATTTTTACCTTGAAATTTTGCCTAAAATCGAATGCCGAATCAAGGTGTTCCCAGACTGTGGGCTCACTGAGAGTCAGCTGTATTTTTGTTTCTCTGCAGCTCATTAACATAGAAAGGTGGGTCCACATCTGTGTTTCATTTCCTGTATTTCTCTTTCTTCTTCCCCCTTTTTTTTTTGGAGGGGAGGTGTTTGGTTATCAACTAAGAAATTATTGGGTGGGATTTTCTGAAGGTCAGGGTTAATTTTATCAGTTAGCTGTTTGGTTTTTCACTAGAGCAGTTCTCTTCTTCTCTTTCACTTTGGTTGAAAGAAGTTTTCTTAGCACTATGTTTAATAGTTTTGAGTTGTAGACATTTATATTTTTATTTTATAGTTTATAATTTCAAATTTTAGATATAATATTAGTTTATATTTTTTCGGATTTTAATTATTTTCTGAACGGATCGGAGAGGGCTGACCATTTCTAAAGCACTGAAAGTGCTACACGAATTGCTTTGAGATAGTGAATCTGATAGGCATCCTAGCACATGTGCAAAACATGCAATATTGGGTTGTGCTTTTATAAAGGTGGTTGTCACTTTCGTCGAAAAGTACCACGATGAAAAAGATAGACTAAAGTGTAAATATAAAATGTAAATAATGTAAATATCATACACCCAAGTTACTTTTTTTTTCTCATTCATAAGTATGTAGTCATCATATAACCAAAAATGAGCCTTTTAATGGTGTGTAGAGTAGCAGATCTTCCCCGTGGCACACCCTGGGTAATGCTAAATCTGCTATAGTATTCAGAATCTTGTATTTTTTAATCGTAGGCAAAATCTCTTACTCTTTTAAGCGCTTTCAGGCAATACTCATTTCAGAACTCTTTTTGAAGCTGTATTCAATCAGTGTGCCCGCTTCAGGTACACCCACAGAATTAAAATCTGTTATCTTTACAAAATTTTACTTGTGTACTACTCTAGGCCTAATTAACTGCCAGCTTTTTTTTTAATCGAAATTTCAACTTTAAAAGGTAGCATGCCAGAAAGGTTTAAAAGCATACTCTAAAGTATTTCGTAAGAGGAAATGTACATACACTGGTGTGCAAAAATTAAGGACAAAGTCAAAAAATTAGCATATCAGCTGAAAGAAGAGGCAGAGCGGACAGAAAGACCAGTCAGGAGATTAAGTAACGTGATGTATGGTAGCACATGCGCAGATATGCAGGTAGACATAATGGGGGAGTGTCTGAGTAGTATAAAGCATGTTGTTGGTGTAAGATCAGTATTTCTGGCAAAGAGATTGCACGCCGTATAGCAGTTAAAATCACACCGAGTTGCTGCCTCAGCGAGAAATGGCGAATAATCCATCTGTTAGACGACATCTGGATGCTTTTACCCGAGGTCGAATCATTGAGAAGTTGGAGGAAGGCCGCAGTGTGACAAGTGTGGCTGCAGAGTTCGGATTTGTTCACAGCATCGTTTCACGACTTTGGAGACAATTTCAAACTACAGGAAGTTTGAAATTGGTGGTGGGGGGGGGGTTTAGTAGTGGTCGTCCACGAGGAACCACACCCGCAGATGACTGGCATATTGCCTTACAGGCTAGAAGAAACAGGCGGCAGACAGCGGGAGAAATTGCTAGACACACGACACAGGCAACTGGACGACTGATATCGTGTTTTACCATGGCCAGAAGCCTGCATGGTGGTGGTCTGTTTGCACGACGCCCTGTATGGTGTGTACCTCTAACGCCTGCCCATCGGAGAAGGCATTCTCTGTGGTGCCAGGAACACTGGAATCGGAGAGACAATGAATGGGGATGAGTACTCTTTACAGATGAGAGCAGATTCAGTCTCAGTAGCGATTCTCATCGCGTACTCATCTGGAGAGAGCGGGGAAGCCGCAATCATCATTGAAAGTGACAGGTGTGGAGGTGGCGGTGTTCTCATTTGGGGAGGCATCATGCTTGGTAGTCATACAGACCTTCACATCTTCGACGCAGGTTTAGTCAACGGGACCCGTTATTGTAACGAGATTCTTCTTCCATATGTGCATCTTTTTAGAGGCACTATGGGTCCGTAGTTCCTTTTCATGGACGACAATGCACCATGTCATCGCACAGTAGCTGCCGAACAGCTCTTAGAGAGTGAGGATATTGAACGTATGGATTGGCCGGCACGATCTCCGGATCTCAATCCCATCGAGCATGTATGGGATTTTCTAGGCAGACACTTGGCAGCTTGTACCTTACCACCAGTAACGATTCCGGAGCTTCGATTGGCGCTGCAAGACGAATGGGCAGCAATGCCTCAACAACTCATTGACACCCTCATTCTCAGCATCGGCAGACGCTGTGAAACCTGCCTAGCAGTCAGGGGAGATCATATCCCCTATTAAAGACCGGATGTTTCTTGCTGGACACCCATCACAGGGATGTTTCGGCCTTCAGTCGCTTTGCGCTCCATGCTACTTTTTCAATAAAGCTTCTAGTAAGTGTTGCTTACATTACTCATGTCCTTACATATTGGGGATCTTACGGTATTAAATGTGTTGATTTGGAAAGCTTTTGTACAAAGTTATATTGCAAAAACCGTCTCGTCCTTAATTTTTGCACACCAGTGTATATTGATAAAGGAACTTGGATAAATATGTAGCCTTTTGTGTATGAGACATACTTTTTGAAGCAATGAATGTGTGATTTACGTTAAATATTTTATAAGATTAGGATATCTCTGTAAAAGAATATACAGTCAATAGTTTTTAATCCGGACTCATTGGGACTTTGGTGATTCCGGATTATAGATCATCAATTTAAATCTGGTAAGATGGCATGCAGAAATTATAAAATTAAAAATATTAAACCATAATTTATGAAATAAAGAGCAATTATGACCTAAAGCAGGGATGTCAAACTCATAGGTACACTTGGGCCAAACAAACAAGGTTTAACTTTAGGCAGGCCGCAAAAAAAAAAAAAAAAAAAAAAAAAAAAAATCAATTTTCATAGAAACGTAGATTTATTTTGAATAATACAATAATAAACATATATATATATTTATATAGAAAAGAACAAGAAAAATTTAATGTTTACGTCCTGATACTTGACATCTCTTTTCTGCTATTATCTTTCCTATTTCGGGAGAAATTTTGTTTGCAGTGATAACTTTCAACGCTGACCCAAGGTGAGCATCATTAATACGGTTTCTAATAGGAGACTTATTACCTTTCATGACTGAAAATAACTGCTTGCACCGATAAGTGCTACCAAACATGGAAATAACTTCATATGCGAATTCTCGAGTATTTTCAAACCTGGCTGGTAAATATTTGTAAAATTCAGGCACGCCCACTTCAATGAATTTTGCTTTCAAATTTGAGTTGTATTGAATCTCGATCACCTCCATTTGCATATGGCTGGGTACTGAGTCAATACTTATTGAGAAAATGAAAGAAAACAAAAAAAAAAAAAAAAAAAAAAAAAAATTTGTCGAGGGAACTAAAATCATTAAACCTCGTTTCAAATTCAGTTGTTAAATTTGCAATTTTTTCTGCGTATTTTTGATACGAACAAGTATCATCTAAACTTGATTTGTTTATGCTGCACGTCGGGAAGTGCGTCAAATCTTCATTTTTAAGTTGTTTTTCCCAAATAAGTAGTTGACATTTGAATGCTTTAATTATGTCAAACATGTTCGTAATGATATGATCTTTTCCTTGTAACGATAAATTTAAATCTGTTAAGTGTTTGGTTATATCAACCAAGAAAAATAAATCTTGTATCCATATTGGATCGTAAAACAAACTTACGTCTTGATTTTTTGTTTTTAAAAACTGACATATTTCTTCTTTCAAATCCCAGAATTGTTTGAGAATCTTGGAGCAAGATAACCAACATACCTCGGTATAGTAGGACAAACCCGAATATTCACTATCTAACTCACTTAAGAAAGCAGTGAATTGACGCTGATTCAAACCTCGAGATTCTTCTTCGTCGATATGTTATTTTATTATTATATATTATTATTTGCCGATATATTGGCCGGGCCGCAAAAATATTTGTTGTGGGCCGCGAGTTTGATATCCTTGATCTAAAGGGTATCAAAATTTACAAAAAAAAAAAAGCTTAATATTTATTTGTTTACTTTATTAAACATTTCTTTCAACATGCGCATGCGTAAAGCATACGTTACACATAGTCGAAATTAGAAAATTGCAACCAGTAAACTGTTTGATGTGTATTCATGATATTTATAATGAGGAGGAATTTGATTTAAATCATATCAGAGTACATCGAGATGAAATACTACATTTAGTAAGGAATTATGTGCCGAATAAAATAAAAACATCTGCCCTGAAGATAAGGATAGTGCTGACAGATCAACTTCCAGTTCATTGCGCGCCGCGATGTCTCCCCCCCCCCCGCTCTGCAGACTAGCGTGAAATTGATAAACAGATTTTGGAATGGTTAGAGAAACAAAGGATATGCCTTTGTCCATTTTTTGCAGCAATTCCACTTTTTGTTTGATGGACATCGAAACATGCTTTCGCTTTGTAGATCCTTTAGCAGCTCCAGAATTGGAAATTCTTTTTGACATAATCAAAAGTTCAAGCTTACTTTTATAAAATTGCTCTAACAGTCTGCAAAAAATAATAAGCCGGATCCAATTCGAAGATTAAGGAACGCAATATGCAACATTAACTGAAATAGATAACTAGATAATTTTAGCTTAGCTGATAGCGTCCGTTATACATTAAACGTGCATGCGTAAATGTATTATGCACATGCGTAAAAATATTATGCGCATGTGTAAACACATTATGCGTTTACGCATCCGCAGAAAGTTTGTAGCTTTGAAGTCCGGATTATAGATCATTCCGGATTATGGACGTCCGGATTAAAGACTTTTGACTGTATATTGTGTAGAGTAGGTGTCTTGGATTCATTCTCTGCAGTGTACTCTATCAAAACTTGGATGAAACTGTACAGTTAATATGGTGAGACTATAACTATGAGACCATTTGTTGAAGTTCTGTTGTCCCACCTACATCTTCCTGTCCTGGCGTAAGTATCTGGACTATGGAATTAGTACTGAGAATCATTTCTGTCTGCTACAGTATGCTTTCTTGCTGTTTTCAGTCACTGAGATCTGTATTAAGAGTGAGTGGAATGGAAACAGTTGGTCTTTTGGCAAAGTTTTTGTATAGTATTTCACATATAGTAGAAGCAGATATTTGTACGGTTGCAAAGTAGTTGATAAGTTGTGGCAGTGTTGTGTGTCATCATGTAGCTCAATGTTTCTTAAATTCTTTCCATTCATGATCCCTTTATATTATTAATATTTTGTCGTGATCCCTAATATTAAATATAAAATATAAATATAAAAATAAATATTTTTCCTTAAGTAATTTATGCCATTGGTAAACAATATATTTATGAAAAGAAGTAGTTTTAAGATTTGTTTCAAGTGTACAAAAAATAATGAAGGCGTGTTTTAATGATATCCATGTGCTTATTTTTTGCTGCATGACAAATTAAATCTTGGTGCAGCATTTATATTGCTGAAGATAAAGCACCTTCACCTTTTTTTAGTGCTGAACAACATTTGGATTTATTGAGTGTTAAAGCTGAAAATGTTGTTTTGCATTAGTAGGTGGTGCCAAATGGCAAAACGATTTTTAATGCCATTTCAAAAAGACTTGCTGAGAATGTTCTAACTCTGATCCAGAATTCGGTCAATGATTTTTGTGAAAACTCGAGTTTTAAGATTGAGTTATTCGATAGCTTAACAAATTCTTCTAAGGGCTTCATATGGCAGGTGAATAATCTCATTAATATCAATGAAAAATGGATTTTGAATCCAAGATAACTATCTAAGGTTTTAAGTGATTTTTAGCAATTTTTTGTAGTTAAAATTTAACAATTTTTTTTCCAATTATAAATTTGTTGATAGTTGAAAATATTTCGAATAAATCATTTTCCACCTTATTCTTTCAAATGTTGATCTTTTTAATAAAACCTTCAGTTGTGTGTACTAATAAATTTTTGTATTCATTCTTTACAGAGATTTGAAAATAAATGGCTGGTTAAAGTTGTGGCTTTAAATAAAATTTATAATTTTTACAGCATTCAGAATGCATATAATTTTAACAGTGCATTGTTCAATTTCATTGTTAATATTTTTGCTGAACGCCTCTCAATGGATCAAGCTCTGTATAAAAATTGTGTAATTATACCATCATTTTTAACAAATGATTTAACCCTTTCAGTCCCAATTTATTTGTGGCTCACCAGCGGCCGAGCGGTAAAGTCGCTGAACACTGGTAGTTCAGTCCGAAGTTCGAATCCCGCGAATGGGCTGGCTGCATGGGTGTTTTTGTGGTTTTCCCCATGTGTAACGTGTATACGAGCCAGTTTCCCTTAGAAAGTCCTCCATGAAGGTATCCCTTTCCTTAGGCAGATAGCCCTCGATGCTTTGCCGGGATTGAATAACCTAACCTAACCCAATTTATTTGTTTCAACTGACTTGATTTTTTTTATGTACTCTTGGTAATTATCACAAAGAATTCAAAAATATCATTTTAAATATAAAATATAAATTTTTATAAGCATAAAACATAAATTTATAAACATAAAACGGCTCTAGTGTAGAATTGGGTGCCGCCTTTGATTAGTGACAAATTTTGTTAAATTTTGGCGATGAAACCTCATTCCTGGTTACCATGATAGTTTTAACCTTGTTTTAGCTTCCTGATTTTTTTAAAAATGAAAATAGATTGATGTGTATATGGATAAAGGCAGTCCGCAATGCCTAGTTTGTGCAATTCTCTGGTGTTTTGTAAATTGAAAATAGGTCGATGTGTACATGGACACAGAGTTTGTGCAATTCGACTCCTTATTTTGGTTTTGTGTAGTGGCCATCTAGAAATTGTGCCTTCCTGGTGCTGATCTTGGCATAAAGAAAGAATCTTCAAAAAACGAGGGGCACCCAATTATAAACTTTTACCTATAAAACAAATTTTTCATGTGCATAACAATTTTGTTGTAGGAATGTTAGAAATTATGCTTACTACTAGTGGGACATCAACTACGTAGTAAATAGATGCATGTAATTCCCTGTAGGTTCCTTTAAACATCTACTGGGACTTATATAATCTATCGGGACTAAAAGGGTTAAATCCGATATTTTTGTCCATCATCACTTTTGCACCATGTATGCATACTGCAGTGCAATTTGTTTGCTCTCTAACTTCAGTTTACAAAAAAAAAAAAAAAAAAAAAAAAATTATATTTTCTCCCTCCTTTTCATGTGCCTAATTGAGAGGTGCAGAGTTCGAATCTTGGACAGGGTATTACACATTTGTTATGCCTGCTGCATTGAAAAACCTAATGACACTACAAATTGTTAACTTACACCCTCTTGTGAGTTCTTAGAATGATGACAAAATGACAGTTCTTCATCAGTGTTTTCTTTATAAATGTATCTGACATATATTAAAAAACTGAACTTTTTTTTAAACATCAGGTGTTTTATCTGACACTGAATTGTAAACTTTGGACTTTTTTATAAATCTTGTAATACATTTCGTGAACTGATAATTGCTAATTTCATGAATTTTGTTCGTGGCAATGTCATTTGACAAAGTGTATTTCCTGAACTTCTGTGCCATGCTTACTTCTGTATAATAGCAGCAAATAATAAAAGATCTTTTCCAATAGTGTTTGGCTCTTAATTTTTAGAATTCAGGAATGAAAACTCTGCTGGAAAAGTGTTATCTCTGCACTAGTCGCAATGGTGCTATTTTATTTTTGGCACACACATGTAGCGCAAGCAGTTGCACATTATGTGTTTGCAGCATATTTGTGTTCTGAAATAACTTATATGCTAAAATTGCAATGTGGCACCACTATTAAGATGCACTTAATGTCATTTCCCATTCTGTAAATATAATTTATACTTATCTTGGCCATTTTATGATTTTATAATTGAACTGGATAAAAAATGTAATATATTAAATATAAGGATAATGAAGGAATTATATAATGTTCATTCATTTATCTGAAGTAAATTTTTTTAATCCCAACCTTCCGGAGTCGCAAAGCGAAAAGTTGGGATTACAAAAATTTACTTCAGATAAAAGGCAAAGTGAAAGGTTGTCTCAAAGCAAAGTATGCCTGTTGAGAGCTTAAGAAATGCTGATTTAACCAATAGAGCCAGAAAGCACTATACTAAGATTACTAAATACTAAAGAAGAGTAATTCGTTTTAATCTATAATTTTGCACAAGACTTTCACTTTTGGAGCCTGAATTACTGGAAATTTGTTACTTGGAATGACAGTTGCCTCTATAATTTTTGTGATGGAAAATTAAACATAAACTTCTACTTAGTGGCTAAATATGGAGTTAATTATTCGCTTTTGTTAAAAATTGCTCCTGATTTTGTTTAATGGATAGTACTACTTATCTATTTAAATTTAAAATCAAATGTATCTTTATTAGCTATTTTGGGTATGGCTAACTGCAAATTTAAAATAATGCATTTTTAAAATGATTTCTCATGCAAAATTTACAAATTTAGGCAACTTACTTCAGTTTAGTAATACCATATCTCTGAAAGCTATGAACACTTGGTTTCGGTATTCTACAACAAACATCTTAAAACAGCTTACCAAATGCAGCCACTAATTCTAGGTATCTGCTTCACAGGCTGTGCGGGAAATATTACTCGGGCAAAATGGCAGTTAGTTTTGGAAGATCCATTAACATCTTACTTTTAAACTATACCATTTGCCATTCAGTTTACATTATTTCCTGGTCTGAGTAAGTATTTTTATGAAGAACCAAGAAGAATAGGACAGAATTTAACTAAAAACTTACTAAAGAATAATTGCCACACCTCTGCCTCATCCCTGGAGATTGGATAAGACATTTAGAAGATTTTGTGTGGCAGAACTGGTAATTTAAAAAAAAAAAAAAAATTATAGTGCTTTAAGAGCATGTTCTTTCTTTTCACATCATTGTACAAAGTGAAGGAAGTATTATAATTCACGAAACATTTTAGGCATCATATTTCAACAGAAATGTCGATTTTGACCATTCCCGAATCCCTTTGGGCGGTTTTTGCATGATGTCTGCATTAAAGGACTCTTTTTTCAAAAACAGATTGTAAAATGGATTTTTTAGAGACATCTGTGCATACATGCATATGCATGTATGTATCTCGCATAAAAGAAAAATCATTAACAGTAGATAGGTGAAATTTTGTATGTAGGACTGCTATAACATCGAGTTATGCTCTACCTTTTTTTAATGTGCAATCAGCAGTACCAAATATATATTCATATATGTATATGTATGTAAGATATGACAAAATACGATAGCTACTTTAAAAAATAATTGGCGACCACAAAATTAACATTCTAGATTTGGTGATCTCCCCCTAAATTCATATGTTCCCAAATTCGAGATTTTTCCATGTTACATAACGCTGCTTGAAAAGGGTAACCAAAACTAGTAACTAACCAATCATAGCTTATCTCTAGAATCAGACTTACTCTGGTATAAAAACCCTCGAAGTTAATTCATTTCTAGCTCCCACCTTGCTGATAACTCCTCGCTTGCTTCCCCATTTAAACTGCCTGCGTCTTAAATTTTAAGCATTAATGTACATAAAAATTTATCATATTTTAATATGATTTAATCATAGAAATATATCGGATTTCATTATGATTATATAAATATCTATGGAGATGGTTTTATATGTGTAAAAATAAAACTGGGAATTCTTCAAGTTCATGCTTTATTATCTTCAGCTGTATGCCTTAACCACAGCCATGACAGACATCGAAAGCTGTTGAGAGTTCCATCCATCACAACTGTGCTTAGAAAATATGACATATATATATTTTGATGTTCAGTGTGTATGTTACTGTGAAAGCCCAAAGTCTGGTGAATCCTAAGTTTTACCTGTAAAATCAAAGTGGTAGTAAAACCAAAAACAAAACTTTTACCAAAGTGGCTTGGTCTGAAGTATGCTTTAATTGGATTCCATTTTGGACTTTTACTAAGGTTTAGCGGTAAAACCTAGGAGTTACCAATGCCTTTCGGAAGCCTGAAACATGTGATTTAAATCGACCTTGAATAAGCCTGCGCACATAAATTCCCTCGCGAAACTTTTCTGTTACTGCCCCTCTTTAGTTGCACCTTTTGACGTCTAGCTTTGAGGGAATTCAAATAGGTGTAAGTGGCTACGATCTAAAATAGAAGCAGTTTATTTCCATTTATTTTGCTGAAAGGAAATGAGTGTTGTTTTGCAGAAAAAGTTTTACGGCATTTTGTCTGAATCTGTAAAAAATAAGCATGAAAACTGCTTTTATTTAACAAATGAGAAATACACTTCTTTAATAAAGAGAAACAAACAGTTCATTACAAAAGGTAGAAATGCTACAGTATTCTAAAAATTGGAGGAGAGAACAAACTTGTAGTACCACTGTCTGCAAGCAAAGTAGAAGTCCTGTATTATGTTACAACTGATGAAGTCCTCAATGTCATCTATCATCACATATTTGAGACTATTATGTGAACCATGTCAGAAAAACAAAAAACTGTGAAAAAAGTTGATTGTAATTAAACCAGTTGCTGAGTCAACCTAATAGATGTACAGTCCAATCCTGATCGTGATATGAAATTCGTTTTAGTGTATCAAGATCATCTTACAAAATTTGTTCTTCTCCAAATGTTTATACAGTAAAAGAGCTGATGAAGTAGCATATTACCTTCTGGATATTTTCACAAGTTTTGGAGCCCCAAACATTTTCCATTCTGACAATGGGAGGGAATTTTGCAACCAAATCATATAAACAGTTTATTTGAAATGTGTGATATAAAAATAATTCATGGTAAATCGAAACACAGTTAATCACAAGCTTCTGTTGAATGGATGAACCAAGGTGCTGAAAACATGTTTGCAACATGGATAGAAACAAATAAGACAGAAAAGTGATCGGAAAGATTAAAATTTGTTTAAGCAAAGGAAAACAAAGCATATGAGGGAATCAAGTTTTCATCTTACGAAAATATGTTTGGTTGTCCTATAAAGCTGGGATATGCTAACTCAGTTTTGCCATGTAATTTGATTAGTAACACGGCCACTGAAGAGGACATCTCTTCCTGGAAAGCTCCAGGAAGTTTTACCACATTGGTTTCTAGTTTTTACCACATTGGCTTGGAAAAATTCAGTTTCTTCTCTAGTTTTTACACCATTGGCTTGGTAAAAGGCCGAAATGGAATTATATTAAAGCATGTTACAAACTTTTACCAAGCCACTTTGGTAAAAGCTAGGATTTACCAGACTTCAGTCTTTTACAATAACACATATATATATGCTACAGTCAAAAGTCGTTAATCCGGACTCATCGGGACTTCGGCGATTCCGGATTATAGATCATCAGTTTAAATCTGGTAAGATGGCATTCAGAAATTATAAAATTAAAAATACAATTATGATGGGTATCAAAATTTACAAAAAAAAAAAAAGCTTAATATTTATTTGTTTACTTAACTTTCTTCGCTATCGGAAGCGAATTATAATGACGAGGAATTTGATTTAAATCATATCAAAGACGGAGTACATCAAGATGAAATACTACATTTAGTAGGGAATTATAAGCCAAATAAAATAAAAACATCTGCCCTGAAGATAAGGATAGTGCTGACAGATCAACTTCCAATTCATTGCGCTGCGCCGCAGCGTTTACAAACAAGAAAAACAAAGTTTAGATAAACAAAGGATATGCCTTTATCCATTTTTTG
Organism: Stegodyphus dumicola; assembly: GCF_044657685.1. Lineage (NCBI taxonomy): Eukaryota > Metazoa > Arthropoda > Arachnida > Araneae > Eresidae > Stegodyphus > Stegodyphus dumicola. Next base: position 47,472,193 of record NC_140779.1, read on the forward strand.
CAGCAATTCCACTTTTTGTTTAATGGACTTCGAAACATACTTTCGCTTTGTAGATCCTTTACATATTAGTAAATATATACCAGAAATTCTATTTGACATAATCGAAAGTTCAAGCTTACTTTTATAAAATTGCTCTAACAGCCTGCAAAAAATAATAAGCCAAATCCAATTCGAAGATTAAGGAAAAATGCAATCTGCAACATTAACTGAATTAGATAATTTTAGCTTAGCGTATACCGTCCGTTATACATTAAACGCGCATTCGTAAACGTATTTTGCGCACACGCATATTTGCAGCCGTAAAGGTCTTACGCGACGCATGCGCAGAAAGTTTGTAGCTTTGAGGTCCGGATTATGAGTGTCCGAATTAACGACTTTTGACTGTATATAGAGTTTTAATGAAAGTTTCCTGCCACTGCAAATATTGCCTATGCCAACAGTTGGCGGGTTTAATCATATCTCGTCAAACGATTTTTGGTATTTGAACAAAAGAGACTTGCTTTAGAACTCTGTGTTGCGAAATTTGTAAAAATAAATCATTAAGTACAAGCTGTCTGAAATGGAACTATCATGTTACCAGATTAGAGCCATCCTTTACTTTCAGTTCTGTTGCAAAACCAAATCATTAGCACAACATTAGGTATCATATGACTCTGTAAATGTTTGGTACCAAAATTTCAAAAACAAGGACTGTGAAATTCAAGAAGCAGGGCTCTTTGGCTGGCCTACTGATATTGATGAGGCCTGCTTGCAAGAATTTATGGAAGAAAATCAGTATGCAACCACTCAACAACTTGATAAGTTAGACGCTAGTGCCATGTCCATTAGTCGCACTATACATACGAGTTACGTGCATACTTGACATACAAGTTCAGTTGCTGGGTGCCACAGGAGGTGACTCGAGCAGATAAGGATAAATGTGTTCGGGTCTGCTCTAATCTGCTCGAACATCAATGCAAGTATAAAATTCTGGACTGGATCGGCATTTGTGATGAAAAGTGGATTTCTTTCAGCAACACAGGCCAAAAAGGTGGTTGGTCTGCATCTATTGAGCCTGTTGACAGCATTGCACAGCACAATTTGACTAACAAAAAGATTATGCTTTTTTTCTGTTGGGGTTGCCGTGGTATTATCCAACAAAGAGTATCTGGGAAAAGGTAAAACTCTCAACAGTAAGGTGTACAATGAGATGCTAGTCCTTGTTGATACTGCAATCATGAAAAAATGTCAAACTGAGTTCCGCTACAAAAAAGAATGTTCCATCAAGATAATGCAAGACCATGTGTGTCTACATTCACCAAGTGGACTCTATGGACATGAATGGGATCTTTTGTCACACCAACTATATAGCCCTGACTTCGAACTTCTACCTTTTTTAATACCTGCACTTACATCTTGCTGGTGCTATCTTCCATTCTACGTAGGACATCCGAAATGAGTTTGATCTGTTTTTGGACTCATAGTTTCTGAACCGCCTTTGAAAAACTACCAAAGCATTGGCAGATAGTTATTAATGTGGTAGCACTAAAGTTACTGCTTTCAAGTTCCCCCCGTAACTTTATTAAAAACGTTTTTTGGCGGAAAAATTTTGTTGATTAAAGAAAAGAATACTCCATAAAAAAAATCTTCACGAGTTTTTCATAAAATGCGTTATGTTATACTGAAATTAATGCTTTCCTTAGTTAAGAATCTCTGAAGAAATTGAAGGCAATCAAATTAAAAATTAAAGTTTTGGATAACCAAAAAAAAAAAAAGACAAAACTACTTATAAAACTATAAATTTATTTAAATAATGTTACAATTTTGATTTCTAAATTTATTGTATAACTACCATGTAGTCTGAATGTGCAAAAATGTATTTCATCAAGTTGTGGAACACAGTAAGCAATTTTTATGAAACATCGATGCATCTGATATAAATGCTGTATAATAATACTATGTATGTATGAACTCCCTATTCCTTCCCAAAAGTCAGTTTAAAGGTTGTGTCTTTGATAACATGTGATTACCTAAAGCAGTTAAGATCACTGACATTATCACCTTGGCATCCATAATTGAATTTTTGTCAGGAAAGTGTGTTGGTTTTTCAAATGCTCGGAGAATTCATCTGCTTGGATAGGTTTTCCTTTAACAAGCTGTATGAGATTGAGTCATGAAAGAGATTGAAAAAACCATGGCTATACTTCTGTGCTACAAGATCAGTGTTTTGAATGATGTACGTGCTCATATATCGATAGTGCTTGTGCTTGCTCACATCATTCATCTGTTTTTAATGTAATATAAAGTTCTTTCCATATAAAGTTGTGTTATGATTCTGGATTCTTCTATTGCTGTGTTCTGCAACAACTTCCATCTGCATTGCTGTAGCTGTTTTATCAGATGATCCTTATTATAATGAGTGACCTGTATATCTAGCCATTCATAATATTTGTTCTATCTAGCCATGAATCATATCATTCATACATCATACCTAGTTCAGCCAGTTTCTCGTGCTTCTTTGGTCCTGGAGCTGGATTAATCATTAAGTAAAATAATCAGTGATTAGAGCATCAAGGAAAGAAATACCACGAGAAAGCTTCTTAGAGATCCAAGGAAAGAGGCACCATGAAACTTTATCATTGCTGATTTAACCATGGAATGTGTGCTGCAGCTAAAGCAAGAATGAGGTGAGGGGGGAGGGAATTGGTGTAAACAAATATAGGGACACCAATATCTTTTAAGGCCTCTAAAAGTCTTAATCTGGCCCTAGTTGGTCCATTGTTTGTGGGCTGCAGTGTAGTCCTCTTGTAAATCCCATTATCTGCATGAAAGGTGCATTCTGCTTGCCTTTTATTTCAATATGGAAATTATCTAATAAATAAAAATACACAAAATTAACAACCTTATCACATCATTAAATGCTTTAAATGATCTATTTTGTGTTATAAGGTATTTCTCCTGCCTTCTTGGCATGCCTTTGTGGTGTGGTGGTCTGCACGCTCAGCACATAATTGAGAGGTCCGTGGTTCGATTCCTGGTGAAGGCATTACATATTTTTCATCTTGTCTGCTTCCAAAAAATATCTAATGTCTCTACACTCTGATCAGAAATTTAGTTTTCCAAATTACTGTAATAAATTTTTGCATTCATAAACAACTTTGTTCCCCTCCACAGTTTCTGCCAGAGTATAATGTTGCTAGTTATAAGTAGTAGTTTAGAAAAATCAGATCAGGATTATGTTGTGTATTAATGTGTAATGAATACTATGACATTTTAGAATTTTGGCTTGAGAAGACAGAATTTAAAGATAAAAATCTTTCATTGGCAATCCAAAAATGTGAATAAAAGTTCATGTTTATTGTAATGGCAATGTGGCACAGGAACAACAGTGCACAAAACTGGTGCCAGTACCAGATTCTCAATGCCAGTTCAAGAAACATATTTCATCTCTTTGTTGTTGCTTATGTGCTGTTGTCAGTGATGATCCTAATCAGGTCTTAAAAATATGTCAAATTCATCAAATACTTTGTTTTTTGAGTATGTGTTGATCGCAGTATCATTCATATGCCTGTAATAACTATATGGAAGTAACAAATGTATGCTAATCCTCTTTCTCACTATTATGTCATTATCAAAAATATATTTCATAATGCCAGTTGTGTACCTACATCAGTCCTATGAAATGCCAGGTCTATGCAGTACTTATCCTATAAATATGTTCTTTTGGAACTGTTACTTAAAACCACCATTTCATTATGACTGGTGCAAAAAGGTCCCTAATTAATCAGAGTACGTTAAATCTGTTTCTGTTATAATGACCACTCGTTATAATATCTGATTTTGGTAGGTAGTGTACAGAAAAACACGATTCGATATCATCGAAGTATCATCTCTAATTAATCAATTTTGTCAGAATCATTTCTGCAAAGTATTTTGATATGTTGGTTTGACATTTCTATTAAGTTTGCTAATAATTAATATATACCTAAATGTTGGTAGTTCAACCGGATTCAGATTGTGGCAAACAGCCTGGCAGCATGGTCATTTTCATGATTTTCCCCTAATATGAACTTTCCTTAGAAAATTCTGTGGAATGTGGAGACGCACATACGCAGATACGTACGCCTACACGTACGCAAATAGCACATGCCAAAACTTGGAAGTGCTGTTAAATAAAACAACCTTGGTAGTTCTTTCACAGTGAGTGCATCATTATTATTTTAAATGGAATGGGTGAAGTGAAAAAATTAAAATTTTTGCCAACAAATATATTTGGATTTGGGAACAAAGTTAAAAGATATGCTTTTATATTTTAAAATTTCAAAAATTAAATATTTCTTTGAAAAGAAATTTGTATTTAAAACTGCACAAACTTCTGAGTATTTATAAAAAAAAAATAGAGTTGGCCATTTAAAATGTGAAAGAAATGAAAGGCTGTGCTAGAGAATAGGTTATAAAATTGAAAGAAGTGAGTGTTATAGTATCTCTCTTTTTTTTTTTTTTTTTTTTCTCTATGCATGCGTTCTCAACCAGCGCTTCGTCTTCCGGCGGGGGACGAAGACGTTCTTGGATCTGAGCCAAAATGGTAGAGGAAGTGGTGTAAGTGGTGCGCGTCCATCCAAGCTAAGAAAAATTTATATTAATCGAACCTTTTAAAAAGATGAATTTCCGTGGACGGCATTTGCGTAATTTTGTTTATTTACTCTTTTTTTTTTTTTTTTTTTTTTTCAGTCTCATCTTCTTTTCCTTTTTTTTTACATTAACTTCTGGCCATCGGCGGGTCGCCGCGTATTAAATTGCTTGTGGAAATTGTTACGGCGTTGGTTTGCTATATTTTCATTATACGATGTAAATGCATTTTGTCGCTTGCGAGTCTAAATTATTTGTTATTATCGACTCCTAAAATTGAAACTTGCAGACTTTGAATTGATGCACTGTGGATGGTTTCTGTCATTAGTTCTGTACATAATTCTGTTCAGTGGTTCGCACATTTTGGATTTTTATTATAGTGAATCCATTTGTAAAATAGGTTGAAACATGTAGCGAAGTTCACCCCCCTCTTCCGTTATTATACGTGATTTTGATATAAATGTGGGACCAGAATATCCTCTTATGTTGCATTCATAAAACGATTTCTTCTTTCTCACACGAACAACAAAAAAATAGCATTCTGAACCTTTATATTTCCTAATTCAGTATACAGAAAAACACGATTCGATATGGAAATCAGCTGAATTACGTAAAAGAACACCATTTTTGTCATATGCGAATTATTGATCAACACGATTGTGCCTTATCTATTAGATTCTGGAAGATAATAGATTCAATTAATCTTATAATATATTCAATTCAATTAATCTTCTAATAGATTCAATCAAATTAATCTTCTAATAGTATTTTATAGTATTCTTCTAATAGTTCTAATCTTCTAATCAATCTATTAGATTCTGGAAGAGAAAGTTTTCTGAAACCTGAATGGGCAGAAGGATTGCGAAACTTCCGGAGTTTTTACGATGCAGAAACCGTCATCAATCGCGTCCAGACGGCTCGAAAGCCCACCTTTCCACGTTAGGGGCGACGCTGACCTTGCATTTCCAGTACGCGACCTACTCTGCAGATCCAAGATCCAAATAAGGGTTGTCTCTGCCCACGGTGCGTGATCAAAAGCCATAGGGGAAAAAAGGAAAGGATGAAATAAGACTAGGGCCGTCGAACTGGGCGGAAAATGTCAAAAAGCAGCGTGGGTTTTGGCGAAAATAAAAAAAAAGTATTAAAAATAAAAACACTCGTAAACAGCGTAGGCGAAGACACATGGTACACCAAATCCGAGCGAATGCAAATTCCGCTGCAAATATTTTACCTGCCCAGGTATAAACGTTATAAGTCTTTCCCAAAACCACTTTATCGGTAAAAAAATAATTTTTTGTGACGTGAAAGAAATTTAACATGAATTTCTGCCCGTTATTATAAGTTTACTAGGGAAATGTTTTAACAATAAAACTTTTAGTCTTAAAAACAATTCTTAATTTGTTGTATATTAATTCTTGTTTTATACTTCTGTTACTTACACCAAATTAGAACTTAACACTGTTGTTTTAAAGAAAAGCAAATCTTTTTCTAGGAAGTCAATGTATAAAAATAATCTGTTGCTTTAGATTATGAGAAAGTTTTGAAAAGACGACAGTTATTAGAAAGAAGCTTAGAGCATTTTTAAACGAGCTTTTATTCATTTAAATTATGATCACAACTTCATTAATATTAAACATGGACTTTGTCTTTTAGCATATGGCGTTTTCGAAACATTATGTGTGAAGAAATATTTTATTTCTTAAAGTATCTAAAGTAATTTGGCAATCATATTGACAAAGTAGGATAATATGCTAAAAAGAATATTTAAGTGTTATCGCTCGACAATATGATTCTTGTGAGAAGCATACATAGAGCCCCACGAGTTAATCGGGCGGCATATTAAATATTTGAACTGATATTTAAAAGGTTTCGTTTGATATTTGATGTACATACGCAGGCTGCTTAGCGAGATTTAGCGACTGTTGAAATTAAAAGCATTTCTAATTATTCACTAATGTATAATTTAGCACATTACGATGGAAACACAATATTAGTATTCTGACTGAGCTGTCACTGTGAAACAAGATATTGATCAGTGATATTACAATTTATATAGAGTTTTACCAGTGAATACTTAAATCTGTAACAGTAGATTACATAAACAGATTACACTACTGTTTAATTATTTAAATTTAGTGGGGCCCAATTTATGTACCCGCGGGGGAGAGATAACTGTGTTGGCGTTGTAGATCGCATAATGTATTTTGTTTTAACTCATATTTATGAGTAGTTGTAGGATAGTGCAACTCCTGGTTAGTTCAAGGCAGTACTCATACGGTAGTGGGTTGTCAGAAATTTGGCGAAAATTCAAATAGTAACAGGATATAAAAGTGTGGTTTACACAAATAATGAAACCGAGAGAGCCCCCTTTCCCTGTGGATTGGAAATTTGTACCGATCGAGCTCGTTGTATTACACTGACGGTGGCGATCGTAATTAGAATGGCAGTAAAAAACTAAATTTAATGGGGGAATATCTGAAGAATTCCCTTTGTGACATATAATGGGTCTCTTGCATAAAATAAATCGCCCTATTCCAATTGTGGTCATTATTATCTGTATGATACAGCGTTCTCTATCACTGAAGATTTGAATTGGCAAAATAAATCCCCGACCTTGCGAAACATTTTCATGCGAGCTGCTGTGCATAATGTTCACAATTTAAGAGGTTTCTAAATTTTAGGAATCTTAAAGAAATTTTGGACTATTCTTTATTCATTTAAAATTATTTTTATAAATAGTTTCGCAACTAGAACAATACTTAGACCAAATGCGGAATTACATACGCGAGATTTCAAAATTTAATTTCATTTTAACATTAAATTAATAATTTAATTTTTAGCGAAATGTTTTGCCGTTAATTTCTTTAATGTTTTGCCATAATTATTACTAAGATAGAATTCTGCTGTCACGTGTCATTTAATTGATTTGTTAGCAAAGCTTATAGCAGTTTGTATTCTCTTCGTTTGGTTATATGTATTGGTATGATATATTAATGGCAAAACACACTAGAGCTATTTGGATGACGGCGGGATGCCTTCGTGGAGGACTTTCTAAGGAAAATGGCTCTATACACGTTCACATGGCATGAGAACTTCGAAAACGCCCGTGCAACCAGCTCGTTCGCCTGGAATCAAACCCAGGTCGTAACTAGTGTTTTATATGAAGAATGCGAAAGAAAAATCAAATGCCAGTTTTACAAAGCTTTTTTTCACTGAAGGATTGAATTTGATTATTCTTTTAAAAAATTTACTATTTTTACAATTTTTGTTGCACACATTTGGTGTATGTGCGCATACATTTGGAACAGCATTTTATTTAGTTTTAATTTTAATTCAAGCCCTATATTTTTCATATATCCCTGGAGAATTTTTTTTTCGTCTTTTTGTTATTGTTGCCGATTAACATCGTACATTTTTCTCAGAATTTTACTTTTATTTACCTCTTTTAAATTTTTTTTGTTCTGTAAGATAATTTAATTCGTATAAATTAGGTAAAGTAAGTTAGTATCGCTGTAAGTTTTTACGGCGGCAGACTTTAAAGCGTTTAAGAAGGTTATTAATTATTTATTTTTGTGCTCTCTCTGTATAAATTAGTTGAATACCTGAAGTAAATATTCAGCAACGCATTTTATGAATGTAGCTCGTTTTGGAGTGTATGTTCTTATCAGGAGTAGATAGTATAAAATAAATTATTAGCTCCTAAATTAAGCATTTATATTTATAAGACATTTTCCTTCTTTTTTCCTCATGCCTTTGTGGTAAAATTGAAAGCATACTCGACGCGTCAGACCCTTAGGTTTTTTACTTCGCGCCCCCATACTGTTTTTCAAGAATGGAAACATTTCATTCTAAAATTTCTTAACATCAATTTGGCCTTCTCTGGCTGCTGCCCCTCTGGACAGATGTCCCCCCTTGTTACCTTGTAATATTCGACTTATGACGCGTATTCGAGGCCCGACTAGGGCATTTCACTTCTGCTTCAAAAAAACCTAATGAATGACTCTACAAATTCCCAAAACACGCATTGAAAACATAGTTGTTTTAAAATTGTTGTAACAAAACTTAAATATATACTGAAACAGATGAAAGAATATGTGACATGTATGTTTATCTCTTTTATTAATTCCGTTTCTCAATCCACAGGCACTCTGATTCTGAGATATGTGCAGGTTTCATGATCAGGGGCCACAATGCTTAAAAACCTGTGGACCTCTGTCTTGGCTGCGGAACAGAATAGCTGCGTCAATATTTTTGTATATTTTTATTTGTAACGTAATCGAAAACCATTTTTTAAGTAAAAATCCAATACAAAAGCGTCCGCTTTGGGCAGAGAAATCGGCGACTGCTTTGCTAAGTGAACTCTTTGAGTCTTGTTCTTTCATGCTTACAAGAGCATAATTTCGTGTGTTTTTCTTTTGTAATGTAAATGAATCTTTGCTAATCATTTTATATGTGAAGAGAAAGAGAGAGAGAGAGAGAGAGAGAGAAATGAGCAAGGGATAATTCGTCCAGAAAAATCGCCAAGCCATATCCGGCTGGACTATTTTTCAGACCACAAAACAGATTACGCCTATAAAATTGATCGTTCATTCCTCAGTTTCTTGCATTTACGCTAACATAGCACATTAATCAGTTTATCGCCCAGGCGCCGCAGTCTATTTTTAAATCGTTTCTAACTTAGTTAAAAAAGAAAATAAGCATGGAAAGTGCCATGGAAAATGGTCCTTGACAAATGAGACCATGTCTAGAACCGTCGAATGTCGACGCATTGAGAGACAAATTGGAGTTCTAATGAGCGTTGGTCTCTTTGAAAATCTGAAATCTTAACCTATTCCTTTCTAATTGGAAAATTTGAGGTGTTGAAAAATTCGAAAATTTCAAGATTACAGTATCTAAAGTGTAAGGTATATTTAAACTGAAAGAGGCTTCCCATTATTTTTCCGAAATCAAAGTTGAGGATTTATGTATAATTTTCGAAGTCTTATTATTAACTCACAGTCTTTCAAGAGGTAATAAATGAAGGAAACATAAAGGACAAATGGAGGAATAAACAGTTTAATTTGTGTAAAGTGCAGAGTATTTCACAGAATCAATGAAGAAATATTTATGGAATTTCAGGAATTACACCTAGTTTCATATCTGCAATGTAGCATGTACGAAACAGCCAGTACTTTTCAACTTAACTGCCGATGATTTGTATGAAATATATTGTATTTTTTTAGCATTGAAGAATATTTTATATTATCAATTATAATAAACCAATATTTGCAGAAAAGGGGGGAATAGATTTGAATAGTTGTTAAGTATTACTTAAAAAAGATTTTCTAAACTTTTATGAAAATTCTGCTGGCCAATTTTTTCTCTGACCTTATGTGTTAGGCAACACGAACTAATTTATTTTAATATAAAGTTTCGTAATCATTTCCAATCATCGATGCATCATAGTTGCGCAAGTAGCACTGGCTTTAAAAACTTCCGAGAAAATTTGCGATAAATCATCGTCATGGAAATATTTACGCCGCTTTTTTATCTGTAATATGCCATAGTTTTTATTAATTTTTTCCGCTTATATAAGATATCATCGGCCTCAATGATGTACTATATGTAAATAAAGATTTGAATAATCTGGTGTTTTCGTTCAGTCCTGTCGCGCATTCAGGCGATCACAAGCATTTTTTTTTTTTTTTAAATCTTCTATTTATTTTTGTCACATTTCCGTTGGGAGAGTTCTAAAAGATGGGCTCACGTGTTATTTTATCGAAATAATAAAGCTTGATTCTGTGCATGACCAGACTATAAACTGAAATATACTTTTCGTATGACTATTTATTTATTAAACCTGTTGCTTTGTTAATTTAGGATGCAGTCCGGCCCGCCTGACGAGCGAAATTCGTCCTATAACTCAAAAGGGCTGCTCCCGCTACTTATTAAACCTGAATACATATGCGCACTATTTATATGCAGTCTCTTTGAATGATCTCCAGTAGTGGCCGAATGGTTAAGACTACTGAAATACTGATAACGGTTGGTTTTCATGGTTTTTCCCATGTGCGACGTGAATACGAGCTACTTTCCTTGAAATCATTCCACAAGGGCATCTCTCTGCTTAGATATATAGCCTTCGTGTGCTTTTTCCCATATTCAAATAACGTAACCTTTAGAATAAACTAACAGCCTCTCAAATGGATTCTGTTTTTTTCTTTTTCTTTTTCTTTTTTTTTTTTTTCGATAATCGTACGCTCGTTATTATTCGTCCTTTGCAAGTTATTCGAATAGTGATTCACACGGGTAAATTATGAGTTGCAAATTTGTCTTTTGATGTGCCCTTCGAATTAGACCTCCGGTACTTTTCAACTTTTGAATTAATTCCAGCTGAGCCTAAATAAAATGAGCTTCGGTACTTGTTGCAAAGTTAATCATAAGATTCGCAGAAAATCGGCATTCTCGCAACAGATGATCTAGCGGACCATATCTATAACAATAGGTGACCTATTCTGTATTTGTCTTTGGTTAGGAATATGAATCACGTGCTACTCACGTGTCACCTTCTCCCGGTAAATCATCAGACGAATTTTGTTAATCCTGCTATGGTTCCAACACCAATATGATAGAATGTCTATGAGGTCATCTTAATTAATTGTGCGAAATAATGAAAACATTACGTTGCTGAATTGTAATAGCGATCTGTCATCAGTAGGGCGAATATCTGGGTACTTTCAGAGACATCAAGGTAGTGTTTGTGTGAATGAAAAATGGTAGTGACTGTCAGTATTATTATAGATCTGATTACAGTAGGAAAATGACGACTATTGACAAATGTGAAACAGGATCGCTTCAATTGACAGATGCCGAAATAGGATCGTCCGAACTGCGTTTTTTAAAGCGTTTAAAGTACGTTGACGGATATGATTGGTCCACTTCAGGACCACGTCCGGTGCATTCTTCTGGTAATGTATGATTTGATATAAAAATCTGGTAATAAAGCAAATCCATGTAATTTCTTTGTATTTATTTATGTACTGCTGTTTTTCGTGCGGTTCAGTACGGTAATGTTGTCAGTTTCTTTGGTTTTGATTCATGGCTCACTTGCGATGGGTCACCTGCTGCCGGAATACCGAAAAATGCGTTATTAATGCAACTTTGTTAAACAATTAGTAAAACTGACGTTGTTACAAACTATTGAATATATTCCTCGCATTCTGTGTATAGAATAAAATATACGATGAAGTGCGCCAGAAAAAATATTTGAATATATAGGTTAGATTCAGCCACCTTCTTATGTGCCAGATCGCTGAATTCCTTAACTATAGTTACAAAATATGATGCTTTAGACACGTGATGGGACGAATCAGACTATAGTATACACTTATTTTATAATGAGAGTTTTTATAATTGGTCTAGTAAATAAATTATCTGTTGTCAAGTGCAAACAATTTGAAAAGTTATTCAGACTTTTAAAGTTTTCCATGCAAATGGGCGAAACGAAATTAATAGCCCTTCTGAACTAAAAAATGTCTTATAGTACTAAAAATTCTGAAATTCTTCCTTTTTCATATAGATGTTATAAAGTCATAATACGCTGATAATTAACTCGTTTAGTATGTAACTGCCGACTGAAAAATTAGCGAATGAAATGCTTAACAAAATATTTATCATACGTTTTACTATGCTTAAGTAATCATAAGCATAACAGGCTGTTTCTTTCATTACCAGTTTTCTAATGAAAACCTTGGTTCATAAACAGCTTATTACAAACATATTCTGTGGGAGGAAGCGCAAAATCGTAGTCTGTGATAAAAACTTTAAATTCTAAATACAATACTTTTTTGTAATAAAATGTTTGCTATGATTTGAATTCAATTTGAAACGTTATATATCTGAAATTGATTTGAATTGTGTCCTTTTTCTGCGTAAAAGTGAAAATATCCATTTCCGAAAAGATGATGCGCATCGGATTAAAATTAAATGTCACTTGTAGAATCTTTTAGTGTAAGTGAGAATTCTCCCTCAACGTTCAAACCCGGATGTCCACGAATGGGCAAGTGAAGGGAATCTCCATTACTCTTCATGTCCTATTAAATATTTTTGCTGTGCTGACGTAACAAATCGTAAGAGTGAGAATTGCAAGAATCTGTATTTGGCGAATAGTGGATGACATCACAAGGAAAAATGATACATCCGCTGTGAAGTGCGGAAAGGACAACGTATTTAAAAGTAACAAGAAAAACAGGTGGCTCATTTGTGACGTGTTCTTATTAAGCAACCTGCTAGCGCAGAGAGAGCGCTATTATGGCATTTTCTTGTTAAATTGTTCGAAGTATGTGTTTTTCTTTGTTGTTCTTTTCTAATTTTGCGAAACTCGAAATATGTAAATTGTAACGGTGGATGAATGGAAGTACAATAGAATGCCGTTTGTCCGGACCCATTAGAGTAGAAAACTATAGTACACCGTCAGTATCGTTTTTGTAAGAAGTGCAAATAACTTAATTTTTTAATCTCATTTTAAATACATTTTTCGTAATGTAAGCTTCAAAATTTCCTTTTCAAACGTAATTTACATTTAAATCATGTAGCAGAAATGACTTTGATCTGTAATTATTATTTTAAAAATATTACGCCTGTGTCTCGAGTGAAGTTAGAAAAATGCATATTTAACTGCTAGACTAGCGATTCTCGAACTTTTTCTTTGAATCGACCAATTTAATACTTTTCCTTGCCGACTCGTGTAAGATTTTTATGATATGATGTAATTGTGAGAAGAGTAATGATGTAATAGTATGATGAATAGTAGAGTAATGATGTAATTGTGAGCGGTCAGATTTAAGATAAAATTGAAATCCTCAGATGGTAATGTCGAAGATGAATGTTTAAAGTCTGTGACATCTATTTCCTACGAACCTTAAAAAAAATTTCAGGTCTTCACATTTTAAAAGTTTAGAAATCTTTGGCCTCTCATCGAGAAGGCAGTGTCAGTTAGGGGGAGGAGTGGATATCCGTGGTTCGTATTCTGATTCGAAAGTTTTAGGGTGATATCGTTAGTCTCTTGGCGCCTAGGTGCTGTCATACCCAGCTACGATACTAAATGTAGGTAAATTAGATTTTGAATGCTTTTCAGATATTTACTTATTATTATAATTAAATACTATTTGCTCGTACAAAAATGCATTAAATTGCGTATTAAAAATATGAGTGTTTTCTTTCTTGTTAAAACTTCAGTTAGAAGAAAAAGATTAGATCCGGTTTGACTTCCAGTTGTTTTCTATATTTATATTTAGAGAGGGGGGGGGGCCAATTTTGGAAAGCTTCGAGGCGATTTCGTTAACCGCAAGAAAGACATGTTTTCCTTAATGCCTGAGACTGAAGTGTGCTTTCGTGTCCGCTTTTGAGTTGTCATGACAGCCAAAAATCCATCTGTGGTAATTTGTTGAGCATGTTTTTGAGTGTAGTATCACACGACATTTTAATTATAAATTTAGTATTTGAATCTGGAGACTCTCTGTCTAATTATGCTTTTACTATAAAAATAATGCAATACTGGAATTTGGATCTTATTTGAAAAACGTTTCTGTTGGCAATAATCAAAAGTAGTAATAATTCCAATTTTTTGATCTTGCGATATTATATTCTTTTAATTTTGTAAGTTGATTATTTATTTTATGCTAATGTGATGATAGTTTTAATGTTGAAGAATAAAATATTAAAAACTACAATATGCGTATTTCCTAAATTTTACGAATTATCAGTTACTGTCGTAATAAGCACGGCAGTTCGTTATCCACCACGTTGTTACTGTTGACTAGGAGAAGGAAGAGAAAGGAGGTACTCTATAAATTTGTCTTCTTTGTAAAAATTTTGTAATTCCTTACTTCCACGTGAGTTGACCAGGAATTGAATTTCTTTATTGTAGCTTCCACATTTTGTACTTCAAATGCTGTTAATGTCAAATTTAAAGTATTCAAAACTCAAATTATATTTTTAACTTTTGGAAAATGTTTGTCTAAAGGACGTTAAAACACTATTTCAGACATTCTAAAAATATTCCCACGTGGTAAAAATCGCACTTTACAGCGTAAAAGAATATATTCGTGTTCACTTCCCATCTCTTTGTACAACGCAATGAATATACTTGAATTTAGGGAGCAAGATTTTTAAATATTTTACTCACTGTTACAAAGTTTGATTTAAAAACAAAGGCATTTTCTAGGTGGTCAATGCAACCGTACGCGCTCTAGTGTTATGGCCTGTTTTCGGAAAAACGCCATTACGTGCGCCCGTTAATGCTCTGGCTAAATCGTAACTCAGGCCCATGCATTTCCTCCATTCAAAGCATTCTGTATAGTGTAATAATCAATCAAGCTAAAAATTATCTGAGAGTGTCAGCATGTTTCTCCTGCCCCCCCCCCTTTTTTTTTAAATCACATATTTGAAATGTTAATAGTTTCATTGCTGAAACTATTTATTTCTTTGTAATTGTGTGAGGATAACCAATTTCAGCAGTCAGTTTTGACAGTTCGTAAGAAGCCATGAAAAGATTTTTAGGCTGGGCATCCTGAGAAAAATGGACACGATGAAGTAAATTTTTCGTTCCTATTAATTAAATTAAGTATTCAGTAGGTCCGACTCAATATTATTTAATAATGTTCTGTAGTGTTTTTTGGGAGAGGTGACAAAAAAGCAAGACACCTTGATTTTCGAGATATCCGACATTAGTTTCTGGAGAGGGAGCGCCGAGTCACGACCCATCATTTAGGAAATGCGAGTTTCAAAAAAAGAGCCTGTTAATAAAAAGGGAAAAAAGTAATTAAATTGCACACTCATAGTACTCCATATATATCTTATGCTTTCAGTTAAAAAAAAATCAACTTTTCAAAATCTGCAATCTGGAATATTGTCAATATTAACTTTTAAGAGGAGTGTCCTTTGGCACAATTTTTGCTTGGTTAAGATGTCAAGTTTATCCTAAGTTTTTTAACAGTTTACAATTTCGTATCAGAATGTGTTTTTAGAAACTCATTTAATGCAAATGAGTAGGAATAGTATTTAAGTAGAAGTTCCTATTGACTTAGAGAAAGCATCAGAGTTTCTGATCAGCGCGCGTTTCCCTGTTGGCCACGTCTCTGTAAGCTGTTACTACGCTCGGCCGTATAAACGGCCCCTTCATAGCTTCGCTAGCTAATTCGATATTTAGGGGCCATTAGTTAAATTTATACTAGGTTCGACTACATCTCTTTAGTTAAGCATTAGTTCTTATTTTTACACTTTTGAGTTTAAGCCCAAGTGGAGGCTTTGCTGTACGCCTTAAGAAAGGGGCCGAATGTTATTCTTTATTTTGAGCAATAAAGGGTAATTAACCCTTCTTAAGTTTCACGTTTTTGTTACTGAACTTAAGCGATTATTCGCTTAACGGTTGAGTAGGTTCCTCCGCACTTAAGCTGTTAGATAAAAGGGTGAAACCCCACAAATAAATTAAGGTGAAGATAATTGTGAAAGCTGTTTGTCTCAGGGAAGAGATGCATTCGTGTAAAATTTTCGTGGAAATTGGTTCGTATTTACGTTATACAATAGGAAAACGTCGAAAATGGCATAAAACCATCTCATTAGTATTGGCATTTGGATAGAACTGCCAGTTTTGAGCGTTGATAAACTAGTGGGCCATTTGACCACTGGGACAGAATGACCATTTGCAAGAATACTCTTGAGATGAATTAATTAAAATTTTTATGATTCATTGAATTGTTTGATGTTTTCGTTTACAATAGTTTATTCATTTTAGGGAATTAGTTTATTCATTTTAGATACAAACCATATTTAAATTGATACAGTTAATACATCAGTAAATATTAGGTATTTAAAAGTCGTGATCGTGGCCAAAATTTCGTGTATATTATGAAATTTGCGCATGAAAATTAAAAAAGGGGAGCGCGGAGGATGCTGACTAAAAGGGAATTAGAAATGTCTGGCTTTTCGGCTAATTATTTAATTTTCACCATCATTTTGGTTAAGTGGGAATTTATTGTATTCGACAATGTCCATTTTCTTAACGTTTGTATATGTTTCGTTCGAGAAACGTGGCCTCTGTCACCTGTTCGAATGAAGATCCATTATTCAAGTTTTGTGATGAGCATAATTAGAATTTTAATCGTGTTGAATATTTTTCTTAATTTACTTTTTTTAATGTGAATTTTATTGTACTTTAACTTCGTTTCAGATTTCATAGCCTTGAGTTTCTCTGTGATTTTTTTTTCTTTCTTTATTTTGTTAAAGCGAAATCATTGAAATAATTTAGCTTTCTAGCTGCAGTCATGCTGTGCTTTCCATGTGCCGAATAGCAGAATTCATTCAGTTTTAATATAAATTATATTTAATATACTAACACTGTAAGGATTATGTTAATTTCTATAACAGTTAAATTTTGAGTTAAAGTTCTTTTTCTGTCTTCCTGAATTTCAACTTACAACTTCCGGCCAGTACGTAGTTTTAGAAGCGCGTCTGAATTCAAATTGAGGAGAAGTATTTCACCGTGAAGTTCTACTGTTTAGTCAGAGAGAACCAGTGGCTAGCACGCGTCCGCTTTTTTTAGGCTATTCTCTCTTAATGGCCGTGCTTCAAACCCTTGATAGCTTCGCAGTTATTCAGCTTTAAGGGGCCTGTTGGGTTAGAATCTTGATAACTTCGGCTATATTTTTTTTAGTTAAGATTAGTTAAGTTGATTTCTTAGTTTTTGAGTTCAAGCCCGAGTGGCGGCTTTATTGTAAAACTCCAAGACGGAGTTCTGTTAAACTTTATTGGAATAATAAAGGGTAATTTCGCCCTTCTTATGTGCTGTCTCTAGATCACGAACTCAAGCGATTATTCGCCTACCTCTTAAGCTTCTTCTTATTCAACTGTAACTTAAAAATACACAGTACAGAATCGTACAATACAATTAACTAATTGAAGTTAAAAAGAGAATTTGTTGACCTCTTTCAGAACTGATGAGCTTTTTTTTTTTTTTTTTTTTTTTTTTTTTTTTGTTTGAATGCTTAAACTAATAAGGAAATGACACTAACAATGGATTAGAGATCTCTTACTTTCAAATGTGACAGAATTACGTAGTTAAGAGTTTTAGACAGATTTTTTACTTCATTGAAATTCATGTAAATTTGTGCATATAATTTTTTATTATGTTAAAATTGCATTTTTATGTACAATAAATTATAGACTCACAACTTTCAAAATGACCTGAAGTTTCAGAGAGAAAATTCTTTTAACACTTTTAAGGATGTCAAATCACTTCTATTTGCCTCCTATTTCTCGAAAATTTGGTTAAAACAGGTTACAAGCGGTAGCGGGTAAAACACTTTACAAAAATTTCAGTATACAATCAGAGAAGTCGCATTTACAAATGAGCAAGGGTAAAGCACTCTGAAGTAATTTAAGTGAATATATTTACCATTGATTTGTGTAATATGTACAGCTTTTACCTTTGTATTTTTCAGCACATGATTGTAATCGTTAATTACTGATCTTTCCCTTGCAGACCAATCGAGAACTTCCCTTCGGCTATATCTCTTTAGTTTAGATTAGTTTAGTATTATTCTTAGTCTCCTAAGTTCAAAGCCCGAGTGCCGGCTTTATTGTACACTCCAAGACAGAGTTTGTTAAACTTTAGTTGGAATAATAAAGGGTTATTTTACCCTTCTATCTTGTTGTTTCCTGTCACTCGAACTCAAGCGATTATTCGCTTATCAGTTCTTAAGATGCTTCACGTTCAACAGTAACTCAGAATTACACTGTGAGGAATCCTACAAGTCAAGATGATCAACTTATTGTTGGGAATATTAAAAATTCAGTTCATTATTGATCCGCCCGCAGATGTTGAAATCTATCACATTTTGCCGAAGGAAGTTATGCGAATTTTAAAAAAAAGAAGGTATCTGGACTGGAAAATATGTTCAGTAAAGCACTTCAGGTCCTTCCTAATAAAGTAATGCTTGTATGCATTTATTCGATTTGTCACCCTTCTTTCTGGAAATAGCATATGCAGATAAAAAAAAAGGTACTGGAAAAGATGTCCATCAATTTGTATACATCTCAGTTTGCTTATGTCTGTGGCAAAAATTCTTGAAAATTGTGGTTTTCAGAGAACTAAACAGTCATTTCTAAAAAAACACCTGAGTGAGTTTGAGGAATATACTCAAAAGTACACTAAATATTCTGGCTGACGATGTTAGTAGTTGAGTCAATTAATGAAAAAGAGACGTTGCTGTTCTCTTTCTGAATAAGAAAATGGCAGCGTGGTATACCACCCCTACAAGTTAATCGCTTGTGACTGTCCTTTTGATGTAGAAAGAAATATTACAGAGCTGTTTATAGGAAATTCATCATAAAAGCTTGAAATGAATTCGGTAAAATAAAAATAATACTCTGGAGTCCCCAAGGTTCTGCTCTGAGACCAATACTTTTCAGTTTTTCATTAACGGTTTACCAGGACTAAACTATTTCCGAAAATCCAGTCATTGAATGATCTGACGAAGCAATATCAATGCTGCTAAAAGGAACTTAGTAGTACTTCACCATTACAGGACAAGGTATTCGATAACAATATCTTTTCTGGTACCAGTATTTTCAGTTTTTAAAATTATAATTTCCGTCATCAATTAGATCAAACGGAGTCAGTCAGGCCAGACAAAGTGAGTAATTTGCATTCGGCAGAATGTTATTAAATTAATCATCGAATTGTTTGACTTACTGAAAAACAAGATTAATGCTTCTAATATACCTCCATCTTGTAAGACTATGTATCTGACAACGGTCATTCATTGAAAAGAAGCTACCTCGCTCCGCCCAGGTAAGATACATAAGGAGCTAATACTGGAAATAATAACTGACTTACGGGCATATTCTCACGTTAAAAAGATGAAGCTTCAATCTAGAAACCAAGAACTGTCGCATGTCATGCCTGTTTTCTTCTACATAGCTGTAGTTTGCGTAGCTTCGGTAAAAACACTTAAGAATCAGTTACTGGTCCCTTAAAATAAGAAACCAGGGAATCATAATCAATGGACCATGGTTCATCAATAACTCTAGTCTTCGTAAAGATCTAAATATTTCCTACATTACATAATGCTGTCAGTGGTTTACTTACAGTTTATAGTTAATTGCAATAGTCGCGTTTCCGAATTTATTAATCACATATTCTGGAGTTGTCTTGCGATCTTACAAACATATAAAGGAATAAAGAATATATTCCATATTACACACTGGTAGTTGCTTTTTAAATTACACACTGGTAGTTGCTTTACATTTGCTTTTTAAGAATTTATTATTATTGTTGTCGTAACACAAATATAGAATAAGTGACTGAAGAATATATTCCCTAGCATTTTATTGCAAACCAGTTCATTCTGAAGTTCTTTGAGAATGGCGTTATTTTCAAAGTAGCTGGATTATAAATATTTTGAAAATCGAGCAAAATTATTTCCTTATAGATAGGGCATTTACTGATGATGTTAGCGATATATTATACAGTGTCATAGTACTAGCAGTTAAGTTACCTTAAATTAATTTTCATCTCAAAAGATATGAATTATTCGTCTTTTCTATTGTTCAGCTTTGTGAAACAAAATATCACTGTCTGAAACTAGCGATAAAGTTTAGAAAAATGCGGATGTAAGTGAAAACAAAGTATCCATTTCTAGTTTAATTTCACTAAAACGTAAAAAAATACTTTGAGTTTGCAGTTCGTAGTAGTAGTTAATGTGTAGTCTGAAGGTCAGCAGTTGAGATGTGCAAATGATAAAGATGTCTCAGCACTACACTTCTAATTCTCAAGCGTATCTGACACAAGTCCGAAGACTTGACAATAGGTTGTTAAATTCTGTGTCATTATTCTGGATTGGGATGAAATAACTGAAGCTTTGATAATAACCTTCTCGCGCTTTCTGTTCTGTTTTTAAGGCTGTGACAGCGTGTGAATAAGTCTGGTTTTTTTTTTTTTTTTTTCATTTCTTCTGAAGTTCACCGGAAGGAGATGCGTCATACTAAGTTAGTAGTGTTGACGGCTTTCCTTTCTTTCAGGTGTAGGGGTAAGCTGTAACCCATTTCCGTGGAAGACGCCTTCGTTATTTCTGTGTTTTTTTTTTTTTTTTTTTTTTTTTTTTTTTTTTTTTTGTGTGTGTGTGTGTGTGTGTGTGTGTGTGCGTTTATTGATGGTATGTCTTAATGCCTTTTTTTAAAATTAAGATATAAATTATATAATTTCGTAATTTGGCCGTTAAATATGCTGTTTAACTTAAGTATTGATTGTGTGAACAACTTATCTTAAATTTAAAGAGACAGTCTGTTATTTAGTATATCATATGTTTGATTTATCCTTGATTTTTAAATTATGAATTATAATTATCGTCCTTAAGTCCTTGATAACTAACCCCAGAATTTTTTTCTGTGTGCTGTATAGAATAAAAATCTTTGATATGAATACCGAAGATAAATATGTTCATATTTATAACCTGTATCTGATAAAATGAATAAATTCATGAGCGATATGTGAAAACATGATTTTAGCAAATTAACTCATGAGTGTATTCAAGCCTATTTGTAGAAAATTTCCATTCAATTTTAGCTTAAAATTATGTATTAAGCAGGCGAGCAATTTTTTAACCAAAATCGGGGAGGGGAGGAATTGGAAGCTATAAATATTTTAAATGATGTGGATTACGTTTATTTTTAATGATGTGGATTATGTGACTATGTGGCTTTGGTGCTTTGGAACAAAAATGTACTTTATTTGTTTTTATTGAACTTTTTCGATATAATTTTGCATCATACGTTAATTCAGAGCAGAAACATGTAATAATAAAATATATAGAGAAATTTTTGTGAGGAAGGTTATAAGGTATTTTCTCTCTCCTTTCCGCATGCCTTCGTGTTGTAATTGAAAGCATACTTGACGCATATTCAAGAGATCCAGAGTTCGACTCCGGGCGAGGGCATTGCACATTTTTACATCTCCTGCTTCAAAAAAACCTAATGCCTTTACAAGGTAACAAGTGTATCCCTTCTCAATAAAATTTGCGCGAATGTCATGATATTCTCAATTTTATTGGCAAATGCTATTATCATACAATGTGTTTTACGAAAAAGTCTATATATGCATGATCTCCCCGTATTATATTAATTACGAGGTTTTCTTTAAAAAAAAAAAAAAAAAAAAAAAAACTTTAGTAGCCGAACATTTGCTTTTTAAGCATTTATCAAGGTACCTAAATGGGCGAATATATTTATGTCGGCAAACTTACTCAGCCGTCTGATATCCTTGGGTTTGGTTATTTGAATATAGCAAAGTACACGAGTGCTATCTGCCTATGTGTAGGGAACTTTTGTGGAGGACTTTCTGTGGGAAACTGGTTCATATTCGCGTTAGACACGAGGAAAACCAGCTGTGCAGCTAGCCCGTTTGCCTGCATCGAATCTGGCTGAAAATCCTAGTATTCAGTGGGAGCTACTTATAAGGCACCGTGGGTTCGTTCTAGCTGCAATTCATTATACATTCTAGGGCGATATATTTATATCAGAAATTCTTTGAATAAATCGTGCAGTCTGTTTTCGTTTAGAGGAAGGGAGCTCATAATTTTCTTGATGCCTTTCGTTCCGACTTAATGAACTTATATATGAAAGTGATATCATTTAGCTTTACAATCATCTTCGACAAATATTTGTTTTAAGTCTCCGAAAATTTAAAGTATCTTTAATTTTAAATATGAAATACAAAATAAAAAATGGAAAATTTTAAAATCTCTTTGTCTCAGTTTATTTTTCGATGTCCCTTCACAAAAAAAAAAAAAAAAAAAAAAAGGTCCAATAGTTCTTTACAACGGAGATTTGGAAGAAATGGTAGCTGAAAAATATATTTTACAATCACAGTATTCTGGGTATTATGATTGTATTAAAATGAAAATTGCATGGAATATTCAGAGTTAATGTAAGGTCATACAAGTTTAATGTAAAATTTCTGATAACTGTCATGTTTAATAATTTGGGCGATTTTCCAAATTCCCAAAGATTAATTTAGATTTTAAAGAAATTATAATAATTTTGTTTTGAATAAAATGGAAACGCATCATTTTGATTTTTGTATGAGGAATGAAATTTTATGGATGTATTTTTGCTATCGGTTTATTGTTCCAGTTCTTGACATAAAAATCTGCTATTCTGTTGCCAAATATATGAAGTGTAATCTGCGAAATTATCGGCGCCATCTTTCTCGCTGCCCGTTCTGAATTGGAAGCGCGGGATTCGTAAGTTCACTATCACCCAGATCATGATTCCGAATCTGGCAAGCTTTCAGGACAGTTGAGATGCTTATCGCCTGCTTTCGAATGAATACTAAATGCTCGAGCGTGAGATTAAGAGAAGAGGGGAGTAGTAGACGCTGTTGGGTATGAATCAGACGAACGGAAAGTTTTTTAATCCTTCAAACGAAGAGCAGGAGTATTTTTTCAGTTCATGAAGAGATAAAAGTAGGAATTATTTGTATTGAACGCTGGAAAAAAAAAAGTAGCAGCTTTAGATTTTTATGTCTAGCTTTTTTTAATCTTCTTTTTTTTTTTTTTTTTTTTAAATCGTTTTTCTCCCACTTTGGTTTTATATAAAATAAAATCGAAGAAATTTTTGTGTGATTGAGAGATATTATGGAGACCGTACATGTCAACCAGAACTAAACTAAATAAAGGATATTAATTATTACGAAACTGGGAATAATGTTTATTGGACTAAAATACAATCGCGCAGTGTGTAATCTTATTACTTCATATAATTTTATATCTAACTAAAAAATCTTAAACATTTTAAATCTGCAATTCACATTTTCTATATGCAATAAGTCTTTAAAAACATTGAATGTGTTCTCTTTCCTCTCTACAGGGCAGAAATTCGCAAACTTTTCTATTCGTCTAACCCTTCAAAAAATCCTTTTGCCATTCCCCCAGTCTAGATGCATATATTTTGACTTTCTACAAACTATTATATAAAAGTATGTTTACCTCACTAAATATTAAAATTATATATTATGCTTTTATAAAAATTATTATCCTTTTTTGGAACAGTTTTATTAGTTAAGTAAATTGCTTTAGTTAAGCAACGTGAGATTTTCAGGTTTACAGAAAAGCTTAAACTAGCTTAATTCAGTATGTTTCTGAAGATATATTTAACAACGATATTATCTTTGTTACTTGTGGGTTAATTTTCAGCTGTTGTTTAGAAAGGTCGACAAATTATAGGATTTTTTTTTTTTTTTTTTTTTTTGCATGCTGTAATAGTTAAAGGGAAAGAAATTGTTATCAGCTAGATTTATTTTGTGAAGAAACATAAAATAAGTGTAAAAGACAATTATATAGTACTTTCGACCTGCAGGTTGACGAAATTTCTTTTTTAGACTTAATTTTTATTCCTTGAATTTTTTCTTTCCGGAAATTTAGTCGCTGCTTGGTGTATATTTTGCTCAGATCTTATATAGAAGGTTTGCCATATCTTTTCTTAACTGTTTTGCTGTACGTATCCAGGTAGAACTATTTTAAACCATAATCATTGTGCATACATTATTTTATTTAAAAAAGTCATTTGTTTAAAAAATGCCATTTCTTAATCAATCATAAAAGTAAGTTCAAACGAAATAAACCACAGGTTAAACTGCTGAAAACGAGACTTCCGCATCTGTTGGATTTATATCCTCCTTTTTTGCGTGTGTCAGAATTCTCTGTTTATATGACCTTACAGTGTGTGTTAGGAAGCTATTTTTGGTACGGATTCACTCGCATCCTATTCAAGAACTTAGTAACTGGCTTTGACTCCTCATTGCCTCTTCATGTTTTTAGGCCGTATTTTGTTTTCCCTGTATTTTAGAAATAATAAACTATGAGACGTCATTTCAGGTTTTTATGTTTGTTTACTCTCTTATTACCTCACCGTTTTAATACTGGCGCGTCTTAACTACTTCACAACATAATTCTTTATTTTTTAAAAAACACACACAAAAAAAAAGCTTTGTTTTTTTTTTTTCCTCTTTATACGTTTTCTGATTCAATAAGCGGAATAAAATAAATTGCTTTAAACTAAATCTGAATTTTTTCGTTGTTTTAAATCCAGATTAAAGGCAAAACACAATAATCTTTTATTTAATGAATTTTCAAGATAGCATAATTATTATTTTGTAATCTGTTATTACTAGATTAATATTTTATGTTTTTTCGATCGCTTTCATATATTTCCTATCTGATGAAATTTTAAGTAAATCGGATGTTTATAATGCTGAAGTAAAATTAAACTTCTTTTCCAGTGACTTTTCAAGATAGTTTTAAAACGCGATACTAAAATTCAGTAATAAAATCAATAATAAAATTCATTGGATTCACTTGTAATTTAAGGATCCAAACCGGAAATGCTGGTAATTTACCCAGTGTTTCTTTTCTAATACCTCAATATGTTGCCGTTTTTTTCTTACGCGCAATGTAAATGCGAGTCTTTTTTTTTTTTTTTAATTATTATATAAAGACGTTCTTCTGTATTAGGCTCTAGTCCTCAAGTGCAGAAATTTATGAGAGCAGTTGCAGTAATAGGGGTGGGATAAATTTGTTTGTTCTTCCGGAACTACAAGACAGCTGTAATTCTTACGAGATCCCTTCTAAATCAAAATGTCTAAAAGAATCAATGTGGGCTGATGAGTTTAAAAAGCTATAACATGTTGTTTGTTCACTTAAATTTGAATTTTTTACAAAATCTGGAGAGATATAAGCAGTTAATAATTTCTTGGGTTAAGTTACAAAATTACTAACTGATGTGTTTTGCCTAATAAATAATGTGTTTGTGAAGCTATTAATCGTCAATACGAACTTTTTTTTTTTTTTTAATTTTTTCCCCTTACAGATTTTTTTAAAGATAAGTAAAATTTCGGATGAACTCTACAGAGAAGACCGTATAAAATTTTAGAAAATTTCTATTAAAACTTGCCTTAATACTGAAATTGTTCTCATAAATTCCTCGACTGTGTTTTGAATAAATAGAAAATATATTGTAGAGACATTAGGTATTTTTAGAAGTAGGCGAGATCAAAAATTAGCAACGCCTTTGCTCGAACCGCGGACCTCTGGAATACGCACCCAGCCTGCAGACCACCACACCACAAAGGCATGCTAGGAAGGCGGGAGAAATACCTTATAATATATATAAGGGCAGCAGTTAAAGAAGAAAAGATTGCGGCCATTTTTTCCAATATATGTAAAGATCTAATTCAAGGTTGTGTGTATTTGTTTGTCTGTATCTAAAAAGACACACATATACTTAGTGGGAAGACAAAATAGTCGCATAGAATATGCATGATACAGTTCAGCATCTCCCGTCGAGAGATTTTAATCTAAAATGAATATTTCCGTCTAAATCTTCTTAAATTAATTAAAACTTGAATTAATAAATTTAACACCTATGAGGACGACTATAATTTCTCCGGAATACTAATTTAACGACAAATAATAGTCAGCGTGCCTTTTAGAGATACGTACGTTAGCAAAGGACTGAAGGCGGAGAGAATGACGCATTTGTATAAGGTTAAAAAAAAATCAAAGAAAACGTCAGCTTAAAATATAATAAATTGAATAATAAATTAATAAAATAAAATATTCAGGGTACTGGTTACTTCGATATTTGCCTTAGATTTAAAAATCTGTCGACACAGCTGTTGCATTTGGTCACTCTCCAGGTAGCTAAGGCAATCTCCACCGATTAGTAATACAGTATTACTGGTAGTGTTTCTCTCGAGTTATTTTTTCCTGATTTAGATAAACTGACGTATTCTGAAGAATAGCGCATTCGGGATGTAATGAGAGAAAGGAAGTTCGAACTTCAAGCTGATTAGCAAAGAAATAAATATTAAGTATGTAGCACTAGTTCGTTAATCACATGGGCTAGTAGTTGCCTAAAATTAAAAAGAAAAAAAAAAAAAAAAAAAAAAAAACTGATTATAATTAAGATCATGCAATAATTTTATGTATTTTATTATTATTAATTTAGAAAAGTATCACTGTAAGTGAATAAAAGCATTTGTATAATTTTGTTGTATATTCAATTTCTAGATTTAGAAATATTATTGAACGTTAATCATTTGTTTCGTTCCATGTAACGAAAGTAAGGAACCCATTCTTAGTGCAGCGAGAAAGGCCATCCTTTTTCGAAGGGAGACGGAAGAAAAGTGAAGTTAGCAATCACTTTACGAAGCACATTTTTTCTTTAAAGGCGTTAAGCGAAGAAGAATTCAGTGCAGTGGAAATTTATTTTTTCAGTTTATAATTCTGTGAGGGGTGTTCAAATGAAAAGGTACGAAACGACACTGTGATATAATTAAAATCTTTATTTATAAGTAATCACCAGAGACTTGAGCACAACTATCCCACTGGTTTACGAGCCGAAGGATTACCTATTCCTAGAATTATTGTGTCTGTGACAGGAGCCAGTCTTTACTGTGTTCTTCAGTTCGTCGTCCGAGTTGAAGCACTTTCTTTAAGATGGTCCTTTAGCGGACGAAACACATGGAAGTCGCAGGACGACATATCCTTGCGGTAGGGCGGATGCTCAAGCTGCTCCCACTTGAACTTGGCCATTACACTTTGTGTGACCTTGGAGACGAATAGACGTGCGTTATCGTGGAGCAGAATCATTCCCTCCGTGAGCAGCTCAGACTGTTTGCTCTTGATGGACTTGGGTAGGCTATGGAGTGTTTCACGGTACACGTCACTGTTATGTTAATGGTTTTTCCGTGCTTGAGAAATTCCATGAATGTCGGACCTCGGGCTTCGAAAAAGATGGTGAGGGCACAGCTTCGAACTTTTTAGGGAGAGGTGACGATGCATGCTTTATCTCTGGCTCGAAATGATGGCACCAGCTCTCGTCACCGACGACGATCCACTCCAGGAAAACGTGGTCTTCATGATACCGGAACAGGTGTTGCAGTGCTGCGCGCATATTTTCCGCTAACCCAACCTGTCATGCACAATAGTCAACGCTGCTTCAACACTAGTCATAACTGCCAGCATTCGTTCTGTGACTCGCCGATCACTTCTCAACAAGTTGTTTACCTTGTCGATGAGTTCAGCCTTGATTACTGTGCTTGCCTGGCGTGGTGTCGGATCATCACTCAAATACTCGCGGCCTACACGAATTACGGGCACTCCACTTTCTCACTGACTTGTCGGATACACACTCTTCCCCGTATACGGCCACTATCCGGCGATGAATATCGGCTGGTTTAACCGCTTCTGCAGTCAAAAATCTGATAACACCTCGCTATTTCTCAGTCGTCGAATTTTGCAATGTGAACGCCTTGATGTCCTCACATACACTGCCACTTCGACTGGAGGGAACACACAACTGCCTAACTTCTCTTCTAAATCATTGTGCCGGCACCTGTGCTTGCACACAACCATGCCGAACACTACACTCGCGTTCATCCCATAGCGGCATATTCAAATTCCAACCGGATTGGTTGCTACGACTTTTCGTACCTTTTCATTGGAACGCCCTTTATAGTTAAATTAGCTTGGTAAAGCAAACTTTCTAAAATAGGAATTGATGAGCTTGGAAAAGAAATCCATGCCACTAAAGCGTAATTTTACGAAAAAACAGAAAACGTGAAAATCATTCGCGTGGAAGCGTGATACGAAAATAAAATAATTCCGTAACCTAAATAACTACAAAATAACATGTACTATAAAAAGTACTGGAATGCAAAGCTAATACTAGTAGTTTTGTTTCGTTTCTTTAATTGTGGATAGCGTAGACATGAGGCCATTTGACTAAAAGGAGTTCTTCGAGAGGAAGGCTAAGGAAGATTGGCGTATATTTACATTACACGTTTGTAAAATAGCGAAAACAGCCCTTCCGATCGCCAACATCCAAAGTCTCGAATTAATAGTGCTCAGCGGTCTTGTCTACTCGGCCGCTTTTTGGCCAGAGTTGTGTGGAATGTGCCATTTATACTTGCAACATAGTATTTTTTATAAAGGTTTTAAGAAATCAGCTGTAAATCTGTATTGAAATATTTGCTTATACATGCTGTTTTCTTAGTAGCCATCAGTGTTTCCAGTGCAGGCGATGCATATGAGCTGTTACGTAAACAGCGATTATGTAAGGCACATTAGGATTTTTCACTCTGCTGTAATTCGAGTGTGATTATAATAATAATTTTAACTTGATCACAAACATTTTAATAACATCCAATAGAGATTTTATGTAGTTTGCATTTAAGTAGTGAGAATGTACGGTAAATATAATCATTCTTAAGATGTCACAGACTATGTGAACTAAGTGCAAAAACTATAAAATTAGTAGACATATGCATTCCAATAGGCTTTTTAGTTTAGAAAGGACGGAAAATAAGCTTGCTTTAATAGATTGAAATTGCAAATTCTGAAGTAGAGAAAGAAAATAGTAATATCAGTAGCTTTTTTTGGATGAATAATTGCCCAGTTCTTTTTTTAAATAGCATCTGGTTCAATACTAAAAATGGGAGTCGTTAATGTTTCAAGTTTGAAACTGTTATGAACTTTAAATACGTCATATAGATGCTGCTTTTGAGCCTTCGACGTCATGAAAATTTAATTTATTTTCTCTTGCTCAGAAAAGTTTCAGGCAGAAAGGGTGTAGGATTCTCCACTGTGTAATTCTAAGTTACCGTTGAAAGTGAAGAATCTTAAGAACTGATAAGCGAATAATCGCTTGAGTTCGTGTAACAGGAAAACACAAGATAGAGAAGGGTAAAATAACCCTTTATTATTCCAATCAAGTGTAACAGAACTCCGTCTTGGAGTTCTACAATAAGGCCGACACTTGAGCTTGAACTTAAGAAACTAAGAATCAAACTAAACTAATCTTAACTAAAGAGATATAGCCGAAGCTATCAAAATTCTACCAGAGTTGGCCCCATAACGCTAATTGACTGCGAAGCTATCAAAGGCCTAAAGTATGGCCGAGCGTAATAATAGCTTAAGAGCTAGTAGCCTAAAAAGGCGGAGGCGTGCAGCCAGAATATCTGGATCTCTCTCTTTAAAGACGGAACTTTGCGGTTAAATACCGCTCTTCCTCATTAGCATTCAGACGTGATTCTAAAACTACGTTATGGCCGGAAGTGGTAAGGTGAAATTAAAAATCGATAGAAAAGGAAGTTTAACTCAAAATTTAACTGTTAATAAAATTAACTTAATCCTTACATAGGCAATAATGAATTTTGTCGTCTTATCATTATCATTATAATTATTGTCTATTGTTTTAAGTGATAAATTTCAGCATTGTTCACATATGCTGTTGATGACATGGCGTCCAACAAATTTGCCTCTTTAATGAATGAAAAATCTTAGAAGAAAGTTTGAATTGCGTCATTCTTAATTTCATGTAATTCCGAAGAACTATATATAGACATATGAGTTATAAAGCTGAAATGTTGCAAGAACATTTCAGATAAAACTGAAATTGGAGCTATCTTATTTAGGTCATCCATCATCTGATAAAGTTCTCCACTGGTTACAGTGATAAACGCTGACCCATTGATAAAGAAACTAACATTTTACTTTGTCCTCATTGTTGTGCGATTTGTCAGCAACATTAACTGTAAATCCTGTATTTTGTGACTTAGCTTATTATCGTTATTTTGTGCCAAATGTCCAGCGATGTTTATTTGCAATCTGTAACTATACATAGCCTTATCAAACTATTGTATATACTCTTAGGATACAGAAGTTCACTAAAGTGTGTTTTTAATTTGTGCACACGCACTTGTGTCGCAAACGTTGTCAGTGCCTTTCCCTTGAAACAGCAGTTCTGTATTTAAATAATATATTACAGGCAGTGCCGCCCAGACGGTATAGTGGTTAGGGAAGCCTGATTGCGGTACCGAAGGGCCTGGGTTCGAATCCCGGAGAAGGCATGGTTGTAACTGTCCGTCCCTTCATAGGAGGCGATGGTGGCCCACCTATTAGGTGCCTCCATAATAAAGAGACCACCACATCTGGCCTTGTATCGGTTAATGGACTGGGTTACACTGTAACTGTTCACAATCTGTCATTGGGGGAAGAAAATATTACAGGCAATAGTAATCCCAGTATTTCAATCCAAAAATGTGATGGAGTTTTTTGGTTTCCTTTCTTAGGTATGTTTAATTCATTCTCAAGATTTTGAGGCTTGGATTTCTTAAGTTTTAGATCGCGTTTTATTTAAATTAAGTCATTTCATCGGCTCCTCGGATCTCGCTAAAACCTTGCTAGTAAAAGTATTCATATCTGAAAAAGTCTTATCTCTCATTTTTTTTTTTTTTTTTTTAATTTGAATATCATTGCGTAGTTAATTCTTTAAAGAAATACTTTGGGTTCCTTTTTCTCTTGCGTAGTAATAAATAAGACTCAAAATGTTCGTCTCCCCCCCCCAACTTTCTTTTTCTCATTATAAATCCTAGTCCTCCCATTGGTTTGTATCTGAGCCGCCAGAGGGGCATCGGCCAGTACGGGGCCCGGACCTAAGGGGACCGTTGTAATGTGGTGCGCCCCTGTCAGGACACTGAACGATCATCCCCGCCCCCTCTTCTGCGCCTGCGCATTTCGCCTTCAGGATCTAGAGTTCTCCCGACCCAGAGGAGGACAAGATTCGAGAGTGAGAGGATCCCCCCTCGTGGCTCGGCGTTAACCCCCGTCCATGCTCCCTAGCCCCGGCAGTACTCCGTCCACTCGATGTCTCTCCGTCCACCCACCCCCAACCATCTGACGATGCAGCTCACCGCATCACCTTTCTCCATGGTAAGCTCTTGTTCTTGTGTGTGTAACCGCACCATTTTAATGCATGCATTTGATACCTTTCTATTTGATATAATTTGGTAACTTTTCCTATGAGGAATATAATGGAAAAATCTTGAAACACTGGAGCGCATTTTACGCTGCTCTTTAAATAGTTGTACGATTTTGGCTTATTCGTAGATGAGTATCTAAGCATTACATATGAATTTCCTCAAATATTTTTTTTTTAAATTGTCCATTATTTTTTAGTCTGTGTCTTTTCTTCCTGTTCATAAAAGCAGCACTTGTTTAAATACCGTCTTTACTTTTCATTGAATTAGCTTACATCGGTGTTTTTCATCTTCTCTTCCCAAGTATGAACATTAGTTTTGCGCCATTGAAGTGGAAGCTGCTGTAATTTCATTTCTTGTCCACTATATAAGTGGATATGCACTAAATCGCTAGTTTAATTTTTTCTATCTATTTTAAACTAAATGACTTAATTTCTTCCGGCTTTCTTGCACATACGGACGTGTTTGCTATTTACGTAATCTGCATCTGATATTTAAAATAGCCTTTGCTTAAATTGGTTTACTTTAAGGAATCAAAATCGTCATCATCCAAGGAATCTGAAGCAAATGTCTCAAAATTAAGTTCATCATTGTTATCAGTAAATGAGAATATTCTGATATGAGTGGTACAGAAATCAGCCTAATATAGTAATTTTTTAGTTAAAGTTATGCTAGTCCTAGCTTTACACCAGTGAACTGCTAATTATACTCCTGAGTTTCATTTTTGGTTATTCAGTGAGTTAAATTGCATGGATTTGGTTACATTTTCCCCCTTGCCTCCTCACGTAGAATGTCAGTACGAGCCACTTTTCTTTAGGAATTTTTTTTTTTCCAAGCCATCTTTCCCGAGACGTAATTATTAATGCTTTAGCGTAGTAAATTACCTGCCTATCAGAATCGTTTTCCAGAAAAATTTTATTTCGGTTAAATTCCGCCTCCCCTTCCCCCAACATTGGTGAGGACGATCAGAGCAGAAAAAATTCCAGTCGTTCGGGGCTTTAGCGCAACCAGTTGCTTGCTTTGTTGTCGTAAGTGTGATGTAATAAACGAGCCGAACAGCTTGCAAAATCTTTCTTGATAAATTTCACTAACAGGCAACAACTTCAGGATAAGCAAATTCACTAACGGGTCTTGTGATGACTTACCTACGCAGCATGTCCGGATGCATTTCTTCATGAATAAGTTTCCTAAAATAGGATGTAACAGGATTTAAATGTAATTAAGCAATTCTGAATTTCGATTCAATGATCTATCTTAATTTCTGATGAAATAATATCAGAACAATTACTATGGCTGTGGCCTGCCTTATTGGTTTGCGTCAGTTTTGTCTTAAATTTGCAATTGAATTGTTCCATTTCATTTGGATTGTATTTTTATGTGTTTGTAATAAATGTATCCTTTTACCGCAGGGGGCTCCACTAGTGCTCGAGTGGTTAAAAATATTGATAATCGCATCCTAGGCCAGTAGGCTGGCGACTTGGTTGTTTTTCGTAGTTTCCCGTCATCTTAGGCAGCATTAGGCCTTTGTGTGCTTTGCCGTCGTCAGTTTTTGCCTGTGAGTGGCGAATTAAAGTCAAGGAAGATTTCTCTTGCATTTCATTCTGGGCACTTCATTCTTTCGTACCTTTGAATAGACAAGTTAAACTGAATTTTCGTTGTTTTCTTTTGTTTAGCTTATATTAAAACAAGTTTTTCTAAAAAGTTCTTTCATCAAAGCTAGAATGTCTTGAAAGCCCATTTCAAGACTTTTCTTTAATTTTGTGTATGTAACATACATTACTGTTGTGTTGCCTTTATAGAAAAAACGAGATAGACCGAATCATATTCTCTAGTAAGTAAACTGTTGTGACTTAATTTCAGTATAAGCTTTACCTCTCTCTTTTTTTAATTCTGACGAATTTTTTAGTAAATTGTTCTCTTAGTGCATTTTAGCATTTGTTGTAAAGACAGTGATAGTGTACGTGTAGATTAGATAACTCAGTTATCAATTCAAGTATTTGTTTAAAAGACTCTGCAAACTTCTTTGTATTTGACCTTCACGTGATGTGTACGAACTGATAGAATTTCTAGGTCGTATGAACATTTCGCGATAAATTGACCTCCGATGGCTCTAATTCACTGTAATGGCTTCTAATTTTCCTTATACAATGAATCCACACCTAACCATTCCTCGCGAGGAGGAAAAATAATTGAAAAAACCAGCGAGAAATTTGTTTTGTGCTTTATTCTAAGTCCAATAACATATTTCATATCGTTACATAAAAATTTTTATGTAATTTTTAAAGTCTTCAAATATTACGAAAACTTAACATTAGGATAGCGCCTTGTACAATTAGTAATTTTTGTGTGTGAAAATTCTGTGAAACATTTGGAAAATGATATGGTAACCGCTATTTGAAATTCAGTAATTGTGATTTTGGGCGAAATTACTCTTTTGTATATTCTTTACATGTGGATGGATACGATATGCAAAGTTGCCACTGCCGTTTCGTTCTTTTAATTCGTATTCCATAAGCAGTAGCAAACCTAGCTAGGAAATTAACGCTGCCTATGCTTTTATTTGTTTCTTTATTTGAACACCGCAAATCATACGAGGGCTTCTACTTTGGCAGAGGCTTGGATTTGATTTATTAGATTATGGCAAAGCATAGGAAGGCTGTTTGCCTAAGAGAAGGGATGCCTTCATGCAGAAGTGTCTTTTTTTAGGAGAAAGTATCTTGTAGTTCCGTAATACATGGGGGAAATCTAAAAAATCCATGCAACCAGCCTGTTATCTGGAATTTGTAATCCACGTCGATTTGTGAGTACTCATCTGTCTTACTTGGTCAGCAGTTGGTGAGCGCTTATTTGCTTTTGTGTAATTGTGCGAATTTTTTGTAATTATTGAACGTTCTCTATAAAATACAGATATTAAAATTTGAAATTTGTTATCTTGGTAAACGTGCTTTGTAGACTGTTCAAATGTATGTTGACAAAGATTTTTGCTGAATATCCGTAGAAGTGTTTCAGTTTGTGTACACTTTTCCGTTCATGTTTTGGAAGCTCTGCATTATTTTTAATAAAATATTTTTTACTGATTTTCTTAATGATGGTAATGTTAGCAGGAAACGGTTAAGATGACCATTGACAGCCCCAAATGATTTAGGTCATCAGTGGAAATAATCGTCTTAAAAAAGTCTTGTCTGTACAGATATTTATTTATGTCCTTAGAAAGACTAGCCACTGTAAGCTGTCTGCGGGAGGTGGATGTCACAAGTCGGTTCACTGTTGTTCGTGTAAAAATCGGCGATTTATCTTAGCCAAAAAGTTGCATTAGTTATAATGCTTTTTCGAATTTATTTTCATTTATTTATGCATATTTTTTAAAATTTTATTTGAGCTTTAAGATTTGTTCATTTTATGAGAGATAAAATGTTCAAAGTAATTGAATGTTACGAAGGAATCAACGTGAAGGATATACAGAAATGTTCCATAACATTAATAGGAAAAGATAATGCGAAGCAGTCTTGTTTCAGAACTTTTGGTAAGGCAGCTAGCTGGTCGATTTTAACATCTTTGAATACTGTATTTTTTTTCACATTATAATCATTGTTAATTTCCTTGATTAAAAACTTATCTTGTATTTTTGTAAAGACGATAGAAATATAGTCTTAAAATTTATTCCAGTACTGATTTTCTTAGAAAGGTTTCTCATTATTTCCACCTAATTTAATGAATGTTAAAAATGATAATTTGCAAGGTCGAATCGCCTAAATTTTGTTACAGCGCGCCTTTCATTGTGATTCCCTTTTCCATCCTCCACTTCAGGTTTCCTGTGCTCAATATTTCTTGAGAACTGTAGCCTTGAGCTCCTTGTCCATCAACCGAAAACCTTTCCAAAACACAAACATGGGGTAGTAGCGGTCGATATTTCGACTGATTTATTAGAGTCTCGCTGTATATTTCGCGTACATATTAACGTCACTAGTTTTCTGCGTTTTAATGAATTATTTTCTTGAAAACTGCAGTTGCAAATTTTCGGTATGCAGTGATTTCTAAAAGTTTAGAAGTCTTATTAATGTGTGGTTAATTTAGAAGTAGTTTCATTTTGTTTTGTACTCATATTTTACTTTTACGTTTAATTCTGCCTATTCCTTCCTCCCCACACGTGTTTTAACTTAAATTTGATTTATTCTTTCAAGCTGTTCTTTGATTTGCATATATTAGCTAAGCTAATTTTTTCTAATCTTGATTCGTAGAATCATAATCTGCATCGTGGATTTATTTAAAATATAATTTGATCAAACATATAATTTTGTGACTAATATACTGAAATCATATTATCAAGTAAATACGCTGTTTTTTCTCTCCCTTTTCCCGTCTAGATGATAAATGCTTCTATAAAGCTCATTAAAACTGAAAGAATAAAAAATGAAACTTTTTTAATTTATTTAAGTCAGTTTTACATGAGTATTTAAAATCAGTATATAATCTACTTATGTTGAGTGTTTTGTAAGTACCTCAGAAGTTGTTTTACACATTACTACCCGACCTGAATGAATTAAGAAATGCGCAAATAATTACACCTTCATCACCCATAGTTTTCGAAGGGGTGAGTAACAAAAGAGTTATAACGTCTCTCTGCGAAAAACACTGTATGTACTGTTTAAATGTAAAGATACTCAAAATGAACTTTTGCTCATTGTAGCCGAATTTGATGTATAAGATTACTTGGATGTAGATAATTCATCCTTCGCTTATTTGCCGGTTCATTAAGTTCTCTTTTTTTACTCCTTCCTGATCTCTATCACTTAAACCGAGTCAATTATTTATGATAAGCATGTTAGGAAAGCATCTCTGGAATGTTCGGCTGTAATCAGTTATTTTTCTAAGAGAGTAAAGGAACTTTTATTTTTATGATTAAATTTTAGAGAGCTGAAGCAGTTATTTTTCAGTATCGCTTTTAAGGAATATCCGAAGCATGACAGATCATGTGCCCCAAACAAAAATATCTGATAAAAATTGCTCTTCAATCCTCCCCTTGTCCCTCTGTCCTTGCCTAGTACCGGGGTTGGACAGCTAATTTTATTTACATATATTGGACATTCTCATTTTAAATAAAAACTGCGCTCTTGAATGCGGGTCTCTTGGGCTGGGAAATAATAACTGCGCAATTTTACGTTTCTGTCTGCCCCTTGTCTCGGGAACTTTAGTACTGGTGCGGATAGCTAATTTTATTTACGCGTAGTGGATATTCCTTTGAAATAAAAACTGCGTCCTTGCAGCATATTAGTATATTCCCTAAAGTTCCGGGGAACATACTAATATGTTGCACTGCATACCTTCAGTTTCTAAATTTGTATGTATTTATGTATCTAAAATCTCTTCTTGCTATTTACTGGTTTTTGAAAGTTATGAAATATTTTTGTTTTTAACATAAAATTATAAAAAATGCTATCAAGAGAGTTTAACCTGCTCGAAATATTGAAAATCAAGAAGGTTTGTATGTATTAGAAGTATGGGGTAAGGGGGGAATATACCGCTGTTAACCACTTCCGTGATTTCTGAATTGCAAGTAAGAAAAGAAATACTCATCTAAATGATGTCATTCCAAAAACGTTAGCGAGCGAGAGGGAAAATGTTTTTCTAGCTCGCCTTATTTGGAAATATTCTGTCATTACGCAAATGAAAACCAATATCTGTCTAAACTCAAGGGACGAATCCACCGTTCATTTTTAATATTGTCAGTATTCACACTTTTTTTAATATCAAAAATGTGATTTTTAATTCTATTTTATCCAGTGTAAGGCATAACGTTTCTCTCTCCCATTTTCAAAATTGATTTTACTTAATGGATACTCTTAATCATTCTATGTTAAAAAATTATTTAGTTCTGTAATGATTAATATCGTGATTACTTACTTTTTTAAAAAACCTTGACCTTTATATTAACAATTCGTAAATTCAGAGCATCGTTTCTTTGAAAAATTTAAAACTGCTTATATACAAGCTAAATTATTCGTTAACAATTAACCATGTTAATGAATAATTTTGAAATAATTTGTTATATTTGTTAAAATAGTTATTTTTCATGTGTGTGGTGCAGAGCATGTAGGTTGCAGAGCAGTTTTTTTACGGTGTGTAAGTTGTTTACTTAATGAGTGGTATTTTAATTTATAAATATAATGGTCGTTTGGGGCATAGTACCTCTTTTTAAAGCAGTAGAAGCATTTGCGATGAATAATATTACGTATCAAAGCGAAACTAACCGTAGGGACTTGTATATCAGCGGGTTTCTATTTTTTTACAGACTTAAATTTTTAGGAGCGCCCGATTTTCGTAAGTTTATAATTAGTTTCGTTTTTACGGTCCATGGCAGTAATTTTTTATAGGTCTCTCTCCACATCATAATACCCAAGATTTACCTCCACGAAAATCTATTTTAGTTCTTGAAACCATCTATTTTGAGTTGTTCTTAGTAAGTGAACCAGGTATGCTGCTTGACATGTATGATACATTTTCTACTAATAATTTATGTAATTTTTAATTATGTCATAGCTTGAAAAAATCGGAAGTTTTCCTGTGGCGACTGATAGCTCGAATTTAAAATAGCTGCAACTTTTTACATAACAATTTAATTACTACACCAGGAGTAGAAGAGTCGGAGCTGCTTATTAAAATCACGTAATGACTGTTTTTAAAACAGACATTTACATTAAAAACGGCGGTGTTGATGATACACTGAGTTAGTTTACGATGATTTGAAGATCTGCAATTTTTAATAATGAAATATCTCTTCGTTTTACTTTGGTAATCAGAATCGGGCTTTTCATTCAAATTTTTGTCAAATTTCAAATTACTGAATATAAAATTTCAATTTTTATGAATTGTTTCCCGCGTGCAAAAGTTAAAATCAGAGAAGACTTAATATTTAAAGAATTTCCTTCCAGGAGAGTCTGTAATTCCTTCTTTTTAGAATATTTTTATATGTTTCTCTAATAGAGGGTGGAATAAGGCCACTTATTGCTCCATAATGATTTATCCAGTGCAGCAAAGCTTACAGTAAAAAAGGAAAAATCATAGTTACTGTAAAATAAAAAGGTCTCCTCCCCTCTGCATATTTAATAAAATTTTGTTATGTACGCCTTGCTGTTATTATTTATGTATCTGTTTAGAATCCTATTTACAATTTCAGGTAGTATAGGCAATATTCTAGAAGCACTAGTATTATTGTAGAATTTTAGGTTTTCAGAATTCTATGCAGTGGAAAATTATGTTTTTCTTTGGGGGGGTAACAGAATCCATTTAATAGTAAAAGTTATGAACTTTTTTTTTTTTTTTTTTTTTTTTTTACTCTTTAAAGCTTTATGTTTACGAGCAGTTTACAGGGTTATCGTGAAGAAAACGAGAACTGTTTGATCGCAGCTGTCAGAAACTGGTACTAGCGGCAGTGAAGTTTTTGGTAGTTTCCGTTTACAGTCCACGTGGGTTGACGAGTGGGTTCAAAAATACTCGTTGGCATTCGCCCAAATTTAGCATCTTCCTAAATGTTTAAGTATCGAAACCACTATTGTTGCTTAATATAACATTTTTAGCGATAAAATGTCTATTTATTACAAGATGGTGTGTTACTTTGATATGCATTTTTTGTGAGAGAAATTAAAAAATATTGCTGATGTGACTATATTTTCCCTCTCTCTCTCCCCTCTCCCCCAATCGTGTGCTATTGTAAAATTTTCTGTGAGACTTGCATACCATTTGAAGATTATTTTTAGTGCATCTTTATCATAGTCCGTTGCTAGTTTGAAATTCTTTCAAGCTATTTTAACGTAACACTCGCTGACGATGATTACTATTAAGTGTAAAAGTTGACGCTATGTCTAGGATGTACTTCTTGAACGATATGTAAAATAAGCTTCTTTAATGTGATTTTTAACATGTAATTATCATTTATTGTATATTAAATTGCATTTTATGCCACGAAATGTTTAAATTCACTGGTTTCATTGGTAAAAATTAATTTCATTGAAACATTTTAAGCTAAGAAGGGTTTCAGTTTTTTATTGCAGCTGTGGAATGTCTGTAATGAAAGCTGTGAAAATGTCAGCTTGTCAATCAGAAACTGATGCATTACCGAGCAGCCATATCTTTCACCTTATTTCGAGGCGAGAGATCTGTGCCAACCAAATAAATCGCAATCGTCAAATGGAAAGCGGTCTTCGATGCAATCCTTATCATTTCTGAATTGCTTTATATTTCTGATTAAATATGTTCTGTAAATTATTATCTGTAAAATTCTCATGTTATTATATTATTTTACTTGGGCCTACATCGGTAAGGTTCTAAGAAAGTTTATTAGGATAAACAAGTTTTTAAATTGCTTTCAGAATGGCAAAGTGGAACCGTTTCATGCACGTAGCCTTTCGAAATTTGACAGCCATTTTTTTGTTTGTTTGTTTGTTGTTGTTTTGTTTTCTTTTCTCTACATTAAAAATAAAAAATAAAGTATTTTAACCATAAATAATCATAGAATTTTTAGTAACAATAATAAAATTTCAAAATAATCTGAAACTGATGAAATACTTAAATTTTCTTTCTGCGTTTCTCAGCTAACTTTTCAGTTTAGTTAAAATTATAATGAGCATCTTCCTTTCAGTGTATATTTCAATTATTTTCTTTTCAAAGTGTCAAGGAACCCGAATTTCTGTAACACTGTTGCCAATCAAACCTTGTATAAGATCTTTCATTTTTCATCTACATTGTTATAAAAGTACCCAATACAAGTTAAGCACTTTCGGAATTTTTAATCTTTCGCAAAATGTGTTGTTTCATGCCATGAATGGGATAAGTAAGTTGGTATCTGACATCCTGAGATGTCGATCGCAAGATTTGTGGTTCTTTCCGTTTTCGAATGTAACCTGCATCCAGAATTAAATTTAGTGATTATTATGAGATTTTGCAATAACATAATTGCAGACGTCTATGTTTGTGCTTGTAAATTTGTTCAAACAGTAATATGTTTCGTAATTTTTTTATAGTTTTCTGTTTGTGTCATTTTATTTTCAAAAAACAAGCGGAACGTTTTCAGAAATAAACAGAGCTTTTAAAAGTAAAATTCTTTTTAATTGAGTATTAATATCCAATAATAAAGATTTTATTTTATGTGTAAGAGTGCATAATATTTTTATTTAAGAAAATCAAACTAACTAATTTTTATGTATTTAAAATTAGTTAATTTTTTTTTTTAATGATAAGCTCTTCTTTGGGAAGTTAAACTGTAATCTGAAGTTCCCAGATTGCAGGCATTTTTTATTTGTTTATTTTGACGAAGGAGAGGGTACGTAAAGGAAAAGTTTTCTTTTTATCATCTCCAAAAGGGCAAAACATACATTTTGATCAAGCATTCCATCCGCTCATCGCAGTCGAAATTTTTAATACCTTCCTTCCTAATTTCTCTTTCTTGGTGTGAAGCATAATTTTTCTCTCATGATAGCAAATACCAAAGAACAGTCGTTATCTTTTACGCGTGCCTGCGATTAAAATTTGCTTTTCTCTTCCTTACGTCTGATTAAACGTTTGTTTGCCCAAGTCTGGCTATCGCTTTCGAAAATTGACATTTCCAGAAGCTCGGAGGTAGTTGTACAGTTTCTGTCAAGTTAAGTTTTCTCTTAATAAATTTTCCTTGCTTTGTTCGGTTTCTCTTAATAAATTTTTGGTTATATAGCGGATAAGTGATTTCAACTCCCAGAGTGTGCAATTTGCATCATTATCATCATCATCCTCATCGTTTCCGTAATCTGTCTTTTCTCGAGAAATCAGGAAGACGTATTTCTCTTAAAATAGTATGATTAAAAACTTAATCTGACTTCTTTTTCTGTTTGGAAAAGGCTCTGGCTTTTTCTGGAATTTATGTCTGCCACTTAGCATAATATATTACTGAGCTAACCAAAATGCGGTCTTAGGAGTTAAAAAACCGATTTGGTAGTTACAGTAAAATTGAGTAACCATTGTTCTAATATATAAATTAAAATGAAAGGAACTCGAAAATACCATAGCAAGTGAACAAGTTTTTGTGTTAAGATCGCGCTTTTTTTTTTTTTTAGATCGAAGTATAAATCTATTATAAGTTCTTGCGGGCACATTAGAAAAATCAAAATAGTAAAGACAAATAATTCTATTACCTCCAAGAATATTATCGTATTTCCCTTGTTACACGTTCCAGAACTCTTGAGTGCATAAGCATTTCTCCGGTTGCTAAAAGGTTTCATCCTATGCTTCTCAGTTCCTTGTTGAAGGGATCTATTTTTGGATAGATAGCTTCTTGGTTATTTGCCGTAATAAATTGACCTTTATGATATATATCGGAAAAAAACAAAAGTTTTGAGAATCAAAGAGCTGGGAAGCATTTTCTGAAAATTGCTCTACTCAGGCTGTAGAAGCTTTCCTACTTACTGATAGATGAGTAGATAAAGCTGTTAAATACTGGTTAGTTGAAATTGGGCTCCATTTCTGGCAGATCTGGTGACTATATCGCGAATAGTTTTCTTTAAAAAGCCCTTTATAAAGACATTCCTTGCTAAAACAGCTTGCTTCCATTGCTATATCGATTACAAGAGATTTCTGTGAATTAGAATACTTGACTGAAAAAGTCTGAATTGAGCACTAATCGCAGTTGAATGTAATGTCAGAAAATATAGAAAATATAAAATATTTCAGATTTAGGTTTCTGCTGCTGTTATTCGATATATCTTGTAATGGCCATTCGAAATCAAGCAGGAAAAGTAGATTTTAAATCAAATATAATAGAAGTGGAACGTGTTTAATCAAAAGGAAAGTGTAGAAGATAAGGCTTTAGAAGACTGTCAAAAAAATGGAAAATTGACCTTTGTTAAAGGCGAATTATCAAATGTGAAAGTAAAACTTGAAATACTATGAAAGTATAATAATAATCATAGCATAATCTTTAGTTATGGGAAAACTCATATAACTGATAATTAGATGTAGAAGTAAAACTCTGAAATACTATTGAAACATAGTTGTCAATGATGATTTTTTAAAGTTATGTCCTGTAGATATAAGAAGCTCTTCGACTTGATTATTATATATATATTGGAAGATCAAAATTTTCAGTATAAAACACCTTCAGAATGATATCGTAGAAAGTCTAGTGGATCAAGTGGATGATATCACAGAATTGAAAGTAAATCTGAAAACTAGAGAACATCTATTAAATTAGTTTTAAACCTTTTCAAATTTTCTTCATCTTGCGCCTAAAACTTTACTAGAATACTGTATTCTGTAGCCTAATTTAATATTGTGTAATATTGCTTTAATTGAGTAAAGGGATTTTTGTGTTGTAAGAAATGGTAGGTCAGATTTCTAACGAAAGCATCTTGTTTCTTATGGCTGATTTACACTAATTCGAAAATTAAAAAGATTCTAAACCTCAGTAACGGGGAGAGAAATTGTAGGGAAAAAAAAAACATAGTTTTACGAAAGTAATAATATAATAAAGGTAAAATTAATGAAAAGTTATCGATGTTTAATTCCTGCCTCGCCATTAACCCTGAAAAAGTAAGAAGTTGATTATAAAGTTATAATAAAGAAGGAAACGATTTGCCATTATTTTTTTCTGCGTGACATAATAGAAAATACCAGTTAAATAAAGGTGTAATCTAAGGCGTTTTATTAAATTATTGAAAAGAATGTACTATTATTCTTTAAGTGAGATTTTTATCTCTTAGTTTGATTGTAGTCAAACTCGGAGAAATTATGGTGTCAAACGGAAATATTAAAATTCCGGTTCAATTTCAGCATGCAGTTATTTCCTTGTTAG
Organism: Stegodyphus dumicola; assembly: GCF_044657685.1. Classification (NCBI taxonomy): domain Eukaryota; kingdom Metazoa; phylum Arthropoda; class Arachnida; order Araneae; family Eresidae; genus Stegodyphus; species Stegodyphus dumicola. The sequence goes on from NC_140779.1 coordinate 47,515,470, forward strand.
CCAATCCCAGAATTTGAAAATCAGTTGATTCTTGGCGCAATTAAAAATAATTTCTTGCTAATTACTTAAAGCCTGATTGTAATGTTGATTTGTTTGCCTTTTGGTGTGTACACTTTTTATTCCTGTTTGAAGATATAAAAATTCAGGCTATATAATGATGAAATGGTGAGGATTTTTTTTTTCTCTCTTTGAAAAATAATTTGTAAATGTTATAATTTTTAAAGGAGTGCCTGTAGCAAACGTAGCATGAAATAAAACCTTCTTGAAAGAACGAGATAAGCTGCTGTCTTCGTCTACTGAAGGTTTGGTGGTCCACTTAAGTTCAAATGGTGGGACCTCGTATTTGACCTTGTGAAAATAGGTCAGTGAAAGTGAAAATGGGTTGAAATATGTAACTTACGCAACCATTCCGAAGAATGCAGGTCATTAATTTTTTGAAATGGTAGTAAGTAGTCGTGTACGATGTGTTGGGTTTTTTTTTTTTTTTTTTTTTTTGTTTAATCTTGAGATTAAGCTCATCTTCATTTCTTTAGTTTTATTTATTATTTTACTTAAGTAAATGTGAAATTTTACACCTTGTCACAACACATGTTGAAAGAATATTGAAGCAATATTTGGATGCAGTAAACAAACTTTATGATGAAATGTAAATTTGCTTTCAGAATTGCAGTTTTGTAGGAATTCAGTAAAACAAGATTTTTATACAAAATAAATTGCTATTTTTAAATTAGTTTTAATTTTCTTTATCAGTTTAAGAATATTGTTGCATGTTTTATGTATTTATTCTTGTGCAAATGCGAATATTAGGTCAAAATTCGTTTCTTCCCTTTCCACTACTTGTTAAAAACCATGCCTTTAATTGTCAAATACAACTTTACGTTTGAAGGTCTATTAGTTAGAACCAGAATTATAGGTATTTTTAATATTACCGCGCAAATTGGAATTTAGAAATCTTAAATCGAGAGAGATGTTTATTATGACAGGTGTATTTAAAAACTGTACTTTTCTTCTCCTCCCCGTACATCTTCTGTCGACACTTAATTTTAATTAGTATTTGTATAAGATTGATTTAGAGCGTTCTAAAATATATTTCAGAAAACTGATAATAATTATGTTTTCGATTTGGGAAGAACCTTGATGTGGCATTCTTCGGTTTTCAATTTTTTTTTTTTTTTTTTTTTTTTTTTTTTTTTTTTTTTTTTTACTTTCCTGCTGATTTTGCAGTTTTTAGGTTATTTCTTCTTAATGCGTCGAAAACTAAATTCTGTTTTGTCTTTATTAATATAACTAAAATAAAGATCTAATCAATCTAGAAAAGGGTGATTTTATGATAATAAACACACTTATATTTCAAACGAACAGTGAGAGCATTAGCAAATTTAGTTGTTCTGGCTGTACTTAACGTTTGAGATACGTACGAATACTAATTTGACAGACAGTACAATAACTGATATTTCAATTTTAGTGTATATTATTTTATTCTTTGCTGCAGTAACTGTTTTCTTCTATCTGGTGATCTCAGAACTTTCGCTGCCAGCTACTGGCTGAGGTGTTAAGACCACTGAATATAGGTAGTTCTGTCCAGGTTCAAATTACAGCAAAAGGGATGTGTGTCTAGTGGGTGTTGTATTGGCTCTTCCTGTGTGTAACGTAAATACGAGAAAAGTTCTCTATAAAGACATTTCATTTTCTAGGCAGGTAGGCTTTTGTACTTTGGCATATTCAAATAAGCAAAGAAACATATAAACGCTTTTACAATTTGATATCATTCTAGGTGGAATCACCCTGAAGCATTTATTTGCATTCCTTTTAAATATCACTATTTGAATATTCTCGCAAAGTTTTACCAAATACCCGTTTGGTGATCTATCTGTCGTGAACCATGATCAAAACCAAATAAACAGATAAAATTAGTATACTAACCACACGAACAGCAACAGCACATAATTAAAAGTAAAATACAACGAAATTATGCGTACTTTTGTTACATTACCAGAAGACTTATTACGTTAACTTATACAACATTACCAAAAGAATGCTCTGATGTGAACCTGAAGATGACCTATATATTCCTCGATAGTTTCACTGTACTTGAACACACTATAAAAGCAGTACAGGCGATCTTATTTGACGTCTGTCAGTTGAAGCAGTCCTATTTCACATTTGCCAATAATCATCATCTTACTACTATAATTAGATAGAAAACAACATTGAAAACCACACCTCTTTTTCATTTGTTTAATGTCTTGATGTCTCTCAACCTGGCCAGAAATTTGTCACCATTGTGGGCAGATCATAATTCAGCAAGGTAATGAGGCAGCACTGCGGGTGTTGTTCCCCTCGTATTTTATACATCCCCCCGATGACCCCATAGATGCTCTATTGTCTGAGTATTGCCAGCATAGCAGGATCAACAAAAGTTTTTTAATGATTTTACCGTTAAGTAAGTATATACTCATTACCGATGGTAAATACAGGATAGGTCACCTGCTACTATGCTACGGCCCGATAAGTCACTTCTTGCGAAGATTTGTTAATATTTGAAACTAGTGATTGTTTTAATATTGTATTAAGATTTACAAGGTTGCTGGATTAAATGCTGAAATTGAGTTGATATCCTAAGTACTGAATAAGGATACAAGAAACTTGATAGTGTGCAGAAACGTAACGGAAAACTGTCGCACCGCCAGGAAAAAAAGGGGGAAGATTGAGCTGTTCGAAAGAAAATTTTATTAATGAAGAAAATGGAAGTTAGATTTTTCAAACGAGGAGCGTTTTATGTTGCAGAAGTATCTTTTTTTTTTTAAATATTTTTTAAGAAACGATTATTATGATCAAGGTAATAAAATATTTAGCACGCCTGTGTGTAAAATCAAAAGATCTTGTTCGCGTATGCTAAGTATCATATTCAATAAACTAGAAGTTTCCAGTAATAGGCATCATAAAGTTGTGACTTCTTTTCATATTGTAATTATGAATTCGGTGACAAGGAAAAATGTTGTAAAAGCAGAACATATTTTGACGTATCTCCAAAATGAAATGAACATTTTTTTCTTTACTGTAGTTTATGTACAATAGATATATTTATATTTATTTATTTAGAGTAAAATGCATATTTACAAATGTGTTTTACATCGCCGTGTTTGTTATATGTGTTAAGTATAAGCAAAACTTTTGCCCATTTTTTTCATATTTCTCAAAATATAAATTATAATAATCGTTTAGTTATTTACACATATTTAACTTATTGATAAGCTTACCTTCATTTCCGTGTTGAAACTGAATTTTTGAAAGCTCTGTATCTGAAGAATGTTGATCGTTTTTCCTGCTTTTCTGTGTTATAGCCTAATCTTTTGCTTTGTTTTACATATATATGCATTGAACTTTTTTATATTGATCTGAATGTTATTTATGATATTAAATCCTTCGAGAATAGAATATAAATTGAGAGCAATACAATATAAATTGTTTCATAAATAGTAATTATTACGTTATTGATGCAAAGATTATTTTTAAGTAAGGCCCGTTTTATAACAAACAAACAAAAAAAAAAAAAAAAAAAAAAAAAAAAAAAGAAAGAAAGTAAAAAATTTTCACAATTAAGAACATTTATTTTCGTAATTTACTTATAGTTCTGTATTTTCTTAATAATTCCCTTGTGAGTATAAATATTTATCGTAACGAACAAGGAGTTTTGGAAATAGTCCTTGGAATGCCCCCCCCCCTGGGAAGATAGTCGGTTATTCATGGCCATTTTCACTTCATTTGTATATTAACCTTTCTTGAACAGTCTCATTAATTTCTGCATTTATTATGACACATGTTGTCACCGCACACGAATACCTGCTGCTTTCGTATATCTGATTGTTTAGAATCAAATCAGTTTTTCATAGTCGGCTAGGCCCTCGATTTTCTTAAACTTTTTAATCTGGCACTACGAAACGTATGCAGACTGACACTATGAACGCTAGTAGCTTGGAATACTGCGCAAATTCCGGCAACCTGCATGCGCATTCATTCTCACGCACGCGCGAAATTTTAAACGACCAAACGATTCACAAATGGACCTTAAAAATAACTTGCGTAAATTTAACTACCAGGAGTGGTGTATTCAGTATGGGGAGCAATACTTGAATTACTCGGAAGAAGATAAAGCAAAATATTTGAGGAATGGAGAATATTTTCAAAATTCATTTTCGCATACTTTTGAGGATGTGATTAGGAAGAGCTGAAATGGATGTGCTATGTCGTCAAAGAACTGAAATGGGTGTGCTACAGCAAACTTTCTCTGCAGACGTATGTCCATTATCCTTCTTCCAGTACTCTCTTTTTGGTCTTAGTAGTATTATTTCCGTAGCAACATTTTCTTAGTACTATTTACTATTTACATTTACATTACATAAGTACTATTAACATTTATCTTAGTATTATTTAGAACTTCCCAACAGAAAAATCCCTAAATCTTCCATGATCTTTTAGTTTCACCATTGTAAAATATTTTTGTGATGCACTACAAGTTAATGGATATGCAGATAATATTGACCGGTTATATTATTGATATACAGGTATGCAGATAATATTGATATTATACTAAGAATAAATTTTGATGGAAATTTTTAATTTTAGGGGAGTATTGTCTGAAGATATTTGTAAGGTGATCTAAGAATCCTTAACAGGTTCTTGCAGTATATGTAAAAACCGAACAGATGAGTGCTATGCACTGGTTCTTGTACTTAAAATGCACTAAAGACCCCCCCCCAAAAAAAAAAATATGGCAGTGATAAATAATTGGTTAAGATTTCCGATCGACCTTAATAATCATAATTACAATAGTATGAAAATAGTACGTGATGGTTTCTTTTGTTGGCAGCTCCCTGAACAGTTTGTTTCCTTCGTAGGCACCCCTTTTTCGTATTGGTTAAATTTTGCTTTGCAGTATTTTCTTTATGCTAAAACTTTACAACAGCAAACCTGCTGTGGTCTTTTAGTTTCAAATTTATAAAGCATTTTTGTAATATATTATTAATCAGTGGCTATGTTGATAATACACTGCTGGCCATTAAAATTGCAACACCAGGAAGGAATGATCTGACGAACGTCAAAAAATCAGACGAAAGGAAGAAGTTGGCATATGCAAATGATCAGTATTTCTGCGCATTTAAACGACTCAAGAGGGAGAAACGGCATCTGAAGCACTGCATAAGAGAAAAGTTGTGCAGTGGATTTCTTTGTTGAGAGTGTAGATTATCGTTCCGTGATATTGTTCGTCGCACTGGTCGAAATCCAACCACTGTCAATGTGAATATGGAATCAATGGGTTGCTAAGGATCCTACTGAACGGCATACAGGATCTCAACACCCTCCCATGACTAACGCCCGAGAGGAAGACATATTGTGACGTCATCCCTGCAAAACTGTACGACCAGTTCACGGACTGTTAGTTAGGAAATGGGCATATTTGCAGCACGCTCAGTATCAGCTCGTACGGTGCGTTGACGTTTGCAGCAGTGTGGACTATCAGCACGATGACCATCACTTCGTCTTCCCGTGACAATGCTAGAGAAGACATCCATCATCTGTGGTGCGCCAAACAACAAAGCTGGATACACAAGTGGCGCAATGTCGCCTTTTCAGATGAGTCCGAGTTCTGCGTACAGTATTCTGATGGCCGTATACATGTCTCGAGTGTCCGAGGAGATCGCACATCGTCTGCCTGCATATGATATCGACATACGGGCCCTACACCTGGTGTGATGGTTTGGGCATCGACTGGGTACACGACACGCACATCTCTAGTTCAGATCGACGACAGTTTGAACTCAGATCAGTACATTTCTGACATCTTACGTCCAGTGGATCTGCGCTATCTTCGAGGCCCCCAGACACCATCTTTCAATAAGATAATGTAAGAACAAATCTTGCACGTTGTGTTCTGACCTTCTTCGATACACAGGGTATTCGATTGCTGCTCTGGTTTGCCTGGTCTCCAGATCTGTTTCCCATTGAAAACATATGGCCGTGGGTAATTTTAAGCATGTTTCATGAAGTTAAAATGTAAAGGGCAAGAGATAAATTATCTTGGTAAAAATTTTAAATGTTAATCTGTGTATGTAAAATAGTTGAGGGTGTTAAGAACGGCGTTTTTGAGGAAGGGAAAAATCTTAAGATTGGACCAGTATGACAAGCTAGTTACATTTATGCACTGGACTAATTTATAATGTAAACTACAATATGTTGCTTAAAAAGAAATTTTGATTTTTTTATGTAAATGCTGTGAGGTAATCCTTTCTGCGCAGTGGAAGCAGGAAAACTTTTCGTAAAGTTTTTAAAGGATAGTTAACTTGTAAATAGGTATGGAAAAAATCTTTACAATTTTTTCTGTGTATTAAAAAAAAAAAAAAAAAATTAACTGCAAACTTCCAGTAGTTAATTCTGGTAATAATGCATTTGAAAATATGCGTACGTACTGCATCTATACATAGTAATTTTGAAATCAGTTTTAAATAAAATGAGAAAAACTGCTTCTGTTTCATAAAAATGACTTGACATTTTAGTTTTTGCAAGGGTAGTGTGGAGGGAGTTCGCAGTACTATACCGCTCTATCTGTTAAAAAATAACTCGGCTAACATCCTGAGGTAACTCTTTTTTATTACTATTTTAATATTTTATAATTATTATTTTAATATTTTTCCTCTTGATCGTTTTATTAGTGCTGACAGAAAATCTTACTAATATTATACATAAAATAATAAAGAGATTTTTTTTCATTGCATTGCCATCTTTTTTTTAACGGAATTGGAAGAGCATTTATGGCGAACCCTTCAAATTTCATGGGTATCATTATTTACGATAAATGATTTGCATTAAAAAATATTTCTTTGATAAATCTTCCTCACTCTTAGGTAGATTTCTAAAATTCCTTTTTAAAATGCCTCTTGACATGCATATGAATAAAAATCGTAAGATTGCTGTCTAATGCAAAAATATCAGTAGCTCCAGAGACAGTTATGGTAATTTGTCATTGCAGTGTCTGTTTAATCTGATTCTTTATATCATGCTTGCATGCCATAACCTTTATCGAAAATAAATTATCATAATCTTTTTTTCAGCCTTACATTTAGTCGCGAATGAAAATACAGTTCAAGCTTTAAAAATAATTTTTAGTGAGTTGTATAAAGATCAGAATGAAATTCTCAGTACCGTATTTGCTGGAGTCATTGCCCTCCCCCGATTTTACTAATTTTGCCTCTTGAAGGCCAGCTGAGGAAATTTACGCGGTGTTTTATCATTCCTGAAGAAGAAAATCGTTTGATTAAAAGGTGCATAATATAACTTTATTTTAAAGAGGTCAGTTACAGATATTATTTTCATTACTACGCCTTTTAACTGCACAATTTGCTTTACTGCCAGTCTCTATATTGCGTGCTAATGTTGTAAATCAGATTTTTCTAAGTAATTTGGTGGAAAACAAACGAGAAAAATTTTCGAGTAATGGGCAATGGTTCAGTTGGCGCGTTTTGAAAGTTGTTTTCACGGCACAGCACGTAAGTCCGCAAAGAAATCCGTTTTAAAGGTAAGGGGACAACTCCTTTGAGAATTGATACTACTATTGCTAGTAGTCAGTTATTTTTAATTTGCTTTCGATTTACAAAGAATCATATTCTATTCAAAGCGTATCTGTAGAAACGATTTATCATGAATCACTTTGCCGTTCCAGTTTGTAAAATTTTACCTACAACAAGTCGCTTTTTTTACAGTAAGGAAACTTTATTATTACCATATAACAAAGAACAAATCCGAGTAAAGCCTTGGCGTATCGCTATAAATAATACCAGCGAGAAAACGTGAGATAGTTTTTCGTGTTATTTTTTTATAATTCTTACACTTGGTTGTCATATGCTGCCAGAATCTGATATCTTTTATACCAATTCAAATGAAACTGGGAGTATGAAAGTATGAAAAAACACGTTAATTAAATTGTTGAAAATTTTATATCAGTCTGTGTCATAGTTATCAAAGATATTCATAGAAATGTGTGAAAGTAAGGAAAAGAATGAAAAGGTGATCGGAAAATACCCAGTGCTTACATATTTTATCGAAGACTATAAAAGAAACTGTGAGATGAACGTTATGTAGATTAAAATTTAATTACCTTCCTTTAAAAACTGTAAACTAATTTCATTGCTTTAGTTCACTAATTACTGCTTATTTAATTTGTCATTTCTTTTTCCCTTAAAAACATTTTCTAACCAAGCCCCCCTTTTTTTAACCTTCTCCAGCAGTGCTTCTTAAACGTTTTTCATTCATGACCCCTTTTTATCATGGAGATTTTTTCGCGACTCCAGATATTAAATATAAAATAAATTTATGAAAATAAATGCTTTTTCATAAATAATTTTTGGTAAGCGTGATACACATGAAAAGTAGCAGTTTTACGATTTGATTCAGGTATACAAAAATTAATGAAAAAAAAACCACTTTTTAATGAGACGGATATGCTTCTTTTCTGCTGTCTAGCAAATTAAATCTCGGTTCAGTATTTGACATTTTAGAATTGAACGATACCTGGGTTTAATAAACGTTAAAGCCGAAAAATTGTTTCAGTTAAGTATGTGTTGCTAAATCAATTAAGTATGTGCTGCTGAATAAGTGAAGAACATTAAACAGCAATTCAGAAAATGTAGGAAATTCAGTTTTAGCTCCGATGCAAAATTCATTCAAGGATTTTTGTGGAAACTCAAATTTTGAGTCGCTCAGTAGCTCAAGAAATTCCTCTTAGATTTAAGTTAATCTCATTAACGTCAATTAAAAATTGTTTCTTTAAATATTGTTTCTGAATCCAAGATAACTTTTTGAGATTAAATTATTAAATTCGTTAACTGTGTTTTTAAGGTTTTTTAAGTATTTCTAATAATATTTGCAATTAAAGTTTTACTGATTTTTTTTTTAAATTATGAAATTCTCGTTGAAATCATTTTGAATGAATCATTTTCTACCTTATTCTTCAAAATGCTGAGCTTTTTAATAAAACCAGAATTTTAAGACTTTAAGTAAATATATTGTTAATATTTTTTCTTGACTAGACAGACATATTGAGATCATTTGAGTTTTAAAAAAAAATATATGACAAATATCACAGCTTCTTGATAGCTATAAATTATTTTGAAAAAAAGCAGCAAGATCGGACATTTGCTCTGTAATGAAATACTAATTTCATTGTAATAATAATAAATTATCTTAAGCTTCGTCCTCTTGACATCTATCTTACTTCTACGTATAGTAATAAACATATTCGGAATCCATATCTTTACTGAGATTTGAAGAGACTTTTAGTAAAGACTGTAATTTTGACAGCATCTAGAAGAATATCATTCAGTTCCGTAATTTTTTTTTTTTTTTTTTTTTTTTTTTTGTCACAAGGCCCTCTCAGTTATGTGATCTTTGCATCTCTCAGTTATGTGATTTTCACATTCTCAGTTATGTGATCTTTAAGTTCTGCGAGCTTTACTAGCTGCTTTAATAAATTATCTAAAACTAATGTTTTCGCCCGTTATCTCTTTTGCACTATCCATGCATATTCCTGTGCAGATTTTCCATTCTAAACCTTCAGTTTTAACCACTTGCGCTACGACTAAACTTCACGGTTGTGGTGCCGTGCGCTACAATATAACAAGCGGTAAAGTGTCTCATTTATGCCGCTCCGCGTCTGCGAGAGCAATCCAAAGCTGTAACTCGAGAAATAAACAATCTCGTTGTTAGGCGGCGTGTGCACCACATTATTTTCATTTTTGCGATAAAAGCCTATGGACGTGGTGTTCACGTCGCTCGCGGTTTGAGACAAAAGCATCTCGACGTGCGTGGCATGACTTTTTAACGCAAATGGTTAAAAACATTTGTCAGTTTTATTATATGTGTCTTCCTCTGTTATATGTTTTTCCAAAGGACAAAAAAAATTATAATTCATAGGAGATTTCTTTATAAGTGTATCTGACATAAACTTACATTTGATATTTTTTAAATATCAATTGTTTCGTCCAATGAATCGTAAATTTTGGGCTTTAAAGTCTAATAATAAGTTGCTCGAATAATAGCTAATTTCGTAGTAATAATCGTAGCTAATTTCAGAAATTCTGTTGCGATAGTGCCATATTTAATTCCGTGAATTATTTCTATCATTTTAGTGGCAGAAGGTAATAAAGATCTTCTTCAATGATATATAGTTTTTTTATTTTTAGAATTCAGGTATGAAAGTTTATGACGAGAATAAATTATTTTTCGGTAACGGTCATAAATTTCCCAAAATAATGTTTTACTTTATTCGAAGAATTAAACAGTCGTTTGCACTACTCTTTACAAACGCATCGTAGGAAGGTTGCTTGGTTTCAAGATGCTTTTTTAAAATTTTGATGGTTCCAAACTGTCCATAGCCAAAATATTATTGCAAATTAAACAAAGAGGTTGTTCATAACCATCACGGTTGTTGAAAGTAAAGCCAAATTGGAGAAATATTTCATCATATATTTTTTCGCATCTTAGATGCTGCTATCTGATAACGATATCCTTCTGTAACATAATCATCTGCGTCACTGCCTTTGCTATTCAAGTCATTTATCCATAGGAAAAAAAAAAATTTTTTTTGTTCTAAAATATAAACAAAATGACATTTCTCATAAAAGTTATTCAAATAAATATTAATTTTAATCGAGTTGAGCAGTAAAATGTATGTGGTGCAGGACATTACGTAGAACATTAGAGGCATACTTTGATTCTGAAATAACTCTATGCTTAACTTGCAACGGAACACCACAGTTATAATGCACTTAATGGTATTTTTAGTATGTAAATATAATTTACAGCTCAGCTAGTATTACGGTTTCGTAGTTGAGAAAATGTAATACCGTATTTCCTTGCGTATCCGCGCCCTTTATTTTTGCTACTTTTATCGCTTGGAAATCGAGAGGGGAAAATTATTCAAATAATTCAGTTACCAACGGATGCGGTTACTGTAAGAACATGTCTAATGAAAAGTAGTGGCAATTGAACTACAAGTAACTATCACAATATTATTTCTTTAAAAGAAGTTTACATTCCAGTAAGAATACATAGTAATATTATATTATCTAAGAAGATATATTCATTTTTACATCATTGGAATTTCAATCTAGTTTGTTCTTATTGCTGTCTTTCCAACTTCTTAGGTCTCAAATCATCCATAAATAATTAAGATGAATGTGTAGTTGACTCAGCGAAATCGTAGATTGAATGTCAGTTCACGTTTACTTCGCTCTGATTGGTCGGTTCGTGTATTAGGTTGGCACGTAAGTTCAGCAGAAGGAAAAGCTCGGCGTAATCTTTGCTGGTAGTTTATGAAGGTTTATCTTTGTTAGTAAGATGAAAACAATCAGGGCGAATCCATTTTAAAATTAAAGGGAGCTCGTTCTCCGAACGCGTTGAGGAAGGGGGAAAATTACGCGAATATTTTTTTAATTTTCAGAACCTGGCTATAAAAGGCTAGAAAGAAAATATGCGAGGGAGGAATACGGTATATTAAAGGTAAAGAAGGGATTGCTACTGATGTGCGTATCAATTCATGTCTCTGAATTGTATTTTCGCGACCACAGCATTTCGCTTTGCTACCTCCAATAGCGGTCGCGAGCAACAGTTATTGCCATTGCTCATTTGTCATATTTCCTGCTCCAAAATAACCTAACGACTCTACAATGGCGCCCGACCTAAAAGGTGGTGGTTGATGATTCTTCACCACCAGGATTTGGCGATTGGGCCTCATAATCCGCTGTCGCCCTTTAAAAGGGTGTGTATATAAGATATTTTCTTCCTCCTTTATTCATGCCTTCGTGGTGTAATGGTAGCACACTCGGCGCGTATTCGAGAGGTCCAGGGTTCGAGTCCCGGCGAGAGCATTACTCATGTCTCCTCCTTCAAAATAACCTAATGACTCTACAAACCTGTTACTATTCATTCCGTGCTAAATGCGTCGTGTACTTTTTTTTTTTTTTTTTTGCTATTATACTTTTTTAATCTTTTAAGTACTACAATTGTACCTTTGTAGTATGAATTTCATCTCTCCGAGTTAATTATTAGTAGAATTACAGCCAAAATCAAAAAAGTAAGTAAGAGTAAGTTTTACACACTGCTGTATGTGAATGGAATAGATGCAAGAGTGTTTTCGTAGTGTTCTCCATGCGTAACGTTAGTACGAGGCAGTTTCCTGTATAACATCATGTACGATGGCATTGTTCTTTTTAGGTCGATAGCCTGTGCATGCTTTGCTGTATTCAAATGAATAATGAAACACCTTAAAGGAATATTAGTATAGACACAGTATCTTAGTCTTATAAACGTGCACTTGATGTTTTCTTAAAAAGTGAGATTCATAAACGTTGTGTACGAAAATTACAATATTATTAAATTGTAATGCCGTAGACAAGAAAAAACGCAAACTATTGAGAGTTAATGTAATATTGATTAAAAAGTGTTCTTGGTAAATGGAACGTTTTTCTTAAAAATCAAAGTGATGTATAATGTGCTTTAAAATAAAAGGATATTTATTATTTTATATAAATTTATCAAGTACATTTCCCTTCGCTTCTGGACGTATCTGGCTAGTTTTTTTACTTTTACTTTTATCTCTGCGTATATTTCCTATCATCCAAACTTATTATCGGTCCACCATCTTTCAACTATGTATAGATCATTCCCGTCTTTTAATAATCCCCGACCCCCTTCCATGGATATTGATAAACGATTCCCCTATATGCGTCATTGAAAATAACAAAATAAAAAAAAAAAAAAAAAACTCTCAATATAAACTTATTTATCACCGGCTTAATATACCGATAATATTTTAATACATTATAATTAACGGGTCGCATGCCTTTACACGGGCGCTTGCGAACACGCCTATATGTATATTCGAAAAAAAAAAAAAATTAGAAAAATATGAAGCTAAAATAAGCTGCTCTTGTCGGATGGGAAGTAGAGGTTCCTGATCGTCCGTATCCCTTGGCAACCAAACACGCCCAAATAGATTGGCTAACAAGGGGTGAGCCCCAAGATCCGATAGAAATCCCGAGGATGAGGGAGCTTGCGATATTTAATAGGGCGATGGAAGCGTCATTCGGCGCCTGCATGGCGTAACTATACGTCTGGCTTGGGTTTCAAGAAATTTGGAATTCTTCTCCCCCCCCCTTCTTTCACAGTTTGCCCAGCGGTTTGGGTTACGCTAATGTGTTCCATTCTGCGCTTGCTTTTCTAGGGGAGGTAGAGATAGGGTGGACGATCAACTTTACTACGGTGGCGTCTGTGTAGTTTTATATTTGTCCGGAAAAATTCAACCTTTGTAATGTGTGTGGGGAATAAGATTGAGTTATATTTTCTTCCGTAAGTATTGAACTTTTTGTGATGGGTAACTAAGTATCTGTTGCTGAAATACTTCCGAGTATTTACTTTTATAATGGAGAGAGAGCATTTTTTAAAAAGTTAAATATTTTTCCTCTCGTTTTTAAGTTAGGCTGTTTTTATATAAGCTCTTAAAAGCAAAAATTTGAAGAGAAGAATTTCCTGGTGTATATTTAATATGGCTTATGAAGTACAGAGATAGCTTATGGATTTAGTAGGTGTAACTTATTAGTTCATTATCAAGATATTATTTGCTGTATTTATGCTATGTATGGGAAGAAGACAATTTTTTTCCCTATGAATTGTTCCTAAGAATCTGTTTGAGTTTTTGATTGCTTAATTTCAGGTTAATGTTATTTCGTCTTTCGCTATGTAGCACCTAAGCGAAATTAAAACCACGTTAAAGTTTTAAAAGTCGGTGCTTCATTTCGACCAGTGAACATTCGAATTGCCGAGAGTACAAGTGAAGTGTGCGCTTTTTAATTTTGTCATCGAATGAAATTCTACTTTAATGCGGACTTTATGTAAATGCTTTTATAAGCCTTTGGTTTCTACCTAAAATAAAATGCCGTGATACATCCCAAAAGGTATTCTTCTCTTATTTATTATTATTTTTTATAAAAATGTTTCATAGACTTATTTTTCTCTCTTTTTACAGATTTCTTTGTTTAATTTTCATTTATTTTTTCTGTCAGTATTAGAAAACAAATTATGTTGTCAAAGGAAAGAAAAAAGAAAATAAGAATTCGTAAGATCTCTGCTGCGTAGTTATATTTTCTCCTTCTTTCCGCATGCCTTCGTGGTGTAATTGGAAGTATACTCGTAATTGGAAGTATAGTATTCGAGAGATCCAGGTTCGAGTCTCGACGATTGCATTGCGGATTTCTTCAATTTTTTACCTTTAAAAAAAAGAAAAGAAAAGAAAAAGAAGAAGAACTAATGACTCTGTATCGTGATTTTTGTTTTCCAACTTGGAGTTTTGTTAAACTGATATCTAGAAATTAAGTTAATATCGACGGGTTCAGAAGTGATGAAGTTGTTATTACATACCGGTTTAAATTCGCTTTCTTTGTACATAATAAATGTCTTCCGGTAATTTGTACAAAAGAATTAAAAGCTATTTTAGGGTAGATGAAATAGTAAGAAAGTTTGCAAATTAGTTAATGAATAAGTATTAAATGCTCCATTACTGTTTAAGAATCAATATGGATCTTGGTTTTATTTAGCGCACTCTCCTTTTTTATATTTATTTTGAATAATAGTAAGATTGACCGGTATTTTTTCTGGTCATTATTATTATTACTTTAAAATTGCTATTGATAAAATATTTTCTCCATTACATTATACTTAAAACTTCAAAAACTGTTTCTTGTTATGGAACTTTCTGATTATATGTATTCCCTGTTTCAACAATCGGTAAAATTGCCCACCTCTTACCGTATTTTCGAATGTACGCGCGACAGCCAACCCACGCATGCGCGTACCGCACACGTGTTTGAATTTACGCGGATGTACACATTTTATATTTAATCGTCTTTTCGCTGAATATTCATTGTCATTCGGCTGCAAAAATTTAAATATCGGTCACACAGTCCCCCCCTTTGTCATAAAATTTCTTGTTTCTTATAAAATGCTTCTTTTTACTAGAATTTATGAACAGAATAGTATCTATGAGCGGTAATGATAACCAAACAAATGTTTCGCCCAATGATTTGGCGACTTTTGTAGAGGTGCAGATGATCAAAAAGTACTTTTGCTATCATTGCAAACAGTATTTTCTCGTTAAAAACAATTACGTTAATTTCGTTTCCAACCTGTTTTCTTGTTTTATTAGTTTCAAATTTGCCTAAGATTTTCTATACATTTTTCTTGCGAAGTTATGTTTTTTCATTAATCGAAATTGTTATTGCAATTCTTATCAGACTTTAATTTTCGGAAAATTATAACTTCCTCCTCATTATAATTAAAGTACGTCAAACTAAATTTTACATTACAGTATGAATCTCATGTCCCCCCCCCCAAAAAAGAGGGGGAAATTTACTTCTCATTTTGGATTCCGTAACTACTGTATTAAGGTTGAAAAATTATTGCCATATAGCTCCACTAATCTTATTCAAAAAAATTTCAGCAAAACAGTGTAATTTTACAAATTGGCATAGCATATTTCATTTTTTGAGAGTAGCTGTTACAGAAATGCATGAAATCTTTATGTGAAGCAAACACTTGTCTGAGCTAGAATTTTGCGTTATTTCCGGGAAGTAATAAACCCAGTATAAAAAAGGGAACAAAATTCATCTTTTTACTGGTCTGTTAAAGCTAATAAAAGAGTCAAACTTTATTGAATTTTCCCTTTGAAATACGATAATTCGTACCTAAAAACCAAGCATAATATATTCTTTAATGATAATTAATTTTTGATGTAGTGTTATATAAATTCAAATTAGAAAACTCATATGAGTCTCTAACTTTTTCTCATAGTCTTTCGTCTGTGCTGTAGTAAAGAGATAAAAAGTTGACACTAGAAATGTAAAATCATTTGAACACCTTTTTTAAAGCAAAATGCCATCCTATATGAAAATACATTTTAACTTCTTGAGTTTTCCGTTATTTACTGAATCTCTGAGGTGGTGTATTAGTAAATATTTTGCTAAATTGTATTAAATGTTTTTATTTTTTATTTACCCTTTGGAATGTCTGTATACTGTTCTACAACGGAAGTCAACCTTTATTTCGAAAGGTGGAGAGGGGAAGACTTAGACGAGTGCTAAGATGTTATTGCTATTATGCCATGTGATTTCAGTTTGCAGCCTAATTTTAATAAGCTAAAAGTGGAAAGTTTTTTTTTTTTTTTTTTTTTTTTTTTCCTTCATGCAAAAGATTTCATCGGCAAATACTTTGTCAACTTTTTGATTGTCTATCTTTGGTCGATATCATTCGAAAGGTCCCGCTATGGTTGGCGAAATTTGCATAGAGTACAAGAATAATTTGTTATCATGAGAAGGTGGTTCTCGGATCTGCTGTTCTATGGGTCTTTTTGTATGCATGATTTATGCAAATGAATTTCCTATGTTTTTAAAATAAGTGAGAAATGAATATTTTAAAAACGCAATTTTAACTTTGCTCATCTTTAAAATAACTTTATAAAAGTTACAAAGTTGCAATAATTTAACAATTGTAATTTTTAATTTGTAAAACTTTATAAATAAAATGTATCTTTATAATAAACAAGAGTTAATTTATTCAAAATTTAAAAAAATTCAAATTTGTTATTAAATTTATCATAAACTTTCTTCCCATTCCTTCTTCTTTTAAGATAGAAACATTAATTTTGACCATGGAGTTCTCTTTTTGGTGGTGATTTTAGGACTGCGCAACTTTGTGGTCATTGCCTCCACTATTTACATAACCTAAGCCTACTGATTTCCCCCCCCTTAAAACTATATTCTTATGCTCTTAATATGAATGCTTAAAGCTTTCTTTGGCCTATGTCTTGAAAGCTATTAATGGTATTTCTATTTTGACATAAATAGGCCCATTGTTTATATCAACGGTTCTTAACCTTTTGACTAACGCATGCCATCTAAACAAAGATTGAAAACCTTAGTACCACCACCACTCTTGAACAAAGCTAGATCACATAAATTTACAAATGTTAGAAAAAAGACTCAATCATGATGTTGGGGTTTTAATTTTTGAATTTAATAGTTAAAAATACTTTGCTTCTTTGCATACCACCAATGGTACGCGTACCACCGGTTGAGAACCCTTGGTTTATATTATTATTGTAGGATAAGCTTGTGATCTTTTTTGTGAGGAGGGATGCACTAAACATTGGTTATAGATTTAGTTTTCATTCTCCTTTTGATATTTCTGGTCTATTCATGATTACATGAGGATTATTTATTGCCAAAGCAACTGTTTTATATAAGTAGTCAAGTAAAAAATATGCAAACATTACAATTATTTTAAGTAAAAGATTTATTCATAAGGGGTTTGCTTCTTTAATTTTTCAAGGCAAGCATTTCATGAAAAACCAACAATTAAGAATTTTTTGGAATAATTCTAACTTTTATTTAAACTTTTTGAAACAAAATTTGGGAAATAAATGATACATTTAAATGTTAGTAATAGTAATGCTTCATTCAGTTTTTTCTGAATCTGAAAGTAAATGGCTGTTTATGTAAAAAGGTGTATAGAATATTTATAATTGTCTAGATATGTAAAGAAAAATTTTTTTGTTGAGAATTATGTTGTATTAAATTTTCTTTCATTGGTGCCATAAATGTTTTTGCCTTTTTCAGTTATGTAATATGATTTGTTTATATTTTAGGTGACATATATTGAAACACAATATGTCGCTCTCACTTAAAGTGAGTATTGTTGAGAAAAATGTTGTCAAAACTATGCAATTTGAGCCCTCCACAATTGTCTACGATGCATGTCGAATGATACGAGAAAAAATTTCAGAAGGTGGAGGAGATTCGGGGCTAGGCGAGTGTAAGTAAATATTTATTATATATTAGAAATCAAATGCAAATATCAACACATTGATGTAAAGTGGGAAAATTTTATCCGTTTTCTCTTATTTATTTCATTTTGTAATGTTGTGAAAATCCTTAAAATTATTTCTTTGTATTATATTGTAGTATGTAAAGCAAAAAATTCCAATAAATTAAAACCGTGTTTTACTTCAAAATTTTAAAAATTTTGTAATCATATATATTGTGTAAAATATGTGTGTACAGTACAAAGTCCAAGATATGGAACTGTCGGAACATCTTTGGATTTGATATAGGATTCATAGATCATCAGTTCAAATCTACTGTGATGACATGTAGAAATTATAAAATTTTACATATGAAATAATGAAGCATTTATCCACGGAATCGAAATTTAAAAAAAAAGTTAAATTGTTTGTTTTATCTGCTTTTTTTTTTTTTTTTTTTTCCCAGTACAAGTTATTTAAGTCCTGTAACTTCTTTGTTAAGAATTAAACTATTAATTTAAATCTTTTCGTTCTCAGCAACCTCTTTATCATTTTTTAATTATTGGTAGCAGTATTTTCTGTTGCATTCATACTAAAGATTTTACAATCTGTTAGTTGATTGATGTTGAGGCATTGTTATTGCAATGGAGAACTGTTATATCATCACCATCATTTTTTATCATTCTCCCTTAATTAAAAAAATGCTTATGTATTTTGCCCTTGACCATTTCCCTCAATACTGCAGAACAGCTGAATTTATTGCCAGTATTGTGTAAGCATGATGTCTCAAAACGACACATTCAGTATGAGTTTCGAATTTGTTTTATCGGTTTCATATTTTGGAAAACTTTAACGAATTTTTTATTAAAAAACTCAACAATTTCAAAACGAGTATTGGCATACTGTACGGAATAAAACATTTATTATATCTCCAGTGCACAAGCCTGGCTATCAGAAAGATATGCTGTTTTTAAATACTTTTAGCCCAAATGCTCTTGAAGTGTATATCTGTGTGTAAATGAAAAAGTTGTCCCTGTGGGCTTCGTAAAAAATCTGAAAGCTTTCAGATTTTCTTTCTTTTTTTAACCTTCTGCAAGTTATATAAACAGTTGCAAGTTATGTAAGCATGCACCATTGATTTCACTAAATATTTGAAACTTGGTGTGTTCAATGCAGTGCAGATCAGTAGGCAGGAATTAGATACAAAAGTTAGGTGTAGGAATAATATGCTATCTTAACCTCTTTTTCAAAATGCAAAAAGTGCGGATTCATTTTTTGGAAAAATTTAAGCTATGTTCTTTATTTCCATATTTTTTACTAAAAATATTAGCATTGTGTAACAGTTTATCTTACCTTTATTGACGTAAGCGAGAGGCGTGGTCAGTAAAAAAATCACAAGGTCTAATGCCATAACCCATGGAAGTATAAGGGGAGTTGCTTAACTTTATTTTAAAATGGCATAATGCAACAGCTTCCTCTTAATGGGCCCTAATAAGAATTTCTCTTTCGTTTTATTTAACGCTGAACTTCAGTAAGCCATCAGAATTGTATGAGGAAGTTATAAATTAACTGCTCTTTCTCAGTTTTTCTCTTGCATTTTGTAAAACGAATTACAATTTTTGACCTGCTTTCTACAGAACAGCTAGAAGTTTCAAAGATGTGGTACTGGTTATGCTGATGTACATGCTTTTGAGCATGACTGACAATAAAAGACTGCAGAACTAATCAAAATGACACAATAAAAGACATTTCAGAAAAGCATAACAACACTTAGATTCATTTTTAAATGATTTTGTGTGGTATTGATTTCATAAAGCAAGTGACAGTTTGTCGTTATTTTATATTCTAATAGGGATATTTGACCACTGGAATGTTCTCCACTGGTTTCAGTGAATTTGTCAGATAATCTTTAAGTATGAGCTTGTTTAAAATTTTTATATGCCATATTCACAGCTAGTATCTAGTTATTACCGAATTAAATCTAAAAGGGTCTATTATTATTTAGTTAAATAGACAGCAGTTTGTTCCTTCAAACTTCCATTGGAATCATTGGTGCAGTTTCGGCATGATCTGTGCTAACAGTCATGTTCGATTGGAAGGTACTTAAGTAATTTTGAAAATTTCGGCTTTTGCTTGTGATATCCTTCCAAATTCATGGCTGTCATCATCAACACCTTAAAATATAGTAGGCATAAAAAAAATTATGTGCAGGCATATCTTCTCATGACCTTGCAGTGCTCTGCAAAGGCGATTTTATGTTAAAACGCTTAAAAAATTCTTAAATTATCTTCCAAGTATTCAGGAAATGTAGCGTAGATTTTAAAATGGCTACATTATATCTGCATTTTAGTGTGTGCAGCGCTCCAATACCAACTAGCTGGGTAATAAATGCTCATTTGGGAGGAAAGAATAAGGCAGAGACATTATCTTTTACGATAAGTGAAGTACGAGTCAAGCAGTTGTCTATAATTAGGACAATTTTTGCATCATCCAATAACTAACGATTTCAAACGTTATCTAGCCATGGGTACAAAATGAATTCACTTGCAGATTGTTCAGTTCCTTCAGTATGAGTTGATGCCTTTTGGCAAAATTTTTAACTGCCTTATAAATTTGGTTAACTAACCTGTCAAATATGCATAATCAGTTTTTTTAAGTCCATATCTTTACAAAATATTTTGACTTGAGCAATTAGCTTTGGATGGCCGTCCCTCACTGTGGCACTGTCTTACACATTTAAATCATGACTTTGTATTCACTTTTAACATAACATGATGTTATACTCATATTATCAATAACATTTTATTATATTAATGTAGATTTAAGTTAAATTTGTGTGCTTTAATTTTGCCTTTTTTGTGATCTTTAGCAAAAAATTATGGCCTTTTTCTCGCTGATGAAGATCCCAAGAAAGGGGTTTGGTTAGAACCTGGTAGATCTCTTGAATATTATTTATTGAGGAATGGGGTAAGTATCTTGGAAGGAAATTAATTTCTAACTATTTACTAGATTATGTGAACAAAAAGAATTAATGATCTTGCTTTTACTGAATTTTAAACTTGTATTGTTTAAAAAAGGGTGTAGCTACATTAAAAAAGAAAATAAACCTAAAAAAAAAAAAAAAAAAAGATTAAAAGTAAAAAGACTAAAATATTCTAATTTTCATGGGAAAATGTGGAACTGGAATTTTTACCTATTGCATTAATTTCCATTCCTTTATTGTTAGTTTTAGTAGAAAAATCTGAGGCATAAAAATCAGCATGGCTAACTGTTTGAAACTACTTTTAAAAATTCCAAAAGTACTTCTTAAAATCATACAAAAAGGTTTAAGAAATGATGCCTAGAGGAATATCCAAAAAATAGTGACTTATTTAATTTATAATGTTCATGTAATCATTTTTAATCTGAAAATAAAATGTTTCAGTCTTGCATTATATCAATACTGTTGTTAGGGAAATGTGTTTACGATAAAGTCCACATAGCTTTCTTTAGTAAAATATTTTATTTTTGTAATTAAAATACTTTATCTAAGCAAAGATATTTGTTATGAAAAAAATTCAATTTCAATTGTATGTGTTCGTGAACCGAAATGTAAAATCATCAGCTGTAAAAGACAGTTGGCACTTTCTTCTTGATAGAAAATAGCAATATGTCATTAGTAAACCAAACCGAGGCAAAAACGATTGTACTTTTTATTACTTTAATGTGTTTTTTGGTAAAAGTTAAGTTATATTTTGAGAATAAATCGGAGTTTGAGCTGCATATTTTTACCATATCTATATTGTGCATATTTTTATTTATTTATCCAAACAGTTAATTTTATGCTTATTTGTAATATTTTTATGTTTACAAGCTTATTATCTTGGTAGTTTATTTTATTTAAATCCCTTTCTGTTGAATATATCAAGTGCTTTATTCATTTTATCTTTTATGAAAGGATCTCTTAGAATACAAAAGAAAAATGAGAACACTTCGAGTGAGAATGTTAGATGGAACAGTAAAAACCGTCCTTGTTGATGACAGCCAAGTTGTGGCAAACCTCATGGTTGTTATTTGTACAAAAATTGGTAGGCATTTTTTATGGTATTGTTCTACAAAGTATTGTATGTATGTTTTTTATTTATGAAGTGAAATGCCATTAAATTAGTTAAGCATTTGAATAAATAAGTAAAAGGGGAACCTTGTTTTTATTTGTCATTGTAGCAAATTGTTTCATTAAAAAGTATTTTTTAATATACAAATACTTGAACTTTTACAAATTTTAATATTCAAAATATGTTACGTAATTATAAAAGTTTTAATTTAGTCTGCAGTCCAATTTCTGATTATTACTTTATTTTGGAAGTAAAGTTGTTTAAATTTTTTCCATTTAATTAGCATTTTTTTGGGTGGGGAATGTTCCCTAAAGAAATAAAAGTGAAATTTGTTTGCTCCGTGGGGGAAGTGGGAATTGTGTTTCTTTCAATAATTGGAGAGCATAATGTTTCTTTTCTGCATTAATTTTCTCATTGTTATTCTTTAATGCATCAAGTGTTGGCCTTCATTAAATATGCATCTATGTGTTGCATATTTCTCTTTTTTGAAACCCTGAAGTTTAAAATTAGTTATGTTTTCTATTTCAGTTACATTGTATTAAATAAAATGAAATGCTCTCCTCCCCTCCCCCAATCGAAAAAAAAACTTGATATATAAAGAACATGGGCGGAATACATAATAATGCTGCATATGCATGTAGCTTATTGCATCCACAAATACATATAATCATTTCAAGCGTATGTCATGACTGTAAGAACTATTGCAAATCTTGGAACTTAAACAATAGTATGGTCATAAAAACACTATGTATATATGTTACCATGAAAGACCGAAATTGGAGAATGTCGACTTTCACCGGAGAATGTCAACATTCACCAAATACGTCGGTGAAAGATCGAATATTGCATTACATTCTTGTACATTCGGGCGTTCACCGTTGTAGTCGACAATCACAGATATGCTCTGGTGTAGGTCGAAAAGATTGACTCAAATTGGTGATACTGTACGAATACAAGTCCCTGATGTCGACCGTGGTTGTACAAATAACTGAAATGTGTTAGCGGTTGTTGTTGGAATAGAAGACTATATAAACTTCTATAAACTTGGCAAACGAAAACGGTACTCTCAAGTAGCTTTACACACGTAATCGGTTCGTAATTTGTAAAGAAAAGTTATTTTCCATCGATGAGATTTATTTACAAGAAATGTCGCTGAGAGAAGCAGCTGCAGCTAATTCGAGAAGCGGTGCGCAAGCTGTACTTGTTGTCATTGCAAAAGGAAGTGTTCCACAAATAAATGCAGATGTAAAAGCAAGGGCGTCTTGTGCAATTCAAAGTGTCATAATAGTTTAAGTTGTTGCAATAAATAAGATTTGAATCGCATAATTTAGTAATTTTTTTATTACTATTATTTTATTTTCTCATTTAGAACGTACTGTATCATTGAGTAAGTTTTTAACTTCTATTATTTTCCTTTCTCATTTTGAATGTACTATGTGTTTTAAGTTCTTATGTTCTTAAGTTCTTATTTTAATTTGTTAACTGGGTATGATGAAATTTTTCATCATGCTGGGAAGACTATTTCAATGAGTATGACGAAATGTTTCGTCATGCTGGGAAGACTATTTCAATGGGTATGACAAAATGTTTCGTCACGCTGGGAAGACTATTTCAATGGGCATGACAAAATTTTCCGTCATGCTGGGAAGACTATTTTAATGGGCATGACGAAATTTTTCTTACTTTTTTTTCAATCTGTCACTTTACCGTTATTCAAGAAAAATCGATCAATGGAAACACTTGTCCGCTCATAAATTGTGATAACACTCCTAATTTGCACAACTTAATTTCATTTTAGTCTGTATTTCAGTATTTTGCATATTAGTAATAACTTCTTGATTTGAGTAATTGTTAGTTTTTTATAAATATGGCTAAAAATTATTGTGAAGCAGAAAATATTTTTGAATTGTCTGAAAGTGACGATGAAATATTGCCTGGGAGGTTTGGTAAATGACATTATTCTAAGAATAAGTACCAGTTCGGAAGAAAGTGATAACGACTTCTTTACTGATGGTCCAGACATTGAATCAAAGGATGATGATGTTATAGACCAAAATACTCAACCGACATCAGCTGAATGGAAATGTGAAAGAATATTGCGATCGCCTTTCTCGTTTTTATCTCAATCTAGATTACATTTGAAAGACCTGAAGAAAAGGATTGCTTTTTTTATTTTGAGAAATTTATCGATGAGAATTTTGTAGAACTTATTGTGGAACAATCAAACAAATATTCCGGACAGTTTTTGAAAAAAATACTTCCATGAAACCGCGTTCAAGATGTCTCTCGTGGGTTGACACAGATGACCGAGAGATGAGAGTATTTATTTTTTTACTAATTTTGCAAGGAATAATAGGAAAACCTTCTTATCAGCTTTATTTCACAATGCGAGAACGTCTCGAGACTCCATTTTTTTATAAAACTATGTCAGAAAAAAGATGCCAACTGTTGTAAAATTTTTACATTTTAGTGATAACAATGCTTTTGATCTAAAAGTGTGCAACAAAAAAACCTACAAAACCGATTCCATTTTGAACTATTTGAGAAAGAAATTCAAAGTGCTATACGTACCAGATAAGGAAATATCTGTAGATGAGTCTCTTTTGCTATGGAAAGGAAGACTGTCTTGAAAACAGTACATTCCATCGAAAAGAAGTCGATTTGGGGTGTTAAATTGTATAAGATATGTGAAAGTAAACCCGGATACGTAAGTGATTTCATTATATATACAGGTAAAGACACTCAGTATGGTTCGAACTATCCAGAAGAACAGGGACCAAATCGTATTGTTCTTGAATTGTGCCACGATTTGTTGGATAAGAGATATACGCTATATCTCGATAATTGGTATACTAGTACTGATATAGCTGAGAAGATGTGCAGAAGAAAAACCGATGTTGTAGGAACAATGCGAAAAAATAGAAAAAGAATAAATACCATCTGATATCAAAAATTGTGTTTTGAAAAATGATGAACATATTGCTAGGTACAGAGACAAAATAATGATTATGAAGTGGAAAGACAAAAAAAGATGTAATTATATTGAGTACTATCCACGACAATAAATTTGTAGAAATAGAAAAATGATATCAAAACCGGAAGTTATCGCTGACTACAACAAAAATATGGGAGGAGTTGATTTTGCTGACGGACAAATGAAAACTTATGAAATCGCTAGAAACCAAGTAAAAATGTATTACTATAAGATATTTTTACATGCACTAGACATGGTGTGTTTGAATGCATATCTTTTTTTTATACAAGAAAGATGGTGGTCACCTAGATAGGCTTCATTTCCAAACTGTAGGAAAAGGTGTTGGAAAATATAGAGATGGATCGCAGTTGCCATCTACTAGTACAGGACGATCATCTTTGACAACAAAACCATCTTGACTCTTTGAAAGACATTCTGCAGACTTATATACCATCCGACTCTTCAAGAGTAAATGTAACGAGGAGATGCAAATTATGCTATTCCAAAGGTCTTAGGAAAGAATCAAGATTTTGGTGTCCCAACTGCTGTGTTGCTTTGTGTATGCCGCATTGCTTTAGGGAATATCATACGAAATAATTGTTTAAATTCGTTCAATTAATTTGTTTTTCTGGATTAAAAATGTTTAATTTTAATATTTAATATCATTAAATATTTTAAAACGATTTTCTTTTATTTATTCCTTGCGATGTGCTGAAATTAATGCAAAGGAAAAAGTCCCCATTGTGAAACGATTTTACTGAAAGCTTATTTCCCAGTTAACAGGTTAAGTCTCAAGTGCGTTGTTTCGCGACTGAATTACGGAGAAGAAAATATAATATTCTTATGTGTTCAACATTCACCATTAGTACATGGTGAATGTCGACATTGATTGGTGTAAGTCAGAAATAAGAGTATTTGGAAAATATTTCAGACATACACCAAGCGACTATGTGAATGTTGATATTCATAGGTGAAAGTCGACATTCTTCAGATTTCAGTGTTTCACCATAACATACTATATATGACCAGCATCAGCTGACAAGATTTATTTCTTGCGATAGGGGTACAACACTACCTCAAGTGGCATCAGAATTGTGTACTGGGGCTTCAAATCTCAGCATGAGCACTGATGAGTGCTATTTTTATTGCATAAGTTTTAGGAGCTGTTACCTATTTAAAAGTTCCCTATTGAATGTACAATGTAGAGCCATTTAACTCACCAAGAGTTGGCAGTTTGGACAGTGGACGTTTGATGACTGAAAGCCTGATCTCGCCAGTAGTATTTCCAGTTCTTTCAAGGAGATGAAAAGATTTATGTAAGGAGAAAATTCATAGATCCTACATGTCACTTGAAAATTTTATTAATCATGACGATTCTGTAATGGTATGAGGTTATTTAGCTGGTATTCTGTGGGGCTGCTTGTATGTTCATAATTATTTCTGGCTGAAATCTATGTGGATGTTCCTTCTCATAAGTTATGCTTTTCCATGTTATGTCTTCATATTTCACGTTATATCATTCTGATGTGTTTGGTCTTCTATAAAGGATGTGCAGCCGTGCTGGTTTAAAGATGTCAAAGTATAATTCAAGAAAAATTCATAAGTTTAGAATCTGGACATGACATTTAAGTCATCAGATCTCAGTGTTACTGAATGTACCTGAGATTCCATGCATTGCTTTTTTAATGTAGAAATTATGCCTCTCATAATACTGCAAAATCATAGACAGTTTTCAGAAAATGTGCCTGCAATATTCCTATAAATACATTGAGTACTTTCTTCCAAGTCACTCTACCATAAAGGACCTACAAAATTTTAAGCTTGTTTATTGAATTTTTGACATTTCAAGCATGTCTGTGCAGCAGAACACATTTCAAAAGCTTAAGAGTTTTATTTAATAATACAGACTCTTTATATGAAATGCTTAATTTACTTACTCATGCAAGATTAGGAGAACCAAAATGAATTGTAATAGACAAATACACATGAAGACTTTAACATGCTGCTAAGTAAAGTTACTTTTCATCTATGAATGCCATGCATATTGAATTTTGCAGTGTTAAGGAAAAAGAAAATCATTAGTTCAATTTAGTTTTCTTTGCTATTGAAAGCCCTAGCATGTTACTTTATTTCATTTATTAAATCTTGATGTGTGTTTCTTTGCGTTGTTATAGCTTGCTTTCTCTTTTAACAGGTATCACTAATCATGATGAGTTTTCGTTGATTCGAGAGATCACGGATGAAAATAAAGAACCCAATACTGGAACTCTAACACTAAGAAAGGTAACATGTTCCATTAAAATCATGTTTTAAATTCCATAAAAGCTCTTTTTAATATAAATTATGGTATGTATGTATATATATGTACATACCAATTATGGTATAAATATATATGTGTGTATATATATATATGTACATACCAATTATGGTATAAATATATATGTGTGTGTATATATATATATATATATAATTATTATTTTAGGAAAAGAAGGATAAAGATAAGGATCAAAAAATGGAACAGCTGAAAAAGAAGTTGAAAACAGATGATGACTGTGGGTGAATTTATATATTTTAATTACTAAATGTGATTAAACTGTGAAGACAAGTAGTATTTTTAGAGTTTTAAATGTCAGAATTAACGACGTAATCAATAAATTATTGATTGCATCATAATTTTTTTAATGCAATTTAACCCTTTGATGGTTATGAATGAGTTCAGCTCGCAATCAAATCGTGCTTCATAATGCGCGCGAACGAGTTCCGCTTGGGAGCAAGATTTTGACCGAAATGGTTAGTAACGAGCACTACTTGCGTAGTGAAATTTTTCCCCAATGCGCGCTGACGAGCTGACTTCGTTCGCCATTATTATTCTGCACTGATTGTGTTTCAAACGAATTTAGTTAGTTTTACTGTCTACAGATGGCAGTACGAGTTCCATGAATTTCTTTGCATAATGAAGGTGGATTTTTTTTTTTTTTACCTTGTTCATTTTATACGTATTTTGGCGCGGTTTTTAGGGTGTTTGTACAGTAAAATGGCTCAAAAGCAAAAGTTAGATAGGTATGATGATGATTATGATTGTGATACAGAAAGCTTATCAAGTTTTGAATCTGATGAAGACTTTCTTCACAGTATTTCAAGCTCAGAAGACGATTCAAACGATGAGGAAGATTTTTCGAGTGTTCGACAGTGGTGTATAATTGATTCAAGTTCTCACGCTCGTAGCTGATTTAGTTTTACTGGTGATGTAGGCATGAAAGCTTGCATGACAAATATTTCTGATCCACTAGAGTATTTTGAGCTGTTTTTTACTGATGAGATTATAAATCATATTGTTATGGAAACCAACATTTTTGCTGCTGAAAATTTAAATAAATTTAAGAGCAAAGAATACTATGATGTAACCCGATCTCAACAAAGGAAATATTACAAGAAAATATTTCGTTATTTATTGGACATAACAATTTTTAATGCTTTTCAGCTGTTGAAAAAAAAAGGGGAATAAAAAATCAAATTTGGAATTCAGAATTGAACTAGCTGAAAGAATTGTTGAGAAATATCACTCTCATAGACATTTGAAATTAAAACCTGCTGAAACAGTTTCGAATACTTTAAGATTGTCAGCATGCCACTTTCCTGATTATATTCCACCTACAGAAAAAAAAGAAAGAACCTACTAGACGATGTGTGGTATGTTGCAGCAAAAATGATGCTAATGGAAAAAGAATTCGCCGTAAAACACGTACGTATTGCAAAGACTGTAATGCCCCATTATGTGCAATTCCATGTTTTAAAGTATATCACACACAAAAAGATTTTTAGGTAATTACTGTATTTATACTGTGCTTCATAAAGTTTTACATTAGTTGTATTTATTTAGTCCTTTCAATTTAATATTTGTCTTATATTTATAATTAACTATTATTATTTATATAATTGGTTATAATCATTTATAATTTATTGTTTAATAATTATTTTAAAGTACGTAAAAACTGTTATTTTTGTACTACAAATACTTTAAGAAATTTTTAAAACGCGCGAGGCGAGCTATCTACGGCATCGCCAGAGAAAGGTGACATTTTCGGAAGATCGGCGGGGGAAAACAGCTGCCACTTTCGACTACTGTTTACTCCTAATGCTGCGCGAATAAAGTAAACGGAAACTGCTCATTTCCATAACCGTCAAAGGGTTAATAAATTTTGAAAATGCTTACATTTGTTTTTAACTTTTCTGACATCAACTGTCTAGACCAGTGGTTCCCAGTCTTTCTTCCATGTATTGTATGATAAAAAATGTTTTAATCTTAAAATATCCCTT
Source organism: Stegodyphus dumicola (assembly GCF_044657685.1). Lineage (NCBI taxonomy): Eukaryota > Metazoa > Arthropoda > Arachnida > Araneae > Eresidae > Stegodyphus > Stegodyphus dumicola. The sequence goes on from NC_140779.1 coordinate 47,544,760, forward strand.
ACCTCCCCTTCAGAGCATATGACCTCCTTACCCTCTGTCCAGTGCTTTTGCTGTATATCTTATTCTTGTATTATTTAAGTATCATAAAATAGACTGAAAGAATACAATTAGAAAATTCTAATCTAACAAAAAGTGAGTATTACAGTTTTTGTTTCAAATAAACACAGAGACAAAACATATTTTTTAACCTAAACATAACATTAATAGTTCCCAGTAATTATTTTGATTATCTGTGTTTTTAAAAAGGAAAGGTGAAAATGAGTAAATTAATGAAATTATTGACTGTATATGATGTCTAGGTCTGTACTTAAAATTCTAGGCATGTTTGAAGTACTGTTGCTCCACAATAAAAATACTAAATTTTAAATTGCCTTTATGCTAAACTAAATATAAAAAATTAAAAACTATTTAAAAGAAAAGCTAACAAGCATTTTTGTTGCACAGTGACAGAGTGTAGAGTGGGAAAGGGGTGGCTACACATAAAGCATAAGGAATCAAGCTATTTGACTGTTGAAAGCAGAATGACTAACAACATTGCTTTTATACACATTTTGGTCAGTAATGGTGAAATTTCATCAGAAATCCCCGTAATTACTTTTCCTTTTTGTTCTATGACAAATTATAACTTTTTGAATGTTTTACTTTCTTATCAAACACTTTGTTGTTTTCTGCCATTACTAATAGTTTTTCACATACCCCGGGGGACATGCATACCATAAGATGGGAACTATTGTTCTAAGCCAATCTGGTGATCACTGACTTTGCATAACCAAATATTATTCATTACAGTCCTTTTTCTGATAACTATATTTAATATTATGGCATAGACATTATAGCAAAATGCTTACATAATTATGTGGAGACTTTTCAGTCAAAAAAATGCATTGCAAGACTCAAATTTGTATGATCTACAAATTTTTACTTTTACTCAGCAAAAAAAATAATTTTGATTTTTGCCCTAACAGGGTTGAAAGGGTGAAATATTTTTTAAGTTTGATTATCTTGCATTCAGATTTAAATCATAATATATGCCATATATTAACTTGAGATTGTGGGGAGATTTTACTAAAAAAGTCAAGTGTAGTGAAATGTGTGTGTGTGTGTTAATCATCAGAAACTGAAATGTCTTTGAGCATTAGGAAAACCATAAACGAAAGGAGTGATGTGCCTTTAATATGGACTTAATATTTTTTAAATATTAAATATAAAAGTACTTTTTAAAGTGTGTTTTAGTCATTTAAGGTATTTGTTTAGAGAAATGTTATTTCCACATCAAGATTTTTAAAAACTGTTGCAGTTTTTAAGAAATGCAAAATATCATCTTGTATTATTGAAGTATTCCCCTTCTCCCAAAAAAGATTTTATAACTTTATAATTTTATTTTTTATTTTTATATTATAAGTATTAAAGTAGTTTTGTTTTAATGAGTCATTCAATAAGAAAAAAAACCTGTGATGTTATGAAGTCAAAATTAGTGTAGCATCATATTTTGTTAATTTTGATGTAAATTTGTGTCTCTTTTTGTAGTAAACTGGGTTGATCATTCCAAAACTCTTAGAGAACAGGGAATTGATGAAGAGGAAACCCTACTCCTTCGAAGAAAGTTTTTCTTTTCAGATCAGAATGTTGATTCCAGGGATCCAGTGCAACTGAACTTACTATATGTGCAGGTATGTGTAGATACAGTTCTATTGAGAATGATGGAATGATGTGTTACTTATTTAAATTAATTTTTAACTTTAAAATAAATTTCCAGTTAAATACTTATGTGTTTTTAATATTTGCTATTTTTTAATGTCCTTGTCAGTCCTTATTACTTACGTATCCTTATTATGTATATGGGGATTAATATAAAATGAATTTAAAGTTATGTAGATTATATACTGGCTATATTAAAACTGCTCTTGAATGTAATGATAAGTGATAAATTAAAAATGAAAGAGAGAGTTATTTTTATGGAGTAAGAATTAAACTCATGAAATGGAACAGGCATATTTATTTATAAATATAGTGAAATAAAAATGTGAGCTCTAAATAAAAGGATAAATAAGTATGAATCCAAATGCATTCCTAATAGCTCAAAATTAGAAAAGAATACAAAAGAACATTAAAACAGGGGCCATTGAGTTTTTTTATTCCTCATTCCCCTACAACTTGGAGGTCTTAAATTTATTTTATTTTTAGGCAAATATATATATATATATATATATATGCAAACAAAACTATTCATTTTTGCAAGTATAATCCTTTACTGACCCATAACAACTTGCATTTGCATAAATATTGCATTGAACTTTTAATTTATTATTCTAAAGAACTAAACGACAAACCTCCCTCCACTAACATTTCGGGTGCAAATCTAGTTTTTAAGTCTTGATTTCTTGTTTGTGTACGCTTTTATTTTATGTGATACATGTAAGTTATCTTGTAATTATGATGCTGATCCTTTTCATCATTAAATGAAATGTAGTTGCTTTTAGTGTAGATTTTAAATCACATTAAATATCTTGAGGGTTGTAATAAGGAAAAGAGGTACTAACTTCAGGAATATCCTTTCCCAGCTAGTTGTTTAGCAAAACTGCTATGAAGCTGAGGTAGATAGCCCTAAAATGTTTGTATAAATTAAATAACCCATTCCTTTCCTGTAGTATGTTAGATGCTGTAAATATTATAATTGTTAATTATCAAATGAAAGTAAAACTGCTTTTGAACTTCTTGCTTTGCTTATTAGATGTATCAGAATAGAAGGCTATTTCTCATTTTATTTAATAAAGTAATTTTGAGGCAGCTGTACATCACATTAGTAAATTGGTTTCCTATGGGACATCATGAATATGGTATTTATTTTTCATGTAAATTCTTGTGAATTTGCTTCATCTTAGTTTTAAATTGATATGAAAGTTAAACTTGTTGAGAGATGAAAATGAATTTTACTGCTCCCTCTACTTATCATTATCAGTGAGGTACATTAACTTTTTTGTAGCATTTTGGTTTTAGTCGCATAATGCAGAAATTGTGTTGAAAAGTGTAATTTTGGTGAGTTATTTGATCCAGAAAATTTCCTTAAGTCCATACTGCTAAATTCCTTTTCTGTTATAATTTATCTGAAGCAAATTTTTTAAATAAATTCTTAGCAGAAAGTTGCAGGTCAAACCCGGATTGTAGATAGATTTATAGGATTGTTGGTTTAAAAGTTCATTGATGCTTTTTAAAATTGAAGAAGAAAGTAGGTTTTAAAAAAAGGCTAGGGAAAAAACTGTTTATTTTTAATAGCCTAAACATGTAGCACCAGTTTTGAATTGCTACTGGTTAAAATTTTTTCTGGAATTTTTGCTAAGAACCTACATTTTAATGTAATGGACATATGTTTGTATAATAGAAATATTCTTTCAATAATCAGCTATGCAGTCAAAAGTCTTTAATCCAGACTCGTTGGGATTTCGGTTATTCCGGATTATCAATTTTTCTGGATTATAGATCATCAGTTTAAATCTGGTAAGGTGGCATGCAGAAATTATAAAATTAAAAATATGAAACAGTAATTTATGAAATAAAGAGGAATTATGATCTAAAGGGTATCAAAATTTACAAAAAAAAGCTTAATATTTATTTCTTTACCTTATTAAACGTTTCTTTCACCGCGCGCATGGGTAAAGCATACATTACGCATAGTCAAAATTCGTGATATTTATAATGAGGAGGAATTTGATTTAAATCATATCAAAGATGGAATACATCGAGATGAAATACTACATTTAGTAAGGAATTATAAGCTGAATAAAATAAAAACATCTACTCTGAAGATAACGATAGTGCTGACAGATCAACATCCAGTTCATTGCGTGCCGCGAGGCCCCCCCCCCAGAGCAGCGTGAAATTGATAAACAGATTTCGGAATGGTTAGAGAATCAAAGGATATGCCTTTATCCATTTTTTGCAGGAATTCCTTTTATTTTGTTTGATGGACATCGCAACATACTTTCTCCTTGGCAGCTCCAGCATCGGAAATTCTATTTGACATAAACGAAAGTTCAAGCTTACTTTTATAAAATTGCTCTAACAGGCTGCAAAAAATAATAAGCCAGATCCAATTTGATGATTAGGAAACAACGCAATCTGCACCATTAACTAAAATAGATAACGCATGCGCAGAAAGTTTGTAGCTTTGAGTTCTCCGGATTATGGGTGTCCGAATTAACGACTTTTGACTGTATTATTTAACTGTAGTTGTGTGAAGATGCCAAAAGGTACATTAAGCTATAAAATATTTAGTGTCTATTTCACTCTGTAAGTAGTCTCTGTGACAATTAATAGCCAGATTATTGAATTCACTGAATCCAGTAGTGTCATTAGATTTGATTCTAAGTGAATTGACTACTTGGAATTTTCATGACTTTTTTATATATGCTGCTTTAAACTGTTTCCTTGAAAAGCATATCCCTTTTACAAGAAATTTGCTTGCATTTTTTGCTATAAATGACCTACTATTCTGAGGAAATTCTGTGCTATAAACTTAAATTATCAACCTATTCTGTGTAATTTGTGGAAATTGTATGAATGAATAATTATTCTGATATTTTTTCAGTCTTTATGGGTCTAATATGTGAAGCAAAGTATAGCATAGTGTTAAAATGAAAGAGGCAGTTTTAGTTAATAATATTATTATTCTCTTAAATTGTACTTATTTCATTTTTGTGGATGATTTATTAACAATGTCTAAATTGAGATATCTATTCATTCAAGAAATTAAAGGAAATGTTTTTAGGCTCGAGATGCAATCATAAATGGAACTCATCCTGTGACTATTGATCAGGCTGCGCAGTTTGCTGGCATGCAGTGCCAAATACAGTTTGGAGATCATGTTGAAACTAAGCACAAGCCAGGATTTTTAGAGTATGTAATTTTAGGATTTGTATTGCATTTTTCATAATTTATATCTCAATTTAGTTTACATTAAAAAATTCGATAGTATTTCTGATATTTCCTATAGTAGCATTGTTGTAATTGGTCTTTTATTGTATTTGAATGCTATTATTATAGTTTTATGTTTAGTATATTTAATTAATTTATTTTTTGTTTCATATGTGTTTTCACCTGTAGTTTAAAAGAATTCTTGCCAAAAGATTATTGCAAAATGAAAGGAATAGAGAAAAGGGTTTTTGCAGTAAGTTAAATAATTTTAAAATTATCAATTATTAAAAAAAATTACGAATTTAAAAAAGTTGGTTTGCTGGTGTATATCTCTAAATTAGCATTGCATTGTTTCAGGAACATAAAAAATTTATTGGAAATACAGAATTGGAAGCTAAAGTGAAATATGTTTCATTAGCCAGATCGCTGAAAACATATGGAGTCACATTTTTCCTTGTTAAAGTAAGTGTATTATTTAACAGTTTCCAGCTTTCAGTTCTTAAGAATTGTTCTTCAGATTATGGTTATTAGTACAACATCTGTGAATCTATGAAGATATTTTATCACATAAAATTCTGATGTGTATCCCATTTCTAGGAAAAAATGAAAGGAAAGAACAAACTTGTGCCACGGTTACTTGGGGTTACAAAAGATAGTGTTTTACGATTGGATGAAAAAACTAAAGAGGTGAATAATCTGTTATGTATTTTAAGTTATTTTATAATTTTAGTTTGAAATGTTATTGAAATCATGAATTTTTTACTAATGAGAAACCTGATATTACAGACTGGAAATTGTTTATATAGTCGTGGTGTATTATTATCATATTATTGGTTAAATTCTTTTTTATGTCAGTGATGCTTCAAGAGCGTGGATCAGATATTTTGAAAAGTTATTAAACATTAGATATCAAACTTAATTAAGTTTTAACTTATTTGATGAACATCTCCTTATTTAAAGCATTCGTATAATTTTATCATTATCCAGGGTTATAGCATGTGTACGCACTAATGTACACTAATCGAATCAACGAATGTCGCTCCTACACATCTAACTATGAATCTAAATGCCATATCTAAATTACTGTAAGTGGTGGTTCAGTTACGATTCTATGATCAAAATACTCAATCTGGTTTTTAAAGGGATTTATTAAATACTAAACAAATTAATCTAATCTAGAATCAAATCTAATGTTATATCTGACGACCAGCTTTCGAGCTGCGTCATAACAAATCGAAAGTCAAGTTCTCACTATTGCCATTCTGAGAAAGAGAAAAGTTTGTTTCTAATCAAACCGGAACATCGGCAGAGTGAAAGTTTCTAGTCAAACCGGAACACATGTATAGTTAAGTAATACATTATAGTAAAATAAACTACAGCATCAAAACATCTAATATTACAACCTGAACATATTAGAGCTTTAAAAAATTTTTAATTTTAGCATCCAATTTAACTGATAAAAAGAGTAAAAATGAAAGGAAATTGTAAAGGTGTTTGCATATGGTATTTTAAAAATCTGCTTATTTTAATGTCTTTCACATAGGAAATTAACAAACAAAACAAGCTTTCACTTAAATTACTAACCAAATCAAAATAGGACCTTTTTCATTTTAAATAAAACAGATTCTGCAGTTGAAGAAATACTGTTCAGCAAGAAATTAAATTTAAAATTTCTTGCTGCTTTAACAGTCTGTCAACTTTGTTTTGAAAAGAGTCCCGTCTTTCTTGAAAATTACATTAGTTTTTAGTATTTCTTAAAAGGAAAAAAAAAATCAATTTTCAAGCATTCATTGAAGGCAACTGAGACTATTTCCTTATATTACCTGGTAATTTACGATTAATAGTTTGTACTTCTGTTGTACTTTACAGAAATCATTGAAAAAAATTGCAAATTTTCAATAAATATTTCATTCAATAAGGAGAAATTTGATGCAATTGTGTGAATTAAGAAAATAAAAGCAATGTGCTCTTACTTCTATTATCAAGCTCAAAATAACATTGAGGTTAAATAATGGTGAGTCACCATAGTATAACTTCAATTTTTATGAAGTAATTGACAACTTTGTAATTTTTCAAGTTTTGCAAAAATTTGCAGTAATTTGCTTCAGCATTGAAAAAATTAAAATGTAATCATTCATCCAAGTTCAAATTTTTTATCCAAATTTTTATTTCATTCATAACTGTCTAGAAATGATAGCCAGATTTTAATAAAATAGATATGATTTTATAATATTTTTATTGTGCAGATTCTGAAAACATGGCCTCTAACATCTGTAAGAAGATGGGCTGCTTCCCCAAATAGCTTTACTTTGGTAAAACTTTTGTTAGTTATCTTGAAATTTTTTAAGTGTGAATTTGATGAAAAATGCTAAATTTACAAAAGAAATGCATTTTCAGGATTTTGGTGATTACTCAGATTCTTATTATTCTGTTCAAACTACAGAAGGAGAGCAAATAACTCAACTTATTGGAGGTTACATTGATATCATTTTAAAAAAGGTATTTACTTTTAATTTATATGCGTAAAATAGTGATAAAAGAATGAAATTTAGGCTTCATTTAAATTAATTGATGAAGTTGAATAAAATTTACATTTGACCAGCAAAATGGTCATTGATTATAATTCCTAGATTTGTTGTTTGGTATATTGAATTAAGTTCGAAAAGAATATTAAATAGTTCTGTTTTTCATGTTTATAAAATTATTGTTAACGGTTAATGGTAAATGAATGCATATTCTATTACATTCAGTTGAATGTTAAAAAATGTAATTTTCCTATGGAATATTAAAAAAAAAATTATTTTGCAAGACTACATTTTTGAAAGAAAATTAAAAGTAGTAGAATTTCTAATTGTCTTTTCAAAGATAGTTATAAAATATAACATTGAAATGAAAAATGCTTACAGAAGGTGAAGGAAAATGTATATAAAATATATGTATGCACGTAACTTTGATTGTTTAATGTTTTTTAATTACTAAAGAATGATGTATTTATATTTATAAAGAATGATGTATTTATATTTATAAATTTTCTGTTCCCAGAAAAAGGCAAAGGATCACTTTGGAATTGAAGGTGATGAAGGTTCCACCTTAGTGGAAGATTGTGTTTCACCTGCAACGTAAGGATTTTAAGACATTTTTAATTTACAGTCAAAAGTCGTTAATCCGGACTCGTCGGGACTTCAGCGATTCCGGATTATAGATCATCAGTTTAAATCTCGTAAGATGGCATGCAGAAATTCTAAAATTAAAAATATGAAACCGTAATTTATGACATAAAGAACAATTATGATCTAAAGGGTATCAAAATTTACAAAAAAAAAGCTTAATATTTATTTGTTTACCTTATTAAACGTTTCTTTCACCGCGTGCATGCGTAAAGCATACATTACGCATAGTCAAAATTCGTGATATTTATAATGAGGAGGAATTTGATTTAAATCATATCAAAGATGGAATACATCGAGATGAAATACTACATTTAGTAAGGAATTATAAGCTGAATAAAATAAAAACATCTACTCTGAAGATAACGATAGTGCTGACAGATCAACATCCAGTTCGTTGCAAAAAAAAAAAAAAAAAAAAAAAAAAAGCTTAATATTTATTTGTTTACTTTATTAAACATTTCTCTCAATGTAAGTTGTTTAAGTTGCTTCATTTTATGTGATAATACTTTCTCTTTAATTCTATAAAAAGACATAATTTCTTGTTCAGTTACAAAGTTCCGCTGTTCAAGTCTCGTTAATTGTTGTGCCGAGAATACCGACTAACTTGTCAATCGAAATTTTTTCGTTTTCACTAACCTCTCTGTCACATTCTTCGTGCCATTATCCATTTTTTGCAGCAATTCCACTTTTTGTTTGTTGGACATCGAAACATACTTTCGTTTTGTAGATCCTTTGGAAGTTCCAACATCGGAAATTCTATTTGACATAATCGAAAGTTCAAGTTTACTTTTATAAAAATGCTCTTACAGTCTGCAAAAAATAATAAGTGGGATCCAATTCGAGGATTAAGGAACAATGCAATCATTAACATTAACTGAAATAGATAATTAGATAATTTTAGCTTACACCATCCGTTATACATTAAACGCGCAGGCGAAAACGTAATCTGCATTTGCGCACACGCATATGCGCAGTAGTCAAGGTCTTACGCGCACGCGTAAAACGCCTGTGCGCATGTGCCAACGCTGCGCATGCGCAGAAAGTTTTTAGCTCTGGATTATAGATCATTCCGGATTATGGGTGTCCGAATTAACGACTTTTGACTGTATTAGTTTGCAGTAAAATTACTGTAAAACTATAGAATTTTTAAGTATTGCTCCCAGTATTTTTAATTATGTTCAAAAGATAATATTGAACTAGTGTACTCCATCTTTGCGGGAGAGCTTTTTTTTTTTTTTTTTTTAAATTATTCCATGTTATAATTAAAGTGTAGTATACAGAAGAATCTACATGCATTATCTTTTGGGAAATGCTAAAAGTACATACTTAGATGTATTTCCAAGTGTTGGTAAAATAATATCAGTTGGGAAGGAAAAAATTTATTGAAAGTATCTAAGGAGTATATAATACATATATATGTAAGATCTATATGTGTTTGTATATAAAAATCGATAAATCTGAAACCCAGTCATCTGTATTCTCAATCGTTTCTTCATTGTCTTATCATTTAACTGATAAGTACATTTTATAATACACTGCCAGATAAAGAAAATGTAACAGCGTGAAGATTTAATTTTAGAATTCTGCAAACTGCAATCAACATGCAAATGTACAATTTACGTAAATAATTTGAAGTTTGTCATGTGATAAGTTAGCAAGATAAAAGAAAAGGAACATCAGATGAGTCAATACCTGGTAATTGCGCCCCCATGGGAAACCCATTTGAGCTGTTTTTGTCTCAAAGCAATTTAAAGAAATAAGTTGGGCAGGACCATATAAGTCAGTTTCGGCAATCGGACATGTAAATAATTTGAAATGCAAGTTTGTCATGTGATAAGTTGGCAAGAGAAAAGTAAAGGAAAATCAGATGAGTCAATAGCTAATAATCTCTACCACCATGGGAAACCTATTTGAGCTGTTTTTTGTTTCAAAGCAGTTGAAGAGGTAAGTTGGGCAAAGGCCATATAAGTCAGTTTCGGCAATCTAAGGAGCACAAAGAGTTTTGATTTGACTGGTTTTCCTCTCCATCATATCACAGCTAAAATAAATCTGCAAAGCATCCAGAGCAAAGGATTTAGAGAAGTTGAATTGAAGAAAGGAGTGTAAATCATGCCAGGCTTCCTATATATCTAGACCAGGCATCAGCAACCTTTTTTGCCTTCTGGTCAAAATCAATCAAAATGTGTATATTAAGATGTTTTGGGAAACACTATTTTCATTTTAGAACAATCTTTTGTGAATAATAAGTTAGGTTTTATTGAGAATATAATTGTAATAAATTTTAAACCTTAAAGAAAGTCATTTTCGGCAATCCAACATTTACATGAGTTTCTGTTTGGCTGGTTTGCCCTTCCATCATATCGTGGCTAAAATAATGCTGGTAAAATCCATTGAGACAATTCAATTTCTGCTGTGATTGCAGGACTTCATACTGCTCGATAATGTATCATGATTTGTGGCACCATAATTATGGATAGCTTGTCACCTCTGGCTCGTGTCAAAGGTACAATGAAAGTACAAATAGAAGTGGGCGGGACACCAGAATTTCACCATTAGTTGTACTGGTGCAGTCCCATTTTACTGGGTATGCAGTTCTGTCACAATCTTGAGGGAGAACACTCCAGGGCTTATCCAAGAATTTCCCACCCTTCTTCCCTTACCATCAACCTCTCGAGAGTAGATGTGTATTTTGAATGCTGTCTTGCCACACAGGCACTATCTATACATTTACAAACAACTCCGAAATTTGAACCTAGGCCCATTGGTACAGAAGTTATTGTCACTCACCATTGTACCTACTGGGTGGCGAGATGCAATGACAGCACAATGGATTTATGATAAAATGTTGTTTAATGTCACCTTTGGTTCATATCAAAGACATGATTCTATGTGAATGAATTCTGCAATGTGTCACACTGTCCTGTTTTCAGAATGCTGTTTTGAGCAAGATAACTCAAAACTGCATATGGCAGTCATCAGCACAGACAAGGCATACAAGGTATTCTGATGCTTTTTTTGGCCATTTAGATCTGTCACTAACTGAGCATTCATGAGGCATTTGGGGCTGTTTGCTTGATCTGGCCCAACCTGAACTGGAAGATATATTGTGGATGATGGTTGAAATAATATAGTTATCATCACTGAAGGTTATCAGTGTATTAACAGTTTTTTCAGGGATCTGTTTTGTGATCTCATCTGTACTTTGGAGGGATTGTTCTTACATCGCAAGGGATGTTCTTACTGCCTACTAATCATCCTGTATATTCTGTTGTATTGCATTTTTTAAAAAATTAAAATCATTTATTTACATATGCGTTTTCTGCCTACCAAATTTCATCATATTCTACTTGCTTTTTTACAATGTAGCATTTCCTCTATTAGGCAGTGTATCGTAATAGATTATTAAGTCAGTATCCAGGCAATGACTTTGATATATTATTAATATATTATTGATACATTATTAATATCTGTATTAATTGATACATTATATCAAATAAAATTTGCTTGGTATTAAGAGAGTTTTGAAGATGACAAATTACTAAAAATGAAAAAGAGATATTGCTGTATTTCCTGGATAAATTTTGACATACTGTGTATGCATTTGTCATGGACTGTTTTTGATGTTTACAGTATTCTAGAAGAGGATTTTGAAACTTTGTAAGATGTTGCAGTTTCTTAATTTTATATTCTTTTTAAATTATTATGCTACTTCTCTTTAGGGAGGGAGGGACTTAAGTGCTTATGCCTTTGAAATGCTCTTAAGTTTCATTGTGTACTTTGTTAATAACATCCATCAAATATTGCTTGAAAATGACAACTAAAAAAAGGAAAAAAAGAAGGCCATATAAAATCTGTTTGGGAAGGGGGCAATAGAGAATTACAGGCATGTTTTATTTTGTGATTTGATTGAAAACAAAAGGTTCACAAAAGAACTTATAAATTTTATTTTATGCAGCAGGCATTCAAACATAATGTTATCGTCAGAAATGGTATATATGAAAGTTTTATGAAAACAAGTATGAAATGGGTTATCTGAAAACACTTCATTCCAGTTAACTTATTTTAGCAGAATATTGTTGTGTATATGTTTTCAATTAAAATTCATATCTTTATAATAGTATTTTGATTAACACATAATAAATTGACTTTTCAACGATATTCTTTTTCAGAGCTACTTTCCTCCAAAGTAATCCTGGTACTAAAGTTTCTCATGCAGTATCTGGTTCAGTAGTGATTCCTGGTGTTCTAAGAGCTGATGCCAATGGTAATTTTGATTTTTTTTTTTTTTTTTTTTTTTTTTAGTGAGCATTAAAACTTGTGCATTTAAATCTTGTTGAATGCAGTATTTGTTCATTAAATGTATAAAAATTTTACTTGAAGTTTCTGTAAATTTAACTGTTTCAATTTTTATTTTAAAAATTCTCTCATTAAATTTTGTAGAGACCTTTTTCTATGTCTATTTTAAAATTGTGGAAATTTGAGCACGTGTATACATTGTGATTGTATTTAGAATTATTTAAGTATTTTTGATACTCATCAGTTTTACCAGTGATCAGCAATTAGTCACCAAATGTAGCAGCATTTAAATACAAACACTTTGCCAAATCCAATAATAAGGATTGTTAAATCCTCCCCTCCCTCATTTATTAGAATTATTTTTTCTTCCTCGGATTCAAAATTAAATAATGACAATTTCCAGTTTAGCAATGAAGCTATTGCATTCTTTCAAGAAGGGGGTATTTTACTCTATACTTGAATTTGAAAACTGGCATGATTACATTTTTCCCCTTATTATTATTATTATTATTATTATTATTTTTTAACATTTTTGTTAAAATTCCATGATTAAAAGTGCTTTCTAGAGTGGTATATATGGTACCTAAATTTAGAGACTTTTTTTCGGTGCTTAGTTTTCATTAAAATTGACAAGTACCATATTCTTAAATGTAGCTAAAAAGCTTAAAGAAATATGTACCTATAAAGTTTTCATTTTAATGTACTGTTGTAGTATTTCTCATTAAAGGAATCCATGTGATTTATGTCATAATCAGTGCTGTGTACTTTTGAATGAAGTCTTTTAAGTGTTAAGTAAAATGAACTTATGATTGTTATTAGTAATTAGTCTCTTATATGCAGTGTATGGTAATACAAATTGTTTTTCTTTGCTTCTTAAACTCTCTATTATTTGTTTAGGGCCACGACCATATGGAACAGGTCAGACACAAGGAGCTCAGAATGTTGAAGTGAAAGAAACTGCGCATAGTGCATATTCAGCAATCCAGGTAAAGTGAGCATTCCCATTTACTATTTTAAAAGCGTATTAAATCCATTTTTAGCTGAAATTGATATCATCTGTTTTAATGCTTTAAACCAAATAAAAATTATACCACATTTTTATATTGATTCAAAAATTTTCAGTTCCATATTATATATATCTCCACTAAATATCAGCAAATTTTGTCAATAAATGAGATGCACAAAAATTATTTTGATAATTATTGTTTACTTTTATTAAATTTTTCTGCTCATGAGCGGGGAAAGGAAAAAATTATTAAATAATGCAATTGGGATGGTATCATTAGTTTTTGTACAGCGTTTTCTATTAATTGATAACTGGTCACAAACAATAGTTTGAGATAATATTAAAGAAATTAGATGATAGTTTAATACTGCATCAAATGATTTTTAAAGATGAAACCATAATTCTGAATTTTTATCATTTAAAAATCATAGTTAAGACAAGTCTTCTTAAATTTAAATTTCTGTTTGCAAATATAAGGAGCTATGAAACGTTTAATAAATTACGTGAACATATGTTAGCTCATCTTTCTAATAGTGAAACCTGATAAAAAGCCACTTATTTTGCAAGAAATATAGTTAATTAATTTATCAAAGGTAATAGTGTATTCCTGTCAATCTTTAATAGCCTCAACATCCTAAAGTTCACAGCACTATGTCAGAACCACAGAGAGCTCTCCTCAGTACAATCAGTGCTGGCAGAAGTTCTGTGGATCGTACTCATGCAGATCTTTCTGAACGAATCCATCTGCCAGAACTTGGAAAAGATCCTGCTTCTATCCAGTGGAAACAAAATACAATGGATGTAAAAAAACAAAATGTAACATCTCAGCTTGCTGCTATGAATGCTGCAACTGCTCAAGTTATTACCCTAACTTCAGGTAAAAATTTACTTTAGTATTATAGTATTATAGTTAGGTATTTAGAATTAAAATGATTTTACTAATTGCCTAAGAAATGCAAAAGAAATTTTCATTTAAGTTGCTCCTTTGCATCATTACTTTGGTTGGTAAGCATTGTACTTTTTGGATATATAGACACCTTAAATTATCTGATATTTTCAGATCATCCCACCTGTTATTTCTAATATTATCTATTTAGTCTTTTAATTCTTGCTTATCTTCTAAATTTGTGCCGTATTTTGGTTGATAAGCAATGTACTTTTCGGATATATGGGCACTTTAAATTATCTGATATTTTGTAGATCATCCCACCTGTTATTTCTAATATTATCTACTTAGTCTTTTAATTCTTACTCTCTTCTAAATGTGTACCATATTTTCACTTCATGTATGCCTATGAAGCAGTTTTATACGTGAAATATATATATACTTGTCTATACACCATATTTAAACTAAATGATATGATAAATATATCTCTTTATTATGAATATATGTTTTTCTGTTCGTAATATATATTATAGTTTTATATTATTTCTATCTTATTATTCAGCATCAAAAAATTGGTCATGAAAAATACGCAAAAGCAATGCATTTGCTTTATTCAGTCATATTTTCATCAAGATGTTCAAAAATCAAGTTTTCATTAGCCAATTCAAAAAAGTGCAGTGCACTGTATTGAAAGACCATCCGAAAAGTAAAATGAAGTTAAAATATATGAAAGTAAAGCTAAAAATGTGTTAAATCTCGGTTTTGTAAGCTCTTGAGAATTAATTGTTATTTACGAATTTTTTATTTCATTTTACATACATATTTTTTGTTCATATTTCTTTTTTAACATTAGTTATTTTTGGAATGATGAACTCAACAAGGAGAAGCAAAACTTGTTATGTATTGAAATTATTTTAAAAGCAATGAAATGTTTTGGCAGTGAAGAGCCCGCTGAAACAATACTAAATTGGATTTGTAACAAATTAAGTGTTAAAAAAAATTGGTAGATAATAGAAACAAAAATGAATATGAGCGAGAAAATTAAAATTATATTAAATGCTTAATGAATATTTATGTACTACATCCATACAAACTTTCTAATCCAATTTATAACATTTATATGATGTTTATGGTAGTTTTTTTTGGGGGGAGGGTATTACCTAATTATTTGTTGTCTGAGTAAAGTATGGTTCCAATGAAATCTGATAACTGAAAGAGAACTGTTGAATTTTATTCATTGGTTATTAGCTTAAACACTAGATTTAAAAGTTAGAAGTTGCATATATATACACTGCAGTATTTAATGTGCAGCAGAATTTAATTTGACAGATTCCTTTCTACCTATTAGTTTCTATGTGTGGCTTAATATGACATATGCCACTGTTTTGTATCATGAAATGGTGATTGTTTTTTGTATATATACATATTTGATATCATATTATATACATATTTGGTATTATAGCCTAACAAATTAAATCACCTGGTACCTGTTCCATAACACTCTTAGATAGAAATATCAAACTGAATAAATATAAAATACAGCATTGATCTCTGATTTTAGCTTCAAATATGAAAAGACCAAATATTATATGCATACTACTAATATATTAATATACTGACATATATAAATTAAGGAAAGTCACAAAAATTACTGTTTTATGCTAAAAATGATTAAATATAATCATTACATTGCAGTAATACCCCAACACTTACACAAGCTATAAATTAAAGGGTGCCTTATTTCTCGCTCCTGGTTGTCACCCACCACATGAATAATTTCACATGCTGCGAGATTAGAGTGTATCTGTGTATCAATATCTGTGCTGACATTGTATTAGCATTTGATGTGTGTCCTCTATAATTTTGTCTTCATCAATTCTCTCATGGAGAGAAATACTATCATGAATCAAATGTCAGTCAAGTGGATTCAAATAAATCATTACAGAAATCAAAACCTCAGGTCTGAATCCAGCAGAAAAATGTACGACAGTTGCAAGCATGGCAGACAGTCTTGGCTGAATTGAAAAAGTGTTACAGATTTTGGAGAACATAGATTCTTATGGGAAACGTGTTCTAGTTATGAGGAAATGGAAGAAATTACATGAAATAAAAACAGTCTCTTTGAGTCATCAGATGAAGTTTGTTAGATTTTATAAAGTCATTGGCATTGAAATAACTCCATTTTATATAGCACGTGTGTTATAGCATATTATATAGCATATTAGTTTGTGTAAATGTATATTAAAACGGTATTGTTCATTATGTACTGTTTTCCAAAGAATTTTCTTTATCCTTTGGCCCTGTTTAACCCTTTCATGATGGTGCACCTTTGTTTAAAACGCTCATGCGGGACAGAAAATCGAAGGCAGACACCGTACAGGATAGAGGTTTTGCATCACTAATCCTAATTTTATAAAAAAAAAAAAAAAAAGGTTTGCTTCTAGCATCGTAATTTTTGGTATCATTTTAGATTATTACTGGAGCTCTTATATATGTTAAAATTAGCACTTAATAACATTTTTTTTTCTTTATTTTACATGAAAATTATCTTGTAAAATAATTTTCGGAAGCGCTATTCACATTATTCCAAAGTTTTAATTGATAAAATCCATCAATAAAGTTTAAAGTTAATAAAACAACACAGTAAAGACTTATTTACAGTAAGAAGTAACAAAATTTAAAATGAAGACTGAGTGTGGTAAATCTCGAAGCATGGAGAAGTATCACTTTCTAACTCTTTAGAAAATGAATCATCATTCTCATCTGCATTAGCAAATGATTCATTAACCATATGAGAGTGTTCTTCCTCTGATAAATAGCGTTTTTCCGCCATAATAGACTGGAGGTGAGGCTTTCCAGAATAAAAAGAGAAGAAATGTAAATATATCTGAAAGCAATGCAAAATATAACAGAACTCCACATAGTAACACTAAAAGACCGTACATAGTAGAGGGGGAAAAATAGAATAAAAAAAGAAATTGGAATATAAATCAGACACGTGAATGCTTATATTAGCACAAGTCAGGCAGGATATATCAAACTCAAGGTCAGGAACCTAAAACTGTGTTCGTTTCAAAAGTAATGGACATAGGATGCTATCTAGTGACCTTCAGAAAAAGTTTCCAGCTTAAAATGCATATATACGCATCACCCGTGCTCTGAATGCAATCTCTAGTAATGCGTGGATGGAACGCCCGGCTGTAAAAGACGTTCTTACAGAATGCTTATATGGAACACCCATCCTGAAAGGGTTAATTAAAAGTCATACATATTTTATACACAAACTTGGACCCTCAACTTACATGCTTTTTGTTGGTCCTGTCTTTTGTGTAAATTTGGGGTGCTACTGTAATGCTAATTTTGTGGGAAGTTGAAGCAAAACTACATCAATTCATATGATTAGATAACATATTATTCTTTTAAATATAAAAATTTAATATAGCTTTGAATCTGGCTTGATATTTATTTCAAAATTTTTAAGTATTTTTAATTTCTATGATAAATGTAAAATATCCCTCTGATTCAAAACTATATTTGAGAATTATTTTGTTTTTAGGTACTATATGTAGTGATATCTGAGAATATAAATTTCATGTGAAGGAATATTTTTCCCCAGCCAAATAATTAAAATTATTCATAAAAAGCTGACATGGGGAATTTATTTATTATAATTTTTTAGTAATAATTTGGGGCTTTTGAAAATTCTGAAACGTCCTCTAGTTACTGCACCTTGCCAAATCTGTCCAGCTGAAGTATTTTATTAATCGTAAAGGAATTATCAGGCTATCCATAGATTATCTTATCATCATAAATGAATCTATCTTATCAACAAAAGTGATATTATTTTAATAAAAATGAAATTATCTAATCATGAAGAAAATTATTTTGTTAGTCAATTATTTTTAAACTGTAAATAAAGTTGTTCTTTCTCACCAATACTAATTTAGGTGAAATATTAAAAATATTTAGTTGCAGTGTTTTAATAAATTTCACCGAGAGGTAAAAAGGCATATATGTATTTTTTATATGTTGTTTTGTATAAATAGTTTTTGCACCATTGCCAGATTGCTTATAATATACAAATTGAATACTTGTTTACTACATATAGTTTGCTTATAATATACAAATTGAATACTTGTTTACTACATATAGTTTTCTTTTATATAACTATGCATTGTTTGTAAATCAGCCATTGTTTAAGCAGTATATTGCAAATGTTTAGTTAATTATTGTAAAATGTATGCAGTTTAAATGTACTTTTATATTTAATTTTTTTCTTTCTGATTCTAGGACCCCCTGAAGAAGTTGATCATCCAGCAGTTGGAGCAGCTGTGACAACTATGTAAGCCCCCTTCTTTTTTTAAATTTATACATAGTGTAAATGCTATTGTGAGTATCTAAATTATTGTTGCTTATATGAATTTTTTTTAGATATTTGCAAAATAGGTATTAGTAACAGTTATTCACACAAAGAAAAGTAAAATAATGCCCCTGTAATATGCAATAATGTTCCAATATTTACCTCCAAAATGTGAAAACAGATGCATAAGTATAATAAATTATTTATTGTATATCATTACCAATTTTAAATATAGTATAGTATGTTCTATACATTGCATTTCTGAATGAAGTAATGCAAAATATGCTATAAAATATATATTATACATTTTTTTTTATTTCATTCACATCAAAGTAAGAGATTTTAATGTTTTAACCTACTCGTTAGAAGAGGACAAAATATTGGGGGGGGGGAGCGGTATATTGTAGAGTAAAATCCATGTTAACAATTTTTTTCTAGTTGAGGTATGAATCAATTGTTTTTCCCCCTTCATGAATCAACATCTTCCCCAAACAACTTCATAGGCTGCAAATGAGCCTTCCTATTTCTAAAATTTTATCTTCTTAAAAATCACCTGACTTAAGCTTTTAAATACTATGTGATAAAAATAGTGGCGGGCACTATATTTGTGATGCAAGACAGTTATTGAGAAAATGAAAAATTTCTGAACAACAAAAAATTTTATATTAGTTAAGACTAGGGAAAATGTTAGAAGCAGAATAGAAAATCAGTTTGTGAAAATATGTCGGTATGGGAGGGGGAAAAGGGAAGATGACTTAATTACTCACTAAATGTAACCATTAAAGATGTATGTATCTTAGGTGTAACTTGCAATTTCAGAATAAACGGTCCGAGTTCATAGTCACCACTGCAGTTGGAAGACAAATCTGAGTGCATCTGAGCTACTGTTTTGCTCAGTGTAGCTTTTTTTTTTTTTTTTTGTTGGTATGCATTTTGTAAACTGCTCTCGTTCTCTAATTTTTCCTCTTTGAGCTGTTGGAAACCATGCATATTTTGCACAGCTGTGTTCTGAAAATTAGTTAGTTGATTTATTAATGTAATGATGTTAAGTGAGGAAAAACCTAATTTTTTAATTTTTAGAAAACAAAATTATATTGAACAAAATAGTTCCCATCTGTTTGCATGCATATTTACCAACAAGTAGCAAAATTGTAAATATCATATTTGTAAAAATTTGAATTTTATGACTGAGTGAAGACCATAGCAGCCTCTTTACTTTTTTGAAAAAAATTTTTTCCTTTAATAATATATTATTATTAAGATTAAGACTATATCTAAATATTTAAAGAAATAATAATCTATGCAGTATTAAATATGGTGAATGCTGTAAAATCTGAATCATTGAATTTTAAAACTGTTTTTAATGTGTAAGATTTAAAAATATCCTGGCTTTGTTCATAGGGGTGAAGTTTGCTTTCTCTGCCTTTTAGTTGTTGTGTATTTTTTTAATTGTTGCCAGTATCAATCAGTTATTATAAACATTTTAGCATTCCAACTTGTTATTCTCAGAAAGCTGATAGGTGCTTGGTTGCACAAGATGTAATATGGTTGCATGTTGAATCTCAAGAAATTTTATTAGGGTCGTTGTCATATAAAATATTTAAAATGCCATCACAAGGACTTTCAAGTTTAATTTGGGGCTCGTTTTGAAGTGATTTTTCTCCTGATTGAAACTTTGAAACCATCATCACCCACTTATATCACTGTCATTATTTATTTATTTATTTTTTAATGTTGCAAGTTACAGCCATGAAACTGTGTCTAAATTTTTCTATTGGATCACAATAATTATTTGTTTGACATACATCTTGTAGGACATAGAATTGGTAAATACTAGGAAAATAAGTTTTTTTTCCTAGATACATCTAGTATTAAGAACAAAGCTGGTTCATCTGTACTACAGATTTAACTTTTTGTCACAAAACTTTATACAGTGTTTTACAATATGTGGGTCATCCTTAAAATGCTATGTTTCATGTGCACCAACCAGATAACCAGATATTTATAAATTTGAAGTTTCAACATTATGTTTAGCTTTAGTTTACTTTTTTTTTTAACTTGCATAAAATTCTTTCAACCTTAAATTAAAAAAAAAAAAAAAAAAAAAAGACTTAAAAGTTATTTAAAACACTTGATATCATGTAATATCCTCTGAACATTTTAAAATTTTCAGTATTGGTGTGTCTTATGTTATGAATATGTTCTCATATTTAGAACAACAAATTTGTCTGAAATGTCAAAAGATGTTAAGATGATTGCAGCATTAATGGATGATGACCTACAGGGTGAAAACCTTCTAGATGCTGCTAGAAATCTGTGTTCTGCATTTTCTGATCTCCTGAAAGCAGCAGAACCAGAAACTAAAGAAGTGAGTGTTTGAGCGAAATCATATTTAATGTGCATTTATTCTATTAAATACATTTTTCCTTTTATATGCTAAATTGTATTCTACTTTCGTAGCCTCGCCAAAACTTGTTAAATGCAGCCGGCAGAGTTGGAGAAGCAAGTCATGCAGTTCTTCGTAACATCGGTGAGGAAGATGCTATTGATAAAGAAATACAGGTATTTTTTTATGTTTTTATAGTGTACATCTACACTTCACGCATTTTCTTTCCCAGACATAGTTTCTGTTCATTAAGGTAATTCTATCTTAGAAATAGATGAGTTCCATGAGTTAGCAGTTGGGTAGAAATTCTGAATTTTAGTAAAAGAAAGACCTAATGTCAGAATTAAATGAAATGATCTTCAATATAAGACAAACATAATTTGAATACTCTTATAAAAATTTCTTCTGTGTTTTCTGTTGTTCCTTGAACTAATTTTTTAGCTAATTGTTTAAATAATGAAAATTTTGCGAAAAATTAAAATAATCAAATGAAAAATTCACATTTTCATTAAATGTAAAAGAAGGAATAAAAAATGTTTTAGTGTTTATAGATTTAAAGCATGAAATACTGACCACCAAAAAATGGAAGTAAGATTTCTGTTTAAGTGGAAGACAATGTGATATGTTACTTATACATTCACAGATTTTTCTTCATCGTAGTATTTTTTACCCCGTAACAATATTTTAAATTTCAAAGATATCGTCTATCAACGCTTGTGGGTACTCACAATAATGCACAGCCATTTTATTTTGCTTAGGAAAACAGCTTTTCTAAAAATTTAGCAATCCTGTCCTGAATTTGGGGGATAGGATTGCTTTATGGCATTTTTCTTATAAATTCTTAATAAAGGTAAATTCTGGTATTCTCCTGATCTACCTTACTTAACTGTGTAGTTACTTTGTGGATCGATATGTGGTGCCACAAAAACTGTTGTTTTTACACATTTTTTTCCTTCCACCATTTTATTCAAATTTGCAGGATCAGATTTATTATTATTTAATATTAATAATTTTTTATGTTTTGAAAAATACTTATTTCTTTTGCTGTGTTTTATTCTGCTTGTAAGACAACTTTCAGTGTGCAAATAAAAGGGTGATTTTTTTTTTTTTTTTTTTTTTTTTTAAATTAGGTTAGCTGATTTAAATGTTTTAATGAATTGCACGATATTAATATAACTAAAATTCTCTCGATATCAGTATAACTCGATACAGTAGAATTCCAGAAATCTGCAAAGCTTGGGACCAGAGGTTGTGTGGATTTTAGGATTTTGTGGATTTCAGGAAAGAGAAGATAAAGCATAATATTTGGACTGAAAGTGCAAAATGAATAAGGCGTATTAGATACATTTAATTAAATTATTATATACATTATTGCAATAATTTATTATATGCATTAAATTATTACATATATAAATTGATTATATTATTCATTGTATTATATGTACTCAACATTGAGGTTTGCCGATTTCGCCTCATGCAAAGATTTCCGGTTTCGAAATCTGGTGTTAGAATCTCTGTTGCTGTAAAATTTCAACAGCTTTTCTTTATTTTTCCGTATATTATGCACAATCGTGTCGCAATTCCATACCATTCTGCTATAAATTGAGGAGTAGTACCTGCTTCCATCTTTTGCAGAATTTGCACTTTTTGCGTTCCTGCCGATGCAACGTGTTTTCGTTTTTCAACGTTGCAAACAGTAAAATCACGAGTGCGTTTCTTATCTGTGATTGTATTAAAAAGGGCTGAAATTTAAAATATTCTTAATATACCCACAAAATATCCAGATTAAAAAAGGCAGCACTAAACAATCGTGTGAAATGAAATAACAAAGCTCAGAAAATACAACGTGGACTTGAACAAAGAGTTGAGTGAATCGCCTGCTTTTTTACCTCGATGCAGATTAGAGGGAAAAAAAACTTATCGTATTTATTTTATCTTATTTTTTTAACACTTTATATAAATAATTTGGTATTTCCATTTTGACTCATTATTATTTGGTAATTATGACGTCATTATTCGATAAGTATTTTTTTCTTCGCTATTTTGTGCTTATTGTTGTGGTTTCCAGAACCTATAAACGGAATGTTTATATTCTGAGAGTCAACGCGGATTTCGAGTCGGCGGATTTTTGGTATTTGACTGTACTATATATTAATACTACTCAATATTAATATAACTTTATCAGTAGCCCCTGAGTGTTATGGATATAGGTTATATCAAGAATTTCATGCATACAGTGAATGAAACAGATAAGCGGTAAGACAGAATACACCCGATTTTGTACTGCTCTATTTAGTTGTTTCAAAACCTATTTACAAACAATTTTTTGTAAGCCGAGTATTAAAATGAGAGAAATAATGAATTTAATAGAGAACACTGTTGCCACTTAAGATAACAGTTATTTCATTTGCTTCAACTTTTTGTTATGTAAATGTTAAAAAAAAAATTCTATTTGAGAGTAATTTAATAACAAAAATTCAAAGAGATCATTTTAAAAACTCCTTGCAAATTCAATGGAAAATTTGCATGTGAAAGAAATGATAAGCATAAACATTGCTTTTGCAGGCAAAATAATCTGAAAAAGAAGTGGCGCCATCTAGTATAAAACTAATTAAGTAAATAACAGAATTCGGTAGATCGTCAGTTGGAGCAGTACCTAAATTCCTTTAAGTTAGGAAGAGGCCAATAATTTTGTATTTGCTGCTTTTAAAAAAAATAATAATCAGTATAAAAAAATCATTGGAATAAATTACAAATAAATTTGTAAATAAATTTCAAAAATTAGCTCTGCAATAAAATTACTAGAGTAGGCACATTGGTTAATGTTCTCATTTGGATATTGTTATGAACCGCCAAAGTTCTGCCCATTTGAATATAAAAACATTGGAAATGTCTAGTTTATTGTGATCAACAAATCAGTTAATGTTGTCAAAATGTTATAGAATGATTCCTTTAACTTGAAATGAAATTACCTAACAAAAGATAAAATCACCAAATAAAATTGAAATATAGTACAGAAATTTCCATATGACAGAGACATTTTACGGAGTAAGAGTTGTGGAGTTGCTGAGCCTCCAGTTTTAATAATCAGGAATGCAAATTAGGTCATGTAAAAGTATTAGAAAGGTAATTTATATTGTGAAAATAGATATTTCTTTCATTTTAAATGACACATTTATTTGTCAATTTTGTTTTACTCTATTTTTTAGGATATTTTACTGGGTCTGGCCAAACGTGTCGCAAATGCTACTGCAAACTTAGTACTTAAATCAAAAAATGTTGCTAGTAAATGTGAAGATCAAGCTCAACAAAATAAAGTTATTACTGCTGCAACACAGTGTGCATTAACCACATCACAACTTGTTGCTTGTGCCAAAGTAGGTGCTTCATTTCTGCCATATATTCTTATAAAACATAAGTTTCAGATTTGTTTTATATTTAAATTAATAAAAGCAATGACTAAAAATCTGGTTGTAATTTTACAGCTTTAACAACATTTTGTTGTCAATAGTATCGTCAATAGCTCTCGTGTATATTTTCCTAAATTTTCCCCTATTTCATATATTATATAATTTTTTAAATATGAGAGCACATTCGTCCCAGCTGCATATCATCGCAAACACCCAAGTAATGATTTCATTTCTTTATTGTATTTTTGAGGAATGTTGGTAACTGTAAGGACAGTGAAAGCTACTATTTAGACAGACATCTTATTAAAAGTCTGAAAAACGTCCTTCTTGTAGAAGATATTAGCATCTAGGATATTGCCCAGGTTTTATAATATTAAATTGTATTTCATCGAATTTTAATTAAGTTCTGGGACCAAAAAAAAAAAAGACTAGTTAGCTATTTTAATAATACACATCAAAGAAATATGAAAACTTCATTGATAAAATTAGCCTTCACCAGTGTATAGTTGCATTTTGCCTAATTCCAAAGTCTGTAATAGTTTCATGTGGAAAATTTATAAAGAAAAAGCAGCCTGGTGTTAATACCTTTTGTGGTACTATCAAAATTTTGATTATAAATAAAAATATTTAAAATTTATACTCATTGCTTTGAAAATACTAGATAGGAAAATAATTATTTCATAATATTATATTTTTATGAGCTGTACAAGATATGTTCTCACACAAAATTTTTTGTTTTATTTGTTTACCTTGTATTTGTATTCTGCAAAATGCTTAGCATCTAGATATGCAAGGTATTCATTATACTTGGTAATGTAAAAGTTTTTTAGGTAAAATGTATCATTAAGGAGAGGCTTAATTTTAGAAAGTATTTCTTGATCCCTCAGTTCCCCCATAATTATAGTTAACTATTATTTTTATAAGTTTACACATAACTCTTTTATTTTTTAGGTTGTTGCACCAACAATAACAAATCCAACTTGTCAACACCAGCTGATTGAAGCAGCTAAAGAAGTATCGAGGGCTGTAGATGGCATTAACAAAGCCTGCAATGTAATTATTTAATAAATGTTCTGTGTTAGATATTATCACTAAAGTGTAATAAAATTATTATAAGGTTTTATTTCTTTAACCCTTTTGAGATGGTGTGCTTTTGTAAAGACGAATGGGAGTCAAAAATATTCGTCGCACTGGACAGGAGTTTTGCATCCATAAGCCTAACTTAAGGGGGGGGGAATTTTAATTCCGGACATCATAATTTTTGGTACTATTTTAGATTATTACTTAAGCTATCATGTATTTAAAATTAGCATAAATTTAATAATCATTTTCCTTTACTTTATGTGAAAATATATAAACCCCCCCAAAAAAAAGTTGCTTACTTTGAGAAATAATTTTGAGAAGTGCTTTTCGAATTATTGCAAAGTTTTAATTGAAAAATATATTTGTAAACTTTAAAATTAATAAAAAATATGAGAAAGACTATTTAACAAGAAGAAGTAACAAAATCTTTCACAAGAAGTGGAAGGCACAAGCTCAGTCTCTGACAAAATGTCCGTATGAGAATCACTAGAAGTGTCATTCGCTAATTCTCTATCTCCACTCTCATCCATGTCACAAATTTCCTCATTAACCATGCGAGTATATCCTTCCTGTGATAAATAACGCTTGCCATAATAAAGAAGGCTATATGGAATAAAAAGGGAAGTATGTAAAATATAAGTGATAAAAACAATGCAGAGTGTAATAGAATCCCACCTAGTAACCCCAAGAGACCCTACATAGTAGCATCAAAAGAATTTAAAAAAGGATTTAAAGAAATATCGGAAATGTGAATGGTTGAGATCATGTGACACCTAAAGAGCTGAAGTCTGTTACTTTATGCTTTCCCTGCTCCCCCACATCAGCTGATGCCAATGTTACGCAGAATGTGGTCAAACTGAATGTCAGCTTCCTAAAACTATATTCCGTTAAAAAATAATGGACATAGGATGCCATCGACTGAAAAATGTTTCAACTTAAAATGCATGTATGCATCATCCATCTCTTACATTCACTCATCAGTGATGTGTGTGTGCGACACTCAGCTATGAGAAAAGCTACTATGTGGATGCCCATCTGGAAAGGGTTAAGTTTCATAAGTAGACATTTTGTTTCCCTCACTTAGGAGTGCCGTGTATTTTTTATATGTGTTTATAAGTTTCAAGTTTTTATTGTTGCTGTAGATATTATTTATGATTATTATTATTTAGGAAGCCACTAAGGATAAAGCCCTCTTGAGTGACATGAATCAAGCAAGTGGCCAGGTTGAAGATGCTTTGAATGATCTGCTGAATCATATAAGAACAGCACCAAAACAGCGTGCTCAAGCTTCTGTTCATGATGGTGCTGTGGATGTAATATTAGATGCTACAGACAAATTATTCAGCAGTAGTGGTGATGCTGGAGAAATGGTTCGCCAAGCTAAAATATTGGCAACAGTATGTGTTTTTATTAGCTAGTAAAATTAATTCTGAAAAATAAGTTTTTATCCACACATTTTATTTTTAATCTGAGGAATGAGTTACTTTATATTTCCATATACTGACTTGTATGGAGTCTAAACTTTATTTATTCACTAGTTATTTAGTCCATAAGGAAAAGGGGGGAAAGTATATAATGTTACTTCTATAAATTCCAGTGAAAGAAAATAGCATTTATGTTTCCATATACCAACTCGTATGCAATCTAAACTTTATTTATTCCATAAGGAAAAGAAATATATATATATATATGTAATGTTACTTTATAAATTTCATTGAAAGAAAAATAGCATTTACATTACAAATTCTTATTTTTAAAAAATAAAAAGCGTGTCTACAAAAATATTGTATAGCTCTTGATATTTCTCATCCTGAGAATGTACTTCTCTGTATTTTTAATAGTGTTTTATTATATTTTTAAGTAGCTGTGAAAATTTTCGTATGGTTTTGAAATTGTGATTTGCAGGATTCAAGGTCCTCGAAAGTGCTTTGACGTTTTGAAACAATTTTTAATGTCTTTAATTTCAACCCGAATTTACAAATGGTCCTGAATGTTTCTCATCTGATGTTTTCATTTTTGTTCTGTCACTGCTATTCTGAGTGTGAATTAACATACCACTTGAATATGGAATGCAAACTTCCTGGCTGATAATGAAGCCATTGCATTCTAGCATTATAAACAGTGTGAGACTATTATCTATCCTAGAATTATGTTTGACGATGCATAATTGGTTGTTCACCCAACCTTTCAAAACTTTATGGATAAAAATTCTGTTTCTGTCTTATTTCTTGGACTTCAGTCACAACCTTATGGCTATATTTTGACATATTGTGCCCAAGAAGAAAGTCAGAGATTGAACTTCAGATGTCAGATTTCCATTCAGGAAATCCAGAAATTCTTTA
This sequence comes from Stegodyphus dumicola, assembly GCF_044657685.1. Classification (NCBI taxonomy): domain Eukaryota; kingdom Metazoa; phylum Arthropoda; class Arachnida; order Araneae; family Eresidae; genus Stegodyphus; species Stegodyphus dumicola. The sequence goes on from NC_140779.1 coordinate 47,572,610, forward strand.
AGGGAGTGGACAAAAGGAAGAGAGAAATGTTCTGGGAAAAAAGGGGTGTTGTGCTGATATTAGAACAACCTAAATTTGGGGAGCACTGCATGCTAACACAGATATTTACCATCTAGAGCATTATTTTAGAGAAGAAATTATCAGTTGCATTAAAATATATATATATATAAAATAAAATAAAGATCAATGATGCTAGTTGGCTATTGAGGTAGTGTCTCTGTTCAAGTATAGGTTCTACTAAGATTTATTAATCCATGATTAATGCATATCTGCCACCTTTCACTAATTTTTACAAAAGTTTGCTAAAGCAAGAACCCTACTCAATGTTGTTCTCGTGGTGGGAGAGGACTGACTGTAAGTAGCTATTTGAGATGATTTGTAAAGAACACTGAATAAGGTTGCCTCTTTGATGCACTTCGGCAGCAAGAGGATCCTTGGAACTGTTTAAATAATGGGGGCCAGAATAGCAAGGTAATATCTTTCTTACTTTTGATGTCAAATATATTTCTCCTGGCATATTGTTTTCCTTTATTTTTGTGAATTTCTCTGTTTAGAAGTATGGAAAATTGCAAAAATAATTTCTAATCTTGTCAATATGGATAATCATTTATAGAAAGAAATTTCACTGTTAATAGAAATATTAAAAATCGACAATTTAAAATATATTTATATATCTGACGGTGCATTAAGCATTTCATAAAAAGTTTTGGAATTATTCTCAATAATGAAATCACTAAAGAATAGCAGATTCTAAATACTTGCAATTTTGGAAATTCAGAGAACAAAAATCTTTTAATTAAATCTGAAATTTCGAAGTTGAGAAAAATTATTGTGGAGGAAACTGATTGCATAAAGAAAAATTTTATTTTTCTTCAAAGGAATATAGTTGAAGATACTAATTAGTTAGCAGGTGATTCAGATGATTTATTTATATAAGCAAATGAATTTTGAAAAGTAATTTTAAAAAAAGGAAATAGATATAAATAAGCTAAAATATCTGAAAATAATTTCAGATTAAAGAAGACATACATAATTTTGTGTATCTTCTCATATGTAATTGGTCTAATATCTTACCAGTATAAAAAAATATGTATGAAATTATCTGTCAGTTTAAAGTGCATAATTTCCTTAAATTGGAATATTAGTAGAGCTTTGGCGGGGAGTATTTTTTAAAATAACAGTTTTAATGGTGACTGTGCAGATCATCTTTAAAATAAATGTGACTATTACAAGTATAAAATATGTGCCTCAAGTAATAATATTCATGATGCTAACTACTTTTAAAACTTTGGTGCTTTATGTTCTAACTTGTTTTTACAACCATGTTTTATAATAATGCCTCCTGTATATTTCTGCTGTATTGAAAATGATTCTTGCATTGCTTTAATTTATTCAGATGTTTGTTGATAGGTCTTTACTTTTTTCATTGGTAGTCCTTAAAAATTCTTGGACATCCTTAATTTCTGTTTAAAAAAAAAAAAAAGTGTATGAACACTCTTTTATTTCTTTTTTTTTCCCTTTCTCTTTAATGAATAAAAGACCACTTATAGATTAAATTTGTTGAACTTGGCAATTTTATTATAAAAATAGCAGCAAGTAAAGAAACCTGCTACTATGCATATTTGAAAAATCAAAATGGAGAAAAATTTAAGCTATTAAAAAAAAGGATGTATTATAAACTTACGATAACAAAATTTGAGTGAACTTAAAAATTTTGGAAACTTAAGTATTTCATGCTAAATCATTCCTGCTCTCTAAAAGTTAATCAGTAATTGCATAAATTTACCATTTTTCTTTCATACTTATCGATTATTGTGCATTTTATGTAGGCTACTGCAACCTTAATCCAAGCCATCAAAGGAGAAGCTGATTCACAATCTGATTCTGATGTACAAAAACGTTTGTTAGCAGCTGCAAAAGTTCTAGCAGATGCTACAGCTAAAATGGTGGAAGCTGCAAAGGTAATCATTTTCTGTATGCACAATTTCTTCCATATAGTAATGAATGTTATGGAGGATTACTAGCCTTAATTTTGCATAATTTTTAAGTAAAAAACTCATACTTCCATATTTTAATATTCACTTGCAAATGAACTTGTATGTATTTAAAGCTTCTTTTCATTGCTAAGGGTATTGTGCAATTCTTCGTGGTTTTTTTAAGTTATGGTGCTTTGATTTTTTATTTATATTGTAAGAAATTTCTTTGCAAAATTTAGCATATTTTCCTGTGCTGATGAAGAGAATCTATATTGCTATTCCTCAAAATCAATAGAATTAATGCTAGTCTAAATAATTTTTTGGGGGGGGGGCTAATTTTACATTTTTATGCTGATATATTTTTCTCCATTTAAACCTAATAAATTTGTCTAAATTGTTTCATAATATATTAAATTAGAAGAATAAATAGCTTATATTAGTGCTTAGTTCTAAGTTCAGATGGTGTTGTTGAAGCAGAGATTGCGAACTTTGCTACGGCTAGTGATTTATCAAGCTTTATTGAAAGTAGAATCATTAAAATTGTGTATAATATTCTTTTTAATTTTTTAATTTGCCCAGCCATTAACTTCTTACTCGTTTTTATCATTTCTTAAATTGCTGAAATTCTAATTATATAGTTATCATAGTTTTATTATGCGTAAGCTTGAAATATTATTTTTTGACTGATAGCATATTGAAAAGTTACTCTTATGTAATTTATTGATTTCACCTCCTATATCAATGAACTTTTGCATTTTGTGATGCAGTTTGTTTACAGTCATCGTATAGATAATTCATGTCAAAAAAACACTAATCTTGGTAGCATAATTGTTTGTGTCGACATCCTTGTAGTGAGTTCTTAACAGCAGAGAGCAAATGAAAATCTGACTGGCCCAGGTTAGTGGAATAAGGTGGATGAGTAAGAGAGGTGAAGTCATAATCAGCCAAAGCAGATAGTGCAATTGCTACACAACAATGAGATGTATTGTCTTGGCACAGGATGATTCTTTTGTCAGTTTCCCTCCATACCATTTTTCAGGTTGTGTATCATACTGGAATGATATTTCATGTTGATAGTAGAGTCTTTGATCACTTTTTTTTTTTTTTTTTTTCCCCAAAAGTCTACATTTCTTTTTTCTGGGAAAAAGATTTTGGAGACCAGATGAGTCAGTACTATCTATGTTCATGGGTAGTTCTTGATGGTTAATTTGTTGTGTACATTTGATCAAGATCTGAAAATATTCAGACATTGTTTTCACAGTCATTTGACTATTTACATGATCATATCCAGCATAGTGTTGAGGTTTTCCTATGCTGTTGCCATCATTGGAGGTCCTTCTTATTCCAAAATATGGCCATGTTTGAAGTTGGTGACCCACCTTTTAACTATTACAAATTATTGGGTTTTATGTTCTTAATGTCTGCAGCATGTCATCTTGTTGCAGTGAAGCCCTTCCAAGTGAAGTACTAAATCACGGATCTGTCAGCCACTCTCTTCTCTAACACTTCTTTCATTTCTATTACAGTGAAATGAGCCTGCTTTTTCCAATTCTGTGAATGTTCACCATCAGTGTGAATAAATGGTTAGTCCCTCTTGTACATGATCCATATGCCATGAATGTGGTTGGCTCTGTATTTGGAATCTAAATAAGAAAGCATTCCCCAGCTTCTTGGCATAACTCACCAAATAGCCACTGTTGTGGAAGAACACTGCCATTGTTTTTCCTCCAGACAAACTCTCTTCTGTTTCTGTAATTTTTCCAGAGCCACCTATTCGCTTAATTGGTTATTGGATTAAATGCAGATAACATATCTCTCTCATGAAATTATTCCTGTGAATAGTTGTATTTTGAGTCAGTTTGAGTATTAATGCTGTACATGAATAGTGCGGCATTGTTAGAAATAGTGTGGTGTTCTTGAGCCACTAAACCAATTTTCATAATGTATGCTTTTCTTTTGTTTGTAACTATTTATTTTACATCTCCAAAAGCTTTCATATATATATATATATAATTTCATTTCAGGGTTATTTTTGTATATTTAAATGTGAGGTAAAGTGCCTCTATAATGGAAGAATAAAATGACATCTTCTCAGTTGACAGTAAATCAGAAGTTAGATTTCTTTCTTTTTTTTAGTGGAAATACATTAAAGTGCAGCCTGCTTATAGCAGTTATCTTCCTCAATTGTCATTAAATCAAAAATCATTAACTTATTTTTAAAAAGTGAAAATAACAGATGGCCTAGTAACACTTCTTGTAATGAATAAACTTAATTAAATGATTGTTGTTAGCCTAATCATTAGTCCAGCTTTCAAAGGTAACAATCATAAATAATAGTGACTGCAACAAGATTATTGAAATCACATTGCAAAATAAAGGACAATGCAAAGAGAAATAATCATTACAGAATTGCAATATGCATTATAAAATTCATTCAGAAACAAATCTGTTCTTATCTTTTTTGTATGCTGTAAAAGTTCACTCGTGCTGTGGCTAAACAAAATGCACGTGCTTTCTATTTTGTCAGATTTAAGTAGTTTACGTTAGGAGTGTCATTGCTGATTTATTGCTATTTTTGGAGGATTTAAAAACTGGAAGTACATGAAAAAGATATCTATAAGAAATTTCTGTTCCTTGTATACCTTTGCTCTTTTAAGAAAATTTTAAAGAATTTTGAAATTTTTTTAGAAGTATTATTATATGATAGTAATGAATTTTAAAAGCTATTAATTAGATTCCATTAAAACATGCATTTAAATCAAGGTTTAAAATTGTATACATGTCTTTACCTGACAGAATGTGTGAATGCATTTATTCAACGTGGATAAATTAGCTGTATTGAAAATTTATATAAATGCCTAGTTAGCTAGCAGTTTTAAGAAAAATTGGGCACATCCTATTGGTTTATCCATATTGTTAAAGATCTCATATTTCTTTTATAGGGTTGTGCTTCTAATCCTCATGATTCAGCATCCCAGGCTGCTCTTCAGAAAGCGGCTGAAGACCTTAGAAATGCTACTAATGCAGCAGCAAACAATGCTCTGAAACGAAAACTCATTCGTAGATTAGAGGTGTGTATATTGCATTTTAATCTCTAATGATTTATGTTTATTTTGAGGATCTTAAGAATTAGTTTTAATGTGATTATTATACTGCTTGCCTGGTAATGTATTGATCCAAAGACTGTCTTTTTAATATTTAGTGTATTTATTTGCTATGACCTAACTACAGCATTTATTTTGTGAACTAGCTTGTAAATTTTATGAGACTATTCATTGGTATACATTTTAATTAATCATTCTGTTTTCCATACAGCAAGCAGCAAAACATACTGCTGCTATGTCTACTCAAAATATTGCTGCTGCTCAAGGAGCTAGTCAATACAACCAAAATCCAAGTTCTCAAGAAGAACTCCTTGAAAGTTGTAAGGTATGTTTTTTTATATACAGATTATAAAAGCTAACTGTAAAGAGTTTGAGGTAAAATCTGTACTATCCATGATATTTATTCATTACTCTTTTTAACCTCTGTTCGCCCCCAAATTATATTTTTATGATTTTTGAGAATAAAGATGCATGTATTTCTTTCTCTTTCAATTTCCTTAAAGTATCTGAATTTATGATTCTTTAACCTTTTATTAAGTTCTTAAAATATTACAAAATATGTATTTCTAGGAAGTTGCAGAAGTTATTCCAAAATTAGTTCAGGGTGTCAAAAGTACTATTATGGATGTTGATAATCCCTCTTCACAGCTTGCATTAATCAGTTCATGTGAACTTATGCTACAGGTATGCAGTATATCAACTAACAAACTGATAGTGTAAATTGAAGTAAAAAACTAGTATTACTTGAGAAGATGAAATTTAATTTTTAAAGATATTTTTAAAAAATATGCTTTCATCTATAATGCTTCCTTATAAATCAAACTTTTTTTAAAATAAATGGTATTTGATATTATATAATATGTTCTCAACCGCATGCTGTATTGTGTATCTTTAGATTAAATTTTTTTTTTCCAGTGTTATTTAAAGTAGTTCAGAAATTTATTTTTTGTTATATATTTAATATGCACTAGGTAATATGTAAAGCTGCATAAAATAAGATCTGTGATTTAAAAAAAAAACAAAAAAAAAACAAAGAATTTTAGAAATCATTTTTTGAAGGAAAAAAAAAAGGAAAATATGTGAGGTACCAGGGTGAATCAAATATAAACGAGCCTTTTGTTCAAACAAAATTTATTTTATAGGAAATATCTGCATGTCTACAAATTATTTTTCTAAGTAATCTGCTCCTTTTATGATACATTTTCCCCAAAGTTTTGGTAATTTTTCACTTCATTATCATCAAATGAATTTGGACGGATATCTAACCTACTGCACACAAAAGTTTCCACTTGATCATAGGTTTCAAATTGCTTGTATCCAAGTGCTTCGTTGAGGGGTGTAGACATGTGAAAATCGTACGGTGATATGTTTTGGTTGTAAGGTGGATGATGGTGTGTTTTCCAGCATATTTCCACCAATTTCTGCTTCATCACAGCTGCTGTGGGGAGCCTGGTGTTGCCATGGAGGATCAGCACCTCATGCATGGGACAGTCTTGTTTTTTGCGTCGAACCCTAACTTAATCCAAAAACTGCAGTAGTAGGTTGCGTTGATGGTCCGACGTCCGTGTAAGAAGTCCTCCAGTAGATCCACCTACTCGCCCTCTAATCCAAAAAAAAACTGTGGTTAACTTTTTTCCTGCAGAGAAATTATAAAAGCTATAATTATAAATATAAATGTAATTTTTTTTTTTAATGTAAGCTTTGGCTTTCATGGAGTTTTCTTTACCTTTCCTTCTTCCCTCCTGGCTTGCATGCTTTGATTGAGGGGTGTAATGATGCACCCATGTCTTGTCTTGTCACAGGTGACAGTTTTATGTTAGAAAAAGTTTTCCTTTCTTATTCAAACTGAGTTTGGAGCAACTGAGAAATGCAAACTCATGCAGCCTTTTTTTTTTTTTTTTTTTTTTTTCTTTTTTTAAATCAACATTCAGCGACTGTGGAACCCAATGAGCTGAGATTTTTCTGAAGCCCAACTGCTTTCCGATGGCTGATTAGAACACTTCCGTTGCTGACACCAAGTTGTGAAATTTGGAGCACTCTGCAGTGTCAGTCCTGTTCAATAAAATCACAAACACATTCAGAGTTTTCAATAGTCGCACTGGTGCATAGATGAGGGGGATGACCTTGATTTACAACACATTCGCGGCCTTGCTTGAATTCATTACACCAAACATTTAAGGGCATTTAATCTTTGATCATGAAAGGCTAGCTTCCCCGAACTGGGCATGCAGTCTGTGGTAAATTTTGGTTAGTTTCACATTTTCACAGACGAGCAACTTTATGCATTGCTCATTATAGACAGGCATGCTTCTCTCATTCATCGTATGGGCAATAAAGGCTCTTTCATATTTGATCACTCTGTATACTTCATATTTTTTTATCAGAAACTGAGCTTCAACTTCCAACAAAATGAATTATAGTACATTTAAGAGAATCATTTAAATATTATTTTCCTTGATCAAGTGACTAAAACAACTGAGTTTTGGGTTCCTTAAATGAAAATGTGTTTAAAGTAACATCAAGATTATCATTCTCTAAGAAAGAAAATTTATTGAGCTTTTCATGGATTCCTATTTCTTTTGCATTTCAGTGAGAGAAGAAGGAAGAAATAATTTACATGGCATTAAAATACTTGTTGCCATTTACAAGCACTAAATTAGTGAGAAGAGCATTTTCACTGGTCTTTTAGATTAAAAACAATTACCTTAACAATTTGAGTGCTGATCCTAATTTAAAATTTTAGCTCTCCAGATTGATCTTTACTACAAAGAATTGAACTCAGTGGAGCAGATTCTACAGTCATGTTAATAGTAAAGCTTGACTGACAGTTCAATGACCACCTCACCAAGATTGTTGTATAAATTTTAGATATGCAATGTGATATTATACTATCTATTTCATGTTTCAAAGTTGTCAGTCAAAATAATTAGGGTATGTTAATAATGTGTTTGGTTTAAAAGTTTTGTCATATTTATTTGAGATTTTTAATGTAGTAATCAGTCTTTGTCTGCTCTTATCCATTGCATTTTTTAAATTTTATGGCATTAAAATAATATAATATATATTTCAAGAGTGCTGGAGAAAAGTAATGGGATCAAAGGGTTTGAAGGTGGGAGGTTATGTGTAATCTATGATTACAAAGTCTTATTTAAGTGATGTATGAAATAAAAAATGTTTTAAGTTCCTGGTGTATTGAAATGTGTGACTTGGGAATTTTGTATTTTATATTACAGTTTAGTTAACAAGAATATCGTAATTTTTTATTGTATTCTTGATTGCTATAAAATTTCAGGTGATTTTTATAAGCTCATAACCCTTCTGTACTCTACTGTAATTAAGTAATAGTTTTTCGTATGTATTTCATTCCTTACATGGTATTTTTTAATACTAGCATGGCAACAAAATGGTTTCAGCATCTAAAGCAGCCCTTCCTACCATCACAGACCAGTCTGCAAGTTTACAACTGAATAATGCTACAAAGCAAATGACAAATGCTTTAACAGAACTGCGATCTTCTTTGATGAAGGTATTTTCTTAACTGTTTCAGTATATATGTATATAGTATCCAGTCTATACTAGTCTAGTCATCTAGGTAATTTTGTAATTTTATAAACAGATATATGTATGTATGTGTATATACAAATACACATTAAACATAATTAATGTTCATGTATATGTATTCCATAAACAAGTTTTCACTGTAGAGAAAAACTTCATATGCTATAGCAATAGCATTTATCTTATGTTTTACTACTCAAACTATTTATTGCATAATTTATTATTTGTAGGTGTATTGCTGTGTTGTATAACTATTTTATGCTATAAATTGTAAAATAATATGTAACCTGACTATATTTTTAATAAAATTAAGATTATTTTTGTTAGCAATTGGTTAAATCTTCTACCTTCTGTATTGAAAGCTGTGAAATGTGTGTGTATATATAATATTAACTAAGAGAAAACACAAGCAACTTATGAAAACTGTACTTCAAAAACATATTTGAAATATGTCTTTAGGCTCAAGAGGCATGTGGGAGCTTGGAATTAGAAAATGCATTGGACTTAATTCGAAGTCTGGATGAAGAGCTATTGGCATTTAGAAAAGCTGCAGAGAATTTAGAGTTGAAGCCTCTTCCAGGTGAAACAGTAAGTATTTTAAATCTTAATTTTCAGTATAAACAATCTTAAAATATATTGGATTTTGAGTATAGTATGAAATTAGGCTTTTTTAACCCTTGTTTCTTTTCCTTCAGATGGAAAATTCAGCTTTGCAACTTGGAGCAATATCAAAAGTTGTGGGATCATCAATGGCTCAATTGCTTACTGCTGCTTCTCAAGTAAATATTTATTATATATAAAATACCTTTAAAATTGCAATTCATGTTTCTTGAGTAAGGCGATTACAATATCATTTTTTCTTAAAAGGGCAATGAAAACTATACTGGAATTGCTGCACGTGACACTGGAAGTGCTCTCAAAATCTTAACCAAGGCTGTTCGGGGTGTTGCTGCTACAAGCAATGACAGAGAAATACAAACTAAGATAATTGACAATGCCAGAGATGTGATGGATAAGTCTACATTATTAATTCAGGAATCCCAACGAGCTATGAATAATCCTAGCAATCCTGATATCCAACAAAGGCTGACTCAGGTTTCCTGAAAATTATGTATTTAACTTTTATGTGTGTTAGCTACTTATGAACTAACCTTAATTTTCGTGTACCATCAAAATTAATTTCTGAGACTGCTTTATTTCAGTGCTTTTTATATAAAACATAATGATGTGTTACAAATAATAAAAAAATCTAGGAGCAGTGTAAAAAGTTTTTATGAGGTCTGAGAGAAAGTGTGCCAATTGGTAATGCGAACATAAGAAGAAAATAAATGTATTTTCATGCATAGTGACCAAAAACTAAAGTATTTTTCAGAAATAAATATTTCAAATATAAGGAAAGGTGAATGATATTTATTGCTATCTATTTTAAAATAAAGCTGAAAACTTTGTAGAAAATTAAAATATGCTGTACTTCAGTTTCAATACTTTTAATTATTATATTGCGTGTAAAGTTAAATGTGGTATTAAAAGGAAAGATCTTTAACAGTAACTTCCAAAAACTTATCAAATAACATGAAATTAAATAGTATTAATATTAAGGAATAATATAATAAGTAGTAAGTATTAATATGAAGGATTAAGAGTGTAATTAGTATAAATATCAAGGAATGAAATTATAAGTATTAATAAATTTAAGTAGAATAATATAAGGCACAAGTAATTAATATTAAAGAAATAAAAAATATCGTAATTTTAAGAACTTGCTTTTGAAGAAAATTCCTTCATATTTTTTAAAATGTGTCAAGGTCTTTTTGTTTGAAATAGGAACATTATCAGAGTTTGCCAGTTTTTAATTAGTTAATTTTGGATTAACTAAGCAAGTGACTTTTTGGATGGAAAACAACATTACAGCATTTGTTTGCCTTAAATTGAGAATGTGTGATTTTCTGTATAATATGAATATCTGCATGAAAAAAGAAATTTTTAAAAAAAATTAGATGATTCAGAACTAAGCTTGTTACATATTTTCACAAATGAATAAGAAAAAAAGTATAATATGTTAATAAAATTTTTAAAGGATGTAGTTATGCAAAAGGTTAGTGCTGAGAAATATAAATTTTAAATCATATGTTTAAATAGTCTAATTCCAGAGGAGTGATATTTTTACAAATTCTCTGTCAATTATTATCTAGTATTTTGATTTGTAAATGAGTGGAGGGATTTCAAAGCCATAAATGGTCATAACTGAGTTAATGAATATTGATGTCAGAAATATTTATATGAAAATTTTGATTTGTATATCCCCAGATGTAAATTTAACATAATTTTAACCATTAGAATTAAGTTGTTTCTAATTTTATGAAAGTAAATTTGTCTAGCATGAGAATGATTACAGTGATATTACATAATTAATACTTATCTCTCACTACCTTTCCCCCCCTTTTTTTTAGGTTGCAAAATCTGTTTCTACTGCTCTTAACAATTGTGTCAATTGTTTACCAGGACAGAAAGATGTAGATGATGCAATCAAAAATATTACAGATGCCAGCCAAATTCTTAATTCCAGAGAGGTAAGATATATTTTTTCCTTTCATTTTAAATGCAGTCATCACATTAGTATAGCATTTTCATATGCTATTGGTTATTAGTATTTTTGTAACTTATTTTTTTTCTTTCATTTTAATTAGTTCCCTCAGTCTAATAAGCCATATATTGAACTTCAAAGCAATTTAAGTAATGCTGCTGCAAATTTGAATGTTGCTGCTACTGATGTTGTTGCTTCATCTAAAGGCTCACCTGCCCAATTAGCCACATCATCCAAAAAATTTGGGAAGGCTTTCAATGAATTACTGGATTGTGGTGTTGACATAATTGGTGGCACTAAGGTATTTATTTTGTTAACATTATGTGAAAAGTATATGTGTTATATAATAATGTTTTTAAAATAATAAGGATGACATAATTAAAATAATTCATATTTTTTTTAAACTTTGAGTTTTAAAGCATATTTTTAATTCTATCAAAGATTAATTATGACATACATGCTATATTGTTAACATACTAGATACAGTGTATAGGACCAGTGATGACATGGTCATTCTACGACTGTGTTTAGTAATTCCTATATAAATAACAAAGTTGACACACCAATGTAAATTTTTATGGAGTTTTTTAGTTGTGGCTTACCTAAGCATGTTCTTCATTAAAACTGACCATTAAGAAAAAAATTGCATTATCAACAGTATACAATTAACAAAACCAGGAACTTTATGTTTTCCTAATTATTTTATAAACTTTAAAGTAATTAAGATTGCAGAAATAAAATCTGACATAAAGGTTTGCGTGTAATGCTTTTTTAAATCAGCATGGTAGATACAAGGAAACTGAAAGTGCTAAAACAGACGTTTTCATTTGGAGTGAGGGGTGAATTTCACAGTTTCAGGTGGAAAGCGGTTAACCTTTTATTTACCTATTATGTATTTAATTTTAGTTTATGGATATAAAAGACTGTTTTTATTTAAGTTTTGGTTACCTATTATGTATTTAATTTTAGTTTATGGATATAAAAGACTGTTTTTATTTTAAGTTTTGGTACTTATCAATATTTTCTGTATTTTTTCTTGTTTAATTTATAAAACAGGTTGTGAAATAATTCAAATTTAAATAAATGTATATGTATTTTTTTAGTTAAAGAAAGGGATGATCATCTACCAGTGATAAAACGAGTGCATGAAACAAAAAAAAAAAAAAAAAAAAAAAAAAAAGTTTAGATCCTCTATGACCCATTTTGGTTGGAAGGGAATAGAAAAAAGTTCCCCCCCCCCTCTTCACTTCTTGAAATTATTTCCATACAATTCTTGTTTATTTTCATGTTAATATTCATTACTACATTTTTCCTATAATATACAGAATTATATTTTTTGATTTAGTTTCTGGATTTATTTACGTATTTTCATAAATGAATATGGTATAATGTTATTTATATCATCCATTCATAAATGGATGTTATTAATTAACATGTAAAATTAATAATTCATAATTAACATGTTAAAAAAGGTTCTGATAATTTTTTTGAAATTCAGGACACTGAAGTTCGTAGTTCCATGGTGGTTAGTTTAAAAAATGTTTCAATGGTTTCAAGCAAGCTTCTTGTAGCTGCAAAATCTGTTGCTGCTGATCCTGGAGCTCCCAATGCCAAGAATCAACTTGCTGCTGCTGCTAGGTTTGTAAAAATTATGTATAATTCTTCTAAGTAACACACTCCTTCTTCCCTCTCTCCCTTACATCAGAGATGAATATAATTGGAATTTGGTACTTTATTGTCTTTAATTTATTATTATTATTATTATTATTATTGTAGATCAGTCACCGAAAGTATAAACAACTTAATCAATGTTTGTACATCAGCTGCACCTGGTCAGAAAGAATGTGATAATGCCATTAGAAACATACAAGTAAGATAAATTATGTATTTCATTTATTTCCTGATCAGTTTTTTACATATTATAAATTTTAATTCATCTAAGCAATAAATATTGATATTTAATAAAATCTCTATGCTTCATCCCTGTATGCTAAAGATTTTGCTGACATCACACTTTTGCAGTAATAACTGTGTTAGAAGTGCTATTTTCAGTAATTTTTGTTGTGAATATAGCAGATACTTTTATTATCAATAAGTTAAGCTTAATTGCTGTTTTTTCTGGTAGAAGAGGGAAAATGTTTCTGTCAGTCATTTGAGCTCAAATGTTTCACATTTTTACATTATGAATGACTTGGTCCTTATGAAATAATTTGCTTCACCAAATTGTTTGGAAGTATGCATTAATTGTCTGTCAAAAAGATAACCATCATTTTTAACTTCAATTTTAACAGCATGTTTGGTGCTTTATTTGTATGCTAGGAAGTGTTCAAAAGAAAGCTTGAAATTGTAGCTGTTGGAGTATTCAGCTTGGGAATAGTAATGTTTAATGAGAATTGAAATTGAATATTTCTAAAATGTTTATGTTGAAATTTAACTAATGAAAGAAATGTTTAGCAAGTGAGTTAACATACAAGTAAGATAACATGCAGGAATGTAATGTGCGAGTCAAAAGGTACTTAGGAAATTCAACATCTGATTATGAAAACTTTATTAATAAACTCAGTTATCAGTTATGCAGAAACATTAACAGTCTTATTGTATTTATTTGATTATATTGGACCTTAATAATTTGATTTTGATTTTTAAAATTGTATATATTTTAAACATAAATGAGCATATTGAAGTGCATTTATTTTTGTAATTATTTTCAGAGCATGAGGCCTTTATTAGATAATCCAAATGAACCAGTTAATGACTGCAGTTATTATGATTGCTTAGATTCTGTAACTGAGAAATCCAAAGTAAGTTGAATAAATTTTTGATATTTTAATTTTTATTTTTTTTATCTGTATACTTATAAATTACTTTTTTATTGAAATTTTCAGAATTTGGGTGATGCTATGACAGGAATTGCAAATTATGCCAAAAAGAATGATCTTGAAAATTTTGGTGAAGCTGTAAATGATGTGTCAACTGCTGTATGTGGTCTTGTGGAAGCAGCTGCTCAGGTGAATTTAGACTTTCTTTAAATTATTTTTCTTAAATTGTAATAAAACATCTGTAATCTAATATTGAGTTGTTTTAAATTTATGTTTTAGGCTGCTTATCTTGTTGGAGTATCTGATCCATCCAGTGTAGCTGGTCGACCTGGACTTGTTGATGTTGCACAGTTTGCCCGCGCCAACCAAGCTATTCAAACTGCATGCCAACAGTTAACGAGTTCAGCCAGTAATCAGCAGCAAGTATGTTGAAATCTTTTATTTTAAAATATCAGAGCTTTCATGATATTAATTTCTTGCTTTTTATTTATGTATTTATTTTTTAATAACAGTGACATGAAATGTTCTTTTAAATGCTCCAATATGAATGTTTGTAAAAAAGAAGAATCATAGAAGTCGCTTAAATATAATACCTATTTTATTTATTTATTTTGGTGCTAAAATCTGAGCAACTTAATTTTAAGTATAGTCAAACCTCATTTTAAGATCATCTAAATTTTATCTTGCTTATAATGTCACATTTTTTGAAGCCCCAGCTTATTGCATCAGTTTTTCAGTTTATTGCATGATTTGTGAGTCAAAAATGCTGTTATCAAGTCACCAATTTATTAGCCTAGGATGTCTTTGTCAGAAATTTTGGCGTTTCTTATGAGAAATCTTAGTTGTAAAAGTTCTGAACTTAGTTACCGGCTTAAAAAATATTATATGTATATCCTGAATGAATACAGATACAGTTTGAATTTTCATTTATTAACAGTAGTGAAAAAAGATGTATCCTTTTTTCTGATTTAAGTACCTTAGAACTGCAATATTATGAGTAATTCGGAATATGTTGCTGTTGATGACAGTGTTTTGATTTATCAGTAATGTAATTATGGCCACAATAGTTTGTAAATAGACATAGAAGTAATGAATGCTGATAAGATTTTATTCATATTGAAAGTGAAGGTGATAATCTTGATGCAGTCTTGATATTTAAACCTGACGAATTAGATATTTTAGGGATTGTAACAAGATTTTTAACTAATAAAAATTTAATGCTACTTAAAATCATTTTAAAGCTATTAATAATAGAGCTATTATGTTTTTAAAGTCAAAAGAAAAAAAAATTTTTTTTTCAAATAGGGATTTAAGATAGTTTTTGATCTAACACAAATCTTAATGTATTGTATGTAGTAAATTATTTTCAAACAGAAGATCGGTGTTTATTAAATTTTTAATTTATTGTAAATTTTATATTGAATATTTAAAATTATAAATTGAGTTCTGTTATTTATTTTAAAATAACTATTTTTTCTCTGCATATATTTTTGTAATTATATTATTCTAAATGTTTCCTCATTTGTGTAGTTTTTTTTTTTTTTTTTTTTTTTTTTTTTTTGTAAATTCCTAATAGTGACTTTAAACAAAATTTGGCTGTGCATAATTAAAATTTTCAAATCAATTCTTTTGTATTCTGTTATGTTTACACTTATTTATCACTTTTGTTTTAAATAGTGTCAATTTTTTTTTTTTCAATAGATATTGTCAGCTGCTACTGTTATTGCTAAGCATACTTCAGCTCTTTGCAATTCATGTCGCATTGCATCTTCTAAAACATCAAATCCTGTAGCTAAGCGCCATTTTGTTCAGTCTGCAAAAGATGTGGCAAATGCTACTGCTAATTTAGTTATGGAAATTAAGGTGTGTTATTTGGCTTGTTAATATAAGAATACCTACAGCAATTTTTTTTTTTTTTTTTTTTTTTTTTTTTTTTTTTTTTTTGCTGTAGGTAAATTTTAATATACTACCTAATTATGACTTTTTATATTTTTGTTTTAAGAATTTCCTTTTAGAGAAGTATATAATGCCCAGTACTTTCATAAATGTAATAATCATGTATTTAAATTGTGTCATAAGTGTCTAATAATCATGTATTTAATTTGTGTCATAAGTGTCTTCTGAATGTAAACAATTTAGCTTACATAATTTTCTTGCATTTCTAGGCCTTAGATCAAAACCCAACTGAAAAAAATCGTCAAAATACTGCTGCTGCAATTAAGCCTTTGACTGAAGCAGTTGAAAATCTGACAACTTTTGCATCATCCCCAGAATTTGCAAGTATACCAGCTAAAATTAGTCAGAAGGTAAATATCTGATTTAAAATAATAATTCCATATAAAAATTATTATATTATTTATTCATTCTGAGAAATAAAAATATAAACATGAATTTTAATCTATATAATGAAAAAAATCATGGATCAAAATTTAATTCATCATGTAATATAAACCCTCCCTCTTCCCAAAAAAATTCCCTCGATTTTTAGAAAAACTTATTACTTAAAAAAATGGGCAGAGGATAATAATTGCTTGAAAAATTAGCATATTTAACACAAGGGATGATTTCCTTCAACAAAGAAAAATTTGTTTTGATAGCCTTTTTTTTAGCATTAAAAAAAAAAGCTACTTAGTTAAAATTTAGCTAATTTGAACTAATTAAAATGCCAATATTACTTCCCCCCTAGTAGAAGTTATAGCCATTTATAAATAAAGCTTATCTCTGATAATTAGTGAAATCAATATAATTAATATGCAGTAGTCACTAATTAAAAGAAAGTATATATATATATTTCATAATATTTAAAAATTTTGTCATTAGTTTCTGGATAACTCAGATAGCATATCCAAGTAGAAGTAGGATATTTAGAAGACATTATTTTCAGGATTCATTGATTTGTGGTATTGTCCTTATAAACTGCAGTAAATGCCTATACGTCTGCTGTTATTTCATAATCACGTAAAGGGACTACAATCATACATCTTTATTCTGTTTAAAAATGGTAGATTAGTATCACCCCATATACATTTAAGAAAATGTCTTCATCATTTTCATTGATTTTAAGTTAACTATTGTATGTTTACTTTCATCGTGTCTGAAATATGCATTATTTTCCCTGTATTTTTTATTCTAAATATACTTTTTTCTAAAAAATAGCTGAGTTTAAAATTTCATATTTTATTCAAATTGATTCATAAACATAGTGATAAAAGAAAGTGGGAAATAAGTATTCTTTTAGTTCTTAAGTGTAATTTTGGACAATTATCTGAATTTTCATAATTAATTTTTATTCTGTTCTTAACTGAGAGAGATGTTCCAAACTTATTTCTGTTGATGTTATCTAAACTGCGGTAATGTTTTAGATTTGTAATCTTAAGATATGGTTTTTCCTAAATAGGCTAGAGCTGCCCAAGAACCAATTACATCAGCTGGTAAAAGTATCATAGATGGTTCCTGCAACATGATCCAGTCTGCAAAATCATTAGCTGTCAATCCTAAAGATCCTCCAACATGGCAAACATTAGCCAGCCATAGCAAAAATGTTTCAGATTCGATCAAGAAGCTTGTTTCATCCATTAAGTATGTTAACAAATTTAGATGTTTCAGTTAACAAATAGTTAGATGTTTAAGTTAAGAAATTCAGATGTTTATGTTAACAAATTCATCTGCTTCCAAACTAGTGCTGTAAAAACATATACTTAATTGACAGCTTCAAATAATGCATTTTGATTTCATGTTTTCACATACTGTCTATGATTGTGCAATCCAAGAATTCTTACAGAGGGAAGTTTACTTTTGGCCAATTGATAAAGCATGCAGAGAGATTGAAATATAGTA
This sequence comes from Stegodyphus dumicola, assembly GCF_044657685.1. Taxonomy (NCBI): domain Eukaryota; kingdom Metazoa; phylum Arthropoda; class Arachnida; order Araneae; family Eresidae; genus Stegodyphus; species Stegodyphus dumicola. The sequence continues at coordinate 47,590,488 of NC_140779.1, forward strand.
GCTTTGAAATAAGAACTTTTGTTCTGTGGAGTAATGTTGAAAGAATCCTGGCCTTTGAATATTGAACTATAGTGTGGTAATAAGCATATTGTGAAAAATGGTAGTAGGCTAGGTGAGCTTTGATCTCTGCATGCACAAATAACAAACATACATAAAAATGCAGTTTAGTTCTATGAGACAAATAAAAGTTTAGAATCAACTCGTATCATTGATTCTCAACCGTGACCATATGCATTTTTATAGTGAGTATACTGCCAGATTGTGTTTTCATATACTTAGAAGCTTGTGTTGCCTCAAGATTACTTCCTAAAAAATGGATTCAGAAGCTTGTGTTGCTTCAAGATTACTTCATAAAAAATGTATTCATATTGAAAATTTCTATATTTCAACCCTTCTGTATTCAGTTTTTGAGTTTGTAATGAACTTTAGACTTACTGATGGCAGAGTGCAATCCAAAAGTTCAAAGCTTGGAGTAAAAATTCTTGTCTTGAGTAGTTTAAGATGCCAAATCACAAATGTATTTGAAATGATCTCTTTATGCAATGACACACTTTGGGTGTGTGCATTAGTTTCTGGAAGTGCTATTTGTAAGCCTTTTTTTTTTTTTTTTTTCTCAGCCCTAAGATGGCATCAAAAGTGGCAACCATATGCCATTTTTAATGCAGATTTCGCTTCATTAATCGATACAAATTGACATCCTTGTTGTGTATGAAGAGGAAAGATAAATAACAAGATTTCCCAGCATTTTTAAAAATTAAATTCTTTGTTGAAAATGATTTAAGATTTATATGTACGAAAATGTGCCCGTTTAGTATTTGATCCACCTATTTGATTCCAAGAAAAATTACCTTCTAAAATTCATGTAAAATTGTTTAGGCTTTTATTACTCTTGAGCACTGAATACAAATCTTCCATCACAGTTATTTGTAGACAGTGACTGGTTTTTCATATGGAAGGAAACTGTTGTTTCTACTGCATAAGATAAAATACTGTTAATTAGTAAAAAAGTTGAAACCATCAAATAATGACATAAAGGCTGAAATTTTTTAAAAGATTCTGAAAGCAATGTATTTTTTTTAAAATACAGTTAATGCTATATTTCTCTTGATATGAAATAATATTTGCTTTTCTGTTTTATAAAGTTAAAAAAGAATGGTAATAAGATGAGATTCCTTTTATTACATTTCTTTTTTTAAACAAATTTGTATATGAGCATCTCTTATATAAACAACATTGAAGGGACCGATGAAAAAAGGCATTCAAGTGAAAGTTCCTTATATTTCTAAAATATGTTACTAAGGATTATAATAGTATTTTTGTAATAATTTAGTTGTATTATGCTTTAAATAGAAAAATTATGTGTTGTACATACATTTTCATTAATTAAATATTCAACTTTATATTCACATGATGCCATTTACATGTCATGAAAGAAAGTTCTCTGTTAATTTTCATTTTTAGAGCACATTAAAAAATGCTTTTTTTAAAAAAAAATTATTAAAGTGTGATAATACACTTAATAATAGATTCACAATTTGAAAATGGTGTCTCAATGTTTATAAAGCTTTCAGTGCATCTGCAAAACATGTTAAAATCTCTGTTAGCTTCACTCTCTTTTGATGCAATGATGTTTCCATCATTCAAAAAAATAATCTTACTTCCATGAACTACTAGTTTGGGATCATGCATTTTATCCCAGGAAGAAGTTATGTGCTTGAGGGTATCAAGGACTCTTTTCACTAAATCCTTTGCATAATATGTCTTTACTGATAGTATATTCTATAGTATAATCTAATTGTTAAAGTTAGCTAACATCTAGTATGTTAGGAAAAAAATTTTGAAAAAAATTTAAGTGTGGGAGATTATGTGGATATGCAGGGCACTGATCCACAAACAAAAGCTGCTTTTTGGAGGGGATAAGATCCATGCCATTTCATTGTTTGCTTAACACTATGACAATTCCTTGAAGTTTTAAAAGTAACAGGATTTCAATGATTTTGCAGCAACTAGAAGTAACAATTTCTATCTTCCATCAACATTACAGTGCAGAATAGTCAATCTTTCCTTGTTTATTTGTCATAGTGCAGATATGCCCTTTGTAGTCCAGTGCCTTATTAAGTAAATGTCAGTAAAATAAACCAACTTCAGCACATTTCAAGTTGTTTTTCTTAAATGTGGATATTTGTCATTTACCGATCTTCACTCGAATCTTCAACTGCTGCATTTTATCTTCTCAGATTCAATCTATGCTACCCAAACTGAGAAGCTGAAAATTTTATCCGTTTTGAGCTGTGATCCCAATATAGTGCTTTTCCTTTTATTAACTCATTGCTAATGAATGAATTAAAAGCTTTAACTTCTAATTCTTAACCATGAAAATAAAGCTGACTCCAGAATCTCAGATTTAATGTTCTGAATTTTAGATTGTTTATTTGAATGCATTACTTGAATGCATTACTTTGTTTATTTGAGTGCATTGCTGTGAACCAAGATTAATAAAGAATCTCTTTTACTGGTATTTTCAAAACATTAAATAGCACTTATTTTTTTTTTTTTTTTTAATATGAAAAGTTTTCTTGTGTATTGCAGTTAACATATATGTATTCTTCTATTAGCAGTGTAATAGATGAATGGAGTAGGTATGTAAGTGTTGTATTTAGTTTGATAGGGATTGGAGTAGGTGAGTAAAGACATTTGAAAGGACGTGGAGAAGTTGACTCCCTCAGCTGTTCCCAAAGTTCTTGACACTAAAGTATAAAATGATTCTCTTTATCTGAGAGAAATTAGTGGGTTTTTTTTTTTTTTTTTTTTTTTTTTTTTTTTCCCCCTGCATTATGTAACTGAGAACATGTGATGAAGTGCTGTGAAAGAATATAAGCATTATATTCCTATTCCTCGTGCAGGGACATGGGAAATGATTGTATAACTAAATCAGTCATATAACTGAGATGTGACAATATCACTGTTAGGTGATATTATCAAAATTTTGCTTGATTGCTGTCATTTCTTATTAGATTATAGCTATCATAGGTAACTTACATAATATAATATGTTTTGATCATGCTTTTTTTTATATTATTATTATTATTAGAGATAAAGCACCAGGTCAAAAAGAATGTGATGCAGCAATAGAAAAATTAAGTTCGTGTATCCGTGATCTTGATAGAGCATCTCTTAGTATTATAAGTCAGAACTTAACTCCTCGAACAGAATACAGCCTGAAGGTAATTTTTTTTAAAGAAAGTTGAATAATGTTTTGAAATTTTTTGTTGTAAAATTTGTATTGGCATTAAGAAATACTTAAATTTTTGTGTTATCTATGTTAATTTTATTTTTTATTTATTTATTTTTTTTACTTAATATAGTTCATTTAAATATATTTTATTTCAGTTTTAGAACTTTCACATTGTCTGACATAAATATAATATTGCAGAGAAGAGAGATTTTTTAGTTTTCAAAAACAAAAATACTTAAAAATTTGTATATTGAATTAACATTCTAACAAAAATATATATAAATATTTGCACTCTTGCGTACAGTGATGCTATTTTGGGTGTTATGTTAAAGGGAAAAAAGAAAACTTACATTAATGCAGCTGTTTTTAAATGTTATAAATTTGTAAATTGTTAATTATGTTTAATTTTCTAATTATATTATTTATTCTGAATATTAGAAAGGAAGATATTATTTTGTTCTGGTTTGTTTTACTTGAAAGTAATGCAGAAATTCATTTAGGAGATATTTTGTGTAAAAATAGTTATTCGCATAACTAATATTTTTTCCTGTTAAGGATTCAGTTGTCCTTTGCTAGAACAAAGGTACTTGAAATTTGGGTTGGGGGTTCTTAATAAGTAACATGATATGTAATAAGTTCCAGTGTTTAACTAATCTTGAGTTTCTTTACTTTGTAAAGTGAAAATTTTAAAATTTTAACTATTTTCTTGCACATTTTTATAAAAAGTCACTAAAATCCAATTCTATTTGCACACATGCTCATTATATTTATATGCATGGAATCATAAGTTTTTGAGAAAATGTGAATTATAATTTTATGAATTTGGATGGAATGATACTTAATACAATGTTCAGCAGATTTCCAACACTGTTACCTTAAAAAGAAACGGCATCTTGTCTAGCATTGTAGCATAGCTGGAACTATCGTATCACATTGTGAATTTTCTTCAGAAATTATATTGGGTGTTGCTTCACCTAAAACAGAGGACTTTTTTCCGCTGGGAGAAACTTGCCGAGTGTTAATGTTTTCTGTAAGGGTCCTTTCAAAGCCTGTTGAAGAGTAAGCTGTTCAAGCATATGGCACACATGTTGCAGTGTGTTGTTCAGTGCAATTTCCAACACCATTTCTCAAAAGAAATGATGTCTTGTCTAGAAATGGGGGGGAGAGAATAACTTGGGAAAAAATTAAGGCTTATGAATTTAGTATGAAATGTGATCTTTTCTGATTTGTACACACACGCATCACAACATGTCTCCATATTGACAGCAAAATTGTTGAATCACAGTTTAGGGAATTAAGTTCCACTCCTTCAGCAATGCTATCTTCAGAGCATTTACTTGTCTCAGAGGAGAATGTCTTCGTACAACTGCATTTCCAAGTTAGTTCTGTAAGTTCTGTATTGGGTTAAGCTCAGGATCGCTGGCCACAATTATTTGCTCAGTGTTTTCATTTTCAAGAAATTCTTCATTAGTGGGGTTTAAGTGATGTGGGTGAGCATTATTACCCATAAATAAAAGTCTGATCCATATGCATTTCTGAAAAGTTTTACATAAATTTCTAAAACCTCATCCTGATGACTGTGGTTGATTACAGATCTGCTGTTAAAATGTGTCACCACATACCTTCATTGATGATTATTCCTCCCCATATCTGCATTACTGAAACGGGCTTATTCCATAATGTTTATTGTTTTTGTACTCCCTCCAGGTGTAAATATGTTTAGAATCAGATGTTTACTCCAGTTTTAATATTCTTTGCAGCCATTAAAATTATCCCACTTTTGTTTTGAAAATAGTGAAACACAATTCTTTGGCTTTCTCGCATAAAGGCCTTTTTATTAAACATTTTGTAGACTGTCCTGTGATAAACAGTTCCAGCGAAATTGCAAGCTCTGAATTTAACTACTGAGCAGTAGACTTCCTGTTATGATGGGCAGTTATTGCTAGATATTGATCTCGAAAAGCAGTTATTCATTTATGATTTTGTCCAGGCCTCTTTATAATAGTCTTTGAGTTCTGGAATTGTTTCTATGGTGGAAAGATTGTATGTTTTGAAATATTCACACATCACGGCTGTTCTGCTTCTAAATGGGTAACTGTTCATCATTTCACAAATTCTTCCAAATAATACTTCAGAGCTGTAACAAACTGTTTTGAGGCCTTATACATGAAAATCAAATATCGTATTGCATACATGAAAATCAAAAATTCACTTTGAGCAAAGCACTTGATTCACCATCAAATGATACAACACCCTTACCTGCATATTAAAAACCATCTGTTAATTTTTGATTGGATAATTCTAATTAGGCTTATCAAGCACACATTTGCTGCAAAAAATAGATTGTGTCAATTGGGTATTTCTTGGAATATCATTATTTTTGACTATGTAAAGGTAAATTGGTCATTAGTGTATATATGTTATATTTCTTTTGATAGGGCTATCAAGAGCAAATGGAAACCACTGCTTCAGAAATTATGGATAGAATAGATGGAGTACGAAATGCAGCAAAAGGTGAAGCTGAAAAACTTGGCCATTTGGTAAGTTTTTTTAAAGTCTAAAATGCACTTTCATATTTGGTAAGTTTTAGCAAATACTTGTATATGAACTAATTATTCATTTATGAATGATATTTTCCAAAACTTCTATCTTGCATGTTAAAAATGCATACATTAAAATGTTTGTTTTTTATATTTGCTATTTTAATGGTATTCTTAAATGTTTGAAAACATTTTCATTTTAGCATCTTCATATGGTTTTAATTTCATATTGTTTAATAAAAAAAAAGATGATAGAAAAAGTTTATTATTCTTATAGCTTACCTTTGATGATTGAAATTTTGAGGTATGAATTATATGAATTTAATGTATTTTAAAATATTCCAAGTTATTAGTATATGAATGTAGTTTTTAAAACTTTTTGTGTGACTTATACAGTGGAACCTTTGTCTGATTTTCAAAGAGTGTTTGTTGCAATTTCGAGTAAATAGTGGATTTCTTTCGTAATTTAAAGTATTAAAAGAAATGCAGCTATTTGTTGGAGAATAATAGATTCCACTGTATATTATATATTGTTTGGGTAATCTTTATAAATTAATAAAGTGAATAACATATAATTTTCCTTTAGTGTTTTTTAATCTTTTCATTAAAATTCTCCGATTTTATACCCTTAATTATGTTTATGTATATTTTAAATGTATCAGCTGTAGTCGGTGACAATCGGTGAGAAAACAACTCATAATTTTTTAAACTACGAATTGGATCACTTAATGGTTAAACACAAAATCCTTCATCTTATCTAATACTTTCCATAGCAAAAGCAGCTTATTTGAAAGGTGATAAGATGTAAATTAATATAGATTTAATGATTTAAGAATGAATCAGTATAAAAAGTGCTGTAGAGATTATGGCATAAAAATATACATAAAAAATTATAGTTCGATTTTATTTTAATTAAATCAGTTGCGGTCAGTGGTGTTGCTGTATTGCTGTGGTCCTTTCATTATAGAAGTGAGAGTTCACTGTTTCTGTAGAAGGCCTCCTTCTTTCATGTTAAAGAATAAAATAAAATCATAATGCACCAATATATTTTTATTTTAAATTTATTTTCAGTCATTCTTCAGGAATAAAGCAATATGTAACACTTGACATATTTAGGCTATTTTTCTTAAGATATTCTGCTGTGTGATGAAACAGAGAAATAGAATATTATAGAGAAGAATAAATGTTCTCATTTTGACTAATACATGCCCATGGTTTTTTGCAAATTCATCTGACTTGTGAGAACTATGAAAATGACACATTAACTTGTTGACCCGCTATAAAATGTTATCACTTCTGAATTTTTCTGTACAGTAATTCTAATTGGAGTTGATGCATTTAAAATTTAAAGAAACATAATATATGAGAAAGAAGGACATCTAAGTCGGCACTTATCAGTTTTACCATCGATGAAGGAAGCTTTTAAATAATGGGATTTTTAATAAATATTATAATTTCTGCTTTTAAAAAAGTGTTATTCATATCTATTTAGGAAAATTTGGGTGGATGGTAAAGTACTCATTTCTTGGAAGAATGCAATAATTTTATTTCACGTGAGTGGCAAACTGAAAATTCTCATCATTTTAAATCTTAGAATAGCAATTTCTTATGAGTGAAAAAAATAATTTCACAGCTGTTAATACTTAGTTTTGGTGTTGCTTTTTCTATATCATTTAGTAGTAAATGTTGTCAGTCTTGGTCTTTAATCATTGATCACTGGTAAAACTTACTGCTATCTTTAAATCAATTGAGTTAAGAGATTAAGAAATAATTAAATTACATATATAACATTTAGAGCTTAAAATCTTTCAAAATCTTCAAATTTCTAGTTGATATGTAATGAACAGATATTATTTGTTAAGCTATGTATATACTAGATACCTATTTTAGCTGTTATGAAACTGTGATATAGTTTAGCTTGAGTTTGATTTCGTATTACTGTCAAGCTTTCACTTTTTATTAAGATGAAATTATAATTTTCATTCAAATTCTCTTTTTTATGCATGTATGTGATCAAAATAAAAGCAAGATTATCTTTTCTGTGTTAAATTTCCTTCATAAATGTTCAGGGAATATGAGTTAATTGCTTTATATATTATCTGTTTGCTGCGAAAGTCATTATTATCTTAACTTTAGCTGTGACAATTTTTTATTATAGTTTTATATTTTAATATTTATTGCCCACATTTTTCCTCCTCATAACTCTTTGTTTCTAGCATTATTTATTTTCACTCTCATATCTAGTTATCAGTAACTATTTAACTAATACCTTTCTTTTATAAAGGTTTTTCTTTCATATACAGATGCTTTAATAAATTTGAAATTCAGTTTTAATGGAATATGAATGTGTTTCTTATTTGCTTCTTACTACCACCGTAAAAAAAAAAAAAAAAAAAAAAAAAAAAAAAAAAAAAAATTGGAAACCTTTAGAATTTCTAATGCTATTGTGCTTAAACAGATCTTTTTTGTTCCCAGAATTTCATTCATTTCAGAAAGTATCTGCCTTTTAAATTTCTATAAATGAATTACTAGCTGTGTACTTTATAGTTTATAAATTCAAGATTTTTACAGGTTTCAGGATATCTTGTTTCAGTGGTTGTAAAATAAATCATTTCGAACAAACACCAAAAATGACTATTTTTAAATGGACCAGAAAATGCACAGTAAAAATTATTTTAAATTCTAGGTCACTCAAATGACATCTTTCTTTGAACCACTTGTTCAAAGTGCTATTGGCAGTGCTTCAAAAACTGTGAATTCAAAACAGCAGATGGCATTATTGGATCAAACAAAAACAGTTGCTGAATGTGCATTACAATTGATTTATGCCTCAAAAGAAGCTGGAGGAAATCCTAAAGTAAATTGCTTTAATTTAAGATAATAATAGTAATAATTTTCTTTTCTCATATTTTTGTTCCTCCTCATTTTTGAAAAAAAATCTTCACTGTTTTGTTTATTATTATTTATTTAAATTAGTTTTAAAACATATATTTTAGGCCACTCATGTGTATTGTGAAATAGATGAGTCAGCAGAAGGTATGAAAGATGCTTTGCAAGATTTACTGCAGACATTGGAAGCTGCAGCTACTGAAGCTGGTGTAGTTACTGGTCTTGTTGAAACAATAAATAAATCTATTATAAAAGTAGGTGTACAGTTTCTTTAACATTTCTTAATAAACTGAAGAAATATTGCAAAATTTGAGCTGTATTTCATAATCATTCTATTCTTTTTAAAGGTTGATGAACATCAAATGAATAATGTTCCAGAAAGTTCTTTTGTGGATTATCAAACTCGAATGGTCAACCATGCCAAAGAAATTGCTCGGCTTGCTCAGGAAATGGTAAATTATTTTGTCATGCATATTGTGAAAGCTGAAGTTTCTATGAATTTTATTAAAATCTATTTGTCATTTATTTAATTTTTTTAACAGATTGCTAAATCAGGTGCTGATGCTGCTCAACTAGGACCACTTGCTGCCAGACTAGCACATGAGTTTGCCAATATCGCATCAGATACACGAGGAGCTGTTGCTTCCACATCTAATCTTGATGTAATTTTCTTATGTCTGTAGTTTTGAAAAAAGAACTCTAAAATTTTTGTGCAATGAACATTGAGTGCAGATCAGTAATGCTAGAAGTTATGAAATCGACAAAATATTTCTGTATTTCCTAGTTCATTATCTGTTTAGTTATAGCTGTTTCAATTCCTATGGTTAAGTCTTTTACTGTGAACATTTTATGATAGAAATAAACCTTATAAGAATTTTTTTTTTAATCATTAACTTAGTTTTTAGAAATATTTACTAAGTATTCATTATCAAACTGTCAGAGTGTTATTTCAGTTAAAAATTAGTTCTTATATGGGGGTATGAGATTCTCCTGATAAAATTAGTTGTTATGTTTTAATTAATGAAAAAATTTGTGGGTAGAGTTATTATTTTATAGATGCTTCTTTTGAGATTTTGAAATTTGTAAAGGAATTAAATACAGCATTAAATCCGAGATCTGTAATCCTCAGGACTTCGATAATTCCAGATTTTGAAAATTTGCAGGTATTAGATCGTCAATTTAAATCTAATAAAATGGCATGCAGACTTTTTTTAGGGCAGACAGAAAAATAATAAGCCTTTCATAACCACTCAAGTGCATGTGTGATGCTAGCCAATATCAATATGTCAGTCAATTCATTGTCGTTGCACACCCTGAAACTACCTAGTCAGCAGGTGCTAAAAAATGATATGCTGAGGTGCTCTTGCTTTTTGAGTGTTACATTCTCTATTCCTTTGTTTTTTAGACAAAGAGGAGGTTTTTTTTTTTTTTATTTTTTTTTATTTTTTATTCATATATTTGTTTACTTATTTGACTGGTGATCTAGAGGTCAGGATATTGAACATCTGAATCTGGGGCTTTATACTGTATTTAGTTGTAAATTCTAAATTAGTCTTGTGGTGGATTATGAAACAAACAAAATTAATTTATATGACACTGCTTTTTTTTTTTTTTTTACATATTTTGAAATCTCTTACTAAAATTTCATATTCTTTATTCTTTCAGGTTGCTAATAGAATTAAAAGTAGTGTACAGGATCTGGGTACAGCATGTATTGATCTCACAAAAGCTGCAGGTTCTTGTCAAAGCAATCCTTCAGATACTTATAGCCAGAGGGATGTAGCAGATAATGCCCGTACAGTTACAGAAAAAGTACATATTTAGAATTTTGTTTATTAGCCACATATTTGCACTCTTTTTGTGTTTAGTTGGTTTTTTATAGTATATTTGTATGTTCAGAATGAACTAAAATATTAATACAAATAATAGAATTTAAATTTCCAATGGAGTACTTTATAAATAAAACATATGAATAGATGAAGAATTGTTTGACTATAAAGTACCTGGGATAGTCCTCTCTAAGGCATGTGTGGATGAGGCTAATCTTTATATAGGTAAAGATGAGTTAGTGTAAGACTCATCTTATGAAGACTTATTGACAAATAAAGGGAAGATATCTGATGAAGAGGTGTACGAGAGATTAAAGAACTTACCGTATTAGATGGGCCAGCAACACTAATTTCTGAAATGTATTTCTTAAGAAAGTGTGTATATTGTATGAATAGGTTTTCTTTTTCTTTCATCATAAGCAGCATTAGTGAGACCCTTAAAATTTGTTTATTTTCTTTTTGATTTATTCTTCTCATCTTGTTTTCTATATATATGTATTTTCTTTTTATAATGTCTTTTGATTTCATTTTTCTTATTTTCTTGTATCTTCTTTTTGGACAAATTTTACTTCCTGAAAGCAGGTTTGTTCATATCTGTGTAAGCTCAGAAAGTGGGGAGCATTTATATAATACACATTGATGGAAAATGAAATCGCAACTCCAAGGAGTTGAGCTAGTAAATGAAATTTTGGTAGCATATTTGCACTTCTGAAGGATAACGTTTATTCAAATTTTGTGCTAGATTAATAAATGTGACAGTGGTAGTGTCACTATGAATACGCAAATCATGTTTGATTTAAATACAGAATGTTGATAGGTGGGGATGAGTCAGTGTAAGACTCACCTTCTGAAGGCTTATCGACAAATAAAGGGAAGATATCTGATGAAGAAGCTGTATGAGAGCTTAACTTACCGTATTAGATGAACCAGCAACACTAATTTCTGAAATGTGTTTCTTAAGAAAGTGCATAAATTGTGTGAATGGGTTTTCTTTTCCTTTCATCATAAGCAGCATTAGTGAGACCCTCAAAATTTGTTTATTTTCTTTTTGATTTATTCTTCTCATCTTATTATCTATATATATGTATCTTCTTTTTAATGTCTTTTTGATTTCATTTTTCTTATTTTCTTGTATCTTCTTTTTGGACAAATTTCACTTCCTGAGAACAGGTTTGTTCATATCTGTGTAAGTTCAGAAAGTGGGGAGCATTTATATAATATGCACTGATGGAAAATGAAATCTCAACTCCAAGGAATTAAGCTAGTAAATGAAATTTTGGTAGCATATTTGCACATCTGAATGATAATGTTTATTCAAATTTCATGCTAGGTTAATAAATATGGCAGTAGTAGTGGCACTATAAATACGCAAATCATATTTGATTTAAATACGCAATGTTGACTATGTGTGCTTCATTTATCTTCTGGATTGGCCTTTGTGAGTAAGATTTGAGTGAAGAATGCCTTTAAAGAGATGAAGAGGGTGCTATAACCAGCTTGCTGAGTTTGAACAAGGCTGTGTGATAGAGCTACAAGAAGGTGGATTTTCTGCTCTTGATATTACATAAGACTTACAGGCGCATATCCACTGTGCAGGCAATGTTGACAGCAATGATTAGAAAAAGGTACTATCTCAAGAAGGCTGGGATCTGACCACACATGAACCATCACTCAAATGGAAGACCACTGTATTTGTTGCATGTCTGTGGCATGTTGAATTGCATTTGCAGCAGACATTCAAGCTTTTGTTGGTACCAGGGTGACACAGTGAACTGTAACAAATCAATTACTTGACGAACAGCTCTGAGCTGAGTTCTCTGTAGCAGCCATATCCATTACTACTATCTGCAATTTCAGTGATGTCAAGCTAGAACTCATTGAAGGGCAACATGGAGGTCTGTTGCATTCTCAAATGAGAGCCATTTGTGTCTTGGTTTCCATAATAGATTAGAAGAAGGCCTGGTAAACACTTGGAACTAAACTGTCTGTAGCATAGACATATTGGACTTGCAATAGTAGTTAATAGCAGAAGAATTCTGGTCATATCCCACACACTTTGAATACAAATTTGTGTCTCAGACTGGTGATTGCACTACTTGTGCTGCCATTCTTGAGCAATATTCCAGGGGCATTTACCTACTAGATAATGCTTACCACCATACCTTTACATATTGCTGTCAGCGAATGTGCTCTATAGAGTTTCAACATGTTGGCTTGGCCTGAAAGATCATGCGATCTTTCTCCCTTCGAGCATGCATGGGACATGATTGGACGACAAATTGAGCACCATCTACAATCAACATTATGATGTTTAAATGACTTAAGTGCAATAGGCATGGAACTCCATCCCACAAAATGACGTACGGAATGTGTAAGACACAGTGTTTGCATTCAACATTGTGGCAATTACAGCGATTTTTAATGTACCACCATTTCACATTTTAAATAGCTGTTCTCATGCATAAATTAACCTCTGATCTTGAAACGTAGTCAAATTTACCCAGACAAATTCATTGCCTATATTTCCTTCCTCTAAATTGATTTCTTCATGGTGCTGGGATTTCATTTTCCTTCATGTATATAGTATACCTCTCCACTTTATAATATTTGTCTATCTATTTATATTCCTAAATGTTTTTGGTTTAAAAATGTATGAAAACATCCTTAGGTGGAAGGAATACAGAAAAGTGCAAATTTCATGTAAAAATATTTTCACAAAATAATGTTGCATTTCTTTCATGTATCAGAGCCTTCCTCTTTTGTCTGATTCTTTCAATTTATGAAGTTTTAGTATAAAGTAATTGCAGAACTGTTGGTATTAGAGGATATTAAAAAATATTCTGATAACAAAACTGTCAGTTTAATCCATAAAATCTATTCATTTTTAAAGATCAAGTACTTGTAACTCAATAGAATTTAACCCTAACATAAGTTAATTTTTGTTAAGTGTGCATTTAAAAATTATACGTTTTTTTTTTTTTTTTTTTTTCCATGTACAGTACAAAGTCCGTAATCCGGACTCATCGGAACTTTGGCAATTCTAGATTAGGGTTTTTTCCGGATTATAGATCATCAATTTAAATCTGGTAAGATGACATGCAGAAATTATACAATTAAAAATATGAAATCATAATTTATGAAATAAAGAACAATTATGATCTAAAGGGTAACAAAATTTACAAAAAAAAAAAAAAAAAAAAAAAAGCTTAATATTTATTTGTTTACTTTATTAAACATTTCTTTCAATGCAAGTTGTTTAAGATGCTTCCACAAAAAATTCAAAAAGTTCCTTTTTCTTGTGTCATATATAGTGGACTTTTCAATGCCATACTTCTCGCATAATTTTGAGACAGATAGGCCTTTATCCATTTTTTGCAGCAATTCCACTTTTTGTTTAATGGACATCGAAACATGCTTTCGCTTTGTAGATCCTTTGGCAGCTCCAGAATTAGAAACTCTTTTTGACATAATCGAAAGTTCAAGCTTATTTCCTAACAGTCTGGAAAAAATAAGCAGGATCCAATTAAAAGATTAAGGAACAGTGCAATTTGCAACATTAACTGAAATGCCTTAAGGTCATCGAAACATGCTTTCGCTTTGTAGATCCTTTGATAGCTCCAGAATTGGAAACTCTTTTTGACATAATTGAAAGTTCAAGCTTATTTTCTAACAATCTCAAAAAATAAGCCGGATCCAATTAGAAGATTAAGGAACAGTGCAATCTGCAACATTAACTGAAATGCCTTAGATAATTTTAGCCTAGCTTATACCGTCCGTTATACATTAAACGTGCATGCGTAAATGCATTATGCGCATAAAGTTTGTAGCTTTGAGGCCCGGATTATGGACGTCCAGATTACAGACTTTGTACTGTAATTAGAAATACATGAAAAATCAAATAGAATCAGCAAAAATACGTAAATTACAAATTATGTTATATGCTTAAAAAATTAAACATTTGGTGTGTTCAAATCATAATTTTTACCTTTTCAAAGCTGAAATACCAAACACACAATAAATGAGTCATGTCAGTTATTCTTATTTTCGAAAACAATTCACTGATAATCATCAAAGATAGCCATATGATTCCATATGTAGTAAGCTGAGATTTGTTTGTGACTATCAGACAGACCTCATATTTTTAATATAAGGTCAAATGTTCTCAATTTGTTGTGCCATTTCTTGTAAAAAAGGTTCTTCAGAATTTAACTTATCCCAAGTAGATTATTTTTACTAAAGTAGTAATTTCAAGTAGACTATGAAACAGTTTGAGGCTACTAGATTGTTATGAATTTCTTTATTTATAGTTAGAGATCATTCAACAAAAAAAAAAAAAAAAAAAAAAAAACAAGGAATAAATTTTAATTGAAATTTAAATAAAATAATAATGCTTTGTTTTATGACTTCTGTAGTGTTAAAATAATGCATATGAAATTTATATTAAATGAACAAAATAGAAAGAAACTTTTCTTAGTTAAAAATGTAGGTTCACAACTTACACAATTTTTTTTTTTTTTTTTTTACTTTTGATTTATTTTCTAAAATTCTATTTCTACTGATTAAAAATAATAGAAAAGCAGTGATAAGTAGCAAAGCAATTACCTTAGAAAATTACTCAAAGAATAATAAAATCTGTGGGCTTTAAAAAATTTAAATATTGGTTTATATGTTGAAGGTAAAATGAAATATAAAAATTAATAAAATATACTATTACGCTGCATAGTTTCATTTGATAATATCGGGTAGCAGCTATGAATTAATAGTGTAAGCATTAACTTTATAATATCCTTATCTGTAACTTGAAATATTACCAAACGTGAAAATTTTCCAATTTATTGATTAGACATCTCGTATTAGACAAAAAAGTTTGTAGTTGAAGCCTTAAATTGTTTTAGTGTTCCTCAAATTAAAGAAATGCTGTATGACTTATTTGTGCACTTTTGCAATATTAATTATTCCATAATGTTGTAATTTTGCAAGTTAAAAAAAAAAAGTGTTGTTTCTAGGTGTCTTATGTACTTGCTGCTTTGCAAGCTGGATCACGTGGAACTCAGGCTTGCATTAATGCTGCTAGTACTGTTAGTGGAATCATAGGTGATCTTGACACTACAATAATGTTTGCTACTGCTGGTACTTTACATGCTGAAAATGAAAATGAAACTTTTTCAGATCACAGGTAATAAAAATTTTAGGTTCCCCCCTCTGCCCTGTTATAAATAAAATATGTAATATTTTTATGATAAATTATAAACACTTTTTTCTGACAGTAATTTGATTTTTCTGCTGTACATAATTACATGGTTGAAAAAATGCTATGAAATACCAATGAAAAATTTCCACAGGTTTTTCAATAATATCCATAAAATTAGTGAAAGTTTTCTTCAAAGCTAAATTCTCTTTGTATATTTAAAAAGGAATGTATGTTTCCAATTTTTTTAACACTTTTTATTTAAATGTGCATGTCTTACCGGTGTGTTGAAAATGGCAATAACTTGAAGTACAAGGAATTTTGAATTTTCTGTGATAAAATTCATGGTTCATGTGAATGATGCAGATATCTCAAATTCAAAAATTTAGCTTATTGTTCTTTTAAGGTGCCATATTTTTTACATATTCTGTTAATGCTGATACATAATATTTTGTGTAATATGTATATCAAGCATTTCACTTTGTCATTAGGCTTATTTTTATATTCAGAGTGTAATTTGCAACTACAAAGTAGCTTGTTTATAAAATTGAAGCTGAGGCAGTGGTTTTTGTAATTAAAATTGAAATGTATGCTTTATTTTAAAGTTCAGTATTATTAAAGTATTTGAAGTTTGGAATTAGTATTGATACTTGGGTAATTTAGAAAATGAGTGTTAAGTATGCTTTTACTAAAGACAGGTATCAAGCATTTTATTGAATGCTTTCTGTTTTGTATATGTATGTACTTTTAAAATATGAATTTTAATTCATCTATAATAAAATTTTAGTTTCATTTTTATGTAATTCATTACCCTAATCTTTCATTCTGTTGTCATGCTGAATTTTCATTAAAAAAGGGAGGGAATTGATTATATTTTTCTTCCTAATAATTTACTTGAAACAAAGAAAATACATATTAGCACATGTTTTTATTTAAGAAACAAACTAAACATATCGCATTTTACAAAAGATGTGTAAAAGTTTCATATTAGATTCACTCATGTGATTGGCCTTCATGATTTTCACTCTTGACTTTTGTGATTTTTTAATACAGCTTTTTTTGGGAGACTCTTAACTATGAAAATCTTGGATACTTTTTTCAACATGTCATTATCATGCATACTTTGTAATTCGAAAATGAAGAAGTGTGCAAATATACTACAGATTAGAATTAAGAAATTATTTTTTTTTCTTTTTTAAATAATATATAGAATTTACACAAGGATATGTGCAGTATTTTATTCCCATTTATGTATCCCTATTTATTTCCTTTGCATACTCCCTTCATTCACGTAAATTATTATTTTATTGAGTATCATGACTAGTTTTGTTAAGATTTCCTTTAACTTTTCTGTTCTCTTTTAGAGAAAATATCCTTAAAACAGCGAAAGCTCTTGTAGAAGATACTAAAACCCTTGTTGCTGGTGCTGCTTCTAGCCAAGAGCAACTTGCAGTTGCTGCACAGAATGCAGTAACAACTATCATCCAGCTTGCAGAAGTTGTGAAACTTGGTGCTGCTTCACTTGGTTCCAATAATCCAGAAGCTCAGGTAGGTTTTCCTGAAAGGGGCCAAAATAAAATTGTCCAATTAAATGATCAAGTTCATGCCAATAAATATGTTACCTGCCATTTAACTTGAAAGCAGACTGTGCAGTATTACTTTTACTGTTAATCATTAAAGTTTCACTTTTAATCATAAAGTTTTTAAATGAAAGTTAGCTTCATCAAAATCGCAATAACAACCTTGTATTTAGCGTAAGTATATTACAACACTCAATCGATTTCGAGGGCAGCTAAAGGTCCCTCCTCATCAGGAGAATGAAATTCCTAGAAAGGGAAAAAAAAGAAGAAAAATAAAGCATAAGCAAAGGAATCTCAGAAACATATGGTCCTTCACGTTGTGGTTGTGTTTCTGAGACTCCTTTGCTTATGCTTTATTTTTCTTCTTTTCTCCTCTTTCTAGGAATTTCGTTCTCCTGATGAGGAGACCTTTAGCTGCCCTCGAAATCGATTGAGTGTAGTAATATACTTATGCTAAAAACAAGGTTGTTATTGTGATTTTGATTGTCACATTGGCGTGTTTCTCTTCATTTCTAGTTAGCTTTATATTTAAAGTGTGTAAGTAAATTTTTTTTATATGATTGAAAGTGAAGTTATAAGATCAGTCAGTCTATATAAGAATTGGTGGAAAGCGTATTGATAGGTTATCATTAATTTTTTTTTAATTTATGAAATAATAAATTCAAATTTGGGGAAGGCTTATTTATAGGTTGTCAGTATTTTTTTAAAATTAATCATAATAATTCATGAAATAGTAAATTGCTATGTTAATGAGTTAACTCATCTGTCATCTGTATCTATATATTGCAGATTAATTTTCTTTTCCCCCATTTTCTTAGCTAATGAACTTCTGTGAAAAAATAATTTTCTGGGGGGGGGAGGCGGTATAATATTTTAAACTTGTATTTTTTACTTTATGTTAGAAATGCAAAAGTGTTACTTTTTAATTGTTATGAGTCACAGTGGAATTTAAAATAAAAATTTAAAAGTGGTTTATATATATATACAGTCAAAAGTCGTTAATTCAGACACCCATAATCCGGAATGATCTATAATCCGGACCTCAAAGCTACAAACTTTCTGCGCATGCGCGTAAGACCTGTACAACTGCAAATATGCGTGTGCACATGTGCATAATACGTTTACACATGCACGTTTAATGTATAACGGACGGTATAAGCTAAGCTAAAATTATCTAATTCAGTTAATGTTTTAAATTGCGTTGTACCTTAATCTTCGAATTGGATCCGGCTTATTATTTTTGCAGACTGTTAGAGCAATTTTGTAAAAGTAAGCTTGAACTTTCGATTATGTCAAATAGAATTTCTGATATATATTTATTAATATGTAAAGGATCTACAAAGCGAAAGTATGTTTCGAAGTCCATTAAACAAAAAGTGGAATTGCTGCAAAAAAATGGATAAAGGCATATCCTTCGTTTCTCTAACCATTCCGAAATCTGTTTATCAATTTCATAATGCTCTGCGGCCAGGGGGCAGGACGCCGCGGCGCGCAATGAATTGGAAGTTGATCTGTCAGCACTGTCCTTATCTTCAGGGCAGATGTTTTTATTTTATTTGGCTTATAATTCCTTACTAAATGTAGTATTTCATCTCAATGTACTCCGTCTTTGATATGATTTAAATCAAATTCCTCGTCATTATAATTCGCTTCCGATAGCGAAGAAAGTGACACAGAGGTTATTGAAAACGAAAAAATTTTTATTGACAAATTAGTCGGTATTCTCGACACAGCAATTATAGGACTTGAACAGCGGAACTTTGTAACTGAACAAGAAATTATGTCTGTTTATAGAATTAAAGAGAAAGTATTATCACATAAAACGAAGCAACTTAAACAACTTACATTGAAAGAAATGTTTAATAAAGTAAACAAATAAATATTAACCTTTTTTTTTTTTTTTTTGTAAATTTTGATACCCTTTAGATCATAATTGTTCTTTATTTCATAAATTATGGTTTCATATTTTTAATTTTATAATTTCTGCATGCCATTTTACCAGATTTGAACTGATGATTTATAATCCGGAATCGCCGAAGTCCCGACGAGTCCGGATTAACGACTATCCTTATCTTCAGACTGTATATATATATATATATATATAATTTGTCATAATCAAATAATCCTATAAAATATAGTATTCACAGTGTATTTTAAAATTGTTTGCTTTTAGTATAAAATCAAAATATATATTTGTTAAAGATATAAAGTAATAATAATTTCCATGTAATTATAATCTTAAAAACCCTAACAAAACAAAACCTCTGATTCCATATTGCAAGCTCAGAAAAACTTTAGTGGTAAAATCCCTAAAATTAACCCTGCTTTAATTGATCTTAAAAACTGTTTGCAAGAGAAAAATGGGAAAATTTTACCTCATAAAGAATTGAAATGAAATGATTCCCGATTTATTATGCAAGATTTTTAAATGCGCTTCCCCTCCCCAAAATTGTGGCAAAGAGAGAGATGACAAAGCATTTTATTGGAGCAGCAAGTGAAATAATTCTTTTTCCAGGTGGCTTTCTCAAAATATTTTATTGCCTGAAAAAAATGTACATAACTCTTGAGAATATAGCCCTTTTGCTGAATTCAGTTCTGTAATTTAGGTGTTGATTCGTTGTAATAATGAACAATACTCTGCTCCAAATTACTAGTTTGGGCACAATAATATTGTACGATTTTAATAATAAAAGTTTGGGCCTAAGGGTTATGGTGCAAGGGTTCCGAGTTTTCTTTACATTTTCCTTTGTAATTTTTACAATATACTTGGATTATTTGCACCTAAAATATTAACCAGAAAAAAATAATTTAATCCATATTTATTGAATACCATCTTGAAATGAACACTATATCTGCTAAAGTGCTTACCTGTCTTTTAGTTTTACACCTATTGGTCATAGATATATTTTCATTTACAAAAATGTTTTAAATTTTGCAAATATTCATGTTTCGGTATTGATAGAAATAGAACAGATAGTATAGAATGTAAAAAAATCAGTTTTGTAAAAAAAATATAAAATTTGACTTTTTATAGGATCCCTCAGTTTCTAACCTATATTTAGGAAACTTTTCTTATCATAAAAAATAAAACACACACACACACACACACACACACACAAAAAAAAAAAAAAAAAAAAAAAAAATGACTAAGATATTTAATTCCAAAATATTCTGTATTTGACATTATTTCCAACTTGTTTTAATGGTTAATTAATATATAAATTAGAATAATTTTAAGTTGATTTTTATAAACATGAAATGATATTTCATGCTTTTATTTAGTTTACTTCTTTAGTTTGTCACTATGATTAAAAAGTTTGTCATTGTCATTGATTTTTAAACTACTTCCTGATAAGCTATTGAGTTTAAATTTTATACACATGCTGTTTATAAATGACAGTGCGATCTGATGAAGTAATTTTTTCAAAATTCAGCTTAGATTTTTTTTTAAATTTAATATTGAAATGATTTTTGCACCATCTGATTGAGAAAACATTTAAATGAAATGAGTGTGAGATTACAAACGTAATTTAAGATTTTTTTCGAAAATTGCTCGGGATTTTTTTTTTTGGGGGGGGGGAGGGGTGGCTATTTGATATTCATGATTTTCAATATCAATTATGAAGTTTTGAAATTTTCACAGATTATAAAACAAACTTTTGGATGTATTTGAAAACATGAATGATTTTTAAAAAAGAAAGAAAGAAACTAATGAAGCAATTTTTTACGTTTTTTACTTCATTGTGTGAAGTAAAAAGGAAGTATTGTAATCGCGAAAAGTTTCAGGCAGCATATTTCAAAGAAAATATCTATTTTGACCGCTATCGAATGCAATTTAACGATGTTTTTGCGTGATATCTGTATGTAAGGACAGAATAAAATACTCTTTTCCTTCAAAAAAATTATAAAACTGCTTTAAAATTAATTCTGAAGAGAATTTTTCATGGCGTCTGTACGAACATATGTACGTACGCACGTATCTCGCATAACTAAAAAACGAGTAGCCTCAGAATGTTGAAATTTTGTATGTAGGACTGCTATAACACGTAGATGTGCACCTCGCATTTTGGTTGCAATCGGCCGCGCCAAACGTATATAAATATATTAATATATATATATCCACTTTGTTACCCGGCTCAGTGATCTCAGTTGCTTTACTCTTATATGTTTGTAAATTGTACATTTTTTGCTTTAAAAATGATTGTATTATGTTGTTTTTATCTTCTGGTTAAGGTTTTTATGCCTTTAGTAAATCTGTATGCAATATTTTTAGAATTATCAACAATTTTAAATTTTAAAGTTGTCTAAGTGCCGCTAAGCCTTTTTTATGGTGGCCATTGATGTTTACATTTGAAACAGGAGACTAGTGGATTTGTTGCCAATCTAGAGAAACAGCTTCGCAACAACAAAGATAACGCATTCATTTATTATTGCCAATTAAATCATGCTTAATTCTTTCTGGATTTTTTTCGAGGAAATAAGTGTTTAAGATTTACTTCGTAGTTTTTAATATAGATATTTTGAGTTTTTATGTATTTTTGCCTTGTCGCGAAGTGAAAACTGAATTAATTGAATGAGAAATACTCAATCGTCCATGAAAAACTGTTTCTTTTTTGTTTTGTTTGCTTAATTTCTTTTATACTTCGTTCTAGCTTTGTTATAGTATTTGAATAGAACATGTGGCAATGATTAGATAATTCTATTCTTTAAATGATATAAATTTTGTGCATTATGAGTTATAATATGAACGAAATGTATAAGTTAATTGTTATATAATTATTGGATTATATAACAGTTAACTTAACTTAGTTTCGTTATATAGTTATTATATAAGTTAACTGTTATATGATTATTAATACTGTTAAGTGAATCTAGCGCCAGAGTGTCGCTATGGTAAACAAATACTAGAGTGAATTTTAAAGAATGCATTTATTCTATTGTGGTTTATGTGCTGTCGGCAAAGTAGATTTAATTCAATCCAATAAGTTTAAATGAAATGCAAGAAGAAATGCGTATAATTTAATATTCTGTACAAGGAAGTCATGTGGTGTACACATCAGATTTTTTTTTTTAAATATACTACTGTGTCAAACATTTTCATTAGGCATTTTGACTATTTTTTTTTAATTTCATAAATTACATGTATTTTAGTAGTATTTAATTTTAAAAACTGATTTTCGTAATTTTATTGTGGTATGTGATATTACATTTTTTATGGGACTTTAAATTTTTAAGCATCCAAGAATACATCTACAGTACAATCCCGATTATCCGCGGAATTGGGTGGCGTGGGTGCCGCGGATAACAAAAATCGCGGATAATCCGAAAAAAAGCTAAAAACGGGTATAGCAAAAGAGAAACCAGTCATTCCACTTTGAAAAATCGTTTTATGTACAATAAAACGTAAGATAAACAGAAGTAAATGTTTAACTAACACTAGTATATCATTCAAAACTAACCTAAAATGCATTTTGTTAATGAAAACAGAAAAGTGCTTTCTACTTAAGAGAGGCGTCAAGGATGCACAATTGCATTTTTCGTAGCATAAGTTTCTCGGCCAACTCTGCGTCGTCTTGTTCTTCCAAATAGCTCAGTAGTCCGTCGACTTCTTGCAAAGCCGCTTCATGAGTCTTCCGCATTTGCACAGTGGGCTCTTCTTCGCTGTCCTTCATTCTTTGTCTCTTCTCTTGCTTTCTTCGCAATTTTATCATCTGTCAAGCGTTCGAAGCCAGGTTCGTTGACGTCACACTCCAACCACTCGTTAATGTTTTCAGCATCGACGTTCTCACCACCCGGAACTGTTTTCACCATATCAGCAAGAGTTGCCGTGGGCGTGTCTACATCTTTATTCTCTTCTTCACTACTCAAAGGGGTAAGGTTGTTGTTGGCTTAAACATTAGGCATGAGTTTTCTCCATGATTTTATGAGGGTTGATGGTTTCACTGAGTCCCATGCAGATACAATATCGTAGATGCTGTCCAAGATTGTGTAGTGTTGCAAAACTCTTTCAGATCATAATCTTCAATTTTGGTCATTAGCAGCTTGGTTCAGTATGTTCTCTTCATTGTTGCAATGACTCCTTGGTCCATGGGTTGAATTAGTGCAGTAACGTTTGGGGGGGGAGAAACTTTGCAAAAGTTTGTCCATGAGAAGACTTTAGCATGCTTTTTGCTAGGTGAGAAGGTGTGTTGTCGATCAATAGCACAGCTTTTTCAGGCAGGTTTTTCAATTTAAGATGTTTACGCATTTGAAGAACAAAGATTTTTGGAACCATCTTGAAAAATGTTTCGATTAATCCATCCTTTTTTTTATTATTATTATTAAAGTAATCAACGGGCAAATTTTTTATCCTTGTGCCTTGAAAGATCTCTCTCTCTCTCTCTTTTTTTTTTTTTTTTTTTTTTTTTTTTTTTACTTTTCAATGACAACAAGTCTAAGTTTATGTCCACTGGTAGCATTACTGCAAGACATGATAGTGATCCTTTCCTTGCTGCTTTTATGACCCGCCGCTTTACTTTCACTTTTACATACTAAAGTGCAAGTGGAAGACATTTCCACAAAAGTCCTGATTCGTCGGCATTGTAAATTTGTTCAAAAGATAGCTCTTCTTTTAAAACAAATTCATGGTGGAAATCGTAGGCTGCTTGTTGGTCACCACTAAGTTTCTACCCACGAAGTCCAATTTCTCCAATTCCATATCACTGCTTAAAATGAGTCAACCAGCCGGAAGACGCATCAAAATTTCCTTTCAGGCCTAACAACTCAAAAAAGGTGTTTTGTCTTCGCTGCAGTGATACGACCATTTACAGGAGTACCATTTTTTCGAACTTGAGCTAACCACTCTGTGTTTTTTCCGCGATTCCGTAATCCAATTCCATCTGCTGCCTTGTAGCGCCGTTTACTACTTTGGAAATTAATTCCGGTTTTTGCGCAATCGTCAACATAAACTTCTTTCGTTTTACTGACATTTTAAATCGGTAACGAAAAACACAAAACCAAAAAGCGCAAACACTATCAATCTTAAACTAACAATGGCGAGTGGGAGGAACTGGACGTGTCAGTAAGATTAAAACGAGAGCGGGCGGTGGAGCGGGCACTGCAAGGGTGAGTAAGAAATCACTTACTCATCAGAGGGGAAGGTTCTGAGAAGGCCTGGGATATTTTTGCCATAAATAAGCCAATGTTTAGCAAATTTAACATTTCTCTCAGTTTTGTGAACATTTTTATTTTCTTTGCTTTGCGCTTGTAAGGAAAAAAAAAAAAAAACTTTGTGCGGCAGGCGCGGATCGTCCGCTCCTCGCATAATCCACCCTCGGATAATCGGGAGTCTACTGTTTTGTAAAGATTTGAAATTTTCAGAGGTTATAAACCATATTCTTCATCTTCTTTCTGAACAGTAACTTAAAAACTGATAAAATTATTAATGAGTTAAAAGGAGAAAATTATTTATCATATAATGTAATGGGAGCAAGAGGTTAAAAAATCCTCTTTACAAAATTCATCAACAAATTTACATCATAAATGATAAAAGTTAATAACAAAATCTGTTAATTGCATTGTCAAATGTAAAAACCATTATGCTTATAAATTTATCAAGAGCATTATTAATGTTATGAAACAATAGATGAATTTTGTAAAGAGAAGTATTTAATATTTTGTGTTAATTAAACTATAATAAATTATTTTTCTCCTTTTAGTGTATGGTTTTTATCAGTTTTAAACAAAAGGTATTTTTTTATAATAATCTTAACCTCCCTTTAAATGCCAATAAATGTGATTCTTTTGTGATTTAATAATGTGACATTCTGTAATTTATAATTTGTTACACATGGTATGCCAAAAGAATTTCCATACAAATAATTTATAAGTTTTTAAACACAAAAAATTCATTATTAATATTCGTATGCAGTATTATTTTAGTCATAATCAAATAATTATAGAAACAACTGATTTTTAATTTATAAAAATAATGTTACAGTTTGGACATGTGAAAATTCCGAAGCCGATCACTGTTTTCTAGAATATGAAGTCTGTAAAATTTTGTGAATAAGATTCCTTTTTAAAAAAATAGTGCATTAGTCAATATTTTTCACAATAATCTGCATAAGAAATATTTGTTACTTCATTTATTAACATCAGAACATCTTTTTTATGACTGATATTTTATTTATAGTTATATACAGATATTTCAGTCTTCAACTTGTGTATGGCCTTTGATTTCTAGTTTTAGAACTAAATATCTTGGTAAATTTTTGTTGTACAGAAGTCTTAATTTGGAAAAAAATAAATAAATAAATGAGTGTAACATCTTCCTGAATCAAGGTAAAAGGTCCAAAGGAAGGTTTAATAAATCAGATTTTGTAACTTTTACAAATATATATATTTTTTAATTTAAAAATACTGAAACATGAATATTTGCATCCTTTATAAAGTTTTCATAATTAGAAGTAAAAAATAAAGACCATGTGAAGACTTGTGGACATGTAGATTTTAAGTATAACTGCGTACAAAGAAAATAATGCAAGTATAAAATAAAAACATAGTGGAGAGAGATGAAATGTGGAAATTTTTTTAGAAAGTATCCTTTTGTAAAAAATGCCCCAAAGATTTTTGTTTTAAAAAGTTATATCCAGCTGTGCAATTACTTTCAAAATAATTTTTACCCTTGTAAACAAGAGACAAAAATGAATGCATTGTTTAGTAGTAAGATTTTTCCCTACACTAAATAATTATCCCAGTTCTGCCTTTACATTCTGCACACGTGCAATTGGATTAATATCACTACAAAAAAAAAAAAAAAAAAAAAAAAAAAACTTAAGATTTAAATTTTTTATTTGTTAAAAGATTTCTCTGTTTTTTAGCTTTAGTTTGTTTTTCATGTTTTCTATTTTTAAAGTGAGAAAAGTCTTTGTGAATGCAAAAATGTGTCATGGATGTAAATGTGTTCATTCAGTTTGGAAAATACAAACAAATTAGTTAATACAGTCAAAAGTCGTTAATTCAGACACCCATAATCCGGAATGATCTATAATCTGGACCTCAAAGCTAAAAACTTTCTGCGCATGCGCCGCGTTCACACATGCGCATAGGCATTTACGCGTGCGTGTAAGACCTTTACTACTGCGCATATGTGTGTCCGCAAGCGCAGAATACGTTTTCGCGTGCGCATTTTATGTATAATGGACGGTATAAGCTAAAATTATCTAATTAACTATTTCAGTTAATGTTGATGATTGCATTGTTCCTTAATCTTCGAATTGGATCCGGCTTATTATTTTTTGCTGACTGTAAGAGCAATTTTATAAAAGTAAACTTGAACTTTCGATTATGTCAAATAGAATTTCCGATTCTGGAGCTCCCCAAAAGATCGTACAAAACGAAAGTATGTTCGGATGTCCATCAAACAAAAAGTAGAATTGCTGCAAAAAATGGATAAAGACATGAAGAAGGTGACAGAGAGGTTAGTGAAAACGAAAAAATTCGATTGACAAGTTAGTCAGTATTCTCGGCATAGCAATTATGGGACTTGAACAGCGGAACTTTGTAATTGAACAAGAAATTATGTCTGTTTATAGAATTAAAGAGAAAGTATTATCTCGTAAAACGAAGCAACTTAAACAACTTACATTGAAAGAAATGTTTAATAAAGTAAACAAATAAATATTAAGCTTTTTTTTTTTCTAAATTTTGATGCCCTTTAGATCATAATTGTTCTTTATTTCATAAATTACGGTTTCATATTTTTAATTTTAGAATTTCTGCAAGACATCTTACAAGATTTAAATTGATGATCTATAATCAGGAAAAATCGATAATCCGGAATCGCCGAAGTCCCGACGAGTCCGGATTAACAACTTTTGACTGTATTAGAATACAACATCAGAAATGTTGATGACAAATATTTCATGGCATGATTAGCCATATAAATTCCAAATTAATATTGAAAAGTAATGGAATGTACACATGAAAGCTAAAGCAAAACATTTTTCAGAAATTCACAATCCGTATTTATGATTAAAAAAAAAGAGCACCTATGCCAGTGCATTAAACAGCTTCAACGATAAAATTAATTTTCTTCTGTAATCAAAATGTGTTATATATATAATGAATCTCTATTAAAAATTGTATTTTCGTACAGAAATATGAAGAAAATCTTCATAAAATTTGCCATGCTGAATTTTCTGAGATTCAAAATTTTGTTTGTTTATATTCAAAATCAAATGCAGCTTATGGACATTGTCTTAATAATATTGATTTTGCAAGAAGACTTTCTGTTTTCCATCCAGGAAGAGAGCCAGTCTCTGTTATTTTATTTTTGTCAGTGGATGAAACTGTTGCAGTAAAAAAAAAAAAAAAAAAAAATCCAGCTTTTTTTTCTGATAGATCATAGTTTACAGTGGTCGAGTCTGCATTTCATAATAATAAATCAAGTTATGTAAATCCCTCATTGCAGACTTGCTCTTATGTACTTTTGTTCACAGATAGCATTAACCCTTCATTTATGTCTCCGTACTTGTCCACCTCCTTCCTGTTTTACACAAAAAGGAAAAAGATTTTGTAATAAGAATAAATGATAGAGCCGCTCAACCAGGATAGTGGTTAGTGACTCTGACTGCTGCACTGAAGGGCAAAAGTTCAAATCCTGGAGAAAGCATGGATATTTTTAAATGTATATTATCTATGTGGCATCGGGTCACTCTAAATATGTGGTGAGCCAAAATCCTCCCGAGAAGTTGGTGGTAGGGAAAAAGGGGTGGGAGATCCTCGGATACATCTTCCCCAGGATACTTTCCATCAAAATTTGAGGCAAAACTGAGCAAAGTCATACTGTCACCCATATGGTGCTCAAAGCTTTTGCCTTGTCTTCCATGCTGTGGTACTATAGTACAATGTTCTGCGATGTTCTTGAATTTTGTAAATAGTATTTAGTTTAAAATGATAGGTAGTAAATTATGGAGTCATATGTTTATCTACGTGATATACACACCTCATGAATCTGTACAGGATTCTTGTATTTATGGTCACTAATTATCTGAATTCTACTGTTTATATTATATTATTAAGTATTTACTGAAAGTCAACAAGTTCTCCAATTCTAATTCAAATTCCATTCTGAATTTCATTGTAGGTTCTTTTAATCAATGCTGTGAAAGATGTTGCTACTGCCCTTGGAGATCTAGTACAAGCTACAAAAGCTGCTTCTGGCAAGAGCATACATGATCCAGCCATGATATATTTAAGAGATTCAGCGAAGGTATGGGAATTTTTCTGACATTTTTGTTTTAACTAGTTTTCATTTTAAGTCTCAAATAGAAATTGGGGAACTTTTAACAGGTATTTGCTTAGAATTCCTACGTTTTCGAATATTTTTTAGTATGCATGCAATAGTAGCTGACCCACACACCTTTGAATGTGTGTAGATTTACGCCTATTAAGTATAATTATCACTTCGCTGAAGAGTCAACATTGGTTGTAGAAATGTTAAAACTGTCCATATATTTTTTTGTTTTTCCCACAAAATTTCTTTTCTTTCAGGTGACTTTTTACTATCATTTATGTACAAAACACTACTTTTAAGTTCTTAAAGTCACCAAACAAAAGGTTTTTATTGAGTAGTTTGTGAGTATGGTTAATCAGAAAGTACCAAGTTATGCTTTAAATATCTTTACTTTCTTCTACACTTAATCTCTGATAATCTTCGACTTCAGCTAAGTCTTGCATTTGAACATAATGGATGAAGAGCATTCATACCCGTTAGCAATAATGCAAATATACTGGCTATGTTCTTTAAAAAAAAAAAATTCTGTTGACAGAATTTTAACTTTCATTTCCTTTCTTTGTACTGTATAATTTGTTAGCATTGTTCTATATTTAGAAGATGAGAGAAGTCAGATAAGATAGAAGATCATTTTTCTTTCTTCTTTATGGTAAAGCAGTGCTGTGAAAGATAATTGCTTTCAGTGTTGGTATTTCAACTTTATTCTGAAGGGTTACTTAAGTTTGGTCTTCATATTTTTCTAGTTTGCCTACAGAGTAAGAACTTTCACTATTTAAAGAAATGAACCTAATGCTAGATTGCACCGAAATATTTCGTTTTGTGCTGTCGAGCAATTTCATGAATCTTAATTTGAATTATTTCAGAATCTGTTGGCTTATATTTCTTACAGTGCTGTTTCTCGAATTTTTGAGAACGACTTTCATTGTGGGATTTTGGTCACATTTTGAACTGCTGAAAATTGTTCTTTTGCTAGAACATACCAATATTTGCTTTCTCAGTCTTTTGCTTTCTTTGATATTCCTTTCTTAATGCCATATCACCATTATACAACAAGGTTTAACATCTCAACAACAGAACTTTTTCTTTTAAAATTATCAGTATAATGACAGTGCCTCATTATAAAACAACTATCAAAACTCCCACTTAATAACGTGAACTTGGTAGTTCAACTTGGTTACTCAACAATGCATACAATATTCATGGAAAAAATATCTGTAGCAGCCGAAGGCAATATTTTTTTTTAACTTTCAAATACATTAGTAGAGTGTGTCAGCTGCTTTACCAGCCTCATCAGTGACACTGATTCTAAACTGAGGGACCAAAAGAAAGGGGGTTCAGCTTGCAATTTTTTAAACATGGTAGTAATAGTAGTACCAAAAAAAAAATCTTCATTAATGAATCATTTTTGTATGATAAGACCTATAAGAAATTTTTCATGTTGGAAAAAGCATTCAAGTATCAGTAATTGTTGAAACAAAGGAAGGTATTTTAAAATTGTGTGAACAGATGTATCATATTTTGCTTTC
Organism: Stegodyphus dumicola; assembly: GCF_044657685.1. Lineage (NCBI taxonomy): Eukaryota > Metazoa > Arthropoda > Arachnida > Araneae > Eresidae > Stegodyphus > Stegodyphus dumicola. The sequence goes on from NC_140779.1 coordinate 47,620,553, forward strand.
TTCTGTACTTTCTCAGCTGTATGCAAAATTAAAAATTGTTTAAACAAGCAGTGACTAAATATTATAACAGTTACTAATTTTTTTATGTATTTGTTCAACTATGTAATCAAAAATGTATATATTAGTAGTAGAATTATTTTATGAGATAATGCTACAAGTTAAATATTATGCATCAAATCTGTATATTATGATTCTTTTGTGTCATTGCATGGTTATGTTATACTGTGTTTTAACTTGTTATGTAACAAATAATTTATAGTTTTTCTCCCAGCAAGTGTCATTGCAATTGTCATTAATGACTTTTTAATTATTTATATTTCTGAAATGATGCACTATTACATGGTTATTATTTTCCCAGTTTTTAAAAGATTTCGAAAATTGTATGCATTTGTTCGTAAAATATATGTTGCTTATATGCTTATGACTAATTGCCTTATTTAAAGAGAACTCTAAATTTGGCTAAATGATGTATTTTCTTTGTGAAAATTTTAACTTTTCCTCCTTCTAACACAAATCATTAATATTTCTGTGTTTGTTTAGTTCGTGTTGTTTCCTTTCAAATATTTTTCCTTATTGTGTCATTTCTTGGAGCATGATTTAAATGTGCTTTTCCTGCATGCAGTTTTAGATGTTAAGGCAGAGAACACAGATGGTGTATCACTGAGTTTGGCATGTGACTCCTACTAGGTTGTTAATTTATCAACCTGAAGAATGAACTGGTGTCCATGTCCACATAATGATTGATGAAATGTTCTTATTCTGCTGCATGCTTTTGGTGCACGCTAACTCAAAGGAATGAAAGGAAAATTAATTTAAAAAAGAGTACATCAGTGGTGGGTGACATCTCTGTTCTCTGTCTCAATATAGGTACAAATGAGAGAAAGTTGCACATCAGATGAGTGGCTTGCATCAGACCAAGAAGATGAACTTATTCGTTTGCTATCTGAACAGTCTGAAGCTGTGGATGAAATTGATACGACTCCTTTAATTGTTCATTGATCATATCAATTTAGTGTTTACAAACAAGACTTTTGCTTTCATTGGAAGTGCCTCTGACTGCACGAGTGATGTAACCTCCTAAAGCCATATCATATTGAACTTATATGCTTGTATATTGATGTGTATTTCAAAGAACAGCTAGTGTTTATTGTATTTTTCCAGTAATATTCTTACATTATAGTAACTTCTGTTTTTTACTAATTGTTTAAGTGTGGGACCAGTGGGTTCACTACTTAAATAAGTGCATAATTTGTTAAAAATCTGACAGTATTAATGCATGTAATGAGACTTTTTAAACGTGATTCAATTTATGTTGGTATACAGATACAAATTTGGTAGACCTAAAAATCCATAGCTTAATTTTATGTTGCAGTTTAACTGAAAATAAAGCTGAAGTATTAGACAAAAGAAATTGCTTTTAGCATCTGCCTTATTGTTTGTATTGTGTGATGATTTCTGAAAACTTAAATACCAATAATAATAATAATTTTTCAAAGCGGTCTTAAACTCCAATGAACAGAAATCATGAATAAAATTTTTCTTTCCAGAAATTAAAGCAATCCCATTTTATGCTTTTGAATGCTTCCCCCCCCCCATTTTATATATTTTAATTTGAAAAAATACTCAAAAAGCATTTTTCTTTGAAACTCTCATTTTACTTTGTATAAAAACAAAAAATATTTCTTTGTCCATCATTTAACAATGAAAAAAATCTAGCTACTGGATTCAGATACAAGATTTTTCTATCTTTTGGAATCCTATATGTCTATTTGGAAAAGAATCTGATGTAACCTCTGTTTGTCTGATCTTATGTAATTTAGTCAATAATCACATTGTCAGATGAATAAGTCATGAGTTTTTATAACTTATTTCCATTGATATAATTTCAGCTATCTAATTTGAAACATATTTTTGTTAACTTTTTTCTTAAAACTGTTAGTTTTCCTAAAACATATGTCATGTAAAAGATGTTTATTTCATCTGTATTTAAAGGATTTCCCCTTTTATCTAAGAAATTATTTAGAATCAATGCAAAGTGTAAACTTAACATGGTTTTGCTTTATAAAGCTGTTTAATTCGGCCAAACAAAATTCAAAAGTACACATTAAACTGTGATAGTTAATTAAATCCTTTAGATTTATAAAGTATGATTTCAAATCTTTGTCATTGTTATAAGATCTTCTTAATTTGTATCATATAACTTCTTTAAAATTATATATTAGCATTTTATTTCAATTTCTTAATGAGATTTTAAATGTTATCTATTTTATCTCAAATTGTTATTCTGATTATTCTTATTATTGTGTAAACTTACTGTTACTGCTCCTTCCAAAGTTTTATTGAAATTTAATCAATGTATTTAATGGTATTATGTGATCCAAACATATCATCCATTTAGATATTTCACTTAGTAGAACTTCTGTTCATAATAATTGACAATCTCTACATAATCTGAAGGTTTTTAATTTGTTTCGTAGCAAAGTGGACCATGGATAGAAAATCAGTTAAAGTTTACAGAAATAAATTAATGGAGGTGTGCAATATTTTTATTACCAAAGAGAAAAGTATTTTGGTGCAATACAAAATTTCATTTATTTTGAGAATATCTGAGGGTGGTATTTTATTACTAATAAGTAAATGTGGAGTTAGAGCATTTTGATTTTTATGCTGCTAATTAAATTCATTTGTAATCTAGCCTCAATAAAATACAAACAACTATTATTCATAAGCTCTGATTTATATTTGTTTGCAAAAATATATTAACATAGATGTATGTGTGATAAAATTTTAGTAGTTATACATTTTGCTGAAAAAAAGTTCTATTCCCTGTAAATATATATATTAGTTCTGGACATCTTTAATTGCAATCAAGCCCCGCTATCATGAACTTTATTATACCGGGATTTGATTGTAGTATCAGATTTCATATTTGTGTCGACTTTCCTTCATACACTGCTTTTATGTTTCTTAAACTTAATAATAGCTTATTAATTCTATTGAAATTTTCTATATAAGTTTTGCAGTTATTTGAAAATTATGAAATAAATATGGACAATTTGTTAATAATCATTGAAAATTGAACTAGTAAAAATAGTGTTATGCATTCAAGTGAATCTGATTCTATTGTAGATAAAACATCAAATTTTGTAAAATTTGTTTTGAGATTTAGTGTCTGTGATCTATTACTTATCAGCATTCTCTTGTAATGTGGACTAAGACGTCATCCTAGTTGAAATATAAGAAAAATTGATTTTAAAAATATCTGAACTATTTTGTCATTGAAATGTTCTAATTTTTATAAACATTTGTGTGTATACAGTATTGTAGGAAAATTTTTTGGCATCTTTTGCTCCAGATCAAAGTATAGTTTATTCCTGAAAAGAAAGTTCAGTAAAAATATATATATATATATATATATATAAAAATAATGATCAGATATGTTAATCTCCCCCTCCTCTTAGTTTTGCCGAAATGCATTGGTAATTTTTGGGCATCCCATGTTTGAACCTTATGCATTTAAACATTTATTCATTAGTGAATTTAGTGAAACAAATCTTTATTATTTAAAATGACTCCTGGGCTGGTGTTTTGCTACTGTAACAGAATTTAATAATCTCATGGGGCATTTTATTTGCACTATTACGATGTATGACATTTTGATCAGTATTATAAGCTGTGTTATTGTGATAATGTATAGTAATTTAAAGAAGAAAGTGTCATGGTATCATTAGATGATGTAATTTCTGTGGTGGTATATCTTGTAGATGACAGAATATTAAAATAAAATCATAAATCACTCCAGTGTATGCTTTTTTTCCATGATTATTTTATTCTAATGTTAATTCTTACGTCCAGGATATAGTTCTTCTATCGCCAATTTTAGTATTTTTTTCACCTTTTGTAATATAGAATTTTAATGAACTTTTTTGTAACTTACAGAAGAATTAATTTGATAAAATAATTTAATATAAATTTCTAAAACATTTCTTTAATTGATTCACAATATTTATCTTTAACGAGGTTTTTTTTTTTTTTTTTTTTTTTTTTTTTTTATGCATTAATGTGTATCTGTGTTCATTTTTAGCTTCAAAGTAAATAAAAAAATTCTTTTTGCTCTTTATTTTTATCATTGTTTGCATAATTTAATCATCTTTCATATTTTAAAGTTAGCATTATTTAACATTTTAAAATATGTAAATGCATAATTCTGATGATTCTCCATACATTTATTTTAGGTAATGGTCACTAATGTTACTTCTCTTCTGAAAACTGTGAAATCTGTTGAAGATGAGCATTCACGAGGCACCAGAGCTCTTGAGTCAACTATTGAAGCTATTGGACAAGAAATAAGAGTATGTTTTTGACATTTACATTTATAGGAAATATAAAATTATTTAATAGCACACTCCACTGACCTTCCAAAGTATAAGCATTGTATGAATGATTATTTACTTTCCACTACGACAAAAATGTGAAGCTTTTCCTCTCTAAATACATAACTGTATGCCAGTGTGTCCTTTTTAAATTAGATTTTCTTTCAATGATGGTAGTGAACGTCTGTTCATAGTGAACGTCATGTAATGTAAAGTAAGGTAATGCTTTTTAGGTCAGGAAATGATCAGAGTATGTTCATTACCGATTTTCGAAATTTCAAATTTTAACTACTAATTATGTTCAGAATGGTGATAAAGAAAATTTTAAATAACTGTTAACCACAAAAATTATTTTCAGCCGTACAGAAAAGCTTTGCATGTACTATTAATTTTTCATTCAGTGAAATATTTTGTGTTACTTGCTTTAATTATATTCAGCTTTATGCAAGTATCATTAAGTAAACTTTTTTTCAGACATAAAAGTCTGTATTAATTGCCTATCTAATGATTGATTGCAGTATGTTATCTGTTGACAATGCTAAATATTATGAATTCAAGATTTAAAAATTATACTGCAATGTTCTTTTGAGCTGTCAGATCATAAAAAAATCGTTCATATATTTTTAAATAAAGAATTTAACTTTTATTAGTAACATATTTGGTAATTTTTTTTATTTTCTAGAATTTTCTTCTATGCTTTAAATATGAAAATATTCTTTTATTTTTGATGAAAATCATATAATCAATTTTCAGGCGTATGATTCTTCTGATCCTCCAATGCGTTCTGCTACAGCTGAAGATCTGGTTAGAGCCACTAAACCTGTTACTCTTGCTACTGCTAAAGCAGTGGCTGCTGGTAACAGCTGTAAGCAAGACGACATCATTGTTGCTGCAAATATGGGACGAAAAGCTATTTTTGATTTGCTTATGGTTGCTAAGGTAAGTGTTGGAACTTTTTTCTTTGTAAGTTATTATGAAACTATGTTTTACTGAAGTAATAGAAGGAAAATGAATCCAATAAATAAAAACCTTAGCTATTAAAATTTTCTATTTATTGAAAAGTCTACTACAGATATAAAAATCTGTCTATTTAAGCATGCTATTAATATGAAGAAAAGATATGTAATATTTATATGTTGTATTTGTTACTTTTTCAGTGTCTGTATTCATTGATGAAATTAGAAAGAGAAAATTTTTTAATCATTATTATTTTCATTTTTGTAAACATTTCTAAATGAATTATATTTTGTTTTTGAAACAAACTGTCTTTTTCTCATGAAGAATAATTGAAAATTGTATTAAAATTATTCATAAAATATTTATTAAAGGTAGTCTAATGAGATAATTTAGTCAAAAATATTTTTCTTCAAAGGATAGATAGATTATGCATATAATAAGCATAACAATTATTGTTAAAGTAACAAATGTAATTTGAAATGTAATAATGACCCCAAAATCAGTATCTTTCTTCTTAAACATAAATTTATTTTAATTTTTGAAAAGATGTGTCTTTTGCTTTGTATTGTTCAGGGTGTGAACATGCTAATCTTGAAAAAATGGGTTAAAAAAGTGTTTTGACCATTGATATTTGGTAAGAGAAAAGTGAAAGATATTTTTAGTATGCTAAATCATTTTCTCATATCTTTTCCTATGGTAAGTTTTCCTGTCTCTCAAACTACGAGAGTTGCTGTTTATATTTCTGGTCTAATAATGATAAAACAAATTTTTATGATCAGAGTTGGTTTTATTGCTTTTCAAATATTCTTCGTGAAAATCAATACACTTTTGCATGCATTTGAACCAATTTTTGAAGCACTTTTTTTACTTCGATTGAGATAACTCCAAAACATGCATCAAATGCTTCTTTGGCTGTCACAAATCGCTGACTACATAATACATTTTACATGTATGGGAATAAAAAAAGTCATTGAGTGCCAAATGCTGTATGGCAGATAACCCATCAATTTGATTATTTTGGCCCATCAAAAATTCCTTTTTTTTGAGCCGGTGTATGAGAGCTTGCATTGTCATGATGAAGAATGATCCGTCTCTTCTTCTTGGGTTCCTCCCCCCTCCCCAATTTCTCCAATGACATCTAGCAAACAAATGGTCATGTACCATTTGGATTGACCGTCCTGCTGTGCTGTAATGCCATTGTTGCCATGTGACCAATAATGCCAAAGAAATTGGCAACCATTTGCTTCAATATGCTTCTTCCAAGAACAACTTTTGTTGGATTTGGCTTGTCTTGGAAAATCCATACAGTGGTCTGCTGTTTTGTTTCAAGCTCATATGCTTAGATCCATGATAAGTTACCTGTGTAGACATTATACACAGCCTTTGATGCATCTTGAACGTTTTTTGCCACATTTCCTTACACCAATTGACATGAGCCTTCTTTTGAACATTTATCAGATTATGCTGGATCCATCGCAAACAAATATTTTTTAAAGCCAAATGTTCATGTGATATCTTATTGATGTTTGTCATATTAATGCCCAAAGATGCCTCTATCTCATGGTTATGTCACATGACGATCTTGCTTTATCAGTTCACACACAGCATCAATATTTTCTGCCTGATTTTGGACAACCTTCATGGAATTCGACCTGAAGCAAAGGTCGACCATGAATGGATTCATTATACCAGTTTTTACAGGGCTGTAGGATGGTGCTTTATCGCTGTATAAAGAATTAAGTTCGTCAAAGCACTCTTGTCTTGATAATCCACATTGAAATTTATGAAAAATAATCTCCAAAAAATGTTCACGAGTGAATTCGATTTTTTTTGCCGGAGAAGAATTTTTCAGTTTACTGTAAACAATGTGAATCATGCTAAAATGTCAAAATGTTTCGAAGAAGTTATGGTTAAAAATATCAAACTTTTGATAGCAATCGTCTGCAATTGCTTTCCAACACTTACTGTTGCCAAGGCTAGAAATATAAATAGTAGTAAAAAGACCATTATACATTATTTTCTGTGGCTGGCTAAAATTAAATATCATGTCTGCATATAATAAAAATAGCCATAATATGTGCTGCCTTGTTTTAGATAAAATTCTTGTGATAGTTATTCTGTATTTTTACGTAAAAATCTGTTAAAAATAATAAGATCTGTTAAGAATATAAGATTGTATATAGTCAAATTCTAATAAGTTGCCTCGGTTCTCATTGTATATGCATCATGTATGGATATAAAAGTTTTTAAATGCCAAATTTAAATTTCAGATTAAATCATTAAATATTTTTTCGCAAAAATCTGTTCAGAGCTTTAAGTGAAGTATCACTTCTGGTTTATCCATTTTAGCCAAAATCTAATATACGTTTTTCCTCTGGATGTAAAAATCTTCAATTCTAAAATTGAAAAAATTTGGATCTTATTATAATATATTTTTAATTAAAATGGGTTTCAAGTAAAGTATCACTTCCAGTTGTTCAATTTTATCCAAAATCTAAAGAATTTTTTATATAAAAGCAGAAATCTTATACATGGAAATTAGAAAATTTTTAAGTTTTATCGTAGACCCAAAAAAAAAAAAAAAAATCATTTCACACATATAAACAGAAGTAAAAACTTATTCTGGGGCAACCCTAATTTATGCTTATTTCATTGAAGACTGCTGTTGAATTTGTTTGACCAAAAACATTCTCTCTCTTATATGTGGGTTGGGTATAGGTTGACTGGAGGTGAAAAGTAATAAATAAATAAGGGCTTAGGATTCCATGAGTTTAAATACCAGATCATACCTGGATTAAAATTGCATTGTGCGTTACTGATGTACTAACTTTTTATTAGTATTTAAGAAGTAATTCCAAATTTCAGTTATTTAACATTTAAAACATCATTCTGTATTGTAATTGTTAACTGTGTCATTATTTTTCTTGTTCTATCTAGGCTGCTGCTTATTCATCTGAAACTCAAGAATTAAAATACAGGACTTTAGGTTCTGGCCGTGTTTGTGCATCGCATTATAGAGAACTGCTGCAAATGGTTCACCATGTAAGAATATATATTCATTAAAGTCAATAACGTGTGCTTTTTATGTTTCTTAAATACTGATTTAAATTACTTGTTGAAATTGACTATTGGATGTATTTACTGAAATGATAATTAGTATATAATCCAAAAAATATTGAACTGTAATAAGCGTATTTCTTGAATCTGTTTTATTTATCTTCTAGGTAATTCAAAAACCAACTTCTGAAGGGAAGCAGCAATTAGTTACTATATCACGAACTATTGCTCAGTCAGTTACAGATGTTGTGTCTTGTGCTGAAGCTCTTAAAGGTTTGTGAATATTTTATATATAAATTAACCTTAATCATATAAAAATATAGCTTAAACTTGAATCAAAATAAATCTGCTCTTTATCTTATAATTTGAAAGCATTTGTATAAAAATGGAGATATTAAAATACCCATGCCTATATACTATTAGCATAATACAGAAAATGAAGCACTTACCTTATAAATAAAAATTTTTAAAAAGAGAGGGTATATAATTTTGTTAGTGTAGATATATTTATAGGCTATAATAAAAGTTATCCACTTTAAAAAAAAAAAAAAAAAAACCCTTTTGTGTATAACTAAGTTTTACTTTAGTAATACTCATGTCTATTTCATGTACTCAAAGTGAAATTTGAAGAATAAATAAATAAGCAAAAAATGTAATACATCTATTTGAATATTAAATAAGTGCAATACATGCCAAAATTTGGTCTCTTTATTTCTAATTTCAAGGGATCTGAATAAGTGTTCTGAGTTGAACACTGTTAAATGCCACAGGCAGTATTTAAATTATATCAGGTAAATTGAAGTTCATTAAGTAAAATAAAACTAACAGCAGAATCAAATAAAATTCACAAAATTGAGAATCAAGTAGAAATTTAAGACCTTGATTAATAACTCAAAACAATAAATTTGAAAGAAGCATAATAACTGTAATAAAAAGCAAAATTTAACTTATTTCTAGAAATGGTGTGAATTCCCATCATCAGAAATACCATTATGTATTTTTGTTTAAATGTTCTATGACAATGTGAGGCTCTATTTATGCCATATATTTTAAAAGGAAAACAAAATATGTCATGCAATGTGAAAGTTTTAATATTAAAGCGAGATAATTCCTTATTTGATGTGGCACAGAGAGATTTCATATTAAAATCAGTATTTAAATTAATTGTAAAGAATAATTTGTGTTCCTGAAAGAAGAAAGCTTGTGCTATCATTTAAATGTATTTAACTTTATGGAAGTAGGAGAAAGTTAATGTTTCCTTTCTCCTTTTGAAGTGATTGTGATTGTATAAAATTGTAATTGCATTGCCTTATGTTGCATTGCATATATTATTTGATTATTAAAATTGTAATTGCATTGCCTATATCAATTTTTATGTGTATAATAAATCCAATTGCAATAATATTTCAGCTATAATTATTAAGTACAAAATTTCATTTGTAAAGCATTTGTGTAAATGAATGCTTTATGTCTGATTGAATCTAACTTAAATTGACTATGCAGGTGTGTAACACAATTTATATATGCTTGTATTTTTTTCTTGACTTAATATTTATTAGATGTCTTAAATATACATGTTCTTAAAAAGAAATTTTGTTCAAAACTGAGCCTTTATAACTTAAATTTTTAGTTAAAAAATAATGTAAATAAGATGTAAAATGAAGGATTCAGTAGTATTTTTTATTTCTGGTGACTTATATATGTATTTTCTTTAGGAGCAGACTGGGAAGATCCAGAAGATCCTATGGTTATAGCTGAAACAGAACTATTAGGTGCTGCCAATTCCATTGATGCAGCTGCTAAAAAACTTGCAAACCTTAAACCAAGAGTAAATAAACGTCACGTAAGTTACTAAATTGCATATATAAAATTGTCTTCTTTTTTTTTTTTTTTTTTTTTTCTCTAAGAGGGTTGGCATTTCTCATGTAACAGCTTTTAATAGAGAACTCCGTGGCTGTTAGATATGTTTGATATTCTTGGTTGTTGATAAAATTTCAACCAAGAATCAGACATATGCTGATAGACTTGGAGATATCATCTGGGAGGTTTCCAGTATTTGTATGGTATGCAGACAAGTATTTTTAAATACAGATGAATTTGTTTTCCATCATTTGCCTTGAATTTTTCCTTCAAACATGATAATGTATTTGCTTTTAACATAACTTTTGATTTATTTTTATTTGGATTTGTTAAATGTTTATGAAATTTCTTCCATCATATGTTTTATATCTTGGAATAAATTATATGTGATTAATAACTTCTGATTTTAATGAAACGCATATTAAGAAGATAATTTAAAAGACTTAAAATGTTTTTGTATTTAGTAATTACTTCATTGTAATAAAAATAACAAACTAATTCTTACTTCATCCATCTGCATCATAATCTGAGCACAGGTAACAGCTTTAAAATCTGAGTATAGTAGTAACTTAATATATAACTTATATATGTAATACTTAATATATGGGTAGTTTTTTTTTTCCATGTGTTATTGTTGTTGTTGTTAAATATTTCCTGACCTGGTAAAAATAGTGTATTTCAATCCATTTGATGTCTCATTTATTTTCTTTTGCAAGAAATTACCATATAAGTAGATCATAAGTAAGATTTCTAAATAATCATCAACAGAACTCAAATTCTGTTAGAATAATCTGAAGTATCTAAAATGATGTTTTGTATCTAAAAGAAAATTTAATTTTCCTTTAGGATTTAGATGAATCTATGAACTTTGATGAAATGATTTTGGAAGCTGCCAAATCTATTGCTGCTGCCACATCTGCATTAGTAAAGGCTGCTTCTGCTGCCCAGCGTGAGCTTGTTGCAGCTGGCAAAGTATGTTTGACCCTTTTTTTTCCCACTACCATGCAGTTTGTATTAGAACTTTTCTCTATGTGGTTACAGATTGAAACATTGGAGTTCTAAAACATTGCAATAAAAAATTATTCAGTTCAAAAACTTTGAAATTTTAAAACATCACCGTAGAAAATATCTTGGTAAAAAAATAAGCATGCAGAAATCATCTCAAGATGATAACATCGTGTACCTGTGTTTTCAGACTTTAAATGTATGCATAATGTTTGTGAATGCAAGAAGGAATGAGAAATATTTTTGCCCTTTTATTTCATACTTTTGAATTTACTAATAAATTTTTTATTTAAAACAAGAAGGAAATTTAAGCATTCTAAAGCTAAATATGAGTAGAAATTTCATGCAAAGTATAGAAGTGAATAGAATTTTAGGCTTAGAATTTGTAACTAACTTAGTTGCTTTCTGGCTTTATCAGTGAAAATTTTATTAGGGAATTCAAAATTTTGAAATATACAGATAAAAATATTCCTCATTCTTATTCTCACACAAGTTATTATGTGAACATGCATTTAAAATTTTTAAAGTCTGAATACACATCTACGATGTTATAATGTGATAATTTACAGGTGCTTTATTTTTTGCAATTTTCTATGACATTGTTTTAAAACTGAGAAGATTTTTAACCATTTTATTTTCTGTAACAGTGTTTTACAACTGTGATATTTTCTCTTTGCTTTCTTTGGTCTTGTGATGTTTTCTACAGCGATGTTTCTCTGCATTGTTTTCTCCATGACATTTCCATCCACAACGTTTTTGGCAGACAGCCGTTATTTGTATAAAGTACAGCAATACCTGGCACAGTCTGTCTTTGATTGAATGATATTCACTACAATCTGGTTTGAAAACTTCAAAAAAAAAATTAATTTTAATTAAACAAAAGAAATTTTTATTAGTACATAAAATTATTTTTTGATATGTACATGAGGGTTTTTACCCTTTTATGTAGCCCATTCTTATTTTGTGAGCATTATGTAGTTTTCTAAGTTCTGCGAAATGATACATATTTAAATTTTTCTGGAGATCTCCATTTATATACTCATGCTTGGGACACTGTTTTTGGGTTCTGAAAGCTCCCACTGGAGAAGATAAGGCCACTGACAGTAAAAGATTCCATCAGCTTGAAAGAATGCTTCAAATGCTAATGAGCTAGATAATGAAATATTTATGAAAATGGATGAATTTAGGCTTATGAAGAATGGAAGGGAAATTTAGATGCTTGCACAAGAATTAACAGCTGAACAACTATTAAAAAAGAAACTATTAGAATGGTTAAAACAGTGTAAGAGGATATATGATAGTTGACCTCAATATTGAAGTGGCTTATAGCTTAACATATGATAAACAGTGTAATTAATTGATGCAAAGAAATGTATGAAAAGAAAAAGGACAAAGGAAAAAAGTGCTCATATATCAATATTGAAGTTTTTAGATAATAAAAAATAAATTGCAAAAAACCGTGCATTTTTGAAAACTGTTTCTAATAAAGACATTTGAATTTATTAATCATCACTTTTTTTAACATACTAAAGTTTATTTTCTGATAACAAGAGATTTGGTTAATATATATGCTTTAGTGATAGAACAACTGATGTTTTTTGCATTTGTTCATTATTTGAGAATTTCAAATCCTTTTTTGTTGGTTTTTCATATTTTTTTTTATTTATTGTTTTTATCAGTTAAAAAAATTAGCTGCATAATTAAACAGTTGGTTTAAAAATTAAACACAAATGCTGTTTAAAAATCATGTCCTGACAATTTCTAATATGCCTCTGAATGATTATCTGGAGTTAATGTGCTAAATTTTATACAGGTTCCCAATTACAGAACAGGTTAGTTGCATAAATATTATTATGGTTTCCTATAGATGCAACTTAGCTGTCAGCATTAAATATGTACATAGTTTTACAGCATCCAAAATTAATTTTCTTAATTTCCTAATTGTTACTAATGTTAAAAATAAATATTTTTACTTGAGAAAGTCCTATAGTGAAGCATCCTTCATGGGGTGATAGTTCTGTGCTTTACTGTAATAAATTATTTTTCTGTATTTTCTATTTTCTTCCCACCCCCTCTAAGATGATTTTTAAAAAATTCAGAAAAATTATATGCATTTACAAATTTTACAAATAAATAAATTAAAATTTTTTTAACTTTACCCCTCTCAGCATTATGGATGGAAAATTCCATATAAAAGGGTGGCTTAATGTATTCATTACACATGCAAATTTATGTCAGCTTTTAATGTATTCAATTTCAAGTTGGAGATTGGATGTATATTGGAAGAAAAGGAATCAAGGTACAAAGTGAGAGAGCCGTTTTTTAATTTTAATCAAGAAAAAATACCATTTATTCTTGACATTTTGAGAAACTTTGAAATGTGACAGATAAACCCATAATGCCCAGTGGGTTAAAAACTAGAACTTTAAATTTTATCAAAGGTGAATATATTGCTTTTGAAATAGTTTTGATGTGTACAAAGTGCTTAATTTTAAAAGTACATATTTTCCACATTTGTTTTTTTGTCACTGTTTTGATGGAACTAATTCGTAAGATGTTTCCAATAATAATCTAAAACTCTTTATTGCGTGTGTATGTATGAGTGTTTGTGTACAAGATATAAGATATTTACTGGTAATAGTGCACTGGGAATTTAATGTTGTCATATAACAAAACATGGATCAGATGTTCTTAGTCTAATTATGCAGGGACTATTGACTAATTGGAATTTATGAAATTGTTTAATTTTATGTGAATACTATAATAAATGCTGTCATTTGAAATAAGAAATTGCTTTAACATTTAGGCAGTGTAATTATTACTTGGTCTTGTTAGAGTTCAATGATGAAGGATGGACTTACGCATAAGGTGTGACCAAAAAAAAATTAAATATTCCAATAAATCAGTGTACTTACTGAATTAGTTTTTAGTAATGTTATCACTTTCTCTCTGTTTTTGCTTGAATATCTCTAACTGGGGTAAAATGGGTTTCCCTTTATGTTAGATTTAACTGTAGGAAATGAAAAAAAGGCATGCAGAGCCAAATCTGGTGAATAAGGTGGTTGCTCCATCTCAGTAAGGTTTTTACTAGTCAGAAACTGCTTGACAGATAGGGCCTTATGAGTAGATTTGTTGTTCTGGTAAAACAATCAGTCATCAATCCACAAATCGGGTCTTTGTTTTCCTAATCTTTTCACAAAGTCTTTTTAGTACTTGGTAGTGCTGAGTAAAATCTGACCTCTGGGAACTCACTCAATCATTAGAATTTTCTTTCAAGGTCATAGGTAAAAATCCATGTTTCATCGCAAGTTACAACAGATTCCAACAAATTTGGATCATATCTAATGCATTCTAGCATATCCACATACAGGTCTTTACAGCACTGTTTTTGGTTATTGGATAGAACTTTTGGAACAGCTTTCGCAGAAATCTTTCTCATGTATAATTCCTCGATTAAACTGCATCCATATTCAAGTTAACCAGCTTTGCAACAAACTTGGATAGATATAATATGATGTAGAATAATAAAATGAGGAAATAAAATTGGGGGAAAGGGGATATCCCTGTCTAGTTTTCTCCTCTGCATGTGGAGGAATAATGATATGGGGTTGAATTTTAGAGTAATAAGTTTTATATTTCTAACATATATGGCATGCTTCAGATTTTAGTCCATATCAAAATATAATTTATATCAATATTATATTGATGATTGTAATAAATTCTCCAAACAAATTAGTATTGTAACATGTAATTGAAATAACTGTTAAATATTTTTATAGTAGTATTCTAATTTTTTTCATTAGGTTGGTGCTCAACCAGTTTATACATCTGATGATGGTCAGTGGTCTGAGGGCCTTATTTCAGCAGTAAGTAGATTACATAATTATGCATCTTTAAAATTGAAGTAAATGAAGATATGTATTCTGTATTTTCAAATAATTACGCTTTTTTGCCAATTTTTAAATGATTGTTAATTACAACCAAAATCCATATATATTCTGAAATCAGTAATCTCATTTTTCTGAAATAATTTAGGAATATAGTAGGTTAGAATAGGATTAGCGTCTTATTATGAAACATTTTTTTGCATGGTCTTTACTACATGTAAACATTATTTGAAATTAATACAGCTGAAGTATCAGGTTTTTATTATTCACCAAATATTTCTTAAATGTAAGATATTTTTTGGGTTCTTGTCTTCAAAGTTTTCTTAGGTGTAGTATTTGAGCTTGCAGAAAATTCATTCAAATATATATTTAAACAAAAAGGCTAGTAGTCTATGAAAAATATCAACTGCAGTAGTTTTCATTTCTAATAGGTGTAGTTGGCATTCACATAACAAGAATTTGGCTCTAAATTTTGTAAATTAAAGTAGGCATATATTATTTCTTTGGAAAAAAAATTAAACATTACTAATCAAAAATCCTCTTTCATAAAGCATTTAATGTTCCTTTTTATGATTTTCTTATTTATATGAACCCTCTGAGCACCATGGAAAATTTTATCCAGCCATGAGATTTTTAGTCGCTTGGTATATATTAGCTTATAATTTAAGATAGTTTGCTTTCTTGCTTTATTTAATAACAGAGATGTCATCTTAATGAATATAAGTTTATGAAAATAGAGACTAAAATAAGTAAATATACAAATTTAGCTAATAAAATCTGTTTAAATATGGGTCTTCAGGACAGATACAAAAACTGTGCCACTCGGAGGGTTAAAGAGTACAAAGCATTGTGAATTACAGAGTTCTTATCATGAAATTATTGAAACCTTACAGAATTTCCTAGCAGCAAATTATGCTTTTAAACCTATGAACCTTGTAAATTAATTGTATTTTAAACCTTGTAAATTATACTTACCGAAATAATTTATATTGAATAGTTTAGAGCAACAAATGATTATTTTACAGGCATTGAAATGCCCTGTAGTTGCTCAGACTTCAAATTTTAAGCTCATCCTTTAAACATTTAATTTCCTCACCTAGTCACCACTTCTTCCCTCATCACTATGAATGAACATAACTTGTTATTCTAACTGTTCAAATGCAAATCACACATACTCTACTTACATAATTTTTTTAATTTAAAGTATATTTTTGCATATTTTAAGTTTCACTGTTTTATTCAAAATATGTCACAAGGAAAACTTGCAAAACTAGTTTGAAAGGCCTGATCTGCGTACAGATATGTATTTTTTCCTGTATGCAATCAAGAAACTTTAAGAAAAAGAGAATAGGTTATCATGAGTTATTCTTTTGTTCCAGTTGGAAAGTTTTCATAATTTGATTATATTAAGCTAAAAATAAGTTATTTAATGGTTAATCGTATATATTGAAATTGTTTAAAATAAATGTGAGTCTGAAGTTTAATATTTAGCTGCCAATGCATTTAAATCAAAAATTTATCTTCGCAGATTTTTTTTTCACTTTGTGCCAAGAATAATTCACTTGTCGGAATTCTTAATTTATAGTAACCTACTTAAAGTGTAAACAATAAAATTTTCTTACAGATACCAACCTTAAGAATTCAGACAGAAAATATATTTGAATTGTCTTCACATTACTATTACAGTCAAAAGTCGTTAATTCGGACACCCATAATCCGGACCTCAAAGCTACAAACGTTCTGCGCATGCGTCGCGTTGACGCATGTGCGTAAGACCTTTACGGCTGCGAATTTGCGCGTGCGCAAAATACGTTTACGAATGCGCGTTTAATGTATAACGGACTGTATAAGCTAAGCTCTAATTATCTAGTTCAGTTGATGTTGCAGATTGCGTTGTTCCTTAATCTTCGAATTGGATCCGGCTTATTATTTTTTGCAGACTGTTAGAGCAATTTTATAAAAGTAAGCTTGAACTTTCGATTATGTCAAATAGAATTTCCAATTTATATTTACTAATATGTAACGGATCTACAAAGCGAAAGTATGTTTCGGAGTCCATTAAACAAAAAGTGGAATTGCTGCAAAAAATGGATAAAGGCATATCTTTTGTTTATCTAAACTTTAATGTTTGTTTATCTAAACTTTGTTTATCTTTAATGCTGCAGCAGGCGGCAATGAATTGGAAGTTGATCTGTCAGCACTATCCTTATCTTCAGGGCAGATGTTCTTATTTTATTTGGCTTATAATTGCTTACTAAATGTAGTATTTCATTTCAGTATACTCCATATTTGATATGATTAAAATCGAATGCCTCGTCATTATAATTCGCTTCCGATAGCGAAGAAAGTGACAGAGGTTATTGAAAACGAAAAAATTTCGATTGACAAATTAGTCGGTATTCTCGACACAGCAATTATAGGACTTGAACAGTCGAACTGTAACTGAACAAGAAATTATGTATGTTTATAGAATTAAAGAGAATGTATTATCACATAAAAAACGAAGCAATTTAAACAACTTACGTTGAAAGAAATGTTTAATAAAGTAAACAAATAAATATTAAGCTCTTTTTTTTTTTTTTTTTTTTTTTTTTTTTTTAAATTTTATAATTTCTTTATGCCATTTTATCAGATTTACACTGATGATCTATAATCCGGAAAAATCGATAATCCGAAATTGTCGAAATCCCGACGAGTCCGGATTAACGACTTTTGACTGTATTACTGTTTATGTATGTTTTTATAAATATTTAGTTAAATAATTTTATTTTCTTTAAAAAAATAATTTTGTTAAAAAATTCCAGTTCAGTTGCTTTCAAACTGCATGTTTGGCCTGTGTGTAATTTGAGTTTGAGACCACTGCCTTAGTAAATTGACTTTTTATTGCAAAAGTCTTATAGTTGGCATAATTGGTACATAAGGTCAAATATAGGC
Source organism: Stegodyphus dumicola (assembly GCF_044657685.1). Classification (NCBI taxonomy): domain Eukaryota; kingdom Metazoa; phylum Arthropoda; class Arachnida; order Araneae; family Eresidae; genus Stegodyphus; species Stegodyphus dumicola. The sequence goes on from NC_140779.1 coordinate 47,638,626, forward strand.
ATTCATATATGGTACAATAAATAATTAAAATGAACCATTACAAATTCTATATATGTCACAGACATGTTGCTTTTTGTCAAAATTGCCATAAAAATTTTATCTTTCACATTCAAAGGACATATCAAGCATATTTTTAATTATAAATTTTTATTATTATATTGTTATAATTAATTTTTAATTATAATAATATAATAATAAAAGTCAAAACAAGAAATTCCATGAAAACAGGAGCATCATTAATGTGAAATACAACTTAAATGTGCTCACAGTTGTTACATTGAATTATAAACTTGCACAAGGCATTCTGAATGAAATGGAATAATATTCTATTATAATATTGCATATAAAAGGGATGTTACTAATTCTGATTTGACTAAAAATTAAGTAAAGTTGAAATTATTTAATTTCATTTAATTAATTAATTTTACTGCATATCTAAATTACAGTCTTCCTCTTTTATATTGTTCATTTCTGTTACTTTTAGCAAATAAATATTATTCCTTGTAATGAGAAAACTATTAAAATTTTAGAAGCTTTGGAGCTGTCTTTAATCTTTCATGTAGTTAAAATAGTTTCTAGAACACATATTGGAAGTTTCTTTAAATGATATTAAATATATTATTTTAATATGGATTTTTTTCCTTCCTTTTAAGTTCAAATATATGGTAAAAAAATTTTCCAAGCTTATGATTATAATCTAGAGATCTTCCACTGTTTTCTTTCAGACTGGTAGTAATTTAGCATTCTAATTTAAGTGTAGGCATTATAGATAAATATATATACCATAATTTCCGGAAGAAAGGCTGCATCAGTGTAAACGCCGCACTCGAGAAAAATGGCGGGAAGAAAATTAAAATTACACAGAAACGCCGCAATAGATTAAATTGCGCGTGACATCGTCGTGGGCCGTATAGATTCAAAAACTCAACCCAAGTCCTGATATATGACATACCAGTTTAGAAAAATGCATGAAATGAAACCATAACTCAAAAATAAATTAAAGGTAAGAAATGTATAGCTTCTGTGCCGTTTAGAGACATTTTCAAAAATTTTCCGCTTCCTTCTTACTTAAAAACTATCCAACAAGTACTTGTACCCAAACTGATGGGATCTGTATTTGGCAGAATGCCAAGAAAAATCCATTCATGCTGAAGGGGAAATACGTCAGAGTTCGTTATTGCGAGGCAGGTGGAGTCGTGTCCGCCTTTGAAAAAATTTGCAGAAAAGGAAGGGGTGGGGAGAGGATGTGTCCTGGAAGATTCATGGAATCACAGAGGAGAGAGACTATTCAAACTGATGAGAATGTTGATTTGAAAGGGGGAAGAATGTTATTGTTCTGAGATCTCGTTTAGGGTGAATAAGGCATGTAGGTCCATTCAAGGGAAAGAATGTTATTGTTCTGAGATCTCGTTTAGGGTGAATAAGGCATGTAGGTCCGTTCAAGGGAAAGAATGTAAACAAAATAACGTTCGCAAAAAGCAACTGAGTGGTCTTTTGTGTGGGAACAGCACCAGTCTATGCACAATGACAAGGCCATCCAAACTATGTACAATGACCATCATAGGAAATATTTTATTTTCAGTGCACCTAAACGCCGCATGGGTAGAAATGCCGCACTCGCTGAAAATTTAAGTTTTAAACACGTAAACGCCGCTGCATTTCTTCTGGAAATTATGGTAAACATTTTGAGAATGTATGAAGTAATTACAATTATTTTGCATTACTTGAATTCAGTATTAAATTGGCACTTAAAAATTACCAAAGAAAAACCTTGAAAAAACTTGAGTAAAATAGCTTTGAAAGTTATGTCAATTGTTAAATGTATGTGTATTCTTTTTCATCTCATTGAGAAAATAAATAGTCCAGTATTTAATCTTTTAGACATTTTGACTATATTTTAGCAGCAAAAGTATTGTTTTCTAACCATGAACTTTATTTATTGGTCATACTATGCAAAACTCAATTAAAACTGTCTTGAGCTTTATGCCGCTAGTGTTGCGTTGACACAACAGTCAAAACAAATGCGTATATAAATATAACTACCTAAGACACTTTATACCAGCGAATGATTTTGTGTAGGGAATATTATAAAGATTATTTCTGTAGAAAAATATTTTCTTTCAACAATCATTTTGTTTATATAATTAATCTAATACTTTAAGCAAAATTTAATGGAACTTTTTTGAACGGGTATTTTTGCCGAAAATATGTAAGGAAAAAATCGCCATCTTTATGAGTGATCTATTTTTAGTCAAGGTCACCGTTTATCAGAACATTATGTCAATTAGATGTTTATATTTGTGTTGGGAAGGAAGGGAAAACAGGCGTTGCGCTGATGCAACGTCGGCAGGAAACGGGTAATCTCCTTTTTTATTCATTCCTTTCGATATTCTGGTTATGTTCTGGCGGCTTTAAAAATGCCTGGAACAATGTATCTTACATTAGAAGAAGCCCTTCAAAGATTTTTTATGAAGAAACAGATGATGATAATGTTATTAATGACCAGAATGAAACTGATATTGTTCTTGTTCCCCCAGAAATTGCAAAAGTTAGTGATGAAGAAGAAGGGAATGACAATGTTTTAAATAATGATAATGATATTTTACCAAATGAATACTGCTGGGGAAGTTGAAATTCACGAAAGAAGTAAGTTTCAGCCTTCTAAAAGCAGTGGTAGTCATACGAAAAAGTTTAAAAAGCAGAAAACTAAAAACTTGAAATGGATAAAAAAGGAACCATCAGTTACATCTCAGGAAGGAAATGAAGAAAGATATATAAGAGAAACTATAAAAGACAAAATACAAGTAGTAGAGAGATTTTGATTTTCTTTTTGGTTTAGACATTTACTCTCTTCTCATTGAGCAGACAAATATATACGCTCAGCAAAAAAATAGCCCAGAATTTATTGCATCTGAAGTCTATATGAGAAAAATTATTGGAATATTATTGCTCACGTGATGTCATTCTTTACCTCAAGTAGAAATGTATTGGTCTCTTGATAAGGACATTTCTGTTCCTATTCGAATCACGTTTGCAGTACAGGAATATGAAGCAGAATTTGCATTTAGCTGACAATAGTCAAATTGACAATACTGATAAATTATATAAGGTGAGACCTATCTAAGCTTACTAAATATCACGACTTTCTACTACTATAAATAAAAAGTCTCTTTTAGATTTCAGACGCAAGATTGTATTCCTTTTGCAAACTCCTACTGAGAGTGTAGAATTAGCTACAAATAGATCAGCAACAAAAAACACCTAGTAAATTCAGCATTCAAAAACCATTGCATGGAGATGGTAGACATTTTATCGTAAAGTCCGATGATAACAAAGACTTCGTTGTAAAGAGTGCCATAGCCAGATTGTTTATAGATACAAAGTGTGTAATGTAACTTTACATCATGATTGTACTGAAGCTTTTCATGCTTGAATTTTTCAAAATAAATTTTGAAATAATCTGTATTTGTAAAAGAAATATAATATATATTTTAATATTAAATTAATTACAAGTAAAGTGATTTGTAGATTTATAAAACGTTATACAGCTAAAAAGTAATCCAGCGCTCCACTCGAAGGAAACATCGCACGAGTACAATCCTACTCACTAAACATCCGTAGTCTTATTCCACTGACATTGCGCAAACACAATACTCGCTTTTTTCCTCAGGTAAGAGTATTTTTTTTATTTTTAATGTTAATTTATGTTATAAATGCTTAATTTAATATTTGTTATTATTTTCATGAGAAAAGACTCATTCCTTGTAGTTCTGGCAGTTAATGGGTTATTCTTTTACCCACTATTAGTGCTAAACATTTTAAGGATCTTCCTGGAATAGAATTAAAAACTAGTTATAAGTGAAAAAATTTTCATCATCGCTGTTATTGTTGTAAACTTGTATTTCATTAATGCATCTCCTTTGGTTTCAGGCCAAACTTGTGGCTGCAGCTACGCATAGTCTAGTGGAAGCAGCAAATTCCTTAGTGCAGGGTCATGCATCTGAAGAAAAACTCATATCCTCTGCAAAACAAGTAGCAAGTTCGACTGCCCAGCTTTTGGTGGCTTGTAAAGTGAAAGCTGATCCAGATTCACAAGCTATGCATCGCTTACAGGTAGTTTAAAATTTTATATAAAAAAATAGATCTACTGTATATATTGAATTAAAGTCATCCTGTTTTCTTTCTGAAAGGGAACTTTCTTATATGATAGTCATTATAAATGTTTTCTGAATATATTCATGTTGCACATATTTACATTTAATCAAATTTTGGAGAAAACTTTAATAAGTTTTTAAGTTATTTTTGGATAGAATCTATATCAGTAGTTAACTATGTGTTTTAGATGGATGTATAACATTCTCATCAATATTTGCTTTATTATATATGATGGTTGCAGAAGTAAAAGCTTAATTTGAAAAATCTTTGAGTTCTGCAGACCACCCTTTCATGAAACTGCTCTAGGATGTTTTGCAAATAAGTATTTGCAATAACTTTTGAATCGGAAAATTTTAGAAAGTTTTCATTGACTAAAGGATTTAGCCGTGTTCAGGTGTTTTAACTGTGTTTAACTCCTTATATCATTTATTGAGGCTCATTGTTATATTCTTGAAGCTGACTCAGTGGAGTAGTGAGCATAACTGGTGCCCAGGGCAAAATACATTTTTGGTGCCCGCCGCCGCCGCCCCGAAAATACACAGTGATATGATGAAAATCTTGTTTGAAGACCATTTGGGCACCCCTGTGCGAAAAGGGTCAGCTGAAACTAAGTCATCAGCAAACTCCATTTATATGGTAATGCTGTAGTTATTTAGAAATAAATTGAAGCATTTTGCAAATTGGTGAATTTCTAAAGTAATTTATAAGTATAGACCTTACTTAATTGGTTCATAAGTAAAGATTGTGAAAAAATATTTTACTCAATTTTCCATCATTGTTTCAACTGTCAGTTGTTTTACATTTCAACCACTGAGATAGTTCAGTGAATAAAATTAATCTCTCAAAAAGCACAAATTAATTTTGTTTTATTATATACAACAATAAATTGTATGAGAATCAATATCACCTTTGCAGTACAGGAATGTGAAGCAATAGATGGCAATAATCATTTGACAACTCTGATAAATTATATAAAGTGAGACCATATCTAAACTAACTAAATAGAAAATTCCAACAATTTGGTATATTTTGCCTTGACTTGAGAATTGACAAGCTAAGGATTCCTTATCAAGGTAAACATTCAGGAAAGATGTTTTTAAAAGGGAAACCTATAAGATAAAACATGGACTCTGGTGTCATCTGATGGATTACAAGTTTCACTTTGATATTTAAGGTAAGGCTTCAGCTAAGTCGACAGCTCTAAAATTATCAGAAAATGAAGAATTTGGTCTTGGTGGAAATGTGGGGATAAATTTGCTCAGTGTTGTTAAAATTCTCGCCAGTCATACTATTAACTTTATAACTTTTTTACATCATTTCATCTTCTCTCTCATCTAAAAAATTACGGTTTTAATGCTATGGGAACAATTTAAGAAATCCACATACAAATGTATCCACTAGAAATGGTGAAATATGTTTGTAAGAAAGGTAAGGATACGTATGATTTCCAGTATAAAGAGAAAAACAAAGTAATTTTGGTCCGATAGAATGACAGCTCAGTCATTACTGTTGATTCAACATTTGGAAAAATTCAGCCCATAAAATTTGTTTCCATTACTCGAGAATATAAAAGAACATCATCTTGTTGAACAATTCCTTAGTGCAGGGTCATGCATCTGAAGAAAGACTCATATCCTCTGCAAAACAAGTAGCAAGTTTGACTGCCCAGCTTTTTCGTAGCTGCCCAGTAGCAAGTTCGATGGCAGTGCCAAAATAGGAGGAGATTTCATGCATATTCTTTCTTATCTCATTAAAATAAGCTCAAGTCTTCATTTTAAAAAATATTTGACATAATAACAAAAGATTTAATATTATGTCTGTCTGAAACAAAAAATATGACTTGAAATTAAGCTAGGTTAAAAGCAGTGCATTTTTTTAATACCATTACTAAGTATTTATTTGCCTTATGTCTTACAAATTTTCAAATCTGATTTAAATTTTAATAGTATGTAGCTTCCACATAAACTATGTAGAAGGAATTTATGATAATTGATTATATTTAATATCTGATGTGACTGTAAGAAGCTGGATCAGATTATGTATGTCATTTCAAAAAAGCTAAAAACGGTATCTTATGAACCATCGTATTAAATTAAACTTGTTTTTTTATTCTCGTATAAGATTATGCAAACTGTAAAAAGTGCTTATAGGTTTTAATTGTGGTTGCCTTGCTTTAATTTTATATAAATGAATTCTTTTTCATTTTTGAAATTTTATAGCAAGCTGGAAATGCTGTGAAGCGGGCAACAGACAATCTTGTACGAGCTGCTCAGCAAGCAATTGAGCATGATGAAGAAAGAAGCCTTATCATTAACAAGAGAATGGTTGGTGGTATTGCACAAGAAATTGTTGCTCGTGAAGAAATTCTCAGGAAGGAAAGAGAACTTGAGGTAGCCCGTGAAAAACTTGCTGCAATTAGAAAAGCAAAATATGGTAACAGGCCTCCTGATGAATATCAGGGTTATGGTTCACCATGAAAGTGTTATTTTTGTAATGTATTCATATTATGCATCACAAGTCTTCAAGGAAAAAGTATATTATTGCTTCCATTGACACTTAATATCCGTCATATACTGGACACAAAAGAAAAATATTGCCTTATATTGACTGATGTTATATTTTTAGTAAGGCTTTATCTTTTGTAGAAAGGAAACTGTGGATTTCAGGTTGAAACAGATAATCAGGATTAGTTATAGTGTTTTGAAACATTTTATGATGTTGCACATGTATAGTTTTTTAAATGCGCATGTAAATTCTTGTTGGTAAAGATTTTGTAAATTGAATGTTCTGGTTTGCATTGCAGAGAAGCACTTGTTACTGATTTTACTCATTGTTGTTCACTTGTCTGCAGTTTTACGACTTGTGTAGTTGACTTAAATGTACAGTATAGCAAATTAAATATTATAAAGTATCATAAAATATGCTGGAAGTATTTTACAAAACAATTTTCTCTTGAAGTCAGTATTTCATGGTTGAATTCTAAAATAATCAGACTGAAGATTTTCTCATTATGTTTGTCTAACCATAAACCTGAAACATTTTTCGAATCTATATCTTATTTATTGTTATAAATAAATATCTTAAATTTGAGTATGTCATAGCAGTTTATACTAGTCTTTTTGCATGCAGACAATTGTATTTATCATTCACATTGCCTTAAATAATTCTGGTGCTATATTAACAAATTTGTGATGCATAGTTTGCATTTGAAATTTTTGGAGATTGCATTAAAGAAGTGCATGTTTAAACTGTTAATTGTAATTATCATGAAGGAAACTTAATACATTTTAAAGATTTGCATTTCAATTGCCCTTTTTCTAATTAGTGATTGCTTCATACAAGAATAGTTGTCAAATGCTTTTTATTAAAAATGCTGTTGTCGCACATTACAAGATATGTTATTATTCAGCATTTTAAAATTTTCTTTCTAAATGTTTTGACATATGAAAATATTAATTTTACATAATTTTAGATCTCATATCATACATCTTAGCATGAGGTGCATTTATGTATTTTTGCAGTTATATAACTTTTGGTCTTATCACTTGTTCAAATTTTCATTTTTCTTTGTTAAATTGTTTTTTAAGATGCTTGCTTTGGCAGCATTGTTCAGTGCCATGTATTATAAATTGTTTGATCTGTTTATAAATAGAGTAGTATTTTTTAATACTTTGATCCTTAATATATTATCTTGATCTCAACAGTGATTTTTGTTCAGTAATGAAGTTGTTAGTGTGTGTTCTTATGCCTTAATCTTACAGTTTATCAATAATGCTTTTTATAAATGAGTAACTTAAAACATAATTTATAAGTATCTGGGATCTCCTAATTTTTTTAAATCAAATTGTGATTGTCTTAAACTTGTAGCTAAGTTTTTAAATGTGCAATATTTTCTAAAATGAAACTTACATGCCCTGCTGTTTCGTCCAAAAAAAAAATTCATGCTGTGAACATGTAACAGATTTTGCATAGTTTTGCCAATTTAAAGGTGTTTTTTACATGACATGACATAGTTAAATAAAATGCTTTCATTGTTGACTATATTGTTGTATTCTCTAATATATTTCTTTCTATGTATTATACTATTTTTTAGTAACCTTGTAGAGACATAAGGTATTTTTTTGGAAGCAGGCAAGATGAAAAATTAGCAACACCTTCGCTGGGACTCGAACCACGGACCTCTGGAATACGCACCCAGCATGTAGACCACAACACCACGAAGGCACATGAAGAAGGTGGCAGAAATACCATATATAATCCCCCTTTTAAAGGGCAACTGGGATTTAGGGGACCCTATCGCCAAATCCTGGGTGTGGAGAATCATCATCCAACATCTTTTTAGTTCGGGTGTCACTTCTGTAGAGACATTAGGTTTTTTTTTTTTTTTTTTTTTTTTTGTTCTAAAGCAGGCAAGATAAAAAAATAACGACATCTTCACCGGGAATCGAACCATGAACTTCTGGAATACACGCCTAGCATGCACACCACGAAGGCACGCGATGAAGGCGGGAGAAATACCTTATAACCTAATAATGATAAATTCTGATTAAGAATAAAAGCTGGTGAAATTTTAATTGAGTAAAAAGAAACTCATTTTATCTGATAAAGTATTAAACTGGTAACTGGATTTTAAAAGTAGCAATTCTTACACTATTTTTATACTAGTGTAATATTAGAAAAATTAGTATTTATATTTTAGTTCAGTATTAGATAAAGATTAAAATACCTTAAAAGTATAATTTGACACAATGGAAATTAATAATTGAGTTTAGGAATTTGTTTGCTGCTTAAAAAAAATGTGTTAATAAAAAGTGATTGAAATCTCCATTTCATAAAACATGAAAAATTCCTTAAGAGTTTTGTTAACCGTAAACATAATTGAATATGTCATTGTATTTCAAGTACATTCGTTTGATGGTTATTAAATCCCAAAAAGTATTTATTTAACCATCTTTAATTTCAAAACACGAGGTGCATAATTGCTGCTGCTTTGGTTAACTTATTACAACCAGGAATAATGAGAAAATTCATTAATGTTTCTGTTTGATTTTTTTCTCTGTGTCTTTAAAGATAACATCTCATTATTCTTTATCATTAAATTTTAGTGAAATGATAAGTGTTCGGGCATAACTGCATAAAAGAGAATTACACACACACCTCTCTGCTCAGATCTTTTATGAAAAAAAGAGAGTGTGCCATGAATAACGAGCAAGAGTTCCTGCTAAGTAAAATTGAGTATCCTCGAGCATGATTTCTTGTAGTTGTAGATAATATAAAATGTTAAGTCTTCTGTCTATAGTTAAAAAATTGTGCATCAATTTAGTAAGTGAATAAAAACAATGGATAATAAGTCTTTTGATCCATATTCTCAAGAAACTGAAATCCTTGATTTAATTTTTAAAATGCTTCATATAATCCTTTTACAGTAAATTGTGTTATGGTTTTTCATCTTCCTCTTTATTCCTTTCTTCTTCTATAACTATTTCATTTTGGAAATCTATAAAATTACCATCAATCAGTTCACCTTCATGTTAGACTAATTCTTTTGCATTTTCCAGATTGATATTTAATGGTATTTCAACCATTTTGTCACTAATTGTTTCGAAGATAGCATGCTCAAAGTAGTGTTTCAACGTTCCATACAGAAATAGCTTTTTTCCTAATTCATTGCAAGCATTGTTCTAAAACATCTTCCTGCAAATATTTGATAAGCTAGATAAATTAACCAATGTCATATTTGTTTTCTAAAGATGGCAAATATTGTTACGGATTTGGTATTTAAATAGCTATTAGTAGAATTATAAATTAAATGGTTTTATTCCCCATGTAGTGCAGCGTGTGACGTATATTAAAGGAAAGTTAAGCCGGAAAATTAAAAATGCAAGAGCAAGTGCATTTTTAACATTTAATAAATAAATATCTCTTTTTGATTTCGAGAAATTGCTAGGACAATCTCGCACGTGATTTAAAAAGCTTATAAAAAAGGAGGAAAACCTCTCAATTCAGTTAGTTGTTGTTTTAAGAGTTTGTTTAGAAAACTGCTTCTTGTTAACTGTAGCGAATTCGCGGATTAGCTTTCTTTAGCTGTTTTGAATTAAGTTCTGTTGAACGTTTGAGTAGTTAACAAACAACTATATGAGATATTGTAATACAGTGCGAATATTTGAGGAAATTTAAGCATTTTGTTTTATTTGTTGTGATAATAATAAATTTTGCTCATTTTTCATCCGACTTGTGCATTCAATTTATAACGAACCCATACGCATGCAACAATTTTTGGTGTCAGGAATGGGATTTGAATGCCAATAACAAGAGTGATGGAAGAACAATTAAGGCAGTTGATATCAGTCTTTGCCTCGTTTAAAGAAGAAATGAAAGAGGAGATTAAATTGGGCCAAGAATCCGTTAAGGAAGAGATGAAGGCCATTCAAGCAGGTCAAGAAGAAATGAAAAAAGAAATTACTTTCATAATAGAAAACAAATTTGAGGCTATGGAAGGCCGAATAGACACTGTTGAAAATAAAGTTGGAAAAATTCAAGAAAGAGTTTCGGCCATCCAACATCGAATTGAACAACAAATTGAAGAAAAAGAATCTATCGTCCAATGGAAGCAAATGGATGGGATTTTCAAAATAAGGCCTGTCATCTCGCCGCTTCTCTGAGAGCAGACGCAGCAGATATTCTTCAAACTCTCCCAGAAAACCAAAAGCTAGATTTCGAATCTCTGTCCTGCGCATTGGAGCTGCACTATGGGGAGAAATGTTTGAAAGATTACAATAATTACATCAATTAAAATCCCGCCAACAGAAACCCACCGAATCACTGCAGGAACTCTCCACAGATGTTGAAAGGCTGTCCCACCTCGCTTTTATAGAATGCCCGAGAGAAACGATGGAAATCCTGTCCCTGCAGTATTTCATCGACGGCCTCCGGGATCCTGAAATACAGAAAGCTCTGTGAATGACGGATGTCAAAGATTTAAAAGGTGGTCTGTTGTACGCCTTGAAATTTGAGGCAGCTCAGCAAGCAACCCGTAGAGATTGCTACCCAGTCAGAGCTGTGCGAGTCCATGAACCAGTGGATCAATTGATGGCTCGTTAAGATGATTTAATGAAACAAGTTGATGCTTTGATACAGAAAAGGAAGGAGAAGAAACTGGCTCTAAAGTGTTGGAAATGCTGTGTTGAAGGCCACATATGAAGGAACTGTAGAACAGAAAATAAGACCGACGAGTTGAACAGGCAATTAAACACCATGAGATGGAAAAGGAGTGACAGGAAACCAAAAATTGCTGGAACTGCGGAGCTGAAGGCCATGTACGAAAAACCTGCAGAACACCTCGAGGTATGGAAAATAAGACCATTTCCCAGCAACGACGCAGGAAACAAATTAGGGACCATATCGAGGAACGGAGGTTACCAGATAATGAAAAACCTTGTTTTCAAAGCACTCAAGATTTCTACAGTGAGTGGCAACAGTAACGGACTATCCATCAGTGGGCATATCGATGGAAATCCTTGCAATATGATCATGGACACAGGATCTAATGTTACCATCATTCGGAAGGATTTAGCTCAACGGTTTAAAGATAAAACTTATTTGGACGCCATCCTGTGTTACCCTTCAGACTGCATCCGGTGATAAGATAGACATAGCTGAGAAGTTAAACGTGAACATCACATTTGGAAGTGCCGCCTACCATCACACGGCATATGTGGCAGATATTACAGATCCATGCATACTTACTTGGATTGGACTTTTTAAGGAAATACAATTTTTCCTTAGACTTCAAAAACAACAAGCTGTTCTCAGCATCTGAGGTTCTATCCATCCTCGAAAAGGATCATCACCTGGAAACGCCGACATCGCATTTGAAAGACCCTACTCAGAAAGCTGCCGAAATCATATTAGGGTCGAAGAGGAACACCAGACTACCGACTATTCTCCATCCCAGATGCTCTTTGGCCGAGACCTTCGTCTGCCTTGTGACCGGTTATTTGATCGCCCTACGGATGTGCCTTCATCGCCTGAGGAATACATCTAAGATGTCCAGGCCCGGTTACAAGGAAAGCACCGTTCTGCGCAAGAGCGAGTCAACTTTTTAAGGGAAACTTGCTCGTATACTTGTTATACATGGGAAAAATCACACACACCTATGCAACAGGCCTATTCGCCAGGACTCAAACTATGGATTGAACTACCATTGTTTGGCAACTCATCTGCTGGTTGGCCCAATGTTTAATATATTCTCATTTAATTCAAAATTTTAATATATTAATTTCAGTATGGAGAAGTTTAAAACACGGGGAAAAAATTGGATTAAATCGAATTTAATATAATTTGCAACACAGTATCAGTTGTAAGATTTTCTTAATTTCGCAATTTTATTTTGTTAATAACTACTTAAAAGTATAGTCGAATTTCTGTTTTAAATCAATTTCCACAAAATTTATCTTGTGCCTACCCATATGTGTCATAAATTTTAAATCACTTAATTTTGGCTCCCCCCCCCCCATCTTCCTATAATATGTTGGATTTAAAGGGAAAATACCGGGCTTTTTTCCTCTAAATATGTGGAATATGGTTTTTTTTTTCGTCAATTATATGAATCTTATTTCTTGCTTTTTTTCAAGCAAACACCTTAACTACTCAATGCTCAACATGTCTTTTCTGTTGTTGTTATAGGACAACCTTTTAGTTCTGTTCTCTCACTCAAGTTTGCAATTTTCTAAATTTGTTTCGTTCTTCTGCAATATTAGTACAGAGCAGCTGAAGATTTTTGACATGATTGGTAACACTTGCATCGCAACATATGATGTACCTTTTTTGTGTGTGCACAAGCATATCTGCAGTCCTTTTAAAACTGCTATTCAGTTGTTATCATTGTTTAATCATTAAGGCAGAGCAGAAAAGGGATATTTGCCTAAGGATGGCATATCTTTGTCGAATACGCTTTAAGAAATACCACTCCGTATTCATGTTACACTTTATAAAATGATTGAAATTTTGGAATAAATAAAACCTGAAAAATTTATTATGCCTTCGCCTAGATTTGAAAAATGGATTTTCCAGTTGTTAACTGAATATGCAAGACCAAATCGCTGGGAATGCAATAATTTCATTACATTCTTCCCCACCTAAAGGGCTACCAAATCCAAGTGATGACAATCTATTATTCATCTTATTTTTATTTGTCCCCCCCCCTGTGAAGGCATTTAGGGTTTTTGTGACTGAGAATCACAAAAAAACAACAATGCCATCAGTGGGATTTGAATCACATACCTTTAGACTGCTAGCATACATGCTACCAGAGCACATATAAATGAATGCTATAATTCCTTAAAATGTAAAAAAAGCAGAAGGCTCTCGCATCCAATATCCGCTTATCCATTTAGTGTGTCCCCAACTACTATTTAAATCATCTTTGCTTGTTAAATTCATAATGTCACAGATTCAATACTCAGTATATCAGATTAACTGTTAAGTCTTTCTCTGAAAGACATAACAGCAGTATGTATGAGACTATTGAAAAAAGCTTATTCGTAGATGATTTTCTTTTAAAATGGGCTCCTGTCTACTTTTATAAGAAAATTGGCTTCATAGTTCTGCATAACATAGCATGTGCTATCTCTAAACTGAATAATACTGTCAAACGTGTAATCGATTAGATTTTTTAACTACTTATCCTGAATTCTTCAGCAACACCGACCATAACATTCATAAATTTCACTGTAATATCTAACTGCATACCTTCCAACTGAATTGCTTTTTATTTCCTTGTACGAAGTAAAGAAAGTACTGTAATCGCGAAAAATTTCGGGTATCATATATCAACGAAGATATCCATTTTGACCGCTTTTGAATACATTTCAACGATTTGTTTGCGTGATATCTGTACATCGGGCAGAATAAAGGACGCTTTTTCTCGAAAACGAATTGTAAAATGGATTCAGAAGTGATTTTTTGTGACGTCTGTACGTACGTGTATATGTATCTCGCATAACTCAAAAGCGAGTAGCTGTAGAACGTTGAAATTTTGTATATGGGGTTGCTGTAACATTTAACTCCTCCCTTTTTAGTTGCAATCGGTCGCACCAAACATGTATACATATATGTTTGCTGCTGTTAGTATGTGCTGCACGATTTATCTTAAAGCTATTTTCTTTTTTCATTTTTTTAGTTCGCTAACGCATTTTCAGAAGAAAATTAATGAAAATACTATTTATCATTCCATGAGTTCTTGATGATATGATAAATTATGAGTAAATTCTTGACTTCGAACAGCGAAGATTTCTGGCTGTAATCACGGGATCTTAACCAAGATACCTCGCGTTGGCATAATATTGGATGTTTTATTGCCAGTATTGTAATTAATTTCATTGTCTTCAGTCATTTCAGTTAACTTCTGCATTGAGTTTAGAGCGATGCTTTGGAATCCGAACTTAATCCATCTCAAAATTTCGTTCAAGATCGAAGACAATTGTTCTTTAAAATAACAGAAACTGAATAAATCTGTTCATGGGTCCCATAAACTAGATTTTTCAAAATGATTTTAACACCAAATACGCTGCATTTTAGTGTAAAATATTAATTAATAATAATTATTATTATATAAAAATAAATCAATAATATTAAAAATTGTATCTGCTTTAAAAAAATGAGGATGACGCATGTAGATATTGAAAAAGGGGAAGATGAAGAGAGGTTGTTGCTTGGAATGCGAGTCAGATGTCCCTGATAACATCAGATAACTGAGTTTCTGATGATTATCGTGTCTGCATTCTTTCCATTTTCATGTCTTTTTATTAAAACACTATTTATAGGGTCACTAGTCGTGGTGTTATTATGATGTTTATTATAATGACACCATGTCTAATGATATAGTTGCAATAATATGTATAGGCTTCGGCAAATTATGCACGTCGTCTTTTTGGGGGGGGGCAAAACTGGTTCAGTAGTCGCTTTAACTTATTCCGACTTCCATCTTGAGCAGCAAATAGATAAAATAGATTTGTTTATCTCAGGTACACGCCAGTTATCTTGTAGGTAATTTCTTTGGTTTTTATTATAGTTCTAACATAAACTGTGCCTTTCCCAAGAGCAATTAAAGTTCCCTTTTTATCAACTTAAATGCCACAAGGTCTAAAATAAAATTTAATAATACTCTAGGCCAGTGGTTCTCAACCTTTTAACTAACGCGTACCATCTAAACAAAAATTGAAAACCTTTTAGTACCACCACTACAAATTACTACTACCACTGTGGCGACATCATTCGCGTTAATGAAGCGCCATCTGTGAAACTTCTCGCATGCAATTTTCTTTTCACCAGAATGGCAACAGAGCAGAAAAAGAACGATGACTGATTTTTTTTGTTTGTGTAATTCTATATCTAAAAAATGTAAATAAATATTAATATTATTGGAGTAAGAGCAATGTTTAACATTTCCTATGTTCAAGACATCCACACTGGTTTACCCGGGTGCGATTGAAAAAAGAACGTACGATGTTTCTGTAATTTTACGAGATGTCACTGACATTATAAGCACTTTATAAATAGTCACCTGTTACCGAATAAATGTTACGGACAGCATCGTAGGAAGCTACTTACCCATTTTTAAAATTCTGCAATTTTTTTCCTGATTTTGACAGTGGATTGAGTGATAGTTTCGATTTCGAAGTGCTTCTGGTGAAATGTAAATTCCGAGCGTACGTGGGACTGAAGTACTTCTAAAATGGTAAGTCAACTTTAAAAATTCTAATTTTGTTCTATATTGCAACATAACTTCAACCGGAAAAGCTATAAAAAATATAAAATTAAATAAAGGTAGCTGTATTTCCGTTAAGCCTAATTCTCCTATGGCTGAAGAAGATGAAAGTAAACAAGCCGAAACTAATGCAACATCTGCGACTGTCGCCAAGGTCAGCATCAAAATTCCTCCTCTTTGGAAACCTGACCCCAAAATATGGTTTCTCCAGATAGAAGCCCAATTCCGAAACGCTGGAATTACGGCTGATCAAACAAAATACGATTATATAGTCAGTTCTATTGAAACAGGGACATTGTCACAAATCTCTGATATTCTCCCCAAACCACCAGACAACGGCAAATATCTGGCCATTAAAAAAAGGCTGATTGAAATTTTTCCGACTCTGAAACACAGAAAACCCGAAAGCTTCTGACCAAATTAGAACTGGGTAATAAGAAACCATCCCAACTTCTCTGCGAAATGCGAAACTTGTCGGCTGAGAAAGTGCCAGATGAATTTTTAAAAACTTTGTGGATGCAACGACTACCACTTGATATGCGGAGCATTTTATCTGTAAGCAGTGATGATTTGTCCAAATTGTCTACAATGGCTGACAAAATATGGGAATTAAATCCCAATCCATCCCAGGTAGCTCGCATTGTTTTTTCCCCCTCTGATAGCATTACCCCCGAAGATTTACAGAAGCAGATATCAAACTTGACACTGCAGATAGCAGAAATGAATACGCGTAGAAATTCCAGTCCACAAAGACGACGATACAGGTCGAATTCTAGAAATCGTTTCAAAAATAACAATGACCCAAATAATTGTTATTTTCATCAACGCTTTGGTGAGAGAGCGTACAAGTGCACCCCACCATGTAAATACCAGGTCTCGAAACAGGAAAACTGATTCCCCGGCCTTCGATGACGATAGAAAGTCAAGGGGTACAGCTGAGTCGTGTATATATTCGTGACAATGCATCAGCAACCCATTTTTTAATTGACACTGGAGCAGAAATATCGGTTATCCCACCATCACCATCGGAAAAAAGAACTGTGGCTAATCTTGAGTTATTCGCAGCTAACGATACAAAAATCAAAACATACGGTCAAAAATTATTGGAGCTCGATTTAGGGCTACGCAGATCTTTCATATGACCTTTTATCATTGCGGACGTTAATGAACCTATCGTGGGAATAGACTTTCTTTCACATTTTAATTTGTTAGTCGATAGTAAAAACAGGAAATTAATCGATGGCACCACCTCATTAACGGCTAAAGGTACTTTGTGTAACAATAGCGTCACTACTAAATTCATTGCTAATACTTTTCAAAACCCATATAGGGCCATCCTAAACAAATTTCCTGACTTACTTAAACCCAACATAAAAAACAGTAAAATTAAAGAACATGATGTGCAACATTACACGGAAACCAAAGGTAACCGTGTATCCTTTAAAGTCAGAAGACTTTCACAAGAAAAGTTGATTGCCGCGAAAAAGGAATTTGATTATATGTTGCAAGAAGGTCTCTGCAGACCATCGAAGAGCAGCTGGTCAAGTCCATTACACCTCACTTTAAAAAAATCCGGTGACTGGAGACCATGTGGCAATTACCGTGGCCTTAATGCAAATACTGTACCAGACCGTTACCGACTACCATTTATAACTGACTGTACTCACATTCTGCACAGAAAAACGATTTTTTCAACCATACATTTAATAAGAGCATACCAACAGATTCCTGTTCATAAAGCTAATATTCCGAAGACAGCAATTATAACACCTTTCGGGCTTTTTGAATTTCCTTACATGACATTTGGCTTACGCAATGCTGCACAAACCTTCCAAAGGTTTATGAACACAGTGCTTAGCGGCCTAGACTTTGTATTTTGCTATCTCGACGACATTCTCATCGCCTCTCCAGATGCTGAAACACACAAAAAACATCTTGAATTAATCTTCCAAAGACTGAATAACTATGGACTGCGCATAAACATTGTAAAAGGCAAATTTGGCTTGAGTAAAGTTGAGTTTTTAGGATATGAAATATCAACGAAAGGAATCAAGCCACTTCCATCCAAAGTCGATACAACACAAAGAAATTACAGCGCATGCGATCGAGAACTACTTGCAATATACCTAGCGGTGAAGCATTTTAAACACATTCTGGAAGGACGATCATTTACTATCTTCACTGATCATAAACCTCTCACTTACGCCTTCAACCAGAATTTAGATAAAGCCTCTCCAAGACAAATACGACAGTGGAACTACATTGCTGAATTCACTACAGACATACGCTACACTTCTGGAGAAGAAAGCATTTTAGCTGACACGCTATCGAGAATCGACACCATCGCTATCCCAGCTCTAATTGATTATACAGTTATAGCAGATTGCCAAGAGGATGAAGACCTGAGGAATCTCAAATCAAATTCCAGTTTCAAAATAGTACTAATTCCTATTCCGGATAGCAATAAGAAAATTTACTGTGATACCTTCACTAATTTCAACAGGCCATACATTCCTAAAGAATTTCGCGAACAAGTATTTCTTTCTATACATAACTTATCCCATCTTGGGATTCGTGCAACTACGAAGCTGGTGACAAAAAGATTCATTCGGCCTGGCATAAACAAAGACTGTCAGCAGTGGTCTAGAGCATGTTTGCAATGCCAACGAGCCAAAATTCACAAACATACCCATGCTCCAGCTGCTGAATTCAAAGTTCCCAATCAACGTTTCAAGCACCTTAATATCGATATCGTTGGCCCTTTACCATCTTGCAGAGGTTTTAGGTAACTGCTTACCATCATCGATAGATTCACTCGGTCGATCGAAGCTGTACCTTTGGAAGACCAAACTGCAGAGTCCGTCGCAAATGCGCTCCTCGCGACTTGGATTTCGAGATTTGGGACGTGCTACCTTTGATTTTTCTTGGCATTCGATCCGCCATTAAGGAGGATTTGCATTGTTCTTCTGCTGAACTTGGGTACGGTTCACCAATCTGTTTCCCTGGAAAATTTTTCAGTTATGTCCCCACTGTTACGCATTCAGATTTTATACAAAAATTGCAAAGTCACATCCAAAATTTAAAACCAACGTCAACAACCAGCCATGGAAAAAAAAAAACAATTTTCGTGCACAAGGACTTAGCAAATTGTTCACACGTATTCATCTATAATAACATAATTTCATCTTCTCTTCAACCACCCTATCTCGGACCATATTTAGTTAAAAAACGTTTTGAGAAATTTTTCGATGTAGAAGTTTCAGGTAAAATTAAAAGGATATCGATAGATAGACTGAAACCATGTTTCAGCCTCAAGAATCAAACAACAAATCTCCCGACACATGAAGCTGATAACTCCAAAATCTCATCATCCTAGAAACACAAAAGCTGGACGAAGGGTGAGATTTCTGCATACCTGAAAGATTACGAGGTATAACGCTATCACTGGGAACGGGGTGTGTGGCGACATCATTTGCGTTAATTAAGCGCCATCTGTGAAACTTTTCGCATGCAATTTTCTTTTCACCAGAATGGCAACATGAAGCAACAGAGAAGAAAAAGAACGATGACTGATTTTTTTGCCCGTGTAATTCTATATCTAAAATATGTAAATAAATATTAATCTTATTGGAGTAAGAGCAATGTTTAATATTTCCTATGTTCAAGACATCCACAACCACCACCATTCTTGAACAAAGCTCAGATGGTATAAATTTACGAGTGTTAGAGAAAAAAAATCAAGATTTTGGAGCTTTAGTTTTTGAATTTAACCTTTTCGCGACGGCTCACCTTTGTTTAAGACTCTCGTGCGGAACGGAAGGGAATCGAAGGCAGTCACCGTACAGGACAGAGGTTTTGCATCGCTAAGCCTAATTTTATAAAAAAAATCAGAAAAATAAAGTTTCGCTTCTAGCATCGTAATTTTGGTATCATTTCAGATTATTACTTGAGCTCATATATGTTAAAATTAGCACTTAATAACGTTTTTTTCTTTATTTTACATGAAAATATACTTAAAAAATTGCTTATCTTGTAAAATAATTTTCGGAAGCACTATTCAAATTATGCCAAAGTTTCAATTGATAAAATCCATCAATAAAGTTTAAAATTAATAAAACAACACAATAAAGACTATTTACAGTAAGAAGTAACAAAATTTAAAATGAAGACTGAGTGTTGTAAATCTCCAAGCACGGAGAAGTATCACTTCTAACTCTTAGAAAAAGTATCACTTTATAACTCTTTAGAAAATGAATCATCACCCTCATGTGCGTAAATAAATGGTTCATTGACCATACGAGGGTATTCTTCTTCTAAAAAATGGCGCCTTCTCGCTATAATAGACTGGAGGTGAGGCTTTCCGAAATAAAAAGAGAAGAAACGGAAATATATCTGAAGGCAATGCAAAACGTAAGAATACTCCACATACTAACCCTAAAATACCGTGCATAGTAAAGGAAAAAATAGAATAAAAAAAAGGAATTGGATATAAATCAGACATGCGAATGTTTTCATTAGCAAGCAGCGATTTAAAGAGCTCACCTCTGTTTACGCTTTCCCACCCCCCTCGCAAAAAGCTGATGAGTAAAATACCAAATTCAAGCAAAATATATTTAACTCAAGATCAGGAACATAAAACTGTTTTCATTTCAAAAGTAATGGGCATAGGATGCCATCTAGTGGCCTTCAGAAAAACGCTCCAGCTTAAAATGCGTATACGCATCACCCGTCCTCTAAATGCGACCTCTAGCGATGCGTTGATGGGACGCCCGTCCTGAAAGGGTTAATAATTAAAAATACTTTGCTTACTTCTCTTGCGTACCACCAGTGGTACGTGTACCACCGGTTGAGAATCCCTGCTCTAGGCTTTTCTTTTTTTATAGCTTCAGAGACTTTTTGGCATGGATTTCACAAGATTTTATAGATTTGCTTTTTCTTCCCTTCATTGTGTGGTGAATTTTTCTCCGAATTCATTTTCGCTGGAAATCTTAAATTTATTAATTCTATCATGCAAGCTGTTCTAAATATGCTTTATAGGGTTAAGATCTCCGCACAGGTATTTGGATTACACGTGGACAGTTATATAAATTCCACAGGTAATGGATTGACTGCACACATAACCGATGATAGCTTGATAAAATTTGTTTTCCCAAAAGAAACACTTTACACTTTACATATAGTTTTCAGTATCACAGAGTGCAATCTGTAGTTACACTTCAAGCTATTAAGAATGTTGAACACAACGGAATGCAAAGCGCATCTAAAAAGCGAAGCTCTCACAGATATCTCAATATTCCGAATCAGCTCTGGTGTTTTGGTGTATTTAATTATGGCAAAGTACACTAGGGCTATCTGCCTAAGGGAAGGGATGCCTTCGTGGAGGACTGTCTAAGGGAAAATGGCTCGTATACACGTTACACATGGGGAAAACCACGAAAACACCCATGCAGCCAGCCCGTTCGCGGGATTCGAACCTCGGACCGAACTACCAGTGTTCAGCGACTTTACCACTCGGCCGCTGGTGGGCCCGAATCAGCTCTGAGTTAACGACTGAGAATTGATGCTCTCTTCGGGCTTATATAGTTTTCTCCCGGCCACTAAGAAATCTTTAGTATCTTCGATTTCTCGAAATTATTGGAAGGCATATACAGTTAACGTTATATATAAGGGCCGGATACTATCACAGTTACATATAGGAATACATTACATCTATTCAATTACAGTTATACAAAGACGAAAATGTGGCAAAGATCATAGCCTCCTTGGCGATATCTCGTCAATTTAGCAAGATAGCCTTTTACTCCAGTATTAAACAGACATCTATTTGATATCTATTATTTATTGTGTCTATATTTACCCTGTAATCTACTTTTCCGGCCCAGCTTCGTCTCTTTCAAGCATTTCCTGTTACACTGCACAAAAAAATATTATAATTTCACTAAAATTATTTACATATACAAAATTCGTAACAGTATGTTAGTAACGAAGATTTTAACCCACTTCATATGGACTTTGAATCTTTTCTCGAAGTTATCATAATCATCATAAACCATGCATTGCTATATAGACTTTAAGGGGAAAATCATATTAACTTGATAAGAAGCATGTCTAAGAAAATATCGGTATCGTCATAAAGTGCACCTACCTTGTTTTAATTTAAATTACTAGAAGAATAAGAATAATTTTTAACACAAATTCCGAAGCAACCAGCAACTTACTTTACCTCCTCAAATTACAAACACTCTTTTATTACAGCTTCAGGTGAATCAAACTTCATGCAAGCAGGCACCATTGCTTGTTAGTAAGGCTCCTCTAAATAGCCTTACTTGTTATAGTGTGTCTATAGGAGCCTTACTTGTTAGCCTCATCCTTTGTGGAATCTCATCTTTACAGAATAACGTAGTGAGAGTGACAAAACCTTTTGTATCAATATTTCTTACGAAGGAAATATTATATTGACCAGTGTTCCTGGATAGTTTTTTATGTAATTTCTTCATTTTTCCTTGGAAAAAAAAAAAAAAAAAAAATACTGGTATTTGCTGCTAGCGCCTTTAGGTGGGGATTACCTGCCTATGCTTTTGCGGCAAAAACATGGCTTGTTTTCTATCTGACTTGCTCATGTTGATCTCTTTCTTTCTCCAATGAAGGCGCAGCTACCTTATAATGGGCGGGGGTCTTCTACCACGTTCGTAAATCTCGATATTGTAACAGCCCTTCAGTTGCTCATTCATTAATGTTATTCCCTTCCTTCATTCAACGTACAACTAACTAGCTGATATCATTATAATAATGTTTTTTTTTTTTAAGACTGATTTACAGGTTCTTGTGTGCTGGAATACAAAGCACTGAAACAACTTCAACGATTCAGAAGCCAGGCATGATAATTTATCCTGTCTTCTTCAGAAGATGACCGGTGATCCCAAAATGAAGAGCAGTCTGTAACACTCCTATTTACTCGTAAAGTTTTCTTTTATATTAGCATGCCTTGCCTTCCCAGTTGTGTTGATAATTATGCTTAATTTCTTTACTATAGTACCACTATCCATGGCGACGACTTTTTTTTAAGTGTATTTATATATATGTATTTATACTATGCACCTTTTATATCATTAGGCTAGCTTCTTAAATTGTGCCTTATATGTTACAAAATTTAATCTTCTAAATGTGCTTTTGTATAAAATTGTGCTCGGGTATCTATGCGCTTAAAATTTAAGTTAATTACGTTTCATTTCTAATCAGAGGTTTTTTCGGTTTTAGACACGTACATTCTTTATTATCCACGAAGGCGCTGCATACGCAAACGATGGACGCAGAATCTTAGCAGAAGTTAGCTTCTGAATTAGACTTACTTTACTTCCTCAAATGCAACTCTGGACTCCCAATTTTTATTTTCCCCTCATTATCACATCTATTCAGCTTTTACTAAACACACTCACTACACGCACCTGGGAGACACTATTTATTGTAAATGAATACAGCCTTCTCCCCTTTTGAACTACACTCATGGACTTAATAGTATTTTTAGGAAATTTTCTATTCCTTTTCTTTCTATAGGCCTCCCCCCCCTATATTACATTTGGGCCATTTATTTTAATTTTATTTTGTCCCATCTTTTCTTCCTGGCCTTTCTAACTCGTACAAAAGTATAAAATTCCTTTTTTCTCTGAAATACGAAATTGCCCGCTTTTCATATGCTACCTTCTTTTCGCACCTAAGTTTGGTTTTTCCCCCATCGGGCAGAAAGACTTCATATGCAGCCAGAGTGGAATTACGCAAGGGAAGGTTGACTGAAATATTTTTAGCCAAGTTTTGAGTTTTTCCGAATGTGTGGAATTTTCTAGGTTACTGTAAATAAAACCTTAGAATCTTGCCCACGTACACTTTGCTGCGTTATCTGCTGTAAAAGATGTCATTAAATGAGTTTCCTGATGAGGTGAACTAAAATTATAAATATTGTTTTTAGAACATTTTGCCCTAACTCAGATAACGTAGCGTAAATTAAATGAGCTTATAGCTATCTCTATATATACACTAAACCTAAAAGACAGCATTAAAGGTTTTTATATATCAATGTAAAACACATCTTTAATTCTGACTTTTAAGTGTAGTGATGAATGAAATACGTGGTATTAAAAGCTAATTAGTTTCTTAGAACTTGTTATTAAAATTTAAAATTCCCAAAATCTTAAGTTACTGCGCGATCTTATATGATACATCTATTATATCATTGCAAAATTTCTGAACTAATTTATAAACATTTTGTGCATGTGTATATTTGCTCAACATGCGTTCGAGGTTTTATTACAGCCTTACCCTCTAAGCAACACTTAAATTTCAGTTGTGTTATTGCTGTATTGTGGACATGACTCTTTTCTGTGCTAGGGATAATTGAAAGCACTGAAGTATTTGATTTAGTATTTAGAAAAACCATTCATATTTTTTCAAAGTTCATTAATTTCACATATTTTAAATAAATTACAGCTAATTACATCCTGCTTTTTATGTATTACAAATTTATTCCAAAATTAATTTAGACTAACGCCAAAACCAATTGAAGTAATTATAAACTGAATTTTTGCCTCCAAAATATTGTATCTTTTTCTATACTGAATTATATTAAAAGAATGACTAAAGTCTTGCTACATTACTAGTCTATTCGGGTTTGATTTCTGACCTGATTTCGTATTATCAACATGCTGTGTCATCTATATAATTTTTAGAACTCTGAATTAGGTAAAATATAATTACAGAAGTTAATATCAAACTAAAAGGCTTTAGTACTTTTATATTAATGAGGTGCCAAACATAAGCATTGGCATGAAGTCTAACTAGATAGTAAATAACTCTAAATAATCAGAATTGCATAAATTCAGCATCGTGTACAGTCTTGCAGCACTGAGTAATTAATTCTTGCAACAGCTATTTGTTATATGATATGTAAACAGGTTATCCCATTTAGCTATTGGCACCCCATTAACAGAAAAGAACCAAGATTTTTCAGTGCAACAAACAGATTATCATCTTGCTGATATGTTTAGTAAACATCTTATCATAACAAATTTGATGTTCATTATCAATGTGGAACAAAGCATTTAAAATATGCTTACTTTAAAATCCTCTTATGTGACTGCTAGCAATGGAGAGGAGGTAACAGCTTCAAATATCATATCTTAATGTGCTCTTCATCAAAATTTCGAGGGCCCACCAGTGACCGAGCGGTAAAGTCGCTGAACACTGGTAGTTCGGTCCGAGGTTCGAATCCCGCGAACAGGCTAGTTGCATGAGCGTTTTCATGGTTTTCCCCATGTGTAATGTATATACGAGCCAGTTTCCCTCAGAAAGTCCTCCACAAAGGCATCCCTTCCCTTAGGCAGATAGCCCTCGAGGCTTTGCCATAATCACACACATCAGAATTTTGATAGTGGTAAATCAAGAGTACATGTCTGCGAATAGCATATCTTTAATCCATGATTTTTAATAGGCATATCCAAATAATTGGAGATAGAGGAATAAATCTCTCTTAAAAAAGGGTTTACCAGTAGCTAAAAATCACAAAATATACTAGTTATACCAGCTATAAGGTTCAGTCATTACTAAAGGGAATTATAGAAATAATTAATTTCTGAAACGTATATGTATGTTTGTTTATTTTTCAAATTAAAAATTTTTGATTAAAATATATTTACTAATGAGAAGTTTTTTTTTTAGGTCCTTGAACATATATTTTCTTTCCTTAATGTTTATGACAGACTTACAGCTAGTCTTGTTAGTAAACGATGGCTTCACTTAACAGATAGAAGACATCTTCTTGAGGATATATATGTTGTATTTCAAGACAATGCTAAAGATGGAGATGACGTTTTCAATTCCATGAGTCGCAAATTTTTATGCTTTAAATTTATCAGACATGAAATTGATGCACAATATATAGAGTTTTTAAAAAAGTATATTACACAGATTCATTCTTTATTATTTTTTAGTTGTGTTCTAGATAGGAAAGCATTAGAATCTTCTGGTAAGTTAGATAGTTTTTCAAATTTAAAATGTCTCAAAATTATAGGATGTGATATGTTTGACCTCTTTTCTTTTTCATTTCCAAACCTTAGAGAACTGTATGTTGACTCAGGTGCTAATCTAACAGATAAAATAATACAAGATTTGGGAAACACTATGCCAAATCTGAAAGTTTTATCATTGGCTTGCCAGATTACACATCAGCCACCAATACTCAAGCGATTTTATCCCAGTGGAACTACAGTTGAAAAAAATCCTTCTGAAATGATTCTTTCTTTTTCAGCAGTTCAGTTATTTATATCAAAACGAGCTGAAACATTAACAGCTCTGGATCTGAAAAAAACTATTTTACTGTCTTCCTCAGCATTTATACACTTGTCCAAAATAGATAACTTAAAGCTTCAAGATGTAACATTTGCTTGTGCGCTGAAATGCATTGATAGTTTAGCAAAATTCTGTGAAAATCAACCTTACTTAAAATCTATTAATTTAGATTGTGTATATACATTAAGGGATGAGAATTTAAAATCAGTGTGCTTGCTGCTCCCAAATCTTAGGAAAATTAGTATAAAGCATTGTAAGTACATTAACGATTCTTTAAAATATATCTTTCAGTTAAAAAGGTTGCAAAGGTTGGATATTTCAGGTTGTTGTATCACCCAATCTACTTTTACTGAAGCTATTCGGGAATCCCAGTTAACTAATTTAAGAGCTCTTAGTGCAAGTAACTGCCAGATAACAGATATCATAGCAATTGAGTTAGTGCAAAAAACTCCATACCTTGAATATCTTAATTTAAGTGGCTGTGATATAGGAAATGAAACTCTGAAAACAGTATCTAATTTTTTAATCCATCTTAAGTATTTAAATTTGAAAAATTGTATGATATCTGATGAAGGATTATTAGGAAAAATTCAGCAAAGCTCTACGACTTATAACAACAGAGATGAAAATATGAGCAAACTGTTGTCAAATATTAAAGGCCTTGAAGAGCTGAATTTGAGTGGATGTTATAAAATAACTGATGCAAGTGTTACTCAAGCAATACAATTCCAGTATTTACAGGTATTAAATTTGGAAGGATGTGAAAAGATATCTGATAGTGCAATGGTTCCTATACTGCAAAAAAATCCATGCTTAAGAGAAGTGATTCGTACTAATTGTATTTTGGTAAGTATACTTATATAAAATTTGGTGCTATCTAAAAGCTTTAAATAAAGTTGGATTTCAATGAGAAATAAGGATTATAACAATTAAGAATGTTGCCCTGATTGTGATGCTGATGGCCAAATGTAGGTTGGTGGTAGGGAAAGAGGTGTAGGAGACCCACCAAATTCACCTTCTGGGATTTTCTCCATCAATATCAACACTGAGCTGGGCAAACTTTAGCTGTCACTTAAAAGATGCCAAAAACCTTGGCAAGTGACAGGTATATCCTTCTGCCTCTTAGCTATGATGAAATCAAGGATCTGATTTAGAAAATACACAAAGAGGATGATTAGTCCCAATAACACATTAAAAATTCTGGTGAAATAAATTTTATATTTCCATGAAACCAAACCTAAGTAATTTCTTGAATCTTAAAAGAATAAGTGGAATTAAAAAGATAAGGGGAAAAGTTTTATTTAATAATAAAAAGTTAAAATTTGAAATCTACATTTAATTTAATAAATTTATTAATGCAGTGTTCAAAAATACAACTATATCTAGAAGATACAAATGAGATTTAGTAAATAAAGTATTTAATTAAAACTCTTGAAATTTTCTCAACAGAATTAGCATTGTTGATGGCATAGAGTTGTAAATCCATATTGAAGAGGAAGCATGGTAGCCAAGTAAGATTGCATATTCAACTTTAATTTAGGCCACAATTTGCTTGGCACTCTGATCATGCCTATTCAAAAACATTTACATTTTGGATACTGTTGTGATAGGAAGAGAGTAAACATCTTAATAGGAAGGAAGGTAGAAGCTAAAGTGTGCAATTAAAAAATCCAATATGGATAATTGCACACTTTAGCTTGAGAAGGTTTTGATTTAGGTTAAGAGAAACATTTCAGGATTTTAACCAAGAGAAGGTTTTGGTTTAGGTTGCTTATTAAGAGAAACATTTCAGGTCTTGAAAGTTTGAGTTCAGATTCCGAATTAGCTACATCATCAGCATTACGCAAGTCATGTGACACAGATTAATCTAAATTGATGCAGTCTAGAAAAGTTATTACTATTTTTAGAATACAGAGATAAAATACCCAAATTAAAATTGAGGAATTAAGAGGCTACTGCTAAACTAAATTGTAAAGCTGATTTACATATTTTTTATCTTACATATATGCTTACATCATAATATATATATAATGATGCAAAATAAAATAAAAAAAATATGTTTAAATTTTATCACGCATTCAGATCATAATAAGTCACACACACACCAAAAAAAAAAAAAAAAAAAAAAAAAAAAAAAAACGCATAGGCAGATTTCAAGAAAAAGGTGACAAAATATGCCCCAAACCAAAAATGAAATTTTCTTTTTGGGTTGCTTTGTCACAATAAAAGAAATAAGTAAAATGGCCCATTTCTGAACAGACGATGATGCAAATTAAAGTTTAAAATAATCTTAGGAAAAAAATCATGATCTTAGAAAAAAAATCTCTTAGCTTTATCAGTCCAAATCCTACATGCTAAAGTAAACATAAAAATTAAGCAACAAATTTAAGGTATTTAAAAAGTTTGCAAAAAAATTGATTTTGTTTTTGATGCTATAATTTTCTGTTTTACACTGTTACTTTTAAAAATCATTCATTTTTACCTCTGCAATAAAAGTTTTTCTAATTATTTTTATTGAGTTTTATGTTTTAATTCTTAGTGTATCTCAACACATTTTATGCTTTGCTGCTGTATAGGAGTTTATAAATATATTTTATCATTTCAAAACTTGTGTTGCTTTTGTATTACATATTTTAAGAACATACTCCTATATTTGTTACTTATATAGTAATTTATAATTTCTAGATAAAATCCTAGTATATGGTGTGGCCTTGCAGCGGTTTGGAAAATTGTTGGCAACACCAAAATGGCCTGTTACTGCTCATATTTTTAACCTGGCTTATGTTTTCAAAATTTGTCTTTAGTTTTGTTTTTCCAATTTTGAATGGAAAAATTTGTATATGAGTTAGTTTTTTCAAGTACTGGATTATTATTTTTGCATGTTCTGTTTTTGAACTCAACCTACTCAGTTTTTAAATTCCAAAACTTAGCATAGCTGTGAGTTTTGAATAAGACATATTTGTATGATAAAGCTTCATATCAATAAACAATTAAATATCAATTTTATTGATACATTTTTAATAATCGCTGGGATTTTGATTATGCCGATCACCCTACACGTTTGGCTGTCTACCCCCTTTTAATATTTCATAATCTTCGAGGGGATCGATACTGATCCTGTTGAAAAACCCTAATCTGGACTAATTTAAAATTTTTTTTGATAGCTTATAAATAGTGACTAACTTTCTGTGGGATTTATAGTGTAAACATCCTGAATAATATATTAAATTGTGCTAACCTCCCAAATAAATGGATTTTAGTTCTAAATACAGTACAAAGTCTTTAATCCGGACTTCAGAGATTCCGGATTAGGGGTTTTTCTGGATTATAGATCATCAATTTAAATCTGGTCCTATATTAAATTATGAATTTGAAATTGGTTAACACAATATCATTAAAGAAACACTATTCGGTTTAAAATTCAGATTCCTATCATATTCTCAAGAGTGTGTGTTTGCTGCTTTATAAAAATCCAAATGACATAAAGTTATGACGTAAAGTGCAGATTATTACAGTGATAAGATGGCTTGCAGAAATTATACAATTAAAAAAGTGAAACAGTAATATGAAATAAAGAGCAATTATGATCTAAAGGGTATCAAAATTTACAAAAAAAAAAAAAAAAAGCTTAATATTTATTTGCTTACTTTATTAAACATTTCTTTCAATGCGCGCATGCGTAAAGCATACATTACGTATAGTCGAAATTAGAAAACTGGAACGAGAAAACTATTTGATGTGTATTTGTGATATTTATAATGACGAGGAATTTGATTTAAATTATATCAAAGACGGAGTACACGATGAAATACTACATTTAGTAAGGAATTATAAGCTGAATAAAATAAAAAAAAATCTGCCTTGAAGATGAGGATAGCGCTGACAGATCAACTTCCAATTTATTG
Source organism: Stegodyphus dumicola (assembly GCF_044657685.1). Classification (NCBI taxonomy): domain Eukaryota; kingdom Metazoa; phylum Arthropoda; class Arachnida; order Araneae; family Eresidae; genus Stegodyphus; species Stegodyphus dumicola. The sequence goes on from NC_140779.1 coordinate 47,668,791, forward strand.
TGCGCCGTGACATGCCCCTTCCCCCCACAGAGAAGCGTGAAATTGATGAACAGATTTTGGAATGGTTAGAGAAACAAATCACCTCTCTGTCACTTTCTTCATGCCTTTATCCATTTTTTGTAGCAATTCCACTTTTTGTTTAATGGACATCGAAACATGCTTTCACTTTGTAGATCCTTTGGCAGCTCCAGAATTTGAAACTCTTTTTGACATAAAGTTCAAGCTTACTTTTTATAAAATTGCTCTAACAGTCTGCAAAAAATAATAAGCCGGATCCAATTAGAAGATTAACCCTCCGAGCGTTACAGGTTTAGCCCTGAAATTTCAAAGTTCCTCAAAATGTCATGAATAAGTGGTATTTTCTTGATTTTAATTAAAAAATGACCCTCTTATTTTGTACCTTGATTCCTTTTCTTCCAATATACATCCAAACCGAAATCAGATACATTAAAAACTAGCAGAAATTTTCATGTATAATGAATATAGAAGGCAGCCTTCTATGTGGAATTTTCTGGCCGTAACGCTGAGAGGGTTAAGGAACAACGCAATCTGCAACATTAATTGAAATAGATAATTTTATCCTAGCTTATACTGTCTGTTATACATTAAATGCAGATACGTAAACGTATTATGCGCAAGCATAAACGAGCTTTGAGGTCCGGATTATAGATCATTCCGAATTATGGACATCCAGATTAAAGACTTTATACTGTATTTAGTTGCTGTCAGGTAAACTCATTTTGCTAACTATATTCTTGCAAATGGCAGGAAGCATGTTAATAATAAAAATTTATTTATAATTACAACATGAAAAGGCCTGCAAATCTTGGTATGAAGTTTAAATGTGATGAATCAGATATTTAAAAGAAGTCCCACAAAATTTTGTTTTCAAGTGTAATTTTATTGCTTGATTTCCTCTTCCCATAACCTCTTGTACTATTGGGGGGGAAAATATTTAGCAATTTGCTAAATATTTAGTTTCTAGATTTTCAACTCTATTAGATAATAACGTTTACACCATAAAAAATCCAATAGAGTTTGTAAAAAAAAGTTAAAAGCATTTCTCCTAGAAATTTACTTATGGTTTCTTTTGATGTGAAATCATAATTCATATCAGAAGTGGAGGTTGCGTAAAGATGGAGTGCAGTTCCAGTGGAGGTAGCATTAAGATGTCTAGAAACCAAACTTCGTGAATTTCATTTCTCTTGCATCGAAATTGATGAGCTAATTTCCCTCATTCAACTCTTTTTGAAGCAAACGCATTTTGTTTTCCACAATAAGTATTACAAGCAAACTGAGGGATTATTCATGGGAAGCCCTCTCACATCAGAAGTGGAGGTTGCATAAAGATGGATGGAGTGCAGTTCCAGTGGAGGTAGCATTAAGATGTCTAGAAACCAAACTTCGTGAATTTCATTTCTCTGGCATCGAAATTGATGAGCTAATTTCACTCATTCAACTCTGTTTGAAGCAAACACATTTTGTTTTCCAAAATAAGTATTACAAGCAAACTGAGAGATTATCCATGGGAAGCCCTCTGAGTCCCATCCTGGCTGATATCTACATGCATTATAATGAATCAAAATTATATGAAACTTCAAACTTCTCGGTATGGTTCCGCTATGTAGACAATACTTTTACCCTGTTTGAAGGTAATAAAGATGATGTAAATAAAGTTCTTTCAACAATGAATTCTATTGATTCTGCTATTTAGTTCACTTTTGAACTTGAGACATGCAATTCTCCGTTCCTCAACATTCTGGTGACACATAATTTCAGTACAGTACAAAATCTTTAATTCGGACGTCCATAATCCGGACCTCAAAGCTGCAAACTTTCTGCACATGTGTAGCATTTACGCATGCACATATGTGTTTATGCATGGGCATAATACGTTTACGCATGCGCGTTTAATGTATAACAGACAGTATAAGCTAGGCTAAAATTATCTATTTCAGTTAATGTTGCAGATTGCGTTGTTCCTTAATCTTCGAATTGGATCCGGCTTATTATTTCTTGCAGACTGTTAGAGCAATTTTATAAAAGTAAGCTTGAACTTTCAATTATGTCAAAAAGAATTTCCGATTCTGGAGCTGCCAAAGGATCTACAAAGCGAAAGCATGTTTCGATGGTCATCAAACAAAAAGGGGAGTTGCTGCAAAAAATGGATAAAGGCATGAAGAAAGTGACAGAGAGGTTAGTGAAAATGAAACAATTTCGATTGACAAGTTAGTCGGTATTCTCGGCACAGCAATTACACGACTTAAACAGCGGAACTTTGTAGTAACTGAACATGAAATTATGTCCGTTTATAAAATTAAAGAGAAAGTATTAGCACATAAAACGAAGCAACTTAAACAACTTACATTGAAAGAAATGTTTAATAAAGTAAACAAATAAATATTAAGCTTTTTTTTTGTAAATTTTGATACCCTTAAGATCATAATTGCTCTTTATTTCATAAATTACGGTTTCATATTTTTAATTTTATAATTTCTGCATGCCATCTTACCAGATTTAAATTGATGATCTATAATCCGGAATCGCCGAAGTCCCAACGAGTCCGGATTAAAGACATTGTACTGTACTACGGTTTACCGTAAACCTTCATTGGTTTGCCTTCCACCGCACTTCAAATCATGTCATCCGACTAAACAAAAGTTATCTTCATTTTATTCCTATGTTTCCCGTGCAATTTAAGTTTGCTTCTCCAAACTTTCTTTGATGAGGAACTAAATTATTTAAAAGCAGTTAGCTATTGACAGGGGCTTTTCACCCAACATTATTAATCAAGCAGTTAAAAAAATTCTCATCTCAACACACCCAAAGTTTAACACTCTTGTTTTAGGAGATTATAAGAATTCTGTTGTCATTCCCTTCTTTCCATCAGTTAGCTATAAAATTGCACATATTTTATAGAAATTTAGCTTTCAGGTCGTTTATTCTCCCATCAATAAAATTCCAAGCTCCATACTCAAGGACCCCATTCCGGATATGAATTTCTGGGATATTTACAGGAATCCTTGCCAGTGTGGTTTAATTTACATTGGTCAAACTAAGAGAGCCTTAAAATTTCGCATTAAGGAACGTGAGGCATATGTTAGAAAAAAGGAAACGCAGAAGTCTTCTGTTGGCCAGCATTGTTGGTCCGAAAATCACACTTTCAATTTTTCTGCAGCCAGAATTAATTAAAAAAACATCTTCCATTGGTGAATTAGATTTTCTAGAGGCATTTCACATTCAAAAAAATCTTTTTGTTCTAGTTAATGACCCTAATTCCAATCCACCTTTGCCTTCAGCTTTTAAGAAAAGTATGTTTTAGTTCTCGTTTCACCAACAGATGGCACCAGTAGCTTAACTTCTGTCTATTTATCGTATCTCATTAATTTGCGCTTTTGAAGCTGAGCATGATAGTTCGGTAAAACCGTCGAAACTAGTCCTGTGAAAGATATAACGCTGATTTTTGTTGTTTGACTTCTAAATTAAGCAATAGTTGACTTAAGGCAAATGAATTGGAAGGACAGATCGACATGTTTTTATTTAACAGCTTTAAAAATCCATCATTCAATCACCTAGAATTATAATATCACGAATAACAAATTTAATACAACGAACAGCAGTTTCTTTTTTCAAATCATCACTAATGTGTTTTCACATTCATCATTTTAATTATTAAAATAAGTTCTCCTTTTGGACAATGATAAAATCAGTTTATAAAAAAATTAATTTATCAGAAAGACATTTTGCAATTTAAAATTTTAGTTTTATCCAGATGAATAATGTACTGAGTTTTGTTTAAGAAAATAAATGGCCCTCCTTAATTATACATTTTTATAATAACTGAAACTGAATAAATATAAAAAATAAGCATGCATAATTGTATCTTTTAATTTTTCAATATGCATTTTAGAAAACTTGTAAATATGTAAACCACAAATGCTATCAATAATCCAATTAAATTTTTACTACTTTTACTATGTCTGAACATGTAGTCTGTTATTTGAACTACATGTTCAAATAACAGACTGAAGGGCAACTTATCATTTCTTGTGATAGACATATTTCCAGAATGAAACCGTAAAAAAGTTGCAAATTAAACAGTTCAAAAGCCAAACAATAATTTATAATTTTTCTGTTTTACATTTTATTAAGAAAATTAAGCAGGAGTGAAAATTTGCATATCTGCATATTATTTTAAAACGTAATTGCTGCTAAATTTCTTCAGTTAAAAAAATATATTTCAATAATGGTTTTAGAAAATTTTTTATGATATATATAAATGGCTAATATTTTTCATTAACTGTTATTATTATTATTATTTTTTTTTTACATGAAGATTTATTGAATCTATACCTTTTATTTCTTCTTTTCCCTTTTCTAAGAAAAGGAAGCATTGGAGTACAGAATGAGAGACTTAGTGACTTACTTCACTTTTCTTCTTCTTAAATATTGGAGATATCAACTTTCAGAAAACTGTTCTACAGAATTTTGTACCTTGAAAACTAAATTATCTGATAATTATATTAAAGAATGTTTTACAGTTTATAATTAGATTTTTAAGTTGATTGTATTTCATAATGAGTGTGATACCAGTATACTGTTATGATTAATAGAGATTGGCTTAATAATGTGTTATAAAATATTTGAATTAGCAAATAAAAGATATTTTAATTCGTCAAAAGATTTTAGTTATAACTTTACTTATGTTTTTACACAGAAGCAAAAGTAATTTAAAAATTATTTCGGTAAAATTTGCTGTTGAAAGTTTTTATTACAACTAAATAAAGCTGGCAATTATTTTGACTGTTGGGCTGCATGCACTTTCGTAGAACTGGCTACCAGTATACACTAATTGGAAATATAAGCTTTTCCCTCTTACCAGCAGAAATTTAATAATTCAGCTTGCACAAGAAAATAAATCATTGCATAGAACTTTTTACTGTATAAACAGAATACACATTTATTTTTAATACATTTACATTATACCAAAAATTATAATCTCTAGGTAAAAAGGTTTGCCCTTAGCTGACTGTGTGTGTCTATAATAGAGAATTGTTTCTTGAATTAGAATTTATGATATATTTCTCATAAAGTACTTTGAAGTAATTTTTAAAAAATTTTTATTTGGCACAAGTTAAAAAAGTTGTTCCATACCATAATCTAATAATAAGATTCATAACCTTGAAGTGCTGATATAGTGGTATGTTTAAAGCAATTTTATATTATTCCAATATTGTATATTTATTTAAACACATTTAAAAATAATAAAAATATATAACTGTTAGAAACCAATATTCAGGTGACTTCTGCATCAAAGAGCAATAAGCTTTCACTACCTAAGAATTATATCACAAAGCATAACATGTTGAATGCATTTTACTTGGACTGTAAAATGTAAAAGAGTAAGAGTAGCCAGTGCAGTAATTATAAAATCTTAACTATATATTCTGTTCCTTGAATATTTATGTGCGAATTTTATTATTCAGCCAACATGTAATCATTTTGCAATTTTTTTAAAGATGCCTTTAAAAATTACATAAAATAGCTTACGTTCCACACTATTGATGCAAATATAATCTGCCTGCATACAATTTCATTACCACTTTGCAAGTAGCTGTCAAAGTGCTATTCCCAACAACAACAAAAAAGGCGTTTTCCAGGTTTTATATTATGCTTCAAAGAGGCATTTATTGCCTCTTTTGTGTTTTAACGTTTTGTGTGTTACCTTTATTTATTAAATATCATGTTCTTCACACTTAAACCATAAAATTCAATTCACTAGCAGTATCACAAAATATTTAAAAACAGCATACCTTCAGAATTTCCGATACAGTTTTGTATGCTGGACATAAAAATGCCCCCCCTACAGCATAGCCATTGCTCACTTTGAAATTGTTGAGTTTATTAATCAAAACTTCTTTAAAGTTTTACAAAATCTGAAATAAATAATAAAAAAAATTCCAAATTCAGGCTTCTAGATGCCCATATTTGAGTTGAGGACTATGTTACTCAAAATTTTTTGTCTCTATGCACCATAGTTATTCACAGTGCCAGAAACATGCACACATTTATGCAGATTTTTCATTATTTAATTTCTTTAAATATAATGCAGGGAGATAATATTTGGTGGCAACAATTTGAAAAGTGAAACAGACATTTAACATTTACGACGCAAAATGCCAAATCGAAATTAATAACCCTTCCGGGCTAACGCCCTTTGGTCTAAAAATTCAATTAATTCAGCACCTCTCAAAAATGTTGTAATGTATTCCTTATACTTTTTTTTATTTATTCACATAAACGGAGTACAACCTATGGAAAAAACTTCCTAATAATCAATTGCAAATGCGTAAAAATAGAATGAGAATTGAAGAAATAAAAAAAAAAAAAAAAAAAAAAAAAAAAAAAACAAAGATTTCAGATTTTTAATTACGTCTAAAGGGGCGTTTTTTTAACATTTTATGTGTTACCTTTACTTATTAGATATCATGTTCTTCGCATTTAAATCATAAAATTCAGTTCAAGAGCAACATCGCAAAATAATTTTAAAATGAGCATGTCTTTGGAATTTCCGATGCACAGTTTCGCATGCGTGCTGAAGATAAAAATGTTTTCTCTGTACAATGTTGCCACTGCTCACTTTGATATCCTTGAGAGTTTGTTAATCACAATTCGTTAAAATTTTACGAAGTCAATAATAAAACAAATTCCAAATTTCAAAGTTGGGCTTCCAGATGCCTATATTTGCAGAAGGATTACGTTACTCAAAATTGGATGGCTCTAGGTACCGTTGTTTTATCAAAATGCAAGAAACATACATACATTTATGCAGATTCTTCATTACTTAGTTTAAATACAATATAGGGCAATAATATTTGGTGGCAACAATTTGAAAAGTGATATGCCATTTTATAGTGGACGACACAAAATTAATAGCACTTCTGGGCAAACTGTTCCTTTGGGCTAAAAAGTTTTAACAATGGTTAGTTATTATATATAATTAAAAAATGTATATTATAAACTTCAATAAATGTAAAACTTTTTAATATAAAATGTCACAAATAAAAGTGGAAGAAACTTCATTTGATTTTTTATTAAATTTCCATTTGAATTCTTGAAATATTACTTTCTCAAAGCAAAATTTTAGTGTTAATTCACATATTTTAAAAAGTTATTCTATTACTGATCATAAGAGTAATACTGTCTAAGTTACAGAAGAATTTAAGTTAATTATAATGTGATTTGCAGTTTAAAAAATTGAAAACCTTTAATACCACCACTACAAAGTACTATTACCAGCACCACTCTAGAACAAAGCTCAAATCACATAAATTTACGAGTGTTAGAGAAAAAACTCAATCAGGATGTTAGGGTTTTAATTTTTTTAATTTAATAGTTAAAAAATGTTGCTTCTTTGTGTACCATCGGTTGAGACCCCCTGGATTAGATGATACTTTTTAAATGAAAATTAGTCTTTCAAATTTTATAGCGGATTAGGTTTTTAAAATGTAATAACAGATTCATAGCTTAGCAGTTATAATACCAAAAGTAACACATTGCAACAGTTGATCAGAAATTAAAAATTTTTCTTCCATGAATAATTGCATATGTGAAAAATTCATACAAACAAATGATTTTTGTTTAAAAAATAGTGAAGTGACTATTTTAGGAAGGAAACTGCAGAAATGAAATACGGATAAACTAATTGCAAAGCATTTAATTTAAGCAAGACGATCAGATCTTAATATTTTTGTAGTTGTAATTTTTTAAATGTACATGACAAAACAAAAATTAGCATTTTTAGTTCCATATCAAGAAGCATTCTTTTATGAACTACTAAACAATAATGAATATGGAAATTACCATATACATTTTTTCTATAAATATCTTTTATTGTTTAATGGCTAAATCACTTGCATTAGTAAAAGTAATCCAGTTTTATGAATCCTGTCTTAAATCCAAAGTTAAATATTTTTTCTATTAGGACTTATCACCATGCTTTGTTTTTCAGTGAGCTTGCCATTTTCCCAATTTTGCAGGATGAAAGTACACTGTGCGCATGTTATATTTATAACCTGTGTATTATCATATTCTCTTCCTTTGCCCAAAGCACAATTTGGTATTTCACAGATCTTTTTGGAAGCATAATAATGGTCAAAATTTTTTCCCAATTAAATCAGTATTAACTGCTTCACTGCTTTACATCATTTCACTTTATGAAAGACTTGATAGGAATATTTTTATAATATGGTGAAAACTGTATGTGAAACCATTTAGTTGCGAGACCATATTGTTAATTTAAAAAAATTCATATCGAATTATCTATTTGATACCAATCACAAATACTAGTGGGAAATTTTAATTATGGCTGGAAATAAACCAAGATCAAGAAACACTATTTTTGCGTGCCCAATCTCAGACTGTACAATAATAATAACAAATCAATCATCTCCATACATCAATTTTATTCTTTTAACCAAGCTCTTTAATATCCTTTTTTGTTATACATATAATGTATTTATCATTTCCAAAGCCAATAACTCAAAACACGAAATAGTTTGTTTTTTGATGAAAAGTGTGTAAATGAATAGATGGTTTATAAAAAGGCATTGCAGATGTATCACATGTAGAGTATATAATTTTCATTATATATGCACTGCATTTAATTTGATACACATGAATATTTCGATATTTCCATGTTACTACTGCTACCAGAATGTAACTATACAAATGACTAGATATTTTATTACAAATGTTGTTGTTTCTCTGCATCATCACTTGTCTTAAAACACTATAGCAATTTTTGACCATAAATTCAGCCATATTTTTAGAATGTTAATTTAGATTTAATAAATTTCTTGCTCCTCTATTCTAATAATTCATTACCATTTTTTGGCTGTTTTGAAAAGAAACTATTATTTGTATTCTCATCTTACATTGTTATTCAAAATGAATATTACCATGCTTGTAGTTTTAAATAAATACAGAGAAGATGAAGGCACAGAGAAACAAACTTCACAAATATTCACAAGTATTCAACTGAAATTCATATTCTAGCACTTTTCCTTTAAAAATGCAGGGAGGAGACTTTGCATTCATACAGAACACATATCTCCAAGATATCAGAAAGTGCATGGTCTAAGACACAAAATTTTCATACAGCATTGCAATGACAAAAGACAGCTTAGGAAAAGCAAATACCATTTATCTGAAAATGTAATTTGACTTATAAAATAGGCATTTACAGTGATTAATTAAATTGGTGGGTTCTTCCATAAATGTTTATGAAAAAATGAAAAAATATCCTTTGCTATAAAAGAAAATTTAATTCACATCTAAAAATAATCTATTTAAATATGAATTTAACATAACAGTAACACTTCTAAAACAAAAACACTACAGATTTACATAAATTATTTTATAATCAGGACAGTTGTTTAAATCATGCTAAATACTACCAAAAAGCAGTTCCTAACATGAGACTGTTTTGAACATTTTCTCTTAAATGAAACCATAAACTTTATTTTTCAGTTTAAGTTTGCGAACAGATGATATAACTGCAAAGCACAAAATAAATATTTTTCCATTAATGAGTAATTCCATGAGTAGAAACATATTTCAGATAATTAGGAATTACAATTTTTTAATGTTTTGTTTTTCACAGAAAAACATACAAATCTAAATATTTACAGCTTTATCTTAGAAATACTTATTCTACAAGAAATACAGGAAAATACATAAGAGACCAAAAATACACAACTTACAGTTAGGTTCAAGTTACTGCAAATGTATACATGCACACAAAAAGGATTAGATGATGAAGATTGACCTCATTTTTGTTTTTAACTTGCTCTGTTTTCAAAAATGCATGCTATTGCTTTGGAAAAATACACAAACCAGATCACACAAAAGAAATATGTCTTTTGATCCATCAAACTGTTAATTGGATGCAGTACAGTAACAGAAAAGAATATATTAAATGGAACAATCAGCAGCAACCTCCACCTTGGTTGGCACCTTGTCCACTCATAGGCATATTAGGATTAGTTGGTGAATGCTGAGGTCCAATTTTAATACCATTCGCCTTTTTAGAAAATAGAAAATTTCTTATTAATTTTCAAAATACTTTTTATGAAAGAAAAATCCAGCAAAATATTATATACAATGTTAATATGAAACAAATAACTTTTAATATTTTAATTAATTTATCACTAAAATTATTTCTGTATGTAGCACAAAAACTAAGGTTTATAAAAAATTCATTTGATGCCATTGCTTTCACAATAATTCAAGATACTTACATACGAGGGCTGTAAATTAAGTAATGGCAACATAGGTATAAATCAATTTTTAATGAACTTACAAGTATAATTGCATTACATTCCTTCTATGTAATTACCAGCAAAGCTTATAACCTTTTGCCAAACGTCAGGAAGCCATTACAGACCAGTGGCAAGGTGTTGATTGTTGATGTGAGCGACCGAGCGCCCTCCTGTGTGGAGTAGAGATGAAACATCATGAAATTGGTGACCTCGGAGGGGTTCCTTCAACTCTGGAAACAGTTCGAAGACACAAGGACTCATGTTGGGTGAGTAGGGAGGGTGTTCCAGGATTTCTCACTGCCACAGTCGCAAAAGGAGAGTGACATTGTTTGTGACATGGCAACGAGCATTGTCATGTAATACGATAAGGAGATTGTTGTGCAATAAACATGGATGTTTGCCCCGCATAGTTGGACGGAGATAGTGCTGTAGAAATCGACAACAGTGAATGCGGAGGGAAAATTTGCCAAGGGATTTGGCGACGGAACCTGGTGGCCAGAATTTCCCTCTCCGCGATGTGTACAGGAAATTGACAAACATGTGTTAAGAAGAAACGTTCTTTGACAAAAAGAAAGCTACGAAAATCCGTTTTTTAAATTATTACGAAAAATCCAAGAAGAAACATTTTATCAAAGGACGTTTCTTCTTGGATTTTTCGCAATAATTTTAAAAACGGATTTTCGTAGTTTTTTCCCCCCCCCTGAAAATAACTAATCCATGAATTAATTTACTTGTGCCAAAAAATATTTTCTTTTCCTTTAGAGTTTAACCACTTGCGCTAAGACTACACTTCGCAGTTTCGGTGCTGCGCGCTACAATATAACAAGCGGTAAAGTGTCTTATTTATGCCGCTCCGCATCTGCGAGTGCAATCCAGAGCTGTAACTCGAGAAATAAACAATCTCACTGTTAGGTGACGTGTGCACCACGTTATTTTCATTTTTGCAATAAATGCTTATCGACGTGGTGCTCACGTCGCTCACGGTTTGAGACAAAAGCATCTTGACGTGCGTGGCACGTCTTTTTTGCGCAAGTGGTTAAAGAAATTTTAAACGATATTCATTTTATGAACTCTTGATAACGTGACCTTCGAACTTCAACACCGGTTTCGAGCTTTAGCGACAGATAATCACGCATGCACAGTTGTTTCCCTCTATGATGGAACGGAGCCACGTCTGTTGCAGAGAGGTTTTCCTTCTTTACAATACATATTCTTTGATTCTAACCTCCATGGTACCATATACTAGGATTAAACCCATTTTGTTTTATACGAGAACAGGTACTTTCTTTAATTCATGCACTGCACATGTGATTCTCGAGAATACTGGAAACCAAAAGTTGCGGGAAACTTGCTTTGCCTTTCTAAAAGACAATCAAATTGGAGCTGCGAAAATTGGTTCTATGCCAGCTGCCCGAATGACACTCATGTGATACACAATTCCCCAAAAAAGTTATCTCTTCTGACGTCGGCGCAAAAGTCGCTTTTTTGGCGGGATTGTTGTATGAACTTCCCTGACTTTTCCAGATTTTGACAAAAATACTTAAATTCCCTAACTTTTCCCTGAATTTTTTGGTCAATTTTTGAATTCCCTGACTTCTTCTGGTTCTCCTGGTTTTCCAGTTATCGTGGCAACCCTGTAGGTATATTAAATGAATTAAAAAACGTTGCAATTAGATGTGAACAACAACTCAGTGAATAACATCAAGACGTTGCTGGCTCAACAGTTCGGTAAAGTGCCAATTCCATGTGCTAAACATGATAGTATATGTCTTTAAAAAGTATAAAAATATACAGCTAAATGGCAAAAAAATTTTAAAAATTACTTTGTCCTTCTGAAGAAAGGAAAGAAAATAATTACCTCATTGTTAATATCAAATACTCCTTCTTGAATCTTTTCATAAATTTCTTTTGCTGTGTTGATGAAAGCCTACAGAAATCAACAAAAGGAAAATCAGGCAAAGGAAACAATCAAAACTTTGAATAAAAATCAAATTTTCATTACAAATAACTAAGAACTTATCGGTAACAGGATTCTGAAATACATTTGCCTACAACTTGTTTGGGATTCTTCTCAGCTATATATTAAGTTGATCGAAATTCTACTTTTTATCTAAAAACTGAATTTTATAATTTAAACAATATACCTAAAAAGCATAAACTTAGTTTTAAAATGTAAAATAATTTTGATAAAATGTAAGCATCAAAATCACTTCAACTAAAAAAACAGATGTGATAATCACACTTTAGAACAATATTTCAAATTCATACTTGATAACCACATATGAAAATGTGTAATATTTTTGAAAAAGCAACAAATCTCTACATATTCATCCCTTAATTTGGAAAGTCTGGTTCATTAGATCTATTCAAATTTTTCTTTGAAATAAGCAAATACAGTCAAAAGTCGTTAACCCGGACTCGTCGGGACTTCGGCGATTCCGGGTTAAAGATCATCAGTTTAAATCTCGTAAGATGGCATGCAAAAATTCTAAAATTAAAAATATGAAACCTTAATTTATGAAATAAAGAACAATTACAATCTAAAGGGTATCAAAATTTACAAAAAAAAAAAAAAAAAAAAGAGAGAGAGAGCTTAATATTTATTTGTTTACTTTATTAAACATTTCTTTCAATGTAAGTTGTTTTAAATTGCTTCGTTTTATGTGATAATACTTTCTCTTTAATTCTATAAACAAACACAATTTCTTGTTCAGTTACGAAGTTCCGCTGTTCAAGTCCCGTTAATTGTTGTGCCGAGAATACCGACTAACTTGTCAATCGAAATTTTTTCATTTTCACTAACCTCTCTGTCACATTCTTCATGTCTTTATCCATTTTTTGCAGCAATTCCACTTTTTGTTTGATGGACATCAAAACATACTTTCGTTTTGTACGATCCTTTGGGAGCTCCAGAATCGGAAATTCTATTTGACATAATCGAAAGTTCAAGCTTACTTTTATAAAATTGCTCTAACAGTCTGCAAGAAATAATAAGCCGGATCCAATTCGAAGATTAAGGAACAACGCAATCATCAACATTAACTGAAATAGATAATTAGATAATTTTAGATTATACGGCACACGTAAACGCCTATGCGCATGTGTCAACGTGGCGCATGCGCAGAAAGTTTTTAGCTTTGAGGTCCGGATTATAGATCATTCGGGATTATGGGTGTCCAAATTAACGACTTTTGACTGTATTCAATTACAGCCCCTGTCCTTATCACAGTATTTAATTTTTAAACTATGAAGTAATATTATGAAACACTTATTAAAATAGGTGATACAGTCAAAAGTCTTTAATCCAGACGTCCATAATCCGGATCTCAAAGCTACAAACTTTCTGCGCATGCGTAAATGCATAATGCCTTTACGCATGCGGATATGTGTTTACGTATGCACATAATATGTTTACGCATGCGCATTTAACGTATAACGGATGGTATAAGCTAAGCTAAAATTATCTAATTATCTATTTCAGTTAATATTGCAGATTGCGTTGTTCCTTAATCTTCAAATTGGATCTGGCTTATTATTTTTTGCAGACTGTTAGAGCAATTTTATAAAAGTAAGCTTGAACTTTCAATTATGTCAAAAAGAATTTCCGATTCTGGAGCTGCCAAAGGATCTACAAAGAGAAAGCATGTTTCGATGTCCATCAAGCAAAAAGTGGAATTGCTCCAAAGGCAGCATATCCTTTGTTTCTCTAACCATTCTGAAATCTGTTTATCAATTTCATGCTGCTCTGGGAGGGGGGGGGACGTCACGGCGCACAATGAACTGGAAGTTGATCTGTTAGCACTATCCTCATCTTCAGGGCAGATATTTTTTATTTTATTCGGCTTATAATTCCTTACTAAATGTAGTATTTCATCTCAATGTACTCCATCTTTGATATGATTTAAATCAAATTCCTCTTTATTATAAATATCACGAATACACATCAAATAGTTTTTCGTTCCAATTTTCTAATTTCGACTATGCGTAATGTATGCTTTACGCTTGCACGCGTTGAAAGAAATGTTTAATAAAGTAAACAAATAAATATTAAGCGTTTTTTTTTTTGTAAATTTTGACACTCTTTAGATCATAATTGCTCTTTATTTCATAAATTATGGTTTCATATTTTTAATTTTATAATTTCTACATGCCATCTTACCAGATTTAAATTGATGATCGATAATCCGGAATCACCGAAGTCCCGACGAGTCCGGATTAAAGACTTTTGACTGTATATGTACATTCTTTTATTAACTTTTTGGGCCATATGAATGAAAAATAATGGAAGTCATTTAAAGGTTAACATACTAGGTAAAAAAAGAAATTAGACCACTGCGAGCAAACAACAATAATCTGATATGAAGTAAATGAACAGAAACCATGAATTTAAAACAAAGATTAATAATTAAGCATGCAAATGTTTGTCCTTCATTTACTTTCTAAAATCTGGTGAATGGAGACAAAGTAGCTCTTTAACCATGTTAATATGATATGAGTATTATGTACCTTAGCATTATCTGCATGAAACAGAATTTGTTTTTTGATAAATTGTTTTAAATACTATAAGTAAACCTGCTTTCTTTCTCCCCCCCCAAAAAAAGTGTATTTTTTACACCAATATACAAATATTAAATATATTTTAAGAAAAACCTGATATTATGATTTTGGTGTCCTTGTTTTTTTATGATTTTGGTGCAATAAATAATTCTATATATCATGCATAAAAATTATAACTTTGTTTTTTAACAACGTAAAAAAACAGTATAAATAGTAATCACAAATGTTATAAAAATTAAAATTTTATGCTAAATGCAGATAACATTATGGCAATTCTATCATTCTACATATTTTATAGGGTTGTTACATTTAATCTATAGTTTATATATTACAATTTCTCCTGCGCAGACCTCATGTACAGATGTTACTGAAATTAACTTTGTGCTATTACATTTTTAGCTGCTGCTTTTTTATTTTCAGCACAAAATTA
Source organism: Stegodyphus dumicola (assembly GCF_044657685.1). NCBI lineage: Eukaryota > Metazoa > Arthropoda > Arachnida > Araneae > Eresidae > Stegodyphus > Stegodyphus dumicola. The sequence goes on from NC_140779.1 coordinate 47,684,100, forward strand.
TTACTTTCTTTCTTAACACTTAACGTAGTCATACTATATATTCTTATTGTCATTTTATCCATACATTCTTTTGTCCCTAGTTCTTTTATTTCGAAGAAACAGAATTATTTCATACTTATATATTATTTTTAATATCCTCCTGATACACAATTTCTGCGATTTCACTATCGGATTCCAATAATTCTGCCTTTTTGCAAATTAAGGTTAGACATTCTAATAAATGAAGTAAGGACAAATTTTCTATCTTCACCGAAAACAAACATAATTTATGCTCTTCATCTATACTTTTCTTTTTCAGTGAATATTTATAATATTCTATCAACCATTTAACATACAGAATACTTCATTTCGAATTGCAACAGCCACCACAAAAAGTATAAGAAATTCCTAAATACCTCTTCAACATTTGCAGCGGTTTTTGCAGAAGTTTCCATAAAAATTAAACCATGTTCACGAGCAAATGCATCACCTTCTTCTTTTTTCACTTCTCTGCGGGATTCTAAATCACTAGAAAGTATACCTCACAGTAAATTTGGATCAAAGACAAATTTTTAAAGTTAGTAAAATAACTGTATTACATTTGAAGACCAATTAAAACAATTTAAACTTTTATTATAAAAAGATGTCTGTGATGACAAAGAATGATAGAAAACACTGGTAAAACATTAAAAATACAACCATTAATGTCAGTAAAATGTACATGCTAATAATAATAAATCTTCAATGCTCATTAATTTCTTGTAACACACAATTAGAGGGTGCTCCTCCATATATAAAGATTTTTGTTATTATGATGTGATGAACTAAAAATATACATATGCTATTATTGAAAGCAAACACATTATAAGCTTTAGTGTAATTGGCAAATGTAAAACTGATGGCAGTAGGTCTCATAGTTCTGGTTGTAATAAATGGTAAAGAGAACTGTAGTTATTTTATATGAGCCCAAGAATTTTATGTTATTCTTCCTATTTAATATATAAGTACACTATGTTAAAATAAAATTTTAAAGGAAATAATTGCATTTTAAATGGAAAAAAAAAATAATGAAGGCTGAATTTCATACTCAGCCAGTCATTAGGTAGTTTAGAGCACACAAGTCAAAATCATTTGAAAAAACACTAAGAAAATTGTTGTTTCAAAGGCCATTGACCCAATATATGCCTTAAAACTAAAATAATTTTTCTACAAGTTTGTTATCTTGTAGGTTGTGGTGTAATTGTGGGTGGCTACAGAATTATTAGTTATGAGGCCTTTTTTCACTGTCATTGGCATTTGCAGGCAATCCTCATCAAACTTTCTTGACAGCAATCTTCCAGTTTCTTCTTTACTGCATCCTTTTAACAGTAATCTTATACCAGTTACAGGCTGATGCTGTTCTTAAAAAGTACAAATTAATATTAAAAAAAAAATAATAAATAAATAAATAAATGGAAATAAAATGAATGATAAGGTTGGCCTTGCTTATTGAATATAAACAAGAAATGGACTTCAAACACTACAGAATTAACAAGTGCTTTATTTTTCAGGCTGAGTTGCTATGCTTAAACCTTGTAGCAAAATGGATTCAATTTCTTGTACTGCTGTGAGATCAATGTGCATTTTCATACATAGTGATTCTCCTTCTTAGCTACAATTTCAGAAAACTGGATTTTCATAGAAACTTGCTGTTGAAATTCAGGTTATTATTAAAAGACCTCACAAGGCTTTGATATCATCATTCATTTTGCTTATACCTGTGGTTTCTTTGGAAATTTTGGAAAAGAAATGGGATGATGCTCAAGCAAAGCTATCTACAAAACTTCACAGTGATTTAAAACTGTCACTGCAGGCACTTTTATAAGAAAGATGCTATCCGTATTTGGAACAGAAAATATCTGGCCTCACCAAAAGCACAATGGACAGAAAATTAAAAGTGTTTCCCCAAAGCATCCAACTCCAAAAACCTTAATACTATCTAACTTACAGCAGTAAAATTCTAATTGCTGTACTTTTGAGTTTATGCAAATTTACATACATATATATTATAGTTTTTCAAAGTATATGCACAAAAAAAAAAAAAAAAAAAGACAAACATTATATATATTCATCAGAACAAAAAGCAGAAAATTATGTAAAGCGATGAAAAATTACAGAAATTTCTGTACTTGATGAAATCCAGTTTTATACAACACCTAATATCACAAATTTTTTCCAGGTAAAAGTGATGTATGTTGCATAAGTTTTGACAATTTTTTTTAAAGTTGATTTTGCATATTATGGATCTGTTTTCTTTCCCATAAGATTTTTTTTATAAGGATATGGAGCATTCATCAATTGGAACCTTCTTCATTGATAAACAACAAAAATTAAAATTTTGTATTTTTCTAACTGAAAGGAATTGCACTAAAAGTCTTAAAACTTATTTGTCTCATTTCTGAAACCAGAATCATGGGTATATGACCAGTCATTCAAGAGCTATTTAGTTGTACAATAGATTTTTAAACTGCTTAACTCCACCTTAAAATAACACAGAAACAACAAAAAAATTTGGCTTTTCTGGATAATATATTAAATGAATCATGACAGTTAATGGACTGCAAAATATACGTGTGGGTGGCCTGGTTTAATTCACTCACAAGTAGTTGTCTAGTGGTGCTTATTCTTAATGACAAATGTAATTTTGTCAAATACAATATTCATGACCTTAGCGCTGAATAAGTGATTTTTTGGTTCAATGAACCACCCATATATTATGACAATACACAGACAGCAACCACCCCCCAAAATGCTGAACAGAAATGCAACAGCCAGATGATTATAGAATGTTTTCATCATACTATATTTATTTGAATACCCCCTCTTTCCCAGCTAATTTTACCACTTGTAAACAAGAAACAAAATATGCAGTTAATTTCTGATAAAATTGTTTAAATGATAAAAGACTTACTTATACAACATACTTTCCTATTTTTGCATACATTTTACATTGTTACCATAAACCATAAATTTCTAAATCTTATGCTGGAAAGACTGGGGGGGGAATACGCAAGGGGACGAAATATGGAAATAAATATGGTATTAGAGTAAGAAAATAATTCTTCAGTATGGACTATATTCAACACACAAACAGTAAATTAATAGCTTTAAATTAATTCACCCAATCCGTATATATTTTTTAACTAAATATATAGGGAATTTTCTTTCCCTAATATAAAAAAATTTAATGAACAGTTTCTGCTTTTTTTTTTTAACAAACAAAAATTTTATACTTTCCATGTAAATTATTAAAAAAAAATTCCTTAAAAGAAACTTAAGCTTCAAGAATGTGAAATCGGCCATTGTAACATACATACACAGTTAATAGCATATTATAATGCCTTATCGGCTATTATATATACATACAGTTAATGGCATAAATACATTTTTGTTAATAATATTGAAGTTACAACTAAGAACAGTGTTATTAGACATGTACTAGCCCAACTATTATAATTTTACTCAAATTCTGACAAAAAATTATTTATACCTTTTATTTCCAATAAGCATTATCACCATATTTGAATTGGAATGTTGTCGAGCATCTTCCAGCCATGTTGTTAGATGATTAAAAGTATCTCTTCTGCAAATAAAAATTTTTCACTTAACATCATGAACTGAAACATTTACAAATAATTATTAACTGAGAAATACCACTGAACATCGATAGCTAAAACTGAGGGAAATAAAATATATTTGCAATAATCAGAAATTTAATTTTGCAAGTAATCATAATTTGCAATAATCGAAGATTCAGTTTCATATATTACAAATCGTAAAAGTGTGCTTGAAATCAAAACCTAGAAATCTAGCAAGATATGCATTTAAATATATTTAATAAAAAAAAATACATATTATTGCATACATTACATAAAAGAGAAAAATAATTTTATATGTAAGCAGCACTGAACTACACTATTAAAATCAAGACTATCTAGATTTTAATCATATAATTAATTCTATTAACAAAAAGCTGCATACAGTGGCATGAAATTTCAGTTCTGATGCAGAATTAGATACAGATGTCCATTTGGAATCTATAATGTAAGTTAACAGAATATTTTCTTTATGATAACATTTATTTTTCTTTTAACAAAAGTGTTCACCACTGACCAACACTGCCAGTTTGATACAAGTTCAAATTCTAGTAAATAGGCAGGCTGCATAAGAGCTTTCGTTTTTTCTAAAATGTATAACATGGATGAGACAGATTCCCTTGGAAAGTCATCCTCAACAGCATCCTTCCCTTTAACCTTCTTGCATGCACGCTTGGCAATTTTACATAAGCATGCATTTTTTACGACACTTGCTATTTTACAGTTTTTGGCCCAAAAAATGACAGAAATAAGTGAATAATGATAATAGATTTGTTAAGAAATAAATTATTATTACAAAATACAAATGATGTCACATTCAAATGAAAGTAAATTATTCTTAAATGTTTATCTTAGTCAGGTGAAAAGGCAATGATGGGTTTCATTTTAGTAAATTTAAAATTTATCATTTAATAGCTATATTTTAAAATCCAAGCTAGTTTTAATATCAGGGTTGCCACTCAAACAGGAGAATGAAATTCCCTGACTTTTCCAGGTGTGTTTCAAGAAAATTCCAGTCTATCCGCGTAATGTATGTTGGCTGTGCTAAGAAGTAAATTAATTATGGTATTACTTGTATTGTGTAGCAAATTCACTTAATTATTGAATAAATCCCAGAGGACATTTATTCTTAATTATTATTGGTATACTTTGTTTGATCATTTTGTTTAGTTTTCCCCTTAAGAAACTGAATAAAATTTAAGATATATACATTGGATAACAAATGTATGTTTTATTTAATTATTACTCATGATCATCACCAGTTCAACATGAGGCTAATCTGGTCCTTATAAATCACAACGCAATGCTAAATAGTTAGGTTAGATTTTAGGTAAATTTAATTTGCATGAGGTATGTTCTTAAAAGGCACCTTAACACTTGAAAACACAAATATAATTATAATAGTTGTTTTCTCCACTGAAGATTGAGATTAGAATCTTCCCAATCTGGAATAAAATAAGGCTTTTTTTTGCAGACATTCTGCAGCTAAACGAAAGAAAGAAATCTATTTTAATAAATTGAGGTATTTTATATTTATTTCGCAGCATACATAAGGAAAAAATATGTGCATTAAATTTCGTGATGGTATGTCATCATACTGCTATAATTAATTTCAGGATTATGCCAGAGAAAATTTCCTGAAATTTGGAAATATTATTTATTAATAATAAATAAATTTAGAGGGAAGGAGCAACATTAAATTATATGAATAACATAAAAATAATTACTTAAAAATTAAATTAGAATAATCAACGATATTTTAGCGAATATAGTTATATTACATGGCTAGCCTAGATGACTGATTACTATTTTTTTATTTTACTGCAAAATGGCAAAGTATTTATTAAAAAAAAAAAAAAAAAAAAAAGGTTTAAAAAGATTTTGCGGCCACGTTATTTTCATTTTTGCGATCAATGCTTATCGACGTGGTGTTCACGTCGCTAACGGTTTGAGACAAAAGCATCTCGACGTGCGTGGCACGTCTTTTTAGCGCAAGTCGTTAAAGTAATTTTAAACGATATTCATTTTATGAACTCTTGATAACGTGACCTTCGAACTTCGACACCGGTTTCGAGTTTTGGCAACAGATATCTCAGACATGCACAGCTGTTTCCCTCTATGATGGAACGGAGCCACGTCTGTTGCAGAGAGGTTTTCCTTCTTTACAATACATATTTTTTGATTCTAACCTCCATGGTACCGTATACTAGGATTAAACCCATTTTATTTTATACGAGAACAGGTACTTTCTTTAGTTCATGCACTGCACACGCGATTCTCGAGAATACTGGAAAGCGAAAGTTGCGGGAAAGTTGCTTTGCCTTTCTAAAAGACAATCAAATTGGAGCTGCGAAAATTGGCTCTATGCCAGCTACCCGAATGACACTCACGTGATACATAATTCGCCAAAAAAGTTATCTCTTCCGACGTCGGCGCAAAAATCGCTTTTTTTGGCGGGATCGTTGTATGAACTTCCCTGACTTTTCCAGATTTTCACAAAAATACTTAAATTCCCTGACTTTCCCCTGAATATTTTGGTCAATTTTCGAATTCCCTGACTTTTCCCGGTTCTCCCGGTTTTCCAGGTAGCGTGGCAACCCTGTAATATTCATCAAAGGCACGTATAGACAAATAAAAAAGGAAACCTTGGTAGGGAAAAATGCAAGTTTAGCATTACTTACTTCTGCAAGGAAATTTGCTTCTTACTGGTTACAAAAACTAATTTTAAGCTAACTTTAATTTTAATACTTTTTATTTATTTCTAAAAAATAGAAATAACAGAAAACAAAATACAGTAATAATAGAAAAACAGAATTCTAAAGATATTTTTCAATGTTTAGAAAGGCTGCCTGTTGCACTGCTGCTTGCCAAGATTGCGACTCTGTCCTTTCTTTTTTTGTAGCCAGATGCCGATTTTTCTTCCCTGGATAAACCCCTAGATGCCAATCTTTCTTCCTGTTTTTGAAGTAGCATTTGAAAATTCAGACTGGTCCCATCACAATTATAAATTTTATTTCCAGATATACCCTCCTTTTCAATTAGTTCATGGAAATTATCCTTGAATATTGCAGCATTGTCCAAGTTAGCACATAGCTTTTCTGCACAAACATTTAACTTGAGCTAGCCAACATTAGTAGGAAGTAAATCCAGGCTCTCTTTCTTGAAATTCATAATAAGATTTTAAGGCTTTTTCTTGTAAAATTGGTCCTGAAATGGGTGTTCCTTGTTTCCTTTGCTGTCTAAACCACAAATAAAGTGCCTTGCTCACTTTTTTCGTGTTCACCACCTTTCATGCTTTTTCTTTCCTTGAAACTATCCGTACATGCTCTGTTTACACAAGACTCGATTTCAGACCTCTTCTTTTTTCATACTATCAAAGTAGTCCATCCAACACCTAAATTCATGGCAATTTTGTCTACTTTTTCCCCTTTGCCCAGTCTCTTTAAGGCATGTAGTTTCATTTCCATTGTTGGATTAGTTTGTTTTCTTTTCGAGTGACATTTTCACTTCACAGAATATCAAAAGTTCCTAACAATATGTTAACACTTATACGCTTGGATGTGAACTGATGAACGATACACGCAATGAACTTATGCGAGTTCAGTTTACAGTAAGAAGCAGAAACAAAACTTCAGTCAAGTTTCCTAATGCTTCGCAACAATAGAAAGGAATGTGAGATAGCGGCCAGCTGCTACCTGACTTTCTTTAAATCCTTGAAAGTTTGCTAATTATTACAACATATCTTCAAATTTGTTAGGCAGTTCCAAGAATTAAGGTATAATGCGAAAACGGTAGACTGCAAAAAAAAAAAAAAAAAAAAAAAAAAAAAAAAAGAGAACACTCAAATCACTGAACAGAACAGGAGAGATACAGGCATAAATAATAATTATATGTACTGTATATAATATTTGCTCTGTTTGGCCTAGATATACCTAAAAAAAATTCCTAAAACGTTGTTGTGTTATACGGAATGTCAAGATATCAGAAATTGAGTTTGCAGGATTCTACTGTATTCAGAAGACTGAAAAAGATAGCACAAGGGCATCTCCTTGTGATTCTCGAAACCAAATCGGTTGCACACAATTTATTGGTGGTTTCCGCCTTTTGTAGCATTATAATCCATGATTATTTCAGGTTTATTTGAGGTTATATCAATGCTGGCATCATCATGCATAATAGAAAGAAGAATTACAGCTTTGATTCAATGAGAAACATGAGAAACAAGGACTTGACCCGGCTGGAAACCAAATACTTGCTGTTCGCACCATTCATCTCTTAGTTTGCAAAAATTCCTGTGGCATTTCCCCCTCTTTTTTTTTTTTTTTTTTCTTCCCTAATGCTCCAACAAGGGGCAGGTTCTTTTCCAGTAAATAATCTGCAAGTGGGATGTTTGTGTAGTAATTATCTGTTGTAATATTTCTGCATGAGTTTTCAAGTGGAGAGACTAATCTTTTCACTAGGTTGCGCAACAAATTTTGAAGCCAGATGTATAAAATGTTTTTGAATTGCACAAAGCATAAATTTTTATTCCATACTTCGATAGTTTACTAGGTATGTACTGAATCCATTGACAGTGACCTCGAAAGGGATGCAGCATCTCATCAATAGTGACGAATTCACCCAAACTGCAACAATCATTACAATTTTTTAGAAATGATTCAAAGGTATGCTGGATAGCTGCCAGTTTGTCTGTTTTACATCTGTCCTGTCTTGCTCATTTTTCATCGAATCAAAGACAACTTCTCAAAAATAAAAATCTCTTGTAGCCCGTCACAGCTCTTATTATTTCAATTCCAGTGCTATCACTTGAGAATAATTCTTTTACATTTATATGGTTTTCTGTTTTTTTATTCCTATCATAGATAACGATCCAAAGCATGCCATCATTTCCACTATTGAAGTAACAGTGCAGCCTCTGTCTCTTGAGTATTTGCCTTTTAGCATACTTATATATTTATTTGTATATTCCAAAATTTCACGAAGCATATTTATATCAATTATTTTCAAAAATGATCCTATTTCAGTCTATATCCTTGGCATGGTGTTTTAGGCCAGGTTATTCATCTTTTTCGTCTTTGAGCAGTTTGCATACTTCTCTTTTCACCACTTAGAAGATTTATCCTTACCAACATACAACATATCATCATTTCTTTTTTTATATCATCATTATCATCATCAAACAAAATATATTGTTCAGATTCACTGCTATTATTTTTAGCTCTACATTTTCCTCAGTCAAATTGCTATTGCTCTCGCATCCAAAGGTTTCCTTATCTTCTTTTTCTTCATCAGATAATTCTTGAAGAATGTGAGCAAAATCAGCTGACTGCACATATTTTTTCACATGAAAAACCGATATAAAAATTTACAGTTGAATTTATGCAGATTAAAATAATAAACATCAACTAATAACAAATTATAAATTATTTAAGAAAAAAATTTTTTCCAAATTTTTAACCATGACCGTCATAACTTTTGTAAAGAAGCTGCCATGTAGAACAAAAGTCTAGTTAAAAAAAAAAAGTCATATGACTTCCTGTTGGCATATTTCATGATATGGGGAAGGGCTGAAAGGAAGAATACAAATGACCTTCAGATGTCTCAGCTGTGATACATAAAAAATGTGCATTAAAAACCAAATTTGCCATAAACTTTGAGCATGACACGCATGCTGGAAATTTAAGTTGACAGCCCTGATCTGCTATGGCATTTTCTAATAAATTAAATCCAATATTTTCAAGGAAATATTGCAATTGCATTAAAACAATATAACAAAAACGGTATTTTAAAGATGTTAACTTTTAATTCCTTTCAGAAAGTATACTAGATATTATGGAATAAAAATGTGGAATTAAAAAAGTATATATTTTAGAAGTACAATCATTACTTTTAGTGAAATAAAGCCTTTTTTTTTTAATACCACTTTTTTTATTTTGAAACGCCTGATAGAAAGAAAGATAGTCTGTAAGAAATGCCCCTCATCCCAAAACAGGGATTTGTCTGATTCTGGTCTCTTGCATGAAAAATTTTTCGATTTATCGATAAGTTCAATATTTAAAATATTTTTTCACCTATCAGTAAATTTCATTTTTCGATTCTTAAACATCCCATAATAAATATTGAAAATGTTGCTGATATGAAATTCCGGATGTGGGAAAAATCTCCGAAGAGAAATCGGAGGAAGTAGAAGGAGGGGCCATAAACCAAGCAGGGCAAAGCAAAGAGAGATATCCTGAAAAGTCATCGTAAAGTGGTGCCATCTATCAATGCTATATTTAACTAGATCAGTCATGTAAGCAGATAATAGTATTATGTACTCAGCTTTTAAAGTCGCGATGTGCAATTTTTAATATATGTTATACAGTCAAAAGTCCATAATCCGGACCTCAAAGCTACAAACTTTCTGCGCATGCGTAAACACATCGTATATAAGCTAATCAAAAATTATCTAATTATCTATTTCAGTTAATGTTGCAGACTACGTTGTTCCTTAATCTTCTAAATGGATCCAGATTATTATTTTTTGCAGACTGTTAGAGCAATTTTATAAAAGTGAGCTTAAACTTTCGATTATGTCAAAAAGAATTTCCGATTCTGGAGCTGCCAAAGGATCTACAAAGCGAAAGCATGTTTCGATGTCCATCAAACAAAAAGTGGAATTGCTGCCAAAAAATGGATAAAGGCATATCCTTTGTTTCTCTAACCATTCCGAAATCTGTTTATCAATTTCACGCTGGGGGGGGGGGCACGGCGCACAATGAACTGGAAGTTGATCTGTCAGCACTATCCTCATCTTCAGGGCAGATGATTTTTATTTTATTCAGCTTATAAATTCCTTACTAAATGTAGTATTTCATCTCGTACTCCGTCTTTGATATGATTTAAATCAAATTCCTCGTCATTATAAATATCATGAATACACATAAAATAGTTTTCTGGTTGCAATTTTCTAATTTCGACTATGCGTAATGTATGCTTCTCGCATGCGCACGTTGAAAAAAATGTTTAATAAAGTAAACAAATAAATATGAAGCTTTTTTTTTTTTTTTTTTTTGTAAATTTTGATACCATTTAGATCATAATTCCTCTTTATTTCATAAATTACGGTTTCATATTTTTAATTTTATAATTTCTGCATGCCATCTTACCAGATTTAAACTGATGATCTATAATCCAGAAAAACCGATAATCCGGAATCGCCGAAGTCCCGACAAGTCCGGATTAAAAACTTTTGACTAATATTTTTCTTATAAAATGTAACTTTTCTCAATATCTGTTAAAAATGTATAAATTTTCATTAATTTAATTTTTTTATTTTTCTTTCATTCCTTCTCTTTCTCGTTTTTGGTTTAGCTGCATGGTAATGGGAAAATTTTTGGTGCCTATTTTTCTGAATGCATTTATAAAGTTCTAGCTTAAAAATGCAATTTTCATTGAAGAGACTGGTTATAGATTAAGTGAAACAGTCACTCTATTTATGTTAAGCCCAGCGGCTGAGCGGTAAAGTCACTGAACACTGGCAGTTCAGTCCGAATTTCCAAATCCCGTGAATGGACAGGCCGCATGGGTGTTTTCAAGGTTTTCCTCATGTGTAACATGCATACAAGCTAGTTTTCCTTAGAAAGTCCTGCACGAAGGTATCCCTCCCCTTAGGCAGATAGCTCTCTGGCTTTGCCATAATTATATTAACCAAACTTACTTCCGTTAGGTGGCTGCAGGCCACGAGGTAAGAATTCGTGTGCTGGAGCCCTATCCCACATTAATAAATATGTGATGCCTAACATGTAAATAGCATTTTAGACAAAAAAGTAGTTCCAGTGTGGCGAGGAGTAGGGCAAATCACTCTACTTCCTGTCAGAGAGAGCGTATTTCATTAGTGGGAGGAGCGAAACGACTTTATATGGGAACGAATGTAATGTGATGTGTTGAGCAAAGTAGTAAATGAAATGTGAAAATATTAGAAATCTCTGCCCACTTTACTCAGTTTTTCCTCTACCACCTGTTAATAACTGTCAGGTGCCATAACAGCAAATTATCAGGAGCTGGTAACATCGCATTTATACGCGACAATTCGATGATAAATATATGGATTGGATAGAAATCTAAAAGCATTGGGAAGAGCGAGGCTCATTGTAGGCTTAATGTCCTGTTGGCTAACCGTCAGTGTCGGCAAAGTGTCCTTGTCGGCTAAGTGTCCGTGTCAGCAAAATGTCCTGCTGGAGAAGTGTCTGCGACTGGATTATATGTAGGTATGATTTTTACTTTAAATCTCGAATAAAAAAAAAACTACACTGATATATATTTTGTAATGAAATTATTCACATTAACTATTTAAACACTAAATAATGCTAAAGCTGCTATCCTTACTTCTTATAACAACACACACATAAAGAGGGAACTTACCTTGTAATGTCATAAACCAACAGAGCACCAGCTGCACCTCTGTAATATGATCTGGTGATGGATCGGAAAGCTTCTTGTCCAGCCTAAATATATGAGATTGAAAATCTTACCAGAACTGTACAAGTAAAAATAAGCGAAGATTGAAGTATAAGTATAAGATTGAAATGACACATAATAGCGGATTTTGTATACATATTATGATAAGTTATTTCATGTTAAAACATATACATATATCATAGAAGTAAGAAAAATTTGGTCAGGAAATTAATTACTATTATTTAACAAATAAGTGGCTGAAAGTGCAAATTTTCCCTTGATGGCTTAAGACATCTAGGGCCTAATATTACAGTTTTCAGAGGTTATATTACAGTTTCTTAAGACCTAATATTACAGTTTTCAGAGGAGGATTTTAAAAAACATTAACAGATTTTTATTTAAATTTTACTAATAGTTAGTTTTATATTGATTTTTTTATGCCTCATTTCGTACTCACTCAGTCCAGAGTTTTATGCAATATATATAATACAGATTAAGGGAAGGCAATCACTTCTAAAGGTGAGCAGTTAGTTATAAATAATTAAATTATGTAGTTAATCAGTAGATTACATGGTTACAATTACAGTTTTTTATTTCTAAAAAATATTCATTAAAAAATAACTAAGAATATTTTACGACAGTTATAAGTTATGATATTAATTCTAAAATAATATTAGAAAACTAATACATTAAAAGCTATAAAACATTTATGTGTTGTTGTTGCTTATGCTCACTTGTCTGACATAGACAGCCCAAGCCCATGAAATTCCTTGTGGCAAGGAGCGCTAGATTAAAAGCCTATCATTGGCAATAGCCTTGGGCACCTAACAGGTAACAGTGCGATTTGGCTCAGTTTTGTCTCCAATTTTGATGGAGATCACCTCAGGGGGACAGGTCTGAGGGTTTCCCACCCCTCTCCCCTTCCACCAAACCACACGAGAGGACTTTCGGCTTATCGTATATTTAGAGTGCCGCCATGCTGCACCGACACCATACATTTACAAACATCTATGCCTTCTCCGGGATTCGAAACTGGGCATTTAGGCACTGCAATCAGAGAAGCTAACCACTATACCAGTGGAACTGCACAAACAATTCTAAAACTACAAAGGACCATATTTTATGCATTAAAGGAAAATTGCTATTTCTGTAATCTGAGAAATAATTTTTGTGGTTTCACTGTCAAAATTCTCTGAAAAGGTTTGCATGCTTTTCTTTAACATATATTCAAACTAGACATAGAAAACGCTTTATCAATTCCCTTTGTTTTTCAATCGGTAAGCTTTAATTATAGAAGGTGCATAATATTTCAGGAAGATGAAACTTAAAATCTAAAAAGCATGATTTTATAAGAACTTTAAATAACCACAGCTTACATAATTTTGTTAAATCTTAAATCAATTAAAATTCTGACGTCTTATGAATTTGAAAAAAAAAAAAAAAAAAAAAAAAAAAAAAAGCCCAAAATTACTACCTAAACATAAATTTGTATCATTTTTAGAAAAAGCCTTAAAACTGGAGTTTTAAAAAATCGTACCAGCTGCAGAAAACAGCATGATTTCAAAAACTGAATTTCATATAAAATACAAAGCCTATAAAATTGTTCTCACTAAATTACAAATCATAAGCGTTGTGTAAATCCAGTAGTTAGAAACGGATATTTTACAAATTGTTAGAAACGGTTTGCTCTCATTTCCTACGGAACTGACAGCATTTCGTAATTCCCGCCATCAAGACCTATGTGTCTGCAACAAAGCTTCTTCTTAATTCAAGCATAGTAAAGTCTCTATTGTAAGGCTCAGATTTGGAAGAGTTGAAAGCGATGGGATTTATTTCAGAGTGCTGCTTGATAGAAAGAAATGCAGGTGAATAGTTTCTGCTGGAAGAAACGGCAGCAAATGTCTCGCCAGTAGTATTTGCAATTTCTTCTATGGAGCTAATCACTCGGCCATCTTTTTCCAAAAAGGAAAGTGTTTTCGAACTCTTTCCCAAACACGCTTACTAGGCGTAGAGGATGTTATTGACGCTACAATATGAAATCAAAGAATTCCCTTGGCTTTGCCTTCTTAGTTTTTGCTCTTTTAAATGCTATGAGGTTTCTCAGAGTAGGGTATCTACAAAAAATACCCCATGCTTTTTTCTGTTTTTTCAGTGCTTCATGACAGTCATGATTCCACCATGGTTTCGTATATTTTAGTATTTTACTTGATGTTCTAGGAATGAAAAGTATCAGCTGATTCAATAATAGTATTAGTAACAGCTTCAACAGCGTCATCGATGTGCACATCTTTTACCATTTCTTCTGCGAGTTCTGCAACAGAAAAGAGCCCAGTCTGCCCTATCGAGTATGAACCGGGGAGGGGGGGATCTCGTCATGGGATCTGCTCCTCTTCGAGCAAGAAATAAAAAAAATGATATAGTGATCACTGTTGTGAAGATCATTTCCCACACTAAAACTGCAAAATGGCAACAGAGATGGTGAACAGATGGCAAGGTCGAGAGCGTGTAATATCCTTGAAGGCTCATGGAAGTAAGTATCCTGCCCATTATTCAGGAGACAAAAGCTATGATCTTCAATCATTCGCTCAATTTGTCATCCTCGGCAATTTGTATCTTTACTACCCCAGAGCAGACTATGGCCGTTAAAATCTCCTATTATAATAAAGGGCTCAGGCAGCTGCTCTATAAGACCATTTAAATCTTGCTGATCAATGTGCTCATTTGGAGGCAAATACAGAGAAATGACTGAAACAACAACATCAAAATTTGCTTGAGTAGCGACAACTTGGAGGGATGTCATCAAAGAAAGTGCATTTGATGGATGGTCCAGTCAGGTGAGGAGACCTACACCTCCACTGGCATGCTCACCTGCAATGTCATCCTTCTTGACAAAAGAATACCTCCAAAGTTTTGCTTGTTGCTCTGGTTTCAGATTTGTTTCCTGTTGCTAAGCACACGGGATTACAAGCACTGATTATAGCTTTGATGTCGAGCAAATTTCGGTAGAAATTGTGACAGTTCCACGAAACGATGGTGGTCATTATGATTGATGTTTGTTCTTTCGGTTCTGAGTTTTAGTTTTGCGTGGAAGCTGCTTAGGTACTCCCTGTCCCTCCTCCACTTCCTTACTATCTGAATCCGCAGATTCAGAAATCATCCCATCAAAAGAGCTATTGCTAGGGCTTCTATTTTTATTTATTATTTTCATTTTTAGGTTTGCTCTGAATTACTGTTTCTTTTTTTTTTTTTCCCCCCACTATACGGGTTGGGTTTTCTTTTTTCCTGTTGCTTGTGGTTTGTTGAATTTTGTTTGGTGGCGTCTGTGTGCTTATTGATGTTTGGGTGGCAAATGTACGAGATGATTTAACAGCACTGCCGTATGATGTATTTGGCTGAAGCTGTGTGCTCTGGACTAATCTTCTGGCTTCAGCGTATGAGATGTTCCTAAAAACTTTTGCAGTCTGCACTTCTTTTTCTGATTTTCATTTTGGGCACAAGCGAGAAAATGCTGGGTGCTCACACTTGCAATTTATATACAAAGGCGCAGCGGTACAATTATCATAATCGTGGCCAATCTGTGAGCATCGGGCGCATGTTAGGCTGCCACGACATCTTAGAATGGCCAAAACGCTGGCATTGGAAGCATCGCATAGGGTTTAGAATATAAGGTCTTATAGGGCAATTTAAGTATCTGGCCTTAATATTCTTAGGTAGATGAGGCATAATGAAGGTCTACTCATGTCAGGATCACGTGTATCGTATCAATCAACTGGCCTTTCTTTCACATCTTGATCCACCTAGCACCACAGACATTTTGGTCAGCTAACTCAGAGATGAACTCTTCTTCTGATACACACAGAAGGTTGATCTCCGAGATCACACCTCTACAAGAATAAGTGTTTTGTACGCTGACACAGTTATAGATATTTGTCCAAGTTTGGTTTGTCGAGAAAGAGAAGCAGAGTGGGTGGCAGATGCAGTATCAATAAGTAGTCTCCCGATCGGAGATGCTTTACGTTCTTTGGCTCACCCATACATGAATGGATATATTTGCTTACTAGAAAAAGAGACATCTTTTGCAGCTCACCAAAAGGACTAGACACAACAAGGAAGTGCGAATTTTCAGTAGTTTCCTTGGCATTTGCATCTGTACGTATTTTTTTTATTTAGAGATTTATCAATAACTTCAATACTTTGGTCGTTTTCATTTGATTTGAGAAGAAACATAGAGGCCTAAATGATTCGTGTTCGACGACCCCGCCCACCACGGAGCCCAATAAGGGAACACAGAATCCCGCATTAGGGCTAGCCAGACCTATATGCAAACTGAAGCCCCACAGTTGGCTTTCCCGAAAGCAGATACTCCCGAGAGCTTATTCCCAAGCCACTGACACAAGGACTAGTGACCAGCCGATTGACACCCGTGAGGACGACTAAGGTGCCTCCCGTTTAGCTGAAGCAGAGGCCAAAGCAGTGTGTTGGGGACAGTACTTTGCCCCTCAACTACCAAGACCCTCCTTTCCAGCAACACGGGTCTCCACACATGGCAAACACGTGGGCAGTTTTCTCGCCACTTGAAAACTAGAGACAAGGGCTGTTCCAGTTTCTCGTGACGAGCCCCAAGCTCTGAAGAGGGAAACCACAAGGGAGAATGGAAGGGAAAAAGTTCCAGCCAAGAGGAGAAGAGATGGAAAAGAGGATAGATCACTGGGGCTCCAGGATCGTGACAGCCGTCTCACCAAAAAGATGATCCCCTGAAGGGCTAGGGTACCTCGAGATTGCCACAAGAGTGAGCCCCTGAGGGGTTGAAAAAGGAAGTAGACAGATTAGTTTTATAGTTAATACAAGTTTGTATAAACAATAAGTTCATTAAAATCTTTTTCAATCATTTTGAGGCATTCATTAATTAGTGGCTTGAAGACTGGTCTAAATTTAGTTCTAAAATTTGAATTTTTTTTTTAAAGTTAAGGTCTTTAATAATATTCAAATTTCCTATAATAATATGCCCATGATATTTATCAATACATGGAATAAATTCAGGTAGTCTCCAGAAACACATGGCATTAGGATTTAGGATCCAAATTGTGGTGGTTAATGAGCACAGTGCTTAGAATTTTGCTATACTGAAAGCAGAGAACTGCCTTATAATTGAGGGCTGGGAAAAGATGTTGATGAGATCTGAAAATATTGCTGATTTTAATTCTATTCTAAATTCGATGAAGAAAGTTAATAAGTTAATTTTGCAGAAAATTATATACGAGGGTTGGAACTTTAATAGTGGCAACTATTTATTTACAAGGAATACAAAAGTGATTCATATCACCATGTTTTACAGTCCTTCAATATAGTCGCCAGCATTGTGTACAACTCGTTTCCAACGATGTGGAAGTCACAGAATACCTGTAGCAGTGCCAGTTTTGTTGATAGTTTGAATGGACCGGTCTACTGCCGCAAGAATCTCAGGAACAGTTTGGAAGCGAGTGCCACAAAGTGGTTCCTTCATCTTAGGAATTAAGTCATAGTCACAAGAGCTTAGATCTGGGGAGTATAGTGATGAGTCGGTACTACCGAACTGGGTATTTTGTAATGGGTACTTAGTTGTAATGGGTACTGAAAATCGGTACATCCAAGTACCCGTTACTTCAGTACCGAAATCGGTACTTTTCGGTATTCGTTACTTCTGTACCGAAACGGGTACTTCTCGGCATTCGTTACTTCTGCACCGAAACGGGTACTTTTCGGTATTCGTTACTTCTGTACCGAAACGGGTGCTTTTCGGTATTCACTACTTTGTAACGAAAATATGCGTCTCTTCTCGGTATTTCGGTATTCGTTACTGGAGGATCGATGAGGGTTCAGCTCACTTCGGTTTTGGTGCGAGGACAGTAGTATATGGTTGTATTTGCGAAATAGTGATATGCGCTTCTTGTATCCATGAATGGCCTGCTCCTCAGACACTTCTGTAGTTGACATGTTTTCTGATATTCAAAATCTACTCCGTACAGATAAAATCAAACATGTGGTGACGTGGCAGAGTTCCTTCAGTGCGCAAAATCGTTAGCTGCGTATTTCGGTACTCCAAATCGTTACTAGGGTACGTTGGTACTCCAAATCGTTACTAGGGTACTCCGGTACAGCAAACCTCCGGTATTTCGTTACTTCGGTACTTTTCAAAGTAACGGTTATTTGAGTAACGAGTATTTTGTACCGGGTACTTGTCTGTACCCATTACTCTCGTACCAGGTACAAGAAAGTACCGAAGTTGCCCATCACTAGGGGAGTATGGTGGATGGTAAAGCATTTTCCAGCCCCATCGCTTGAACAAATCAGTCACAGCTTGCGCTGCATGCGGCTGAGCATTGTCATGCAAAATGAGAGGAGCGTTCTGCAGAAAGTGTCGCGGTTTTTTTCTCAAAGCTGGTCGGAGATTGTGCTCCAAAAATGAGCAGTAATACTGCGCAGTGACGGTCTGCTGTGGGGGAACGGTATGCGTTAGGATGACACCATGACAGTCGTACACGAGAATCACCATAACTTTCACATTGCTGGGGTTCTGACGAAATTTCGAACATCGTGGTGACCTGTGATGACGCCATTCGTTTGATTGGCGTTTCAGTTCTGGCTGGTACGATCAGGCCCAAGTCTCATCCAGTGCAATGATAGGGCGTAAAAAAGCATCTCCTTCACGCTCATATCGCTCCAGGTGGGTTCGGGCAGCATCGTATCATAGCCATTTCTGCATTTCCGTCAATCGATGTGGAACCCATTGTAAAGCAATTTTTCTCATGGACAGGCATTCCTTCAGAATGTGCAGCACAGTTGTATGCGCTAATCCTGTTTGTCCGGCCAGCCGTCGAATCGTTTGGCGGCGATCACTGTCCATTAATGCGGCAACAGCTTGCACGTCTGCATCGCTGACACTCGGACAACCTGGCCGCAGCATGTCTGCCACATTTTGGCGTCTTTCATTGAATGCTTTCACCCATCTTGCTATGGTTCTGTACGGCAAAGCAGATTCCCCGCAAACCTCTTGAAGCCCTTGATGACACTGTCGTGCCGTACGACCTCTGGCACATTCAATTTTTATACAACATCGTTGTTCTTGTTTTGAAAACATCCTGACAACACTTACTTTAGACCGCGAGCTAATACAAGGATCCGTTCTTCGCGTCACTCCGCATGCTCGTGATGTAGGCAGGATGAGTCTTTTTGCTGAGAGGTAAGGTAGGTATGTAGTTCACGTGTGGTACACGCGATATTCTTTGGTTTTGTTGCGTAGCGTTTTTTCAGCTGTGTAGCCACTATTAAAGTTCCAACCCTCGTACAAAGCACTATAAAAATAGTTTTAACATTATTTTTTTTAATTCTAGTTTCATTTATCAATTAAATTTAACTATAATTACACATGTTGCATATGCTAATAATCTTTCTTACATAGCATTCATTATTATCTGCAATAAGTTTATAAATACATTACTTATGGATAAGAAGCATATACACGTATATTATACATACATATACATATATTTCAAAAGAAGAAAGTGATACTTACAGTGTCCCATATTTGAAGCTTTATTTGTTTGCCATCAATTGTGATCATTCTGGCTCCAAATTCCACACCTTTAAAGGAAAATATGAAAAACAAACCTGATGATTAGTGTTTATTAAACAAATACAAATGCTGGGAAAGGAACAATACTTAGCAACAATCTGATAATAATCTTAGGCTGATAAGATTTGTTTAAATAGTTAAAGTTTAGATTAACCAACTTAAATATTAAGACATTACCAGAAGTACTGGTTTGCTGGCAAGCTAGATGCTAGTTTTCTAGCAGCTTCAAAAACAAACCATGGACGTTTATTTTGCATAAGCTGATTATTATGGCAAGTACGCACTCATTTACATTTCTTATCTTCTGCCGATGACCAAGATTTCAGTTCCTGTTTCTAGAAAACAGCGTGCTTAGAAGTGAAGAACTTATTCCTATAGTCAGGTTTCAAGGATGTCACTCTCCGAAAACTCCCATCCCAGCTCCAATAACTTTTATAGGATCCTTCCATTCACATTCTGTTTAAACTGTCTGGCAAGAATGGAACAGTATCCATGCAGCATAATTGTTTTCAGATAAGTTTTTCAATGACATGCTGTAGTTACTGATAGTACAGTATGGTAATTAAGCTAATGACAAGCAAATGGAGACAGTTTTTTTTTTTTTTTTTTTTTTGTTTTGTTTTGGTTGAAGCCTAAGCAATTTTCTTTTTAAAATTCAAGTTTGGATGTACTTTAATTAACATAAGGGCATCAACCTTCCCTCTGTATGATGGTGAAACTGAGAAAGGTATTAATATGGGAGGAAGAATTATAGAGGTTATTCTTTCTCATTATTATACAGAATTATAGAGGTTATACTTTTTTTCTTTTGACAAAATCTGCTCCTCAAATACAAGCAGATAGCCAACAATAATAGTGTTCTGTGCAACTAAGGTTACTGCAGGCTCATGCAGATATATATAAATCTGCAACCAAACTGCAATCAATATCAATACTGTCATAAAAGCAGAGTGCCAATAATTCGCACTGAATTCTTTCCTCACAATTTCATTAAACTTAGAATAAACATGATTCATTTTAAAAGTAATCAGCTGAATTTGAAACACTGTATGTAAATGGTTTACTCAAAGGTGCATCAGAGCTATTGCTTAAGAATTAAGAATTGCTGAATGTAAATGGATTTTTTTTTTTTTTTTTTTTTTTTTTTTTTTGGAGGAGGAGATATCTGATTCCTTTCCTTATTAATCTCTACAACAGACTTTTTTTTTGATCAATTCTCAAATGGCTAGAATTTTTTAGCAAATTAATAGACAGTGGAACCTTGGGATTCAGCATAGAAATAAAGAATGTAGGAATTAATATATATAGACATTCAGGAGCATATCCTGAGTTTTCATAGACGGCATGCTGCTGAAGACAAAATTTTAAAAATAAGTATTTATGAATGTAATTTAGTATTACATGTATTCAAAAGTTGCCTATAATATTTGCATATTACAAGGGGTGATCAAATGAAAAGGTACGAAACGACACGGTGGGTACAAATGTAGACTTTATTCAAAATATACACCATAGGCCTGTTATGTATTAATCGTTATATATATATATTTTTTAAGCTTAAGTTGTTTTGCTTATTTCAGTTTTGATTTGTAATTGAAGTTCTAATTTTTTTTTTTGTTGTTGTTTAAAGTGGGTTGTAAGTTTAAATTGTAACTTTTGTAAACTTTAAGTTTTTGGTTAGGTTGCTTTTAAAAGTTCTGAGTTGAAGTTGTTTAATTTTAATTTGAGTTTAGGGACTTAAGATTTTTGTTTTTGTTCTAGTTGTTTTGACCCTTAAGGTTGTTTAACTTTTAACTTTAATTTTTATTTTAAAACTTTGCTGTTGCACTTTTGTGTGTTAATTTTTTTCCCCCTTAACTTTGAGTAATTTAATTGGTATCCCTCTTTCTTTTAACGTTAAACGAATACATACTTTCTGACTGGCGGTAGGAGAAAAATGATTTGATTCTATTTGTATTTCTTTTGGATAAATTGTGTCTAGTCTCAATTGGTGGCTGAGGAAACAATTATTACAGTGCTGACATTTTTATTATGTATTATAATGTTGTGTAATTAGTAGCTTCATTTTTTTTTAATTTACCAAAGTCATTTTGTATTAACTTAGTTCAGAGATTTTCACCCCTTGCCCTCTTTCCTTCAGCGGAAATTCTTATCAGCAATTGTACTGCACCCCAAAATTCCTTTCTGCTAAGCGTTCCACCATGTGTGGGGGGCGAAGTGCTTGATAGTTTTACCATGTGGTTTAACGAAAAGAGGACCTTGTTTTGCTGGACCAGGCTAGCAGGGTGATGTTCTACAGCATACTTATGGTGGGGGAAAATATATGTTGAGACAGAAGATCTGCATTATTGACTGGGACCCTGGAGCGAGGCTAGTTTCCTTCCCCCCTGTTTCCGCCTGCAATTGTGATGACACATTGGTGTGGCCTTGGAAGTTGAACGATGGAATGGCAAAAAGCGGCTCCTTTTGGTAGTCGGGAAACCCCTTTCCCATGAAGATCCAGAGTGTGGGTTGCCTTTTTGGCTTCCTGCTAGTCACCATCTACGGCAAGTTTTCAAAAAACGTGCCAGCTACTAAAACGGCTGCGCAGTGTTTTTCGAGAGGCTTCGGGAGACGGAGATGACAGGAGAGAGACATAAAAAAGAAATTTCACGAGAACTTATAAGATGTCAACTTGGACGAGCAGCTCAGAGGTGAGCCTCATCTTAGACGTAGCAACGTAAATTAACCAACACCGAAGAGAGGCTGCAACACCTATATTTCTAAAATCCTAAAATTTACGCTGTCATGATGGCCTGTGGAGGGAAGACCTGTGTCCTGCTGGTTGGAAGCAGTAATAGGAGGGAAGCCTGGCCTCCGAACCAATAGCTTGGTTGAGTCTCGTCAATCTAACCCCTTTTGTTTTCTAATTTCAGATACTATCCCAAGTTTTTCTTGAGAAGTAAGGTTCGCTAACAAAACTCAAATATATGAAGGATCCCTAATATGTTAAAGAAGGGTATGTCATTCTTTTCTGTTGTTTTCACATTAGTTCTTTAATTGATCCAGCCACCACGTTTAATTGTAATGTTTAGTGAGGTCATGACTCTCTTTTTATGCTTTGTAATCATAATATTTTCCTACATTAAATAAACGTAAGTTGATTTTATTCTCCTGTCTGTATTTATTGTAATTATCTTTTACACTGGACCTTAACATAGAACGGGTTACAATATTTTCACAACGCAATTATGGAGTTGTTTATGTATTTTGTTTTTATGTTTCACTATGACTGCTCACAATACTTAGTATGTTGCTGTTACAATATTGATTGATATGTTCAGTTAAGTGACTTATACTCACAGTTACCTACTGCATAACCCAGAATGAACTTTTGCTCTAGTTGTTTCACAGATATGGTGTTCATTTGTAATTATTTATTAAGTATGAATTTATGTTGTTTATATAACAGGCCTGAGTACAAGCACTTCCCTTTCAGGTGTTTCTTCAGTGGACCAAACACATGGAAATCGCAGGGCGACATGACCGACAACATTCGCAATGTGACACGCTGATCACTTCTAAGTCGTTCACCTTGTCGATGAGATCGCTCGTGATGACAGTGTTTGCCTGGCCTGGTCTCGGGTCCACCCACACTCTCACTGCCTGCACGAAAACTGGCACTCCATTTTCTGACAGACCTGTCAAAGGCACATTTCTCCCCATAAAATGTCACCATCCAGCGATGAATAGCTGCCGGTTTCTCACCTTCTGCTGTCAGTAATCGGATAACACCTCGCTGCTCCTCAGTCATCGAATTTTGCAACGAGAACGCCATCCTGTCTTCATACGGACTGCCACATCATTTGGACGCCGCTTTTGATGCGAGCCTCTGCTCTTTCCTGCACATGCAGGCGCCCGCACATGCTCCGATCCCAGTCAGAGACTCTAATCGCATCCCGAGATGTCTCGCTTATGTTCTCCTATGGCGGAATATGCAAATATTTAACTGTTACGTTTTTACGTCGTTTCATACCTTTTCATTTGATCACCCCTTGTAATATACAGTTAAATTTGCACTGCATGTAAAATAACAAAATGCACATAACAAAAATTAAAAACTCCCCAGGTCTGAAATGCTGATATGAAAATTTTTTTCAAATAAATCTTACAAACAGTTTATATCCTAAAGTGAACCACAGACACAGAAAATGATGCACCCTTCTCTAATTCAGAACTAAAAAGCCTACTAAATACAACGAAATGGGGCAGGGCTCTATGTCTAGATAACCTAACAATAAATGCCATAGAAGAGTTCAGACTAGTAAATAGTGGTAACACAGTGACACGTTTCAACACACGCTCAGAACTAGAGTATTTTCCTGAAACATGGAAGGATGCACAGCTGGCTCTCTTCCACAAAGAAGGAAAGAACAAAAAACAGCCAATCATGTAGGCCTATTTGCCTAGATGATTGGCTGGCTCCTCTCAGCTAGGGAAAAGATCTTACATAAAGCCATAACCCAGACACTCATCCACTTTCTAGAGAGTAAAATACTTCTCAGCATTGCCTAATATGGGTTCACCAAAGGAAAGGGTACTGTAGATGCATTAGGCAAAGTCCAAAAAAACATAATTGATAACAGAAGCAAAGGCTTACATATGCACATAATATCTCTTAATGTAGCATCGGCTTTCAACCAACTATGAAGGCCTGCTCTCAAAGCAAGACTGAAAGACTCTAAACTGTCCGAGGAATCTTTTCAACGTCATAGCTACATGCACGAAAGGAAAATAACCTATAAAAGAGATGCACTCCACATAATAAAAGATTACAGTAAAGGTGCCCCACAAAGTTTAATACACGGCCAGTACTCTGGAATGTCATTACTGACGTTGCCCTTAAGACAGATTTCGAGGATGAAGCCGAAATCCAGTCTTATGCCAATGACTTATTAATAATAAATGGTGGTAGCCACACTATTTTAGAACGGAAGGCAGCCAAAGCTGGTAAAACTAATGACATACAGTGACAAATACAAATTAAAAAGTTTACTATAGAAAAAACACAACTTATTATGTTTCCCAAACAGTACAACATCGTAGTGAACCCTCCCTGCAACAAATAGCTGGGAGTCCCTCTCAAGAGACAAACTATGATAATGTACCTCGGCTTCATCTTGGACAAAAAGCTAATGTTAGTTCCCCACTTAGCCAGCATCCAGGAAAGAAACAACAGCATGGTCAATAAGTTAAATAGAATAGTTGACAGTAAATGGCGGCTGAAAAGTAAGTTGTTAAAAGAGCCTGCAAGCTACTGAGCACATGATACTTTATGATTGTCTGGTCTATCCAAAGCATTGCTCTACTCAACAATTTCTATGCCTGCGTTACACATAATTGCAGGTGATCTTCCTCTTAACAGCAAATACCAAACACAGAAAACATAATATCGCATCTTCCACTATGCAAAAGATGCCATGCACAATGGTTACATTCTGATTACACATCTAAGAATCCAAAGACAACACCACAAGGTACTCATACAGAAATTTATTTGGATGGGTCCAAAGCAGACAACTAAGTAGGAGCAGCTTTTGAGATCTATGAAGATAAGAAGGAAATCCACCATGAAACTTACCGCCTCAGCAATCATGCTAATAGTATTTCAGGCCAAGTTGCATGATCTCAAAATGGCAGCCCTATGGGTAGGCACTCACGATACAAATCATACAGCATTTCATAGTGATAGACAGTACAAGTGTTTTGCAAAGATTGAACAATCGAGGCCAACTTGCCCCACACATCAAAGCCCTACATGATGTCCTGGCTACTCTTCTAACAAGCCAGAAAATACAGCTAAATTGGGTAAGCAGTCACACGGGTCTGGAAGGAAATGAGAGAACCAATACCTTAGTAAAAAATGCCGTCACAAAATCAGAAATTAACAAAGAAATCACAGTTTCAGAAAAGGTCTCCAACAGACTAATCAAAGAGGTCTTTATGGCAGATGGCAGGAAAGATGGAGAAGGAGACACCTGGAGATACACGTTTAGTATCTTTCCAGACATCTCCCTCTCACTAATAAAGTACAACCACCTCTTTGCCCAAGCATGCACCAATTACGGTCACTTCCCATCTTACTAAACACATGTCTTGGATCACAACGTCAAATGCGCCTGCAGTGCCACAGGTTCCGATGCAGATGTCATGCATTGAGATCTTGTCCAGAGACAAAGAAGCTTCCGTACTAAACTCTTCCCAGCTAACATCTTGGATGTCACAACCAAACATCTTTTCAGTGACTACTACTGTGCTAAGGGTATCCTGGCTATCATGACACAAGTTAACACAGGACACTTCATCAAAGAAGTGGAAGATTCATTATAACAGGTGAAAGCCTGACCTAGGTCATGTGAGTCAAGTGCTCACATTATGTTCTTATTGTAAATACTGAAACCAAATACTAACAAAAACTTCTACTAACACCTATCTTGATGTATGTTGAAACCATAATTGGTATCTTGTAAATTCTATCAAATAAAGGACTAAAGTCCAAAAAAGAGCAAAAATGATTTAGAATGGCGGTCTAACTGCCAAAATAATTACTAGTACAATGACTGGGATGATATCCCAACCCATCGAGCCTTCCTTAAGAATAGTGGAATGGAATGAGTAATGACTATATATATAAGTTATAACTCAGACTTCTTTTCTAAAATTGAAAATGTAAGGAGGCATAGATAAAACATGCCCCAAAAGTGATGGTACACCGAAATATGTTCATAAAATTTCATAAATAAAAAAATTATCATCTACCACTTTGTTTCACTTTCGCATTTTGATTTGACGTTTAAAAAATTGTTTGGTGTTATTTTGTACTTGCCAGCTTCATCATAAATGTTTAAAAATGGCTCGTAGTCATAAGGAAACAACAAACAGCACTTGAAAACTGATAATTTTTTATCATATGGATGGAAATTCGATTCAAGATATCACTAAATTAGTAAATTTATTGCATTCTACTGCATAGTATGGGATAAAATGCTTTAAAGAAAAAATCAGATCCAAAATAAAGTAAGAAGATGCTGTCTGGCAAAGAGGAATCGATGTGACTCAAAGTGATCAGAGATTTATATTTAGAAAATCTATGAAAGTCCACGTTTGAGTGTTGTAAAGAAAAATCCAAGGGACTTGGATTAATTTGAATGACAATGATTTGCAACTCTTTAAAGTACCTTACACAGTTTCTTAACATTTACAAAATACTAGTGCATTTAAGCACATTGTGCAACCAATAAATATACTTATTAATACATGGCTTATTTAAAAATATGGTTAAAAATATAAAACTTTTATATTTCACCATTAGTGCATAATGGGCAAAACAATTTTTCAAAGATTTATTGAGTGCTTTCTTTGATTTAAAAGTGCGTCAGTAAAATGCACAAGGTATTCGAAATTATGATTTCTCAAACATATCTATTCCCTTAAAAAAATAAAAAATAATTTAAGGCAAAACATATATTTCATAAAACAGAAGATTTTAATAAATTTTACCAATAGTGAGATCATGCACAGGTTGGAACCTTTTATCAGTAAACTGCAACAACAAGCATGATTTTCCAACTCCTAAAAATAACAAACATATAACACATCACACTGAAGTTTAAAACAAAATATGTAAAATGTATAATACTGATTTTTCTTTTAATGCATCAATTAATATAGCTACATTATTTAATTTGACGAATTCAGATGTAAGAAACTATATTATATAAGCTTCTTGCTATTATGCAAAGAATATTAAGTAAATAATACAGTCAAAGGTCATTAATCCGGACTCGTCAGGACTTTGGCGATTCCGGATTATAGATCATCAGTTTAAATCTAGTAAGATGGCATGCAGAAATTATAAAATTAAAAATATGAAACCGTAATTTATGAAATAAAGAACAGTTATGATCTAAAGGGTATCAAAATTTAAAAAAAAAAAAAAAAAAAAAAAAAAGAGCTTAATATTATTTGTTTACTTTATTAAACATTTCTTTCAAAGTAAGTTGTTTAAGTTGCTTCGTTTTATGTGATAATACTTTCTCTTTAATTCTATAAACAGACATAGTTTGTTCAGTTACAAAGTTCCACTGTTCAAGTCTTATAATTGTTGTGTCGAGAATACCGACTAATTTGTCAATCGAAATTTTTTCGCTTTCAATAACCTCTGTGTCACTTTCTTCACTATCGAAAGCGAATTATAATGACGAGGAATTTGATTTCAATCATATCAAAGACTGAGTACACCGAGATGAAATACTACACTTAGTAAGGAATTATAAGCCAAATAAAATAAAAACATCTGCCCTGAAGATAAGGATAGTGCTGACAGATCAAATTCATTGTGCGCCACGGCGTTCCCCCCGCTGCAAAGCATTTAATTCATCATTTTTTTAAATCGATCTATGCAAAGCTAATATTAAGTATTAATCAACAATAATTTTGCTTTTGAAATTACAAATTTGACTTTAAACATAAATTTGAATTGATGAACACTGATAACACAAAAATCTTGAAAATTATATAGACACTGAATTTTAATTTTCATTTAGTAAAATATATGATATTGTGCTGCATTAACACATTTCAATTCGATATGGTTTAACACCCAACCACATGTATATTCCAAAATTAAAATTAAAAAAATCCACACTATTCCAAAAGATTCAGATATTTACATAGGTATTTACGAATGCATATGCATTTGAAAACAAGTTGCAGATACACATAATTCACAAGATTATGCAAGTCACATTCATCTTATTATAAATGTAGCAGTTTAACATCATCAGTTCAAATGAGAGTTTTCTCTCTTACATATTCTTTATCTCACAGTCATACCTTAATCTCTATATTAATAATACATCATATACTAAAATCTGAAAGATAATCCCACATTTTACACTGCTGATGACAAATCCTAAGTAGATTAAAAAGTGCTACTTTTAATCATCATACCAAAAAAAAAAAAAAAAAAAAAAAAACCAGGGGAAAAAGTGTAAAATTAATTTTATAGAGAAAACTGATGCATATTCTGAGACAATTGCATGGGAAAAATGCTTACAATGAAAAAAATTAAAAAGAAGACTTTTAATTACATAGCTAATTTTGCTTATGCTTAGAGCTGTTTCGTAAATTATGCTTTATAGCATTATACCTTGTTTATTTTTCAGATTCAAAATACTGTATAATAAGTTGCCTTAATGAAACTTTATAATACGACAGCAAAAAATAAAAATGCTTTATTTTAATGTTATTTTTTAAATATAATTCCAATATATTACCATTATTTTAATGAAATTTATACTGTATAATAAGTTTCCTTAATGAAACTTTATAATATGATAGCAAAAAAGATTTCAGAATTAAAAATTTTCAATAGAAACTGATCTAAAAATTGCAAAATGTTGACAAGTCGCCAAATTTAGAACCGTTCAATAAAAGAATTCACATCTCCAAAAGCAAAAATTGTTTAAGAGCTCTTTATTACAAAAAATGAATTTCGAAATGCTTATGTTTCGCTTCTTGCTTAGTAACTCAAGTATCCCATGATTTATATTAGAAATAGAAACAAATTATAACCCACATATAAAGAGGATTTATCCGAGATTCTATCTATTATGAATTCAATTGATCCAGCCATCCAATTCACTCTTGAAATTGAATCCAACAATTCCCTCCCCTTCCTCGATATTCTTATAATCTGCAATGAAACCGATTTTAGCACCACTGTGTACCATAAACCCTTTGTAGTTTGTTTACCACCCCATGCCACCCTGTTAAGCAAAAAATGGCTTCTTTTTACTATTATGTTTTCCGCGCGCTAAAAGTTTGTTCCTCTGAATCTTTGCTTACCAATGAACTTAATTATTTGAGAGCAGTTGCGATTGACCGTGGATTTTCTCCCGTGATTATTGATAAAGCCGTCAAAAATTTTCAGATTCCCATCAAAGAAGACATTCCACTGTTAGAAATAATATTAATGACCTTGTCGTGCTTCCATTTTATCCTTCTGTTAGCTATAAAATTGCACGGATTCTCCAGAAATTCAATTTTCAAGTCGGTTTCTCCCCTATTAATAAAATTCACCCTTCGATTCTAAAAGATTGCGTTTCTGTCTTGAATTCTTGGGGAATTTATAGTATATCATGTCAGTGTTGTTTAAGATATATTGGCCAAACAAAAAGAGCGTTGAAGTTTCGTATCAAGGAACATGAATCTTATGTCAAAAAAGGCGAAATTAACAAGTCTTCAATAGCGTATCATAGCTGGACTTTTAATCATAATTTTGATTTTGGGTCTGCAAAAATCATCCAAAAGGCTTCTTCCATAGGCGAATTGGATTTTCTTGAGGCTTTTCACATTCACAAAGATTTAGAAAGTTTAGTTAATGATTTGAAGTCCAATCCAGTCCTTCCTAATGCCTTTAAAATTCTACTATCTTAATTCAATTATTTTTGCCGATAGATGGCGTTACCTCCTCGCGCTTGGTACTACCAGAGGGTATAAAAATCCGTTCAGTGGTTGCTTTCCATTATTTGAAGTTCAGATTTTGAGCGTAAGGTGCATTTGACCCTCGCTCCCTATTTTAACTTCGCTAATATTTCTTTATGCTTGATCAGACAGCCTGGCTCAGTAAAAGTAGGCGGCCAGTGCAACTCTGATTAAAAATCTAGTTATAACCACGTGCAGGGCTGATAAGCACTACGTGTTTCTGTGACTCCTTCTCCTATTTTCTTCTTTCTATGTATTTCTTTCTCCTGATCAGGAGGGACCTTTAGCTGCCCTCGAAATCGATTGAGTGTTTCATTATACCTACGCTAAATATAAGATTGTTTTTTACGATTTTGAACCCACATATATGTCAGTGAATCGCCAAAAATATTCCTCCAAAATGCTAATTCACACTCAAAATGGCAGTCATAAAAACAGACAGAAATTTCAGATGATTAAATTTAAGGACTTTTAAGGACCAAAAATCGATTTCAAAAAATTTAAGGACTCTTAAGGACCGTACGAACCCTGATATTACTATCTAAATTGTTTGTCTACATTTTGAACTTTAAGCCTAAAATGTCTCCAAAAACCACTTTTGAACACACAATTTAAGCTAAAAATCCAAAACAAAAAATTTACATAGCAAAAATGTAAAGTTTCTAACCAAAAATATTTGACAAGAATCCATGTACACAGCGATATGTTTTCAAATAGGAAAAAAAAAAAAAAAACTCTACGAATTGCATAATCTAGACTAGTGCTCCGCAACCTTTTCTCACCTGCGACGCACAAAAAATCTTTCAGAACACATATCGCCATATTTGGAATTTCGTGGCACACCAAAGAGTTCCGAGTTATCAAGGAAGTGCCGAAAAAATTCAAATGCTGACACACTTACAATCACACACACAACCACACAACAGTGAAATATATAAAAACATTTAAAATAGACATTATTAAGGAAAAAAAAATTGTCATTGTGTATTAAATACATGATAAAAAATTGCAAAAAGTCAAATACATGTATTTGATTGTGGCACACCTATATCCTACTCATGGCACACCAGTGTGCCGCAGCACACCGGTTGCGGAGCACTGATCTAGACAATGAATGAATCTACGAACTACGCACACCTTGCTTTAATAAATTAACAAAACAACAATAAATTTCAAAGAATACCATGTACACAGCATCCTGTTTAAACTTTAAAAAAATCTATGAATTGCGCAATCTAGGCATTGCACGCAAATCAACAAAATAGCTAAAAACAGTAAAATAAAATGCACTTATCATAACACATTCATTACTAAAATTTCACCAGTCACACAATGTGTATGAACAAAAGTGCCACAATTTTGCTATATCACATGCCTTTCTGTGATTTAAAATTTTGAAAGTAACGATAAAAACTTCTTCCAAAAGTTAACACAAAAACCACGATCCAAATCTTAAACTCTGCTAACAGCCACATACTTTACCAGCAAGCATTTAACTGGAAATCCACACAAGAACTATCAGAAACGCCCTTCTTCGTCCGATTTCTTATAGCAGCTCCACATTTCGGACTCCGTTTTAAAAGTCTCACAGAAATTCCAAAAATACATTTCGATCCTCTTAAACATACCCGTGAACAAAAGACTCGTTAACAACTCCAACATCATACCTTTTAATACTAAATTTACTTTCCACACAATCTAAAATACGCGATTGAAATCTTGTCACCATGTCTATCATTGCAACATAGGCCATTTCAAAACATACACGACATGAACCAACGAGCAATTAAACCATTCCAGCAAAAGTTTTCAATGTCAAAAGGGTTACCATAAAACACCCAATTGTGCCAAAAGCTAGCACAGAACACATATCGCCATATTTGGTGATTATAGGGCACATATAAGAGTAGAGTCCTAAATTTTAATTACCTTTGTTTTCTTTATTATTTTACTCTCTTTAATACAATTTTAACAATAAGTTAATACAATTTCACCAATTTTCCATTCTTGTACACAGTGAATCGAATCTTTATCATTACCTCCTTCTTATTTATTTATTTAATTTAAACGACAATTAGATTTATAATAAAGAATGTTTTAAGTCATCATTTTGCAGTAGATTACTTACTTGTGCATTTCCTACAAAATTCCTTTCCAATGATTTGCATTACCCTACTAAAATTGTTGGTAAATTATTATATAAAATATGCAGTTAATTTACTTTGATGTTTTTTATGGCAAAATATTTAATATAGGAGTAAACCCACTTTTAGATGATTTGATCAAATTCTGTCAGATATTACAGCAAATAAAATTAAAATTATTAATTAAAATAAAAACAAATAGTATTAAATTATAAAAATATTAAATTGTTTAAATTTCTTTATTTCAAAAAACATTGGACCATTTCACTTAAAGAAATTCCTAACAATGCATTATGCAGAATAAATAATTCAGGGGTGTTTGTGGGACACCAAAAAATCCCCTGAAACTTTTACGGACTTACTACCGACATTTTGGAGTTTCGAGAAGGGAAGGGAGAGAAATGAAAAATTACAATTATGAAGTATTGAATGAGCTAATTATAAAAGTTCAATGGATTACTTTTTTTACAAAATTAATAACCATAAATTTTCAAACATATAAACTACTACATTTTATGTAAATATTTTAAATTACCTGAATTAATTCTTTAAAAAAATTATCTAATTTCTGCTGCTTTTTTTTATTTGCTAATGTTTGTGGGCTTGTCTTTCTTTTGTGGTGAGCTTCATAATTGCAGGAAGGTTGACTTTTATTTTCCTCATTTACAATTGAAGAAATTTCCTCGAAAACTGCACATGCAGAGGTAGAAGCAGTTTGCTTTTCTGCTAATGTAGAAAGTTTTTCAGAGACTTTTATAGGTGATTCATCTGAAATACATGTTTTTAAGTCCTCTTGATATGTTTTCCAACTTCTGTTCATATTCAGTACGAGATCTTTGTGAATTGGATCAGTCATTGGATTTTTTTAGCCATATTTTTCACATGAGGTTTCTTTAGAAGCCATTAAATCATATTTAATAGTCTGCACTGCATCTAGGGAATCAATCTTAAGAGAGGTTCTACAGTCAGTGACAAGTGTATCCATTAAGTTGAATGCACTTTCCATTAATGGGCCATGGAAGCAGCTAAGGCAGGCTTTGACCAATTTAGCCAATGTAGGATTCTTATAATCATTTGTGAAATCATCTTTTAAATTGAAAACTTTATACCAATATTTATCAATTGTACACTTGACTTGATTTCCACTTTCATCAGATGTGTAGAGCATTTCTTTGGTGATATCAATACCACTCTGGTATAACCTTATTTCAGCTTCTACTTTTGACTTTTCATTATCACTAAAAATATAGGACATAAAAGATGATAATTTTTCAAAAGCTAATATTGTACTGGTTTTACCTCTTAGCTCTGGATCTAATGCTGTAAAACTAATTAGATATGAATTTTTAAGGGGTAATTTCTGTTTCATATGCTGTGCTGTATTAGTATAAGCTTTCATCAGAGAAATTTGGAATTATTTTGCTATTGGATGATTTTTTGATAATTTCTTCAGGAGAGTAAAAGCTTCTGCATCAGTAAATATTACTTTGCTAGGTAGATGGAATTCTGGATTTGTGACATCAACCTTTAATAAATCATTATAAGATGTGCACTCTATATTTTCTGGCTTCATAAAAAAAGAGAAAAATTTTGCCATCAATTTATAAATACTGGAATGTATTAAATGAAGCATTGGTTTTTTGTTTCAAATAATTTAATAAATGTGTTGAAATCTGTAATACTGCTGAATATAATGCCATATGCACTATAGTTTTGTTTTGCATAACAAATAACCCATTTAGTATTCTTTTTTTCCGAGCTAAAGCATCCTTTGTGAGTTGTTGGGAATGCAAGCAAGAATACACCCCTTCAACAATTTTTTTCTGAGCTGCAGAAATATTTCTTTTATTGTATACAGTTTCAACATAAGAAAAATAATCCCCTTTATCAGTTTTATCCAAGTAGTGAAAATAAAATGCAATAAGAGCATCCCACAGATCTTTGATTCTTTCTAAAACACATAAAATGTACACCCACCTATGGTCTGGTCTCTTCAAGGGCTTAAGTTTTTTAATGGCAAGGGATTCACAGATTTTGAAAAAATTTTCTCTTTTACTGCAGCTTTTCATATCAAAATAGATGTCATCAAACAAATCTTCTAAGTATCTATCAAAACATGAAGCAAATTTTTTTGCACAGTTATTAGCTGTGTGACATGTGTCACCATCAATATCTAATAAGTGGGGTGCTTTGTTTGATCGTAGTCTGGTTTCAACACCCTTTTTTTTCCACGCATGGTGTTACATGAGTCCATTAATACACTAATTAAGTTTGCCCATGGAATATTATTATCTTCAATAGTATTAACAACTGCTTTAAAAACAGCTTCTGAATTGCAAGATTCCATCTTTAGAGATGCAAAATGAACTTCATTTTGATTGTTGTCATAAAACTGCACCAATACTGCCAGTATACTTTCTTGAGCATTGCTAGTACTTTCATCGAAATTTAGAGAA
Source organism: Stegodyphus dumicola (assembly GCF_044657685.1). Lineage (NCBI taxonomy): Eukaryota > Metazoa > Arthropoda > Arachnida > Araneae > Eresidae > Stegodyphus > Stegodyphus dumicola. The sequence continues at coordinate 47,718,892 of NC_140779.1, forward strand.
AATGGAGTCTCCTTTAAAGTTTCAATGATATTTTCCTTAATAGTTTTTGCGAGCCCATATTTCATCTTATAAGATGCAGTAGTCCTGGACATTTCCAACGAGTTTAGTGCCGTCTGATCGCGGCTCAACTGTTTGCAGAGTTCAACTAAATTGGGAGCTACATTGAAAGAAAGAGAATTCTCGGTGATAAACGAAGTTATTAATACCTCTTGGCGTGCTTTTCTTGTCACTATATCCAATGGTCGAGCATCAGTCTCCAGTAAGTCATCAGTATTTTTTGAATTAGCATAATTACTTAAAGTCATTGAATGTCTAATGCACTTTGAATATTTTATGTGCGTCACAGTTTTAGAATGATTTGTGAAAGCCTTGAATCCTTCCCCACCATACTTCAGCAGTGAGTTACAAAAAACACAATATGCTTGTCCAGCAACATTTATTTTCTTGCACCATGTGCCGATCGTATCCCCATTACCATCTCTCCGTTCAATCCAATTCCACCTAAATGCATTCCGGACACCTTCTTCTAATTGTATAATATCACTATTTATATCGAGAAATTTCACAGAGAAATTCTCTTGCGTACATAAATAAAAAAATATTTCAATAAACGAAACGAAAAATTTACACGTGCATCAATAAATGAATTGAAAATTTTACACAGTGGAGAAAAAAAGTTGAGAAGCGATCAATGACAAATAGCTAATACGGCAAAAAATCCCCCTTTCTCTACTTATTGGCGCCACGCCAGGAGAGATAAGACCTTTGAACCCAGAGTCACGTGATCGCACATCTGGTCGAAGGAAGTCTCTCCCTTTTTTTTTCTGCCGCGCCTACTTGCCGAAAAGAATCCAGAAGAGAATGTCTGAGAACCGGGGGAATGAGTCATAACTCGCAATAAGGAAAGAACAAAAAAGAAGTTTTTTCCCCCCTTTCACGCATTATCACTGCCTTTGGAGAAAGAAAGGAAAAGTTTTCACCACACACACTGACCTTGCATTTTCTGCTTTCAAAGCAAACAAAATTACCCAGATCAAAATAAATAATTCATTATTATTCCTACTTCCTTTTGAACGACGATCCCCACAATTTCCGGAATTCCGGGGTTTCCCCGGAGCACAAACACCCCTGATAATTAGTGGTTTTCTTTAAACTATGTACCATCAAAATAATTAAAAGTAAACAATTCACTTTATTAAAAATAAAGTCTAATATCCAACACACTACTTAAATTATATTACAAAGATGATTTATAGAAAATATCTGATTTAACAGTTTAAACTTTTATAATACATGAATATATAGAACAGGATTAGAATTTTTATTTTATTGATAAATTTAAAGTAATCGGTCTTTACTTTAAAATTATGCTTTTCATCAAAAAACATAACATTTGATAACTGAATCATAAACAAGGCAAAAGCAGCAAATATTCTCAGTTTCAATGAATTTTTATGTGCGAAAATACTTTTTGTTCAATGTTCTTATGTACATTAGAACCTATTCATAAAAAAAATTATGGCATTAATGAATTTACCCTATGGCATTTATAAATTTATGCATTAAAAATTTTAATACCCTATGAATTTTATAATAGTAATACTAAATTTAGTTTCTATGTTATATATGTAGTCAAAAGTCATTAATCCGGACTCGTCGGAACTTCGGCTATTCTGGATTATCAATTTTTCCGGATTATAGATCATCAGTTTAAATCTGGTAAGATGGCATGCAGAAATTACAAAATTAAAAATATGAAAACGTAATTTATGAAATAAAGCACAATTATGATCTAAAGAGTATCAAAATTTACAAAAAGAAAAAGCTTAATATTTATTTGTTTACTTTATTTAACATTTCTTTCAATGTAAGTTGCTTCGTTTCATGTGATAATACTTTCTCTTTACTTCTATTAAACAGATATAATTTCTTGTTTAGTTACAAAGTTTCACTGTTCAAGTCCTATAATTGCTGTGTTGAGAATACCGACTAATTTGTCAATCGAAATGTTTTCGTTTTCAATAACCTCTGGGTCACTTTCTTCACTATCAGAAGCGAATTATAGTGACGAGGAACTTGATTTAAATCATATCAAAGTCGGAGTACATCGAGGTGAAATACTACACTTAGTAAGGAATTATAAGCCAAATAAAATAAAAACACCTGCCCTGAAGATAAGGATAGTGCTGACAGATCAACTTCCAGCCCCCCCGTGAAATTAATAAACAGATTTCGGATTTCGAAACATACTTTCGCTTTGTAGATACAAATTACATATTAGTAAATAGATATTGGAAATTCTATTTGACATAATCGAAAGTTCAAGCTTACTTTTATGAAATTGCTCTAACAGTCTGCAAAAAATAATAAGCCGGATCTAATTCGAAGATTAAGGAACAACGCAATCTGCAACATTATACCGCCCGTTACATATCAAACGCGCATGCGCACAAACATATTCGTAGCCGTAAAGGTCTTACGTGCACTCATAAACGCAGAAAGTTTGTAGCTTTGTTGAAGTCCGGATTATAGATCATTCCGGATTATGGGTGTCTGAATTAACAACTTTTGACTGTATATGATCTGTATTATATATATAAGATACATATTCAATAACATGCCATTTTGTAGAATCTAAAAAATAGTTTTTTCCCCCCTTCCGTCTCTCCTCATCCAATTTCATATACCAAAAGCAAAGAAACTGTTTTAACTTCCTTCATAAAGAGAAGCATGTCTGCAAACAGTACTGCTTCCAAGCATAGGCAACATAGCAAGCACAATAAATAATTAAATAAAAGAATATTTTGCAAAATCAGTAAGTAAATAAAAGAATATTTCACTTTGAAATATTAATATGTTTATTTATACAGGGCACCAACTATACTGACTGCCCAAGGTACCAAAACTCGTTGAGTCAGGCCTGTTTGTATACTGCTACAATAAATCCAGACCTCTATTTTGGTTTTTATTTAGCTTACTCATGATGTTTTTTGCTATTGTTCAAAAGTTGGTCATTGATTTCTAAACTAAATCCTGATAAGCTATTGAGTATATATTTTGTATACATATTGTTAGTGGATGATAATATAATGTGGTAAAGTGCTTAATATGAAATTTTTAACATATATTCTGATTTTCTGGCAAATTTTCAAGAACTGCTCAATTTTGTTTTACAATTATTTGGCACTTATGACTTTAAAATTTCAACATCTAAAAATGTATCAGTTAAAAGTTCTCAAATTTTTACAGATGATAAAACAAATTCTTTGACATCTTTTAAATAAAGAATGATGAAAAGATATTTAGACAATTTTCTACAATTTAATTTCCCTTATGTATGCTACAATATGACACAGAAGAGGAAATATCACTTTTTTCTTGGCCATTGCTTACAAACTTTCCAGTTACGTTTACATTATATCATGTTATTTTCCCTGCTTCTGTATAGATTTCTCTGAAATCAACTTTATTAATTTTTTGATTAATCTTACTCCCCTAGTTATGAAGAACTGCAAGCAATTAAATGAAGCTTATTATAGATGTCATTTGCTATTATATAAATGCTATATCTGCCCCCCTTTTTTTAACAATTAAAATTTTGCATTTACATTTTCTTTCATTTTATTAATTTTAAAACAACAGGCTTGATTAGCGTCTAAAATTATTTGCAGTGATATCTACTGAAACATTTTAAAATTTTCCCATTTCTTAATAAATAAATATAAACATTTACATTTTTGATACTATTGCGATAAGAAGAAAGCACAGCGAAATATTGTCTTTACAGGAAGAGGAGAAGAAACTAAAGTGTGTAATTATCCATTATAGAAGCTTATCCTGAGAAGGTTTTGGTTAGAAAGGTTTCAGTTCTCAAAATTTTGACTTAAAGTTTCAAATTAGTTATGTCATCAGCGTTATGCAAGGCATGCAACATGCAGTAATCTAGAAACAGCACAGTACAGAAAAGTTATTAGTACTGTTTGAAAACAGAGAGAAAATACTCAAATTAAAAATAAGGAATTAAGAGGTTATTACTAAATTAAATTATAAAGCTGATTAATCAGTACAGTCAAAAGTCGTTAATCCAGACTCGTCGGGACTTCGACGATTCCGGATTATCGATTTTTCCGGATTATAGATCAGATCATCAGTTTAAATCTGGTAAGATGGCATGCAGAAATTACAAAATTAAAAACATGAAACTGCAATTTATGAAATAAAGAACAATTATGATCTAAAAGGGTATCAAAATTTACACAAAGAAAAAGGCTTAATATTTATTTGTTTACTTTATTAAACATTTCTTTCAATGTAAGTTGTTTAAGTTGCTTCGTTTCATGTGATAATACTTTCTTTTTAATTCTATTAAACAGACATAATTTCTTGTTTAGTTACAAAAGTCCGCTGTTCAAGTCCTATAATTGCCGTGTTGAGAATACCGACTAATTTGTCAATCCAAATTTTTTCGTTTTCAATAACCTTTGGGTCACTTTCTTCACTATCCGAAGCGAATTATAATGACGAGGAACTTGATTTAAATCATATCAAAGACGGAGTACATCGAGATGAAATACTACATTTAGTAAGGAATTATAAGCCGAATAAAATAAAAACATCTGCCTTGAAGATAAGGATAATGCTGACAGATCAACTTCCAATTCATTGCGCGCCACGGTGTGAAATTGATAAACAGATTTCGGATTTCGAAACATACTTTCGCTTTGAAGATCCTTTACATATTAGTAAATATATATCGGAAATTCTATTTCACATAATTGAAAGTTTAAGCTTACTTTTATAAAATTGCTCTAACAGTCTGCAAAAAATAATAAGCCGGATCCAATTCGAAGATTAAGGAACAACGCAATCTGCAACATTAACTGAATTAGATAATTTTAGCTTAGCTTATACCGTCCGTTTTTACTCTTATTTTTCCATCCGTTACACATTAAATGCGCATGTGCACACGCATATTCGCAGCCATAAAGGTCTTACGCGCACTCGTAAACACCTATGCGCATGCGCAGAAAGTTTGTAGCTTTGAGGTCCGGATTATGGGTGTCCGAATTAACGACTTTTGACTGTATATGTTCAAATAGTATAACAAATTTATGTAAATCAGCTTTAATCTAAAACCTAAAATATTTTATAAAATTTAATTGTGGTTGTTAAGTTCACTTTAAATAAATCAAATTTTTTAAAACTGCATAGGATCACCTTAACTTTTGCTTCACTTTTTTAAAAAATTTAATGGGTTTCTTTTAATAAAATTTTAGAATAGAATTTTACTATGACAATTCAATCTACTAAATTATTAATTTAAATCTAGAATGAATACAGACTGTAAATTTAATACATACAATTGTCTTATACTAAATCTTCAATATTCTATCAAATATCCAATTTTTCATACGTTCCATTTAATAGTTTAAATATCTTACCTGATTTTCTTTTAGGTATAAGTTGCATGTCAATTTCAAATATAAAAAAATATTTTTACTGTTAATGAAACACTTCATATCCTCCCAAAATTTAATATCTTCTTCTTTATAGTGTTTTGTAAGTTTTTTAATATGTTAACCTACAAGCTTTCTAAAAAAAATAAAGCTGCTTTTTTTTAAGTTCTCTTAGAAATGGCTGCTCTCTATGAAAGAAAAAGAAGGAATCTAGGTTAGAGTAGAGAGATGGGTACTCCTTGTATTATCGCGAAGTTGTTTGATTTATCATTAAGTTGTTGTTTCATTTATAGTAGCCTGAGTAGTTGAAAGTTATGGAAACCCTATTATGACGTAATTGGGTGCATGATTGCAGTAAATTCGTAAGGGCTTGTGGTGTGTGTTGGTTGGGAAGTATATTGCTTGTTTATGGTTTAGATGGTAAAATGGCTGAATATGGTAAGACTACTTTGAAATTTCTGTATGATTTGCAAAGAAAGGGGAAAAGAGCATTACTTGACTTGTGTGTAAATGAAGGTTTACTTAGTAGCCATTATTACGTGTCCTGCTTGTACGTAGGAAGGAAATGCATATGGTCGAACGTCAGAAGATAACGGCACGAAGCAAAGTATTTTTAACTATTAAATTCAAAAATTAAAACCCCAACATCCGGATTGAGTTTTTTTCCCTAACACACGTAAATTTATGCGATCTGAGCTTTGTTTAATAGTGGTGTTGATAGTAATACTTTGTAGTGGTGGTACTGAAGGTTTTCAATTTTTGTTTAGAATGGTATGCATTAGTCAAAAGGTTGAGAACCACTGCAGGAGAGTAATCCTTTGTTTATTTATTATTTTTTATTCATAATTAACTGCATTTAAAAAATTATGTGCATTTTGTTTACTTGTTAACTGTTTATTTTACAGTAATTATAGCTGTCAATCTAAGAAACATCATTAGGAGAAATGCATAATGAACCTAGACACATTTTAAGAACAAATTTATGGTATGACCGGTGTTGGAAACATAACTATGGTATGACCGGTCTTGGAAACATAACTTGTTCATAATGTGGGAAGCATCTGCATATATTTTTCTCAGCACTTCTTTTTAAATGTTGATTTTATTGTGGTACATAGTAATATTCTTTTATTGGACTTTAAAATGTTTAATACTCAAAAATGTATCTGTTATAAAGATTTGAAAATTTTAAAGCTTAGGAAAAAACCCAATACTTCTTTTAAAACAAGAATAATTTTAAAAATATTTAATAGGTAACTTCCTGGACTTATCTTAGGAAATTAAATTTGTTTTTATAAGCTTTTATTTAACTCACTCATGGTATTCATCATTATAGTTGAAAGTTTACCATGTATTTTTAAACTAGTCCCTGATATTTTTAATGCATAATTATGTAAAAAATAACCAAACTGTTATGCTGATGATGCCAAAAAACATTGCGGTAACTTTAAATAATAATAGTGAATAACTACCTAAGAATATTATTTTTATTTTAATGAAAGGTTAATTTCCTACATTACATTTGTTTTAAGCCTCCACATGAATTCGAACAAGTAAGTATGAATTGAAGTGCTATTGAGTAGTGCCCCGAAGGTTTTTATTATGTCATTTAGCACTTTCCCACAACTGATGTATTGTTTGTGTATAATAACCACATTCAGGATCCACGAAATTATATTTGTGGTTGACAGTAAAATGTTCAAAGCCATCGTCTCGCAATGCAACCAGCTTATATGCTTTTCCACAATCACTCCAGTATAAATTAATGCTTCCTTCTACAATATTTTCATTTATTACATTCAATAAAAGTAAAGCTTTTGCTGATCGATTTGGAACAGCTATTAAAAAATATTCGTTTAATTCTCTACACAATTTTTTATGAAAACTCATTGCGGTGGAAGAAATGTCCAACATAGTTTTTTGAGTGAAAATGGTTCCAGTCTATTTCAGTAATTTTATCGCATCCATCATTTTCAAAGTAGGTCAAGCAATTAAATCTATGGCACACACCTTAAGCATGAAAATTGTTTCAGTGTGCAAGTATATTGTGGTTCATCTTCAGCTGGAGCTCATAAAATTCAACAGAGGACATCTCCTGACATGCACACACACACGCAAACTACTGAACATCCTACATCTGTAAGGAAGGGTATTTTCGATCCTTTGAACCAATGTTTTGTGTTTTTTTTAACCCTTTCTCCCCATTACAGGATTCTTTTGTGCAGTGTGATTTCACTGTGATCAATAAAACACAATTTCATCTTGTAGTTGTTTTCTATCATGAATGATGCCTTTCTTTTGAAAAAATTTTATTGCAGTCTTTTTGTCTCTGGTCTATTCCAAATTGTTAGATTTGTGGTGTTACCAAAGTTTTTTTAAACCAGTATTTTATTGATAGTTTAAAAAATTTGGAACTATCTAAATTTATGCACAATCAAAATATATGTGTATTTATAGAAACCTTTATTGATGTGCAATTTAAGGTTAAATGGGAATTTTCACTAGATCTGGCATTTCTGTGCATATATTTTCATTGTAGTTTCATATGGTCCCGATAATGGAACTATACCAATTTTAATGTAATTTCTGATTTTTTGTGGGGAGGGGGGCAAAATCGACATATTTTTAAACTATTTGACACAACAATTGAATAGTTTGACGACTGTCATTAAGACTAAAAAGATAAGAGTTAAAGCATTCAATAAATTATTGTCTTTTTATAAAATATGCTTTTATTTAAAATTCTTAAAAAAAGTAATGAACGAAAAGGTTAAAAATAATTTATCGTATATTTTAATAGGAACAAGAGATTAAATAATTCTTTTCACAAAATTAATCTAAAATTTTATATCACAAATAATAAAAAGCATGCATGCCTAAAAAACAAAACTGAGTAATTGAACTACACTGTCAAAAGCATAAGCCATAAACTTTATAAATTTAACAAAAAATGCCCCACATGTTCGTTATTTGCAACATAAAACTGTAAATGAATTTTGTAAAAAGAATTAGGCACTTTGTAGTTATCCACCCAATTTTGAAAAGAATCACTAGGGAACGAACGTGATAAACAACTCGTAATGCCACGAAAATGCATTTATGGGGCATCCATGTATGTATATGCATACATTTCCATGATCAAGTTTTGCCTTTTGAAATTCAATACAGTCAAAAGTCTTTAATCCGGACTCATCGGGACTTCGGCGATTCAGGATTAATTACAGATCATCAGTTTAAATCTGGTAAGATGGCATGCAGAAATTATAAAATTAAAAATATGAAACCGTAATTTATGAAATAAAGAACAATTATGATCTAAAGGGTATCAAAATTTACAAAAAAAAAGCTTAATATTTATTTGTTTACTTTATTAAACATTTAATGTAAGTTGTTTAAGTTGCTTCATTTTATGTGATAATACTTTCTCTTTAATTCTATAAACAGACATAATTTCTTGTTCAGTTACAAAGTTCCGCTGTTCAAGGTCCTATAATTGCTGCGTTGAGAATACCGACTAAGTAGTCAATCAAAATTTTTTCGTTTTCAATAAACTCTGTGTCACTTTCTTCACTATCGGAAGCGAATTATAATGACGAGGAATTTGATTTAAATCATATCAAAGACGGAGTACATTGAGATGAAATACTACATTTAGTAAGGAATTATACGCCAAATAAAATAAAAACATCTGCCCTGAAGATAAGGATAGTGCTGAAAGATCAACTTCCAATTCATTGCGCGCCACGGCGTCCCCCCCCCCTCCGCAGAGCAGCGTGAAATTGATAAATAGTTTTTGGAATGATTAGAGAAACAAAGGATATGCCTTTATCCATTTTTTGCAGCAATTCCACTTTTTTTTTGATGGATATTGAAACATACTTTCGCTTTGTATATAAGTCAAAAGTCGTTAATTCGGACACCCATAATCCAGACTTCAAAGCTACAAACTTTCTGCGCATGCGTCGCGTTCACAATATTATACATACACTCAACTATATAAAATTTCTATTTTGAATATTCCACAGTATGGCAGCATCTTGAATTACATGAGAAAATCATTTTAAATTTTACAATACTTATTAAAATTACTAAATATTTCATAGACGTAACTGATTATTGATTAGTATTTAATGACACAACTACAATTATTACTTAGACATATAAAATTTACATAATAATATAATCAATAACTATAATCTAGGAACTCAACCTGCATTTTTATCACTTAAAAAATTAAAACAATTATGATAAACATTAACTTCTGATTAAAAATTATGGAAAGTAGAGTAAAAAATAAAATACTATTTAACAAAGACATAAATCATAAGAATTTCGTTACGAGAAAGTGTTCATGATATGCAACCAAAATAATTTTCTTAGTAAGGTGATTAATGAAAATATTTATTATATGAGATAAGTTAAAGAAAAACATCTACACTGTAACGTTAAAAAAAAAAAAAAAAGTAAAGGTTTCACAATGTAGTAAAAATAAAGATAATTGTACTGATACCCAATATTTAAAAAAAACCACACATAAGCATTAAACATTGATCGATGCACGAAAAATATCTTAATTTTCCATTAAATCAAACAATTTAAAAATACATTTAAATTTTTCATTCAATTTTCTCTTTTATTTTCAAAAACTGACTCCATAAAAATTAATGTTTCAATAAACGGGTGTGTCGAGAACAAATCATTCTATTATTAATGAACACGCAGATTTAATCAAAATGAAACTTGCAGCTCACAAACAGAACTTGAAGACTTTTCAAAAAAATTTTCTAAGATAAACAGCGATCGATTAGAAAAATAGGGAAGAGGAAGAAAAAGGATGACACGCACTACGCACAGAATATTAGTCATCTAATAAACAGCACACATATGTCAGATCGATCTGAAATGAATTCCGTTTTAATTACGAAACGTATTAACAAAAACAAAAAATCCTTACCTGTGTCACCAATAATTATATACTTGAACAGATACGCGTAAGACATAACTGAATTTTAATAATAAAACTTCTTCGCTCCAATTTATATACTTTTCCTACTACTTCACTCTTTCTTCCAACCAATAACCACAACCAAACTAATACATCGTTGCCATTTTTACTATTGTAAACCATAAAACTAAAAAATAAGTGGCTTCGTTTAAGCTACTCAATTTAAACCTTATGTGCGGACATACTTGAAATTAAATTTTTATAAATATACTTAAAATTGTAATCATAACTATTATCCTTAAACATGTTCGAGTAGAAATTATCATATCATGAAACACTTGCATGTTATGCCATCGTAGTGTTCATAGTATGGCACATGGGGGCAGTGTCAGAGCGCTAGGCTTTTCTCTGCCCAATTCCTAGAATCTGCCACCCATTAACTCGCTAAATTTGAAAACTTTTGTCACTCCTAAAGTCTGTCCCCGACCTGATAGAGGTTACATTGCATTTACAATCCGAATAAAGGTTTCGGTATCTGTTTTTCGTTTTGGGTGTTACAGCAAAAGTAGAATGTAAAGCAAAATGTAATGTAAAAAAATACTGAAGTCCATTATATTACTCATATTTGTACAAAAAAGACTTGCGGATGATCATTCAATACCTGAACTTTCCAGAATATCGCATATACTAGGCAATACTTATTTTTAATAGAAAATATACGTTTGATGAATTAGATCAGAACAGGCAATGTAAGATTAAATATATGCCCAGAGAGCAAGAAAAGAACCGCAAAATTATTGTTGACAAACCGTTCGTCTTGCGATATATTAAGTGGTAACTTGTTTACTTTGGCGTTACAAATTATGTGGAAGTACGATTTTCGCGCCAGCGCTACTTTTTTAAAATGTGCGATGTGTACGGAATATGTTTGTGCATGATCATTTCTGATGTATATCGTCAACAAATTCATAGAGCATTTTTTGCTTCCATTTTGTTTAGTTATAATCTGTGTCATTTTTTATAATGGAGAGTACTTGAAATCAACATCTAATGAATGCCCTTCGTATCCGAAATATGAGAATTTAAATGAAGTAGATATTAGCACTTTTTCTTCTTCGGTATTTTGTCGCGGAAGCAATCATACCGACAGATTGTGTCATTTCCGAAACCTATGTTATGAACCAAAATCTGAAACATTTTTAGTATTTCACCAAAGAAATTCTATTATTAGTGGTGTACCACATGACAGATTTGATCCAGCTTTAGCTGATTTTTCATCTGTAGCAGATCATAATACACAGTATTTCAACTATGTTGATATGCCTGCTTCTGCAGCTCAGAATTTTAATATTTCCTATATAAAAGGTCATTCATTGATGTTCAAAAGGTTTAATCCTGAAAATTTAATGCATGTATTTCATGATGACTTATTACCTGCGTTTTTAACTCTTAAAGAATTATGTCAGTTTGGTGTTGGTATGTCTTGCAAAGATGTATTTTTTACATTTGCTGATGGAAGAGCTTCTGGTCCTTATGCAGATTTATATAATAAATTCTTAAGTAATGGACCATTATACCTTAAGTCTTTATCTTCTAAAAATTTACACTGCATTCAAAATGTTTATATTGGTTTAAACAAGCTTACAGTATGGTATCACTATGGATTTAAAGAACCACAAGGTCCTTTAAAGAAACCTTTCACTGGTATATATTCAGTTATATTAGAATTTCGTAATTATTTTATTGAGCAGTTTAATTTAAACCCAAAAGATGAAAAGCCGCTTGCTGTTCTTTTAACAAGAAAGCACAACCGAAAGATTCTTAATGAGAATGAAGTAATGAAAACTCTTCAAATGTATTCAAATCTCGAAACGTGCATAATGAATCTAGAAAACCATTCAGTGTTAGAAGTGATCAAAATAGTGTTACAAAGCAAAATTATAGTGGGAATGCATGGTTCGTTATTAGTAGTTTCATTATTTTTAGAACCAAATTCAGTAATTATTGAACTTTTCCCATTTGGTGTGAACCCAGATATTAGCACTCCGTATAAAACTTTCGCCAATATACCTGGTTTGAAATTAATATATTGGTCTTGGGAAAACAAAATAAGAAATAATTCTGTTCCTCACCCAGAATATTCTGTTGAATATGGAGGAATTCAGCATTTGCCTGAAGAAGAACAGGCTAGTATTGAAAACTCGGTAGTAGTACCTTTCTTATGCTGTTATGATCCTGTCTGGTTGTATCGAATATATCAGGATACTATAGTGGATATCAATTCTTTTACCATTATTCTCAGTAATGCTATAAAAGAACTCAAAATGCAGATTTCTTCTAATGATGAACTTGTAACTGAAACAAAACTTTATCCTAGTGAAGTTCAAAATGTGTCATGCACTACGATTTCTAAAAATAGTACATTAAATATTTCATGGGATGTACCATGGAATTTACAGTTTATGAATTTTAGTTCAATTGAATATGAGATCTGGCTTCAGGCTGTTGAAAGTAATGAGATACAAGCTTTTCTAATGCATAAACAAATCTTCAGATTTTCAATGAATTCATCTAGTAATTTATATTATGTCTGGATAAGATGTCATGTAGATGGTAGAATTGGACCTTTTAATTCAAATCCATTTATTTGCCATCAGTAAATATCTTGGTACTTTTTGTTAATGGGATTCCAATAGTAATTTTGCACCAAATGTTGTAACCTATTTATTTCATCTCGTGAGTAGCTCTGCAATAACATATTGTGAATAAGCAGTAAAAATTAATATCAATTCAGTAATTTTCCTTGTGAGGTCTTAAAGAGCTTTTTTGTTGAAGACCTGATTTTTTTGCTCCTTTTCTTTGAAAGAAAAAATATATACTATGTGATTTAGCAGTTGTCAAATGATAAAAGTCTTCTAAAGCCCACTGAAAAACTGTTTCAAAACCAGATCATATTTTACTACCGCCGAAGCACCAAAATGGTGTTGCAATGAAAGGTTATGCCTTGAGAAGAAAAGTATACAGAGTTGCAAATTCAAAGGTTCACACATAATTTTCATGGCAGCCATTAGGTCTGTATATTTCTTGTGTTGAGAATTCAGGTTTGTAGAATTCTATCACCTGTAACTATGAATGAATCACTGTATAATTGCAGCTGGGATAGCTATACGCATTCTTATTTTTGATTGTCTGTGTTTTTTTAAATAGATTTATACGTATATATTTTTTTCATGAAGCTGCATATATCATTAGGGTTGACATTCCCATTTCTACTTTGGTTTCACATTAATGTGTAATGTTTGCCACCAAGTGGCATCCCATTAAGTGAAAGGTACCAACATCTTTTATTAAACTTGAGCTTTGTTTCCTTATTGATTACTGTTAAAGTTAAAATTTACAATTGAGTGCCCCTTGATTTTTTTTTGCGATTCTGTTTTGACACCAAAATCAGAAGATGGCCGCTACAAAAAACCCAAATAAGAAGTCAAAGAATTGCTCAAACTCGGTGTCCATGTACACATTGATCAATTTTCACTTAAAAAAAAAATCAAAGAATTGCACAAACTAGGCTTTGCACACTGCCTTAACTTTGTCCATGTACATATTGATGTATTTTCACTTAAAAAAGCCCACCAGCGACCGAGCGGTAAAGTCACTAAACACTGGTAGTTCGGTCCGAGGTTCGAATCCTGCGAATGGGCTGGCTGCATGGGTGTTTTCGTGGTTTTCCCCATGTGTAACGTGTATACGAGCCAGTTTCCCTCAGAAAGTTCTCCACAAAGGCATCCCTCCTCTTAGGCAGATAGCCCTCGAGGCTTCACTTCACTTAAAAAAATTAGGAAGCTAAAACAAAGTTAAAACTATCATGATAACCAGAAATGGGGTTTCATCACCAAAGTTGAACAAAATTTGTCGCTAATCAAAGGGGCACCCAATTCTACACTAGAGCACTATTAAAAATTAACTTTCATATTCCTTCCTAATTTTTCTAAGCTGATGTTCTATAAGGAGCTTAATATGGTGATTCTGCATTTAGTGAAATTTAGCTCCATCAGTGGAGTAAAGTATACAAAAAATTTTAATAATAAAACTGTATTACAAAAACAGTTTTAATTATTTACATGCAGTATACAAAATATGTGATATATTATAGGAAGAATCTTTAATTTACACAGATTTTTAGATAGAATTATTGATTTCATAGATGATTGATATAGTCCATATTCTTCAGGACCAAGAAATAAATATATCTTTCTATGTAAGATATTAATGCAGATTTTTATGTATGTTTTCTGCATATTTTATTGAATATATCTTTATCATAATTATCTTTATGCTGTTGCATAAATTAATCATTTCTCCCCTACCCCAATCGTTTTATATTTAATTTTATGAAGTAGCAAAATGTAATTATTTTTCGAGAGAATGTTTAGTTTATTGTTTGAAATAAATATAGTATCAATTTATTCTAGTAGAAGTTTAAATGGAAACTTTTAATGGCTAGAATTATATGTCAGTAAATGATGTTGAAAATCTGTTCTTTTAAGAGATAAACTGTTAAATATTTATTCATCCTGGCCTCAATACAACAGGTTAGATTCTTATCTTTTATAATCTCTATGCTATACAAATACATGTATAGTATTTCGAAGGCTTGAAAGTTATTACAGTCAAAAGTCGTTAATCCGGACTCGTCGGGACTTTGGCTATTCTGGATTATAGATCATCAGTTTAAATCTGGTAAGATGGCATGCAGAAATTACAAAATTAAAAATATGAAACCGTAATTTATGAAATAAAGAACAGTTATGATATAAAGGGTATCAAAATTTACAAAAAGAAAAAGCTTAATATTTATTTGTTTACTTTATTAAACATTTCTTTCAATGTAAAGTTGCTTCATTTCATGTGATAATACTTTCTCTTTAATTCTATTAAACAGATATAATTTCTTGTTTAGTTACAAAATTCCGCTGTTCAAGTCCTATAATTGCTGTGTTGAGAATACCGACTAATTTGTCAATCGAAATGTTTTCGTTTTCAGTAACCTCTGGGTCACTTTCTTCACTATCGGAAGCGAATTATAGTGACGAGGAACTTGATTTAAATCATATCAAAGACGGAGTACATCGAGGTGAAATACTACACTTAGTAAGGAATTATAAGCCAAATAAAATAAAAACATCTGCCCTGAAGATAAGGATAGTGCTGACAGATCAACTTCCAATCCGCAGTGAGAAATTGATAAACAGATTTCGGATTTCAAAACATACTTTCGCTTTGTAGATACAAATTACATATTAGTAAATATATATCGGAAATTCTATTTGACATAATCGAAAGTTCAAGCTTACTTTTATGAAATTGCTCTAACAGTATGCAAAAAATAATAAGCCGGATCCAATTCGAAGATTAAGGAACAACGCAATCTGCAACATTATACCGTCCGTTACACATCAAACGTGCATTCGCACAAACATATTCGTAGCCGAAAAGGTCTTACGCGCACTCGTAAACACCTGTGCGGCGCAGAAAGTTTGTAGCTTTGAAGTCTGGATTATAGCTCATTCCGGATTATGGGTGTCCGAATTAACGACTTTTGACTGTATTATTATTATTTTAATGCAAGGCCTACAAGTGGCTGAATGAATAAACTATTGAACACTAGTTATAGCTTGATTCCCCAAAACTGAAATGAAAGGCTGTGTTTGAATGATTTTCTCTCATATGGCAAGAATGGTACTTGTGTGTATTTGAGTACTTGTGCATTTGCAAACTTCATATTAAATTGTATTTAAATAGCAATTGCTTCGTTAATCAGTGTTTCCTTTAAGTATATTTTTTTCCTGATATTTTTCTTATAAAATATAGCTTTTAATATTTATATACAGAACAGTACTTGTGAGTCATTAAGATAGACAAACAATTTTTTTTTTTGTCCTAAATTTGTCAATAAATTAGTGGTGACTATTCTTGGGAACAGAGATAATCAGAAAGTACCACAACAGTGAAACTGCATGAAAACTTTTAATGAAACTGCATGAAACTCCTTTTAATGCAAGCAATCTGTATGTACTCTTCAGTAACAAATAATCTAATTTAACCTAATTTACTGCAGTATGACACACTAGTTATTTAAAAAATGAAATTGGTCTCATATACACTCTTTTTCAAAAAAATCGAAGCACCAAAGAAGGACATTTGCGATCGTAACGAAATTTGGTATGCAAAAACATCTTGATCGAACATGCAATTGATCAAAGTTTCGAGGCAAATGAACAAGACTTGCGATCATAGTGCGCAAAGTGTAAAACCAGTAACAGAAGCGGAAAATTTATCTTTTTTTGTTGCTGTCATTGTAATTCCGTAAAGAAGCAACTAAAGATGCCATTACAACGATATTGAAGACCTTACAGACAACTAAACGACTTCAAACACGGTCGCATTGTAGGGTTGCATGAAGCTGGGTGGTCATACCGAGCAACAGGCCGCCACTTGCAGCATACAGACACTGCTGTGCAAAGATGTTGGCAGTAATGGCTGCTACAAGAAATTTGCCGATGAAATGTAGGTTCTGGAAGGCCAAGAAGTACAAATGGGAGGCAAGATAGGATGATTGTTCACCAGGCCCGAACCGCCCCAACGTTACCATTGTCGACTATTCAACGCACTACAGCCACGTCTATACCTCTCGTGATACTGTCCACCATCTTATGTCTCTTGCCTGAGGTGGGGTTATGCTCACAGATGCCTTTAAGACGCTTGCCTTTGACTCCACAACATCGGCGGAGTCGTCTGGAGTGGTGTCGCAACCGATCACCATGGCTGTCGTCAGACTGGCATCATTAGTGTTCAGTGATGAATCCCACTTCACTCTTGAAGCAGATGACCACCGTTTTCGTGTCTGGAAAGGACGGGGCGAGCGGTCAAAATCAGCCTTTGTTTTACAAAGGCATACAGCCAATAATCCCTGATGTGATGGTGTGGGGCGTTGTTTCTTATAACGGCAGGTCATCTTTAGTCATCCTCCATACACCTTT
This sequence comes from Stegodyphus dumicola, assembly GCF_044657685.1. NCBI lineage: Eukaryota > Metazoa > Arthropoda > Arachnida > Araneae > Eresidae > Stegodyphus > Stegodyphus dumicola. Next base: position 47,736,333 of record NC_140779.1, read on the forward strand.
AACAGCTCAACGATATGTTGATACCATCCTGTGGCCGGTTGCACTACCCTTCATGGCACGTCATCCTGGAGCCATTTTCCAACAAGATAATGCCAGGTCACATACCGCTCGCATATCTCTGGACTGTCTCCATGCGATTGATATTCTTCCTTGGCCAGCAAGGTTACCAGAACCTTTCGCCAATCGAACATGTCTGGGACATGGTAGGCTGCCAGATTCGTGCACCTCAAAATATCGCAGATCTGGAGCGACAACTGATGAATGCCTGGCAGAATGTGTCGCAGGATGACATCAGGAACCTCTAGCAGCACTCCTTACCTCGATGAATTCAAGCATGCATTACCGCCAGGGGCGATTCGACCAACTACTAATTTGAACACTCAATGGGTGATTGTGAGTCGTAAACAGGTACTATGACCTTGATTTTTTTAATCATTTTATTATCTGTGTATGAGCTATACACATATTCAATTTCATAAAAAACAACCACTTCCTTCATGGTACTTCAATTTTTTTGCAAAAGAGTGTATTTAAAGTTGGTATCTTTTTTTTTTTTTTTTCATAAGTCTATTTCATTGAAGTTTCATTTTGATATAAATGAGATATGCTGTGTGATATAAATTACAAATAAGTAATAAAAAAAGCTTTTCAGAAAAGAATGATCGATTATTTTATAATAAATACAAATAATCTCCATTTTATCTCCATTTAGTTCAGTATGAAATGATTCAGATCTGCACCAGTATTAGGTTACACTAAAATGTGATATAGTATTTGAAAAATTAAAAATATAAAAATTCAGATTTCTTCATAGAGAGCATACGGTATTTTCTGAATATCCATACCCCCACTGAAAAGTCATGAACTTGGTGACTTTGAAGAGAGGTCAAAAACTTATTGGTGTCTAATTTTTTCCTAAGTTAATGCACAAAAAGCAACAGTCATTTTCAAAATGTTGTCATGCTAAAAATTTCATATAAAAACAGAAAACACCCATAATGAAACACTTATCTTTTTCAAGGAATCCTTCTTTTTTCCAGAATTATTCTCCCCACATACACAGCCATATATGTGAAACGTTGCATCTTTGCTATTCAACATTACACACTGGCTAAACCAGATACATGCTATGTGCATACCTGAGTTACAACACAACTATTTTGGCAATATACTGCTTTGCCTCGTGAATACTTTTTTGTGACATTATGGTGGAGATGCTGATAATCAGAAAATGCCAAATCTTTTTTTGTAGAATTCCAAAATGTTGGTGGGACATCAGTGGATAAGAATACTGAATACTGGCAATTTGATCCAGATTTACATCATAGCTACCAGGTTGGCTACATGGTGTTTTCTCATAGTGTTTTCCATGTGCAAGGTAATACAAACCAGTGCTTAAATTGCGCCGGAGCCTGGCTCCAGTGCTTCTCAATTTTTAAGATAAATTACAATTTTAGCCGGAGTGCACCGGAGCCCTAAATAAGATGAACTCTGGTACTTCTTTTTATAAAACTGAACCACAATTTAAAAGGAAAAAATTTAGAATTCCTAATGTTTTAGTTTAACACTAAGCAGACCTTGCAATACTCTATTTTCCCTAGAAATACAAACTCATAAGAACATGAGACGTTCAAGTAAAGTCCTCTCACTCACATGCGGAAACCAAGTGGAAGAAAATGCATGCTGAAGAAAAGCAATAAATTTGGGATAGTTTGTTTAGGAACGCCTAAATTTCTCGCCATACCATTGTATCTAGTGTATTGTTACCGATGCTTACAGTCAGTTATCCTCGCAGGAAGGAAAATTTGTGTTCTTAAATGTGCATTAAATACTGAGATAAAGTGCTCAAGCACGTCCTATATACCGTCTTCCCACAGTATCCACTAATTGGGGGGGAAGCGTAACCAGCAACTTTACATTTAGGAGTCCGATTCAGTTACCCCTGACACCCATCTGCATGATGGCTATAATTATATCAACAGAGAGCCGCGGTCAAAGAGAATGTTCTCTCTAACCAAGATTCCCCTCATTTTTTGTTTTCACCCACTCGTGATGATCATGGAGGTAGGAAGTCCTTTCTTACCTCCATGGTGATGATAAATGAACCCTCCCCCCCTACGATCAGAACTTAAATTGGGCCGGAACCCACCGGATTTCAACTCCAGTGCTTCTTAGTTTTTGTAATAAATCATAATTCTAGCCGGAAAGCACCGGAGCCCTGAATAAGAAGGCTGCGGCACTTCTTTTATGTGATTGAATAATAATTTCAGTAGAAATTTTATCTCGAAAATTTTACTTTAACAATAAAATTATATTAAAAATCATGTATTAAATTTCAATTTATCTCTTAATATTTTATTTAATTTTAATTAGTTAAATACTTCAATCTTTAATTATTTCAATAAATAATAATTAATTATCTGATAATTATCAATAAATTATAATTTAATTATATAATAATTATTGATTAAATAACAATTTATAAACATTAATTAAATATCTATTAATTAATTTGATAATAATTAACTATTTAATTTTAAATTTATTAATGAGTTTAATAGTCATTTTATTTATTTATTTATTATTGTTCCTCTCTGCTGATGGTCTTCCATAGGGCTCCGGCACTTCTAATCTTAGAAATTAAGCCCTGATACAAACTAAAGTATTATGGTGGGGATTATTTACTTTTAATGTAATAAAGCTACAATTTTTTATATTAAGAATATGCTACCAGAGTTAGACTAATAATTCTGCTTGGTGAATATATTTCAGGATATTTAAAATTTCACAAATATTTGCCTACAACTCAGGAACATGCTATATATTGAAAAGTTAAATAAACTGTTACATAAATATTAAGCAGAAAGACCTGAATTATATCACTCAGTCAGGAAATGTGTTTAGTCAAGTACACATGTTATTTCTACTATGCTGTAGGCAAGTTTTGTAAAGGGAAAAAATACTGTCTAGAACTATTCTGGACATTTTTTGCATGTTGATGAAGTATTTACAAACTTAATATTTTGATTTACCTCCTACATCTCTTCTGCAGTCAGTGGAATAAATAGAATGTTAAAGCTAATTATAGCTAATTTTAAATTTAGTGTTTGTTACAGTACTTTGGGAAAATAATGAATGTTTTAGACAGAAATCTTGTATTGATTGTTCTGAAGTGAGAATGCCAGATATTACTATAATAAAAATCAAATAAAAATGTGCAAAAGAATTTTATTAAAGAACATTCACCAGTGCTACATCATCTCAAAATTGCTCATTTTCATCAACTGTTGCTAAGTCTAAGAAATTTAATTAATCTTTTATAAGCAAATAACATCAATGTTGCCAAATATTGTAAAACTAAATTAGTCTTACATGAGCAAATACCATTGATTTTAACCTAATTTATATTAAAAGATTTGATTTTTAAAATCCATATTTTAAAAATTCACCTTTCAGTTTTACAGCGTGTAGAAACTTAATGTTTGTTAAATAGTCAGAATGTCTGCTTCTTGATTTAGAGAACACACAAACTGATAGATGATCTGCTTCAGTTCATATTTATCTTTTACAAAGAAGTATTTATTGCAGTCGGTAACGAAAATTCAAAAACCAAAATCAGAACTACGTCGAGACTACCCGTCACATTGTTCTGCACAGGTTCTTAATATAAGTATATAAACCTTAATAATAATTAGACACAGTGAGTCTACTATTAGAGTATCTGTTTATACTGTCAATATTTATAGAAAAAGAAATAAATTTTATCTACTTGGATTTTGCACATGATTCTTTACGAATAACAATTTTATTAACACTTGACATCAGAACTGCACAGTTTCCTTGAATTAAAGCAGGAATTCTCTACTAGGATATTATTCAATAAACATAAAAATACAATACAATATATAATTCAATTAATACATTAAATTCATAGAATGCTTATACAGTAGAAGTCCAGAAATCTGCAGAGCTTGGGACCAGAGGTTGCATGGATTTTAGGATTTCAGGACAGAAAAGATAAATCATAATTTTCACACTAAAAGTGCAAAATAAATAAGGCATATTAGATACATTTAATTAAATTATTATATACATTATTGCAATAACTTATTATATGCATTAAATTATTATTATATACATAAATTGATTATATTATTCATTGTATTATATATACACAGCATCCAGGTTTGCCAATTTCGCCTCATGTAAAGATTTCCGGTTTCGGATTGCAGTGTTAAAATTGTTGTTGTAAAATTTCAACAGTTCCCCCCCCCAGTATATCATACACAATCGTGTCGCAATTCCATACGATTCTGCTATAAACTGAGGAGTAGCACCTGCCTCCATCTTTTGCAGAATTTGCACTTTTTGCATTACCGTCAATGCAACAAACGTATTTAGGTTTTTCAACGTTCCAAGAAGTAAAATCATGAGTGCGTTTTTTTATCTGTAATTGTAATAAAAAGGGCTGAAATTTAAAATATTCTTAATTTATCCACAAAATATCTGGATTAAAAAAAAAGGCAGCACTAAATAATCTCATGAAATAACAAAGCTCAGAATACACAACAACGTGAATCGTCTGCTTTTTTACCTCCATGCAGATTACATGGAGGTAGGAAGTAAGATGGAGTCGCCCTAAACAAGTTTCTCCCGTACCCTGCTCTGAAGCACCGGCGATCCCTACGTGGTGACCAAAACATTGGGTCATTTACCATTGAGTTCAATAGGATTTGACACGTTCGGATGTAAATATTTTGTAATTACGTCGTAAATATACATATAAATGTATATATTTTCTTTTTCTACAACACTTCAGAGTGTTAAGTATATGAAAACAACATATTTTTAAACAACATTTCTTTCTGAACAGAATTAAATGCTATACTTTTCACAGGATAGTTTTCTCAGAATGGTTTAATTTGAACGAAATATTTTCACAAGTTTTCGTTAATTACAATAGGAAAAAAAAAAAAAAAAAAAAAAAAATTAAGGTAATTCGATTTTATTCGGTTAAGGTACAAAAATTAAGATCAAAGTTTATTGTATTATTAATATTAAAATTATGCATTATTTCTTTTCTATTTATAGAGCTTCTTCCTAAAATACTTTCTTAAATATGATATGATTTTTTGGCTTCTGAGGCATCTTTTAAATCGAAAAATGTATATATGTATATAAGTCAATTTATAATTAATGCTCTATTTGGTTCATTTTAAATTAGAGAATTATTAGAAATTAGCGAAATACTTTAAATAGTACTTAACTTTCTCTGAACATTTCTGAAAGGGAATAAAATAAGGATTTTTTTAAAGTATTATTTAAAACTTGTAACTGACTTATTAAAAAATGTAAGGGGAATAATTCTTTTAATTATACTTAGCAGATTTTTTTTACCATTAATTTCAACAATACATATTCCAAAACTATTACTTTCTCAAGTGCGCTTCTCATAGCATTTGCTTTACAATGCCTTTTAACAGATTGCTTTCCAGTACGAACAATTCTTGCTTAAATAGTTTTATAACGTATTTGTCAACAGGATTTCAATTTATGTTTACAATTCAATATTAAGGTTATTATATATTTAGGTAACATTTATAATCATTATAAATTAGATACATTTAATAATTAGATTTCTTCACAGTACTTTCACAGTTGTTTATAAGTGAATAAATTCTTCATTTCAAATACATTTATAAATAATTTAAGTATTTTGTCGAAGGCAGATACATGCTTTTTGCAAGCACATGCATAAATACCTATACATATTTCCTATTTTTCATTTCCGGCATGTGCAAATCTTTAATTTCTGTGCATTCACTATATTTTTCGTGTAAAGTAATTTACACTAATTTATTAGCTTTTAAATTGTGCAAGATACAAGATACGTGCCGCATTAATGGTTTCACCTCTGGGAAGAAATTCAGTAAGCAAAACGCCTTTCCTATCCCAGAAGACAGTGTACATGATTTTTTGTGATGACATTGTCACTTTGAACTTTTGTTTTTTTGGAGAATGAGTGTGTCTCCACTCCATCGATTGTTGTTTCGATTCTGGTGTGAAATGACACACCCAAGATTCATCACCTGTCACAATTTGGTTTAAAACGTTTTCTTCCTCATCACTGTACCGCATGAGAAATGTCAGGGCACTACCAAGTCGCTTTGTTTTGTGAACATCAGTGAGCATTTTTTGGAATCATCGGGAACACAGTTTGCGATAATTCAAGCGGTCAGACACAATTTCGAACAAAACAGTACGTGAAATTTGTGGAAATGCCTCTGAAAGAGTTGTCATTGTGAAGCGTCTGTTCTCATGAATTGCTTCATCAACTTTCCTTGCCAAATCATCGGTGACAACAGAAGGCCACTCCGATCCTCGGCGTGGACATTTGTTCGACCTGCATTAAACATTCTTACCCACTTTCTCACCATTCCATCACTTATCGCGTATTCACCGTAAACTTCTGTCACTTGACGATAAATTTCGGCTGGTTTAACATTCCTCGCGTTCAAAAATTTAATCACGGCACGAATCTCACAGTCAGCGGGAGAACTAATTGTCTTAAACATTTTGAATGTGCACAGGAAACTGAAAACACAACATAGAGCAACCAAAATGGCGACAATTGAGACAATAAAAACACAACATAAAAAATGAAAATTGAACATAGAGCAACCAAAATGAAACAATGAAAACACAACATAGAGCAACCAAAATGGCGACAATTTCAGTGAACAAGAAAGACTAATGCGCATGCGCGAGACGCCTACCACAGCGTTGCGACGGCGCTAGAATGAAACGATACTTAGTTTCCGAATACGCTACGTATCATTAAACCCATCTTGTTGTATAAGCAGCTTATCCGGTCATATTAATAAAGCAAACTGATTAAAAATCTGTCACTGACTGCAACGGAAATATATCCTTGAACTTAACATAATATCATAGAAAGAATAATACTCCATTCATATCTTGCATCTTAAACATTTCCAATCTGCATTTTCATTAGAATATTTTTAAAAAAGATGGGATTATTCGAAACATATTTTGCCTTAACTTTACCTAAATTCTTTTACTTAATGAAGTTTTATCTATTGGTCTAACCATTTTTCACTTCATTCAAATATTTAGAACTCTGTATAAATTTAAATTCGTTAAAAGTTTACACTCAGATAAATTTACAGATGCCCAGCCAAAATTATAGACTTACTATCAGTTATTTCTAGGTCTTCTGATTAATTTTCTCAGAACAGCTCTTGTGATACGATTTCATATTAAAAATTTTTGCAATTCTCAATCTCTCTGTTATTCTCCTTCTAGGAATTTCTCTTTCATGAAAACAAATGATTGTCCTCTATACACAAACACAGAAGTATATCTCCTGTGTTTATCACCACACGAAGTTCTTTAATGTATTTATAAAATCGAAAATAATGATATTTACCGCCTCTCAAAACGTGGTATATGACGGGACAAGGGCGTATCTGGAAGGGAGGTAGACGGGTATACGCATTTCCCAAAACTTTTTCTTTTATTAAAAATTTTAAGGCGAATTCAAATAATAATGATAACATTATTTTGCTAATTTTCTTACTGAAAGAGGTCTTTTTGGATCGCCTTATCCTCAGTTACTCTCTTATCGAACAAGATCAAATATGCCTGTTTATAATAATCCTGTTCCTTATAATGTTTATCCCTATTATTTGCTAAACAGTGGATGAACATATATTTCAACTCTCTTCGGAGTATAAGTGGTATTAGCTTCAGAGGACTTGAGGTACAACCTCCATCAAAACTGATTGATTATTACAAAATATTTTATGGTCCGAATGATTGTTGATGATAAGGAGTTACTGGAAAATTAAATGAAATATAAGGACATTGTCCCGCGCATAAAGTTTAATAGATGGTAATGAGCTGATAACATGAGGTTACTGCTAAAAGTTCTTTAAGTACAAATCAAAGCACATAGTTGCATGAGCTAGTGGAACAGTTTTAAGTAACATTCACAGTACTTTAATACAGAAAGAATTAAGAAATTGGAAAAAAAAAATATATGGTGCAGGAAACAAAATATAGAAATGTAATGAATTATTTAAAAATTATTACTTAAGATGCCCATTGGCGGCTTCACAAAATTACGAGAATTGCAATAATGATTATAGAAAGGAATGATGTTATTCTTCGATTTCCTAATATTTAAATGAAAATTGTCTGCCAGGTGATGGAAGTAAGTGTGCAGTATTGCAGCTGTTAAGCAAGTGAATGTTGTAAAATAGTTGAATGTGGCTAAAGAAGTTAATATTCACATTTGTTAAAAGCGTATTCCAGGAAATGAGGGGCTATGTCAACCAAATGATCCAAATGTAAATTATGAGGATCATGGAGAACCAGTTAAGCTTTGAATGGAACCCGACATGAGGTCTCATTTGCCTCTCTTTCCTCAAATCTTGAATTTTAACGTATCAGTTTCTTACTTTATGCTATGCTAATTTATTAAAAATGTTATCGTTCATTAAATAATGAACGTCGTAAATTTAGCGCAGTTGATATCGTAGAGGTCGAATTGAATTTACTTTACAGCTGAGTAATCTGATGGCTGCTTCAATGTTAAATTAGTTATTAAAATTGCTCAACTTAGTCAAGAAACAAAGAATGAATATTTGGTTTATAAAGTTAACTACAATAAGTATGCTTGACTTCGTAGAAACTTAGTTGAACTATGTAGCGACTTATCGCTGAGTCAAAGTGTGTAAACGACAAAGTCCAGAGAAGGTTAAACTCACCCTTTATTATCTTGAACTAAACATACAGTTGGCCCCTTTCTTGGGCTTACAGAAAGCCTCCACTTGGGCAAGATAAGAAAAGAAAATATATCAAGATAAGAAAATACGAAACTAATCTAATGCTAAACTAAACTAAACTTATCCCAAACTGTACAAAATTATCTAACGTAGTGGTCCCTTAATTTAATTAACGGGCAAATATCAGCAGACACGTTCAATACAGCTGAGTGTAGTGAGTAGTTTAAACAATGAAGCAGCCTAACAGCAAATACACGCCACTAAAAGGACTCCTAAGCTTTTCTCCTGAAGTAAGCGAAACTTCCTTTATATTCTCTTTCTATCTCATTTGCATGTAACGCTATACTAAAAATTTATTCTGGTAGAGTTCTAAAAGAGAAACAAGAATATAAAGGAAAGGGTTTCAAAATGAAAAATAACTATTAGAAAATTAAAATAATCCTTAAAAATATAAATTAAAAAGTTCTTAAGCTGGAAACAACAAAGAAAAACGAAATGACAGATTTGCGAAATTCAAGAAAGGAATAAAACCCAGCACAGGTAAAATTACACAGCATAGATGAGATTAGAGATTTTTTTAATGAATGAGGATAATATTAATTGATTTAAGAGTGGTTTTAGTGTGTAGTTTCAGATGTTAGAAGCTGATTAATTCATGAGAGTATAAGTCTCAGGTTTCAGTTCTTGCTATTTCATTGATTCTAGCAGTTTTGTTCATAATGATTTAACACTATCAAGTTTAGGAGTATTTGGATCATAATAAATTTCATAGAAGGCCATTTTTTAAATTTTAGCTTGAGATTAGAACGGAATTTTTCACTGACTATGTTAATTAATAATTAAAGTTAACTTCAGTAGTATGAACAATATTGCAATCTGGATGGCTTTTCACCCCAACAGTTCGACTTTTGGAATAGTCTGCCATCGAGTAGTATGATAGAATGACTGCCCAGTTTTTGAAAGATTTCGATCGGAACTTTAATCACTTAGCTTCATAAACACAAAACTGCCGTATTGAAAAGTACCAGAAACAGATTCATATATTATTGTTTCTGAAATCTGAGACAAAATTTGATGCTGCAGAGAAGAAACTTTTCAAAAGCAGCCGTTGGAATAGTATAATAGAATGATTAATAGATATAGATTTGGGATAAAAATTCCTGGCATTTTAAAGCTCAAAATTATATCCATAGGAAAATTTAAATTTTCTGATGCTAGTAGAGCCCTATGTTCTCGGCACTGTCATAATGGAATTTAGCAGATGCAGTCGAAAACAAAGCAATAAATTGAGGTTTACAAAATTACAGGAAACTATTTAAAGATCCCGTTTTACGTGTAAAGAATAATATAAAGACACAACGTTTAATTTATAATATTTATTTCTAAATCTTACAAACTTTAAAACTTCATTTATGTTCGGTTACAAGGTTTACTAAAGCATTTTATTCGTTTATTTCGTCGAATGCGTATTTAAATTAGCGAATGCTTTTATAGCAATATTTCTACCTAAATCTTTATACTCGTTTCCTGTATAACCTTGAAGAAGTGTGCATAAAGTATTTATCATCATTTATTATGGTTAACAAAGGACAAAGTAAAGATAATAATAAACAGCGTTCGATCATTTAAAATTTTTTGCATGCATTTAATTACGTAACTTATACTAACACAGAAATTCGTTTTGTATTCTTTTAGAAGCCGAAAAAGAATTGGTTGTATAATAATATATTACGGGAGAATTTATCTATTGACTTTGGTAGGAAAAGTATCCGCCCTGATTTTATTTGTCCTCGAGTTTCAATCTTTTACAAATGCACAATAGCTTCATTTTTCAAATTCACGCTATTAGCTCCACAACTAATACAGACTAAATAAAATAATCAGTTCGAATATAATTTAATCAATATATAATTTTGTTCTCCATGTCAGAATTGTCAGCTGATCGGATCGGCTTTTTGCAACGGAATATATTAAGTCAGGTTCCACTTCGGTGCATATCTACGGCCTTCAGATGAAAATTTTTTTGTCTAATTATGTAATATCTCAGCGATCTTTGATTGCTGTATATTTCAAGCATTGATACAAGGCTGGATCATGAATCGGTAGTCGAAGTTATAATAATTAAAAATAATTATGTGTGTATGCAGGACTTTAGTTGATTTTAAAACTCGTGAACTATCACACAACAGTTTCTGATTTCAAAGAGCTAATAAGTTAATCAGACAGAACTGTTGAAATAGATAAGTATATAGTCTTGTCTTGCTTGTATTTTTCAAAAGGCGATTTGAATGTAGCAAAGTCCACGCGAATCATTTGTCTAAGAGGATAGAGACTTTCGTGAAAGACGTTGTAATACCCTAGCTAAAAAAGAGTTCATTGTAAACTAGAATCATGAAGAACTATGTAATGACTATTCGCTGAGTTTTTGTAGCGTAAGTAACAGGTCCAAAGAAGGTTTAAATTACCCTTTTATTCCAACTCAAAATGAACGTACAGATGGCCTCTCTCGGGCTTACAAAAAAGCATTCACTCATTCTGTAACTAAAAATAGAAAATATAAACTAATCTAATAAATCAAATTAATCAGCCGAAGCTGCACAGAATCAACTCGCGAAGTTGGCTCTTATTTAAAAAATCACCGGCATATACTGTAGTGCAGGGGTGATCGCTATCAACCGGTGGACCACCAAGACAATTTGGGGTGACCGCCTTTACTAAGACCTAAAACTCGCATACTTTTGGAATTTAATGGACGAAGTAAAGTATCCTAACTTTAAAAAAAGTTTCATTTCATTTAACATCGTTCTTTGGCTCTACCTATCTGTGTGAATCTGCATTTTCAGCGATGAATATAATTTGGACAATATATTGTTCTCGCCTCACAGACGACCACTTAGAATCCAGTGCAAATGTAGCAGTTAGTATATATAAGGTATATACTCACGAGATATTCAAGATTCTGATTCATTCGAGGGGTGGAAGCCGAGGGAGTAGGTTCGTCGTCGAGATTGTGCCTGCCTCCGATCCTGTTGCTGCGTGTACGCCCTGTCTGATTCGGCGTGTGTTGCAGAGTGCGACCACGTGCAAACACAATCCTCTAGCATCAGCATTTTTAAATGCTAATCGAAGGTTGGTATTGTTTTATAAAAGCCTGGATGCTTTTATTATTTAATTATTTTAAGAATTTACGAATTATTTTTCGCTTTTTCTTGCGAATTATGCTTAATTGCTGGCACGTGTGATACCTAGCCATTTTGATACTGCGTGTTGCGGCGCTTTAGTGCTTTAATTAATTAAGTATTTTAACTTAAATTCTGATTTAATTTAATTTAATTGCGAGCGCGTAATTTAACTAGCTTTTGGTCGTTGTGTCTGCTTACTTAACCCCAAGCTCACGCTGTCAGGTGTGAGTCAGGGGCCTAGTAGACTTTCGCCCGCTCATCCGTCTGCTGGAACACCGTCGAGTGGGTCCGGTTCCGGGGCGCGGGACTCTGGATTGCTGATTTGGGTGCAGGATTTCTTGATTCTGGACTGCGAATAGGGATACGATTCTGGATGCCGTGAGGGTTCAAATCAATGAACTCGAAACTATTCGCCAACAAAATGGCACATTTACTGACACTAAAGGTAAGATGCACAACTTCTTACTCAGTATGCTTGATATGCTAGTTGTGGTTAACACACAGTTAACGCAACAGGATTTAAATAAAACTTCGGATAAATTGTTACATAGTAGTAACGCAGAAAATGATAGGGACAGAAGGCCAATTAAATTACATAATAACCCATTAAATGAAATATCTTTGGATCAACCTACAAGTTCTGATGATGACCTGCCAAAGACAAAAGGTTATCAGACAGTTAGAAAACGTACTCAAAGACCAAATCTTAAGAAAATTAAGCTTAGTAGTCCTTCGGAAAATACACCGCAAAGGCAACACAGTCAGGATAACACTTCAAACACACAAGCTACCTCTGTAGCAGTCAGTGATAACACACATACTCAGAATAATGAAAACATGGACACTACTTCGCCGAATAATGAAAACTCTACTGCCACAAATTCAAATAATCAGAAACAAAAACAATAGAAATTCCAGAATTCCCCCGATTACACTTAAGGAAAATAAACTGAGATGAAGCGAAATTAGCGCTATATTCCTTCAAAGGAAAATCAAATTTCACGGGGAACATATACCCACGGGGAGTATTAAAGTTATTACGGAATCACCAGATGACTACCGGACTGCTGTTCAAATATTAAAGGAAAAACAGGTTGAACATCATTCTTATATCCTCCCTGAGGATCGTTATTTAAAAGTTGTCCTTAGAGGACTCACTGAAAACACACCGATTGAGGATATTAAATCTGAATTAGAACAACTTAATTACCAAATTAAAGATATCAAACAGATGACCAGACGCCGCAGCGGAGAAGTCACCAAACTCCCACTGTTCTTAATATCTCTTCCTAAGAATGAAAAATCGAAGGAAATCTATAACGAGAGATTCTTATGTCACATGAAAATTAAATTCAAAGAGTACTTAGGCAGACAAGGACCCCTGCAATGTTTTCGCTGTCAGGGGTTTAATCACACTCAAGCGGGTTGCAATTATGCACCCAAATGTGTCAGATGTGGTAAAGAACACTTTGTTAAGGACTGCCCAGATAAGAATAACAGCGAAAAGCCCTTATTCTGTGTAAATTGCGGGGGTTCCCACACTTCCAGTTTCAGGGGGTGTGAGAAATTTCCCAAAAGAAAATCTGACAAACCTAACAATTTCCCCAGTAGGGTAATTGAAAATAAATCATATTCACAAGCACTATCCTCAGGCCTATACTCTGATATTTTAAGTGAAGCAAAGCAAGTCTTCACAGACCTCGCGGAACTCGTTTCCGTCATAAAAAAATGCTGGATTTCAAACATCGCAACAAGTCAGCGAGATTAAGGAAACTAATCAAGAGCTAAAAACCTCCTCTACTGTTGATAATGGGTCAAGTTAGATCTACAAATGCTCCCATCTCTATTATGACTTGGAATGCAAGAGGCATTCACTACAAGATCACGGAACTTTCAAACTTTCTTACGAGTCATGACATAGACGTGGCTCTGATTACTGAAACCTTTGCTACGCCAAGTATTTAGATGAGGATTCCTAATTATATATGTTACAGATGCGACCGTCTAAGTCACCGAGGTGGGGGGAGTCGCAACTTATGTCCGAAACTCTCTGCAATCCTGTATGATCAATGATGAGCGCTATAATGGGCATGAGCTAGTCACTGTGTCTGTCCTCCTTCCACACTATGGAAATGTTTATTTCAATTCTATGTACAATACTCCCAAAAATATCCTTGATATCAACTACCTGGCCAAAATTCTGGACACCAATAAGCAGGTCATACTTGCGGGAGACTTAAATGCTAAAAGTCAGGAATGGAATTGTAGAAAAACGAACAAAAATGGAATTAAATTATCTGAATTCATTAAAAATTACCCAGTCTATTTTCATGTTTCTAGTGAATACACCTATCTGCCGCAAAATCCAAATACTGGCGATATTCTAGATATTTTCCTCTCCACCATCTCCTTCTCGTTCGATCTTGAAGTACTTCAAGAACTGGATTCGGATCACTGCACGGTCATTGCGACCCTAGGTACAAATAAGGATGTCATGGACGAGCATATAAAGACGACGAATTGGAAGGTCTTTAATGAAATTCTCTCTGAATGTCACAATAATAATCTTAGATTACGCACTCCTGATGACATAGAACTTGCTGCCAATCAGCTTACGATAGATATACAAAGTGCCTATAAAGCAGCTACTAGGAAAATCCCCAGAAGGCAAGTCACTGATAAATTACCTAAGAAGATCAAAAATCTCATCAAAGACAGAAATAAACTTAGGAAAAGGTTTCATCTTACCTGTGATCCACATACGAAGAAAGAGATGAATAGACTTAGCAGAGAAATTAAAAAGCAGATCATTATTCATCGCAAAGAACTCTGGGATGAGAAGAGCGAGAGCTTTAATGAGCCAAGTAGCTCCTTCTGGTCCTTTGTAACATTATTAAGAAGCTCAGGAATAGAAAGGCCCAAGGGCAGGATAATGTGAACAATGTGGCGCTGAAATGGCTGCCTATTAATATGGTCAACCGTCTCACAGGTATTTTAAACGCTTGCCTGTACAATAGTTATTTTCCACGAATATGGAAGTCTGCGAAGATGATTGTGCTCCCAAAGCCGGGAAAAAATATTGCGAAACCGGAAGGGTACAGGCCCATTAGCCTGCTTCCCAGTATGAGTAAGATACTTGAAAGAATTGTCCTTAGCCGTATACAGCCACATCTTGATAAATTACCACTCGAACAGTTTGGTTTTTGGAAAGCCCTTTCCACGAGAAAGCAGTTAGTACGACTGAATGAGTTCATAGGCAGTGCACTACACAACAAAAGATACGTTGCCTTACTCATGCTGGACGTCGCGAAGGCATTCGACCGCGTCTGGCATGAGGGGCTAATTTACAAATTAATCAACTTAAAATTCAGCAGTGAGTTGATAAAAATTATACACTCTTTTCTGTCTAACAGGACTTTCTTTATTCAAATCGGTGAAAGCATTTCAAATAAGAATATATGAAGGCCGGGGTCCCGCAGGGGTCTATTTTAGGGGCTGTGCTCTACTTATTCTACGTGGCAGACCTACCTGCATTATATCTGGATCAAAACTTCTTCATGGGTTGCTATGCAGACGACATGGCTTTTGCTGTCAAGTCTGAGTCGCCAAATTTTGCCGTAAAGAAGCTACAAAGATTTATGCCCAAGCTTGAACAATGGTGCGCCATGTGAAAAATTGCAATAAATGCTGACAAATCCAAACTTATGATTTTTAAGAAAAATAAGATGAACCAACCTTTGACTGTCCAGCTGGTGCTCTTTGATACTTTCGTTCCTGTTGTCAAAAGTGCTAGTTATTTAGAACTAAAATATAATTCAAATTTCCTCTGGAAAGATCATATAAATTGCGTCAGAGGCAAGACCATTGGGGTCATTCAAAGTCTTATTCCGCTTCTGTCTGCGATCTCCAGATTAGATATAAAGAGGAAAAGGCATATCTACAATTTCATAATTCGTCCTATTTTTGCGTACGCATCTCCCGCCTGGGCAGCAGTTCAGAAAAAGGAGTTAAGCAAGCTTCAAATTATTCAAAACAAAGTTCTAAGAATGATAACCAACGCTCATTATTATGTCTCCAATCAGACCCTGCATCGAGACCTTAAAATGGAGTCCATTGAAATGTATCTGCATAATGCCAATGTTAAATTCTTTAAGAAGGCTCAAGAATGTAACCACATGTCTGACCTTAATGTATTGAATTATGTAATTCTTGAGGAAGATGCATCGCTACGACCACTCGCGGCCCACCTCGCTCGGGACTTAAATTTCCCCACGTAATATATCATGATAATTATGCACAGTTCTTGTACATAGTATATATAGTGCATATATATTTATTTAAGTTCTCAATTGTATTTGCATCAATATTTTGTATCCTTTCAATTTCAGGTTATTTGTAGTTATTATTGACAATATTGCACGATTATGTTTATTTTATTTATGTTATGTATTACTTCACATGTCATGAAAGAAATTGGCGGATATTGTCTGTGTCTTTTTTAATGTAACAACACAAACATGTCACACAGATTCCTCACGGCTCCTGTTTCGTGAATTTCTCGCTGCGCTCGCTTCTCAATGGCTTTGCGACTCATGGTCGCCCCCTGTAAACCACCTTTGACCTCTCCAAATTATCAAGAATGATCAACGTCATGCGCCCTTCGGGCTTTTTTCAAGAGCCGGATAAGTTGCGCAGTAGCGCGACATTTCGGCAATAGCCGTACAGACTAGACTAGACTAGATATTCATATGTTGGCGGAGAGTATGTGGACTAAGTCTTTTACTAAGTACGAGAACTAACTTTCTATGAAAGTAATTTATTTTTTAAATTTATTTTGAATTGTTTAATAAGAAACGCATCATTTGAAATTATTATATTTGTAGCTATTATTATTATGTTGGTATCTTATCTTGCATTTTGCTTTAAACGCGGTTTTAAAAGAGTAAGTTTTTTTATGCAGGGTTAGGTAGGTAAGTACATATTCCGTGTTTATTATTAAGTTATAATAAATATTGTAGACCTTTTTTTCAGCTCACCACACCTATGCCACTGAGTAGACCGCAACAACTTGAAAACATTAGAAGTAGCCCTTACCCTGGAAAAGTCTGCCCACCCCTGCTGTGGAGTCTTCTAGTTTGTTTTGGAATCATACACTGTAGACCCTAGCTGACAAGACCGAGTAGCGAATTCTCGCTAGGTCTTGGAAGAACAGATGACTACAGAAGAAGGTTTCAATAATCTTTTTTATTTGAAATTAACAAAAAATACACTCGCTCGAGGCTCATAATCTACCACCACTTGTGGCTAAGTAACTTAACAAATAAATAAATAAATAAGATGTAAAAACAGAATAAAGAAAGATGGGCTACCACACTGGTTTCTTATTTATCTAAACCACTAAATCGGCAGCACATAGCAAAGTCGAATCTAGAACATCAATATAATCTAAAGAGCGTGGCTAAGCACCAACTATTCAAGTACAAGGCTACTTCAAATACACTGCATTTAAGTTCGGAATAACTTGCCTACTCTAAACTCTTAAAACCGCTGCTTAAATCTTGATTCCGAACTCACTTATATTTGCATACTACGTCATTAAAATTTACATTCTGGTAGGAAACGGAAATCAGAAGGGAAAGGAAAGTTTTTGAAATTAAAAAGTAATTGGTTAAAATAAAATAAGGTCTTTACAATACTACTAGGTACGTAGAAGTACGACCGTAGAATAGCAAGTTTAAACCAATAGCAACAACGTGGCCAAAAGGCAGAACACGTTCTTCTAGTGAAATGACCCATACTTCAGCTTAAATACTCATTTCTATCTCATTTGCATAAATCGTAATCCTGAAATTCATTCTCGCAGGGAAACATAGATGGGAATTTAGAATGTATAGGAAAGGCTTGTTCCAAAATAAAAGTAAAGTAAAACCCTAAAACATGATGAGAATACCTGGCTAGCATTTACGTTTACATACGATGCAAATCATAAAAAACCCAAGTAGCCCTTTCGTTGAGATTCAAACATGGGCCGAACTACCATTATTCAGCATTCTTAACCGCTGAACCTCTGGTAGGCTGCATTTCTGAAAGATTTCACCACAGTCAGCATCAGTTAATAACACAGGTGAAAAAAATGTCTTAATTTAAATACATTAGATTGAGGTGAAACTTTAATATTTAAATTTTAACATTTTTAAGGCTTAACAATTGAATTCAACAGTTTTCTGGGAAAATCTAGAAACTGGATAACGTATTATCTAGAACTCTAAGTCTAATTTCCTTAAATCTGTTCACATCGAGTACTCGAAATTAATTCATAAGACATTCACTTTGTACTGCCTGACTTCATGTCTCAGTTATAGACATCCATTTTTATTTTGTTTCTGGTGGATGTTTATTAAACGTATACATTTGTCTTAAGATTACGAAATATTAACTTGAATGTTATATAATAATTACAATACCATGAACTTCAACATTCTGAATAATTTTTAGCTCGAGGGGGCGTTAACCCAGAAGAGCTATTAGTCTTATTAGTCTCGAAACGACATTTTGCGTCGATTCACTATAAACATCCGTATCACTTTTCAAATTGTTACCACGAAATATTATTGCCTTGTAATATATTTAAAGAAACTAAATAATGAAGAATATGCATGAATGTATGCATGTTTCTCGCATTGTAAAGAAACGATGGTACGTAGAGTCCTTCACCCGAATTTGGGCATCTGGAAGCCCGAATTTGGAATTTGTTTTATTGTCTATTTCATATTTTTGTAAACCTTAATATATTAATATGTTAATAATTTAAATATTAATGAATTTTTGATTAACGTACTCAAAGATTTCAAAACGAGCATGGCAACACTATACGGAAAGAAACATTTTTATCTTCAGCGCACAAGAAAATCGGAAATTCTAAAGATATGCTGTTATTTAATATTTTTTAGCTCAAATGAACATTAGGTCAAGTACTCTCGAAAGGTGTATGTATATGTAAATGAATAAAACGCCCCTTTGGGTGTAATATAAAATCCGAAAGCTTTCAGACTTTTTTTTAATATAGTTTTCTCATCGCTTCTTTTTAATTACCAGCTGATGAAGATGCATTTGAATTATAAGGCCAAGCAGACAGTTTTCAACGTTGAGGAGTAAGCAAACGAATTTTAGTACTACGTTGAACGTCATTCAATTGGGAAACGTTCTTTTGCAAACAAGTAGTATTTCGTAGCAGCACATTTTCACACCTGCCAGTAACCGAACAGTAATTTCTGGCAGCAAAACAAGCGTGAATTCTTCCCACCATTTCTCTAGATTTGTTCCCATCCGCTCGTTGAGCCATACCAAAAACAGACCGCTGCTACAAGTTTTTATTTTGGTATCTAATTGTGATACTGCTTGTATTAACGCGATCGAGCAATATGCGTCAGTTTAAAATAGATGCAGTCTCATTATTTAATCAACGCTCTGCATACCTATGCAAAATCAAAGTCAGCCATGCGGTGAACCGTGCTTTTTGGAATCAAACTTCCTACTGAAACTACCAGGGTTTAGTAATTTTATTAATTGGCTACTGTGGACTTTAAGAATCGAGTAGCACAAACTTTCCTTTATGACTGCCATGATTCTCTAATTTTAAGAATTTTTATTCATGAAAACATTTTAATGAATTTTTTTTCAGTTTTTGGTGATATCTGGATTTGAATGTATTGCCCTAATGCAACTTTTAAGTCAGTATTAATAACGAACTTATGAATTTTTTTTTTAAATTTCGGAAATTTCCTCTAATTTACACCTTATTTCGGCAGAAGTTATGACTTTAAGTGGGAAAAATTTCAATGTCTGTTACGACTTGATTATATTTATTAAAGCATTTTCATTTTCAAATGGAATAATTTCGGATATATCAGCAGTGGTACGTATATTTACGGATATGGAAGTTTTGAAATTAGCTCAGCAGCTGAACCTTCAATCCGAAACATGAAATAATGCATAAAATAATTTAAGAAAAGAAATAAGAAAATTAATCATAGCTGTATACAGGGTGATTCTAAATTGTTTTTACAAATTAAGAAGGGTGATAGTACTCATCCAAATGAGCAATAATTACTATAGAGCATAAGGTCGCATTTCACCCTGAGAGGCAGAAAAGAAGAGTATTAGAATTCCAACCTAAACTTGCTAGAGTGTTGGGAAAGCGAATGAACGAGACCAAAAGTTGCGCAATCAGTTTAGTGAAAAACTCACAGAGAGTGCACAAAACGGATAAAACCGAAATCTTGGCGTTCGAGTGTTATTTCGAGCTCAGACTGTGATGGCAAACAAATGCATGTCTTTGGCTCACAAGGTCTCAACCTCCCAAACGATTGCAACAAGTTAATTATCTAATCAAGGGCTGAATATTATCAACTAACTCTAACTTCTGCTGTATGCAGACATTAGCATGAAAAGTTCCTGTTGTGTTCCGGGTGTCAGAACTTCATGTCCCATAGAAGGGCGCTTCAAGTAGAATGGGCGCAGCACAGTAAGTCCAGGAGGACAGTATAGAACAGGGGTGGCCAAGCTCTTTGATAGTCTGAGCCATTTTTCAAAATTTGAAATTTTTCGCGAGCTGCAATTAAATATACGTATTTAAAAGGTATGCAGAAAAGGTATTAAAAAATTTTTTTTACAGAAATTATATTTGTTCAAAACATATAAATAAAAGTATAAAATATGTGTATTGAATTTAAATATTAAAAATTAATCATATTTATTTTACTTTTGGTGATAATTCTTTAGAATTTGGTGAATAATTAGTGACAGCACTTCTCTGTAATTCTTTGAGATGCTGGTTAGTTAATACTGATCGGTGTTTGGATTTTACGAATTTTAAAGTGGAATAAAATAATTCACGTAAGTACGTTGTTCCGAATGTTGAAATAATTCGACAAGCAGCCTTTTTTAATTCAGGATACTTCGATTCTAGTACAAATTTCCAAAATTCAGTAATCGGCGTCGATTTACATTTTAATTGTAGAGCTTGATCTTCTTGCATCTCTATTAATTCTAATTCTCCAGATGCTTTTTAGGTAATAATTATACTGGAAATGGAAAACTCACCTTGAATTATGTTAATTTCAAATAGATTCAGGAAAAAATCAAGAGACGATGGACGGAAATGAAATTTGTTACAACGTTGCACTTAGTCTTTCATATTTGTTGTATGTAATTTAAAAGACATTTTGAAACACATACGGAACCATAATAATTTTTAAAAATATAATAACACAAAAATGAAAAGGCAACTGAGGCACATTTATCGAGAGCCACAAATAATCCTCCAAAGAGCCGCATGTGGCTCGCGAGCCGCAGGTTGGCCACCCCTGGTATAGAAGATGGCGAAGGGGTAAAAACTGCTACTTTGAATACTTGTTATCAAGGCAGCAGTTTTTTCCCCTAATAAATAATTTCCCCCTAATAATTAACTTGTTGCAATCGTTTGCGAGGTTTAGACCTTACCAACCAAAGATGTGCATTAGAGTGTTTGCATCAAAATCTGAGCTCGAATTAACACTCGAACGCCAAGTTTTCGGTTTTATCCGCTTTGTGCACTCTCTGCGAGTTTTTCACTAAACTGATTGCTCAACTTTTGGTTTCGTTTATTGGGATTCTAATATTCTTCTTTTCTGCCTCTCAGAGTGGAATGTGACCGTATGTTCTATGGTAATTATTGCTCATCTGGATGAGTACTATCACCCCTCTCAATTTGTAAAAACAATTTAGAATCCCCCTGTATAGTATAGTAATTTTTTTTGTTTGATTACGGCAAAGCACACGACCGCTATCTGCCAAAAAGGAGGGATGCCTTCATGGAGGACTTTCTAAGGGAAACTGGCTTGTATACACGTTACACACGGGGAAGACCTAAAAAATTCCCATACATTTGCCGGGATTCGAACCCCGAGCTATCAGTGTTTTTAGAGACTTCACCGCTCGGCCGCTGATGGCCCAACTGTATATGTTAAACACGACTGTATATATCAGGGGGGCAGAATTCATGGCATTCAATCCGCTTTTTAGACTTCAGTCAATTATAAGAGTTCGCAACTGAATTATTCAAGAACCCTAATTACGTACGTATGTCCCTTAAATAATAATAAAACAGAGTTTTATTAAGAGAAGCATATTTATAAGAATTTTGAATTTTTTGTGCATAACTAATATATACTATACAAGTAGTGTGGAAATTAATTGGGACAAAGCGAGTTTTTGATAATTTATGTACACTGCTCAAAAAAAAAAAAAAAAAAAAAAAAAAAAAAAAAAAAAAAAATGGGACAGTCCTATATCTCCCGATCTACTGGGCCGATTGACAAAATTCAAATTGCGTTCTTCATGTCTCGAAAGCGCGACTTAGGATATATATTAGATTTATATATAGCACTATTCTAACATAGGTATTTTGACACAAAATCGGACTTTTTCTGAAATAACATACCAATTTTTTTACATATTTCGATTCTACGACTCAAATTACGCCTAAATATGAAATTTTGTAAAATTTGGAGCGAAATTTACGGAGAAATTCACAAATTTATGTTGGCACTTTTTTGTCAGTTTGCGCCAAGAATACTTCACTTGGCTAACTTCTTAATATATGGCAACCCAGTTTCCTTAGGGAAAAAAGTCACCATCGTTCCTTTTTTCCAAATAATATTCTTTATATTATATTTTTAATTATAACTTATTTTTTTAAGTAATTTTTTTCTTTTTCGAATTTCATATTAATTGTTTAAGTTGCACTTTTTTTTTTTTTTTCTTTCGAATAACTGTTTTAAAAATTTCTATTTACCTATTCGAACTGCGTAAATAAAGGTGCAGCGTTTATTTATTTATTTTTTTTTTTCAAATAGTTTTCTTTATATATATTTTTCGTCATAGCTATTATTTTAGGTCATTTTTAAATTTTTATACTTTTATTTTAATTGTTTGTGTTGCATTGTCTCTTCAGATAATTGTTTTAAAATTTTCTATTTATTCCTTCGAACTGAGCATTTTAAATATATTTATTAATATCAATTTTCCAGAATTTGATTTTATTTATTTGAACTACGTTTTTTTCGGAAGAATACTTTATAACCCAGACTACGATGCGTTTGAAAACTGCATACTATATTAAAAGAGAAAATACAGTAAAGCACAGTTTTACACGCCTTTCAATGTTCCGTTCAGAAAAAATATATATAAATAAGAGAGATGTATAACCGATATTTTAACTTGGGATGACTTGCATACAGTGCTTTAAACAGTTTTATCATTGTGCCCATTGCTTTACACAATTTTATCCTACATTTGGTTTCTTAAAATGTTATTCATATTTTAGTCAAATATTTTATTTTTGAAATCGCAAGAATCAAATATCATAAGATTGAAAAGTTTTAAATTAAAAAAAATACGAATACTAAATTTTACGAAAATATTTATTTTTCTTCTCTGTTTCTTTAAGCATTCTGAAAGTATATTGAAAAGTATCCAACTTTTCGAAACATTTTGGTATTTCTGACAATCATTTTAAATAAAGTTATCGCCTTCCATTTCATAAACGCCCACAAACGGCCGAGCGGTAAAGTTGCTGAACACTGGTAGTTCACTCCGGGGTTCGAACCCCGGTAAACGGGCTGGTTGCATGGGCGTTTTCGTGGATTTTCTCATGTGTAACGCGTATGACAGCTGGTTTCCCTTAGAAAGTTCTTCACGAAGTATTTCGTCAGAGCCTTTATCAGTCTTTAGAGGCTAAACATTTTGAAGCTATGAGATGAAAGAAAAGACTGGTTTCATCAAAAGGTTTTGGTTTATTTTATTATGAAAAAGCACATTACGGCTATCTGCCTAAGGGGAGGGATGCCTTCCTGGAGGACTTTCTAAGGGAAACTGGCTCGCATACACGTTACACATGGGGAAAACCACGAAAACGCCCATGCAGCCAGCCCGTTCGCGGGATTTGAACCTCGGACCGAACTACCAGCGTTCAGCGACTTTACCGCTCGGCCGCTGTTTCATCAGGAAGGGAAAAAAAACATCTTTAGGTGACATCCACATACATCACTGGATAAACTCCTGAATCTTCAAATAATTCGACTGAGTAAATCATGGGATTCACCATTTATGATACGATATGATGTTCTATAATGTAATTTACACAACCATATAGTTTAAAACCAGTCGCTCTTCACTTTAATCTGCAATAATATCGTTTTGTCTTTTCTGTTAACACAAGCTCAATTGATGGTATTTGCTGGTGTACTCGTCCAAGTGTTTTCTCTTTGAACACTTAAATTCTTTGAAGTATCCTGAAAGTATATTCGAAAGCGTCCAACTTTTTGAACATCTTGGTACGTCTGACAGCCAAATTTCCCTGCAAATTTTTGCTTACTTTTCTCCCTAATTTTCTTCTTTCCTTCTACAGTTATTTTCAGTGCTCACACAAGAAAATTAAGATTTTTCGACTGCTAGACTTCCATACATTTTGCATTCTTGTCAATTTTTTAAAATATCAATTATATGAATTGCGTTTCAGCTAAAGACAGCTTTTCATTTTCTAGTCATTTTAGATATAAATAAAGTTTAAAGCGAAGTCCAAAGGATAAATGTTTTAATTAAAAGATTTTTGCTAAATGACAAAGAAATAAAACAGTCCAGCAGGGTTTATTCTGTACCACAGAGTGACCCGATTCTTATATCAGCTGAAACAATCTAAATCATATTAAAGATCATGTTTTTTTATACAATCTATAACGCGAGAGAAAAATTAGCTTCTTAAAACATGCTTTCTAAGAGAATTAATATAAAAATTTATATTTTTATATATATTTTTTAAAGTTGGGACTTGAACCAAACTGTCAGACTTTTAAAGCTTATTTTACATGGTGGTTATTATTAAAGTTCCACTTTGAAATGGTCATAAAAGGAAAACTACCGGACCAAATGTAATCAAACTTGGGAATCGTGTAAAGGAGGTTATGAGAATTTATTTTCCGCGGAAAAAAAAAGAGTTCAAAAACTCACCACCAGGGGGAAAATGGCGCTGTATACAATATTGTTAAATGAAATAAGACACGAAAACATCTGTTTAAAATGCGTATAATATCTTCCGAAACGTGTTACAAAGCATGTTCAATGTAGCGTCCAGCATTTTCCGAAAGCAAGTTAAATCATGTTACTGCATTCTCAACAGCAGCTCTTAGCATATCAGGTTTGGTTTTGGTTTGGTTTATTAGATTACGGCAAAGCACTCGAGGGCTATCTGCCTCAAGGAAGGGATGCCTTCGTGGAGGACTTTTTAAGGGAAACTGGCTCGTATACACGTTACACATAGCATATCAGGAGGAATGTTACAGTGTATCACATTTTTCATTTCTGCCAAACTGTTTAGATTATCACCATAAACAATGCTTTTGAGACAAAAGTCACAGAGGTTGATGTCTGGTGGGAAGAGGGGAAGTGTTGGCCTGTAAGACGTTCATTCGTGAAATGTTGCCTAAGTAACTATGCGACGCTCTTCAGGTGGTGCCCAGCCCTGCATAAAAATCGTAGTATCTAAAATGCCACATTACTGCAGTTCATGTATCACGAAACATTTTAATATTGGCTCAAAGTGAGCTGCAATCGCAGTGGTCCAGCTGTCGACTGCTCTTCAGAAAAAATGGTTCAGTTATAAAACTAGCTGTCATTCAACAGTAAACGGTGTGAAATGACTGTTATGCAATCGAATGCAGTAGGAGAATGCAATGGAACTAGATAGATAACATGAGAGATTTTTTTGGCCCAAATCGATTAAAAGCGTTTTGAATCAGTATCTTCATGTTTTAGCACCGAATTCAGGCTTAAAAAATTACAAATTGGCGATCTGTAAGAAAACGATTTCCAGATTGTACGCACTTGTGAGAGTGATTTGCGATCTCACATTTTCTAATCGCTAATTCGTGGTTTTCACGGACGAAATTCTCACTTACAGGGATGGCGCACTCGACATTTATCGAATTTAACGTCTTTAAATGGTAATTTGCCTACTTCAAAGTTTCTTAAGGGTATACAACATATTAAACCCGTTTAACAAAAGGTTAAGTTAGATTCCGACCCATATTTCGTTTAACAATATTGCATACAGCGCCATTTCCCTCCTGGTGGTGAGGTTTCGAACTTCCTTTTTTTCGCGGAAAATAAATTCCCATGACCTCCTTTACACGATTTCCAAGTTTGATAACATTTGATCCAGTAGTTTTCCTTTTATGACCGTTTCAATGTGGAACTTTAATTATAACCACTCTGTATATTATTAAATTTTAATTTGAAGCTATGCCTTATATGTATACCATGCGTAAAATTTTCGCTTTTATGGAAAAATAAAAAATCGAAGCAAATATACTTAGTATAATGGACCAAAACTGAAAACATTTCCCCTCCCTCCGAAAATAAAATATTGAAATTTCGAACTTGAATTTACTGGGTTATCGAAATATTCAATTTGACTTATCTTCTAAGTCCTAGTTCCGACAACAATTCCGTCAAAAATTCCGAATTACTTAAGCTAAAGTAAAAGATTTAGTATATATTCACTGTATGTTAATAAAGTAATCAGAGTGTAATAAAAATAGATTATAGAATTTACACTGATGTAACTTTTTGTCTGACTGCACAGCATGTAATGGAAGAGAGGGTTTGTAGAGATCTGTTTTTGACATGCCTCTAAAAGTAGATGTCATATTAATTTTGTCTCTTCAATGTCAAAAAAACTTTCCTTTGAGAGGCAACTTTAGTTTTTGAGAAAGAAAAAAAAAATCACAAGAAGACAAATTTGAAGAACATGCAGGACGATTGAATATACATACTTATTTTCCGAACACAAGCGGTTCTCCGACTGGTTATTGAATAATGAAAAGATGCATTGTCATGCAATACAAAACATTTGGAATACATTTTCTGGCTGAATATTGTAAGATTAAAAGTCATCTGCTTAATTCACATCCATTTACAAGTCAACTACTCGGGCAATTGCAGAATCGTTTTGATCCTGAGCTTGTAAGACAAACCTAATATCACTGTATTTAAACACTTCTTTAATCTTCCGAGAATGTTCCTTCTTTAGCTCATATTCCAAGAATATTAAGTGAATACAATTATTGCCAAAGAAATTGAATATTCATTTGCACTACGGCTTGGTAGTTTACTAACGAGTTAACAAAACTTAAATTCTGCTTTTTGTGTCAAAGAATACAACAATATTTTAAATATTTACAAATAAAATATTAAATTGGAGATTTAATTGGAGCCTCATCCGTCGCCTAGCATTTGAAAAAGAAAAGATTGTTAAATACTAATTGTTTGCTGCTCAGTCTAACCCAGGCTGCATGGTTGGTTTTCGTAGTTTTTTAGGTTCTCTTTACAAAGATTCTCTATGAAAGCATCTTAATCAAATAGCTCCCATGTTCTTTCTATGTTCAAATAACCAACTAACCTAGTTTAAGCTCGATTTCCAGGTGAAGTTACTAGTAAAATCCGAATATTCATTAAAAATCATGTAGCTAGCCAATCGGGAGTAACATGAAAGATACGGAACCAATAATTGAAATGTTGTTACGTTATGCAGTTTCTTAACTTAGATGGTCATTCCTTAATTAAATAGCCCACCAACGGCCGAGCGGTAAAGACGCTGAACACTGGTAGTTCAGTTCGAGTTTCGAATCCCGCGAACGGGCTGGCCGCATGGGCGGTTTCGTGGTTTTCCCCATGTGTAACGTGTATACGGGCCAGTTTCTCTTAGAAAGTCCTCCACGAAGGCATCCCTCCCTTTAGGCAGATAGCCCTCGTGTGCTTTGCCATAATTAAATAATCCAATCCTTAATTAAATATAATTGATTTGTAAATTCTACTAAAACTGACGGTAAGAATTGAAGTGGAAATAAGTAATATGGTGTGCAATCTTGATTAATATAAAATTAAAAATATTTGCATAGAAAAATGTTTGCATTCAGACAGAAAGTTTTTTGAAATATTTGCAATTACTTTATAAGAAGGATTTATTAATAACCGCAATAATTACTTATTATATTACTGATGATTAGGATTCAGTTCTTGACAATTACATTCTAAATTAGAATTTTAAGGATATAATGAAAATACGCTACGCACAAAAATACATTTTAGGAAAAAAAATGAGTTGCTTTTTTAGGTTTTAAAACTTCTTAAATTCATTTAGTAAACATCGTATCCTCGTTGTTTATTGAATCCAGAATGTTGGTGTCGTTTATATAATTATTCTTACTTGTCCACAGAATCTGCTGACTTATCCAGCCATTAAGTAGCTGCAGATCATTTCTACATAACCATTGAACTTCCATTAATTCAGTCTCTAGAGGGTTGTATGTTTATATCATAATTTGACTTTTATAAAAAATGATTATTCTAAATATTATGTTTCTATAAAAATATATTGTGCTTTAAAAATATGGATAATAGTATCAGCCGCTCTTTCAGCCACTTCAAAAGCAACAGTTTGTTTAGAAATAAATTATGCAGTTAATGTCATAAAATTCAAATAAATATCAAACGAAAATTCTCAGTTTTAGACAATTCGATTTAAACGAAGTAAAGTAGCAGACGATAAAACGCCGAAGGTAAAAATTTACTCTTTCAAAAACTTACTCTTAAATTTTTTTAAAAAAGAGAAGATACGAGAGAAATTAAAAAAAAACATAGTTAAAAATTTGAATAATATCATCTATAATTTAAAAAAAATAGCCTTTCATATAGTATTAATAAATATTTATTAAGCATCATTGAGGGAAAAAATGTCATATAATTAATTCTCCGTAAAATTTTACTTGAAGTTTAAGGTTAAAAATAGCTGTGGCAATTCAGTGTAACAAAAATCCATAGACCACATTTGGCGTTATTATCGCTCAAAAAAAAGGTGCCAAATTTCAAAACGCGAAATTATGTAAATTCGTGTATATCTTAGAAAATTTTGAATAAAAAAGTTTAATTTTTTGCAGATATGCTTAAAAATACACCTACTTTAAGATGATGGCAAAAATTTTATAGGTTATAATTCAAAATTTTTTTCGAAAAATTTATAAAAATTATTTAAAAATAGTAATTTAAAAAATAAAACGCAAAAAATGGGTAAATTTTATTTGGAATGAACCAAAATTTCGAAATGTGAGAGAAAAAATCAAAAATGTTTAGTAAAAAAAGAGATATTAATAAATATTTGCCAAATTCAGTTAACATTGAAGAGCTAAAATTTTGAGAGCTAATATTTTAAAAACTATTCGTACGATGTTTACAAAACTTGGTATTCTGGCATAATTTGAGTCGTAGAATCGAAATATGTAAAAAATTGGTATGTTATTTCAGAAAAAGTCCGATTTTGTGTCAAAATACCTATGTTAGAATAGTACTATATATAAATCTAATATATATCCTAAGTCGCGCCTTCGAGACATGAAAAACGTAGTTTGAATTTTGTCAATCGGCCCAGTAGAACGGGAGATATAGCACTGTCCCATTTTTTTTTTTGAGCAGTGTACATACCTTCAGTGATAATAATACAATTAATAGGAGATAGGTCCTCATTTAGCAGAAATGACTTCTAGAATGAGCCCCTTAGGTATTGACTGTATTAGTTCTTGTGCATGTATTTTTTACTTCTTTATCATGGAACAACTCTTTTACAGCGTTCTTAATCATGTGGTATTTTGTCGTACAGTCCATATTGCTAAGATATTCCTTGAGAATATGCCACAAGTTTTTGAGATTTAAGTCTGGTGAATTTCCTGACCAATCTAGAGCAATAATTTTATTTTCCAACATGAACCTTCTGACAGCTTTTGAATTATGGTATGGATCCAAGTCATTCTAAAAGTTCATTTTCATCTTTCGATTAAATATAGGCAGTCGCATTTAAAAAGAAAGCATTCTAAAATTAGTTTTTAATTAAAAGCAGATTTCAGACTTTATTTATTTAAAAATTTCTTTATTTAAAAATTTTAAGTTTTCTTTCTTTTTCTTCTTCGTCTTATTTTAGGAATTCTGAATATCTGATATTCGAAAATGTTTCTGAATTCGGATTCAAATTCGAAGGGATCCGAACTGTCTTTAAAGTTTTACTTCAATGAAAGTTAAAAACTCAAGAAGATTTGGGATATATCATCTGTGCAACGGAATACCGATGTATGTTGTTTCATTAAAAAAATGGTGGCCAAAGAAGTAACATTGTTGTGATGCAGTGGGAAGGATATTCATCCTCCAATTTCGACTTCGCGAGGAAACTTCTGATTTAAGACAATGAAAAAGAAGTTCCACAAGTTTAGCGTAACTGAAGGCTGCTAAAATAGATCGCATTATCAGCCACGAGAAAGATGGCTGATAATCCAAGAAGATGGCATAAAAGATTCGCATAAATATTCCTGCCGACATTTCTAACAGAAGATGTATATCAGAGAGATGTCTAAACCAAGCTTTTACTAATGATAGACATTTTCTGATATAATATGAAATATTCAGAGTAAAATATTATACATGTCCGTGTTATATAGATCAGATCTTGATACTATAAATATTATTCTGGGATCCATTCTCCTTCAAAGTGTATAATTAAACTCTTAAAAGAATCCTAAAAAATTATTTAAGTGTGTGCAAGAAGGATATCTAGTATAATTAAATATTTCAAATTGTTAATATTATTTGGAGAATGAAGAATTCAGCTCCTTTTACATAATGTTCATAATCTTTTTCTGTATTTCCATTTTTTCTGTTATGAAGTTTTCGTAAGTCATGCCTCTCAATATAAAGCCTGCGAAAATATTAAAATTAGCCAAAGAAAGTCCTTATGAAAGTGAATGCGGTCGCAGTAATTGAGTAGATAGAACACTAGAGAAAAAAAAAGATGCTTTTTGATATTTCAAAGTTAAATTGAGTCTTAAGATACACGTATATTTGTTCGCTTGCATTATTCATAAATACAACCAATCGAAGTTCATCATCAGTATACTATTACTGAAGAAAGAAAACTGCATTGTCAATAATGAGATCAGATACTGGAATTGTGTTTTACGAGCAGCTGTTTTTTCTCAGCAAGATATGTGTTCTCCCACCTTTGCCCACTCCAAAGACATTGTAACTTAATTATACAGACGTCATTCCTGTAAAGCTTTAATTCTTTCCTCTTTTATTTTTAGTTCACTATAAATTTACTAGATATTTAAATTAATTTGAAACATATATTGTTCAAATGTGAATGTTAAGTATGAGCTAGTAAAAAAAAAAAAAAAAAAAAAAAAAAAATGTTCGTTTTAAATACCATCTTTTCCTAATTTTATACTTTCAAATTATTTAAGAAAAAATACTGATGTAGGGAAAAGTCAGTGAAATTCCTGAAATAAAATTACAGAAAAGAGTTTTCCAAGTTTGATTAGTTTTGCAAGTTAATAAAATTAGATATATTTGTAGAAAATCTAGAAAAGCATCCTTCTTGAAATAGACAGCTCTTACATGTTTTGCCGTAATCAATCAAAACTGTTTGCATAAAAATAAGTTGCCAAAAGGGAAATTAATTATAATCTTCAAATATTGATCAGTTTTTAATATAGAAATCAAGAAGATGAACAGATCTTTCTCGAATCGAAATCGTAAAGTTTCTCGAATTCTTCATGATAGGAAAAAATTAAAAGAGAAGAGAGAAAAAAAAGACTTTTACGCAACGGTTAAAAACTTTTAATTAAAGCAGAATGCAAATTCAGCTATGGATTTTTTTAAAAATATACTTGTATTTATGAAGAAAATGAAGTATATAACGAAAATTCTTGAATATTCAGTTGTAGGGATCATTTTAATTTTCTAATAGATATTTTAATTTTGAAAAACCTTTTCTTTAATTTTTTTTTCTACCTACAACTCCCTCACAGAATGAGTTTCTAGTATCGCGTTTTATGTAAATGGAGCAGAACCAGTATTTAATGAGAAGCCCAGTCCCTTCCGTAGACTCCGGCATGGGCGGCAACAGCAAGATCAAATAGACAGTTATTACAGAGACTTACAAAACAAGATACTAAGAATTATTACAAACTCCCCGTGGTTTGTAAGAAACACATTTATTCATCATAGTTTGAAAATTTTGCCGCTAGATAGTGAAATTCTAAAATTATCACACAATTTCATTAAACAATGGGACAAACATGATAATGAAACTTTGAAGAACATCGGAAATTGTGACTACTTGGTGAACCAGCGTTTTAAGAGACCACGAACGATATACCAAAATGAAAAATGATGATCAGTGTAAATAATGTATATATTTTATTTGCTATTTTAATTCAATTTTCTACTTATTTCATGTACTTCTGGCAAAACAGGATAGAGACTTTGCACCCGTCAAAGCGGGTATAGACTTTGATTTTATAATTATGTATGTGCACTCAGAAACGCTATTCTCCGATTGTTCGAAAGAACGAACAGTCGCTTGTCACTTCAAAGCACCGCATACTTCTTTTACTGCATGCTTAACGTTACGATATCCAGATTCAACTGCTTGCTCCTGAGCGTGAAGGTGCTCGTCCCCTCGCTCTGCGTCTGTTCTGCAGTATTAACCTCTCGTTTTTCTGAGTTTGACTATTGTGGCTGAGAAACTGCTGTGCTTTCTCGATTGTGCATTCAGGTCAGCATGCAAACCACTATGTTTAGTATGCTGTAAAGCGACCTGCTTTTACCCTGTTCTTTTTAATCATAGACTTTCTGCATTTCACTACTTCATCAACCGGCATCATGGAATGTTTCCTGGACTTCCCTGCAGCTGAGATTACTCAGCTTGAACTCCGTCAAGAAGACAAAGGTTTCCTTACCCCTGAAGAAACAAGAGACCTGAATTTGTTCAAAAATTCCGAGCTCTTGCTGACCAGAAATTTGTGAACTCCAGAACACAGGACGACCGTGCTGAGACCAAAACTGATGACAACCCTGACTTCCCGCCTCTCCCAAAGATCAACGCTCGACGTGCTGAGAGTCCCGCCAGGTCGGATGAGGACTTTACAAAATACAAGGCTTTAGATGTCAGCTCTGACTCCGATGGAGAACCCAAAGGAGACAGAACCAGACGCACCAGAAAACCTGCGAAAGAAGCTGTTGCACCTCAGGCTGCTGCAACTGCTCCTGAAATTCCAAAGACTCACCCTGTTGTTGATCTCACTCCGCAACAGAATATGGACACAGACCCCGCCCCAGTGCAGACACCTCCAACCAATCAGAACGCTCCGTTCAACAGTGCTAGAAAACTGCCGCCGATTATAATCAAAGACAGCAGATTCACATGGAATGACTTAAAAACGCTGTTTAATAATAAGAATTTTTCTCTGCACGATTTCTATGGAGAAAACATGAAGGACGGAATCAAGATTAAAGTGAAACTGCCCACCATTTATCGGGAAATGGTAAAAGTGCTAGAAGAAGAAGGCATCAGGTATCACTGCTATGCGCTTCCCGAAACTAAACAT
This sequence comes from Stegodyphus dumicola, assembly GCF_044657685.1. NCBI lineage: Eukaryota > Metazoa > Arthropoda > Arachnida > Araneae > Eresidae > Stegodyphus > Stegodyphus dumicola. Next base: position 47,769,852 of record NC_140779.1, read on the forward strand.
CTAAAAGCTGTGATACGTAACCTCCCGTCTTACATGGACCCTGAGGAAATTATGATGGATCTAAAAGAACATGGACTCGACGTCGTGCGGGTCAACCAACTCACTATCAGACGTAACGGAGAAGTTATTAAGCTTCCCCTGTTTCTCGTTACTCTCACCCGCAAGGAGAAAAACAAGAAGATACACCAGTTAAAATTTGTGCTGGGAATGAAGATTAGTGTTGAGAGATACCGTGGCCGTAAGGGACCCTTGCAGTGTTATCGCTGTCAAGTGTTCCATCACGCCCAATCGCACTGCAATCACGAACCACGTTGTGTTCGTTGCGGTGAACCTCATGAATCATTTAACTGTGACAAGGATAAGGCAACTCCGCCTAAATGTGCCAACTGTCATGAGATAGGTCATACAGCTAACTACAGATTATGTGTGCGTTTTTCAAAACCAAAAACCACTCCGGCTGTGAAAACGTTCTCTGATCGGGTAGTGCATAATAAAACTTATGCATAAGCTTTAAACACCGGCCTCGCTCCTGAATTTCTAACTGAAGCAAAACAAGTTGCAGCTGAGCTACGTATGCTTGTCTCTGCTCTAAAAGAAACTGGATTTACTCTGATGGCAAAATCAAACGTATCTCAAGATCATACTCCTGCAGCCCCTGTTAATGGCTAATTACATGAAAAAGTGTACTCCCGTACAAATAATGATATGGAATGCCTGCGGGCTACCCACCAAAATTATTGAACTGCACCATTTTTTAAGTGAGCATGATATTGACATTGCAATCATATCAGAGACTCATGCTAAACCATGCCAACGCCTGAGAATTGCAAATTATAATTCATACCGTTGTGATAGACTTTCACACAGAGGTGGTGGTGTTGCAATATATGTGAAACGTAATTATGCATCTTGTCTTATATCTGATTCAAGAAATTTTAATTGTGAGCAAACTACTGTGTGCGTCACTCTTCCTGTGTTTAATAACATCAATTTTTGTGCTGTGTATAACCCTCCAACGAATAGATTATGTGATAATTTTCTAAATAGCATTCTACCGGAGGACATACCTACCCTTGCTGCTGGGGACTTTAATGCTAAGCATATAGACTGGAACTGTCGTCGGACAAACCTAAATGGTAAAATTCTCCATGAATATATTTTACAGCATTCGGTGGCGCTACATGCCCCACCAGAATACACGCGGCTTCATAATAGAATAGAATTTTCTGATATACTAGACATTGCAGTCACTACAACGACTATCTCCGTTGCAATGGAAGTATTTCATGAATTGTCCTCTGACCACCTCCCCGTAATCGCAACATTAGGAGTGACAAAAACTTCTAAGTTCTCTACTATGCGGATTACGAATTGGAATCTCTTCAGCAATATCATGAAAAATTCCCCTCCTCGACTGCAAAATCTCAATACCAAACAAGGCATAAACACCGTAATTAATGCCTTAAGTGAAAGCATTCAAGGTGCAATTAAAGAAGCCAGTACTGAAATTACTAATCGTGATAAGGCTTTTAGACTGCCCCTTAAAATACGACAGCTTATGAGAGAGCGAAATAGACTCAGGAAATGTTATCATTTAACGTGGGAACCGGCACTTAAACGTGAAATAAATCACAAAAAATAAGCAAATTTAGAAGGCTATTAAAACCTTCAAAGAAGAACTATGGGATGATAAAATGTTAAATCTGGATTCTAGAGAAGGTACGTTCTGGTCTTTAATCAAAAATTTTAAAACTACTTTCACAAGTAATCGACCCCTCTATGACAGAGGTAACATTGCCATCTAGAATCAGGAAAAGGCAGAAATCTTCGCGGCACACCTCCAAGAACAGTTCTCGCCAAATGATTGGCCAAATGACTCTGATTTCGAATTAAAGACCCTCCTACGAGTGAGGGATTGGCTCAACGCCCCATCAGTCAGACTTCCGATTAAATATGCCACTCCTACTGAAACGACTAATATTATCAAATACCTGAGACAAAAAAAATCTCCAGGAATTGATGAAATCAGCAATACAGCAATTAAAAATTTGCCGCCTAACATCATCTGCAGCCTGACAAGTATTTTTAATGCTTGTCTTGCTCTTTCTTACTTTCCAACAACTTGGAAAATTGCTAAAATTATTTTACTACCTAAACCGGCCAAAGATCACACCCGACCAGACGGATATCGACCTACCTATTAGTCTACTGCCGGGCTTAGGCAAAATTTTTGAGAAAATTATCCTGAATAGACTGAAACCCTATTTTCAGCATCTTCCGCCGGAATAATTTGGGTTCCGTGCTCACCTCTCAACAACGAAGCAATTGTCCGAATAACCGAATTCGGCGGTGAAGCTCTGCACTGCAAACTTAATGTTGCTATACTCATGCTAGACGTGGCGAAAGCATTCGACCGCGTCTGGCATGAGGGTTTAATAGCTAAATTAATTGACCTTCAACTGGACAGAGAACTCATTCTGCTAATCCATTCTTTTATCAGGGATCGGACATTCAGAGTCTCGGTAAAAAATGAATTATCCAGCACTAAAATAATGACTAGCGGTGTTCCACAGGGTTCTGTGACTGGCCCTATACTCTATCTATCCTACGTTTCAGACTTTACGAGATTACATTTAAATCATAGTTCTATATTAGCCTGTTATGCAGACGACACTGCCTTGGCAGTGAAGTCTGCTAACATCAATGATGCTATTCGGAAACTCCAAGACACTATTCCCTCCATAGAACAATGGTGTGGATATTGGAAGATACGAATAAACGCTCAAAAATCGCAGCTCATAAGGAAAAGGAAGAAAAATGTTCCGATCAGGCAAAGTGTTTATCTTTTCAACGAGGCTGTGTCTATCGTGAAACAAGCCAAATATCTGGACATCACCATCAACGACAAGCTCACAGGGCAGCATCACATCCAACAAATCAGGGATAAAGCGATTAAAGTCATGAAATGTTTATATCCCATGATAGGGAAATATTCAAAACTTTCGTTGGACAAGAAACGACTTATTTATCTAGCCACAATCCGACCCATCATGACGTACGCTTCGTCAGCATGGACTACCGCTACGAAGGGTGAAATTCAAAAATTACATGTTGTGAAAAACCGATTTTTAAGAATTATCACAAATGCACACCCGTATGTGAAGAACAAACGTCTCCATGAAGATTTAAAAATGGATACAATAGTGGAATATTTAAGAAGAACTAACACGGCATTTTATGACGCCGCTAAGGAGTGCCAACATATGGACATTTTCAACCTATTTCACTATGAAATTTTACACGAGGACAGGCACCTCCGTACATATGCCGCTTTTCTACCCAGTGGAAACCAGGATTTTCCAGCATAATTTGTGTTTTTAAGTATGTAGTACTCTGAAAACTTATTTGACATGTAAATAATGATGTTTAGAAATCTTAGCCAGATGATCATGTGACACACACAGCTACGCCCACAAGATATTACTTATATTTTTCCTGTATATACTATTGTACGTTTTGGAATCGTATTTTATTTTCTGCATTTAAGACTGTAACACACACCTTTTATGAACTGATTTAGTACTATTTTATGTATAACTATTGTAAACCTTCAGATTTACAGCGCTACGATGCCTGGATACCTCATCGCCAACCAGATGTCTTATCGCTCATCACGTGACATTGGTCACATCCCCTGCATCTGCTATCCTGTCTCCACGAGAACTACGTTCGGCATTTCCTTACCTGCAGCGCTCCTAGAAGCACCAAAGTTCGATAGCCGGAACACAACCTGCAATTTCGCAAGTTAATCGCGGCAAATAAAGCAAGTTGGAGTTGGACGATATCCAGACCTCGCCGGGACTTATCGACAGATAAACGCTACTGCAGTAGCGCTTCAAGGTTTGTCAATATATTGCGTATAATTGCTATACTGCTACATAATTTGATCCAACCCAACATGGGAGATGCAACACGTTTGTGTACAGGTATTCCAAATTTTCTGAATTTCGATTTTTTCATTTAGGATTCCAAAAGGACAAAATAGAGTGGTAAAGACCTCCGGGTCGTACACCACTTATATGAATATGACCTAATACCTGAAACTTCCCTAGAAGAGTTCAGAAGTTTTCAGTAAAGCGTGTTCTGCCTTCGGGCTACGTCGTTGCTATTTTTACTACGCTCGGTCGTAGTCTTACGTGTCTGTTAGCATTCGCCTGTGAGGTTTAATTACGAGGCAAGCTGATTAGTTAATTTTGTACAGCTTCGCCTAAAGTTTAGCTAGTTAGAATTAGTTTAGTTCATTATTTTCTATCTCAAGCTAAAGCACAAGCGGAGGCTTTCCTGTAAGTCCTAGAAGAGGCCGTCTGTATTAATTCTTTGAAAGATTAAAACGGTATTTTTACTCTTCCTTGGATGTATATTTTATAGTAGCCAGAAGACCGGCGAATAGTCACTAGACCCTTCACTAAAGTTCTAATAGCCAAGGCCAAGTAAATTAACTAGAAATTTATAGTTTTATTTTCTGAATATAATTTTCAAAAAAAAAAAAAAAAAAAAGTCTTATATTTCCGCATAATTTTTAAAAACATTTTGAGAATTATATAAAGAGTTAACATGGCAAGCACTACAATCTAAGTTCTTTCCAGAAAATTAAGGGAAATCGAAAAGTTATTTATTTGAGAATTTCACAAAGATACTAAGCATTGGAAAATTTTAGAATATGAAGTGAAATTTATGATTGAAGTATCTGTGCAATGCAACAATCCCATTATTTTCTTGGGTAATGCTTCTACGAAACATCCATAAAACTGATCTTTCTTAAGTTTCGGTTTAAAATGTTTAACGACTTTTTTAAGTTAGCACTAAAAAATTCGTATATGAAAATTTTTTAAATTTGAATAAAGAAGCCTGCATTGTAACTTTCCTTGGTTTTAGCCAACATAAAAAAACATTGGACCACAAAGTAGTGATTGCAATGATTTAACTTCATTTCAAGAAACACAATTTTTAAATATACTTTTGTTCGGGATAGCCCAATGGTCCACAAACAACGGCTGTCGAGCTGCATGCGGCTCTTTAGCTATTTGAGTGCGGGATAAGTCCGAAGAGTTATTGCAGAATTTTAAGAACAAGGCAGAAATTCCAAAACAAATTGAAGAGTTACCACTGTTTGCTAAAACAGTAAAAGGCAGAATAGTCAGAATGTCTTCAAATATTACAGAGCAGCAAATCGAGGATCTTAAATTGGTTCTTTATCAATAGTTGTTGACAACTCTTGTGACATTAATGAATGACACAGCGTAAGTTTCACTTTTTATTGGATTTATTTCGTCTATGGGTCCTAAAGAAGAATTTTTAGGATTATTGCCACTGATAAGTCAAACAGGTGGTTAGGATATTGTAAATGCTGTCATTGAATGCATGGAGGAACATTATATTTCATTCAATAAAATTGTTTCAATTTCAGCAGATGGGACAACAAATATGATGGGAGTGAGTAAAGATAGTAAAGATCTTGTTTCTATTTTGAAGTAAGACGTTAATCATGAAGTATACTTGATATATGAGATGTACTTGATCAGTGGCGTAGCGAGGGGGGGGCAAGGGGGTGCATGATGCCCCGGGCGCCGCTCGTAGAGGGGCGCCAAATGGTCTCCAAACTAGATTTTCCGTAAAATTTCAGTTTTTATTTTGATCGATTTCTAGAAAATATATTTAAAATTAATAATTATTGTAATATAATTAATTATTTATTTTCTTGATTTGTCTGATAAAATGTGTAATAAAATGTTTGCAGTACATCAACCAAAACGTTCTTTCTGACCATTTTATTTCTCCAAAGTAGAGATATATTTTTATTTTTTTAAACGAAATGCACGTATACCTCCAGCTTTTTATTTTAAAACGATAACACGACCTTGTCCCGAATTTCTCAAACATATCCATTTTCCAAAATCCGATTCCATAATCTGAAAATGACATTTTGGAAAAATCCTAACGCTTCCGCTACAATGGATTGCGTTTGACTCTCCTGTAAACGACTGATGGCCTCCCAGGCTACCGATTCAACTAAGTCATCTTGCTGAGACATCGGACTGACTGCTACAAACAGTCAACTCTTGTCAATTGTTTTTAATCTCCTACTACAAAAGGAATGCTGCAGGTCGCTTTTCACTCCTTATCTTAAACGCAGTTTTCGACGTCACAGGCTAAATTTGCATATTCCCAACTTTGTAAACGTTATAATTTCCCTTTATAATCTCTTCTATTTCCTTTTGTTCAAAAAGGTTATCGATTATATGGTTATTTCATACCGAACCCACAATATCCCCTAATTGTTTTGAGCACTGAATGTGACTGCATGACGTTACTCCGCAGTAGAAGAGAAACGGAACCTAAAACTCTACTACAAATCTATAGAGAAAATGTTTTTCCAAACCTAAAAGTCGCACTTCAAATACTACTTACTATTTCATTATCAAATGAACGTTTGTTCAGCAAATTAAAATAAATTTTCACATATTTATAATCAACGATGGGCCAAGATCCCCTAAGTCAGCTAGCATTTTTAAGTGTGGAAAGAGAAACATTTGAAAGGATCGACTTTGATGAAGTAAATGATAAATGTGCTTCATCCAAGGTAAGAAAAATGTATACACAGTAATTAATTGTATTCATGTATTATATTATTATTAATAAATATAAGTGCCCGACCAAGTCGAGGTGCACGTGACTGAAGCGAGATGAGGGCAAATTAAAATTTTTAAGTTGGCTGGTGGTGTGTCTGACAATTTTAGATCTTTGGCACTCCAAGCACAAACGTGTCCGGTTGGCTATGTCCTTTTGCATGCTAGGCCATACGATACGTTGCTGTATCAGTTTCCTCGAAGCATTGATGCCAGGATGTGACAGACGATATAACTGACTAAAAATGGCATGGCGAAACCCGGAGGGAACATAAAGTCGAAATCTTGAATCCTGAACATCACAATAAAGTGATTTTCCAGGTGACAGCTGCATAGGCTGCAAGTTGAGATTGGTGGAAGATTTGCTTTTCAAGGGGGTTTGTAGTTCTGAATCCCGGTGTTGTTCTTCCGCAAGGGCAGCAAAGTTTATTGGCGAAGGAACGGCTAGTTGTTCAATGCGAGACAAGATGTCTGCAGCAATATTCTGCGAACCCTCAATATAACGGATATCCGTTGAAAATTGCCCTATTAAGTCTAAGTGTCTCATTTGACGAGGAGAAGCTTTATCCGAACGCTGTTGAAAAGCATAGGTTAAGGGTTTGTGATCTGTGAAGATCATGAAAACACGTTCCTCTAGCATATGTCGAAAACATTTGACAACTTCATAAATTCCTAATAATTCGCGATCGTGAGTGCTGTATCTAGTTTGTGCTGGTGAGAGTTTTTTAGAGAAATATGAAAGTGGTCTCCATAATTCTTGATATTTCTGTTGTAAAACTGCTCCTATACCTGTTGTTGATGCGTCAACGTGTAGAGACATCAGGTTATTTTTTGGAAGCAGAAGATATGAAAAATATGCAACGCCCTCGCCGGGAATCGAACCGCGGACCTCTGGAGTACCGGCCCAGGGTGCAGAACCACTACACCACGAAGGCATGCTAGGAAAGCGAGAGAAATAACTTATAAACGTAGAGTGATAATGGTTTAGATGCGAAAGGATACCGAAAATTTGTTGCCGAAATTAAATCATTTTTGCATTTTTGGACCGCTCCGCGAGATTCTGTGGTCCAGGTTATAACACGTTTATCGTTTTTTTGCTTCCAACCAAAAAAGAATTTAGAGGGTCGCTGCATGAGGTAAGAAACGTCGATAAAAATTGAGCATAGCAAGATTCAAGTCCTTCACTGAAGATGGTTCAGGTATATCGCGGATAGCCATGACTCTATCTGGAAGGGGTCGAACGCCATCAGCGAAAATTTCATGACCTAGAAAGTACTCTTGGTTGGCCAAAAAAGCATTTGGAAGGATTAAGACTGACAACGTACCTTTGAAAACCGTTCAAAAACTGTTCTCAAATGTGATAGGTGTTCTTGCTCTGAAGAGGAGGAGATTAAGACGTCATCAAAATAAGGTACATAAAAGTCGAGTCAGATTAACACCTGATTCATGAAGAGTTGGAACGTTTGAGCAGCATTGCATAAGCCGAAAGTCATGACCGGAAACTCAAATGGTCCAAAAGGCGTAATAACCGCAGTTTTTGGAATATCAGCTGGGTTAACGGGCACTTGGTGATACGCCCGCTCAAGATCAAGTGTTGTAAAAATAGCTTTTCCCTCTGAAACTTGCATACAGCTTTGAATGTGGGGGACTGGGTAACGATCAGGAATTGTAGCTGCATTTAACCGACGATAATGGCCACACGGGCGCCAGTTACCATTTCGTTTCCGAACTAGATGGAGCGGACTGGCCCATGAACTTTTTGAAGGACGGCAAAATCCCTGTTCCATCATGTATTGAAATTCCTCTTTGGCGGCTTTAAGCTTGTCCGGAGGTAAGCGTCTTGGTTTAGCTGCAATTGGAGGTGCGGTAGTTTCAATATAGTGTAGTACATCGTGCTTGGGTTCGGAAATACCCATAACTGGGCGCGTGTTTGTAGGGAATTCTCTGAGAAAATGATGCCATGGGGAGTTACCCGAAATCAGTTTAATGCTCATATCTTGACTATTGCGAATTACTCCCGGATAAGTTAAGTTGGTTGTGGAATCTATCAAACGGCGATTCTTAAGATCGACAAGCAAAGAAAATTTTTGAAAAAAGTCAGCGCCACTAATAGGACTTGAAACAGTAGCAATAATGAATGGCCATTGGATGCTGCGGCGCAATTCTAAATCAACAGATATCAGGCGTTCACCAAAAGTTTGAATAGGAGTTCCATTTTATACATAAAGTTGTAACTTGGTAAGGCGCTTTTGTTCGTGAAAATGTGGTGGAACGACAGAAACATCAGCCCCGGTGTCTACAAGAAAGATTGAGCCCGAATTCTTTTCGATGACGAAAAGGCGTGCAAAATTCCGGCCGCTGTCGTTCACAACTTCGAGCAACGACCCTTCTAGTTTCCCTGGTCGTTATAACGACACGGTGGGCGGCATTTGTTTGCCTTGTTTCCAAATTTGTGGTGGTAAAAACAAATAGCCGGGTTATGAATACCTGGCTTTCATAACGTTTCCTCAGTGGGCTACGACGTCTATTTCGACCACGTGATGTGAAGCGGTTGCGCTGAAAAGGTTCAGCTTGGATGGCTACTAACTGAGCAACCTGTTTGGACAAATCATCAATTTGAGCCTGTAACGCCACAATAGCAGGAGCCTGCCCTGCGTGTATTTGCGCTAGAATGGCCAGCTCGTGAATTTTATCAGCGATTTCGGGAAGATTTTTAAGTGTCTTCCTACTGGCCGCTAAAATAGTTTGCATGTTAGATGGGAGTCTATTCATTCATATTTTGTTTTAAGAATGTTATCCGTTAGGTTACCGGCGGCTAAGTCTGACATTTTAGACAGCTATTGAGAAGGCCTCATATCATCCAACCGTAAATCGTGCAACAACTGCTTGATTCTGTCTCGGATTCTTCATAAACAGAAATTAATTTTTTTAAAAGATTTGTATTTGTCCGTCACCGGTGAATTCAAAATTATTTCACGAGCTGATTGCAGTACCTCTTATTCTAACGCGGCGATCGCTGTATAAAATTGAGTTTCGTCGGCAGTAATGTGACTCAAATGCGCATCCAATTGAATGAACTATAACGATGGGTCTCGGCGACAAAAAGGTGGTGGCTTAACTGCCACTCACGCCAATTGTGAAGCAGCATCGTTGTCAACCGCTTTAGATCAATCAAATATGCACAATAATAATATGTATAGAAAAATAATCAATATGTATATAGTGACACAGTTTCTTGGTACTTGAAATCAGAGAAATTGGCGGCTCAAATGCTCAACATATATCCACTGAAATTATGACAGAAATATGTTGACTCGCCGGAATGCGGCACAACGCTGGAAATGACAGGAGAAATGTTTTACTTGCATCTCATCACACTGGGTAACTTACTGCTGCTATTTTGACATATAAACTCCATATTCGTGCAACATTGAAGGTTGCTATTCGTAATAAATACGTGTCACCAATTATGGTATTACAATTTTTTGAGACAGATCATTAAATAATTATAACAACTGAATAGAATAAATATTATTTTGTTTTTGGTTGCTATTTGTTACCAGACTGGCAGAGTTGAGTTGTAGTAGGCAAGTTGCCGCATATCTATTTATCTATAATGTATATTAAACTTTTAATTGTTTAAAAACTGTACTTTTTAAAAACACTTGTATAAATATGTAAAATAAATAACACCATTTTAACTAATTCTAGATCATCGTATGTCTGATTTTTCCGCCCACACAGATGCATTTCCGAATCCAAGGCTAGTGTAGTTAGGTAGTGACTATTCTTAATATATTTTTGAGATGGCAGATTCGGCATTTTATTATTATTTGCATTGTTTTCTTATTACGAATATATTCTATACTTTATATTACTGAAAGTTTTTATTGTGGGGGGGGCGCCAAAAATGTATTTTGCCCCGGGCGCCAGTTATGCTTGTTACGCCACTGTACTTGATATACTCTTACATAATTCATCAAGAAGCTCTTTGTGCTCAGACGTCTCCAGAGGCATTTGATTTGTTAACACAAATGTAGCTAAAGCTCTTTATTATCGCCAATTTAAAGCATTTTTAGAGTAAATGGATAGTGAATACGCAGACCTCCTGTTGCATAATAAGGTATATTGGCTTTCAAGAGGAAACGTTTCAAAACGTTCCGTTTCTTTATTATTAAGGTATTTCTCCTTAAGAACGGTGTAGACTATGCTGAACTAACGAACGATCAGTGGATCCAAAAATTTTATTTCATGGTAAACGTTACTTTTCGCATAAATAATCTTAATTAACTACATGGGAAAGAAAACACAAATTTTTCCAAAGCTGGAAGAATTCATTTCATTAGGAAACAAACTATCCCTTTTTGCTCAAGATTTTGGAAGATAAATATTAATTCATTTTCAAACTTGTGGAAACATTGCCAAGAAAATAATTATATAATTGGCATATGCTATTTCAAAGCAACAATTTTATGATCGAAACTTTTCTACGGAGGTTTCAGGAAATCAAATACAAGAAGACGTTAGCCTTTGTTAAGAAACTTGTCAATGTAGACGTAAACAGAATTGGATTTTTCTATCTCTAATATTGACAATGGTGCTTCTGAAATGTAATTATTGGAATAAAAAACAAAGAATTATGGAGCTCTAAACTTGAACGCTTGAGATCTTAGTTCATAGCATAAGTGGTCTGCTTTGAAAGGCCAGGAAGAGAAAAACGTGATAATTTTCAATACCTGGAAGAAGTGGGAGGTGCTTTTGCTGTTCTTCCACTCTTTGGCTCTATATATTCTTCCAACAATCTTTTTTCAAGCATAAAACTTATCAACGTAAATTGAGGACTTTTCGTATTGATGAGAACCTAGAATCCTTCTTGAAATTAAAAACAACGACATACAAACCTGACTTATCTAAACTTTCCGAGGAAGTGAAAGGTCACTTCATATTAAATACGTTATTTTTTATTTTAATGTAAAATAGTTTTTAGTTAATAAATAAGATTATTATTATGATATCTGGTTTTATTTAACGTTAGTAGCTATTTTAAACCGACGTCTGAAAACATGGTTCTTGAAAAAAATTTGGCTCTCAAAAGAAATCTCCATTGCTGTGCTGCTTATCTTTGGCCTTTTTTAACTAATGAGTTTGCGATTACTAGGATAACCATATAAAAAGGCAGCTGTGCAATATGGAGGTTTGGGTGTAGAGATACTGACATCAACGGTATTTTTTATCACAATACTGCCAACAACGTTATAAAAATGATGTGATTTTACATTAACATAAAAGGATTTTTGCACAACTTGTTCAATTTTGAAGCAAAAATAAATTGTGAAGTTTTTAATGTAAATTGCAGCGCTTTTTATGATTTTTTGTTATGTTTGTTTTATTAATCTGAGATAGTCCTGCAGCAGACTAGATCACTACGGAAGATAACATTACATTAAAGTAGAACTGACACTTATATATTGGAATTTTTTTTTTATGAAAACTAAGTATTTTCGAAAAGAAATATTTGGAAAATTTTTAATTCCAATCTTTCATGATATAAGCATTTTATAGCATGAGTAAATAGTATTAATTTTATTATTATTTAACCAAACAGTTTTTTATAGAAATTCAGATTTATATAAATTCTCTTTGAGACCTTTTTGCGATGAAAATGCGGAATACTACAAGGTTTAAATCCAAAGCTTGCATTTATATATTAAAACAGCGATCTATATTTAAAGTTTTGTAAACTGAATATATTAATCATTTCATTTCTTCGAGAGATCCATCACATCATGATATAATTAAAAGCACAAAATACAGTAGCCAAGGTTAATTTAAGTTTCAGCAAAGGCTCCGTTTATTCAAAATGGCCTTGAGTAGTCTATTATATGTGTTCATTGTTAATTTTCGTGATGGAAATGTATAATTAATTTAAATAAAAAAAATCATAGAAATCCTTATCATTGAAGTTCCAACAGGTAATTATTTCAGTACCACATTTCTTTATATGCTATCGTATACGATGATTAGTTTTATTCTTTTAAACAATCTTTTACTTTGCTGATCGATGGTAATATGGGTAAAATGAATGAACATGTGAATTTTTTCAGAATGAGTCAACAGTAATTAATATCTTTGTTGTTTTTTACGCATAACATAAATGCAGTATGAAATTTATTTTAAGCGTGAAGCTCTTCACAAAATCATTAAATGTTTCGGTTGAGGCTGGTAAGCTACCAACTCCAAATTAACATTAGAAACCCATTTCTGATTTTAATTAAAAAAGTGGGATAAATAAATCCTAAGATATACTGTATATATTCCAGTAATTAATTTAACATATATTACGTATGCAACTAACTGTTTGGCATTAAATCAAATTCATGGAGCTACTATAATATTTCTGTAAACATTACCAAGATTGAAGTAGTTGTAAAAATTTGATTGCTTATTGGCTGAAGACGATTAATTTGTATTAGTTTCCACGTAAGTAAAAAGGGGAAAAATACAATTTTTACTTTCACCTTCAATGTCTTTTAAAATGATTAATTGCTTCTGAAAATCCCAATGTTATAAAGGCAAAAGTACTAACTATTTTCTGTTCTGAAATTCTTAGGCCCCCTTCTCTACCTATTTTAAGTAACCGATTTTCCAGAGATAACATGGATCATAACTCTATGTTAGCTTGCTATGCCAACAATACGGCGGTAGCCGTGAACTCTATCCAGCGCAGTAATGCCATCCTCAAGCTACAGAATTTTATTTTAGATATTGAGGACTGGCTCAGAAAATGGCGAATCAGTATAAATGGCTCAAGCTACTAGAGGTAAGGAGGTGCAAGATTCGGAACATAGCGTTGAACAACCTCTACTTATTCGCGGAAATTGTGAAACGTGTAAATAATCTAGGGGTTATTTTTATCCAAAAGCTCGCATGGATTTGTCATATTAAGCACGACAAAGGAAAAGTCCGTGGTGTAGCCAACCAGATTTCTGTACTCCTTGGAAATTACTCTGGACTGTCTCTTAACAGAAAGGGAAGGATATAGTTATGCATTATAAGGCCAGTTCTATGGTACTATCTGGGGCTTTGAAGTCAGCCTTAAAGGCACACTTCCACAAACTCCAGGCAGTACAGAATAAGATTCTGAGAAGAACTGTAAATGCTCATTATCTGATTAGAAATTAAACTGATCCATGACATCTTGAAAATCGAGCCTATACTGAACTCAGCTGTGATACTGCAAAATTTTCAGAAGTTCTTAGTTGCCAAATCATTCCAGAAGATGATTTGATCTGACCATTTGCTACTCACAGTAAAGATCTTAAAGATCACAATTTCATAACCTAGCTTTGACTGTCAACGTTCACTTTTTTTCTTGCACTGAGTGACTTCTGTGTCACGTTCCTTTCCATTAGATTGGCACACATGCTGTACATACTTTCAATGCGTCTCTCCTCTTTTACCTCACTTTCTTGGCCGTTCTTGAAGTTTCACCTGCTAGCTCATCAAAGTCATGCGCCCTCAGTGGCTTAATTTTCTAGTTTATCAAGGCCCTTTCTGAGGCCACATAAGAGACTTCATAATCCGTATCCGTATCCGAAATTCTTAGGTCTGCCAGTCCCAGAGCGGTTAAGATCAATGAACACTAATAGTTCGATATGGCTTGGAATCACAACGATGGATATGTCTATAGTTTAAGGCCATGTTTAACTACATATCAAGTCAATTTCTGTCAGGAAATCCTCTAAAAACACATAACTACCTTTTGACAATCAGCCCTTGCATGCTTAGCCATAACTGATTAAATAAAACAATTGGCATTCTTATATTTTAAAATTTGAGAATTCGCCGCATGAGAAATCTCTTGTTGCGCATATTAAGAAGTCAGTAAATTAGAAAGACAGAGAGCTCTAGAGATAAAAATGGTGCTTGTTATTGTGCAATTATTATTCATTAGTTTTTAGTTAGGATTTTCATCAGGTTTCGGGAGATTCCTTTCATATAGCTTTGCAAAGCATTTGGAAATGATTACTTACTAATACACCATTCTGTGTTGTTTGTATTAGTAACTAATATCATATTATACTTTTTAAGATGTATAACAAAATAGTAAAACATTTAAAATTTTACATATCAAGCTTTAAAAAAAAACATTTATTAATAAAAAGATTTATTCCTACTGAAGATTTTTATTAGCTTGTGTTATCCCTGTAAACCTGTACATTATTATTTAATTCAGTACCTTGAACTAGAATTTAAAAATAAATCTTGCTTAAAAGAAAATTTACTTTCTTATTTTTGTATGAAATATTCCTTTATATTTAGCTTTTAAATTTACATTTTAAGCATAAGATACAGCATTATTACTGATATATTAATCGTAACTGAAAAAATGGTTTCTAAATATATAAATATATTTAAGCATTTGCTTTTTTATCTTAAACCGTTCAAATAGGATACAGGAACGCTTTATATTTAGGGTGAAGAAATTTAGATACGACAATTCAAAAGCTTAATCACTTATTTAACCCACAAAACGTAGTATATAGACGATTAAGACCTCGTAATAAAATTTTCTGATGTCTTTTTTTATAAATAAAATTATTTCTACTGGTATTTAATTCTCTATCTATAAGTAGCATAACATAATTTCAATTGATGTTACCCCTTAATATTTTTTAATTCGGCGATTCCTTCTTTAGATACTGTTAAAATAGTGCATGTTTGTTGTTTAACTATCTGCTACACACCATTTCTCAGATTAATTGCTCTCATCAGTTAAAATATTTTTAACAACTATTTGTCTGCTCAAAATTATAACGTAATTAATTTAAACGTGAATATATTAAATGTTCAAATAAAATAATAGAGAAATTATATGAAATCAAGCAGCCTGATTTAAATAACATGTAGACACATTAGGTATTTTTGAAGCAGGAGAGATGGAAAATGAGCAATGCCCTCGCCGGCACTTGAACCATGGACCTCTCGAATACGCGTCAAGCGTGCTGACCACAACACCACGAAGGCATGCTAAGAAGGTGGGAGAAATACCTTATATACTTCTTCTTTTAAAGGGCGACTGGGGATTAGAACACCCAATCTCAGATCCTGGTGGTGGAAAATCATCATCCACCACCATTTTTAGTTCGGATGCCACTGTAGAGTCATTAGGTATTTTTGAAGCAGGGAAGATGAAAATTGAGCAATGCCCTCGCCGGGACTCGAACCACGGACCTCTCGAATACGCGTCAAGCATGCTGACCACTACACCACGAAGGCATGCTAAGAAGGCGGGAGAATTACCTTATAAACAGAGTTATCATATGCTATCGAAATTCCACTCTTTCTGCTCATTAGTGAGATAATAAATACAGTTACACTAGTGATCAAAACTAAGAAAGTAAGCGTATTTTTGCCTCGAATTTCTCAAATAATGCAAAATTAAAACTATGTGGTTAGTAAGTGTTAGATCATAATGCAATAGCTGGGATGTCGAATATGTAGGCGTAACTATATTCATATATAAGTGACGAAAAGGTAGGTATAAGAAAGCAGTTTCTTGTTCCGCACTTACTTTATTATAAGCATATTAGAGATATAAAGTTTTATTAAATTTCATAGGCACTGATATAGAATGAAAAATCGCCAATGCATAGTAGATAGAAAAAATCCCAGTTTCAGGTGCAAGACAAGTGCAAGAGTGTGGTACGACAATCAGTTCTGAAGTACTTTGAGAAAACTGAAAAGAGCCATCCAGAACAAACATTGTGGCCTGCTGACATCTGGGGTTGTGTTCTTGCAGGATACAGGAACGCTTGCTTTCAAAGCGCTCAACGAACACAAGATCTTTTGCCCCAGTTCAATTCGGACGTTTTTCAATGGAAGGGATTAGTAAGTTGGTAAAACGCTTGGACAAGTGTTTAAATGTACATGGTGACTACGCTGAAAAATAGAGGACAGCTGTACCTTTCAGATGTAAATAAAAAATGTCTTGAATATACGGGGTTGTGGTGTAATGTGAATGCATCAACGGTGTTGTGTTGAACTCCAATAAAAACTCTAATGATGGAACACCGCATGAATATTTTATTGAACGTCCAAAATAAAAGGCTACATACAATCAACAAGAGAAAAACCTACATATTCCCTTTTTTTTCCAACAAATTCAAATATCTCTACAATTTTCGTGCGAGAGCCATACGTGGCTCTCGAGCCTGCGTTTGAAACAATGCCAACATATTAATATTATTTTTTAAACAATTAATTCAACTTAACAACTATTGAAAAACGTATTCGGAAGTTAAATAATAATAATATTCATCTTATGCCCTCGAGACATCCTTGTCCATATTAATCAATGTACTGTGTTACTCAGTTGCTTATTGTCCTAAAAACAAGGCTATCGCTAGACCTTTTTGCTGCCCCCTGCAGTTACTGCTGTTTCTAAATTCTACCGTCCAGTGCCTCCTTAAATTTCAAAATATTTGCTATCCATTGCAATCGCTGAGTTTGCACTGGCGCTAGCGCAGACTTTCATCTATAAGCAAAGAAAGTGATGTTATATTGTAAATTCTTGTTGTAGTCCCTAAAACACAGCAATAATGTTTAAATCTCTACAACTTTGCCAGCCGCACTTACTAATTGAATCATATATAATAACAGAGACATAATTTCACATATTTCCTTCATTTCTACGGAATACGCCACTAGTACGTTGTGTAGCAATGCTGTTTTGAGGCTTAGATTAAATGAATGTACCCCTCCCCTTAAATAATCTGTGTTCTGATGGAATGTGTTAATAACCTAACTTTTCCAAAAGGATTTTTTAAATGGAAAACTTCGCTATATTTTGCGTACATTTACACAAGAGTCGGATTATTTATGATTTACTTGAAAGTACATTCCACTACAAATTAAGCAAAGTTCGATGATTGTTATTGGAGACGAGGAAACTATGTTAACGCATTTTATATTTGTCAGCAATGTGATAAGGGTTTTAATGATTTAATAATGGAGCATTTTCATGTTCATATGCCTCAACAACAATAAAAATTGATTTAAAGTTGCTTATTTAGTTATCTATGTGGAAAAAACTTTTGCAATTAGTGCATAGTTTAAAGGCATTAAACTAAGTAGGATTCAGTTGAATACGCCAAAGCACGCCAGGCCTAAAGAGTAGGAAGCCTTCGTGCAGGATTTTGTAAGGGAAACTGGCTTGTATCCGCGATACACATGGGGAAAACTACCAAAACATTCATGCAGGCAGCCCATCCACCAGGTTTTCAAACCGGGCCGATCTGTTTAATGACTTTGCCGCTGGTCAGCTGAAGTGATTAGGAACTGTTTGATCTCAACCTTAATGACTGGCCCTGAGATGTGTCTAAAGGCGGTATCATAGCCCCATGTACTAAGCAACAGTGCTTTGAAAGAAACATTTTTTTAAATTTTCATTTTCAGAACATCTGATTGGTTAACTTACGCGTAAAGCAGTTCTTTAGTGAAATCTTAAAGCCTTCAAGTGAAACATTTCTGATTCAGTGTAAAATGTTGCCCGTAGCTAGCTGGGACATCGGTTCCAGCGAAACATGTTTTAGCTACGAACCTTCCAGTAGTAAGTGAAGAAGTTTGTTTCTCGAAAAAGTTTTTCCCAGCCTCTGGCATCGATAGATGTGATAATCCTATAATAGTTGAATAGTTATCGCCTATGTTTCTGTTTAACTATTAAGATAAGATTCAGAGTTAAAACTAAAACAAAACTTTATTAAATACGAGTAGTGGTTAATATAGCTAAAAATTAAAAAGAGTTTCTCATGGACTTGCAGTTACAGCGGCTTGCTGGTACGCCACAGTTAAGACTTTACAACAACAGAACCTACGCACGAGTCAGAACTGGAACTAGCTATCTTTCTAACATTTATTGAACTCATTCAAACTTATTGTAGTTCTAAATGTTTTCTATGTGTGCTGCTTCTGCAGCTGGACGCCAATACACCGGGACGCGTAATGGCAAACTTAAACGGATTTCGCATTCTGTGCCTGCCCAGAGGGGAATTTGGCGCTATTTTAAAAGAGGATAAATACGGTATATTGTTGATTTACTCTTTATCTGGGCGCAAACAGTTCGGGTTTTTAAAACTTGTTAGTTTGTAAGCTGTTTCATTACTTAAGTAATACCCATTGTAAATTATCAAATTTTCGTTTAAGAAGGATTACAAAACAGGAAACATTGCAAAATATATTAGCTGAATATTTATTGATTATACTTCTAAAGAATAAAAGCGGTCAAGTATTTGCGATACGTTTTATTCGTATATATTTTAACAAATTAAGGAATAAATCCAGTTTAAATCACTGAATTAAAGTCAAAGACATTATTATAAATAATGATATTAAATGTAATGTTTATGCACAAAATAACCAAAGAAGCAAATGCAATAAACAGAAACGAATTTCCATAGTATTGTAAACAATCGATAAGATCTACATGGCGAACAGACTTGTGCATGGTTGCTTAATCTAATCTAATGATACTTGCTTGAGCAGCCTTTAGTCGGTCTCCGACTTTTAATGCCTATCTTGGATATTTGCCCATAGAGTTTGGCAAACAAAAATACAGGGTTGCTTAGTCGCTAGTATTTATTTCCTCTCACGCCAAAGGTACGCCACTGAGCACGCGCACTAAGCGAAATTCGTTAACATTCGTTAAACTCAATGTGCGTTTGCCATTACGCCATCGGGACGAATTCCGCTGAGTAATGTCTAAGATTAAATCCAAATTTTAAGCTATGCCATCTGCATAAAATTTGCAGAGACCTCCCGTCTGAGGGATTAAAGTGTCAGGACAAGGCACACAGGTAAACAATTAAAATAAAACTAACCGTTAATAAAACTTAAATTATATATTTAAGAAGTGCATTATGACTTATTGTTAAAGTAACAAGGAATAAAGAATTCTGTTTTCTTAATTAGAAAATTACTAAATTAAAATTAAATACATTTTCTCGTTTGCATATATTCCTTCGGGGCAGATTTGTTCTTTGCAATAAAAAATGTGTATTTATGTAGGAAATCTTTTCCGTGTATGTTAAATTATACATAAAGATATTCCTTCTTATAAAAGAAATGCATTACTGGCTAAGCAAGTAAATGCATAATAGCTTTTAAAAAAGTACAGATTTATGCTAACGCATTGCAGCAGAAAGTTAGATCAGGTTTTAACATTGAATCCATCCCTATATCGTTATTCTTTCAACTTTCGTATGCAATTTTGTGTCACGCTAATCCACTCAATTTGAAAGGTTTGTATTCTTTAAAGCGTTGCAAAAGTAACAGGCAGGGAATAAGGCCGACTCTGTTTTTCCGTAGAAGCTGAGCATTAGAGTATGTAGTATGCATGAAAAACATATTTTCAGAGCATGGAAACAAAATTCCCAACAATAAGGTAATTAGAGAAAGATCAATATGGATTTATTACTAATCAAACCTTTTTCTTTTATTTCTTTGCTAAAGGAAGTTTGTTTTCTTAAAAGTTTATTTTACATAAAATTTGGAAAGCTCCATTTTAAAATTCTGCACCCTTCTATTTTTGTTTTCTTAAAAGTTTATTTTACATAAAATTTGGAAAGCTCCATTTTAAAATTCTGCACCCTTCTATTTTTGTTTTCTTAAAAGTTTATTTTACATAAAATTTGGAAAGCTCCATTTTAAAATTCTGCACCCTTCTATTTTTGTTTCCTTGTATGTATTGTAGTTGCGAAAAATTTCCGGTATCGTAATTCAATGAAAAAAAATCAGGCTGATCTTTGGAATATGGTAACAGGTAGTTTGGCGACATTTTGGAGGCGATAAAGGTTACTACCTAGGACTTTGGTAATAATGTGAGAAGCACTCAGTTCCGATTACGCATTATTTTGTGTGAGGGAAATGAGAGATCATGAGATATGTCATGTGACATTAATGGACGAATTACAGTTCTTTAATCGGAAAAGGGGGTAAATTTGGAAAAATTATTTTGTATTAAGCTTCATTGTGTGTTGTGTGAAATAGTGTTGATTAATTTTCGGATTGCATGGCGCTATGTAAAGTGAATTCTAAATTTTTAATACGTAATAATTAATAATAAGTTGACTACTGGATTTCGGATTTAGAAATTAGCAGTAGTACTGCAGCCGATTGGAACTCTTTCTGTAGTGTGCGTGCCACGTAATGAAGATTCTGAAGATTAGGTAAGTTAGTATTTTTAATCATTTGAGGATATTATTTTTATGCATTGTTCTAAATGTAAGGAGTAAATAAATTAAAATGGTATTATTGGAAAATTGTTATTAGCAATGATTTAGTTGAAAGTAATTAGGATTGTAATCTAATTTTTATTAATTTAATGTATGTGCTTATTTATATTTTAAGTAGTGTTTTTTAATTTAATTATATTTTAATTTAATGATCGTGATTTTGTGAGTTATATGTTTGTAGTATTTTGGAATACGTTTAAGTAGTATACGTTGAGTATTTTCATGCATTTTCGTGAAATTTTTCTAATTTATGAGAAAAAAGCAGTGTACATGGATATAGTGAAGAGTGTGCGCAATGCCATTTTTGTGCAATTCTGGGATGTTTTTTTAAGTAAAAATAAGTCGACGTGTACATGGTTTAGTGATATTTTAATTAAATGATAGTTATTTTGTGAATTTTATGTTTGTAGGAATTTGGTATACGTTTCAGTTGAAGTAAACGTGTATGGAAATAATTTAAATATTCGTAACTATTTTTAATGTTTGCGTATAAATTCGTTGGTGACGTTTATAATATAATAGATAATTTAGAGGTAAAAGCTTTTGGATATATTTTTTTTAATTTTATAAGTGGAAATGTTCATCCTTAGAAAGGGTATATACTTTTTCGCGATCAGGTAATTTCATATATGTGCTTTTTACCGAGTTTAAAAATTAAGAAAATTTTCCTGCATTTTCGTGCAAATTTTTGTAATTTATGAGAAAATAGCAGTGTAGATGGATAAAGTTAAGAGTGTGTGCAATGCAATTTTTGTGCAATTCTGGGATGTTTTTTTAAGTAAAAATAAGTCGACGTGTAAATGGTTTATGTGTATGTGCTATTCTGAAAAACGCGCAAGGAGTTTGCGATTGTGCACTTTTTCCCAATTTTGCAGTTAATATTTGTCATTATTAAGCAGTTTTATTAATAAAATTTCTAGCATAAGTGTAATTCGGCTAGTAGATTGTTGGAAAAAGTGTTCAGTAAATAAAAAGTAAAGAAATATGTCTTTACTTCGTGAAGACAAAATGGCGGCGGAAAAAAAAAGTAGAGGTTTACTGTAGCAGAGTTGGTCGCCAAATTTTCGCCAAAAAATCGCAAGTTACCATAATCCAAAGATCAACCAAAAATCCATTTTGACCGCTCTGGAATCCATTTAGATGATTTTTTTTAGTGACATCCGTACAGAAGAGATTAAAGGGCTACTTATTCCAAAACGGATTGTAAAATAGACTTACAATTGATTTTTTCATTTAACGTCTATACGTACGTACGTATGTATCTCCCATAACTCAGCAACGATTAGCCGTAGAATATGAAAATTTTTTGTATGGGGCTGCTATAACATCCAGTTTTGCACCTCCCCTCTTTGTTGCTATCGGCAGCACCAAATGGATATATACATGTATATATATATATATATATTGGTATGTGTGTACCCAGCTTATTAGTAAGCTCGGTGAGCTCTTCTTTTATTCTTATGTGTTTAACATGCCACCTTTTTTTTCTAAAAGTATAGAAATATGATACTATAAGTGATTGAATATGTTGTTCTTATGTCCGGATTAAGGTTTTTCTGCCTTTACTTAATCTGAATGCAATAGCTGAAGAATTATCAACAATTAAAATGTTTCAGTGGCGCTAGGCCTAACGAGGCCGCCATTTGTTTACATATGAAGTAGAGTAGTGAAGTAGTTGGTGCACCAATTTCAATGTCTTTTTATCCGGTGAGATCAAAGGTTAATTTTCAGTTTTGTTCACGGAAAGTGTGGTTATCATACGAGCTGGTCGAATTGCCTGTTTTTGAATAGAAACTCTAATTTTAATTCTAAAAATTGTTTTTAAACTATTTTTAACTGTGTTTGGTGTTTAACTGTGTTAGGTTTTCCTATATTTGACAGTTTTTAATGAAATTGAGTTTTTATGTATCTTTGCCTTTCCTTGAAATGAGAACTGAATTGAATGAATGAGAAATATATCTCTGATGAAATTCGAAGAAATAAGTTTAAATGAAATGCAGCAAAAATGTGTATACTTTGATAGTTTGTACAAGGAAGTCATGCGGTGTCTATATCAGATTTTTTACTTATAAAACTAGCGGTTAACTAAGATGAATATCTACTAAATATACTCAGGAACCATAGCATGCACATTGCATGCAAGGTTTAAATTCAGCACCCACCCACTTCCGGTACGTCTCAGCGTTTCAAGTGAAATCTTAATTCCATTCCAAATGGGACAAATTCATTTGCCTTATCATGTAACTGAATCATAATATTAACAGAAAATTTTGATACTAAAAAAGCGTTTGTTTAACAGTTAGTAAAATTATATTTATAATAGGTACTGAATAAACGTTTCATTTTCTTCGGAAAATGCATAACAAGCTGGAAAACTCGAGCAACAGGGAAAGAAACCCTCCGTTTCGAAAGGCGATCTCTTCAAGAAAAATTAATTCTTATTGATGTATCCAACCTTATCAAGAAAACTTCAAATTTATAGAAGATAAAAAAAAGAACCAATTTTATTTGACTGGAGACTGTTCACTATATTCACTTTTCTTTTATTCTTGATACGGTAGCTTGCTATCATTTGTAATTTTGGGGATGTCGTAAATATTTTCAAGTTAATCCATTATTTATCTGTTTATCATTTAATTTATGAATATTTCATTTTTCATCTTTCATTGTTGTCGCTTTTAATATTTGTGATGCATTATTTTCAAGTGAATCCAGTATTTATCATTCTATTATTAATTTATGAGTATTTAATTTGTCTTTTAAAATTATTTACTTACTCCTTTTTTGTTTTATTTATTTAATTATTGTATTACAAATTCAGTTTTTTGGTTTTATAATACTTATTACATTATTGTTAACTGTTGTTGTTTATCACGAAGCCTCATTTCTTCAGCACTTCTTTTTTAGAAGTTAAACTTGACTATTTACTGGCATATTTATTTACCAATGTAGTGAGTGATACATATATTTTCTTCTTACACTCTTTGTGTTATTCTAAAATGAATAGAAATCTGAATGCAGTAGCCTAAGTGGGCATATAATTACTGTTCTTTGTACACAATTATTTAAGTTTAAAATACTGAATATAATTTCAAGCTATTTTTTGCCCTACATGTTATTCTGAAACTTAATTGAAATTTTAATTAACTTTCGTTCATCTAATTCTGCGAACAGTAAACCAGAATAGGCACTGCTGTTGTTGTTTACTGATGTGATAGTGCTATTCTAAGTTGCTTGAAACCCTTTTTAATTTATAAAAGACTTATAAAAGAGTGTTGCAGAATACACAGATCAGTTTATTTTTAAATTAAGATGACTATTCAGGGTTTGCGTTTTTTTTTTTTAACCGGCCTTTGTGCTTTTGTATTCTCATTATCGTGAAACGCTGATGAAACAAATATCTCTTCATACAAAGTATTGCCTGAGTGTTATTCAGATACATTATTTATTCAGAACATTATTAAGCTTTAAAGATAGCGCAAGGAAGAATAAATTTATCAGCAAATGGTATTCTGTTCGGGTTTTATTTAAATATGCAATATTAACTACATTTTAGGAATTCTAAGAAAATAGTTTAGGAATAATAATTAATTTCTTAGAATTAACAAGAATAAATATTCTTAAATGAGATGTACTTAAGATGCACAACTGAGAATCAGTAAAATGTGTATATAATGTTTAATGTTATCTTTTGTAAGCGAGAAAACGAGTTGAACTATGGGAAAAAAATTAGAAATTTTAATATTGACCAATAGGAAAACTTAACTATAAAATAAATTCTTATATTAAAATCTAAAATAACGGATTTTGAAGAACTCCTTGAAACTGGATTCTAAATAATAACGAAGGAAATTTCATGGTTATAGAATTTTTGCAGGCTCGGATATGGGCAAGGAAATTTACAAACAGGATTTTTTCACTGAAATAATTCTCCATGTGATAAGGAATTTTTAGGCTTTACTATTGGCTAAGATCCAAGAACATTCTCCAGGAAGAGATGCTACTCTAGATGGCGTAGTAGTTGACGGAGGTTGTATGTTAGCTGGAAACCAAGGACATAGTATAATAACGGTTGCTTCCTATGGCGCACCCTAGGCAACGTTCTTGGTATGACACGTTACAGGACACGTAGATACGGGCGTTCCAGACAAATACTGATGAAAACAAGCGACTGGCCACTAAAAAAATAAAAATCAAATAAAAAAGTACGTAGGGAAAATTTTAAAATCTTAAGGTATAACAAATAATCAGATTTGAAATGGAAGTTTTAAAAAATTAATAGTTAAATAAAAATTTAGCAAATATATAAGTTACAAAATTTCAACACTTTTATGTTAAACATTATTCCATCTATAACAAAACGTAATGAAATTAATAAAATGCTGACTAAAGCTAATTTGAATATGGATGTGAATGACATTATTATTCTGAAAAATAATGAATAGCAGAAAAAAAATTAGAACAGTTACGAATAATAAAGTTGGAAATTTTAAATTTAATCAAATCACTTGGCAATCATTAGTGATAATAAAAAAATCCTTGAAAATGTCTAATGCAAACAGTATATTAAAATTTTTAAGACTCCTTTTAAAGTTCTCATATGCTGTTTTTTAACATGTGAACATGTGCAATTTGAAGGAACGAAAGCATATTTATAAAGGAAAGGATTTTAAGGGGGATTTCGCAAAAAATAATGGATTCCGCAATTTTACAAAGTAATTTTTTTAATGTACTTACGTCATTCACATACTATTTTATCCTAATTTTGCAACGCAACTTGAAGGAAAGATGAGGGATTTGATGGAAGGAAAAATAATAACGCATTCCATAAAAATCATTCATAAATTTTTATTTAAGAAAATCTCAAAGTAATTCATGTCTACTCAAATATCAAAATTAAAGAACTTGTTAATTCATAGAGCAAATTTTAAAATATTAAAAATGGAAAGTACTTGAGATATGTATTTAGTTCGTAATTTTGCAGTAAAAATTCAAGCCGATTAATCGTGAAAGACTGAACTATACAAATTAATATGGTAATCTTCAATTCGTATGGCGAATATTTATCTAAAACTGCATGCCATGCAAAATAAACAACAGCAAGTGCATTCTAAATTATATTAACTTGATCACATTAAAGATATTTAAGTATTCCAAGAACAGATAGCTGTTATCGACTATTTATTAAAATACTATCATTCATATATGGGATTTAACTCTCTTTGCTATCATAAATATCACTATAGCTCACTAAGGAACCTAGCGAATTATCGTACCAGCGTGTATAATAACAGTACAGAAGAAGGGTAAAATAAACCTTTTTATTATTCCTCAAACTTTTAAGACAAATACGCGTACTTCATGCTTACAACAACACCGACAACTTGTTGTGGGACTTAATAATTTCACAATAAATTCAAAGATTAAAAAGTAGTGCTGAACTAACATTTTAATTTAAGGCTAACTAGGCTGACTCAACAACCTACCCGGCGATATACTTATTAAATGGCCAAAAAGGCGTATCAGTAACTTAGCGTAACAGCAAGGACAAATTCGTAACATACTCTGGCTAACAAAATCACGCTCAGAATAAACTACAAGATTCGTTTGTTTAAATACTCTTTTCACCTGACTATAAATTTGCGTCCTGGGGAGGAAATGCGAAGGGAAAATGAGAGGTTCAGAAAAGGTACCAAAATTCTTTGTAAAATAAGGGAAACCTTACACATTAGCCGTAGATTATTGTTAGCTTATTGTCGGACGTTCTTAGAATAAAGAAATGTTGTTCTTCCAATCTAACAAAAATATAACTTGCATCCAGTTAAAAAGGAAAATTATTAGTTAAAATGAAATTAAATATTTCTACATCATTCAGTTTAACCTTTCAAACAAGAATTGTTTAAATTCAATTATTGTTAAAATTGTTTAAAATTCCACCTTTCCCTTGCCATTTAATTGCAAATAATGTTACTTTGCATCGCAACAATTCATGGTCTTTCCCATTTCATGTCGAAGTCTTGCTTCATTATGCAAGGAAACTCCTTAATCCTCAAGAATAATAATTAAAAAAAAAAGTGTTACTACTTCAGGCAAGGCCTTTCCACTTTATGATATTCACTGAGGCATGCAGGTGGGTTGTTTTCCTCCTTACTTGTCCGGATGGACTGCTTTAAAATGCTTGTCTACGTAATTAGAAGTTGGATATCATCTCGCAATTTGATTGTAACAGGATTTCTTCCTGTTACAATTTAACTGTATGACATGATTTCAGATCTGAAGAACAAACATTATACATAACAGAAGAAAGTCATTACAGCCTTTTAGCTGTGAATTTAACATCGTTTTTCATTGACATTTTCCGGGAAACTTCTCTTTCAACTTGTGAATTAGAATTTAAGCATCTGTTCTTATTTTGTCTTCGCATTTAAAATTTCAGTTCTCACTCTTTTTCTGTTTTTAAACGTTTTGCAATCTTCTTTTCCAACCCCCGTTCAATTTTGTTCAATTTCCAACTACTTAAATGGTCGAGCGGGCAAAACTGTTGAGCGCTGGTATTCATCCCGGACTAGATTACGGGCAAACGGATTGGTTGCAGGACGTTTTCTATGTGCAATATGAATATTTTCTTTTAGATGCCCTCCAAGAGACCATCTCTTAGAGATAATCTTAGAATATTTTGCGCAATCGATTAAACAACTAAATCGCTCCTGGATGTTTCCTCCTTTGAATTAGATCTACGATTCGTTCGTAGATCTAATTCGAAGGAGGAAACCTTTGGTGTTTTACTATGGCAAAACACCGAAAGGCTACATGCTTATTTAAAAAAAAACTGGCTCATGTGTACCTTATGAAAATAACCATGAAAACCCATGAAGGCAACCTACTTCAATGTATTAGAATAAAAATCATCGATATCAAACTGCCCATATCGATATTTTTCTGTGATTGCCAATGTCATCTCGTAGTTATGGAGTTTTATATTATAAGCATTTCTTTGAACTAGTTAAAAAAAGAAATCAATAATATTTTTACTGCCATTGGTACTTTTAGATGCACAACAAATATCATTCAAATGGTGCTGTAGGTGCCTTCAGCCTTTATTTTAAGTATTCTGGCAAAGCATTCGAGCTTTGTCAGCCGTAGATGAAAGTTTTTATAGAGAACTATCTGAGGGAATTTTTATTTAAGAGTTTAAAATACAACATAATTATTCTTACTTAATTTTGGAACTAGTATAGTTATCAAAAGAAAAGAGAAACACACTAAAGATAAAAAATACAATTAGGCAATGCAACGACCTTAGACAGTTATGTTTAGAAAAAAACTCAGACTATTTTGTTTAAATCAAAGTGAATACATTTTTCCAAAAAAAATTTTGATTGACTGAATTAGGAGCACATTTCCTTTTACTTCTGTTTCTTAGGGTTAACTACAGAGGATGTTTTACATATTTTTAGAATGATTTCAATAAAGGATTTAAAAAAATTTTTTTTGAAGAAAAATTTCTGGCAACAGCTCATTATTTGAAACGAAAAATATAATTTTTGCTACTTTTAAATTTATTTTCCTTTCAAAGTATCGCATCCAAACAAAAGCTGTCTATATATTTCTGCGCTTTCAGAAGAGAAATACTTCTGTTCCATAACTCAGAAACGTTGTGAAATGCACGGTATTAAAATTTTTATGGGCAAAATAAGCAATATTATTAATTGGAAAAGGAAAAACCGTCAATACTTACATCTACATGGAAAGAGGACTCCAAAGGAATACCCGAAAGGGGTACGTACTGCTCTCTCTAATATTTATAAAATAAATCGTTGACAATAAAAGAAAGTCTGCCGACGCAGAGATCAATTGCAAAGTCTTTAAATACATCTGTAGCAACAATTAATAAAGTAATACATCTAGATTTACAACTTTAAAAAGCTAAGAAGTGTAATGTTCACCAGCTTTTGCCGAGACATGTGGCTAAATCCAAAACAATTTTCAGAATTCTGTATGACTATTTATAGAGTTTGACATAGTTTGGAAGCATAAAGTAGTTTCAGGCAGCTAACAGACGTAAAATGTATTATCGTTACGCCTGAAACGACTACAGAAACTTGAAAAGGTCTAAGACAACCTTTTTATTTAATAGAACTTAAACATTTAACAGAACGCTTCTCGTACTCACAGAATCAATCATCACTTGTGGCGATGCAATTAAAATGGTCAGTTTCAAGTTTCAGATAATAAGTTACTCGCATTAAGAGGCACAAAAAAATGTTCTTGAATTTTGCAAGGAATAAGGATATATTTTATTTCTTTATCGAATAACTATGGTTATTTTATTAAAGTTACATTAAAATTTATTCTTTATTCATAGTAAAAGGATAATAATAATTTATTATGAGTTAAAATTAAAATTTATTACTGAAAAGCAGGCAAAATTTATTGTAAATTAAATAATGAAAAGGATTAATTAAATTATTTAAAAAATAATAAAATTTAGTCACACTAAAATTTAATGAATTTTTTAATTTAACTGATTTATTCCCCCGTGTTCTCAACGTATGCAAATAATCTTGATTTATCGAATATTTTATCCCCATTTATCAAATCGTCAAGAAGTTCCAGTGTTTTTTTCCTCCTAATTTTTGAATTTTTTAAATAATTTTCCTGAAAATTGTGTTGTTTAAATTTTAAGTTTAAAAGTTTTAAAAATAAGATCAAAATTTTGCCATGTAGCGTTCCACATTGAAAATTCATTTCAAGTTTCTTGTATTTTTTGGAACTACTTCTGAATTTTAAAAAAGTGAAAGTCAAATTAGAAAAATCTAAAACTTGGAGGAGTCTTCATAACAACCTTTACTAATTCGTAGAGATTATATAAGTAGATCTTCCCAACATCCCCATTCATTGTTGAGAAAACCCTCTACGTTTCCTCAACAGATCCT
Source organism: Stegodyphus dumicola (assembly GCF_044657685.1). Classification (NCBI taxonomy): domain Eukaryota; kingdom Metazoa; phylum Arthropoda; class Arachnida; order Araneae; family Eresidae; genus Stegodyphus; species Stegodyphus dumicola. Next base: position 47,799,765 of record NC_140779.1, read on the forward strand.
GGTATTCACAAGAAGCACTTAAGACGATGTATTTGAAAAGTTAGATGTGTATTCCAGCATATGGTAGGTAGGACCAGTAAATCCTCACATCGCTGGTGAAGATCTAACAAGGATCTTTTGAGGATATACTGGGATATCAAATTGAGCATTCAGGGGAATACGTTTGAAATGTCCTTCCATTACATTCCAAAGGAAATTCGCTGCGATTCCCTTCCATTCCAAAGAGGGGGTACATTTAGAACGCATCACTCTTTGGAATTCAGGGTAATGCGTTTGAAATTCCCTGCGATGCCCTTGAAAGGAGACATTTTGCAATGTCCAACGGATGTCCCAAGAAGATTTTTGTATTATGTAGGCATTGTTCATATGCAAGAAAAAATTAACATCATATCAAACACCGCTATGGATTTCTTTTTCCGTGCTGTTTCATGTGAACTGCATCTTCTGGATATGGAAATAATTTGGCCACTTAAAATATAATCAGTCAAATGAACATTGAACAGTACGGAAGGGAAATGTGAAGCTATGTAAACAAGCGATTTTTTAATCCCAAGTTCTTGATACAATGAGATTTTGCAGACATAGATACTGATTAGTTAATTGACTGGGAAAAACACACAAGAGCTATCTAACTAAGGAAAGGGGTGCTTTCGTGAGGACATTTTAAAGAAAACTAGACTATATTCACGTTATACGGGTGAAAGCCACAAAAAATGCCTATGCAACTTACACATTGGCGAGATTTATGCCAGACTGAATTACCAGTACTCAGCTGTTTCATCGACTGGTAGGCTAGATATTTGTAGAATAAAAAGGCATCAAAGGTTCTTACCAATTCATTGACTGAAACTGTGCGACTTGTCATCATAGAGAGCTATAAAAATTTGCAAAAATTCCAAATAAAGCATAAAATAGAAGATGAGGTATATTAACATTTTCATAAAAAATCATAAATGAATTTGAAAAGGGAAATTTATGAAAAAAATCACAGTATCTACTATCAGATTCATTTTCTAAAGCTATTTTATGGTCAACATTTTATTTATTTATTTTTGTTTTTAGTTTTAATTTAACTGAGATTTCCATAATAACGTGTAGATGCAATTTTTGCGTTTAATTGTATTGCCTAACTTAATATATTCTCTGATTTAAAGAATTTTCCGGATTTAGCAAATTTTTATCATCCTGTTGCTGACGACTCATTAAATCCGTATTCTACTGCATGTAGAAATGATTTACATTTTGTACAATTCATTCCATTATAACATGATTACACCAAAAGACAAAACAATTTTTTTAAATTTTACAGATAAGAATAGTTATCCTTTGAAATTATTACCTGACCCCCAATCAGTTCACGTAATACGCTTACAAAACAAACGATGTCGTGCAAGACGAAAATCGTAACCGGTTTTTGTCTTCCCCACGGGTCGACCACGAAATGTAGCAATTCGCCCTGCGGAGAAGCTCTGACCGGAGTTTTTTAGTTCGTAGACGTTAAGAGCCGTGTTGTCAGTTTCTTGTTGGAGCAGTAAGAAGACATACAGAGGAATCGGTGAGTGTTCTAAGAAGTTTTATAATCTTTTTGACGAATTCTTTTTATTGTATTTGTAGTAACATAGATCATCGGCAATTTGGCTCCAGTGCGTTATGTTTGGGTTTTCGAAGAAGACACGTAGCAAAATTTCACTTTCATTCATCGTCTGCTGTCATAATACATGCTCTGTATGATTTTTGAAAACTGCAGTGAATTTTTTTATCTTCGGTTATATCTGTACTTTAAACCACTATTCGTTAGTGTTGTTAACGTAACCTATGGTGGATATTACTACAATTTATTAACACTTGATTGCTATTGTTTAGTAAATATAATTTTCTTCATTATTCTTCTCTTACGCTATATAATTACTTAATGTATTTTAGAACATATCAAGACTTTTTTTTTAAATTAGAAATGTTGGAACACTGTTGAAAGCCGTCAAGAAAGATTAACAAATAAAAAAAAATAATTATAACTAAAATTAAACAAAATCTAAAATTTAAAAAATAATCTGAAAGCTTTTTAGATTTTACATTACGTACAAAAGGGCGTTTTCTTTAACGTTTTCTGTGTCACCTTTATTTATTAAATATCATGTTCTTGGCACTTAAACCATAAAATTCAATTCAACGGCAATATCGCAGAATAATTTTAAAATGAGCATATCTTTAGAATTTCTGATATACAGTTTCGCGCGCTGGAGATAATTTTTCCCCTTACAGTGTTGCCATTGCTCGCTTTGAAATCGTACCGTTTCTTAATAAAAAAATTCGTTAAAGTATTACGAAAATATGAAATCGATCATAAAGCAAATTCCAGATTTGGGCTTGCAGATGCCCATATTCGGAGGAGGATTACATTTTTCAAAATTTGACGGCTCTAGTTACCGTTGTTTTATCACAATTCGAGAAACAAATATACATATATCTTCTTCATTAATTTAATTTCTTTAAATGTAACACAGGGCGATAATATTTGGTGGCAACAGTTTGAAAAGTGATACGGACATTTACAGTGAATCGACACAAAATGCCAAAATGAAATTAATAGCCCTTCTGAGCTAAAGATTGCTTTAGCTCCTTTGGGCTAAAGATAAATGAAAATTGATAAGTTAAATTAATTTAAAATATTTAATTGCTAAATCAAAATACTGGCATTCATCTTATTGGCATGAATTACAGTTTCACTCACAAACTGAAAAATGCCGGAACTAGACTCTGGAAAGCTCTGGCTGAATTTAAGTCCTCTCGAACATATAGAACTAACGAACTTTAACAAACTTTGGAAAAAAAAGATACTTTGATACTTTGGTGTTTTTCCTAGTATTCAGCAGGATAATTGGTTACTGCTCTTACCAGTATATTCAGAGAATCCCGACTAGGCCTGACATATGATGAAGTCCGAAGATGAGAGTTATCCATACGAGGTAGAATTGAAGAAGTGATACAAGAAAAAGCCCTTTGCTTCGATGTTTTGAAAGCAAAGCATAAGACTGGTCATGTGGGATGTGGTGGCGAGTCCGAAATTCCTAACTTGCCAACTACTGTACAAAATAAAACATACAGGATACAAACAGTAAAAGAAGAATCAAGTTAAAGTTCACCATTTACATCTTCAGTCAGCTCTTAAAGAGCGGAAATAAATATCTGCGAATTTGCAGGCATCTGGAGTCCGGGAGCTACCTAGCCGATCAAAGGCTTGGAAAAAAGAATTAAACGTTTTAATCTGTATTCATCTATATGAAAAGTAATGGTTAACAGTTAACTATATTCATAAAAATTGCAGAAATTTAAATTACTATATTTACTGGTAAATGGTAACTAAATTGCAAAAACGCTTTCTGAAAAAACTTTCAATTTTTTTTTTTTTTTTTTTTTTTTGTTCATTCTTGCGTTATTAAAGTTTAACCTTTTCTGATAAGTATCTTAAAAAGTAAGAAGAACCAGTGGAAAAGGAAAATCTTTCCCTATTAAAAGTATTTTTAATGAAGCGTTGTATGTCATGTAAAGAGGACTGAACTATTTTCCCTCTTTCTTTTTAGATCTTTATTTTTTAATGTGAACAAAATAGTTTCATTCTTAAATATAGTTTAATAATTTAAATAGTCATGTTCTTTATTCCGTCATCATGTACTGCTTTTTAATAACTTCATTACTGTATTTTAACAAAAAGCTGCCGTAGAGACCTTTAAAAAAGTGTTTTAAAACTCCTTTAAAATAAATTATAAAATACTAGGGTAGCATGTATATTTCACTTCTCATTAACTATACAAATGTATATTTAAACAAAATTAGGGTTTGATAATTTATATATATATATATCATATTAACCTTTTATTGCAATGGCAGCTCGCGGCATTAAGAAAGTTTACTCACAACAGGCTGTAGATGCCTTCAGGTATTCAACCCATATATCTCAAGTGTGCTGCAGACGAATTTAGATATTCAGCATTTGTTATAACATTGTTAACCCAGAAGGGCTATTAGTCTGGAAACCGCATTTTGCGTCGAATCACTTTTCAAACTGTTGTCACCAAATATTATCGGCCTGTATTATATTTAAAGAAACTAAATAATGAAGAATCTGCATGAATGTATGTATGTTTTTCGCATTGTGAGAAAAAAAGGTACCCAGAGTCATCAAATTTTGAATAACGTAGTCCTCCACCCAAAAAATGGGGACCTGGAAGCCCGAAATTGGAATTTGAATTCGTTTTTTATTGTCTATTTCATATTTTGTAAAACTTTAACGAATTTTTGATTAAAAAACTCAACAGTTGCAAAGCAAGCAGTGGCAACACTGTGGGGATTAAAACACTTTTATCTCCAGCGCGTGAGATTGTATCGGAAATTCTAAAGATAAGCTGTTTTTAAACATTTTTTATTATATAGCGTTTGTCCAAATGCTCTTGAAACGTTCTGATACTTTTTCTATGGAATTTTTGTTGATCTAAAAGCGGTATATTCATGCGGCGACTGTTAGAGTTGCAAAACTATGACAAGAAAGAGTAATAAACTTTAAAAAAAAAACTGAAGGTCTCATAAAAAGGAAATGCATGTAAGATATTTGATAAAAATCTCGCATTTTGTGTAAAATTTGATGGAATTTGTTTATTCCAATTTTTTACGAATGTTCTATTCGAGATAAAATTTTGCTTAGATTACTTAAGAAAACAAACTTTATAACAGAATTTGTTGAAATGGTAATAGTAGCTTGTGCATTTATCTTAAGAATTTCAGACAACCTCAAAATTGTCATGATTTAAAATTCATTAAATTTCGAATATTCTGGTTAGTTATGTTTCGAATTATATCTAATAATCAAGACTGGGCTTCTGTTCCTGGCAACTCAGATGTCTAACTGCAAGAATGTTTCTTGATTTTATCAATGCGCAACGTGAATAGGAACCAACTTCTATACAATTCTTCGTGGTGGATTTCTTGAAAACGCACAGAATGCTCCAGAGTTTTGATGCACCCAATTACTTTCTACCTGATTTTGTTTCATTAGTTTTTTTTAAACTAATTTTAATTATGCAATTTAATTTTCAGAGAGTAAACAGTTTCACTGGATGCTATAGGGTTTTGAGTGACAAAAAAGTACATAGGACTACATGAATAAATTTTATTTCCATGCAGACGCAGAATAATATTTTTGCAATCACAAGGCAGACCGGCAGATAGTTAAACTGAACACTACTGCGTTCAACAATTCTGCAGACGCATTATGAAGAAGTCAATTTCCTGTCACAGTCGACAGAGCATATCTGGCGAAATTTCAACAATAGCGGCTTAATAATAGAACACTGCTCATCGGCACTGGCGCATGGTGATGTACTATTAGTAACATTATTTTCAAAAGGCGATGCTCACCATGTGTTGACGCTCACTTAGTTCTCGTACATCTTCTGAGTGACATTCTTCTTAAGCCGCGAATGTACGAAGCACTCGCTGATTTTAAAGTTGCATGCGTTTTCTTTCCTGTTCACAAAGTTAACTCTAGGATAATATACAGAATGTTAATATAGTGACCCAAATAAAGTACTCAGCAACTAACGGTCTTCACTATGAAAAAAAATGTTAGATGAAAAATTCCTCGCAACGCATTTCTACTTCTTTTGGGAAGATTTTATTTTATTTAATTTCCGTAACCCGGTTATAAAGAATTCGATTCCTATTACAAAGAATAAGAAAATTTCTACGGTTAATAATGTAATTTTATGTAATATTCTAATATTATATTCTTTAAAAAAATCCTCCAAATTTCTAATATTTTTTTTTCTTGTGATTGAAAACTTTCGACCTAAGTAAACTGAAGATTAATTTCCAATTAAAACCATACAAACGTTCACGTCACAACGTTTACACCAGCTTAATATTTATTATTTATTTATTAGCTAAAAGGGGACGTTTGTGCCCAATGGGGTATTAGCTTCTAAACGGCATTTTGCGTAGAAACACTTAAATGCGTTGATTACTTTTCAAATTGTTGCCACCAAATATTATCGCCCTGCATTATTTTTAAAGAAATTAAATGATAATAATCCGCATGAATGTATGTGTTTCTTGTACTGTGGGGGGGGAAGCGGTATCCAGAGCCATCAAATTTTAAAAAAACGTAGTCCCCCCACACGAACATGGACACTTAGAAGCCCGAATTTGATTTATTATCTTATAAGGTATTTCTCCCGCCTTTTTAGCATGCCTTCGTGGTGTAGTGGTCAGCACAATCAACGCGTATTCGAGAGGTCCATGATTCGGGTCCTGGCGAGGGCACAGCTCATTTTTAACATCTTCTGCTATAAAATAACCTAATGTCTTTACAATCTATTTCATATTTTGTAAAACTTCAACGAATTTTTGATTAACAAACTCAGCGATTTCAAAGCGAGTAGTGGGAACAATGTATGGAATAAAACATTTTTATCTTCAGCATGCAAGACTGTCTATCGGTGATTTTGTTGTTGAATCGAATGTTATGTGGCGTAAGAATGTGTTATTTCATTTATATAGTAAACAAACCAAACGTTAATAATGAAGAGACAAAATTATGCAAAGCGGTCTTAGTAAAAAAATTGAATATGATAAACTCAGAAAAGACTAAAAAACACAGAAAAATGTATCCTAATATTTATAGCTGCATCGGGAATTCTAAACGTACATTGCCATTCTTTTAAAATATTTGCAATTTTTGCTGCTGAATTGCATATGGTGTAAATGCGAAGAAAATGATGCTAAATAATAAATCTAAAGAGACAAAAAAAAAAAAAAAAAAAAAAAAAAAAGTGTTAATAGGAGTGAATGTAACAGCTTAACGAGAGTGTAAAAAACTTTAACAAACCCTGCTGGGTGACCGTTAAAATCTGAAACTTTTCAGATTTTTATTTGTTTATTTTTTAATTTAAAATGCTATTATTGAGATCAACGATAAATGATGTTCCAGTGGTCTGCATCAGTAAGTTTCTGAAGAGAATCCGAATTCTTTCAAAGATATACAAAACTGTTACGTAAAATGAGCTCGTTATTTAAAACTCGTAATTAAAAAAAAAAAAAGACCTTCATTGTATTATGCTTTTGATAGTTGCCTATCAATAGCTGCTGAATGTTAAAATTTTATTAACTGTACTTTTTATAAACGTTTTGAAACTGAAGGACAAATCAGTGAGATATTACCAGAAAAACCAAACATAAAAGAAACATCTGAGTTATATAATTGCTCAGGATGAAATCACAAAAAAGTCTAATTACGAGCAAATAATCATATCGTTATATCAGGAGTTTTATTTAATTCTGCATGTTATACTAATATTACGTTAAATTTGATCTTTTGCAGATGTTCAAGAGAAAATTAAAATCATCGGTTTAAAAAAAATGTCATTTGCCGATACTGTAAGGAGGTAAAATTATTAAAAATAATGTTAAAAATTCTAAAATTTTCTCTGTCATCTGCACTTTTTTTATTACTAATTTTCTGATTCAGACAGAATGGATGTTGGATAATAGCCATTGCGTTACGGGGAAAGGGATCGAATTTCCAATAAGACATGAACGTCTGCGTATGTAGAGTGTAGTTGCTAATTTGGATGTACTTAAAATCTGCCTGCTCAAAAGCACTTTCGAAAGGGTGGTGCTAAATGAAGATCTTGGATTTCAACATTCGTGGATCGATTAAAATTGCGACGAAGTTTAGGCAGACAGTCTTCGCTTACTTTGCTGCATTTAAATAAGCCGCGTCTCTTTGTTCGGTGTGATATTTAGCAGAATCTGCTAGCATGCATATTATTGAAGTTGGCTTTGAATACCGGGGAAAGTAGAAATGTTTGTAAATATTCATATCGTTGCTGCAAGGGGGCACTAAAACATCTGTTGAGATAAAAGTTCTCTTGAGAAGTTGGCGATGGGAAAGAATGTGGATACGTCTCCAGGATGTTCTCGATCAAAATTAGACTAAAGACGAGCAAAATCGGTCTATTATGTATATGCAGCCGAAGACCTGTAATTCTCTTTCTCTCCCATCAGCGGCCTAGGGAAAATGTCGTTGAAGACTGATACTCTGGTTCGTATCACTACGAACCTGCTAACTGCATGGGCGCTTTTGTGGTTTTCCTTATGTATGACAGTATATGAGCCACTTCCCTTAGAACGTCTTCCACGAAGGCATCCCTCCTCTTAGGCAGATAGCCCTCAAGTGCTTTGTCATAATCAAATAAACCAAATCAAACTCTTCATCTGAGCTGGTATGAATTCGTGAACGTGATCTATATTTTGATCAGATCAGGAGGGAAAGTCACAACAAAATATAATTGGCTTTATTAATTATAAATTTAAACTGCCCTCAAAAAGTTAAGGAACAGCATGTTTTTAAAAGCTCACCATTACAAAAATGTCAGTAGCATTTAAATTCACAGTTTATATGCATGATAGTAAGGAAGTTTAAGAAAATATATGCAAAATCAATAGCTACCACCTTTATTTTATAGAAATGAATTGTTTATATAGGAGTTGGAGAAAAATTGCAAAATTGTAAGTTTTGTTTACGAGTGTTGATCTTCAATTGTTATTAACAATTTCGTTGACAATATCTAGGACAGTCTATCAATGTCCAGGAGAAGTTGTTTGCCCGATTTATTGAGGTGGCGGGCGATCGGATGGATGGGGATGTCCCAAGCTAATGCTGCTAGACCTTTCAATGTCTCACCTAGTATGGTCCACCGACTGCGGAATCAGTTTGAATCCGAGTATTATGTCTAGAAGACATGTTCCAGGCAGACCTAGAGTTACAATACCTGCGGTAGACCATTATTTAGCTCTTTCGGCCCGAAGGAGAAGTAACATTACTGTGCCTCAGCTCATGGCATATCTTTTAGTGGCAACAGGAACAAGAAACTCAGCTATTACATTGCGCAGATGCCTGCTCAATACAGATCTGTATGCAAGACGACCAGTTGTTTGTGTCCCCTTGATCTGAGGACACAGAGGTGTCCATTTATAAAGAGGGCACAGAGGTGCCCGTTTATGTTAAGAGAACACGCCTCCAAGACCAGTCAACAATGGGCGTCTGTACTCTTCACAGACGAATCCAGGTTCACACTGGAGAGTGATTCAGGTCTTCAGCTGATCTGGAGGGAACAACGCACCAGATAAAACCAATCCCACACTGTGGAAAGACACAGTGATAGAGGTGGTGGAATAATGGTTTGGGTTGCGATATCTCTTGGTGGTCACATTGACCTACATGTGTTTCATGGAGGAGCTTTGACCGATGTGAGCTATCGGGACGAGATTCTTGATCAATATGTCCGCCTACATGTCGCTGCTATTGATTCTGGATTTCTTTTGATGGACAAAAATGCGCGACAGGAACTCGAGTTGCTGAAGAATATCTTGAAGGTCACGGTATTAAGTGGATGGAACGGCCAACTCAATCCGCAGACCTGAATCCGGTAGAGCATCTTTGGGACTACTTTGGAAGACAAGTTGCTGCTTCAAGTTCTCCTCCAAGATCGTTAGATGAACTTGAACATAGATAACTCCATGTCCGGTCGCTGCTTTTAATTTCATTGACAGACAATTTAATTGACAGCATGGAACGTAGCTGCCGCCAATGTATTGCAACTAGGGATGGACACATTCCTTATTAGAACCCATTTTTGTAACGTTACCACCTCATGTTTCCTCAAAATTCTCCAAGACTGAATTTCTCTGCCAAGAGTGCAGTTTTTTGTTGTAATTCATGTTTGTATTTAACTTTAGAAACATTCTATGTCACATTCAAAGAACTGTTTAATGAATATATCCTGTAAATTTCTTGTTTCTATGTTGCTTCATTCTCAAATTAGACACAAAAAGCGTACTGTTCCTTAACTTTTGGAAAGGAGTATATTTATAGTTTTTTTGATGATTTTAATTTTTAAAAGAATTCCTGAAAATTTCATATTTATTTTTAAATTATATATTTTTTCACATTTTATTTTATTGTTATTCTTTTAATCAAGTGTTTAGTTACCTTCAGTTAAAGGTAATGAACTATTTAATTCAGAAGTTAAACATAGCTCAATAACAAGCGAAAGAGGCTTTCTTAAAATTTCTTTTTAAAATTTTCTTAAAAGGTTTTTTTTTTTTTTTTTTTTTTTTTTTTTTGATTAATGTGAGTTTAGGTAGTTTCAATTAGAAATTTCTCTCAGACCATTATAGCGTATAGTACCTGAATATTTTACAGATAATCGATAATACCTATCCAGAAGGCTAATTTTACAGTTTTTTCAAAGAGATTTTATGCATTGAATACCAAGAGCGCTTTGGGTGATGTAACACCAGTATTACTTAAATAATATTTATAATAATTATAGTTTAGAAAGTAATAACGAATGCTCGAATATTAGTACTTACCTTCTTGAAATTTTGTTATCGAAGTATTGTAAAATGCATATCTATTCAAAAATCGAAAATCAACAGTAATTGCAGCTGCAATAATGTACTAAGAACTAAGATAAAATTTTAGAAAGCTTTATTTTGTATGAAGCAAACCTTATTTTAATTTATCTTTGGATATTTTCCAGATCGAGAAATTTTGCTCAATTTTTTTTTCTCTTTTTTTTGCTTTAGCTTAAAATCCATAAGAAACTTTCTTCCATCGCGAAAGAAGGAGATAAGAAAAGAAAAGAATGGCAACAGCTAAAATCATTGTGAAGCACTTGATATTAATCATGTGCCATTCAAATTATAATGGTACATTTTTTGTTATAAAGTAGCCACCTTCTTAACAACCATAGCTTGGTAACTCGTAAATCCTCTATTTACTTCTGGTACATAACTACTAAAAAGAGTGTTTTAATCAGTATATTACATATTAATACCATATTAACATTCGCTTGGTTAATCATAGCCTGGTATGTCTCCATAAACTGCATTTTAACATCGGCAATTTCATTGCTATTTATAAATTTCCGCATTATACTTATTTATATTCCTCAAAAACACATTGGCATTAAAATAAAGGAAAAAGTTATCCTAATTTTAATAACTCAACCCGTCATATGCTGCCAAGAAGACTCTTGACTTTCTCTCGAGCGTAATATGTTCTTACACCAAAGGATTAGGTAAGCTGAGTTAGGTTCTTACAGGGTGACAATTATTGAAGTATATGAAATAAAACGTAAATTATTTAAAAGCTACTGAGTGCACAAACTTTAATCAACATGTAAAAATCACTACAGATATTCGAATTTAGGTTATGTTATGTTCGATATGCCTGCCGGCTATGACGTGGCGCAGATGAATTCTGTATGACCCGCTGAAGTGTCAGAATATCGATACTGTCAAAGACTTCCTGAATTGGAGTTTTCAGCTTAGCAATGGATTTGGGTTATTTCTTTACACATTGTTTTTAATATAACCCCACAAAAATGAGTCACAAGGGTTCAGATCCGGAGAATATGGAGGCCAAGCGAGTCCCATTCCAGTGGCCTCTGGGTACCCCCAAAGCCAGAATGCGGTCCCCAAAGTGCTCCTCCAGGACATCAAACACACTCTTGGTAAGAAGGGGTCGAGTTCTGTCTTGCATCAACCACGTCCTTTCGAAACCAAGGACAATTTGGATAATGGGGATGAAATCATTTTCCCAAACTTTCACGTATCGTTCAGTAGTCACCGTGCCATCAACGAATATCGCACCGATTATTCCGTGACTGGACACTGAACACCACCCAGTCACTCTTTGAGGGTGGACAGACTTTTCGATCGCGGTGAAAATGTCCGACAATAACAAGTTGCGTTCGCATGCGCATACTAGTTCCCATCATGGCCTGCGGTCAGCCGAGAAGTTTGAACTCATTATGCAAACCGTTCAGAAGTTATGACGGTTTTATTTCATATAATTCAATAATTGCCATCCTGTATAAAGATAATGCTGTCTAACTGTATGCCTGTGTGCCTTAGAAAACTAATGAGGAAGCAAAATACCTGCAACACAATGAAATTAAAATGCCTTCCCCCCTTGCATTATTCTCTCTTGTCACATCGAATTCTTTGTCATAATTAGTACGGCAACAAGTTGGGTTAGATTAGATCGGAGATAGATGAGATTCCTCTTATTGTAGCGTAAACCGACCCCTGCCCCACTCTTATGAAGATTCAGGTATAACTGCGTTACAGTAATAAATTAATTCAAGAATTTAAGACAGAAATAAAGCTGATAAATAAAGTTATCCTAAATAATATGAATGGAACTTGATGACTATCTCGCCCTGTTCGTTATGGTGGTTAGCAGTTTCGACTGCTATATCGTTGGGCCCGGGTTCAAATCCCAGAGAAAGCGTAGATGTTTGTAAATACAGAATTCAAAACTTAATTACAAAATGATTAAAAACTATATGGCAAAAAATTTAAAGGCAAGTAGAGAGGACCGAAGTAACTAAATTTTAAAAATGGTATGTGTGGGCGGAAATAGCTCATTTTTGGGGTACAGGACGATATTGAACGGCAGGTAAAAATCGTCATTTCTTGTACGAATTTTGAGCGGCATGTAATCGCAACAAGAAAGTGGGCTAACAAAGATGCATTTTTATATACGGGCTGCTGATAAAACCGATCAGCTACTCAAAGGAGGTACAGAGAACGATTCCCGAGTACATCCTTAGATCAGCTGTTCCATTCCACAGCCCCACAGATAAAATGCATATCGATGAGCTCTTCGTTCATGTAGCGATGCATGTCACTCGAAATCTGCACGGGGAATAAGGCGATTTTATCTGCAGCTCAGCAATGGTCCGTTCCACCTCAACGCACCATTTCTGTATACATATTCCAATACAAAATCTGCTTATTTCGATTCTATGTGCCTGGCTTTACATTTCTACCATATACTGTTTCAATAAAATCTTTGCAACAAAAGAGCATTTAAAAATACCTTCTAGCTGAAATCCTCGAGAGGTTGATGGTAAGAAAAGAAATGTACAAGATTCCTTAATCTGTCCTCCGTAGCGTTTTCTGTTAAAGTTAGATTAGAAGTCGACAAAGTTGTATTGCCACTTATTACGTGCCTAAGAGCTTAGCTAAGGACAGGCATTTTCACCCTCTTGGCCAAGATGGATTCCCAGACCTGATCGAAATTACATTATGATCAGAGGGAAAAGTTATGTCAAATTTCAAATCAGAGTGCTATTGTTATGTATTTACTACAAACTTGATTAATGAGTCATAGATGAGTTATAGCTGTATTTATATAAAGCCAATTAATGATGTTTATAACGTAATAATTGTGAGGAACAATAGGTAATGAATAAAAGGTAACATTCTTCGAGGACAAAGAAATATTTCAGTGTCAGTATAGAATAATACTTCAACCTTTGTTAATGCGTTGTTAGAAAAATGCCTGTGTTTATTCCAACGGGAAAAACACAGGTTGTTTCAAAAGCATGGAACACGGCTTTGTATTTTATATCGTTGTTGCTAGGTTTATATTTTCTGTTGAATTTTAAATTTTATTTCAGTTGAAAACATTTTTAATTGAAATATGAGGCTAGCACTAACAGTTGGGAAAAAATTATCACACAATTTGAAAAAGGAGTAAAAATTTTATATCCTTTTGAATCTGAGGAAAATATAAAGTTAAATAAATTTTTATGCAACCCTCTTAGCTAAAAAAAACCTCAAAGCTTTATAAAATTACATAAACTCTTGCATCAAAAATTTCTAACTAGAAAATTGATAAATATATGATTTGAAAAAATAAGCATAAAGTTCCCAGCATTTCTGAGAACATGAAGATTCATATTCAACATGTCTCTGAGAAATCACTTCTTCAGAAAGCCAAAACTTGGAAACAATGATTGTCGTCTTAAATGCTTACAGAGCTTTGCAGATGCTCACAAATGCTTACAGAGCTTTGCAGCAATAGCTAAGCGTATGTTTTATGTAGATGGTTTCGAACTTTGGTCCATTAATATCGTAGTAGAAGCGCTAACCACTATACCGATGAAAGGCAAAAAGCTTCATGTTAACCATTGAATGCTGCGCTTTCACTGTATTATTACTTAGAATTATGATTATTACCTGTAGCGGCTAATCTGTAATTACAGGATAAGGCCTATTATTAATGAAAACTTGAAGATATTCTTTGAATACTGTTATGTACCTTTTTACCATGTACCTTTTTATTCTACCAGAAATTTTCAAAATCCCTTAAATTTTGAATGTTCGTGTTGAAATAGCTTTCTTTTAATCTTCTGTGTTGGCTCATATTTCTGGCTTTAACTTTGTGAATCGTTTTTTAGTCTAAAAAAAGGGTAGCAAAAGTTGTTAAACAAAATCATTCGTCTTGTGGAAAGCGTGGTTTTAACGCTTCATCAATAGAGCAAAACAGGAGACGTAAGCAATCATCGTACCGTTGATAGCTTGCATAAATTACTACATTGCAACATTTTTGCTAAGGAAATAGCAGAATAAACTAATACAGAACTAAATTTCTTTTGCCATTATTATATGCAGTGGAACATAACAAAGAAAAACTGGCGACATGTAATATTAAGTACCTTAAAATCGAGGTAGATGCTATTTATTACGAGTATTAATAGAAAGAAAGGGACTTAATGCTCTGTTTATGGATATTTTTGTGCTTTGGATTTAAAATAGTATTTTAATTTTAACAGAAAGGAAATTTTCCATACAGCCACCGAATCCTAATATTCCTTCGAATTTTCGAGGTAATTTTCCTTTACAGCCATGCCACGTATTTTCGGTGCTATATTGGACTTTTATATGAGGACAGGCATTTTCACCCTCTTGGCCAAGATGGATTCCCAGACCTGATCGAAATTACATTATGATCAGAGGGAAAAGTTACGTCAAATTTCAAATCAGTGTTATTGTTATGTATTTACTACAAACTTGATTAATGAATCATAGATGAGTTATAGCTGTATTTATATAAAGCCAATTAATGATGTTTATAACGTAATAATTGTGAGGAACAATAGGTAATGAATAAAAGGTAACATTCTTCGAGGACAAAGAAATATTTCAGTGTCAGTATAGAATAATAGTACTATTTTGACTTAGTTCTTTTCCCCACGCTTTTGGTTTGATATTAGACAAAATGAAACGATCAAGAACAACAAGGAAACATTTTCTAATTTTACAACAAAATCCTCCAAAAACCCACGGGAGGAAGAACTTGATTTACATTATTTTTTCTCTTTGGAATAAGTTTTCATTAATTCCCTCAGTTTTGTAGCGTCCCTCGATTTTAGCATCAGAATCAGATAACAAGGCACCGACAAATATTTCTTTCATACATTTAAAGCAATCAGCCATTGTGTTGTGATTCATTTGAAGCAACTTTTGCGTTGCAAAATGCAATATGCATTAATTCCTGACATTATGCTTAAATAAAACGTACAATAATAGCGTAAAGAATACGTATTCGAACAAATCATGCTTGCATCTGGACATCTTATTCTTCCCCGAGTGAACGATGGCTGAATAGCTATCTCGTCATATTTTAATTTCATGAGATTGGTATTCGAACACAACTTTTCGTTGTGGAGAAAATCTGTTTCTTGAAAGAAATTAGATAACCGTTTTATTTAAAAAATTATTAATTAAAAAAACGTGGTTGCCGGAGAGATGGTTGCGAAAGCTAGGAAAGAAGCCAAACTAAGCTGGAGGTACTTGATGTCTAAAAGGCGCATCAAAACAAGTAGGAAACAAAATTTTAAAGATAGAAAAAAGGTCTAAAAGTGCTAAGATTTTAAAAGTGGCCAAAAGATTTCGTCAATTTTTTTTTTTTTGTGTGTGTGTGTGTGGTGTGTGTGTGTGAATGGCAACAATATTATATTTTATTTATGTTTATTCTTTTTGGTATGGAATAGATTTTCTTAACTGCACTGTGCTGCGGTCATTTTTCTGTTAAATAATATTTCATCTTTTTAGAATGCTAATAAAGATTGTCTTCAAAGCTCATTCTTTTTAATTCGAGACGTTCTTTTTAATCCACAATTCAACAGCAAAATTACAAAACGTTTAAAAGCAGTATTGCAGCATTAAGCATTGGTATACATATTTTGCTCATTTCTTCAGTCTTTTTTTTTCCAGTTCATCATATCAACGTTCCATACCATAGCAGCATATGATTAGAATTTCCGATGTAGCGTTAAGCCATTGGCATACATTTTGCTCCTTTCTTCAGTCTTTTTTCAGTTCATTCACCATATCAACGTTCCCTTTTCTTAGTTAGATGTTTTACAAAGGGTTAAATTTATTAATTAAATGTCACGTTCTTTGCACTTACGCCACATAAAATTTAATTCAAGAGCAAAATCACAAAATATTTAAAAACAACACAACTTTATCCGATATACAGCCTCGCACGCTGGAGATAAAAATGTTCCATTCCATGCAATGTCGCCGTCGCTCACTTTCAAATCGTTAAGTTTGTAAACCAAAAATTAATTAAAGTTTTATAAAATATGAAATATAAAATTCAAAATTCAGATTTCCAGGAGTTCATTTTCGGGTGGAAGAATATGTTCTTCAGAATTTGATGATCTTAGGTATCGTCGTTTTTTCAAAATGCGAGAAATTTTACACACATGCAAATTCTTCATTATTTAATTTCTTTAAAAAAATAGTAGCCTATAATATTTGATGGCAACAATGTGAAAAGTGATACAACCCTTTATAGTGAAAGACGCAAAATCCCGAAACTAATATTCGATACTAATTTAAATTTAATAAATTGTAAGATTCCAAAATTTGAATGTACGGCAATGTGTCTGGAACGTTGAGAACTGATAAGAGAATAATCGCTTAGATCAGAGAGATAGAAACATAAACGTATGAAAAGTTAATTACGCTTTATTATTCAAAATAAATTTAACAGACGACTTCTTCTTGGAGTTACAATGAAGCCTCCACTTGGGCTTGAACTCAGGAATAATAAACAATAAAACTTAACTAAAAAGATATAGCCGAAGCTATCAAGATTCCAACAGAGCTGGCCCCTTAACGCTAACTAACGGCGAAGCTATCAAGGGCCTAAAGTACGGCCGATCTAAAAGTAGCTTTAGAGAGAGTATAGCCAAAAGGCTAACACGCGCTGCATAGAATCTCAAGCTCTCTAACGAAATCAGTAGAATTTCACAGTTAAATACTTCTCCTCATTTGCATTCAAACGCGATTCTGAAAATACGTTCTGGCCGAAAGTTGTAAGCTGAAATTAAGGCAAGATAGGAAAGTAACTTTAACTCAATTAACTGTTAGAAAATTAAGATAAACCTTACAAAACAATAACTAACAATTTCCCGAGACTATTTTAACATTTAGAAACTAATAACCCACTCGGGGTTATACCCTTTTGGGCAGACCAGCAAACAAATAAACCAAACAAAAAAGCTCGCCAAGGGCTTTAATGCAAATGTACCCAGAATTGTTAAAAAGTTACTATTTTTAACGTTGTTGATAGAAAGTTTTTTGCTCTTGCGCTTTATTTTAATTTGCTTATAATAGAATAGTAAGTAATTCCCTTTTACTCTTTTGTTCTTTTAATGATCATCTTTTGATAATTTTAACAGATACAGTTCAATTTATTATAATTAAAAAATAAGCGTAAAGTCCTAGAAAGCTAAATCACAGTTTCTATGAATGAATATTTACGTATCATTGTAAATAAAAGAAACTTTGCGCATATATTAGGAATCATCATACTGATTTTAAAATTGCATTAACATAAAGGAACACTTTGAAGATGAGCATTTTAAAAATATCACTCAAAACTCTCAACACAATCATATTGGGGAAAAGAGTGCTAAAATGATAAAATATTATTCTGTATCAAGATTATGCCCCTTTTAAGTTAGCCGCAGTAGTTTATGAAAATTGTTAAAAAATGTTACGTTTATACCTATTGCAAGTCAATTTTCGATACCTTTTAGGTACTAAGCCATTCCATATTCAAAATGACCTCTTTATTCATAATAATTCATAATAATTCAAAGTGTTTCTTTATGTGATGCTGGAAAGTCAGGTGAAATGTAATATTTAATCCTTCTTCTAAATTCCTTTTAAAATTCTAGTTGGGTATGACCTAGTTGTGAACAATAGTATAAGAAATCATGTCGCAAAAATAGCGAGTTAACAACCGTATTCTACTTCGCAAAAAATTGATGAGAAAGTCTTCCCCCCCTATTTTGATTTATATGTCTACTAAATAATTGTCCTCAAAGTTGTATTAGCTCTTAAACTAATGCTTGCTATATTATTAATGAATATTTATATTATTTATTTAGGCCTGTTATACAGATAAGGATAAGAATATGAGCAGGACCTAAATAAAACAAAATAAGACGTGAGATAATTACAAATTCACATGATAAGGATTTATCGCATTCGCCCCAAGCGCAGTTTCTTAGAGTAAGTGGTTAGCCTGTCTAGATAACATTGGAATATCCGAGGGTCGAACCTCTGCGAGGCACAGTGCACTTTTCGTATTTTATGACTTCAAAAATCTTAACGTCTTTATAACATTTAGATTTAAAGGAACAATATATTATCACGATATGTGATGAAGTTCTTTTTTCCGTGTGCTAAGAAAAACTAAATGCACGAGAATATTTTTAGGAAAGAACTTTTTTGATGGATATGCTAGCTATTCATGCCAAGTCATTATGATCGTTAAATAGGAAATTTCCTTGCCGTTTGCATTTTACAAGTTTAAATGCACGAGAAGAGATGTTGAGATTCAGCTACGCTTCATTTATAATTGTGCTATTCGATTCTTTATGGAATAGGAATGAAAGTTAACTTTAGTTGACTTCCATTGTTTTCCATAAAGAGAAAACAATTATGATTTTTAAGCAAACATAATTGCTTAACAACATTTGTTAAGGGGCATCAGCAACCCCTATACCGAGAATGTTAAATTTATAAGGTATTTCTCCCACTTCCCTAGCGTGCCTTCATGGTATAACGGTAGCACGCTGGACCGGTATTCGAGAGGTCCGTGGTCCGATTCCCGGCGAAGGCGGTTGCTATTTTTCATCTCTCTTGCTTTCAAAAAAAAAAAAAAAAAAAAAAAAAAAAAAAAAAAAAAAAAAAATCCTAATGTCTCTACAGTGGCGCCCGAACTATAAGGGTTGTGGATGATGATTCTCCACACCCAGGATTTGGCGACTAGGTCCCCTAAAAACCTAGTCGCCCTTTAAAAAGGGGAGTATATAAGGTATTTCTCCCACTTCTCTAGCGTGCCTTCGTGGTGTAACGGTAGCACGCTGGGCCGGTATTCCAGAGGTCAGTGGTTCGATTCCCGGCGAAGGCGGTTGCTATTTTTAATCTCGCTTGCTTTAAAAAAAAATCCTAATGTCTCTACAAATTGGCCATTTTCGATGTACCTTTTCTCAAAATCTGCTGTAGACACACGCTTGAAATTTTTTGTGTAATTAAAGTATACCTATCTGATTATATTGAAATGAGCTATTGAAACATTTTGAATTTTAGAGTAAATTACAGAATATTTTGTTAGGCATAGTAAAATTTAGCACTTTTCTCACACAAAAAAATGTAAAAAATTTGTTTTTTTAGTTTATCACAAAAAGCTCATTTCAGTAAATATTAGAAAACCTAATAAATACTCTATAAAAATGTTAGATACCTGTCAGCAGTAGTTCCTGAGAAAAGGTATAGGGAGTGTAAAAAAAATCCCGTTTGGAGAAAAACGCGTTTTTATGTAAAAATCCTCATTTATCAAAGCATTCGATGACAAATTAAAACTAGATTTCTTACGGTTCTAATTTTCATACAGATTAAAGAATGGTATTTTTACAAAGATAAAAGTGTAGAGAATTTGAAAATGCAAAAATCCGAAAAAAACATTTTTTGAAGACATTTTGGGTTCCAACACCTCTTAAACAAAGAAATGAATGTTTTCCTAACATTCATTTTTTTTTTCTATACAAATGTCCGAACTTCTCACTTGAAACGCTTTGCATATGGGTAACAGCAGGCTACAGCCAACGGACGTAATTTTGATAAGCTTGGTTTATCTTTATGCACGTGCTTTCCTGTGATGATAATATTTACTTATTGTTAGTGTGTTTTGTGATGTGAAATAGAAGCTCTTCTGATCATGACAGGTAAATGTGTTATTTAATAATACGATACACGATTGAGAAACAGAATGTGGTATAAGTGTGTGTTTCTGATTTTTGAAACTGCAACCTATAATCATCAGATAAAAAGTAGAATAACACTGATTATAAATGGACTGCCGTAATGCATCAATAAAGTTATTTCAAAGTATATTTCGCAACAGTAGAATTAGAAATAATTCTTCCTTGGAATTTGCAATATATTTGCTAATATTTCATACTATATCATGTGCTCTGAGCAAGACTGGTTTCAGATACTGATAAAAGGAAAGGTACTTGAAATATTTTCCTCCTACCATTTAAATTATTATGGAAGTGTTTTAGTTTTAAAATAAAGTTATGTATGCCGTTTATGAAAGCTATCTGTGAAACATTTCCATACTAGTCCTCTGTTTGGTATATTTTATTTAAAATTATGCATTAATTCAATATGATGAGAAACCTAAAATTTATCTAATAAATGTTAAAATATTTTAAGAAATAAATACATAGTTAACTCTTACAATATTACTTAGATTTGAAGTAAGTAGTTTAAGCAGCTTAAATTTAACTACAATTTATATCAAGTCACGCATAGAACTGTGTACTCGGAAATTCTTGTCTGATAAGACCCAATGTTTATTAACTATCTGTCGAAAGATAAAGGCGCTAAAATAATTGCCTTATCTTTTTTAATGAGTCTCGTATACATTGGGCTAACCTCAATTCATAATCACGGGTTGGTAGACAATAACTGCTAACAATGCGTTGCAAAATAAAACTTATTTTCAGTATGAGGCAACTGAAAATATTTAAAAATGTCTTCTCATTGGCGAGAAATCTTTTAGTATTTTATGATAATAATAATGATATTCTAATTTGAAATCCTACTTAAATGCTTCAATTTAAATTAGAACATAATTAAAATAATATTCATTCCAATATTTCCGTTTTAATTTTGTTTATAATTTTTACATGTAGATCGAAAACCGGAGCAAAATAGTTAAAGGTGTAGTAGTTGTTATAGCAAAGCTGTCTATACCCGCTTTTATATCCTTAGGGTTTTAACGACAGAGAGATTCAAACTCATCAGGCAATTATTACGAATTTTTCGAGCTGGTGATAGAAAGATGGGAGCTCATAATGGCGCGGAAGCAAAGATTACAACAGTTCGTGTTGTGAAGGACTGTCTGATTTTTGCCGGTACCTTGGCAAATTCTTTGGCAACAATTTTTTGTAACTTTCTGGGGTCAGTATTTTCAATTTTTTCGTACCTATTATGAATCGTGGAGAAGGAGAGATATCAACTTCGCAGTTTTTTTTAATTAGAACGAAAACGTTTCATTAATTTGAACAGTAAGAATTAACGGGTTTTCCACTTGTTCCTGAGGAGTACTAAATTAAATTTTGGATAAATTAAATTAAATTTTAAGTATTTGCCAGAGTTTGAACTATTATGTTTTAATCTAAAAACTTTAAAAAGAGTGCACATGATATGAGATTCGTAATTAAAATTTTTTTCCTAATTTAACTTTTTTTGCGAGAGATTTTAATTGAGCAAACTATATCGACAAACTACATTTATCGGATCTCACACTATTTTAACTAGTACGGTTCATTTTCCCCGCTTTCATCATTTGAAGACTAAAAACGTTTCGAACTTATTATCATGCTTTTCAGTTTTTATAATTTAAATCCTCGCTTTTCGAATGTATGTTTATTTGTTTATTTGAATCTGTAAAGCCCACAAGGTCTACCTGCCTACGAGAGACAATACCTTCGATATACATCTGAGATACATTGACGCATATTTACGTTACATACGGGAAAATAATTATTTTTGATTTTATTTGCTTATGCAAAGGATGCTAAGACTATCTGCTTGAGGAGAAGGATACCTTCGTGGGGGAATTTCTGTTGTCCGAACTAATTCAGTCTGAGCAATTTCAAATAACAGTTGTGTTTGAATGATCCGTAGCATAACCAAGAAACCTACGACGCCGATAACACAAGCAATACAAAAATAGGTCTATTTGAGAACAAAGGCTCTCTCCTTAAGGAAAGAGATGCCTTCCTGAAGAAATTTCTAAGATCACAGATTCTTGTTTCATGGACGAAGGATAGAAAGTCTGCATGCCAAAATTGTAGGTGCACCACGAGGAGGTAGATCTACGTCGCCCCAGTCGCCTTGGTTCTCTATGAAAAGCTACTGTGGATGGAAGATCTCTACTGGAGGAACTACGTAATTAAGCTTAGGAAATTAAAAACCCAATATGGATTTATTCAAAAAGTCCTGGACACGAAGAAAGATCTTAAGATCCCAGGTAATATATAATCTCTCTTGACAATCAGAAGTCCTTTGGAGGTGATTAATGCCAAAGTACGGCTACACCTAGTGGAAACCATCCATAGAAGGACAGATGTTGCAGCAAGCGTTTTGAAATGTCTAACTTTGAAGAGCATTGCGGCTAGATATCCACCTACTCAGTGGCTGCATATTTTTACTGATGATTCTCAGTTTAACTGTCATTTCAAGGCTTGGGCCTGTCTGTTATTGAATCTTTTTCCTTTCTACGGCCCTGCAGGATACGTTGGTACCTCCTTTGATGGTGAAGTAGTATCCATCTGTATAGACCTAAGGCAATTATTAGCTATTCATTACCAAGTTTGCAAAGGTAGTCATTTTCTCTAAACCTTAAGCATCTATTCAATCATAGCTCTGTTGAACACGCATTAACACCTGAAATTTTGCAGTGTCTAGAATTCTTGAGAACTCTCACTTTAAAAGGGAAGCACATCGTTCTCCAGTGGGTGCCTAGCCATTGTGGCCTTTGGGACAATGAGAAAACAGACTTGCAAAAAGAGATGCCAGCTTACTACAACATCCTAATGCAGCCATTTCTTATTGGAGGATTTGACTGTTTTTACAAAGTTTATATACGTCTTGTATCTTAAGAGATCATCAGATTCGTACAGCCTTAAAAAGTTGGAGAATCATAAGTCCTTCTCTTATTCCCGGTATAGTCCAAGACGCAATGCAGTTACGGGTTTTCGTTTGTCTACAGGACATGATTGCCTTGCCGCCCGCCTACACCGCATAGCCATTTCAAGCGATCCTATTTACCCACTTTTTTGTGATCCTGGCGAAGAAATGGACAAGCGACCACCTGCTTTGATGTAGGGCTCTTCGTGGTCTTACAAAGGAGTCGAGATACTGGGAGTCAAGAGCGTTCTTTAGACAGTGACCTCGGTCTTTTTGTTCTTAGTTCTATGGCTTGTAACCTCTGTTTGTAAGATTTTAGTTCTTTGTAACTTTTTGCCTAGCCATTGGAAAAAAAAAGATTCTTATTTACATTACGCATGAAACAAGATGAAAACTTCATTCCGTTATTCAGGTCATCATGCGCTTTTGTAGAGAATTCTCTTCGTAATACATTATTAACGATTAAAACTTTTTCATTCATTAGAATGAAAAACTATTCAGAGTTACGGCAACATTATTTTCAACTGATTTTCTATGAATCGATTTTTTTTTTCATTTGGCATTTTAAAAAGTAAAAAAAACAATATGTAAGCATTTTATAGCTTCGTCAATGAGAAACAGATTTTATTCTGTTATGTCTCCTTTCTATTACTTGATTGACATTTTGAAAGAAAGAGGTTTTAGATGTATTATATTCTAAAAGGGCCATTATAAGCTTACAGAATGTTGTAACCTTGCATCAAGAGAATAAAAGGACAGCAAGTGATTCAATAACGAAACAAGGTACAATAATTATAAATAATATTCAGATTAAAACTATTATATAAATTATGAATGAATATTAACAAAATATTTGAAATTCGCAATAAAACATTTATCACTCTCATAAAATCTTTTACATCTGTTTTGAGTTAGTTAACGACTGAAGTATTACTATTAGTAAAAAATGAAAAATTATTTAAAATTTTATTATGATTCGAAAATCGATAATTATTCCATATTCAAAAGAATTTTTAAAGATTTTTCTTAATTTTTTCTATGAATTATTAAATATAGTTAGATGGAATACATCTGAAAGGTTAATATTTATTTAATAACGATATAGTTCTATTAGTTCAAAAACAATATAAACGATCTTTGAAAGTTACTTTTACTTACTTGTACATCAGATGTCAAACTTCTTTGAAATGCCACCTAGACAGTGTTGGTTAGTGACCCTATTTGCCCATGTTCGAATCGTGGAGAAGGCCTGGTTGTAACTGTCAGTCCCCCCTTTCATAGAAGTCAACAGTGGTCCACCTGTTATGTGCTTCCATAATGAAATTATGGAACGGCCCTGGCAATGGCGAAAGGCAAATGGCTATTAAATAAAGGGTCCCGGCCATTAAAAAACACTCCTGATGCTCAAGATCTGAAACAAGAATGTCAAATTACATCTTAGTGCAAGTTTTCAAATATTTTTTATTAAATATGTATATAATGTACAGAAAACTGACATGCAAAGAAAGAATATATTAAAAATATGATTTTCACATTAATATGAAAGCGTTTGCCCGCAGTTTTTTGATAAAATTAACCGAATGTAAAAAAATAAGAACAAACATTCTGCAGCATATGGATACAATTTAACCGAACAGAAACATATGAATGCTTTTTAACAAAAAGTTTGGGATGGGAAAGCCATTTACAGTGAGTAATACTAATTAATAGTAACTGTAATTAGCAGTCAGCAATTTTTTCACAAAAGTTAATTTATAAACTGTTTATAATATTTCTGGAAATTATTCAACCTATGTTGCATTCCTAATCTTAATACTCATAGGGCATTCCTCGTCTCGGCAATTTTAGAAAATTTCCATCATGGTCTGTGTTTTATGAAAAGCGGTTCTAAAATATGTTTAGAAAAGGCAAGAAGGTTAGTCTTCTTTGCTTGTTATAAAAACGTATGATCCTTATTATAAAAGATATCTCAATGTTCTTTCATCGCTGTACTAATCATTTTATAATATGATTCAGTTGCACCTATGATATTTCTCGCAAATGTAAAATTGCAGTATCCTTAACAGAGAACCTCACGTTACTCGCTATGTAGTTTCAACAAAAACGAT
The DNA here is from genome assembly GCF_044657685.1 of Stegodyphus dumicola. Lineage (NCBI taxonomy): Eukaryota > Metazoa > Arthropoda > Arachnida > Araneae > Eresidae > Stegodyphus > Stegodyphus dumicola. Next base: position 47,825,015 of record NC_140779.1, read on the forward strand.
TCCCGTATTTTCTTTTGCAAGCGCACAGAAATTTAGCAGTTGGGTAACAATAACCGCGAGCAGCGGAGCTTAAAGCAAATAACGTTTTACTAACTGAAATTTGAGAAGAAATGTTTGGACAGAAACAGACTGCTGAATCATTCTATTTCAAAAGCGAAGATATATTTGAAAACAGGTATAAAAGTGTCTACTATAGCAAGTAAAGCTCTGCAACGTGTGAAAATGTACTCAGTATTTCATCTGAACGAAGAAAGTTTTAACGCATATGCTAGCACTGATAAACAATGACTAGTATCTTCCTTAAATTTAAGTCACAGATAAGTCAAAGTTGAATTAAGATCCCTTCTTAATTTACCGATATCCCCGACTTAGTAACAATTTTTGTTTGTTCCTTGGTAACGCTAAACTGGAGTTTAACAGTAAATCTGACGTTAGCAATGTCAAATGATTTATTACGAAAATAAATGATTTCAGCACATTTGTATACAAAAAATTAGTGAACGGTGATATCAGTGCTCAATGATTTCAGGTATCTATTAATAATTAAAAAACATTCTGTATCTCACAAGTGCAATTTCCGTTACGTCAGAAAATTTGACAACACCGTACTATTAGTTTGTATAATGTGTTTTTTCCATCGTTGTTTGCCCATCAGTGACTGAACCTCTGAACACTGGTAATTCGTCTCAGGTTACCGCTGAACTCTAATAAGACCGCTGAACACTGATAATTCGTCTCAGGTTCGAATTCCGGGTAACTGGCTACTACACGAGGCCAAGTTATCCCATATATATAAAGGCGACGTTTTGAGGGAAACTGGTTCGATAATGTGAATAAGAACAAATTTCTCTTGAAAACGAAAGAAGGTTTCCTTCTTCTCTAGGAATTACCTCTCGTACACTTTGCATTTATTATTTAACCACTTTCATTTATTGGATATTGGTTAGTGATTGAAATCTGATTAGAAATGTAAAAAGAAAAGTTTAAAAAAATTATTTTTATTCATTTATTTATTTATTTGTTATTACTGATACACGCTATATTCATAAGGTAATATAAGTAAAGTTCTGAAAAAAAAAGCATTATAAATTTCTTTTATCTCCATTGATTTATCAATAATGCTGTTATTGAATATGATGCACATAGAAATTGACGTTACAGTTAAAGGCCGAAGCAGAATTCAAGTAAAAATTCTAAATAGGATCGTTCATTATTTTAAATACTAAATGTAAAATATATTGATTTATAGGGTATAAACTCCCGATAATACAGATTTTTTGCTTAACAATGATTAGAGGTATCTATTTTTAAATATTGAAAATAATAATTACTATGAAAAGTTTGTGGCAACAAGCGACTGTATGCGCATGTGCATATGCACCCTCAGTGTTCTAGCGAATATGAAGTATAAAAGTGCTGGAATGTGATGCTAAGTGCAACTGGCGAAAGCGGGTAGCTGTGGACTGTGTGTAAATATCCATATACATCTTCACGTGTTATTTTATTTGAAAGTGTTATTTTAGCTAAGTGTAAACTGTAAAGCATCAAATAATAATAAACGTACAGATATTTCGTTTTTCTTACATGCACATTCCACTAGGATAGGAAGATTCAAACAGTTATGTGCTTATTCATCGAATGTGTTCCCCCGAATTTTACTAAATCTCATGCTTTCAAACAGCGAAATTCAAATCAGTGGAGTCTAACAAACCCTTTCTGCCGCTAGATGGCGCGACGTGTCTATTTTAAATTCTAAAATACTTAAAATAAATGCCAGCGCCTGCAGCTCAAGTATGAACTTCAAAACCAATAATATGCTATGAGCCCTCCTACCAAAGAATGTCTAAGGATATCTCCTTAATGATTCTTTGCCCCTACTGTACATCAAGATCAAAGTCAGCGATCATGCCAAGCGCAGAACTGGCATTATGATTTGAAGTTTGTATTTTGTTTAATTTCAATAAATGTTAATTCGAGTTTAGATGATCTATTTTATTAAAAAGAGCCATGTCACCTTCCTGGTCTAGCCACATTTCACTACGAATTATCCGGAAACAGTATCACCTAACATGATTCTGCAGTAATTAATTAGGAGAAACATAATATTATCATCATATTATATCAATAATTTAGCTTATTAAAAAAAGACATCTTCTTACAGTTGTCACTTTGAAAAGAAAGTGACAAGCAGACAATTGGCTGCTGTAAACTTACCATGGGTACAAAGAATATACCTGTTTAATCTTCAGTTTACTGTTGAGTCGGCTGTTACACAACATCATTAAAAAATACAATAACAGATTCGTAATTCACTATGCTTCCATACCTTCAGAAACATAAATAAAATATAGAGTTTTCTCAAATATACTTACTGACAGGTTCTGAGAAAGTAAAACATGTGGATATCGAAAACTACCCACTCAGGATGAAAGAATGTAAATAAAAGGCTTTAACAAACAGTTGACGAAAGTTCAGTTGTTGACACACTCTTAAAGAGTAGGTCAACAATTAAACGTTTTTCAAGGTTATTTAACAAAGGAAAAGAATAATAATGTAATGGAAAAGTAATAGCGTATACACTGAGAAATAATTACTCATTCTCTTTCAAGCATTCTTTTCGTGCAACCATTTCAACAGTAAAAATATTTCCAATTATATCTTGCAGACGATCGTTTTTCCTCAAGAAGTATGGACAGTGATTCAGGAGGCTATGCTTCACCGGAGGAAGAGGATGACATTTCGCCGATTTCTGATTTCTACAAAGATAGAAGTGTCTTCATAACAGGCGTGACGGGATTTGTAGGAAAGGTAAATTTTTTTCATATTATTCTCAGTCAGTGAAATATTGCCAGAGCGAATGGAAACAATATGTTCTAGCAGTATGATTCAAGATATATATTATATTCAGGTGGAAGGAGTGATACAAATGTTAATGACTCTGCAGCTACTGAAGTACTCAAATAAGACAACTGTGCAGTTATCCCCCCCCTCACTTCGGTAGGTTACTTTTAGAGGATTTAAACTGGTACATATTTATTTTGCTTTGATCTTTTACTAGTGGCGTGAAATAATGGCGAAATATATTAGTACTTCTGCAAAGAGGTCATCCTACTGCTTAGCAGAGTGGTGACGTGAAAAAGGAAGCAGATTTTTTACACAAAGAAAGCATATATCTACCAAAAAGTTATTTTTAACCTACTTCATCAATAAGACAATAAGCCAACATCAATTTCTTTAAGTTAGAATAAAACATTTAGGTCGTACGACCTCCAAATAGAAATGTTTTAGTCGTTCCACATATTAAATCTATTCATTATTAATGTCATAAATTTTTCATTGGTAATATTAAAATAACAACCACATTTCTCGGTTAATTTAAAATTACTACATATTTATTACTACATACATTCCCCATGCAGAGAATTTCTTAGAAGATACAAGTAAAGTTCCAATGAAACACTACAAGTTAAAAGTTATAAATGAACTTCAAATACATAATCAAAAAAGAGGTACTGTTGATTTAATTTGCTCAGTATCCAAAAAGTGGTCACTATAGATTTCACTTTCTTAAATATTGATCTCAGGTATATTTGTAAGCACATATTTTGTTTGCTTAAATATTGATCATAGACATAAACTTTTCCTTTACTTACCAGTTTCTTAATGTTCGCAATGGTCGAGAAGGTATACCAGCTAGATGAACACTAATAGTTCGACCCAGTTTCGAATCCCAGCGAATGGGCTGGCTGCGGCGGCGTTTTCGTGGTTTTCCCGTATAACATTTCCTTAATATAAGACGATTTCTCTTAAAATCCCCTCCACACACATGCGAGATGATTTTCTTTAAAAAGTCCTGCATGAAAGCGTCCTTCCTTTTGTGTTTTGCCATAATCAACAAAACGAATAATAATGATAATAATAATAAATTCTGTGAGAACAGTTTCAACATTGTTGGTGGAACAATATTGAAAACACAAAAATTATCTTGTCGAGCACAAATGGGAATTGATAAAATACTTATATGCTTTATTGTGTTAAATATTAAAAGTGTTAAAGCTTTATTGCAGTATAAATCGTCCGATTTAGATTGTTTGTCAACGTCAGTTTTTATAGGTGTTTTCGTTCCCATGTATAACATAAATAGGAACAAAGTTTCGCTTAGAAATTCCTCCACGAAAGCTCACTTAGGCAGATAGCGCTTATATTCTTTGTTGTGTTGAGCTAATCAATTAAAAAAGACTACTTCCAAGCAAAATTAAATACTCCCTGATATATGCCCTCAAAGGTTTCTTTAATCTCAAGCAGCAACTACCATAAATGGCCATTAACAAAATTCATTCACTTAAATGAGGCTTTTGAATTTGGTTTCATTCATTTAAAACATCTAGTAGTCATTCATCGTGAAGCATCATCAGTTGGTATTGTTGCATGCGTACGGGTTCGCAATAAATTAAATGCACAAGTCCGATGAAAAGTTAATAAAATTTATTATTATCACAACAAATAAAACAAAACACTTAAATTTCCTTAAAGATATTCGTACAATATCGCAATTTCTCACAGTAGTTATCTTTTAAACTACTAAAACGTTCAACAAATTTTAATTCAAAACAGAGAAACGTACAGAAAGCTAATCCGATCTCGCCGCGAATTCGCTACAGTAAACAACAACAGTTTTCTAAACAACTGAATTGAGATGTTTTCCTCCAGCTTTTATAAGCTTTTTAAATGCGCGAGAAAATTCTCGTATTTTCTCGATTTTTCTGGATAGCAAGAGTACAATTACGAGATATCTATTTAATAAAAATATTAAATGCGCGTGCTCCTGTATTTTAATTTTTCCGGCGTAGCTTTCTCTTCAAATAAGTCTCGTGCTGCATTGCACTTGAATGTAAAATAATTTTAATTACAAATTCTACTAAAAATAGCTAAATAAGGCAAAGTCTGTAACAGTATTATTACTATTAGTTATTACTTAGTAGCAGGCACCAAAATATTGTTAACTTCTCATATCTCGCTAAATTTTGCACGCTAAAAAAGTACGAAACGTACTTCCTTTTAATTCAATAGCATATCTAACATTTGACTCTCTGAACTTCTTGCTGTATAGGTATCATAAAAAAAATTAACATTGTGTTTCCAAAATTTTTATTTCCAAAGCTGAAATACTTAACCTTATTTAATTAAATATTAAGTTAAATTTATTTAATTAAAATTTAAATTATTTAATTAAAATTATTTAATTAAATTTATTATTAATACCTTATTTAATTAAAATTTAAAATTTTCATCTGGGAATTTTTTCATTTTAAGAATGTCTTAGAATAAAGGAAATAATTAAAGAAATAAGTAATTAAACAAATAACTAAAGGACGACTTTAACGAAATAAAGTCGCAGCCACATTTTCCAAACATCCTTTTTACAATAACATTATTGTTGGGAATATTACATCTTTTCGAATCAAAATATATGAATTCTTTAATTATAAAAAATGGTTTAATATATTTCAGACGAGTGGTAATACTTCTTCAGGTATAAACTTCAACATGTGTAATTAATAGTTGAAAAAAATTACTATTATTTGCAGTTTGCGAAGAAAATCCATTCCAGGAAAAACTAATTGACAAATCATTTGCTTGGATAGTTGACAATAAATTATTTTTAAGATTTACCCTCCTAACTACAACGGTAACGTTGTGTGTTAGTGAAATAAAATGAGCCTTTTCAAACATTTATTGTAAGATAAGATATTTTTCGGGATAGGGAAAACAATGACATAAGTGAAATAATTGTTAAATAGTGTCTAGCTTTATCTAAATATCTTACTCAGCATTTAATAGTGCCTAGGTTTATCTAAATATCTTCCTCAGCATTAAATAGCCGAATCAAACAGTCAGTTCAAATTTTCTCAGGCAGCAAAAACTGAAAATCTAAACCGAAGAGAGTATTTTATACTCCAAATATCCGAAAATTGTTTTTCTGCCTAGTTAATTACTTGCAGTAACGTAGTATCAGGATATTGATTTTTCAGTATTTTTGTGCTATTGCATGACAAAATGCATTAAAGTAATCAGCGCTCGTGTGTTTTCATAACCAGTTTCGATGAGATTATCTAACATGTTCCCATTTGAACAGATCGTGTTCCGCTAAATATTAATTTCATTTAGATCAGGGATTTCAAGTCCCATTTCTTGCACCGACTCGTTTTAGTAGAATTAGTTTATTCATCAAACCCCTTACAATTTTCTGTACAATATACAGCATACAATATAATCATAATACAAATAATTGTGCACAAATAACTTAGGGACGTTAATTAGACTAAGAATATGAAAATAAGTCTTGAAAAAATGGTTTATTAGATTTATGATTTGTTACTTTTATCATTATTAGTCTAAAAGGGCTTCGTTCCTGAGGGACTATTTTCGTTTTGCGATTTTGCGTCAAATGACTCTGAAAGTCTGTTTCACTTTTCAAACTGTTGCCACCAAATATTATCGCTCTGTATTATATTTGAAGAAATTAAATAATGAATAATCTTCATAAATGTATGTATGTTTTTCGCATTGTGATAAAACACCGGTACCTAGAGCTATCCAATTTTGGATGACATAATCCTACTGCGAATATGGGCCTTTGGAAGCCCAAATTTGAAATTTGGAATTTGTTTTATTATCGATTTCATATTTTGTAAAACTTTAACAAATTTTTGATTAACAAACTCAAGAATTTCAAAGCGAGCAATGGCAACGTTGTACAGAAAAAAATATTTTTATCTCCAACGCGTGAGACTCTGTATCGGAAATTCTAAAGATATGCTCAATTTAAAAATTATTTTGGGATATTGCTGTTAAACTGAATTTTATGGTTTAAGTGCGAATAACATTATATTTAATAAATAAAGGTAATACATAAAATATTAAAAAAAACGCCCCTTTGGACGTAATTTAAAATTTGAAACTTTTCAGATTTTCTTTTTTGATGTATCTTCGGCTATACACTTCCAGTCGAAGCTTTGATCATCATTCATCCCCTTTAAAACTTTGCTGAACGCCCAGGAATTCAATATTGAACCCGCTAGGAACCCCTTATTTAGACTGTTAAATTTAATCAGAATCATTTTAGCCTAATTAAATTTAACAGAATTAGACTGTTAAATTTAATCAGGAAATGCAGAACATAAGGCCATCAAATTTTTTAGAACATAGTTAAGTATAGTTTCATTCGACTTATACTTTTGACAATGCAATTAAATGAATAGATTTCGTATTTTGGCGCCCTCGCTTATATTATTCATGATATAAAATGGTTGATAAACTTTATAACGAAAATGATTATTTAAATTATTTTTCTTATTCAGCTATAAGACAAATTATTATTCACCTTTTAATTAATACAAGCTTATTTTTTAAAAACCTTTTTTAAATATATTTTATTTTTATTTTTTTGCTCTCACTGACAAGCTAGCAATCAAATTACTCAATTGAAAAACTGCTTTTCAACAATGATTAATCACGTTTTTCCTTCCAACAGTTTTGTTTCGAGAAATAGTGTTACACTGACTTCGCCAAAAATTCAGATATTACGTCGAAAGTCTCATAAGAACTTCATTTAAAAGAAAAATTTTCACTCTATCCGATGATGCGAACAATAAAATTATGAGAATTTTGTTTTGTTCATTAACAAAAGATATGACGAAAAATAATTTCAACTTAAAATTTTAAGACATCTGAATCAAATTTTGAGAACATCGCTTCATCACATAGTTTTGTCATCCACAGTGACTGTGTATGCAAAGGGTAAGCTCCATAGTATGTCGGAAATGCTTTAAAAGTCGATGCTTAAGTTTTGACCATACTGATACACATCTTGCGAGAGTTAAATAAAAACTTACAAAATTGCAGCTAACTCGGTGGTTCTTAACTTTTTTTTGCCCCATGTACCTCTTTCACCATTAGCAGAAGGTCATTCCCCTCTCCTTTCCCAAACTTGAAAAATACATACAAGTATATACATTTATTTAGATTTATATTATTTTCTAACATGTTTCATGAATTAAACAATAAAAAGTATAGAAAATTTTGGTAAATACTAAAAGCTGAATAAAAGTAGTTTTTTTAAAATATTCATAAATTAAAACTAAATACTTAAAAGCTAAATAAAAGCTAAACGCATTTGCCCTCCTGAAGCTATGAAATTCTCTCCCCCCCCCCTCCGGGCTTGAGAACTCCTGAGCTAGCTTTAAAAAAATAGTAGAAAAAGGTGTAATTAATATTGTTTTACTACTCTTATTTTAAAATAAAGCGAAGTGTTTATTTTATATTTTGCGAAAATTTCAAAATTTCTGATACAATTTTATAAAATTGTATATATATATATATATCCAATGATTTGAAAATTTACAATTTTCATACAAGCTTTATTTAAAAGATTTTTCTACTCTATTAAATGGTTCAAATAGTAAAATCCTAATGCTTTTAATTTCTTTTTTGTTAAACAATAATATGTGCTAAAAATCGCTCAAAAATTAAATAAAAGAAATGTAACTCGAATTTTGAAAACATCGCTTCACAGTATTGTATTATCACAGACATTGTAAGAAATTCTTTTCAGCAAACGTAATGCAGCCAACATAAGGTCGTTAAATAATATTTTTCGATACACACTAAGTGAAAAGCTAAAATACAGAAATCAGTTTTTGAATTTAGATATGTCTTTCATTGAGTTTTACCAAAACTTTTGAACGGTTACTTTACAATATGCTGTCATAAATTTATTATCCTCTTGGCCTGGTTAAGTGCATGAAACACCAGATCTCTGATTTTCCCATGTCAGGGCAAACTGCCAGTTTTCGCAGTTTTGCTATTCAGCGTGACAAAGATCTTTAATTTATCCTGCAAATTATAATTAATGATCGAATTGACCGATTTTGAAATAATAACTTCTCAGTTTAAAGCTTTATTTTTTATGATGTGACTCATTTCCAATGCATAATTATTGTGTTTAGCATTTTTAAACCACCAGTAAAACGATATTTTTAATGATTCATTTTAAATTTTAACAAATATAAAATTAATTACTCCTTAGTAGTCAAAACATTTGCTGAGAAGATGCAACTTTAAATTGTATGAGCTTTACTACGGTTCTTTTATGCAATGAATGAGAAGAGCAGAATTTTTTCTCTTTAATGTCTAAAGTAAGATAGACTCGAATAAGTTCGAAAGGAGTTAGTACCCCCCCCCCGCAAGAAAAAAATTATTAACAGTGTTAACAGTTTTAACAGTGTTCCTTTGATAGCAATAAGGCAATCTTTTAATAATGCCAACAAATGACCACGAGATTTCTAATATAATATATATTAACTAAACAGCGTCATACGTCATCTTTATGTGTTTAAGACTATTTTAATTTATTTTAACCATAATTTTATTTCTAATTTTTTAAAGTAAATGATTTCATCAAATAAATTAAATCAATAACAAATTTGTAGGGAGTGTTGGTAGACTACCTGAAAATATAGCAATACTGCAGTACGAAATTAAAATGCAGAAACGAAACTGTTGATTAAATTTTTTTTAATAATTTCGTGTAACTTGACCAAGGGAAATTAAAAACTTCAATATGCGATCAAAAGTCAGAGTTCATGTGATGCTTACGAGAACTGTACATAATGAGATAGGACCTAAAAATCGGTACAAGAGTGAGGCAATTATCTGAAAACTAATCTACGTTTCAAGTTAATTAGAACAATATTCGTACTCGATTATTTTCTATATTTTTCGAAGGAGATTATTATGCAGTGTCTATTTCTGAACTTGTGCATTATGTCATTTTTATATTTTTTAGTCCTAATGCCGATTTTAAACTTTCAAGATCACCTTATTTTAGTTTAAAATGTTGCATCATCAGTTTATAACTGCTTTTTTTAAATTGTGACATTTAATCTATCATAAAATGTTTTCCTCAGATAAACGTTTTGGGTGAGCGTATATATCAACTGCTAACCCAGGATCTTAGAGTATACATATTAATTAATAAAACACTGAGAAAAGGATTTTGAGGCTATTTATTGTTCTAGAAACAAGATTTTCCATTTCCTTCTTTTTAGACTGTTTTCGAAAATAATAACGAAGATATTCATTTTTAATTAAGACTTTAAAAACCTTAAGAAGCTGGGAATAAATACATTAAAGTACTCTTTCCTAGAAACCTCAATAAGCTTTATAACTATGCTATTTCTATAACCTATTAATAATCTTTGTTAAAAAAACTTTTTAACAGATAATTATTAAACTCTGGAACAGAGGAAGAATGCCAAAGCCTATATCTCAAACCCATTGACCCCCAGTATACTGAAATTAAACTGTCGGAGGAACAACTTCAGCAGCTTTATCGCTACAATTTTTTTTATGTATTGTAATTATTCCTTGAAAACAAAAATTATAGTTTCAAATAATCCAGTCTCGTCAAATTACACCTAAATTCCAGATATCTGTTCTATGTTTATGCATTACTTTATACAGCCTCGTAGTCTTTGGTAACATAAACTCACTAGCTCTGGAAAGACTGTAGAGGAATTATCCTCAGGTCTTTAACAGTAGGCAGAAAAAGTCAGAAGAAGGATGTAAATAGCCCTTTTATTACTTTACAGACTATCGACTTCACTTGGGTTTATATTAGCCAACACTCTTAGCTTAACTAAACAATTAATGTTGAAGTTAAAATAAAATGTAATTAGACTAACCTAACAGCTAACAGGATAAAGTAAACGCGCTGGAAGGCTCTGCCTTGTAGAAGCCGGCAGGACAAGCCTAAAGCTTTCAACGTCTCAGAATTAAATCGCTATTTAATCGCACTAACAACGTGGCCTCAAGTAATCAGAATACGCTCTAAAATCAACTTGCAAAACCTTCGCATTAATAGAATTTCTTTTTCCCTTAATCTGAATAAACGCGCGCTATTTAATTTACATTGTGTCATGGAAAGCATGGTTGTAAAGAAGAGTGAAAGGAAAGTAGCTTTAACTAAAAATTAACTATTAGTCAAAATAAATAAATAAATCCTGACAACTTAAAAAGGCTTTAACTTCTGTGAGTTATGATTTGGAAAATTAAGGTACCACAATAGGATTATTGAGAAATATATTAAAAGTGTACAATGTTTTGGCTTAAAATTTGATATGGGCGAGTTAGACATATAAACATCCTCGTGATTTAATAACCCTCTATATTATCTTAACAAAACAAAAACTGTACTTCAATTAGTCGGTGAATATATTACAAGGAAACTGTTACGGATCCAAACTTTCTTATATCTAGGTCGTTAAAGATGCACACTGCTACGTCACCGATTGGTAATTTCAGTGACTGAAAAGTTATGTTTGTTTACTGGAAATTCCAATACTCTAAAGCACATCGGTTGGGTTACATTGGATTATCTGAATACGGCCAAGCATAAGAGCACTGTCTGCCTTATGAAAGGTAAGGCCTTCATGGTGGACGTTCTAGGAAAAACTGGTTCGCATTCGTATTACACATGGAGAAAACCATGGGAAACAGCTATGCAGCCAGCCCGTTCACCTGGGATCGAATCAGAGTCGAACTCTCAGTGTTTAGCAGTCTTAACCATTCGGTCACTCATGGAAACGGAAGCAGAGAGAAGCAAGAAATCTGTGGTAATTCAGTGTTAACCTCCCACAAAGAGGCTATCTTATCACACTCTTTTTCAGTTCCTTCAGACTTTTGCCAACAACAGAACTTACTACTTCAAATGTATTTATGAGACATCTTCCAAATTCCCTCGTCGACTCTGTAGTGATAGAGTGCATGCCATCTCATTATAGAGTAGGGAGAATCGAGAGGGCAGATCTGCTGGCAAAGAAAGGAACGACTGTACTCCAGAAAAAAAAGTAACGAAAGAAATTTCGTTACTTTTCTCTCTATAAGAAATTAGTAGACATGAGCTTAGTTAGATTTATCACTTAATTCTACGCATAAGTCTAGTGAAAAGAGCTTGGCTTTTGGATAAGCTATTTGCTATCCTATATTCTCTTCGTAATATAGGTGTGGCATCTTTCGGTCTCTGAACTGAACATGATTACCTTAATACTCATATATTTTACATTAGGCTCGGGAACTCTTTGTCACTGTAAACATATAGACGGATAACATTTAAACACGTGTGTTTAACTTATAAACCGATAAATATTATGACACAAGATAGCTAGCGTCTTAAGTTATAAAAGCCAGGCATTTGTAAATAAATAAATGAATAAGTATTTACCCGAAATTTAAATATTCAATTATAAGACACTTGACTAAACTAATAAGCTAAATTGAATTTTGATACTTTATCTTAGGTCCTTCTGGAAAAGCTATTGAGAGCATGCAGCAGTGTAAAAACCGTTTACGTTCTTCTGCGAACCAAAGATGGAATGGACCCCAGACAACGACTGGATGAACTTCTTACCTCTCAGGTAATTCAGGCATCATTACATCGTAAGGTATTAGTAAAATACATGCTAACACATGTTAGTAGAAACATTTAAGATACTAGTTTTCGATTTTTTACTTGTTATGAGTAAGAAAGTGTTTCCCTTTTTAGAATTTTCTAAAACATATAGCAATTTACCATACAGCAGTAACTTAATGTTAGCGAATCACTTAAAGGAATTCAAGGAAGAATTCTGTAGATTTTGGAAAAGAGAAAAAATATTTCAATCTTCTATCGAACGAAATGGTTGCTATCCAAGACTTTAAAGATGTTTAAATTTATATCTATTGAATTCAGTCGGTTTTTTTTTTCAATTCGCTGGAGAAAATGTTTCAGATGTCCTCTATAAGTGAATAAGATATAAATAAAATTTTAATTCATTTGTAAATTGAATCTAAGCGTTTTTAGAAATGTAAGAAGAAGAAAATAAATGAGTACGTATACTGACATGCAAAAATTAAGGACGAGGCAGAGAAATGAGCACAGAAGTCAAACAAGCAACAAAATGGGGAAAAAGACCAATCAGGAGATAGATTTGTGACCATTACAGTACAGCATGCGACTATGTGGCCATTATTTAGAGGAAAGACTGTACGACAGGGTGTCAGTGAAACCTATTGCACGGTGTACAGGGATTTTAACGACGCCAAGTTGCTACTTCGGTGAAGTCAATCCAGAAGACGTCATAAGGATGATTTTACCCGAGATCACGTCTTTGGGAAGCTCAAAGGGTTATAAGCGTAGCAGAGGAGTTTAGAAACACTCAAAACGTTTCACGAGCCTGAAGAGCATTTCAAATGGCAGGAACAGTTATTCGAGCGTTCAGCAGCTGTCGTCTGCGAGCAACAACGGAGGTGAGCGACCGGTGTATTGTCTACTGGCGGGAAAAGACAGACGGGAAACATCGCAAGGCACATGTACAGACTACTGAACGTCCTCTATCACCTTTTAGCGTAGCCATGAGGCTGCACAAAGTATGACGACTAATCCGGTATGTGCCATTAACGCCTGCTCATTAGATGCCAGGTACACAAGGACTGTACACAACAGGAGTAAGTTCGAGTGCTCTTAACAGACAAGAACCAGTTTAGTCTGACAAGAAATTCTGGACGTATATACATCTGGAGAGAGAAGGGATTACTCAATAACCTCTCCGACATCATCGAAATGGCCTATTTTGGAGGTGCCGGAGTTCACGTTTGGAGAGGTATCGTGCTTGGTAGCCGGACTGAGCTCCATATCTCGCAAAGAATTTCAATCACTTTCATCCGCAATTGTACTACTGTTGAGGTGCTGTGGTTTCGAGTTCCTCTTTCTGGATGACTTACATCTCATCGTCCAGTAGCTATAGCAGAGCTCTTGGTGAGTGAATGTATTCAATGCATGGATTGAGCTGCAAGGTCCCACAGAACACGCGTGAGACCTTCTCAGAAGACGTTTGGCAGCACGTGACGATCCCGTTGCTGAAACTGGGGCTAGAAGACGGGGCTGCGATGCTTCAACAACCTTGTTCTCAGCATGGACAACCTTGTTCTCAGCATGGACAGATGTTGTAATTTCTACATCGCAGTCAGGGGTGATTATATCCCTTTCTAAGGACTGAATTTTTCTTGCCGAGTGCCTGTTAGCATTTCTCTATAGTTTTGCTCGGAGTTATTTTTTTAATTTAAGTGCCTCTTTACTTTTTTTATTAATTGTTTAAATGGTTTTGGTCACTTGTTCCATATTTTCACATCTCGGAGTGATTTATGATATGATTATGGTATAATTTGGGTCGATGTGGAACACTTCTACACGATGTTCCATTCGAAAACTCGTCTTGTCTTTAAATTTTTGCAACTAATGTATGACTGTAGATAGAACATTTTACTGTGGGGAAAAGGGGAAATAAACTTGCGCTCAAAGGTAAGGAGTGAAATTTCAAGAAATTTTTGCGCCTAACAATTTTGAAAGAACCTTCGCAGCCAAAAACTATTTTTTTCCTGACGTAAAACAAAAGACATAAATAATGAGCAATAATAATTAAAAATAAAAGAAAATGAATAAAAAATAAATTAATATTATTTATTAATAAAAATGATTAAAAATTAAAGAACAAAAATATATAAAATAAATAAATAAATAATAATAATTAAAAAATAAGTAATTAAAAAGGTAAATAAATAAATAAACAAAAAATTAACAAATGCGAAGCAGTAACTCAGATAATTAGCTTGTAATTAAATAAACGTTCTATTAAACATTTTGAAATTCAGTTTTAAATTTATAAATAAATATAATACTAGAAATGTAATTAACATCATTACGTGAGCACAAAATCTTCATTTAAGTATAAGGTATTTCATATATCGTACATACGAAAATTTTCTTCTGTAAACAGCGTATTTTTAAATTTAGAAAATTCAAAATTAAATTTGTTGTGAAATTTTTGTCATTACTAACAGATAGTAACAAAAGGCAACTTCTCATGGTTTTTTAATAAAGATCTTTTTTGGTATTTCAGAGATTTAGCAAACGGAAAAGTATAATTTTGAATTCAATGTTTTGATTCCAATTTTGAAATGGGATTACTTGTTGCTTTTTACGTAAATTCAGTTCGATTACAAATAACGTAAATTCTTTAGCGTACTTGATAGGTAAATTCTAATAAGTACTATTAAAAATCCTTAATCATCATTTATTAACTCTAAGTCATTTCAATTATAACAGAAATTGAACAATCCAGAATGAGTCTACAAGTAGAAGAATTATTCGACATTCGTGGAAAAATGGAGCATTCGCGAAATCTCAGATTCGTAAAAATATTGACAGAAATTAAAATTACTATCCTAACTATAAGTAATTATGCATTGGTTTATCTCAATTCCTGTAGCAGAAAATATTTCAAAATTCCGCTTTATAGTAAAATATATAATTGTTTAAAATTATTAATTATGATGCAGACTAGAATGCTAGAAATAAATACCTGGCCTTCTACGGGGAACAGTAATTATATTTTATAAGTTCTTTGTATACAGCAGTCTTTAAAGAAAGCTAGACTTTAAACAACAGCTATGCTACTGAAGTGCGTTTTCCTAAGTTATCTGTACTTATTGGTAGCAAAGCTGTCGAATACTTAACTCTGACTACCAATAAGTATTTGGACACCTGTGATAGAAAAGAAAAACTAACTTTATTCAAAATCAATAGTTGGTAGAGCCTCCACGAGAGGTAATTACAGCCTGGACCCTCCGGGGCATACTTTCCACAAGTCTTTGTATGACATCTAGTGGTATTTTCTTCCACTCGGCTTGGAGAAGACATAGAAGTTCCTTCACCGATTTTGCACGGGTAGTGCACCCCTGAATTCGGCGATGCAACTCGTCCCAGAGGTTCTCGATAGGGTTCAGGTCTGGACTCTGGGCAAGCCAGTCCATTCGATGAACTCCATTGGCACCATACCAAGCCTTGGTTAACGTCGAAACATGACAACTGGCGTTGTCGTCCTGAAAGTAACAGGGGTCCAACCCGTAAAACTGCCATAACGTAGGAAGCACATTGTCATCCAAAATAGTGCAGTAGGCATCAAAGTTGAGCTTACCATGAATGGGGACCAAGGGTCCCAAACCATACCAGGAGAAACACCCCCAGACCACAATTCCACCTCCGCCGAACTTGACTGTTGGCACAATGCATTCTGGCAGGAGACGTTCTCCAGGTAGACGCCAGACCCAGACCCTGCCATCCGAACGGTAAAGGGTGAACATTGATTCGTCACTCCAAAGAACTCGTTTCCACTGATCTACGGTCCAATTTCGATGTGCTTTGCACCACATTAACCGAGCAGCGCTGTTGGACTTTGTGATCAAAGGCTTATGGGCAGCAGCACGACCATGAAAACCAAGCAGATGTACTTCCTTACGGATGGTATTTATTGAAACAATACTCCCGGATACCTGTTGAAACTCTTCACGGATGAGGGCCATCGGTTGGGTGCGGTTCTTCCGAATTTCTCTGGACAGCACTCGTCGATCTCTATCTCCCAGTTTCGTTGGTCTGCCGACTCCGGGGCACATTCAGACAATCACCGCTCAACCACCACTTCTTAATCACATAGGCCACTGTCGATTTTGGGTATTTCAGATCGCTAGATATGTCCCTTAAGGAGCGGCCACATTTGTGATACCCGAAATTATACCTTTCTCGAAATCAGAGAGCTCCGAACTGCAAGACATTTAGCATGCGACTAAAGCCGATGCTGTTTCCTACACAATATATACCGGCGGAGTCCGTGACGTACCTTAGGACCGCAGATATCGTCATTTGCATAGGTGTCCAAATACTTATTGGTAGTCACTGTACATTCTGTGTTCCTTATAACAGCTGTCGCCAACCGGTGGTGCCTGAAATCTTTTTCATGGTCTGTAGAAAACCTGGGACATTATTTTTATGAAGATTGAGATTAAAAAATGACGAGTAACAAAACCTATTATGAAATATGGATTATACTTTTTTTTTTTTTTTTTTTTAAGTTTTAACTACTACTTTTAGCGAAATTCCTTCTGAATCTAGGGTTTTTTAGCTACTTTTGCAGGTGTATCTCGCGACACTTGAAAGTGAGAGTTGGCATCCATAGATATGCTGCTATTATCAAAAATAACGCGAACTGGAATTCTCTTTCCTTTTGAATTACAAACATATGCTATTGTGGTCGTTAAATAATACAGTTTCTCTCTGTGTCAATAGGCATCTTGATGGATTTTTATGAGAACCATCTGCAGTCTTGTTTATAATTGCATCATTGGAAGTTTCCGTTTTTGTTTTGTCTAACTGTTGATCGATGGCGCCATTGCTGAGTAAGCTATGATTATTATGTTTACAATAATTAAAAATTGGCGGCCTAACACTGTCAGTTTATTGATATTGATTTGCGTTTGCCGGTTTTTTGTTCTTTTCGTGAAGTTCCTTTCCAGTGATATGGAAATGTGAAGCTTTCTGTACCAGAAGGTAAGATTTTTGTACTTTTCATGTAATTTTTCAGTGTGAACGAAATATTTGTAGTTTGTTGATTATTATTGCATAAGTGTATTTACCTTTCTTTAATTCATATTAGTGGTTCGCCAAATATAAAATTATATAAGTAGTGGTCCGTGAAGGTTCTAAGGGTTGACGACCCCTGCTTTATAATTACTTAATAAATATATCATCAGAGAAATTAATCATGAATACTTAAATATGCTTAATAAAGCTTCACCTTTTTACAATTCTTTGTGGTTATATTAATCATTATTACCTTTAATGTTAAAATTATTCGGCATTTTGTATGCAGTATATCTAGAAATTGACTATTCTTAGAAAAATACATAATTTTCTTTTTTTTTCAATAAAAATATGAATAATTAAGGGGATATATTTATAACGGTTTTTTAATCAACTTATGTATTTAAATTCATCTGCAGGTGTTTTCAAGGCTAAAACATGAGAAACCCACAACTCTTACAAAAATTGTGCCAATTGCGGGAGATATTAGTCTTTCCAACTTAGGACTAAGCCAGTCGGATGTGAATATGCTATCCAAGCATGTGTCTGTGGTATTCCATTCAGCTGCTACAGTCAGATTCGATGAACCTTTGAAGTAAATACTTGTTTTAAAATTCTTTACTTGCTTGTCTACCATTAAAATTAATCATGAATATATCTTTGTCGCTGTTACTAAATAATGAATACGTAAACATGTACTATGTATACATGTACGTCCCTGACATTGAGTCCCTAGAGCCAGTAAATGATGAATACACAGAGTCCTACCCTTGAACACGCGCTCTAGAAGCCCGAATTTTGAATTTGTTTATTATTTATTTCACATTTTGTGGAAAATTTAATAAAATTGTGATTAACAAACTCAGTGATTTCAAAGAAATGGGTTGCCACTGCCTAAAATAAAATATTTTTAGCTTCCAGGCGTCAGTGAGCTGCCAATCGGCAAAGCGTAAAATATTAAATTTTTCTTTCAAATTTAATCTCTCTGTTATTAATTAACAGATTAAGTGATTTAAAAGCAGTAAATTCAGTTCTTCATGTTTATTATTATTAATTATTAGCTGGACCCGTGAAAAGAAAATAGCTGGGCACATTAAAATCATGATATATTTTAGTACATTAAAAATATAAATTAAAAGCGTTCAGTTTGTTTATGGTGGTGCGATGGAAAAGTTACTATGACAATCCATCAGAATACATCAAAATTTCTGCAAGAAATGCAGATAGGAAAAGAAAATGCTTGGGATAACAGCGATAATAACAGAATGATATCACAGTATATTAAAAAATTGTTTTTATCCACATCAGTATGTACGAGTAATTTAATCCTACATAATCTGGAATATATAAACATTGTTAAACCGCTCGTTAAAACGACATTGCTAAATTGAAAAAAATTATTTAAGTATACAGATATTAATCTTCTATTCCCATGATCCTATCGAAATAAAAGAGTAATAAAGTAAAACCTTGATTCACGAATTTAATTCATTCCTGAAAATATTTCGTCATCCGAAATATTCGTAAATTGAAACGATTTTTCCCATAGGAATTAATGTAAAATGAATTAATATGTTCTTGGATCCGAAATGATTGCTTGGAAAAGAGTAATTCGTATACAAGTTCGTAATACAAAACCAAAGATTTCATTAAATCTGACATATACAGAATATTTAACCCAATGCTAAACATAAAGGGAAAACATAAATTAAATTTTACCAGATCTATATGAAATGAAGTTCACGGCGTAAGTACAGCAAAACATGCAAAATGTTATTGTTTAAAAGAAAAATTCCATTTCGTGAAAATATCAGGTAGCTGCTGTCTTTCTGAGGATTTAGATTTTCTCTCTCTCTCCCTCTTTGTAGAAAGAGAGACCACCGCCACCACCTTTTTTAGTTTGGAAGCCATTGCAGAGACATTAGGTATTTTGCCCTCGCCGGGAATTGCTCATTTTTTGTTTGAACCTGGACCTCTCAAATACGTTCCGATTCAAATGCTACCGTTACAACACGAAAGCATGCTGGAAGAAAGGAGAAAATACCTTATATAGTGCCCCTTTGAACCTTTGAAAGGGTGACTGGGGATTAAGGGACCCAATCACCAAATCCTGGTCTCGACGAATTATTTTCCACCACTTTTTAGTTCGGGCGTCCTGGTAGAATCGTCTCCCCATTTTCGCCATTAGGATTTTTGGAAACACAAAAAATGAGCAATGCCGTTGCCGGGACTCGAACCTGGACTTCTTGAATATGCGCCGAGTGTGCTACCGTTACACCACGAAGGCATGCAGAAAGGAAAGAGAAAATGTCTTATACCTTTTTCTTAAAACCGATCGTTTCGATTTGAGAATCGCTGAGCCTTTGTCCCATTAAATATTTACCAACTGTAATTTGTTTTTGTCTTTGTTTTGAAAGGTTCCTAAAGCAAGACACTGCAAATATTTCTGTTACAGCTTACTTCTGCTTTATTAGAGTTATAATGTTTTGTGAACCTCTGCACCTTACCTCATTTTGCCCAAATTTCGCAAATCAAGTTACCTCAGAATATCTTTCCCTACGCCTTCTTCTTTTAAACACATTTTGTCGGCTGCATTAACTATATTTTGTAGTTTCATTTGCTGTCGGATTATATCTTCGTATCTCGAAACATAGTTCGTCATCCAACGCACTTTTCATTCGGAAAATTTGTTCGTGATTCAAGACGTTTGTGAATCATGGTTCCACCGTATAAACGAAAATGTGATTTTTCCTATTTTGAAGTGTGTTCTTGTTTTGAATATTAAATTAAATGAACTTACTGTTCAAATAAAACTGCTTAAAAATACAGGTAAATTGTTAAAAGCATTTTCTGTTATGATAAAGAGTATTATTCTTTCCGGTATTTTAATGCTGTCAGATTTGGGCTAACCGTGGATGTCTTCTCTGGTATTGTCCGGTTAATCGGGAGTCTACAGTATTTCAAAATCTATGATAATAGAATATTAGAAAACCTTATCTACTAAGTGAGGAAGTAAACTTAAGCAGATTGAAGGAAGAGAAAATGAGGAAGAAATAATGAAACATCTCGCAGCTTTAAATCTTAAAAATATTTTCATAAAACTTTTAAGTGAAAAGCGAAAAGAAATATTTAGAAGCATTGCAGTTAAATAGTTTTAACAAATCTTAAATTAAGTTTCTGAGTTTAAGTTGATATGGTTTTTTTTTCCCTTGTAGAACACAATTAAATGTTTCCTTAAGTTTATGAAAACTATTTTAGAATACTTTATGCATCTATATTCTAAAAAGATCTGCTTTATAAAAATATGCAAATGTTTGAAAATCAAAAAGAAAATCATTGATCATATATTTTTTGATAATATATGAAATTTATTAATTATAAAAATTTAAATTTTATTTGGTATTAATTTCATTAAAAATTTTAACTCAGTTCGATACAAAATGGCACGGTCGTCTTTCATGAAATAGTTTTACAGCGTACTGATTCGGACTTTATAAATGATGTACAATGGGCATTTAGCGCCCGGTTATAGAGTACTGCTTATCTGGGAATAGCTGAAACTTTTAGCAGAGCTGCGGTTTATCACTACATAGCTCAAAGCATCACATAAGATAGTTTTCGATGATCTATTGACAGCGCTGGTGAGCAAGTTTGAGCTTGAGCAAGCGAGAACAAGATGGAAAATACACTGAACAGATTTTTCGATCATCTTTTTTCGGAAATAATTGGCCTTTGAACCGTATGAACCACGCATGATAACAACCCATGCGCTTATGGAAATCAGACTAGTTTCTTTGCTTTCAACACTCAAGGCCATATTTTTCTCCTTTTTAAAATCTGAATCCTATATATGTTTCTTTTGTTTGCTTCTTGGTCTGCCAATTGCTTTAAAAGATGACCTCCTTAAAAAGCAGAGCTTTTAAAATTTAGGGCCGCAAAGGGCGGTAGAAATTGGTAGTCCCATGGTTTCCACTAGGTGGCAAAAAGACTAAAGAAAGGGCGGCCGATCCTGGCCCTTTCTCCACTATTTTATCATAAAGCGGCCCTCGATAGAAATGTTAGTACAAAGGGTAGTTAGCCCAGAAGGGTTATAGTCTCGAAGCGTCATTTTGGGTCGAATAAGATATTTTTGTCACCAAATGCTTTGTATTACACTTAAAGTAATATTAATATTGATATTGTTTATTATATTATTGCACTTATACTAATTATCACCTTTTATTATATTATTGCTCTGTATTATATTTAAAGAAATTAAATACTGAAAAATCTGCATGAATGTATGTACGCTTTTCGCACTGTGAAAAAACAACGATACCTACAGCCATCAAATTTTGAATAACGTAATCCTCCGCCCGAATATGGGCACCTACAGGCCTGAATTTTGAATTTCTAATTTTATTTTTCATACTTTTTAAAATCAATTTTTGATCAAGAAACTCAATGGTTTCAGAACGAGCAGTGGCAACACACTGTGCGGAATAAAATATTTTTATCCCTAACGCGCTAGACTGTCTATCGGAAATTCTAAAGATATGCTGTTTTTAAATATCTCAAATGTTAACTCAAATGCTTTCGTAAAGTATATGGGTACAAAGGGCTTTGACTCTAAATTATGATCACCTTGTATTTCTCATTACTTTATATGCCTTAAATTTTAATTGCAAGTCTCAGATTTGAGGATTATGAGCTAGGTTAAAAAAAATATTATTGTTGTTTTTATTGAACAGGAAGAAATATCAAAATAGCATCAGAAAAATTTGCCCAGTTTTTTAAAGCACATTTACTTCTATTTCACTCATATATAGTATTAGATATAAGTTATATAAAATATTTGTTTATTATCTAAAAGTTAATCATCTGTTTTCTTATTTCAGAAAGTCCGTCAATTTAAATCTTTTGGGTACACAACGGGTCCTGCATCTGTGCAAGAAAATGGCGCAGTTAGCGGTAATTATTCCAAATGAAGGCAAAGTTTTCAGCATTTCTGTAACATTACATTGGATATAGTAATAGCTCCTTACAAATTTTATTTGTAAATTTCTAAATCCATTTTGGTTTTACGCCAAAGGTTAAATTTATATCTTGCTTAAACATTACCAAAAAGTAAATCCCCTTTCTTTTTCGCCTGCTGCGAAGTATTATAACACAAACTTTGTTTATCAACAAAAGTATCAAAGAAAATTACCAAATAATTTTTATCTTTTTCTCATATTACAACAATAATACTTGAAAATTGAAATTTAGAGTCTTCTAAACCTCAGCAGTGAAGTATGATAGTTCGGTTCATGTGACATCACCTTATGACTTGTACTAATCAACAGTGCTTTTAATAAATAAAAATATTCAACCTGACTTTGCGTTGATTTTGTGAGACAAATGACACCATCTCTGGAAATGAACTGAAACTTTTCGTTTGAATTCAGAGTCATGCAAAGGCTTATTTTTGGCAGTTAATAAAATTGAGATTGACGTGTATTCGTTTCACCTTAATAGGTATCAAGGATGCCCTATTGTTCACAAATTTCTTCTAAAATTTTGAAATCTTTCCGAAATGCATTTTTGTCAAGCAACTGTGTAATATCTTTTTCACCAGGACGTTTATTGTGTGATTGTTAAACAGCATATTCACATAAATCTTTACGCATTTCCCCCCTTAAGCACTGGTAGTAGACATGTAAATTTCCAATTATAAAAATGTTTTAAATGATGTAAATATTCACATTCCAAAATTATTTATTAAAGTTCGATTTAAAAAGTCGATTTTATGAAAATTAAGAAATCTATCGTTTCTCAGCGTTTACTCGTTACTATAGTTTTATTTACTAAAAGTTTATACTTACTCTTAGGAAAAAAACACTAAAAGTTTGATTCCCCAAAATTAACCGATATATATTTCATTTCAAGGTTTGAGATTTTTTTTACACTTTTCAACGCCCTGCACCAGGTTTTAGCAAGGGACTTCTAAGGGTGACTCTTCTCCTTAGACGTTCTTTACCTTCATAACTTTGAGGCTGCTTAAAAATAAATTAGGGTGATTTGAGATTGATTTTTAGAGGTTAATTTTAGTTTTAATTAAAGAATAATTTATAATTTCCTGACGTTTGGTATGCAGAAACCATTTTAACACTAGTATTTTATAAGTTTTCAAATGCTAAAAATATGTTAATATGTTCATAACACTATTATTCCACGCACAGTTTTTAATATATTCATAATACTATTATCCCACACACAGTTTCATTACTTTAAAATTATAACTTAATTGTCATACAAAAAATTATTGGACTAAAGATATTTTTATTAATATATTAAGATATTAATTATATTTGCTAATAATATTTTATTTATATTTTATTAATTTATGTAGATAATGTTATGAGTTTACTATGGGCCAATACTTAAAGCATGCCACTTTTTTCTAGCACACAAATTTAAAAAGATTTTGAGAATAAGATTTCTTTTTTGAAGAAACTTGTTTTGATCAAAACTTTTCAAGACAGTCTGCAAATCAATGCTCGTTTTTTGATCTATTAACATCAGAAACCTTTCCCATGTCCCACACATGCTCTATTCAAGTTCGGTGATCTAGCAGACTACGGCATATGAAAAATTGTTTCCCTCTCCAGATAAATACGCACCACTCGAGCTCTATGCGGCGTGTGTTATCGTCCACAAACATTGCACTGGTACCCATTGCAGCGAAAACAGGACACACAAGAGGGTACAGAATTTCGTAGCGTTATCGGACGGCTGTGTCGGAACTACTAGGAACCACGTAGAGGTCGGTGCAGCCGTTCGTTGCTATCCCAGCACACAAGCAGGCAAGTAAACCTCTTCCTCTGTAATGGTCTCTTTCGACGATATTTAGCGCCCGATAACGTGTCTCTGGCTCATGCCATATCATCACCCTTCGGAAATCGTTACGCATATTAAATCGAAAATCATCCATAAATGTACGTGACGTCCCTGCTCTGGTGTCCAACTGCAATGTTCACGGCCCCAATTCAACCATGTTCTGACATGCGATAGGGACAAAGCAAGACAAACCACACCAGCCGTCGGACGTACAGTCCACTAGCATGCAGTCGATGCGACACAATCTGGGGGGACACGGGCAACCTTATAGCAGTAGAAAGATGCGACGCCAGCTGTCGTGCTAATAGTGACCTACAGCGCCTTGCACAGAAAGCGATCGTTGGCCATTGTAGTATTCCTCTGGCGTCCCTACCCACGTCTTCTACATGGGTTTTGATCCCTTTGGTAACAAATCGACAGCATACTACGATGCATATTCAGTTCTCACACAACAGCGGATTGTCTGTATCAACATGTAGCATCCCGTCAGCCCTCCAACTTTTTTCATTGTGCAAATGTTGTCTTCGGCTCATGCATTCCGCTTTGGGTATCTCGGATTAAACAGAGCTGCTACTGCTTGCGAACTGACGCCGAGGTCCGGCGTGTTCTTCTTTAAAGGATTGTAGTGTGACTGCGGGATTGCATTCTAAACTAATTTTGGTTGCCTATTTGCATTCGGTGATGCAACCTTTGCCTCATAGATAAACTGTATATTTTAATTCCGCTTTTTACATTTGTACCTTTTATTTTAGCGTTTGTTGCTTATTTTTTGAGCACGAGTGTATTATAAACACGACCTCTCGATTTCTTTCCCTTTCGCCTGAGCTGATAGACGGCGGGTTCTTATAACACTTAGCTGAGATTTTGAGAAGGAAGATAAAAATTAAGTAGGTATGAGAAATGAATAAATATACATCAGTACAGTGTAATGTTCAGAAATGATGCTTAAAGAAATAAAGTTTCTAAAACATCTCATAAATGTTTCCAAAACATCTCATAAAGTCTTTCTGCTTGGAGAAAACTCATCTCCGCCTTTCACCAAACAAAAGGTTTTTAAAACTAATAGCATAAACATTTTGTAAATTTCCTCTATTTTTGAAAATTTAATGTACGAGATTTTTAGATCATCCTGTGTAAGGCGTTCTTAATTTTACGTCTTTTTAACAAAGCTGTTTAAAACATGCGTCCTTGTTTACAACATACATGTCCTCTTGATGTTATCTGTCTGCCTTTGATGACTATATGATACATGTGACATGGTGCTATATTTCTCTGAGATATCAAGAGAAATAATCTCAGTGTAAATCATTTATCTGACTACACAAACAGAAGTTGAGTATAGAGACTGCTTACCACTTAGGCTTACAATGCCCAGGTCTCGTTCTCCAGAATAACCTTATATCTTCATATAACTCTGTCCTCTTTTACAAAATCAAAGAAAACGGGCGCTAACAGCAATTGCTGTAAACTTAAAGAAGGTCAGCAACCTAATTGCATTTCATGCGGACAAAACCACATTAGTTCATTCTCAGGATGCCCTGAATTTCAAAAAAGACTTGCGGACATGAAAAGGAAACAGGAACTTAGAAATCCGGCAGCTGAAAAACTGAAGTTTACTTTCGCACCCTCATAAAGGACATTTCATCAGTAAGCTTTACTACCAAATATTCTTCTTAAAGCGAAGTTCTCACGAAAAATTCTACCCAAGATGAAAATATTGACCCTATTCTTGATGTTTTCAAGAACCCAAATAATCTTCAGATTTTATAAAACATCCTGTTAATAGTACAGAAGATGTGAACTGTTAAATCACAAGTAGAAAAAATAATCTTAGGAATGCAAGCCGTACAAATTATGTTAGCCTACTCTGAATTTGAAGATTAATTCTGATCGGATGCCTGATTTAAGTATCCACCCACTCATCTAGCTCTTCACAATTAAGTTTATTGCCATTGCCAATGATTCTTTACTCCTTTTTTACTAACTCTGATTTTTCTTGTCGATTCTCCCCTTTATTTTTTCACCACTATCTTCCCCTCTGCCTCTCAGCCATACAGGCTTTCCTTTTACTCACCTTTCCCTTCTTTTCTATTTTCCCTCCAACTTTGCTCATTTTTACCCTTCTGATGTGGAAGTGCGTGGTGTTACTACAGGGACTTTGTAATACTTCCTCATTGGCATTGACAGCAATTGAAAGAACACTGTGCTTAGGTTTTCAAAGTGTTTAATTAAGTCTTTGTCAAATCATGGGATATCTGAGCATTCAGTATTCCTCTGACAACTTTTCCATTATCTTGGGAAACGGCAAGTACAATGCTCGACTTAGAAACACCTATGTGGATAATAAATGTATTCTGCAGCGGAATGTTGCAAATCAAGGATAATACATAAATGAGATATATTTAAACACATGATTTTGTTTGGCCAACTATTAGTTGCAGAAAATACTGCTTCTTTTTATTAAAAAATTGTGTTACATTTACTAATACATTTTATATATTTTTATGCACTATATATATATGTGTGTGTGTGTGTGTGGAAGTTACAGGTTTCATATTTTAATTCATAAAATGTTTTTAGGCTCTCGTTCATGTTTCGACGGCTTATAGTTATTGTAACAGAAAAGACATTGATGAGATTATCTACCCGGAGAAGATTCCAGCTCAGAAAGTTATAGAAATTACTGAGTAAATTGGGTTCTTTTCTTCTTCTTTATTTTGTAATGATATATTATAATTTTATATTTAAGTATTTACATTTATTATATACATATATTTGTTTATTTTATTGTATAAGATATCGAAAAGGCAAAATCAGTATGGAGTAATAAAGAACATATTGTTTAATGTAAGTTCAAGTTCAGCTTTCTTGATGGTTTTTCTTGGAAAAAACGTTTTTTGGGGGATAGATAGAGTTATTTTTTAATTTGTGAATTCGAAGAAATAAATATAGGTATATATGCTTTCAATATTAATACAAATCCATCTTTATATATTCGCTATGCTTTATAGCTTTAATCTGTTGCAGAGGATAAATTTGAACAGTCTTGATAAATTCGCATTTCTTGTTTTGTAAAGTCTAATAGATTTTTAAATGAAGTTCTGAAAATGAATTAAATTATTCTTCAAAAAATAACTGAATGCATATTTATATTACCGTTTTTTCTTTATGATATAGCATGATTGTAAGCTTAAGATAAAATTTAGATAATTTTTCGAGTACATTTCTATATTAAAATTATTCACTCTGTTCATAAATAGAATTACGACACATCTTACTCTTCTGGAGTGACTATTCTAGAATACCTTTGAGAGATGGAAAGAGGACTTTAAAGCTTCACAACATCTTTGTACACCGTGTGCATGGGGTTCTAGAGAGAAGGTCCTGGAGATGTCCAGTATGTGACTTTAAGTGTTCTCGAGGATATGCTTGAGAGATCAGGGACATAATGCATAATGCTCGTTACCGTGAGAAGCTTTTGGGTAACGTAAGCTAGTTACCGTGAGAAGGTTTTTGGCTATCGTGAGAAACTATGTGAGGCAATTCCAGATTTATTATTTCATATATTCTATCTTATTCTAATTTCGATAAATAATCAGCGAAATGCTTATCAACGGCTTGGAATTTATTTACTAAGCATTCTTAGTTTTGTACGAATATTTAGTAAATAAATGGCTACTCTAAGATGAACTACTGTGATTATATTAAAATTCTATAAATATTACAATAATATTAGTTTAAGAATCTTACTGACTGAATTAGCTGAATTTGATATTTATATCGATATTAAGAACTATTACTTATGCCATTATTATTATCCATTCATATGTTGCAAATTTGCTTAAATTGTGTAAGTTAGAGATGATGTTTACTCAGATGGATGGACGACGAGCTACTGGAGACCCTCTTGCCTAAACTGATGGATGGTCGTCCTACTACCTACCACTACAGTAAAGCTTTAGCGGAGAATTTGCTGGTTTCAGAAGGCGGAGGTCTGCCTATTGCTATCGTTCGCCCTTCGATAGTCACAGCCGCATTTAAAGAACCTATGCCGGTAAAAATACGTTTGCTTAGTTCAAAACTCCTGTAAAACTTAATATATCTATATATCTCTTATTATTTGCTAACACAACATCCA
This sequence comes from Stegodyphus dumicola, assembly GCF_044657685.1. Lineage (NCBI taxonomy): Eukaryota > Metazoa > Arthropoda > Arachnida > Araneae > Eresidae > Stegodyphus > Stegodyphus dumicola. The sequence continues at coordinate 47,853,523 of NC_140779.1, forward strand.
TCAACGTGTTCAAAATGAGCTGAGTTAAAATGGTAGATTGCATTGTTAAAAGAATAATAATATTGCTTTTGAAACGAAAAAAGTGTTTTCTTATGTTATTTCTCCTTAGTGGATTCAATTGAAAATAATTTTCATTGCAAATAAAGCATACGTGGAAAAACGCTTTTTAAATTACATGAATTTAGACACAATAAAAAGTAAACTATCACGGAACTACTGAACATATGTGATTAAGAATAAAAACATTGGACTGGTAATAACCCCTGATTTTTTTATGAAATCTAAATTTTTATACAGACATTTAAATGAATAAAAGTAATTATTCTTTCTGTTATATCACTTCTGTTTCTTCAGAATATACGAATTCCCAAATTTTAATGTTCAGTCGCTTTAATCTTTCCTTCTAGATCAAGTAAGGGATAAAAAGATTATTTTCTACTTTGTAGTGCATTCAATTAAAATCATCTAAATTAGCACGTTAACCGCCGAACCTGTTTTTTCTTCCTTTCCGTTTAGCCACGATATCCGATTTCCCCGAAATACTGGCGGCCGGTAATCTGCGCAGAATCTTAAAAAAGAATATGCTTTTTTAAGTTATATATCATTGGTAAACAGTAACTGATGCTATCTGAATGAAAAGTAAGTTTTCAGTCACGGGTGACCGAGGCGGGCGAAAGGAATGTATAGTGTCAGTTGCTGGTGACTGGCATGGCGCTTAGAATGTTAAGAAGTTATATATAATTATACACTTGTGTCCATATATTTATACTAAATGAATACATTTAATCGCTAAATAATACGGAAAATCTCTTCCTTAAAAAATTATTCCCTCTAAGTAATGTAATAAAGAAGTGGATGGATATCACCCTTATTATCATAAGCTTTTATTTAGTTCATTCGTGGTGTCTGTTGCTGTGATTGAAAGTTTGTCCCCGATTTTTAACATTGCTTCTTGATAAGCAATAGAGTTCAAATTTAGTACATACCACTGCTTATCGGTGATAATGCAATGCAATGAAGCGATTTTCTCAAAATCCAACTTTTTTTTAAATTTAATGTTTAAACGATTTTTCGCTCATACCTTTGTTTAATGAATAAACTAAAATTCGCAAAAATGTACTATTTGCACCATCGGATAGAGCGAGAAAAAATCTTTAAATTAAATTGTATCCAATTTGTAAAATCATTTCTGATATTTTGGCGAATTTTCGAAAATCGCTGAACTTCGACTTTTTTACAGCATTTATGATTTTAAGATTTCAGCATCTAAAAACGTATCGGCTACAAAATTTTAAACTTTCCACAGATTATAAAGCAAATACGCCCTCTTTTAAACCAAGAATGAGAGAAAAATATTAACTGGGCAATTTAATACACTTTTTTTTTTAAAGACATGCTGATATGTGAAACAGAAAAGGAGGTATCGCTTCTTTCTTCTGCATTGCTGAGAAACGTAGTTCCACGGTTATGATTTTATTGCGCCATAATAAAATCTGTAGCGTGATGTTATTTCGTTAGTCCACTTTCGTGCAAATAATTATTTACAGTTTACTGTAGAAGTCTTCTGTCATTTATAAATGCCTAGCTTTTTAAGTTCATTTCATAAATTTAAAAAAAAAAAATAAAATAAAAGGGTTTAAGAATTGGTTTAGCGTTTACAGTCTTTTTTCACTTTCTTTCTTTCTTTCTTTCTTTTTCTTTTTTTTTTTTTTTCATTTCATAAGTTTATATACATTTTCGCCAGCATTTCATCCTAAAAGCTTTTTTTCTTAATTTTATTATGATAATATAATGTTCTTGTATGAGACTAGTAGTGTATAGTCTTAATGCGACTTTAAAATTCTAACATCTAAAAATATACCTATTATAAAGTTTTGAAATTTTCTAAAATTAACTTTTCGCTCTCTTTTTAAATAAGAATGATCCAAAAATATTAATTATGCGATTTTCTTCAGTTTCCTCCCATACATACCTACAGCTAAAGCTAGCCGTATTTTTAGAAGCTTTTATTTAACCCTTTGCACTCGACACCTTTTTCGCTCGGGTAAGCAAGCAACTCGAGACGATTTTCCTCATATTTGGTAAATTTCTTACAGCTAACTTAAAATGCTTTCACACACAATTTAAGGAAATCGAATAGTTTAAACAAGCAACTCGAGACGATTTTCCTCATATTTGGTAAATTTTTTACAGCTAACTTAAAATGCTTTCACACACAATTTAAAGAAATCGAATAGTTTTAAACAAGCAACTCGAGACGATTTTCCTCATATTTGGTAAATTTCTTACAGCTAACTTCAAATGCTTTCACACACAATTTAAGGAAATCGAATAGTTTAAACAAGCAACTCGAGACGATTTTCCTCATATTTGGTAAATTTCTTACAGCTAACTTCAAATGCTTTCACACACAATTTAAGGAAATCGAATAGTTTAAACAAGCAACTCGAGACGATTTTCCTCATATTTGGTAAATTTCTTACAGCTAACTTCAAATGCTTTCACACACAATTTAAGGAAATCGAATAGTTTAAACAAGCAACTCGAGACGATTTTCCTCATATTTGGTAAATTTCTTACAGCTAACTTAAAATGCTTTCACACACAATTTAAGGAAATCGAATAGTTTAAACAAGCAACTCGAGACGATTTTCCTCATATTTGGTAAATTTCTCACAGCTAACTTAAAATGCTTCCACACACAATTTAAGGAAATCGAATAGTTCTTTTATGTATGAAGTTACTTGCGGTCCTTTGTCTCTTTAGTCGGATACTTTGTTGTAATATACCCATCGGACAAGTATCCGACGAACAGCCAAAGGACGACGTACCTGGACCAAAGAAGGACAGTCCAGGTCCAAAGGACGACGAAAGAGCCAAAGAACAGATATTCTTTGCAGTATTTCATCGAATTCTGTGCACATTATCCATTCTGAATTTTCTTTCACTATTCTGAATCACTATCGTTTTCTCATTCGCTGTTCAACTCTGATTTTTTGGCCTCTTACACCTGTTACTTCATCTCTATCCTCATCACTACTCTCTATCGTCAAACAGTCTATATATAGACGTAATTTCTTTCTTCATCAACGAAAACTCGAACTCATCTTCACTTGAACTGATTCCTTCATCGTATTCCATGTTTATCTGCGTTACTTTCCGTGTGTAACGTTACTTTCCGCTTCAAAAATAATACTCCTATTGCCAACACTGTTGTGTTCGAACTAACGTCGAAAACGCATCTGTAACATAAATCTATAAAATGTATTTAAGATTGGCAGTTGCTTTACACGTATTGTTGAATACACCCATGAAGCAATATTGCCCAAATCAAACCTAAATAAACATCGCTAATTCTGGAATTATAGCATCAAACCGAGAGTTACCTTTCGTTACCGTACCAAATCAAGCGGTGACCGAGAGTTCGTTTTTCGAGTGCAAAGGGTTAACTTCTTCAAGGAGTTTTCACTATGGTCAGAAAAATGGTGGTTTTCTTGCATTCAGTTTTACCTAACCTTAATTTGTCTCACGGGAGGACTAAACGGTTAATTGAACACAGTTTTTCTATTTCTATTTTAAGAAAAGAGAAAGATAAATTTTTTTATGAAAACAAAAATAAAACCTTTCATTATTTCAATTTAATAAATACTATTTTATTTTCTTAGGGCTGGGTTGATGGAGTCAACGGGCCAACAACATTCATTATCATGGTAAGTATACAGAAATTTTCAGTACAACAAGGTAACTTTAAATGCATCGTACATAAACGTAACTTCAATGTATGTTATTCAGCTATTTTCTGTGACTCCAGAATCAATGACAATAACTACAACGTTTTGCTAAAAGAAATCTGTTTTTTTTTTTTTCTACTGTGAATTATTTAGCTCAGTCTTTTTGGAATATGAAATTTAAATGCGATAACCTGATAGATTCTCTAAAACTGAAAAAAATATATCTTAATTGTAACCTTTCAGACTGGCCAAGGTCTTCTTCGTACAATGTTGGTTTATGAAGGAACAGTCGTGGACTGGATGCCTGTAGATCTGGTGGCTAACTTATTAATATCCTCAGCATGGCAAATCGGATCTCAAAAGTATTTTTCTTAAAATATTATTATTTATTATTTGTCTGCATCATAAATTTTAAATTAATTAAGTAACTAATTTAGTATTTTATATTAAATTAAATCAAAAGAAATTACTAGTATTAACAATTTAATTTCAAGCAAAAATAACAAAATGGCATTAAAAACACATTGTTGAAAGAATTATACTTTATTAACTTAGCAAAAAAGTACATCTTTACATATTAGCAAATATGTGCACAATCAATATTTTCACGGGGACACAAGCATAAGTTTAACAACAAGAGATATTTTAAACAATTTATCTTCAAAACGAGCAGTATTATTAATTTTATAAGAGGGATTAAAATAATGTTCCTTAAGTGAGACTAAAATATCTTAAATTTTGTTTCGCAATAGGGGGTGAAAAGGTGATCCAAATCAGTATTTTATATATAAAGCTGTGGAGCTTCTTGTAGTTGTAAGATTATTAAACAATGACGAATGTCCACCGGCCTTTGTTTTCGTAAACTTAAGTCGTAGACATATTTCCAGTAAAAATTATTTTAATTGACGTAAATGTTCATGTCTTTCCAATTTAAAAAAATTTTGCAAAAATTACGAAATCTATTTTTTTAATGTTTCCCAGGGTATATTTATAAAAATTTTATACTCATCATAAAAAATAAAATACAAAATGTGTCGTTGTACCAAAGACACAAATTTTTCTAAATAACATAAGGACCGGGACCGTATATAAAGTCATTGCATAATTTTTAAAATTTGATTTTTTTTAAATTCAAAATTGCCAAGAATGAATATGTGCGTTATTTAAAACATTTTTGTAATTTGAAGTATAGGTATCCGGCTAAAGGTTGCGAAAATAGAGGCTGGGTATAGAACTTTGCGAACATAGTATGTTAAATTACTAACACTGGAAAATTTGCTATACGCTGACATATAAAAATTTTGATTCATATCTACAAAGCCTTAGACATTTGTAACTGTTTTCATAAAAATTCTCTACTTTATTTTGATAACTTTTGTAACTGAAAGTATATTTAAGAATCAATATACAAAGATCTATGCAAAATTTAGTTTCTTTTTAAGAGCACCTTAGAGCATACTGAAAAGAAAATACGCGTTTTGTTAACTACCATTTCCATTCCAGTATTAAAGCAAGTATTGAAAGTCATTAAAGCATGCTCAATAAATAACCCTTGCTTTGGTAGCAAATTCAAGAACGTATTAAATATAAAAAGGTGCAGGCAGTTTGAATTTAAATAACTCCATCCTGAAAGAAATTTTGAATGGATATAGATGAAGTCTCATACATGAATAACAGAAATTTCTCACGAATCTGTTTATTAACTAACAGTGTATTGAAGTTATCAGTCGTCTGAGTTACCGATAGGTATAAAAGAAAGTTTCCGAATCTTTTAAAAATTCCAAAATTCACAAAGAATGCTATGACAAAAGCTTGAAGACAGGCGAATAATTCATATTCTTGTTATCTTAACTAGATTTCTTCCTCTCTTTCTTTCATTATCGAAATAAAATGGCCAGAATAATTTACGTAAATGTTCCTTAGTTACATTTCAACCTGGAATGTGAACAGTAATTATAAACATTAAACAGTAATTACAAATAGTAAAACAGTAAAAAGTGACTACAAATATAAATTAATAAAGATAAAAAATTAGTCATTTTCAAACAGGTAATAAATAAAGTGATAAAGATGGAAAAGATAAAATAATAATTAAAGGTAAATATTGCAGACTGCAAAATTTTTCCAGTCACCCTATTTCGTGCTGACATTAATTCATTACAAATAAATTCATGTTAATTAAATAAGGTATTTCCTTTTTGTAGGCTTCCTTATACTTGCTTGCTTAATTTTCTTACTAATTTTGTTCTCCATTTATATACACTACTATATCACACTATTATTTGATATTCTGCTTTTTAACATTCTTTGCGTTGTACTGTAATGATCACAGCCGAAAACATTGCGGCAAAAATATCGCGGACGAAAACGTTGCGGAGAAAACAATGCAAGGAGAAAACTTCGTGGAAGAAAAGAAAGCAAAAAGAAAACATCGCAGTTCTAAAACATCATGGTCGAAAGTAAAGCAGTTCAAAAACGTCGCAGTTTAAAAACATCGTCGTCGAAAATATCGAGGTAAAAAATAAGATACCTACAATTCATCGCATGACGATAACATCGCACACATGCGTTTTTCAAATTTCATACTGACATATTACGTAACTGACTTTCGTCATAACTAAAAAATTACTAAAATACAAGTAAAATTATTAGTTATTACTAAAATACAACTAAAAATTGATATCCAAAAAATTGTTTGCACTCTATACATGAAAATGTTAACGACACTTTAAGAATAAACGGAAGTAAACAAGATATAGTTTTCCCTAAAACAACGTCAGATTAACAAATGTGAGAGAAAATTATTTGATTATTAACTAAGCAATTTTTATAGCGGTAACCGTATGCAGTTATTTATCATCTTTTCTCGAAGCGTTTTTAGACTGTATTTTTCATAAAAAAATTATCAGTAAAACTTTATAAAAAGGTTAATTTATTAATGACATTTGTTAATTAACTATGTAAATTTAAAATTTCAGAAGTTCTGTAAGTTGCATTAATTTTCTACTCATTTTCAAGTTTTAAATGCTTAAGTTTCCTTTTTATTTTTTCAGCAAAAATTTATTAGTTCATTCTAAAATATGAAATATAGAAGTAAAAGAATTCCTCTTTCCTTCTTGCGCTCTCAAATCATTATGCAAACAGGCGTTTACAACTATTAAAACATGAAAACGCATGTGTGCGATGTTATCGTCATACGATGATTTAGAGGTGCTTTATTTTTTACCACGATATTTTCGACGACATGTTTTTCGACGATATGTTTTTAAACTGCGAAGTTTTTGAATCGCTTTATTTTAGACTACGATATTTTGTATTACGATGTTTTAGAACTCTTTGCTTCCCTTCTCTCCCACGATGTTTTATATACCACGACGTTTTCTCCTTACGATGTTTTTTCCGCGACGTTTCCATCCGCGATGTTTTTGACGGACACTATTGTAAACATTTTAAACATTGGTCCACATATACCATCCTATTATATGTGTTGCACTTAGATTTTGTATTCTTGATTAAATTTCTGGATGTTGGGTAGATCGAAAAGCAATGAACAATAACAATTAAAAAGAAATTTTTAATAACAAATTAATGATATAAAAAGAAGTTCCAAGTAACAATTAACATAAATATTAAAATATCGTTATTTTGATTTTTCTGTTAAAACTTCTTTGTATTATTTTATATTTTATTATTTATTTTTATGCAAATTTCTTCTCAGTTATAGTTATTTAGCTCTCTTTTCACAGGCCTAACACAATAAAAGTGTATAATTGCACATCGGGTGACTTAAATCGTGTCACATGGTCGGATATCGAAAGAACAGCCTATCCTCTCATCATAAAATATCCATTACCCAACGTTATTCGTTATCCAGGAGGAAGCTTCAAATCCAGCCCTTTTATGAATACCCTTTCTGTTAAGTTGGAACACAGTTTACCAGCTTATTTTATCGACACGGTGGGTTGGATATTCGGATACAAAACCGAGTGAGTAGTCTTTTGTTTTTCCTTCAATTAATCTGGAGAAATTTAGATACAGTGCTCTAAGTTTGTGTATATGAAAGTATAAATTGTCAGTGCTTCCTCATATCCATCCTTTTTCTATAGTCTGTTTATAAATAAAACCATTTAAATAGATACTATAAACTTATTAAACAATTGTGCAGAACAACTAAGCTTCGTAAGAATAGCTCCAACATACAATCGGGCATTGTCCTGGAGCAAAATCAATATTTTTTAACCAATCGAGTATGGTTTTCCTTCATGCCCCAAGCAAATTATTTTCAAGACGTTAATATAGTAGTCACTATTCACTATCTGCTCAGAGTGTGTAATGTTGACACTTGTAACTACAGCGAATAACCTTGCAAGCTATTTTCTCTCTCTTTTCCTCCTGCCTTCGAGGTGCAATTAGAAGTGTACTAGATGCATATTCGAGAGGACCAGGGTTCGAGTGCTGGTGAGAGCATTGACCATTTTTCACGTTTCCTGCATCGATAATCCTAATGACTGTACAAATAGCGCCCGAATTAAGAAATTTGGAAGATATTTCGTCACTACCAGATTTTGGCGACTGAGCCCCCTAATCCCCAGTCACGTCGTCCTTCAGAAGGGAGAGTATATAAGGTATTTTCTATCTCCTCTCCGAATGCCTTCGTGGTGTAATTGGAAGCATACTCGATGCGTATTCGAGGGGTCCAGTGTTCGAGTCCCGATGGTAATTTTTCACATCTTTTGCATCGATAATGCAAATGACTCTACAGCCTATTGATTGTCGATGGAAGATAGTGACACCGTTTACTTTTCATAGGTTAGTATATTTACCCTACGTTCACTGGGAGAATGCCCCGCAGGGACGTAACATTCATTAGAATATTATTTACTTAGGAAATATTTAAGTGCTACAATATAGATGTTGCTGTATTTGTTGTTCCATGAGTTATATTCCATAGTTCCATGAGTATATATGCAGCGCAACACAGTTTCTCTTCGTGATGGAAGATTACATCTTTTATCTTTTTATCTTTCTTTATTAGGTATTGTATGTTATTCTTAGTTTAATATCTTCCGAGTGCTGGCGGATTGTTATTTTGAAACTTTATGCGGAGTCCTTTTCCTACTTGGCAACTTGTTAAGTAATGCTCCGATGTATCTTGCTCGTTACGTATGTAAAGTTCAGTATTTGAAGTCTTAAATTTGTAGAAATACGCCGGAACGAATGATTTGTTTGTTGTTGTGTTTGTGTATTGATTGTGGAAAGTAGATTTTCTGGTATATATTTATTTTTGGTATGTCGTGATGTGTTTGGTACCACTTTGTAGTACCAAATCATGTCTTAGCACCTTGAAATGCCTCTGTTATATACATTACAAAGCATGCTTAAATGAAGAATTTCAAATGTTTCATTACGAGTTTTCACATATTTAATACAAAATTCATTCCGAGTTTTTATTAAGTAATACGGGATGTGTTTGACTATATGGCATCAGTCCTGTATAATCAAACAGATGTCTGCCTCATCCACAAGGCAAAACGAACTAGGTAGTACCACTCGTTATGACCAAGTGCTGAAGGCCACGGCTGTCGGCCTGCAAATTTAAACTAAGCACTTGTACCTTTTTTGACCCCAAGTTCATGGCTGTCGAGCTTCAAATTCAAACCGGACGATGTAGAACCATCATTAAATCTCAGCACAGCATTGCCATATATATTATCGGAGAAGAGAAAAAGAGGCTTTTTCAAACGTTTTCAATCATCCTTAGTACTACCCTTGCAATTAGTTCACTGTATATGCTTTACCAAAATTGAGTTATTCGAGTCAGTCCCTTGTGGTTCAAATCAGTTCAGTAATTTATTGGTGTTAAAGATATTTTCTAAACTCAAGAGAATGGAGGAAAGTGCTTAAGATTGTGTTTTCTTTTTGTTCCAGGTTTGTAAGTTTGGTTCACAGAATGGAACGAGCAGCTGGATATTTACAGTACTTCACAACTAGAGAATGGACTTTCCAATGCACGAATTTAGTTCACTTGAGAGAACTTCAGTCGCGAAGGGACAAAGAGGTAATATATTTTTTAAATAGTATGCGGTTATTACCTAAAATACAACTATTAATATCTAACAAATATCAATGTGCAATATCTAACAATACAAAGAAAGGACAGGAAAATGGTTTACAAATTTATTTTTTCCTATTTATTTAATTCCAAACAAATTTGTTCTCAAATTTGAGACAGTACATTTGAATGAATGCCATGTTTTATCGTCTTTCGTTTCTGTCAACATTTTGCTTATGGAATGATTCAAGACTACAAAAAGACATAAATACTAACTCTTTAAAGCATATAGGCTTCTTATTTTTATTTTATAGATTCAAGTAACTTATAGATTTTAATGAAATAATCTTACATATTTATGTCGAAACGTTTTTCCTCTTAAAGTAATTTGAATAGAAATTTGGTGGAAAAATGTAACATGCAAATAAAACATTCTATACAAAATTTCACATTTTATTGCGCTCTTCTAAATATTGTATATGTATCATATAGAAATGCAAAGATGTGAACTAATACAAGACTCTAAGATCTCCTCTCTATACCTTATTAGGCTGTTGGCACCTCTGGTGTCATCTTCAGAGAATGCCTCATACCATGCCTTCTTCTCATGCCTTACAGAATTCACAGGTGATATTCTAGTTGAAGAGAAGAGCTACAAATAAATATGTATTATGTCAACTAATTATAAAAATTAATACAATAATACATTGGCATACGCGAATTTGAAATTACGTGGCTCCTCCCAACCCTCTCATTTCGTTGAAACATTTTCCGCTTAAAGTTATGATCATATCGATGATGCACTCATCAACACTTTTACACTTCATTGATTTCAAACTCACGTGTGAAAGCTGATGTTTTACCTCCAGACACAATCAACTTGTTTCAACCGATGGACGAAGATGCTGTCAAAACAAATGGTCATTTGCGCATCTGTGAGGCAAAATAATTAGCTGTCTTATTAAAGACCTTTGGATAAAATTTATTGTTATTAAATGTCAAAAGAATTATTAAAGAAACTTGGAATAAAATTTCCTAAAGGGATCTTGAATGATGTTTGGAATAATATTTGTCAATTAACTTTCAAAAACAAGACGCAAACAACGCCAGAACTCATGTAATAGAAACGGTCATTCTTGCCAGACATCAAGGTTTTAAAGCTGATAGAGACAACGTCATTGAGCTGTTAGACTTCCATAAAAAGTTGACAATCGTTTTCTGTTAGAAGTATATGAGCAAATCCCGACTGAAAAAGCATACCTCTCAAATCCACCATAAAAGCATAAAACAAATTTAAGACTTTTAGAAGGTCTCGGTACAATTGAAAAGGGTTACAAATTTTGGAGAATAAGAATCGCATCTTGAGCTACAATGCAAGTATAGAAAAGTACATTCCTGTGCAAAATTCAGACAATTTGCACATTATGTGACTTTCTAAAATATTAATGGACAGATTTTATGAAATTTGGTCTGATAATACACTTCTAACATAGAAAGAGATATACCATTCAAAATCCGCTTTCTGTACTCGTTATTATCACTAAAGATCATAGTGCACGGATGTCCAAACTCCAAGTTGTAATATCGAACTGGAAAGGACCAAATATGGGGTTTGATTCTCTCTCACGGCTCATAAGTCGCTTAGCGTGACGGTATATTGGACAAGAAGCAGTTGAGGAGTCCCTGCAAGAAGTAGTCAATTCCACTCTGCAGAAAAGCAGTTTTTAACTCTGAGATGGTTCTTAGAGATGGATGGAGAGATAAAATTGTCCTCCCTATAGCGTCTTATCTGACGGGCCAATCTATGCGGCGAATATCCTCCCTTTCCAGGTAATCGTCGACCGACTGAGCCCTATGTGGACGAGACTTGTCGTTCATCAATAGGAACCCAAGACCAGCTGCGCCCCTCAAATTCTAACATAGGACTCTAAGATCTCCTCTCTATACATTAGAAATCAGGGAGCCTTTGTTAAACACACGCAGGGCTGTGTGGTTATCCAACATAATGCATGTTCAAACCATTACACCTCCACCACCGCAATGATTCTTTTCTTTGATATACGAGCATAATATCGTGTTCTAGGCTATCTCTGGATACAGGTACACCGAGAATCCGTGTCCAGGCTGAATCTCGACTCATCTGTAAACAGGGGCGTAGCTAGAGGGGGCAAGGGGGGCATCTGTCCCCGGGCGCAGAATCCAAGGGGCGCCAAACTGATGGTATGCCATTTTAGAATTAAATGTTTTCCATCCTTGGCAAGCAGTAGGGGCGCGAAATCTTCAGTTGTCCCTGGGCGCTGAAAACCCTAGCTACGACTCTGTCTGTAAATGCCAAGGTGCTCTACTGAAGTCTAGTCGAAGGCGCATGTTGCCTGCGGCTTGCTAAATGCGCTCTCTTGGATGCTGAAATGAGCGCGATGCAAACAGCGGGTCTCCTGGAATACAGCTCTATCTCATGAAGCCTTTGGGTAACTGTAGATAATGAAACTTAAATTTCAGTGGCAGTACATAATTCTCGTGAGAGCCATAAAGTTATAGCAATCCTGTGTCGCCGCGTTAAAAGTGTCAAATAACGGTCCTCATTTGTCGTTGTGGATTTTGCTCGACCTTATCCAGGTCTTCTTGATATCAATCCAGTGTCCTGAAAATGTTTCTACAAATTGCAGACGACACTGGGCGTTACATTGAGCTCTGTAACCACCTGCGCTTGTAATTAGCCCTCCGACAATTCTCTATCTCACTCCTTCGTCCATACGTTCGTGGCTGCTCATTTTACCACATACCATATAAAATTTACCCAACTCTTTCGAGAAACACAACGAATATTGTGCAAGAGTATGAGCACTGAAATAGCCGAAAACACCCCGTGTGCTTATATCTACATCAGAGCCACAATTCCGTAGGTACGCATGTGTAAGCATACGTATTCGTCTCTGAATATTTGCATAATTATTCGGAGATATAATTAGTGCTTTTGGTTCAATACTTTGTAGAGATATTAGGTTTTTAGAAGCAGGAGAGATGAAAAGTGAGCAATGCTCTATACCTTATAACTTTTTGTAAAAATATGTATAATTTGTAATTCTCTTAATTTTGCACACGAGTCTATTTAGCTAACTGAAGAAGTTTTACACGATTACGAAAAGTCATTAAGTCGTCAGACGAGTTCTGGTACCGAAATATCTCCATTTTATGTAGAGCATTTATTTTATTAGTATTTTCTATTGGTATGCTGAAAAATTACATACTTTACTATATAATTTTCATCAAAACAAGTATTTTTTAGTCCTTGGTCCTACTTAACTAAAATTCAGATGTATTTATATGCAAAGTTAGACCCCGATTTACCCAGTTTCTATTGATCCCTCCTATGGCGTAACTTCAAAATATTACTGTAGGTGTCTAACGTGATTCTCAACTTTGTTTCTTCATCATTGCTTGTTATCTACTACAAATGTAAGAAACATAATTCAAAATTGTGTTTTGAAAGTGAGATAATTCACTGACTTAAAATTATTTACACTTACTCAAAATATAAATGCTTTTTAACTCTAGAAAAATCTTTTTAAATGTACATTTTAACTTTTTATCTCATATCGTACCGTCTGAATCTTCGGTGAATACTGTACAGTCTGAAAGTACTTGTAAAATTATTATTAATTACTGGAAGCACTGCATTAGCTCAGTTATTACAAAAAGCAGTTTAAAGCAGAGAAATTTTTGGTGAGGTTTATGATCCAATTTATTTTAACTAATAAGTGTGTATTGTAAAGTATTTTGTGACAGTTATAACATCTATTTCTATTCCAAAGTATGGAATATTCATGCGTCTTAAAAAATTATTCTGTTTTTAATTCTAAGGAGGATCTTTCATTCTATACATTCTAAATAGAACTTATCTAATGTTCCATTTCTTTCCTTTAGATTTTCAATATTGATGTAAGGCCTATTGAATGGACACCTTACTTAGAAAATTATGTGTTAGGAGTCAGAAAATTTATACTTGGAGAGCATGTCTCAACTATACCAGCTGCAAGGAGAAGACTTATGAGGTAATAAAATCATTTTATGCTATGCAGTAATATTACAGAAATTAATTTTTAGTAATACGCAATGAGATCACGTATTTAATTAGCAAATGATTGTAATAATTTGCACATATTCCAATGCAAATCTAATTCACAAAGAATAGGCAGAATGTTCTGCTCAAATTCTTTGCAATATAAATTTTTCATTACATGTATATGAATAAAGTGTGAAGAATATTTATTTAAAGTAATTTACGTATTTAAAGAAAACACATATATGTAAATTCCATCTTAGTTTGTAGAATTTGCTTCACAGAAATGAGCTAACTTTTGAAGAGTCTATGGGTAGAAACACATCATACACCTGTGACTGTTTAAAGAATAAAGATAATGTAGATTATCAACGATTTGATTGCACATGAAGATGAATATGGATCAAAATTATTTGCAGATGTAGAGTTCATGTCATTTGCAGAATGCCGTTCGACGCCGGCACCATATGTATAAAGAATAATTTCATTACATACCATTCGAAGAATGTAGTAATTTCATATTACCTATAAATTTTATGCATCAAAATGCAAACCCAAAAGTAACCAAAATAAGATTAAAATACATAATTTTAAGTAATTCTTGAATACAGACTTAAGTAATTTTTGAAAAATAATTTTTATATTACTAGTTTACAAGTCTTCGAATGTTTAAAATTTTATATTTTAAAATGGATTGCTTAAAATATTATTAAATTATGCGTATGTAATTTTATTCTACAATGAATATTTAATGCTAAATAATGTGTTATTGATTAAGTACATTCCATAATTTAGTACTGTAGTACGAAGGCATTCATGATATTCTGTCATTTCTTTCAGGTTATATTATGCAGGCTTGTTGGCTAAGTATGGTGTCATGTTTGGATTCATCTATGTAATACTCAAGAAAACAAATCTTTCCCAACATATCATGTGGAATTTAATAAGTTTAGCTATCAGAGTTATGCAATATATGCCGAAAAGCTGGCTTAAATATTTGAGTTCATAATCTTGCTCTGTGAATAAATTTTATGTATAAGAGTTTCCAAGGTGAAACAAAATTGCTTAATATCTAGTGGTCTTTACTGACAAGAAATTAGAAATATATTTCAAACATTCTAACTAAGTTTTTAAATTGATATTATACAGAGCTACACGGATTTTCTTCATTTAATTCAGCATAAATTGTACAGTTATAGTTAGCATCAATAAGTTAATTTTTTATTCACTGATATTCTGTAGAAAATAAGTTTAATCTACAAAACTATGAATGTTTGTAATAAATTAGTCTATAATAACACTTTCGTGAATCTCAAATATTAAAAACCAGTTCTTCATCTATAAATATGTCATAGGGAAATTCGTGTTATAATTTTCTTTTACGTAGAAGACTTGATAGCTAAAATTCTGCTTCTGAAGAAATTTTATTCAAAGTGTTTATAACTTGAATTTTTACTTTTGGGTCAAATTGTATATCTTTATGAATTTATTCAAAGTATTATAATATTTTAAAATTCTATCCCTTATATATAACTTTGTTAAATAAACATTTTTGTAAATAAAATATTTTTTATTATTTTTTGTCAATTTTTCTTCATATTCGTAATTTTGATGTGTTGCCTAAACATAGTGGTTTTGTTGTTCCAATGATAAAGCTAATTAATGAAATAACAAATGCAATACCAAAATAATTATGTTGAAAGCTATCGATGGCTTATGAAATATCCATAAATGTTCTTCTTCGCAAACCGAGATGTAACAAAGTTAGAATTATTTTTAAATGAAAAAGTTCACGGAAGATGACTGAAGGGCAATTTCGTCTGAAATCTAAAAAGTTATTACCCGGTCATCTGATCCATTGAAAAATTAAAGCACACCCGCTTATTTGAGCGCTGCTCATGCTATTTCTGAAATTATCGGGAGAATGCCTTGTTTGGCAGTCATCGTTGACTGGCCCTTGCACTGGATAACTTGAATGGTCTGCAAACGTCGACCCTATAGAACATCTTAATAAGAGGGACCAATCAGAAGTCATAGGGTGAGAAGTCTTCCAAGATAGGTGGTTGCGGCATAATAGAGATCTGTTTCCATTCTAACAAGTTTCTTAACTGACATGACTGTGTGAGTCAGATCGTTGTTATGATGCAGAATGCAGCCAGTCCTCAGCTTCTCTGGTTTTTTTTTTTTTTTTTTTTCTGACTTTATTGCCCAAAAGTACAAAAATTTGTACGTAATTGCCACATTAATAGGGGACTCATTTTTCAGAAATTTATGATGGACGATCCTAATGTTCTCGAAGAAAACAAGTAATATAAGCTTGATTTTGAATTTGTCAGTTTTTCTCTTTTTGGCCTCAGAAATGCTGGTGCATGACATATTCACGATATTCCTTTCGTACCCCAAACATCTTTGTTTTCAAACGCCTTTACTCAAAATGAGACATCGTACGAACGTTCAGAAGATTTGTTAACTCCGTTTCCAAAAAACAGGTCGAACTATATTGTTTCGCTCGATGTCATCTCGGTAATTTTCGCAACAAATAGCACATATTCTAGTATCACGCATTCTACTATCATTGTTCTTTAGATCAGCGATCCCCAAACTTTTCTGAATACGGGCCCCTAAACCGATAATAATTTTAATTTTTACACCATAATGAAATGTAATATAATTTCGCACTCATATGATATACGATTATACATTTGCAAGTGATCGTGGACCTACTTCTTCGGCAACAGAATGAAACTTTTTTGGAAACAGGTACGATTAGAGCGTCAAAGTAAATTGTGGCCACAAATATCAATTGAAAAAAAAAATGAAATTTAATCCGTCTCAACTGCCAAGTTTCCTGGTCATTCCGAATCCAATATTTTAGCATACTAAGCAATCATAATTCCTCCTCTTCAATATGGATATACGTTCTAAGCTACACGTGCTACGCCATCAACATTTACTACATCTATTTCGACTGATTTTATTACATATATATATAGTACATATATAGAGAGGGAGAGAAACAGCTTATGCATTTGATACAGCTATTGTGATCATTCTTCTGTCAAAGTTATCGATTTATTCTTTGCACTGTTATTATTTAGTCAGAAACTTGTCGACTTATTCGTTACACTGTTATTTTGAGTTATTAGAAATCATTATGTATAAGAATCTGGGGAAAATAATTTATTTTTTAACATTTACACCTGTAAAGTAATTCTTCAATAATTTTTGCTACGGAACCGGTGTTATTGCATTTTAGTAGTACATGCTATTTTGTTAATGTAGGGATTTTACACTAATTAACCAGTTATTTATAATTTCCGCCTTTATTATAAATTCTCTTTTCTGTATTCGTCACCAGAATGCAAATAAGTAGCCAACACCTAAACTGAAGCTTTTGGATTTTAGACAGAGCATGTTTCTAGCAACGCGTGCGCGCTACAGATTTAGTTTGCTGCTAGCTGTGATAGTTGTTATTATTTGGTTTTGTGTTTATTTGCTGCCGACACTTTGATTCCGACGCTTCGGTAGAGTAGTAAGGCAGTTTCTGGTAATATTTAATAATTGTGCAGCCCCTTGGTACTGTTCAACGTTTGATTTAAATTTCACCACTGTATTTAGTTGCATTCCCACGAGTTGTGGTTCATACAGAGGTTGTTCGCCCAGTTTTTAGACGATTTTCATTGTAATTATAAAAATATTTTACTTACATTTTTTATGTTTGAAATGCTATATTTGATAGCCTTATTCTTCATTTTCTTTATACACCGTCATTTCCAAGCCAATAAAGCCTTTTGTAGTATCGGAAGAGGTATTTTATCCCATTGCTCTCGAACAGCTTTCCAAAGTCTAAGGAGGTTGTAGATCGACGTTCGACAACCTGCTTTTTAAAAGTCCAAACGCAGAAAAACACATTGGTGATAGAATAGGATATTTAGTAGGGATATGAGTGAAACGTATGGCCTTGATACCTGTTTATTGTTCCATTTTTCTCAGGAAATTAACGGTACATTTTGACGTTAGCTGCTTGCTTTGTCTTGATGATTACACTGATTACACACTACTATTGATTGATTACACTGTGTAAAGAGAAGGTATTTCATATTTGAAAATTGGATATAAAATATGATTTCTATAACGTGGAGGTGATCTTAACATTTTTCTGCATTCTCTTTATTTTTAATAAAAAATCAGCAACAATCATAAATCCCCTTGAAAAACTTTCTTTAGATTCCTTGAACCATGTATGAGATTTGTTTTCTCTTCTTTGATGATAATAAATGGATCTCTTTTCATTGAAGTCATTTAAGTACACACAAGCATCGTCTATTGTGACAACATTTTTCCATTTTTGTCCTGATAAATGTTTCTCATAAAGAATTCTGCAGCGAGTTCTGCGTTCGGCGATATGTCGTGAAGAAAGACGAAGCACATTCTGTTTTTTCGCCTTATAAGATTCTAATCGCATTAATCACTTTGTTTACGGTTGATGCTGAGCATTTTAATGATTTTGCAATTGTCTTTTGACTTGGCGAATTTTTTTTTAACATTAAAGATCTTACTTTTGTAACATTCGAAACATTCCTTTATTTCCTTGGATACTTATTTGGAACAATTTTTCCATTTGAAGCTAAATTTTGATGTTTTTTTTTCCCCCTTTGTTGCTGACAACATTACCTATCGTAGTTTCAAATATCGAAAAATCATGGCTTTCGCAACGTTTTTCAGTAGATACGAATAATTTTATTCAGAAAGAACACAAACCAAGTCTTTTTAAAAACCACATTTTGTATGAGAACAAAAGTGTCAAGTAGCAGACGATAATTTATTAATTATCGTTCACATTATTAAATTTACATTTATTTTAATTTTTAAAATATAGTTACCGTTAAAAAAAATTCCAAGCAGAAGATTTGTTTTGTTTTTACGATAAAACAAAATCGTCTAAAACATACGCGAAAAGCCTTTGTATTGTAGCACAAGAGAGTGCCTCAGTGTTTTAACTTAATAAAAATTAAATAAAAAGGTTACGTTTATTCTTCTCACGGCTTTGTGATTTGTCACGATTTCATACATAGTAATAATTCGCTTAACATCTGTTAGGGATTTTGGACTAATTAGCATTATCAAATCAAGTGAAACCCTACCGGTTTATACCACGTATCCACGAAAATCCTTAACCGGTCTTTCGCAATCATTAGTCGTAGACATGTACTTCCATTTATAAAAAATATTCTAAATTCATCTTTGGGAATTTTTAATTTAAAGAAATCAATTTCGTAAAAATTACGAATTCTAACATTTTGCATGTTCCTCTGGTTTCGATACTTTACAAAATGTTGTATTCTTTACCAAAAAATACAGCACAAAAGCACTTTACATTAATGCAACAAAAACTGACCGAGATAATTGACGCAAAAATCAGGAATCATATTTGGAGACCGTACACAAAATATCACAAAATAATGGGGCGCATGAGTTGGTTTGGTTGGTTATGGAAAAGCACACTAGAGCTATCTGCCTAAGGAGAGAGACGCCTTCGTAGAGGACTTATAAAGGAAACGATGAAAAAGGCCATGCAGATAGCCCGTTCACCTGTAATTGAATCAGGTTAGAACTACCAGTTTTCAGCAATTTATCCGCTGTTGGGCTGAGTCGCACGAGAATTTAGTTGTTATTATTATTTGTGAATATCCGTCTTATTTCTGTAGGCGTTTCTCTTTGTTTTCAGCATAAACTAGTTCCTGTTATCAGGAATATGTTCTACTTTCAGTAATTACTGAAAATAAAATCGTGCTCTATTGCAATATTTAATCAAATATAGCAGAATTTCTTTCTTTCATTCTGTTATATTAGAAATCTCTATATTACCACATGCAAGCAAATGCTATAATATTTGCCTTTGTTTAATAATGGAGATTCGGCTCTTTGCAAGAATACATTTGCTGCATCTCTCTCTTCCTTTATTTATAAGATGTTCGGAACGAAAAAAGTTGTGAACTTGTTGGTCTCCCTCCTTTTTATGCTTATCCTTGACGTATATTTCCAAAGTTCTTTGAAGAAAGTAGAGAATTTTATGAAAATACTCTCAACGCTACAGGTGGAGATGGCTGTACAAAAATAAAATGTGAACTTTTTATGTGGTTCTTCCTTGGTAATATTCAAGTTAGAAAAACATTTAGCTGTAAATAGTAACATTTTAGTTAGCACATTAACCTGTAAATAATCAAAAACAAAACGTTCTTTATATGATAAATACTTGTAGATGCACGAGAAGGAATATTCTATTTTATGTCATTTGTCCTTTATACTATGGATCCAAATGGAAATCATTCGAGGATAAATGTCAGTAATATATAATAAAAATATAATTGCATTCTTTGGCAATTAAATGATAAAACATTATTCGTTGAATTTGCTTCTGATCCAGAAAAAATACTTGTTGAACATACCTTACCGAATTTTGTACGTATAGGTATGTATTGTATGTGTATTTCACCATCTGGCATTCTGCATCTGTACTATGCCTTCCCCGGCCTTGAGCTAGTTGCTGCAGATAGGTAGATTCTTTTCACTGGTAGATAGATATAAAGCCAAAATCGTTAAGTGGAGCATCACTGTGTCCAGTGAATTACTGCTATTACTACATAAAGGTATGGATCTCTTTATTTTTTAATTATTAAGATAATGAGTATTTTACTGATCAGAATTTTTACTCTGTAGAACCTGT
Source organism: Stegodyphus dumicola (assembly GCF_044657685.1). Taxonomy (NCBI): domain Eukaryota; kingdom Metazoa; phylum Arthropoda; class Arachnida; order Araneae; family Eresidae; genus Stegodyphus; species Stegodyphus dumicola. The sequence goes on from NC_140779.1 coordinate 47,874,093, forward strand.
ATAAAAGGTTAGAATTTTTTTTAACTAAAATACCTACTACACACAACATATAAGTATATTTTGTTAAAAACATTGCATTGAGAATTTTTATACTTAGAAGTATAAATGTAAGATGAATCCAAAAAAGATAAAAACCTGCAGTCAGTTTTGTGGAACTTAACTATATGCAACAGATAAACAACGCACCGAAAAGGAATTTTAAAAGAAAATATTTCTTTCATTTCCTCTAAATTTCAATATAATTTTTCTAACTAATCTTCACTAATAAAACTTTGAACTGAAATTTCCCTTAGCCGAAAAAAGGAGTAGTTTATTTAAATTTATGAAATGCTTTTTGAATTAGAAATACAAACTGTAAATAATTTAAAATGAATAATGTTTATAACTTGCTTTAGTCAGATTTATTCAACATGACAGCCTGTATTAGTGACTCCCATAAGAATTTTATCATTAACTTATGTGATTTAGTGACTCCCATAAGAATTTTATCATTAACGTATGTGAAGAACGCCTTTGTTTTTTATTTCCTTCTTCGCTTAACGTATCAGTGTCCACATATTACCCTCCACCTATAATTTAGTGAAAATGTATCTGAATCCATTCAGAGGTAATCTGACGATAATAAAATGCAAATATTAGATACCTAAAAGTATAAGAATTCATGTCGTAATAAAAAAATCGGTTAAAATGTGAAAATATGACGAGGACTAGATTCTACAAGTTAATAAAAAGGCATTTTTTCCGCTTAAGTCTGTCAAATTTATGTTTACCAAAATTATCAGTGTTCATTTGAAGTATTGTATTTCAAAGAAAATTTCTGTATTATATCTTTTAAATTCCGTAAAGAATGATCTAAAGATAAAGATTGTATATGTTTAATCTAGTAAAGTGGCTATGTCTGATAGAATAAGCACAACTGCAGTATTTCAGATGGAAATTTAGGAAAGTTATGTTTGCTTTCCTAAATTATTTTCTTAAGTTAATCAGACTTAAAAATTTCCTAAGTTAATTAGACCTAAAATAATTGCTCTCCTAAAAACCAATGATGAGTTAAAGCTGTACAGCCTTATCGAATTACTGTGCATCAACATCCACAAGGACAATAAATATGCTGTTAAGTGTAAATAAATAACAGAATAATTTGCTTTGATAGAAATATGGTTATGGACAGATTTGTTTTCCACATTTGTGATATTTTCGTTGTATATGATGAATGCTATGCTTGTTCAAAGTTTTTTTGCTGTCTACATTGAGCTATTAATATACACGATTCGCGGATCTTCTGTGTTTAGAGGCTTGCAAAGGCATATCCAAAGACACTGCCTCTGTAGTCACTAGACTTGAATGACGAAAGTCCGTTCTTATACAAGAACGATTAGGTCTTTCAAATCTCGAGTTAAGTGTTTAGTATTATAACTTTCGCTCTGTTTGTGACCAGAAATCATGTTGGAAGTAGTTTTGTCAGCTACAAATCGACCGGAATCTGGAGATACACTTAAAAGCGTTTCTGGCTTTATTGTTACACTAGATACAGAATATTATTATTTCCTAAATACTGAACAAACGAGTATAGTATGCTATCACAGTGTTCGTACACATTTATGCACACGGAAATTAAGTACTTTTAAAGACCATTAATGAAAAAAATTAAGGAGCTATGAACAAATGAAAACTGAATAAATTGAATTAAAAATATTATCTATGCCTGAATTTCACTTTTGTAATACCATCCTAAAAATAAAATAGATCCCTAAGTAGTATACATTATTACTAAACATGAATTAATTAACATAATTATTAATAAGTTTGAGAATAAAATCAACTTTATGCAATTTATCCAGTAGCATTAAATATTTTACACTTATAATAGTTGGACATATTTGCAAGAAGATAAGTGACATTTACGTTTTACTAACAGTTAGCTTTATGCTAATTTTTATGTCTCATTTTGTCACATACTTGGTAAGTCTAGTGGTTTAGTAAATAGCAGGTAGATTTTATGTCAAACGGCATAGGTTAAAATGAGAAGTAAGATCATAATCAGCGTGATTCATAATAAAAGACTGAATGTTGTCACCGCTGCTGCTTGTTTAAAGAGAGACCTGTTGATTAGAACGAATCTAAAAGGCCTGATGTAGTCACGATTAGCAAGAATTGAAAGTTAGTCAGGCTCTGTTTAATGCAGTTAGTGTCGTAGATCCAGAGATTGTAATTCAGTTAATATACTTTAAGGTTCCAGTAAGCCATTAAAGCACCAGAGGTGATAAGCTATTTTGTATTATTTTAAGTCTCACTAGATGCAAAGAATAAGTTTTACTTGAATTTTTACATTTTTGTGTTTTATCTTGTGACCAGAGTGAGTATTAATGAAAGGCAATAACTCGCTTTAATATGTAGAGATAATTTTTAAGGGTAAGCAATTAGTTATAAATAATTAAATTAGGTAGTTAGATTACCTTAGTCACTATAGATTTACATGGCCAATATTAAAATTTATTTTTTAGCAATATTTGTTAAAAAACCTTATTAAAATCAAAATCTAATAAAATTTCACAGTTTAAAAATACATGTAATTTATGACATTGACTCTTAAACGATATTAGGATAATTACACATTTAAAGATACAAAACATAAATGCTTTGTAACAACACTTGTCAACAACAACACTCAGCAAAATATTTATCCGTCATTTTAATTTGAAACCTTCCCAAACATTTTGGCTAGTTCATATCGATTTCCTTCTCTTTAAGCATCTTTTCTAATAATTAGAGATTTGTCTCATGATGCAAACCAATGTTCCTGCTAGTTTCTGCGTGCTTTATCTCCTAACTTGTCAACCTCTCCACAATGTATCTATGAGGGTTTACTTGATCTGGTAAAAGTTAAATAGTCCAAACCCCCGACAGACGTGAAGCAAATTATCGCTATGGGTGAAAATAACTACGATATCAGACAAAGGTTTAAATAAGCCTCTTATTTAAAAAGAACTAAGAACATAAAGACATGTTCTGATGCTGACAAAATCAGTTACAGCTCACGGTGACATAATTAAACAAGAACAGTCAAATTCAAACTAAAAATGTGGACTAGTGGTCAAAGATTATACAATTTAATTTAAATTTAATCTGGCTCAGTAACTCTATTATATGAGCAAATAGAAATGGGAAATTATAATAAAGGCTGAAATCATAAACAATTGGGTAATTTACATAATAATAACTGCACATATCTTTGAAGAATAATTTTCTTTATGTATTCAGTTTCTCTCTTCAACACGTTGCCTTTACAATTTAGAATTTTTGGATTTAATTAAGGATTTCTGTTATTCTAAGAAACACTAAATGCATTTAGAACATATGGATAAAGTGGCTAATTTTATTTCTTTATTAATATGAACATTCAGAAGAAATATGAAATATATATGGTAAAGGCCGGTTACAGAGCTGGTGTGGCAGAATTTTTAGAATTTAGTGACACACCGAGCAACAAAATGTAGAAATGGTAAAACTTTTAGAATTTAGAGCAGGCACTGGAAGCAGAATTTAGAAAGACCCTAGGTAGCAGAATTTAGGATCCACAGAGATTGCATCAGGCGGGAAAATGCCTAGTGCCAGCTCTGTGTATGATGCTTTAAGCCATATTAGATTAATCTTTTAAATTGTAAGTTTTCAATTTCTTTATTAATAAAAAATCTCTTTCTATAATGCCTGCCCGTGTGATACGATTACAAGTATTTCTGATATTTTCCATGCTTGTATCTAGTGAAAAGTAGAGAAAATAAAGGGAAGGTAAACGTGTTAAGAAAAATGACTTTTAGTATCAGAAGTAAAACATTCAAATTTTATGTTTTCATTGTTCTTCCAGACGTTCTCCAAAAAGTAAGAAATTCATCGCAAACTTTCTGTAAAATACATCTAATACGTGTTGATGCCATGGAGACATTTTTCATTTTGTGACATATTTCTTGAATCTTCTAGAATCGCGTGTCTATAAATCTTGCCTTCAAATCCTACTAAACTTTCCAAGCTGCAATGTCTAAAATCCTAAAGAAAACTTACCCTACCAGTTCTGTAACAGCCAAAAGCCAGAAATATTTTAGAAAAATAAAATAAGGGAAAAGTTGTAAAATTAATTTAAAGAAAACTGATGCATATTCTGAGATAATTACATGAAAAAACTCTTACTATGAGAAAATTAAAAAGAATACATTTTTAATTAATTATATAGCTAATTTTGCTTTTCCTAAGAGCTGTTTCGTAAAATGTGTTTTATAGCATTACACCTTGTTTATTCAGATTCAAAATATTGTATAATAAGTTGCCAAAATGAAACTTTATAATATGATAGCAAAAAATAATTATTTTATTTTAATGTTATTTTTTAAATATAATTTAAATATATTACCATTATTTTAATGAAATTTATCAATTACGATGTTTTAAAAAAAATCGTCGAAAAATTCTCAGATCTCGGATTAAGAGTTTTCCATATTCTATGACAAAATGTTATTAAGTCGCCAAATTTATAACCGTTTAATAAAAGAATTCACATCCCCAAAAGTGAAAAGTTGTTTAAGAGCTCTTTATTAGAAAAAAATTAATTTCGGAATGCTTATGTTTCACTTCTTGCTTAGAAACTCAAGTGTCCCATCATTTATATTAGAAATAGAAACAAATTATAACCCATGAACCCATTCAGAAGATAACCATATATGCCAGTGAATCGCCAAAAATATTCCTCCAAAATGCTAATTCACACTCAAAATGGCAGTCGTAAAAACAGACAGAAATTTCAGATAATTAAAATTAAGGACCTTCTGTTGATTTTGGCCCAAAATTAAGGACTTTTAAGGACCAATAATCAATTCCAAAAAACCTAAGGACTCTTAAGGACCGTACGATTCCTGTATCAGAATGAAGTTTTGAGTTTAATAAAATTGCCCAGTAGCATTGCATCATTTGCTGTTGGTACTATGAATAGTTAATAAACCTTTTAATCTGGTAGGGCTAGACGTTCGGAGATTCGAAAAACTCCGAAGTCTCTCCTTTCGGATACGCCTTTTACATTCCGGCTTGAGTACAAAGGCAGAATCTGTCAAATATAGCAGTATGACAAAATCCTTTCATAATGAGGTCCGTTTGTCTGCAATCGATTTACATCTGAAGACGTTTAACATGTAAATAATTATTGCGACTTGGTATATTTTTAGATGTCGATTCACAGAAATTAAAGGACTGCATATTTTTGTGTAGCTTTATTAACTGCACAACATCAGTTTCGATGCAGCTGCACACTACTGCTCGATCTACTTTGATGTACTGACCGTTTTCATTTATCTGGTTTCGTTCCATAATGTCCAAATTTTCATTGCAGCAAGAACGTCCACTTTTCTAGAAATAAATCTTACGTGTATCGTATTCATATGGGTAATTTAAAAATGGAAAGAGTGTGCACAGACTTTGATTAGGATTACGTATAATAATAATCTTAAATAAATCACTACAATCTTTTCATTTTGGTAAAATATATTTGCCTGAGTTTTCTAGTGCACTGTTTTTATATTGTTGAATGTTTTCCAATTTGGCATTAAATAAAAGAGAGCTATGCAGATCAGACATTTTACATTCTCATCGTTGGCCAAGATGAGCCACAGATGATTACCGATAACATACACCGGTCATGGGTTAAGACATACCCATGGTCTAGATCTGATCTTTCAGCCACACACCTAACTTCTAGTAGCTCTCTGCACAGACCTAAGTAGATTTTTACATAGTATTTTGATTTCTATGCTCAATGCTTTAAAAAAATTACTTCTTTCCGTTTGTTTTATTCCTTTGAAAGATCTTAAATGAACTAATACAGATACTCATGCTCATAATACAGAGCTAAGCATCTAGCGTAAATATAATTATTTAACATTACCCCTCTTCTATACAACAGAATTACTTAACACGTAAGTAAAATGCACTGTTTTTTTTCAACTTTCATATTATTTTTCATCTGTTATATATAGAAAATTTTATTTTATTTTGGTAATTAAAGAAGTTGATTTATTAATTATTAAAATTGCATTTAAATGCGTTTTACTTTATATTAATATATTCTAGCTTTAGGATAAATTTTTAAATTGATAATTATAATCTCGAATCTTGTAATAGGAAAACCCTGGTAACGAAATATTATGTCAAGTGTCCCTAACTGTACACTGATACAAGGATCTCTAACTGTGTTAGTTGAGGTTTTTTTAACAGCATTACACTGAAACTGTGTTTATGGCAACATTATGTTAGAGAGGATTACGTGTATAACTTCGTAAGAGTCTCCATACTTCGCGAACCAAAATTTCAAATTTTAATCCAGTATCGCAATTAAGAGATGGTTTATCGCAATTAAGAGATGGAAAACCCAAATTTCTTGCTTTGCAAAAATACTCTTGGATTATTTTAAAATCGAAACCTTGGGCCTCTACTTAATCTCTACCAAACTTCATCAGCCAAGGTTTTTCCAGAATCGTAACATCTCGGGTTGAGGGAACAAAGTAATTAATCACAGCATTTATTTCAGATTAATCGCATTCTTTTAAGAAGTTATAGTAAGCAGAGTTTTATTAATAAAATACTGTATTTATAGATGTTTAAATATAAAAAATAAAAAGATTTAACCAGAAATATCCAGATAATTTTATAACAAATCTCAAGAGGAAATAAAGCAACAGGCTGTGAATACTAAAGGACTGAAATGTCATCTGACTGTGATGAAAGTTTTTTAAAGGCGTCAGAAATAGAAGACAAATCTCTGTCAATAGCAACAGCTGTTAAGAAATTGTTCTCGAATAATACAATACTCGGAAGAATAAAAAATAAGAGCATTGTGGAAAGGACATAAAGGTGATATTCTTTTGAGCACAATGGAAGACTGAATAAATAGCTGAAGGTAATCAGTTTTACATAGATAGAAGAACGTCCTGTTTCTGGATACAAGGAAAAGCACACATCATTTCGCCCTTGCATAATCATTATCGCACATTACATAGACTGGATATATTACTTCTTAAAATTCATATCACTTCTTAAAATTTAAGAAATATACTTGTAGTGATTTAAAAATATATTAGATAAATTTCTGTTCCGTTTTAATACAAGAAAAATAATTATTAATTAAATTATATTTAAAATGAACTAATTTAGAAGCAAGTATTTTTTACAAACTTATATATTGTCGATTGCATACTCTTAATTATTACAAAATATATACGATTTCGCATTATTGTCATAAATCAAACTTTTTAACCATTCTAGACAATATTTGTAAAATTTACTAGGCAACTTTTATTTAAAAAAAATACTCAGTTCTTTTCCTAACGAGCATCAACAGATCTTCATTATAAAATAATTTTAAATCTGCAACTAACAAAACTTTAAGTTAGATCATTAACAGCTATCTATAGGATGAATAGAAAAAGACGTCTTACAAACTGATATAACAAGATTACACTGGTATTAAATATTGTGTTGCAGTATCAAACTGAAGGTTCACTATTCGAAAGCTGTGTTTAACCAACCAGATATAAGAGTTCATCCGAAGATCATTTCCTGACTTTTTTTACCTCATGCACTCTAATTCTCTCTTATCTCTAATGGTGTCCATAGCTTGAAATAGTGCAAGCTCTGTGGATCTTCCTCTTTGAAAAATCAAACCGTGGATTGCTAATAAAACCCCCTTTTTTTTTTCAAAACATATAAAATCCTGCTTGTAATGATCTTATCGAAGATCTTGGAATGTCTTTTTAAAAGACCTATTTATCGTCTTCCATCAATAAATTTATTTGTCGTTTTCCATCAATAAATTTATTTGTCGTTTTCCATCAATAAATTTATTTGTCATTTTCCATCAATAAATTTAGCTATTAAGATCAATCTGACCATTTTCTAACTCTCTGAGGATATTCTAAAATATAAGAATTTACTATATTGAATCAAATAAAAGATGTATATTCTGTGAAAAGTCTTTAAATCAATGTCTGCCACCCCGATTTCATTTAGTCCAGGAACAATTCTAATCCTGAGATTAGATATAACATTGCTCAGTTCTTCATACATTTTCTCATTTTCAACAACCCCATGATCCTCCATAGTTAAATTATTAAATTATGTATCATTAAATTCACTAGACAACCTCAAGATATGCCTAATTATTTTTTCATAATGTTTCTCCATAGACATAACTTCAGTAAGGCCAATCTTTCTCAAAATCAGATTTTTTATTCTTTTATTATCGGCAATTTTATAAAAATTATCATAATAAAACCTAACCGATTAAAATGATACATCTTCATATTTGGAATAGCAAATATTGCTCATTTTAACCAACCTAGAACAGACATTAAAATTAGCATTGAACAAGCATTATAACAACACAGGGATCTTATCAGAAAAGTACTCCTAATTACAGGCTTCCGTTAAGCATTTGCAGCCTGAATATTATCTCTTGCTCTATTCACACTTTAAATTTAGACGGTAGTTTTACGGCAAAAAGTTGCAGAGTCATCCTTCAGAATTTTATGTTTGTGCAAAAGTTGTTTCTCGCTCCTCCCTTTGCTTCAGTACTGGTAAATGTTTTGTAGGATCTAAAGAAATATGAAAATACTCTGACAGAAAGAAATTTCTGCTACCAGATATTCAACAAGAGGATTCTAAAAATCGGTTAGAGCAATACAGAAGATGTCTTATCCGAAATCTGTGCTTTAAGTTCCGAAAACCAAGTTAACCGTAATGCGATTAATTTAATCATTATTAAAAATCATTATTAAAAAAAATTATTTAATCATTATTAAAAAAAAAAGACCGAATGGAAAATATTACCTAGTTAAACACTACTTTATAAAGAATAAATAGTATCAACAAACTACTGTTGTTATTTGAGTATACGCTATTTAAAAGGAAGCATTTATTAAAATTATTTGAAAATCTGAACGGCTCGGGTTTTCGCTAAGATATCACAAATTTTTCATAACTACAGTGAAGAATTATTTCTTGATTTTAATATCAAAATGACCCTGATACTTTATACCTGGATTTATGTACTTTTAATATATTACCTTAATTTATTGCGCATATTTTAAGATGCACGTACACGTACTTTCTTACAGACATCACAAGAATTATTCTATGATGATTGAAGTTAAACAAGAATTTAATTAGTAAAGAGAGAATTAGGGGGGGATTTGATGGCACTGAATATCGTTCATTGATTATAACTCTTTAGAAATATCTGCGGGGTCAGAAATTTGTGAACAGGGATGTAATGAAAGCATTGCAAAGTTAAACCTTTTTTCCTAGACAGGTTCTGAAAAAATTGTGATAATATGAACCATTAATATTACGAAGAAGCAACGGAACTGAGGAAACAAATAAAACTCAAAACAGTTTCTATAAATACTCGTGTAAAAACAATAGAACTTAAAATTATGTCAAAATTAGATCGGCACGTGAATGCTGTATATAAAGCAGATTTGCATAAGGCTTCAGAACGCTCATAAATAATGTCTGAAAGCCGTGAAAATTTCTACATTATAAGGAGAAAAGCATTCTGTAACTTTCCACATTTATAGTTAGTGGCAAAATTAGTAAAGACGGACTAAATTCTTTGTTACAAAATACAGCCATTTGTTTGTTATAAAATGCAGCCATTATGTTACAAAATACAGCCATTTGTTTTCAAAAAATGAATATATGTTTCAATGTTGAAAATCTCTTAACAGCGTTTTTGAAAATAAGAGCATGAGCGGATACTGCTATTATTAAAATGATGATAGTTTAGTTTATAACGAAATCCAAATATAGGCTTTTGAAAGTTTACAATTTCATTAAAAAAATGTCTTTGAAATCCCTCTATAAGGGATTTTTTTCTTCCCTTAACATGTGCCTTCGCGGTGTAACTGGAAAACACATCCGACTACTATTCAGAAAGTCAGCAGCTGGAATCCAGGAGAGGACACTGCATATTTTTTATGTTCCCTGCTTCGAAACATCTTATGACTACTACTCCATAGGAAATTGAGTGGCTTAACTTCAAATCGATATAAGCATTAAAATGATTTATTTACTTATATTTACTGAAATTTGATAATAATTTAGATCTATATGATCATAGCGAAATATTTCTGTTATTAAACTTAAAAGTGTTCTGACGTGCTAGTTCAATTATGTTAATAGTTTTTGAATTCTTTCATCGAAGGTGCTCATTTATGCCAAATAACGTAACGACAAACTAATTTCCTTTGAAAACCCCTTTTTTATGATTTGACAAATAGTCTGAAGTGCTTCGCTGTAATTAATTAGCCAATTAATATTTTCTTGCATATAAAGAAAGAATAAGCTACGTTTAAAATTATGGACATATTTTCCTTTTTAATTAAAATTATTTTTAAATTTTTAAAAATTTTTATGTAGTATATTATTTTTTAGGCTTATAAAAACGAATTATTTCATTGGAGGAAAGTTCATAGTTTTCGAATAAAAAGATGGAATATACGCTTGGAATTTTCATACTGTTCTCAGTTATGAAGTGGATTGGTGCATTAGTGGGCCCTCAGCCTCCGAATATTATCGTTATATATGCTGATGACTTGGTAAGTCTAATTATAGAAGTAAATTTAGAGTTACAACAGACTATGAATTCTTTGGTATTATGTTTTGCACATTATCTCGTTCTTACATCTTCTTTCGAATACAAATTATTCTTTAGTAGATTTTCTTCTACTTTGCACGCTATTATAAGTAGTTGTACGATACAAATATCGAGTAAAATGAATAGCATTAGCACTACAGTTAAAGCTTTATATAAAAATTTAATTGAGCAGTAAAGACATTGTACCTGTTTTTCTAGTTTACTTGGTAACATTTGAATGTGTTTATTTAACTAAACTACTTGATACAAATTTATTGCTTCTACCTTAAATGGCTACCTTTAAAAGGTACTTGTTTGATTGACGAGTTATTGTTTCTACTTAATATTTACTGTGGGCACAAAATGCCACTCATAAGTTAAAGGTAAAACCTTATTCCTCTCTATTAGGATAACAATAGAACTTCTACAAAACAATTAATTCAATTTTTAGTTTCTACAGACTTGCTGTTTAATCTACAGTCTGTATGTTGGCTGGTTTACAATTCCAAAACCTCCATGCGAAGCTACAACACTATCTGGAAAAGAATGTCTGCCTACACAGAAAAACACAACTAATTCTCAATATTTAACGAAAGTTATTAACATCAGACGTTCACCTTTTGTTCGACTAGGGAAAATTCTAAGGTAAGCAACAGCATCTCTAACATACAGATTTAACGTTAAATCAAATGTTTTACCTTCCAGAACTATGCCATCAATGCCAATTGAAATGAGTGAATTACCAATATGAATATTAACACATATAAAGATTTCTGATTTTTGAAACCAGCATAACAGTTCTTCTGCTCGTTTTTTCCCCAGTTGAATATTAAATTTTGCGATATTTCTCTTAATTGAAGGTAAAACAGAAAATGCCTTTCCAACCATAGTATTCCAATCGAAATTATTCAACAAGTATCGGAAGACAAACTTTACTTTCAAATTCTTGAGTGAGTCAATCTCATCCAGACACCTTTGAAAAGGTGGGAACCTTGGAAAGACAAACTGTGTTTTGAATTTCGAGTTTGATACAATTATTGCCTTAAAGAACAAGTATATTGAACAAGCCTATTGAATAAGTATATTGATGCCAGGCTAGAAACTAGAAATATATTGAATAGTTACTACGCTTAAATTAGGTTACTTGAATATGGCAAAGTAAACGAGAGTTACCTCCTTAAGGGAAACCATGCTTTGGGGGAGGACTTTCTAAGAGAATCGGGTTCACATTTACGTTACACGTGGAGGAAACTACGAACGCCAACCATGCAGCACTTGATCCACTAGTTACAATGGAGAATATAATGTGTATATCAACAAAAACCGCCCTAGTAACTGGAAAATATCCCATGAAATATTAATTTTGAAGGGAAAATATTTTCATGTGACCAAAGTGAAAACATTTTCACGTTTTGGTTTCCAAAAACCATAAAGCAATTTTCTTTCGAGGAGGTAAAGGAAGATAGAAAGAAGTGCGGAAAAATTATTCCAAGATTTATTAAATTGGAGGAATGATTTGCTTTTATAATGGAATTTAAAAAGGGCTATATGCCTGCTATAATACAAGTTACAGCTTCCCTATAAGACCCTTTTCACCACAATAAAAAACCTGCTGCGCAGATAACCCTCAGAATTCCTCAATTTCTTAAATACGCTGATGAAGTTCTCGGTTGCCTTCATGTCAGAGCTTGTGCTTCAACCGTGCCTCCCTCTCTGCTATAGATGTAGATTCTTTTCTTAAACTTTTCGAACCAAATGTTTCGTTTTCTCGCAAATTATGTTTTCATTAATAGCGTTGCCTTGCATTGGCTTCTTGTTAATCCATATCACAAGCAATCTTTCAACATCGTTGAAAATACGTGGCCGTTGCTTAAAAATTATTGGGATCTTCTTTGAAGCATCAGTTTCCATAATCTTACTCTTGTTTTTGAGGATAATGCAAATCGTGGATAGAAACCGATTATATGTGCGTGTTATTTCAACCTGGCTCACACTTTGTTTTCGCTGCTCATTCTTTTAACTTCTACAGTTATTTTTCTTCTCTTACCTCTATCTTCTTGTGGCATTTTCTTTGGGGACAATCATGTGAACATGCTTAAATTTTGCCCTAAAAAACATAGTATAATGTGTCTGAATATAGCTTTTACAAGGAACAATAAGAATAAGATGATAGTTGAACGAGAGCTAAACACAGGCTCATAGCCTCCGGTAGGATTGTGCATCAGACGTCTCGATATCTCCACGTCACACATTATGCGGAACGTTTCTCATTCAATGAGTCTTTTTTGTTTGTTTTTGTTTTTTTTACCCCTGCATTTTGCTTTGTTCGTTATGCGAGTCACTCGTTATGTGAGGGGCTCGTTAAGCAAATGTTTAACAATAGTTATTCAATTTTCGCTTCCTTGTACGAAGTAAAGGAAGTATTGTAACTGCGAAAAATTTCGATTATCATATTTCAACGAAAATATCCATGTTGGCCACTCTCGAATTTATTTGAACTATGTTTTTGTTTGATATTTATACGTACGAACAGAATAAAGGACGCTTTTTTCCAAAACGGTTTGTGAAATGGATTTAAAATGGTTCAGAACAGATTTCTACGTGACGTCTGTACGTACGTATGTATCTTGCATAACTCAAAAATTAATATCGTCAGAACGTTGACGTTTTGTATATGGGACTGCTATGACATGTAATTGTGCATCTCCTTTTTGGCTGCAATCGGCAGCATCATACCTTTATAAGGTTATCAGGACTTGTGTTCCTCTTGACTTGCTTTGGAAACATGAACTGTCCTGACTCGGAACAGGGAGCTTACTCAAGCTATGTTCAATAAATTGTGAAGTAGACAATACACACAGGAAGGGTATACGAAACCCTTTATTTTCCTATCTTTACAGAGATTTCCGGAACTTCGGAATACAGAGACCAACCACTTGTGGTCTGAACGTAAGAATATAAAACTACTAACTAAAACTCTAACTAAAACTAACTTTGAATTAATATACAAGTGCCTAGCTTTAAGATTGGCCGTTATTTAACAAAAGTCCGTATGTAGTACAGAGAGCTGCTGAAACTACGATACGTTTGAAATTATCAAGAGGACTAAACCTCTGGCCTTGAAGGCAACCAGCAACCGAGTAAACTACTATGGCAAGCGGCTTGCTTCCAATAACTCCTTCCTCTCTCTTGCTTGGCAAAAAGCCAAACTTAAGTACTTGGCGTTAGGAAGACAAATTTGCATAAATAAGTTAAAGCTTTTAATTCTCGCCGGAAGTAGAGAATAAGAAGTGATAGTAAAGATTCAAAATAAAATAAACGTTAGTAAAACTTAGAATCCTTACAAGGTATTTTCTCTCTCCTTTCTGCATGCCTTCGTGGCGTGTAACGGTAACACTCTCGGGGTATATTCAAGAGCTCCCGGCGAGGATATAGCTCATTTTTCATGCACTCATGCTTCAAAATAACCTAATGACTCTTATCAGTGGCGCCCGAACTAGAAGGCAGTGGATGATGATTCTTCACCACCAGGATTTGGCAACTAGATCCCGTAATTCCCCATCACCCTTTAAAGGAGAGAGTATATAAGGTATTTTCTCTCTCTTTTCTTGTGCAGCGAAAAATCTGTCTTCCTACCTGTTGGCCGTACTGCTTGTTTTTTCGTAAGCAGTATTATCAGGTTCTATGTTCCGTCTTACTTTCTTTGGGAACATGCAAGGACCTGACTCGGAACAGGAGCTTACTAAAGCTATGTTCAATAACTGTGGGAAGTAGACAAGATACACAGGAAGGGTATACAAAACCCTTTATTTTTCACTCTTTACAATAATTTCCGAACTTCGGAATACAGAGACCAACTACTTGTGGTCTGAACGTAAGAATATAAAAATATAACTAAACTCTAACTTAAATTTGGAATAATAAACGTGGAAGATTGGCCTTATAGTAACAGGAAGCCGTATGTAGTACAGAGAACTGTTAACACTACAATACGTTTAAAATTATCACGAGGATTAAACCTCTGGCCTGGAAGGCAAACAGCAACCGAGTAAAACTTCTAAGGCAAGCGGCCTGCTTCGACTAACTCCTTCCTCTCTCTCGCTTGGCAAAAAGCCACAACTTAAGTACTTGGCGTTCGCCAGACAAATTTTGCATAAATAAGTTAACGCTTTTAATTCTGGCCGGAAGTAGAAAATAAGAAGTGATAGTAAAGATTTAAAATAAAATAAACGTTAGTAAAACTTAAGATCCTTACAGTATAATTATAAAAATCGTTTTTTAATTGTTTTTAATTTTATTTGGTGTTTAGGTTTTTCTGTATTTTACAGTTCTTAATGAAGATGTTTTGAGTTTTTATATATTTTCCCTTGCCGCGCGAAGTGAGAACTGAATTAATGGAATGAGAAATATATCTGTAATGAAATTCGAGGAAATAAGTTTAAATGAAATGCAGCAAAAATATGTATAATTAAGCAGGTGGTACAAGGAAGTCATGTGGTGCCCACACCAGATATATACATATATATATTTTTTGGGAGGGGATCTATTTTCTTCTGTTTGTCTCAATAGTTATACAATCTACAGTAGTTACGATTAGTAAACAGTATGCACGTGCACAATAATTCGTATCAAAAAAGAGCTTTCTGGCTTGTCTCTCAAAATACAGTAAACCTTTTTATTTGAAGTCAACGCCAGAGATCGAATTTTTGCTTGTTTAGTAAAATAAAAATTAGTCATTTGCTGTTTATTTGAAATCATATTGAAAAAAGTAGTTTCTCTCATAATCATTATCAAATGTTTTATTTTTTGTGGATATAATTTAACTAGAGTTGTATTTTCTTTGAATAATTATAGTTTACTTAGCATATTAATATCAAATTTCCTCTTTTGATGTAGGGCTGGAATGATGTGAGTTTTCATGGATCTCCACAAATACGAACTCCTAATATTGATGCTATGGCAGCATCTGGGATTATACTCAATAGTCACTACGCAGAACATATGTGTACGCCCTCGAGAGCCGCTTTGATGACAGGAAAATATCCTATGCGATTAGGTGAAGAAATCTTTTTATACCTACATTTAATGAATGTCAGTATTCCCTGATATATGAAATATTTCTGGCAATCTAATGGCATAATCTACTTTCAGTTAAAGAAATTTAAAACATTTTGCTTTCTATAGATTAAAATTACAGTGACAAGACATATTTATCAGGATGCATATCTGAAAAAGTCATTTGCAAAAATAAAGGAAAGGGTGATAAATCGATTAGATTCTATTCTATTTTATTATGAAATAAACGATAAAAATTATTTTACAAGATTCAGTTTTTTTCCCTACAAACTGACATGCAAGGGCAAATAAGATTGAGTTTCTTGTTCAACAAACTGACATCTAAGGATGCTAAAGTCATTGTTTTACGAGATTCAGTTTTTTATTCAACAAATTGACATCCAAGGACGTGAAATCATTGTTTTGCAAGATCCAGATTTTTATTCAACGAATTGAAATTCAATGGCGTATAATCCACAAACTGACATTCAAGGACGTTAATTCATTGTTTTGCGAGATCCAGTTTTTTATTCAACGAATTGAAATTCAATGGCGTATAATCCACAAACTGACATTCAAGGACGTTAATTCATTGTTTTGCGAGATCCAGTTTTTTATTCAACGAATTGAAATTCAGTGGCGTATAATCCACAAACTGACATTCAAGGACGTTAATTCATTGTTTTGCAAGATCCAGTTTTTTATTCAACGAATTGAAATTCAATGGCGTATAATCCACAAACTGACATTCAAGGACGTTAATTCATTGTTTTGCGAGATCCAGTTTTTTATTCAACAAACTGACATCCAAGGACGTGAAAAATCATTGTTTTGGCATCACCCAGTTTTTTATTTAACGAATTGAAATTCAATGGCGTATAAGATCCAGTTTCTTGTTCCACAAAGGACTGGATCCTGACACTTAAGGACGTTCAATCACTCTATTGTAAGATCAATTTTTTATTCAACACACTTACATTTAAGGACATTGAGTCCTATTTTTACATTTTACATTCCGATATACTAATTAAAGAGGATTCGTTTTTTGTATATATTTTTCGTAATTTATTTAACGTATTTTTCAAATTTTCAATTTTGAAATTTTTTCAAATTTTCAACAAAAATTTTAATAATTTTCTGTTTATGATCTTTTTGTCTTAGAAAGACTAAAGTTATAGAATTTTTATGTAATTTAATCACTGCTCGCTTTGGCTTTTCTGAGAATAGAATGCTGATAAAACAGCATTCTATTCTCAGCTTCTTCTGTCCAGGAAATACAGAACGAAAGCCATATTAAGAATTCAACTGGAATTTTAACACCCTGAATAAAATGCCGGTTTTTAACGAAGGTTTCCAGCCACCGCAAATATCATCTGCGCAAACAGTTCGTGTTGGCGCGCTTAATCATATTTTGTTAAACTATTTTGGGCATTTGAATAAAAGAGAATTGCTTCAGAACACTGGTTTGTGAAATTTGTAAAACGATATCGTTATCACTAAATACAAAGTGCCTAAAATGGAATTATCACGTTACCAGATTAGAACCATCATTTACTTCCAGTTCTGTTGCAAAACGTCAGCTAGAGAATGTCACCAAATCATGTGTACAGTTTTAGGTACTTATGTTGTATCATATGACACTGTGAAGGTTTGGTACAGAAAGTTCAAAAACAAAGACTATGACTTTCAAAAAGCAAAGCGCTCTGGCCGGCTTACTAATATTGTTGAGGCCCGCCTGCGAGAACTTGAGGAAGAAGATCAGTATGCAACCACTCGAGAGCTTTCTAAAGAGCTAGGCGTTAGTGACATGTCCATTTATCGCGCTATGCATCGCATAAACTTGACTCCAATAGGCGAATTAGACCTCACATGTGGCAGAATGCGCATTTTAAGCTCTAGCCAGCGGCGTTTTCTTTTAGCGCGAGTTCTAATATTTTTGATTGCGTATGGAAAGATTGCGGGCATATAGCATCATTGTGTATAGTGGTGAAATTAAAATTAAAAGTATAGCGTAGCAGGTGCTTGTTTGGGTTATTCGTAAAATAATTCAACCCCAAATGGCTACTAAAAAACGTAAAGTTGATTCAGAGTGTCATGCTTTTAATGATGAATGGACCTGGAAATACTTTTTTAGAGTTGTAAAAGATAAACCAATGTGTCTTATCTGCAATGAAGCTGTAGCAGTCTTCAAAGAATATAACATTTCCCGTCATTTCACATCTAAGCATAAGAATTCCAATTACGAAGCAATGTACGAATATGAAAGAAAACAAAATGCAGAAAGTCTTCGTAAAAAAATTATCAGGGCGACAAAATTTTTTCAAGAAGGTAAACAGTATCCAAGAAGCAGCTACACATGCAAGTTACATAGTAACATACAATATTGCTAAAAAGTAATAAAGCTCTCAGTCATGGGGAGTTCATTAAACAATCCATGTTTGTGATGTCCAGACAAGAAAAATAATTTTGAGACTAAGCTTATCTCGAAAAACGATGACTCCGAGAATCGAAGACATCGATAAAAATTTGACATCACAATTAGAGTCAGAGATTGGCCAGTTTAAATTTTGCTCTATAGCTATGGGTGAAAGCACTGATATAAATAATACTGCTCAATTAGTGTTATTTATAATAGGTATTGATGAGAACTTTGAAATTACCGAGGAACTGGCGTGCATATATTCCTTAAAGGGCTGTGATATTTTTCGTGAATTTCAGGAGCGGCTTTTAACTTTGAAAGTGCCTACTACAAATATATGTAATCTTATGACCGATGGAGCACCAAATACGACAGGAAAAAATCAGGATTTCTTGGACGCTTTGATCAAAATTATCCCAGGAACAATGTTATTTTTCTGCAGTATTATACATTAAGATCTTCTGTGTAAATCTGCATTGAATATAAAACCCATGCTTGAAGCAACTGTGAAGCTTGTAAATACTATTCGATCTCGTGGACTTACTCACAGGTAATTTCGAGATTTTCTTCAGTTCGTGCAATCTGATGTACTGTATTACACGAAGGTAAGGTGGCTCATTGCAGGATGTGTTTTTGAGCGAGTTTGGCAGCTGAAAGGCGACACTGTTTCGTTCTACCATGAGAAACAGTGTTCTGCTGAGTCCGAAATGTTAGAAGATACAGAATGGCTTTCGGACTTTGCATTTTTTATAGATCTTCTTTGTCGTATGAGCAACTTGAATGTCAAGATGCAAGGGAAAAATCATTTTATCGACGATATCAAAACCCATATCAAAGTTTCAAACTAAAACTTAATCTGTTTGCTGAACTAAGAACGACTTGTCTAATTCCCCGAGGTTAAATTTAATACTCTCAGTAAATGAAGAGAAGCTTAAGAAGTATGAAGATGGCTTGAAAAATTACATTTTGAGTTCGAACGCAGATATCAAGATATCAAGTTTGCCCATCTCTGTGCTAGACCCTGCTGACACTGCTATCAAGGAAAAACGTCGAAATGAGTTCCGGTGCAAAAAGACAATGTCCATCGAGACAATGCAAGACCACATGTGTCTGCATTCCCCAGCTGGACTCTGCATGGACTCAAATAGGGTCTTTTGACACAGGCACATATAGCCTAGACATCGCTCCTTCGAACTACGTTCTTTACACCCTACAGCTATATCTTGCTGGTGCTATCTTCCATTCTGCGCAGAACGTCCGAATTTGAGGTTGATCTGTTTTTGGACTCGCGGCCACCAAGTTTCAGGGATGAAGGCTTTGAAAGACTACCAAAACTTTGGCAGAAAATCATAGATTTGGATGTGATTACTACCCGCACTGAAGATACTGCTTTCATTTTTTTTTCTAACTTTATTAAGCATAGAAGAATTCTAAGCAGAATTCTGAGCATTTTATCATAGAAGGATTCTGAGCGTAACAAATTAATTTTAATTGTAAGTTATTTTCAATTTTAAATGCTAACTAATAATTACTTGAAATAAAATTACTTTTATGAACTTCGTTCAGTTTCTTCTATAAAAGAAGCATATAGTCAAGTTCATTACTCAAACTATATTATGTTTAATAGTTCTAAAAATTAACTTATTTCTTAAAATAAATTAGTACAATGATCACTACTATTTTTTGCAGGCCTCCAGCATTCTGTCATATCGGCAGGTGAACCATCTGCATTACCACTAGATGTGATGACAATGCCAGAACATTTAAGAAATCTCGGATATGCTACTCATATGGTGGGAAAAGTAAGCAATACATGCAAAAAAACTAATATAATTTTTTTTTAATATATTTTTCCAAATTTTGTATAAAATATTTAATTTTTAACACTTATTATTCTACTTAAATGCAAGTATTATACACTGAAGTGACAAAATTCATGGGATAGCAATATGCAAATATACAGATGGCAGTAGTATCGCGTAGAAAATGTATAAATGCGAAGTGCTTTAGCAGGGCTTTCATTTGTGTTCAAGTTATTCATGTGAAGAGGCTTTGACGTGATTATGGCCGCACGACGAGAATTAACAGACTTTGAACGCGGAATGGTAGTTGGAGCTAGACGCATGGGTCATTCCATTTCGGATATCGTTAGGGAATTCAACATTCCGAGATCCACAGTGTCAAGAGTGTGCCGAGAGTATCTAATTTCAAGCATAACATCCCACCATGGACAGCGCAGTGGCCGACCACCTGCACATAACGACCGAGACCAGCGACGTCTGCGTAGAGTTGTCAATGTTCACAGACAAGCAACACTGCGTCAAATAACCGCAGAAATCAATTTGAGACGCACGAGGGACGTGTCCGATAGGACAGTGCGGCGAAATTTATCTTCCTTGGGCTATGCCAGCAGAAGACCGACTCCAGTGCCTTTACTGACAGCACGACATCGCCTGCAGCGACTCTCGTGGGCTCGTGAGCATATCGGTTGGTCCCTAAACGAATGGAAAACCGTGGCTTGGTCAGATGAGTCACGATTTCAGTTGGTAAGAACTGATGGTAGGGTTCGAGTGTGGCGCAGACCCCACGAAGCCATGGACCCAAGTTGTTAAAAAGGCACTGTTCAAGCGTGGACTTAGCTCAAGCTTATACATAGCGTGGACTCGGTCCTCTGGTGCAACTGAACCGATCATTGACTGGAAATGGATACCTTCAGCTACTTGGAGATCACTTACAGCCATTCATGGACTTCACGCACACAAACAACGATGGGATTTTTATGGAGGACCATGCGCCATGTCACCGGGCCACAACTGTTTGCGATTGGTTAGAAGAACATTCTGGACAATTCCAGCGAATGATCTGGCCACCTA
The DNA here is from genome assembly GCF_044657685.1 of Stegodyphus dumicola. Classification (NCBI taxonomy): domain Eukaryota; kingdom Metazoa; phylum Arthropoda; class Arachnida; order Araneae; family Eresidae; genus Stegodyphus; species Stegodyphus dumicola. The sequence goes on from NC_140779.1 coordinate 47,895,112, forward strand.
GATCGCCCGACATGAATCCCATCGAACATTTATGGGATATCATCGAGAGGTCAGTTCGTGCCCAAAACCCTGCACCGTCAACACTTTCACAATTATGGACGTCTATAGAGGCAGCATGGCTTAATATTCCTGCAGGGGATTTCCAACGACTTGTTGAGTCCATGCCACGTCGAGTTGCTGCACTTTCGCCGGGCAAAAGGAGGACCGACAAAATATTCGGAGGTATCCCATGACTTTTGTCACTTCAGTGTACTTATCATAGTAACAGTAAGAAATTAAATGTTGAATTTACACAGAGGTTATTCGCATATGTTTGTTTTAGAATATTTTGCTTCGTTATAAAAAAAATCTGATGTATACACCACGACTTCCTTATATGTAATATTAAATTATACGCATTTTTTCCAGCATTTCAGCATTTTATTTAAACTTATTGAATTCTACTTCATCGTTAGCACATAAACTATAATAGAATAAATGCACTCCTATTCACTATATTTATCTACCATTTACCTCTGGCGCTAGGTTCGCTTAACATCGTTACATCTCATTCATTTTATAATTCAGAATACACGAAAATTATATCGTCTGGAGAATTATCTAATCGTTGCCAGTTCTATTCAAATACTATAATAAATCTAAAACGATGTGTAAAATAAATTAAACAAGCAAAAAAGAAACAGTTTTTCACAGACGATTCGGCGCAGCTTACCTAATGCGCATGCTCTACTCGTAAGCATTCTCCTCTGTCCGAGTCAGGCTGACGACAATATTTGCTGCTAATACGAAATACTTATTTCTTCGAATTTCGTTAGAGATACATTTCTCATTCAATTAATTCAGTTCTCCCTTCGCTGCAAGGCAAAAATACATAAAAATTCAAAATATCTTCATTAAAAAATGAAAGATATAGAAAATCATAAAACACCAAATACAGCTAAAATACTTTAAAACATAATCTTTACCAGTAAAATTAGAGTTTCTGCACAAAAACAAGCAATTCGATCAGCAGGCAGAAAGGCAGATTTTTCGGTGCACAAAAATGAAAGTTTAATTTTGGTCCCACTCGGCAAAAAGACACTAATGAAGACATAGAAACTGACTTGATATATTATGAACGTTATACTGAGTCAATATATGGAATAATTTAATAAATTAAAGGCTAATTTCAGAATGAATTAAGCATGATTTAATTCGCAATAATAAAAGAAGACATTATTTTTGTTGTTGCGAAGCTTAGATACTCTAGATTGGCAACGAATTCACCATTTTGCTAAGTTTCAGATGTAAACAAATATGGCTGCTATGCTAAAAAAATTACTCTTAGCTGAACTTAAACATCTTAAAATGTTGATAATTATACAAATATAACATGCAGGTTAACTAAAGGCATAAAAACCTTAACCAGAAGATAAGAACAACATAATTCAAATATTTTCAAAGCAAAAAATGCACAATTTACCAACATAAAAGATTAAGAAACTGAGCTCAGTAAGCCAAGTAACCAAGTAAACTGAGACGAGTAACAGAGTGGGTATATATTATATATAAGTTAAAAGAATATTCTTAGCGCTTCCGCTAAAAAGTAGCTTAGATACTGTGGTTCCGGTTAAAAAAAAATTAACATAAGTAAAATAAAGTGCAATGAAAAGTGTATACATTAAATAAACAATATTATCACTAAAATATTTAAAAGTAAAATTCAAATGTAATTGTAAGTAACATGTTGATCAAGGTAAGGCAAACTTTAAACAATAGAATAAAAGTGAGATATAAGACTTGAGAAAAAATACAAAAACAAAAAAGCGGTATATGGTAAATTAGCCCAATTCGAATCTCATTACCGATTCTTCAGTGGAAATTTTATAATGATTTTCAAATCCAGCTAATTCCATGCGTTTCGTCGAAACAGACAATTGAAACTGTACACGAAACTCTTTTTGAATATTAACTGAAAACTTACTAGTCAAAAACTTAGTCTCAATTCTCTGTTCCATTTCCCGACGCGTCCGCTTGAAAAAAACACATTAAGCTGTAAGAAAAAACTATACATAACGGCCTGGTTAGGCAAATGTACAAAATAAAATAAACAGCGATTTGCTATTAGTCAAAAATACGAGATTTTTAGGGAGGATCTACTAGCTTAAAGAGTTTAAACTTTACTTTGCACAAGGAAATAAAAATTGTCTGCTTGGAAATTTTTTTAACTGCGACTACTATATTTTTGAATGTATAAATTATCGTCTGCTACTTGGCAGCTTTGTTTTCATGCAAAATAGCGCTTTTAAAGAAGCAATGGGTGGAAAGGCTATGCTTGTGCGCTTTCCAAAGAAAATTGAAAATTTCTATTTATTTATCAAAGAAATTTTTTAAATATTCTAGTTACTAAAAAAAAAAAAAAAAAAAAAAAAAAAAAAAAAAAAAAAACTGTAAAATCCATTATTTTTCTACATCTAAAGCCACGGTAATAATGTCAACAAGAAAGGAAAAAAACTTTAGAGTTTAGCTTCAAGTGGGAAAATTGTTCTAAATACATAACCAAAGGGAAAGTATAGGAAGTGGGATAACTTGTAAAAAGTTAGATTTTACAAATCATATAAAAAGTCATTTTAGATTAAAAAAATGAAAAACATGAATATTTACATCATTTAAAATATTTGTGTAATTTTTAGTACATGTCTAAACCAACGGTTGCAAAAAATAAAGGCCGAGTAGGGACTTTTGTAGATGCTCTGTATAATATAGGCTCAAGATGAGTTTCTGTTATTAGGCCTTTGGCAGTAAATTTATTTAAATACAGGGGGATCTAAAATTGCTGCGACCATTTCATGCTTGAAAAAAAGAACAAAATGTGGTACGTACATTTTTATTGTTTTCTTGGAAAGAAACTTTAACAGTTTTACACAACAAAATTTTAAACATTAAATAACTTCACATGAACTGCATTTGTGGTACGCAATTCAAACACGAAATACTCTCAATAATTCTGCACCACCCTACATAAATTTGGCCTGCAGAATTTTCCGATATCCGGATGAAATATTATTCCATTAATCCGGATATATGGAGTTTTACTGCATATGCGTTCGAAATTTCCGGAGCCTCGAATTCTCTTGCTTAATTTATATAGTTATAATGTTTCTCAAGTATTCAGAAAGCATGGAAATGGAATTAAATAGAAAAAAAAGTAAAAGGCTCTACATTAGTGTTAAAAGTCTTAACTATTAATTTACAAGCTTTGAATTGAGATTTGAGTTTTTACTGTAAAAACATTCATTTCACAATATTTTACAGCTCTTAAAATTTTATTTGACTTTATGAATTTTGAATTTCAGTGGCATTTGGGATATATGAAAAGAAATTATACTCCTACTTACAGAGGATTCGATACATTCTTCGGGTATTATAATGCTTACATGGATTACTTCACTTATGAAGGTCACCATAAACATGCTGTTTTGAGGGTAAATTTCCTTTTTATACATTATAGAATCAATAAGTATCCACAGATATGTTGTGGATATTGGTATCACTAATTTTGAAAAAACTAATAGTTTTTCCGTTTGAAAAAAAAATCGAATTATGCATTTTTGTTTTGACTTTAACAGTCAAGAAAAGGAATTATATACCACGCTTGTAAAATTATATACTGTGTCTGTAAATGCCCTTATGAGGCTTTTATTTTTGCAAATGTTAATCATTCAGTTACACTGCTGGTCAAAATTAAAGTTAACCCGAAAACATATGCCCTTTAATTAATATTAATTGGTAGTCTCGAAGAATTAGGAGCAAACGTAAATAGAGGTCATCCAAGAAGTGAATATTCCACAAAGTATCATATCACCTTAGAATCGTTTTTCGAGTAGCAATCAGTTAACAGACTGTTTTGTTAAATATACACTGGTGAGCAAAACTTAAGCAACATGTGTTCTTTTTGCCATAACTTCACGAGAAATCATCTGAGAGACATGAAATTCAGAAATGAGAGACAACATTTTGTACTTGAACGATGACAAAAGCATAGTTGCGCAAAAATGAACACAATGCATACAGTATGGAATCAAACAAGAAAGGCTTTATTGAACTCATAGTATTGTTACACATGATTGTCTGTATAAGAGGAAGAACAACAAGCAGATGTTCCTTAGTATGGGATATGCACTCCCCTTACTGCAATGGTTGCTTCGCACCGTCACTCCATACTCAGCACCCGATTGTCCAACAGATCTTGAGGTAAGAATGCCCATTCATTAATCAGCATCTGTTTCAGTTGTTGGGTGTTCCCCGGAGGATATAATCGTGCAGCAAGACGTTTTTCCAAAGCATCTCGCACATGTATGGGATTTAAATCAGGGGAGTACGCTGGCTAATCCATTCGAGTGATATCTGCACTTCCCAGTAGCTTCTGAACAGCAGGTGTCCAGTGTGGCCATGCATTGTAATCCATAAAAACGAAGTCTGCTTCAATGACACCTCGGAACAGACGCACATGATCAACACCTGAGAATAGCGATCTCCGGTTACAGAACCTCTGTCGAAACCGTGGAGCTCTGTCCGCCCGTTCAGCATAATGCTTCACAGACGAGAACTCCAGGATAACCATAACGGTCTATATCCATAATGTCACTGGAATGAAACCGTGTCTCGACCTCTCTCCAAATCAATTGGAGTTGAGAATCGCTTATGACACTAAAACGACTCACATCCTTAAAGAGGACATGACTCTATTGATGAGATGTCCAGTTTTTGTGCTCCTTGCACCACTCTAAACGATGGCGCCGATAGCCAACTTTTAAAACGATGCAGTATTGAGTACGGCGGCACCATTGTCAAGGTGTCTGGACACAGTAAACCTCAACGCCTGTCTCCCCGTTACTGTATACAGTTGCTGAGCTATGGCGCTTGCTGACTGGCTTCGAGCTGTTTCGCCTGCAGGACGATATATTGGTTATCCTCTGCTGTTGTTTTTCTGGCGCGGCCACTAACAACCTTTCTAACAGCTGTACCTCTGGTTTGGAAGGCTTTACAAGCGCGCAAAACGACACTTTTGCAGATTCCGAACTCTTCAGCTACACTGGTCACACTACGCCGCTCCTCAAGCTTTTCGGTCATTCTTCCCCGTGTGAAGTCATCCAGGTGATTTCTTCTAGCCATATTTCACGAAAGAACTTACAGCGAGTGTATTTAATTGCGTCTCCGTCCTGCCTTTTATGTAGTCCTGAGCTGAGCGCACCGACTGCTCGCGTTTTGCGTACGCTCACGTCACCTGTGACGTTTTGTTCTTGACATTTTCATACGCATGACCTTTCTACTGAATTGCGTCTTCACTGCACTGATCTCAAGAACCCCTTTTATGCAATTTCATGGCTATCTGATTAAAATTTACATTATTGCTTAAGTTTTGCACACCAGTGTACATCTGAACACTGTTTTCTGTTAATGCCATTTCGAAAACCTTAAAGCAACAATTAAAAATTGTTTTACACCTTTAGCCTTCCACATAGAGTAGAATGAGCCGTTTTACTACTGCACAAGAGCTTCAAAAGATTTAACTTCGTACAAAAAAAAAAAAAAAAAAAAAAGAGGTTTGTATCCCATTTACTGCTTTAATAGGACCTTTTTAAAGTATTGTTATGTTCAATGGAGACAAGAGAAATGGGACCATATATTGTTTGCTGATGTATACTCTACTTAGACTGTAATTCTAGGAAAGATTTTGTCTACTCAACGAAGAGTACGTAACATGCCTCCATTGTGAATGAAAGATACTGTTTTCTTGAAAGCTCTTTCAAACGTTTGCGGTGGAATCACCTAAATTGGCCTCACCGAGCTGTATAAATTTGATGGAGGTTCTGTAACCACTCACATATACATAGAGACCATGTAAGGCCCACTGGAAATGTTCCAGATTATGTAAGGCCCACTACTGGACCATGTAAGGCATTTTAAGGCTGCTGGCATCAGCAAACAATATATGGTCCCATATATATACATCAGCAAACAATATATGGCCCCAGATATTTTGCTAATGAATTACAATGCTCGTCTGCATGCAGTATTTATGGTGTCCGAATGTTTGAAAACAGGAGCTATAGGAGGACAACCTCTTACTCCTCTAGGCCTAATTAGACTGCCTATCTATTTTTTTTAATAAAACTCCAACTTTAAAAGGTAGCGTGCCGGAAATGGTTAAAGTTTGAGATTATGTTCAGAGGTAGTACATGAATTGAAAAGCGAAATGCTTGCATTTATTTGTGCGCAACTAAAAATGAAATAACGTTCTAGAAAAAGGTTTCTGATGTTAGTAGATTACGTGAAGAGAATTACTAAGTAGATCATAGAGAAAGGTTTTAATTATACATTTTTCAAAGTGGAGATCTTATCCGTAGAATCTTATAGAAAACAGTGAAAACAATGGATGGCTTCATTCGCACGCAGCCAGGTAGTAACATTATTTACATAAATTAAAAATGAAATCTCTGTCTGGTTTAATGAAATTTTTGTATGATTGTTATATTATGATTGTAGAGTATTAAAACTGCATGGGAATATTATTAACGTATAGCATTTGAAAACTTCTAAAATACTTGTGTCAAATTTCTTTAATATTATGCCCTAGTAAATCCTAAAGGAATATTAGGGAATGATATTAAACCTTGATCTATTATGCGTATTTTTTAACAGCAGAACCCACAAAGCAAGCCAAAAAAATGACGAAAATTCCGATAAAAATTAAATATCGCCGTCAATTTTGATTGTACGGAAGCCAAAATTTTTGTACTTATTTCTTATAACGAGGATAAATCTTTATTGAATTTAACGATAAGAATCGGAGAAACACATAAAAAAGTTATATTTTATAGCTTTCACAAAATTAATTTTTTTTTAATTTGAAGCTGCCAAAATATGAATATTTCCGCCATTAAAAATATTTTTATAACTGACAATATGTCTACAAGCAATAGTTACAAAAATAAAGACTGCATAAGAACATTTATGAACACGGCATAGAACCACATCATTTAAGTTGCTTAACCCTTTCCGGCACGCTACCCTTTAAAGTCGGAGTTTTGATTTTAAAAAAAAAGGTAAAAGGTAGGCAGTCTAATTAGGCCTAGAGGAGTACACAAGTAAAATTTTGTGAAGATAGCACTTATCATTTTAATTCTGTGGGTGTGACCAAAGTGAGCACACTGATTGAATAGAGCTTCGAAAAGAGTGCTGAAACGAGCATTATTGTCAATGAACTGACCGATGAAATGCAGAGAAACAAAGAATATAGACTCTTAGTTGTCCTAGATTATCGGTGAGCCCGGTCTGGGCACACCTAGGGTTCGCCGTTTGATTTTAGGCAAAATTTCAAGGTAAAAATTTAAAACTAATATAGAATAAGGAGATTAGTATACAGCCAAAAAAAATAACATAGAAATTTCTTTTCAAACAATCCCTTTTATACCCCCAAAAATATCTGGAAGATTTCTTTGAAAAATGAGGGTCTTAAAAAACTAAACATGGCTAAAATATATGGACTGGTTTGTGTTGAACTGCCATCTACTATAGATAAAGAAGGCTCAGAGTAACCTATACTAACCTATAAACCCTTTTTCATTCAATTTTTCTGTGCGTGCAGAAGGAAATTTTTAGGTGTGTCCAGACCGGACACACTGTGCCACAAAGGGTTAAATAATTAAGTATATACCTTGCATAATCCTGACTAACAGTTTCTTCATAAAATAATTCGAATTATAATATGCCTTTAAAAAGTCAAACAAATCATAAAATTATATAAGCTTATTTGTCTCCTTTCAGTAATTATTAGACTGTCTTTTTTTTTTTTTTTTTTTGGTGAATTAGAGGCGCTCAGAAAGCTAAGACGTTGAATAAAAAATAGTATAACAAAAAATAAAATTTATTTATAGATAGAGTGGTTATAAAAAACTTACCCAGTGTATGAACCCCTAGCTGTCTATCCGCTCAACCAATCAAAATGAAATTACAAATATTGTTATTTGAAGGTACGCACCTAAGGTTGTGATGAATTAAAACAACAGAGCTCTCGCGGTTACAGTTACAGTGAAAAAATTTCGAAATTTTTGAATGGTAACACCACTTTTCCTGCGCATTAAAAAACCATGAATGATGTTAAAACGTTACACGTATGACAGAAATTTCCGACGTAAAGCGTTTTCAAAGAGAAGAATTACAGAATTTCAGTAGTGAAATGTCGTTAATGACATTGTATGCATGCAAGATGAAACTCCTCTCTATGTCTCCACATGTGTTCGACAAGTGCTGCAACAGAACTTAAATGTAGTCCTCTCCCACATTTTTTTTTTCGAACGCTGGCACTTAATGCCTTTTTTCGACATTAGCCACTAATATGGCCAGAAATAGTGGTCATTTTATTGTGGAGGCGCCTGATAAGCGGTCCCGTTACCTCCTATGAAAAGACGGACAGTTACAACCATGTCTTCTCCGGAATTCGAACTCGGGTCCTTCGATATCGCAGTCGGCTCCCCTAACCACTATACAATCTGGGCGGCTCTCACATAACTTTGCAGTTTCGTAGCCACCGCGATTCTTCGACCTTACTCCGACGGATATTTGGTTTTGAAGTTATCTGAAATCTAAGGTGCACACATCAGATCCCCGAGATTTGTTCAGAACTGAAGGTTGCCATAAAACTTGAAGTTATATAGACTCCTCATGCGATGGTGTTCGTCAGTGTTGTGAACAATCTCCAGTGTTGCAATGCGTTATTGCCTGCAAATGTGGGCACATTGAAAACTTGTGATTTCAGAAAAAGTTTTTTTTCCCTCTCCTCTTAAATGTAGTCCTCTCCCATTTCTTGTGTTGTTATTGGTCTTTTACAATGCGCTTCTTTTTCCTTTGCTTTACGTCTGCCATTTATGCATTTTCGATGCGCTAATCTATTTTTAATTAATAAATGGAAAAACAGTGGTTTTAATGAGGAAAAACAGTGGATATCGCCATTCGAAAATTTCTATATGTTTTCACTCTAACCGAAACTGTGAGAGACCAAATTTCTATTGTTTTAAATCATCACAGTCTTGAGCGCATTACCTTTAAATCACGATATCTGAAATTTCATTCTGATTGGTTGAGCGGATAGGCCGCAAAGAGTTCGAGGAAAAGTTTTTATAACCACCGTGTACTTTTTAAGAGTCTAAATCTCAGAGACAATAAGAATTTAATTCCAAATAAAATATTCTTTCTTTTTATTTTAAAAGCTATTATAATATTTTAACAATAAAATACTAATTTTTTTAAATATTTATAGTTCAAAAGGCTTTAAAACTTAGTCAAAATATGTATAATGTAAAAATCTTTTCATAAAGCAATGCTAATGTTCCTGTATTATTTATTCTTTAAACAGTGGTTCTATTTTCTTAATAGTTTTTAAATTTAAATTTAATTTATATTTCACCATACGTAATTTCAGAGTTTATGATAAGTGTTTCAGCAATAATTACTTCCAAATAAATCTTTTCCTAATCTGCATAAAGAAAAATTTCAGCTTTTAATTCTTCGGTCAATTAATTTTAACATCCGAAAACAAAAACCTTCTTAACTTAGAGCTGCATCTTCGTCTTTTATTGCAGTTTTCAGTGTAAACAAATATAACCTCAATTTTCTTGAACTATTACAGTCACTGGATGAGTGACAGAAACAATATTTGAACTAAATTCAGAGGAGGACTTTTAACGGTTTTGTCTATCATCGAAAAGACGAGAAAGTGGTCTTCCACTGAAGGTCGAATGTAATAACACTTCAGAAAAGCACAAAAAAGAATCTTGAGATTCTATCTCAGCATTAGAGAGTATCATACATCGGTTGCGTTATAGTGTCTAGCATATAAATCCATTAAAAAAAAAGAAACCAAACCTATTTTTTCAACAGTGAGAGATGCTTACTAATGTATAGGATACGAATGATCCCAAATTCTACGAAGCCAGCTAAAATCATGTAGATTAAAATACAGAGTTCTCTTATAATACGTTTTTGGACTATTGTAACTTTCCTGCAGTTGCTTACCTGCTGCAGTGCTTCCTCGTAATAACATGGTTTTAATGAGAAAATAATCTTGAATAAAATTGTTCAGAAAGATAAAAATAAAAAAAATTGCACGCTGTTTTGGTCTTTTTGGATATTAAGGGCGCCTTCGACAATGCGTGGTGGCCTTGCATTCTTAACCTTCTCAAAAAAGTGGAGCTTCCAATGAATATGTTTTTACATGCTGCTGACTTTTTAAAATGATTGGACGGCCAAACTTCAGTTGGGCTCGGCTTCTGCAATATGTTACCTTGAAAGGGTTTGCCCTCAAGGCTCAGTCTCAGGACGTACGTTTTGAGATATTATTATTAATGATCTCCTATCAAAAAGCTGAACAATCTTGCTTGTTGTGATACTATAGCCTTCGCGGATGATACCTTGTTTTGCTTTCAGAATAGGGACCTTCCTACTACTATTTTTCAAGCACAAGAGACTTTAAATATCACCTCCTACTGGTCAAAAGGTTCTAAATTGGACTTTAATCCTGGTAAAACCAGCGTTATGATTATTGAAAAGCGAAACATTTGTTATAATACACTTCAGTTATTTTTCGACGGAACCCCTTTGATTGTGCATCTTGGGGTTTTTCTTGACTATAAATTTTCTTGGAAGTGACATTTAACTTATGTATCAGAGAAATGTGATAAATGACAGCGTGAATTAAATCATATTGCATGCAATACGTACGACATTAATAACAACGTTCATTCGTTCAACTATAAATAAGGAATTGCACCCTTCATTATGTATGGATCTAGAGTCTCAGGTATGTCGCTTAAGGAGAAGATAAATTATAAATATTTACGACGCATTCATAGGCGGATACTTTTGTGAGTCATATGTGGATATTGCACTGTAAGCTATGAGTCTGTTTATGCAATTTCTGGCTTTCCTCGAATCGACATTGCCATTCTTCATTATATTGCCTACAGAGAAAATATATCTGCTTCTGCTGTCTCTCAATATGTTTTACATCCATCTGAGATCCCTCATCGCTCAGAAAGAAATGCTGTTAAGATTTTTCAATTTAGCAATAAAATCGTACATGATTCACCTGTAACTTGTTATGCTGATGGCAGAAAAATTGATGGCAAGGTTGGTCTCGCATTTGTTGTCTTCAAAAATGGTCTTGAATCTGAGCACTTACCGTTTTCATAGCTGAACTTTTGTGCTTAATTTCCGCCATCAAATGGATCTCTGAACAAAATAGCACTGTTTCAGACTATCTCATTTTTGCTGATTCACTATCATCCCTGCAGAACCTATAATATTTTTCTTTCCCTAATAATATCATCATCGAGATTCAAAAACAACTTCAAAACCGAAAAGAAAACAATATCTCGGTTTCTTTTGTATTTTTTCATGGTCATACAGGTGTTGTTGGGAATGAAGGGGCCGATTTTCTTGATAAGATTGCCACCAAGCGTGAAATTGACACTTTTGTCAATATCCTTAAATCCTTTTATAAGAAGGTCATGAATGAAAGTATTGTGGAATTGTGGAATCAAGAATTCATTAACTCAAATACTTAACTAAGATAAGGGACTACTAGGGGAATTTAACTAAGAGATTTTTCCCTTCTATCAAAATGAAATTGTCATGTCATCACTTTTTCACAAATTATAATTTGACCCAAATTCTTACTGGCCATAGAAATTTCAAAAGTTACCTGAGCAGATTTTAAGTTGAGCCCAGAGACTCTCTGTGATTGTAGCGTCGGTGGAGAGGAAAATGTTGAACATGTGCTTCTTCTATGTCTTAAATATGAGAATGAAAAGAAAAGTCTTGAAACTGGCACTGAAAAATTTTAATATTATATGGCCTCCAGAATTTCACCAATATATTTCTGAGAGAAGTGCCTTTGACAATTTTTGTCAATTCATTGTAAAATTTTGTAATCATTCTTAATTTTGTTTTAATTTTCTCTTACTGTTTACTTTGTATTGTATTTCATACTTACTTCTGTAAGCCCAATGTGATATTATGTGGTACATGGGGAACTCCTTGTGAAAAAAAAGTGGGAAAATAACTAAACTTCCATTTTAAGGCCACTCGTATTATGGATCTCCAATGAAAATAATCCAGTATTTTTATAATTAAAATATTAGGTATTCACATAGTTTAACTATAAATTACAGAATCTGTTTCTACACTTTCCAATTAATGAGTTAGTAAGCAACGAATAAAATGTAGTGAAAATGCAAAATGAAATGCCTAAAAAATAGAAAACAGTTGGTTATGTGTGTAGGTATGTAAATCCAAATCACATTTTATTCATTTTGTACTACCCTATCCATTAAAACGTATATAACTTTTGGCTGGTAAAAATACAATTATACATCTGTAAGTCTGAAATTCCAATTTCCTCCAAAATAGAATTAATGGGATTGAATACCTTTATCCCAGAGGTTCCTGTATGGTTGGAATCACTTCTGCGCTTTTTGAGAATGACACTTAGGCCCTTGCGTTCGGCGTAATGTCCTCTTGCAACTTAGATCTTGCCATATTTAACATTATTTTGAGCTTGGAGAATCAGCAGAAATCATTTCGGAAGAATGCAAGGCATATCGAAACGGAATGCGTTGTCATTTTAACTTCTAATTGTTGGTTGCCTACTGGTTCGGCTCTTGCACCGCACAACATAACAAGGCCAACACAAGGCCTTCTATTAGTAACGTCTGCTGTGCAATGTTTTTGTTCTTGTTCATGAAGCATCATGTGCCAACAGTCAAAGAAAACACTGAACATTAGTTTAGCTTGTAATGCACCTATCATTCTTTCTAGTTTCTAAGTATGCTGAATGTTTCCACTGTCATGGTTATACCTTTGTAGCATTCGCAAACCCATGAATAAAGTGTTCCGGATATAGGAGTCTCTGTTAAGAATTTGATGTCAATGAGTCCGGTGCAACTTGCATATGGACTTGTTTCCGCTCTTTCTTTAAAAGTGTTAGAACTAATTTTGTGCACGATTTTCCGAATCCTCTGTCAAAATTAAATATACTGAATCCGCGCGTATTTCCACATCATTCATTGTTTTCAGAATGCGTTGCAACTGATAGTAATATTGAACAAGCGTGTGAAAAAAACGGACTGCGATATTATAAAAAGTGTTAAAAATGTTGTAGGAACAGAAAGTGATACGAAAGAAAGTGACTACATGCCGACCCCAGCTGAATCGAGGAAAGTACTGCACACTCTAAGAGCTATTGTACTGAAAGGAGGAGATCAAAAAAGCTATCAACAGATTTATGAACTTGAAAATACAACTGAAGGACTGTTGACGAACAATACGACACGTGAATAGAGCAGTTCTTTGCAGAAGTTTAAAATTTCAACAAGTATATTATTATAAAATACTCTTATGAAAAAATAAAAAATAAATTTCCAAATTCGCAAATAATTTAATTTTAACACTAATTTATTAATCATTACATTAATTGCTAGTTATTACCTTACTAAATAAGTTCAAAGTTGATGTCGTTATTTGAAATGGTAAATAGCCATTTTTTAAACTGAGCTGCTCAATACTCAAATATGATTAGAACGGAAGTGATTTTAAATAACCGGCAGGTATTGTGCATACAAGATTACGGCTAAAAGCTTTTTGCAGTTGCTTAGGTAATTCCGATAACAAGAAGCGTAACGATATGAAACAAAGTTCGTAAGATATACTGGAAGATAATCAGATGGACCTTGTATATTTATTTACTTAACAAGCAGCTGACAGATGGTATGTTCATTTCATAAAATTAACTCTTTGAAAAGCATTTAAACAAATTATCATGAATAGCTGTGAGTTCGCGCAAAAGAGGTTTCTGTCTAAACCGTCAAGGGATAGAGAGGTAAAGGTGTCGACAGCTTTCTTCATTATGAGACATTTTGCTTTTTGAAGAACCATTGAGTAACTGCTAGTTGTCCTATTCTGAAACCACGATATTTGCATATGATGTTTAGATAATATTCACGTAATCTTTCAAATTGCGATCTACTGAGTAGCTTTTCTGTGGCTAATTTCTGCATTTTTTCATCAAGTTTAATTAATTGGTTTAAAATGTTAATTTACACAGTTACACAAAAATAGGGAAATATATTTTTTCGAATATAAATTTTTGGTTTAACTTCTAATTCTGTACGGAATCTGAATCTAACTACTTTAAATGCTCATATCTGGCTCCTTGAAGACAATCAGACGACCTATCACCTCATCTTTACCCTGTCAGTAAAATAACTCCAACACAGAAGGATGCTTATAATAAACCTCCTCCTTAATTCGTCAGCCTAACAACTGCGCTATCTATATTATACCAGAAATGTTCTCCTCAGCTTGAAAAAATAACAAATTGAAACGAAAATTTAAGATATTAAAATAGGAGATTTACAAGGAAAAGTGCGCCTACAAATTTTGGTCGAGCCACCAACTTAGGCGAGTAATTATGGCTAGCAAAGCCGATTCAAGTCATTCAGAAATTGGGTGAAATAAGAGCGGGACGGTCAACGAATGTTGCCAAAAGCTGCCTTGTAAATTCAGGAATTCTGAACTTAGATGCATTAATTTGCATCCTAGTGGGAGCCGATGAAAGTAACAATAAGGGAAAAATTATAACTTGTTGATAAAACATAAACTCCGATATAGTCGCCCTCATTAGATTTTAAATAATTCGAAACCAAAAATTTTAAATAACTGTGATAAAAATTTTAAAATTTTAAAATTCAGATTGATTCCCAAAATTTTTCTTATTTGCATCACGAAATTCAGTTTGGCATATCTGATCATCCCTCTAGCTTTCCTGGAAGGAAAAATATTTTATCAAAGTATGCAAACACTTAGTATGCATAGACACAATAATCATATACCTAGTTAGCATTAGACATGTGCATAACAACTTACTTTAAAACACCTGAAATCTTCCCGTTCTTAAGTTTAGCGTCGTGTGAACATTTGCGTATCTATATTATGTATAAATAACTTCTAGCTCCTATCATAAATCCTGCATACTGAATACGTGGGCCTACGTAGATTCCAGATAAAAGGTTTTTCCGATAACTGAATACATATATCTACAACTTACTTATTGATATTTTATAATGTCATCTATCAAAATTGTAGCATATAAAGTGTTTTTGATCTACTGATTTAGTATATAAATAATATTGAAAATCGTATAGATTATTTAAAATTAAAATACATAACATGATTTTACGTTTTAGGGAAAAAAACAAATTAAACAGCATATTAAAATAAAAATATTTATTACCACTCAAAAATTATGAATATTTGTTAATATGATGATATATAACTTAATGTCTGTTTCCTTGTAAGATTGTCGCCGCAGCTTTAAAAATTTTCTGTGTATACAATGGACCTTCAAAATAACACGTACATACATAAGCGAGTATTTTTCATTAAATTTTATGAAAGTTTACAATTCTTCGTTAGCTTCCTTCCACGTAATTTTCTTGCTCTGCATGACGTCTTATCCGTATCCCCTACCTCCTCTTCATCTTCCTCCTTTTCCAGTACATATCCAATTATTTCGTCGTCATCTTGAGAGAGTGCGATGAGAATTGAATTGTCTACATCCATCCAATGCCTGCATCTCTTATTCACTAATACTAATCATCTGGGAATACATAAGCAAATTTAAAGTGTCTGATACGAATGCCAGTCGTGTTTTAAACCCAAGAGAATCTTTGTCACCCGATTCTTCATTTATGAACATAACCACAGGCCATAATTAACACGACCAGCAACGTAATGTTCTTTACACCTTTCCAGTAAATAGACGAAGTTAATATGGTGTCCTTTAGTGTGAATTGTTTCTGAAAATCGTGAGCATTACTTTTAAGGCTCACACATGGACGCATAGGGATCAGTATTTCATACTTGTATTCTGAGATTCACTAGTTGGATAAGACTTGATATGTTGGGCTGCAAAACCAAAACACAATTTTTTCAACCTTTAAGCTTTCAGATTGAGAGCCTATTATATAATTTTAATCTCGTAGAACTAAATTTCGGGTTTAAACCTAGGCTTTTTAATTTTTTTATTAATTTTTTATAGCGGGCACTAGCCATTTTATACTTTGGCTACTACTAAGAACAGAAGCGGTGGTAATTTTATTATGGATGCACCTGACAGGCAACCACCGTCACTTCCTATGAAAGGACAGACAATTTACATCCATGTCTTCTCCTGAATTCGAACACGGGCCCTTCAGCACGGCAGTCAGGGTCACTAATCACTTTCCCGTCTAGGTAGCTTAAATCTAGACTTTTGTGTGTGCCGTAATTTTGATAAATAAAAGGTGCCGTAATTTTGATATTTCCGCTTAAATGAGTGTCGATTACGAGAGATTTTACTATAATTAGTTTACCTGGCAAATTAGACCACAAAAACGCCGTACTTCGAATTTTAGGTTACTGTCCACATTTTAATTTTATTTAATATGACATTTTATTTAATATGAAAATGGATGTAAACAGTTTTAATGTTATTTAATGTGAAAGTGTTTCAGGAGAGCCTTCCACTAAACTTCTTATATATTTTCATTTACACTAATATAACATTTCTAATACACTCTCATTTACGTGTAATAACTTTCAAATCTACTTCAATTTTACGAAATCTT
Organism: Stegodyphus dumicola; assembly: GCF_044657685.1. Taxonomy (NCBI): domain Eukaryota; kingdom Metazoa; phylum Arthropoda; class Arachnida; order Araneae; family Eresidae; genus Stegodyphus; species Stegodyphus dumicola. Next base: position 47,911,818 of record NC_140779.1, read on the forward strand.
TCATTATATTTGTTCATTTCCTAATTTTACTTATTAAATTTCATATATTACATACTAGCAGCTTCGCTGCCAGCCTTCGTCTGGCTTTTAAATGTACCGAAAAAATGGCTGAAGGGAACACCAAACGTTAAATTTAAAAACTGCGTAGAATTTTACTCTGCAGAAAAACTTCATAAAAAAGTTATTACGTATAACAAAATTACAATGAAATAAGCAATATCCCTTAATACAAATATTAATTATCCTAATAAATAAATTAACCAACTTCCCTAGGATGCAAAATCTTAAGAACTCAAATGGAATAAAGGAGGTTAAGAACTTTGTTTCCTAAAACAATCACTCAAAACTTTTCAATATCTTAAAAACAGTGAAATGAGCAATAAATAACATAAAAGAATACAAAAAAAAAAAACAAAAAGTTCTGAAAAGCAAAGTATAATTAATGATATTTTATCTTTTATTTTCAAGAGAAAAAAATTGCAATGAAGTAAGCTATATCCCTTAATACAAAAATTAATTATCCTAATAAAAAAAATTAACCAACTTTCCGTTGAAGAAAAAAAATCATGCAAAACTTTTCACTATATTACAGACAGTGAAATTAAGCAAAAAATAACATGAAAGAAACTCAAAAAACAAAAAATTCCGCGCACGTTTTACTCTAACTTTATCAATAAAAATGTACTATATATGTATATGCAAAAATAACAATGAAATATGCCAATCTCTTAAAAACAGTTGCATAAGAAATACGATGAAATATTGTTGCCAAACCCATATTTCTAAACGAATGAAACTATTCAAAATGATGCGATTTCATCAAAAATCTATCAAGAACAATAAGAAAGGAAAATTGTTGCCAAAATCACATTTTTAAAGATGTGAGATGTGAGAAGCGTACTCGGAAGCTTCATTCAAAAATTTTTTTAAAAATACAAAATATTATTATTTTTCCAAAATTCTTTTTGTAAAAGCAGTCGCAAGGATAAAAGTTTAAAGTGTCCAAAAATCAAAGAAAAATAAACTGTACATTTTTAAAAATAAACTTTTTTAGAAAAAATCGCGTTGAAAAGGTGTTAAGCTCCCTTTGTTAATAAATTCGTATTTAATCGATTCATTGAAACACGAAATTTATTTTAAGTTCGTAAAATAGCTAAGTGCCTACGTTTCATGACGAAGTGAAAATGGAGTGTGTAGAGTAAAATCTCGCTTTCCTATAGCCCATTATGTCTCAAAATGACGTGATTTCGTCACAAAACATAAAATAAAAAAAAAATCGAATTCGAATTTCGAAAAAATCGCTTCGAGGTGCACTGGCTCTTGTCTAGATGCACCTATGTACCAAATTTCATAGCCAGGGGTCTATTAGCTTACGCGCAGCGCGAACGAAAGACACACACACAGACAGACTCTTTGTTTTATTATATGTAGAGAAGAGATAAATTGTAATTGCTTGCATTACCCTAACATTTCTGACTTGTCTTATTAATAATAAGAAAAACTCTGGTTGTGGCGACAATCTTTGTAATAGCACACAAAATAAATTTTATAGAGCATATTAAAATTCATAAGCAGAAAACATTCCAGCTACTACTTAAAATTCAAAAATCCTCACTTGTGGTGTAACAGACAAGCAAACTGAAGTACACATATAAAGATAATAAAAATTCCATTTAAATAGATAAGAACTGAATCTGCACTTATCTTTCTGTTGTACCTGGGCTACTTGCTTATCTTATGCTGTGATATTCTTTTTTACTGGATGAGTTCCGTCCAGCGGGCCATCTCATCCTCGCCATACGAATTCTCTTCGTCTTCTATTGTGCGGACTCAATGTCGTATTCTTTTTTGTGTTGCATTTTGAGCCTCGTGGCTGGTAGGGCAGTCTTTTAAATCTCTTGACGCACACCGGGTCTGACGCACTCTGGCTGCCTTGATCTTTTTCTATACTCCTGAGGCGTTTCGTAACCGACCTATTTAGGTCTACCTGGAATGTCCGAAAAGAAGTTCAATGTAATCTTTTTAATTTTTTTTATTCTCTTGGTCGATTTAATCGGTACAGAGCCCGATTTGCACTCGGGCTCTGTACCGATGTTGAAGTTAGATGTTACGTTTTCTTTTTCGCCGGGTTATGATCCTTTACTGTTTCTTCTGATCATGGGTCGCTGGACCTCCTTTTTGCTGTAGCGGTAGCGTTTTCTTCGGCGCTTATTTTAATTCTAGTCCAATTTTCAGGCCTTATTTCTCTTTCTTGGAGCGACGGCTGCAGACTTGTGGCACTTCTGATTCATACCAGTTGGATCTCACCATTTCCTTCAAAGACTGTTCTTAAAACTTCTTTTATTAACGAAATGGCTGCTGTTCATGGAAGCGCTTTAATTGGTCGAAATTACCTATAGCTATGGAACAATCTTGCCCTATAAAGTAATTTACCACAACTTTTAATCGCTTACTTAAAAAAATACCTTTAAATTTGGGACAGAATTTTCTAACGTTGGCCTGCAGTGGGGAAGACAATGAATGCTTGCCATTCAACACTATCCCATACCTTAAAATTTTCTTTAAATTTTCATTTTTTTATAATATATATCTATATAAGTATTGTATTTTGAGAATCTATCATTTTCGAAGTTACCATGGCACATTTTACCTGTTCTCCCTTATCATCCAGTTTAACTGCCAACAGCGCATCAGCGAGAATATTTTTGAAATTTCTGTACAGTTAACAGAATTTCTAAGGTTTCTCTTCAATAGCTGTATAATTTCTTTAGTTTGATTAATAGTTCCACTAAAAGTTGTAACAGGCTTACCATCATGCATACGCATGGTTCTTACCGTGAAATCAGATGTCTCTGCAGCTAGTTCCAATCTCGGAAAATTCAAGACAGGAACTTGAAACAAAGCAGTTTTAAACTTCTCAAAAGTTGCATTCGCCTCCACTGGCAAATTAAACTTTGTCTTTTACCTTTTGAGATTCAACAAGAGTTCAGTAATTTTCGCAAAATCCTTAATGAGAGTCCAACAGTATGAACACAATCCAAATATAAAGCGCTCATTTCTTGCTTTCTGGAACAATTCATTTTTGAACCCGCTTCTTTTAGAAGATCTGAAATATACTTAAAAATAGTGTTACATTGATAGCTCTCTAGAACATATCGGAAACTCCGCATAACCCAAATAGCACTTTTAGAAATGCGTACAAACCCAGTTTTGTGATAAATTCCAATTTCGGAACATCCTCACTTCTCAGGCCTATCTATTAGCATCCTTGAGATCATTTACTTCGTGATTTAAATTTTTAATTATTTCCGCGATTATGGGTAGAACGAAAACTGGATATTTATTTATGCTGGTTAAGTCTTTGCAATCCTTAGTAAACCGCCATGATTTATGGTCTACGGGGACAAATTATTGTTCTCCATCTGGACTAACATTCGTCTCATTAACGTGTTAACCCCGGGTTTAATCAAACAACGCCGAACATGATCTTACTAATTCTGCATTCCTCAAATACCGTATTCAACTGAATTTCAGAAACTTTAACTTATCTTTGACTTAACTATTTTGCTTATCTTTGACTGACCTCTCTGACCTTCAGCACTCTTCCTAGCTTATACTACTCATCTTATTGTTGTTAACACTACATTTCTCCTCCCACCAAAAATATTTTTCCTACTCACATGACAATCGCCCTTTTATTTATTTGAGCAAATCCTTTGATTTATTTATCTTCCAGTTGTCATCCCTATTTATAGTGCCGAACTTTCCGTCATCTCATCCTCCAAATCTATTGCTGTATCCCTCAATGAACCTATCACTAAATGTATCGGCATACCTATTTTCGACCATTGCTTACGGCTTCCTTATTTTACCGCCAATACGAATAACTACTCCAACATAGGGAATTCCTCAATTCGACGAAATTTTTTACTTGCGGAAATTTTGTAAAGTAGACGTAATGATCTCTATGATTAGAATCTTTCTTCTAGCACAGCAGTAAGCGTGGTACTAACCCGTCTAACCATCAAAATGTCGGCAAAATACTGGTGTCCTGACTTCCATAACCTGTATGATTTTCTTCCGTATAATAACTTCACAATTTTTACTTTTTTTAATACAAGGGACGTTAATTCTTCCTTTTTTATCTGATATTTTGTAGATAATTCCAACACCAACACATCCCTATCTTTTACTGTAGCAAATGCTTTAATTAGTGCAGCCTTGAATGCTCTAAAACGTGGGTATCTTGCTATCGGATTTGCAGTCATTCCTTCCATTTGCATGCTGAGGCTATAATAAAACTTGCTGAATCTCCAAGCGTTTTTACTCGTGCACACTGGGCGCTTGTGTACGGAACCTAACTACTTTAAATGTTTATCTCGAGTTCCGTGAAAATAGTCAGATGACTTATCTCTCCGAACTCCAACACAAAAGAAAATTTTGAAAAAATCTTTCCATTAGTTTGCCAGCTTAACAATTACACAACTTAAGTAATAACAGAAACAGTCCCTGCAGTTTTCAGGAGTAACAGAAGCAATGTTAAAGTAAAAATGTAAGTATTAAAATATAATATTTACAAAATAAAGAGTGGCTTGGCTCAGGCTCTGAAATTCCGATTAAAAGTAAATTATGCCATTAAGATTATTTTGAGCAATTACGAATAGCAAAGATTAAGCTGATTCAAGCAATTCAGAAGCGATAGGTATCAAAATCTCTCTCTCGAACTCAAGAACTGTATGCTAATGCTTTACCTAATTTGCATCCTAGGGTAAGCCGGTGAAAATAGAAGTAACAGTAAGGGATAGCTGGTTAATAAACATAACAGCCTCTAACTCATTTAAAACATTATTTTAACCTAACATAAAAAATTTATTATATCATATTATGTTTAATAGCAATTCAGTGGCATAGACCTTCACAATGGAACAACTCTCGTCAGGGGCCACAGAGGAGAATATGCCACTCATCTCTTCACACAGGTTGCAACTGATATCATTCGTAACCATAATACCTCAAAAGTAAGTTAACAGTAATTAATTCAGATTTCATTTAAAAGCATCAAATTTTCCTTGGGAGTAAGAAAACAGGATTATGTGATTACTTAATTTTTCTTTACGTCTAATCAGATGACTCTAAATTATGACGTATGGTTGACTATTCCGTTGTTAAAGTAAACAATATTTAAAATTAGAACTCGAAGTGTTCTAAATTTCACTGTATTATAAAACTTGTTCAATTTGTTAAAGAAGAAAAGTTTAAAACTTTTAAGCTAGTTAATATAACTTTTCTAATGAATATTCTGAATTTTTGTATTTCTCTTCTTCATCAACGTAATTTACAACTCAAAATTAGTATCGTCAGAATCCTTAATATGAAATTTGTACAGAAATGAAAAATTCTGCCAGTTTGGTGCTCAAGAAATGCCTTTCTCTGAATTTAAAGAAATTAAATCTTGATTATTAGTGCTAATATCCATGTAAATATGTCAGATATCTTCAGTGTTAGCTAAATTTACATTTATTAATACATGGAGAACATTTAGAAGATTTATTTTTTATTCGATTTGAAATAGCTATCGAAAAAGGAAAAGCTAGCTTTTCTTTTCTCGCTTTTTGTGTGTGTGTGTGTTTGTGGGAATATATAATAAAGAAAACCGTTGCAAGATGAGAAATTATATAACCCCTAGTAATACATGATTCGGTAAAATCCTAGTACACGGTGCAGCCTTGGCGCGATTTTGAAAATTATCGCCAACACCAAAAATGATCCAAAGAACGTCTATATATATTCTATATACTATGTGTGTATATAAACATAGTATATACTATGTATAACTATATATATTCTTTGAATGACCCGTTTACTACTCATAGTATATGTCGCGTTTTTAGTGCTCATCATAAAGTAGCCAAATCCCGTATGCACCGGATACTAGGATTAAACCCATGATTCTTATTAGTTGTCTTTAAATTAGTCTTATTTTCGAATTCTGACCTACTGTAATTTTAATAACGTATTAACGGCCCTTTATTAGCCCGACCACTTCAGCAGAAGTCGCCAAATTCCAATAACGGTGTTCATAACAATTCTTCAGTTTCAATAAGCAACGTTGCCATGTTCATTTTCTTCTGAGTAGGTTTATTGATAAATTTCCAAAATAAATTCCTAATTAAAACGTAAAAATGTGTGTAATAAAGTGTACATAATAATTTTTCATAATTATAAATTATTTTTCTTTCCTTTCTGTTAAAAAATCGCTAAACTGTATTCAGACGCATATGATAATAAAAAGTACTATAATAACTCGCTTCTCCATTGCTACGTGTTCAAAAGAATTACAGATTTACACTAATTCATCTTCAGATTAACGAATTCTCACGTGTAACGTGAATATACGGTTTTCATTAAAACTTCCACCATGAAGGCCTTCCTCTCTTTAGGCAGGTAACTTTCACATTCTTTTGCCGTAATTCAAATAATCCAGCCGAAACTTAATTAGGAGGAAATAATAAATAAAAACCTCCCTTCACATGGTATTCTATTTGAAAATGCTGTCTGCATCTTTAACTTGCTTTCTGGAAAGTTTTATTGGTAGATTAAACAACTGAAAACATAAATCAATTGAACTTATAAGTTGTAGGTCTCGATATAGTGGTACTTCTAAGTAAAACTAAATGGTATTCTTATGATATAATGGTTAAATAAAATTAAATTTACAATATACGTAAAATAGTGACGTAATTCAGTGCTATCGCGATAGACAAGAAGATTCTAAGAAATGTGCAGTATAACGATACACCGGTCTTTACCAGAAGTCAAAAAATTATCGGTGCAATCTGTCGACAATCTAATAATATATGCTACAGCATCTCTAATGCACATACATAAAATATAAATGGAATAGAGTGTAGCAGCCATGGACAGATCTATCGTTATAAATCTCACATTAATAAATTTGTGCGAATTTGAATAAAATAAATATATTTGTGAGAATCTGATGTGTGTTTTAATTTTTTATGTGAATTCCACCAAATAAAAAATATGTGTCCTAAATATAAAGGAATAAAGCTTCGAACTTCCTTGGCGTGTTAACTATTTTTAGGCTTAGTACAATGAAATCCATGCTATTTGAAACTATATATAAAGCACAAATTATAGTAACTTAAGACAACCTGAATATTACAAGAGTCAATCAACTCCGTTTTTCTAACACAACGCATAATAAAGTTACAGCAGTATCTACGAGATAATATAGAGGTAAAGTAGAATTTACATCACATTTTGACTCAATAAATGCATTGAATTCATAGTGTATTTCGATTGGCATGTGAAATATATAATGGACATCATACACAAATGTGCCCTAAATAAGGCAGCATTCTTTTGCTACTGAGCTGTCACTATTTGATTGTTCAGCTTGGAGAAATAAATCGCTGAATATCATGCTCTTATTGTTGATCTTTTGGCAAGAATAACGATTATACAGGCTGCCTGGGAAAGAATGATGAAAATCAGTGACGCATCCATCTGAATTTAATGTGCTTATTGCATTGGGGTGTATACAGCCAGCAAGAAGAAATCATAAACTTTTGTTTGCCGGAAAGACTGGGGCAAAGTGAGTTATGATATCCGAATGTAGCAAAGTACGCAAGGGGCATCTGACTAAAGTGAGGGAGGCTTTTGTGAAGGACTTTCTTAGAAAAACTCGCTCGTATTTACATTAGACATAGATAAAACCACGAAAACTACCGAATTCAGCTATCTGTTTGCCTGAAGTCGAACTCCTAACAGTCAGCTGTCTTACTGGGGGGACGGAGCAGAATGAAAAAGACCATTTTAGATTTGCGTGCTCGAATTGCAGAAAGTTGTGCCTAAGTCACACCAGTGATGTTTTCGAATGCGTGAATAGAGTATGGCCTAAATATAACCAGAGCTAAAAGTATTAGCTCTTACACAGCTAAAAATATTAGTCACAGAAGTATCCAAAACGTTTTCGGGTTCTTATTAGCTATGCAAACCACAGTGCAATAAACACATTAACTTTCAGTATATATGTCGTTCTTTCTCACCACCGCTTTCCCGGCCACTCCTGTGGCTGCAAGCGACCACTCTGTGTGCCTTTCCCGTGGTTTCAAAAATGACTACATTGAAGTTTCTTACGGAACAAGCTAGAATTTTTCCAAATATTTTGTGATAGCCAAGAGAAAATGAAAGATGGTGTCAGAGCACCGTCACCAACATTCTTGATGATATTTCCACTAATATACCTAGTAAAAATGGCGAGTAATAAACAGAGTTCCAACGCCGCTCAGAAGGAATTGTGGTGCAGTAGGACTACCAACTCGATAGGGGACATAGACTGACAAAGGGCGTCTTTGTAACTGATGTAAAAAATAATAGATAAGAAGTAGGAATGGGACAGTTAATTTGATAATTGACCACTTAATCAATTAAATTTTTACTGGGGACTTAAGATTCCTCATCAAATGATCAAATCTTTAATCAGTTTGAAAAAATACATATTGTCTAACGTCTCAAAAAATATTTTTGAATCTAAAATGTGAGATAAAAATTTTGGGGAACTTGCTAAAGGAAAAGTTTCAGAAAAGCTGTAATTTAAATAAAATACAAGAACGTAAAATAAATGGCGTAATTATTCTTCTGTATCAATGAAACTTTATTTGTGTAAACGTTTTCCACGGGTAATAAATATATTTACTTGGATGAAAAGAAATTGATTTATATAAAATCTTTAAGAAAAGGAATGATAATTATCAAGATAATTTATTTTAACAGAACTGAGACGAATCTCAAATGCCAGAACTTGGTAAACTGGCAAAGAAAATAGCCGATATCTGTGTAATATCAATGCCTTGTGTACCAACTTAGAATTCATATTGCCGAAAATTAACATGTGCATTGAAAACTCAGATAACTGAACTTTCTAGCGCTAATGAATCCTAAGTTTGCATCGCAATTCTTAAAACTGGGAATGTTGACTCTATTCAAATACTCACATTAAACTTATATTTTTATTAAATTTGTTTATTCTTTTGCATAATACTTTAGCAGCAATGTTTCCGTTCCAGCCACTATTTCTATACCTTGCTGAGATAGCACCTCATACTGGTAATTTTCACAATCCTCTCCAAGCACCTCTAGAAATTATCAAAAAATTTAGTTATATAAAACATTTACAAAGAAGGATTTATGCCGGTAAGAACTTGCTCTCATTTTCTATTCTAAAAATAGATTTCGTGATTTCAGTCATTACGGAAGGAAGATTTGATTAGCTAGATAGAAGACGCCTCTTTTTAACGAGTCATATTTAGAATTCTGGTTGGGGCGCTAGAAACTATGAAAATCGAAGCATATATGATATAGTATACGATATAATATTATTAAAAATATACGTGAAGCCATCATATAATACGACACTCATACAACACGATTTTCACTTTGACACGCTTCGACTACAGAAACTGCCCTTGCACGAGCTGCCTCGCCTTCAAAACATTATGTTTTTTATTTATATAAATATTAGTGTTTAATTGATTGCATTTCGGTGTTCTCTGTGCTTTACAGTGTTAATTTTATTTATTTATTTATTTGATTAGCACCAGAGGCTTTTTATTCGAAGCACTTAAGATTCTAGCTAAATGAACTCTACTTTGCTGCTTGAACTTGAACTGCAAAGCGACTATTCTCTAAGTTCAAACTGCATCAAAGACAAGTTGTACTAAGGGAGAAAAGACCTTTTTATTCAACTCAAGAAGTAATTTACAGACGGCCTTCCTGGTCCTTATAAACTTAGACAAGACTTTTGGCTGCAACTCAAAATAACATAAAATTAAAACTAAGTTAAATAACAAGCCGAAGTTGCGCAGAAATAATTAACGCGAGTTGGCTGTTAGCCCTACCACCAACGTACACAAACCGGCAATTAATATGCACGCTCGTAAACGTGGCCAAACGCCAAAACACGCTCTGTCTGAAGTAACTCAGACAGGTTAAGTTTATACTCTTTAAGCTGGTGTCTGAAGTGTCAGACACCAGTTTAAAGAGTATTTATCTACCCTACTTTGCATTTCACGCGAAACTGAAATATCATTCCTGCAGGAAATGGAAATAGGAAAGATAAAAAAGCTAAGTAACTGAAGAAAACTGGTTAGTTTGAAATTAAAATAACATCTCTTACACATTTTTCAAATTGTTGGCACCATGTATCATTTTTAAAGAAAGTAAATAATGAAGAATTTTTCAGTACATATGCACATTCCTCGCATAGTGGAAAAACAGTATCTAGAGCCACCAAATTTTGAATAGACGTAATCCTCCTGAACATGCATACTGTAAAGCCGAATTTTTAATTTCGAACTTGTTTTTTATTTATTTCGTATTTTGTATAAATTTAATAAATTTTTGATTAACAAACTAAGCGATTTGAAAGCGAGCAGTAGCAACACTGTTCGAAATAAAACGTTTTAATCTCCAGTGCACGAGACTGTTGTTATTCGGAAAAATGCAAGTAATTTATCTTTAAATTTTAATTAAAATACTCAGCAATTTGGAACTGCTAGGAAAAAATAATTTTATCTTCTACAAGCCAAGTTTTTACCATTAAGTAAAGCCTAAGATATTTAACTTTCAAATGTAACCTGAAAAGTTACTGAGTAACAAACTAAGCGATTTAAAAGTAATAAACTCAGTTCTTTAAAATATTTTTCTGCTTTTTGATGTGATTGATTTAAATTCAAATTTGATGTGATTGATTTAAATTCAAATTTGATGTGATTGATTTAAATTCCAAGAGCAGACTGGTAACCTGCGATGCTAAGCGAGAGAATAAAAGACTTTAACATAAACCCTCTGGTGCGACGCAAAAATCTGATAGTAGTTCTTTACGCTGTTACACCAACATGGCTGGGCACGGATTAACTTTAATCCTTAAAACTTTTCAAGGGCACTCTAAATATGCGGTTAGCCGAAAGTCCTCTCGAGTGGTTGGTGGAAGAGGAGGGTACCCTCGGACCTGTTACCTCTGGCGGAATGGGGGGCGGAACTAAATGCCCGCTTATTATAAGCGTTTATTTCGTGCTCTGTATTGAAGATTTTTCTAATTCTGAGGGATCGACGTTTTATTCGAGAAGATAACTTAATCAAGACCTGCGATATAGACAGAAACTCTCCTAACAAACCACAGCGAAAATTTTTGTCTTTAAATTGGCGTCACTTGGCGATTTCTAGCCAACTTAGGAATATTTTAGAAGATTCCGATAAATGCATTTTCATAGTGCTAGGAGTGTTTTTTCTCGGAGCTTCTAGAATTGCTGGGCAACTATATAAATATGCTGCTTAAAAAGCGCTTTCTTCGCTGAGTTAATTGAAAGATTCAGTTCAAAATCACGCAGCCATACTGAGTGTGAATGATTTTGGTGACGCATGATATTTCTCACTGTTAAGGAGCATTTTCCTTATTTATGTTTCTCTTCTTCAGCTATTTATAGTTGTTTATTTGAATTTTAGTGCTTTATATAAACTGTAAATTTCATTATGTTCACTTCATGTAAATTATTAAGGAGATATTTATTAATCCATATCTCGCAACGATATTAAAATGCCACATAGTTTAATGATTTAAAGAAATCATCCTTGAAACTAAATTTTAAAAAAATCTGATAGGTACGCCACATGACTTCCTTGTACAGAATATTAAATTATACACAATTTTCCTGCATTTCAATTAAACATATTGAATTAATAGTTAACGAATTTTGAATTAAATTTACTTCGTCGATAGCGCATAAACCACAGTAGAACAAATGCGCTGTTTATTTACCATAGTGACACTTCGGCACTAGGTTCAGTTAACAGCGTTACATCTTGTTCATTTTATAACTCAACATAAAAACTATATCATCTGAAGAATGACCACATGTTCTATTCAAATACTATAATAAATCTAAAATGATATATAAAAGAAACTAAAAAAAAAAAACCGTTTTTCATGGACCATTCAGTACCGCTTACCTAATGTGCATGCGCACCTAATTAATTCAGTTCCCACTTCGCGGCAAGGCAAAATTACATAAAAATTCAAAACATTTTCATTAAAATTTGAAAGATATAGAAAAACATAAAACACCAAGTACAGTTAAAACAAATAAAAAAAATTAAAATTAAAATTACAGTTTCTACGCAAAAACAAGCTAATAACTTAAATGATAATTACAGAATGAATTAAGCATAATTTAATTCGCAATAATAAAAGAAGACATTAATTTGTTGTTGTTAAGCTTAGTTTCTCTAGATTGGCAACAAATCCACTATTCTGCTAAGTGTCAAATGTAAACAAATATGGCTGCCATGCTAAACAAAAATTTGGCTTAGCCGCATTTAGAAAACTTTTAAACTGTTGATCAATACACAATTATTGCATGTAGGTTAAGTAAAGGCATAAAAAGTTTAGCCGGAAGATAACAACATAATTCAACCATTTTTAAAGCAAAGAGTGCACGATTTACAAACATATAAGAATAAAGAAACTGAGCTCACTGAACCGCGTAACAGAGTGGATATATATATATACATATATTTATATAATTTTTGGTGCTGCCGATTGTAACCAAAAAAGGGTGGTGCACATTTACATGTTATAGCAGTCCCACATACAAAATTTCAATGTTCTGAGACTATTCGTTTTTGAGTTATGCGAGTTACAAACATACATACGTACTTACGTACAGACACCACGACAAAAATCTTTTCTGGATCCATTTTAAATCAGTTTTATTATTCGTTTGGGGAAAAGAGTCATTTATTCTGTCCTTACGTACTGATGTCAAGCAAAAACATCGTTAAATTGCATTCATTAATAGCGTTAAATAATCGTTAAATAGCGGTCAAAATGGATATTTTCGTTGAAATATGATACTCGAAAGTTTTCGCGGTTACAATACTTCTTTTTTACTTCGTACAAGGAAGTAAAAATAATTCACTGTCCTTTATTGTGCACAACTTAGCCGAAAAGTTGAACTTATATTTGTAAATAAAAAATCGTTCGTTTAAAGAAACTCAAAATTTAAGAAAAGCCTTCACAAGTATTTGACTTCATAAAAGGAAATTTTAAATCCCTTAACTTTAAAAAAATAAATAAATAAAAAAGAAAGACTTCGAAAAGTACTACTGAAGAAAGCTTGAAAATGAGAATAATTTTCTGGAAAAAGAATCTCCTGCGTCTACTAGTGATTATTAATGATGACGAAGGAAACATTATATAACACGAGTACCTAACACTTTTTATTAAATACTGTTTGATTTGACCAATTGTTGTTATTATTCAAAATTATTTTAATTAAAATATTTCTTTGCAATATGAATAAAGTGTAATTTTTCGTAACTTTTAGAACATAAAGCTGGGTCCCTCCATTTCTTTTTTAAAAAGTTCGAATTTGTATAACACACATTTTAAGGAATTTAATGACCATTTTATATTTGTTACCTAAAAAAGAGGTATTCTTGATTTTAACCATCTTGATTTAAATACATTTTTTATTTTATTTTCATTACTTTTTAGCTGGTCAATACATTATAAAAATTTCGGGCACAAAAGAATAAAAAACTAATACACTAAACTGACAAAATTCATGGGATAGCAATATGCAAATATACAGATGACAGTAGTATCGCGTAGAAAATGTATAAATGCGAAGTGCTTTGGCAGGGCTTTCATTTGTGTTCTAGTTATTCATGTGAAGAGGCTTTGACGTGATTATTGCCGCACGACGAGAATTAACAGACTTTGAACGCGGAATGGTAGTTGGAGCTAGACGCATGGGTCATTCCATTTCGGATATTGTTAGGGAATTCAACATTCCGAGATCCACAGTGTCAAGAGTGTGCCGAAAGTATCTAATTTCAAGCATAACATCCCACCATGGACAGCGCAGTGGCCGACCACCTGCACTTAACGACCGAGACCAGCGAAGTCTGCGTAGAGTTGTCAATGTTCACAGACAAGCAACACTGCGTCAAATAACCGCAGAAATCAATGTGAGACGTACGACGGACGTGTCCGATAGGACAGTGCGGCGAAATTTGTCTTCCTTGGGCTATGCCAGCAGAAGACCGACTCGAGTGCCTTTACTGACAGCACGACATCGCCTGAAGCGACTCTGGTGGGCTCGTGAGCATATCGGTTGGTCCCTAAACGAATGGAAAACCGTGGCTTGGTCAGATGAGTCACGATTTCAGTTGGTAAGAACTGATGGTAGGGTTCGAGTATGGCGCAGACCCCACGAAGCCATGGAACCAAGTTGTCAACAAGGCACTGTTCAAGCTGCAACAAGGTTCCATAATGGTCTGGGCTGTTTTTACATAGCGTGGACTCGGTCCTCTGGTGCAACTGAACCGATCATTGACTGGAAATGGATACCTTCAGCTACTTGGAGATCACTTACAGCCATTCATGGACTACACGTACTCAAACAACGATGGGAATTTTATGGATGACAATGCGCTATGTCACCGGGCCACAATTGTTCGCGATTGGTTAGAAGAACATTCTGGACAATTCCAGCGAATGATCTGGCCACCTAGATCGCCCGACATGAATCCCATCGAACATTTATGGGACATCATCGAGAGGTCAGTTCGTGCCCAAAACCCTGCACCGTCGACACTTTCACAATTATGGACGGCTATAGAGCTCAATATTCCTTCAGGGGACTTCCAACGATTTGTTGAGTCCATGCCACGTCGAGTTGCTGCACTTCGCCGGGTGAAAGGAGGACCGACAAAATATTAGGAGGTATCCCATGACTTTTGTCACTTCAGTGTATGTATAGTAAGTAATACAGAAGGTATGAATTTTACAGTTAAAGTGTTACTTTACTTAACGCAGAAAATTCTTCGAGACGAAGCGAAAAAAGTGTATTTTTCAAATTTTGACTCTTATCTAGAAATGGGAGATCAAGATATTTTAAAATTTCCTTCAAAATCACAAGTACTTCGTAAACGAGGAAGAATAAGCAGCTTAGAATAACAATTTAATCGTTAAATTTCTATTCTCGTTCTAATTGTCTACTCATATTTTGACTCCAAAAATACATTTCTTTACATTTTAAAATTTCAAAATTAAATTCAACTTAAAATTTTTAATAATTGACTTAATAAACAGCGCTGAGTCATTCCGAAACCTCTAGCAAGGGAATTATAGAAAATTCCTTGTAATTAGAGATATTGTAACAGGTCGAATGCATGAAGTAGCGTTCAGATGTTGGTATAGTTATCACAACTATCATAATCATAAGGCTTAAAAGCCATTAGCTTCGTTCACATGCGTTGAAATGAATTTAAGCCGTCCCGAGTCAGGGAAGGTGAAATTGCGCATGCGTTAGCCTGCAGCTGATACCATGTCCTCGCCAGCTGCAGCTGATCGGAATCGTTGATCGGATATCAGAAATCATCGTACCTGTTTCGCTGTGGTTTGTCATTTCTTATACCAGAATGGCGTAAAGTTCAACAGTTAAAACATTTAGGCAAAACTTTACGTCAGTTTCTGTGACGTACCGATGGCTGGTTGCTTAAAAACGAAAGTTCAACTCATGCAAGTTGTAACAGCTATACGGTCAAACATTGTGTGAACGCTTCTGTCTAGCCGTCTTTGCCGTCACTATCCTAAGATGTAAAAGGCATTAGCTCCATTCATACCTACGAAATACGATTATCAATTGCCAATAGTATAGTAAATTGCGTATGCTTGAATCGAATCATAGAAATCATCTGACGAACGTCAATTCGAGTTTTCTTCGCTGTGACTGGTCGGTTAAGCTTGCGTAAAAAATCAGGTTGGCATCGCGTTCAACAGCTAGAACATTTATATATCTGTGACATTGGAAGATCTGATTGCCTTAGTAATGAAATTCAGCTTATGTCACTTGTGCCCGCAAAGCCCTCGTGTGAACATTCTAACGGTAACCAGCCATTGCTACGTCACGAATAATGGCATAGGGATTTTGTCTAAATGTTATAACTATTAAAATTTACGACAGGCTGGTATATAAACCGATCAGTCACAATGAAATAAACATGGACTGACATTCGGCCGATGGTCTTTTTGTGTCAACTGCCGATTCACGCATGCGCAACTTTACCTTTTTTGATTGGCTGCGACTTAAACGCTGTTCCTCAAGTTTAAACGAAGCTAATGACTTATACTGTCTTTTTGCCACCTCAAAGAGATATTATTAATGCTTCTTCATATTTTTTAAATGTTTATTACACACAAAAAATACACACTAGATCACTAAAACTACAATATTAATAACTGAAATATGTACATTAATTAATGCAGACTAATTTCTTGTTCATAAACTGCTCCCAGGAGCCTTACCCTTTTTACTGACCTTTCTCTAAGTTTCCCTCCTAGAACACTAAGCTTCTGGCGCCTTTTAGATTGAGAGTTATCGCCCTCTACGCATTTCGTTAGTTAACGTCACCCATGCATCATATCCCGCATCCAAGATTGAAATATGGTGAAAGCCTATCGAAAATATGACAAAAAAATGGTGATGTCAAATAAAAGAGTTACTTACCTATCAACGTCAACAATTCAATCATTAATAAAGTTGTTGAAAGATATATAATAAAAAGAAGTTGAAAGAAATATAATAAAATACTTATACAGAATACTTCTACTGTGAGACTTCTTCTAAATCTGTAACACAAATGATTAAAAATTAGTAATCAAAATAATTATAAAATACTGTAGAATAACTTAATGTGTCATATAATAGCTGAAAAAGAAAACACACAAATAAATAACAATAAATTCATAAATGTCTAAAAGAGTTTTTTACCTTCACACTGGTCACTCGATGTTATCCAGACTGGATAACGCATCGGCCTTGTTCAACTTAGCACCTGGGCGATGCGAAATCGTAGTATCATACTTCTGTAACACTTGAACCCGTCTTTGTAGCTTAGAATATTGCGGTGCGTCCTTTGTAATGAATGTTAACGGATTGTGATCCGCAATCAGTTTCACGGGTGATCCAAAGATCCATGTTTTCAAACTACTTCAGGCTGAAAATCACAGCACAGGCTCCTCTTTCGCTGGTTCGTCACGCCTGTTATATTTTGATTAATTTCTGGCTAGCATAACTGATCGGGTATATCTTTTCGTTTCTCCATTGAGATAAGCAGGCACCTGTTGAAGATGCATCACACTGAATTGTAAAAGGTAACCTTGGAACAGAGGTTTAAACCTGGGTGCCTCTACAAGACATTTCTTTAACTCCTCGAATGCTTCGTCGTGTTTTCCTGTCGACAGCTCTTCGAGACTTCTTCTTTTGGTGAGCTCTGTTAATGTATAAGCTGTCTCTGCATAATATGGAATGCAATCTCTATAATAACTACACAGGCTTAGAATACCTTTCAACTGCTTCTTTGTTTGAGGTCTAGCTAGTTTCTGGATAGCTTCCAACTTCTCTGGATCAGTCCGATGGCTTCCGGAATAAATGATAATTTCCAGAGACTTAATGTGAGTCTTAGCAATGGAACATTTCTTGAGATTTACTGAAAACTTTAGTTCTAACAATTTAAAAAAAAAAAAAAAAAATGATGACGAAATGTACTGAATGTTCATTCCAGTTCTTTGAATAAACTGCTATGTCACTGACGTGGGCTCGAGCGAAATCTTTGTATTTAGCAAGTGCTTGGTTTATCATGCTCTGAAATGTTGCAACAGCGTTGCGTAGCCCAAAATGCGTGACTTTAAATCGATACTGAGCTCGATGTGACTTGAAGTATGCTAATTCTTGACTTTCCCTTTCCAAAGTATGGCCCAATATCCCTTGAACAAATCGATGGTTGATATCAAGTTGGATTTCCCAATATGAAATAAGAGTGCTTTGGGATTTTCCATAGGGAAATCGTCTGGTTTTCGTTACTTCATTTAGGGATCTAAAGTCTAATCATAGGAGAAGCGTACCAGCTTTTCTCATGATACAGAAAATTTAGGGTACGAAATTTCCGCATTGGTTTCTTCTATCAGACCCACTGTCAACATTTCTCCGATTTGTTTGTCTATTTGCGACTTCAATGCTTCCGGGATTCGATAAATGTATGGCTTCTTTCTTTCTGTGTCATTTAATCTTATTTTATGTTCTCCTACTGTGTCAATTGTACTTTATTTGTAAATAATTTGTCATCTTTTCTTAATAAGTTCCTTATTTTATCATCGTCAAACTGGTTTAAGTCCACTTCGCAAAGATGAAAATGATCCTATTTGGCATTCGCATTGGGTGTAGGAGGGACTTCTCCGAGTTCCTCTTCATTCTCAAATATTACACTTACCGCCTGTACTTTTAGTTTTGGTTTTGGTTTTATTAGATAACGGTAAAGCACTCGAGGACTATCTGCCTTAAGGGAGGGATGCCTTCGTGGCGGACTTTCTAAGGAAACTGGCTTGTATACACGTTACACATGGGGAAAACCACGAAAACGCCCACGCAGCCAGCCCGTTCGCGGTATTCGAACCTCGGACCGAACTATCAGTGTTCAGTGACGTTACCACTCAGCCGCTGGTGGGCCCTGTACTTTTGGATTAAATTTTCTGATTTTATTTATGTGAACTCTCCCTATTGTTCCGTCTGCCAGTTTTGCTCTATAAGAATATGGATTACAAAGAGCTACTTTTACTGCAGGTGTTCCTGCCCATCTGGCATATAATTTATTACTAGAATGTGGAATCAGTAGATACACTTGATCTCCCGGTTTGAATTCTTTATATATATTGCTCTTCGATTAGCATATCTTGCATATTCACCTTGCTTCAATTCTATCATAGATGCTTGCTCTTCTTCTCTTTCTAAATTCATTTTTTCCCCTCAACAGCGATTTAACAAAATTTTACAGGTAGTGGAATTTCTCCTGACCACGTCGATTTTAATATTGTCAGCGGACCTCTAGCCTCTCTTCCATACATTAATTTAAATGGGGATACTCCAATAATACAATTTGGATTTCTCGATAAGCAAATAACAGACATAGCATGTGTTTATCCCAATATTTACAGTCGTTTCGAATGATATGATGCAGCATACATTTTAGAACTTGGTTGCATCGTTCAACTAATCCTGAACTCTGTGGATGCCCTGGCGTTACAAATCTAGGACCTTGCTCCTAATCTAGAACGAAATTCTTGTGTTAATTCTGAAACAAAATTGGTACCTCGATCACTAGGTATTACCCGAGTTATACCCGTTCTCCTAAAGATTTATAATAATGCATCGCATGTTGATTTTGCCGTAATTGTTTTCAAAGGGACAGCTTCTGACTAGAAACAGCTTCTGGCTAGAAACGTTGGTCGACTAAACGCAGTATGTATATATTTGTGCTTACACACTGCTGGATTTTCAACTGGACTGATTATATCTATATTTACTGTGCCAAATGGAAATTCAGGCCTCTGAACTGGGATTGTGGGTACACGATCGCCGGTTCTTTCTCTACTTTGTAATTAACATTCCTTACAAGTTCTACAGTGTTCTTCTATATCTCGCGACATGTTTGGCCTGTAAAATGAGTAAAGAATCCTTTCTTTTGTTTCTCTCATCCCTAAATGATTCGCCAAAATAGATTCGTGTGCTAATTTTAAAATGTGTTTTCTTCTAACTTTAGGCACTGCTAATTGATTAGCCTGTTCTCCAGAGATCTTTTTTATATGATAGATCAAATCATCCATTAAAATGTATCCATTTGTCTTTCTTTGTAACTCTTTAAAAATATCGCGTGACATGTCACATTCCTTATGCTGTTCTCTAAAAATACCGGCTTCCGAACTTTGACCCGCAACTAATTTATCCTCATTTCCGCTTTGATCCTGAATGCAATTTGCACTAAATTTTGCTAGTTTTATGGCATAATTTTTGGCACCTTGGAACTGTTTCCACTGATGACTCCTCACTTTTGGTATCTGCGATAGAGACCTGTGTCACAATCACGAATCACGGAAAGCAGATATCAGTTCAGCTTTAGACCGAACCTGTTTACATCACACCAGCTATATATAGTTGAGAAGCATATCTTAGAGGGTTGTGAACAAAAGAGACATACTGGTGTCATTTTTCTCGACATAGCTAAGGCTTTTGATCGTGTCTGGATGGACGCCCTAATTTACAAAGCACAAAATCTGGGTTTTCCAGATTACATTATACATATAATTATTACAGGTTAATTTCGTATTCATTAACGGCTTCCAAAAGCCTTCCTCTTTTCTGACCTTTTTCTAGGTCTCCCTCATAGAAAACTAAATTTTTGGTGCCTCTCAGATTGAGAGTTAGCGCTCTCTATGCATGTCGTTAGTTGACGTTCCCATACATCACAGTGATCACTCTTATGCCCGTCTGAACGCTCCTTTCAAGTCTAAATAAAAATTAATTTTATTTGGTGTCTAACAGCGCAGTGCAAATTTTTTTAATATGAAAATGCTGAAAGAGAACGTATTCCAAGACTAAATTTATTAAATGTAAACCAAATATAAGAGCAAATTTTGGATTTAAGATTTAACAATTTTTCAATACCGTAAAGCTGTCTCATGTCGTGTTGCTGGACAAAGTCTTTTCGAATTTCACTATTATTAAAAGATTTTGATAATAATAAAATTTGCTTAAAAAATCTTTCGTGCACAGCACTTAAATGTATTCTTTGTGTTACTGAATATATGAAGCTAGAATATCCTTTCAAGAACTGTACTATTGCAATGTTTTCTTGTTCTCGTTTTGACCTGTAGCTATGGTTTCCGCCTTGGACGATTCAGTAGGAAGTATATTTAAAGCTTTATATGAGAAAGGCATATTGGAAAACAGTATCATAGTTTTCGCATCTGACAATGGCGGAGAGGTTTCTGTTAGAAAAAATGGATATGCCTCTAACTACCCACTTCGAGGCAGAAAAAGGACTGCTTTCGAAGGTGGCATTCGAGTACCAGCAGTTCTATGGAGCCCACTCTTAGGTCTCAGAGAATCCAGAACTTCAAATCAACTTATGCACGTCACGGACTGGTTACCTACGCTTTACGAGGCTGCTGGTAAGCTCTTCTAATGCCTAACGGAAAATCGTTTATTGATTAAAAATATTAATTTTGGATTTATTTCGTTAAAGAATAACTCCTGCCAAATAATCTCTCCAGATAGATATATACTATTGCATTCTAAGCGTTCGTAGATTTTATATCTGTTATAAAACCGAGTTTTCATACTAATATAAATTCTCGATAAGAAATATATAGCATCAGTTACTTATTACATTTAATAAATACCCTTAAAATTATTATACCGCTTAATATAATGAAAAGTTTTTGTAAGCAATGTATTCATGAAATGTTGTGGAGTCTACGTGTTCTTTTTGGTAACATACAACGTGGGCACTACAAAGAAGACGAAGTCGGGAATTTTCGCTGTCTTTGGAGAATAAGTACGGCTCTTAGCTTAATTAAACACTAAATTGGCTGCACACACCAAGCCTGAGCCTGAAATATTAGTATAAACTTAAAAGGTATCGAACACCGACTAAAAAGCTAATTTCAAACTCGCAACATAAACATCGGAACTAATTCCGCTACTACTCTTTTCAAACTCATGCAACGCAGCTTAAATACTGCTCCCGAAACACGTTTAGATTTGCATCTACATCATTAAAAATTTATATTTCGGCAGGAAACTGAAATCAGGGGGGAAAGGAAAGAAAACCTAAAAATAATTGATTAGAATAAATTAAATCCTTACAATGTAACATGCGATTTTCTCACTAACGGACAATTAATTATCAAGAACAATTACTAATTCCTACCTAAGCCAGAAATTTTAGTTAATGATGATGCATTTTGGTGCGAAATCTACTATTCTAGTTCTTTTTTTTAGATGGGAAACAAAGCAATTTTATCTATTGCGTAAATATAGGATATTAAAAAGGTGAGGGAGGAAATTAATTTTCAGCCAAGTTCTCAATTTTATTAAGTTCTACTACTCTGCAAAATTTATTCAGTTTCTTATAGTCCGTATAATAAACGATAAATTCAAATTTCCATGTAATCACGGTTCAAGAAATATTTTTTTAAATTCAAAATACAGCATAATTAAAAGGCAAAGAGCATACATATCAGGTTTCATGCTCCCACGTTTATTCAATTCCATCACGGATTTTCTTTATTAGCGTTGCCAGATCCCAAAAACAAAAATATGCATCATGAAGCATTTTCGCCTTTTATAGGCAATTAAAATACATTTTTAGACAAAATTTCTTACACTACATTTTCCATTGCAATTATCTCCTTCGTTTGATTTATTTGATTCCCTGCTTTACTATGCGTTGAATATTCTTCTAGTCATACCATTCATACTGTCTTAATGATAATTTCCAGAACTATGCCTCAATTCGAAGCATAAAAAGCATATACAAATACAACACACACATAATACAGTGGAGCATCGTTTCACAATTTTGTTATCGTACTTTTTAATTTGTTTAAAATATTAACTATGTTCAAACAAATTTAAAATTAATATTTTTAATAAATATTTAATTAATATTAAAATTTTAAGGCGTTAAAACAATTGCTTCATAATCAATACTTTAAAAATGATATTAATACAAATTTATATTTTTGAAACCACAAGAATGCAAATTTCTGTAGTTACGTAAAACTGGAAAAAATGTTATATTTTTATTTGAATTACCGTCTTGAATAAGTAAACAAAATTTTTCAGAAACATTTTAAAGCAAATTTTAACTTTTCTTGAAGAAAAAATTTTTAATTGTCGTCTGACGTGTCTTTTTATTCTGTATCCCAGGCAAAAGAAATGTTTTCTCTCTCGTATTTTATCTTTAACGAAAAGTGCGTTTCGCTTTCATGGCATTTTGTATCAATTAATTCTGCTCCACATAGTTTACTTAACACAGCGTCCTGTTCAGAAGAATAAAACTTGTCTATTTTTCCTTTTAAGTATTCCTTCTATTCATGAGCATGTTTTCAACTTTTGTACCAGACTCGGATGTTTCATGCCTCTACTTCCATCCCCTGTCCCCATTTCTAGCGAAAATACTTGAATGGTGGGCCTGCGAAATGTGAAAACATGCAGTAAGTTAAGCAAAACCGACGTATAAAAGAAATGTTTTACTATTAAAATAAATAGCACTGAATCAGGATCAAGATGAAACGACACATAAATATAAAGGATGTAAAAACGAGAAACGTATAAACGGTGCTCAAATGTATATATGTATATGTAAAATATAAAATAGGAAACGAAAAAGAAAAAAAAATTCAGGTATAGACTTTTAAATTTTAAATTTTAATTAGGTATAAGTTCTCTTCAAGAATACATATTGCATCATTTCGCATCATCATTTCTCTGCATTGCAGAAGCTTTTGCTCAATAGCAGCTCAGCATTCAAACAAAAAATTTCTAAGCGTATAAATACTATTGCAACAATTCCGCATCTTCTTTTGCTGCTTGTTTATGCCTGAGAAAGTCACGTCTCTCACTTAACTGTATATTTCTATTATTTAAATGTAAGCTTCGTATATAGAAATTGTGGGGCGTTTAAAGCACTCTCCCCAGTGTTGCATCTATCAAGGATATGTCCTAAGAAATACGGACAATGAATTTTCATTAATCAATACATTATGCGTTGAATTCGAAACTTCTGTCTGGAACTCCATCATTCCATCTATGCAGCAGTTTCAAGCTATCTGTTCGTTCTGTTCCCACCACGACTGCTACGTAATTGGTTTTATCTTCCGCCAAAACTACAACATCGCATACATATACACATTATATGTGTGCATGTGTGTGCGTGTGTGTTTGTGTATAGGCAGCATGCTACCTCTATTCAAGTATTCATATTGCTTTTTGTTTATGTAGGTGGTAATGTGAAAGATTTAGGTACTATCGATGGTCGAAATATGTGGAATGCTCTTCGGCTAAATTGTAAATCTCCTCGACGTGAGCTTCTTCATCTTCTGGATACTATATATGGCATGTCAGCTTTAAGAATTGGAAATTTAAAACTAATTAATGGTTCAGTTTTTAATAAAGCAGAAGAATGGTACGGTCCAACAGGATTTGAAGATGTGAATCCAGCGTCTATGGATGAATGGGTATTCAAAGATAGTAATGTTGTGGAAACTATTTTGAAGAGAACTGAGCTGTGGTTACCTCGGTCTCCAGATACATGGAGGAGAGAGGCAGTCCTTCAATGCAATGGTAAACAGCCAATAAAGGGAAAAGAGTGCAATCCAGCCCAAGCACCCTGTCTGTTCAACATTACTTCTGACCCTTGTGAATATCACAATATAGCTGCTGTCTATCCTCAGGTAAAACTATTTTCCATTGCTATTTTTAAATAGTTTTTAAGATTATAGATAAATTTAGAAAAATAATTCTAATTAATTAAAAGCAGGAAAGCAATGAATTTTTCAAATTGATTGCCTTGATATGAATTTTAATTCAATTTTCTAAACGTTTGTCGGAAATAAAAATTTCTTGCGAGTGACTCAATCGCGTCGAATGCATCTTTTAGAATATTTTCCGTTTCGGAAATGTTAGTTTATATAAATCTACACATGCACCACATAGTTAAAATGAGGACTGAAGGTTAAGTGATTCAGACGTTTTCTGTAGGTTAGCTCAGTAGCCCCAAGCTTGCAATGTTTGGGGAAAATTTAGTTCAAAGACAGTTACCTTCTATATTGTTTTAGCCTTAACCAATATTATCCGAAGAAATCCCCTAGAACACTGAAGGTTCGTATCTGTTGCGCAGAGTGTGCAATTATATCAGAAACGTGATTGAGTTAGTCGTCAAAACAGTTATACCATTCCAGGAAAATATAGTTTTAATCTCGATCCTTGTATAAAGAATAAAAATTATTTGTATTTTGCTAATTCTTAAATTTCTAGATTGTTCTCATTTTAATTTCGCTTTGAATGTGTTCTATTTTGTGAGATTTTTTGTTAACATTCAAAGATATAGACTTATTATGATAAGATAAAAGATATGGACTATTTACGACTTCTCGCACAGCGTGAAGAAATAGCACACAGAGGAAAGGGTTTTAATTTCCCTTTTATCTAATTAAACTGTTCAACAAAAATGCACATACTTTGGGATCACAATAATACCGACTACTTGCGGTGAGAACTTCAGAATGACTTAACAATAAACTTAAATGGTATTTAAACGCTGAGTCAGCCTATTAGACTACTTGAGTCTTAGGCTGACTCAGAAACTTGCACAGGCGATAGATTTTAACTAAACGGCCAGAAGGCGTATCAGCAACTCAAAGGAACAGCAGCAAGAACAGAATAGCAACGTGCGCTAGACTAGCGAAATCACACTCAGACTAACTTTCTCTTTTCACCCTTTTAAACACTTTTCTTCATTTTAATTTAATTTGCATCCTTGTGAGGAAATGCGAGGGGAAATTGAGGAGTTCAGAAAAGATGACAAAATTTAGAGTAATTGGTATTTAAACTAACAACTTACAACTTCAAATGCAAAATAAGTCTGAAAACTAGTTTTAATTATTCCATTAAATTAATTGTGAACACTTTTTCAACACTTCAAATAATTAATTCAAATGTTAAAACTCTCCGCCACAAAAATTTGAAATTCAAATTTCAATGCAATGGATTGTGCTTATAACAGAAAGTACATTACTGATAAAGATGGAGAATGTTTCTGAAAAATTTAAGTTCAAGAAATTGAAACACTGAAGTCTTCTGCATCTGCAGCTATCAGCTGGTCTTACAGATTCGGCTCTTTATCGCTCAGCTTTTACAACTCTGTAGGATATTCTCTAATAAAAGATGAGAAATAAATCTTTGAATAATGAGCCAACACGTGTCATGCATTTCTTTTCACTATTTCCAGCCCTGTTTTCATAATCAACATAGTAGCGACAAAATTATATATATTCTTTTGAATAATTAGTTTGTTATTTTATATTATGTTCCCTTTTGCAAAAGCATTATCTCATGGAATTGTACAAAAAAGCTAGATTTCAGTTATTATGTAAGGTTAAATATAATTAATTATTAAAGTACACTCTGTTTTATTTTCCTGTGCTTCAGGCGAACTTTCATTTTCGTAATAAAATAAAATTCTAAAACTCAAAGACAAGAGGTAAATGTCGCATGCAAGCAAGCTCTGGATTGAAGAATATGTTTTTGCGCTTCTCGAAGAGAAATATTCCTATTCAAAAATTAAAAAACATGAAATGCATGGTATTCAAATTTCTAAGTGAAAAAAAAAGCAACATTATTAATCGGTAAGAGGAAATTCGTCAGTCATTACTTCTACATGCAAAGAAAACTCGAAACGAATATCTTAAAATGGTACGTACTATTTCTAATGTTTCTACAGTTAACTGGATAATAAGAGAAAATCTGTCGACGCAGAAATCAACTGCAGTCTTTAAATGGATATGTAGCAAAAATAAATAAAATAATAAACCAAGACTTGCAACTTGGAAAAGCTAAAATACATGATGTTCATAAGCTTTTGCCACTCAGAATAATTTGTAGATCTCTGTATGAAAACTATTTAGCAGATGGTAAATGGAAATACATTATGACGGTCGATGAAGTATATGTTTACCTAAATGACTGCAATTAAAAAAAGGTCAGTTTATTATGAAAATCGAAGAGCAGAAAATTGTAAAAACCTCGTTCCGTCAATGCAAAGAAAGTTATAAGGTATTTTCTCCCTCCTTCCATCATCCCTTCGTAGTGTAACGGTAGCACAATCGGTGTGTATTCGAGAGATCCAGATTCGAGTCCCAGCGAGCGCACCGCACATTCTTCAAATCTTCTGCTACAAAAAAACCTAATAACTCTACAAAGTTTCAGTAAAGATTTATTACTGTCGCAGGATTATCTTAGGATGGGAAATTAAAAATAAGAAGAATAGGAAAAATGTTAAAAATCAGTTCAACGCATTACCAAGAGAAAGTTTTACGTCTGATATTTACAGAAGAAATTCCATTTCTTTATCCCATTGACTTTCAAAGAGTGAAACTTCATTAAAAAAAGAGTCACACTTCGAAAAGTACAACTGCATTGCAGTGCACTCCTGCGAAGTCCCCTGACGTATTTCCTATGGACTATTGTGGCATTGGTTCCTTGAAAATAGATTTTTCTAAGTGCAAATCCAACACGCTTGATGGACTCTGAAAAGTAGTGGAGAGTAATTGTAGTCAATACCCCTGGAAAATTTAAGAAAACCCTCCTATCATGGAAACCACAATGCAGATTTACAGTTCAGAAAAACGGCTATCAGATTGAACATTTAAAAAAATATACTTTAAGCTTTAAACATTAATTAAAAGGCCCCTAAATCGTTCTAGAAGTGTATAAACATCCTCTGTAAAATATACTGTGCACTACAGTCAAAAGTCGTTAATCTGGACTCGTCGGGACTTCGGCGATTCCGGATTATCGATTTTTCCGGATTATAGATCATCAGTTTAAATCTGGTAAGATGGCACGCAAAAATTACAAAATTAAAAATATGAAACCGTAATTTATGAAATAAAGAACAATTATGATCTAAAGGGTATCAAAATTTACAAAAAGAAAAAGCTTAATATTTATTTGTTTACTTTATTAAACATTTCTTTCAATGGAAGTTGTTTCGTTTCATGTGATAATACTTTCTCTTTAATTCTATTAAACAGACATAATTTCTTGTTTAGTTACAAAGTTCCGCTGTTCAAGTCCTATAATTGCTGTGTCGAGAACACCGACTAATTTGTCAATCGAAATTTTTTCGTTTTCAATAACCTCTGTCACTTTCTTCACTATCGGAAGCGAATTATGACGACGAGAAACTTGTTTTAAATCATATCAAAGACGGAGTACATCGAGATGAAATACTACATTTAGTAAGGAATTATAAGCCAAATAAAATAAAAACATCTGCCCTGAAGATAAGGATAGTGCTGACAGATCAACTTCCAATTCATTGCGCACCGCGGCGTTCCCCCCGCCGAGCAGCGTGAAATTGATAAACAGATTTCGGATTTCGAAGCATACTTTCGCTTTAGATCCTTTACATATTAGCAAATATATATCGGAAATTCTATTTGATATAATCGAAAGTTCAAGCTTACTTTTATAAAATTGCTCTAACAGTCTGCAAAAAATAATAAGCCGGATCCATTTCGAAGATTAAGGAACAACGCAATCTGCAACTTAACTGAATTACATAATTTTAGCTTAGCTTATACCGTCCGTTATACATTAAACGCGCATGCGTAAACGTTTTATGCGCACGCGCACTCGCATATTCGCAGCCGTAAAGGTCTTACGCGCACACGTAAACGCCTATGTGCATGCGTTAACGCCACGCATGCGCAGAAAGTTTGTAGCTTTGAGGTCCGGATTATAGATCATTCCGGATTATGGGTGTTCAAATTAACGACTTTTGACTGTATTATCAATTCACATAATATGTTGTTAATACAATAATGTAAAGTTTCCTCCTCATTACAGTATAATATTTTCCTCCCTCAAATACATTAAATGAAAGAGAATTAATGAAAAATTTTAGCTCTTCCGTAAAAGATGAGTCTTAAATTAAGTGCAGTATCATGAACTGTTTCAAGGGATGTTAGGAATAAAATGCTTTCTCCAATGAAATAAAATAATAAAATAAAAATTATGACTGGCAAATTTACAGTGAAAATTATGTGTGCATATCTGTAAATGATATACAATTTCACTTCTAGAAAAAGGATACTAGTTTTTTATGATACGCAGCGATATCCATATTTTTCTTGCTGTTGCAATGATCACTGACAATGATAACGGTAATTCTAAATATGTGATAACAGCACAATATCTAGGATGGCGGAAGGAAGTAGGATAACTGTGTGTAGAAATATTGTGATGATAAGGTGCTTGTAAACTCTGATGATTATCCACTTGAGAAAATAGAATAAGGATCACCCGGATCATCTTTAGAAGCTATTGAAAAATGATTGAAAGTCTTCTGTTGTTTCTGCTTTTTCAGTTCGTTTAATGTTTGCTGAAGAGGTGCAAAGCTTCTGTTATTTCTACTCGAAACTTTAATGCTACGCTTCA
Organism: Stegodyphus dumicola; assembly: GCF_044657685.1. Classification (NCBI taxonomy): domain Eukaryota; kingdom Metazoa; phylum Arthropoda; class Arachnida; order Araneae; family Eresidae; genus Stegodyphus; species Stegodyphus dumicola. The sequence goes on from NC_140779.1 coordinate 47,940,965, forward strand.
TCATAGGATTATAAGTCATTCCTTTTTTTTAAACTTTAGGCCATTCGAAATATTTCTCCAAATTTTTCTAGTGTCCAAACTGCTTATTCTACTGCAGTTCCTTCTTCATCATCACCACCTTCCTCTGCATGTGAGCTGGCCAAGTCTTTTAACTCCTCATTCATCAATTCCTCCTGGTAATATACTTTCAATATGTTCTTTAACTTTTCCTCTATTTGTTGACAAATCATCGTTACCAGATTTTCTTGCTGTTTGTACGTTTGTACTGTTATATTTATTTCTTTATCGAAGCCAGTGACGCGTTTGAAATCATGGACGACCAGTGGCGGCTCGTAGCTAAAATTAGTAGGTGTGCTGTTCCAAAAAATTTTAACCTTTGTTTTAAAATTGTGTAAAAGCAAACAAACCTGTATAAAAAGAAAATTTATTTTGAAACTTCATGAAATCTTACAAGAACAAAATTAAACATTTCTTATTTACTTTAACCTAAATTGTTACAGTTTAATCGTTATTTATTCATTTAAAAATGAAATCCATTCTTCTTGTTTTAATTTGCGCGAAAAGATCAATAATTTTCTCCTTGATCTCTGGATGACAACTGAGGAAATTTTTCTCTATTGAAAGCACTGCAAGCGCATTTACTATTTCCGAGTTCATAGTACTTCTTAGAAAGGTTTTCATTCTTTTCAATGTTGAAAAGCAATGTTCTGCCTCTCATGTAGTCATGGAAACTGTCAAGAGAATTTTTATTAATTTTGTAATTTCACTAAGAACATCGTCTAGATTATTTTCCAAGATAAATTTCAGTAGTTCAATTAATTTGCACTACTCATGAATATCAGACCTACGATAGAATATCTTTAGTTTACTTTCAAGTTTTTCTTTGTCAATCATTGGATATGCTTCAGTGATCGGTACCATTTCTTCTGTAGGATGTGTATTCCTAAAACTAGCGAAGCATTTCTTGTTGAACAATTTAGCAGTTGATAAGTGTTTAGTGGAAGCATATCGGTCCATTATATCTATACGTATAAAGTCACATATTTCCTTCGCTTCTGCCATCAGTGTCTTTGAAGAATTCTCACAGTACTTTGAATGTCTTAATTTTAAAATAGCAGTTTTTAAATTTGTTACATATTCATTAACTCTAAACACACTAATTTCTCTGGATTGCATTTGCTTGTATATTATTTCAGCATGAGGCATAATCTGATAAAAAAGCTCTAACCAAAACTTGAAATTATCATCATTTAGATATTTTAAAATTCCTGTTGCTTCTGCAATAGTTTGATCTGCATTTGATGTTGACTGAATTTCAGTAAGGCAATTTTTTAAAAGGTTGCAAATTTTCATGAACTCTGTTTATGGTCCGTATGTTGAAGTTCCACCTTGCGGAGGAAGGACGTGGAATGCTAACGTTCATATGCTTCTTTAGAATGGACACACGTTGCGGTGATCTTGAGAAGAATGTTGGAATAGCCAGAATATTAGAAAAAAATATTTTCGCGTTTCGTGAAATACTTGCTGCATTTTTCATTATTAAATTAAGTTGATGTGCATAACAGTGAATAAAATGTACATTAGTATAAACTGCTTTTATTTTTGCTTGAACTCCTGTTTTTTTTCCTTTCATGACATTTGCACCATCAAATGTCTGAACTATCAATTTTTGTTCATTTCCCTGAAGGATTATGTACAATTGTTCTAAAATGCATTTTGATATGCCATCTGCAGTTTGATTTTCTGGAAAAAAGAATCCCCAGAAATGCTCAAATAATTCTCCATTCAATACATATCGTAGAACAAGGACCATCTGAGTGCGTTCCGAAACATCTGTTGTGTCATCAACCATTAAAGCTACAAAAGAAGCTTTTCTAATTTCCGTCCTTATCTCCTCATGGTATATTTGAAACAGGCAGTCAAGTATCTCATTCTGAATGGTCTTCGAAACACCTTTGAAGACTGCACTAGTTTCTAAGTGATTCTTCAAATCTGAATCTAATTTAGATGCAAAATTTACTAATCCTCTAAATACCCCTGGATTTACTGAATCGTCTTTTTCATCATGTCCACGTAAGGGAGTTTCAAAGTTTCCGCAAAAGAAAATGCAGTCTATTATTTTGAACAAAATTTCACCGTTCTTTTTAACCTTTATGTTATGCTTATTGACTGAAAGTCTGTATCCCTCACTAAGTTTCTCCTTAATGCTAACGGTTCCTAAAAGTGACAGTGAAACTACATTATCAACGTGCTTCTTTGACTTCTCATGCTTTTCAGTTTTTTCTTTCATTTTGTTTATATTTCTGAAACCCTCTTTTGTCCAACTCCAAACAGCAAGCACGGGAAGCAAAACAGAGCATTTTTTAGTTCACAACCGCAAAGCAAACTTTTCCGTTGGTACCATTCAGAATTGAAACTACGAATATATTTCTTATTATTGCTTATACCTGTCTGACATATTAGAATATCAGGTGCTGAACGACCTCTTTTCTTAATTGTAACTTTTTCATGTAGAGACAGCTGTGAAAACGAAAGCTCTCGAAGTTCACTTACAGTCGCAGAATTTATTACTTGAGAATGCAAGGACATGGTTAAAATTTTTTGTAAAATAAAAGAATCGACAAAACGAATCAAATAGAATTGCTGGAAAATAATCTAATCAAGAATATGGCGTATGGTTTTTAAACACAGCCCATGCGGAGTGAAAAAAAAAACACCTCCCAACGGCACGCCAGATTCGGCACTGCAAGAGCGACAGTGCTCTTTGCTCTCTCTGGCTTGTGTGCTGTTTTCTGAGTGCGCATGCGCAGAACAGCCAAACACGGCGCCGCTGAACTGTAAAGCGAGCAGTTCCATACAAAGACTTTCATACCTTCATAAACTGGGGGATGGCTACTGACATTAAGCTTAAGGATTAAATATTGTAGAAGTATAAAGAAAGAGTTAAAGTATAAAAGGCACATTATATTAAATATTAAAAATAATAATAAGTGGAAATACGGGGTGCTGCAGTTCCACAGTGCTTATTACGAGTCGCCACTGTGGACGACTTCACTCTACAAATTCTTCCAACATGCATTGGCAATGGCTTTAATTTGCCCACTGCTGCTTTCATGAAAGTTACTGCGTCGGCGACAGCGAAGGATTTGCATCAGTCTCTTACCTGAAGGTTAGGAGCAGCTTGAATGTCTGTTCGAATCATCTTGAAGACTTGGCGAGTATATGATACTTTTACACACATAATAAAATCCTGATCAAGTGGCTGAAGGAATGTGGTCATTTTGGTAGCAAAACAACCACCTGAATATTCTCATTTTTCATTCCAATGGACTGAAAATGGCTAGGCGTATTATCTAGCCGTCAATTAAACTTTTAATGAAAACTGGTCCCTTTTGAAGTAACTTTACACTTAAGGGGTAGAACACCGTTGTCAATGGTATTAAAGTAATCCACGCCTTTTCATTATATTATCAGAAGACAAGAAGTTTTATATCTCCTCTATATACATACGTAAGGGAGGTAATGTTTTCCGTTCAAAAATTCGGTAGAGAGTTTTCGGTAAATAAGCAAGAATCAGGTGCCCTTCAGTAAGTTCTTACTATTTTTAAAATGATGTCTGCCTACCTACGTGTCTGTTTAAATGTATGTATATGACGATTATTTCGTCCTCGATAAATTTTGTGTGAAACTTTCACAAATTTCCATTTTCCATATTTAAGCTTTCTACATTCGTGAAAAGAGTTCATTAGATTTTGAATAAAACTGGGCAACTGGAAGTGGCACTTTACAGGAAGCTCATAACAGTTCTTAATTAAAAACTATATTAAAATATAATACAAAACTTTTACTTATTTAAGACTTTTATATCAATGGGAACAACAACCCTTACCTTTTTTTCTCATTCCCTACATGGGATTTATTTGAATGTTTCTATTCTGATGTTCCTTAGGGACCAGCTGAATATAGCTTATTAAAGCCATTTATTGACTACATAAGTATAGCCATTAAGCATTAAAGCATGGAACAACATACCGTGTTTCCTTGCATATTTTCTCCCTCTTTTTAACTAACTATATCGCTAGAAAATCAATAAAAAAAATTGTGCGTAATTCCCAAAGAACGTAGCTACAGGATGAAAATAACAAATGAAAAATAGTCATCATGGATAAACTACTGATAACTATCACAATATTATTTCTTTTAAAGAAATTCAATAAGAACACATAGTAATATTAACATTACGATATCTGACAGATATAGGGCCGATTACTGACAATAACTGAGCCGGACACGTCGCGCTTATCTTATACAACTCCAGAGTCACCTCATATGAATGAGTCATTACCGCAGTTCCTAATAGGAACGTCGGAGAAGAGAGGCGAACAAATGACCTGGATTTTAAAAGCTCGAACATATCAGTAGTAGATAAGCCTATAACGAGCTGAAACGTAACTAACAGAAGTAAGGTGAAATCACATTTTTGGAATGCTTCTTAAGTGAGAGAACACCTGTCATTTCCGGGTAGCTTAACGACGAATCTGCACAATAATACGTTTTAAATCATAAATATTAGGGAAAACAAATTGGATAAAATGAATAAAAATAAAAATAATCAATTTACCAATAAAACTATCCCTTAGACGCAAACACTATGTACAATCGAAAAAGGACTAAATTATGCGAATGTTTTTAAAATTTTCAGAACCTAGCCCTAAAAAAACTAGCGGGCAAATACATGAGGAAAAACAGATTATTAAATGAGATTTTGGTTAAAATTAAAAAATCGGAAGTGATTTTTTACTCGAAGCTCTGAGCAGACTTTCGTAAAAAAAATATGAGATAATCTGAAATTTGCTACTTAAAATAGGTATGTGATTAAGGACAACACATTATATTTATAAGCATTAAATGCATTCTTAGAATTATACCAAATGGAATGAGAAAAAGCTCGTTATGAAGACGAGCTCTCATTATGAAAGAATTAATCCTCAATTTTGCGTTCGTTTTAATTTTGTGTCGAATCACATTTCTAATAAAAGGATGTTACCACGAAATGTTATCGCTATGTATTATTTTTAATCAAATAACATCAAATATAAATAATAAGCGAATATAAAAAGAAATGTACGGTAACACTTAACACTGTATCCGCAATTTTAAAGAAATGCTATTTTTAAAAATTTCGAGATTAAGTCACTGATTTATGAATCTGAAACGCTGTAGTATATTTTCAAATCAAAGCTTGAGAACTAACGTATACATGAACACATATAGTTACCGTTCCCTATTGTACGGGAATAAAAGAATGATAAAAAAATTAATAGTGTTTATAATTAGCTCTAAACCTAGATTTAGCTAGAACCTAAACTGAAGCGATAGTTAATTTAAAATATAATCCAAAAACGGTCGTTCAATTCGGCCAATTCCATATGTTCAATTCGGCCAATCTTGCATATGTTGTAGATTGGCCAAGGTTGTCGATTTGCCTGTTTTATCTTGCATATGTATTAATGTAATGAACTCAGTACTTATGTAGAAAAAATACCGGTTTATGAAGTAGAATTATCCTTCTCTTAACTAATCAATAAGCCAATGTATTTCTCATATTCTTATATCTTTCAGATGGTAAATACTATGATGGAAATTATTTCTGCTCTCCAAGAAGTCTCCGAACCGGCTCAGAAGAAAATCATCGACCCAAAATCCCACCCCTTATGTCATGATTTCGGCCATGTGGAATGGCTGGAACCTGAATACAGCTCTACCTGTGATTTTCTCTAGGTATAACTTTCCAAACAGTTAGTTACTAAATTAATTTAGAATGATTTCAGGTACAATATAGGACAATATGGAAAGCAAGTCACTATCCATGGCATCTTGAAAACTTCAATTATATTAAAAACAAATACTCCGTACATGGATAAAAAAGGGGATTCTCCTCCTCCCTGACTTATTCTTGGGAGTTGACCATGGAGTTCAGAAGTAGATGGAGCAGACACCGTGCTTAAATCTGAAAAGCGAGAAAGACTCAGTTTTTACCTCCCTAGTCTCCTTCTTTTATCGACTCTCGTCTACTCCCTTCTCAGAATAGGATGTTATGAACATCGATGATAATTTCGACAATATATTTGTTAAATTAAATGTTAAAGTGGTTTATTGTTCTGCTATTGCATGTTCAGGAAGAAATGATGCATCAAAAAGCAAAAATTTAAGCTTCTATAGATACATTATTTTTATGTACAGGGTTTGCCCGGAAAGCAGTAGAACTGAATTTCTTTTTTTTTTTTTTTTTAATTCATTCATAATTTTGACAAGTCGGCTGAATAGTTTTCAAAATATGCCCCCTCTGCATCAACACACCGTTTCCAGCTACTCTATCAATCGCTGAAGTGGCTCTGCCAATCCCTGGCATGCAAAAACTGGAATGCTCTCCACCTCCCTCGTTACGGCCTGGACCGAGCCCTGGTGCCATCCTTTCACAATTCTTCCGTCGGGGGAAGAGGAAGAAGTCTTAAGGAGCGACAACTGAGCTATAGGGTGGTTAGGAAAGCTGTGTGATGCCATGTTTGGTCATGACAGCAAAGGCAGTGTGGTTCGGCGCATTGTCGTGATGCAGCCTCCATGATCCAGCGATTGCTGGAAGGACGCGGGTGACTCGTTTACTGATTCTGAGGTGGTCAGAATTCAAAAGATTTCTCACTTTACTTCTTTTCGCCATCGTTGGAACAGCTAGCCCCCTGGGTTAGGCGCTTTTCAGCCTGTTGGATCCCGTCGATGGAATTAAAAATAAATACATAAATAAATATCAATAAAGAGCTTAGTACTGTGTACTCCGGGTATTGATTACATTTAGAGCTTAGTGCTGTGTCCTTCGGGAACTGGTCACGCTAAACCAGGAACATTGAAAGAACGACCAGAACATGGAAAGAAGGTGCATGGTGAGGACTGCTGAGACTAAGAGGAACACTTTTCACTATTATGGTACATATTAGGTATACAGATATATTAAGGATATAGTATAGACTCAGGTACAGATGTAAAAATAAACAAATACATTACAAATTGTGGAATACATTAACTGAGTTCTGGATTAATCATAATATTAAAATTATTAAAAAAACACAAGACATTAAGTAAATTAATATATGTACAGCGCGGACTGCTGACGGCACGGTTTCCAAAGAAAGAAGTCACTTTTACCGCAATGCTTTTACCAACGGTAGTGCAGTCTCTAATACGGCTGAATGCATGTTTATTCTTAATTGTGTTCTTGAACCATACCGGCATATTGATTGCAGCTAGTCTTTTTTAATGTGAATTCCCTGTGTGCGGGCAATCAAACAGATAGTGATCTGGGTCACCAGTACTGCCACAAATACATTGGTCGCTGTCTCTTAGGCGAAATCTGAATCTGTGAACATAGAACATACATGGCCATGCCCTGTCAGGTACTATGTGAGGTGCGAAGAGCTGCTAGTTAAATTATGGTTAACTTTTGGTTGGAAATTATACAGTCTTCTGCGAGTACGGAAGGGGAACATTAATGTCACTCACGTGGGGTTCATTAGCTGCGCCTTTCGCATCTGCTGCTTCATTTCCTTTAATCCCCGTATGAACTTTTCAGGAATCGAAAATAATAATTTTAGTGTGTCCCTGACAATGGAATGTCTATTGCGGCGGCCGCCCTGGATGGCCTGCAATTGAGTCTGTGTAAATTCGCACTTTCAAGTTTTTGTCATTTTTGCCGTTGAAAGGCGTCCTGACCGTTGCTCATTTTCAACTTGCTCTCTTCCATCCCGAAACAACTTGTGCCACTCAAAAACACTTAATCGACCCATGGCATCACTCCCATAAGCAGTCTTGATCATGTCATTGACCACACTCGCAGTTTTTCCAAGTTTGACGTAAAACTTCGCCGCCTAAGGCTGCTCTAACAAACGATTCATTGTGGAGATGACAAGGCACCATGAAAGGGATTCATCTTAAACTCGATATACACTCCGAGAAGGCTTGGAGACGACTAGCGACTGGTCGTCATAATCCAACCAGTGCAGTAACATCCCCCTCCTTCGCCACGTTTCGGCAGAGGAAAAATCAGTCTTACTACTTCCCGGGGAAACCCTGTATAAAGTAATTTATATTTTCCTTTCCATTTGAATTGTTTTTGCTTTCTTTTATGTTATAAACATTAGATCAAGATCTGACTGAAAACTCTATTGTGCATTTAATTAGAGAAATAAGCAAATATTATCTCAGGATAAGAAGCAAATATTGGTGTAAAGATCTATCGGATAAGTTAGATTCCCCTTCCCTCCCCCCAAAAAGGACATAAATTTAACAAATTAGTTCCACTTAAAGGAGAAAAATTCTTACGTGTTATCAAATTTAACCATCTTCTTTGCAATTATAAACTGTAACTAAACTTACGACTGGCAGCGAATTTTCGCTAAGTCTAAAATAACAACTGAAACTTCAGAAGGGTGTAAAAGACCCTTTGTTTTTAAACTCAGACAGCAGAAGGCACACCTGGTGCTTACAACTTGGCTAACCACATGTGGCTTGATTATTCAACTATCGGCAATTATAATGCAAAACCAAAGATTACATATCTTATCTAAGCTAGCAGCAATTTAGCAACGTGTCCTCGAAAGGCAAAACACCCTCTGCCTTACAGTTTAAAAACCCCACTACACACGAACTAATTTCCATTCTGGCAGGAAAACAGAAGGGAGAGGTAACTGTAAAGACCCAAAATATACAATAACTGGTTAATTAACATAAAGGAACTTTACAGATTATTAATTAACACTGAAGAAAGAAAGTTAATAATAAAAATATTCTTTACATATCATAGGAATGCCCTGATTTTGTTAAAATTTTAAATGATATTTTTACAAAATTTTAATCTTAATTAATTAATTTGGTTTATTTAATGTATTTTTAATCAAATTGAATTTGAAAAGATCTCAGTTAACTTTAAGAATAGAGTACATCAGTATTGTAAGTAACATGAATAAAATCCATGAAATATTATAATTAATTTTTTCAATTATAACAAGACAAAGGCTTTCTGTTCTCCAGGATTGTATGCATTTCTATGCATATCACAAAGAAGATAATGAAGGAAGCATTAAATAATTTCATTATATTATATAACTTCCATAGCCTATCTCCCCTTAAAAGTCTAGGATGTAACTTTAAATAACTGCTTTTGATATCAAAAACCTATCTTGTATTTTTTGTTTAATGTATTTCATAACTCAGTACTTTTCCATTATACACCTCCACACTTTTTGGCACCTGTGAGAGAGTGAAAGAGGAGTCAACCACAAGCCGAGACCCAAGGATAGCACCATCTCTGTGTATGTGTGCATAAACAAGAATAATTAAGCACATATTATTACACTATTATTGCCAAAATGCATGGCACATGCACAATGCAAAAGTCCTCATAATCCTTCATAGTACGAATGATGTTTATTTATAAGATAAGAATTTAAATGTAGGGGGATAAGACATTATATAACTTATCTTGATAAACAAATTTTTTTTTTTTTTTTTTTTTAATTACCGACAAAATTCAGATTCTTGTTATAAATCAGTGCTGCATGTGTTCATAGAAAAATTTATTGTTTTCTTCATTATATACAGAAAATAATTTTAAGAGTTTATTATTTTATCCAGAAGTCAATTCCATTATTTCCTTCAACTTCTGCTTCTACTTATTCGCCAGTTGAATGATTTCCAAAAAGTACTACGAATTTCATTCTTTTTTATTATTAAGGTATTCTTTATTAGTTATATCTGTACACAGTTGAGAATTCATATTTGCATAAGAATTGATGATGTTATATCTTCAAAAATTTCGATGGCACTTAAATTATCCATCTACATTTTAGTAGGACAGAAACTAATTGCTTTGAAATTGCATCCCCATGCCTATCATTGCTACTTAAAGGCGTTCATTAACAGCTTATTGAAAATTGCTAATGGTCCTAAAATTTAACTGTGATAAGTTTAAAAAGCATTTTAATAGTGTGACAAAAAATCTTCGGTTTACTTGCAAAACAATTATTATAACCATGTTTAAAACAGTGGGAAATGCACAGAGTTATATGTAAACAGTAGTTTAACTGGGTCCATTAAAATAGCGAGACAGGAAAGCTTATCAGTGTTGAGGATTCAACTAGTCCTACTACGAGGGTTGCTGGTAGCTGCTCCATTTACCTTTTACTCCCATGGTTATGATACATCTAACTTAACCCCGCACTGACAACTGCAGCAAAAACACCCCTGAAATTGAAATTACAGAGGAAGTGGAGAGATCAAGACTTAATTCAACTGGAATCCAAAGACGGCAGTTCTAAGTTTTGGAACGAAATTATAATTCAAATCGAAAATCCAAGTGTATTTTTATCTATTTTTCCCTATGGTTGTCATTAACTTATTTAATCTCTTTACATCTTATTTAACTTTAACTGCTTATTATTTACATATCAATTATATTGTAATCGAACTGTATGTATATGACATTACAACCAAGTATGCTACATTCCTGCATTTTATGAGTATATTGTAATACTGTACCTTGTATATGCATATTTTATACTATAAATGATTATCTTTATGATATATTTATAAAAAGGGTAAAGGAATAAATGAAATCTAGTGTGCTCAGATTAACCACGCTGAAAAGCTTCATCGCAAATACCAATAATTCTTTGAGCAGAAAATCATTCACATTAAAACAACATGTATCTGCATTTACCTAATTTATCAACATCTTAGAAAAACTAGTTTTTCTTCATTTAAATTACCGTAATTTCCGGAAGAAACGCCGCGGCGTTTACGTGTTTAAAACATAAATTTTCAGCGGGTGCGGCGTTTAGGTGCACCAAAAATAAAATATTTCCTATGCTGGTCATTGTACATAGTTTGGATGGCCTTGTCATTGTGCATAGATTGGTGCTGTTCCCACAAAAAAGACCACTCAGTTGCTTTTTGCGAACGTTATTTTGTTTACGTTCTTTCCCTTGAACGGACCTACATGCCTTATTCACCCTAAACGAGATCTCCGAAACAATAACATTCTTCCCCTTTCAAATCAACATTCTCATCAGTTTGAATAGTCTCTCTCCTCTGCCATTCGATGAATCTTCCAGGACCCAACCTCTCCCCACCCCTGCCTTTTCTGCAAAGGCGGACACGACTCCACCTGCCTCGCAATAACGAACTCTGACGTATTTCCCCTTCAGCATGAATGGATTTTTCTTGGCATTCTGCCAAATACAGATCCCATCAGTTAGGGTACAAGTACTTGTTGAATAGTTTTTAATTAGGGAGCGGAAAATTTTTTAAAATGCCTCTAAACGGCACAGAAGCTATACATTTCTTACCTTTAATTTATTTTTGAGTTATGGTTTCATTTCATGCATTTTTTTTAACTGGTATGTCATATATCAGGACTTGGGTTGAGTTTTTGAATCTATACGGCCCACGACGATGTCACGCGCAATTTAATCTATTGCGGCGTTTCTGTGTAATTTTAATTTTCTTCCCGCCATTTTTCTCGAGTGCGGCGTTTACGCTGATGCGGCCTTTCTTCCGGAAATTATGGTACCTGTGATTTATCAAATCTATCAACAATTCTACCCCTAACCATTGTCAGCTATTCATTCTATCACACTGCTTCTGAAATTCAACAAAATTTTACAAAAAAAGGAGCTATAATTATTACCAATGCATATAAACAAAATAAAAGTGGAACTACAAATTACCCTTTTATAGCTATCTCTATTGCCCATGTCACCAATATTTATGAGTACAATAACATATCCAACACCACAACGAGTTACACTCTTTTGCAAAACAAATCGAAGCACAATAAAGGAAGTGGTTGTTTTTGATGAAATTGAATATGTGTATAGCTCATATACAGGTAATAAAATGATTAAAAATTCAAGGTCCCAGCTCACAATCACTCAGTGAGTGTTCAAATTAGTAGTTGGTCGAACCGCCCCTGGCGGTAATGCGTGCTTGAATTTGTCGAGGCAAGGAGTGGTAGAGGTTTCTAATGTCATCCTGCGACACATTCTGCCAGGCACAGTGGCGTAGCGAAGGGGGGGCAAGGGGGTGTATGATGCCCCGGGCGCCGCTCGCAGAGGGGCGCCAAATGGTCTCCAAACAAGATTTTCCGGAAAATTTCAGTTTTTAGTTTGATTGATTTCTGGAAAATATATTTAAAATTAATAATTTTTAAATTACAATTAATTAGTAATATTATATTCTCAGTAGTATTATATTCTCTTTAGTAATATTATATTCTCATTGTATATAATATTATATTATTAATAAATATATCAACTTATCTATAATACATATAAAACTTTTAATTGTTTAAAATTGTACTTTTTTAAAAACAGTTATATGTAGAATAAATAATAACGTTTAATAATTCTAGATCATCGTATATCTGCTTTTTTCGCCGGCACAGATATATTTGTAGCGGTTTGCTACATCATTGACAAATAGTTGCCTCTCAAAAATACTCCAAAGTCAATAACGATTCATTAAAGACTCAAGTTGTTTAATAAAACACATTTATTAGACGTAAGCACATCGAAACTCAATATGTGCATCGTTAAATATCACAAAAAGATGCATTTTCTTCTTACAACTTAAGAACAGAGCATAAAAAAATTATTCTTAAAATTAAAAAATTCTGATGTGCACACCACATGACTTTCTTGTACGGAATATTAAATTATGCGCATTTTTTCTTGCATTTCATTTAAACTTATTGGATTGAATTAAATCTACTTCGCCTACAGCGCATAAACCGCAATAGAATAAATGCATTCTTTAAAATTCACTCTAGTATTTGTTTACCATAGGGACACTCTGGCGCTAGATTCACATAACAGTATTTTGTTTCATTCATATTATAACTCATAATGCACAAAATTTATATCATTTAAAAAATAGAATTATCTAATCGTTGCCACATGCTCTATTCAAATACTATAATAAAGCTAGGATGATGTATAAAAGAAATTAAGCAAACAAAACAAAAATGTTTTTCACAGACGATTGAGTATTTCTCATTCAATTAATTCAGTTCTCGCTTCGCGAGAAGGCAAAAATAGATAAAAACTCAAAATATCTATATTAAAAATTACGAAGTAAATCTTAAACACTTATTTCCTCGAAAAAATTTCGGAAAGGATTAAGCAAGATTTAATTTGCAATAATAAATGAAGGCGATATCTTTGTTGTTGCGAAGCTAAGTTTCTATAGATGGGCAACAGTCTGCTGTTTCAAATGTAAATAATCAATGGCCGCTATTAAAAAAAAAAAAAAAAAAAAAAAAAAAAAAAAAAAAAAAAAGGCTTAGCGGCACTTAAACAACTTTAAAATTGTTGATAATTCTAAAAATATTGCATACAGATTTACTAAAGGCATAAAAACCTTAACCGGAAGATAAAAACAACATAATTCAATCATTTTTAAAGCAAAAAAAAAAAAAAAAAAAAAAAAAAAATGTACAATTTACAAACATATAAGAGTAAAGAAACTGAGATCACTGAGGCGGGTAACAAAGTGGATATATCTATAAATATATTTATATACGTTTGGTGCGGCCGATTGCAACCAAAATACGAGGTGCACATTTACATGTTATAGCAGTCCTATATACAAAATTTCAACCTTCTGGTGTATGTGTGATTATGGCAAAGCCTCGAGGGCTATCTGCCTAAGGGGAGGGATGCCTTTCGTGGAGGACTTTCTAAGGGAAACTGCCTCGTATACACGTTACACATGGGGAAAACCACGAAAACGCCCATGCAGCCAGCCCGTTCGCGGGATTCGAACCTCGGACCGAACTACCAGTGTTCAGCGACTTTACCGCTCGGCCGCTGGTGGGCTCAACCTTCTGAGGCTACTCGTTTTTGAGTTATGCGAGATACATACGTACATACGTTCGTACAGACGCCACGAAAAATTCTCTTCAGAATTTATTTTAAAGCAGTTTTATAATTTTTTTGGAGGAAAGGAGTCTTTTATTCTGTCCTTACTTACAGATATCACGCGAAAACATTGTTAAATTGCATTCAATAGCGGTCAAAATGGATATTTTCTTTGAAATATGCTGCCTGAAACTTTTCGCGATTACAATACTTCCTTTTTACTTCGTACAAGGAAGTAAAAAGAATAGAATAGACTTAGGTATTTTGTTGTTGCCAGAACCTAACTACTAAAAAATCGCGCAGTTACAAACAAGTCACAAAATGAAATTCAGCACGCATTATTCAAAGATAAAAATAAAATATAAACAAAATAATAACTTACGTGGGTAAATATTTGAATGATACAATTTTTCACAAACATAAACATTATTTTTCTGCTTTAAGAATTATTTTACACTACTAATTTTGAAAGAAATACAATTTATTATTCACCTTTTAAAAACGTTCTTTTTTAAACGACATCATTCTACGATTATTTTCGTTTCTTACAGTTGCCACTCACAGTCTGCATAAAGTTGTACGAAAAAACGATTATATATGGTTTGTAGAGGTTACACAATTCCCAATCCAATGCTAATGTAGTTAGGTAATAATTATTCTTAATATGTTTTTTTATCTCAGATTCAGCGTTTTATTTTTATTTGCATTATTTTCTTACTACGAAGATATTCTATACAATATATTACTGTAAGTGTTCTTTTTTTTTTTTTTTTTTTTTTTTTTGAGGGGGCGCGAAAAAGGTATTTTGCCCCGGGCGCCAGTTATGCTCGCTACGCCACTGGCCAGGCATTCATCAGCTGTCGTTCCAGATCAGTGATATTTTGTGGTGCTCGAATCTGGTGGCCTACTATGTCCTAAACATGCTTGATTGGTGAAAGGTCTGGCAACCTGGATGGCCAAGAAAGAGCATCAACCACATGGAGACAGTCCAGAGATATGCGAGCGGTATGTGGCCTGGCATAATCTTGTTGGAAAATAGCCCCTGGATGACATGCCATGAAGGATAATGCAACCAGCCGCAGGATGGTATTAACATATCATCAAGCTGTTAAAGGTGTACGGAGGATGACTAAAGATGACCTGCTGTCATAAGATATAGTGCCCCACACCATCACAAAAGGGGCTATGGCTGTATGCCTTAGCTCTTTTGTGATGCCTTTGTTTTACAGATGCCCAGCTTTTGTTTTACATACAGCTGGGCTATAGCTGTATGTAAACAAAGGCTGATTGGGACCACTGGCCCTTTCCTTTCCAGGCACGAGTGAAGCGGGATTCATTGCTGAATACTATACGATGCCAGTCTGATGGCAGCAATGATGATCGGCTGCGACACCACTCCAGACGACTCCGCCAACGTTGTGGGGTCAAAGGCAAACGTCTTAAAGGGCTCTGTGATCGTAACACTGCCTCAGACAAGCACCTTGAGATGATGGACAGTACCACAGGAGATATAGACGTGGCTGTAGTGCGTTGAATAGTCAACAATAATACCGTTGGGGTGGTTTGGGCCTGGTGAACAATCATCCTATCTTGCCTCGCATTTGTGATACTTGGCCTTCCAGAGCTTTCATTTTGTAGGCAATTTCCTTGTAGCAACCATTGTTGCCAAAATCTTTGCACAGCAATGTCTGTACACTGCAGGTGGTGGCCTATTGCTCGGTATGACCACCCAGCTTCATGCAATCCTACAATGCAACCACAATCAAAGTTGTCTGTAAGGTCTTCGAATACCGTCGTAATGGCATCTTTACTTGCTTCTTTACAGAATTACGATAGCAACAGAAAAAGATAAATTTTCTGCCTCTGTTACTGGTTTTATACTTTGCGAAATGCACACTATGATCACAATTTCTGTTCATTTGCCTTGAAACTTTGGTCATTTGCATGTTCAATGAAGATGTTTTTGCATACCAAATTTCATCCCGATCTTCTCGGTGCTTTGATTTTTTTGCAAAAGGGAGTATTATTTAACCCTGTGTAAGTGTTGAGTTTATTATTGTGTGTGTTAAGTGTATTATTAATTTGTAGTAAAACTGAAAATGTAACTTTTCAGTTTTATTACAAATTTAAAAAAAGTGTTTATTTCTTTATTTTTTTAATAATGCTGTCTTTCAACATTTTTCAAGATCAAAAGCATTACAAATGAGAAACATTATTTTAACTAACAGGAACTAAAACTTTAAAAGAAAATTTTCTTTATTACGTCATGAACATAAAATTCCACAGCATCATACGATGATATAATGATTAAGCCTCTCGCTGCGCATCCCACGATTTCCACGGGCAACGTAAAAGTAGCAAAATTTGCACAACCCGCTATTACCGTGTGGATGAATTTTTGCTGTCTATTTAACTGCGCAACTTGCTCTTTCTCCGTTAAAGGTTTCCTTTCAGCTTTTCTGTGATGTTTAATTGTTTATTTAGATGTGGGCTAACAAATGTCGTTAGTTGTCCACATTTCTGCCAAATATACAAGAATACATAATGTAGCATTTTGTGAGCTCTTTTCAGAGCTCAAAGATGTCTGGCAGGAAGCGTTTCGCGAGTGATATAACCTATATTCTTGACGATATTTCTGACACAGATAGTAGTTCTAACTCTGATTTCAAGTATATTAAAGATAGTTATAGCGAAACTGATGAAAATTTCTCGGATTCCTGTGCAGATAGAGATGAATCTGAAAATTCAGTTTCTATTAAAATTGTTCGACAGTGTTGCAAAATTGATATGCAAAATATTACATTATGCAAATATTTTCATTAGTATATATGTTTTACCTTTGTATTTTATAAAATAAATCATAGTTTAACCAATATTAATTTTCAAAATTTTCCTTTTATATCATTATTCTTCGATTTCAGTATTCTGGCAACCTTTTTCTATACCTCTTTCTTTTCCTTCTTTTTCTAATTCTATACTGGGGAAAAAAAAAAAAAAAAAAAAAAAAAAAAAAAAACCTCTTTTACAAAAAATGTTTGTATATTTTAACTCTAAAATATATGCAGATTTGAAATATGTAATAAAAAATATGCAATTTTTGAACCTATTTTGATAAAAAAAAAAAGTACGCAGCGAGAGGGTTAATGTATTAATTCTAACAAACACAAATTAATTCACAAATACATTGTAGAAGATGAAAATGAAAACTACACTAAAGTAGAATTTCTCACGATCAAGAAACCACTTACGACAAAGAGAATGATATATATATACATATATATGTATATTTCACTGACTAGATGGCTTCACTACAAAAGCATGCACAAACAGTAGAAATACAGAACAATTTAATCATAATACTTCAAAATACAAACTTTAAACCAGGGTTCCTTAAACTGTGGGTCGCAAGATCTGCAGTAGGGGTTCGCCAAAATTTTAGCAGTTTTGATATTTCTTTAACTTATTATAATAATTTTACAATTACCAAATATTTTCACACAACCTATCTGAAAATAGACAAAGAAAAGAAAATACAAAGAGAAAAATGAAAACGTTTCGACGATTTTTTTTTTTATAATATAAATGTTCATTTTCCTTGCTTTGCATGTGACGCTTTCATTTCATCTTTTACTTATTAAATTATTTTATGTTGTTCTTATGTCTTAAAATTAGACATTAAAGTTAATGACCTAAAGATCAAGCCCTTCTATACAAAGGGCTCTCTGGTATAATAGGGTTCCTGATGTATACTAAACATCTACAGGTAAGGTGAATTTGAAACCATAAAAAACAAGCAGTGAGATGCCCTGCAAGTTCCCCCCCCCCCTTTTTTTTTTTTTTTTTGTAAAAGAAACTATGCAGGGATCTCCCTGTCATAGCTGCATTTTGGAATATAATTTGGAAATAGATATCAAATCTTTATACACCACCTGGCCATTTCACTTAAGAAAGTACCTCTGCCCTCCTTATTTAATTTATTTAGATATTTATTTTGTTTTTAGACTCGCCATCACACCCTTGTTTGGTCAAGAGTTTGCGTTTGGTGGTTTGGGAGGGATTGAATTGGCTCTTCATCCAATTGGAAAGTTTTAACGATTTAACCGACACCCTGAAATTAGAGATGGGATCTTTTGTTGATACTATATATTTGGTGTCAGTTTGGAATCTTATCTACTTATTTATTATTTACCTTTAACAGGAGTTACCATTTAAAACCTTTGACTTAAATGATCAAATGGTGGAAGAGCAATGGGCAACATTGCCTAAGTTCTTTTTCTTCTTTTCATGCATAACATTAGTGGCGCTTTCATAAGAAGGAAGTGCCACTAATGTTATGTTATGTTATGTTAATGACCTAAAACTGCAATAGTATACAAGTGAAAAAATTGACAGTTTCACTCATGCGTGTGCCGCATTTGCGCAATACTTATGGGGTCCCATACAATTTTTGTAAATATTATGGGGTCCTGGGGGGTCGCGAAAAAATCTCAGTGATAAAAAGGGGTCACGATTGAAAAAAGTTTAAGAAACCATGCTTTAAACTATGCTTTCTCAATATGATAATTCATTCGCATATACAAAAAATACACTTCCAATCAACAAGAGATTGCACTAACACTGTGAGAATACAAGAAGTATAATATACTACTGCTTTAGTTTAAAATGCTAAAAATCAATTCTTAAAATTATAAATTTTATAAATATTTTTAATATTATAATAAAAATATTTATAAAACTGATTTGAAGCATTTATGACACCTATTTTCAGACAATTATGTGTAGTACAATAAAAAAAACATTACAAATACATGGACGTTAAAAACAAAATTGGTATCAAATTCTTAAGTAAAAGAAAAACACATTCT
Organism: Stegodyphus dumicola; assembly: GCF_044657685.1. Lineage (NCBI taxonomy): Eukaryota > Metazoa > Arthropoda > Arachnida > Araneae > Eresidae > Stegodyphus > Stegodyphus dumicola. Next base: position 47,959,797 of record NC_140779.1, read on the forward strand.
AGTTTCACAGTTTATAAGATAAGATAATAAATTTACACATGTATACTCGATACTTTTTTAGAAATAACCTTCAAATGTACAATTTTATTTTAAAAAAGAGTAATTTTCTCTATACTATTAAAAATGTGTGTTATACAAAACTGAGAATATTAAATATAATCATCTTTTAAAACATTTAAAAATGTTTATAGTTAATACTCTTGTATATGGGAAATGTAATTAATGCATATAATTCAATATATATATATACACACATTACACATGCATTTAATACATTTAACAATTACAGAAAGCACATTTCTTCTTTAAAAAATCACTTTTCCTGATGGAACAAACACTAGCATACAAAAATCACAGTAAACCAAAGTAACCATAGAAGTTTACGTAAAGAATATATCTCTTACAATTTAAAAGTGCAAATAATACAAAATGCTATAAACTTAACATATATTTAACCTCTGTTAAATTTAGTAATTCCACAAAATACACCAACAGAATATAGTAAAAAGTCTGAAATTCGGATGTCCAATATTGATTGATTTAGAAGTATATTTTTATGGCTTTGCTACTTAAAACCTTTGCAATTCTTAGTTAAAAATTAACATAACTTACCATTATATGCATAATTAAATGTCTACAAAGAATGAAAGTTAATGATATTGCAAGTTTCACCTACAGTTCTCTAAACACTGAATGAATATACATTTGTGGTTGATTCTGATCAACTGGACTAATCATTGGTTTAGGAAAAATCTTTACAAAATCTTAACCAAAGATTAGCAATAGTTTCTCTTGTTATTTGAGACCATGCACAAAACCAATCCATAACAGATACACTCAAAAGCAAACACACAATTTGTTTAAAAAAAATGGAAATGCAGAGATTCTTTCCAATTCCCGGTAACTGTCAAACCATCAGCCAATAACAAATAGTATAAATTTGAAATACTAAGCACGAGTGCAGTGTAATTTTTAAAAAAAATATGGCTGACAAGATAACACTACAGTGGATTCCAACCCACTGTTATATGCAGAAAATGGAAAAATGGACCAAATTACCTAAATGGAAACAATCTAGGCATCTAAGAAGGCCATGACATTCCACTCACCCCAAAACAGCATTAATGTCTGGCACTAAAATAGTCTAGGCATAAATTTGGACATCCAAATATTGAGCAGAAAGTAAACAGTTAAATATTTTGAAAAACTTCCATAATTTTATGATCAATGCAATCTTCAAATAATGCAGACTCAATGTGCACCTTGTCATTTAGAAAAATCATGACTAATACATTTCACAGGATCATTGGAAAAGATACCAACAGGATCATTGGAAAAGATGCCAGACTTCAGAAAAGATCAAACTATAGGCTAGCTTTAGAAACAGCAAAACTATTCAAAATATTATCAAGTCTTAAAAAGGAGGCAGAAAAACAATCATAAACAATAAATATGTAGTCAAAACTTACTGCTAAATGATTTTTCATGATTGAATTTCGCTCAATCAATTACTGAAATTAAGCAGCAAAAATTCTACTCATAAAGTTACCAGAATGTTCAGTATGAAAAGTGATAATTTCTATTTACACAATGAGATGAAAATTTACAGGAGTGAGATTTAACAACCGTCTTGTGACAAAAAATAAGAAAACTACTTTTTAGCAAGATGAATCAAATGAAAAGACTCAAATTTAGGAAAGAACATAAAAACTGAAAATGCAAACAATTCGTTCACATTATATGAAAACATTATGTAATCTGATGAATCTAGATTCATACTCATCAAACATGATGGACGCATTAGTGTTAGACTGGATCCTTTGTATACTGAATCCACTGTACAAGCTTCAGAAACAAATGTCATAATCTATGGTGCTTTCTGTTAAGTTGGAGTAGCCACAGTAGCACTATGCAGAAATAAAATAAAATGCGAGTCCTTAAAATGTTCAATGATCATCTCATTCATCATTAAATCCTCTCCTTTAAACTAATGATGAATTTTAGGGTGATTAGGCAGTACTCAATGAGTTCAAAGTGTGGCTCAAGAAAAACCAGGACTACCCTATCACATAGAGCTAACATCAACTTAATTAAGGATATGTGAGACACTACAGAAAGATCCAACAAAGACTCAATGATGTGACCTTCCCTTTACAGAAAATAAATTTTGGAGAATTGTTGATGCAACTCTAGTCCAAAAATAAGCATTCAAACTCTGAAACTTTGTCCTGCAGTTTCAGCTAAAGATGCTCCAAAGAAATATTAAATTGCGGATTTTTTTCTTCCATTGCGCAAGCAAAGTATGCTACCATTTCAATGAATTTAATATAGTACAAGTAAATGCCAAAAGGCTTTATTCGATTTTAAATAACAGTTTCTCCAAGAAGATTCATAATGGCAAAATTCCAAAAGCCAACTGGATTACAACTATCTTTAAGTTTAAATATTTAGATATAAAATGACTGATTTTCTCCACTGCATGTTATATAATAAACAGATAACAAGTAATGGTTTTTCATCATATTTGTTTGTAACATCTGCCTGTATAATATTAAAGCTCACCAGCTAATGAATAATAGTCAAAATTCCTAATATTTAATATAAACATGTAAGACTTTAAATGAACAAGTGATTTCAAAAGATGTCTGAAAGCTATACGAGTTTTCAAAACAATAAATACTTCATGAAAAATGGCAATAAAGCAGTTCACTTTTTCCATTTTATATTTTTGCTAATATTATTTTACAGTTAATCAAAATCATAAGGCAGAATAACTACTTTTTATATATCTTTATAGCAGTAAAGCTTCAAGAGAATGTTAACAAGTACGTGTCTTTCTGTCATGTAAACATACAACAAAAATATTCCAAAACAATTATTATTTTACATTAAGAGAGATAGATTAAAGAAGTTTATGAACAAGGACGCAATCAAAAAGAAAAAAATAATACCTGAATAGTGTAGCAAAGTAGAAAAAAAAATGAGGAAGTAACTAAAAAAGGATAAATGCATACTCATTCATATGGTAAAATTTATTTTAATAAACATTTCATAGTTATGTATAAAATTAGATTAAATTTTAAATTCTGAAGTCTTAAATTTTAAAATTTTAATTTCAAATAACAGGAGCAGCCACTTAATATACTTCTCACATATACCATTAACCTAAATTGCCTGTACATGCAAACATTTTGATAAAGAAAAAAATGCAGTAATAAAATTAAGTCTGAGAAAATTTTATTACCCATTTGTTTAAAAAGAAAAAGTTTTGAAATTGCAGTTCTTTCCAAGAGTTAAAAGAAATCATTTGATAATTTTTAGACGGTTTTGTTGGAGAAGCACTCACTATAAAGCCACTCACCAACTTACTTATTGACAGATATAAATGCAACAAAAGCAAACATTATTAAAATCAATCATTTAATTAGTGCACAACAGCAAATTTTGCATACAGTGCTATTAACATATTTCAAACAGTGAACTGTAACTCATTTCAGAAACATATATATATGTATATATAAGCAGCTGCCATGATAGATACAAATGCATATACTCGTTTCAAAAACCATACAGAGTTTTCACTACACAGAACATATAAAAAGGATGAATGATATTCTTTTGCAGTAATTTAATACACATTACAAGGCTATTTGAGTACTCTATTTTATTATATTAAGTATATGAATGAATTACACAAAAATGTTGATAAGTCAATAGCTGTGGAGAATCTTAATGACCATTTAATGATATCAGTTCATATTAAATGAATGTCCTGATACAGGAAATATCTCATGAAATAAATAACTGGTGTTTCAAACTCAAGATAGACTATATGCAATATATTTTAAAATACAGATTAAAATAAATACTGTATTTCATTTTGCTGAAATATTGAACCAAACTGCAAACTGTAGGGATTAAAACCACTTATTTGTGCATACAAACATACTCATATATAAAGAATAAACTTTGCCTACATATTTACTCCTACCTGCAGGGTAAAAACAGCAGCCAAAAAATAAAACTGATGAACAAACAAATATTTTAAAACCTAAGAACTTCTTAGACATCAAAATAGTTTTGCAGTGTTGAAATATATTCGGTGGCCAAAAAATTCAATTTCTTTTAAAAAGTACATTAATATACATTATACCAAATCTATCACTGTTTAAAAAAAAATATTAAAAAATATATCCCGATGTCTTATCTAAATGCAATCTTACAAAATAAACATAATACTGATAACTGATTTCTGTTATATAAAATGATGCACCCTGTTGTTTCCATTAAGTAAATCAATGTACACAAACATTTAACTGAACATTCTTAAAAATTTTAAGAACATTCTTAAAAATTTTAAAGAAAAAACTGTATAATTAAACAAATATAAAATTCATACAACAAACATTCACATTTAATATTGTTCTATCCCATTAAAAACTAACATACTTTATTTTCATAAACTTCAGCGTAAATCAGTATTATCAAGAAAGAGACAGATTATTTTATTGCTGTTAAGATTTATTCCAAAGTAGTTTAAATAACTTCGAAAAAGCATAACTTTTGATATATACAACTGTATGTGCTGAAAATAGGTCAGACTGAAAGCTCATTATGTAATAGTATTGCTCTTTACAAACAAACACTACCAAGAATCATGATGAATAAATAAGTTTAGAAAATGTCACATATGATAATCCTTCAAAAGAGACAAAATGGTCATTGAATCTTGTTAATTAAAATTCTTAATATTGTAAGTAGATCAAGTGTTACTTAAAATTTAAAATTATGCATAGCAAAATGGCACTACTTGAAAAGTAAAAGTATAATAAAAGGCCAGGATAATGACACGACTAATGTATCTTTAAAAAATTACATAAGCCTTTTCAAATTTTAAAATCTATTGGTACTATAAGCTATGATTCTTTAAAATTATAAAATGAAATAGAGAATAAAAATTATGATTAAAAAAGTCAATATTATCTTTTTGGTTTATATCGTTTAATTTGCATGATTTTAAATCAAGGAATTGTTTCAATTTAATGTCAATCAAAATGTAAATAAATGAATGTAATTACAATTTCTGAAGTATAAGACTGCTTTATAAGATACATTACTCAGAAAGAATCCAGAAATTTGCAATACATATCTGATTTTAGACGTTACAGTAATTGTATTTATACAAAATTTGACAACAAAATGTTTCCAGTTTACCATTTTATAATTAATTGCATACTATATGCTTAACACATTAAACATTATTTTTATTATAAGAATCAGATATTAAAGTAACAGAAGTCTTAAAATGAATAATAATACTAAAATATATATATATAAACAGTTTTGATATGAAAATGTGATAAATATAAAAATTTTGGATTGACAAAGAAGAATATGATTATCATACAGTCTGGATATAACAATAATTTCTACTCTTAATATTAAAACTATTTTTCTCTTTTACATTTCCTTTATTAGTTAGTGAAATCAATTCTACTTCATTTTTTAAAATTTAAAGGTTGATTGACGCTAATGGCTTAGAAGACATTTCTCTTAAACGAAGATTTATCACAAATGTCCATAAAATATTCCTGCCATGGCCAACGCCCATTTTAATCATTGGAAATTTATAAAGAGGCCAAGGCACTTTTAATTTCGAATCTATATATGTTTTCTAATATTATTTGAATTTTATTTATTTAATTCAACTATTATAAAATACTTTCTTTACAACTAATAAAAAAAATTCAATTTCTCCTATTGGACACAAACTAAAAACATATGAAAAAACAGCACATCAGTGATACAGATACAAGGAAGTGAAAAATTATTAAAATTTATCACAAAACTGTTAAAAATGCAATAACTGTAATTATTTTCTAAAAGTAAATTGAGAATTTTTAACATAATTTAAATACATTATTTTAAAGAAACAAATAACATTTAATTAGATATTTCAAATAATCAAATATAAAAAAATGCAGTTCACACAAAGAATTTCATTCTCAACCAATTTAAACAATTTTTTAAGAATGATTTTCTTGAAAATACGAGATTTACAAAACATGCTGAAAATTTAAATTTTTAATGCTTTATAAAACTTTTAGAATATTTTAGATTTCACAACCAATTAGACTTTAAAAAAGACAAACAACTAACTACATTGTAACAATTAATCTAAGATATTAATTACACATCTAAAGAGCACCACATATTCAACTTTACCACCACTGAGACAAACAGTAATACATTTTCATTACACATTCACTTTAGGATCAGTTTTAGCCAAGAAAACTTCACATAGGCTTCCAAATTAATCAGACAGATTGTTTAAAAATAAAAAATAAATAAAAAAGTAAAAAAAAAGTAACAAAATTATTAGTGATTAGATAAAAGTAAAATAAATAGCAATAATAGATTAAATCTTAACTTATTAGCCATCAGATTGTGTTTTAAATAATTTTTTAACACATTTCAGGATTATTCCACATACATTTGGGAAAAAGAAAAATAGACCATTATCTAATGAATAAATAATAGGAATGATAATGTTACATAAAATAAAATTCAAAGAATGATTTTAAGAAAACAATTTTTAATCTTTTACAGTCATTTTACTTTCTCATCATTTCAATATATTTCAATCAGAGTCAGATTCTTCTTGTGATGGCATTTTTTTATCTTGTTCTTGGAGCTCAAGGACATGATTTATAGGATGTGGTTTCCCATCATCCCCAACCCTCATAGGTTGAATAAGACCATCTCTGCATATAAGTACAAAAGAACAACTAAAAATAAACATTAGTCTGATAATATTAGAGTATGGGTACAAGAAGTTACATTTATATAAGCATAAAAAATAAACAATTTTAAAATTTCCAACAAGCATGTATGCAATATATCCAAAAATTAAAGACACTAAGGTCAATTTCATACAAAAACTTTTTAATTAACAAATTTCTATACATTTTCATTAAAAATTAATTAGAATGGATGCTGCTATTTAATGACACAAATATTACTGTTATTCAAAAACTTATTAAATTTGGCATTCTGCATTCCCGTATTAGATCATATCATAGCTTCCTGCCTGCTGTTTGAAAAATGCCAAGACTTTTCAAATCCCCCCATAGTCATCAATGAACTGTTTGCCAGAAGTTTGGAGGAATATTTTATGTAAATCCTTTATTGTCTCAAATCGATTAGCAGGAAATGCTTTTTTGATAGTTTTAAAAAGTTGTGAGATATTCAAGATAGCTTGCTTGCCCACCATGAAAACTATTACAGTTTTTTCAGAATTTGTGGCAACACTTTGTATTATTCTGGCAGTATGTGATATAACCATAAATGGCAGAAATCTGTCAGTAAATTTTCACTTGACATTCAACTCTTTTAAAGTGAATGGAACTATAAAATGCAGGATAAAAAAGAAGGGCTAGATCATTCCTTTGTGCGACTCCTTGCTGATGCAACCCTCGTAGGGAGAATTAACAGGAAGTAGTCTGACGTCACTATGCTGCATCTGCTCTGATTTCCTCTGTTTAAAACTAGCAATGAAGACATCCCAAATTAATTTCAATCACATATATTGTTTTTTAGTAACGCAGTGCCAAAGTCAAACTGGGGATCCAAATGCCGAACTCAAAGTAATTTTGTGCTGCCTGTGAAAATATTTCCTGTAAATTAATTAGCATTATTGTGACAAGAATTTGAAGAAAAAGTTTAAGATTTTAATGGCTTGGAGTCCAGTTTTACCTTATATTCAATCCAAATATAAATGTAACTTTTCAGAAAATCTTATTCAAAGACTTTAAGAAATGAATTTAACTTTTATTAATACTTGTCCAAAGATAAATATTTTAAGTTACGAATTCTTGCAATAAAAATACTCGCTTTGTTTTTTAGTACATTTACATAAACTTTTTTTTTTTTTTTTTTAGTTGAAAGTCTACGTCATAATACTTTTTAGTAATTTCTCTCCAAGATTACAAACTTCATGAAAAAGAAAACCTGACGAGGTGGTGTAGTAAAAAACAAAGATATTTAAAATAATTTACATAAAAATATTTTTTTTTCTGTTGTGCATTATAGAAAAATCTAATAATTAATTATTAAAGAAACTAGGTTGTCATTATTTATTCTCAAGTTTTGTCCTTTTTGAGTAGCTTTCGGATATTTATCTTCAATTTGAATTAAAAATTACTTATTTAGTTGTTCAATATATTACAATTAGTTGAATAAATGCCAGTCTGAAAATTTTATTTAGCTGTCAGACTTCAATATTTAGCTATCTGTTTGAATTTCAAATTGTGACCAACAGAAATTTCTAGCAGATACTAACTTTTAGATTTCAGGCAAAATATAAGTATAAATCTGATATTTTTCTTTGCGTTATTTTTATTTGTACGTCTTTACAAATATGTAGTATTAAAAGTTTTTTAATTTAATTAACAAATTTTGGTTTGTTAAAAAAAAATTCCAACTTCTAAAAAAAAATTTCAACTCTTTTTATTTCTTTTTGTAATTGCTGCCTATCCATTACTTTCAAATTCTGCATTGGCCCATGTTCACTGTAAGCTGTTGTAAAGTACTGTTCATGTAATATGTCTTCTTGCATTGTAGCAATGTGCCATAAAATTCATGGAAATGAGAAAGATAGGGGTCATGTATTTCCAAAGGACAAGTTGCTTTTAATGAAAAAAAAAAGTATATGTTGACAGGATTCTATTAATGTGAAGAATGCAAAATTCGCAGCGAACGTCTTCTATGCAATGATTGTGAAGATGATATGAAAAATCTCTAGCTTGGATTGCTGCAAAAGAAACTGTTAAACCAATACTGTGCCAAGAAAAGAAAAATAATGCAGAGTGCTTTTGGAAAACTACACAATTAAGTTTCACGAAAATTCATTTTTGAAGGTAATTACAAAAATGTTGATAGCAATAATAAATCAGATATGAATGATTTTGAAGTAGAACTCACAAATAATGATATACATATTGCTGCATGCTCTAAATGTAAAAATAAATAAGACTACATTGATAATTTATTAAAAAAAATCTAGCTCAGCATTTTAGGCAATTTATCATTGCTAAAGTAATTTAGCATAAAAAAGATGTTCCTCCTTTGCCTCTCTTCTGAAAGATTTAAGTAATTCTCTTTAGATACTGTTTCATCAAATTTAAGACAATGATCTTGTATTTATTTACATGTAATGTATGTGTATAAATGTGAGTATAAGTTAGTTATTTTTAAAATATCTGCTATTATATCAAATCAGAAGAGAAAAACAGCAATGTAAAATTTATAATTAGGTCAAAAAAGCAATCTTAGATTAGATTAAATTTTCAATAAACTTTCGATTTCAAGAGCACTCAAACATAAGTTCCTTTTCTTTAGCTGTAGAAAAAATATATACATATATTGCTACGAAATGTACAGGCGCGGTAAGATGGCTTCCTCGCAAAGCAGTTTTAGAGTTGCCACAAAATGACAAGGGAACGTTGCCACATTTGGCAAGAAATTACCGATTTGGCAACATGCCATGGACGGATGGAGAACCTTCTTACCGGTTTAGCCCAGAATGTTCTCGAACACAAGCCGAAAGCTATATATACCCTGCTGGTCCGCAGTCACTTAGTGCATTTCAGAGTGTGTGCCTGGTGGAGAGGGCGAGTGAGAGTGCCTCGTAAAGTGCGAGATAGTTAGTACTGAGTTGGTGTCTTGTCTAGCGTGTCAATCCCTGCGGAGACAATCGAGTTGACAGCACGGCAGTGAGTGCCGAGTGGGTCGTTGAGTTCACCGAAGGAGTCTCTTAGTGTATTGCGGTTAGTGCATCGTCAAGAGAGCGTGTTGAGCTCCGGGAACAACTGAACCGAAGAGTCTGGAGCCTGCTCTGTGTGTCGTCGAGGGTATCACGAGTTGTAGCATGGAGTCTTGAGAGTACATGGAGTTCCGATAACAATCAAGCAGAATTGGGAGCTGTACTCCGGAAAGCAGAGTCGGGTGCTTTGCAGGAAGCTGTCTCTACCGTGATAGCCTGATAACCTGAAGGCTGTGTCGCTGATCGTGTCAGCGTGTTTATAGTAGTTCATCGACGACTGTAAAACATGTTTTGGAACTGTCCTGACAATACTGGCCAATAAAGTGTGTTTCAATACTTTATCAAGTGGCGTCGTTATTCACTCCAAATCCACACGAACCCCATACGAACATGAAGGAATAAAATAACGCAACAATTGGTGTCAGAAGAATTAGAAATTATGTAACAACTGGTGTCAGAAGTGGGATTTGCAAGTGAATGCCAGTGACAAGACCAATGGAAGATCTATTATGACAGCTCGTGACTGCCTTTGCTGAATTCCAAGAAAAGATGGAAGCCGGGCAGGAGAAGTTGAAAGCCGGATATGCTGAGATAAAGGCCAGATGTGCTGAGATAAAAGCCGGATATGATGAGATAAAAGCTGGATATAAAGAGATAAAAGCTGAATATAAAGAGATGACAGCTGAGATAAAAGCCGGACTAGAAGAGAAGAAAGGCCGACGAGAAAAGATAAATGGCAGCCAAGAAAATGTGCGAGAGAAACTCCAAAAGCTGGAAGTGGAGCTTACAGAAGAAACTGGAGGCATAAAAGATGATGTGGAAATGAGAGAAGTAGCATCTGAAGAATCAAAGGATGAAGAAAAGAAGAAAGTAGCTAATGAATTGCCTGAGAAAGATCAAGAAATGACAGAGAAAACATCTAATGAGATTAAAGAAAAAGAACAAAAACATGAAGAAATAAAAGACAGGAAAGAAGCTTTTGATTCTCAAGTGCCTGAAGTGGAAGAAAATGAAAATGTGACTGTTATGTTCGTCAAAACTGATAGTGAAGTTACGAAGTCACAGGCAACAGGTGTTGAACCATCTGAAAGTGCATGTGATGCAGAGATGGGAAAAGCTGATGTACAGCTTAAGCAGTACGCTCCAGTATGGCAAGAAAATTCATCCACTTCACAAACTGGGTATATGCCTCATAGTGCAGGTTTTGCAGACAAGGACTTGATCTTGATTCTAAACCTGGATACTTGCGTTTGTAAAATATCGGGCTCTGTTCATGATTCTGATGCAGAATTTGGAGCTGGTTTTCAGGAACCGCTGGAAAATGAACATGTACCAGATGCTGAAAATACAGAGGTGAACTGTACGCATGCTGCGAATGAACTACAGAGTGTTGAATAATCTGTTTCAGATCTTTCTGTGGATGGAAAGTCTCAAAGAACTGAATCTTCAGACTGTAATATGCAAAACATAAATATATCTGAGAACTGCAGTGGAAAAGTATTTGACCCGGCTATATTTTAGTGAATAGACTGAGACTCAAATTCATTCTGAACTTTAATTTTGTAGAAATTAAAAATTGTGATGTGTTTAATTTGTGTATGTAACTTGTACATAGTGTAAATATCTGTTTCATTATTTATGTTATCTGTATGTTTTAAAACGTTTTGTTTGTATCAAATTTGGCTTCTGACCAAGGATTGTACTGCCTGGGACGTGCAGTCTTTGGGAGGGGGCAGTGTTACGAAATGTACAGGCGCAATAAGATGGCTTCCCCGAAAAGCAGTTTTAGGGTTGCCATAAGTTGGCAAGGGAAAGGCAGGGTTGCCACATTTGGCAAGAAAATCAGCGATATGCCATGGACGGATGGAGAACCTTTTGGAACAAATTCTTACCGGTTTAGCTCAGAATGTTCTCGAACACAAGCCGAAAGCAATATTTACCCTGCTGGTCTGTAGTCACTTAGTGCGTCTCAGAGTGTGTGCCTGGTCAAGAGGGCAAGTGAGAGTGCCTCGTAAAGTGCGAGATAGTTAGTATTGAGTTGGTGTTGACAGCTAGGCAGCGAGTGCCGAGTGGGTCGTCGAGTTCACCGAAGGAGTCTCTTAGTGTACTGCGGTTAGTGCATCATCGAGAGAGCGTGTTGAGCTCCGGGAACAAATGAACGAAGAGTTGGGAGCATGCTCTGTGTGTCGTTGAGTGCAGCGCGAGTTGTAGCTTGGAGTCTCGAGAGTACGTGGAGTTCCAAGAACGACAAAGCAGAGTCAGGTGCTTTGCAGGAAGCTGTCTTCACCGTGATAGCCTGCTAACCTGAAGGCTGTGTTGCTGATCATGTCAGCATGTTTATAGTTGTTCATCGACGACTGTAAAATGTGTTTTGGAGCTGTCCTGACAATACTGACCAATACAGTGTATTTCGATACTTCATCAAGTGGCATTGTTATTCTTTCCAAATCCACACAAAAACCGTATGAACATGAAGGAAGAAAATAACACAACGACTGATGTCAGGAGAATTAGAAATTACGTAACGATATATATTCAAAACTATGCCAAACTAAAATGTTTTAACATCTCCCCAATGCTATAGTTTTTTTCTTCATGATTTAATAATAAATGCATGAGGGGAAAAATCTGCATCTTTTAAGAAAATGCAGCATATTTTATCTATTATTTTAAAATTAATAAATAGATATTAACATTTTTAAACATTATAAATGCATACAGTAATAACATCCTCTCTTCTAAATTAAAGTTATCCCCCCCGCACAGTTTTTTTAGGCTTTTTTTTTTTTTTTAAATTTAAAATGTTTATTTCCCTGCTACCAATTGCATCTTTGTAGTTAGTTCCAACATGACTGCCTCATCACTCCTCACTTCCTGTTTCAGGGGGAAAAGCTCTATGAACTAGCCCTTCTCTTCTACATCCTGATAAAATGGTCAACATATTGCATATTGCAAGCTTCCAAACTATCGCTGTCAATTCAAACACATTACTCAAATATCCATAAGTGAAATAATACCAAAGAAATACAAGAATAAAGTAAGGCTTAACATTTCTTGCAATGTTGCTATTCTGTGTATAAGACACCCGTAGCAAACAGCTTGGAGTATATTCTTTCTTTTCAGACATGCAATGTTTCATATAAGTACTGAAATTATATTTTCTTTTCCTTCTATTAACTACGTATAATTAAAAAGAGTCAGCTAAAATTGTGATATGAGTTCTTGATGATTCATATAAGGGACAAGGGATATTTTTTTTCTGACAAGGGATATTTTTTTGGGGGGAAGAAGCTTTAAAAGCAAAATTATTGACTGATACATTTAATGAAATAGGCTACAATTAAAAACAAGCTATAAATTTTGACATGTAACAGAAGTTAATAAAGTTAAATCTTTTTTACAGCTGGTATTTTTAATTAACAGGAAATGCACAATTTACAATATTTTTAAGCATATTTTTACAATAGACAATAAAATAATATACACTCTCAGACCTTCTTCTAAATATGTATATTATTCTATGATGTTTATTTAAAATCTTCAGAATATTTTCTGATCATGTATACATACACTGCTGGCCATTAAAATTGCAAAACAATGCAGGAAACTGATGGTCAGTGTGAAATTTGTATAACATGCTATGTAATATGTTAACGTGTTTGTATAACATGGTATGACTTCAGCAAAACAATAGCAGACAGCAGATAATTATGTATTGCTAAACTGTTGCTTGCATTGTTCAAATATGGATCTTTGTTCTCTCAATATGGAATGTGTGATTATTTGATAAATATCATGCATGTGCTCTTTAGCTGAACGGTACGCACCTTTTTGTTTTGCTTGTTTCTCGTGTGACACAGAGTCGAGATTATAGAAGATATAAGAGAATGTTATGATAATGGATTTTGTACACTGTACGCCGGTGGAATATTATATTACTAACTTCATTTCAACTATACTTGTTTTGTTTGTGTTATAATAAAGTGTTTGTCTTATTAATGCATATACTATATGAAAATTCCCACACCTACTTCATGTCACATTCATGCTAAATATATATAAAATCCACCTCATGACGGATGCATGACAGTGGTGTCAGAATGATGGATACATAGATTAGATTCTTCAGATAAGTGATTCGTCAGAAATTCGTAAGTGATTCATCAGAAAAGGTAAGAAGTATTTTGTTCAATTTATTTTGTATAAAATTGAAGATTAAACATAAAAGAAATGGTTAAAGCAGAACTAGGAAAATTTAAGAAAGAATGAAAAGTTATTTTGTTGTTCAGCAATAACTAACATAATAGGTTCCACTGAATCTTTAATTGCTTCTTGTAATATTAGAGATTTCAAAAGTAAAAGCAATTTCTTTGAAAGAGTTAGATGAAAAAATTAAAAATTTAACTGATATTAATGGCACTGATACCGAAAGTGCCCTAGAATACAAAGAAATGATTGCAAAATGAAATTTCAGAGACACATGAAAGAAAAAGGAATGTCAACAATTCACTAGTTTCTAATGGTTTTTCTCATGATAACAGTAATGTATCTATCATTTCTGGAGATGTTAATAAGTTCTGATTACAATATTGCCAACAGTTATGGTCGATGCATTTGATGGAAAAAACTGAAGTGTGTCAAATATTTTATAATACTTTTGATAGGGTAATACATTAAAATGAAAAATTATCTAAAGTTGATATTTGCTCGGCTCATTACGAAGTACAGCTTTAAAAACTGTCGAATGATTTTCATTATCTGCAGAAAATTATGATAAAGTGCTTAAAAGTCTTAAAGAAAGACTTGGTCTGAAAGATCTCCTTGTTAACTCATATATGCATAAACCGTTAAATTTATAATCTGTCCAAAGTTCGAATGATATTCATGTTTTGAGATAATTATATGATGCCTGTAAAGTACATGTGAGGTTGCTAAATTCATTAAGAATCAAAACTAAATTATATGCAAGTTTACTTTATTCTTTATTAATAAAACGTATTCTTAGGGATATAGCACTTCATTTTGCTCATCAGGAAGTAGATGAAGAAAATTTTAATGTCAAAGACCTCATGAAATTTCTAAAACTAGAAATCCAAAGTCTTGAAGGAGCTGCATTAAATTTATCTTACTTTAAGTGTTATGCGAACTTTTCTGAAAAGCCTTTTATTCCATCTAATGAAAAATTAAACATTTTCCATACTCGTACTTCTTTCACTGCCAACTCAAGTAATCATTCCCATAATGTAAACAAAATGGTAGCTGCTCTACTTTTACTTGTTTATTTTATGGATCACATTTCAGAAAAATGTATTACATCGTCAAAAGAAAAAAAAAAAAAAAAAAAATGTGTTTACAAGATTCTAATCGGTGCTTTCTTTGTTTCGAAAGGAACTGCAGAACAAACAATTGCCCATCTCAATCAAAATGTAATTCTAAGTATCATAACATATTGTTGCACAAAGATGAGAAAAATTTAATAAGGATGAAATTAAGAATAATTCTAATGCTGTAACTGCAAAGATTTCTTCTAAATATTTTAGTGTAAATCAAGATGCTAGAGGATCAATCGATGACTTGCCGACTGTTAAAACTTACTAGTGATGGTAAATTAATTAATTCAGTAGCAGATACAGGCATGTTGTTAAGGCTAATATTATACCTGAAAGATACAGTATGACACATGGAAGTGTTATTCTCACGTCAGCTTTCAGACAATCTTTAAAGACTCCTCTCATTAACCTACTCTTATTAAAGTATTCTGAAGATAGTAAATTTAAGTCATCTATTTTTATAACATCTGCAATGGTTGAAAAGTTATGTAATGATTTCCTTTTGTCATTAAGTGCTTTTAATGAAGTAAACAGAGATGATAAATAAAAGTTTAATTTTGAATGCAAAAATGCAACCATTACTAATGAATTAATTGATCAAAATGCCTTTTTATAAAACTGAAAATTTTGATGAAATATTTAACCATGACAGAGAAAAACCTTATTAATGGAAAATGAAATGAAACTATTAAGAAAATAATAGAATGTTGTGCTCTGCTACATGAAAAGACAGGTAATGATGATTAAAAACATGCTGGCAAGATGCTAAGAATGGGAATAATAGTTTTATTGTTATGGACAAATTTTAATATCATAATGATAAAATTTCAGAAGAAAGAGTTTACCAGTCAGTTGTTCCTAAAGAAAAATGAAACAAATTTTGGACTTAGCTCATTCTGGCTTTTGGGATGGTCGGTCACCTGCAAACCAAGAAGACAGCCAAACGATTGAGATATTTTTTCTATTGGCCTGAAATAATCTCAGATGTAAATGACTATTGTAAAAGTTCTACTTCTTGTCAACTTCAAGCTAAAAGGCATTCTTTTGATGAAGTTTCTATTATGCCAGTGACAAGTTCTAATGAAACATTTCAAATAATTAATGCAGACATCCTTGGACCTTGTAGCACCAAGTTGTAGAAGTTATAAATACGTTCTGTGTGCTGCTGATCAACGTATAAGATGGCCAGAAGGAGTATCATTGAAAAATCTTAATGTTGTAGAGACATTAGGAGTTTTTCGAAGCCAGAAAGATGAAAAATTACCATTCACCCTCGCTGGGAATTGAACCACAAACCTCTGAAATACTGGCTCAGAATGCTGACCAAAACACCACGAAGGCATGCTAGGAAGGCGGGAGAAATACCTTACAATGTAAAATCAAGATGTGATACATTGTTGCAGATCTTTACATGCACTGGAATACCCTAGAATGCTGCATCAGATCAAAGAACAAACTTTACTGCTTCGTTGACTGAAGACTTTTTGAAAAGGATCTTATCTTCACCAAGATTCTCTACTCCTTACCATCCAAGTTCAAATGGCCTTGTAGAAAGATTTAATGGTGTTTTGAAGGTAATGACCAAAAGAGAATATTCACAAGCTTGGTAGAAATACCTATCATACTTACTTTGGGCCTCATTTCATGACATAAGAAGGTAATAAAAAAATTGTATGTAATGAGCAACTGAGTTGGGAACTCCCAATGGAACATTTTATTTTAAAATTATAAACCAGTTTATTAAAGAAATCAGGAATATTTGAAAGCAGCTCAGTATGAAGTTTTCTTACGCAATGCAGATTATCTGCCTTACTTAAAAAATGTGGATTAAAATTATTTAAAGATCAATTTGAAGTCAGGAGCCAATAACTGTTAACTTGGAATTTTGATTTTAAAGTGACTATGTCTGAAGACAACAAAACTGCCAAGGATCCTGTAAACAAACTGTGTAAGGTAAGTGTCAAAATTCCTCCATTTTGGTTGGATCGCCCAGAAATCTGTTTATTTATTTATTTCAAGTTGAGGCTCAGAAAAAGTCCCTAATGCTACAACTGGTGTTAGTCTGTTCCAGACGCTTTATGGAAAACAACCTAATAGCCCATTATCTATCTTGAAGACGTCATGGACTGATAAAAACTCTATTCCTCGTGGACAGCTAAGCTCATAACTAATTACCTGAATGATCTGAAGATGAAGTTAGAAAAAGCTGTCGAATATGCACGATTTACAGCTGTTGGAAAGCAACAAGCTTATGCATTCTACCATACTTGGAAGACTCATATTATAAAGAATTTAATGAAGGTGATAGGGTTATAGTCTTAATCCTGATAGTGAAAACAGTTTATGCCAGATGTACTGGACCTGCTACGATCATCAAAAAGCATACTAATTATAGTCACATAATGCAAATGCCCAACAATACTTCGAAGCACATTCGTGCAACCAAGATCCAAGAGTTCAAGACTGCTGTGAATAATATCAGTGTGACGTATGATACAGACACTGATTTCAGAGAAGTTGAAAAATTCCTTTTCCACCCAAAGCAGAATACTGTTCCGATGAAGAGTTTGGTCTTATGCACCTCAAACCACATAAGAGAAAAAGAACGCGTGGAAATTTTAAGAAAGTATGCCAATCTAAGATCTGGTATTCCAAAAATTACTAATATTAGAGAACATAACATCAAACTAAAGCATGAAAGTGTACCAAAGAAGCAGAAGTCGTACCGGATACCCAAAGTTCTAAAAAATGAAGTTGATCGACAAATACATGTAGATGAGCTATTACAGCTAGGACTAATCATTGAATTAAAAAGTGAATATGCACATCCAGTAGTTTGTGTGTCAAAAAAGAACGGAACTGTAAGATTATGTGTGGACTACTGACACATGAAGTCGCAAATTGAAATTGATGTCTTTCTGATGAACAACACGAGAGGCAACAAGTTACTAATTTAACAAGTGCCAAAGTCCACATACATCACTTTGATTGATCTTCTTAAAGGATACTGGCAAATATGACTAAACCGAATGCCAGAAACTAAAAAATGGGTCTTTTTAATTTCTTGACTTCATTTGTGACTCACCAAGCCCAATATGTGTTTGTTTGGACATAATGCGTACCCTTTGGATTAAGAAATGCTGATGCAACTTTTCAGAGGACTACTTAAAAAAACATTAAAACTATGTTGAATTTTATACCTATGACATTACTTCAACAACTTTTGAAATGATATCAATATTTTGACTATGTCGTTTGAATATTTTTTTAAGAGCTAAAATACTAGATTTTTAAATTTTTCTGATTTCATGTAATATGTTTAATATTTAGCCATGGTTTGGTAAAGTATAATCTTTAATGTTAATGATCAATTTGTACTATTTTGTTCATATAATATAATAACTAACATTATCATTATCATAAATAATGTTAAAGACTTAGGTTTAAGGAAAAGTTAATTGAATGTTATGTCCTTTAATGATTAATATTACTGAATTTATGTAGAAATAACTTCAAAATAGTAAGAATTGATTAATTAAGTTTGAAAATTTCATGAATATTATTTTTTTCATTTGTTTCAAGAAATGTTTATATGTAGATTTGATGGGTCACTGAAAGATGCAATCAAATCTTTTAGAGTGGAGGTGTGATGACTTGATGAACACCACACATGCGCACTTTAGCTGAATGGTACACGTCTCCTTTTTCTCGCATGACACAGAGTCGAGATTATAGAAGATAACAGAAAGGTTACAATAATGAAATGTATGCTGTATGGCAGTGGAATATTATGTTACTAACTTTACATCAACTATATTTGTTTTGTTCGTATTATAATAAAGTGTTTGTCTTATTAATGCTATATGAAAATGCCCAAACTAAGTTTACATCTCGTTCATGTTAAATATATTTAGAACCCACCTCCCGATGGATACACGACAGAATGGGTCCATGAAGAATGAACAGAATGGCACATTATGTAAATGGACCATACACACTATGTAGTAACGTTATGCATCTTAGAATAGGAATATGCGGCACAGCAAGAATTATCTGCATATATGGTGAGACATGTTGTGAATAGCAGATTCTTTACATGGTGGCCATTGTTCCATCTGCCTTTAATGACACAGCACAAGAATATTGAAGCCCACCAGCAGCCAAACAGTACAGTCACTGAACATGGTTAGTTTGGTCTGGTGTTCAAATCCTGATGAATGTGCTGGCTGCATGGGCATTTTCATGGATTTTCACCTTGTCTACAAGCTAGTTTTCCTCAGAAAGTTCTCCATGAAGGCATTTTTTTCTCTTGTACAGATAGCCCTATAGAGCTTTAAACCAAGAAACCCAACTACAGGCACAAATAGGATGTCTTCTCAGTCAGATGAAGTCTGATTCTGAACACAATATGCAATACTATGAGGAATATATGCACATATGGCAAAACAACACAGAATGCTGTTTAAAAGCTTGTCTTAATGCATTATCATATGAACCTAGCATAATGGAATGGAACTGGATATGAATCCTATTAGTCACTAATATGCTCTGACAAGTTATATTACAAATACATTAATGTCTGTTGTTGTCTTTTACCTTCAGTTTCCACTTTCTAACAGGGCAATGTGTGATTACATATTGCACTCTGTGTCCAACACTTCTCTGATGCACAGCAAGCACCTTGCACAATGCATTCTCTAGATCTGACCGAACATGTCTCATCTCGGGTGTGAAACATATTGGAACAACAAAGGTGACTAGTTATATCAAATTAATTCAAATAAAGAATCATAAATGCCTAGACTGTGGTATCTCAAAATAACATCCACAAGGCTTGTGATGATCACATCTGGAACTGACCACAGCATTTTTATCCTTGTTAGCATCACAATTTTAATGTTTAGAAGTGTATAATGCATGCATCAGAATTACTTTTTTATTACATTAAAAAAATTAATCTAATATACATAAATTATTTCATAGTTTTTAATAGTTAGAGATCACTAACTAGCAAGCAAAATAACAATACTGTAGTTTAAAATTAGTTCAAACTAGTTTGTTTTTTATTTTTATGTTTATTTATTTTTTTTTCCTTTGGCGTAATAAGTTACCTAATTGAATATCTTTTTTTCTGACTTTCAATAAAATAGCATTACATACTGTAAAGGCCCTTATTTTCGCAAGGCTTTAATTTTCGCGGGCCCGTTGTAATCATGAAAATTTAAGCCTCATGAAATACTTTTTTTTTCTCACCTCAAATAATAATAAAAAATCAGAAATTTTTCACTTACCCAAAATTTAATGATTTATTGCACAGTTACAAGCTTTTTCTTGACAACTTTCTTTCTTATAACTTTTTTTTTTTTTTGAATAATATACAACTTTATTTCTTGAATATAAAACAATAAAATTAATAAAAGGGAGCTTATTCACTTAGAATACTATTTATACCAGCTTCTTTGAAGCCATTCAAAATGATCTCATGTTTGGCTTCAATACCGTTAAATATGCGCACAAGCCAAGAAACATGAATCATTTTAGTCATGATATTCGCAAGTTCAGAAATTCTTTTTCCTCTAGAAATTGAAGCCCATTAGAATATCACTCAATAAACTCATTCTTGAGCAAACGCTTGAACTCGCCATTTAGATGGGAACGGGGGAAGAAAGTTTCTTAAAATGCTTTTTATGCAAAAGATATACTTTTGGAATATTTCAACTTTCTCAACTTAGGTACTTTTGAAATTTTTCAACTTTCGGTTCTGTTCATATAAAATTCACGAAATTATCAACTCGCAAAACCACTAATATATTCATTTTCGCAAAAATTACGGCCCACGAAAATAAGGGCCTTTACAGTATGTAATTGAAATAATATATTTAAATTTCTTATCAATAGTTTCTCTACCTGTTCATCTTTACTCATATTTAAATCTAGGATTCTTCAGATTAATGAATTTTAGTTTAATTTCTTACTTATCTCTATTACTTCCATTACCAGAAACCATTCTTCATTTTATGCTATAGTTAAAACACACTAAAGGAGAAAGGGAGCACCTGTTTTTTAATCCACATGGAAAAACATCTTTTATTTATCTGCTTTAAGTGCATTGTTTTTCAGTAGGAAGTCCAAAATCCAGACATCCAATTTCGGGAATGATCTAAAATCCAAGCAACATCTTTTTGTTTAATGCTTTTTTATGCTTTAAGCATGCACACTTAATACTTTTCCATAATAAAACATGTGGAGAGTTCAAATTCTTAATTTTTTTTGGCACTAACTAAAATACCTTCACAATGAAGAAAAAATCATCTTAAGCATACAGTCATTATTAGCAATTGTTATGAATGATTAATAACTTGGCTCTGTAGGCAGCTTTTTTTGCTTGGCAAATATTTCAAACTAAAACATTTTACATTGAAAAATCACCGATTTTATACCTACTGAATACTTTACATTCCTGACACCAACCTGGCAATCAATATTTATTATTTTTTACTTTCATCATCACATGACTATCAACACACAGCAGATTGAGAAATGACTCATGCATTAGAGAAGCATCAAGCAAGAAAATCAAGAGATGGCAAAAAATTTAGAATTTAAGGAGGCACTTGGTAGCAGAATTTAGGACTCACACAGACTGCACTGGGCCACAAAATGTCTAGTGGCAGTTTCTGGATAAGCCTTAAGTATATTTGGGAACTAATTTTTTTTTTTTTTTTTTTTTTTTTTTTTTTTTTTTTTTTTGGTGGGGGCTCTAATAAGCCTTAAGCATGTGCAGGAAATAGGAGTTAAATGTAATAAATAATTAAACCAATATAATTTGATTTCATCAGTATATAATAAGAAACAAGACAAAATTTAGTGGAACAACATGTCTTTTGTCATCAATCTCATGATACATAACTAACACTGTATAGTGGCTTCTAGCTACGCTTTATGATGATAGCTGTGACTTTGAAGGTTTTCAGATATTGCAAACTAAAATTCTGCAATTAATGAAAGTTGTGAAAAAAACGTGGAAAAGTGGTAATAAATGAAGATGATATAAAAGAAGTTTTTCCAGGCAATGACAATGACACAATCATCAATAAACTAACAGACAGCGAAATCTGTTGTTGAGTTCTAAATACAGAAAATATAATTATAGAAAGTGACAGAAAGGCTGTTGAGAATGAAAAAAATTTCGACTAATAATTTAGTGGAAATTCTTGACACAGCAATTATAGGACTTTAACAATGGATCATTGTAAATGAACAAGAAATTATGTCTATCTATGGAATTAAAGAGAAAGTATAATCACAACTATTGAATCAAATTAAACAACTTAAATTGAATGATCTTCCATAAAACAAATAAATACTGATTTTTTATTATTATTATTTTAATTTTTGATTCATTTAAGGTTATAAATTGCTTCATTAAGTCAAAAACCACTATTTTCAATTTTATAATTTCTACATGTCATCTTACTAGATTACTCTAATGATCTAGTATCCAGAAAAATTCCAAATCTGGAATCGCTGAAGTCCCCAGAAGTCTGAACCTTGGACTTTGTATTGTATAACAAAAAGGGAGGGGGAATGAATGTTCCTAACTATATTTTTTTCTGTTTTCAATTTAGAGCATTAGTATAATTTATGAAATATATTCCTAATGCCATGCATCATGAAATCTCGATTAGGAATTATCATCTCAGCTCTCCTGCTTGTACATTATTATCTGTATAAAAAATTGGTTGCATAATATTCCATGATGAACTATTCTAACTGAAACCAAATAGAAAAATATTTACTGACCTTGACATTTTATCCATCATATTAACTAACTGCATTGCTTCATATTCTTTTTGCTCTTCAGTCATACCTTCCATTGGATTAGGTTGAGGCTCTTGATAACAGCCAAGGACGGGATTAATTCTAATGAAATACAGAATAATCATACATTATTAACATTAATTCTCTTAACTAAATTAATTACATTGAGCACATTTTGCTTTGGATCAAGATCCTACTGAGATAGGAAGGTCCTCTGATTAATAAATATTTAAATAACTATAATCATTCCCAAACAATTCAGTTTTTTCTCCCAACAAACTGATATTCAGCCCTCTAAGCAACCTAGCCGTATAAATACGTTCAAATATTAGGCTGATACTTTTAAGTACACAGACATGCATCTTGAAATATGTCAAGGTACAGCTAAGGTACAAAACATGAGGATCATTTTGAAATTATAATCAAGAAAAAAACATTTACTCATGGCAATTTTGGGAAGTTTAAAGCTTTGGGGACAAATACTTGGCTACTTGGAGGGTTGATTCAAGCTTTCCTTATCACAGCATTTTCTCATATGTATAAATTTGTAATCATAATGTTTATATTTCATTGCTTACATAGTGTTACGAAATCAGGGTTCGTACACATTTCTGCACACGGAAATTAAGTACTTTTAAGGACTTTTAAGGACCATTAATAACAAAAATTAAGGACCTATGAGCAAACGGGAACTGAATAAATTCAATTGAAGATATTATCTATGCCTGAATATCACTTTTGTAATACCATCCTAAAAATAAAATAGATCCCTAAGTAGTGCTAAACATGAATTAATTAACATAATTGTTAATAAGTTTGAGAATAAAATATGCAATTTATCAAGTAGCATTAAATATTTTACACTTATGATAGTTGGTCATATTTGAACGTTTATATCGATTTCCTTCTCTTTTAAGCATCTTTTCTAATAATTAGAGATTTGTCTCAATATGCAAACCAATGCTCTGACTAGTTTCTGCGTGCTTTATCTCCTAACTTGTCAACCTCTCCATAATGTACCTATGAAGGTTTAATTGATCTGGTAAAAGTTAAATAGTCCAAAACCCCGACAGACGTGAAGCATATTATCGATATGTCTGAAATTAACTACAATATCAGACAAAGTTTTAAGAAATTAGAACATAAAGGCATGTTCTGATGCTAACAAAATCAATTACAGCTCAAGGTCACATAATTAAACAGGAACAGTCAAATTCAAACTAATAATGTGGACTAGTGGTCAAAGATTATACAATTTAATTGTAATTTAATCTGGCTCAATAACTCTATCATATGAGGAAACAGAAATGGGAAATTATAGTAAAGTTTGAAATCATAAACAATTGGGTAATTTACATAATAATAACTGCACATATCTTTGAAAAATAATTTCTTTTATGTACTCAGTTTCTTTCTTCAACACATTTGCTTTTCATTTCAGAATTTTAGGATTTAATTAAGGATTTCAGTTATTCTAAAAACCACTAAATGCATTTAGAATGTACAGAAAAAGCGGCTAATTTTATTTCTTTAGTAATATGAACATTCAGAAGCAATATGAAATATATATAGTGAAGGACGGTTACAGAGCTGATGTGGCAGAATTTCTAGAATTTAGTGACACACCGAACAACAAAATCTAGAAATGGCAAAACTTAGAATTTAGAGCAAGCATTGGAAGCAGAATTTAGAAAGGCAGTAAGCAGCAGAATTTAGGATCCACAGAGATTGCATCAGTAAGAAAATGCCTTGTGCCAGCTATGTGTATGATGCTTTAAGCCATATTAGATTAATCTTTTAAATTGCAAGTTTTAAATTTCTTTATTAATAAAAAAATCCCTTTCTATAATGCCTGCCCATGTGATAAGAACAGAAGCATTTTTGATATTTTCCATGCTTTTGTCTAGAGAAAAGTAGAGAAAATAAAGAGAAGATATACATGTTCAGATTCTAGTATCAGAAGTAATACATTCAAATATTATGTTTTCATTGTTCTTCCAGATGTTCTCCCAAAATTAAGAAATTCAATGCAAACTTTCTGTAAAATACATCCACTACGTGTTGACACCATGGAGACATTTTTTATTTTGTCACAGATTTCTCAAAACTTCTAGAATCGTGGGTCTATAAATCTTGCCTTCAAATCCTTCTAAACTTTCCAAGCTGCAACGTTTAAAATCCTAAAGAAAAATTATCCCTACCATTTCTCTAACAGAAAAAAAGCCAGAAATATTTTGAAAAAATGTAGGAGGGAAAAAGTATAAAGTTAATTTTATAGAGAACACTGATGTAAATTCTGAGAATTTTGAATATTCTGAGAAAATGAGAAATGGGAAAAACTCTTACTATGAAAAAATTAAAAACAAGACATTTTTAATTAATTACATAGCTAATGTTGCTTTTGCTAACAGCTGTTTCATAAATTGTGGTTTATAGCATCATACCTTGTTTATTTTTCAGATTTAAAATTATACCTTGTTTATTTTTCAGATTTAAAATATTTTATAAGTTGCCAAAATGAAACTTTATAATATGACAGCAAAAAATAAAAATGTTTTATTTTAATGTTATTTTTTATATATAATTTCAATATATTACCATTATTTCAATAAAATTTATCAATGTTACGATGTTTTAAAAAAATCGCAGAAAAATTCTCAGATTTTGGAATTAAAAATTTTCTATAGAAACTAATCTTAAAATCGCCAAAATGTTGAAAAGTCGCCAAATTTAGAACCTTTTAATAAAAGAATTCACATCCTCAAAAGCAAAAAGTTGTTTAAGAGACACTAGAAAAAATTACTAGAAATTTACTAGAAAAAATGAAATGCTTATGTTTCACTTCTTGCTTAGAAACTCGAGTATCCCATCATTTATATTAGAAATAGAAACAAATTATAACTCTTGAACCCATTCAAAAGATTACCATATATACGGCAGCGAATCGCCAAAAATATTCCTCAAAATGCTAATTCACACTCAAAATGACAGTCGTAAAAACAAGACAGAAATTTCAGATGATTAAAATTAAGGACCTTCTGTTGATTTTGGCCAAAATTAAGGACTTTTAAGGACCAAAAATCGATTCCAAAAAATCTAAGGACTTTTAAGGATTCTTAAGGACCATACGAACACTGGAAATGTAAAGGCGCGATGAGATGGCTTCCACGCAAAGCAGTTTTAGAGTTGCCATAAAATAACAAGGAGGACAGGGTTGTCACATTTGGCAACAGAATTGGCGATATACCATGGACGGTTGGAGAACCTGGAACGAATTCTTACCAGTTTAGTCCAGAATGTTCCCGAACACAAGCCGAAAGCTATATAAACCGCGCTGGTCTGCAGTCAGAAAGTGTGTCTCTCATCGAGAGGGAAATTGTGCCTCATCGAGAGGGAAATTGTGCCTCATCGAGAGGAAGTGTGCGTCTCTCATCGAGTGAGTGTGTCTCGTCTAGCAAGTCAATCCCTGTGGAGGCGATCGCGTTGACAGCCGGCCAACAAGTGCCGAGTGGGTCATCGAGTTCACCGAAGGAGTCTCGTAGTCTATCGCAGTTAGTGCATCGTCGAGAGAGCGTGTTGAGCTCCGGGAAAGACTGTACCAAAGAGTCAGGAGCTGTGCTCGTGTGTTGTCGAGTGCATCGCGAGTTGTAACGTGGAGAGTCTCGAGAGTACATGGAGTTCCGAGAACGACCGAGCAGAGTCAAGAGTACGTGGAGTTCCGAGAACGACCGAGCAGAGTCGGGAGCTGTACCCCGGAAAGCAGAGTCGGCTGCTTTCCAGGAAGCTGTCTCCACTGTGATAGCCTGATAACCTGAAGGCCGTGTCGCTGATCGTCTCAGCATGTTTATAGATCTTCGATGACTGTAAAATGTGTTTTGGAGCTGTCCTGACAATACTGGCAAATAAATTGTGTTTCGATACTTCCTAAAGTGTCGTTGTTATTCACTCCAAATCTACACGAACCCCGTACGAACGTGAAGGAAGAAAATAACGCAACAACTGGTGTCAGAAGCAGAATATGAAAAACGTAACTGGTGTCAGGAGTGGGGTTTGAGGGTGAATGCCAGTGACAAGAGCAATGGAAGAACTAGTAACATAGCTCGTGACTGTCTTTGCTGAAATCCAAGAAAAGAAAATCGTAACAATTGGTACCAGAAGTGGGATTTGCGAGTGAATGCCAGTGACCCGCCTGCAGAGGAAAGCCATGGCGGAGGAAACGAAGACTTTGATGGACTTCTTAGCCGAGATAAAGGAAGAGATTAAAGCCGGACAGAAAGAGGTGAAAGACATGAAATCCGGACAGGAAGATATGAAAGAGATGAAATCCGGACAGGAAGAGATGAAAGCCGGACAGGAGGAGATAAAGGCTGAAATCAAAGCCGCACTGAAAGAGATGAAAGCCAGACTGGAAGAGAAGAAAGCCCGGCGAAAAGAAATAGATGTCGGTGAAGAAAAAGTACAAGAGCAAATCCAACAGGTGAAAGTGGAGTTTACAGAAGAAACTAGCGCCATAAAAGACGACGTGAATATGAGAGAAGTGGCTTCTGGAGAATCAAAGGGTGAAGAAATGAAGGCAGTAGCTAACAAACTGCCTGAGAAAGATCAAGAAATGAAGGATGAAGCATCTAAAAAACGGGATTAAAGATAAAGAACGAAAACATGAAGAAATAAGAGACGGAAAAGTAGAGTTTGATTCTCAAGAGCCTGAAGTGGAAGAAAGTGAAAATGTGACTGTTAATTTCTTCGAAACTGATAGTGAAGTTATGAAAATGCAGTCAGTAAGTGTTGAACCATCTGAAAGTGCATGTGATGCAGAGCTGGAAGATGCTGAAGTGCAGCTTAAGCAGTGCGCTCCAGTATTGCAAGAAAATTCACCCACTTCACAAACTGGGTGTGTGCTTCATAGTGCAGGTTTTGTAGACAAGGACTTGATTCCAAACCTGCATATTTCTGCTTGTAAAGGATCGGATTCTATTCATGAACCTGGTGCAAACATCGGTGCTGGTTTTCAGGAAATAGAGGTAAATAAGCATGTACCATCTGCTAATGATACCGAGGTGAACTATTCGCATGCTGTAAATGATCTACATAGTGGTGTACGAAATGTTTTAGATTTTCCTGTGGATGAAAAGCCTAAAGGAACTGAATCTTCAGACTGTGATATGCAAAACATCAATATGTCTGAGAACTGCAGTGGAAACGTATTTGACACGGGTATATTTTAATGAATAGACAGGGACTGAAATTAGACTTTAATTTGATATTAGATTTTAGATTTAATTAGAGATTAGATTTAATTTTAGATTTTAATTTGTATAATTTAAAATTGTTATGCGTTTAATTTGTGTATATGACTTACACATACTGTAAATATCTGTTTCTTTAGTTATGTTATTTATTTATATCTTATGTTTGTTTCAAAACGATTTGATTGTATCAAATTAAGCTTCTGACCATGGGTTGTACTGCCGGGACGTGCAGTCCTTGGGAGGGGGCAGTGTTATCAAATGTAAAGGCGCAGTGAGATGGCTTTCCCGCAAAGCAGTTTTAGGGTTGCCATAAAATAACAAGGAGGACAGGGTTGCCATATTTGGTGAGAAATAGCCCATTTGGCGACAAAATTGGCGATATACCATGGACGGTTGGAGAACCTTCTGGAACGAATTCTTACCGGTTTAGTCCAGAATGTTCCCGAACACAAGTCGAAAGCTATATAAACCGCGCTGGTCTGCAGTCAGAAAGTGTGTCTCTCATCGAGAGGAAGTGTGTGTCTCTCATCGAGTGAGTGTGTCTCGTCTAGCGAGTCAATTCTGTGGAGGCGATCGCGTTCTGAGTCATAATATACAGGATCAAGAATGTATAATATTGTGCTTCTGTAATTGCCAAATAATATCATAAAAACTGTGCCTTTCGTTGACTTTTTACACAAAAAAAATAACACACCCCTTAGCATGAATATCCAATTTCCATTTTCTTGAATGAAATTTATTGGCATCTTGAGAAATTATCATTGCATTCAATTCAGTTTATATGAGTTATTGGTATATGACAATGCACTGTATAAAGTGGTCTTTATGCAATATTTTTTTCAAACTTTAATAATTAACAACTCAGATAAATTCTACATTTTTCAATTACAATACTTTTATTTCCCACTTAATTTACTTAAAATTAGACACTAAATTCAAAAGTATAAAAAAATAAATATAACAAACTATTATATTTAATAAAAGATTTGAAGTTATTATCACTTACATGAAAATAAATGCACATAATATTAAACGAAATGAATGTCCCCAGTATTTCATGAAAACGAATGAAACAAAATCGATTTTCTTTTTCATAGATTAATGAAAAATGCAAAAGCATGTTAAGTGCTTTAAAGAAAATTTATACTAAAATTTTTTTCATTTTAAAGTCAAAATTAACCAGCTGTTTTATTCAAGAAAATAAATTAACTAAATTGACCAATTACATTACCCTTATCAATACAGCAGTGACTGCAATCCAATTTCAAAAATCCTAAAAAACTACCATGAAACAAAAATTCTACATAATTTCAAATAATTCAGAATAGAATATTCATTTGAAATACATATACAGTACAATGTCCGAAACCAGAATGTTCAATATCTGCACATCCAACAGATGTGCCGTAAATGTGATTGATTTTTCTCTGGACTAAATGGCATTTATGCATGTCATATTCAAACACCTGTTAACTAGGGAAAAGGCATCACTGCCAATGGAAATATACT
This sequence comes from Stegodyphus dumicola, assembly GCF_044657685.1. NCBI lineage: Eukaryota > Metazoa > Arthropoda > Arachnida > Araneae > Eresidae > Stegodyphus > Stegodyphus dumicola. The sequence continues at coordinate 47,989,529 of NC_140779.1, forward strand.
GATTGACATTGCATTGAATTTTTACCAGGATCATACTTTTGGCCCTTTAATGGATTTGGGGTGTGTTAGCATGTTTCTATCTGATCTAAACAATAAAGGAAACCCCAATGTAGCTATGTTTAGATTTACAAGATTTAAACTGATGATCTAAAATCCAGACGAATCCAAAATCTGGACTTGCTAAAGTCTTGACGATTTCTCATCTCGGATTTTGTATTGTATTTGCTTACACTAACATTTCCAAATAATTTCATGAAAAGGAAGAAGTATATATTTTTTATATGATTAAAAATTAATTTAAGTTTCACTACACCATTTCACACAGTTGCCAACCATTTTGGTCTCTTAGCATTTTAAAAAATATTTGCAAAGTTAAGCTTGCTTTTTATTTTTTTTGGGGGGGGGCAGATGCAGTTTCTAGAAACCAGCTGCATTTATATTTTTTTTTTCCCACTAACAGTTGAAAGTTCAATATGATCAGCAATATATTTTGATACAGACATTGGCTTTGTTGCAAAAATCCCTAAATTATTAGAGAGTGCTTCTCTAATATTTGGCATAATATTTTGGTGATATACACTGGGAATAATGAAAACTTTTGTGCTGCTGCCATCTCAAAGTTATGTAAACCATTTGGAATATGATATACTGTTTTCAGCGATGTTTTTTTGCCCAGTGCCACATAAAAATGGAATTCACACTTCGTTACATTTTGGAATAAACAAGGTTAAATCTTAATCTGCCACAAAGTAAGCTTTACTGTTCTTTACTGTTAAGGGATAAAATTTGTACTGTAAATTACTTCTAACTCCTTCTTAATGTATTTAAAATTAGAAGAGAAACTTAAATAAGTGAAAATATCAAGTTAATTTGAAAGAATAGTTGGAAATTGATTTCATGAAGGCTAAATGAGTTGCTCTTAGATCTCTTAAAACAAGATTTATTTCAAAAATTGATTCTAAAATTTTAGAAAATAAAACATGTTTTTGAACATGAACATGTGTTTCACATAAATTTGAAATTCAGCATCAAATTACAAACATTAAAAAAATCAAAACTAAAATTATTAAGTGTGATGAGTATCATGAAAAGCTGATTAATTCCACGTGTAATCTAATTCACTAACTACTGATACCAACAGTTTAAAATCCTTAAAGAAAAGCTATAAATTAAAATGATAGAATTTTTTACTTGTCTTTGAATCTCAGATATTCTTCTGTGTCACTATCTTCAGATTCACTTGAATAAACAGTATTATTAACTTTTCCTCCAAGCATTAAACCTCTGTTAGCAAGCAAACCAGCAGCATTTCCATAACCAGTATATTTGATTAATCGTCCAACTAATAACGAAAAACAAAATAGCATCATCAGTGCCAACTTTTTTCTAATTAAGTCAATGAAAGCATAAAATTGATTTCAACTCATGTCTTGCAAATTGTTTCTGAAGTATTTGATACAATGCACATTTATTTATTCATAAAATATTATTATTTAAATTTGTCAAAAATTAGCAGAAATAAAAAAACTTTTTTAACATTAAAAAAAATCTTAAATCTGGTAAGATGGCATGCAGAAATTATAAAATTAAAAATATGAAACCGTAATTTATGAAATAAAGAACAATTATGATCTAAAGGGTATCAAAATTTACAAAAAAAAAGCTTATTATTTATTTGTTTACTTTATTAAACATTTCTTTCAATGTAAGTTGTTTAAGTTGATTCGTTTTTATGTGAAAATACATTCTCTTTAATTCTATAAACAGACATAATTTCTTGTTCAGTTACAAAGTTCCGCTGTTCAAGTCCTATAATTGCTGTGTCGAGAATACCGACTAATTTGTCAATCAAAATTTTTTCGTTTTCAATAACCTCTGTGTCACTTTCTTCGCTATCGGAAGCGAATTATAATGACGAGGAATTTGATTTAAATCATATCAAAGACGGAGTACATCGAGATGAAATACTACATTTAGTAAGGAATTATAAGCCAAATAAAATAAAAACATCTGCCCTGAAGATAAGGATAGTTCTGACAGATCAACTTCCAATTCATTGCACACCGCCGCCGCCGCAGCGTTGAAGATAAACAAAGATTAAAGTTTAGATAAACAAAGGATATGCCCTTATCCATTTTTTGCAGCAATTCCACTTTCTGTTTAATGGACTTCGAAACATACTTTCGCTTAGTAGATCCTTTACATATTAGTAAATATATATCAGAAATTCTATTTGACATAATCAAAAGTTCAAGCTTACTTTTATAAAATTGCTCTAACAGTCTGCAAAAAGTAATAAGCCGAATCCAATTCGAAGATTAAGGAACAACGCAGTCTGCAACATTAACTGAATTAGATAATTTTAGCTTAGCTTATACCGTCTGTTATACATTAAACGCGCATTCGTAAATGTATTTTGTGCACACGCGTATTCGCAGCCATAAAAATCTTATGCGCATGCGTCGTTTGTAGCTTTGAGGTCCGGATTATAGATCATTCCAGATTATGGGTGTCCGAATTAACGACTTTTGACTGTAACTATTATGAGAAAATTATATAATTTTCAAATTTTGCATGAAATTGCCAAATTTACGGCATATTATCATAATGTTTTATGGTTTCAGTACACATCAGCCATATTAAAAATAATCAGTGACAATTAAACTTATCTCTACAAAAAAAATTTTTCTTGCTATTAATTTGCATACTACATTTGAATGGATCACACGTGCCTGTATAAAACGGACTTTCAACTACCGAATTTAAAATTACTTTTAAAATAACAGTTGCAGAAATAATTAGCAAAAGACAGTTTAAAAGTTACTTTTCTTCTCTCAGCTACAAATTTTCTAGAAATAGTTTGTATCATAAGTTGGTTATAATTGCCATTTGATACAAATTTTACTGTTTTATTAACTGGTTTCCAATATTGTCAGATAAGTAGTATATTTCTTGTCTATGGAGAGTAAATTCTCAGTTCAAGATTTCATATACTCATTAATAAGTCTTTAATTTGCATCCTTAAAAAATCTATTCAGCATGCAATTTTATGAAATTTTAAAATGTTTTCTTAACAGAAACCATCAATGTGTTACTGCACTATATGTCTGCAACTGTTAATTTTTTTTTCATTCTTATAATAATTATTATTACTAATACCAGTCTCAGTATTACACCTGATTTAAATAAAGCTGGTTTTTAACAAGACATATAACAGAATATGGTGAATTTTATAACACATTTATGCACTCCTTGTTTACAATTTATAACATGTTATGAAACATTTCAGGAAATATAAATTTAAAAATATGTGAAATACCAAATAACAAAACATAAATGACACACAATCATTGAAATCAGTAAACAGGTTTCAAAGTTTATGCCAAAATCTTACTAACAAATTCTTGTTTTCCCCATGTATCCCTTTCACCACTGTCAGAAGATCATGACCCTCCCTTTCCAAAACTCGAAAAATGCATATAGAGTAAGAGACCCATTTAACGAGAGAAATATGTTACAATGAGTTTCAGCACTAAATGAGGTCATCTTAACAAGCAAATAACGGGAATAAATAAAACTGAACAAAAAATAAGAAAATTTATCAGTTTTTTAAAACTGTGTAACATCTATTGTTAAATATTTTTATTAGATTAATTATAGACTTTTTATTGCTAATATCAAATTTTATTCATAAAATATTCATAAAAATCAAGAACAAGTTTGTGTATGTTCATGATGAGGAATGCTCTTCTTCATTTGACTTTTTGTGTGTGTGTGTGTGTGTGTGTGAGAGAGAGAGAGAGAGAGAGAGAGAGACAGAAGTATCTAGCATCAATCGTCTTTTTGTTTTGTTCAGCAAGTAGTTTTTGATATGTTGTTCATATATATAAAAAATGCTGATTAAAACCAAAAGCTTATAAAAGTAGCTTTTTTTTATATTTATGGTGATGTTTTAAAGCAATTATACTCCAGACTCCTTAGAAGGTCATTAAAAAAAAAACACAACTTCAAGAGGCTGAATATTTAAAATAAACCCAATCGCGAGCTGACATCAACCATCCAGTACGAAGAAGCAAAAAGTGAGTCGCTCGGTGAAAAAGTTCAAGTTTTTGTCCTCACCTTATGGCAAGCAAGCATGCACATTGTGCAGCAAAAATGGACATTGCAACTTGCTACAATGAGAATGTGTTCACCATAACATCCCCCCCCAACATGATGGAGGAATAATGGGTCAAAGGTGCGATGGTTAAACTTGATCCTTCTAATAAACCATGATGCAAGGCCTGTATTCCAAAAAGGTGGTAATTTTACTGAAACAAGGAATACTTGCATAGCTGCTACATTTTCTGTTAGAAAATTATCAGTAGAATTTTCATTAAGCAGCATGACTGTTAAAATTTTGAGGAGATATATACCACCCAGATGGTATAGTGGTTAGGGAAGCCGACTGCGATAGCAAAAGGCCCAGGTTTGAATCCCAGAGAAGGCATGGTTGTAACTGTCCATCCCTTCAAGGAGGCAAAGATAACCCACCTATTAGGTGCCTCCATAGAAAAGAGATCACCACTTCCAACCTTAGTTGTGGCCAAAGCTGAAGTCGGTTGAAGGCCCGCCATTGGGGAGAAAGGGGAAGAGGAGATATATGGTTCAAATTACAAATACTTATAAGACAAATATTATTTGAAAAAAATCGAAATTTGCAAAGTACAAAAACAATTTTCTAGAATAAATATTATAAATACTATCAATAAAAATACTCACAGAAAATGAAATATAATTCACAACTATTGATACTAAAGCATGATGTAAAAGGAAAGAAGACCCTATGAAACTATACCTAATGGGTATAGTTGCATTAGGGATACACACGAGAATGAAAATGCATGAATATTAACAAAACATAAAATATTCACTTCATAAAAATATACTGTATACATTATTAATAAGAAAAAACCAACTTTAAAAACCATAATGGAAAAAGTTTCTTTTAAAAAATTCATTTCAAAGATATCCTAAAAATATTTCAAAAATCCATTTGTAGAGTCATTATTATTATTGTTATTTTAATCAGCTGACAAGAAAAATGAGCAGTGCCCTCGCTGGGACACAAACCTGGATCTCTCGAATACACACCGAGTGTGCTACCATTACACCATGAAGGCATGCTGGAAAGAGAGAGGGAATACTTTATATATTCTCCCTTTTAAAGAGCAATTGGGGATTAGAGGACCCAATCACCAAATCTTAGAGGTGATGAATTATTTTCCACCACCTTTTAGTTCAGTCGCCAATTGTAGAGTCATTAGGTATTTTTTATCCTGAAGACATGACAAATGTGCAGTGGCCTCGTTGGGATTCAAACTCCAGATCTCCCAAATATTCAACAAGTATGCTTACAATTACACCATGAAGGCATGCAGAAAGAAGGGAGAAAATATCTTATACATTTAGATTTATCAGTTAAAATTCCTTTTTTGGGGGGGGGTAACACTTACTTTTAAATTCAAGAGAGCAATCGTGCAAAAAAAAAAAAAAAAAAAAAAAAAAAAAGCTGCTTAATCCTGCCTGGATTCCACAAGACCCAATAATTAAAAAAAAAAGTAATCCAATGTCAGCGCCGACACACAAAGTCATGAATATACTTTCACTAATATAGTCCTGAGTTATAGCTCCATGAAAGAATCATTTGTTACCGACGTAATACTGATGTGAAAACGCACAATTTATTCAGCTTGCTCAGAAAAGTTCACTCTAGTTGCACATAAACTGCAGCACAACTTCAACGTTTATAGTTCAACAAACAATTCAAAACCAACTTTATTTAACATTTAAAATCACTTTTATAGTGAAACATAATAATTTTTATTAAAGCAAAGAATTAGAGAACTAAAATAGAAAAACTAAAATATGATAAACTTTCATTAACTCAGAACCATATAATTCAAAAAAATACTAAACTTCCAAAAATATCAATCAAATAAAACGATTTCTAAAACACTTTTCATAATACAAACTATTTTGCAAGTATATGTGAGTTCAAATCAATACAAATTCATAGTTGAAATTTTGAAACCATTTAATAAATAAATTTTAAAAATACTATTTTAGAAATTAAAATGAATCATAAAAAAACAATAATTAAAATGAATTATTTGATTAAATAAGTTCCTCTGCAAAGAAGAATATTTACTCAGGCATAAAGTAGTTATATATATATATCTACAGGGTGATTCATGAAAAAGTGTACATTTTCCAGATGCTGTAAAACAATGTTAGTCAAGGTAGACATACCATTAAAGTTTGTGTCTAGACCCTGATGAAAATGACACGAATGTCATGTGACTAGTCAGTCGAAATAGTGACATCTGAAGTGGAGAAGGCTTATTGTGTTCTTGAATTTAGCAAAACGGATTCCACAACTGCATTTTTTATTACAATTCCAAAAAGAACCTTCAATTCTATATATCAATACATCTAACGTATCAATGGTATGAAAATTTTAAAACTACGGCTGTTGTGTAAAAGTTCTGGACCACCAACTGTACGACTGTATCCCAAGAAGTCATCAATAGAGTTTGCACTGCCATTCAATGAAGCCTAAGAAAATCAACGGAGGGTGAGTCATAAAGTGCAGATTTCTCAGCCCACTGTCTGGAGAATTTTGAGAAAAAATCTGAAAATGATTCTATACAAAGTGCAGGCGTTGCAAAATCTGAGTGACTTTGACAAACAAAAGCACTTTAAATTTTGTGCTGATACGCAGCTTCATTTTTAAAATGACAATTTTTGCCGATCGTTTAGTTTTCACCAATGAAGCAACATTTCCTGTCAATGGGAAGGTAAACAAGCATAATGTTCACTTTTGGAGAACAGAGAATCCCAAATTCACAGTACAACACAGGCGAGATTCCTGTAAGGTAAATGTTCTGTGCAGTGTCCAAACAGAAAGTGCTTAACCCTTTCTTTTTTCATGAGCAAACTGTCACAGGAGTCACTTCTGTGGATGTGTTAACTCTTTATTGATGCCACAGTAGCAGCACGACATTGACAACTTCCTTCTCCAACTGGATGGTGCACAGCCACATTGGTCAGCCTACATGTGAGATTAGCTCTATAAACATCTCACTCACCAATGGATTGGATGAGCCACAGACTACAACATGTCCCATACCGAAGACCTGACTTAATACCTTGCAATTTCTTCCTGTAGGGTACCTAAAAAAGAAGGTATTCGCCCCTCCCCTTCCTGTTGATCTAGGGGAGCTCAAACAGTGTATCACAGCTGCTATCAATGAACTTGATTCAGATATCTTAGCACGCATCTGGGCAGAAATGGATTTTTGGCTTGTTATGTGTTATGTGACTAAGAGTTCACACCTAGAACATTTGTGTCTGCCTCTAACAAATCTTAGAGTAATCCCATACAGTTCTGTTACAGGTAACATATAATATCTTACATTGTTCTTGATTTATAGTGCATTGAAGGTGTATACTTCTTTATGAATCACCCTGTACATATACAATATATATCTACTATTGCAAGAAGACCGCATGTTCCATTTTCAGGTATGTAAAATATTAGAGTAAGAAGTAGCACACTACTTGCTCTTAAAAAAACCTTCTAATAATATTACATATATCATTAAAATTTTGAAGATTAATCTGACAAAATAGTACAAAGTCTGAAATCCGAATGTCCATTATCCGGAATAATCTAAAATCTGGACCTCAAAACCATCACCATTTTCTCATAGTCTTCTTTACGCATGCACATTTGATCACCCCCCCCCCTCTGTGCATAATAAAACATCTGGAGAATCCCAAGTCTTAATTTCACTTCGACACTAAATAAAATACCTAGTTACTGAAGAAACAATCATTTTAGCATAAATTTGTATGATCAGTAATTTGGCTCCGTTGCTGCGCTGCTTGGCACGCATCTCAAACTGAAACATTCCACATAGATACATCGTTTGGCGAATCATTATTTATTATACTTTCCTTTCATCACTTCATGTTTATCAAAACATGACAACTTGAGTAATGACTCATGTAGTGGTGCCTAAACCATTTTTTTATGTTAGTAATTGAATAATAAAAGGAGTACGGTAACCTTTTATGTTGACATTACGCTTCGCGATAATTACAGATTTAAGTTAAAGGTGCTAAAAAAAATTGACGAGGAAAAATTTACCAAAAATTTCTTTCCATATGCTAAAAATAGATTTTGTTGATGATACTCATAGACCCAAAGATTACATTTAGGGCTATTTTTTAAATAAAGAATAACAGATTTAAACGCAGAGCCAGCGCCTGGGCTTGTATGGCCGCTCCGAGTCACAGAATGTAGGACCCACAAAGGCTGCATCAGGCAGTAAGGTATCTAGCACCGGCCCTCAATAAGGCTTAAGTATATGTGGGAATTTATTTATTCAGAACTCTGATAAGCCTTAAGCATGTGCAAAAGAAATAGACATAAGTATAGTAAATAAATTAACTAATACAATTCAGGCTTAGATGTTTCAGTGCGCAATAGAAGCAAGATAAAATTTAACAGAACAACTTGTCGTTAGTCGCCAATCTCATGATGCATAGCATAACTAAATATGTATAGTGAAGGATAGCTAAATTTGATGATGATAGCCGCTAATTTTAAAGATTTTTGGATATCACAAAACAAAGGTAAAATTTTCCTATTAACGGATTTTGTAAAGAAATGTAGAGAAGCGGTAATAAATGAAGATGATATAAAAGAAATTTTTCATTGTGATGACAATACTTCGCAATCATCAATTAATTAATGAACGGCAAAATCTGTAGTATGGTTCTAGACCCAGAAAATATCACAACCGATATTAATGAAAGTGACAGATAAGTAAGTGAAAGCGAGAAAATTTCTATTGACAAGTTAGTCGGAATTCTCTAAACAGCAGTTACAGCACTTCAAAAATGTAACTGAACAAGAGATTATGTCTGTCTACAGAATTAAAGAAAAAGTATTAGCACAAAAAACGAAGCAACTTAAACAACTTACATTGAAAGAAATGTTTAATAAGGTAAACAAATATATATTAAGCTTTTTTTTTTTTTTTTTTTTTTTTTTGTAAATTTTGATACCCCTCTAGATCATAAATATTTCATTATTTCATAAATCACGATTTCATATTTTTAATTTTATAATTTATACATGCCATCTTACTACATTTGAACTGATGATCTAATAGCCAGAAAAATTCCAAATCCAGAATCACCGAAGTCCCGACAAGTCCGGATTCTAGACTTAGTACTGTATTAATTTTCATTATGAAGCAAGATTGCTAATTAAATCAAAATGTACAACTAAATTACCTACTCTCTGATTATCTGTGATACCACCCAAAAGCTACTACAAAGTATTTATATCACAATCTATGAGTCAGCCAAACACGATGCTACAGCAACTCACAATGTTGTAGAAAAGTATTTATGTGGCATCCCAAATATGCGTGTTTGAGTCATGTGGATTTACTTTTTGGACAGTAACGCAATTTTTTTTTTTTTTTTTACTAACATTTCTTTTTGCACTGAGTGAGTGATCACGGCTGATCCACAATGCTGAGATTTTCCAATTCTTTGATCTTAAGTAAAAACAGATCACTATAAACATGGGGAGAACAAAAGCACACAAAATTACAAAAGGATTTCTCTAAGATAAAATAGATACTGAATGTAAAGATATTAATAGATAGATGTAAAGATACTGAAGCAAACATTTATCTCCAAACTTGCCAGAGTTGATGAATACTCTTCAAAGTTGGCAATGACTTTTCAGTGGGGGTGCAGATAATCAGAAAGTAACAAATGTTTTTATTGTTTAAATATGTATATAAAAACAAATCCAAAACATTTACTTACCATTTTCTTTACATAAAACAAACAAGAAGTCAGCAACTAGCTCTTTAACATCAAATACAGGGGAGGTCATTAACTTGACTAATCTACAAAACAAATGTCTATGATATGTCAGTGCTAAAAAATGAACAACATGATAATGCTATGAAGTTTCAGGGAAAAAATTATTTCTACATTAAGTACTCGCTAGTTTCAAGTGAAGTTAAAGTCTGGAAAATCTCATTTAATAAGAAACTGTCTCTGAAATATTTTCAGTACCTCAAACTACTGATAATTCATGCAGTTTTGCTAGTCCCTAAAAGTCTGAATTAACGAGAATCCATATTAGTAAATTATAAATCTTGACTTCTAAAACGCTAAACACAAGTAAATCTGTTTACATATAAAACAAATTTAAATGAAATATGAACAGTCCATAACATCTATAAATGATCAGGGAATGCAAAATACAAAATCCAAGGATTCATAGAGTTCAGATAAGCTTTAAACATTCTTTATATATATATATGAAATATAAAATTATGCAAACTAAGAATTATTATATATTGTCAAAGACAGTATAAATCCTTTTTAAATATACCTTTAAAAAGGTATAACTTTTCACTTTTGCTTATAGCTTAATTTTTATGTTTCCATAGGAATATTAAGAAGTACATGTAAATGTCCACAAAATTATTAAACATACAGATTTTTAACATCTACATCAGAACCTTGATTCTAATTTAAGATAAAAGAATCAGAAATGTATTAAAACTGAAATTTAAGAAATGCACTAAAATTTAGCATCCCTTCAAAGACATTTTTCTTATTTATAATTTTAATTAACTTCCACTACTTTTTCAGACATAATTCTCAGTTCTTGTATATTCAGACTTTCTAACTGTCTGACTCAACGCAAAATTAATTTTACAGTCAATTTTCTGCATCCGCAGTTTGACAATATTCGATTCTCTAGAATCATCAACGATTGTAAAGTTTACTTCCCAGCTGTACACACCATACACATAGTTGCATTTAAATATCAAAGAACCTTAACCCCTTCGCGGCGGGTAGCGCAAATGCACGCTTATTGCGGAGGCTGGCAGTGTCTTACGCGAGCGTCTTGTCCAGGGCTGGGGGCTTTTTTGCTATTAAGCCTAATTCCATGAAATTTCCGATTTATTGTTTAATAATGCTCTATAGAGTATTTAAATGGCTTATACTTTATAGATATTTTTATATATACTTTAATTACCTTATTTCTTGTTTAAATGCATATTTTACACATTTTATTTTCATTACTCACCATTTTATGACTTTTAACATTATACATCTGAAAACTAAATATATTACTTAAAATTCTCTTTTCGTATGAGAAATTTGAAAACAGGATCTACACACAGTCCTACGTTACATTCCTTGCACTCGTAATAATGACATTGATGATGAGAACATTAATTAATTACAGATTAATGATGATTTGGACAATTCGGCATACAGATGTTGCAACGGTAGAAACAGAAAGAATTCACGTCTAACAAGATCTAATTATTTTCTAAAAACTGAACTGCAAACCAAAATACCCAACGCTTTAGAGAAAATAAAACTTCTCTACTTACAATAAACAACTACCACTTGTGAATTTAAAGAGACATCATAAATCACGCCATTCGGAAACATTTATTTCCCCTTTTGTTTATATAATCAAAAACACGTGTATGTGAGTCATGCTTCTCTCATTTCGAGTAGAAGGTCTAATGCACATGTATCTGAAACCATATGGACATACAGTGCCATCTTGTGGCAGAAATTATAGTTTTTAAAATGTTCCAGGACACTGGCACAAATGTGTGACAGTCGGTGCTGAACGGGAAAATGCTCTGGCACGCCTGCGTGTCGGCTGGGAAGTGAGTGTGTTCGTTGCTGGCACGTAGATGTGACAGTCGGCGCGAAGGGTTTAAGCAACTTGTTAACTAACCACCATGAAATAGATGAGACAGCAGAATGACATTGCAAGTCACCAGTTTACAGTACTTATGTAGATTCTCATTATCAGCACATAATTACTGACAATCTGAACATCATACAAAACCATCAACTAAAAACACTAATGAGTTATGGTGCAAAATTTAGACCAGTCAGAAGCATAACTAAAAATTACTGTTGCATGACTTTCGAAAACAACATCAACGAATTTATAGTTAAAGCAAGCTATCAACTGAATTTACCTATAAATACCTTTTTAAAATGGAAAGATGAAATTCTTCAACACATGTCCACCGAAATCAATCACCTCAAGTTTAAAAGTACATTGAACTGGTCGCAACTTACATCAAATATTAAAAATTTTAAAAAACTTTTTACTATTACAAAAATAGATAAAGCAAAAAATAACTTGCTTTATATGAAAACAATTCTACACAGAAATTATTCATAAAGAACTTTTCAACGCAACTACTTAATTAGCAAACCTTACAGAAACATCTATAATAAACAGAATTAAAACTTTTCATAAAAAACTAAACATTACTTTAAATCCAAGCTACAACAGATTTACTAACCTCTATGCACTTCCCAAATTTCATAAAACACCATTAAAATTGAGATTTATAGCAAATGGAACTAATAATTACAAGAAAAATGTAGACTATTATTTTTCAATTCAACTTAAAAAAATCTGTAAATTTATTTTCAACGATTGTAACACTAATCATAACTATTGCTGGATCATCCATAATAACACTCCTGTCATTAATGCCACTCAAACAATTAACATACAGAACATTAACTGCTATGACTTTGAAAACTTATATACATCACTTCCTCTAGAAGAAATCTATACTAGTCTACTAGATCTGCTTAACTCTTCCCTGATATGCTCACGATTATGAATCTTAACAAATGGAAAACCTACCTAAAATGCACACTTTTTCATAACTACATCAAATTTCAAAATCAACTTTTTAAACAAGTCAGAGGCCTACCAATGGGATCTCATTCCAGTACCTCGCTCTGTAATATCTTTTTATTTGTCAAAGAATTTAACTTCCAAAAAATCTACAACCACAAGAATTAAATTACTACAAGCACACTTACAGATATATTGATGACCTTATTACAATTAATAATTTTAATAAAATTGAACACTCTGAGATTTATCCAAATAATAAAACTAATAATGCACAAAATAGCACAGACTATCTAGATCTTCAAATCGTTAACTACAAAAGAATTTTACTTTTTGACAAAACAAGAAACTTCAATTTTAATACTAACAAATTAATAAATTAGAATTCCAACATATCCAAAAAAGTAATTAACAATACAATAATAAATCAAATACAACAAATTAAAAATATCTGCACAGATACGATAGATCTACAACGCGAAATTTTGCTCCTTATTAAAATTCTCAAAAATAATCTAATACCTAATCAATTTATTAACCATTGCCTCAAAAGAGCAGGCATTAAATACTCACTCTAAATCATTTAACTGATAGGGGTATGACAATTTGTTCCTAAACCTGAGAAGGTGGTATAAGTTGGATGACTATCAGTTGAAGGATTTATACATAGTGTAATTACAAAGCTGTATATAATGTAAAAAGCTAATTGTCTTCAGACTTATGCTGTTACTAAAAAAATTGGCCTATTTCATAATCTTTAGTCTGTCAAATAGCTCTTTGACAGTGAAAATTCCTTTTTTTCCTTTTCTTAATTTCTTCCTCATTACGATACGACAATTAGCCAGAAATTAATTAATTTCCATTCACTAGTATTTTCAAAAATTTTAACAGATGGTTTCACTCAAATAAGAACTCCACAACATATGTCCCTCAAGAATTCCTAGTCACTCCCACTCCCATAAATTACTTCACACAAGTCTCACCGACTGATATGATTCAAAGCCCCTGCTGCCGATAAAGAATTTCGGAAACACAACCCTTCCGAGTCAGACGCGAAGAAAACACTTTGCCCACTTCCCACTAGAAAGAACGTAAGTTAGTTAATGCTTTATCTGGTCTTTTATATCTTCATATACATTCTCTTTTCTTATTACCATATTTGACGGCATATAAGACGCACTGGCATATAAGATGCACCCTTATTTAGACGGCCACATACAAGGGGAAAAAGTTTCAATAGCGTGGTTTCTTTTAGTTCTCACGTTTCGTAAAAGCCAAATAAACAATTATTGAATGCAATTACGTATAAGACACAGGTAACTTTTTTGAGAGCAAATTTAGGAAAAAAAAGTGCGTCTTATATGCCATCAAATACGGTATATATATTTTAAATTTCAATTTTTATTTTTTATTTATTTTTTTATTTGTTTTTGCAAAGATTGCATTATATTTCTTATATTTCGTAATTTTCTAATGTTTATTCCAATTACTTTGAGTTCTATTTCATAATGCCAATTTCCAATGTTTAATTTTTACAAATAGTTTTGAATTAAAATGCATAAACACAAGGGTGTTGGGGGACAATTTACTCGAGTAATTTATCAATTTTACTGCAGAAATTGCTTTTCACTCAAAATTGAATTAGCGAAAATGCTTAATCGGAATGAGTTCTTCGGTGCTCTGCATTGGTTCTTGATCCATTCTATTCATGGAAATATTTGGCCTAGCTTGAACTTCCAGTTTGGCATCACCTTATTACTTGAGTAAAGGACGAAACACCTTCATATTTATTTCTTAATTATTGTTCATTGAACGGGAGTTGGGTTTGTTCCGCTCAATGGCAATGATTACTTGCTTTTAATTTATTTCTTTTTACAATTGAAATTTTGTTATTCATGATTTAATTCAAGTCCCCATTAAACATTTTTAACAATTTACATTCAAGTTACTTTAAAACAATTTTCAAAATTGAACTTACTAACTATGGATTCACTCTTTTAAGATAATTCTACTAAAATTAATCTTAGGAGATAATATAATTAATATTTTAGTAAATAAATTATTATTAACTTACTTTGCAGCAACTGCGCAAGTAGTAGAATAACTCGATTTCGCACTAAGTGAATTTAAGATCATACAACATATATATATGTATGTATGTGTGTGTGTGTGTGTGTACACACACATATTATTTAAATGCAGACATACAATGAACTTAATAATACACAGATTTAGCTCCAAAAACAAAATAAATACACAGATTTAGCTCCAAAAATAAACGAAGCAATATACCTGTTTCTCAATGTAGGACCCTCTTCAGGTCGACTCATTACATCTTTCAGAGGAGGCAAAACCTACAAGAAAATACATATATATGAGAGAGTTTTATTTGACAAGTAATAAATATGATTGTCCTGCTGCTTTATCTCAGTGACATTAAAAGCCCTTGGTATTTGGGAACCAACTAGTGGTAACATATGCTCACCCCACATCTGCTCTCACAGAGAATACTCTGGAGGATAAAATCCAAGAGTTTCATATCTATTAACGATTCATAAATAGAACTCTCAACCAGATGAATTTCAAGTATTCTCATGTGACAAAGATGCCTACACAATTACAAAGTCCAAGTCTTTTCCAAATTTGACCTGAGACCAACAATTTGACAGATAGCTTTGCTAACCACCATATGTCTGGACAGTCAAGTTCTAAATTGATCTATAGTTAAAATGTTATCAAATACTTTAAACTGCTCAACTGATATCAAATAATTTTAAGTGACATATAATTTAAGGCGGAACTACTCTTATGTGTCCCTCAGGTTGTCAAAGTTCTCACCACCACGGTGCCATATTACTATCTAAATTTTTTGTCTACATTTCGAACTTTATGTTACTTATGAACTTGTTTCGAACCTAAAATGTCTCCAAAAACAAGGTTTTTGCAAGTGCAAAAACCCCGTTTTGAACACACAATTTCTAAGCTAAAAATCTGAAACAAAAAATTTAGATAGCAAAAACGTAAATTTCTAACCAAAAATATTTGAAGAGAATCTATGTTCAGAGCGGTATGTTTTAACTTTAAAAAAATATCTACGAATTGCACAATCTAGGCAGTGAAAGAATCTACGAACTACGTACACCTCGCTTTAATAAATTAATATAACAATAAATTTCAAAGAATTCCATGTACACAGCATTCTGTTCAAACTTAAAAACACATCTACAAATTGCACAATCTAGATAGCGAAAGAATCTATGAACTACGCACACCTCGCTGTAATAAATTAACATAACAACAATAAATTTCAAAGATTACCATGTACACATCATCCTGTTTAACCTTAAAAAAAATCTACGAATTGCACAATCTAGGCATTGCGCACAAATCAACAAAATAAATTAAAATAACTAAATTACAAACAATTCAAATAGCAACAGAAATTCATAGTAAAAAAACAATGAACATAACATTCTACAAAATAAAAACAATAAAATAAAATGCACTTACCACAATACATACGTGAATAAAATTTCACTAGTCACACAACATCTGTCAACAAAAGTGCCATGATTTTGCTATATCATATGTTTTTCTGTGATTCAAAATTTTGAAAGTAACGATAAAAACTTTCTCCAAAGTTAACTTACTACACGAAAACCACAATCCAAATCTTAAACTCCGCTGTCAGCCACATACTTTACCAGGAACCATTTGACTGCAAACTCACACAAGTCTATCAGAAACACCATTCTTTGTCCGAGTTCTCATATCAGCTCCCCATTTCAGACACACCAAACTCCGTTTTAAAAGTCCTGACTCCCACAGAAGTTCCAAAAATGCACTTCTATCCACATAAACACACCCGTAAACAAAAGACTTGTTAACAACTCCAACATCGTACCTTTTAATACTAAATTTACTTTGCACACAATCTAAAATATGCGACTGAAATCTTGCCACCATGTCTCTAAGTTTCAACGTCAAAAGGGTTGGCATACAAACAGCATCGTCCACCAAACCATCCCACAGCACGGAATCGAGCCAAAAACCAGTGCAGTGTACATATCGCCACATTTGGTGATCTTAGGGCTCATATAAGAGTAGAGCCTTTAAGGCATTTAACAATTACCTTTGTCTAAATAGGGTTGCATAAAATTGGTGAAAATCACGTGATTTACATATAGTATGAACTCAGCCTGAAAGCATTATCTTAATAGAGAAGTTATTATAATACAAAATTAGCTGTAAATATATTAAAACATTTACTGATACATTTCAGAGGATATTACAACAAATATTTTCATGTCTAAAAATGATAATGTTGTAACATCATACACCGACTTTTACAACTAACTTTTTCAATAAAAATCAATCTACCATATACATTTATTAACATAAAATAAATATACCAATTACAAAAAGAAAATACGGTCTTCTTTCAATATAATGAAGAGGAATCTTTATTACATTAAAAGATGTTTCTTATGATTAAAATTCCCTGTAACTGAATTTGTCAGAAAATGAATAAAACTCTGGGATTATTTTAATGAAACTGTTGAAAAAGACACACTTTTTATCTGATGTATATTTGTTTAACTGAAAAGCAAAGATGCTTTGGTTTTGATTATTAGACTATGGCAAAGCAGACAAGGGCTATCTGCCTCTGGAAAGGGATGTCTTTGTGAAGAAATTTCTAAGGGAAACTGGCTGATATCCCCACTACACATGGAGAAAACCATGAAAATGCCTATACAGGCAGCCTATTTGCTGAGCCAGGTTCTGAAACTCGGTTGAACTATAAGTATTCAGCAAATTCAAATGGCAAAGTTTATGAGAGGTATCGGTCTAAGGTGAGAGAGATGCTTATTGAAAAAAATTTTTTGTTGATTCCTGCTTTCTTGAAATTTTTTGAAAATAAAAGCATTTTACATTTCAGCAAACATATTATTTTTATTTTCCTATTTCTTGTACAATGAATGACTATAATCCACCATTTGAATTTATTTTCAGAGCCATTTTTTAATATCGATCTAAAAAAAAAATCAAAATAGAACATCTTCATAAATGAAATAAAAACAAATACATTAAAAGAGCATTACTCTGAATTTCAAATGGCAGTTAATAATTAATCCTCATAATGTTTATTATTCAGTAATTGTAACATTTAATTTTATTACAGTTTTACGGGTTAATGAGTAACAAACACTATTATATTTCCACAATTTCTTCAACTGGTTACAAAAATGCACTTAGTAGTATGTGGAAAGACTAATTTTGATTGTAATTGCAACATATCTGAAACTAAAATAATTTGAAACTGTCATAAGTGACCAAAAACCAAAACCAAATTAATGACCAAAAACAGGTCAGCCGTTAATGCAATAAGGTATTTTCTCCTTCCTTTCTGCATGCCTTCATGGTTTTATTGAAAGCATACTCAACGCACAATCAAGAAGTCCAGGGTTCGAGTTCCGTCGAGAGCATTGCTTAAATTTCACTTCTCCTGAATCAAAAAACCTTAATGACTCTTCAGTGGTGCCCAAACTAAAAGGAGGTGGATGATAATTCGTCTCCACCAGGATTTGACAATTGGGTCCCTTAGTCCCCAGTCGCCTTTTAAAAGGAGGAGTATATAAGGTATACTCTCCCACCTTTCTGCATGCCTTCATAGTGTAATGGGAAGTATATTTGATACATAATATACTTCCAGGGTTCGAGTCCCGGTGAAGGCACTGCACATTATTCACTTCTTCAATATAAAAAAAACCCTAATGACTCCCCATTGGTGCCCAAACTAAAAGATGATGGATCATAATTCATCACCACCAAGATTTGATGACTGGGTCTTCTAATTCCCAGTTGCCCTTTAGGAGGGGGAGTATGTAAGGTATTTTCCCCCAGTTTTCTGCATGCCAAAAGCATATAAGATGCAAAATCGAGAGGTCCAGGGTTCGAGTCCCATTGAAAGCACTGCACATTTGTCACGTCTTCTGATCCAAAATAAGAAAAAAAAAGCCTAATGACTCCATAATGTGTTGTGAAAGTACTATATATAAGATCTTGAATTTCATTGCAACTTTTCAATTCCTCTGTTGACGGAAAGTTGGTCCACTCGGTAAGTACTTGTCAACTTGTTAATTCTTATCAACAGATGCTGCTGCTACCTGGGCCTATATCCCTTCAGACAACTGCAGAAATGCCTGATGATACATGACAGTAATGATTTTTCCATTCTTTAAATTATGCATATTGGCATACATTCAATTTCTACACTCTACGGGATGACATCCTGTTACTGTTGACAGGTAAACATTGTACTAAGATCATTAAAACCAACAGTGTAATTAACAAATTCTTACACCTTAATTATAAACAGAAACATCCAATTACTATCAATGGGTATACATTGAAAAAAGAACACTGAAACACAATTTGCTTTTCCAGTGATAATATGTAAAATAACTAACATTTAGTTATAAATTATAAAAAGAAGTCAATTACAAAACATTAATATGTGAATATTAAAAGATGTCACACAAATAATGCTTCATTATTGAGAGATTTTTTTTCAGCTATATGATTATTATTTTATATTAGTTCAACTGGCAGCTGCTAAAGTTTGCATATGACAACAAGTGTGTTATGCTGAGCCTGTACCTACCAATCTGTTGACACTTTTCAGTTATGAAATATACTTTTGATGTCAGCAGATCAATTATATGTGCTTTTTGATATGTGCCTAGTACTCTATGGCAATAACACTGAAAACAGCATTTCGAATACTATTTTTGTATGCAGATTCAAACAGATTATTATTCTCTGCAGTTTGTCATTGCTTTCATCTAAGCTCTGCTAAAAAAGAAAGTAAGTGACTTCCCTTGGACCTAACCCAATTCTTATTTCTTTGGCAATTGTATAAACATTACATTTCCATCTCACATTTTTCATCAAGTACAGTTTCACTGTATGAGAATTGCAAGATTTGTAACTAACAATGCACGATGCAAAATGCAGTACTAAAATGAGATAACCAAAAGTTGTCCCAAGAAGTTTTCAAAAGAAAAGTTCATAAAAATAATGCCCAAAAAATAATAATAATAAAATAAAATAAAAAAGTCCATAAAAATAATGCAATTCAGATATACTTTTGCATGACTGGCCTGAAGTTAACATTAAATAATAATAAAAAAGAGTCATTCTCACAATCTCTTAGCCAAAAAGATATACTTCAACATAAAAAGAAAAGAAAATAAAAAACTGCATTTTTCCAAAAGATTCTGGAACAGTTTCTAGAACTGCTGCAGTGCTCATAGAAAAGTAAAGTCATGAGTGATATTAATGACAGTTTGTTGACAGGAATGGCTATTATCCATTTTTCTAATAGCAAATTCATTAATTATTTGATTTATACTACAGATTTTGGAATCTTTCATTCAACTGACATAAAATTTACCCTTACTGCATATTAAAACAAAATTTTAAAAATGAATAATTTATCCTTCATAACATACTGAAAACAAAACACAGCAAATCATTTTAGAGATAAGAAGGGGGAAAAAAAAAAAAAAAAAAAAAAAAAAAAAAAAAAAAAAAAACCTACCTTCTTACGTAAAAACTTGCGAATAGTGCTATGTGAACGGGCACATTCACTCAAGGTGGTCACAACAGGTGACAGAATTTCTTTGTAGGTTTTATGAGGCTGGAAATGTAAAAAATTACAAGGTATAAATGAGAAGAAATCAATATTAAATAAGCACAGTATTTTAAAACTGTATTGCAGATGGTAAAAATAGCAAATATAATAAGTACATCAAATAGCAAGAAAATACAGCAGTTTTATTAGTAATATTCAATACAGAAATTAAATGCTGAAAGGTAATAATTAGTATTCACAAGGTAACAAAAGTTTTGGTTCATTAGCTCTATGGTCATACCTTGAGTAAGACTATTTAAAGGCTCCCATAAAATACTGAAATTAGTAAGGTTTTATTGCACTAATAATAGTTTGTAGAATGCATCATATACATGCTATTAGCATTATTATTAAATGAATTCAAAGCAGATCAACAAAAAAAATTTTTTTTTTTTTTTTGAGGGGAAGGGGAGGCAAGGTTAAAGAACGTGGTTCAGATCATTTTAGTTCTAATGACTAGAAATTTATACTGTTTTCATCTGCAAGATACAATTAAAATTAAGTACCTTAATAATACAGTAGAGGAAAACAATGGATTGTACAACCATGTACACTTCTCTTGTTGCCAGGGCTATGAAGCAGAAGTTGGATGCCCTTGGAAAATGCTGTCCATATAGTTCAGAACTGTCACCATGTGATTTTTTTCACCTTCAATCCTTTGAAAATGTACTGAAGGAAAATGATTCCAATCGGACAATAATGTGATGAGGTCTGTATCAGACGTTTTTATGCAACAAATCGTAAACTTTTATATGAAGGTTATCATAAATTGCATTCATTACAAGATCACTGACTTAGTATTGGGAAGAATGACATCAACGTTGAATAAACTTATTCAGCTGTGTAGCTCCTGAAACAAAGTTTTTTAAAGCTAATATACCTTGAAGCTAATTTAACTATTTGGCATATGCCTATTTTATGCATTCACCAGATTTATATCATAATCTGTTTACCATCCACCTTATATGCTAGCATAATCCATTACAAAAGTATATTTCTTCAATTTTCTTTTTATTCTATGAGCAGAATATATTATCTTTTTGTATTATTTCATTAAGAAGATACTTATAAAAAGGAGCTTGTTGTTTAGAAAGGCTTTGATGTGAAAAAGTTTAGCCTTGGTGAGACTAGGCAGTTACAATGCACACAAGCCATCCATTCAATGCTTATGTATTTGTACACTGTATAAATATAAGCAATTGTATGTGTACACTGTATAAATATAAGCAATTTAACAAAAATTTGTATTTTTTATTTGATTTCATACAATTTTGCAAGCAACACATTTAAAACAAATATAGAAACAAACCCAAAATTACTACAAAATAGACACACAAAATGCAGAAAGATAGCAAATATAGAACATAAAAATACACAGCAAAATAGTGAATAAGCCAACATAGAGAAAGAGACCAAAAATGCAACATTATGATGAACACAATGTTAATTTTTTTTTTTTAACATACAGTACATATTAGTGCAAACACCTCAGCAGTGTTTGGCAATTTTTTGCAAGCGAAAAGAATTGCGACATGTTTTTACAAAAAATTATTTATAACATACATACATATTACAATTAATACATGTGGTCATCAGCCCCTTTTCTACAAGCTCAGTGGAAACATGGCCACCAGCGAGTCAAGCGACTTTTTCTTCTCCAAGCTGTGTGAAAAGGGAACAGACATTCAACGGCATAACTTGAAAGAGCAGCAACTATTCGGAGGCGAAGGACTGTGACCTTTTATATATATATATATATATGATGTGAGATGACGCCATAGACTAAATTTCTCATCCTATTTTATTTTTACTTCTATTTCCGTGTTAATTAAAAATAATAAAATGCCACTACCATCTTCATCATTAAGTCTAAGCATATCTCTCATACATATTATAATTTACCTAAAAAATTCATCAATAAACTTACTTATAGGCAGTTTTTTGCATCTTTTGTTCTGGTAGAAATTTTACAAAAATCATTTTATGAGTAGATTCAAAGTAATTGTTCCCTTAAGCATTTTGCAAACAAAAATATTCTATTCCTGCAAATATTATACTCCAGTTTCTTCCACTGTCAGGCAATATTAAAAGTTACACTAATACATAAGTACAAAATGACATACACTATGACAATTTTTACAAATTCTTTTAGAGGATAAAAAACATTTCTATTGAAAAAAAAATTGATAGATGATTGAAAATCATAAGTATATTGAATATCTGGCAAAGGGGGAAAAAAAGAGCGAGGGACAGAATTTTCATTAGCTGAAGAAACTAACTATGTGCATGTGTAAAACACAAATTATGTGCACATCCACAGATCTGTTACCATCTATTTCTCGCCAAAGCAAAAACCCATTTTCTATTCCATTATCTTTAACGCCACGGCGCCGCGCTATGAACTGGAAGTTGATCTGTCAGCATTATCCTTATCTTCAGGGCAGATGTTTTTATTTTATTTGGCTTATAATTCCTTATTAAATGTAGTATTTCATCTCGATGTACTCCATCTTTCATATGATTTAAATCAAATGCCTCCTCATTATAATTCGCTTCCAATAGCAAAGAAAGTGACAGAGGTTATTGAAAACGAAAAAATTTCAATTGACAAATCAGTCAGTATTCTCGACACAGCAATTATAGGACTTGAACAGCGGAACTTTGTAACTGAACAAGAAATTATGTCTGTTTAAAGAATTAAAGAGAATGTATTATGACATAAAAAACGAAGCAACTTAAACAACTTATATTGAAAGAAATGTTTAATAAAATAAACAAATAAATATTAAGCTTCTTTTTTTTTTTTTTTTTTTTTTTTTTTTTTTTGTAAATTTTGATACCCTTTAGATCATAATTGTTCTTTATTTCATAAATTATGGTTTCATATTTTTAATTTTATAATTTCTGCATGCCATCTTACCAGATTTAAACTGATGATCTATAATCCGGAAAAATCGATAATCCGGAATTGCCGAAGTCCCAACGAGTCCGGATTAACGACTTTTGACTGTATATATACATATATTTGTAGAATACACTTAAAATTCTAACTGTATGTTCTTTTCATTTTTAATGGCGACGTTCTCTTATTTGAAAGTACATGGAATTAAATCCACAGCCCCGTAGTCAAGTTGTTTTTCCCACCTTTTCTACACGTACAGTTACAGAATGTTCTGGAAATATTTAAAGCGAACTGGATTGGCTGACGAGGTTGACCTCATTTTTGTGAAGCTCCGCCTTTCCAGAGGCTATAAAAAGGACTCACAAAAGGAATATCGGAGCTTTTTCTTAAATGTCACGATGCAGTAAACTTCATACAAAAAGATATTAGTAATTCTTTTTATTTACTCCGGATATCTGATTTTTGTAAGTGCTATTTCTCCTGAATAATAATAAATGGATCCTGTTTTTTAAACTCATCGTCTGATTATTTAAGCTATGACTAAAGCTGATACATCACACACACACACATATATATATATATCAAGAACCTTTAAATTTTTTTATTTACTTTTTTTAGAAAATTGCATCGTACGCTTTGTCCTATGATGTAAAAGATTTCAAATAAATATGTGCATTGTGCATCTGCTTCAGTTAAGTAAGTTTATTTCTCACTTCTCAATCAATTTTGAAACGAATTTTGCAATGTTGTTTGGAGCTTAAAAACTAAGCTCCAAACAACATTGCAAAATTCATTTTGAAGTCAAAACTTAAACGCTTTTAACATGCTGAGCACCACGTCAGCCATCTGTCGCTGACACTAGACTTTCCATTTAGGCCACGTTCACCGCTGCTGGCTGACAGCGTGTAACATGATATATAACTATAAAACATACACTGTTTTATGAAATTACAGAAAATTTATTTAAAATTTACTTAATTTTGATTCATTACAGGACTAATGAATTTCATTGAAACACGGTAAACATAAAAATGGTTCTTCGTAACAGCTATTACAAAAATGTGACAACTCTCTTATAACATAATTTACAATATTTCCATACTTAGAGGCTTTTCTCAGTTTTCTCTGGAGTTTATGATGTTGTTTTTTAGATATTCTTGCATTTTTGTTCGATGGAATGTCTTCTTTTTCACAAATTGTAAGGGATAGCGCTAATTCTTTCCGGAATTCAGCGATGCTAATTTTCTGCTTCATAATATCTTTGTATAGAATGTAACTATTTACAACCGTAGTATTTAGTAACAATTCGAAGGTTAGTTTTTGATACCATTTTATGGTCCTACGTAACAGATTTCTGTAAACATTCATTTGGTTGGATAAGGCGACAGCTGCCTTTTGTCTGTTGTAGTCTACTATAATTTGTGGCCAAATGTAAACTATCTTCTACTGCGATAAGTCACTGGCTCTACAATACCAGCGCTTTTAAGCGGCATGCGTGGCCTGAATGGGATTGCCTAAGAAATACATGCGTGGCGCTCAGCGTGTTAATAAGGAGCTAAATCCTACTTAACAGTAGAAGGAAAGAAAGCTATGAAATATACTATTTACCTTATCTAATCTTTTATCCAAAAAGTTGAGTAGCACACAGATAGCTTCCATGTTCATACCATCAAACTCAACAACATTATCTACTTTTGTATCATGAATTTTAAGAACAGGAGTCAGCAATTCTTCATAGCTTGACATCGGCATATTAGTTAGGAGATCAATAGTGTGGCTGAAAGAAAAAAATTTTTTTCAGTATCTTTAAGGTGCTTCATACCTTTACTATAATTAATAAAACGTTTAACAGTTTTACTTAATATTGCCCTACAATTGATTAAAATAACTTTATTAATACAATAAAGATAAACAGGCATTTTCAGATTATCTGCACCTTGCCAAAAAGTCTTTCGTTGAATTGGTCAGAAACATTTGTTTGACCATCTTTGTGGCTGATACATTCATAAATAAAAACAAAACAAAGCACTTTAATTAGCAAAAAATATTTTATGGAAGAACAAAAATTTATATGGCCAATATGTACATTTTTACAATTGGTAGATATTGTTCATAGTAATATTTAAATATAAAGCATATAAATCAGCTTGTATTGAAGCACATGTGAAGTGTGTGCTGCACGGGTTAGTTATCATCTTCTGTACACTAAAAAAGATGCTAAAAACATAGCAATGCACTGAGCATTTAAATGAGAGTTCAGATAATCAGAAAGCATCAATAAATAAATACAGTCAAAAGACGTTAATTCGGACACCCATAATCCGGAATGATCTATACTCCGGACCTCAAAGCTACAAACTTTCTGCGCATGCCTCGCATTGACGCATGTGCATAGGCGTTTACGTGTGCGCGTAAGACTTTTACGGCTGCGAATATGCGTGTGCGCATAAAACGTTTACGCATGCGTGTTTAATGTATAACGGACGGTATAAGCTAAGCTAAAATTATCTAATTCAGTTAATGTTGCAGATTGCGTTGTTTCTTAATCTTCGAATTGGATCCGGCTTATTATTTTTTCTAGACTGTTAGAGCAATTTTATAAAAGTAAGCTTGAACTTTCGATTATATCTGTTGGAAAATATGACTTATTGTAACCCTTTTACTGCATTCTCTCTCCTCCTTGAAATGTTTATTAGGCTTAGTTCTTATTTTAATGTAATATAGTAGTTACTTCTACTTCTTTTTCTTACTGCCACTGTTTGCGTTGAGAACGGACTGTTTCAACCTAATTAAGATGCAAAAACGAAACGTGATGTTACGTCATCTGGAAAGCCGATAGCTGATTGGTTGCCGTGAGATGACGTCATGCCTACTTCTGGTATAAGTATCTCGCGTCGCTCTGGCTCAGAGCTTTTAGTTCCTGTTTTCCTGGCACTTGGGTGTGCGCTTTCCAGCCCCTTTTGAAGGATGTGTGCAGTCCGGTGAATAAGTTCCTTGGTTCTTGTCCACAAGATGACTGTTCCTGAATAAGTTCCTTGGTTCCTGTTTACAAGATGACCTTTCCAGAATAAGTTTCTTGGTTCCTGTCCACAAGATGACTGTTCCTGAATAAATTCCTTGGTTCCTGTATACAAGATGACCTTTCCAGAATATGTTCCTTGGTTCCAGAAGCTACAATGTGAGTGACTGCCATGGGCGGCATCCATGTTCTTCATGAAGGTGGCATTTAAGATAAGTTAGCGGCGATTCCTCGTGTTCAACTAATGTAAGCGGAGTTAGGCCGGATTTAAGTGCTTTCAAGAACTTAATTTAAATTTCAGGTGCTTTCTTGACCATTGATCATGGACTTATTGAATGTGTAGCCAATTTCATTTGAGACCGCATAATTACTGTTTAGGACATTTTGTTTGTATTGAATGCCAGTATTTTTGGAGACCAGGTAAAAATATTATTTGATGAATGATGGTTATAATATATTTTTTCTAAGACTCTGATATTGTTTAAATTTTTTTGTGTGTTTTTATTCTTTTTTATATTGTTAATAAATTGGTTAAGTTTGAAACCTCTTTATTGTCTTCAATGTCTGCACAACATATTATCTCAGGGAGCTTTTATTGCTACTACTGCTAAATGTTTAATTTTATAAACTTTAAACTTTGCTTTAGCATCAATATCAAATAGAATTTCCGATACATATTTGCTAATTTGTAAAGGATCTAAAGCGAAAATATGTTTCGAAATCCGAAATCTGTTTATCAATTTCACGCTGCTCGGTGGGGGGAACGCCGCGACGCGCAATGAACTGGAAGTTGATCTGTCAGTTCTGTCAGTACTATCCGTATCTTCAGGGCAGATGTTTTTATTTTATTTGGCTTATAATTCCTTACTAAATGTAGTATTTCATCTCGATGTACTCCGTCTTTGATATGATTTAAAACAAGTTCCTCGTCATTATAATTCGCTTCCGATAGTGAAGAAAGTGACCCAGGTTATTGAAAACGAAAAAATTTCGATTGACAAATTAGTCGGTGTTCTTGACACAGCAATTATAGGACTTAAACAGAGGAAGTTTGTAACTAAACAAGAAATTATGTCTGTTTAATAGAATTAAAGAGAAAGTATTATCACATGAAACGAAGCAACTTAAACAACTTACATTGAAAGAAATGTTTAATAAAGCTTTTTCTTTTTGTAAATTTTGATACCCTTTAGATCATAATTGTTATTTATTTCATAAATTACAGTTTCATATTTTTAATTTTGTAATTTCTGCATGCCATCTTACCAGATTTAAACTGATGATCTATAATCTGGAAAAATCGATAATCCGGAATCGCCGAAGTCCCGACGAGTCCGGATTAACGACTTTTGACTGTATTATGATATTAAAATGATTATCACATGAAATTACTAAAAGTCTAAATTTGTTAACTGAACAACACTAGAATAAGTTAAGTATTTGCATATTACAATCTCTTACAGCCTTAAAAAAATAAAAAGCCAAAATATATTTTTCTTTATGTGAATACAGTAAAGTCTTGCTAAAGGGTTATGTTAATACAGCAAAATCATGTTCCACAAAGCTAACTTTCTAGAAAAAATCTGTGAGGTATAATTTAGATTAAGAAAGCATGTATAGTTTAAACAAACTTATAGATTGTTGAATTTAAAAACAAAAACAAAACAAATGTTAAAAGAAAGTATTCTTATTATTGTTTAATAAAGATCTCTCACAATTACTGTTTTAAAAAGTTTGTGATTTTTGCTTGGGACAATGTCTGACACAGCTCTTTATAAGTTTCAAGTGCCCTCTTATTTCTTCATTTGAGTCAGACAAATTCTGTGCCTTTTTTAACAATTCATTTAACTAACTGTAGGTGGATTGCACACAGTGTGTGCAATGCATTTCCAAGCCAAAAAGACAGGTGCCCACTGTCTGTGCAATGACAATGAATATAAATCAGTATGGAAAAGGTAAGCATTGGGATAAGACTGGTTTAAAACAAAAAATTTCTTAGAAATGTGTGCCAGTTTGGCAGTGGTTTAAATTTAATCCCCAAAATGAGTGACCCAAAAGCAGGACCATCAAGAGTGCAGAAAATGAGCAGTGATAGTGAAAGTGGTGATTTATTGCTTGCTGGAAACAGAAAAAAGAACCAAAATATTGTTATTATGCATAGTAACAGTGATCCAGAGTATGAGGAAGACATGAACAATAAATATAGAACAGTTAGATGATAAGGAAGATACGATTTTTAAGGAAAGTGACTGGGAAGATTATAACGAAAACAAAACTGAAGAGACGGAAACTGAAGTTAGTGAAGTCACTCAAAGATGGGCAGATCACGGTAATTTACCAAAAAAAAAAAAAAAAAAAAAAAAAAAAAAAAAAAAAAAAAACCTTTTGAGGGCAACTTGGGTCTCCAAAAGTTACCCAAAGAAGATCATCCATATGATCTTTTTGAAACATATATGATTTTCCTAAAACGTTATTGGCATATTTTTTATAAGCGATAATAATGTCAAATGTGGTTTATGCAATTAGTAAAATTATTTGAAAGAAAGAAGATGCATCTTTTTTTTTCCACTCGTGCCAAAAAAAAGAGAAAATAAAATAGGTTACCATAAATTAAGAACTTTGCCATGTGAATTATTTTTGGCACAAAAAAGAGCATCAAGATAAATTTTTAAATTTCTCACCAAATTTTACAAAATTTAACATTTGAGCATAATTTGAGTTGTAGAATAAAATATGGTAAAATATAACTATGACATTTCAGATAAAGTTCAATTTTGAGTCATGCCTATGCTAGAACAATGCTATATATAAAACTGATATATATCATAAGTCATACTTTCGAAACATGAAAAACGCAAGTTAAATTTCAAGAATTGTCCCAGTGGAACGGGGAATTACAGAACTGTCCTTTTTTTTTTGGGGGGGGGGGTGTTTGCAGAGTGCGCTGTCTTTTTTTTGTGTGTGTGTATTTGCAGAGTGCATTTTCAGAGTGTTGTTATTAGTTATAAGTATACACATATGCATATAATAACCTTTAATCATCTCTCAAGTTCTTACGAACTTAAGAAGATCTATGGAAGAGATAAAAGAAAAAATTGGTCACTTAAAAATCAAGTAAAAAAAATTAACATCATATTGGCACTAATTTTAAATTATTATTTAAAAAAAAACTACACTCATTTTAATAAATGTTGACCTAGGTGCCTCAGCTACAGAAAGAAATGAGAATGTCTTAAAATTAATATGAATCTTAATCCTCTAACATATATCTGAAATTAAGTAACACAATATAATTTTCCGTAAGTCAATTTGTACATAATTAATATAAAGCAGAAATTTCAATAAAAATAAATACCTGAGCAGTTCTTCTTTCTTTTCTGCAGGCTTAGCATCACTTAGAAGAATATCATGTAAAATACTGACAAGTCGCATATAATGAGCCTCTTCTTCCTGTTTTAACAAAATAAATCACGATAGTATTTATTGTATTTACAGATAATATATTTTAAGATATATGGGGGTTATGTAAAAGAGTGGATAACAGCATGTATTATATATAAAGCATTCATATTCATTTAACACATCAAATACATTTCATTATTAAATTATACATAGTATGCTACATTATATACCCATAGTAGTACAAAATATTGTCTCTTTTATTTTTCTCCCTCACACATATTAAAGTAAGAGGTTCTAACATTTTATCCTCATCCTCAAGAGATAATATAACAATGATGAAATAGTGTCTATGTATTGTATATTAGCATGCACAATTTCAGTGTATGATAGAACAATAAAAATTATACTTATTCATAAAAAACTACAGAAGTAACAAAGCACTAGTCTGAATCATAGATGATTTGCTCTTGATCAGGTCTGCCATAAAAAAATAGCATTCCATGCATTGCAACTGTCATATTTTAACATGTTATAACACAGATGAGTTTATTTCCTGTACAGAACACCCAGTTTTTCAAGAATACCTGCATAATGTACTATATAATACAACTATAGTTCTGTTGCATGTTACTACTGGAGGGAAGAAATAAAACACACGGGCTATGGCTCATTTTTGCTTAACACATATTTTTAAACTTATAGGTTGTTTTACTTTTCAAAATCTTTCTGGATGCAATAATCAGTGAATCAGAGAATGTGATTGTTCTACTAAGTGTATCTATAACTGCATATAACTGTCTTACTAAATGTATACATAAGCATACTAACTGTATGTTCAGGTTCCGAATTAGCTATGTCATCAGTATTATGCAAGCCATATGACATAGAATGATCTAGAAATGACACAGCCCAGAAAAGTTATTACTATTTTTAGAATAAAGGGGAAAAAATACCCTAAATTAAAAATGAAGAATTAAGAGGCTATTGATGAACTAAATTTTAAAGCTGATTTACATATATATAAAGAAACATAATAATAAGCTAAAATTTAAAACAGAATTATTTAAACCCGTCTTGCACTACAGATGCAGGAGTGAAATAATAAACTTAAAGCATCTAAAGTTAAAAGTAAATTGGAATCAAAACAAGGCAATTCCTCAACAATATTAATAATTGCAACTGTGTATAACAGGTTTAACCCAATATCTAAACAAATTAAATTAAAATAAGAATTCCCAGTAGAACAAACTCAAAAAATAAAATTATGAAAGGGAAAAATGATGAACATAATTATAAAAATATAAAAATTAATCTCTTTTATTGAAACTCCAATTCAGAACTCATCAGGGGAAAATGAATTAATGCTGCATAAAAGTCAAATAATATGTTTCGGAAACATATTTCATTCTCCTGGTTCATTTCAGATCAGAAACCCCCCCCAAAAAAGATTCAATTAAATGTTCATTTAAGACATTAAAATTCATATAGAACCAAAAAATCGAATCTCAAATATACCAGAATTTTTCCTAAACACTTTCAAAACACTTAAGGAAAAAAGAATAAAACATTGTGCCAATTTGACTACTCAAAAACTATGCACTATCAAAATACTTAAAAATAAATAAAACATTGTGCCAAACTGGCTACTAAAAAACAAACCATAAGACTTTACATACACAAATTGACCATTCAAAAAAAAACATTGTTCTTAAATCCTTTATGCAAATCCGAAATTCAAAAGCAATTATCAGTAAAGAGCAAAAGATAAATACTTTAAATCAAATTATTATTTAAACAACATTCAAAACTTGGTTGGTCCCCGATTATGCTAAACTAATGATTATGCTAAACTTTAAATACCAACAAAATGAAAAAATTTTCATAGAGATTTCTATAAATAATAAAATCTAATCTGAGCCTTACACAGATAAAAACTTAAAACCTATTTGAAACAAAAATTTTGTGGCGTGGAACTGCACTTTGCAATGCTGCTTATGGGCTCACTGGGCACAGACCAACCCCCTTTTTAGACTGTATTATTGAAGTAAATTCATTTTTCATCACAAGTGACCTTCAAATTCAGAACTTTGTCTTTGTGTTAATATTTGAGCAGATTTGTGCAGGCCTGAACACGTCTGTCCTTATCTGCTTGAGTCAGCTCATGTGGCAATCAGAGATCCTTGTACGTCAAGTTTATGTGAAGTATAGCAAGATTAATAGACATGGCACCAACGTCTAACTCTTAGCAAGCTGTTGAGTGGTTGCATACTGATCATCTTCCACAAGTTCTTGCAGGCAGGTATCACCAACATCAGAAGGGCAGCCAAAGCCCTCTGTTTCTTTAATGTCATAGTACTTGCTTTTGAACTTTCGGTACCAAACCTTCACAATGTCATATGATACAACATTACTACCTAAAGTTGTATACATGATTTGGTGAAATTCTGTAGCTGAATTTTTGCAACAGAATTGGAAGTAAATGATGGTTCTAATCTGGTAATGATAGTTCCATTTTAGACACCTTGTACCTCTTTCTTTCATATGCCAAAAATCGTTTGACAACATATGATTAAACAGGCCAATGCAAAATGTTTGCGCAGACGATATTTGTGGTGGCGAGAAACTTCTGTTAAAACTATATATATATATATATATCATGTATTTAGTATATGATGTATATATGATATATAATGTTTTTCATAAATATTATATATATGATATATATATATATATATATATGATAAATATATAATATTTATGAAAAACATTTTACATACTTCCTTAAGCATGAAAATTTTAAAAAATAAATTGTTAACAATAAAATAAAATAAAATTATTAACAAATATTAACTTAAATTATTTTAAAATAAAGCATGCAAATATATAAAGTAGCATGAATGAAATACATAATTTAATACTGACTCTAATTCTGTTGAAATTTAGTCCAGTTTTAAGAAAGCACTCTTCCTTGAACTGCTGGCACTTACAATAAAAGTTATTCTGCTATGCTCAAAAACTGAGCACTGGATCAAAAGTAGACTGATAAGGCTTGAAATAGGTTTTCTAGCATTTCTAATAAAAATACAGCAGAAATTAAGTAAAGTAATTCCAATTTTGTCAGATGAATAGAAAAACTAATTCCAAGCCTCAGGATCAAGTAATTTAATGTCTTACACAGCACAATAGTTAATGGGAATACTCTGATAAAGTTGAATTGCATGAAAGTTAGTTAATGGTTATCAGTTAATGGGAATACTCTGATAAAGCTGAATTGCATGAAAACTAGTTGGGATTATGTAGCATATTTTATATGTGCTAAATTTTATATTATTAATTTATTAATTATCATACCACTAAAAATTATCCTCAATATAAATTGTTGCTCAAAATGATAATGGATTAATTTAATTTTTCTTAATAAAAACCCAACAAAAATTTTAATATATATATATATATATATAAAACAAAAGTAAATATTTTCTTACTTCTTCCATATTGTATTTTTCAACATTGACTGTAAGATTGAAAAGTACTTTTAAAACTTCACAAGCCATGTCAATTTCTTTCTCAGAGAGGCAGGGAGCATAACAGCTTTCAACTTCATTCTGATTACTTCGTCCTCTTTTGCTACTTTTATTAAATTTGCGACGATTTTCTGTATTTTGAGTTTCTTGTGAAATCTGCTCCACATTGTTTTTAAGGATTAAGTCTAATACCTCCATCAAATATGTAAGCCCATGAAGTTGTTTACGTACTTTAGGTCTATACAAAAGAAAATTGAGTTTATAATTGGTTGCACTTTAATCAATAGACAATACTAAAATTCAAACAGATTTTAATGATTTATATGCCCAAAAAATAAGATACACGAGTAAAGAAATAAACTATAATACTATGACAACACATATGTTTACTCCTTGACATAAATATTTGTGTTGCAGTTTAATTTAAACACAGTTTCTAAAAGAAAAATAAATTATCTTAAAGAATTTGACGGTAAAACTTGGTGAAACTGCTCAGCATTACTAACTGACAACCTTTGTAGTCAATTAATTCATATTTTGCAGAGATACAGAGAATTACAGTATATACAAAAAAAGTATACGCATACTATAACAGGTCATCCTAAACTCATTTTTAGAAATTGGTTAAAATGGTGGTAACAATGTGTAGTATACTTCCCCCAGAAGTTGAATTTGCTCCAACAGAAGTTGTTACTTATCTAATTGTAAAACGAATATGGGCCATAAGATAGAAAATAAAAATGGCCTGAATATGATTTTTGCATAAGCACAGCAGTTATCTTATTTGGTTTTTGAGTATGCTGATGAAATGCAATATAACTGAAAGCATAAGTTTGCAACACAACTTCCGGCGTTGTGTTGCAAACTATGCTCCATAACGAAACATTTGTGGTAAATTTGAGACACATAATGTCTGTCATGTGTACATAGGAAGATGTGCTCAACAACAAATTCCGCTTTAATAATTATGGTATGGAAAAGTATACATGTTCACAACAAAAATCTGCCACACATTGTGTGCACACGAGATAGCAGTTAGCAATACTGCTGCGTAGATTAGGGGATTCTATAAATGAACAGGCAAGTACTCAAGTCTAAACTCGAGACTTTTATTAACTCGAACTGAATGAAGAGCTACTTATATACAACTGGTGAACATGCTGAAACATTCCAGACTTGGAATGTTCTGGAAGAATAAGAAGGAAATTTGCATAAATAAGATAACATTAACAAGAAAGAAATTTACATAAAAAACAATTATCAGGCATCTTGCCGTTGATGGGTTTCGAACCCGGGCCTTCGGGTTTCGAGTCCTTCGCCTTCACCGCTAAGCTACGAGGAGCTCGGTCAAAAAGAGCGATTTTTCGATACAATACAAATGAAGCTTAGTTGGATACAAATGTGCAAAAAAACTGTATAGGACAAAGAGTTGCACTGTCTTCATTGCAGTCACTTTTATGTACATCAACATTTAACATTTTTGTATGAGGGATGATAAAGAATAATATACACTGATACTTTTTGATGACAAAAATAAGCCAACATGTAATCTCCATGAATATTCCAGTCAGTGATGCTCAAGCAACAGTCTGCTATTATATTAAGTGCCTGTCAGCTAATGGCTGTAGCATGGAGCTCGTACTGTAACTGCAGAGTTTAAGGATAACTTGTATTCATCTTGTGATACATGAGAAAAATTTATCATAAATATATATCAGGTAAGTTTTTTTTTTTTTTGTCAATTAAAACACCTAAATTTTTGTTCTTGTTATGGAGGCCTGTATATAAAGTACAGCGTATCATTACGATAAAATGAGTATGAGAGATAGGGAACACTTCTCATAAAATCAAAAGCATGAAAATATTCATAATACCATAATAAATTTATGTCCTTTACTGGCAGTGCGAATTATCTGTTTGTACTTTTTTTAATTAATAAGTTATATGAATACTTGCCAACCCACGACACTAAAGAATTGGAAGAATTTTTTAAGAAATCAGGACTTTCTTGAAAAGGACAAAAAGATTTTTAAATGATAAATATATATTGGAACTACTCTCATACGCGCCCTCGGTTGGCGACAAATTTCTCTCCACACCGCCATATTACTACCTAAATTTTTTATCTATATTTTGAACTTTAAGCCTAAAATGTCTGTAAACATGTGATTTTCACACATGCAAAAACCACATTTTGAACACACAATTTAAGCCAAAAATCTGAAATAAAAACGAAAACTTTAGATAGCAAAAACGTAAAGTTTCTAACCAAAAATATTTCAGAAGAATCCATGAACACAGCGATATGTTTTAAATTGAGAAAAATCACAGAATTGCACAATCTATGCAGCGAAGAAATCTACAAACTACGCACACCTCGCTTTAATAAATTAACATAACAACAATAAATTTCAAGAATACCGTGCACACAGCGTTCTGTTTCAACTTTAAAAAACATCTACGAATTGCACAATCTAGACATTGCGCACTAATCAACAAAATAATCTACAATAAATTTCAAACAATTAAAAAAAATAATAATAACGACAGAAATTCATACTAAATAAACAATAAACATAACATTCTAAAAAATAAGAACAAGAATAAAATAAAATGCACTCACCATGAATGAATGCTTCTTCGAACAGCAGAAATACCAATTTCACGCTGCCATGTAATCACTATCGTAGTTAAATGACAGCCACACTTACTATCCACAAAATTGATACTATCTTTCACAAATAAATGTTCAAAATCTTCTTTTCCTAAACCCTTGTAGGATTTCCAGCCATCCGAAAAAATAGTTGTACCAGGCTCAATTCTTTAATACACTGCATCAGTTTCCTAACTTCTATCCTGCACAGCCACCATAAATAATATCCCACATAATCCACCATAATAATATCCTCTTTCTACTCCTCCAAATACCCACTGCCCCTCAACAGGATGGCCACGATATTTCTTTTTCCAAACTTCGACTCATCAACTTCCACCACTTTATCTTTCCCTCTTGTCTTCTGAAACACAGAGCATACAAAGTTAGCATACATAAATCACTTAAATACCACACACCACATGAACCAACTAGCAACTGAAACCAACTGAAATACAAGTTTCCACATAAAAACAGTTGGCATAGAAAACAACATCACTCCCAAAATTATCGCAGAACACACAATCGTGCCAAAAACCAGCTCTCAACAAATATTGCCACATTTAATGACCTGAAGGTGCATGTAAAAGTAGTATCAATATATTTTTAAATAATGAATTAAACTTTAAACAGTTATTAATTAATATCTAACCGTTACTAATTCTTAAGTGCGAACAGTACATTCTGCATTAGTAACTTTTTGGTCCTTTGTTTTCAAAGAAGAAACTAATTATTAATTTTTTTCAACAGAACTCATGTTGTCCTTTTGTTTTCGTGTAAGCACATGTTTGAGAACTTTGGCTTTCCACCATGTGAAAATGAAAAAATGCAATGATAAATGGCACATGTCGCATTTCCTTAAGGAAATAATAGAAGGAGAGTCATGTGTGTATGATTTTTGAAAAGTGCATGAGTATTTTACTTATTTCACAAGAATAACTAAAACAAAATATTGTTATTTCCTAAACTATCTCTTGAAAGCATGTGCGGTGACACAGCTTAGCCTACAAGATGAAACAACCTCGATCTTGCTTTATGCTCATTAGCTAATATGTGCCAGATTGGAGCTTGATGCTCATTGGAGAAATGGAACATGATATTTTCCGACCCGTGCTTTCACTCACAAAATAGAAGCGAGCTATAATTTCTCACTGATGAAACTACTTTGGTTTTCTATTCAGTCTATTAAAAAAACCATGCGCTTTCAGACATCCAAAATCCCTTTTTAGGAGCTGCAAATAACAAAGTATTCAGCCATAAAAGTCATGAGAAATTTTAAGAATAATAATAGAAGGTCGGGAGAAATATGTTGTAAATTGGATTGGTGGGAGTAAGGTGGGAACTCGGGAGTGTTGGTAATGCTGTATATGATATCAAAAACTATATATGTAACATCTGTTACAAACCCTGATATAAAAAAAGAGAGAATGGTAACAATTGTACATAAAATGAGGGAGCAAGCAAGTACCTACATATGCATTTTATGCATTCATGACATGTTCAATTTAAAAAAAAAAAAAAAATCGGCTCTTTCAAAAGAAATTTGGAAATAAGGTTTATGCTTGCTAGCAAAACTGTTTATCTGCACCTACATTGATTAATATCATCTAATTAATGATGCATTGAGAGATTGATTTATCAATATTGACTGATATGATAAAGAACATTAACGATGTCATGTGTATTACAGTCACCATACACCAGAAAAATGAAAAAAATCATTAACTTTATGAATATTTTATGCCAGCAAATGTTAAAATAAATCAATATCAACATGTATTTTATAGATATATGGCATTCCTACTTTTTTTTCATATTTTAGCGACAATTAAAATTTAATTTTTCAAACTGATACAAATTAAAAAAAAACCAGTCTACTTAATGAGAAAAATCAGAGTATAAATGATCACATCTAATTGTTAACAGATACATTTTAAACCTAAAAATGAAATCTTTCACTTTTATATAAATTTTTAAAAAAATCACAAAAAGCTTAAAAGTAATAAGACAAAAAAATAAGAAAAAGCAATAAGATCTCCTCAAAGTGATAAAATTTGAAAACAACATATCCTCTTTAACATTTAAGAAAAAAACGTATTTATTAACTATCACCAAGAAGTGGGATTTAGCACCTATTATGGATGAGTGCAACATACGCATAATATCTGCACTTTCATTTCATGTAGCTGAGATAGATTTTTGATAAGCCCTGTTTTGTTTTTGTGAACAAGGATAGAACTTTGTTATGTTAAAAATAGGGATTTGCCTCCACTGAAGAGTAAGAAATTAATTATATTTAAACTTTTAGAATTCTATTTTTTAAAAAAGTGTGATTAATGGATAACTTGTTACTTATTTGAGAATAGATAAATTATGATTCTGCAATATCAAAAATTGTGCCAACATAATATTTATCCAAAAAGAAACATGGTTGTGAACGACATTTGCAACTGCATTCTGCTTCAAAGCTGGCTGCGAGAATTAATATCTATTGAATGTGAAAGAGAACAGCTCAATATTGTTAACAAAACAATAATAGACTGGAACAATTATCTGTGGGAATTCTGTGCTCTCAAAATATTTTGAACAGAACTTGTGGCAAAATTCGAAGGACTAACAAATTAGTAGAAATAAATGAAGGCTTTTTTACAAACCATAAAAATGAAGCAGATTTAATACCGCTGCAGCAATGGCTATTTGATGGATTGTGCAGAGAGATTGACAAATGTTTCATTGCAAAATTTGCAAACAGAAGTGCAACTACCTTAATGAAAGCAATAAAAGAAAATATAGCCTATGAATCTACAATATTTCCAACTGTTAGAAAGATTATAAAATTACTGAATTAAAAGCTGCAGGTATTTTGCATGTGAAAGTGAACTACCAGTATAATTTTGTAGATCTTGAAAGTGTTACGCATACTCAAAACATTGAAAGATTCTGAGATTCACCAAACGGTACTATAAAACATACTACATATAAGTCTTCAAGTTCATAAAGAATTTGACTATTTTGTTGCTATTTTAAATGCCAAATAAAGTAAATAAAAAATGACTGTTTATTATTTTTTTAAAAAAAACTGAAAGCTTATATTATAAATTTTATATTACGCCCAAAGGGGTGTTTATTAACGTTTTGTGTGTTACCTCTATTTATTAAATATCATGCTCTTTGCACTTAAACTATAAAATTCAATTCAACAGCAATATCACAAAATATTTAAAAGAGCGTATCTTTAAAATTTCCGATACACGGTCTCATGTGCTGGAAATAGAAAAAAAAATTTCCGTACAGTGTTGCCATTGCTCGGTGCGAAATCGTTGATTTCTTAATCAAAAACTCATAAATGCTTTACAAAATATGAAATAAATAAAAAGACAAATTCCATATTTGGGCATCTAGATGCTCATATTTGAGTGCAGATGTATGTTATTCAAAATATTATGGCTCTAGGTACCGTTGTTTTATCGCAATGGGAGAAACATACACACATTTATGCAAATTCTTTATTATTTAATTTCTTTAATACAGGGTTCTAATTTTGATGGCAACAATTTAAAGAGTGATTTGTTGTTTATAGTGAATCAATGCAAAATGCTAAAAATGAAATTAATAGTACTACTGGAAAAATTGCCCTTTTGGACTGGCCAAAAAAAAAAAAAAAAAAAAAAAAAAAGGCATCACTTCCTTTAGAATTCCGCAGTAATGACTGACAACTCTTGCCAAAATTTCTGCCAATGACTAATGACATAAAACATAACAACTAAAAGTTAATTAATAACAAAGAAAAATTTTCAAAACAACCACATAAAAAGTTCTGGTATAGTGCTCAAATTAACAAGCAGATGTTAGTTAAAATGAACATTATATAATACATGAAATTTGCATACAAGTTGAACACCGCTACAGTGAAATTTAAGAGACCAAAAGTTTGTTTGTTTTTCAATATCTGATATGAAAGAAAAAAAAATGGGCTATCTCAAAAATAGTGTAAAAATTGATTAATATATCACAAAAAAGACTGATTAATATTACATCTCCCAAAAGAAGACCAATTTAAAAAGCTCATATTAATTACAATTATTATTTTAGATATGTCGCTTCAATTACACATCTCCAACTAAAATACACATTCAATCCATAATTAGTGCTTGTCAAAATAATGGTTGTGGCTTCTTAAGAGGTGAACCATTTCAATAGTGCTTCTTCAGCATCTTTATGCTCATCCTTTTTAAACGTTTTGCTCATGTCTAATTTTTTTCCCAATGATTAGAAATTATCAAGTCTAAATTTTTCCACATGGTACCAACTATAGATTTGGATAATGTATATTCCGACCAAATGCCAATTTGGCAACAAACAATCTGTATTTTTACTTCCTTGTAGAGTAAAAAGAAAGCATTGTAATCCCGAAAAGCTTCAGGCATCATATTTCAACGAAAATATTCATTTTCACCACTACTGAATGCAACGTAACGATGTTTTTGTGTGACATCTGTACGTAAGGACAGAATAAAGGATTCTCCCCCCCCCCCAAAAAAAATTATAAAACTGATTTAAAATGAATTCTGAAGCAATCTGGTTGCAATCGGCCGCACCAAAATTATACAAATACTATATGTATATATTCACTCTGTTACTCGGCTCAGTAATCTCGGTTTCCTTATTCTTATATGTTTGTAAATTATGCATTTTTTGCTTTAAAAGTGATTGAATTATATTGTTCTTATCTTCCGGTAAAGGTTTTTATGCCTTTAGTAAATCTGTATGCAATATTTTTAGAATTATCAATAATTTAAAAGTGCGGCTAAAACTAATTTCTGATATGGTGGCCATGTTTGCTTACATTTGAAACTTACCAGAATAGTGGATTTGTTGCCAATCTAGAGAAACTAAGCATCACAACAACAAAGTATCGTCTTCTTTTATTACAATGAATTAAATTATGCTTAATTCATTATGGAATTAACATTTATTATCTTGTTTTTGCATAGAAACTGTAATTTAAAAAATTGTTTTAACTGCATTTGGTGTTTTATGCTTTTTCTGTAGCTTTCAAATTTTAATGAAAATATTTTGAATTTTTACGTATTTTTGCCTTGCTGCAAAGTGAGAACTGAATTAATTAGTAGCACATGCGCATTAGATAAGCTGCACTGAATCGTCTGCAAAAACTGTTTCTTTTTCATTTGTTTAATTTTTTTTATATATCGTTTTAGATTTATTATAGTATTTGAATAGAACTAGTTCTTCAAATGATATAATTTTTATGCAC
Organism: Stegodyphus dumicola; assembly: GCF_044657685.1. Lineage (NCBI taxonomy): Eukaryota > Metazoa > Arthropoda > Arachnida > Araneae > Eresidae > Stegodyphus > Stegodyphus dumicola. The sequence continues at coordinate 48,030,778 of NC_140779.1, forward strand.
TCTGAGTTATAAAATGAATGTTAATGTTGTTAAGTGTCATTATAGTAAATAAATATAGTGAACTTTAAAGAGTGCATTTATTCTATTGTGGTTTAAGCGCTATCGATGAAGTAGATTTAACAATTCAAAATTCATGAACTGCTAATTCAATATGTTTAAATGAAATGCAGGAAAATTGCATATAATTTAATATTCCGTACAAGTCATGTGGCGTACAAATCAGATTTTTTTAATAGTATTCACCTTACCTTCATCATAGAATGCATTTACCATTTGGAATAGGGATGATTTCAGCCCCCCTCCCCACGCACAGAAATAAAGTTTTGCTATTCTGTGAAAAGTAAAAATAGTTTTATCACTAATGAGTCATAGGACCAATGAGAATACATTCACTTTCTCCACAATATGTATTGCTGCAAAGCAAAGGTGCAATATGTCCTTATAAAAAAACATCCTAAATGTTGCAAAAAGATCTAAAGAATGCAGAATCCCCCCCCCCCAATGAGAAGACATAACTTTGATGGTGTTTTAAATATTGAAATAAAACACACCAATAAGGACAAAATCTTCATTCCCTAAAAGATGAATCCCCTGCATTCCTCTTTCTCTCATCAAAGATTTCATCATAGCACTAAACTTAAACAAAGCTCAATCTGATAGCTCAACCAAAGAACTTGAATGGATTAGAGAAAACATTCATTTTTTTTTATTCGGTGGTAACAGACACCATATGGTGTCCTAAGATATGCTTTCGCTTCTATTTAGCTTGATTTTCGTAGTGCTTTGTTAATCGCCAATTTTTTTAAATGCCCTTCCAGTTTAAGAAAGGTCAACCTTTAAAGTCTCAGGCACGTCAAATCGTGTACAATGTCACAGAATTTTGCGCTTCTCAAGCTTTGGCGAATTCTTTAGTAGTTCCTCTTCCCCAAGTTTTGAAGAGAACATCGCAAGTTACTGGAGTATCAGAGTATACAATCAAAAAAATTAAGCGCGAAGTATCAACAGTGGGTGAAAATAAACTTCTAAATACGGATGGAAAGAAACGTAAGCCCTGCTAATCATAAGTGCAAAATTGACGATTTTGACAAATGCGTTATACGGCAGACAATACAAGACTTTTACATCAAAGAAAAGAAAGTGCCATCTGTGGGGAAATTACTGCCCGGCTTGAGGCAAAAAATAGACTTTCCATGGCAAAAATACTCTTTGTGCAAAGTTTTGCGTTCAATGAATTTTCGCTGGAAGAAATGCGTTAACAAAAGAGAAATTCTTATCGAAGGACCTCGCATTGTATTTTGGAGGAACAACTATTTATGCGAAATGAGGAAACTCAGAGCAAGTGGACGCCACATTGTTTACATCGATGAAACATGGATTGACAGCAATTTAACTTTTAAGAAATGTTGGCAGCGTGATACAGTTTTGGGCGCACAGATAACGAACGAGCATTTTACTTGAAACTAAAACAAAATGTGAATATCGCCAAATAATCTTTAAATGCACCAAGGTGACAAACTGAGAAGTAAATCTTCAAGACACCCCTATGAAAAATGGGTCAGGGCTCATTTCTATGGAAACAGACAGCCGCAGACAAACTGGCGAGAGCTGATCTTACCATAGACAGACAGTATATATTATATATGCCAAACATTGTTCACATAAATTTAATGATAAATATTTCAAAATGCATTAATATTTAAAATGTTATTAAAGTAATACCTTATTTCTGCACATAAAGCAGTTAGCAGGAATAGCATTCTCATATCAAAAAACTAGAAAAAGAAAAGAAGTACAAGAGTTTTCATCAAAGAAGGCAGAATAAATTGTTTGCAAAAATTAGTAGTGAAAAATACAAATTCACAAAATTGTTATCAAATTTTAATGCAAAACATTTTATTTGTTAAATGTGTTGCATTTAATTTTTTTTGTTAAATTTTTATTTTATTTGTTAAATGTTAATCTTCAAAAAAATGGTAGAAATGAAATAAATACACAAGCATTTAATCAAATACACAATGAATCAAAATATTATCTACTGCATGGAAAAAACTAATTATTTATATTTTGGACAACTATTTTTTTTATATGTGAAATAGCTTAAGAAACAAAGTATCGCTTACTTTTACATCATGTGGTAAATCAGGATCCTTGTACATTCTTAGGCGTAACATTATACCTTCAATACATCCATTATTGCTAGAGAGGAAAAAATACTAATCACTTCACAAATTAACGACAAACATAGAAAAGAGGAAGAATATTCAAGGAAATAGCCCCAAATAGAATTTTAACACTCACTAAAATGTTTACATGTATCACTTATTTGTTAACAGTTATTATAAATCAAATTTAAGAAAAATTAAGAGGATAATTTTTGAAAGTGTGAGTTATCAACTAAACAAGAATGTGTAAAGAATGTAATTTACATCCAATAAAATCCCTGCATTGAAGTTATTCTTTGAATAAATATCTATAAAAATATTATGACAAAAAAACGGGGGGTTTTATATTTGAATAGGTGACAACAAAATAAAGTTTCAAATACAAATGTGCATCGCTAAGCAAAGACCATTTTCTTTTTTAAATTACATATATTATCAAAATCATGGGCATTACAATGAATATATTATTTATCTTACCAGCAAGTCTTCTGCACAAAACTGCTGTTATATATCAGATTGCACAAACATTTTTGAGATTCAATCATAACTGCAAACAAAAAGATATATTACTAAGAGTATATAAGCAAATAAAGTTTTTAACTATCTCCTAATCCCTCCAAAAAGAAAGAAAATTTTAACATTTTTTTAGGAAATATCCATAACAGAGAAACTTTGGTTAAGGAATTTAGTTAATTCCTTAAGTAGTAGTTGCCAAATGAATAATGAATGGTCTTAAGGAATTTAGTTAATTCCTTAAGACCATTCATTATCTATAATGTTTATAAACCAAAACTCACACACACAGGAATTAATACAAAATAAATTAAAGCATTCCCAGAACACACACAACAGCTTATTTAAAATTTACAACATTACTTTGTACATAAGTTAATAAAATAAAATTAATTTAAATCATTAAATCTAAGGGGGGAACATGTTAACACAATGCTTAAACAGATAAAATAGATGCAATTAAATTAATTTTTATAATGTTTTATGATAATTAGTCAGTTATCTTATAATTTTGTCTGTACTTTCACTTCCACTTTCATCAGCTCCCACCAGGACACGCATTAGTTAATGTATTTAAGCAGACTTCTTGAGTTTAAGAGAAGGCCTTTGGCAACTACTGCTGACTGTCACTTGACTGCTTTCTCCTGTAATTAAATCACTTATAATTTTCCAATCGCAACTGCATCATGATGATTAAGTACTGAACCAAAGTTTAGTAGCGTGAGGTACAAAAATTTGATTCTCTGTTAAAACTCACTTCGTGTAACTATTAGGCTGAGAACATGGATCTAGGGGGAAAGCCTGGGTTTCTGTCTTGGGTAGCAAATTTAAAATGTGGTGCTGGAATGTTGTCTAATTTGCGACAACATTAATAGTTTTAAGGCCAGGTTTAAAACCTCTTTTAAGAAGATTTAAAATTCAATACTTAGAACCCTTTTAAGGAAACACAAAGTTAAAAGAAAGTTAAGTACAGCAGATTACAATTGTAAAGATAAGACACAAGGGCAACAGAGGAAATTCAGACGTAATTGACACGGTCAGTCTGATATTGTCAGTGTAGGCATGCTGGCAGTGGTATTCAAATGAGAAGTAGAACAATAGCTTCGAGGCATCTCATTTTCATAGCAACACCTGTTGGGCATTTTTTCATTTCCATAATAAAGCCTCTTAGGAAATGAAGAAGCAATGTAACTATTTTCTAACTAATTTAAGACCCAATAAAAGTTAACCTTGGATCAACCTGGCCAATGAAATAATTCAAATTAATGCACGTCAAGCATATACAGCAGACCATCAACATGGTCTGCTGTATATGCTTAATGCAACATGGTCTGCTGTATATGCCAATAAATGAAGCAAGGCATTTAGATTTTTTGCTACCAGTTTGCAACTTAGGCTTGCCCTTTAGTTGGAACAGCAGCACACTTTTCTATTATAACTGGATTTATTATTTTTATTATTATTCATTTTATTATTATTATTATTATTATTATTTAAGGTTTATTTTGTTCCTTCTCTTTTTCTGTTTGTTTTTTAAGTATGTCTGTTTTCAAAAGTCTGCATTACATTTAGCAAGATGCCACCAATTAGTTAACATGCGCATCTGCAGCTGCAGCACTACAGCTGTTTACAGTAATTATGTCAATAATTACTCTAAACAATTTTTAGTTGTTAAGGCAAGTGATAATGCATTTTATTTAGGCTAAAAGAAATCATAAGTGCACCTAGAAAAAACATTTGTAGAAAAAGAAACAAAGATGAGGCTCAAGAGGAATACAAATTGTAGCTAAGATGAAAAAATGGCTTCACAGAAGAGGTGAATCATCAGACACTGTACAACAATGATGCTGAGATTCTACACATCATTAATATTTTTTTTCAATCTGCAAGATCAAGATGAAGAATCTTCACCTATCATTCCTAAACAGTCTACAATTCAGCATTTGAGACAGCAGCCTTCTTCACTGACCTCATATGAACAGCTGGAGGATGTGAAGACAGGATATAGAGAATTTCTTCATTTAGATGGGGATGAGCAGCAAGAAGATGAAGACTTACAATTTTTTTATTTGATGGACTCAAGAAGTTGGCCAGACACAGATAAAATGAATGATCAGCAACAATCTTCCTTAAGCAGTCAAGCTGCATTATTAGCCAGAAAACATATACCTTAGATCAATTGAACATAATGGCAGGCATTTGACATTTTCTAAGTGGTTTAGAACATTGGCAAATTATGACAAGATTAACACATCTTGGTTTACATATTTAAGCCCAAAATTGCAAAATGGTGCTGCTGCTACATCAGTATTATGTAATACAGGATTCATTAATTGGCAAAAAGCTTCAGAAAGATGAACTGATCACGAAGCATCTACAATTCACAAACAGTGCATAAATAAGTGGAGAATTCGAGTACAACAAATGAAATCATGTCACAGCATTGTCACAATACTAAGTGACTAATTCATACAGAGGAAAAAAACAAAACTGGAGAGAGATCCTGTGCATAGTCATGGATGCTGTATTATATCTTTCAACAACTTTCTTTCTTTCTAGAGTTTTGATGAAACCCCTAGTACCCTGTTCACAAAGCATTCTCAGCCTAGTCAAGAAACATAATTCAAGTCTTAAGTACCAGTTAGAGCACCTAGAAAAGGGACAGTACCATATTTATCAAAGATACTTCAAAATGAAATTACTTATACAATGGCAAAAACAGTTTGAAATAGTATTTTAAACACTATCAGAGAAGCCAAATACTTCGTTATAATGTTCACTTGCAATTTGAATACGTCGCATACAAAACAAATGAGCCATGTGATTTGATAATAAAAAAAAGGCTTGGAATTCCAAAATAAAATAAAGCTTTATTGATTTCATAGTAGTTGACGGAAAGACAAGAGAATATATTCCTCATTGGATTGCGGAGAAACTGAATTTGATGGTTTGGGTATTGGACAATGTTGTAGTCAATCTTATGATAATGTGTCTGATATAGCTGGTATATGTAAAGCAGTACAAATCAGATCACTGAAATGAATGAGCTGGCCGAATTTATGCCATATTAAACTCAATCTTGTCAGTGTGCATTCTGCCTCATCATACCTGGAAGAACTTGACCTATTTTAAACTATACAGAAAATATTTTGCTTTTTTTGTCAGATCCACTACTCAGTGGGATATTATGAAAAAATTAACACTATGAAAAAATATGGGACAGTTCTATATCTCTTGTTCTACTTGACTAATTGACGAAATTCAACTTGCATTTTTCATGTCTCGAAAGCACGACTTCGGATATGTATTACATTTATACATAGCATTGTTCTAATATACGTATTTTGACACAAGATTGGATTTTTTCTGAAATATCATGCCAATTGTTTTCCATATTTTGATTCTACAACTCAAATTATCCCAAACTGCCAAGTTTAGTAAAAATATCACACAAGTAGTTTTTAAAAAATTAGCTCTCAAAATGTTAGCTTTATTAATTTCTCTGTTTTTTTTATTTGATTTATTTGATGCTTCCTTTCACATTTCGAAATTTAGGTTCATTCCAAATAAAATTTGCCCATTTTTTATAATTCATTTTTAAAATTGGTATTTTTAAATAATTTTTATAAATTTTTCAAAACAATTTTTGAATTATAATCTATAAAAATTTTACCATCATCTTAAAGTAGATGTATTTCTAAGCATACCTGCAAAAAATTAGAATTTTTCATTCAAAATTTCCAAAGATATATGTGAATTTATATATTTGCACGTTTTGAAATTTGGCATATTTGTTGAAAGTGATAATAACATCAAATGTGGTTTAGGCACTTTGTTAAAATTATTTGAAAGTAGAAAGGATGTGACTTTTTCCCACTCATGCACAATATAAAAAAGGGAAAGGAAAACAGGTTGCCATATATTAAGTTCGCCAGGTGAATTATTCTTGGTGCAAACTGAAAAAAAAATTGTGGCAAGATAAATTTTTGAATTTCTCCCTAAATTCCAATCCAAATTTTACAAAATTTAATATTTAGACATAATTTGAGTCATAAAATCAAAATATGGAAAAAACATTGGCATGTCATTTCAGAAAATGTCATTTCAGTTAAGCCTATTCTGGCAAATAAACAAATATTAAAGTGCAACAAGCTATGAATGGAGCAATAAAAAATTGTCAAGGATGAATCATGTATACTTCAACCTGTTCAGCTATTTTCTAAAGCAAAAAAAAGGATTGTATTTGATTGAATCTTATCAGAAGTTAAAATAACAGTTAACATCGCTGCTACACTAAATTTAAATTTCGCATTCCTCATCAGTCATGAAATATTGAATATGTAGAATGAAAAACTGCAAAAGAATGGAGCAAATCTTGCAAAAAATATGAGTAAGGTCTAAACACAGACGAGTTCTGCCAGGCACTCATCATTTTTAAAGAATACTATTCAGTGACATAAAAAAGGCTAGCACTTTCTATATCTTACAACAGATCTACACCAGTGATTTACAGGACAACTTTTGCAATATTTTTATTGTGCTTCAGATTTACTCTATGCTTCTGACCACATACGCAAGCTCTGAGTGAAGTTTTAGCAAATTAAAGCTTACTAAAAATTTTCTGCAATCATCAATGAACCAGGAATGTGTACAAGTCAGCGATTCTGGCAATCAAACTGCACATAAAATTAATTAAAACAATGCCACTGATGTATTTGCAGAACAATAGACTCGCAAGGTAAAATTTTAATTTTCATTAATACTTGTGCAATATTTTAATAGCATTAGAGGACATATAAAATGTAAAATTAATAATGAAACAAGAAGTACGAAAAAAAAGATATGAAGTATGAATACAAACCTTTTTCATTCAGTGATAGCCTGTATTCTGTAGGCAGTGGCTTAACCAGTCGCCGAGTAGTAAATACCGACTGGTTGGCTGCATGATTGGTTTCTGTGATTTTTCCCATGTGTAATGTATTCACACTATGAGATACTTTTCCTTAGATAATCCTTCATAAAATCATCTCTCCTCTTAGGCAGAAGCAATCATACCTTTGCCATATTCAAAGAACTTAACCTAATCTATATGCAATGAATATGAATGGTGGCCGATCCCCAAGGAATGGAAGAACAAATGGTGGTGTGGCCTGGAGGATTAGAGACACTCGTACCTGAATCCAAAGGTAAGCTGTCTGGAGAGGTGACTGCCCTACGAAGGATCACACATCTTTCTAATTATGTAACTTTTGGTACATCTCTTTCCCTTCTAACAAAAAATGGTACATAATTTTTTAGCAAAAAATGAATTTTATGTTTTGTCTCAAATGCTACCCTACTTCTGTGTTTATTAAAAATAATAAAAATTTGTAGGAGAAACTTAAAAATAGGATGGGCAAGGGTGGAAATTTTAAGTTTTTGTTCCACCTTGCAAAAATTCTGAGAAGTAAATAAAAAGATTTAGTTTCAATTGAGTTTGTTTCACTGTATTCTAGAAATTACGATGAAGTCGTTTGGCTGTTTTTATGGTTCATGGAGCTAACATTCTGAGTAATAAGGAACTGTACAATTTTACCATATTGACATGAAAGAAAATGAATTGTATAAATCGAAAGTGATGAGGAAGAGATAAGAATGTGATATTATTTTCTTGATAAAGAGTTTAATTTCAAAAAAACATCAGGTAACTAACTGCCTTTCTGAGGAATTTTCTTTACTATTTTTTGATACTTTTTTTTTTTTTTTTTTTTTTTTTATTTTACTTAGATAATGTGAGTCAAATAATGGAAAATACTTAAAATTATGTTTCTAGAAGTCCATGAATATTAATTCCGTATCAGAGGTTAAATCCAAACACTTCTGAAACATGATGACATGCCAATTTTTTTTTTTTTTTTTTCCATATTTCGATTCTATGATTCAAATTATGCCAAACTGTCAAGTTTTGTAAAAATCGCATGATTCGTTTTTAAAAAATTAGCTTCAAAATTTTAGCTCCTCGGTGTTAATTGAATTATGCATATATTTGTTAATCTCTTTTTTTATTAAACTTTTTTGATTCTTCCTTTCCAATTCCAAAATTTAGATTCATTCCAAACAAAATTCGCCCATTTTTTATGATTTATTTTTAAAATTTGTATTTTTAAATAATTTTTATAAATATTTCAAAAAAAGTTTTGAATTATTTTTAACATCATCTTAAAGTGAGATGTATTTCTAGGCACACCTAAAAAAATTAGAGTTTTTTATTCAAAATTTTCTAAGATATACATGAATTTACATATTAGTGCATTTTGAAATTTGGCATATTTGTTATAAGCGGTAACAACGCCAAATGCGGTTTATGCAGTTTGTTAAAATTATTTTAAAGTACGAGCGATGACTTTTCTTCTGCTCCTCTACAACGGAAAAAAAAAAAAAAAAAAAAAAGGAAAAGAAAATAGGTTGCTATCAATTAAGAAGTTCACCAAGTGAATATTCAAACTGAAAAAAAATGCGGTTAGTTTAATTTTTTAATTTCTTCATGTAAGTTTCATACCATATTTTACAAAATTTAATTTAGACATAATTTGAGTCGCAAAATCTAAATATGGAAAAAATTGCCATGCCATTTTAGAAAAAATCTGAGTTGAGTCAAAATACATACATTAGAACAATATTATGTAGAAATTTAATATATATCCTAAGTTGCGCTTTTGAAACATGAAAAACGCAATTTGAATTTTGTCAATTGGCCCAGTAGAACAGGAGATATAGAACTGTCCCCCCCTTTTTTTTTTGGGCACAGTGTATATATGATAATTTGACAGACTATATTTTCACCTATTAAAATGGAAAATGTACATGAAAGTGTGCCTAATTTAATGTCATGTGAGACAATTATTAATATAAAACTTGCAGTGAATTAACATACTGTTATTTTGTTATTTCCACAAATATTATTCAGGTTATGAAACCCCTATTTTTAACATTATATACAGACAAAAAATTTTCTTTGTTAATTATAATGTTCACATTAGCTTTTATTATATGAAACACGGAATTTCAAAATCTAATTTTTTTTATTGTTCTATTCCAGTTTTGAATGACAATACTGAAGAGAATAACTGTATGGACACAAAATATTAAAAGATATTATAATAATTATTTACACAAATCATAATAAATTTAAGATTTTCCCTATTGTTCTGCTTGTGAAATTGATAACTAATTAATAAGAATACTAAAAGAAAAAATTTTGATTTGAATTACCTTTTACATCATACACTCTAGTACACTGATTAAGAATTTCTTCTTCCTCAGCAATTAAGCCAGCTAAATTCACTAAAATACCTATTGCCTGATTATTAAACAATTCCTCGATATGGATCTTTTCTCGGCTCAAGATACGTATACTTGCGAGACAAATAACTCGTCCTTTTTCATAGTTTGACACTTGCTTGAATAACATTGTCACTAAACGCTGAAAGAATAAAATCAAGAAAATAGGGATTATGATTCTTCAAAAATTTATAACAACAATCTTCTTGCAACTCATGAAAGCATGCAAATTCTTAACTCAATAAATGCCCATTTTAAAGGAATATTACCATTAAGACACAATAACACGCCGAATAAATACTGATTGAGAAGTCAAACAACAAAAATCAGCGTTAATTCACAAAATTGGAATTTTGTGAATTAACGCTCATTTTTGTTGTTTGACTTCTGAATGAATATTACCATATTTACAATTAAATATTCATGACGAACTTTCCCAATAATCTTAACCTCATAGCTTAGAAATTCACCATTTAAGAGAAAACTAAACAATTATATTCTTGTTTGTTGTTTACAAGACATTTAATGTTTCTGTATGCTTACATTTCTCATCATTGAAGCGCAGTTGCTTAATTCTTCACTCTACAGTCAGAGCAGCTTTCTCCTTCTCATGCATATATCGAGCATGTCTAAAGATTAGAAATTACGGTGTGTGCAGAGTGGCTAGAAAATAGCAACTTTCCAGTATTACTCAAAGTCTTCAAAATAATCCTGAACCAGAAAGTTTTGAATATAAGGAAGTATCAAGCAGAAATAGGTGTGCTTAATAAAGAAGCACTTAGTTATTGGTATCTTCAGCTGATTATGAGTTGTCTGCTAGCATAATTAAAGAATATGCAAGATACTTAAAAAGTACTTTACTCACACTGTAATAAAATTATACGTTAAGACTCCCATGTTGCTACTTCCTTACATTTAAAAGCTTCTACTCACTCAGATTTATCTCAGTATTTTCTAATCCTCTATGTATGGATACATTTAGACTAGCATGTTTTAAACGTTTTTCAAGTAAGATCCCTTTTACATATTACAATATTCCACAGACCACCTTATTCTTGCCCTCTTTAAAAGCAATACTGTAGCACATGATACTACCGGCATACTTATGTCTTTAAAATACCAGTAACTAAAATTCATTAAAATATTCCACAGACCACCTTATTCTTGCCCTTTTTGAAAGTATTTTAGCACATGTTACTACCAGCATACTGTAATGTATTTTGTAGTAATTGACAAAAGAGGCAATCTTCTTATTAGAACATAAATTTTATTTCTAGTTCACGGAGACAGATAATTTGAAGAAATTCTTTAGTGGCAAAACTTTCATACTACTACTAGCTGGTAAAAACTTCAGAATCTAATTTTTAAAACAATTTCTCATGTTGCTGAGCAACGGTTACATAATACAAATATGGCGTTGCCACTTCAACAATAAATTAATTAAATAATAAATAAATTTATTAAATAACAAGATATCAAGATATTACAACCTCTCTTCCCTCCAGATAAACTTTAATTTATATTTTTATAAATTAAAGTTTACCTTTTTTTTTTTTTTTTTCAAAACAACAATATCAGCACAATACACAATTGAAATACAAGAATTTAAAGAAGAATTAAACACGAAATAACATAATAACATACACTGAGGAAAAGAAAAAGAAACAAAATATTTTTTTTTATCTATATAGAGAAACAAATTATTTAATCAGGCCAGGGAGTACGACTTAATGCGTCTACATTTTTATGGTTTTTACCACTTCGATGAACGACTGTGTAAAGAGTTGTAGTACCAGTGCCCATCTCATAAGTCGTGGATTTAGACTCATATTATTTTTGAGCCAAACTAAGGGATTATGATTGGTCATGATGAGGAATTTAGTATGCCCGTCTAAATAGCATTAAAGTTTCTTTACAGCAAATATTATGGTGGCGCATTCCTTTTCTGTGGTATACTTTTTTTAAGTTTCTGTAAACTTCTTACTGAGGTATAATCAGTGGCGACTCGTAATAAGCACTGTGGAACTGCAGCACCCCCTATTTCCACGTATTATTATTTTTAATATTTAATATAGTGTGCCCTTTAGTCTTTAATTCTTTCTTTATACTTTTACAATACATAATCCTTAAGCTTAATGTCAGTAGCCATTCCCCACTTTGTGAAAAAGGTAAGAAAGTCTTTGTTTGGAACTGTGCACGTCAAAGTTCCAGCAACTTGGTGTTTGGCTGTTCTGCGTATGCGCACACAGAGAGCAGCACGCGAGCCGGGTATAGAGAAGAGCACTGTCGCTCTAGCAGTGCTGAAATTCTGTTGCTGAAAAGGTGATTTCAATTTTCTCAGTCTGATTGGCAGAAAATTTCGGTTTTATTGTTTTTCTCACATCTTCAAAATCTTCAATTTTCTTAATTATTTCAGTAGGTGAAATGATGGTTGTCCATTGATCCATAAAATGTTCTTTGAAATCAGGAGAAATACACTTTTTAATTTGATCAACCAGCATGAGATCTTTTAGCTGTTCAAAAGTTTTAATGTTTAATCCGTTAAGCCATCCTTCTAAATAATTCTTTAATTGATAGTAGAAATCATACCAAGTACCTTCAGTAGATTTTTGGTGTTTATTAAATAGTTGTCGAAATTTTTCCGCACTCAATTTAATTCGTTGTAACAGTAAAATTTTTACATATTCATACTTTTTCGCGTCCTCTTCTGGTTCTCTAGCAATAAGCTGAACAATGTCAGGAGGCAGCAATGAAATAAGTTGAAGCACTTGATTTTCAGCAGGTATATTCATTATTTTAGCTTGACGCTTAAATAACACCAGAAATAAACTTATTTCATCTTCTTTAGGGTTGAAACATGGCATGACATCATGAATTCTGATTTTTTAAAGGCTGCTCAGGAAACTGTGTAGTTTCTACCAGCTGTGCTGTTGCAGCCATTGCGTTCAACTGAAGTTTGTGTAGCTCAAAAGCTCTAATTCGCTCTTCTCTTTCCCTTCTTCTCTTTCGCGTTCTTCCTTTCTTTCTCTTTCTTCTCTTTCGCATTCCTTTTCTCTTTCTTCTCTCCTTTCTCTTTCTTCTCTTTCGCGTTCTTCTCTCCTTTCTTCTCTTTCGCGTTCCTTTTCTCTTTCTTCTCTTTCGCGTTCTTTTTCCCTTTCTTCTCTTTCACATTCTTCCTTTTTCTTCTCTAATTGCAGCCAGTAGTTCTTGAGTAAACTCCTCATCATAACCGGGACTTTCAGTAATCAATTTATGCAACTGAGCAATCTTAAATTCAGGTTTCACAGTTAAATCTAACTCTTCTGCCAGTACTTTTAAATCCTGTTTTTTACTCCGAGCTAAGAATGACATGTTGAACAAGTTACCTTTAATAGGCTTTCTTTTAAAATTTAATCTAAAAGATTGTACTTGTATTAAAAATGTATAATTTCTGGCAAGACTTGACGAAATTCACACTATCCAATTGGAGACAACAACTTTGCCAGGTTGGCACTAAATAATATAATACTACGTTGGGTTGATGTTTTAACTCAGTATTCACAAGCCTCGTTAGCTATATAACTATATAACCACCTTTGCGAGTTAGGCAATACAATGGAATTTTACCCACGTCAGTTTGACAATTTTACTATCTATCTCCCCGCCTGGTTGGTGATAACAAAAGCAATTTTTTTGCCAGTTTGGCAATATAACTTTTAGAATATACAATCTATATATTACGTCGGGATGACGTTACTATCTACCACGTGCCTGGATGGCGAGAACTTAGACTTTTGCCAGTTCTGCAGTATAATCAAATCACTCTACGTCAGTTTGACGTTATTACTTATTTTTCACGCACCTGCTTGGCAACAAATTCAAAAGCTCAGCTAGCAGTTCTTTTTCTTTTATAAATGCCGGAATGGCTTACACATATCAATTATCAACATAAAATTTCAATATAAATAAAAGTAAAGCATAAACAATAATTTTAAAATACTTTTCTACCACAAATATCAATTATAAATTTCTCCTAATATTTTTAGTATTAGTTATTTTACACAGAAACTTTTACTATTTAAATATAATTCTGAAACAAAGTATTAAATTTCAATAAAAGCTTTTTTAAGAAAAACAAAAGTTAATCTTATCTTCAGAGATCATTAATATCCTGTTCTGTCAATTCTTTGCTGCAACACAAGCTATAGAAATACAGAAGATAACCTTTGAATGATCCACTTCAAAAATCTGGCTTTAAAATAGCAGACTTCTGTCATCTATTTCTCCTTGAAATAAACTTATATTGATACTACCAAACTTGTTCTCAAAAATTCAGCAAATTTCTGGGATTAGGAGACCAGCACAATCAAAATTGATAATTGCACTCCTAATTTCCAGTATCTCGGTGGAACCTCCAATTAATTAAGACTGTAATGTATTTTGCAGTAATTGACAAAAGAGGCAATCTTCTTATTAGAACATAAATGTATTTATTTATCTATAAATGATGTATTTCTAGTTCACGGAGACAGATAATTTGAAGAAATTCTTTAGTGGCAAAACTTTCATACTACTCCTAGCTGGTAAAAACTTCAGAATCTAATTTTTAAAACAATTTATCACGTTGCTGAGCAATGGTTACATAATACAAATATGACGTTGCCACTTCAACGATAAATTAATTAAATAATAAATAAATGTATTAAATAACAAGATATTACAATACTTATGTTTTTAAAACACAAGTAATTAAAATTCATTTAATTTTAAGCAGATATTAAATCAAGTAAGTTAACAGAACAAAAGTTATATTTATTTTTAATAATTCAAGATTACTAGAGTCGTAAAATATTTACCTTATGAACTAAAAATTAAATGTTGGCACTGACATTAATGGCATAAACGAGCCTGCTGACTCTCGCATTCGAATTGTTCAATCAGCTGTTCTATATTTGGATGTATGCTGATTAGCTTAAGTCTGAAATTGGTACATACATAAGTCAATTTCAATCCTTTTTTTTAATTTGAATTAGAGATGAAAACCCCTCTTATGCAGGTACATAGAAGCAAACTGAGTTCTATTTTTAAAGTGCTGTTGTCCACTACATTCTGTTTTCACTAATAATGAGGTAAAGAAATTAACCATACCTTCTGCTTGGAATTTCATTTTAAGTCCAGTGCCACTGAGAGTTAAAATTAACTGTTCTCTTTCATTTGATATCAGTTTGTTATTTTCAAAATCACAATGGAATGAATGAAGAACTGATGAAAATTCATTATATTTAACATTTAGAAAATAAGTTTTAAATTGTGACCTCAGAGTTTTGAGATGCAAGCATATGTTGTTGCAAGATTCTTTACCAATTATAATATCATTTTCTACTAAAAGTGAGTTTTAGGTGAAAATAGTAAAAAATTTCTTTGTTTTACACAATTAACCCACAAAGTTTGCTCTCAAACCTTTTTAATTTCGTATGGGCACTGAAAATAGTCAGAGAATTACTTTACTACGTAGACAGAGATTTAATTCACTTAGTTTTGAAAATACATCTGAAAGATATGCATGCCAGTGTATTTAGCCACATGTTATCAGCAAGAAATGATGCAAAATCTTGTTAATTTTGTTTATAAATAACACAGCAGTTCTGGCATTCCAAGAGGATCACAAGGGCAGACTTTAAGGATGATTTGCAGTCTGCAAATCACAGTTTGAGAAACCCTGAACTAGGCAATGGTTTATCTTAAAATATTAAATACTTGTTACTAACAATAGCATTTATTGTTTAGAACTTAAGTTTCAGGATTATTTAAAATTTGCACAACATCGGACATTTGATTTGAGCTTGTTTCTAAATACAAAACACCTGCAGAAATCATAGAACAATTTGAAAAGAAATAAAGCAGTCAATAACTCTCACATGCATCTGTCATTATTAGGTTCAACAACTTGAATAACATGAACAGGCTGGTTCAAAATGTCTTAGAGGAAGGGAATACAAAACAAAATTATATTTGCATGGAAATTTGTAGCTGCAAATACCTAAATGTGCTGGCAATACAAAAAGTAAAATAAATAAAGAAAAAGACCTACTAAGCAAGGTAATACAATATGTTAGTTTCTGAATAACATTTACAAACAACTGTAGTCAGTTTCAACAATTTGAATGTAAAAAAGCTGATTCAAAACATGTTGCACAAATTTTAAAGATACGCCAGGAATGCAAAAGCAAATTATTTTTACGCAGAAACTCGTAGCTTCAAACATGATACAGTCAAAAGTCGTTAATTCGGACACCTATAATTCAGAATGATCTATAATCCGGACCTCAAGCTAAAAACTTTCTGCGCATGCGCCGTGTTGGCACATGCGCACAAGCGTTTTACGCGTGCACGTAAGACCTTGACTACTGCGCATATGCGTGTGCGCAAGTGCAGAATACGTTTTCGCCTGCGCGTTTAATGTATAACGGACGGTGTAAGCTAAAATTATCTAATTATCTATTTCAGTTAATGTTAATGATTGCATTGTTCCTTAATCTTCGAATTGCATCCCGCTTATTATTTTTTGCAGACTGTAAGAGCAATTTTATAAAAGTAAACTTGAACTTTCGATTATGTCAAATAGAATTTCTGATGCTAGAACTTCCAAAGGATCTACAAAACGAAAGTATGTTTCGATGTCCAACAAACAAAAAGTGGAATTGCTGCAAAAAATTGATAAAGGCATCAAGAATGTGACAGAGAGGTTAGTGAAAACGAAAAAATTTCGATTGACAAGTTAGTCGGTATTCTCGGCACAGCAATTAACGGGACTTGAACAGCGGAACTTTGTAACTGAACAAGAAATTATGTCTGTTTATAGAATTAAAGAGAAAGTATTATCACATAAAACGAAGCAACTTAAACAACTTACATTGAAAGAAATGTTTAATAAAGTAAACAAAATAAATATTACGCTTTTTTTTGTAAATTTTGATACACTTTAGATCATAATTGTTTTTTATTTCATAAATTACGGTTTCATATTTTTAATTTTAGAATTTCTGCATGCCATCTTACGAGATTTAAACTGATGATCTATAATCCGGAATCGCCGAAGTCCCGACGAGTCCGGATTAACGACTTTTGACTGTACTACAGTATGTTAATCAGACTTACATAAAATTCATCCTTCTGAGAAAGTTCACTGGATATGCAGCAATGAATGTTTCACATCATCAGTGCAGAGATTATGCAGCAGTATTGCCAGGAAAAACACACATACCTCGATGCCTAAGCTCAAAATGCACATTTAGCTTAATTATTCTAAGGATCAAGACACACTCTCGGAACACACAGGACTGGGCTTCATATGCTAGCAATAAAGATTGGATAAGCTATATCGGATAGCAATAAAAATTGACCTTTGCTGAAAGTGCCATTTATTGGCTAATTTTGCTATTAGCAATGTCAAAGGGCGTCACCAGCGAAATAAGGTCTCACATCAATAACCCTGCATTTTAATGTTAAAGAAATGGCAGACATCTTAATGACTCTTATGAAAGGTCAGTGTCATAGGCTACAACAGTGCTTCTTAAACTTTTTTCATTTATGACCCCTTTTTATCATCGATATTTTTTGTGACCCCAAGTATTAAATATAAAACTAAGATTAATAATTTATTTCTGTAGTAAATAATATACATTTGAAAAGAAGTAGTCTTACGATTTGTTTCACGTATACAAAAATTAATGAAAGAAAACATAAAATTAATAGCACAACAATGTTCAGATTGGCATAGTTTAGTCAAGATCTCAATCGATTTCAAGGGCAAACAGGTACATGTCCCTCTTTGTCAGGGGCAAAAAAAACTGCAAGACTGGAAAGGAGTGGCAATCACTTTACTGTGGCTTAATACTGCTTAGTCTTGCAGATTTCTTTGCTTCTGACAGAGGAATATGAATATTTAGCCCTCGAAACTAATTGAGATCTTGACTAAATCTATGCCAAACTCAAGGTTGTTGCATTACTAATTTTATGTTTCACTTGCCATGTTTCTCTGTTTTCATTTTTGCTATAGAAAGAAACTGTGTTTCACTGAGACAGATATTAAAAATTTTTGTGGAAACTTGGAAGTTTCACAGTTGAACATTTTCTTCTTGGGCTATATGAAGGTAATTAATCTCATTAATGTCAATCAAAAATTGTTTATGAAACCAAGGTATTTTTTTAAATCAAAATTCTATATAAAGTACTTACAAAATTTTATTTCAAGGTTTTTAGGTGATCCTTAATAATTTTTCAATTAAACATTTACAAGTATTTTTTTCAATTGTAAAGCTGACAATAATCAAAAACATTTCAAACAAAATATTTTGCCTATATGCCATTTTTGCCTTGAAAAGATAAACTAAAATCACAAAAATTCTCAAAAACATCTGACAAACAGCACAGTTTTGATAACCATTAACTCATTATTATGAAAAACTATTCAAACTCATTATGAAAAATATGCTCTTACTCCAAATTTTCAGGCTACCAGTGGAACATCCATTAATGTTTATGGTCAAAACAATTACTACCAATTTAAGGTTTAAGATGCAATTTTACTTTCTCTTTTTATACTTGCAATTTTACATGCTCAATCATAAGTGCAAATTTTTTACATTCCTCCAATTTAACTCCTGATTTACACAATAAGTTCTAATTAGGGATTGCAATACCGGTATACCAGAATACCGAATACAGTTAAAAGTCATTAATCCGGACTCGTCAGGACTTCGGCGATTCCGGATTATCGATATTTCCGGATTAGAGATCATCAGTTTAAATCTCGTAAGATGGCATGCAGAAATTCTAAAATTAAAAATATGAAACTGTAATTTATGAAATAAAGAACAATTATGATCTAAAGGGTATCAAAATTTACAAAAAAAACTTAATATTTATTTGTTTACTTTATTAAACATTTCTTTCAATGTAAGTTGTTTAAGTTGCTTCGTTTTATGTGATAATACTTTCTCTTTAATTCTATAAACAGACATAATTTCTTGTTCAGTTACAAAGTTCCACTGTTCAAGTCCCGTTAATTGCTGTGCCGAGAATACCGACTAATTTGTCAATCGAAATTTTTTCGTTTTCACTAACCTCTCTGTCACATTCTTCATGTCTTTATCCCTTTTTTGGAGCAATTCCACTTTTTTTTGTTGGACATCGAAACATGTAGATCCTTTGGAAGTTCCACATCGGAAATTCTATTTGACATAATCGAAATTTCAAGTTTACTTTTATAAAATTGCTTTTATAGTTTGCAAAAAATAATAAGCGGGATCCAATTCGAAGATTAAGGAACAACGCAATCATTAACATTAATTGAAATAGATAATTAGATAATTTTAGCTTACACCGTCCGTTATACATTAAACGCGCAGGTGAAAACATATTCTGCACTTGCACACACGCATATGCGCAGTAGTCAAGGTCTTACACGCAAGCATAAAACGCCTTTGCGCATGTGCCAACGCAGCGCATGCGCAGAAAGTTTTTAGCTTTGAGATCCGGATTATGGGTGTCCGAATTAACGACTTTTGACTGTACTAGTATTTTGAGTCATTTGTACAATTTTGTAATACTGGTATTCACAAGTTTAAACACCGTATTTTCGGTATTTACTAGAAATTGTTTAAATTGTCTCTACTATATGTTCAGAGGTCGCAAAATAGTATATGTACTTTTTTGTTTTTTATGTCTCTCTAACAGGCAAAATTAATTAGACTGTGAATACAAAGTTGGATTTGGGTCGAAGGACACGAAGCTGTGTGGTGAATTCTTTGACTTGCGTTTGTTTACTTCGGCAAAGTGCTACGTATTAAAGTGCGGGGTTTCTTCCTGCATTGTGGTGATTAGTTTGCGCTTTAAGTAAAGTTAAAAACAGATTATTTTGTTCTCCTGGTTGTTTACAGAGAAGATACAGGTAGGAGAATTTTCTTTTTTATTTTGCACTTAGACGCAAATAGTGATGAAGAAAGATGAAGTGGAGCTCTGTGAATGGGTCTAGCCCGGACTTTCAGTATAAACTGCTCATATCGTCAGAACGTCTATTAAAAAATTTGTCATGAAAAAGGAGTAAGAAATTACACAGTCTTTCTTAAAGTTATAGAGAAAAATATTAACGTAAACAATCCTAAAATTTTGAGAGATGAAATATCCAGAAAAGTGGCTTTAGTTAAATATATTGACTTCATTAAAATTATAAGAGATGGAAGGCTTCTGATAAATACCTCAGTGGCAGAATGCGCAAGGCAAATATTAAATATATCTGAATTGCATAACGCAAAGGTCTCACTGATGACCATGACTGAACTGACAAGCAAATTTCTTCTATCGGCCATTCCAGTAGAAGTCGAGGTCTCGGAGCTAGCTAATGAGCTCAATCATAATGATATTGAAGTATTAAATTTAAGAAGATTTATGGCCAAAAGTCAAACAGTAACAAGAAACCCTCGGAAAGAGTACTTGTTACTATTGCAGGACATCACTTGCAGAACATGTAAAAGTAGGGCTGACAAGACATAAACAAGGTTCTACGATAATCCAAGGCAATGTCCTCAATGTCTGAGGTTTGGTCACAGGATTACAAGCTGTAGAGAATTAGTAAGATGTAGCAAATGTAGCAAAAATCACACCAGAGCACAGTGCCAAAGTGTGCAGATCAAGTGCGCGTTGTGCAGCAACTCACATGAAGCATTCTCGAAGAATTGTCCCAAATACATCGAAGAGAGCAATATTGTCAAATATAGTGCTGACCATCGAGTGCCTGTAGTAGAAGCAAGGCAGGGAGCAAATAAATATTCTTATGCAAAGGTGGCAGGAACTCAGGTGTCAAGTCCTGCAAAGATTTCCTGAAAGTCATGACTCCAATAATAGTTGTGTTGCAAGGTTTTTCTGAAAGTGCATTAAAAAACAGCAGGCTGACTATTTTGAAAAAATCTTAGCAGGGTTAGATCAAAAGTATGAAAGCATGTTTAACAAGTTCAATACAAAGTTGACTGAGATATCAGAATGCACTAGAGATAAGCATATTGGGAAAAGAGCTCTTGAATCCAACAGTGACCAGGTCTTGGATGAGCATATTATGAAAATATAATTAGTAAGAAGCAAGGGCAAGAAGCCCCATTCTAAATCAGAATCTATAACAAGGGAAGCCTATATTCAAAGCAAGCATGACATGAGTAAACCAAAAAAAGTCTGACCAAGGTTAGAAACTGTGATTTTACTCATAAAATGAGTTTTTGTTTTCTCTTCTTCTTCTTGCTTCTCTCTTTGCTTTTTTTTCTCATGTAGTTCAATGGGACCTACGTTTTGCTCATGGAATGCAAGAAGCATCTCTAACAAAAGAAACTTTATCATTAGCAGGAAAGAATTTTTCCGTGATGTTTTAATTATCCAGGAGACCGGCTTTCTAACTTAGATGATTTTTGCTTACCCGATAAAGTTATTTTTCACAGAGATAGATTAATCTCTTACCAAGGTGGGGGACTAATGATTGCCATCAAGAAACAATGAGCAAGTTTATTTGTACAAGATAGCAGTTATGATTTAACAGGAGGAGAAATTATGAGAGTTGATCTTCGTGCAAATAGTTCCGATATTTCAGTGATCAACGTCTACTTTCCCAATGGCCAGTTCAGCATGAAAGAGTGGGATAAATTTCTGGCTACGTTGCCCAGCAAGTTTCTTAGGTGACTTCAACTGTCACAACTGGCTTGGGGGTCAAGCAGGCTGTCAGCAGGGAATAGAGTGATTTTGGAGAGATGTAACAACAACCTTTGCATTTTAAACACAGAGAAGCCCACCCATGTAAATCCTGAAGGAATCGAATCCTGCATTGACATCATTTCGTGTTCAGCCGAGCTTTATGATCAATTGAAATGGGAAGTTTCTCCTGATACCTTTAGCAGTGACCACTACCCTATCAAAATTAAGTTCACAAATGATAACAATGCCTCTGCTGCTGGTAATTGGAGAATAATTGCTCACTGTGACTGGAAGAAGTTTGCTACAGAAAGCAGTAATAGAATCAGGGCTTTGTACCCAGAAGAAAGGAACCTGGAAAATGTCAACCGCATCTTGAGTGCCACAAAAAAAGAGAACCTAAAAAAAATTACGATTCAATGCTCAAACAGCCCGTGGTGGGACACAGAATGTAACTTCATTCTTCGCCAGAAAAGGAAATGCCTTAGACTTGCTAAAGCTAATCTTTCAAGAGGTTACTGGATCTCTTACAAGAAATGGAATGCTTACCTTAAGAGGGTCATTAAAATCAAGAGAAGCCTGTATTGGGAAAAAAATTTGTAGTCATACCAGAAAGGATGGCAATTTATTTAGGATAATTAAAAATATTCAAAATAAAAAAAGTCAGATCCAGTTCTCGAACAATATCTTAAAGTACCAGAATGGCCACACCTGGTCAGCTGAAGAGCAGAGCACAGTGTTTGCTAAGTACTATTCAAGATTCACTATTCAAAAATTCATTTCCCTGGATTTTGGTGATGAAGAGAGTAGCCGTATTAATAACCTCTTCTCAGGTTCGGAGCTCGATAAAGCTATCAGGAGCCTCAAAAACTCTCCAGGACAAGATGACCTTACAAAATATGCTATTACAGTTTTAGCTGATGACTGCAAGCAAGCGCTCCTTGAGGCCTGCAATAATTCATGGAATTCGGGTCTGATCCCTAAGAACTGAAAAGAAGCTATTGTTATTCCTTTTTTGAAACCTGGGGGTGACAGTGCGCTTGTTTCCAGTTACAGACAAATTTCTTTAATGCAAATTCTTGCCAAAGTGATGGAAAGGATGATTCTCAATAGATTACTTCCGAGGATCCGGCAAAGTAAAAGACTCTCAAACATGCATTACGGCTTTATTCCGAATAAAAGTTGCCTGGTCCTGCTTAATAAATTGTTAAGCAGCATCCTGCACCACAGGAAGCAAAGGAAAGTTGTTCAGCTGGTGGCCCTTGATCTGAAAGCTGCATTTTATTCAGTTTGGCATGATGGCCTGCTCTATAAAATCATGCAATACAGTGTTAAAGGGAATAGTATCCTGTGAATTGCTAATTTCTTGAACCAGAGAACAATCAGAGTAAAGTGGAGAGGGGTCCTTTCAAGAAGCTATGAGCTTACCAGTAGTGTCCCTCAGGGCTGCATTTTATCTCCTATTTTCTTCACAATTTTCATGCACGATATCTATGAAATTATCCCGGCTGATGTCGACTGCTATGTGTATGCAAACAACATACTCCTCTACAGTGTACATGTCTCATTCCTCAAGGTAGTCAGTAATTTGCAGCATGTGCTGTTTAAAGTGCATAGATGGGCAAAAGAGTGGAACTTATGCATTTTCCCAGAGAAAAGTAAATCGATTACTTTCGGTGGGACTAAGAGTAGTGAAGAGAATCTACTGAAGCTTGATGGTGTTATCATCCCTATGGAAGATCACATTAAAATTCTGGGCATGTGCTTTGAGAGTAAATTCGAGCTAGAATGTCCATGTAAATAAAATAGTACTGAAACTGGAAAGAATGCTGAATGCATTTAAATTTATCGCAAGCCCCAGGTGGGGTGCTAGAAAAGTGGATCTCGTTAATATTGCAAATGATACAATAAGAGGAAGAATAGAATATGGCAACTGCCTCCTCATGTCTACCTCTCAACAAAATAAGAAAAAGCTTGAAATTTTTATAATCACGCTTTAAGACTGGCTATAGGGGTGCCTATCAGCAGCCCTCTCCTGTTGTTATATGTTGAAGTAGGGGTTTTCATCTTAGATATGAGAAGATGCATCACCACAATTAAGTTCCGAATAAAGAATATTGCTCTGTCAGCAGCCTCTCCCATTGCGGAAAGTCTGAAATAAAGTACAAGTGGAGCAAAATACGTAAGCCCCATTAGCCAGTGTGTTAAAGACAAGCTAAGCAATCTCGATCTAGATTTCAGTTAAGTGTATTACTTTTAACAATGAGCTAGATTTTTCTGAAGAAGTGAAGTGTAGTTTCAAAATAAATGAGTATGAGTTCCAGAACAAAAATCTTTCAGATGTGGAGATACAGCAATTTTTCCGCTGCATTATTAATGATCACGTGAATCAAGGTTTTAAGATCTACGCTACAGACGCTTCCAAGTCTGATACAGGCACAGTTTCTAAGCCCAAGCCATCAGAACTTTCAGATTATTTTGAAAAAAAAAAAAAAGATTATTTGGATGAAATTATAAGTAAAATGACAGCATTAGATGGCTTTCCATATCCAGTTTTTTGCATTTCTACTGAATTAAGAAAATCACCACCCACCAGAGGTTTTAAAAATCTACCAACATAAATTAACACTATAAGATGAACTGTTATAAACTACAGTAATGGTGTTTGCAATTCTTTGAAACACAAGTTAATACAATTAAAAGTAAATGGAGTTCGTATTGCGGCTGTAGTTCGAACCGTGGTGATTGTCAGTCAGTGCACAGAACACAGAAGCTTCATCTTTTCAGCTGAGGCTTGGGCCCTTTGTAAGCTTCTTGAGAAACTGAATCCTAATGAAAAGGTTGCTATCCTTAGAGATAGCAAATCTGCAGTCAGCACGTTGAACTGTGTTCATAGGAGATCCAATTCTCTTATCCTTAAGCTCATTGAATGGATTAAGACTTCCCATCACCTCACAGTCATCTGGGTTCCTGGCCATAAGGGTATAAGGTTCAATGAAAGAGTGGATAAAGTTGAAAAAAGAAGAAATGTGAATAACTCGGCGGTTCTTTCAGCAGAGGATGCGTGTAGGTTCATCGAGAATACTATTAAGGAAGAGCAAGATGACAGCTGGCTTACACCGGACGTAGATTCAGCTACAGTAATGTTCATTTTGAGTGGAGTAAAGGATTAAACATCGATAGGAAAATGGAAGTAGTAATCAGTAAAACAAGATTGCAAATGCTCGACACGAACCAACTGTTGTACAGGTATTGCAGAGTGAATTCGCCATTTTGTGACTCATGTTATATGATTGACAGTACAGAACATGCAGTTATTCACTGCAGAAAGTACGATAGCGCCAGAAACATTATACTCAAGAAGATGAAAATTAGCAATATTGACCTCTTAGCTGATCTTTTAAATCACTGTAATAAGAAACCTTGCAGATATTATTCCCTAGGTAAATTTGTCATCAAATACATCCTAAAGAATTCATAAGTACTATTAAAGTAAGGGTTTGGTTTTCGGACCGACGCCCCCCTGATTTGGAGGAAATGTGTCCTTGTGGTTTGACATGTAAATAACATTATACAGTCAAAAGTTGTTAATCCGGAATGATCTATAATCCGGACCTCAAAGCTACAAACTTTCTGCGCATGCGTCAATGCATAATGCGTTCATGCATGCGCATAGGTGTTTACGCATGCGCGTAATACTTTTACGCATGCACATATGCATGTGCGCATGCGCATAATACGTTTACGCATGCACGTTTAATGTATAATGGATGGTATAAGCTAAGCTAAAATTACCTAATTATCTATTTTAGTTAATGTTGCAGATTGCGTTGTTCCTTAATCTTCGAATTGCATTCGGCTTATAATTTTTTGCAGACTGTTACAGCAATTTTATAAAAGTAAGCTTGAACTTTTGATTATGTCAAATAGAATTTCCGATGCTGCAGCTACCAAAGGATCTACAAAGCGAAAGTATGTTTCGATGTCCATCAAACAAAAAGTGGAATTGCTGCAAAAAACGGATAAAGGCATATCCTTTGTTTCTCTAACCATTCCGAAATCTTTTTATCAATTTCACGCTGCTCTGCTGGGGGAGGGAGACATAGCGGCGCGCAATGAACTGGAAGTTGATCTGTCAGCACTATCCTTATCTTCAGGGCAGATGTTTTTATTTTATTCAGCTTATAATTCCTTACTAAATGTAGTACTTCATCTCGATGTATTCCGTCTTTGATATGATTTAAATCAAATTCCTCGTCATTATGAATATCACGAGTACACATCAAATAGTTTTCTGGTTGCAATTTTCTAATTGACTATGCGTAATGTATGCTTTACGCATGCGCGTATTGAAAGAAATGTTTATAAAGTAAACAAATAAATATTAAGTTTTTTTTTTTTTTTTTTTTTTTTTTTTTTTGTAAATTTTGATACCCTTTAGATCATAATTGCTCTTTATTTCATAAATGATGGTTTAATATTTTTAATTTTATAATTTCTGCATGCCATCTTACCAGATTTAAACTGATGATCCGGAAAAATCGATAATCCGGAATCGCTGAAGTCCCGACGAGTCCGGATTAAAGACTTTTGACTGTAATTGAGTTGAAGCATAAGGCGCCAAAGGAAAGCCAAGCTTCAAGAGGAAGAAGAAGAAGA
Source organism: Stegodyphus dumicola (assembly GCF_044657685.1). NCBI lineage: Eukaryota > Metazoa > Arthropoda > Arachnida > Araneae > Eresidae > Stegodyphus > Stegodyphus dumicola. Next base: position 48,057,144 of record NC_140779.1, read on the forward strand.
AGAGAATACAAAGTTGCATCTTACAGTCAAGAGAAGTAATACAATATATGAATCATCCAAGGAGGAAAGCAAAAACTGTCCTGTCCTATCCTATTACAGCTCTAAGCAATACTATACACACGCAGATTTAGTAGTCTGTATTCATATCTGTGAAAGCAAGGTTGTAGTTACAAAGAAAGTGTGTAATATGTCGATAAATTTTGATATTTTTTAAATTGGCAAGTTTGTTATTCACATTGTATTTGCATAGCATACTTTACGGTTCAAAATATTTTTCAGATTTATACTAATTTATAAACCCATAAATAATGAATAAGAATAACTTTAAAGAACATAAAAAATCTGTTGATAATCTTTTGGTTTGGTTTCATTATTTATATGATGAAAAGAATATTTTGGCACAATATAAAGAATGTTCAAGAGTTATTAAAGTGAATGGAGGAAGTACAAGCGAACGTCATACACATTTAAGAACGAAACATGATACAAATTTGTTAAAGAGGAAAGAATCTAATTGCGATGAAGATACAAATTTAAGCACAGTTTCTAAGCCCAAGCCATCAGGAATTTTAGATTATTTTTTAAAAAAAAGATTATTTGGATGAAATTATAAGTAAAATGACAGCATTAGATGGCTTTCCATATCCAGTGTTTTGCATTCTACTGAATTAAGAAAATCACTACCCGCCAAAGGTTTTAAAAATCTACCAACATCAATTAACACTATAAGAAGAACTGTTATAAACTACAGTAATGGTGATTGCAATTCTTTGACACACAATTTAATACAATTAACAGTAAATGGTGAAAAATTTAGTCTTACATTTAATTAATAAACAAGTGTAAGAAATAGTATTTAAATATAAATAGCTATTCAGAAAAAATATTTGGAATATAGGACTTGCACATGTCTCGGGAAGTATGCCAGCCAAAAAATTTGTGGAAGTGCTTAAATCTAAATTAGAGAAAAATGAATTATCCCTGAAAGAAGATATCGTATCCATAACAACTGATGGAGCAACGGTTATGAAAGAAGTTGGAAAGTTGATTGGTGAAAATCAACAATTATGCTATGCTCATGGAATTCAATTAGGAGTAACAGATGTATTATACCAAAAAAATAAAGAACAGTAGACCCCAAATACCGTGGATATAGAAACTTCTGATTTTGACCTTGAAGAGAGTGAGAATGATACTGGCAATGAAGATAATGACAATAATGTAATTGTTGAAGAAGATGCTGCTAATAAGGATGAAATATTAACTCATCAAGAATTGCTTCCTATAATTAATAAATGTAAAAAATTGTTAAGATATTTAAACGTTACCCTACAAAAAAAATGCCTTATTGCAAGAATACATACTAACTGAAAATAAAACAGAACATATGTTAATACAAAATGCTACAACATGTTGGAACAATTTACTCCTAATTATGGAACGATTTTTGAAACTGAAAAATCCAAACCAAAATGCAATAATCAATTTAAACCTGCATATTAATTTTTCCAATAGTGAAGTCGACTTAATATCCAGAACTGTATCAGCTCTACTTCCAATACTACTAGCTGTGGAGGCATTATGTGGGAGATATTCTATTTATTAGCAGCTAACACAATAAATTTCATGTTGCAGTCACTGAAAAAACAGCACACATTACTATCTGAAGAATTATATATTACAATGAAAAATCACACAGAAGAATGAACAGGCATACCAAAATAGAAAATGTCTAATGGTATCTACATAATTATAATTATTTTTAAAATGAAAATTAAAAAGAAAAGAGACTAACCAAATCAAATTTGATCAATAGTAAATTTTCTTAAAATGTTTTACCCACAAACCTATCCACATTCAGAAGAATTCAATACAGTTATCAAAGATGATGATGACACTGATGTCAATATCAATAGTGAAAAATAATTGTCTCTTGAACAAAAATTAGAATTAGAGATAACTAAAAAAATTTCAAAAAACCAAAATACAATACAGAAATCAGTTACATACAAAACCATCTGATGAGAAATTGATTTATTTGAAGATGAGGGATTTAGAGATAAATACTTGGAAAAAGTATATCGCGCATTGCTAACAGAACCACCAACTAGCATTTTTGACAGGTGCTAATTTTTATACAAAATTAAGTTTCAGGCTTAATGATAGTACGATTGATGTATTATGTTTTATTAAGATAGCATTTCAAAAATTTGTAATATACCACAGACTTAATAGTGATATTTACCCTTTTTTTGTAATTTTAAATACAAAAGATGTTCCTTGTTTCTCTACCTTTTTGTGATTCTTTATATACTGTTATAATTTATAAGTTACAAATGATTTTTTGTGATATTTACTCTCTCTAATAAAACTGGCATATTGAACTTTTGAACTGAAATTGCAATCCCTAGTTCTAATTGATTAAACAACAAATATTAAAATTAAATACCTGTAATATTTTTTTCGGTAAAATCAGCTAGTGTAAATAATGCATTTGGTAAATTATTGTTACAATATCCTGATATTACTAAATTACCCGATGCTGACCGACTTGTGAAAAAAAATATTGTGCATTATATAAATACTGAAGGTCTTCCAGTTGCTGCTAAACCAAGATGGTGAGCTCTTGGCCATCTCAAAACTGCTAAAGCTGAGTTTCAGCATGATTCAACTTAGTCATATTAAAACCTTCAGAAAGCTCCTATTCTTCGCCTTTACACATGGTGCCCAAGAAAGGGTCTGTTGAATGGAAACCTGTTGGCAACTATCTCTTTCTTAATACATAAAGAAAAGTATCCTATTCCGTGCATAGCTGATTTTACTTCATAACTGCATGGTAAGCGAATGTTTAGTCACATTGATCTCAAAGCATAGCACAAAATTCCCATACGTCCAGATGATGTACATAAAAGTTATATGTACTCCCTTTGATCTGTTTTAAAGTTTGAGAATGCAGTTTGGTCTTCGTAATGCTTCCTCGACTTTTCATGGTTCATCTACGAGATGACAAAGAACTTGTCATTTGTTTACCCATTTACTGACAATTTACTTGTGGCCTCTAATAAAGAACATGGCCACTTAAAGCATATAAACGTGCCATTTTCTAAACTTCAGGAATATGATTTGCGTATAAATGTCGACAAATGCCAATTTCGTCAATCTATCATAGACTTCCTAGGTTTTTAAGTTATCAGGTGAAGGAATTAAGCCCCTTCCTGATCATGTAAAATACATCCTAGATTTTCCTTAACCCCAGACTTTCACTCAGTTACGCCAATTCTTGAGTTTTTTTTAATTTTTATCGATGCTGTATCTTAAACTGTTCACATTCTAGCACCCTTAGTCAAATTACCCGAGGTCATAAAGGCCATACAGAGACATCCTCGTTGCAAAGCTTCTATTTAGCGATTACAATGCGACGATGATTACAATGGAACACGCTCCTTCAAAGCAATTAAGGAAGGTAAGTGGCGCTCTGGTTGCGCGCCAATGAAAAATTTTTCACTTGACGCTTGAACATGAAGAATGACGCATGTCATATTTATTTGATGCTTGATTATGTTTCATGGCCGCTATAGGCGGAAGTAATATAAGTTTATCGTTAATAAATGTTATTTCTATGTTCTGTGAAATCTTGAAGTTTTTATTTGAAATTCTAATGCTCTCCCAACCTTGACTCCTGAAACGAAACGATCTTTGAAATTATGACTCACGAAGAGAGACACCATACATTTTTTGGTCAACATTATTATAAAGATCTTCAATTTTAGATTTAAACAAGTTTCCCAAACATTCAACAGTATATCATATAATAAAAATGCATAATGACAAATTTAAATTGAATAACAACATTAAATTTAGCACAAAATTTTACAAATAAAACATACAATCTCTAGAAGGAAAACAAAATAATAAAACTGCTAAATTACCATAATCCACAATTGTGGTCCATTCTCTGAATCTGAAACATAATTGAATTAATAACAGTAAAGACACAAATTATGAATATGCAATTAAAGTTTTTTTTTTTTAAGTCTTATTCACTCAATGGTAAGCGGAAAAGTTTATGTATAGGACGCTTCATTTCGCCCAATAAAGTTTTTAGTTTCACAACACGAACTTTTCCATCAGCACCAGGATATAGTTCAATTACTCGTCCAAGTCGCCACTTTAATGGAGGCAAATTTTCGTCCTTTATCAAGACTAAGTCTTTGAGGGCTAAATTTGGTTTATCCCTCAACCATCTGGTACGCCCTTGTGTGAATTGTGAAAGATAATCTCTAGACCAACGTTTCCAAAAGCTCTGGAAAATTTGCTGTGTCAATTTCCATCTTTCAGCAGGGGTTAGCTTATTATTTGTAAGATCAGGTTCAGGAATTGCTGTTAATGTAGTCCCAATTAGGAAATGTCCAGGTGTTAAAGGATTAAAATCTTCAGGGTCAGATGAGATGGAAACTATTGGCCTGGAATTCAAACACGCCTCGATTTGTGTAATTAAGGTGTGAAATTCTTCGTATGCCAGAACCTGGGTCCCAATAGTTCGCTTTAAGTGAATCTTCATTTGTTTCACTCCAGCCTCCCAAAGGCCTCCAAAGTGAGGGGCAGCAGGAGGATTGAAGATCCATTGAATATTTTCACCGCTCAGGTAGTTTTGAAATGCTCCTTCAGAGGAAAGTGTAGCTTTATATCTTCTTAATTCTCGATCAGTCCCAACAAAGTTGGTTCCTCTATCGGAAAAGATTTTCTTGGGTTTTCCTCTGCATGACACAAATCTTTTCAGAGATGCTAGGAATGCTTCAGTTGTTAGATCATTGACTACTTGTAGGTGAATGGCCTTTATTTTGTGGTGAAGCATATGTAAAGGCAAACGTAACATTTATATCTCGTTCCTTCTCTTCCTTTCCTAGCTTTAATTAAAAAGGGGCCTGCAAAATCTAGTCCTGTATTCGAGAATGTTCTATCCGGAAATACGCGAGAAGCAGGTAGGTCGCCCATTATCTGACTGGATGTGCTTGTTCAATTTTTAAAACATTTTATACATTTCCAAATTATTTTTCTTACAATTTCTCGGCCATTAACGATCCAATATTTCTGTCGCAGAGCAGATAATGTTAATGTGGCTCCTCCGTGAAGGTTCACTTCGTGAAAGTGTTTGACTATCAATTCAGTAACTTGGTGACTTTTGGGAAGAATGATTGGATACTTTGTGTTTTCTGAAAGATTCGAGTTACAGAGTCTACCACCGACTCTAAGGATTTCTTCTCTATCAAGAAAAGGATTTAATTTCAGGATTTTACTGCTGAGATTCAATTTCTTCCCTGCTTTCAAAAGTCTAATTTCTTCTCTAAATTCGGAATTTTGTATGATTTTAAAAATCAAATTGCTTGCCTTATCCAATTCTTGAACTGTTAAAAAACCCTTGAATTTTAAAGATGTAGGTTTAATATTGTGGCAGAATCTTAAACACCATGCAGTTACGCGTTTCAATTTTTTCCAGGATGAAAACCTGGATGTCAATTCAAATTCAACCTCTTGGCTAATAACAGAATATACAGTAGTTTGACGCTGTTCTACCTGTACCTCTTCTACCATAGGCTCGACTAAATGATCAAAAGATGATGAAGGTAGATTTTTCTCTTTTAACCACACTGGTCCATTGAACCAAAGTTTATTTCCCACTAGGTCAGAAGCTCTTAATCCACGTGAAACTATGTCAGCCGGATTACCATTGCGAAGGTGATACAACATCTTGTATTTCACGTACACGATTAGCAACAAAGGGTTTCCATTTATCAGCGGTACCCCTGATCCAGTGAAGAACGATTTTAGAGTCACTAAAACAAAATACGTTATCTTCTTGGATATTAAATAATTTCCTTAAATATTTAACTATTCTTGCGGCAATAATGGCTCCCATAAGTTCTAAACGAGGCAAGGTTAATTTTTTAAGTGGGGATACACGGCTCTTTGAAAGAACAAAAGACGTACAGCAAGAATCAGGATCACGAAAATATGCAACAGCTCCATATCCCTTGAGGCTGGTGTCACAAAAGACAAAAAGCTCTATTTTATCAAAATTTACATATTCATCATTTAATATGTATTTTCTAAGAATACACAAGTTGAGAATAAATTCAATTTCAAAGTACCAAGTTTTAAATTTTTCACTCAAATAACTGGGCAAAATTGTGTCCCAATCAATACCCAATTCCCATAACTCTTGTAATAAGAATTTTATTCTGATAACAAAGGGTGCAATGAATCCAACTGGGTCATAAATTTTTGCCACAATCTGTAATACCTTTCGTTTTGTAACGTGTTTCCAGTCAACTGGTTGTAAAAGTTCTTGTACATCTAATTTCAATGTGTCCTCATCCAAATCCCAAATTATTCCCAGCACCTTTAACGTTTTCTTATCCAAATTATCTTCCTTATTAATTAAACCAATATCTTGCCAATGATTTTTTAAAGATACGGAATTTGATTCAAATTTTCTTAAGTTCATACCAGCGTCTTGAAGAATTTTAACTGCATCAGTTGATGATGAGAAAACTTCTTCAACATAGTCTGCTCCATGGATAAGGTCATCAACATATAAGGACTTATTTAACATGTCAACAGCTTTGCTATATTTCTTTTCATAACCCTTAATATGATGTTTGATAGTGGCGGACAAAATAAACGGACTTGTTGTCATTCCAAATGGCACTCGGCACATTCGGAAAACCTTAAAGCCTAAACTATTGTCACTATTGTCGTAAGAATGATCAAACCACAAGAACCTTAAAAAATTTCTATCTTCACTATCAATTTGAATTTGGTGAAAAGCCTTCTCTATGTCTGCACAAAATGCAACTTTATGTACACGAAATTTTAAAATTATATCCAACAGGTTAGGATTTAAATTAGGGCCTGATATCAAACATTCATTTAATGATTTATCTTCTTCAGACTTAGAAGAGGCATCATAAACTATTCTTATTCTTGTTGTTACTTTTCCTTCACATATAACGGGCCTATGAGGCATATAATAACAGTTAGGTTCATTTTCAACAAACTTACATTGTTCAACAATCCCCCTTTCAACTTGTTCTCTAATTATATTATCATATTCATTATATAGGAAATCATTTCCCTTTAATTTATGCTTTAGTCCTAGAAATCGTTGTTTAGCAACGAAAAAATTATCAGCAAGTTGTGATTTATTGTCCTTCCAAAAGAGTTTTGTTTCGTACCTGCCGTTATTAAATTTTAAACTATCGTTAAAATGCTTAATAGTATTCAAATCAGTTTCCGAAAATGTTTTGTTTTCATTTTCAATTCCTATCGAATCTAATTTCCAAAATGACTGCAAATCAAATGTGTTTCCTTCAACGGCAGATAAAAACAATGCATTAATTCGAGTATTATTATTTTTTACTTTACTCATCACTGTGTATCCAAATATCATCGGTACTATAAACAAACCATCATTTATCATTGAATTACTTCCTGTTTGTATATACCAGAAATGCTCCGCGCCAAGCAGAATATTTATGTTCTCATTAACGGAACTTGTATCCGAAAGTTCCAAACCCTTTTTAGTCATAAATTCTTTAATGTTTTGACATGTTGATGGTGCCTGGAATTCTATTGATGATATTAATTCTATCCCGACAGCTTCTACGACAGGGCAGCGATCATCGTTTTTATTTTTTATTTTTAGACTATATACATCAAATTCTTGCGAGTTACCGCGCTGATTTAGACACGAATAAATTGTTAGAAATTCTTTTCTAATGACTTGCAATTCTAAATCGCGTGCTAACTCGTGGGTGATGAAGTTTCGTTCACTACCTGAATCAATTAATAATCTTACGATTCTCGATTTATTTTTGCTTTGAGCAATAACAGAACATGTCTGTAAAAGCACACTATTTTTGGGTTTTAGAGTGTTACAGTGGGAAGTAGATACTAAAGTTTTATTTTGCGTATCTGCGGAGTTAACATCTTCCATTTCTTTCGATTTCAAACGGCAGAAAAGTTTATTATGATTTTTCTCGTTACAAATTTCGCATGGTTGTATTTTTGACCGACAAAACGACGACAAATGTGATTTGAGAAAGCATCTGTAACAGCGACCTTCATGTTTTAATTTGTTTCGTTTTTGTTCGTCGGAAAATTTCAAACATCCGGCAGATGTATGTTCGTTTGGTTTGCAGAATATGCAAAACATTTTTACCGATGTGTTAAAAGCAGAAGCTTGTGATTTGACTGATAATTTTTGAACCCTTGTTTAGGATTAACCCCTGTGTATTTATTACCTTTTGAGCTATTAATCAAAATACTTGCTTCTCGGCATTCAGTTTCGATTTTAATGAATTCTATTAATTCACTTACTTCTATATTTTGGTTAGATGTTCTTTTTCTATGGAATTCAAGAGCTAAATCTTCAGGTAACAATTTAAGAATTATTGGGTTCAATAACTGTCCGTATGAACCGCTAGTAACATCTAAACTACTTAAATTTCTAACGCAGATTTGTAACTGATCATAGAGCTTTCTTAACTCAAAAACATTTGAAGAACTTTTAACTGGTTCTAACTGTAACAACATCTGCATGAATTTTGATATAATAACATCTTTACGACCAAACCTCTCTTCTAAACTTTTAATGCATAGATCATAATTTTCTTCAGATAAAGCATAACCAGAAACACTATTATATGCTGAACCAGATAATAAACTTTTCAAATATGTAAACTTATCTATTTTAGATAAACTTGGATTAGAATGAATAGCATTATCATACGAATTAAAGAATTCGAGCCATTTACTGGGATCACCAGCAAATTTTTCAATATTTAATTTAAGTAACTTTACTTGTAACAACATTATTACCATTCAGAGTGCTACTAATACCATTACTAGTTGTAATTATACTTCTTTCAACAACTTCATTACTGTTAATTTTCTTTACTTTACTAACAATCTTAGCTTTAAACGTTATAATTTTTTCATCATACTCTTCACATACAAGTAGTTCGTTATCATATTCTTTTTCATCAATTATGAGAGCATCGATCTTTGAGTCAAGAGTTTTAATTTAGATCTTCTAGATGTTCTTTACTTAATTCTTCCGATAATAATTTCTCAAGTTTATTTAGAAGTGTAGTAACTTTACTACGTACAATAGCATATTTCTTTTTCTCTTTTGCTAAATCATCCATTATGTTTCGTTTTCAAAGATCGATACCAAGAACAAATAAATCAAAATTCTTACCTTTCAAAAGATAATTCCCCTTTTCGCGGGTTTCAGACACCAAAAAATGTATGGTGTTCTCTCTTCATGAGTCATAATTTCAAAGATCGTTTCGTTTCAGGAGTCAAGGTTGGGAGAGCATTAGAATGTCAAATCAAAACTTCAAGATTTCACAGAACATAGAAATAACATTATTAACGATAAACTTATATTACTTCCGCCTATAGCGGCCATGAAACATAATCAAGCATAAAAAAAAATATGACATGCATCATTCTTCATGTTCAAGCGTCAAGTGAAAAATTTTTCATCGGCGCGCAACCAGAGCGCCACCTATCTACCGAAACGACGGAACAGAAGGTATTGCTAAAGCAACCTTAATGGCATCTCATACCCTGTGCACAATTAAGTCTATAGGTTTATTCGTCTAATGTAGCAATTGGCAGCTCCCTCATGTAGCTTGCTAAACAACAGTCAGAAGCTATAGCTTTCTGCTCACCTAATTAAATCTAAAGCAAATTGGTTCGCTTATGACTTTGAACTCCGTGCATTCTTCAGTAATAAAATTTAGGCATACACTTGAAGGGAGGATTTTTGTCATCTACACTGATCATGAAACACCTCATTCTAGCAACACTGTGACTAATGAGGTCCTCGCCATTTATGGCATTTTGGATTTTGTCTCCCAGTTTACTACCGATATTGAATATACTAAAGGTTCTGACAAAATTGTCGCCAACGTGCTATTCCGAATTGAGATAGATGACATTTTATCTAATGTGCTTGACTTTCTAAACTTCGCTGCTGCTCAATCAAATGACAAAAAAGAAAAAAAAAAAAAAAAAAAAGAAAAGAAAAAAAGAAAAGAAAAAAAAGAAAAGAAAAGAAAAGAAAACTTCAACAACTTTTAGTAACCAATACCTCCTTCCTAAAATTAGAGAAACATTATTTCTCTCTCAAGGATATTCATCGGTATCGTGACACATCCCAAAAACATCACTATCCTTTTATCCTCCAGTGCATGAGATTAGCAGTTTTCAAAACCTTAACTTTTTTCTATCAACCCAGTATCTCATCCTCCTTCAATTTAATCACTTAATGCCAGGCATGTGAAAAGTTACAAAATCTTTTATGCACAGCTGTGATAAAAGTAAATGAGCTAAAAGCACTAAGTTATACTAAGCATATTGACACATTTGCTGAAATTGATGCTTGTTTTGCCCCCATACTTATAAATTTTATAGGCCCTTTCCCTCCATATGACTGAAAACAGTTTTGCATGACTATCATAGAGCAGTTCACAAGATGGCTGGAAGTTGTTCCAAGAACCAACATGACTACGAAAACAGCCACTTGTGCCTTGGTACGCAGCTGGATATCCAGATTTCATTCCCAGTCACGCTTACATCTGACCAATCTAAAAATTTTGAATCTAATCTTTTAAGAGAACTCAGCCACACACTTGGGTGCAACAAGATTTGAACCTCTGTACATCACCTCTGTCAAATGGAATTATTCAATGCTTCTATAAGCATCTTTGTAGAAACTATCTTACTTGTTCTCTTAGGCATACATTCAGCCATTAAGGAGGATGTCAAAGCAGTTTCTGCTCAACTTGTTTATAGTCCAATATTATCTTCCAATCTAATGACTGGTGATGCTATACACCAGACATAAATTTTGCATATATCAACAGTTTACTTCAAGCAATGAAGTTTTAAATCCTATTTCTACTATCCTATATGGTAGACCTAAAATTTTCCTCAATTCCTCATTAAAAACTTGTTCTTATATAATTTTAAGATCTGACAAAGTTAATCCTCCACTGACAACACCTTATATTGGTATGCCATTAGTCGTTGACAGAAATAATAAGAATTTTATTATTGAAGTAAACAAAAAACATACTGTAGTTTCAAATGATCACATAAAACCTGCTTACCATTTGCCAGATGACATTATTCATCTTTACCTCTTCCAATTTCAGCTTTCTTCCCACGAGTCTTTAATCTAACATCCACCACTAAGAGTGGGTGTAAAATACGACTTCCAAAGCATTTAGTCACAGACTACATTCCTTGAGTACAAACTTGTACTATAATTAACACTTTGTTTTATGTATATGTTCCTATTGCATCTATAACTGTGCATATATCTTTATTACACTGTACTTCATGTTCTGTATTTCACTAATTTTGCATTAAATCACTATTTTCTGTATATATTGTAAATAATTATTATTATTTGTAATTGTGACTTTGTCACTGGGGCATACTCTAGCATTTCATTCATGTTAACAAGAGATTCACCACATCAGCCTATTATTATGAGGCACACATATGTGTTTACATCACAGACTTCTCTCTCCCTACAGAGCTTTTCTAGTAGTTCGGTTGAGGAAGAAAGGTTGTTACGGTGCTCCTAACACGAATGAAGTTTCTTTATATGGAATAAGTTATATTTTGATAGTTAATACTATTCCATGCTGCTTCATTAAAATACAAGAGTCAGATCAAGAATGCACCCCTTCACTACTACATGTGACTGGTAAATGTTCATTTCTGGATAAACAGTTTCGCTTGACTATTTTTAAAATTAATCCAAGACATTTTCAACCATGCTGTTCATATAAATATATACAATTTTAGATTTAAAAACTTGAAAATACATTTAGTGAATAACTAAAGACATAGTTTACCTTTTTACAGGACAGATTAATGTCAGAGAACGAAAATGTTTGGGCATTCTAGGAAAAAAAAAAAAAGATATTGATGTTATACAAAAGCAGCCAACAGATTCTATTTTTTTATAATGTGCATCATCTAATCAGAAATAACAAAATATATTTTTATTTTTTCCCATACATGGGAAAACATTATACAAAATAAGACTTTTTACAAGACAATACATTAAATTTCTGATAAAATGGAATTTAACTAACTGGCAACAATCATATCATATACATAATATACATGTATGTAATTCTTAATGTGTGCAATGAAGAATTCATGTAATTATCTGATTTTTTTAAGTGAAACCATAAGAGAATTGCACATTTTGGCAGTGTGTGCAGCTTTGGCATTGCACACATTAAATAATGAACAGCCATTCAGGACAATATTCAAACAGGCTACCACATTTGCCGCTTTGGTATACATTTGGTGACTGGCATTCCCATTAACAGAAACGTCTCAATAATTTATTTTATCTTAACAGGCTTGCCAAATTTACTAATAAAATACTGAAGAGAATACTCTAGCAATTACATATTAAAATCTTCATTATCAATAACTGCTTTGACCTGATTACACTTCCTCAATACATAAAAATGAATATACAGTCAAAAGTCGTTAATTCGGACACCCATAATCCGGAATGATCTATAATCCGGACCTCAAAGCTACAAACTTTCTGCGCATGCGTCGCGTTCACGCATGCGCACAGGCGTTTACGAGAGCGCGTAAGACCCTTACGGCTGCGAATATGTTTGTGCGCATGCGCGTTTAATGTGTAACGGAGTTCTACGCTAAGCTAAAGTTATCTAATTCAGTTAATGTTGCAGATTGCGTTGTTCCTTAATCTTCGAATTGGATCCGGCTTATTATTTTTTGCAGACTGTTAGAGCAGTTTTATAAAAGTAAGCTTGAACTTTCGATTATGTCAAATAGAATTTCCGATATATATTTACTACAAAGCGAAAGTACGTTTTGAAATCCGAAATCTGTTTATCAATTTCACGCTGCTCTGTGGCAGAGGGGGGGGGGAGAAACGTCATTATTAGATTATGATAGATTAGAAAGATTATGTCAAATAGAATTTCCAATATATATTTACTAATATGTAATTTGTATCTACAAAGCGAAAGTATGTTTTGAAATCCGAAATCTGTTTATCAATTTCACACCGGGGATTGGAAGTTGATCTGTCAACACTATCCTTATCTTCAGAGCAGATGTTTTTATTTTATTTGGATTATAATTCCGTACTAAGTTTAGCATTTCATCTCGATGTACTCCGTCTTTGATATGATTTAAATCAAGTTCCTCGTCATTATAATTCGCTTCCGATAGTGAAGAAAGTGACCCAGAGGTTATTGAAAACGAAAACATTTCGATTGACAAATTAGTCGGTATTCTCAACACAGCAATTATAGGACTTGAACAGGGGAACTTTGTAACTAAACAAGGAATTATGTCTGTTTAATGGAATTAAAGAGAAAGTATTATCACATGAAACAAAGCAACTTACACTGAAGGAAATGTTTAATAAAGTAAACAAATAAATATTAAGTTTTTTCTTTTTGTAAATTTTGATACCCTTTAGATCATAATTGTTCTTTATTTCATAAATTACGGTTTCATATTTTTAATTTTGTAATTTTTGCATGCCATCTTACCAGATTTAAACTGATGATCTATAATCCGGAAAAATCGATAATCCGGAATCGCCGAAGTCCCGACGAGTCCGGATTAACGACTTTTGACTGCATAATACTTCATTTTACATGTAGTGTTTATAAGTTTTAGTTTATCAAAAGATGTTTTATTAGTATCTTATTAAAAGTATTTAAACGTTCAAAATTTGTGTTCTTTCTTCCATCACAGTCTAAGAGGGTACCAAAAAATAAAAATAACTTACTAATATAAACTAGCCTCCCTGTTGCAATCATGTCCTTAACCATGGTATATGATCATGCTCATTCTTTCAACATGTTTTAATTTGTTATTTTAATTCATGGATCTCGAGGATATAACAGTGGCTAACACTTTTAGGCCCTTATGATAAAAAACATTCTGGGTTTATTTTACAATGATTTTCATAACCCCAAGAAAAAGACTAAAGAAAAGAAGGCCAAATGATGAAATTTTTTAATAATGATAATTTTTATTTAGGATTAATTATTTAAAAATACAAGCACGTATGCTCAGTCGAAAGCACACAACAGAATTCTTAGTATTCCTGCATGATCCCCCAACCATCTTGCAAAGTTGCCAATCATTGGTGCCTAATTTTTGTCAACCTAACACATACAGTATCCATTTTAAAAGAAGCAGCGTGCCAAAAACTAAACAGCACAGCAATGATTTAACGAAATTAAAAATGCAACATACAAAATAAAAAATTTAACTATTTTCCATAAGTTCATGTGCACAATGATCCATTTTAACTTTTTCTAAAAAATCAGAAAACAGCACAAATTAACTTCATCCAATGTACATTCCTACATTCACTTCTACTAGGCAAAATGCCATATTTATGAAAAAAATTACAACACTTTAATTAACAGGCAAACTTTGCAGTAGCACTATAATTTGTTATAAAGAAAAAACTGCATGCTAATCACAACAAATACAGAGCACAAACATGACCCTCGAATTTCAAGCACTACAATTTGTTATAAAGAAAAAACTACATGTTAATCATAACAAATAGAGACCACAAACAGGACTCTCGAATTTCAAAATTCCACCACCATCACCAAGATAGATGAGAGTATTATATGCTGTAACAACCATCAGTGTGTTGCCAGATAAATATATTTTTGTATAATTCTGAGTTGCTTAGTTTGATGACATAGCATTTTGCCTGGTGATTTTTGTAAGGGTTGAGCAGATAATGTAATGGTACCAACTTTTTTTTTCCCCTCCCTTTTTTTTCGATTCTTCCTACACATTTTGGGCCAATTTTAAAAAGGTTAAAATTTAGATTTCGATTCTGCCTTAATCTTACAACATGCACTGATTTTAATCAAGCTTAGCTTTCAAGATCCATTTTTTTAAGAAATTTTCCTTTTCCTGGCTATGATATGATGCCAAATAAATAAATTTATACACAAAAGAAACATATCATGTAAAATGCAGAGTTAAGAGGAAGTATGTGAAATACAGTATTAAAGAGGAAAGGAATAGCAGATTGACAGAGATTTTATATAAAACTGTATTTTGAGTCTAATATGAAATCTACGCCAATTTAAATTATTATTATTACTTACTACTTTATTAATATTATTATTTACTATTTTTAGGAAATGAATAAATAAGAAGTGGTTAAGTAAGTTATTGACTTGTACACAGACAGCATAATAGACAAATGTACAAAAGAAATTAATAATGGAACTACTCTTATATGCGCCCTCAGGTCGCCAAATTTCTCGCCAAACATTTTTGGGGAGAAACTCAACGGTACCATATTACTATCTAAATTTTTTGTCTACATTTCGAACTTTAAGCCTAAAATGTCTGCAAAAATCATGTTTTAATCACACAATTTAAGCTAAAAATTCGAAAAAATAACAAAAAATTTAGAAAGCAAAAACGTAAAGTTTCTAACCAAAAATATTTGACAACAATCCATGTACACAGCCATGTGTTTTAACTTAAAAAAACATCTACGAATTGCACAATCTAGGCAGCGAAAGAATCTACGAACTACGCACACCTCACTTTGATAAATTAACATAACAATAATAAATTTCAAAGAATACAATGTACACAGCATTATGTTTAAACTTAAACTAAATCTACAAATTGCACAATCTAGGCATTGCACACAAATCAACAAAATAAACTAAAATAAATTACAAACAATTCAAATAACAACAGAAATTCATAGTAAAAAAAAACAATGAATATATCATTCTACAAAATAAAAATAATAAAATAAAATGCACTTACCATAATACATACGTGAATAAAATTTCGCCAGTCACACAGCATCTGTCAACAAAAGTGCCACGATTTTGCTATATCACATGTCTTTCTGTGATTCAAAATTTCGAAAGTAACAATAAAAACTTCCACCAAAGTTAACTTACTACAAGAAAACCACGATCCAAATCTTAAACTCCGCTAACAGCCACAAACTTAAGCAGCAACCACTTGAATGGAAAGCCACACAAGTCTATCAGAAACACCATTCTTCGTCCGAGTTCTCATATCAGCTCCCCATTTCGGACATGCCAAACTCTGTTTTAAAAGTTCTGACTCCCACAGAAATTCCAAAAATGCACTTCTATCTGCATAAACACACCCATGAACAAAAGACTCGTTAACAACTCCAACATCGTACCTTTTAATACTAAATTTACTTTCCACACAATCTAAAATACCTGATTGAAATCTTGCCACCACGTCTCTAAGTTTCAACGTCAAAAGGGTTGCCATACAAACAGCATCGTCCACCAAACCATCCCACAGCACGGAATTGCGTCAAAAACCAGCGCAGAACACATATCGCCACATATGGTGATCTTAGGGCGCATATGAGAGTAGAGCCTTAATAATTCCCCATGATTTAATGAATTATTCAAATATTTACAACAAATAAACATGAGACCTTCTGGTAATATAAATTATATATTATCCACTCCTGAAGCATTAATTTAAATTGGAAACATAGTAAACAAACTTATTCATATGCAAAATTTTTACGGAAAATATAGTACATGCTAAAGTCTGCGCCAGCCTTCTGCTTTCAATTTCTCTTTTCTAATTTTTTGATACAGTAAAAGTCGTTAATCCGGACTCGTCGGGACTTCGGCGATTCCGGATTATAGATCATCAGTTTAAATCTCGTAAGATGGCATGCAGAAATTCTAAAATTAAAAATATGAAACCATAATTTATGAAATAAAGAACAAGTATGATCTAAAGGGTATCAAAATTTACAAAAAAAAAAAAAAAAAAAAGCTTAATATTTATTTGTTTACTTTATTAAACATTTCTTTCAATGTAAGTTGTTTAAGTTGCTTCGTTTTATGTGATAATACTTTCTCTTTAATTCTATAAACAGACATAATTTCTTGTTCAGTTACGAAGTTCCGCTGTTCAAGTCCCGTAATTGCTGTGCCGAGAATACCGACTAACTTGTCAATCGAAATATTTTCGTTTTCACTAACCTCTCTGTCACCTTCTTCATGTCTTTATCCATTTTTTGCAGCAATTCCACTTTTTGTTTGATGGACATCAAAACATACTTTCGTTTTGTAGATCGTTTGGGAGCTCCAGCATCGAAAATTCTATTTGATATAATCGAAAGTTCAAGTTTACTTTTATAGTATTGCTCTTACAGTCTGCAAAAAATAATAAGCCGGATCCAATTTGAAAATTTAGGAACAACACAATCATCAACATTAACTGAAATAGATAATTAGCTTATTCCGTCCGTTATACATAAAACGCGCATGCGAAAACGTATTCTGCACTTGTGCACACGCATATGCGCAGACGTAAAAGGTGTTACACGCACGCGTAAACGCCTATGCGCATGTGTCAACGCGGCACATGCGCAGAAAGTTTTTAGCTTTGAGTTCCGGATTATAGATCATTCCGGATTATGGGTGTCCGAATTAACGACTTTTGACTGTACCATATTTGACGGCATATAAGACGCACTTTTTTTCCTTAATTTGGTCTCAAAAGATACCTGCGTCTTATACATGAAGAACACAAGTTAACTTTCAATACTGAATGCTATTTTTAGCCCGGATAAAGGTCTAGACACACATAACATTTTCTACATCTGCCATAATTATTTTGCGCATGCATGAAATATCTGTCGCCAAAAAGGGCCACAGCTCGAAGCTGATCTAGAAGTTCGAACAGGTTCGACGGTCACATTACGTCTATGGAGCCTTTCCTTTCTTTACATAGACTTACTTTGACTCAGCCAACACACGTGTCAGTATCGGTGCTACTCTGTATAAACGTGTCGGTATCGGTGCTTAAAACTATTTTTTTTTAAAAAATACTCTAGAAATTATGACTACAGGAAACAAGAGATTAAGCTATACAATTCAGTATAAACTAGGAGTGTTAAACAATGCCAAAGTGCATGGAAACAAAGCAACAGCAAGGCATTTCGGTCCACCACCTACCAAAAAAACGATACGTACTTGGCGACTGCATGAAGATCAACTGAAATCTGCTAAAAAACAAAAACGTAACCTTCGATGCCCAGCTTCATCTTGGCCTGAACTTGAAAATGCCGTAAAAATGTGGGTGATAGATAAGAGGAAATCTGGGATAAATGTTTCAACCAAAATGATAATCAATAAAGCCAAAGGATTTGCAGAAAAACATAGAAATCAGAACTTTTCAGGGTCTGACGGCTGGTGCTACAGGTTCGTGAAAAGGCAAGGCTTATCAATGCACACAAAAACAACTATTGAAGAAACAACTACAGAAAATGCCAGCAGATTATGAAGAAAAACTAGCATTTCATAGGTTTGTTATAAATGCACTCAAGAAAACTTCTTTTGAGCTCGGTCAAATAGGAAATATGGATGAAATTCCATTCACATTTGATGTACCATCCAACAAGACTGTGAGTATTAAAGGGTCTAAATCAATAACCATAAAAGTCACAGGTCATGAAAAAAACCCGATATACGATAGTTCTAACATGTTGTGCTGCCGCCGTTTTTCATATTCAAAAGAAAAACTTCCAACGGGTGTAATTGTTCATGTTTATACGAAAGGCTGGATGGATGAAGCTGGAATGAAACTGTGGTTACAGAATGTATGGGCAAGGCGACCTGGTGGACTCTTAAGAAAACCCTCTCTTTTGGTTTTGGATCAGTTTAGTGCCCATGAAACTGAAACCATAAAGAATAAGGCAAGATAATTAAAAAACCAGATAGCTGTCATTCCTGGTGGACTGACTAGCCAATTGCAGCCTTTAGATGTATCGGTGAATAAGCCATTTCAGGAAAAAGTGCAAGAACGATGGAACAAGTGGATAGGAGAGCCACATCACGCCCTCACACCCTCAGGTAGAATGAAGCGGCCCTCTATTTCACAAGTGTGCGAGTGGGTAAGAAGATCTTGGGAGGACGTAAAGGCTGAAGTAATTGTTCAGTCCTTTAAGAAGTGCGGAATCAGTAATGCTCTTGACGGAACAGAAGACGACGCGTTATTCGAAGAAGGTGATACTAGCGATGACGGAAACAGTAGTGATGACGATATTCTCGTTTTCAATGATGATAATAGTGAAAATGATTTTTATGGTTTTGAAAGTGATTAAAGTCTAATTTCCTGATAGGCAAAGTTTTCATTGAATCTGTGTTTTTGTTGTTTCTGCTTTATTTTGTATAATGTTTGATTGCTTGCTGTTCATTCCTTTATTCATTATTGAAATTTACATATCATGTTCAAAATAGCTTGCCGTTTGTTAATTTTCCTTAATAAAAATATGTTTGGTAATTGCATTCAATTATTGTTTATTTGGCTTTTACGAAACATGAGAACTAAAAGAAACCATATTTTAAGTTATTGTGATACCACGCTCTCGCGCGGACTATTAAAACTTTTCTCCTTGTGTCTGGCCTTCTAAATAAGGGTGTGTCTTATATGCCGTCAAATACAGTAATTAAGATCATAGTTCAGTTGACTATTATAATTGGTAAATCTGAAAGGCAAAAGCTACCTTACATTAAAACATCCTAATTTATTAAAATTTTTGTCATTAGTTTTTGCAAAATTATTTACTGATTTTCGAACATCATTTTCTAAGCCACCTGAATCTCAATACACAACAGTAATAAACTTGAGTAAAATTATAGTAAACTGAAATGCAATAAATAAGAATTAAACTATTCTATATATATATATATATCAAGAAGTTAGATTATTATTCTTCGATTCAGTAGATAGCAAACACGTTTCTAAATCAAGAATAGTCCCTTAACTTTTTAAGCTTATAGCAGAAGATTAAACCACATCTATAAAATCAGTTAGGTAGAAATACAAATACTGAGATTTCTACACATCCAGAAACATATCACATCCGGAATCAACGAAGTCCTGATGAGTCTCAATCTTGGACTTTGTATCATACTTTAGTTTTTTAAAAATTAAATTTCTGTGAATCTGACAGCTTTATTTTAATCAGTTAAACTGTTACAACTGCATATAGTCGAACTTCACTATAATAAATTAACCTTTTGGTCTCATCCAGTTTCTTATATTCTTAATGTTATTTTATGCTGCTGTAGCAAAGTTCAAAAACTGTGAAAATTGGAGATTACAAATTACTTGGACATCTTCATTTGAAACTTTTTGTATATTTTTCATATTTTTTTCCAGAATTTCAGCAGATTTCACTGAAAAAATTGCTGCACTTACAATCATTGAATTTTAGGATGTTAGAATCCATATTCCACATTGCATTCATAAAGGGAAACACCTTTACATTAGTTTCCTTTATGTTCAACCTTACTTTTCTCTTTATTCTACACAAAGTCTGTGTAAGAGGTACGACACCCAATCTAGGAGAATGAGGACATAATAAGAAAATCTTTAGACACCATATGGTGTATGTGACCATTATCTCCATTCTTATCCGAATGCAGGTTTAGCATACTTTAGGTCTTTTGAAAAAAAGGATATTCTTAAAAAAGTTACTGAATCTTTCCTTTGTAACCATACTTGTCTTTAAAGTTAAAAGCAAGTTTGTTAACATTTTTTGTTTTTCGTTTTCATAAAATCCAAAACACTATATTTCTGCGAGATACTTTTCTTATTAAATTGTATACAGCGAGTGGAATTTCTGGTCCTTTGAAGTTTGTTATAGCGAGGTCTGACTGCATTTTTCCTTTGAATAATCTTCATTGTGCATACAGTCATTCCATAACTAAAATTCAGTGATATTGTGTCATGAAATTTGTGAAAAATACTTTTTGTGTGTGTGTGTGTGTGTCTGTGCATCAGTTCATGTCATGATTTTAATGCGTCTGTATATAACAGGGATGGCCAAACTTCAAGATGATGGGAGCTGCATGATAGGTTTTATGAACGTTCGAGAGCCGAAAGACTAAATTTATATAATTTCCAAAAAAATGATACAGATTTTGAATGTAAAGAAACTTTTGAAGTAAAATAATGAATCTGTAATTAACATGATTACATATAAATATGAATAAATACATCTTATATCTACTGTTTTCTGTCCAGAAAAGTTAAATCCCAAGAAAATACAAATTTGTAACTCTTGTACTGGGCAAATGAGCATTTTTTACTTTCTTGTACAAAGTAAAAAGAAAGTATTGTAACCGCAAAAAAATTTTGGTAATACATTTCAACGAAAATGTCCAAAGACTCTTTTTCCCCAAAAAAATTATAAAACTGATTTAAAATGAATTTTGAAGAGATTTTTTTCATGGCATCTGTATGTATGTACGTACTTAACTCACATAACTCAAAAACGAGTACCCTCAGAACTTTGAAATTTTGTATATAGGACTGATATAACATGTAGATGTGCACCTTCCACTTTGGTTGCAATCGACCACACCAAAAGTATTTAAAAATTTATATATATCCACTCTGTTACTCGGCTCAGTGAGCTCATTTTTTCTATTCTTATATGTTTGTAAATTGTGCATTTTTTGCTTTAAAAATGATTGAATTATGTTGTTCTGGTTAAAATTTTTATGCCTTTAGTTAACCTGCATGCAATAATTATGGAATTATTAACATGCTTTTTCAGAATTCCATCAGTGTAGCCTTAGTTTTTCTCTTTACATAATGGACTTTTCATTAGGTGGTATTCAATTCATAGATGGGCATGTCACTTAAAACTAAGCTGCTTTCAGTTGCTTAATTTAGTATTTAGGTTTCTAATTTCATGCATACAGTACTATGTATATCATTTCTATGGCATAGAAATCATTTATCTATCATTTCTATCATAGATAAATGATTTCTATGCCTTTCATTAATCTATGATTTCTATATCTATGTATATCATTATCACCACTCATTAAACTCACTGGTTAATAAACTCACCAGTTTATCTTGCTCAAATTTCAAAACAAGTACATTCTAATCAATGGAAAACTTCAATTTATTAAAATCCACCACTGTTGCTTATTAAACCCAAATTAGAATAAGACATTCTTCAGTATCAGAATATACTAGTCGTACCTATCAAACCTTTCTGTAGTACATCCATTTAACGCATTGCAGACCGGGGCTTTATCATTCAGGACCACATTTTTTTTACCTCCTAGCTCCTGTGCTTATGAGAGATACTGTTTCCAAAGTTTTTCGTCCATGCTGAACTTCAGAGGAGTAGAATTTCCTTACTCTAAAGTTAACAAAAACAATCCTCTAGAGCAGTGATGGCGAACCTATGGCATGCATGCCACAGTTGGCACGCAAAGCCTCATCAGCTGGCACGAGCCTAAAATATTACTTTCTTAATAAACAATCACAAGAAAATGATACTATGTAATTTAAATGAGTGTCTTAGTCTGTTCTTGAACATTTCACTTACTTATCGCATAATGCCACTGTCATAGGGCCTTAGCCTAGATATAAGATTTTCATATATCACCATAGAAATGATATACATAGTTATTGACTCAATTTAAGACATTTCAATTATTCGGGCCAATCATATTACTTGTTACAGGGCACAGAATATGCCAAAGTTGAAGCAGCTAATGTTTACTAAATGAATTCAAATTTATAGCAGACTGCTGGTGAATTTTAATACTTTCATTGTTAAATAGATTCCAGTTTTCAGATCTAAGCATTTTGAGGTAACTTATAATTCTAATTTAATATCTTAAACAGAAGGGCATGCGGCCATTACATTTTGGGCATGCAGCTCCAAAAAGGTTTCCCACCACTGCTCTAGAGGCATTAAATAATATAAGGTTGCTTCTCGAACATCTGAAAAGATGTAGAATAACTTACTTAATATTCCATACATGGCATCGGTGGATCTTGATATGGTACCAAATAAAGACATTTTCCTTTAACTAAATCTATTTAATAGAGAAGACTATGTACAAGTATTATATACAGATTACAGGATATCTAGTTTATACCACTCTCAACTCTCTGTGGTGAAAACTCTTAATTAGCTTAATTAGCAGCGCCCTCTATCTCATTTTTCCTACATCACTCCCCACCTGTACTCTTTAATAAGAGTACACCAACTTACCTACATAACAATATTAACATTAATTAATAATGGATTGATACTAAATAGTATGTAATAATAAAAACTCAAATAATATCCAAAGTTGTAAATTAATTCTCGAAAGGATATAACATTTGGATCGATCTTCTGAATTGTCCTTTGGGCGTGTGAAAGAGGCACGCTTGAACATGTCCATCTCTTCCTATAATCACGTTTTCAATTACACCGATGTCCCAAAGTAGTTTGGATTGTTTTGGTGCTTCTATCAACAAAACGTCTCCAGTCTAAAGGTTCCGCTCAGTTGCAGGATTAGAAAGCTATGCGCATTTCTGAGATGGAGTAAATATTGCTCTTTCCACTTGATCCATGTTAATTTTAAGAGCTTAGATTGGTAAAGCTTCCTCCTAGTTAAAGTCTCTTTGTCTGACACCTTGTTAAAAATTTCCAAGAAATGCTCGGGAAAGTTAAATGTATCACGTCCTGGCAATAAAAACTGTGAAGGTGTGAGCAGGCGAGGTTCACCCAGCTCGTTGCACTCATACGTTAAAAGTCTATTATTTAAAACACACTCAAGTTCAGTTAATATTGTACCGAGCTCTTTGAATGTCAGTAATGCTCTTCCTAAGATTTTCTTTAGAGGTTCCTTGATGCTTCTCATCAAATGCTCCCAGAACCCTCCCCACCATGGGGAACGCTCAGGTATGAATTTCCATGTTATCTCTTTGGATGTCAAGATATCTCTCACACTTGGCTCTACTCTGATTCTTTTAAATCCTTTAATTATTTCACATGTGCTGCGGAAGTTCTTGGCATTATCTGAATAAATCACTTGGCAGCTCTCTCTTCCTTACTAAAAAATGTCATAATGAAAAAATGAAACTTTTTGCTGACATATCTGAAACCACTTCAATGTGTACAGCACGAGTGACAGCGCATGTAAATAAGGCTATGTCCACCTTTTTGTGGATATCTGCTTTTTCTCTAATAGTAACTGCTCCCATTAAGTCGATGCCTTCAACTGTGAAAGGATTACTTTGGGCTGCACAATCTCTTGGTAACTGACCCGTTAACTGTTTGGCGGGTTTCATTGCGAACTTTCTACATACCAGGTATGCGTTAATAACTTTCTTTACTACTTGTCTTCCTTTAGGTATCCAAAATTTATTCCTGACTTTGGACAATGTTGCCATGATTCTTGAATGGAATACGTTTATGTGTTTACTAAATATCACTAATTCAGAGATTTTCAGCAGAATATTGGGATGTTTTTCGTCATCTATTAATTCTGCTTGTTCCAAACGACCTCTAACATGCAAAATACCTCTACTGTCCAGATATGGTGCTAAACTGTAAAGCTTCAAATCTAGTGTTATTAGATTATTCCTCTCTAGTTGTTGAATATCTGAATAATAATTCTCTCTCTGGACTTGTTTTATACAGTACTCCTCAGCTTCTTGGATCTGTACCTTCTTCACAGGTACGTTTTCTTAACTTGGCGACAAACCACTTTACCAAGCTGTAACTACTGACAATTTTTCCAGACTGCTGAATTTGGTAATGTTCAATGCAGTTTCTCCTTCTGGAACAGTCACCTGAACATAAGTGCTTAAACGTTCCAAATTTTGAGTATCAGTTTCTACTTTAAACTTCTGCTCAGGCCATTGATCTTCAGAATCTTCCAAGAATGATGGAGCATGCCACCAATTATTATCTTTCACCAATGCATTTGCTATTTCACCACGAGTTAACTTATCTGCTGGGTTTTCCGACCCTGGACAATATTTCCACTTATCAGGTGAAGTACAGTCTTCTATTTCTGCAACTCTATTCGACATGAACTGTTTCCACTTACGCGCTGACCCCTTTATCCACCACAATCACATTTCTGAGTCCGTCCACAGAACTAACCTACCTACCAAATCTTGAAACATTTTCAATAAATATTTCCCTAACCTAACTGCAACTACAGCCCCCATCAATTCCAACCTAGGGAGGGACAACTGTTTTAACAGAGCTATCCAACTCTTCGACATTATAAACGATGTAGATATCTCTCCTCTCTCATTCTTGTATCTAAATTATATCACCGTTCCATATGCCACTACTGACGCATCACTGAAAATATGAATTTCAACCTTTACTTAGAACTTCTGGAAAGTAGTACCTCTCTATTTTCACCGCATTTAATTCCTCAATTTCAGCGCACCACTTTATCCATTTGCACCATAATGCCTTTGGCAACTCTGTATCCCATTCCAAACCTCTCAAACATATTTCCTGCATCGGTCTCTTCATTTGATCCACAAATGGAAAAAAAAATCCGACTGAGTCAAACACCTTAACTGCTGTGCTTAACACCGATCTTTTACTATTTCTCCACGATTCTAAACTACTCAACAATGATGTAACGTTTACTCTCAAACCATCCTATTCTAAGTTGCACACCAAGCCTAACACTTTCAACTTACTATCTCTCTCAAACCTACTTTCTTCACATAACCCTTTCTGAACCCACAAGTCATACAGCTCTTTAGAATTAGTGTTTAGCTTTCTCAAACTGAAACTTGCGTCTCTCAAAATAGATACCGCCTCTGATGAAAGACTGAAAGCTGATTCTACACTTTCCCCTCCATAACAAAAATCGTCTGCATACAGTGATCTTTTTAACATATCGACACAGTTTTTGTTTGTTTCTACATATTTCTTTAAATGATATTTGATCGTTGCACTCAATAAAAACGGTGCATAATTACATCCAAATAATACTCTGTTCATTTGCATAATTTTAAAGTCCTCACTGTCATTATCAGGATACCACAGAAATTTTAAATATTGCCTATCTTCCCAATCATCAAAAACGCTTTTTCTATGTCGCAGAATCCAAATTTAAATTTTCAAAAAACAAGGATGATATCCAAAATATTCGGATTTAGGTTTGGGCCCCTTTCTAAGCAATCGTTTAATGACAGCTTTCCTCTTTCACAATTGCTGCAATTAAATACCATTTGAATTTGCGTGCTTTTATTTATTTTTACGGACCACTGCTCGGAATGGCATAAAGTATCCCTCTCTCGTATCCTCACACTCTTGAATAATGTTGTTTTGTGTCTGAAATTAATTTTCCCTCACGAAGCTGTTACTTTTTAACTCTCGCTGCACCCTTTTAAACTGCTTTTTCGCTAAACCAAAATTATTTTCCAAATGCCCTGGATTTCTATTCCACAGCAACCGAGCCTCATTGCTTCCGTCTACATATTTCAAATCCTCTTCAAATTGTTTAATTATTCGCTTATCGCCAGCATTCCTTTCCGATGCGCACTCAGAAATTCCTAGATTTTCAATCTCCGAAAGCTGACGAATTCGTTTTCAATATGCCTTATATACATGTCTACATGGCCACTCTGGCCCACAGATTCTTCAACATCCCCAGGGTATTAAATTCTACTATACCTGTGCTCATTTACAACTTTAAAACACGGGAATACAGAAAAAGGCCACTTGTGGTCTTAAGGCATTTAAACTAAACCATATATATATATATATATATATAATGTTGTATGAACTTAAATTTACTTAGTGCGAAAACAAGTTATTCTACTACTTGTGCAATTGCTGCAAAGTAAGTTAATAATAATTTATTTACTAAAGAAATATTGATTATATTATCTCCTAAGATTAATTTTAGTAGAATTATCTTAAAAGAGTGAACCATAGTTAGTAACTTCAATTTTGAAAATTGTTTTAAAGTAACTTGAATGTAAATTGTTAAAAATGTTTATCGGGGACTTAAATTAAATCATGAATAACAAAATTTCAATTATAAAAAGAAATAAATTAAAAGCAAGTAATTAAATTAAATTCAAGTAATCATTGCCATTGATCGGAAAATTAGTTGACTTTTCAAGGGGAACAAACCAACTCCCATTCAATGAACAATAATTAAGAAATAAATACGAGGGCGTTTCGTCCTTTACTCGAGTAATAAGGTAATGCCAAACCGGCAATTCAAGCTAGGCCAAATATTTCCGTGAATAGAAGAGATCAAGAACCAATGTAGAAAAACAAAGAACTTATTCCGATTAAGTATTTTAGCTAATTCAATTTTGAGTGAAAAGTAATTTCTGCAGTAAAATTGATATTGCTTGAGTAATTGTCCCCCGACACCCTCGTGTTTATGCATTTTAATTCAAAACTATTTGTAAAAATTAAACATTGGAAATTGGTTTTATGAAACAGAAAAGTTAATTAATGCTTTTTCTGGCCTTTTATATCTTCATGTGCATTCCCTTTTCTTATTATATATTTTTCAAATTTAAATTTTTATTTTTTGATTTGTTTTTGCAAAGATTGCATTATATTTCTCATATTTTGTAATTTTCTAATGTTTATTTCAACTACTTTCAATTCTATTTCATAATTTCCAATGCTTAATTTTTACAAATAGTTTTGAATTAAAATGAATAAACACGAGAGTGTCGGGGGACAATTACTCAAGCAATATCAATTTTACTGCAGAAATTACTTTTCACTCAAAATTGAATTAGCTAAAATGTTAATCGGAATGAGTTCTTTGTTTCTCTGCATTGGTTCTTGATCCCTTCTATTCACGGAAATATTTGGCCTAGCTTGAACTGCTGGTTTGGCATCGCCTTATTACTCGAGTAAAGGACAAAACACCTTCGTATTTATTTCTTAATTTATTGTTAATTGAATGGGAGTTGGTTTGTTCCCCTTGAAAAGTCAACTAATTTCCAATCAATGGCAATGATTACTTGCATTTAATTTAATTACTTGCTTTTAATTTATTTCTTTTCACAATTGAAATTTTGTTATTCATGATTTAATTCAAGTCCCCATTAAACATTTTTAACAATTTACATTCAAGTTACTTTAAAACAATTTTCAAAATTGAGCTTACTAACTATGGATTAACTCTTTTAAGATAATTCTACTAAAATTAATCTTAGGAGATAATATAATCAATATTTCTTTAGTAAATAAATTATATATATATATATATATATATATGTGATGTACCAGCTTTTGTCAGGAATAAATAGATTATTGAAGAATCAAAAATGTAGTCGTAGCTTAAATTATCAGACGATAAGTTTAAAAAATAGGATCCATTTATTATTGGTCAGGAGAAATAGCAGTTACAAAAATTAAGATATCCAGAGTAAATAAAAAAGAACTACTAATAACATTTTGTATGAAGTTTACTGCATCGTGACATTTAAGAAAAAGCCCCGATATTCTTTTGCGAGTCCTTTTATAGCCTCTGGAAAGGCGGAGCTTCCAAGAAATGATATCAGCCTCGTCAGTCAATCCAGTTCGCTTTAAATACGAGGGCCATCCAGGAAGTAGATTACGTTTCCGTCTGTGTCCGCTAGGGGCGGGGCTAGCGCGGCCATCTTGGGGTCAGAGCGTTGCGCAGCTCAGTCTGCATCTAGCCGTGCTAGTGAGAGGTTCGTGCTGTGCTCCGTTCAGATACTGTGACGGTTTGAAATGTCTGCGTTAATTGAAAATCCCGCGAGCTGCGCTCAGTAATAAGGTTTCTGACTGCAAAAAACTGTAAACCGATAGAAATCTATCGGCAGCTTCGTGAAGTGTATGGGGACAACATTATCACTGAAGGTGGAGTGCATCAGTGGGTCATAAGATTTCAAAATGGCCGAACCAATGTTCACGACGAAGATCGAAGTGGGAGACCCAGCATAGTGACCGCCGAACTTCTCGAAAAAGTCGATGCTAAAGTCCGTGAAAATCGAAATTTCACAATAACGGAACTTTCTTTGAGTTTTCCACAAATTTCGCGAAGTTTGTTGCACGAAATCATCAGCGAAAAGCTTGGTTACCACAAGTTTTGTGCAAGATGGAAGGCAAGAAGAGGTAACGAAGTGGTTGAAGGCGCAGGCGGCCGAATTTTTCGACGAAGGAATTTCCAAGCTCGTACATCGCTACGATAAATGCCTTAATTTGTATGGTGACTATGTAGAAAAGTAGTATTTGAGTGTGGCTTTCATCTGTATATAATAAAATTTGTTTCCTATACTTTGTTTATTTTTTTATTCCAAAACGTAATCTACTTTCTGGATAGCCCTCGTATCCAGAACATTCTATAAATGTACGTGTAGAGAAGGCGGGTAAAACAACTTGACTACGAGGCTGTGGATTTTATTCCACGTACTTTCAAATAAGAGACCGTCGCCATTAAAAATGAAAAGAACATACAGTTAGAATTTAAACGTATTCTTGACTATGGAATTTTATTATTACATATATATATATATATATATATACAGTACAAAGTCTTTAATCTGGATTCGTCAGGACTTCAGTGATTCCGGATTAGGGATTTTTCCAGATTATAGATCATCAATTTAAATCTGTTAAGATGGCATGCAGAAATTATAAAATTAAAAATATGAAATCGTAATTTATGAAATAAAGAGCAATTATGATCTAAAGGGTATCAAAATTTACAAAAAAAAAAAGCTTAATATTTATTTGTTTACTTTATTAAACATTTCTTTCAATGTAAGTTATTTAAGTTGCTTTGTTTTTTGTGCTAATACTTTCGCATTAATTCTATAAACCGACATAATTTCTTGTTCAGTTCCACTGTTAAAGTCCAGTAATTGCTGTGTCGAGAATACTGACTAAATGGTCAATTGAAATTTTTTTGTTTTCAATAATCTCTCTGTCACTTTCTTCACTATCAGAAGCAGTACATCGAAACGTGCTTTTGCTTCGTAGATCCTTTGGCAGCTCCAGAATCGGAAACTCCTCTTTGACATAATCGAAAGTTCAAGCTTACTTTTTTTTAAGTTGGTCAAACAGTGTGCAAAAAATAATAAGCCGGATCCAATTAGAAGATTAAGGTACAGCGCAATCTGTAACATTAACTGAAATAGATAATTAGATAATTTTAGCCTAGCTTATACCATCCGTTATACATTAAAGTCATATGTGCATGCGTAAATTTATTATGTGCATGTTAAAAGCATATGCACATGCGTAAAGGTATTATGCTCATGTTAAAAGCATATGCGCATGCGTAAATGCATTATCCGTTTACGCATGCACAGAAAGTTTGTAGCTTTGAGGTCCGGATTAAAAACTTTGTACTCCCTTTAACTAACTTGTTATCCTATGTGCATTGTCATCGTATCATGTATATTTGTTCTCTCATGTATGTGTATACTCCTTGCCTTATATGTTATACCTTATTTTTCATTTGCTTTCATGTATGTAATTAATTACCTTTTGCTATACACTGTTGCCATCCTGCTGCATTTGTATCATATGTATTAGTATCATATCTATTGTGTCATACATTTGGACTCTCCTGCAATCACTGGTGTTTCTTTAACTCCGCATTGCCCTACACTTTATCTTCGCTCGATATGGCATATCAGTTACAGTCGTAGTATCAAGTTTTGTTTTATTCTATTCTTCATGAACATACTTACAGATCTATGTGCATGTTACTTATCTCACATGTATGTTATGGCACGCACATGATGCAGAACTTTACAAAATCAAAAATCCGCTATAATATTCGACCAGGGTAGCTCCACGACCGCTCCACACGTGGGTACCTACATGCAATGTACAAATTGCCAGAGCCAACGAATCTGTTCTGATATTTTTAATTCCTCTTCCGATTCAATATTTATAAACAAACGAGTTGAATCTGACCCTGAACTTAGCTTCTTACTCTCTCCCCCCACTCTACCACTCAACGTACAATTGAATATGCTTTCATGCAATACTAAACAGTCTGTTAAACTATGTGTTTTCCCCGTTAAAATGCAGTTCAAATAACCATTCCCAATTAAAATCTATACCTCTGTCACATCACTATCCCAGCTGTCAGGTAAGTCAAATCCTTCTTGGCGGAGCTTGTATATAGTTTCTGCAGATGGCCTGGTTAATGCGTTGGAACATATGGTTTTTGCTTCGATTATTAGAGTGAACCCACTCTTATTTTTAATGTAAGTTTTTTTCCTTTTAAACTCTTGTACTGACAGATTCGAAGATGCAAATATATGAATTCTTAATCTTTCTTTACCAATAGTTGGGAAACTCGCTTTTCTGGAAATAGACTAACAAACATAAGATCTTTCGGACGCTGAGCCGCATAACAACCTAATGTTAAATGTGGAATTATTTCCGACTAGTTGGCCTCTCAATGTTTGATAATAAATCACATCATTAGGAATTTACTTACTCGGTGTTTCGAGGAATATTAAACTAATATTTGTCTCTTTTGCTGCACTCGTAGCATTTTTTATGGATTTATTTTCTAGCACATTTGCCTCACACATGCTGTCTAAATGCGACAATTTGCAAATATTACATTTAACCCATTTCGCCTTACAAAATGGTTTTTTGTGACCTTTTTTTACACAGCACTTGCACTTAAATTGATCGTATAACACTTTGTGTTTCTCTGAAATACTTAAGTCGCAGTCTTTAGAGAGGTGAGATTTAAGACAAAAGTCGCACATATAATGTTCGACTGATGTATTAAATGTCGTCGCTGAAACCATTTTATTTTTAATTGGAGCGGCACTCTTAGGATAGTTGTCAGTATTTCTTTCACTTGATTTCGAAAGTGTTTGTTGATTAAGACCCAGAGTTAACGATTTTTTGCACGCTTCTACTTCTCTCTTTAGAAATAATAATAAATCTGACACTGTTGACTTTGTGCCGACCTTTTGCTCCCTACTAAACTGTAACCCTAAATCTTGCGGTATACACTTATATAAAATAGGAAGTAATAAGTTGCCATAACAATTAAAATTAATATCTAATGTCTCTAAACTTCTTGTTTGAACCGTTTTTTCATCATAGAGTTTTCTTAAACTGGATACATCACTTGAACGACCTACTGGCTCAAAAGCTAGGAGAATGTTAATATGCGCACTAACTAATATTTCTTTTTTCCCAAATCTGTCAGTTAAGATTTCGATGGCCTTTTTATAGTTTTCTCCTATTAATGGCAATTTGCTTATAGCTTTTGCAGCTGAACCGGTGAGTTAAGATCTTAAATAGTTAAATTTCTCAACATCTAGAAGCGTATTGTTTTCGTGAATGGCAGCTTTATACTGAGCCCAAAATTCATTAAATTTACATAAATCGCCACTGAAAGTTTCTAAGGTAATGCGAGGTAATTTAGTATTATAATTAGTTTTGATTTCCGAAACTTGTGTAATTGTTCCGGTTTTACCCACATTTCGAATATATCTATTGACTTTCGATTTACATCTAATGATGGATTCGCTGTATTCTACACAATATTCTACTTCTGTCTCTAATTCCTGAACAGTGCTTTGAGCATTAATAACTTCATCATACAGTCAAAAGTCATTAATCTGGACTCGTCGGGACTTCGGCGATTCCGGATTATCGATTTTTCCGGATTATAGATCATAAGTTTAAATCTGGTAAGATGGCATGCAGAAATTATAAAATTAAAAATATGAAACCATAATTTATGAAATAAAGAACAATTATGATCTAAAGGTATCAAAATTTACAAAAAAAACTTAATATTTATTTGTTTACTTTATTAAACATTTCTTTCAATGTAAGTTGTTTAAGTTGCTTCGTTTTATGTGATAGTACTTTCTCTTTAATTCTATAAACAGACATAATTTCTTCTTCAGTTACAAAGTTCCGCTGTTGAAGTCCTATAATTGCTGTGTCGAGAATACCGACTAATTTGTCAATCGAAATTTTTTCGTTTTCAATAACCTCTGTGTCACTTTCTTCTTTATTGGAAGCGAATTATAATGAAGAGGAATTTCATTTAAATCATATCAAAGATGGAGTACATCGAGATGAAATACTACATTTAGTAAGGAATTATAAGCCAAATAAAATAAAAACATCTGCCCTGAAGATAAGGATAGTGCTGACAGATTAACTTCCAATTCATTGCGTGCCGCGATGTTCCCCCCGGCCGCAGAGCAGCGTGAAATTAATAAACAGATTTTGGAATGGTTAGAGAAACGAAGGATATGCCTTTATCCATTTTTTGCAGGAATTCCACTTTTTGTTTGATGGACATCGAAACATGCTTTCGCTTTGTAGATCCTTTGGCAGCTCCTGAATTGGAAATTCTATTTGACATAATCAAAAGTTCAAGCTTACTTTTATAAAATTGCTCTAATAGTCTGCAAAAAATAATAAGCTGGATCCAATTCGAAGATTAAGGAACAACGCAATCTGCAACATTAACTGAATTAGATAATTTTAGCTTAGCTTATACCATCTGTTATACATTAACCGTGCATGCGTACACGTATTATGCGCATGCGCACACGAATATTCGCAGCCGTAAAGGTCTTGCGCACATGCGTCAACGCGACGCATGCGCAGAAAGTTTGTAGCATTGAGGTCCGGATTATGGGTGTCCGAATTAACGACTTTTGACTGTATTTTAACAAGCTAGTTTCTGTCTCAATTAACACTGAAAGCAATTCCTGCAACATTTCTAGGTTTGGATTTTCGCTTTGCAATTCCTCTTCCAATTTCCTTATTAATTTTGTTACACTTGTACGAACCAAACCTCTAATTTTTCTATTTCTCTCAATAGATTCTTCAAACTCATTTTCAAAGATAAATTGCATGCAGATAAAAATTAAATGACTCACCTTTCGGCCTGATGCTACCAAATCTCTTGTATGTAGAATAACTTACTTAATATTCCATATGTGGCATCAGTGGGTCTTGATATGTTATGGTATCAAATAAAGACACTTTCCTTTAACTAAATCTATTTAATGAAGAGAAGACTACGTACAAGTATTATATACAGATTACAGGATATCTAGTTTATACCACTCTCATCGAACTCTCTCTGGTGAAAACTTAATTAGCTAAACATACAGGCATTACAGCGCCCTCTATCTCTTTTTACTACAAAAGAAGTGGAAATGCAAATTATCTACAGGATATTTAAGATTTCCACTTTCATCTTCCCTTTGAAGACAGGCCCATTACAGCCACAGTGTTATATATATATATAAAACTTATGAAATGCTTTTCAGTATTACCATACATAAAGAATCTTTGGATGGAAATGAAGGGGTAACTGTAGACTGGAAAAAAAGCAAGGAAAGCATTGGTCATGCTTTTAATTATTAAGTGGCAAACTCACTAAACAGACAAAAGACAATATTTTTATTACCTAGAAACTTAAATTTTGAAATTTGAATAAATCACTGAAAAAAGGCATTTTCTTCTTTTTTTTTTTTTTTTTTTTTTTTTTTTTTTTTTTGTTGTTGTTGTTGTTGTTGTTGTTGTTGCGTGTTTAAATGCCAAAATTGCCAAGTGAAAAGTCTTAAGTCTGAAAGAAAATGATAAATTGTTAAAAGATTTTAATGTTGTTTGTCACTGCAGCCAGAAAAAAAAAAAAAAAAACACATCTAAACTGGGAAATCCTCCTCCAAGGAATTATAATTAATGAAGAGTTGATTAAAAAAAATGCAAAAGTCTTCAAGAAGCACAAATTGATAGAAAATTAGGAGACGCTGAAACTGCTTTTCAAAAATGGTTTCAAGCTATAAAACTAAAAAATGTTTCTATATCTTGAACTTTTTTCACTACCTTGTTAAATGGTAGGACAGAATTTTATATTGTCTGTTAGATGGATTGAGATCAGATGGAAGTTGTCAGATGGAAGTTGGAAAAAGAGAAATCCAATATTGTTCATCAGAAAGTGCATGATAAGCAGGAAGATACAGATCATCATGCAGCTGATAAACATGATAAAAGACATTTTAGTTAGAGAAAAGGGTAACCCTTGTATTATCACGAAGTTATTGTTTCATTTATGGTAGCCTGAGTAGTTGAATGTTATGGAAATCCTATTATGACATAATCGGTTGCATAATTGCGGTAAATTCATAATGGCTTGTGGTGTGTGTTGGTTACAAAGTATATTGCTTGTTTTGTGGTTTAGATGGTAAAATGGCCAAATGTGGTAAGATTAATTTGGAAGTTTCTGTATGATTTGGAAAAAAAAAGGGGGGAACGAGCATTACTTAAGTGTAAATGAAAGTTTACTTAGTAGCCATTATAACATATACTGTTTGTAGGAAGGAAATGCATATGGTCGAACGTTGAAAATGCGTACAGTCGAACGTCATTACGGAGAATATTATTTACTCTTATTTTTTTAATTTATGTGACAATGCCAGTATGCAGATTCTAGTTCATATAATTTTAGGAAGTTTTTGGATGCTGTTAAGGAATTTTGTTTGACTGAAGACGTGTTAATTCGTAAATAAGGTAAGTGGATACTTCCTTCGCATAGTACAAGGATGAATTTTCTTTTTTTTTATTTTTTTTTTTCATTCTTTGATTTAAAGTGTAGTTTATTGAGACTATATATTTTTTTGTTGGCTGCTCCTTTGACTTTTTTAGTGAATATAGTTTGATGTGTACATGGACAAAGTCAAGGGAGTGCACAAAGCATAGTTTGTGCGATTCTCTGATTTTTTTTTTAATTGGAAATAGGTTCATGTGTACATGGATAAAGTCAAGGGAGTATGCAATTCCACTTTTGTGCAATTCTGGGATTTTTTTTAAGAGGAAATAGGTCAATGTGCGATTCTCTGATTTTTTTTTTAATTGGAAATAGGTTCATGTGTACATGGATAAAGTCAAGGGAGTATGCAATGCCACTTTTGTGCAATTCTGGGATTTTTTTTAAGAGGAAATAGGTCAATGTGTACATGGATACCGAGGTTGTGCAATTCTTTGTCTTGTTATTTTGGCTTTGTGTATCGGCAATTTTTGCGCAAGCCAAAATAATAAGACAAAAAATTGCACAAACTCAGTATCCACGTACCGCGAAAAATTTCCAGGGGGTACCCGTAAATATACTTTTACCGACATTTTACTTGGGCTTCTAAATTATTACACAACACAAAATTTATAAAACAGATGGATACTTACGTATTAACACAACCAGGCCAAAATTTGCATAAATCGCCAAATTTGGCGACTCTACTTACGACAACCCTACGTGTTATACGTAGTTTTTCGTAAAGAAATTATTTTTCTTACTGGTTAGATTGAATGCCCTGAAATACTTTAACTATGGGTATTTGGGATCTGCCTGCAAGTCAAAAAGATGCTGTTGAATTGTTGCAGGGATATGGAATTATACCGAACGAACGTACTTGTAAAAATTCTCATAAAATGAAACTGTATTTTGGAAAGCAAATCTTCTGGAAATGTAATGTCGAAAAGTGCAATCAACATTTGGGTGTGAGAGCCGGAAATTGGTTTGAAGGTAGCCGAATTTCATTTGTGACAGCGGTGCGCTTCATTTATTGTTGGTGTAAAGAGTTAACCTCAATTAAATTTTGTGCAGAAGAGATGGGAATTGCTGACAAAACTGTTATAGACAAGCTCAAGCTGTTAATGGCGAAGACGGTTTTCAATCAGTGCTAAAAGCAATAGCCAAAAGATTTCCGCCGAAAAAATAATTCTGCAACTTATTCAAATTCGAAACCGGAATGGTTTAATTGCTATTTTATATTTTAAAACAAAATAATATAAAAAACTGTATTAAAAATTATCTGTAATTAATAAATGTACATTTTCTTTCTATTCATACTTTTTTACTCAAACTTACAAATCGCGCCAACCTGGTTGCGATAATACGTAAGTACCAACAGATGAAACTAGATTTGGCTAATCTTTGGAATATGGTAACAGGTAGTTTGGCGACATTTTGGTAAGGCGATAAAGGTTACTAGCTAGGACTTTAGCAGTGTACATGGATAAAGTCAAGAGTGTGCGCAATGCCATTTTTGTGCAATTCTGGGATGTTTTTTTAAGTGAAAATAGGTCGACGTGTACATGGATACCGTGTATGTGCAATTCTTAAAAACGTGGCAAGCAGTTGGCGATTCTGCACTTTCTCCCAATTTTGCACCTAATCTTCGTTATGATTAAGCACTTTTGTTCCATAAAAGTTCTAGCATCAGCGTAATTCGGCTAGCAGATTGTTGGGGGAAAATGTTGAGTAAAAAAGAAAAGTGCCTTTACTTCGTGAAAACAAAATGGCGTCCAAAAAAAAACTAGCAGGTTGCTGTAGCAGAGTTGGTCGCCAAATTTTCGCCAAGTTACCATAATCCGAAGATTAACCCTGGATTTCATTACAAAACATTACCAAAATACACGTGATTATTTAAAACTGAAACAGTAGTTGGTTTAAAAAACTGGAATCATAAATAACTGTATTATTAACGTGCAATATGGACCCAACAATTTAGAACACAGCACTAGTTATTAACAATAGTAGAAATCTTCATATTTGAAAGGAGATATGAATTTACTTTTAACTTTACATAGCAACAAGAACTCATGAAAGGCAAACAGTATCTTTATCCATTTCCTTTTTGAAATGGGACAGAACTGCAAAATAAAAAAAAACAGCTTTACCGATCAGATAACTGTGAGGTACACAGCCCTGTAACGTCTTCCTGAAAAACATCTATTCACAAAAAACATCTATTCACAAAAAACATCTCTTCCTTCATATGCAACTTCAATCTTTAAATATTATAAATATATAAAATTATAAAAGCTTTAAAATGTCATTACAGAAGAGACATTTGGGGTATTATTAAAGCTTTCGGCTGATCTTTGGAATATGGTAACTGGTAGTTTGTCAACATTTTGGAGGCGATAAAGGTTACTACCTAGGACTTTGGTTATAATGTGAGAAGTACCGAGTTCCGATTATGCATTATTTTGTGTGAGGGAAATGAGAGATTATGAGATATGTCATGTGACATTAATGGACGAATTACAGTTCTTTAATCGGAAAAGGGGGGAAATCGGGAAAAAATCTGGAAATTTTGTATTTAACTTTATTCTGTGTTGTGTGAAACAGTGTTGGCTAATTTTTGGATCCCATGGCACTAACTAAAGTGAATTCGAAATGGGTATTTAGTGGGATTGAAAGTGGTAGTAATAAGTGTTTTTTTAAGGTTGTGCGAGATAGAAGTAAAGATGTTTTATTAAGTTATTTATTTTACCTGGTACCTTGCTGTGAACTATAAGCATGATTTTAAAGATCCTGAAACAGGCGCACATACGCTTGCTTTTTATTTAGCAGAGGAAATAAGAAAAGTTTATTGGCCACATAATCAAGATTCTGAAGAAGATTAGGTAAGTTAGTATTTTTAATTATTTGAGGATATTATTTTTATGCATTGTTCTAAATGTAAGGAGTCAATAAAATAATATGGTATTATTGGAAAATTGTTATGAGCAATGATTTTTATATTTTAAGTAGTGTTTTTGAATTTAATTATATTTTAATTAAATGATAGTTATTTTGTGAATTATATGTTTGTAGGAATTTGGTATACGTTTCAGTGGAAGTAAATGTGCATGGAAATAATTTAAATATTTGACACTAAGTATTTGTAACCATTTGTAATGTTTGCGGTATGAATTCGTTGGTGACGTTTATAATATAATAGATAATTTGGAGGTAAAAGTTTTTGGATATTTTATTTATTTTATATGTGGAAATGTTCATCTTTGGAAAGGGTATATACTTTTTCACGATCAGGTAATTTCATATGTGTTCTTTTTACCGGATTTAAAGATTCACAAAATTTTCATGCATTTTCGTGAAATTTTTCTAATTTATGAGGAAAAAAGCAGTGTACATGGATATAGTGAAAAGTGCGCGCAATGCCATTTTGTGCAATTCTGGGATTTTTTTTAAGTAAAAATAAGTCGACGTGTACATGGTTTAGTGATATTTATATTAAATTATAGTTATTTTGTGAATTTTATGTTTGTAGGAATTTGGTATACGTTTCAGTTGAAGTAAACGTGCATGGAAATAATTTAAATATTTAACACTAAGTATTTGTAACCATTTGTAATGTTTGCGGTATGAATTCGTTGGTGACGTTTATAATATAATAGATAATTTAGAGATAAAAGTTTTTGGATATTTTATTTATTTTATACGTGGAAATGTTCATCCTTGGAAGAGATCAGGTAATTTTATATATGTGCTTTTTACCGAGTTTAAAAATTCACAGAATGTTTTTGCATTTTCGTGCAAATTTTTGTAATTTATGAGAAAATAGCAGTGTAGATGGATAAAGTTAAGTGTGTGTGCAATGCCATTTTTGTGCAATTCTGGGGTGTTTTTTTAAGTAAAAATAAGTCGACGTGTAAATGGTTTATGTGTATGTGCTATTCTGAAAAACGCGCAAGGAGTTTGCGATTGTGCACTTTTTCCCAATTTTGCAGTTAATATTTGTCATGATTAAGCAGTTTTGTTACATAAAATTTCTAGCATAAGTGTAATTCGGCTAGTAGATTGTTGGAAAAAGTGTTCAGTAAATAAAAAGAAAAGAAACATGTCTTTACTTCGTGAAGACAAAATGACGGCGAAAAAAAAATAGAGGGTTGCTGCAGCAGAGTTGGTCCCCAAATTTTCGCCAAAAAATTGCCAAGTTACCATAATCCAAAGATCAACCACCAAGCTTTCAAGTATAAGAGAAAAAATTTTGGGGAAATAATGAACAGAATTTAATTTTGAGGAAAAGAAGTGGTCTTGTGACTTGGAAGGATATAAATATATCAATATCTCTGCTAGAGGCCATGAATATAATCAATCGAGGGGGTTCATCTCTTAAAAATTCTTTTCAAAAAGGCGATTTTTATGTAGAAAAAGCAACTTAGCTGATTGAACATACTATTTAATATAATTAAATTCAGGTTGAGAGAAAAGCATGATGTTAAGCATATGTAAGTAATGATGAGAATAAACTCAATAGCACAACAGCCCTTAGTGAGCCATGGATTGCAGTGTCCTGATGTCAGCTTTCTTGATCGTGGGCCCCAGGTTGCATGAGCATATATCCTGGACAAGTGGTCAGCTTGTTGCAAAATCCATGGCGTTTAGTCCCCAAGTGAATTTGGTATTTATTTTATCGACCCACTCAAGAGACGAAAGGCAGAGTCAATCTTGCCTAGCACGGGTATCGAACCCAAGACCTATGGTGCTGCACAAAACATTACCAAAATATATATAATTATTTAAAAATCATACGGCAGAACAGACATGTTCAGCACAACCCGATAACCTCCCAGAGGTGGGAGTTCTGCCCCCTTGCACCACTAAGCCTCCCAGAGATTAGCATAAAAAAACTAAAATGTTAGCACTGAAATATATTTTTAATTAATTCTATTACTATAAAAGGGTTTTTAAAAACTTGTACACTTTTATCTAGGGGAAATGTGCAGAATCACCCACAGCTTAGAACATTTTTAAGAACTGCATATACTCGGTATCCATGCACACATCGACTTATTTTCACTTAAAAAAAAAATCCAAGAATTGCACAAAAATAGCATTGAGCACTCCCTTGACCTTACCCATGTACACATCGACCTATTTTCACTTAAAAAAGTCAAAAGAAAATTGATAAAAATCCAATTCTTCTTACTCTTGTAAAAAGCGCCAAACAAATAAGTGGACGATTCTGCACTTTACCGGAATTATGATCGCCATTGTTAATGGTGTTTACATTTACCGGGTTCTTTGCGGAAGTGCTTCCCAGAAATGTTATCAAAACAAATAAATAAATAGAGGTTTTTTTTTATTTGATTCCTGTAACATCAAAAATGCGTCATTATTTCATGAATCCCTATTTTACATTTTTAATTTTATAATTTCTACATGTCATCTTATTAAAGTGATGATCCGGTATCATCGAAGTTCCGACATACGCGGATCTCCGACTTTATTCTATTACTTTTCTACATCACTATGCATATCTTCATTCGGATACAATTAAGTGATTGAAATTACATATATAAAGCGGACAATCGGCTTAAAAATATGTTAACATATTTTATAATCCTTAAGCACAGCAACGCATACGGTACCGTAAACATATAAAATTTTATACACTAAATATACATAGCAATGAAAAATAAACAGAAGTTAGTACGAAATTTCACCTGCTTATTAAATTCCAATAAAATTTCCATAGCTTCCTTATCATCAGAAGTTTCTAACTTCTTCAAGACGGACTCGTCCATTTTCATTTTCTTAATGGATGAAATGTCAAATACCGATAACGATTAACCGTATCAAAAGCTTTTATTAAATTCTAGTCAATGCTTCCGTTTATAAGAGATTTAGTCGTGTCTACTAAAATACTTTTAAGCTTCTTTCTCATTAAATAAAAAGCCCAGACTTCTTAAGACTCATTTAGAAATGAACAAAGGCAAATGCTTGATCGAACAAATTCGATTTTCTTGAAAGGATTTCTAAATTCGCTGTTAGTCTATTCCCATGTAGCTTTCAAACATAATGGGATTCATTTATGTTTCTAGTTACCTGAAAACAGGTAAAAGTCCTAAATATCCTGAATTAAATAATAATACAGCAATATGTGCACCTAAAAGCAATGTATTCAGTCGGAGAAAAGTTTCTTTAGATAAAATAGTCCACAAAAGTTTATTAAAACACTCATTATTTTTCTGTGTCTCCCCATGTAGGCATTTTTATCCAACAAATTCTTCTCACACAATGAAGGATATGTTGCTTTTACAGTTTTACAGCTTTTATATTGTTTAATAATTAGAAAATAGCTGTTTATACTTATTGTTTACATTTTTATGTCCCTTTAAATACCAACTTCCGTCATACGAAACTTCACTTCCGGTTTATAATTTATAACATAACTTTGCTTCTAGGATTGTAAAACATTCCGAGCTCGGCCTACTTATCATGAACAACATTCTACAAATTAGAATATCCACTTAGTTTTCGCCTCTCATAGTCTATGGCTTTAGTTTGCTAGTTTTTCTCAACTTGGATGTCCTGCAGTCATTTTCCTCTTCTCAATTCCAATCCTCTTACTACCCAATCCTGACATTTCACCGTCATGCGTCCTTTGGGCCAATGTGTCAAAAGTCGGACACATTGGGTAAAAACAGCAATATCTCCGGCAAAAGTGATGATGAATCAATGAATGAATGAATTCCGAGCTGGGACAGCGTTCGAGCTAGACGTCTTATCGCTTCGCTGTCCGTGTCCTTGACGTTGCTACCATCCCGTTTCTGAACTGAGTTCATCGACCTCGCCTGAACGAGCTTTGTATTGCCTTTCGCTTTCGCCTCGCAAAAGTGTCGTCTTACCTCCACTGCTGCATCTTGTTACTTGATATCTTGTTACTGAACAAATAAATATATTAATTACTGAAGCAACGCCGTATTTGTATGATGTAACCGTTGCTCAGCAATGTAAGAAATTGTTTTAAGATGAGAATTCGGAGAAGCGTTGCGATCACCGACACAGGAGGTCTCACTTTTGTAGCGCTCCGGAAAATACGTAAATTTTTGAATAAATTCACATCTTCTGGAGTAAATATACTGTTTTCCTTTTCAGGATTGTCTTTTGTGCGGTAGGGAAGTTTTTACCCCGATTATTGTTGGCTGTTATACCTTACAACAGTGGATTTCATAGATCTGGAGTGATATTGAAACCAAGGTCGAGTATTTAGGCATTTAGGTCTGTTTCACCTCAGGTATACAACTGCTGTGAGTTTTGATCTGTGCAAATCTGTTCCGCCTATAAAGGCCATTCACGGTATGTAGATTATTAAGGTGCTACTGCACCTCGGCCGGGGGCGAGACATTAAAACAAGGCGCAATCAATCCGTGGCAAAGTCAAGCATTACATACGAAA
This sequence comes from Stegodyphus dumicola, assembly GCF_044657685.1. NCBI lineage: Eukaryota > Metazoa > Arthropoda > Arachnida > Araneae > Eresidae > Stegodyphus > Stegodyphus dumicola. The sequence goes on from NC_140779.1 coordinate 48,100,079, forward strand.
ATTAAGAAATTAGTACTTAGAAAATAAAATCATCAACGGTGAATTAAGGTGAATTACGGTAGTCTGAAGTATTCGGCCTATCGGCCTTTACTCGAAAAATTAGTATCCCTACTGGGCAGTCTTAGTGAAAATCTTAAACAGTACAATTTGTACAGTCGGTCACAAAAGAATTTGAACACCGGTACCCATTCAGAAAATTTACTTTTCCGTTGAGAAACAAAATGGTGGCTCGTGTCAATCTTGGTTCGATCAGAACACCAAAGGATGCCTGATGTCCATCCTGTCAAGGTGTCGAGAGAGAGAGAGAGAGAGACCACGAGCTATCTGAGTGAGCTGGGAAACAACATAACTGCTCAAGCGATCCAGGTTTGCAAGCAGAGAAAAACGCAAACCGTGGCTGCCGCCCGACTTGGTTGGCGAAAAGCGAAAAAGCAAAAGGGTCTCAAGAGTTTATCTTAGTTGGATGGGAAAACAAAAGGATGGCTCACGTCAAATTTGTCTAGGTGTAGGAAAAAATACATCTATCTGAGTGAGCTGGGAAACAAAATGACTGCTCAAGTGATCCAGGTTTGTACTCAAAGAGAATAAAAACAAACGGTCGCTACGCCCCGTCTCGGTTCAAGCAGAGAGAAAAAGAACATAATCGTCTCACTCATCCATCTTAGTTGGATGAGAAAAACAAAAGGATGGCTGATGTCAAATTTGGCTAGGTGTAGGAAAAAATACAACATGACCTATCTGAGTGAGCTGGGAAACAAAATGACTGCTCAAATGATCCATGTTTGCGCTCAGAGGAAAAACAAACCGCGAAGAGAGAAAGAACACAATAGTCTCACTCATCCATCTTAGTTGGATTAGAAAAAACAAAACGATGGCTCACGTCAAATTTGGCTAGGTGTAGAAAAATACAACACGACCTATCTGAGTGAGCTGGGAAACAAAATAGTTGCTCAAGTGATCCAGGTTTGCGCTCAGAGGAAAAAATAAAAAAACACAAAAGGTCGCTATGCCCCCCCGTCTCGGTTCGTGAAGAGAGAAAGAAGAACACAATGGTCTCATTCATCCATCTTAGTTCGATGGGAAAGTAAAAGGGTGGCTCACGTGAAATTTTCTAGGTGTAGGGGAAAAAATACAACATGACCTATCTGGGTGAGATGGGAAATAAAATGACTGATCAAACGGTGACTGCGTTCCATCTTGGCTCGCGTAGAGAGAAAGAACACAATAGTCTCCTCAGAAAGTCTTCACTGGATGGGAAACAAAATAGCTGCTCCCACCATCAGGATTTGAAATGAAAAAAAAAATAAAAGGGTGGTTCTCAAACTATCGAGGTTTAAGAGCACGAAAGGGTTCGAGTTGAATGAGCTTTCGTGAGACTAGAGAAAAAAAAATAGTTTAGCTTATTCATCAACATGTCCCGTTCATGACATCTTACACTTCTTTGACAAATTGCTTCTAATATGAAAAAAAGAAAATATCCAGCTCGTGTAAAGTTTAGAAATGGCAAAACATTCCAAAATAATTCCTTTTCTTGAGAAAGCATATCCTGTGTCCAGATGAGGTAGAGGTAGAGGTAGAGAGAGAAAGCATGCTGCATCTTCGAGAGCCAGCACTGTTCTGAACAGAAACGTGGAATGTTTTTATAGATAAGTGAGGAAGTGAAAGTGAAAGTGAAAAAACGAAATCGGATCGACTGGGAAAAAATTTTCAGAGCTCAGGAAAACATTCTGAGTGGCTAAGTCAAAAAAAAAACTTTTTGTTAATTTTTATTATGTTTTTAGACATAATAAAAATTAATAGAATTCCAAGAAAAACAATAAGCTATGGTCTATTTTTAGAAAGGATGAGACATCATTCCCAGACAAAAGGGTGAGATCGTTAATTTTTATTATGTCTAAAGACATAATAAAAATTAACAAAAAGGTTTTTTTTTTTTTTTACAACTTAGCCACTCAGAAATTTTTTCTGAGCTCTGAAAATTTTTTCCCAGCCGATCCGATTTCGTTTTTTGACTTTCACTTTCATTTCCTCACTTATCTATAAAAACATTCCGTGTTTCAGTGCAAATTCGTGCTGGCTGTTGAAGAGGCAACAGATCTTTCTCTCTCTACTCAATCTGGATCCAGGATGCTCTTCAGAGGAAATTCTTTTTAGGAAATTGTTGACAACTTCTGAACCTTAGATGAATTGGATGTCCATTGCTCGCTTATTTATAAAAGCATTCCGCGTTTTAATGCAGATCCGTGCTGGCTATTGAAGAGACGACACGTCTCTACTCAATCTGGACCCATGATGTTTTTTAAGAGGAAATTCTTTTAGGAATTCACATGTCTCTCTCTCTACTCAATCTGAACCCAGGATGCTCTTCAGAGGAAATTCTTTTTTAGGAATTGTTGACAACTTCTGTACCTTAGATGAGTTGAATGTTCATTGCTCGTTTATTTATAAAAGTATTCCGCGTTTTAATGCAGATCCGTGCTGGCTGTTGAAGTGACGACACGTTTCTACTCAATCTGGACCCAGGATGCTCTTCAGAGGAAATTCTTTTTAGGAATTGTTGACAACTTCTGAACCTTAGATGAGTTGGATGTCCATTGCTCGTTTATTTATAAAAGCATTCCGCGTTTCAATGCAGATCCATGCTGGTTGTTGAAAAGACGACACGTCCCTACTCAATCTGGACCCATGATGTTTTTTAAGAGGAAATTCTTTTAGGAATTGTTGACAACTTCTGAACCTTTGATGAGTTGGATGTTTCTTTTCGTATTTCGAAGCACTTTGTTAAAAAAGGAGATTCCAATGGAATTGTTTAAGGATGTCGTCTATTGAAATTGAAAAACAAAAAAAGGAAATATCATTTGCGTCCTGAGAGTTTTAAGATGAGAATGCTTTTCCGAAATTTATTCCTGTTTTCGTCTGGATAGACATGGTCTTCATGAAGGGTAAGTCTTTTACAAATATTTTTACTCAAACTATTCTTTTAAACATTGTCTAATAGAGCATTGTAAAAAATGTAATATATTTATAAAAAAAACAATTTTTTGTTCCTAATGTTATTGTCATACCGGGCATAATTCATATGTTTCACTATACTCTTTAGATCTGATTCTCCCTTCTTAAATAGGAGTGTAGAAAATATCTGTATGTCGAGAGAGTTGAAAGGATTTTCCCGGGCCCCCGTTAAACGCATGATTATTTTAAAAAACATATGTATGATGTTTAGTTTGTTCTCTTTTGGATATTTTTTCCAACATATCGTGGGGCAAAAGGATTTCTGTTCGGCTGCTCCCCCTCTTTACGCTGTGATTTCAAAACTGTCCTCTTAAAGCCCTTCACGGATCAGCAACGAGAATCTAAAGCAAAATGCTTCTATTGATTACCTATTTCTAAAGGATCCCAGAGACATTTTTTGAGATTGATTTTTATTTTCTAAGGTCAGAGGAAAAAACAAATCTCTCACAGATAATTTATTCTTTTTGAACTCCCTGAAACAGCTCTCAAGTGAAACTGTCTGGACTCAAATACTTTCCGTTCTACAGGACCCTCCGTTTAGGCTGACCATTGAGGTGTGAAGGGTGACCATTGAGGTGTGAAGGCAGTTTGTGATATTTATTTCCATTTCCACGACAGACAACACTCTTGTGATTTAGAGAGGTATGAGAGACAAGCTAGAGGATTTTTTTTCCGTTAACATTGTGAAAGGGATCGAGTTGGCTGGGAAAAATTTCTCAGAGCTCAGAAAATAATTCTGAGTCAGTCCCGAGAGCTGACATTGCTTTAGGTTGAAAAATGCTTTTTGGAAATCTATTCCTGCTTTCATCTGGATAGAAATGATTTTCACGAAAAGCATATCCCATTTTTCATTTCTCAAGTCGTTGTTTAAAGTATGCTTCTAAACATTTCCGAGTGAAATATTGTCAGATTTTCTGTTTCAACCCTCCCTCTTTAAACACACCAGAAAGATCATGTTGAGAGATCTTGTTCTAGTTTTCTCAAATCACCCTGGTATGGCTAAAACGAAACTCGGAAGGCTGTCAATAAAAAAAAACATTTTTCAGATTTGCTTTCAAAAGCTACGCAAAAAAAACTACGAGGATTCAAAAGAGCGATGAAAATTTCCTAGAAGGGGGGCAGAAAATAGATATCCAGGTGAGTCCACAGCAGGAACTGCAGGGAAGTGAAACGGGAAAGGCTTCCATAGATAACAGAGAGTCCATTCTTAAAAATAGAGGGATGTCTCGTCGATCAAGTTGGTTGGGGAAAAATAATTTTCTAACAGCTGCGAGAAAATGTTCCCATACCTTCATAGAAGCTTTTTTCTAGGAGGGAGTGAAATGAAACGGGAAAAGTGTAGAAGGAATCTCTCTGGATACCCATTCTTTCCAGATCAGGGAAACACGTGTGTCCCGATGCGTCCACAGCAGAGATTGAACTGCAGCTAAACGCGGAATACTTCATTCAATAATGGAAAGTCTATTCTTTAAAAAAAAATAGGGTGATGCCTCCTCAATCGAATCGGCTGGGAAACATTTCTCAGAGCTCAGAAGAAAATTCTGAGTCAGTCCCGAGAGCTGACATTGCTCTAGGTTAAAAATGGTTTTCTCAGATCACCCTGGTATAGCTAAAGCGAAACTCGCAAGACTGTCAACAAAAAAAAAAAAAAAAAAAAAAAAAAAAATTCAGGTTTGCTTTCAAAAGCTACGAGAATCCAAAAGAGCAATGGGAATTTCCAGAAGGGGAGGGGCAGAAAATAGATATCCAGGTGAGTCCACAGCACGCACTGCACGAAAGGGAAACGGGAAAGACTTCCATAGATATAACAGAGAGTCCATTCTTAAAGAATAGAGGATGTCTCCTCGATCGAGTCGGCTGTATCCAGGTGAGTCCACAGCACGCACTGCACGGAAGGGAAACGGGAAAGACTTCCATAGATCAGAGAGTCCATTCTTAAAAAAATAGAGGATGTCTCATTGATCGAGTCGGCTGGGGAAAAAAACATTCCTAACAGCTGAGAAAAATGTTCCCATACCTTCATAATGGATCTTTTCCAGGAAAAAGCAGTGTGTATCCAGGTCGAATCCACAGCACAGACTGATTGGAAGGCGAAACGCACAGACTGATTGGAAACGAAATACGAAAAAGAAACATCCAGCTCATCTTAATTTCCGAAATGGTAAGAGATTCTCAAAGATCGTGGCTTCCAGATTTAGGTAGAGAGAGAGAGACATGTTGCATCTCCAACAGCCCACTCTGTTCTGAACAAAAATGAGTAATGCTTTTATAGAAAAGAGAAGAATTGAAAGTGAAAGTGAAAAAACGAAATCGGATCGGCTGGGAAAAAATTTCTGAGAGCTGGAAAAAATTTCTCTGGCTCAGATTTAAAAAAAAAAAACTTTTTGTTAATTTTTATGATGTCTTTAGACATCATAAAAATTAACTTTAATTAAATAATTTTTATGATTAATTTTTATAATTTATTTTTGATTAACTTTAAAATTAACTACATACCCTTTTTGTTTAGAATGATGTCTCATTCTTTCTAAAAATAGATACTCATCCTTTCTAAAAATAGAATTCCAAGAAAAACAATGAGCTATTTTTAGAAAGGATGAGACATCATTCCCAGACAAAAGGGCAAGATCTTTAAATTTAATGATGTCTGAAGACATCATTAAAATTAACAAAAAGTTTTTTTTAATAACTCAGCCAGCCGGAATTTTTTTCCAACCCTCAGAAATTTTTTCCCAGCCGACTTGATTTTCGATTGGCAAGACAATACAAAATTCTTTCTAGAAAGAATTCACACTTAACTATTTAAACCACTCGCGTTTCGACTTCCAATCAGTCTGTGCTGGGGATTCGACCTAGATACACGCTACTCTGTCCTGAAAAAAAAAAGCTTCTGTGGAGGTATGGGAACATTGCTTCTTCTTGGGAGGTGTTTTCACTGGACGGATGGCTCTCTTTCTCTACCTTAGATGAGCTGAATGTTTCTTTTTCGTATTTCGAAGTTATTTATTGATCAAAGAAGGAGATTCCAATGAAATGACTTAGCAATTTTGAAAATGTTACCCTTTGAATATTTTTGGGGAGGGGGAACCTCTATCCTTTGAGTCGGTACTAGAACGCCCCGAGTGCCGACTTCCCTCAAGTGATTTTCGTTCGACAGATCTCATTTTTTTCCTCCGTTTGAGAGCTACGAGTCCAAATTTTTTACAATTCGCTTATACAGCTACGAGGAAATTGGGCAATGTTGATCTGAAGCGGAATGTCTGTATACATCACGCTGAGAGACCTATTTCTAAAGGATCTCAGAGAAAAAAATTCAAATGTGTCGTCTAAAGCAGGCTCATGTTGAGAAAGATGAGAGATCGAACAACAACTCTCCATTGTGTTTAGTGGACGATCCGTTATTCACCCGTAGACAAATAGGAATGCTCTAAACTTTCTTCTACCTCAACGGTGTTATTTGAAATGAATAGGACAAACAAATCGTCACTAAGAGACCTATTTCTAAAGGATCTCAGAGAAAAAAATTGAAACGTGTCGTCTAAAGCAGGCTCATGTTGAGAGAAATAGAATTCCAAGAAAAACAATGAGCTATTTTTAGAAAGGATGAGACGTCATTCTCTGACAAAAGGGGAAGATCGTTAATTTTAATGATGTCAAAAGACATCATTAAAATTAACAAAAAGTTTTTTTTTAGGAGAAAGTTTAGAGTATTCCTGTTTGTCTACGGGTGAACAACGGGTCGCCCACTAAACACAATGGAGAGCTGTTGTTCGATCTCTCAACATGAGCCTGCTTTAGACGACACGTTTCAATTTTTTTCTCTGAGATCCTTTAGAAATAGGTCTCTTAGTGACGATTTGTTTGTCCTATTCATTTCAAATAACACCGTTGAGGTAGAAGAAAGTTTAGAGCATTCCTATTTGTCTACGGGTGAATAACGGATCGTCCACTAAACACAATGGAGAGTTGTTGTTCGATCTCTCATCTTTCTCAACATGAGCCTGCTTTAGACGACACATTTGAATTTTTTTCTCTGAGATCCTTTAGAAATAGGTCTCTCAGCGTGATGTATACAGACATTCCGCTTCAGATCAACATTGCCCAATTTCCTCGTAGCTGTATAAGCGAATTGTAAAAAATTTGGACTCGTAGCTCTCAAACGGAGGAAAAAAATAAGATCTGTCGAACGAAAATCACTTGAGGGAAGTCGGCACTCGGGGCGTTCTAGTATCGACTCAAAGGATAGAGGTTCCCCCTCCCCAAAAATATTCAAAGGGTAACATTTTCAAAATTGCTAAGTCATTTCATTGGAATCTCCTTCTTTGATCAATAAATAACTTCGAAATACGAAAAAGAAACATTCAGCTCATCTAAGGTAGAGAAAGAGAGCCATCCGTCCAGTGAAAACACCTCCCAAGAAGAAGCAATGTTCCCATACCTCCACAGAAGCTTTTTTCCAGGAGAGAGTAGCGTGTATATAGGTCGAATCCCCAGCAGAGACTGATTGGAAGTCGAAACGCGAGTGCTTTAAATAGATAAGTGTGAATTCTTTCTAGAAAGAATTTTATATTGTCTTGCCAATCGAAAATCAAGTCGGCTGGGAAAAAATTTCTGAGGGTTGGAAAAAAATTCCGGCTGGCTGAGTTATTAAAAAAAACTTTTTGTTAATTTTAATGATGTCTTCAGACATCATTAAATTTAAAGATCTTGCCCTTTTGTCTGGGAATGATGTCTCATCCTTTCTAAAAATAGCTCATTGTTTTACTTGGAATTCTATTTTTAGATTTTAGATACACAGACTATAGAGTGACATAAGGACTATAAGGAGACACAGACTATAAATGTCTGTGTCTCCTTGCAAATTGTTGTTACCAAATATTATTGTCGAGTATTATATGTAAAGAAATTAAATAATGAAGAATCTGCATGAACATATGTATGTTTCTCGCACTGTGACAAAAACGACAGTATCTTTAGCCATCAAATTTTGAATAATGTAATCCTCCACCCGAACATGGGCATCTGGACGGCCGAATTTCGAATTTGTTTTAATCTATTACATATTTTGTAAAACTTTAGCAAATTTTTGATTAACTCGACGAGTTCAGAGCGACCACTGTACAGAAAATAACAGTTTTATCTCCAGTGCGGAAATTCTAAAGATATGCTGTTTTCAAATGTATGTGGTTTACGGGCGAAGAACATGATATTCAATAAATATAGGTAACACACAAAACTTTAAAAAAGAGTGCTTCTAGATATTATTTTATCTTTTTTTTTCGTTCATTACCCTCAGAAAATTATATGCTCCGAATTTTATGAATTATTAAAATAACTAATCCATTTAATGTTAATAATTTAATGATCATATAATCAAATAAATATGATCGTTTTGTAATGTTATTATAGTTTGGAAAATCACTGCCTGAAAATGTTCATTAAATTTAAAGAAAAAAATATCAGATCTTGCTTAAATTTACCTTATTTATTTCAAAGCATCGCGTACTATAAATCTTATTTAATCTCACTTTATTTTTACGCAAAATTAAGTTCATAAATTTTGTGCTTAAAGTTTTCACCGTTTTACCAAAGTAAAGATGTCTGTACAAGAATTATGCGTGAAAAAAATGCGCGAAATGCAGTAAAAAGTGCTTTAATGAGATATATTAAATCCTATTTGGAAAAAACTATGGCTTTCATAATCTGATCACTATACAACGTATCACATTTAATAATTAAAAAGAGTTATGTGATACAAACGCCATAGTTTTCAGTGTTAAAGTAAACCAAATCGTCCCTACTCTTTCTTGCGGACATGGAGGTGACGCGCGCCCCGCCCACTGGGTTCGTCTATGTCTTATAAGGTCCATGCATGTAACAAGTACAAATTACCTTATTTACGCCCTTCCACTACTTACGCCCGCTCATTATTACGACCTTCTCTATCGGAATTTATTTTATACAAATTTCTTTTTTCTTCCCCCCCCCCCTTCATAACTTACCTTGAAGTATGTTACCAATCGCTTCAGGTGCCGATGACCTGTAAAAGTTCATAAGGGAATATCGTCGTCTCATACACTATTTTAAATCCGATGAAGGCGTAGCCACTTTTTAGGAGGAGGGCCTGTTTCTTTTTTTAGTATTTCTCGTTACTGACAAGTCTTCAATTTACCGCTTGCTTATTTACTTATTTTTCCTTCCTCTTACCTTACGTTTTAAAATACTTTTAATCAACATGAATTAGTTTTTAAGAGGTTTTTCTTTCTCCCATGAAGGCGCGGCTACCTATGATGGGCGGGGCCCCCTACCAAGTTCGTAAATCTCGATATTGTTACAGCATCTGCTGATGCCCTTTCATTAATCTTACTCTGTTCTTTCATTCAAGGTACAACTAGCTGATATCACTATAATTACTTACAGGTTCTTGATTGCTGCAATACAAAGTGCTGAAACAGCTTTAACGACTCAGAAACCAGTCATACTAATTTATCCTTCAAACGACGACCGGGGATCTCAAAGTGAGAAACAGGTAAGGTTATCTTTATATTAGCATGCCTTGTCTTCCCAGTGGTGTTCAAAATGATATGATATATTATATACCTTATATGTTACAAAACTAAATCTTCTTTATATGCTCATTTACAAAATTATGCTAGGGTATCTATATATTCCAAATTTATGTTAATTTTGTTTACTTCACGTTACATTCCTAATCAGAGGTGTTTTTTTTTTCATTTTTTGACACATCCACACACACACACCCCAATGGACACACCCAATGGAAGAGAAGTAGAAAATATCAAGATATTTTCTACTTCTCTTCCTTTTCCTCTCGAGGCCCATATTTTTTTTTTTTTTTTCCTTTCTTCTCTAAACTACTATGGGCCATTTATTTTGTCCCAATTTTTCTTCCAGGCCTTTTGAACTCGTATAAGAAAATAAGAAGTTCTTTCTACTCTCCTCTGGAAACCGAAATTCCCCCCCTTTCTATATACCTTTCCTTCGCACCTAAGCTTGATTTTTCGCCAATCGGAGCATAAAGATTTAGACAAGACCTCGGTCTATTTTGTCTGTCTGTCTGTCTAAGATGAGAATTCTGAAGTTTTGCCAGCTAGTAGATGTATGAAAAATTTGTAACAAATAGACTGTATTCAAATTATCTCTCTCCGTAAACTAAAAATAAAATTTATGTTTTACTAAGAAGATCATCTGTTATTTTGTCAATTACTGCAAAATATATTACAGTCTTATTAAATTGGAGGTTCCACCAAGATACTGGAAATTAGGAGTGAAATTATCAATTTTGATGATGCTGGTCTCCTAATCGCAGAACGTTGCTGAAAGTTTGAGAACAAGTTTGCTATTGCAACAAGTACCAATTGCCGAGTTTGTTTATTTCAAGGTGAAATGGATGTCAGAAGTCTGTCGTATTTATGCCAGATTTTGAAGCAGATCATTCAACGGTTATCTTCTGCGTTTCTATAACTTGCGTCCCAACAGAGAATTATCAGAACAGGCTATTGCTGATCTTTGAAGATAAGATTAACTTTTGTTTTTCATTAAAAAGTGTTTATTGAATTTAAGTTTTTCATTTTAGAATTATATTTAAATAGTGTAAGTTTCTATGTAAAAAATAACTGATACTAAAAATAGTAGAAGTAGTTTATAATTCATATTTGTGGTAAAGAAGTATTTAAAAAATTATTATTTAGGCTTTACTGTTATTTGTTTTGAATTTTTTTATTGATAATTTATATGTGTAAGCCATTTATTAAAAAAAAAAGAACTGCTAGCTGAGTTTTTGAATTTGTTGCCAAGCAGACGCGTGGAAAATAAGTAGTAACGTCAAACTGACGTAATGTGATTTGATTATACTGCAGAATTGGCAAAAGTTTTTTCTCAGTTTTCGCCATCCAGGCGTGTAGTTAGATAGTTACGTCATTCTGATGTATTACAGCTAAATTTTATTGCCACACTGGCAAATATTGTTTTTGTTATCCCCAACCAGGCGTGGAGATAGATAGAAAAATCGTCAAACTGACGTGGATGAAATTGCATTGTACTGCCTCATTGGCAAAGGTGTTTATATAGTTATAACTAACGAGGCTTCTGAATACTGAGTTAAAATGTCAACCCGACGCAGTATTATATTATTTTGTGCCAACCTGGCAAAGTTGTTTAAATAATTCTCTCCAATTTGTTAGTGTGAATTTCGTATTTGAGAAATTAAGTCTCACCAGAAATTATACATTTTAATACAAGTACGATCTTTTAGATTCAATTTCAAAAGGAAGCCTATTAAAGGTAACTTGTGTCAACATGTCATTCTTAGCTAGGAGTAAAAAACAGAATTTAAAAGTACTAGCAGAAGAGTTAGGTTTAACCGTGAAACCTGAATTTAGGATTGCTCAGTTGCATAAATTGATTACTGAAAGTCCCGGTTATGATGAGGAGTTTACTCGAGAACTACTGGCTGCAATTAGAGAAAAAAGGGAAAGAAAGGAAGAATACGAAAGAGAAAAAGAACGTGAAAGAGAAGAAAGAGAAAGAAAAGAAGAGCGCGAAAGAGAAGAAAGAGGAAAAGAACGCGAAAGAGAAGAAAGAGAAAGAAGAGAAGAGCGAATTAGAGCCTTTGAGCTACACAAACTTCATTTGGAAGCAATGGTTGCAACAGCACAGCCGGTAAAATCAATGCAGTTACCTAAACAGCATTTAAAAATCAGAATTCACGATGTCATACCAGGTTTCAACCCTAAAGAAGATGAAATAAGTTTATTTCTGGTGTTATTTGATCAAGCTAAAATGATAAATATACCAGCTGAAATTCAAGTGACTCAACTTATTTCATTGCTGCCTCCTGACATTGTTCAGCTTATAGCTAGAGAACCAGAAGAGGACGCAAAAATGTATGATTATGTAAAAACTTTACTGTTACAACAATTTAAATTGAGTGCGGAAAAATTTCGACAACTATTTAATAAATACCAAAAATCTACTCAAAGTACTTGGTATGATTTCTACTATGAATTAAAGAATTATTTAGAAGGATGGCTAAACGGATTAAACATTAAATTTTTTGACAGCTAAAAGATCACATGCTGGTTGATCAAATTAAAAAGCGTACTTCTCCTGATTTCAAAGAACATTTTATGGATGAATGGACTACCATAATTTCACCCACTGAGATGATTAAGAAAATTTAAGATTTTGAAGATGTGAGAAAAACAATAAAATCGAGATTTCCTTCCAATGAAACTTAGAGAATTAATAAAGGATAATTTAAACCTCGTTATGAAAATTTTATGAAAAAAAGTAAAGCATCCGCCTCATTTTAAGCATTCTGATATATCGGATGATTTTAAATACGAGAAAGATCATTGATAAAGAAGTCAATTCCAAAACAAGACCCCAGAAAATTTATATAGCAAAAGATATAGACCATGTTGTTTCAAGTGTGGGTCATACGAGCATTTTAAGCCTCAGTGGCCTCGCTTAAACCCGAATGAAAGGATAAATTGCGTATTTTCGAATGATAATTTCTTAAAGACGTATACAATTAAAGGTTTCGTTAATGGGCATGAAATGCCTATTCTTCGAGACACAGAAGCCACAGTAGATTTTATTTCTCGAAAATACGTATATAAACCAAAAATGATTGGAGAACATGTCTGGATACAATGTGTCTTAAATGACCATTTAGTATGTCTACCGTTAGCGAAAGTTGAAATTAATTGCGAACTTGCTCATATAAAGACAAAGGCAGCTGTTGTTACAAATGATCCGGGCAGATACGTATTGGGTAACAAAACTGCCCAATTGTTCAAAGATAAACCATTCTTAAATTTAGAAAAAATAAATACGGTTTCGACACGATCTCAAGTAAAACGGTCTCGTCAAGAAGATCGAAATAGAGACACCAAAATGGGGAAACCAGAAGCACTGTCTGTTATTGAGACTGAAGATATTTTAATGCAAGCTGATGAGGAAGACAAAGAAATGAAGAAAGTAATTAATGAAGAATATAATCTAAGGAATTAATTGAATCACAACATCAAAGAGATCTAGCCTCATTGCTTAGCGAAGCTGAAAGTGAAAATTTTTGGAAGACAAATTTAAAAGAAAAAGAGAAAAGGTTGTTAGTGAAAAAGAAATTAGATAAAAATGGAAATGAACGGGATTTAATTGTTGTTCTTGAAAAATATTGTTAGCTTTAATCTTCGTTATCAATCTCAGGACGGCTAGGGGTATATCGGGCTTTCACTTTTCATTCAATCGGGATAACTCTTGCATTTTATAAATGCTTTATTGTTACAACAATTATATACATATATACATATCAGTACGGAACATTCTTAACATAAATCCTATTCTCTCGCTTCCCGATTCTCGACTGATATCGTGCGCCCCCTATCGGCGGCTTTTCTACAGTGCCATCTATCGGCTGATAACATTCGGTCATTCTGACCTGACAATCATCCCGATTGTTCAGAGTAAAAATCAATTTTATAATTAATACAATTTTCTACTTCGACTCTTATACACAATACTAAACATACATATTACTAATACACTAAGAAGAATACACATTATACTAAAATTTGATATGATAATAAACTTATTAAAATATTTTCACATACATAAATTCACATATTTTATACATTAGCATAATGATCGAAAATTTTCTGTAAATCATTACTAAATACGTGATATATATGAAATAACTCAATTTTTTTTCAGTCCTAAAATGATTCAAAATGCACTAAAGTCTTTCAGCTAATGTTCAAAAGTTCAAAGTTTCTAAAGCTTTCTATCAGCAAACATACGTAGATAAGATACCTCAATCACAGGGTAGAGAGCACTTCCATCAATCCTTACGAACAGATCTGATTGGATTCCGTCGAGGAATTACGCTTGATAACTCATCAGTATCTTGATCGCCACCGTCGTCATCATCATTGTCAGAGCTGGGATCGCACCTCCATGGCTTCAGCTGGCTCACATGAGCAGTGGTAGTGAAGTATCGACCTCCATTCTTCGCTTCCAGTTGAGTTATTCTGTAGGTATCGCTAGGTAATACTTCCGTTATTATAAATGGCCCTCGATATTTCGGCTGTGTTTTGGTAGGTTGACCTGTAGCCTTAGGAGCACATCTCATCACAACTATTTCTCCTTGCTCGAATATTAGTGTACGACACCTCTTCCCATCGAATCTCTTTTTCATTTTCACTTGCTGTTCCTCAATTCTTCCTCACGCTTGCTCTTGGATTTCTCACAGGTCTTTCCATGCATCTGAATCTTCATCTGCTAACTTCCTAAGAATTCCATCATTAAATCTAGGAGAATACCCATGTAGCATTTCAAATGGAGTCTTATTCGTAGTTTTGTTTACCATGTTGTTAAGATTTCTTTCTGTCTCTTTTATTTTTTAATCCCAATCTCTGTGTTGTTTATCCATCAAACTTGTCATTATCGTTCCTAAAATTGTTCTGTTGACGCGCTTTACCATACCGTTGGCTTGGGGGTGTTTGGTAGAATTCAAAGTATCATGTATTCCGTTATCTGCACAATACTGCTTAAATTGGTGAGAAGTGAAACAAGATCCTCTATCACTTATTATTCTTTCCGGTAGTCCAAAATCATTACAAAATTCTTCAAAGACTGTAAAACATTTTTAGCACTAGTATTCTTAACTGCAAAAATTCTCACAAACCTAGTCATGTTATCAGTTATCACGAATAGTTCTTGATTACCTCTCGAACTCTTTACGAAAGAACCCAAGTGATCCATAGGAACAACAGCAAACGGTCTTTTACCAGGTTTTATGGGATGTAACAGTCCTTGTTGCTTGCCACCTGTCGCTTTATTCATAAGGCACTCAATACATGCTGATATATGTCTTCGTACGTATCGTTTCATGCTTGGAAACCAATATAATTCCTTAATTTTGCTAACTGTTCTATCCACAGAAAAGTGACCAAATAAATCATGGGATTTCACCACTACACTCTTCCTCATGCTTTTTGGAACCACATAGAGTAGTCTCTCCTTTCCATCCACTACGGTTTTCCAAAACAGTCTATTCTTCTTAAACACGTAATTCATAATTATTTTTTTTCTCATCAGCAGTTCGTTTCTCTTGTTTCTTTTTGAAAATTTCGATAATTCTTTTCAGGTCTTGGTCAACATGTTGTATCATTAGTATTTGCTCTACTTCGGTTAGGGACTAGCAAACTTCAAAATTTTCAGCTATTCTCGTCATCGTGTCATCAGCTTCTGATACAGGACCTCTGCTCAAAGCATCAATATGTGACAGTATTTTTCCTGACCTATGCTTTATCTCAAAATCGTATTCTTGAATCAAACTACACCAACGGGCTATTTGAGGATTCGTAGTCTTCTTCGCATTCATATATGTTAGAGCTTGACAGTCAGTAATAATTGTAAATCTTATGCCGATTAAGAACTGTCTTAACCTGTCCAACGTCCATACGATGGCCATTAACTCCAATTTGCTGGAATGATACTTTCTCTCTGCTTCTGTTGTTTTCTTACTAACGCAATAAACAAGATGCCATTTTCGATCTTCATCACGTTGCATTAGCATTCCACTCAAAGCTTCTGCACTTGCATCACAATGGACTTCAGTATCTGCATGCGGTTTATAGTGAGCTAATATGGGCTTATCAGTCAGTTGTTTCTTCAATAGTTCGAATGCCTTCTTTTGTTCTTGCTTCCACTCGAAGTCTCGATTCTTCTTTGTCGATCTGGTCAATGGTTCGCTCTTTAACGCATACTTCGGCACAAATCGTCTGAGAAATCCAGTCAGGCCCAAAAATCTTTGCACTTCGTGCACATTCTTTGGTTCTGGAAATTCTGCTATAGCTTTTATTTTCCTAGATCCCGGTTTAATACCGTCTTCGTTTATAATAAAACCTAAGAAATCTACTTCTCTTTTCCCAAATTCACATTTAGATAATTTCAAGGTTAAATTTGCTTTTCGTAGGCATTCTAATACCTCTTTTAATTTCAAAATCATCTCTTCCCGAGATTTTGCAGGAATAAGTATATCATCAATATAAGACAACACCTTAGTATTCAACAAGGGGCCTAGGACATATGACATTAGGCGCTGAAATTCAGCAGGAGCATTTACTAACTCAAATGTTATCCTTTCGAACTGTCCTATTTCATCCGGAGTAATGAACGCAGTCTTCAATTTACCTTCTTCACTTAAGGGTATTTGCAAATAGCCATGGGCTAAATCCAGAGTAGTGAAAATTTTGCATCCTCCTAAACATTCTAAAAGATCATCTATTCGAGGCAAAGGGAACTTATCCTTTATCGTCTGACTATTAAGTCTGCGGTAATCAATTATCAGTCTGTATTCCCGTTTTTTTCTTTACTAGTAACACTGGACTAGCGTAAGGAGATCTAGTTTCCGAAACTACCCCATTATCTTTCCATTCCTTAACAATTTCTTTTATTACATTACGTTCAGCTGCATTCGTTTTGTATGGGTGAGAAGACAGGCCTACTCCCGTCAATTTCTTTGGTGTCCATTTTTATTACGGTCGTGCAACCTAATTCATTTAAATTAAGAGCAAAGCAATACCTAAATTCATTTACTAATTTTAAGATATCAATTCTTTCACTATCTGTAGTTACCTCATCAAATTTTATATCATCTATCTTTATTTGGTGAATATTTTGAGAAATGGAAAATACATGGTTTTGTTCTTCATCTTTGTTTATATTGGGAGTGTCTATTTCCTTTAATTCAAAATCTTCTGTTATATCTATTACCCTACTGATACACTGATTTTCTTTTAATCTGATGTTATTGTGTCCTATGTTCATAACTGGGACTGTTACCCTACCATTTGTAACCTCCATTACTGAATCCGGACTTCCACGCTTGCTTTGAAATAAAAACAGTCCATTATTTATATCTGTGGCTACAGAATGCACGAAGTTTATTGTGTTACTTTTTATTTCTATTGGTTTCTCAGAATATAACTTAATGTGTTTACGCCCCGTTTCGTTTATAAATTGCGCGAATGGAATTTTACTAGCATACCATATATTAAACGAATCCCCTATTTTCCCATAAGCCAACATCTGATCGTTCAAAATATCTCTCCCAATAATTAGGTCATACGGCTGTACTTCATCATTTACGATAAACAAATTCGCGGTTGTTTGGATTTCGCAGATTCGAAGTGAAACATGAACTTTTCCCAAGGTTGCTGTAGATGCGTGATTTACGCTCCCGATTCCAAACAATTTTTTTGTTTCCGGTAGCACTGGTAATCGTAATTTCGAAAAGACCGAAAATCTTAATAGACTGACAGCGCTTCCAGTATCAATCAAACATTCGATCGGTTCACTTTCGTGAATTATTGCTTTCTTCAAATACTTTGAAACGTCAGCTAATCCATCATGATTCATCGCAACCCTATTTTGATCTTTCATTTTGTCATTCTTCATTTCTTCGCGACTCTCTGTCTGACGCGGGAGGCATTTAGCGTCACTAATCAAGCTAGAATGTTTTACGCTTACATGTCGTGCAGCGCTCTTTTGATTTACATAAGCGGACCACGTGAAATTTTTGGAAACAGAAAACATTTTCCGTTCCGCTTTAAACTTTCTAATTTCTGTTCGCGTTCCTTATCACAATTTTCGGAACTGTGCTCAGAATTATTGCAAAAAATGCAAATTTTCTGAAATGTGCTCAGTGCGGTTGCGTTAGGAATCGAATCTTGCTGCTTCCCTTTAAACTTCTGAAATCTATTCTCCTTTTCCGAAAATTTAGTAACTGACAGTTTATAGTCTACGCCTTTAAGTGATTCATTATTTTCTCTTGTTAGTCGAAACAAAAATGTTCGTTCTCGCGTTTCTATTCTCTTCTAAGAAATTTTAATAATTCTGTTACATTCCAAGAATCGTCTTTTTCATGCTGTCTATAAAAATCTAGCACAATGGAATCTGGAATAAGTTTGGTTAGTAATGGAAACAACAAACTTCCATATGAATTCAGTTCGACACCAAGAGTTTGTAAACCCCGTACTTGGATTTCTATCGTATCGTATAACTCCCTTAACTGTTTCAAATACGAAGCTGATTTTACTGCACTTAAATTTAACAAATGGTTAATATGAGATCTTACAATAATTTCTTTTTTCCCGTATCTTTCTTTAAGCAATTAAACTGCTAAATCATAATTATTTTCCGATACCAATAGTCCTTGAATACTAATTAAGGCTGGTCCTTTCAAGAAAGCTTTAAGATAATTATATTTATCTACTTTAGATAAGCGTTCGTTACTGTGAATCGCATTATCAAACTGTGACCAAAATTCCTGAAACTTCTCTAAATTACCCTCAAACGGTTTTACATGAAGTTTCGGCAAATTTATTCTTGGTTTGTCTGGTTCACTATTCGAAATAAGTGAAGAATTATTCTTCAACGAAAAATCTCCCTTATTTCTATCTGAATTCTGAAGATAATTCTTAACTTTCGATTTCGCGTAGATTATACCTTCTCTGTATTCTTGATTATTCTCGACTTCTGTTTCCAGATCAGATACTTCAGGAATTAAATTCTCAATTTCTAGATCTAATTTAAATATCTGATCTGCTTTTTCTTGTAGATTCATATCACATTCTTCTAATGATTTTGTATCTACAATATCCTGTTCTAATATTTCACATATTCTGTTAATTACTTGTGTTGTTAACCTTCTTAAAGTTTTCCGTTTCGTTTTTGCTTTATCTAAAGCTTTCTTTGCATTCTCATACATAATATTACCTAATAATATAATTCTATACTTCTAAATTCTGTTAGAATTATTCTACAGTTCGCATGCATTCAAATCTTTAAAAACTAAACTTACCCCTTCTTCGACGTTCTTGGTACGCGAGTCATTCAATGCCTGCTTGCATCAAACATCCCACTTCTGAAACGTTAGCTTTAATCTCCGTTATCAATCTCAAGACGGCTAGGGGTAAGTCGGGCTTTCACTTTTCATTCAATCGGGATAACTCTTGTATTTTATAAATGCTTTATTGTCACAAAAATTATATACATATATACATATCATTACGGAACATTCTTAACATAAATCCTATTCTCTCGCTTCCCGATTGATATCGTGCGCCCCCTATCGGCGGCTTTTCTACAGTGCCATCTATCGGCAGATCTAACAGCAGATCAAAGAACTTCTGATAAAAGAACTCATGAAGGTGCTTCTAAAGCTTAAGAAATTAAAAATATGTTCAGAATCTATGCACGCGTCAGAAAACTTAGCAAAGAGGCACAAACATGATAAAAGATTATGAAAGTTGCCACATTCAATGAGAATGCAAGTAACAGATAAGAACAAAATTTAATCTCGCAAAGAGCAAAAAACTATCTGACAAGAAAGAACTGATAAAATTAAACGATTCTCAGTTAAAAGCTCTATATGAATTGCCAAGTTCTGGAGTTGAGATTTAAGTTAAGGAGAACTAAACAGACTAACAAACTAAACAGACAAGAAACTAAACAGACAAGAGCGAGTTGCTGAAGAAGTAAAACTGCAGCAAAAGCCTCTATTACACTCACCTGATTTCAATAAGGAATTTATTTTGCAAACTGATGCTTCAAACTCTGATATGGATGTCATTTTAGCTCAGAAAGATTAACGAAGCAATAAACATCCAGTATTACACCTCAGTAAGAAGTTTATAGAAACTGAAACAAAGTACTCTACCTCAAAAAAGGAATGCGCTGCTATAATTTTTGCCGTAAAAAAACTGCAATGTTATTTAGACGAGTATACTAAATTTCTCATCGTTACCGATCATAATCCCCTAGTTAGGCTCAAAAATAATGTGATTCTAATTCTACGACATATTAGATCGGCACTAGAATTACAACCCTACAATTACACTTTCTTCGAAGTGGTAAAAACCATAACAATGTAGACGCATTAAGTCGTACTCCCTGGCCTGATTAAATAATTTGTTTCTCTGTATAGATAAAAAAAAATATTTTGTTCTTTCCTCTCTTCCTCAGTGTATGTTATTGTATTATTTGTTGTATTTCAATTCTGTATTGTGCTGATATTGTTGTTTTGGGGGAAAAAATTGTAAACTTAATTAAAATATAAATAAAAAATTATCTGGAGGGGAAGAGGTTGTAAAATTGATATTTAACAAATAACTATATTAATTATTGAAGTGGCAACGCCATATTTGTATGATGTAACCATTGCTCAGCAACGTAAGAAACTGTTTTAAGATGAGAATTCTGAAGTTTTACCAGTTAGTAGATGTATGAAAAATTTGTAACAAAAAGACTGTATTCAAATTATCTATCTCCGTAAATTAAAAATAAAATTTATGTTTTACTAAGAAGATCATCTATTATTTTGTCAATTACTGACAAATACATTATAGTCTTTTTCCGCTGGATAAAAGAGGTCGTATTTTATTCTTTCTTCTGATTCTCCTTATTCACCGTGATGATAAGGGTACCTTCGGGTACGACCTCTAGTTAGGCCATTTTTCTAAATTTTTTGCCTCACATGATCGATTAATATGACACAACAAACACAAATTTAACTAATAATAACACAAACATGGAAAATTCACCACCAAACTCAGAAAATTCTCACACGAGGCATCTCAATGATGAACCCAACGTTCTCCAAATATTAAGTCACAAAATTACTTTAGCTAATGACGTTGAAACTACCAGATCCTTGGTGGCAGATATTCAAAATATCCGTAACGAACCAAATGTGATTATATGCGCTAGTGATTAAAAAGAACTAAACTTTCTCCTTGTAAAAGCAAGTAATCAATTGCGTATGCAGGAAAACGAGATGGCCAATGCAAAAATAAACGAATTACAAGCCTCTAACGATAAACTCCTAATCAGTTTGTAAAGATTAAAAACTTCTGCGACATACTTCAATCCACCAGTGGTTTCAAAGAACAGAGAAAAAGAAAATTGCGCCATACAGAAATGGATTCTGACTCCGATGAGGAGCCTTCCCTCAAAACCAGCAATCGATATAAACAATTACTCACCAAATAGACGACTTGCATTTGGACAGCGAAGATAAATCAGGCACTCAGCTCACTACCACCCCAAAGGACCAACCAAACAAGAGTGACAACATTTCCGCAAATAGAAAACTAAACTCCACCCCCAAAACGAACAGAATTGATAAAGTGCCTATTATTGTCATAGATGACGTCCCAAAAGCGGATGAATTCTTAAAAAACTTAAACAAGCAAACCGGAAAAGAGATAACTGGCACCTTAAAAAGGACGCCGCCTCGAAATATAGCCTGCAAACTCTGACTTAATCGATTCATTCGTAAAATAGTAGAAGAAACAAAGTTCAAGGCCCACGACTACTTATTCCCTGAAGAGAAGGTTTTAAAAGTCATAATAAGATGCTTACCCATCACCACAGATCCCCAAACCATCACTCAAGAATTATTTGACAAAGGAGTCAAGATTAACTTTATTACATTATTAAGAAACAGAAGAGAAAATAAGCCAATGCCGCTATTCTTAGTACATACACCAAAATCAGAAGATGAGGAAGTATTCAAAATCAAACGCATAGGTTATATGAACGCATCAATAGAATCATTACGCAAGAAACCCGGCCCTCCACAATGTTATAGATGCCAGGGATTTTTTCACAGTTCCCTGCTCTGCACCAGAGACTGGATATACGTCCGTTGCGGGGGCAATTATAAACCTAGAGAATGCACCCATAGCCGCGACCAGCCAGCCATATGCTATCACTGAAAAGATCCTCACCCAGCCAGCATCTCAAATTGTCCGGCCGGACCAAAAAACAAACAAGTTCAATTCCAACCCAGCCCTCCACCAGCAATCAATCCTTAGACTAACAGAAGACAAGACTTTCCTCCGCTGACAATCAAACAACAGTAACGAAAATCTCGCTCAAACCTCCATTCAAAAAGAAAATCCAACAGAAGAAACTACCCGCACCGCAGAATTCCTCCCTGTCTGACCTCTTCGACTTCTCTTCGCTAAAGACAATCTGGAAAATAGTGATACAAGGACTCAAAAACATTAAAATCAAGAAATCACTTCTTGACAAAATAATCGCATAGTCGAAATCATTGAAAAAATAGGAAATCATTTTTGATTCCAATAAATTCAAGAATAGGTGCAACATAAATATCCTCTCTTGGAACGCAAACGGTCTTTACCATAAAAAAGATGACTTATCCAACCTCATTATTGAAATTGAACCTGACGTAATATTCATACAAGAGACTCACCTTAGACGAGCACTCAAAGTACTATATGCTAATTAGAGCCCCTACCGTACGGATTGGGAGACAGGAAGAGGCGGTAGCATTACCCATTTGTTAAAAGGAGCATAAAACACTCTCAAATTCTAAATCCCAGCACCACTTTCGAAAGTAACACAATAGAAATTGCAATAGAACACAAAAAATTCAAAATTTCTTATATATATACATTCCACCAAATAATAATCCCAGCGTACAAGAACTTATTCACCTCCTTAATTCCAAAACTTCTACCATTGTCAGAGGGGACTTTACCACCAAAAACCCCTGCTGGAACAGGGGATCTGCAAACAAGAAAGGAAATGACATATTTAACCTAATTCAATCAAATAATTATAAGATTCATGCCCCAGACGAGCCCACCCATTACGGGTACAATAGCGCCATTACAATTGACTTCTTCAGCTCAAATAACATTACCAACAGATGCAATATCTCTGCAATTCCAGCCCTCTCTTCGGACCACAACCCCATTGTATTTAAAATCTCCCTTAATAAATACCTTCCCTCACTAGACAGAAGTATAGGAGTTACAAATTGGATCAAATACTCAGAAATACTGAATAACGCCATACAAGGAAACCCATGCATCAAGAACAAAGAATTAGAACAAGAAGTCTCAAAATTTACCAACTGCATCAATTATGCTTTAAGGAAAGCCACCAATACTTTTTACGTGAACAAGTCTTTCCTCCCCTTGCCTGCCGATATAAGAATAGAATTAAAGAGAAAAACCGGATCCGTAACAGATGGCAAACCACCAGGGATCCACAACTCAAACGCGAACTAAACTCTATGCAAAAAGAAATCAACAGAACAATCAAGAACTTGAAAAACCAAACATGGGCCAATTTCCTTAAAAACCTAGCTATAGAGGATAATTCCCTATTTGCCATTTCTCGCAAATTCAAGAAACCTTCCCACTTATCCATGGACCTAGTGGAATTTCATATACAGAAGATAAAGCTAAATCTTTTGCGGACTATATGGAAGATACATTCACTTTTAATCCACCTCCGTACGACAATAACCATATATTCAACGGGTCAGCCTAGTGGTCAATAACTTCCTTAATACTCCTGCTCCGTATAACTTCACTTTCTTGACAACCCCAACAATCGTAGCCAACACCATCAGCTCCTTACAGACGAAGAAAGCCCCAGGGCACGATGGCATCTCGACCAAAGCCCTGAAACATCTTCCGATCAATGCTCTTATCTGCCTAATTAAGATAATCAATAACATTATAAATGAGTATTTTCCTAGCTCAGGGAAGCAAGCTATAATAATTGTTTTCGCTAAACCGCAACAAAATCCCACCTTCCCACAGAACTATCGCCCTATCAGTTTACTAAGCCATCTTTCTGATCAGTTACTGAGAAAATTCTACTTTTCCACATCCAAAGAATTCACTCTTCCATGAATTTTCTCCCAAAAGAACAATTCAGTTTTCGCAATCATCGTAGTACTTTCCACCTACTTCTTAGAGTTATCAACATTATCATTGAAGGCTACAACTGCAAGCTTGTGACCGGTGCCATTTCCCTCGATATCGCGAAAGCTTTTGACAGGGTATGGCATCGCGATCTTATTTCCAAATTAATCACTCTCAATTTTCCACATCATTTTATTCGCTTAATAGCCCCTTTTCTCAGCAACAGAACATTCAGAATAAAAATTGGTATTGCTTACTCAACCACGAGAGTAATCAAAGCTGGTGTCCCACAGGGTTCGGCACTTTCACCGTATCTTTTTAATATTTATACGCAAGACATCTCTAAAGACCCTTCTGTTTATCTTGCATTCTTTGCCGATGACATCGCCATACTTACTAAAGCCTGCACAGCAATCGCCGTATGAAACCAACTCCAAAACTATCTCATAAAATTGAAAAAATGCCTCACCCTTTGGAGGATTAAAATCAACACTGGTAAAACCGCTTTTTCCGTAAGGGAAACATGAAATACTATCCTTCCCCTGAAATATTTGACGAAGAAATAGACTGCATTAATGAAACCAAATACCTTGTAGTCACCCTAGATCAAAACTTACCTTCAGAACCCATTTCCGCTCCGTAGCACAAAAATTTAAAATCACCAGAGCTACTAGGCGACCTCTTCTTGGTAGAAGAAGACACTTATCTACTACAAACAAATTAATTTTAAATCGCTCCATACTTCGACCAGCCCTCCTTTATGCAGTTCCGATCTGGGGGCATGCAGCTAAAACCGATATTAAACAATTACAATAACAAATTCTGCAAAATAAAATTTTACGAGAAATTATCAATGCTTCTTGGTATATTCCAAACACATACATTCACAGAGACCTTCAAATTGAACCTATTCAAGAGTATATTAAACGATTAGAGGTCAACTTCTTTCATTCAGTACAAATGCACAGTAATAGCCTTATTAGCACTCTCAGACACTCCCCGCATCCCGGTGAAAAACATCGGTACCCATGTAACATCCTACCCACATAAGAATTACAACCTTAATTGACTCATTCACGCTAAATTGACTCTGCGGTCTGTCACCCGCTGCTACATCTTGTAACGACACTGACCTCAACCCCCCATTCGCCGCCGCTAGCGCGGACCTGACCACCTGACTCTCTTATACCCCTTTCCCACACCTCCTACTACTACTCTTCTTTCTTTTCCTTCCAGATCGTTACCAGAAGCCGAGTAAAAAGGTATTTCTACATCTTGACACTCGAGAATAAAATACGACCTAGATGGTTATTGTAAAAGCAAAAATAATAATGTCTGGCCTATAAAATAAATAAATAAAAAAAATTCGAAAAGTTTCACCAAAACGACGATTTTAGGGTAGGCACATACCTTAATGGTTATCGCAGATTATTTTAGTAAATGATATATGATTATCGCGTTCTAGATCAATAAGATCTTGCATAGAACTGAACTTCCGGATCTACACAAGAAGACTGTTGCAAAAGCCTTACTACAAAAATTTATTTTCTTGATTTGGAAAAACTTTCTTTTTTACTCGAATTAGAAGATATACTATTTAAATTTCACAGCGAATGAATGTGCCGAATTTTCGGCGTAAAGAAAAATAAATCCTTTACAAGCACAGTCAGCCGACATGGTAAATAGGTTCTAAATCCAGTGAACATAGATTTTGTTAATTCGCATTTTGGAATTCATAAGAATGAGACCAAAATATTTCCCTGTCCCTATTAGGAAACAGGAATACTTTCATGAAAATACGAAAATAATATAATTTAAGCTAAAATATTCTTTATATGTTGTGCTTTCAATTCTTTGGAAGTCTATCAGATGCATCTTCGGAACGCAAACTAGAAAGCCTGGACGTGTACTATTTAGATAATTTTCATCACTTCATAAGTGAGAATATCATAGCAACTATACAAAGGATAACACAATATGAAGGCAACATAAGAAACAGATAATTCAAGAAATGAAGACTTTAACATGAATGAGGGACCGTGATGCGTAGAAAGATGATATCATCTAAGGGACAATTACCTCGAGAACAATCTTTCTATGTAATCAAGAATCTGTAATAACGTGTACAAAGAATTAAAGTTGTATATTATGATAGATTATTTCTTTATTATAGAACCGAATAGCAGGCTAGAAGCTCTAAGTTTCCATACAATAGTAGGTTCCCTCGGGTTTTAGTTCTCTCAGTTTAGAAAGATTTTTTAAATCCTTACCCTTGTAAACTAAAAACCGCCCCCGGACAATGCTGGGACAAGAGAAAACGTACTAAGTTAAAAATTTCAGTTCTTTGTGTATTGAATGAACTCGCACCATTAGTGTGTCTGTTGATGTCAAATGTTGCATTTTATTATATAGTTATCGTACTACTAATTTCAGCGATTATAGTTGTGAATCTTTGAGAATGTTCTTACATTTCAGCGAAATATTTCTCATCTTCGTCATGTGATATTTACTTCCGTTTGCGAAAGATAGTCTTCTATATCCTTAAAGAAGCTAAATGCCATCAGGGCTTTTTTATTGTACTTGTGAGATTATTTTTATAGTTAAATAAAATGAATTTTAATACTACTTTCTATCGTCGCCCTGAAAAGTATAGTGATTAGCGATGTTGGCTGTCTTATCTTCTGAGGCCAGGTTGAAATTTCGGAGACTGCATGGATGTTTATAAGTGTAGAGTGTCTGTAAGGTAAAGGGGCCACTTAAATTACCAGCGAACCGAAAGTTCTCTCGAGAGCTTTGGTGATAGGGGAAGAGAGTTGGAAGACCTTCAGAGTCGTACTCCACCAAAACTGGGGCGGTTTAATTTGATTACAGCAAAGGAAGCGAGGCCTGTGTGCCTAAGAAAAGGGGAGGACTTTCTAGGGGACTGGCTCGTACCTACGTTATCTACGAGGAAAACCAAGAAAAATACGCATACGTCCCTTCGTCTGGGGAATTGAACCAAAGTCGAACTACCAGTGTTCAACGTCTTTACTACTTGGCCATTGGTGGGCGCAATATTGGGTCGATATTTCACAGTCAGTAAAGCGAGGCTATACCTGAACAACCAGCGGTGAAATTCTGGTGTTTTTCCCTGTACCTGTACTACCTTTCATAAACATTTAGCCAACAACTATATTGTAAAGAATTCTGCTCCGAAATTTGGAATCTTGAATTTAACACTTTGGAAATACAATGAAAGGTTGATTTTTTAACTTACATAAATTCACAATCCATTGCCTATCAGTACCAGCATACAATTTTAATGCCAAATTATTCTTTTTTAAATTTCCAAATATGCTACTTAATGATG
Source organism: Stegodyphus dumicola (assembly GCF_044657685.1). Classification (NCBI taxonomy): domain Eukaryota; kingdom Metazoa; phylum Arthropoda; class Arachnida; order Araneae; family Eresidae; genus Stegodyphus; species Stegodyphus dumicola. The sequence goes on from NC_140779.1 coordinate 48,127,220, forward strand.
AAAATCTGTGCAATTCGCTTAGACTTGAATTCAAATAATAATTTCAGCGCCAGAATTTGATTTATTTATAAATATTTCAGTACTTCGTTATCCTGAAGACCGTGAAATTAGTGTAAATCATAGCTCCGGAAATCTCATTATTTATACTCCCATTTTGTTCCTCGAGATAAAATTACAAACCCTTTAATAACAAACATTTTTAACTACTCGTTTCTTTACTCCATCTATATTTTGGGATTAAAAGTAGTTATTCTGCTTCTGTTTTCAGATGGATTTTTGGTACCACCAGTGGATAAAACGACTGATGTCTATTAATTCGACCAGGGTTCAAATGGCTGGTTATATGTTTGTTTTCGCTTATACGTAGCTTGAATACGAGCCAGGTTAGAAAATCCTCCAGAAAATTTCCCTACAGGCAGAAAGCCGTTAATCAATCAAACAAGCAGGTGGATATTTTATTATAACTTCAAATAATATTAGTTTCAAAAGCTATTTTTTATTGTTCTTTCTGATTGTATTGAGTAGGATCGCTTTGGATAATTCAAAGTTTAATTTTTCTTTCTGTTAACTTGTTTATTAAAGATCACTATGAAACTCTAGCATGCAACAACTTTTGTCAACTGCAACTGATGTTATTGTGAAGAAGTAATGTCTATGTAGACAAGTAAGAACTACAGATTATACAGGGTGCCCACTAAAGTCCGGTACCACCCGTTTAACTGCCGAACGGCTGCAGGTATATTCATGAAAGTTGTGTCCAGGTATAGTAAAGTGACTATGCGCTACTAGATGAGATAGCTTTCAGCACCACCTGGTGGAAAACAGCAGAGTTAGTGTCCCTGTCTCGAAAACGATACAAGACAGGAAGAAAAACTGAATTACAACGTTGTAGAACATCGTCGATTTAGCGCGAATAGACACCTTGTGAACATGAATGCTAAAAGCACAGCCCTGAAAACGCACATTTGTTTTTTCGAGATTTCCGAAACTCTGACGTCACGAAATTTGAACGAAAGGAGAAAATATCTTTCGTATGAAAAACATGCATGTATTGCGGCACAGTGATGTCGCTCGTAATTCACAGTCGAAAGGATTGTGGTCGTGGGGTGCAATCTTGTACGAATTGCCTTTACACAGTAGACAACACAAAGATCGCGCACAATCGTGTCGCAAAACGCATCAACTCAATGCAACTTAAGCTTGGTTATGCATTATGCAAATAGTGTACAAAATGTCACATTTGTTCATCTTAGACAACTATAAAGCGGATATCTCTCGTGGTTGTATGTTGAAGCTCATGGTCATGGAGCGATTTTCAAAAAAACATTATTGTGAGATGGTTCTACCTACGGTGAATGTGAGCGCAAGGAACGATCGGCAACGTTTTTTCTGCAGGCCTGCATCCTTCACACAAAACCATCTTACAGGTAGTGAAACGTTTAAGGGACATAGGCTGCGTGACTAGCCGACTTAGATTCGGCAGACCAACTCATTAAGAACCGGAAGATATACGGCGTCACATATCCAAACAGCAGCACAAGAGAGATAATTGAAAAGTATGGCCTCTTAAAAAGTCGCTTTTGGAAAATCCTAAATGAATTAGGTGCTCATCCATACCGACCAACATCTAATCAGGCATTACTGGACGGGGATGACGAGAAACGTTTCGCATGCTGCAACTTCGTTATGAACCAGATAGAGATCCAGTTAACATTCTTGGCAGGTATAGTGTAGACGGATGAGGCAGGTTTTCGCGGAATGAAATGTACAATATGCAGAACACCCATTACTGTGGGCACCGGAAAATCCATCATGTTCTGCCAAAGTTTGACATCAAATACGGTTTTCGATTAATCTTTGGTGTGGAATTTATAATAACAGGTTAATCAGATCAATATTTTACCAAAGCACGTTAAAGGTTTCACAATATTTAGAATTTCTGCAAGACATCATACTGGATTTTGTTGAGAATATACCGTTGCTTCAGCTCCCGAATACATGGTTCCAACATGAAGTGAAGTAGTACTTGATGGAGGAATTCGGAGAACGTATAACCGGTTTGTTGGTTTCAAGGAGTGGCCTTCACATTCTCCTGAGTCCAACGGACTTTTTCTGTGCGGATACCTCAGCAGCAGCAGATGAATGCGACCCCTTCACAAACATTGCAGGACCTTCAACGACGTATTATAGATGCTTACGTAAACGTGTCACCCGCTATGCTACCACGTGCAACATGATGTTCTAACAAGGGTCTTGATATGCATTTCAGCTGATGGAGAGAAGTTTAAAACATCGAAAATAACGGTAACTTGTGACAACCAGTTTTCCCCCCTTCTTTCTAAGATCGTTTCGTGACGTCACAGTTTGGGAAACATGGACCTTAAAAGAAATAGACCAACCCAAATGGGTTTTCTCCCTCGTCTGACGCGTTCCCGGCTGTCAGCTTGATCACATCCGGAGGAGTAGGGACGACTTGCAGAAATTTAACAGTGGTTGCCTATTGCAGCGTGTATAATTGTCAAGAAAAAGTTGGTTGTAGTGCCTCATTTCACAAATTAGAATTTCTCCATATATTTAGTTTTGAAACTGAGATTGATTTTAAAAAATTTAGCATATTTATCAAGCATAATTAGCGTTCCCAATAATTATAAAGCTATTGTATGCTTTTAGGGCTGGATATTTTTTTAGCTTTTCCTGTGCTGTAAGGACATTTGTAACTACTTCTTTTAGAAAATAAGATTTTTCATCTGAACTAATAGAAAATTTCAAATAAACAATTTTCTCTTGCAATTTTTATGCTTTTTATTTCTGTAAATAAGTAAAATATTTAAAAACGAATGTTTGAAAGTTTCGTTTAAAATTCTAAATTGGGCTGCTTTTTTAAAATTATAGATGAGTATTATAGCTTAATTTCTATAAAGGAATTTTATTTCAATTATATTTCATAATACATCATGGTGATAGACACATTTAAATTAATCAAAATCGTAAAAACAACCTTGTATTTAGCATAAGTATATAGAAACACTCAATCGATTTCGAAAGCAGCTAAAGGTGCCTCCTCATCAGGAGAAAGAAATACATAGAAAGAAGAAAAATAAAGGGGAAGAAGACTCAGAAACACGTGGTCCTTATCAGCACTGCACGTGGTTATAACCGGATTTTTAATCAGAGTTACACTGGCCGCCTACTTGTACTCAGCCAGGCTATCTGATCAAACATGTAACACAAAGGAGAAGAAAAATTAGCGAAGTTAAAATTAGGAAGCGAGGGGCAACTGCTCCTTCACGCTCAAAATATGAACTTCGAATAATGGAAAGCAACCACTGAACGGATTTTTATACCCTCTGGTAGTACCAAACGCGAGGAGGTAACGCCATCTATCGGCAAAAATAACTGAATTAAGATAGTAGAATTTTAAAGGCATTAGGAATGACTGGATTGGACTTCAAATCATTAACTAAACCTGCTAAATCTTTGTGAAATAGAAAAGCCTTAAGAAAATCCATTTCACCTATGGAAGAAGCCTTTTGGATAATTTTTGCAGACCCAAAGTCAAAATTATGGTTAAATGTCCAACTATGATACGCTATTTAAGACTTGTTAATTTCGCCTTTTCTGACATAAGATTCATGTTCCTTGATACGAAACGTCAACGCTCTTTTTGTTTGGCCAATATATCTTAAACCACACTGACACGATATACTATAAATTCCCCAAGAATTCACGACAGAAACGCAATCTTTTAGAATCGAAGGGTGAAAATTATTAATAGGGGAGAATCCGACTTGAAAATTGAATTTCTGGAGAATCCGTGTAATTTTATAGCTAACAGAAGGATAAAATGGAAGCACGACAAGCTCATTAATATTATTTCTAACAGTGGAATGTCTTCTTTGATGGGAATCTGAAAATTTTTTAACGGCTTTATCAATAATCACGGGAGAAAATCCACGGTCAATCGCAACTGCTCTCAAACAATTCAGTTCATTGGTAAGCAAAGGTTCAGAAGAACAAACTTTAAGCGCGCGGAATACATAATAGTAAAAAGAAGCCATTTTTTGCTTAACAGGTTGGCATGGGGTGGTAAACAAACTGCAAAGGGTTTACGGTACACAGTAGTGCTAAAATCAGTTTCATTGCGGATTATAAGAATATCAAGGAAGGGGAGGGAATTGTTGGATTCAATTTCAAGAGTGAATTGGATGGCTGGATCAATTGAATTCATAATAGATAGAATCTCGGATAAATCCTCTTTATAACCGTCAAAAAGTGCGAAAGTGTCGTCAACATACCGAATGCAAAGACGAAAAGATAGTTTATCAAATAATTTCATCTCAAAATAGTGCATATAAATGTCAGCAAGTACCGGACTGAGAGGATTACCCATAGCCAATCCTTCAACTTGACGAAAATATGCATTTTGGAAAATAAAGTGGGTTTGACTTTGAGAAACTTTAGTAAGCGAAACCAACTCATTAATTTCAGTATGTGTAAAGTGGAATTCCCGAAGTCTAGTTTCAAGACAATTTAGTGCTCCTTCGACCGGAACATTAGTAAACAGTGATTTGACAAGAAAATTCTGTTGAAGTCATTGATAAACTTAAAAATATTTCTCCACTTCGTTCCATTATGGTTTTATTTGATGTAAAACTGATGATACTTTCCATTATTTGAAGTTCATATTTTGAGCGTGAAGGAGCAGTTGCCCCTCTCTCCCTAATTTTAACTTCGCTAATTTTTCTTCTCCTTTGTGTTACATGTTTGATCAGATAGCCTGGCTGAGTTAAAAGTAAGCGGCCAGTGTAACTCTGATTAAAAATCCGGTTATGACCACGTGCAGTGCTGATAAGGACCACGTGTTTCTGAGTCTTCTTCCCCTTTATTTTTCTTCTTTCTATGTACTTCTTTCTCCATTTGAGGAGAGACCTTTAGCTGCCCTCGAAATCGATTGAGTGTTTCTATATACTTACGCTAAATACAAGGTTATTTTTACGATTTTGATTGTCACATTAGCGTGTTTCTCTTCTAGTCTACATTTAAATTAGTCTTAAATTTTATACAATTTTACACATCTTAAATTTTATACATTTAATTCTAATATTAAAATTGTATTTAACCGTAATAATTAATCTTGCTTGTATTTTATAGTGATTATTTTTTGAATTTATTTTTAATTTGGCATAAGATTTTTTTTTTATTTACTGTTAATTTAATTTATTAGTTCGAAGCGGCATTTTGCGCTGTTTCACTATTAAATGTCCGTGTCTCCCTGCAAATTGTTATTACCAAATATTAATGTCCTGTATTATATTTAAAGAAATTAAATAATGAAGAATCTGCATGAATACATGTATGTTTCTTGCATTGTGACAAAAACGACGGTATCTAGACCCATCAAATTTTGAATAATGTAATCCTCCACCCGAACATGGGCATCTGGACGGCAGAATTTCGAATTTGTTTTAATCTCTTTCATATTTTGTAAAACTTAACGAATTTTTGATTAACAAACTCAACAAACAATCGAGCAATGGTAACACTGTACGGAAAATAACATTTTTATCGCCAGTGTGGAAATTCTAAAGATATGTTGTTTTCAAATGTATGTGGTTTACTGGCGAAGAACATGACATTCGATAAATATAGGTAACACACAAAACGTTAAAAAAAGGTTCCTTTTGGGCGTAGTATAAAATGTGAGTGCTTCTAGATTTTATTTTATCTTTTCCACCCCCTTCATTACACTCTGAAAATTTTATGCTCCGAACCAATTTTATAAATTATTAAAATAAATAATCCACTTTAATGCTAATAATTTAATGATGATATAATCAAATAAACGATCGTTTTGTAATGTTATTATAGTTTTGAAAATCACTGCCTGAAAACGTTCATTAAATTTTTTTAAAAAAATTATCAGATCTTGTTTAATTTTACCTTATTTATTTCAAAGCATCACGTACTATCAATCTTATTTAATTTTCCTCTATTTTTATGCAAAATTAAGTTAATAAATTTTATGCCTATATGAGTTTTTACTGTTTTACCAAAGTAAAGATGTTTGTAGAAGAATTATGCGCGAAATGCAGTAAAAACTGCTTTAATGAGATCTATTAAATCCTATTTGAAAAAAACTGTGACTTTCATAATCTCATCACTATACAACGTATCACATATAATAATTAAAAACAGTTATGTGATACAAACGTCATAGGTTTTAGTGTTAAAATAAATCAGATCGTCCCTACTCTTTCATGCGGACATGTCGGTGACAAGCGCCCCGCCCACTGGATTAATCTATCTCTTATAAGGTCCATGTTGGGAAATCACGAACAAACAGATGCACGTTTAAAACGTTCTGTTATTAACATTCATGTCCACGAGGTGTCTTTCCGTACTAAATCGACGATGCTCTACAACTTTGTAATTCACGTTTTCTTCCTATCTCGTAATATTTTCGAGATAGAAACGCTAGCTCTACTGTTTTCTATCAGGTAGCGAAGCTATCTCATCTAGTAGCGCATAGCCACTTTTCTATACCTGGACACCACTTTTATGACTATAGCCGCAGCCGTTCGGCAGTTAAACGGATGGTACTGGACTTTAGTGGCACCTTGTACATAAAAATTAAAATAAGACGGGATACAGAATTTTGTAAAGCATGATTATACAAAATTGCATTAAAAAAGCCTCTACTTGATCCTTTTCAATCATGTTTATCCATTTGGCCTCTTAGTGAATATCATGAAAATTAACAAACATAGATGCCAAATATGAAGTTCGAGGAAGGCAACAGTTTGGGCTGGGTTCCTCAATTCATGTTATTGGACATTCAAAAAGCTAAGAATTATTTAGGAAAACATTGTGTTTGCAACTTTATAGGAAGTTCGACATGTCTTATTAATTTTAACAACACATCATCTCTTTTTACAAAATGTTACAAGAATAAGGTTGACTTGACGACATGGATATGGAAGAACTTAACAGGACTTAATATAGCTTCAGTCTCAAATATATCTGGAAGTAAATTACACACACGAGCTAAATTAAATTATCAAGCACCAATACATATTTTTGTTAAAGAACAGATAACAATTCTAGCAGCAATAAATCAAAACCTACAACTTTCAAGGAAGAATTCTTATTGCTATTAGAGAAACATTTTGAATCATTTTTCATTAATTTCATAACAAAATTTACTTTCTCCCCTAGAGAATATCATAAAAATGGGTGAACAAAAACTGTAGCCATATTTTTCTGTGAAAATAAATTTTCAGTTTTATAATATAATATTTGTTTCCTGTTAAACATAAAAGATAATCCATGCCCTGGATAGTATGACCTAATGGAACAGCTGCTGCATAAACATATGCTTCATTGATGAAAAACCTTAACTGGATGTAAATGTTTCGCAAAAAATTTTTAAGGACAACAGGTAGCAACTCAAAAATCCTTCAGTTGCTCCCCTCCCCCAAAGTTATTTAAAGTCCTGGATAATATTGGGAAAATAATTCTTTGTAAGAATACACTTATAAAATCATAAAAAATTACTCATAAATCACATTTTTATTCTCTAAAGTCACTGATATTTAGTGCATTATTAAACATATGAAAGTAAGGGGAAACACAGAACAGAGTGACATATTGTATGAACACATAAACAGGCAATCAATTAAGAATATGTATAAATAAAAAATTTGAAATAGTTAATGCATTATCAACCTTACATCCCTGGCCAATTAATCTGAAAACCTTTGCATTTATTTATATATAAAGTTGTACAAGTCAGAAATGTGTCAATAATGTGTTATTTTATTTCACATTTCAGTATTTAAAAATATCATTGCATTAGAAAAAGTGATATATTATTAGTGTTAACCACATTCTGATAATTATTTTCTAAGAACAGTCAATTATGACGTAGGAATTCAGACAAAATAACTTTCTTTATGCATTTTAAATCTATTTTCCGAGTTTTCGTGATTTTGGATTTAATATTCAGTTTATTTATTTAAATAGTCAAAATATAATTTAAGAATTTATATGTTTTCCCTTCAGATTTCTATAAAATGTACAATGCAAATATATAAAAGGACATGAATATAAAAGGACTGAGAATTAATTATTTTTAATTCCCAAAACACATATATAGTAAGCTTTAAATGAATTAACATTTGGAATTGTATATAAGACTATATATTAGAAATAACATATTTTGCAGAGCATATAAAGAAATAAAAAGTGTCAGATATGACTGAAATTAAATTTTTTTTATAAAAGTCAAAATTTTGATAATGCTATACAGATATTACAAGTCATCTCAATAAACTATATATTTTTTGTAAATGTTTTAATGCTTTTTACTTTATTTTTGCAATATTTTGTATTGTTTTATTTCTTTATTCATTATTATTTTTAAGAATGACAATTTTATGCTTTATTTTGTGTTTAATCTAATATTTGGCCACACATCTTGTAATTGACAATTTTTGTTGCCAAGGTCGCGACATTTGTCAATTTCTTGCTAACTTAGCGAATTTCGGAACACCTGCAAAAAACATATCTGAAGCCCTAGAGACCATGGTCAAGATATAATATCTGTCAGACAGCTGGAGTGTTCAGTTCTAAATCAGATGTGAACCAGCTGAGAAGTTTAGAGGTTAACTGAATTAAGAGTGAACGTTTACTCTGAGAGTGATTTGAGGAACTTTCTGATTTATTTCTTGTGTTAAGGAGGAATTGCTAAATATTCGCTTTCTTCTTGAGTTATTTCTAACATTAATGTTCTGTTTTATGTACTGAGCTTATTTTTCTAATAAATTGTTTTTTCTTCCTGCTTATCTGGACTTTTATTTAAAGAAATATCAATGATCTCATAACTTGCAACAATATGCATATGTTACTTATTGAGAGACGAACTACATATGCTTCATTTCAGGCTTATTACTTTAAAATAGGCAATTAAAAAATTTTCCATTAATCCTTTTCTTTACTTTTTAAAAAATGCCTTCACAAAAGTTTTTAAATGAGATGCTCTAAATTGACATAAAGAAGCTTTTTTATTCAATGCACAACCAATCACACATATAATTTTGATACATATATTTCATTTTACTTCCTTTCTAAATCACGTAATTATTTTTTTGGGGGGGGGCTACTGCTATTTAATTCACAGATATTAATAATAGACTTATACATGTGGAGTATATAAAAAGAAAAAATAGCTCAAGTATAAAACATATATTTTGAGAAAAGAAATATTTTAAATATGCTTCTTTTGCGAAATTATGCTCAACAAACTGAAAGAATGTATATAGAGATTTCTGAAAATCTGTCTTTAGAGTGACATAAACATTTCATTATAGAGATTTCTGAAACTCTGTCTTTAGAGTAACCTAAATATTTCATATCATGAAACTTTTCCCTTTCCATCACTGTATAGCATTCCTTTCATTAGCATTATCAAACAAAATTTTAATTTTTGCATTGGAAGATAAAAATTTGTTTTATTACCAAAAATCTGCATAACGTGATAAATTTGTAAGATTAAGGGTAAGTCACACAACAAGCAACAGTTTAAAATCGAGTACACAGAAACCTTATTTTGGGGTAGATTTTAAATCATTTTGAGAGCAATCATTTCAAGGGCTGACATAGGTCCCTATTCTTCAGGAACAAAAAACATTCTGCTGAAGAACATCTCCATGGATTTTGATATTTAATTTGATTCTAATATTTTACCACTAATTGTCTATAACAGTCAAGTACTATTGTCTTATGAAAGTTCACCTTCTCAAATGAATTAAGAGATGAATGATGCGTTCTGGGTTATAAAAATAAATTAACATCATCTTTCCTCAAAACTTCTCCAAATGCACATTTTTTTTTGCCTAATCATGAAATAAATTATGAAGATTTTCATAATACACATGGCATTTGCTTTCTAAATCATACATGAAGTATTCCTCTTGACATCTTTAGATACACCAAATTGCTTTGAAAGCATTCAGGATGAATTCTGAAAATTGACCGCAATAATTTTAGATATTTTTGATTATTTCATAGATGGTTGCTGATTTAAAATTCTCCTGATTTTAAATCACTATCAATAACATCTCTCATCATGTTTTTAAAATGCATATATCACATCAGAAGACATGCATGAAAGTAAAAATAATTACAGTAAATTAGGTGCATCATTCCCTATGTTTCGGTAAACAATTTACTAAACTCAAAACAAAGCTTAATGTTTATGAATTGCTCCATTATATTACCATGTTAAACTGCCACTTAACATATTAGCTTTGGTTCATATTTCCTAAAATATTTATTACATGCTTTTTGCTAAATATGAACATGAAAAGTAATAACGTTGTTGAAATTTTCATACTTCATTCATACAATGTTGTTCATTCTTCATATTTTAGACTGAACTGCTAACTTCAAAGAGAAAAAATAAATTTGGTTTCTTTCTAAGCAGACTTAGTATTACAGATCTAAAAATTTATAAATAGTATACGTATTTTCCATTCTAAAACTTTACATACACATTCAATTGATTTGGAAAAAAAATTATTAATATATTCATAACTATTACTTTGCACACAATGCTTCATGTTCCAAATTCTGTAAACATACATGTAATAGCTAATATAATATTTTAGACAGATTTAAACATAAATAAGTGCAATTTCATGACATAAACATAATTTTGTTTAAATAAATTTAAGCTAAAATTAAATTATACTGAAACATTTCAATAGTGAAATAACTTCAATATACTAAAACTATATATTTTTTTAATATATTATGAAATTACATTCTTAAAAATAGGGAAATGTGGACAAAGTTGATAGAAAAATGAAAAATTAAAAAATTACTTGTATAAAATCTTTTACCACCTATTTGGCTAATTCTATAAAAACATTTTCATTTTATAACTGATTTTGTCTACAAAATTAATTTTGAACACATCTTAAAAATAATACAATATGATAATAATATGTCTCCTACACAAATTCCATGAACAAAAAAATATATATGTAATGAATTCAAGAGCAGAACCAATGACCAGAAAATTGGGGACGAATGCAGATTAAATCTTCAGTTTTATTTTGAGCAACATGTTGCAGCGACAATCAAGTTGGCACATTAATTGTGCCTATTCCAAGATACATTTCCAGATATTTTAGATACATTTCCAATAAGAAAGAAATAGCAGACAGACTGAGTGCGGCCAGGCCAAAGCATAGAAAGCATGTTCAGGATGAAATCCTAAGTCAGATTTAGTTTTAGTTCTCAAAGCATTTTGACTGGATAGTTAATATCGCTGTAAAATTATTATTGGCTGCTTGAGTTTTAGTTCAATTTACATCACCAGAATTATGGAAGAGTTGTATGATATAGATTTTTCTCGAAATGACGCAGTGCAAAGAGGGGTTACTATTTTTAGAATAAAGAAGAGAAATTAATTTACACTGCTTATTTAATCTTTTACATATTCTTTATTTTTCTTACATATTCATTCATGCAACCTTTAATTAACTTTCTGCAATTCAGGATCTTTCCCCTAGACCAGTACCTTCTAGAATTTGCTAGTATATTACGTAACCACTGTTATAAATAGCGAATGCGCGCCATTTTGCATCAGAAGAAGCTCACCTCTCCTCCTGTGCTATACATCTCGCTGCTGCTTGATCTATCTTTCCTTTGTTAGAAACAGTAATGACATATAAAGTTTAACTTACTTGTACTTGGTCATACTTGGTTTAAACTACTATTGAATATGTGATTTAGAGAATTTCATATGAAGTAAAGCATGATCTACGAAAAATTGAATTAAAGCTATGGAATAAAAATGTACCATTAAAAGCTAAATCAACTTGCCTCTTCATTTGGATTAGCCTTACCACTCTGCATAAAGCCATGCCTGAACTTTGATGCCGAGATTCGTCATGTCTGCCAAAATATCACATACTATATATATATTCTGAAATATTTCAAAAATTAAAACCATTTAATTTTGTCCCACTTTATTTAAAAGATATTAAATTTTAAACCACCATCTAAATTTTTTTATGTAACAGAATTTATATATTTCACAATGATGAATTTTAATATAAAACAATGGTAAAAAAAATATGTCTTTATTAGGTATAACTCTGTATAAATGAAAAGTTCCAAGCGGAAATATTTTGAATGCTTAATCTAATATTACTGGTCTGCTTCTGGCTTTTCTGACTGTGTTTGTTCAAGCTAAAAAGAAAATAAATAGTAAAAAAAATTATTGACTAATTTAGATTAAGAAAATTTAAATTGAAGGAGATGTACAAAAGGAAATTTTAGATAAATAATCATAAAACAGAATTCAATGATTTTGAAAACACCATAATAATAATTTTCATCATTAACTGTATTTAAAATTATAATCAATAATTAAAAAAATTAAGAATGATTAGTATAAAATATTTAGAAGTATACAGAGTTATAAAATACAATAAAAATTACCACAGGTTCTCTAGGAGATTCTAAATTTATCAAAACTGGCCCATCATGCTGAACATTAATTTGGCGTTTTATTCCAAATTTTCCATCTGAAAACATATGTACAACTTCTTTAGAATTTGTATAATATTAAGGTCATGCAGAAATGAATGACACAAATGCTGCCACAGAGCGGAATACAATTTATTAACCAAAAACTGGTAGCACATCAATTAGAAATAATCCCCACTGAAGTCAATACACTTCTGCCATCTGGCTGGGAGGTCCCATAGGGCTTTGGTAAACCAGTCTGTGGAGGTGTTAGTGTACCACCTACGGACAGCTGCATGCAATGCGGCAAAAAATTCAACATGTTGGCCCCTAACTGTGTGTCCTTCATCTTGTCAAGCAAGGCATAGACCGAGGGGACCAGATTGGGCAAGTATGGAGGGTGTGGCAACACAGTGAAGCCCGATCCCACGTGAGTGTCGTGAGCATTCTGGCTGGTGTGGGGACGTGCTGTAACAGCACACGCTGTGCCCATTTGCCTGGACGGTGCTGCTGAATATGCCGCCGCAGCGTTTTGGCAAACTCACAGTACAAGTCACTGTTGATGGTGCACCCAGGCTACAGCCAATTCACGAGACGAATGCCCTTGACATCCCAGAACACAGTTGCCATTTGTTTCCTTATGCTCAGTGCCAGCCTAGGCTTCTTGGGGCATGGGCTTGATACATGCTTCCACTCAATGGAGCTGTGTTTTTTTCGGGAGTGTCGTGAAAAATTCAAGACTCATCCTCCGTGATTAGGCGGCAAAGAAGTCATCTGGATGGGCATTGTGTAGTGCAAAAAGAATCTTTGCAGATGTTGATGTGCTTTGCCTTTTGTTGTGGTGTTAGTGCATGAGGTACTCACTTTGCACACACCTTTGTCATCTCCAAATCACCATGCACAATCGTCTGCAATGTTCCTTGCACAAGCTTTGTATCTTTCTGAATCTTGTCGAATGTTATGCATCTGTTCACCATGATCAAATCCAACATGGCTGTCACATTTGCTGCCGTATGCAATGTTGCTTGTTGTCCCATGCTGCACTTTTGGCTGCGGTCTCCACTCCACTGCTGAACTTGGTCAACCAATGGGATATGGTACGCCTTGAGGGTGCTTTGTTCCCACACACTGACACCATGCAACAATGGATTTCACTAGCCTGTATACCTTCCTTCCATAGGAACCATGCTGTCTGTGATAGTCGGCTTCCATCATTGCTGTCCACACTCTCAATGACAATGGCAAAAGGGACGGGAGCTGACCTTGTACCATTCGCTTGTGGCCAGTACCATTTATGCATTCTAAGTAGTTCACACCTCCTTGTGTCTATTTCACTTGTTTTCTTGTCACATAGCGTAATAGTTTCGTTGTGAGAGCCATTGCATCAATCATTTCTGTACGATCGAAGTCTATGTGAAAGATACTCAGTGACGAAGACAATAGGTATCTTAGTCATTATCTGAACTATGATATCTTCTTTCATTCATTTTATTCAAGAGCATTTCAGAAAGATAAAATAACTATCATACTTAAAGACAAACCTATGGCATGGTGCCACTAGGTGACAGGTATTTCAATGACACATCCTAGGTATACATAAAATTACTTTTATTAATTTATATTCATCAAAATCACCATTCCCCCCCAAAAAAGAGTCTCCAAGACTAGCAGCCATCAAAGGTGGATTTAGATATGAGCATGAGTACCATTACAACAATTTTAGGTCGGAAAGATGACTAGTGCCCCCCCCTCCACCATGGAAGTTCCTGTAGAGGAGAGTGACTTTTTCTTGAGGAAGTACATGAGTAATATGACTTGTAAAGATAGAACCCAAACTAAATAGCAAATTATGATGTAATTTTGGTTTTGGTTTCTTATATTTGAATATTAAAGTGTTATGCAACAAACCTAATGTTTCGAAATATAGCGGAATGATTTTTTTTTGTCAAAGAGAACACCTGTGAATACTATTGTCCTTTTTATTGATTCAGACAATTTGATTTTCTAAATACAACAATCTGAAAAAGTGACATGATGAAAGCTTCTATACCACACAAAAACTGAATTTTAAACATAACATTTTTTACATAAAACTACTCCCTGCATATGAAAAATTTAGTTTGTTGGGCTCCCCACAAATTAACAGAACATCAAAACATGGACTAATACAGAATAAGAATAGAAACTTTAAATTTACCGAATGATGGCGGACACTGCATTATATCTAAAATCATAATTGGTGATTAACTCTTTCCCACTGAAGTCGCCCCAAATGCCTGAATTATTTTCTACCTGGTGCTTTCCCCCATTACGTTAGTGCATGGCTCATTGCTTTTGAGTGTTGTTAAATTACATGCCAACCGTTCTTTTGAAGTGACAAACGTAGTTTTATTATTTGAAATGATTCTTCCTTCTCCTTTGTTTAGCGTCAATGTTTAGCTATTGATGCCCAAAGTTGCAATCCTGTCCTAAGGGAAAATGGCACACAGTAATGAAAGCACATGAAGATCCCAATTTGCTTTACTTACGTAGGTTATTATTATTATGTAGGTTATTATTTTACTAACGTAGGTTATTCAACTTGGCATGGGGGGGGGAAGAAATCCATTCCAACAAAAAATACATACGAATGTGTTAGATACTTACATGCAAATATGTTAGATGTTTGAATGAAACAGATTTTGACCTCTACTGATGTGAAATAGTTAAATATACATACTTTCTTCTGACATTCAAGCACATAAAGAAAGTAAATTATGGACTTTTTAATATGACCCCAAATCAACAATGATATAAAGATAATGAGCAGAGAAAAAAAGTAATATATGCAGTTTTCTTCAGAAGTACAGGACTGGTCAAAGCTATGAAGTTAGAGGGAAAGAAGAGACTTAAACTAATTTGTTCACTATGCGTCTTCCAGAAATTTTTTAAGGAGAGAAAATTAGGGAACTCCTTCACCATGATTATGCATCATTCATTCAACAAAAATGACAGTTGAATTTCTGGAACAAAAACATATTAACACTGAGTGGCATGGTTTTTGGGATCTGCGCAGCTCTGTATTTAAACAGCACTTAATAACTAATTTCTATTACTACTTATTTCACACTTTGTTTTCTTAAATTTCCATTAAGATGATTTACACTTAAAAAAATAAGAAAGAAAAAAATTTAAATTATAAACTAATATATATCATGTGACAAAAAAATCTCATGACTGGATAAAGACGGTCATACCACTCAGAGGGTTAAAGTGATAGAACATCCATTTTATTCTCCTGATACTGCCATGCATGTTTTTAGCTTGATATTGGAAAGAATTATTCTGAATATTTCTATGATTTGATTAGATTAACTTAAACTATAAAGATGTATCTAAAAAATTTCAGAGTGGCTCTCATATTTTTAGATATTATTAAAACTAGGGGGGAAAATGCATAAAATTTCATAGTATCATTAACATCTTCTCAAGTTTTGTGAAATTCAAGCTTCTAAATTGGCTTTGATAGCTTTGTTAATTCTCTGTCCTTTGTTTTGTCTCTGTCTGTACTTAATATCTCCCCATCCATTGTTTTTACTGCTATTCATTACTATTTTAAAATCTTTAAAACCATTGTTTTCAAAGTAGTTATAATGCAGTTTCCACAATTTAAGTCTACATAATAATCTGTAAGCAATGAATCTTACTATGAATATCAACTTACTGTAAGTTGAGCTGGTATAAACTAAAAGGAAACAATATTGTAATAAATATTTTCATAATAGATTGTAATAAATATTTTAATTCCATAATAAATTTCAGCAAATGCCGATCATCCAAATGCCACTACTTTTTACTGAAAACACAGTACTAAAATTAAAAATTCAGTACTAAAATTAAAAAAGATCAAATACATTTTGATAAAGAAGCTATACCTTTTACATGTTCATCACTATAGGCTTGTTTCATAGCTTTAACAAAATCTGAATAACATTTTTCAGCAATATTTTGTTCCATACTTAAATGAAAGTTTGGCTTAGTCCCTTTGAAGATACAATAAAGAGAAAACTGTAAAAAGAATAAAATCTTTCTAATATTTTAAATCAACAAAACGTATACTATTACTAAAAAAATATAAAGTTTCTGAAAAAAAAAAGGGGAAAAAATATTGATATGAAACATAACATGACAGAGGCATTCTAAAATTAAGTATACCTGTAATACAAACACAAATGGAAATTAAAAGCATTTTTGAAAAGGCAATTTAAAAATTGAAAATCAAAGCCAAACTTTTTTCTCTAGATTGTAATTAAAATTAATTCTTTTACTCTACAATCTATGTAAAAATATCAAAACACAACATATGTAACCAATTCTCTTTTCTATATGATTTGTATAACACCTAGTTCAAATAAGATCCCTTTAAAAATATTCCCTTGAATTTAATTCTTAAAAGTATTCATTCTTACTGAAGAACATACACTATACTATATCACATCTTATACTTGATGGAAAAGTAACCACGAAAGATGAAATTATTTTCTTTTGCAAATTTTATTATTCCAATCCTCTAAAAGAAAAAAAAAAAAAAAAAAAAGAAAAAAGAAAAAAGCAGTACTTTCCTGTTATAGGGACCAGGGAAATGTATGCATGTATGTATGTGTGCATGTATGTAAATATGTACATATGTACATGTATGCACACACATACAGCATACATTTAAGCATTTATGTATGTATACAAATAGTTTCATTCAATTAATGTAATTACTAGCTCTTAAAATATATTCAGATGGTCTTAAGATTTTAAAGAAAACTTCATAATATCAGTTTACCTGACTGATTAACAAAACTTCATATTGTTTATCCTTTACACTGCAAGACCATTTTTCTCCATTCTCATCTGGGTATATTTTTAAATTGAGCAATTTCTGTATCCTACCATGCATAATAAAAATAAGTTAGCAAATTTTACTATGCTTATTTAAAATGTTTTGATCTACACAGTACAAGTAACCATTAAATAATTAATACAGAAATTAAATATATGGGAACTTAAGAAATTAATATAAATTATGTTTAAAGGTATTATTGTATTTATATAAGTTATAAATTGTAAGAACAGAAATATTATGAGCTAATACCAGACAAATAAAAGCTTAAGTATGATGGCACATATAGAAGATACACAAAAAGTATAAATAAAATATTCTTTCTCAGTCAATTTGTTCACAGTAAGTTTGGTAATGAACAAACTTTTATGCTGAGATGAGTAAGCTACAGCAATTTTTATATTTCAAAATAAAGTGTTTCATGGGTAATCATGGTATAAGATGCAATCTGAAATTCACTAAATTTTCTGCTACTAAACTATCTGCCTTTGAATCCCAGGCTTCATAAAGGCTTTGATGAAGAAATTAAATTACCAGTGCAGGATTTACGTATAAGCTACACAAGCTATAGTTAGGGATCCCCTCCAAAAAATTAAAATATAGTATTAAAATATAATAGTATAATAGTCTTATAAAGGGGCACATAATCTCAAATAGCTTAGGGCCTTATCAAGTCTAAATCTGGCTCTGAACATTACACATCAAAGATTATCAGATAAAGTTGTTTTTATTTATAGCATACATTCTTTCAGAAACTTTGCAGAAATACCTTGAAAAGGTATACATATAAGCAATATCTGTATCAATTTTCACTTTTTCAAGGAATGCAATGGTACTTTTTGAAGTGTATTTTTGTTGCTTTGTTTTGATGAAGTGTCAGTGTTTGAAAATCAATAAGAAAAAGAAATTAATTTTTTTTTCTGTAAATATCACACATAAGACTTTCTCTTGGTAATACCTTGAGTTGATCTTAACATTTCCCCCCTCTCTCTCTTTATTTTCAATAACTTATTGCAAGAGAATCTTGCAGCAATCATAAACCCCTTAGTGAAACTTTCTTTGCTTTAACTGAACAAAGTTTAAACATTTTTTTCCCCTCTTCATTTTTAATAATATATAGACCTGTTTTTTCCTTGCAATTATTTAGAAAACCCATGCTTCATCAAGGATCACAATGTATTTCCATTTATTATAGGCTAAATAGTTTTTATACAGAGTTCTGCAAATTGTTCTGTGTTGAGCAACATGATTCAGCAAAAGCTTGTGACTATGTATTATATTTTTTTAGCTTTTTTAAGTTATAAATCTTTATTTATTTATTTATTTATTGTTGCCAGAGATGTATTTTAAGCCTTTGCAGTTGATTTCTGCATTGGCAGATTTTTTTCTTTCTGTTACCAATAATTTAACTTTAGAAACATTAGAAACAGTATGTGTCCTTTTCAGGTATTTGTTTGGAGTCTTCATTCCATGTAGAAGTAATGACTGAAGGTTTTTCCTTTTCTGGTTAATAATGTTGCTTATTTTACCCTTAGAAATTTGAATATCATGCATTTCAGAATTTTTTAAAATTTTGGATTATGTATGTTTCTGTATGGAAAGCACAAAACCCTATCCTTCAATCCATAGCTTGCTTACATGCAACATTATAAAAGAAGAATAAATTTAAAAGTAACAGATAATATTTCTCACTTCAAATAATAAGCAGAATTTTTTTTCCAAAACAAAGAATTTTTTTAAAATTCTTTATCAAAATCATTCTAAAAATGTGTAAATGCTCTTTGTAAAATAAAAGTCTTATATTTTGTGCAGAGCCAATACTTGTCATGGTATATAAATGATAAATGCCATTTCTATTTCCCCCCCCCCCTCCGATGAATGGTCATGTCTAGATTTTATTTTGGTATATTACAATTTTATGTGTTAACTGAAATACTTCGAGGTATTAAAAATTTAAAAATAATGAAGATTTTGCAAAACATGTAAAAATCAAACTAATACTGCTTAGCAGATTTGAAATAATTTTCCTAATACATTGTAACTTAATAAAAAAACTGAGTAATGTATTACAGAACAAAAACTTCTAATAAGAGGGAAAAAAACCCACTTTTTCAGCTGTTAAGCTATGGAAGAAATGATAAATTATTGAACAAAGCAAGTATAGTGGAGCTCTAAATAATTCTACTTATAAGCAGGCTAGTCTATCTAGATATTTGAAAATCCTGACACAGTATCTGATTGGGTTGCTAATTAGGTTAATTTGAACTAATCTAAACTACACTTATATTTTTAAAGTCATTTCTAATATTTCCTCTTTTCTGAATGATCCATGTTAAGTATTGTAGGAAAGATTTCTTTTGTGTAGGTGGTTACTTTAAAAGATTAATGTTCAGTTTGCACGTTTATGTGTTGTCTAAGAAATATTGATCATTTTCAGCAACAGTTCCCATAAAAAGTTCGATTGTAGCCACATATCTGAATTATTCAAAATAATGGCCCTAACAATGGCTGAGTGTTAAAACTGCTGAATACTGCTAGTTTGACTTGGTGTGGATTCAGTCTCAGCAAAAGCACTGGCTGCATGGTTTTCTCCATGTGAAATGTGAACATGAGCCAGTTTTTCCCAGGAAGGCTTCCTGAGGGAACTCCTCTTAGGCATCCTCTCACTAAGGACAGCCCTTGTAGTTTTTACATATTCAAATAACCTAACCTAATCTCTTCAAAATAACGAGCAATTTTAAGTTGAATTTTAGTTTTATGTTCTTAATAGAAGCATAATCATTTAGCTTGGGAAGGAATTATGTAGAAAGGACTTTTACCCCCTTCTTGATAAAAATTTTATTTATATTATTTTGATGATTAAACAGCATATGCAATTTTATATGTAAAAACAACATGTCAAATGATAAGCAAAATAAAATATGGTTGTTACACATGTTAATTATACACAAATTCCATCAAAACTGATTTTTCCAGATGGCAAAATTGCTTTAATATGAAGTCATTGAAAGGCTTTATATTCACCTCTTTTTAGAATTGCTGTACTTTTTATGCTTCACATAGGACTACTGATTTTTAAGTTTATTTTGCATAACTTCAGAGTTTTCTTAAATCTTTAATTTTCATAATTACATAAATAAGTTAATAAATCACATAAAAATAACAATGATAATAAAAGTACTCATTGCTCTCTAAAAATGTTCAGTTTCCGAAATTCTCTTCTCAAATACAGACTGAATTAGAGGTTAGACTGAATTAGAGGTAGCCATAGAAAATTTTGGTATTTTTCCATTTCGCCAGCGCATATCTCGTCAAACAGACTTTATTGGCAACAACATACAGTGTACACATAAAAAATGTTAACAAATGTTAGGTCTCAGATTTTTTTTATATTGAAGGCATAAACATTTTAATATCGTTTAAAATTTTGTAAAATCTAATAAATATAGACAATATATTTGTAAAAAGACATTAATTTAAGAATTTACTATGTTTTCATGGTTCAACATCCTGATTCGCCGGTTCATATCACGGGATACCAAGTGATCTCATCTCACATAAACTATGCTACAAAAATCTAATTTTCCCACTAATCATCTACATTAATTTCAAGTTAAATCTTGATTTGAAATGCAAGTTTAAATGCAAGAATTATTTCAATTCATATGAATAGCTTACTCAGAAATTATGTAAAACTGCAGTGCTTTATTTCACTTGTGCGTTCTCATTAGAATTGATGAATTTAACCCTTGACTTTGCCTTTTCTATATTTTTGCTTTCGGGTGAGCGGTGTGATTGCATTCTAATTGACTAAATTACCGCAAATGGTCCTAGAGCACAAAAGTGAACTATCTGCTAAAATTTCTATCTAATTGTATGTCAGTATTGAAAGAATCAATCTGATAAGAAATGGCTGCGACTTGTTTTAAAAATGAGGCATAAAAGGTTACCAGCGAGGATATTCCATTTGGAATCAGTTGTATGATTATTCGTGACTTTATCACCTGCGGCAGCAAAACAGAAAAGTACCCAAATTTTTTCATGGAATGTAAAATTTACATATTGATATAACTGCTGGTATAAAAGGAGAGTCTTATATCACCTTTTGCAATTATTAGAAATATCGTAAAATTATTTTATAAGCAGGTTACTCAGTTTCAGGGTGATTTTTGTATAAGCTTGATTTTATTTTAACAGAATTGTCCTTTTTTTTGTAAATCAAGCTTATATCTAGTAAAAAATGATGGAATAAATACTTTTTTATTCATCATATGTAACTTCAACAAAAATTACACAAATTAAAAAAGCATTTTATTTTTAAGAGACAAAACAGAACACAAGCAGAGCGATTGACATTTGCTTATGGACACTTATGTTTTTGATTTTATTTGCAAATATCAGTTATTAAATATTAGCAAAATGGTTTTACTTTTCTTTAACCTATGCTATAAATTATCTTTTTTAAAACCGGCTGCTTGTTTAGAAAAATGTTATTCAAAACAATGGTGATAAAAAAAAATAATTTACACAAAAAGATCTGAAAATGAGCTCACATTAAGTATTCAGATACTTTGAACTTGTTTATATTGAATACAAATATGAAAATAACAGGAAATTCAAAATTCCTTTGGATATCCTTTAACTAAAATTACATTTTTCATGTACTTATAGATTCAACTTTAGGTTAAAATAAATTTACAAACATTACACTGATTCTTGTTGTTTAACTTCTCCAACAATAGATTCAATTACTTTTTCATACTAGTATTTGAATGTTTTACATCAAAGATTGTTTGGATAGTTCAAATTCTTTTGCCCTTTTTAAAATGATGAATAATTACATTTATAACAGAAATTTTCATTAATTTTTCTTTGTAAGAATTGCTTTTAGAAGAATTTTCAAAGAAATATCATGCTTCCTTATTCTTTTCTCAACTTACTCTGTTTATTATCAATAGGATTTAAATCATGAGAAATGGAGGAGTTTTGATAACTTCAGGGCAGTTGCATAAAAATCAGGAGTTAATGTTTAAAGTTGTATTTTTAGGATTGCTTTCCTGATAGAACTTAATTTTTTTTACATTCTAAGTTTTTATTAGGAATACTTATATATTTATATTAAAAATATTATTTTCTATAAAAGCTAAAATTTCCCATTCCAAAGACAGCAAAATATCCCCAAATCATTATGACACCACTTCCATGCTTAATAGCAGAGGTAGGACACCACACAGTAATTTGTCCATCAGTTCCAAATATATTAAATTTTGAATTGACTAAAAATTACATTGTTCCAATAAGATAAATCTTTGCTTACCATGGATTTTGCCCATGCCAGGTGTATTTTCTTTATTAACAAAAAATTTATTTCTTGCTGATTGCCCACTCTATACATATGACCTAATGCCTCAAATAGTTTCAGGATTAATTTTTATTTCAAATCAGTTGGAAATCCATTGCAAGTTTTACAGCACTAATTTTGAGCCATTTGATTTTTAATGGGATAAATCTGATTCCTTGGTGTAGTGTGGAATGTGGTCCAGACTTCAGTGTATTTTCAACAGTTCCACACTGTTTTCCCTGATTTTGATACATAAAAGACTACCGATTGCTTCACATCAAGGATTGTTTGGATATTTCAAATAAATCTGCCCTCTTTAAAATGGTGAAAAATTACATTTATAACAGAAATTTTCATTGATTTGCACAATAAGTATCTTATTATAATACACAATAAGTATCTTATTGTGTTCACTAAGATATGAGACTATTAATATACTAAACAAGTAATTTCCAAATGCAGATGAAAATTCTAGTGATGTATTTTCATTTAAACCAAAAAATTCTGACACGAAACATCACCTGTCCACAGATATCAATAAAATTTCAGACTGTCTGAATTA
This sequence comes from Stegodyphus dumicola, assembly GCF_044657685.1. NCBI lineage: Eukaryota > Metazoa > Arthropoda > Arachnida > Araneae > Eresidae > Stegodyphus > Stegodyphus dumicola. The sequence goes on from NC_140779.1 coordinate 48,150,530, forward strand.
TTTTGTGTTTTATTAATTGTCACTTTTTGGTTAAATTATTTTATTACAAAATATTTAGATCATATTTATTTTGCAATAAGCAAGGCTTAAAATAGAGAAAAATAATACATTAGAAAAAAAAATCAAGTCAATGTTTCAGTATTTAATACAAGATCTAGGCAAATAAATTTCAAAACACAACTGTCCGGAAACAAATATGAGTTACTGTAATGTGTTGCCTTTTTGTTGCAAATGCAGATGTTGAAAAAATTAAAACAAAAAGTTAAAAAAATTAAATTTTTGGGTAAAAGTTTACAATTGGGTGCCCCTTGTTTTTTGGCGATTCTTTTTTTATGCCAAGATCCGCACTAGGAAGGCACAATTTCAAGATGGCCGCCACACAAAATCAAAATAAGAAGTTGAAGAATTGCACAAACTCTGTGTTCATGTACACATCGATCTGTTTTCACTTAAAAAAGCATCCTAGAATTGCCCAAATTAGGCATTGTGCACTGCCTTAAATTTGTCCATGTACACATCAATCTATTTTATTTTAAATAAAATCAGGAAGCTAAAACTATCACGGTAACTAGAAGTGAGGTTTCATTGCCAAAATTAAAAAAAAAAAATTTTCGCTAATCGAAGAGGCACTCAATTCTACACTAGAGCGACTCTTTGTTGCAAAAAGCGAGTTGTTTTCATATCTTAGTGAACACAATAAGATACTGCAAATTAATGAAAATTTCTGTTATAAATGTAATTTTTCATTATTTTAAAGAGGGCAGAATTATTTGAAATATCCAAACAATCCTTGATGTGAAGAAATCAGTAGTCTTTCACGTATCAAAACCAGGGAAACTATGTGGAACTGTTGAAAATACACTGAAGTGCTCTCCAAGAAAGAGGAATTAGTAATCTGGATGACAGAAGTTTCCGTAATTGCAATTCTTTATACAATGAAATTAGACTTAAAAAATGCTTCAACCTACTAACATATATTCAATATCTTTTCCTGTATCATCTCGAGAAATTCCTATGAAAACACATATCCCATTTTCTATAGAGCTGACAACTTCGTCATGTACTACATTAAAGGAAGAATATTAAAACTGTTAAAAGTAAGTCAACAAATTTATATTACATTTTCCTAAACATATAAATTATATGGATTTCCACGAGGAAACAGCTATGAAATGAATTTTAATTTAAACAGTTTCTAAACCTTACACATTATCATCTTTCATTTTTAAAGTCTTTTAAATTACACAAATTATTATTATTATTACTTTACTTCTGCATAAATCCCCATACAGCTTGCGCTCTGCGAATTGTAGTAGATTTAGCTTACCCAGGGTCCACCAGGAAGAGGCCTACTAAACTACCCAGGCCGACTTTTGCATAAAAAATTATTTGCAATCATTTCTACCTATTTTCCGATTATTACACTCAATTTTATTATTCTACAGATTAATTTTATAATTTAAAAATTAAAAAACAAAATGCTGGATTTGTAAAAATAAGTATTAAGCTTTTCATATAATTTAAATCAAAAGAAAAATGAAAAGATAAGTTAAGAAGTTTAATTGTACTTGAATTAGAAAGAGGAATTAGTAATCCGGATGACAGAAGTTTCCGGTAATTGCAATTCTTTATAGAATGAAATTAGACTTTAAAAATGCTTCAACCTACTAACATATATTCAATATCTTTTCCTGTATCATCTCGAGAAATTCCTATGAAAACACATATCCCATTTTCTATAGAGCTGACAACTTCGTCATCAACTACATTAAAGGAAAAATATTAAAACTGTTAAAAGTGCATGTGAAAATTTCTATTTTTATATAAAATCAATATTAAATACAGTCTAAAATGAAAATTTTCTATCACCTATCACACTAGCGCTTTTACATCTTTGAACTACAGCACGCATTTTATTTTGTAAGACAAGAAATATAGCAATTTTTTAATGCTAAAAAATTTGAAAACACTTCAGAAACACATAGCACACATTCGATAAACAGATGATGAAAGCAATTCTTTTGCATTTTTTAGGTCTTTTTAATTAGCAGAGTGAAAATGCCCATAAAAGAAAGTATTGATAATTTTTATAGAATTATTTTTATTGTATTTTTATTAAAAGATAAAAGAATCAGATGAAAAATGAGGAATAATGTTACAAAAGAATTAATTAAATACTTTCATTACAAAATGTAATGACAGAAGAAGCTTGCAGAAAAGATCAACTGCTAAATCCTCAACTAGTTTCTGTTCATTACTATGTAGTCTTCTTTAGAATAGTGCATTGCTTTCAGTTTGTGAAAATTTTTAAACATTATGCAACTGCATAATTCTTTTATTCAAAAGAGCATCTGAATAATTGTGATTATTTCTATCTAACATTTAAAGTAATCTTTTAACCGTATCCGCAAAACCGTGTGAGCAGCCGAATTTTAGCAAATATTGACACTATGCGCGCTGTTATACAAAGATGCAAAAATGCTAGTGTTGCAGGTTATAAATAACTTTTTTTTTAGTTATGTGTTTGTCATAATTACATAGATTAAGTTATTCATATGATTGAAATATTTCTTATTTCTGTTATAGTTGATGATGAAATTATCAGCAGTATAGGCAATGGGATCTGCGTTTTCATTGGAATTTCGAGGAATGATACAAAAAAAGACATCGAATATATGTAAGTAGTTTAGTTTGTGGAATTTCGTAAGTTTGGTGTGGATGTTTTCTAAAGATAGAATTATGTTAAAATTCTAATTGTCAAATAATTTGCAGTTGGAAAGGTATGAAAATTCAAAATGTTTGTTTTTTATCGTAAATAACAATTCACCGCGGTTGTTATGTATGTATTCATAAAATTTTAATAAAAACAAGTATTAAGTTACATATATATATATATATAATTGATACTTTTAAATTTATGGAGACTTGAATTCATAGAAAATGTGCTTATTATAATTTTTGGAAATAAAGTTACATCGGCATGTTTTGCGAATTTGTACGAGGTGAAAATGATGCAATAAAAGATCGATTTAAAACATTTGTTTATTGGTACCTAAAATCTTTCAACTAAAATAATATGTTTTAATAACTAAAGTAGTTTACAGTCAAACAAAACTGAATCTTAAATTGGCATGATTTTATAAAATAACAGCCTAATTCGGTTGATCTTTGGATTATGGTAACTTGGCGATTTTTTGGCGACCAACTCTGCTACAGCAACCCTCTATTTTTTTTTTTTCCGCCGCCATTTTGTCTTCACGAAGTAAAGACATGTTTCTTTTTTTTTTATTTACTCAACACTTTTTCCAACAATCTACTAGCCGAATTACACTTATGCTAGAAATTTTATCTAACAAAACTGCTTAATCATGACAAATATTCACTGCAAAATTGTGAAAAAGTGCACAATAGCAAACTCCTTGCGCGTTTTTCAGAATAACACATACACATAAACCATGTACACGTCGACTTATTTTTACTTAAAAAAACATCCCAGAATTGCACAAAAATAGCATTGCACACACTCTTCACTATATCCATGTACACTGCTTTTTTCTCATAAATTAGAAAAATTTCACGAAAATGCATGACAATTTTCTGAATCTTTAAACCCGGTAAAAAGGGTATATAAAAAGTATATACCCTTTCCAAATATTAACATTTCCACGTATAAAATAAATAAAATATCCAAAAACTTTTACCTCCAAATTATCTATTATATTATAAACGTCACCAACGAATTCATACCGCAAACATTACAAATGGTTACAAATACTTAGTGTCAAATATTTAAATTATTTCCATGCACGTTTACTTCAACTGAAATGTATACCAAATTCCTACAAACATAAAATTCACAAAATAACTATCATTTAATTAAAATATCACTAAACCATGTACACGTCGACTTATTTTTACTCAAAAAAAAAAATCCCAGAATTGCACAAAATGGCGGTGCGCGCACTCTTCACTATATCCATGTACACTGCTTTTTTCCTCATAAATTAGAAAAATTTCACGAAAATGCATGAAAATTTTGTGAATCTTTAAATCCGGTAAAAAGAACATATATGAAATTACCTGATCGCGAAAAAGTATATACCCTTTCCAAAGATGAACATTTTCACATATAAAATAAATAAAATATCCAAAAACTTTTACCTCTACATTATCTATTATATTACAAACGTTACCAATTAACTCATACTGCAAACATTATAAATGGTTACAAATACTTAGTGTCAAATATTTAAATTATTTCCATGCACGTTTACTTCCACTCTAATGTATACCAAATTCTACAAACATATAATTCACAAAATAACTATCATTTATTTAAAATATAATTAAATTCAAAAACACTACTTAAAATATAAATAAGCACGTACATTAAATTAATAAAAATTAGCTTACAATCCTAATTACTTTAAACTAAATCATTGCTAATAACAATTTTCCAATAATACCGAATTACTTTACTTCTACCTTACATTTAGAACAATGCATAAAAATAATATCCTCAAATAATTAAAAATACTAACTTACCTAATCTTCTTCAGAATCTTGCTTACATGGTGGATACACTTTTATTATTGATTCAATAAAATTATTGAACGATTTTTTCTGCGAATTTTTCCTCCACACTTCCTCCGCTAAATAAAAAGCAAAATTCTCTTTATCACAATGCCTCGGAATGGCGCTTTGTATAGCACTCCACGTGCCCTCTATTGTACTGGTATGTGCACCTGTTTCCGAATCTTTAAAATAATATTAGACAGCACCATACAAACCGAAAATTATTCAACACTACTTCACACAACACACAATGAAGCTTAATACAAAATAATATACTGCCACAGATATTTTTCCAAATTCCCCCTCCCCTTTTCCGATTAAAGAACTGTAATTTGTCCATTAATATCACATGACATATCTCATAATCTCTCATTTCCCTCACACAAAATAATGCGTAATCGGAACTGAGTACTGCTCACATTATTATTATTATTAGTCCTAGGTAGTAACATTTATCGCCTCCAAAATGTCGCCAAACTACCAGTTACCATATTCCAAAGATCAGCCAATAATGGTTCCCATATGTTCTGTAAAATTCTTCTGTAGAACATATGCTAAGCTTTCTCGAAAAATGTAGTTTGCTTAACCTGATAAATCAGACTGACTGCAGCTTAATTTAAAATTTAAAATTTGCATACTTTCTTTATATTTTAACTGCCATACTTTTATTTACAGTACCCACCAGATTTTCTGCATTTAAAGAATTAGTATACCGATAAATTAGTGTTTTTATTTTTGTATCTGTCAAATTCCAATATGTCATTTTAGTAATGTAAAATTTTTCCAATTTGAATTAAATAGTGTATTAAGCAGATATTCTTATTTAAAAAGTACTCCCATCTGAAAAATGAGTAGTTTTTCAGAATTTTTCATATTTTTAATTCTGTGTGTTAAATATAATTTGCATTGAATCTAATTATAAACTTTTACTTCTTTTAAATTTTCAATTTTAGTTTTTTTGACATGGATTTTTTTTTTTTTTTTTTTTGTTAAGACTGCACCATTGCACCATTCATTGTTTACAGTGTATAAAATTTTAAATTTGTTATTTTGGTTTCCTTCTGCATTCACTGTATTTAGTTATTTTAACTATTTAAGTGTAAATATTCTGCGTTTTAAATTTAACAAATTTTAAAATATACCTTTATCATTTTTATTATTAACTGTCATTTTTCATTTTAGGGTTAGAAAATTACTAAATTTAAGATTATTCTCGGATGAAAATGGGAAAAGATGGTCTCATAGTATAAAAGATAAACAATATGAAATTTTACTTGTAAGTCAGGTCAGTATTTTAGAATCATTTTCTTTTTTAAAGCAGACTTATTTAATAGTATATGTTACTTATGATGTAAATAAAAAAATAAATGAAATAAAGGCTAAAAAATATAGCCTTTACACTTTCGTTGCACCAGTGCATGATGTAGCAATTACGCATTAGTGCATAGTGTGGAACGATGTCTCAGTAGCCAATCACGTGTTCGCACATTAAGAGCTGTGCTTCAACATTTATTCTCAGCTTCAGTTGGCATTATATACTTATGTTAGGTATGTCGGCTAATCTTTGGAATATGGTAACAGGTAGTTTTGCGACATTTTGGTAAGGCGATAAAGGTTACTAGCTAGGACTTTAGCAGTGTACATGGATAAAGTCAAGAGTGTGCACAATGCCATTTTTGTGCAATTCTGGGATTTTTTTTAAGTGAAAATTGGTCGACGTGTACATGGATACCGTGTATGTGTAATTCTTAAAAACACGGCAAGCAGTGGGCGATTCTGCACTGTCTTCCAATTTCGCACCTAATCTTCATCTTGATTAAGCACTTTTGTTCTATAAAAGTTCTAGCATAAGCGTAATTCGGCTAGTGCATTGTTGGAAAAAAATGTTGAGAAAAAAAAAAATTCCTTTACTTCGTGAAAACAAAATGGCATCCAAAACAAAACTAGCAGGTTGCTGTAGCAGAGTTGGCTGCCAAATTTTCGCCAAAAAATCGCCAAGTTACCATAATCCAAAGATTAACCGGTATGTGTGCTGGTATTGGCATAGATTACAGTTAGAAGCTAGTTGTAAAAGTATCTGGTTTTGAATTTATAGCTTTATTAATAATTAAAAAATCTTGTGATATGAGTTGTAGCGAAAATGATTCTGCAGGGCTTCCGTGCCCCCAAAATAGAAAAATGCAATCTAATAAACTTCTAACAGATGACAAAATTCCAATTTGTTGGCTGAGCTTTTGTATGAGTACCTGAGTGATGTTAGTTATGAGACTGATGAGGAATTCATTCATATTGAAGGATTCTGAAGAGGAAGAGTTGCAAGATGTTCAAGGGGCAACATACCACCAGCATGATTCCACTGTGAAGAAAATATAATTTGGGAAAATGACCCCCCACAGAAATGACCACTTTTTTCACAAAATCAAAATGTCTGTTGCAACCTATTTCAGGTACAATCCAGCTGATTTCGTTCACCATTTATTTACCAAAAATATCCTGAATGAAGCAGTTGCTCAAACCAATGAATGTGCTGATAAAATATTTTGTTACTGTGAAACAAAGAAACATTCTGGGGAAGGAAAACAAAAAAAATCTAGTATATTTGTGGGATTAATTTTGTATATAGGAAATATAAGAATAAATCACATTCAAGATTATTGGAAATTAAATTCTATTTTTAGCTTGAGTGTTTTTTCATGTAATACAAGCAGGAATTGTTTCCTTTTATTGCTGTGGGCACTGCACTTTGCAAAAATCCCTGAGTGAAATGCAGGACCTCCAAAGGATTAACTATATAAAATCAGAAATAAGGTGAAGTTGTTCAAAATGGGATTGACTGGAATGTATTTTCTAGGAAGAGATATTAGTTTAGATGAGTTGATGATATTGGGACATGCATGACTCATTTTTAAACAATATATTTCAAACAAATGCTGTTATAGTCACGGCACCTAATGATTAATTATAAAATTTTTGGTGTATACCGCATGGTGGATTATTTAAGTGGGAAAAGGATATGAACATGGCAAAATGTCTTGCTGATAGAAAATTCATTGTACTGGGTCAGTCATAAAAAACATGAAGACATTTCCAAAAGAGGTTAACCAGGAAAAAAACTAAAAAAAAAAAAAAAAAAAAAGGAAAACTGTCGCAAGGTATGATAATGGTGTATTTATTGGCAAATAGAAAGATAAGAGAGATCTTGCATTCCTAATGAATACAATAGAAACAACAAACAAAAGCGGCAAAATAAAATGCAAACCACTACCTGTCAGATAATATAATAAATTTATGACAGGTATTGATAAGCAAGACCAGAAGCTTTCCTATTATCCATGTTAAAGAAAAACTATTAGATGGTCTGCTAAAATCCTCCATACTGATGATGCAACTAAGCATTTGCTTTTATAAGGTGAATCAGATATATCAATGTTATGCAGGCAAATGTTTCGAACTGAATTGTCTTTCAGCTACTAAGCATACATTAAAAGATGACAAGAGTTTTAACCTAAAACAGGTTTATATGATTAAGGCATTAATTGTTACTTGAGAAATTTCATTGAGCAAATATAACATTAATATCCTTCAGTGCAATCTTCTTTATAAAACATAATTTCATTTACTCACATTCTTTTTTTTTTTTTTTTTTTTTTTTTGTGTGTGTGCATCATTCAAAAGTCCAGGATATCATATTCATCAATGATTTTTAAATATCCAGGAGATCATATTCATCAATGATTTTAACATATTTGCTTCTAATAGCTTGTTTTATTATTAGTGTGTTTAAAAAGACTGTAAGGCTGTTGAATTAGATTAAATGAATAGGCTACTGAATGTTAGGGCCGGATTTACATATAAGCTACACAAACTGTAGCTCTTCTTATAACAGACTTATAAAGGGTCCCATATCTCAAATAGCTTAGGGCCTTATCAAGCCTAAATCTGGCTCTGAATGTAATTAAATTTAAATGGATAAACTGTTGAAGAAAATAATATATAAAAAGCATCACTTGAATATGTTTTCCATGTTTAGTTACTGATGTCAGTAGATAATTTGCTTTATTTTATTATACAATGAATCTGTGATCAACTATTCAAGTGATAACTAGTCATGTATTTTTTTTTTTTTTTTTTTTTTTTTTAAAAAATACTGTTTGCATTTCATATTATCTACAGTTTCACATAACTAGGCAGCTTGAAATGTGTCATCCATAAAAAGAGACATTACTGTATTTAATTAATCCATCTAATTACTGTATCTACTGTATTGCCTTAATATGATGGTCTATGCTTAAAACTTAACTTTTTGCAGTTCACTCTTCATTGCACCTTGAAAGGGAATAAACCAGACTTTCGCTTATCTATGGGTCCTGAAACTTCAGAAGAGTATTATTCTGATCTTGTTAAATCTATGAAACAGGCTTACTGTGAAGAACATGTAAAAGGTATTTCCAGTTTTCAGTATTTGTGTTAAATAATTTTTTAAAATCTATCTTACAAAAAATTCCTTTGAAGAACATTTATTGAGATACACACCTTAATATTAATGCCACTAACCCCCTTCCCTGAAATACACAGAAATGCTGGAAAAGAAGAATAAAGTTGTTACTATAATTCTTTTAGTGTTCTGAGACTAGCTGTACCTAACTGCATCATAGATTAATAAAAATGAATGAAACTTGAATTTTGGGAAAGAAAAAGGGGAACAACAACCTCAAGAATTCATCTACAGCTGCCCATAAATGGGTACTTTTCAGTTAACACTTGGACTGCTATCTCATGATGTCCATGTGCAACATAAATGTAGCAAAATTTGCTCATCCTGTGATATCTTTAGGCATAGATTTGCTACTTCTATTAAAAGCCTATACATGGTATTATATTATACATGGAATGAGCAAGAAATGCTCATTCCATGTATTACCATCGGTAATGCATTTTGTGTTGTATTTAGACTTTAAATCATGTTTTATTCAACAGATGGGGTTTTTTTCTGTCCACTGAATAGCATATATTTGCTTAAAGTTTATAAATAAGTACGTAGATTTCAGTACTGTTCCTGTTATCGAGACTGGATTCAGAAAATGTGTGTATGTGTGTATAGATGTAGTGCTCATGTATGCATGTATATACAGGGTGATTATAAATTGTTTTTAGAAATTAAGTGGGGTTATAGTGCTCATCCAGATTAGCAATAATTACCATAAAACATAGTGTTGCATTCCACACTGAGAGGCAGGAAAGAGGAATATTAGAATTCCAACTTGAACTTACAACAGTGTTGGGAGAGCAAAGGAACAAGACCAAACGTTGTGCTATCAGTTTAGTGAAAGGTGCACAGAGAGTGCACAAAAGGGATAAAACTGAAAACTCAGCATTTGAGTGTTAATTTGAGCTCAGACGTTGATGGCAAACACTCAAATGCACATCTTTGATCTCAACCTCGCAAACGATTGCAACAAGTTAATTATCTAATTGAAGGCTGAATATTTTCAACTAACTCCAACTTCTGCTGTATGTCGAGATTAGAATGAAAAGTTCATACTGTGTTGCGACTGCCAGAACTTCGTGTCTCATAGAAGGGCACTTCAAGTAGAATAAGCGCAGTGCAGGAAGTCCAGGAGGACAGGATAGAAGATGGCGAAGGGAAAAAAAAAATTGCTATCTTGATAACATCAAACCTACCTGGAGTTGAAGTTAGTTGATATTATTCAGCCCTAGATTAGATAATTAACTTGTTGCAATCATTTGTGAAACAAAGATGTGCATTTGAGTGTTTGCCAAAGTCTGAAGTTCCTTTGTTTACTCAAAATAAGATTTAACAGTCAGCCCCTTTCTTAAGGCATACAGAAAAGCCTCCACTTGGGCTTAAACTGAAAAGGAAAGAAATAAGAACTAGCTAATAACTAACTAAATAGATTTAGCCAAAGCTAACACAATTCTAAAGTAATTGGCTTATAATCTTAAATTAGCCAGCAAACTATAAAAAGGCACGTAATACGGCTGAGCATAACAGCAGCTTAGAGAGACTTAGCCCAAAGGCAAACACATGCTACTCAGGAATCCTAACTCTCTCTCTTGAAGTCAGTTGAACTTGACTTAAACACTATTCTCCTTCTCATTTGCATTTAATGCAATTCTAAAAACTTATTCTGGTATGGAGTTTTAAGTTGAAACTAGGTAAAATAGGAAAAATGCATTAACTTAAAATAACTGTTATAAAATTAAAATACACCTTACAATATGCAATGTATTTGATTGAGAATTGTTTCCATGAAATATATTATTCAGTATTATAAAAACTTTCTGTTAGCATTGTAAATTTAAAAAATGAAACTAATTAAAATTAAATCTAGTACCATACTTCCCAAAAGATTTTATATAAACTGATTGCTACCATTTGTCAAATGGAGATATGTGCATCAGTTTGTGAAAGAAAAATCAGAAATGCTGTTTCAATCAGATACTTTAATATTCTAAACTAATGAAAATTTTGAAAATTTAAAATTGTAATACTCTTTTATCAAGAAACTTTTAACTTGAATATGTTAGAAATAATTTTATCCAATATATCATATATAATGGATATTTATACATATGTGAAATATTCTAAATTTTAGTCTTAGACAAAATGAAAGGGCAAAACTTTTCAATTTTTGAAAACTAATTTTATTTTTCACTTAGTTACATTAAGATCATTTATTCATGATAAGAATATAATGAAGTTGATCACAGTTTTTGTTGTTATACTATCTGTTTGTATCTCAAAACCATATTTTTTTTTAATTTGATGAAGTACTAAATTGTAATTGCTATGTACACTGAGTCACATTTTTAGATAGAAGATTTTGTAGTATGTTCATGGTCATCCCACTTTCATTCTTAATAAACTATGAAGTTTGTGTGAATTATTTTACATAGAAATGAAAAGCAAAATTCATACATTGTTTGTGTTATAAATGAATCAGGAATGTTGTATTCCAAAAATTTTGAACATATGTAGTTTCTTCCCAGTGCAGTTCTCATCGGTGGAATGGATTAGCAGCAAGCAATAAATATGGCATTGCTTTCTTCTCTTCTTGTTTTTAATTTTTAGCTCGTACTGATGAGTTTTTTCAGCAATAAATCAAACTTAAACTGTACAATTTTCTTTCCCCCACCTTTAATGATTTTTAGCTTTATTTTTCTTATTAACTTTTATTTGATCTACATTGTCTTAATCTGTCATATACATTTGTAGAACTTCATATGAAACTGAACTAATATTTAATCAATAAATATTTGTATTTAATTTTGTTGTACTTTAAAATATGTTACATTACTAACTTTATCCATGCAATAGTATGCACCGTAATTATTAATTTTATTTTCATCAGGTTTAAAAGTATTTTGATAAAATAAATCTTTCATTCCCAGCTTAGGATTTCTTCAGATTAAACATGTAAGAAAGTTACAAATTGAAGTTAACCAGTGAAATAAAATTTAGTTTATCTAATTAGGTTTTAGCATATTTTACATTCTATTATTTTGGGAAATTGAATTAATTAATTTAAAATTTAATCTACCCTCAGTTATACAGTTTTTAAGAATTGTAGTTCTGACTAAAATGGTTCTTATATGCTAAAAGGTATGAAATTTGCATTAATTTTGCTGTGGTAGAATAGTTTAGCTACAAGCAGTGGATAAAGGAGTTCACTTAATTGTGGTTAAGTAAATTAAATAAAGCAGGGATATTGATTAAATTAAAGTTCATTTACCTCATTTATGGTATAATTCTTAATAATTGTAGTTCTGTTTAAAGTAGTTAACTTCTGCAGAAAGATATGAAATGTGCTTCTTTAAATTTTACTTTCCATGCAATGCATTATTTTTTAATACAAATCATAAATAAAAGTTTTCAGAGTGTGCTCAAAATTGCTCTTTTTACAAGTAGCAAAAGATTTTAGACAGTCATTGTGCATTAATACATAGCTACATGGGATGTTTGTTTATTTAATTTTAGAAATAAGTGTATAAATTGGTACTAATATATTAGTGAAATAAAATCAAAACTTGAATATATTTTATTGCTTTCAGATGGGAAATTTGGAGCATATATGCAAGTAAATATCCAGAATGATGGGCCAGTTACAATAAACTTAGAATCTCCTAGTGAATCTAAGGTATTTGTTTTTATTTTAAATGTAATTCAAAAGATAAACTACCTATCTTTTTTAAATGCTTGAGCTAAAAAATTATATTAAAAAGTTATTAATTCTGTTGTATCCTGTTTTTATTGTCATATTGTTTATAGTGGAGGAATCATTCTCCTAAAAATAATTTAATTTAAATATGTATTTTTTAACATTCCTAATTGCTGAATCACCTTTCATGAATTCTGAATTCCTTTAAAATATTTGAAAGTATTATTGAAAGTAACAAATGTTTGTAAAAATAATGATTCAAAATTATATTTAAAAAGCATGAAATAAATTACTATAAATTAATTAAAAGAATAATAAATTAATCAAAAGAATACTACTTGAGAGAGGGATCAGGAGTATAGTTTAGTGTATGCAAAGACCACTTGACTCAGTACTATCAAAATAAATAATTACAAGTCAGAAATATAGGTATCTTAATTTAGCTTAGTTAGAATGATATATTTTGTTATGCAAATATACAATAACTAGATCCTGTGGTTCTAGTTATTGTAGTAGTAGAGTGCAGTTCGCCATTGTGATCATCATGGCACATTGAATATTCTCGCAGCATTTGTCAAGAGGATTTCAGTCAGATACCATACACAGTAAAAAAACTGATCTTTGTTTCAAGACTTCGTACTTGTGCTACTCAACAGACAGGACTCTGTTATGTATGTATTTTCCAATCTTGGATGTTGCTGGTGCAACAAGCCTATAATGCACTAAACATTTTTACTTGTATATTTAGAAATATACAAGTAAAAATACCTGAGGACATTCGTAATGTTAAAAGTGAAGTGCAAGATGTGCCACCATCAGATGGCAAGGAGTGGAAAGTTGAATTATGAGTGAATGTATTTACTGAATCAACTTAAAAATAAGGTCTTAAAATAAAGGAAACAAAGTCTTAACTTTGCAAATAAAAAAATAAAAATAAAATGAGGGTCTGAAAAACAGTCAGTTGTCAGTACAAGGAGAACTACCATTTAGTATTATATCATTTTTGTTCTCATAATAATACACTCAGTTGTAAGATCATAATTAGTAATTGCAGTATATTTCAGAATAGATGGAGATGGACATATCAAAGAAGTGGTATAAATACATTATAATCGTGAATGTTTGGTGTGTCAATGACTTGGTGAATAACAAAATTTCTAACAAAGCAAAGAGCATCAAGAACAATGTGTAATATTTTATTATGTTGAACTTCAATTATTTTTCTTATAAGTTTTGGGGGCAATTTACCAATGCAGGAATCACCTAAGTAAGAACTGGCCGGATGATAGTTAGGTAAAGCGTTTCCTAGCCATGAAGATGCAGTTTGGATTTTTTTCTGTTAAGACAGTAAATTTAGCCATAAAGGCTGCATTGCCTTTATTGTCTGCGTAAATTAAATTAGTCTTTAAATGTAATTTTTTTCATCAGATATGACACCTAAATATTTATGTGACTGAACAATTAGAAGAACTGTTCCATAAGGGTTAATTCTTGGCTCAATAAATAAATTTTTATAATATCTTCTAAAAATAAGAACATTACCATTGATTGTGTTTCACTTGATTTTCCAAATGGAACACCAAAGAGAAATAATGTTAAAAAAAGTTGTAAGTATGGCACTTTGAAGATTCAAATATTTGGTAATCACTGCAGTATTATCTGCATAATTAAGAAGAACTTTTGCACCAAGTGGTTCCAGCATATCATTATACAGATGTTAAAAAACAGAGGGCATAATACAGAGCTTTATAAAGTTTAATGATAAATGAACTTCTGCTAGCTTGTAAATGAGATCTTGGTGTCAAACACAGTCAAATGTCTTCTCAAAGTTACAAAAGCATTCTGTGATTGACTTCTTTTTGTAAAAAGATGCTGTGAAGAATTCTTAAGATTCTGTGCTGAATTGGTTCTTCTAACTAAGGTTCTTCTTTTCTAGATTTGTTTTTGAATAACTCTTTCAAATGCTTTGCTAATACAAGGTAAAAGGCTTGTGGGCAATGGCTAGAAGGGCATTTTGAGTCTTTACCATGTTTGGGAAAAATAATAATAATAACTCAATTGTGGAAAATAAAGTTAATAGAGACAAGAATTACAAATGTTTGTTAGCAATTAGTACAGTTTCTTATTAGTTCCTTTAGTGCTTTTTTATAAATTAAATCATAGCTTATGTGATGGCAACTTTTTAAATTTTTTATTAAATTAGATATTTTCTTTGGAGAATTCGCAAAAATATATTTATTGCCATTTCTGGCAAGAAAGCCTTAAGTGGAAAATCTCAATATCTTTCTTTTCATTGGTGCTCAGATTAAGGTGAAGGAGCTTTAAGTACATTTGCAGATATTTTAGCTATCTCAGATTCTAACCGAGCAAGCAAAATTTTATGTAATATCAGTCCAACAAAATTTATCTTAAGAGAGGAAAGAGATTTAGCTATTTTCCAGACTGTTATATGATTTAAATTTTCTATTATTTATTAATTTATTCCATTGATCAGAACAATATTTTGTTATTAGAAAGGGAATTTCATGTTGTTTAGCATCAAGTTGATGTTTGTAATTGGGTCTTTTGAAACTTTTTAGTGCTTGAAAAGGTAATTATCTTTCTTAATAACTTTCAAAATATGGTTACACAAGGAGGTATAAGTAGTTGAGGATTGAGTAATTGCATCTTTCATGATTTCATGATTTGTTGTAGTTATAACATTTTCAATATCCTTGATAATATTGTTACAAAATGTACAGGCGCGGTAAGATAGCTTCCCCGCAAAGCAGTTTTAGGGTTGCCATAAAATGGCAAGGGAAGGCAGGGTTGCCACATTTGGCGACAAAATTGGCGATATGCAATTGATGGATGGAAAACCTTCTGGAACGAATTCTTACTGGTTTAGCCCAGAATGTTCTCGAACACAAGCTGAAAGCTATATAAACCCTGCTGGTCCGCAGTCAGTTAGTGTGTGCCTCATCGAGTGCAAGTTAGTGTGTCTCGTCTAGTTAGTCCGTGTGGAGATGATCGAGTTGACAGCTGGCCAGCGAGTGCCGAGTGGGTCGTCAAGTGCATCAAAGAGTCTCACTGTGTTGCGGTTAGTGCACCATTGAGAGAGTGCATTAAGCTTCACTAACGACTGAACCGAAGAGTCGGGAGCTGTGCTCTGTGTGTCGTAAAATGCATCGCGAGTTGTAGCATGGAAAGTCTCGAGAGTACGTGGAGTTCTGAGTCGGGAGCTGTACTCTGGTGCTTTGCAGTGAAGCTGTCTCCACCATTATTGCCTGACAGTGTGAAGGCTGTGTCGCTGATTGTTCCAGTGTGTTTATTGTAGATCTTCGATTACTGTAAAAGTGTTTTGGTGCTGTCCTGATTGGTAAATAAAGTGTGTTTTGATATTCCATCAAGTGCTGTCGTCGTTATTCACTCCAAATCCACACGAACCTTGTACGAATGTGAAGGAAAAAATAACGTAACAATTGGTGTCAAGAAAAAAAATGTAACAATATGAAGAGATTTGTATTATTACGAGATAAAAAAGCTGTGAACATTATCCGATTAATTCTTTTGCTCTGAGTTGCATTTGGCAGATATATATCATAGAAAATAATAGAATAAGAAGGTGATCAAAAGGTAAGGCATCCTTAACTTCCAGGTGAAAAGTTTGCATAGTATTTTATTAGAAGAATGTCGAGCATTTCACCATTGCTGTTAATGTCATATCTTGTAGTTGAAGGACCAATAGTTTTGATTCTATTTTGAACAGCATATTCCCCAAAATGCTTCCATTAGCATTAGGGGTTCTTGAGTTTCAGAGTTGACTTTTGGTACTGATGTTATCTGCAATAATAATTGGTAGATGAGAATGGGTAATATTATTAAGGTCTTACTGAGTAATTAGATTAGATGGAGCATTATAAACTGAAATAAGACATTGTTTTTTAAATTGCAGCTGCTGCATTGAAATTTGAAGTAAATAGGAAGGAATAAGGTTGATAATAATTTTGATAATTATGATTGTTCCTCCATCACAGTTGTTAAGTCTGTCATTCCAAATAATATTGTAGCTGTGGATTCTTTATCAGATGGCCAAAGAAACAATGTTGGGCCAATGTAAGTTCCTTTGTCATTATCACGATTCATCATTATAGACCCCCCAGTTCCTTTGGTGACAACTCAAAGAAATGGCATCAGATAAATATATTGAGAGATCTGTACTCTATTTTTTCCCTTTGATAAAAAAAAGGAACACAAAATTAGAAAAGGTTAAAACATGACAAAATTAGAATGAAAATATACAAAAGTGAAATAACAATAAATATGTTACGAAGCAAATCTTAAAAATTTTTAAACTTTGATGTAAGAAATTTTTTTTTTCAGAAAATAAATATATTTGTCCAATCTTAGAGAGTTTAGTAGCAATATTCTGTTCAATTGTTGTTAAGTTTGTATTTGGTTTGAATTTAGGCAAATCAGAGAACAAAAGCAAACTGCCCGCCCCAGGCGAACAAGGTGGCTGCATGGGCATTTTTGGGGTTTTCTCCATGTGTAACGTATATACGAGCCAGTTTCCTTAGAAAGTCCTCCACAAAGGCATTTACCCCATTAGGCAGACAGCCTTTGAGGCTTTGCCGTAACTACATAAACCAACCAAAACACTACAGGTCATGTCATATGTCATTATCTGATAACTGTTAGCCCATTTTCTTGCTTCAAAAATGCTGTTTACCAGAAATAAGATTTTAATGTGACATTAGGCTTAAATTAACTTTTATTTATTTAATTTCTGTTATCTCCTATTTTCTGTCTAAATTTTCTATATGAGTTTGTTAATTTGTTTAACTTGTTTTATCTGAATTGCATATAACTTCAGTCTTGAGCTGTTCTTGCATTGAACATATCTTGTCCATTTGTTATAATAATTCTAGAAAAAACACCATGTATCTATTATCTTTTTTTATTTGATGTTAAGAAATATCTCCAGTGGAGTCATAAAAGCAGAAGACATTACTTGTAATGAAATGGCCATAATTTGACAATCTTATTATACATGATTTATTATTACATGCATTTTTGTAGACAAAAAAGGGTTATCATTTATATGTACTCCTTTATTCTCCAAAATTAATTTTTTCATGAATTACTCAGTTATTTTTATCGTTGTGATAGAAGTTACCTGATTAAAACTTGCTTTTGTTAATGTTATAATATTCTACTTATTTTAACAATTTTTATGATTATCAATTTTGTTTTTTCAGAAGGAACAAGCCCCTTCAGAAAATGAAGTAGCAGAATAGGAATAACATCAGACTTAATTTAATATTATGTATTGTAAAACTGCGTATGTAAATAAATAAACTGCATTTTTCTCATTTTGGATTTTTATATTTAAATTCAGAATATGTTTCTTAAAAAGGTTTGATATTGGTAATTCTAAAATTCTTTTTAATTATGTTACATTCAAAGCCAGATTTTTACTTTGGACATAGTATTCTATTAACGAAAAATTTCGGGTATCATATTTAAATAGAAATATCTATTTTGACCATTCATGAATCCATTTGGATGATTTTTTTGCGTGATGTCTTTACGTAATGACATAATAAAGGAATATTTTTCTAAAACACTTTGTGAAATGGTATATGTGTGTACGTATTTATCTGGCATAACTCAAAAACAATTAGCCGTAGAATGATGAAATTTAGGATATGGGACTGCTATAACATCTAGTTGTGCAGCTCCCTTTTTTTATTATAATTGGCAGCACTAAAAGTATACATATATAGAGACAGAGGCACATCCATCATCTTATCCGGCTCAAGCCTTTACCTGGCCTTTACTTTCGCAATCGTCAGTCCTAGTATACTTCCATTTACAGAAGTGTTTTAAATGATGAAAATATTCTTTTTACAATGTCAGATTAAAAGAAAAAAACTATTTTCGACAATTTCGAAATCTGTCTTTTAATGTGGTCTCTCATTTTCTATACTTATATTTGGGAAAGTTTTATACTCCTTATCAAAAAGTGAAGTTTGACTCCCTGGCAAAAAAATTGATTCTGATGTTTAATTTCCAAATTGATAATATTTTGTAATTTTCAAAATATTACAAGTTTGAACTTTATTCATTTTAAATTTGACCTTAAGTGCAGCGAACAATGCATAATTTAATAGGCCATACAAAGAAATCATATCAGATTTTTTCCCCTACATTTTTATGGTATTATAAATGAATCTGTGATGCTGAAAAATAGTACTGGCCAAAAAACATTTTATCACAGAATAAGTAAGATTTATTTCCTGCTAATTCAACCATAGTGATTTCAGATATGAATTCAAAATTTTTGTTTTTGCTTGGAGATTTTAAAAATCTTCTCTCCCTCCATTAAATTTCTTGATAATATGTAAATGCATCTTAAGATTAGATGGGCATATTGAAGTTCAAGTGCTGACTCACTGAGAAGTTTTAAGTTACAAGAAATACTTTAATTTTTGTCTGTAAATTCTTTTCCTCTTTTAGTGTTGGTTTTTGTCCTTCACTTACATCTCTGTTTTCTGTATGTTATTAGTAATTTGCAGCAGATAACTATTTTGTTTTGTTTAGATTAATAACTTTGATTTGAAATTCACAACATAGAAAATAGTAGAAATTCTAATTGAGAGAAATAGACTTATTTAAATAATTATGTAAAATTTTAACTTATTTTTAAGACAAAAATCCAAAGAAATCATAGTTTTTGGTGAAAAATATTGCATTTTTCTTAAAATCAAGAACAATTTTGTAAAAATTAATATTGAAAAAAAGCTAACATATTGCAAAACCCATGACAGATATATGGATGGGTTAATTATTTGAGCAAAATAAGCATGTGCTTAGGAAAAGGTGCAAAGAAAGGGAACATCACAAAAGCTGCATAGGGACTTGAGAAAAGGAGGAACCATAAAAATTTCTCGTTGCCAGTTTTGCCTTGGAATTTGTTGTGCAGCTAAACCAAAACCAAAGGAGAAGAAATGGTGAAAAAACGAGCGTTATACTATAAATGTGTGTTGGGACACAAAAATCTTTTAAGTGTCTTAAGGCCTCTAAAACTCTTAACCTGACCCCGACTGTAGGAAGTGAGTGCAAGAATGCGCAATTATATCCCATGTTGATAAAATTAATTTTCCACCAATTTTATTTTCTGAGACTTCTGAAAGTTGCTTTTTGACTTCTGAAGGATTTGATCTACATTTTCAGTAATTCCTAAAAGAAATTAAAATGAACTTTCACCATTCAGATAAAATATCTAGAAATTTAATTTCCAACAGTTATAAAAATTTAAGACAGTTAATATCCATAGAAACGGTTGCAAACTTACAAAGAGCATCAAAGCTTATAAGCTGATGCGAGTATTCTCTGTATCTTTTCATGGTTTGCGTAGTTCGATAGTTATTTTATGAAATATATTTCAAATTGCCCCTTTTAACCAGTATAATACAGGAAAGGAAGCAAAGGTGATGAATAATGAGTACTGGATTAGATTACAACGCTTGTGCTACAAGAGAAAGATAATTTCTTGTAATCATGCATAAATCTGTCCACAAGAAAATTCTTAAAAAATTGAAGTTAAGAGTTAGAAGAAATATTTTTATTTTATCAGTGAAGTGGAATTTATTTTGCTTGTCTCGAAATATTTTTATTTTACCAGTGAAGTGGAATTTATTTTGTTTGTTTTCATTTTATGTCTAGTTCTTTTTGCTAATCAAGAAAAAGAGTATGAAATCAGTCGGATGTTCTAACTATCATTCTATTTCTTATTCAAGTTCTTTTTCCAGCGCTGCCTTTCTATACTACTTACCAGAAGAAATGCTCCATCATGAAGGAACGTTAAAAAACAGCCCGATTTGCAGACAATAGCAAAAGAAATAATTTAACTTTTTTTATATAGAAAAGTGCATTTCAATGCAAAGTCATCAGGAAAAAGTGGGACCTCATTTTTGGTCAATATGATGCTCAACCGTGGTGGCGATTTAATGGGCGTTCGAAGAATAACCCGGAGTAACGAGCAATGTAATATCGATCTGAATCCACTGTTTATCTGTATTTCATGGGATTAGAAGAATATTCAATTAACGTCCATTCGTGTCCCGTACATTCTAGACTGGTTAAAGATCAGAGCTCGGGTTAACTATCTGCATATCCTGCATAAGCTTGATTTGAGCTATATTTAGCCCGATGTTTACTTGCCAAAAAATTACGTTTGAGACATCCTGCAGATGTGGTAATACCACAGGCCGTAGTATCTCATCAGTATTCTCGCGAATCATTGGTTTGTCTAAAGTGAGCGGGTGCTTGCGTTAATAGCTGCCCAGACTATGACTGCACATTGAGGTATGTGTGTTACTGTAAACGGCTGAGAAATTTGACTAATACCCAGTACCAAAGTCATCTTAACGTATGGGCCCGCTGGGCACATACCTGAGGTACCCATGCTAACCCATTTACATTTAATTTCTGTCAATGGTTGTTGCAGGGGTCGCAGCACACTGATTTGCCTAGGAGCCCATAATGCTGTTAAAGACGGAACTGCCCAAGTCGCATTTAGACTTCTATATGGTAACTGATCATCAATATTGAGACTGAAACAGAATTTTGTCGCTGAACGCTATATTGCTACATTCTGCACCACACGTAGCTTTGGTGCAACACCATTGCGGCAGAATTAAGCGTATAATGCTAGTTTTTGTCTGAAAATATTTTTAATTTATCATTGCATGAAGTCTGCTTCTGTTGTTCATTATCAAACTGAGAGTAATAAATTTTAATTTTAATTTAATTAAATTTTGTGCAAAACTAAACATTTTAAAAAATAAAAAATAATGAGAAAAAAAAAATGAATGGTAGTTTGTCTTCTTTTTGTAGTATATAATAGACTATTTTATTACCTCTCAAAAATCTACATCTGCATTATTTGTTGAAGAACATTGAAGCTGTCGTAAACTATGTTAATAGCATTAACACTTATAAGTGTTCAACTGATCTAAGAAAGAATTACAATATCTGCAATTTATTGGCATTCTACTTGAAATTAAGATGATCTTGACCATGAACTAAATCCATTACTTGTGTAGGAAGCTATATAATGTGTGTTAATACTCATTCTTTCATAATTTAAGTTCTAGAAGCAGGCTTTACGTGCAAGAGCGAATTTTTTTGCAAGATTAGTTACGCTGGTAGACTTCAGATGCCTTATTTAATAGCTAATAAACGGTTTAGATTTCTTAAGCGACTATGCCATTAGCTATTTTAAGTACTAATATGAAGCCTGAAAATCCTCCGTAAGTGCAAAAATTCACGTTTCCTGATTATTAATTTTCTTCTTTATCACTGTACTGGTAAATAATTCTTTTAAAACTGCTTTTTAGTGTAAGCATTTTACTTATTTATTTATTTTTAGCCCAAAAGAGCATTAATCCTAATGGGCTGTTAATCTCGAAATTGGAGTTTTCTTCGTCTGATATAAACGTCTGTATCACTTTTCAAATTGTTGTCACTAAATATTGTCGCCCTGTATTATTTTTAAAAGAAGAGAATATTGTTGTTATTGTTGCTAAATGCTCTCTAGTCTGACCTATAGTCAGCCCAAGCCTATGAAATTCATTGTGGCAAGTTTACGCCTGTCGTTGGCAACAGCCCTGAACACTTTACAGAGGACAGTGCGATTTAGCTCAGTTCCTTCCGAATTTTGATGGAGAACCTTCCCGGGGGGACAGCTCCGAGGATCTCTACCCCCTCTTCCTTTGCAACTAACCTCTCGAGTGGATTTTCGGCTCGTCGTATATTTAGAGTGCCCCCATGCCGCACGGACACTATACAAACATCCATGCCTTCTCCGGGATTCGAACCTGGGCCCTTCGGCACGACAGTCAGCGACGCTAACCATTATACCGGTTAGGCGGCTAGAAAATATTAAAGAAGGATCTAATGAATCCACTTTTCAAGCAAATTCTACAGAAAATCGAGTGAATTATATTGCTTATAGAAGAATTATCTTTACTGAAAATCTGTCTAAAATAGTCTTGATTAAAGTTTACCATAAAGAAAGCCAAGTTACTTTACACACTCTGTTGGATGATGGTCCACATCGATCATACATCGAAAAGAATTTAATAAAGTAATTGAAACTTTTTCGTAACAGGTGCAGAAGTGCTGTCACAAGGATTATTTGGTAGTGGAACTATTCCTGCGCTAGAACAAGGAAGGTACGATGTTACGGTATAAATTTAGATGAAATGCTTTCCACGAGAATTTCTCTTTTTGGAATAGCCCAAAATTTGCACTACCCTACCTTGAATTCGTGTCAGTCGGACAGTAATTTCGAAACGTAAACCTCGTGGAATAACATTGGACCATTCTAGGTCTCGGGGGAAAAAAAACAGAAGTAATTAACGGCATCACACTCTGTCTAAAAAAAGTTCGGGTGAAAGAGATGTGGGACTTAGAACTTTGGGTATTTATGATCGATTGAACAGAAAAGCAAAAAGGTGCTATAAAATGAAACTTAAATGCATTTCAAGGAAACTTTAACCGTTAACCAGTGACAATCGTTATGAAGTGGCTTTACCTTGGACAGTGGAGCATCCTCTTCTCCATAGTAACTACGACATAGCTCAAACGAGGCTGCAATCTCTCACTAAACGATTACGAAGAAGAAGGCATCTTCTTAAGCAAATATCATTATTATTTTTTTTTTTTTTTTCCAGTGGGAGAAAGAAGGCATAATTGAAGTAGATCCATCTGCTATCAAGAGAAGCGTTCTCATACACCGGTAATTAAGTTATCAATTACAACCACAAAGATCCGCCTTGTGTTCGATGCCTCAATAAAGGTTGTTGGATTGTGATTCCTTAACGATTGTCTGAGTACGGGACCTAGTCTTGTTACACAACCGGTTTCTCCATTATTGAACAGATTCCGACTGCATGCTGTAGGAGACACAGCAGATTACAAACAAGCTTTCCTGCAGCGTACGACAAGGAAATCGAGAAGTGTGTCGATTTTTATAGTGGAACTCTCCTGAAAAGTTAAAAAAATGTAGACATTGTAGTGTAGTGTTCTGCGTTACAACAAACCCTTTTTTTTTTTTTTTTCTATTTCATATCATTTTAAGTTTAGAAAAATATCAAATAGGAGAGCTGAAATTTGCCATTGAGAAGCTAAAAGCAGGTTTTTATGTTGACAACTTAGTTACAAATGTAGATGATGAAGAGGAGTTGCACCTACTTCAAAAACAAGCTACAAATAACTTAAGTAAGAAGGGTCTTTTAATTTACCTTGCCAGTCTCACACAGGAATCCAAGATAAGAATTAAAAGATACTTGGTTTAATTAGAATATTATCTCTGATGAACTGAGCTGTGCTTTACCGGAATCTTTAGTGAAATTACATGAAAGATTTACGGAAGGAATTTTACTTTTCTATTTCTATTCTAGCGTATACCATCCCATTGGTTTTACATGTCCAGCAATGCTGTTGCCAAAACTCTTGTTACAAGAAACTGGAAAAGGAAATTTAGTTGGGTTGAATCAATCCCGGAAGATCTTCTCGTGAAATGTAAGTAATGGTCAAACCACTTGTCTCTTGTTGAAGGTATATCTCTTTCCTGACAGGTGCTGCCAGGACGAAGTGAAGCTGCAACACAGCATATCTTTTCTGACGCATCTGTAAATGTATGCTTGTTGTGCATTCTTACTCTGTGAGGAAAGAGCTACAGTATTCTTACATTTAGTGTCTGCAAAGGCCCGAGTAGCCCCGATGAACCAGCCTACTACACATAGAAATGGACCATCTCGGAGTTGCCACTGCGGCTCGATTAGCAAAGTCTGCTTTGGAAGATACCAATTTACCTTTAGAAATGTATTTTAGGACAGATTCTATGGTGGTACTGGCTTGGGTAGCTAAGAAGTAGCCCTGAAATAACATTATTGGCAACAGAGTTAAATTCGAGAGCTGACTGATGTCTGCTGAAGACATTTACCATCTTGTACTTGGCGCAAAGTGCTGAAAACTAGATGTTGAGACGGCCCTTCATGGTTAAGGAAACCGTGATTTACTTGGCCTGTAACGAATAAAGTTTGCCCTTAAAAGAAGCTTTACAACAGCGGGAAAAAAAAAAAAAAAAAAAAAAAAAAAAAAAAAACGTATTTTATGCCTCAACTGAGAAATTTAGATATCGATTTATGTGATCCACGAAATATTCTAAAGTTATTATGCATGATTGTTTGGATAATTAGATTTTATGACTCTTTAAGAAAAATGAAGCCAAATGTTACTATGTCTTAACCAGTGATGAAATAAAAAGGGCCGACATTTTACTTATCAAGTTCTCAGAGGAAATGGTTGTTAGATGACAAGAAGATAGATAAAATGGAATTTTAACCCACCAAGTGCACGGTGGTACTGTGGATGGCGGGAGGCGGGAGCGTATGATACGCAATATGAAAGCTGTACTGAAAAAAAAAATCTTGCCAAAACAAGTCTAAATATTACGACGAAATGTCAACGGCTTTATGCTATTGTAAAAATACAATCAATAAGAGACCATTAACATATTTGTCGGAGAATCCAGAGGAACCATTACCATTTACACCGGCATATTTCCTACATGAAACTCCCAGTTCTACTAATTGTGATACTCTTGATTTTGACACAATCGATGGAAGTCATTTGAAGAAAAGGATTGGATACTGGCAAAGAGTTCGAGATTGTTTTCGAAAGAGATTCCAAAAAGAATATCCGTCTGAGCTTATAAGAAATATAATCATTAACGCAAGAGGTAATATTCAAGTAGGAGAGGTGCTTGTGGGATCCGATAGCTCTAAAAGAATTAACTGCCCTTTAGCTAGATTGATGGAAATATTTACAGGACAAATATTACAGGACGAAATATTTACAGGATGGGAAACAGCGAGTAGCTCGATTGAAATTGGCGGATGTAGAAATCTTTTGTCTTTTTCGGCGGTTAGAAACTGCATCCTCAGATTTAACCCTTCAGGACAAAGCTGGAAGCTCAGGTCCCAAATTAGCCCTCAAAAGAAAGGAAGCAATTCGTTGCCCGTGATGCTTGAAAACCGCATCCTTCAGACGCAGTGATAGAATTGCTTCAAGTCCAGAAATAATACATATTCGAAGTAGACGATAGAAAGCAACCCAAAGGACTGAATTTATAAGTACTCTACCTTTATGAACATTGACAAAAGTGTCTATGTTTACAGTTTTTAAGGAATACATCAGTTTTATCTTGTAATATCTAGATGTACAAGAGAAATTTTGGAATTATGTTGCATATCGATATTCATTGTTAATCGGTTTTAGAAATGGGCTTTCATTTTGTATGTATCCATAACAAAAGACGTGTTACAATATAGAGAAAACTGTTTTATGCGTACCTTGTCTAATACTTCTAAGTTATTAAAAGTATCTTAGTAAGAAATTAAATAACGAATAGAATAAGAATAGTTTACGACTGTAAAAATTTTCTGTATTCCTTCTTTTGAGGAGTTACTTGTTTGAAATTTACTCAGAAAACTGACTATTGGTATGAAAAACATAGAAAAGACTGTGTTCCGTATTTGTAGCTTTATCGTTTGGCTAACGGCGCACTTTCCCGTCGCATTTTTGTTATTGTGCATTTATCATGTTAATCTGTTACATCTGGCAACAAGAAATAATGTAAAGTTTAGTCCCTGATAATTGACAACTGAGATACATTATTATTCTACTAGGCAGTAGAACGCTCACGCAACATGTTTTCGCTGAATTAACGCTGTCTCTGTTCTTGCTAAATAAATGATCAAATTATATTGTTAATTAAGCATCTCATTTCTTACTACGCTAAACAACGCTCACTACATCGCGCAGACTGAAAAAAAAATATAAAAGTGTGTGCCAGCACTGAACACTGTCATCGAGAATTCTAAACATAACATATGCTGCTTGCTGTTGAATTGTGTGAGGAGTGAATTTAGATAGCTTTTATAAATCTGTAAAAAGGCAGTTCCATGTTTTATCATAGATAACCAAGTGCATTTATTATTAGGCGGAAGGAGTACTATTTATTTTATTGCTAAATTTCTGTTTAGTGCGATACAGTCCTGGTAGTTCTAGCTGATTGCGTTAGATGTTTCCACATTTTTTACTTTTTTGTACGAGGTATTGTAATCGCGAAAACTTTCGGGTATCATATTTGAGCTGCTCCCGAAACCATTTGAACAATATTTGTGCGTGACGTCTGTACGTACGGACAAAATAAAGAACTGTTTTTGCCAAAAATAATCTAAAATGGATTCAAAAGAGATTTTTTCTTGACATCTGTACGTAGCTATTTATGTATCTTGCATAACTCAAGAACGAGTAACCTTGAAACGTTGAAATTTTGCATATGGAACTGCTACAACATGTAGTTGAGCACCTCCCTTTTTCGTTGCTATTGGCTGCATTAGTCATATATATGATATGAGTCAGAATATGTATATCTCTCTCTATATATATATACATATTCTGACTCTATTAAAAATTTTGAAGTTTGTCTAGTTTTTATAATTCTCAGATTGGTGCACGTCTAAAATATTGTGTTAAATACAATGCGCCTTCTTACCTAAATATTAATCCAAGATTTATACTTTGAATAAAACAGTAGTAGTAAGCCCATTTTCACATGTACACGCACTCGTACAAAAATAATTTATTTCTCTATTAGTCATGTATAAAATCTAGACAAAATATGCCTTTTTCCATTGGTTAATAGAAAGCAAAACGTTGTTTGAATAATTACAATGTTAATTGAAAGGTTCTAATCTTTATCTGTCCCTTCACATAATAATTTATTCATATCTAATTCATCCCAAATCTTATTACTATGAATATTCCTCTCTTTCTTAGATTTTGCTGCGGAGACATTTGTTGTGTTCAATAACATAGCCTAGATATTAGCAGCCGGTTGATCGCAAAGCAGTTTCTTGTTTTCAAGTGATAATTTTTAATAAATCAACAAAAGCGTCACACTACAAAGAGCATAAGCATACGAATATAAGCTTATGTATGTCGGCAGAGGATAAGCAGCTTTTTTATTTCTGTTATAGATACTTCTTTCTCTTCAAATGCTCAAGAATACGTTATTTAGTGTTTAATTTACTAAATATTGTTTTTAAAATTGCGATAGATGTTGATTTAAAACCTGTTTTCATTTTTAACCCAAAGGGACAGTTTGCTAAGAAGGCCTTTTAATTTCGTTTTGGCATTTTGCGTTGGTTCACTATTATCGGCTTTTCACTTTTCAAATTGTTACCACCGGTTACAGCCCTGGATTATATTTAAAGAAAGTAAATAATGAAGAATCTGCAGGAATGTATGTATGTTTCTCTCACTGTGAAAAATAACGGTACCTAGAGCCATCAGATTTTGAATAATGTAATCCTCCATTCGAATATGGGCATCTGGAAGCCCGACTTCGGAATTTGTTTTATTATCTATTTCATATTTTGTAAAACTTTAACGAATTTTTTATGAATAAACTCAACATTTCAAAGCGAGCAATGGCAACACTGGTACGAAAGAAAAATTTATCTTCAGCGTGCGAGACTATGTATCGGATATTTTAAAGATATGCTCTTTTAAAATTATGTTGTGATACTGCTGTTGAATTGAATTTTATGGTTTAAGGGCGAAGAACATTATATTTCATAAATAAAGTAAGATTACTGTAAGATTCTGTACTGTGTACTTTTAAGTTAAAGTTGAATTTAAAGAATCTTAAGAACTGTTAAGCGAATAATCGCTTGAGTTAGTGATATAAAAAACAACAAGTGAGAAGGGTGAAATAACCCATCATTATTCCAATAAGGTGTAACAGAACTCCGTCTTGGAGTTGCACAATAAAGCCGACACTCGGGCTTTGACTTAAGAGACTAAGAATTAAACTAAACTAATATTAACTAAAAAGATATAGCCGAATCTATCAAACTTCTAACAGAATTGGCCCCTTAACGCTAATTACTTCAAAACTATCAAGGGCCTAAAGTGCTGCTGAGCGTAATAATAGCTTAAGAGAAAGTAGCCTTAAAAGGCGGACGCGTGCTAGCCAGAATCATTTAACTAAGAACTGTTAAGAACTTCGCTGTTAAACTACTCCTCAAATTTGCATTCAAATGTGATTCTAAAAATACGTTCTGACCGGAAGTGGTAAGTTGAAATTAAGAAGCTATAGGAAAGGAACTTTAACTCAAAATTTAACTGTTAGAAAAATTAACATAATCCTTACATACAGAACAATCGAAAAAAACCCTCTTTGAGCGTAATATAAAATTTGAAAGCTTTCAGATTTTTTTAAATTTAATTTTTTGTAATGTCAGTTGTTATTTTTTCAATAAATACAAGAAACAGATAAAAATATAATCAAAACATGAATTTTATTTTTCCTTCTCATACTTGTGCGTTACAGCAAAATCAACATAGTTCAGAATATTTTATTATATTAAATCTTCTAAACTATTTACACTGTACTAGCATTGCAGACGGTATACATAAAATTCTTATGAAGCTGTATATGATAATTTATGAATATATTTCACTTATAACCTCCTGTTTAATAATTACAATTTAATGTTTAACTGCTTTAATAACGAATTGTTATTTAATGATACTAAGAACTAAGTAAAACTACTTCGTAAAACTGTAAGCGATACTGAGTATACAATAATATCAGATGTATACATGCATGTTTTGCTAATATGACAGAATAAGAAGGAACAATCCACAACTATAAGAAGCTACATGAAAAGCCACGGTTTACTGCAACACATATTTTATCTGCTTCATTTAATATTTATTGGTAGGAAATATTAAATTCATTTAAATGCAGTGATTAAGTTTTAATACATTAATTTCTCATTTTAACGTTAAGTCATATATTTCTAGAATACATTTTTGCAGGCTTTTCATTTTTTACATTTATTTCGATGATGCATATTTACAGTGTTATAAATAATTTAAGCAAATGATGAAGGATGGTCATTATTTTTAAAACACCATTTTTTTGTTCATTTGCTGCACTGAAGGACCTATTTTAGCATCTAGGAACCAAGAGCATGAAATTATTCTCGCAAATCTGGAATCACGGTGATTCCCATTCTTCTCATTTATGCTAGCTTCTTTTTGTACGCATAGAAGATGTTCTTCACAGACTTCTTCGCCTTCTAAAAAAGAGAGTCAAATGTATTACATTTTTTAGAAAAAATTCAGATGAAACATATATTTTAACAATATAAGTAGCATGTTAAAAAATTCTTTGATACTTTATTTTCAATAACATCTTATATGCAGAAACTGAAAGTAATTTTTTTTTTTAGTTAAAATAGAATGTTAGCAACAGCAGATATTTTAGATTTGTGCTATTCAAGTCTTATAACTCAAGCAAGAATTGTATAAGTGATATTTCATTACAAAATGTGGGCATTATAGATTAACAAAAGTTTTTTTTTTTTTTTAATTTTTCCTTCTGTCTAACAACTGTGTTGATCTTAGGGTAATTTTAATTTCAACTATTGTTGCTTAAAAAATTATTTACACGATTACTATGAATGACTCATTGGATTTCAAAATATTACATTGTCCAAAATGCAACTCAAACCTGCTGCTTCGGTTATAGTGATATTATGCCAGTAAATAGACACACATTTACGTTAGACACACTTTTTGTTCTCTTCTTAGTGAACTGGAGCATTGTAAAATTGTTTTGCTTTTATTATTGGAAATTTCCATAAGAGGCACACATCCAAGCACCGATGCTACTGAAATAATAACATCATCGACAGTGAATTAGAGCATTTAAACTTGTTTGTTTTTATAATAGATTTTTTTAAAGCATGTACCATTGCTGTTATCAAAAGTTTACTAAACGATATTATTACCTTGATTCCGCAACATCATTCATAATTATTTTATGATTCAATGAAGGTTTTGATCATATGAAACATGCTGCTGCATACCGGATGTTATACTATGCTCAGAATGCTTGAATAATGTAGATGATCTGAAAAAAAGAACGTCTATGTCTGAGATACCTGTACTATATGATATTACAGCGTCATCTACCAATCGATCGAACATTCTGAGATAATGTTTCCTTGCTTCAAGTAAAATTCTACCATTGTGTGGTAATTAGGACATTTGAAAATCGTCGGATAGGAGATTCTGCACATTCTGCGGATTTATATCTTCAAGGGGTAGAATTAGTAAATTTTTAAACATAACATGTCACGAAATTCTTATTTTGTGAGTGCACCCGGCTGATTAAGATCAGTTAAAAGACACGAAGAAATGGTTATTAGCTTTGTAAGCACAGTGACAAAGCTATAAATCTATAGACAAAATAGTTTTGATTTACTGCAGATAGAAATATATACAGTTAATCTATCATAACGCCTCTTCTATAACAAGAAGTCTCAAGACGGCAGTCTTAAAAACTTCCCGTTATACTAGCTTCAATCTTTCATGTTCGTTTCAGTTAAGTAAATGAATAAAATTTATAGTTATGATTCTTGCTCAAAAACACTCTCTTTCAGTGAAAGCAATAAAATTTCTAAGGAAAACATGCATTCAGTTATAATAAACTTCAGAATTTTATCAATTTCATCAAAAAGATGTCAGCTCATTTTAATCGCTAAGAGTACATAAGCTGCATGCATAATTGGTCCATGTGTTCCAGAAGAAGACCGTCTATCTTTGCGTAGTTGAAAATCGAGCATCAACCACGGATGAAAGCATGATTAATCAAGCATGTTACTATGAGAGAATTTTGTTTGTGTGAAAATCAGAATGTCATCGTTCCTGCTTGTCAAACATCAATTGTTACCACTTAAAAACCGCAAATCTGCTCTCTTCGGCCAATGCAGTTTTCTTTCTATGTTTTATTGCAGCGGTTCTGAACTTTTATACTTCACATGATCCCTTGAAATGTGTACGTATTGTAATTAGCACATTTTTCATTTATAGACTTGTAAAATTGTAGCTGCAATATAGTAATGAGAACAATGTAATGATGTAATGTAGATACAATGGCTTTTGAACTCCACGGTACCACAAGCTCTGAAGTACTATTATACCAAAACAGAGAGATGCATATTTCCTGAGATTTAAACAGACAAGAAAATATAACGTTGTTGTTTTTATTCCTTACTTCAGGCTGTGGCATTAACCCCACAATCTTCATGAACAATTAGGGGTGATTGCATTTGCTCCTGTCGCTGTACATCAAAGCCTTATTATCACCAACTGCTTAAATGACTTTAACCATCTCCATAATTTTAATAGAGAATAACTAAGGAGGGAATATGAACTCTAAAAACTCATATTACTTTTTTCTAATCACTAGCTTCTCAACTGGATTTTCGGACTGGCAGATCGAATTACTAGATTATGGCAGGGGTGTCGGTTAGAGGAAAGGGATGCTTTAGTAGAGGGTTTTTAAAGGAAAATGGAGTTCATTTTCACTAAGCATATAAGAAAAATGCCAATGCACTATTCCATTCCCTCGGATTTGAAGTACGGCCAAACTACTACTATTCAGCTGTCTTTTTCACTCGACCACCAATGAGCTTCAGATGGGCAGATTAAAGGCGTCATTCAGCAAAGATATTATAATTACAATTATGCTTTAACTTGGCTTTTTTGGTGTAGAAACTGCTTCCATCGACCATTTTACTGATAGGAAGTCTGGCATTATTACGTTAATTCGTAACTCATTTTTCCAAAATGTGAGACATTTGAGAGCTATCTTCTTGAGGTAAGGATTACAGATCTGCATAATGCCCATGATATATTCTCTATTGTTTGCGTCTTTAATTAGTTATATAGAATTAATTTGAAAACGGTTGAGATATTAAATTGACTATTATCTGTAATTTAAGTAATCGAATCAATAATGATATATTTTTATACGTGTAATACCCGTTTTTTTTTTTTTTTTTTTTTTTTTTTTTTTTTTTTTTTTTTTTTTTTAAATGTGTAAAATAGTTTATGATTTGGAAATTCTAAGACTAAATACTGATTTTCTTGTGTATGAAAATGCCGAGGAAAATCTGCCAAATAAACTTTTCAAATTTAAATATTCTTTTTTCAAATTTCATTTAGCGGTTGACAGAAATTTAAGGTACGTTGTAGAGACATTAGGTATTTTTTGGAAGCAGGCAAGATGAAAAATATGCAACACCTTCGCCGGGAATCGAACCACGGACCTCTGGAATACGCGCTCAGCGTGCAGACCACCACACCCTGAAGACACACTAAGAAGGCGGGAGAATTACCTTATATACTCCCCCCTTTTAAAGGGCGACTGGGGTTTTTATTAAACCCAATCGCCAAATCCTGGGCGAGGAGAATCATCATCTAACACTCTTTAAGTTCGGGCGCCACTGTACAGTCATTACGTATTTTTTGAAATCTGGCATGATGAAAAATATGCAATGCGTTCGCCGGGAATCGAACCACTGACCTCTGGAATACGCGCCCAGCGTGTAGACCACCACACCACACCACGAAGGCGGGAGAAATACCTTATAACGTGAATTACATTTATTCTGTTTCAGTTGCACTTCTGCATTCTTAACGGACACATTTTAAAACTGCATACGCTTTGTAGAACAAATTTTGAGTTACTACAGTTTGCTTCTAATTTACAAAAAAAGCAATTTGGGTTTATAAGAATTACGGAAGGAGATGCTTTATTGTATTGCAATTTATGCAAAAGCTTTTCTTTATGGGTGGCATATTTTTGTGTTTCATTTATATTCTACTTGTTGGTTAATCAGTTTCCTTAGTATTTAAGAACGACCTAGTTACCGAAGTTTTTCAGATAGTTTACCATCTATTATTATTTCTTTCTGCAGATATTTCCGTCCTTATTAAGGAAAAGCAGGAGTACGCGTGCAAAGAAATAATAGAATGCAATAAAAGACCAAAACTCCGAAAATTCTATTATTTCTTTGCACGGGTACTTCTGTCTAATTTATTCTTACAAACAAGCGTTTTAGAGTAATCAAACTGCTTTAAAGTGCGGTTACATGTTGCTGCAGGAAGGCTCAAGTAGAAAATGCTATTATCTGAAGAGATCTGGACACGCATGCGTGATGCGGAAGTGGAATTCTATATTGCGGTGGTGATTGCAAGAGAAATGATCGTTTCTTATTTTAACGTGCACTATCGATAATAATGATTTACTTATTTTCATAGCTAGTATACTAACTCATGTTGTTACTTTACATTAACTGTTAATTAATTTAACACTTTTAATTAGCAACACTAAAGATTTATTTATTATGCTGTTTTTTCGAAACATGTATAAGTCTTTTGAATTCTTTTGTGCTGTTTCGTATTTTATTTTGGATAAAGCTTTCGAAATATATAATTACATTTTAGCCTAGTTAAGCCGGAAAGAATTATTCATTCTCACTTATAGCGTTCTTAATTTACTTTTTTATTGCCCTGAGTTGGCAACCATTCACTCATTCGTTCTTTAATTTGTGTATCCCATTGTATTCTACTTTTATTACTCGGCAGGACTTAATTTCTAAGATTAGATGTGCCGGAAGTCTATGGAAGGCTCTCATTAAAGAAGGAAAAAAAAATAAATGACAAATAAAATAATTAAGTAACTATTAATTAAAGTAATAAAGTAATTTAATTAAAATTAAAATTCAATACACTATAAGAGATATTTAAAATTAATAATAAACAGTTAAATAATAAAGTAAAATATTGGAACTTGTCTTATTTAGAGCTCCGACTAGAATTACAGTTTCACTCAAAAACTAAGAAATAGCTCAGCCGGCCTTAAGGTAAATTAAGTCCTGAGTATATGATGCACTATTTCAAGAGATGATAGAAACAAAAGCCATTGCTTTTCCAGCCCACCAAAAGAAAAAGGTAAAATTGTAAAGTGTCACTAATGAGATAGAGAAAAAGCTGGAAAAGTATGAGAGTGTGAAAAGAAATTTTAGTGAAGAAATGTATTTTCGAATATAAAATAAGAAGAGTCCTGCCCTTTCTGATCACGATGCCCTGCGATATAATTCTAGTTGTTAAGCAGAAATGTGATAGGGGAATAAAAACTTTCCCCCGAGTCTAATCCATAACAACGAGAGAAAAAATATAATGCTTTGTGCAAATGACAGTTTTCCTCGCCTTCCCCCCCCCCGTATTTGGTTACACCGTTTCCAAAAAGTCTACAGGTCCTCTGAAGTGGAAGTCGCTAATACTGAATGTGCACGAACAGCGTGATCACTTTTTTAGACATGAGAAATTTACATGCTATTATAAATCCGTTGAACTTTCTGGAGAATAAACCTTTGTTTTGGGGAGTTTTTCTTTCCTTAAGCTTCCTAACCTTCGTCAAAAAGTAATGGTTTGTTTCCCAGGGAAAGGCAGACGTGCATTCAGAAGTTAGAATTGACTTTTAAGGTTCATTTTTTGCTAAAATAAAATTTGTCTGCTGAAATTATAGTCCATTTATATATAAGAAATGCCGGAACCCTTTTATTTAAGGCTTTAATGTGTTCCGGCTGGAATCCGCTTTTATAAATTCATTGCACTTCCTGGAGAATAAGCCTTGTTGTTGGTGGAAGCGTTTCTTTCGTCAAAATTCACAACCTTCCTCAAAAGGTAAAAGTTGTTTCCCAGGGAAAGACAGACGTGAAATCAATGTGTTACAACAGAATAGAATTTTAAGGCTTATTCATAGATGAAGTAAAAGCCTGCTGTAACTATCGTTCATTTACACAAACGAGGTGACGGAACTCTTTTATATAAGGCTCCGGTGTGCTTCGGCTAGAATTACGACTTATTCCAAAAATTAAGAAGTACCACAGCTTGGCTCTAGTGGACTCCGGCGCAATTTAAGTTGTGCTATTCGCGCCTTTACATTCAAATGTAGCTATAAATGAATAGTTCTGTGTAAATCGCCGCCTATGTTCTACTCATTTTGCAGACCAGAAGTATGCGTCTACAATGATCATAAAAAATCCGTTTAAGGATTTTTGAAATGACAGTATAAATGCGCTTTTAAAATGAAGGCAGAGAACTGCTTTGATGCAAGTTTTCTTGATTTGTCTAAGCAATTCAGATACTTACGACAAATAATTCGTAGTACAATAAATTTTTTACCTGTATTCATTTGAAAAGGAAATTAAATTTCAGTGTTATTATTTACGTACCAATGCCCGTGGATTAATGAAGAAATATTTTTTCGAAAACTGCATACATTTCAAATCATGTGATATATGATATTCTTTGCGTTATACCATAAAATTTATCATGCCTTTTCCTTCACGGACTATGGAAGGTATTATGATTTTTAGAAACGAATTAGGTATTATCTATTTATACTGGATTATATATTTTATATATATCTATTTATATTGGATTCATGGGCTATGGCAACCAAAATTTGCTGTTGATCATTTATTGCTATTCAGTTTAGCATTGTTCATTGGTCGATTTTCAGATAAATGCAGAAGCACCTCATAAAAGTGGGATTCGCTTTGTCTGCAGTTAGAATTCTCGAATTATAAGCAAATATTATTCTGTCAAAACTTCCATTGTTATAAAACACCAAATTGGCAACCGTTGTTACTTAGCTTCCCAAGCTATCCCTACATTAAAAATCATAGTAACTGAAACTAAAAATATGATAAACAGTACCAGATCATGATGTCTATTTTCACTTTTATTGTTAACACAGTAGATTAAGAAATTCATTGTTTTGATATGCATCAAATCATTCATACGCCTGCCTGTTGGATGATATTTAAGAAATTCTTCATCCGAAAGAATATATTTTTAATCTTTCTTGAATTCTAGTACCAAAAGCGAATGTATTAACTTTCACTTCAAGCGAGGTTTTGTATTGTGTTTATTGTATCTTGTCTGCATCCATGAAAATCCATTCGTATTCAGCAATGAAAAAAATATTCCTATAGAATTTTTGTTACAATATTCTTCAGCATATATTTACATCAAAAAAGTAGATTGCGGGTTTTTTTTTACACCACGCTTTAGATTTTTAATATCTGTAAAACATTTTTAATCTGCACCGAAAGCTACCTACGGAAAGATGTGATAGCAGTATTATTACTTCAGAATATTAATCTTTTGCTACCACGTTATTCATAGCTGGCAACCCTAATTATAACAATAAGTTTTGAAAAATGAATATTTTGCGGATATAGCATAAAACTATGCTAATGTACACAGACAAAATATTAAACGAAATTTTGCTTTCTATTGCCTGAGTTTTTTTCATCTTATAAATGGTAATTCTGCATATCTATGCTCTCTTTTTCTAAATAATTCGTAACATAATTTGAATACAAATTATTCATAGAATTAAGAGCCAAGTATACGCTGCTAAATATATTCGGTCACAGTGAAGTGCTTGTACCTCTGAATGAAATTAAATTGTGTTCTTAAATAACGGAATTTTTGTATGTTAATGCAGCTACAATAAAAATTATACATCACACAAATGAAATTTAGAAAGTACGTATATTTAGTAAATACTGTGTAAATTCGAAAGCAAAATTTTTGAGCAGCTTGTCTTAAAGAAACAGACATGTAAATACCATCATACTCAGCAACAATTTATACCTTTACTTGCTTGAAAGGCTAGCTGAAATCATACTCGTATAATGGGTTTGTAGTATAACTTGAACGAAAATCAATTCGGGAAAGTGCACCACATATGTGATGAACAAGGTACGGGTTTTGTGATTGAATCTTAATATTATTTACATGAAGATTAGAGCAAGATATTCAAGGATTGCGTAGTATAGTTTTATATATTTATTTATTTATTTTGAATTTTCCGCCACAAATCATTTTTATGAGTTATTCAAAGTTTATAAAAAAAGCTTTTATCATTTACAAATTCCTTTTATGATTCCTTACAATACGGAGAAATATTTTAATTGAAAATTATAATTGATCAGTATTATTATGGTGCTTAATAGGTGCAGCGAATTTTCTGGCAAAAATCATTATTACTTGAAGCAGGAAAAGCAAAGAAAAATACTTTTTTTATATGTGTATGTGTGTGTGGGGGGGGCAATGTGAGTAATGCTTATAATAAGAAATAAAACTATGAAAAGCAAAATTTACTTACAACGTTTGCTTAATTTAAGGCTGACGACTACCAAAACTTCCAAATCGAGAACTTAGTTGAGGCCTGCTGCTATCTCCTAACTGAAAAAATCTTGTTTGTCTAACAGGTTGACTAAAACCCTGAGGTTCTATAGGCTGGCGTTCAAAACGTTGAGGTTGAAATACTGGCCTCTGAAAGCCTTGACCACCGAAACCACTGCTTGGCTCAGATAGTGCACGTGGTCTGTTGGGTTGCAAATTGATATGCTGATAATCATAACCATGTCGGGTATAATGTGGAATGGCTTGTTTCTCCGCTACTACAAGATGCACATCATAGGCAAAGGATGTGCCAATGATGATACAGAAAACCTGCAATATAAAATATTGTAATAAGCTTAAAATATGCAGACACAGGGTGTAAGAATTTATTTTCTCATACATACTTTCTCAATACAAAACTTATAATTTTTAATTCGTAAAATCCCTTGATTACTATTCGTAATTAGGAGATTCTTCCTTTATCATTACATATACTGGACATTGCGCAATAAAGTAACTAAACGCCGACAGAGCATTTTATGTTGGAAAATAAGCTGGAAAAAAATAATCCTATGAATGTTTAGCAAAAAATGCATAGTTTATAAGTTACGTGGCGTCGAACATCAATGACAATCGCATGCGATGGCTTTTGTCCTGTGGGAAGTATTGCAGTTATGGCGGACTACATCTTCAATAAATATTCTACTCGTAATTTGTGCAGAAAGGATCTAAATGATTCAGAAACGCTTGAGTTCGTCATAGTTGGCTCAGTGAGAGAATGAATCTCCTTTTATTACTCATCTTCAATATGTTCATCGAATAATGTTCATCGAACAGCTATTTGTTCATCGAACACTTTTTACTTATCTTCGGTGATTTTATTATGGGAGAATCTGTATTTATGCACAATTTTTCTGTACCAGTTTCTTAAGTATCATTTTTAACAATTTTTTATAACAGCTCCTGTAAAAGGCTTTTAAGTAAATAAATTAAATATATTAAACACTTCAGACTGTAGCGTAATTCTCCTTGATTTCCCATTTTTATTATTCTTTATGGGTGACTTCGGTAGTCGTAGAAAGGCGAGGAACTCTTATCCGCCTCAGATAAAGACTATAATATGTAGAATTTTTCGTTTTTTTTTTTTACCAGGAAACACGAATAATCTGTGATGCCTTCTCCGGAATTCGAACAATTCGAACTCCGGCTGCTAGCCGACGTGCTTTCAAATTACACCACCAAAGCACGCGGCGAGGGAGGAGAAAATTCCTTACATTCTTCTCACCACTTAAAGGTCGACTACGTAGGAGAGGAACCAGTCACCAAATCCAGGCAGTGACGAATTATCATTGCACCTCATTTTCCACATTCGAACCACATTCGAACCCCATTCAAATCACATTCGAACAATTCGAACTCCGGCTGCTAGCCGACGTGCTTTCAAATTACACCACCAAAGCACGCGGCGAGGGAGGAGAAAATTCCTTACATTCTTCTCACCACTTAAAGGTCGACTACGTAGGAGAGGAACCAGTCACCAAATCCAGGCAGTGACGAATTATCATTCACCACATTTTACTTCGAGTGCCACTTGTAGAGCTATTAGGTACCCAACAGACCAGGAAACATGAAAAATCAGCAATTTTGCACCTCCCGTTTACTAGCCAGACACGCTTTCTAATTGCACCATGAAGGCATAAAGTAGAAAATTCCTTACAAACAATCAATAAAACTTTTAGTTTAATGAACCTAATTGCGATAGCCATTTCATGATTCACATAATTCTTCTAGGAATATTTTCTAGTGAGGCTTAGAAATTTCAGTACAAGAAATTAACACCGAAGAAGGTTTACCTTAATGCGTAGATATAAATTTATATGAAAAAAAATCTATAAATTTGTTTAAATACAAATAAAATTTTTTACTCTTGTCAATTACTTAAAATAACTAATGAAATATTTTATTTCAGTAATATATTATTTTCTTAAACTAAGTTGTAAAAAGTAATTTAGTTCAAGAAAGCAATTTTAGGCACAAGTTTTAGCCATAGTATGCACTGAAAGAAAGTGGATATTTTAAGAATGCCCTCTTTCTTTTAATTGGATAAAATATCCTCCTTCCTCAAAAAAGATACATTATACAAATATAAATAGGAAATTATCAAGGATGTTACGCACTTTTATTTGACGTAAAATATTTTTAAACTAAGTTCTTGCTTGAAAATATATTATTAATGAAAATAATTATATAAAAAATTCACTCTTAAAGAAGCAAGTTAAAGGAAAAAGATCGAACGCAGAATATTTATGAGATAATTAGAAACCTCAGACACACTTTTTTTTTTTTTTTTTTTTGTAATTAAATGCATTTTATGACAAGCTGAAAACAATAGGACTATTTTAGGAAGAAAACTTAGGCGGTGTTTTAATTTGTTTAGAAGAAAATGAGGATACAGTGACTGTTTTTACTTTCTTGTATTAAGCACTGTAATCACGAAAAATTCCGGGCAGCATATTTCAACAGAAATACCTATTTGAGTGTTCGCAAATCCATTTAGACGATTTCTTGCGCAACATTTGTACTTTCAGACAGAATAAAGGACTCTTTTTTCCAAAACGGATTGTAAAACGGATTTAAGATAGATACAGAAGAGATTTTTTTTCATAGTGTCTGTACGTCTGTACTACGTATGTATGTATTTCGCATAACCAAAAATCGATTAGCCATAGAAAGTTGAAATTTTGTATATGGGATTGCTACAACATATAGTTGTGCACCTCCTTTTTAATATTGCAGTCGGCAGTACCAAAAGTTTAAACAAGCAGGATTCTAAAACTAGTTCTAATTTCCATTTTTGATTATGTTATATATATCATTTTCAA
Organism: Stegodyphus dumicola; assembly: GCF_044657685.1. Taxonomy (NCBI): domain Eukaryota; kingdom Metazoa; phylum Arthropoda; class Arachnida; order Araneae; family Eresidae; genus Stegodyphus; species Stegodyphus dumicola. Next base: position 48,191,358 of record NC_140779.1, read on the forward strand.
TTGATTCAGTTGATTGAATTTTCAATTTTGAATTTGATTTAAAAGAGGTGAGTGTATATTCATACATACCCACCCCTTTTACCCGATTTAAAAGTCATACCCGGCCTTTAATTTCGCAAATATTGGTTGTATACTTCCTGTTGTAGAAGTGTTTTAAATGATGAAAATATTCATGTTTTGGCAATTTCAAATTATACAGCTAATCGTTCTTGAGGTATGAGAGATATATACATATACACGTACGTACATCACGTACAAATTTCTTCTGAATCCATTTTGAATCTATTTTATAATCCGTTTTGGAAAAAAAAAAAAAAGAGTTCTTCATTTTTTCTGTACGTACAGGCATCACGCAATAAAGAAGATCGTCCAAATGGTTTCGGAAACAGTCAAAATGAATATTTCCGTTGAAATACGATACCCAAAATTTTTCGCGCTTACAGCACTTCGTACAAGGAAGTAAAAAGGTTTTTATCCACAAATTTACGAATTTATGATAACAGCATCTTGGAAACAGCATCTTGGTTTCGTTGAAAAATAAATCTGATTAATTGTTTCTTCAATATTGTATAAATAAGGTAAAGAATTCGCTACAATTTATGAATAATTAAAATACTTGTAGAATATTTATGTTTGTCGAAACATGAAAAATGAGCAGTGCTCTCATTACGATTCGAACCTCCCCGACTGCTAGTCGGACGGGCTTTCAATTACACTGCGAAGGTACTTGGTAGGAGGGAGAAAATGCCTTATATTCTCACCCACTTAAAAGGTGCCTGGGGAGGTGAAGCTCAGTTGCCAAATCCTTGGGAGTGACGAATTATCGTTTATTACATTTTATTTCGAGTTCAACTGTAGAGTTATTTGAAATTTGTTTGGAGCAGGGAAACCGAAGAAATCTACAGTGCCTTCTGGCAGCTGAGCACGGGACATCGCGATTTCTAGGCAGACATGCTTCCAATAACAAAGGCATAGGAGGGAGGAAATACCTTGCCTACTCTTTAAAATGAGCTTTTTTTTACGATATTTTTAAGCCAAGTAAAGAACCTAAGCCTGCGAAACTATTATAGAGTTTGCTACAAGACCAACGTCATAGGAAGATTTTCTAAATCTCTAAATGGTCATTATTACACTGATCTAATCGACGTTACCATCAGGGCTTGAATTGTGAAACTGGGCTCACCCCCTCTTATGACTGTGATTTACGAGACCCCTTAACCACTCCTTTAACGTTTGTTCCCGATATTAGAATCATTTGATATAGAATCCATTTTTTGCTAGTACTGCCGTTTGAGATCATTGATAATTTTATCATAGTTATATCAAAAGTTTTAATGACCCTACAAGTAAAATTCAGATAGCTTTAGGTTATAAATTTTGTAATGATTCTCTCTTGTTGACCTATGCAGTATCCCAGAAACTTGTTATCAATCTATATATGCAGAGTTTACGGAAAGCCCTGCATGATTCAAACAGTTTAATTTATAAATATCAAAAACTGACATAAGACAGCAAATTAAATGGACAGTATGACAATTTAATCTCATTTTTAAACCTTAATACGTTCTATGTGGTAACTCGGATGGGATTTTAAATAATCGCATAATAATAAACTAAAACATTAATATAATAATAAAGTAAAAAAATTTAATAGGTAATAAATCATTCTTTGACCATGTGAGAAAGAAATTTAAAGAATTACGGACCAAAAACTTAATTTTAAATAATCGCGCTGCGTATCAGTTTGAAGGAGTAAAATATAACCAACAAATAAAAGGAAATAGGAAGAGAAAAAAAAGGTGTTTTTTTTTTTTTTTTTTTTCAGCTCTAGTTGATCTTGGATTCGAAGGTTATTCTTCATCTGAAAGTAATATTCGATGACCGTGAAGAAGGTCAGTTTCTGTGAAAATTTGAGATAACTGTTACTTTTATTCACGCGACGTTTATTGCGGTTAGCAAATTGTTCTCTATATTTACATCTATTCTTCGGAAAAAAAAAAAAAAGTTTTCTTTACCCCATTTCTTTTCTTTTTCACTGTTAAATGTTACGTTTAAGTTATATTCTTACATATGCAGATAAATAGGGCGCGACTTTCATTTTAGATTTCAATTAAATTTGAATTAAAAAAACTTACATAAATAGGATTTGTTTCATAAAAGACTGAAAAAAAAAAAAAAAAAAACTAACATATGTAATTTTGTATGCGTAAAAAGTATAAAAAGTAAAAACTATAAAAAATAAAGTACTCTTATGATATAAAATATATATGCTTCAGTGAATATAACGATTATCATAAAGAGAATACAATATTTTATTCCTTAAAATAAATATGTATTTTTAAAAAGTCTTAATGTATATTTCTAAAATTCCATCACTTTATGATTTCAAAAACGGTATAAAACAATTTATTTCGACGTTTAAATTTAAAGTTTTTATTTAGATATACTTTCCTTATTATTTTTATTATTATTATGAGCGTCAAAAAAATTTAAATCTTAAGTATAAAATCAAAATAATTTTTAGGTAACTAGAAAACATAGTTCTTAAAATAAATTAAAGATGCAACCTTAATTCTTTCGTCGAATATAATAAAAAACGTTGTCCGTAAAAAATATTCTATCGCTTTAATGATATTTCATTTTGCACAAACGTAAATATAAATTTTTAAAATGAAAACTCTTCATACGTACGACTGAGTTACTTAGCAAATTTCAAATTTAGTGCATGGAATATTTTTTATGGTTGAAAATTTTCTAAATGGATATTAAATATGCGCACTGAAAAAGTTCTTCAAAATTGCTTGATGTCGTCTGCAGCTCTAAAGCATATTTCGTATAATTATATGAAACGATTTTTAGAAAAAATTCATATAGCGAATACAGGTCTTTTAAAATATTAGAACATTAACTTTTAAACATAACTAAAAAAAAAAAAAGTTTACAAACTTACTATAAGCTTCAGCATTTTTTCCAGGGAGTTGTAAATCACTGGTGAAACTGTAACGAACGAATAAACTGATCACAGACCTATTGACTGTTTATATATATTCGGTTCGCTAGTCAGAGCCGAAGTGGCACAAATGTCACGTGACTTGCGCGGTGAACTTTACCTGGAAACACTTTCTCGCTGTGTTAGACGATACGGTTGTGGAATATTTTTATAGCAGAGAAACTTAGTTTGATAAGAATCTCATTCATTTTACGAAATGTGATTAAATTCTCACCAGACTTGCATACGTTATGAAATTAGAGATAAGTTTTAGGTAATACACGAAATATAAGTAACGCACCTCTCTGATTAATATTAAGACGGGGAACGTAATGATTTTATACTGTAATCAGAAGAATGCATTACCTAATCCCTATTTAATGATGAAAAAATTAATTATTGCTATACATTTTAACTTGAGGTTAGGATAATCCTTGGTAATCATTCACGGTATGACTAAATTGTCCGAATTATTGAACTTTTAACCACTGCATTGTGGACAAGATTATTGTAACTCGCAGTTAGATCAAAAGATAGCAGGTTTCAACCGCGACCAGTGTGGTTTTCTACATTCAAACTTTAGGAACATATATATGGATATTGAGAAATTCGATTATAGGAAATTCTGAATGTAGCTGCAAATATCCAGATTAATGAGACAATCCATCCGGATATTCACAAAAAATCCGGTTAATTTCCTTTCATTTCATTCCTTTCTTTTTAAATACTTCGATGGAAAGCTCTTTGTTATTTTCAGTCCGCGGTTTTCGTGTCCTGGCAAAATAGAAAATGTCGTCACTTGAGGGGAATATTTGTTGCACACCACGTGCGCAAGAGATCCAGTTAAATAAATGCATAACTATGTATTGAATAACTGAGTCCTTTGTTTATGAGTGAAGAAGTCTTCATGCGCCGATAATTTATACTATAAAATAATGCAGCAGAATTTTTTCTTCCTGCCATTTGGCTTTGTCGTTCTGAATAGCTCTTTTTGAATATTCAACAACATTGATTTATGAGGAATTAGTTCTAACATTAATACACCTGTTGTAACTACTTAACTTAAATTTTTAAAGGCGTCAAATTGAAATTGAAAAATTGAAATTGTCAAATTGAAATTTGTAAACCAAGATCAAATTAAAGTTCCCTTTTAACCTTAAAATATTTATATTTTTTAAATAATGTGTTTTTTTAACTTTTTCAAATTTTAATAATAAACTCTTTGCATTGTTAGATTGTAATTTAAACTTATGTTTCCAGATATTGTTACCTTATTTTCAGATTGAAACTTGTTGTTAGCCCATAGGGGCGGTAGCCCAGGAGTACGGTATTTGTGGTACGATATTTTGTGGTGTTTCACTATAAACGGGGAATCACTTCTTAAATCGGCGCCACCAAATGTTATTGCTCTGTATACATTTAAAGAAATTAAATACTGAAGAAATCTACATGAATGTATGCATGTATGTTTCCCGCATTGTGAAAAAACGACGGTACCTAGAGCCATCAAATTTTGAGCAGTGTAATCATCCACCCGAACATGGGCACCTGGAAACCCGAATTTCGAATTTGTTTTATTAGCTATTTCATATTTTGTAAAATTCTAACGAATTTTTGATTAACAGACTTAACGATTTCAAAGCGAGCAATGGCAACAATGTGTAAGGTTCTAACCTGTGTACTTTTAAGTTACAGTTAAAGCTGAAGAATCTTAAGAACTGGTAAGCGAATAATCGCTTGAGTTCGTGAGGCGGAAAAATAAAACTTGAGAAGGGTTAAAGACCTTTATTATTCCAAATTAATTTCACAGAACTCCTCCTTGGAGTTTTATAATAAGGCCTTCACTCGAGCTTGAACTCAAAAACTAAGAAATGAACTTAACTAAAAAGATATAGCCGAAGCTATCAAGGTTCTAACAGAGTTGGCCCCTTAAAGCTAAATAACGGCGAAGCTATCAAGGGCCTAAAGTACGGCCGAGCCGAATAATAGCTTAAGAGAGAGTAGTCTAAAAAGGCGGACACGCGCTAGTCGGAATCACTGGTTCTCTTTCTAACGAAGTCAGTAGAACTTCACAATTAAATACTTCTCCTCAGTTGCATTCAAACACGATTCTAAAAATACGTTCTGGCCGGAAGTTGTAAGCTTGAAATTAAGAAAAGATAGGACAGTAACTTTAACTCAATTTAACTGTTAGATAAATTAATATAATGATTACAAATGTACGAAAAAAAAAATTCTTATCTCCAGCGCACGAGACTCTCTATTGGAAATTCTAAAGATATACTGTTTTTAAATATTTTGTGATACTGATATTTAATTCAGTTATGTGGTTTAAGTGGTTTAAGAGCGAAGAACATGTTATTTAAAAAATAAAGGTAAAACCACATAAAACATTAAAAAAAGTCCCTTTGGGCGTAATATAAAATCTAAAAGCTTTCGGATTTTTGTTTCGTTTGTTTGTTTCTTTAAAAGAACGATTAGACTGTAATATAAACGAAGGAATTTTATTATTTATTTTTACATCTTATTCATTTAGCGTATCTTGTTTGAAGAAAGATCACCCAGTTTAAAAAGACATACTTTTATACTCAAAAGATGGCTTTTTCTAATCATAAATTTAAAAAAAAGTAGTTGAACGTGTAACATATATTTTGTTACAAAAGCTTCAAATATTGAATTTCACACTGTTATTTTTGTGCTTATTTTAAAGTAATAGCCGATATTTTTACCTAGAATATTCTTCAATAACTAACTTTTATTCTTTCACTTACCCACACATAAAATATACCGTTACTTTGTAGAGATGTACCAGAAATAAAATATCAAGAAAAAGTATATTTGAATTTAATTTGGTATAATGATTACTAATTATAATGGCTTAGAACATAAGCCATCACTTGCTAACTGTTATAATTAGTAATCATTACTTCTGAATAAATTGTTAATCGACTTTTTCTCGATCCTTCTGGTACATCTTTTTTCAACAGAAATCGATTCCTATTTTCATTATAAAGAATTTGAGGTTGTTTCCATTTTAAAGTGTTTGAATTTGAGATTCTTTTTTCTATCATAAAGGAGTTTAATTAGGTATATATTCCAACGGAAATGCTGTTCATGATCGACAAGAGGCCTAAATTCTGAGGAAAAAATCAAGATTGGAGTTCAAAAACGAATGTTTGACGCTATTTTGATCACTATAATTTAAGCTTCAGATGGACTTAGAAATTACATATTTAATGCACAGGTTTAATCTCTATCTCTACATATAATAAAAAAACTGTCTGTGTGTGTGTGTCTTTCGTTCGTGCTTGTGCGTAAGTTAATAGACCCAGGGCTACGAAATTTGGCACACTGGTGCATCTGGACAAGAGCCAGTGCACCTCGAAGCGATTTTTCAAAATTCGAATCAGATTTCTTATTATTTTATCTTTTTTGATGAAATCGCATCATTTCGAATAGTTTCATTCTTTTAGAAATGTGGTTTCGGCAACAGTTTTTGATTCAATGCTTTGTATACTGGACTGCCACTAGCAAAAATGAGGGCCATAATTCTGTTCAGCCTTTTTTTTTTTTTTTTTAATTTTATATTTTTCTTGGATACTGGAAGTTTGTTGAGAGAAGGCAACGGGAAGTTGGTTAATTTATTTAATAGGATAATTTATATATGTACTAAGGGATATTGCTTACTTCACTGTAATTCATTTTGTTCATTCATTTTTATATGTAATATATTTTTATTGACATTTGTGTCATTTTTTTTCTTCTTTGATAAAGTTGTTCTGCAGAGTAAAATTTTATGCAGTTTTTTAATTTAATGTTTGGCATTTAGACATTTTTCCGGTACATTTAAAAGCTAGACGAAGGTTGGCTGCGTAGCTGCTGGTGTTGCATATTAAGGCTTTTTAATATAATGTTTCTCGTTTAGCCTATTATCCCAGTCACAACCCAAGGAATATCATTTCTTGTATGTGAGTTGCTTTCCAAGGCATAAAGTGACTATTTTCAGATCTCTCCAGATATGATACGATATTTATTGAGGTACTGCTCAGCAAGGATTTCACGTTTTCATAATGTCGTGTAGATGAAGTGATCGTACAAATGAAGAGGAAAGTACTGATTGAGACAATCCATGCGGATATTTACAAAAGTCCGGTTAATTTCCTTCAATTTATTTCCTTTCTTTTCAAATACTTCGATGGAAACCTGTTAGGTGTTTGTTATTTTCAATCCGCGAATTTCAATTCAAGTCTTAACTCAAAAGCCCTTACTATTCGAACTGAATAAAAACCACTTATGTACACTTGAGGAACAAATTGGAACATTCTAGACTTAGTACGTTCTAGAAAATGGAGGACATTCTCCAATAAATGGAACATAAAGGAAATAAGTTAACAGGAAGGAAATTTAAACAAAAACCAATGGACTTTCGGTTTTCGAATCCGGCATATTGCTCATTGAGCCACGATGTGCTCGGTTGAAAGAAGCAATTTTTGCAATAATATACCTAGTTTATTCGCGTAATACTCGCACCCCCTTTTCGAAGCAGGAAAAAATTGTCAAAAGTCTACAGTATTGTTGCGTGCGTACGGGTTCGTAATAGATTGAATACACAAGTCCGATAAAAGGTTAATAAAATTTATTCTTATCGCAAGGAATAGAACAAAACGTTGAAATTTTTCTCCGAGATATCCGTACAATATCACAATATCACGCAATATAATCAGTAGTTATACTTTAAACTACTCAAAACGCTAAAATACAACGCATGCAAAGAGAAAGCTAATCCGATCGCGAATTCGCAAAAGAATAACAACAGCTAGCTAAACATCAACTGAGATGAGATTTCCTCTGTCTGGCTTTTTATAACTTTAAATCGGTCGAGAGAGAGTCTAGCAATTTCTGCTTTTCGAGATTTCTGGAAAGCAAAAGAACAGAATTACGGTTACAGCTAACGTAGTAGTCAATTACATTTATTCAAATTAAATATAAATTACGAGATATCTATTTACTAAATGTTAAATGTATTTTTAATTTTCTGGCGTAGCTTTCTCTTAAAATATGTCTCGTGCTGCATTGCACGGGAAAATAAAACAATTTTAATTATAAGTCCACTAAAAAATAAATAACTAAATACAAAATTCGTATTAATATTGTATAGTAGATTTCTCTGCATTATAGTCGCCTAGACCTTCGCAATGAAAAAATGGCAAAAAAAGTGCTACTATTACGCGATTAAACACATTTCTGTTGTGTGCAGCAGGAGTTAGGGGGTTGATGGATAATTATTTTTCATGTGAAGCGCTATTATAAAATTAAGGGGAAAATACACTGTCATCGAATTTTAAATCAAACTCTGAACTCTGTCGTTTTCAGACCATCTGCATAGAACCTTCTATTTTTAAAAGAGGAAAAAAACGCAAAGCAATATTCATTTTATGTTTTTTTTAGTCCAAAGGGATTTGAATCCCAAAGGACTATTAGTTTCGTTTTGGCATTTTGCGTCGGACTCATAAATGTCGGTTCACTTTTCAAACTGTTGCCACAAAATGTTAGAGTCTTGCATTATATTTGAAGAAATTAAATAATGAAAAATCTGCATAAATGTATGTATATTTCTCGTATTGTGATAAAACAACGGTACATAGAGTCATCAAATTTTGAATAACGTAATCCTCCAACGAATATGAGCATGTGGAAGACCAAATTTGAAATTTGAAATTTGTTTTATGATCGATTTCCTATTTTTTAAAACTTTGACGAATTTTTGATTAACAAACTCAAGGATTTCAAAGCGAGCAATGGCAACGTTGTGCAGAAAAAACATTTTTATCTCCAGCGCGTGAGTCTCTGTATCGGAAATTCTAAAGATATGCTCGTTTTAAAACTATTTTGCGATATTGCTGTTGCACTGGATCTTATGGTTTAAGTGCGAGGAACATGATATTTAATAAAGAAAGGTAACACACAAAATGTTAAAAAACGCCCCTTTGGACGTAATTTAAAATCTGAAACATTTCAGATATTTTTTTTTTCCCCCCGAGGAATTTATGAACAGTTTTCATTCATCAAGTTTCTGCTAAGTTGGCTTCAAAACTTCAAGTAGTGCATTTCCGTTATTGGATAGTAATAAACAAAATCTTTCGCTCTAGAAGTAAATATTTTTAATCAGTTTTTCTTGCCTCTGATTAAAATTACATCATTTGGTCTTTTTCCAAAGAATTCTATCCTTTTTTAGCTTAATGGCAATGTCTCAGAATCTTTTTATAGTCCAAAGGGCCAATTTGCCCTGAAGGACTTATGTTTCTCGCACTATGATAAAAGAACGGTACCTAGAGCCATCAAAGTTTGAATAACGTAATTTTCTACCGAATATTTTCACCTGGAAGCCTAAATTTGGAATTTGAAATTTTGTTTTATTATCGATTTCATATTTTGTAACACTTTAACGATTTTTTTAGTAACAAACTCAACAATTTCAAAGCGAGCAATGGCAACACTGTACGGAAAAGAAAAAAAAAAAAAAAAGCATTTTTTATCTCCAGCGCGCGAGACAGTGTATCGGAAATTCTAAAGTGCTTTGCTCGTTTTAAAATTATTTTGTGATATTGCTGTTGAATTGAATTTTATGATTTAAGGACAAAGAACGTGCTATTTAATAAGTAAGGGTAACACACAAAACGCCCCTTTGGGCGTATTTTGTGTAGTTTTTTTTTTTTTTTTCCATAAATTAACATCACAAACTCCCACTGATCGAAGACAGGTTTTATCAGAAAGTGAAACGCAGGCTAACTGACAATTGACATAGAACAATAGCATCAACAGAAAATTCTATTACAGGAAAGTGGAGCTTGCTGAAGAAATTCTCACTTTATAATTGAAATCAACATCGCAAAATATGCAAGAATCGCTAAGAGGTTTTTCCTCCGACAAAGCGTCTGTTATTCACAGAAATCAGTTTTTTCCTGTATGTGTTTTAGCATATCCTTTGATAATATTCTAATAGTTAATATTATGATAAGGATTTCACGATTTTGATGCTTTTCTGATCTTTTGAGTAAAGGTGGCACAGGCATTGCTCGAAAGGAGAGAAAGCACATAACATAATATTCGTTGGGATCGAGGACACCAGCTATGATCAGGGATACGTATTTTTCGCATAAAAAATGGAAATTTTGCAAAATTAAAAGTCAAAAATGAAAATTTCGCGTTTATTCGCATAAATAAATAAATAACTAGGAACGTTAAATCTCAATATTCTCTTCCTTGAATCATTGTCTTCTATCCGTAAGATTGGTATTACAAATACTAAAGTATTTCTTACTGTCCACGTTAATAATGGGGCTATGACGCTTTAAATAACTGCCTTTGTAATAATTTTTGTAACACTAGTGTTATTTCTTTAAGAATGTGTATGACACCAGCGTGACCAGTTGATCAACCACTATAAGAAATTGTTTATGAAACAAATTGTATTAATCAATAAATTGCGTAAATTTTGAATGCCTTTAAAAATGGAATTTTAAAGATGCTTTTGTATAAAAATTTAGTTTCAAAGATGATGTGGGAGTGCTGTCGGACCAAATAATTTGCAAACATGCTTATAGGATTCATTGTTGTCATTAGTTATCATGTGTAGAATCAAATTATTTAAGTTCTTCTTTGCTATTATCATCAACATTATTCTATGCTTTTGACCAATTACACATTTCTCGTTTGTCAAAATACATTCTGTTTTATCTCCAAAACAACCCAGGCGGTAAAGTCACTTAACATTGGTAGTTCGGTTCGGGGTTCGAATCTCGGCGAACGGGCTGGCTGCATGGGTGTTTTCGTGGTTTTTCCCATGTGTAACGTGTATATGAGCCTGTTTCCGTTAAAATACCCTCCTCGAAGGAGTGTCCGCCGAAAACATCGTGGCAAAAATATAGCGGACGAAAACGCCGAGGAGAAAACAACGCAAGGCGAAAACATCGTGGGAGAAAAGAAAGCAAAGAGGAAACTTCACAGTTCTAAGACATCGTGGTACAAAATATCGTCATAAAATAAAGTGGTTCATAAACTTCACAATTTAAAAACAACGTCGTCGAAAATATCGTGGAAAAAATAAAGTACCTACAAATCAACGCATGACGACAACATCGCACACATGCATTTTTCAGGTTTCAAAAGCTGTAAATGCATTTTCGCATTACGATTTTGGAGCTCAGGAAGGAAAGAGGGATATTTTTACTTTTATATTTCATATTTTTGAATGAACTAATAAATTTTTGCTGAAAAAGTAAGAAGGAAGCTTAATTTGAAAATTGAAAATGAGTAGAAAATTAATGCAACTTATATCACTTAATAGAATTTTAAATTTGCATTGTTAATTAACAAAGGCCATTAATAAATTAATCTTTTTTAAAGTTTTACTCATAATGTTTCATGAAAGATGCAGCTTAAAAATGTTTAGTAAAAGGAAGATAAATAACTGCATGAGGTTGGTTACCTCTATAAAAATTGATTAATTAGTTATCAATTTATATTCTTTCACTTTTGTTAATCTGATATTGTTTTGATGGAAATTATATCTTGTTTTGTTTCGTTTATTCTTAAAGTGTCATTAACATTTCTTGAGTTTAGAAATTGTTATGCGAATATGCATTTGCAGCTTTTAAAACCTGAAAAACGCATGTGTGCGATGTTATCGTCATGCGATAATTTGTCTATGCTTTATTTTTTACAACGATATTTTGGACGATGAAAACTGCGAAGTTTTTGAACCACTTTATTTTCGATGACGATATTTTGTACCACGGTGTTTTAGAAGTTTTCTCTTTGCTTTCTTTTCTCGCGCGATGTTTTGTACCACGACGTTTTCGACTTGCGTTGATTTATCCGCGATGTTTCTGTCCGCAATATTTTCAGCTGCATCCCCTCGAAGGTATTCTTCCCCTCAGGCAGATTAGCTTCTGAGTGTTTTGCCATAATTAAATGAACCAAAACCAAACCAAACCTCCAAATATCCAACATTTTGGAGCTGGAGTTCAAATCCTATAACAGACTCCACAGAGAATGTAGATCGATCCTTCTAAATTCTAAATTAGTTTCATATTTTTGAACAGAATTCAGAAATAAAATCCATTTTAGCCCGTATGTAACGAGACAGAATTTTCTTTTCAAAATATTTCTTTAGGAAGCCGATACTCTTGTCATTATCATATTTCACTAAAAATGTTAACAATATACTTCATACATTCTCTCTCGAAGAAACAACTTCGTACCACGAACCATTTTTCTCATCAAATTATCGTTTCGGTTGCCACTGATGCAATTCTCTAAGATAGCAATTAACGCCACATTGAGAAAATAAGTAGTTCTACAGAATGTTTTGATGATGTTATAAAACATCGGCATCTTCATTATACATCTATGAATACTGTTATATTAATAATAAGCGAGGAATTATGCTCATTTGAAATCAAGTTAATCATTATGACTCATACCCTATATTATAAATGTTTAAAGTACAGCGAAGTTAGTAAGTATGGTCGAATACCTGAAATCAGTTGCATCCGTTGATTACTTGAAAAAATTGATAGCTCCAGATGGGAATACTTAGTTCAATGCCTAATATGCTGGATTAAGCGAATATCTGTGTGCCTGTCGAAGTTGGTAGCAGCATCAATAGCCTTAAAAGCAATTATTAGCAGTTGATGTATCGCGAAATTCTCGAGTTTAAGTATACATTTCAATATTTTATTTCCATTTTCAACGTTATATTTGTGCGAATAAATGTTTTCTGCAAGTAATAATAATAATGATGATGATGATGATGATGAAATCTAAGAAACGAAAAAACTGAATGGCCCATCATTCATTTCATTTTTCGTAATCGTTTGTGGAACTGAACACCATATGCGCCCAAACTATGTGAAAAAATTAAGCACGGACTTTAATATGGGAACTGAATTATATAATTTAGGCAATGCAAAGTGATATAAACAATTTCAATAATAAAATGTTGATAGTAGGAATACAAAGACGACTTATATACCTATCTTGGAGAACATCCCAGGGAATGGAGTTCGGAATCTGTTATTTTTCTTACCTCAAGCCACGAAAGTTTGATGAAAATTTACATATGTTGCCACAGAAGATTTAGTATGAAAAATGTATACTGAATATTTGAGGTAATTTTAAAATAATTGTATAATATTCAGATTTCAACTGGATGACTCAAAATATTGCAGTTTCTCTTCCGAATCGAGCAAGAGTGTGGGGAAAATGAGTTGCGTCTTAAAACGCTGATCTCAGAAATGTTTATTACGTCAAAAAGGGGTTCTGAAAAAATACTTTTTCTCTTTATTAAGCTAGGGCTAGTGAAGAACTCTCATATGGCAGTCCGAACATAAGAGGAGGTAAAATGAAAGAAGATATTTCTTATCGTTAATTAGGAAAGGGTTTTTGTGTCAGACATCGAGTCGTTATTTTAACCGGAATGGATTTTTCTGTGGGGATTTGCATTTTAAGAATGAAGAAGCTAATCTGAATTTCGGAAGTCAGGGAAATGTGTGTACAACCGTATCTGGCTAATCTATGTCAAAGTTTCACAATAATTTGCATATAAATAACTGACAAAATATAAGCTTTGTTTAATTTTGATATTAGATTATAAAAGGTTCAAATCACTTCATAAATAAGCACGTACACGCACGAAAAAATAGTTCTTTCTCTTAAAGAGCAAAATTTTTTTATGAAGGTTCAATGATTCTCTCGCCTTAAATATAAAAATAGCATTGTTTGCTGAATAAACAAGAGATAAAAAGAGGTAAGTAAACATCAAATTTATTAGATAAAGGCCGTAAACATAAGCATAAGGAAATTAAAATATTTAGCTAAAACTCAAATATTTTATTGAATAGAGAAAACTTCGAACTTCGCCAATTAAAGAAGATTTTAAATAACTTTACAGAAGCGTAACAGAAGCATTGATTTATTCAATTTTTTTTTCTGAGGTTAGATTTTTTTCTTTGATGTGAAATTCTCACATTTTTTTAAACTTGGTTAATGTATCTGAAAGCATGCTGCCAAAGGATTGGTAAATATCCACGTGTCGAACTATTAAATCCTTCAGGATTCGATTAGAATAGCTGAAAGGTTAGTTTATTAGATTGAGAAAAAGCACAGGAAAGCTATCTTCTTCAACAGGGATGCTTCTTGGAAGTTTTTCTAAGGCAAACTGGATCTTATTTAATGGGGCAATCTACAGAATCCATATAACTACTCCATTTGCAAGAACTTTCGAAAGAGGATAGAACTGTCAATGTTATATTTCTGAGAATAATTGATTTGCATTAAAATTATACATGAAAAATCCACAAAAACATTCTTCAGTCATCCTGTTTAACCATTTAAAGCCGAATCCATGGCCACCTGCAGTATTTCGAATCTTTAGACAGTTGCTCAGTGGTCCTTTGCGACTGAATGATATATTTTATAAGAGAAGATAAAATGTACAAACATTTGACTCTGAAATGTTTTCAATTTTTCTAATTATTCGTCACAAAATAGGAGCTAGAAATAAAATTGTTGTCATTGGTTTTAATGATAAAATATCGTTATTATATTAAATAAATATTTTGTTAAAAATTTAGTTAGAGCAGAAAAATGCGTTATTAGAAATAACTTTTAAATAATTCTGTATTAATAATAGATTGTGCATCAAAAATAAAATATACGAAAATATCTTCCCCCCACTAGAGGGCAAAGTTTAGCATGGTAAGGAAAGAAACTACTGTCATCAGAACTAAAAGGTAATTGATATCAGTATTAGAAATAACAGACTGACTGAGTTTCTCAATTCTGATACTTTTGGTTGGTACCAATAATTATTCTAGGGAAAAGAAAAGGCATTTCTGATTTATAGAAACTCCTTAGAAGTAGAAAACAAGATCTGTCTGCCGTCACGTTGCATAAGGTTAGAAAGAAGATTTCGCATTCCTGACTTCCTGCAGATGTAAACATCTTTAAAATCAAGTGTTAAACTAAACCTCGACTCATCAGTAAAAAGAACATGGGACCATTGGCGTTCACTCCAGTTCTGGGGTTCTTTGCAATGGCTTTCTGATATTAAAAAAAGCTTCTGAAACTGAACTTCTGAAAAATAGTTTACTGTTATACAATAGTTCCAATGGCAGCTACAAGCTCTGAACTTAACTGCTGAGGAGTAAACTTTATGTTAGGTTAGTTATGGATAGATGTCGATCTTGGGAAGCAGTAGTTATTCATTTACGACCTTGTACAGATCTTCTTAAAACAGTTCTTGAGTACTGAAATTGTTTCTATTGTTTCAAGACTGCATATCTTGAAATATTAACACATCTCACAACTTCTCTGATTATCTGACCTGCTTTTAAACTGCCGATGATTCGCCACTGTACAGATTCTTCTAAATGATACTTCGGAGCCATAAGAAAGCGTTTTGAATCCACACATACTGAAATCAAACGCTGTATCTCAGAACTTCATTCAGACATTCACTTTACACAAAACTCTTGTTCCCCGCCAGATGACGTACCGCATTGATTTGCATATTAGAAATCGTTTGATAACTTTTGGATGGGTAATGCTAATTAGACTTGTTTTCCATGTTCCCTTCAAAAATGGATTACACAGACTGGCTATTTCATGGAATATCATTATTTTGGGTATGTAAAGATAACTTTGGAGTGAGTGAATTTATAAATATATTAATTTTAATAAACTTATGTAGAATTAGTAATAAGGAATGTAAAATTATTCAGGTTTTCATGTTTAAATAGTATTGCAGTATTCTAAACATATTACCTATTAAAAAATTAAGAAATTTAAACACGTAATTTGAATAATTTCATTTTCTTGAATATGCAACACTGTCTTATGTTCTCTATAGGCTATAAATTGATACTATCAATATCAAAGCGCAAAGCGATGAAGTCTGTTGAACACAAAAGAAAGCAAAAGTAAGGCGAATAGGAAGGAAACTAATATAAAATAATTTATATATAATACCAGTAAATAATAAAATTATTTATATAATAATTTATATGTTCGTGAAGTTGACATGAACATGGAAGTTTAAACAGGTAATTTTTTATGCTTCACTTACCCAATAGGCGAATAAAAGAATCATCATTTCATTTTAAATTTTAAAAAAATCGAAATTACAGTCGAGTGCGTCATCGACGCTATACCATCCAGTTATCATGGACCTTACAAGGTGTACAAGTTCCTTAGCTTTTTTCAGAAGTTTTTTTTTTAGAAAGTCAAAGCTGCCATTAATAAGGGTACCAGTTAAAGTAATGCCTGGTGATGTCTGTAGCGTGAGATTATTTTTACGATTTCCAACTTGTAAGACGATGTCTGCTTATTTTTCATCTTACCTCTATGGAGAAACGACAAAATAACAATAAATCCCACCTGCTTGCTAAAATTTCAGCTTGGGTCAAATGTTCAGTGGTCTTTATATTCTCGAACCATTGATGGGCAGTAATAAAGCATACTGCAGATTAAATGCTCCCCTATTAGATAAGAAACAGTCCTTATAGAAAGAATGGAATGAAACAGAATGCGATCTTTGAAAATTCTCGGCATGCCACGTAGTGAGGGGAGTTAGACTATTTCCTTTAAATGATTTAGTAATGCAATTTAATAACGCTTTTAAAAAACTGTTAAGTCCACTAATTTCTATTAGAAACTGCTTTCAATTACATCTTTGAAAATATTGTCAAAAAAGAAACCAGTAACTGATAATGACGCGTTTGCCTAACAAATAGAAAATGAGTTAGAAAATAGCGCAAATATGCTGCCTCTTAGAATATGTAAAAAATAAGTAATCAAACTTTATGATATTTGTTGTAATTATCTAATCTCAGAGTTTAACAATAAATTTAATCAATCACAAACATATTATAAACCAATAAATTGTAGCTAAATAATTTAGTTCCCTTTATATGTATGTTAAGGAGAAATTAATCATTTCTCAGGACAAAATTGCACCAGGTGACTTCTCCTGAAAGTAAAATAGTTTCTTATTAAGACTCACGTACATTTGACTGCACCTCTTTTATATGAAAATTAGAAAAGGTCTTGGTTATAGAAGTTTTTATTCTGTTACAGAAAGGAGTTGTAAGATAGATTTTATATGTGTGAGGTAAAGCAAAAATTATTTTATTTTTAATGAGGCAAAGAAGGTAATTTTGAAATAGATTACAGATTTTGATGAGAAGGAAGAGAATGGCTTTCTATTTACATGTTTGAATCTTTTTTGAAACAACTGTGATCACAATCTCATATTTAAATCAATCATAATCTCATATTATAAGCTAATAAATTCGTAGCGAAATAAATATTTTACTTTTATGCAAACTGTTCAGGAGAAATTAATCGTTTCTAGGACAAAATTTTACCTGCCGACCTCTCTGGAAATTAAAGTGGTTTCTTATTAAGACTCGCAAACGTGTGACTACTATTTTTTTATATGAAAATTAAAAAACGTCTCGCTTATAGAATTTTTTATTCTCTTACGGAAAGGAGTTGTAAGTTAGATTTTATATGTACTAGGCAGAGGAAACTATTAATTTTTTTAATGGGACAAACCATTTTGAAATGTGTTAACGGTTTGATGAGAGGAAGAGAGAATGACAAGAGGAAAAGAGAATGACTTTCGTTTTACGTGTTTGAGTCCATACTGAAACAACTGTGGAATTTTCACATTACAATTTTATAAGGTTCCTACTCTTTAATTCAAAAATTGAATAGAAATCTGTAATTACATCAGCAATATTATGAAAAACAGTTTGTCACTTTCAAGTTCTCCGTTTTATCCATCTACCTTAATTTATGTTTTCAGGAGAATTCCTTACCTATGAAGTAAGATCTTACTCCATCCGTTTATTATGGATAATTGTATTTTTGTAATAATTGTACTTTGAGATAATTGTACTTTCATTTTTCTATAAAAAATGAAAGTCAAAAGCATACTTATTGTCGCGCAAAATAAGGGGATTTCATTTTTTTATGCATTTTATATTAATTCAATAAACAGCATGCAGTTAAAGGAATAAAATGCTTATTTCAGGGAAATAAACTGCAAACCCTACCTTTTTCGATAAAATTAAATGTTGAAATTATTACTATTATTATTATTATTTAAGGTAGCCAAACAATGAATTGCAAGTTTATTAAATACAATAAATAATTAAACTAGTTTTTATTTATAATGAGTTGAAATACGAATGCATAATCTTTTTATTTTTTATTAAAATTAAACATCAGAATCATTAAGTAAAACTTAATATTTCGTTTAAATAAAATTAAACGAGTTTTTCTTTCTATATAATATTTAAGATCATCCACTATGCTTATATAGTATGTAGCATACATCTAAAACATTTATATAACGTACTATATTAGCTTTGTTATATTTCATTTTGTTAGAAAGAAGAGAAAATTAGGAAAAAACTGCCCTTTAAAAGCTTTAGTTTATAGTCTGGCACTTTGGAAAGTTTACTATTAAACTTTCAAAAAATTGTAAAAATATAGTGTATGAAATTTAAAAAAAAGGCCTTAAGATAAAAAAGAAATTGCAATGTAATTTAAAAAATGCAGGTTTCAGTTTAACAGCTAAAACAGCTTTAAATGATAAACCTATTTCTTTTAAGAATTAGCTGCCGAGAATTTAAAGATATTAAATTAAAGATATTTTATGTATCAAGTTTTGTATTCTGTAGAATATAAAATCTGATACATAAAATGAGCTGTTCAAAATTTGCAAATATTAGCAAAGCAAAACGGTTAAAAACAAATTTACTATTGCACTGTTTCATTATAAATCAATGCTACGTGGAGAATTTGGGCACTTAGTTAATAAAGAAAATACTTAATTATTCGAGATGTAGCTGTGCATTTATTTCAGTGGATTCATTGCGCATAAAGTTTGCAATATATATTTCCGTAAATGACAATACATTCTTTCCCGCCAGGACATCAGGTGCACAAACTGAAAACAATAAGGAAAGAAACATGTTCGAAGGGTTTAATGAAAACACGTAAATAAACAATTGCAAACAAGTAGGTAATTTCGTTAAAGGAACTCATATTCAGGAATGGCAATATGTTATCACGGTTTTTAAATTTTAATAACCTACATAAGTGCAAAAAATAGATTATATTCCTTGATTGTTTAAAAAATAACGCTAAATACAATTTGGTGTTTAAATGCGTCCGTTGTGTTTCAAAAACGTTTCACTACAGTTGAAAAAATTATGTTAAATTAACACGACATTAACAACATTTAACACAAGGAATTTGGCGTGTTTGGGCTTCTAAAGACTTTTCTTTTTTCTTTTGATGTGTTGAATACGTAGGTTCTTCTGAAATCTCTCGTAGTTTTTTAAAAATTTAATTTTCAATTATTTATGTTGATTTTCTTTATCTAAATTTAGTTTATACTTGATTTCTTCATTCCGTATGCATAGTTACTAGTTTGTTAACAGCTTTCGATGCTTTCACATTTACATCCATTAGCATTAATCGTTTGGAAACTGTATGTCCCGATTTGGCGTTTTTTTGTCCTTCAGTACCAGACTCTGTTCTTCCTTCTACTTGTTATTGTTATTGAAATAAGTTTCAGTTTTAAAATGCCTGAGACCTTAATTTTGATAACAAATGCATCAAAATACGAGCATTTCTATCTATTGTAAATAACACGTCAATGTCATTCACGTTTTTAAAACTTTTTTTAAGTGATCAAATATTTTGCTGAAATTTAATGAATTATTTGAGGAATAGTATTTTAGATAAGATGCTGTATTGTGCTTTCTTTCAAGTAACATGGAAAATAATTTAGTTAGGCTTAGTTTTAAATGCTGTCATCTGCGGTAATAGTGCGTTGAATGTTTTATTTGAATTTAATGATGTCCCAATAAGCGCATGGAAAATTCTACAAATATATTGGTACACATTTTATGAAAAGATGTAGAAGAGTTATTTTCTTTCTAAAGGTCATTAAGGCATTCTGTAAAGTACCACATACAAAACCCTTTATTTTCTCTCTTCTTCCAGGATACCTTTGTAATGTAACCATAGCAAACTCGGTGCATATACGAAAGGTCCAGGTTCGAGACTCGCCGAGGGCCATTGCTCATTTTTCATGTCTTCTGCTTTAAAATAACCTCTTGACTCTATAATGGCGCGTGAACTAAAAGGTGGTGAACTTTAATTCGTCATCATCAAGATTTTGTGACTGGGTCCCCTTTAAAAGGGGAGGGTATGAGGTATTTTCTCCCTCCTTTTCAGCATGCCTTTGTAGTATAACGAAAGCACACTCGGCGCGTATTCGAAAAGTTCAGGTTCCAGTCCCAACGAGGGCATTGCACATTTTCTCCCTTCTCCTGCTTCAAAAATAACCTAATGACTCTACACCCTTACGCGTGCTTTTCTTTTTCTTACGCGTGTAAGTGGTTAGCACATCCAGCTAGTTTTTAAGATCCGTTTTCCGGCGACATTAATTTTTCATGTTTCCTCATTCCTGAAAGTTCCAATGGTCTCTACAGTGGACGCAAACTAAAATGTAAAGAAAGATAACGCCTTACTGCCCGGATTTAGTCGAAAGTAAGGAAGAATGTAAAAATTTGTTGCACTCTTTCGTGCATGCTATCTTAGTGTAAGTGGTTAGCGTCTCTATTTAGCAAATTGGAAAATCGGGTAGTTAAATCCCGGCGAGAGCACAGTTAATATTTCATATTTTCTGGCCTGAAATTTTAAATAACCTCTGCAAAAATTTTCCTAACGAATTTATTTTGTATCAGAAAACACATTGTTCCAGCAATCTATAAGCTGCAAAATCAAGTCCAAGCAAGGATCCATACATTTTCTGAGAGTAAATTGACATAGAGAGCTTCTTATCTTAATTAAAGAATTAAGAATCATTAAATTATTATTTATAGATATTTAAAAATAAAGTACAACGAACATTCTATAATACAATAAATAATAACTGTGAACTGAAGAAATGGTACTGTCTAATTACTTTTGAATTCAGTCTTGAGAAATTTTGCATGGACATGATAGATTTTTCTATGTTTAGAAAACGATACTTCATTTTCACACCATTCCCCACTCGGGCCTTTAGTGCGGCACTCGGGCACTTAGGCCACACAGAACTTTAGTGACGTTATAAAATGTGGATAATAGAATAAGATAAAAATAACTTAAGGCGTAGTTGTATTTATTCGAATTAGAAGTTTTTTCAATAGGACAGTATGATTTGTGATATTTCCATACATCGCAGACAAGATACTACCATTTTACTGTTTAGCAATATAAGCAGTCTAATTTAAAATTAAATAAAATGATAACGACTTAATATCTTTGATTTTACAACACATTTAACTATTTAACTTTTTTTAGTGTCTGCTTCCATTAACTGTAACCGGTTATTCCGTCCTACTTCGCCATCAACTGTACAAGCACGTGCGTTATCCGTTGCAGAAAACACGATAAAAGAGGTGGAGAAGGTCTTGTAGGTCACTTGTGTTAGGTGGAGATATTACGAAAAGATAACTGAAATGACAATCAATGATTTTTCCTTATTAAGGAGTGAATAAATTTGTATGCCGGCCAGAACGCTTTATTTTTATTATTTTATTAGACCATGACCATGAAAGATATAGACTTCCTGTTTACTGTTGGATATACAGTATTAACGCATCGAGATATGCACAGTTAAGATTTGTGGTCGGGAATTTACTACCATCAAATCGTCTGAAGAAGATGTGGGATTATAAGAACTGCCATTCCTAAGTGACAGCTTATATTTCGGTTTATACACGTAAACGTTTACAAGGTATACATCAAATACTAAACAAGGTCTTATCTATTTGTCAATATGGCTAGCCACATGTTTATGGGTGGTATTCCACAAACTTCGATAGAAAACATTTCAGTGATATGCTTTCGGTCTCCAAGGACGACAATGGGCCTTAGGACCTTCAAGGCAGAAATTGATTTCCTTGTTGCAATGCGCAATATTTTTTGTTTTTCAGAAATGGAGACACTTCTAAGAAAGCTCAGCAGTTGTGGATACACTTGAAATTTTTGGTTAAACTAAGCAACTTGGATTTTGAAGAACATCAGTAAAAAAGTGATCTCGCAGTTACTAGTCTGAAGGAACCAATTATTCAATCTAAATAAGATATCCTAAAAATATTAAAGACCAGGCATCGTTTTAAGAAAAGAATTGTTCTTATAACGAGTATAAATAGAAATGGATAAATAGAAATGTGTATAAATAGTGCTTGGATCACTCCGTTTAATTTTTTAAGACAATTCGAGTAGTAAAATTGTATTTTTCTTTGCTTTTTACAGAAAGAGACCTGTGAGGTAAGACAATTAATTAACGAGAATTTTCCTTTAAAGTAAATTTGTTAGCGATTGAAAATTAGGCCTACATTCTTTCACAAAAATCTCTGTGCATCTAATTGACTTGCGTTAGTGTTCCTCCCAATACAGAAAGCAGATGCAAAATTCATTCAAACTTACGCGGTTTAAAACCGTCGTCACGTTTCAATTCCTGTCTTCAAGATAATCAAATTGAAGGCATTTTATTATAAATTTCAAAATATAGGAAGTGAAAAAGTCTCACAATGCGCGATCTAGCTAGTAGGGCAGATGTGGAAGAGTAGGAATGCTTGGCTAAATATTTAATTGCCAAGATGGCTGAAGGAAATAATGTATTATTCCGTTTAAGATCCAATCTTCCATAGCCTGATCTTATCAAATACAAGTAGAACATGCAAACATTCATATTCACTATTGGTATGAACAAGGACCGGGTACCTTCCTCCTCATTGACTCTTCCCGATTCTCAACCATTTGCGAAACTACAAGCCATTCATACAAACGTGCACGTGATAAACAATATTCACCATACACGCTAAAAATTCTTAAAAATTTCAGACGGCTCTTTGCCCAGTTTAATGGAAAGCTAAACAACAGTTTGTTGCTTGATTTTTTTTATTAGCAAGTTTCTTTAGTTCAGTCAAAGAAGAGTTTGCCGAAGGGAAAAATATAGAAGTTTTTTAGTTAGCGTTTATATATATATATATATATATATATATATTGGTGGTGCTGAATCCAAATTTCAGGTTTGCCAACTCGCCAGAAGCCATCCTCACAACGAAAATAAAATAAAATAAAACAAAAACTCCAATTTTTTGGTGCTTTTTCAGTTTTTCGCTTATAACTTGCAAACTATGCATTTTTCGAAGATGACAACTTTATACAAAATTAAAGTGGATAAAATTTCTTGTACAATGTATATATAAGTTAAACGTTCAAGAAAACTGCGACGCTGCTAAAGCGCGCTAAAAGACACTTTTTAGCTTTTCGTGAAAAAAAGCAAAACACAGCAGGGCTGGGGAGTCGGTAGGGAAAATGACCGACTCCGTCTCTGACTCCGATTCCTGGAATTTTAAGGACTCCGACTCGACTCCCACTCCCTCATATATATATATATACGTAAAGATATGCACATAGGTTACACCTTTTTTAATATAAAAGAAGTAATAGATGCTACAGGAAAAAAATTGATGGCATAACATTATTTATATTAATTAGCATTTATTATGAAATGGAAAAAATGGCATTAGTTGTTTCTAAGAAACAGTATAGCTTCGGCAGGATTTTTTTTGTTGGAGGGCCATAGATCCGCTTTGATAAACTTCAGAGCTAAGAGTCTTTCCATTACCTTGAGTAATAGGAAGAGATATTGCTGTTAGGGCTACTTCTTTTAACTTTTCAGGATAGATTTTTATAAGTTCTAAAAGAGGTGTCTCTCAAGCGCAATCATATTTCTTTATTTCTTCAAAGACCGTGTAGAAATCTTGTTTGTATTTTTTCGTTTTCATATCTAAAGGCTCTTGGTTCTTTATTTTCATTTGCTTTGCCTTAGCCTTTTCAATATTATCCAAAAATATTTCTCAAAATCTAATTCATCAGTAGAAGAGGATGATAAAAACTCAGTTGCAATGTCTGCAGTTTGACTGAACTGATTCGAATTCTCCAGTTGTTCTGAGAATAATTTCATTCTTAATGAAAGTTCATAGATGGCTTTCTTTGCCTTTTTAATTTATTCGTCATCCAAGAAAATTCGGTGTTTTGGATCTACATATATTGAACTCATCAAGACCTCATTCTCTAACTAGTTTCTATTTTCTTCATTGAAGAAATGATTTCTTCTGCAATAAACCCTCCATTTCTGAAAGAACAAACATCCCATTCTTACCTCCTGTCAATTCTTCAGATTGCAGCTTTTTTGTGGCTATATATGGTGTAGAAAGAAGAGTTTCCAATTCCGAAAGATCATTCCACAGTCTTTCTGTTAGTGAAACATTAGGGTTATCTACATCTTCTAAAATGTTCTTAATTCTAAAAACCTCTTTATCATCAAATATGTACTTCCTTATCGCGTTGCTTGATCAATAATTGCTCCTTTTCCTGCCCGCTTCCTAAGAATGGCATCAATTTTGGCAGTTCTTGCTGCTATTGCTGCTTACCTAAATTTACCAGTGAGATTTGTAACTAAATGAATCAGTTTAACAACTAATGGGAAATGTCACATCCAATCCTCCTCCCTTATATTCATTTATTAATATGTCAATAAAATAGAAAATAACTATTTATTAATGTATATAGTTCATAAATAAAAATAATAACTCAGCTTGTCATTAATTTGTTTCAATTTCTTTTAATTTCATTTCAAATTCAAACTGTCCAACAAGAACTGGATTCGGGAGTCGGAGTCGACCTGTTTTTAGCGACTCCAGCTCCGACTATTTTTACCCCAAAAGCTGCCCGATTCCGACCCGTGACTCTGATTTCGACTTCACAGTCCTGAAAAACAGCTTTCTGACTGTACGGTGGTACACTAATATCAACATCATATGCTTGAAACTAATTATCTCATAAATGTCTGGTATGCCTAGGTTACATTAATAGTCACATTAATTAATTAACGAACGTCAGTGAAGTACGTGGTCGGCGAACCGACTAGTTTATGAGAAATCCACTGCTATTATCCTTGCTGCATTTACAAATGGTAAATAAAACTTATTTTGAGTGAAATGTTGGTATAATAGGACTAATTTTAAACGCTAGATTTTGCACTAAACTGCAGATCTAGAGACGAAGCAGGAACGCAATCAATTTTATCATTTCTTCTAAACAATGTAAAGGAATGATAGTAAACATTTGACGAACTAGTGACGGAAGGCGGGGACACTTGATGTCTAACATAGGTAAACAGTTGTATATCCCACACTTTCTCCAATCCAGAGCAACAGCTCCCAAGGGGTACAAGAGAGCCACTCCGGGAGTTTATATATTTTAAGCACAAGGTCTTGCATAGGTATTGATTTTTACATTAGTTATAGTGGCGCTTGTGGTACAGAGTGGCATACTCGGCATTCACATAGAATTATAAAACATAGCATATACACATACAACATAAAACTATACATAACATATAAAATAATTAAACAAAAAGTAGTGCTTATTGCTGCTTTGTCATAACGGTCATCATATTGTACTGCTGTTATTTCATGATTTAAAGTTTCTAACAGTTAAACAAAAGATCCATTAGTTCATTAGTTAGTCATGTTCAGCTGACTTAATTAAGCATTGTCACTGCTGAGAATGTTCAATAGAATAAAAACCGTTATGAAATGATGACTTGGTCAATACTTTAATTTAGCTTGACTGACATATATCTTGACCCATCGCTGTTATGACCTTAATACTTCTACAGATATCATTAATTGCCACACCATTTTTTATAATAATTTTTTTGTATCCTGTGTCGTAGTTGGCTGGTAAGCGTAGATGATTTGAGTCTGTCAATGAACAGTGGAGGATATAACGCTCTGGGGAGCCTTCAGTTCCACAGACGCAGACTTTTTTTGCTGAGATTTGAAACCTATTATGAAGTGCGCAGGAAACGGACAGTGACTTGTTATATATTGTGTTAGTTGTTAAATGGTTGTAAGATATTTAGTTGAAACTTTTGGCATAAAGTCATACGTTCGTCTTCCTTTTGCACTCATTCTGAACCCATTCATTTTGTCATTTTTGGACTGCTTTTTTCAAGAGTTTTTTTTAAGTGTGAAAGAGGAGCTGGATAAGTAAGTATAAACGATTTTATATTATCAGCTGTTTATTTGGCTAGTTTGTCTGCTATTTCATTACCTTCTAGTCCTGTGTGTGCTTTCGCCCATTTTAGGTTTATATGCATATGTCTATTGTTTTGTAGAAGTTACTGACATTTAATCAGCAAGCACTTTCTCAAGTGGTGTAGGATATCGTAGACTTCAATACGTGAATTATTGATGGGTATATGCATTCCACTCCATGGGTGGCATCTTTTGTGACTCCAAAGTCTACTGTCGTCCCGGGTCAACACATACCTCGTTGAAAGATATAGCAGGAAGTATTCATCGTGTCGGAACTATTTCACTGAAATTGCTACCCAGCTTGAAAACTCAACTCCAGCAATACAAGACCCACAAGGAAGAGCAACGTAAAAGACATATACCAACTCTCAAGATGATTAGTTCTGGACCATCCGCAGGAAAAACGAGGAAGCAATCTTGAGCCTTACGCAGGTATAAACGACATGCGCTAATCATTCCAGTACATTCTACCTTTTAAATCTCTTTTTTCTTAGGACTCTATAAGGTATTTTCCCCTCCTTTCTGCACGCTTTCGCATACAAACTAACAAATACCCACTAACATGGTACCTCTTTGACTTTCGACAATTTAGAGTACAAAATTAGTCTACTGTAACATCATTTCATTCAAAACAATCAAGTTTGATTTACCATTTGCAGATGAAGCAAGGAGATTAGTAGCACAGTTTCTCATGAATTAGTGGATCCGCCCACCACGTACCTTCCTGACATTCGTTAATTCCATTAATGGGACCTAAGCATATCAAGCATTCATAAAATTATTAGTTTCAGACATATGATGCTGATATTAAAACACCACCACACAGTTAGAAGCGTGTTTTGGGGTTTTTCACGAAGAACGGTGTTTATTTAGCGTGCTCTAGCGGCGTTGCAGATTGTCCGAACATTAAACTTCAATATATGCAATATATATTTTCGTGGAATATTTTACTTACTTATTGCATAGAGTGGTCATCTTCGAAAAATGCTTACTTTTCAAGTTATAAGCGGAAAACGAAAAAAAAGCGCCAACATTTTGAGGTGTTTTTACAATTTTCGTTATGAAGCCGGTCTTCGGCGAGATGACAAACCTGAAATTCGGATTCAGCTCTCCAAAAAGCATATAAAACCGGTGAGAAAATATTCTATAAATATTTCTTGAAAACACCCTTTTTGAACCTTCGATTGATTGGACAGATAAGCGTTTCGTAAGTACTAGTTTTTACCGAATTTCTTAACTCCGCATTCCCCAAATGCTGCTGTCGCGAAACGTGATCGGAATACGCTGTGATGTACTTTCCCATACTTGCTCGCGTTGTCAAGATTGATCGATTCTTATTAGTTAAATGTTGCCTCTCACATGCCAGTCTGTTTGACAATTATGCTAACGTTAATCTTTTCGACTGGACTATCATCTACGTATGGTTGGAATTTATTAAATTTTAAGCATTTTAATATTTGAGATCCGTTTCCTGTGTAGCTAAAAATTTCTTCCCACAAAAATAATTTTTAAATAATTAAAAATTAATTAAACTAATTACAAAACTAATTTAAAATAATTTATTTTTGAAATGACGCAGTTTGTAATCATTTATTATAAGCATGGGATTATTTTAAAACGGGAATACTTAATAGTCGAATTTTAAAGGAGACTGAAAGGTTTACTGCGAACTTTAAAGTTAGTGTTTTATGTTATAATTGTTTTATCTTATATATACAGACACATAATATACATTCAGCTGTTCTAAACGGTATAAATAATTGTTTAAATGTTTCCTATACCTTATCAAGAATTAAAAATTTATTCTTAAATCTTAACAGTGGTTTATAATTTAATATGGTGACAGTTGTATTGCAACCTATCTTAGCATTCATTTATTTTATCAATTAATTACTACCGTAAGTATCTCAAGTGATCTAATAACCACTAATCAGTTGATGACAAAATTCATTTTAGGACAGTGAGCAATTTATTTAAGTTTCGGAAGTGGGAGGGGCTATAAAATTCCATTTGAAAACTTACAGCATTTGCATTTCTTAAATGATTTCACTTGAATTTTAATTACGCTTTGATAAATTATTGATTGCAGCTACTTAGCTTTTGTGTGACTGAGTTCGTTGATAAATTCAATGTTTGTTTGGTTTCCTACTTTTAGTTTGTGTATAACATATATTAACGAAAAGAGCTGCGGAAATTTTTAAAGAGTACTTTCAACAAAAAGGAATACTTTAAGTTAGATTTCACTTAAACTCTTTACAAGTTAGAATCGAAATCTTTATATTTTAAAAATCATTAATCTTTTGCTATTAGGAATTTTCCTCGAGAAATAAATAAAATATAATACATATTTCTCTATCATTATTATTCAATAAAGAATCAGAGTTTAACAAGCATTTCTTTACCTCAGTTACCTCTACAGAGTGAGCAACTTAAATAAATAATAATAAATTCTGTAGAAGCATTTCCGGCTTAAATAACTTAACAGCTGGGAAAGAGGAAAATTGCCCTTGAAAGACTGAATGACTCACGATATCATGCATTAAGATTTTTAAAAAAATTACGCATAATTTCTGTCAATGAGAACAGAAATGTGATTAGCATAGTATATAGTTGTAGAAATAATAATTGATTTCAGGTGTCTGGAGAAACGTTATGATCTGCAAGAAAGAAAAGGGAAATTCTAGAACTTGAAAGTGTGTTTTCAGAACAAATTTCCTTTTCGAACACTTCCTAGTTTAAATTCGTTGACTTTTGTGCATCTGAAATAAATAAAGAAATTATAATAACTGCCCATTTGAATCGATACACGAGTTAATAAAACATTAAGAAAATCCTCCTTTGTAATTATAAGACTTTTAATTTTAACATTTGAATATTGTCAGGGAAATCGAAACTCAAAAATCTAACTGCCACGGTAGGAAAAAATTCCGCTTCTCTTGCTAGTAATTACACATTTGAATAACTAAATAAACTTTTTCTACTATCATCAAAGTAGTATATTTTATAAAAGGAAAGTTAAAAGAGCAGCTTTCGTTTGGTTTTGATTATAACATGAAACTCAGTTTAACTTAATCTGAACACAAGTGTAACCTGGACTGTCCTGCGAATTTTCATACCCTTTTGTAACTTTTCAGAATTAAAATACTAAGTAAATACAACAATGTGAAACAATTCAATAATTTATTTAAACTTCTTGAAGTAAAGAGCTAAAGTAGTTAATAAAATTAACTTTCGTTTATTGAGGATGGATCAAAATGATTTCAAGTCAAATTTAAAAAAGATTTTGGCTCTGCTTTTTTACTACCATGAACTTAATTTTTAATAATAGAGAACCTCACCAGCTGGTAGCAGTAGCGCTCAAAGCAGTAACAGAGAATTTTCACTACGGTAGGCTGGCTTCTACTTAAAATCACACTTCATTACGTAGTCTGGTGAAGTAGGCGAAACGGTAGAAGTGCAGGAAAGATTTCAAGATAAGAAATAACATGTCAATTAAAATAAACTTTATTGTCTAATATGGCCAACAATTATTTAAATGATAACAAAAAGCTGTCATTGTAAATCTTTCCTCGTCAAATTTCAGAAAATCAATAAAACGCCAAAAAACACTTATTTAAATAGAGAAAATTGGAAAAAAGGTGGTCTGCAAATTTATGAATATTATAATGGTTGTTGTTGCTTGAACTCCTCCAAAAATTCAGCTGTACGTTTTTTACCCCCCTTTCAGGTGACTTCTTTTTTGTTGTTTGGTCATATAGCCTTCGTGGGCTTTGCAACAGTTGAATAATCAATCAGTGGGTAGCGTTACAAGGTTTTTTTCAGAGCAGAAACAGGAGAAATCAGCAATTCCTTCGCCTTAGGTGCGAACTTTGAAACTTCCGATGGCTAGACGGACGTACCATTACTCAAAGTCAGCAGACAAATAAGGTAAGGTTATTAATGATGACGTAACTTACTTATACAGTTGGGGAAAATGAAGAGACAAAGGGAGTAGTTATTTTGGGGCAGATTAGAAATCAGTGACATCACACAAAAGCAAACCTTGTACTACCGTAAACCTTGCTATCACATAAAACATGCAGTGGGGAAAGGCGAAAATGTCTTATACGTGAAACTTTAAAATATTAGCTTTCTGGCATAAGGGCATTTTATTATTAAATCTTTATACTAAACAGTTTGCAGCGATCCAAAAGCTCCAGCAGAACCTCCAAGCTCTAAATTTAGCTGCTAGCTGTCTAATTCTTGTTGTATTGTCCTTTGGAAGAAGAAATGGACCTGTCCTTACAGAAAACAATCTGAGAACAAACAATTGTTTTTTCTGTTTTTGTTTCTTGGTTTCATGGAAACAATTGCAAACAAACTTTTTGGATTACCTCCATAGACAGAAGCTGCCATACTGCCATTTCCACACTTATGTGCCTTTCCACACCTAATACCCGTCGATAGTTCTGCCTTAAAACAATTATTGCAAATTGGTACCTATGGATGATGTCATACCGGTATTTGATTTCAGAAACAACTGAATCAGATTAGCTATGATAACTATAATTAGGTTTGCCTTTTGTTTGTTCCATAAAATAAAAACTCAGTTTGATTCTTTACTTCATGCAATAGCATTATTTTTAATAATGCATGCATAAATAAGTTCGGAGATCAAAATAATAAAATATTTTGTTAGCTTGTTAAAATGATATTGAATAAGTGATTATAACGTTTTAATGCTAATATAACATTTATCAAACTAAATGCCAATATTCGGGTTCTTGGAAAGAGAAGAGTTATTTTTTAAGGATGGGAACTGGATAACCGTTCTCCGAACTTTAATCACCTAAATATAAATATGTGTTTGTTTGTTTGAATCACCTATATAAATGTGTCAGACAAAATTATAGAATATTGGGGCATAAAGACAGGTCTAGTTACAAATTCAATTATAAACAAATTACATTAAATTCTTCAATTTTTCAATTTGTTTAGAGTTTGAATGTTAATCCTTTTTTATTTATTATTTTCGATTGGATATGCAATAAAAACTTAGATCTAAAATGAGTCATTTTTCTATCACATTTGATTTCGAAGAAAAGGAAAATGAAAACGGATTTTAAATGGTCCTTGACGCATTTCTTCTCTAAGTAAATGGTAAAATAATGATTATTTACGTATTATAGCATAGCCGTTTAAACGATAAAGAAAGAAAAGAAAATAAAGAGTTGTATTAAGACTCATACTAAGTGTATTTTAAAAAAATTACTTTTAGTTTTTCTTGAAATCTTATTCTTTTCTGAATTACTATTTAAAATTAATAATCTTGTAATACATTTTCTTGTTTCTCTTCTCCTCATCAAGCGTTATTTATTATATTGCCAAGAAATATTTATTTTTACTCACATTCTTTTCTTAATTTTTCTCTTACAGGAAATATTTAATAATATTTAATTTGTGCGTTCTTTTTTATTATTTCTTATAATGTAATATATTTTTTATTATTTCTTATAATGAATATAATATTTTTTATTATTTCTTATATGTTCTAAAAGCAGATTGCAACTATATTATCGGTAAATTAATGCTTGCGCATTTGGTATATAATTGCATTCGTTATGACCGTAGTAGACACGAAACAGTTTCAGCGTCCAAACTGAGAGACTTGATCCATCAGTGGCTTTGGATACTAGTAGTTTGATGCGGGCTCAAATCCTAGGAAGAAACCTTCCTACAAACGGTGTTCATGGTTTTTTCTCATGTGTAATACAAATATAATCAAGAATCTATTACAAAGTCTTCCTTGATGACTCCATTACATTCCCGTAGACAGTCCATCATCGCGCATTTTGCCTTAATTCAGTCAACTAAATCTTAGAGGTGGCTTAGAGGTGGTGCATTAAGACCTAGACATTAGACCAGCTGTTGGCTACAAGTTGTTAGAAGCGGTGCTGGTTTAACTAAATCGTAAAAGCTTGGAGGTTAGGAAGTAAAAGAGACTTATTTCTAGTATAAGGGGAAGAGAATCATCAATTAATTTCGCCATTCATTGCATCATTGTATAATTTAGGCTAATTACTAAAGTTTGCATCGTCAACTACGATTATGTATTTGAAAGATTGAATTCCTCGCCTATTATGGGCCAGACTTTAAAACCAGAAACCAGACTTAATAATAATTATATTTTAGAAACCCTTCGTCTTAAGATACATGATATGTGCCTTGCTTTTTAAAAATAAATTAATTATATAAGGCTCATTGGAATGCGGAGGCCCGATACCATGAATCCGCATCTGCTTGAAATATAGGATCGAAACATGTTAAAGATGTTGATGCATTTTACTGTGAAACCTAATTTGTAATTTTCAATGATAAAAACATTTCATATCTATAGCGTTCTTATACAAGAGTTGTGTAAAAGTAGCGAAAATATTGATAGTTGTTCAAAAACTTTAATTACCACAGGAACAAGCACTAATAATCCCTCAGTATAATCATTTGTCATGTCTACAACTTCTTCAAAATTACTGGAAGGTGTCATTATACCTTTAGCACATCCACTTCTGTTCATGCTTCATAACTACCGCCGTGAAAATGGATAACCTTTTTGTTCTGTTGTAATGGATCCCTTGAAGTAGTTCTTTCATTTTGGGGAAGAAGTAAGGGCTACTGAACGTTTAATTGCGTTTTCGGTTAGGTTACATATATAACTGCAACAACGAATTCAAACATATTTATTATAAATGTACTACAATGTAGTGTCATAACGGCGCTACTAACAATATCAGTAACAAATTGATAAGCAGTATTTGAACGCACAGAAGATATTATATAGATAGCCTTCTTTCTCCAATACTTATTATCTTCATTATAAGAAGATGCTGCTAGCGGTGACAGTCTCTGTTAACCAGTGCTTCAGAGCATTCTCTGTACTTGCTCTGTCTGGAACATTTTATGGACTGAAGTCACGCTTTTTTAATTTTCGGTTATATTTTAAGTTCGTTGATTTGTTATAGTTGACGATATCAGAGGAGATGCAAAATCGTTGGTCAGTCACCTTCTAGAGTCTTTGATGACAGACACAATGCAAATTATCAAAGTCCTCTGATTGTGGTTGTGGAGTTATTACTTTTTTAATGTTAAGTGAGACATTATTGTTTCTATAATGCTAGAATATGTTGTCTCACACCTCCTAACGGCTTGACTGTTTGACGTCAGCCTGATGTTTACAACTTGTGAAAGAACCGTATGCGATTTTCTTATCCTTGGGTAATTTGGTGCAATATCATAGTCATATAAATTCGTGTTCAGCAAGAACCCGTGAGGCACGGAAGCAATCAAAATACAGGGAGAGCTGGAAGTCCTCTCGAGAGGTTTGTGTTAGAGGAAGAGGGATGGGAGACCCTCGATCCCCCTCCCGGGTGTTCTTCGTCAAAATTGGGGCGGAAGCTTAACAGTTAGCTAGGTTCAGTAATACCTCAATTACCTGTGGTACTATATAGGTGCTGGCCTATCTTCTACCTGTACCTGAATCTGTCGAGTCAGGAGGGCAGGTATTCCAGTTCCTTTCACTCCCATCGTCGCAGATCTGGTGACAGATCATGGAGGAAGATGTGATACATTATCAATAAATCTCGTCATTTTCTCTTAAGTGCCAGACGCAGATGATGCCTCAAATGACGAATGGTTACTGATTGTTAGAAGCGGTGCTGGTTTGCAGAAGGCGGTAAACAAGCAGGCTATTATATTGAGGGACAGTAAGTGTTTGTACCTCTAGTGTTGAATTTTTATATAAGCATTTCAGTCCGGTCTCATGCTTTGTATAAAGCCAAGGGGGGACCGCGGGGTCTGCAGCCCGCTTGGATGGTCCCCGGAGTTCGGACGTAACAAACTGAAAGGCTTGTCCCAGGGCAGGTGTTCATCTCTGGAGTCCTGCACCTATAAATGTAAATCTTTTTAGAACTATCGACGAGTTTCGTCTCATTACTGAATGCTGCCAATAAAAAGACAATTTATTTTTTCTTTCTGATTACAGCCTTTTTATTATTTACGAATCTTAAATCCTTTAATCTTATTCTCTAAAATTGTATTTCCTTTTTTTGCTGATATTAAATTACTTTTTAAGTCTAACATCATATAATCGCAGCATGATATATCATGCTACAGTATGATACGCAACTGAACTTTCCAACAGCCATATTATGTTTTCGTCATTAAGATTTTCGAAAGAATGAAGAGATTTATATTGTTTCTGTGTTTGTATGTATACTAGTGGGCAAAACTTAAGCAACTTCTCTGATTTTGACCGTAATTCCGCAAAAATCAACTGGAAAACAGGAATTTCAAATACTATTTTAATATACGCTCGGCGCAATATACTTCTTCAATGATGAGGAAAATATAATAGCAAAATAAATAAATAAATAAAAAGAAAATCTGAAAGCTTTCAAATCCGAAAGCCAAAAGGGATTTTCTTTAACGTTTTATGTATTACCTTTATTTATTAGATATCATGTTCTTCGCACTTAAACCATATAAAACTCAATTTAACATCAGTATCACAAAATACTTAAAAAAAGCATATCTTTAGAATTTCCGATGCACATTCTTGCGCCCTAGATATAAAAATGTTTTTTTTTTTCGTACAGTGTTGCCATTGCTCGCTTTGAAATCGTTGAATTTGTTAATCAAAAATTCGTCAAGTGTTACAAAATATGAAATAGATAATAAAACAAATTCGAAATTCAAAATTCGGGCTTTCAAGTGGCCATGTTCACTTGGGGGACTACGTTATTCAAAATCTGATGTCTTTAGGTACCATTGTTTTTTCATAATGCGAGAAACATTCATGCATTCATGCAGATTTTTCATTATTTAGTTTCTTTAAATATATTACATGGAGATAATATTCGGTGGCAACAGTTTAAGAAGGGAATTAAAGCAGAAAGAGAAACGACGCAAAATGCCGTTTTGAGACTAATAGCCCTTTGTGTCTAACGGCTTTTGCTAAAAATTGAATAACAAAATAAAAAGCAAAACCTCAAAGGGTAAAGGGTTCGGAACTTACGGTCTCCCAAAAGGGTTTGTTAAGGTTTTCTTATGCTCCTTCTAAGGTCGCAGTTTACCAGTCTGCTCACTTACTTCTGCTAAGTCATTTTGTCTTTTTAAGCTTTATTATTAAGCATCATTTTCTTTGCAAGTACACCTTATACAATTCAACAACAAAACTAAAAATTTTAAAAGTAGCATAGCAGCATATGTTCAGAATTCCTGATGCAGTGCTAAGTTTTGCTATACACTTATATATATATATATATTTCAGTGTTTTCTCAGTTCATCATATCAACATTCAGTTTTCTTAGTAAGACACAAAACTCTTCTTTTTCTGTCTTTTTGTTATTAAAATTTTGAGTTTTAAATTTATTGATTAAATATCGTGCTTTTTGCACGCACCCTCACATACAATTCAATTCAACAGCAAAGTCACAAAATATCATTTGAAAACAACATATCTTTAGAATTTTCGATAGACATCTCGCGCAGTGGAGATAAAAGGGCTTTATTCCGTACAGAGTTATAACTAGTCGCTTTCAAATCGTTAAGTCTTACAAAATATGAAATATAAAATTCGATTCGGGCTTCCTGGTGCCCATGTTCGAGCGGAGGACTACGTTTTCCAAAATTTGATGGCTGTAGGTAACGTCGTTTTCTCACAATGCAAGGGGAACATACATACATTCATACAGATTCTTTATTATTTAATTTCCTTAAAAGTAATACAGAGCGATAATATTTGGTATCAACGATTTGAAAAGTGATGTAGCCGTTTATAGTTGTTGATGCAAAATCCCGTTTCGAGACTAATAACCCATTGAGGCATTCAGGTCTTTTTAGGCAAAAATTGTATAGAATGCATGCAATGCCGGATGATTAGAAAAAGCCTTTATTAACAGAATGGCGTTGGTACAAAAAAAAAAAAAAAAAAAAACTGTCTGGCAGAGAAGGAGAACAACAAACCTAAAGGCTTTAGTAAGGAATATGACCTACCTTGACTGCAATGATTGCGTTGAACATTCTGTCGATACTCAACACCAGGTTGTCTAACAGTTATTGGGATAAGAGTTCTCATTCTTCAAGGCGCTTCTGTTTCAATTTCTGGCGTTCTCTGGAGGGTAAGAACGTGCCGCCAGACGTCTTCTTAAAATATCCGACACATGTTCAATGGGATTTAAATCATGAAATCAAACTGGCCAATGAATTCTGTGAATACGTTCACTTTCCAGGATCTCTTCAACAGCATGAGTTCTGTGTGCCCGTGTACTGTTATTCATTAAAACAAAGTCGGCACCAATGGTACCACAGAAAAGATGCGTATAGGGAAGTAAAACCTCATCACAATAACGATCTTCGGTAAATGTATCTCTGTCGAAAATGTGAAGCTGTTCGTCTGTTCATCATAATGCCTCCTCGTACAAAATTGCCAGGACCACCCCAATAGTCTCCACTAATTGATATTATTGGGATGGAAGCATGTCCTTCCTCTCTCCCTATCAACTGGCGCGGAGAATCAGTTGTCAGACTGAAACGATTCTCATCGGTAAAGAGGATTTTAATCCATTGATAAGGTGTCCATACTTTTTGTTTTCTATGCCGCTGTAAATAGTGCTACCGATGGACTGCTGTCAATGGTATACTGTGACCAGGAGGGCCGTGTAAATAGGCATTTTTATGAAGTCCTCTAGCCACAGTAAATTGGGACACCTGTTGTCTTGTTGCTGCTGAGCAATGTTGCTAGCTGTCTGGTTTCGATTTCCTTTCGCCTGGTAGGCGATATATCAGTCACCAGTCACCGTTGTTTTCGTTGGCTGACCAGTACCAACCTTTCTTAAGGTTATATCTGTTGTTTGGACGGTTTTCCAAGCTCGTGAAAGAACACATTTGTCAATTCCAAAGGCTTGAGCCACAAACGCCAAACTACATCCCTCCTCATGCTTGCCAATGATTCTGCTATGTGTGAAGGGTCCTGATGTTTTCTTGTAGTCATACTGTAAGTACAATCTCATTTTCACTTGCAGAAGAATGCCTGGAAACGCGCCTTCTTTTCGTCTTTTTAAGTTGTCTTGCCCCGCACGCGTTGACTTCTCACATTTTGCGTGGCCTGACGTACCTTCTGACGTCATGATACTGATATTAGCAAATACACAACCTTTCCAGTGAGTTGGATTTTTACTGTACTGATCGTAAAAAGCCCTTTTTAACGATTTCGTGGTTGTATTGAATGGTATGGTTGAATTTGTTGTTAGGTTTTGCACACTAGTGTATTTATAAGTATCGCCCAATTGTTGCCGTAGGTGCTTTTTAGATATGCGTTTTGCTGCATTATATCATTATTCATTATTTTTATGTTAAAATGTTAATACATGAAACCATTTTTTTAGGACTGAACGTAAATCTTCTGTCACCAGCTCTTTGAATCAAACTCGATGTTAGCGAAATTGTTAATGTTTATACATTTGCAGTGCAACATCAGAAAGTGTCTCAGTTTGTTAGTTTAGAGGTTTTAGCAATGTTTCAGAATTTTAACAACCAAATTTAGAAAAGATAGCAAAAATCGACTATCAATTGAATCTTATTTAAGAAAAGTTTTGTAGTATATTTTTAGGTAGATAAAGAAAAAATAAAAAAGCACAAAATCTCTTTGCGTATATGGAGAATGTAGATGTCCTTCGACTGGAATATTTTAATTTAAAAGTAGTCGTTTAATTTCTTTAGCCCAATTTATTTTCTAATTAAAATAAGCAATTTATTTCCAGTTCTAAAGAAAATTGTAAAATTAAAAGAAAACAACAAAAAAGTGCGTATTCTGAACACTGTTATTAATATTTTAAAACTATTAGTTTTACTCGAACTGAATCCATCAGTTTAGAATCGGAATCACATGTGGAATAATCTAAG
Source organism: Stegodyphus dumicola (assembly GCF_044657685.1). Classification (NCBI taxonomy): domain Eukaryota; kingdom Metazoa; phylum Arthropoda; class Arachnida; order Araneae; family Eresidae; genus Stegodyphus; species Stegodyphus dumicola. Next base: position 48,229,533 of record NC_140779.1, read on the forward strand.
ATTTTGAATTAATTAATTTTTCTTAATTTAAAAAATGCAATCAAGAAACATTTATTTGTATTTATTGTCTCGAATGTGAAACTGAGCGAGTTTCTTTTATTCAGAAAAGAGGAAATGTTATTTTTACTGCAAATGATATTTCAAAGTTGCAGAATGGCGAGGAAATGTAAATAGGAAGTTAAAAATGGAAATGTAAAAGAATTGCTTTTTACATGATAGCTTATTGCGTTTTGTTCTAGAAACTTTAAAACTTTAATTTCCTTTAGCTTCTGCTTCCTTTTTAGGCAAATAGAATGATCTTTATCAGTTGTATTGATTGCACTGGATTGGCTTAAAACTTTTCTAAACCTTCGTTTGAGTGTCTTCTGTCCTTATTGCGACGAAACTTTTCATTATGACGTGACAAAAGAACTTTCGTTTTCCTTTTTTTCCTTTCAAATCAAAGAAGTTTTACATAATAACACTATTTAATATTGTGAATTCTTACTTTATTTATTTATTTATTTTTTGTTGTTGCTTATTCGCCACTCAACTTTAGAGGCCTGATTCTGAGATTTATGTTGCATAATTTGATTTATCTTTTACTTTTAAAAGTTTATTTTGATACGAATCTCATAAGTAAAATTTCATTAATTTCATAAGTGCCCAGCAATTTCTGCTTGTTTTTTTTCTGTCATAAGAAATTGTGATTATTTGCAAGAGTTTCATAATTTCATTTCAACTTGAAATCATTGATAAACTCAGTTTATTGAAGCACTTTTTAAATCGTTTCATTTTTTAAATTTTCATTTCTTTTATGAAAAAATCTAGTTAATAGATCACAAGAAAACAATTCTTATTACCTTTACGATAATTTTCAATCTGGACAGTTTGTAGTCTCAGAGATCAAACTATAGATTCTTGGAAAAGCATAAATTATCAAATCCACACATCTTTATACAACATGCAAGCAATTATCGAATTCCTCCATGAGTGCTTTGTTCTTGTAAATGCATCCGACTGACAATTGAAAGATACGTGGTTCTAATCCCACCAAGAATACAATTGATTTTTTACGTTTCCTGCCCCGATGTGTCTAACAGACTGTACAAGGTTATTGCATTTGTCCAATAATCATATCAGAGCGACAAAAAATCTGCTTTCAGGAAATTAGATAATTTGCGTGAGAAGACTTAAGCCCAGGAAACCATTACTGGGGCCATACTCAAGGACCCTTATAAATCGTAACTGGATTTTTAAGTGTGGTATCTTTTAAAAAATCTTGGTTTTTGCCGAAATGTGCTCTGTGTTATATTAACTGTAAGAAAGGAGCCATGCCATTTAACCATCAGGTTTCCGTTTGCCTATCTTTACTAAACACCCGTTACATTAATGGCATCATTGTTGAGATCCGTGTACTCCAAAGAATGATGATCCCACAAAGCAAAGTGTACGAAGTCATATTCATATATGTGACTTCTATATGTTGTCATATTCATTTAATACTAGAAAGAGGTGGGGTAAGATTAAACAGATTCTTCTATAGCGAACACTCTCTGAGATGTCCACTTAATGTTTCAGATGGTATTGACTTCCTGTAAAGATCATTGTCATTGTAACTAGTATTTATTTATTTATTTCAGAAATACTGATCTCATTCTGAGAGGATCATCTTAGGGAAAGGGTGATCACAAAAGTTTTCACTTTATCAATGCCCCATATTTGGAACAACCTGTATGACCATCATCAAAGTAATACAAAGTGGCTATTCTAAGAAACACCACAGTGTAAAATTAATATTATTAAATAGGGTTAATTAATTGCGTTTGAAGGTTGAGAATATTTCAAGCCAACTGATGAATACTGAATATGAGTGAATGTCTTCAACGAAAGCATCTCCCCGTTATGCAGATAGGCCTCCTGTGCTTTGCTGTATTCAAAGAAACAAATTTTACTATAAATGTAAGAGAACGTAGGGTGTTTTTGTGGGTGATAAGTTATAGAATTTTGAAGATATAACAGGATTCAAAGTAAGCAGTAAAAAAATTCACAGACTCTTTCTATTCTTAAAAAGTTTTAAACTTTCCTTTTCTTTTAACCTCATATTGTACCAAATTGTGCACTTTCGTACCTACTACCCATTGGACCGGGTATAATTGAAAACTGGTTACTTGATCTCCATACTGGATCATGTTAAAATTTTTAATATCCCATAACATGCTTCCATCTATTTTCTGAATGTTTAAAAGCTTGGGGTAGTAGAACTTACTCTTATGCATCATTTGATGCAATACAGAAAATGTATTTTTGTATTGTAGATAGACTGTAACTTTCGTGCCATTCTTTCTTTTGCTAGCCATTTTTTCTGTTACTGATTTGAATTGCTTAGATGACAACCATTTTTACAAACGAACAATAGAATCCACGTGAAGTGCAAGTTTTTTTTATTTTATAGTTTTATTCGTAACAGCGATCGAAAGATACACTTTAGTTTTCTAATTTTAAATGTTATTTGTGCTTTGGAATAACTCAGCAATGCTTCAATGACTACGCTTTAACTTTGGTTAAAGAAAAAAGCAATTAATGGTTCCATGTAGACTAATTCAGCCATGTCTAAATACTGCAATTAGTAACATTTCTGTTCGAAAACCAGAAAGCCATCAACAATGTGGAACAAATAATTGTAGGTTTGGTTAATTAATTAATATGAAGCCGAACAGAAAATGCCATGCGTAATATCACGTACTACATAATTTTTGCATTTGCAACAAATCAAAAAGAAAAAAAAATCAGATTTTGTTTGCTCGAACTGTGGATAAATTTAACAGTGTCTGAACGGACAAGAATGACTGTAAAAAATTAACACTTCATAGTAATTATACTTTAATTTATAGAATGTGTTGTTATTGATTAGCAACTGCAAGGTGCGTATACATTTGTTGAGCATGTTAACCGTTTTTACCACAAGAGAACATATAAAGGATTGAGATAATTATGTACAAACTATTAACAGTTGAGCTTAGAAAATAGCTATAAGCAAATTAAAGTTTATTAAAATTTTACTGCAAATTTTTACTGAAATTCGTATAAAACGTATTATTTCTTAAATTAATCTCAGAAAATAGCATTAAGAGTAGAAGAGCAAATCATCTGCTAATCTCTGATTATAAAATAATAAATAAAATGATTCATAAATGACAAATATTTCAGCTCTTGGTGCTCGAAGTTTTATGTTATGAAAATTAATACGGTCTAGGCTATACCATTTTTAATAAAGGTGAGATCACTTTAAAATTTTTCCTGAATCCGAATACGATAAGATTTAACGGATCTTCCTCATTAGCAAAGAATGATAAGGGATTTTCTTTAAATTGTGATTTTCTTAACTTAAAGTTTGTTCACCTCGAGCACGTATGTTATACTCAAAACATTTTCCCCCATTACTCGCAAGAAAGGATATCCAATAAATTAATGAAATGGTCATTTCTGGAAAAGCTCTTATTATCCTTCTATTTCTACAAGTAATTGCAATATCGCTTACTGTATCATCGATTTCTTTCTGAATTTACGTGTTACTTACCTGAAATTTTTTATGAAAGAAAAAAATTTGATTCATTTAACAGGTGCAGTTAAAAATTATGTTCTTTAAATGCTCATAGCTAATCGAATATTAATTATTTTGATTTCAAATTTGAAATTAAGGACGTTGTTAAGTGTTTTCTGAATTTCTTCATAGTTTGGTTAAGAACTCTGTATGTTATAAGCAAAATTACACTCGAAAACTTCGAATGTTTAACAGAGATATTTAGATCATCGTTAACATGCCTGTTATTATTATGAAAATCCGTCAGAACATCGCGCATAGTGAGTAGAATATTTTGGAATATTACAGATGATTTCTTAGTTTCAGTGATATAAAAAATATCTTTTTTCTGAATCACTTTTACTAGAAGTAATAGAATACACTACAAAATAGTTTCTTTTTTCTGAATCACTTTTACTAGAAGTAATAGAATACACTACAAAATAGTTAATAACTGAAAGGTCCATGTCTCGGCGGGGAGACGCTGATTTTTCTCGTTTTGTGTTTCAATCAGAATATGTAACAATCTTGCTAAATCGTTTTCGGGATTTGAATATTTGAATGTCTTTTCCCTAGTTTTTTTTATCATTTCGTTAAAAATTAATATTTTTTTGTTGTTCTTTTCCTAGCTATTATTTACCCTCAAGACATTCCTTTGTTCCAGAAGGAAAAAAATTAGCATCTGATAAAAAGAGGGGAAAAGAACGCGGAAGAACGTTTAGTTTAGTTCATCAGATTGAGATTGAGATGCTTTTGTCTGAATGGCGAGTTAATCTGGATTAATTATTTATAATAGTTATTGAGTTTTACAAAGTGGTAACCGAAATTTATAATTCTTTAAACTGAATAAAATGTTCTAAATAAAGATTTTTTAAACAGGTGTATTTCTAGTTAATACTGTAAATGGTTAATTACTTTATGATAAATATTTATAAGTATTTATAAATTGTCTTTGACATAAGATATTAAATTTATATTTCAAATCATAACAATATTACTATACAAACTCTGTGATTTAACCCTTTGAAGCGCAGTGTGTCCGGTCTGGACATACCTAAAAACTTCCTTCTGTACGCACAGAAAAATTGAATGAAAAAGGATTTATAGGTTACTATAGGTTACACTGAACCTTCTGTATTTATAGTAGATGGCAACTCAACACAAACCAGTCCATATATTTTAGCCATGTTTAGTTCTTTAAGATCCTCATTTTTCAAACAAATCTTCCAGATTTTTTTAGGGTATAAAAGGAATTGTTTGAAAAGAAATTTCTATGTTATATTTTTGGCTGTATGCTAATCTCCTTATTCTACATTAGCTTTAAATTTTTACCTTGAAATCTTGCCTAAAATCAAACGGCGAACCCTAGGTGTGCCCAGACCGGGCTCACCGATAATCTAGAACAATTGAGAGTCTGTATTCTTTGTTTCTCCGCATCTCATAGGTCAGTTCATTGACAACAATGTTCGTTTCAGCACTCTTTTCAAAGCTCTATTCATTCAATGTGCCCACTTTGGGCACACACACAGAATTAAAACGATAAGTGCTATCTTCACAAAATTTTACTTGTGTACTCCTTTAAGCCTAATTAGACTGCCTACCTTTTTTTTTTTTTTTTTTTTTTTTTTTTCCTCAAAACTCATATTTTAAAAGGTAGCGTGCCGGAAAGGGTTAAAAGCAATGCAAACGTTTTTTAATAATGAATATTTTTATTAATTTTTAATAATGAATCTAACTGATATACAGTGGCTCACATTTCTTTTGCGACACTTGTATTTTTCAAGTTTATTTGCATAGATCTTGTAGTAAATAACAAGACATAGATTCCAGATTTTTTTTCTTTCAGAGTAATTTTTCTGTATTGTAAACCTTGCTTATTATAAAATAAATTTAATTAAAATATTAATTGTAATAAAATAATGTATTCAAAACATATTAGTCGGTAACTCACGTAATAATTTAGACACTCGAAACGTTTGTTGAGATGATTCCGCAAATGAAATTTCTTGTCATAAATTTTTGTTTTAAATGAAAATATATCACAAGAATTATCGTCTGTATTTGTAAATTATTGTCTAGCAAACTATATTAATAGTTTCATATTTGAGATTAACACGAACGACGCTATAAATGAACAACATATTATGTTAGAAATTTAATTATTCATCGTTTTAAAGAGGGTTAAAGTATTGGAAATACCCAGAAAATCATCCTTGATGGTAAAGTTTTATCTATCTTTTATGTTACAAAACGATGGAAATTGCGTGGGACTGTTCAAAATGCACTGAAGTCTGAATAACATTCCAAACTAATACAGAGAAGTCGTGGTTTATTCAGTGAAAATCAAACAACACCCAAATATTAATACTGTGAAACTTACAGTGGATTCAGAAGAACAGTCTGCAATAAAAATTAATTCTGAAACAATCAGAAGAATCACTGCAGCACATGGATACAGTGGACGACCAGCAAGAGGGGAATCCGTCGCTAAGAAAACAAGAAACTATGCCTGTCATTTGCAAGATCTATGGTAAGCAAAGATTTATCATATTAAAACAATGCTACATTTGCAGACGAATCACAGTTTAAAATATTTACATTTGCTCTGCTCTGCCTCTGGGTTGGGAAGTAATTATACTTCTTATAGAAAATAACATGATGAGTGCAAATGCATAAATACTTTTATGAAAACCTGAACGAATGTTCAAGAAAACTTGGAATGCAAAGTACATTCAAGTTCTATCATGATAAATATCCTAAACTTACAGTCCTAAATATTGGCTCGTGTGGTTATTCTTATTAACTTGTGGCTTATAAATTTATTAATGAATTCCGCTTTCTGTCTCAATTGCTTTCGTTTGACGAAACGCGCCAAGGAAATTATCTAAATTGGAGTTTTCTTACGCTTTTTTCCTGATAAGTCCATGTAAAACCTCGAATTGGGCTAATTTACCATTTTTTACAATTCTTTGTATATAATTTCTTTGCCTTTAAAATGTTTTTGTTTGCGTACATTTTATAAAAATTTTATAGTCTTCACTAATTCCATTTTTCTTTTTGAAGTATATATTGTTGTAATTATTACAGTAGGTTTTTTTTCGCGTTAACTTTTATTGCTTTAATATTTTATCCTTGTTTATAATTGGTCTAACTTTTTTACCCTTGGAACTGTAGTATCAAATGTGCTTTAAAGCATTAGCTAATTTGTACTTTCCTTTTCTGTGTAAATATATATATATAAACAAGGTATTTAGCTTTATTCAAAAAAGCCATGAAAGTCACAGTTTTCGACGAAGCGCCTTTGTCCCTAAGCTCGTATGTTCTGGAGCAAATATTTAGCATCCAGGCCGGAAAATTGTTTCCATATCGAGGATAAAATTCGAATTCATATAATTTTTATAATATAAAGCATTTTAGGTGAGTGTTCCGTAATTATATTTTCTTCGTGTTTCTGTTTATTTTTGATCTAGTGACCATAACATCACTTCTTCAGACAATACGTTGAAGTTTAGGACTGAATATGAAGGATGTAATGATATGATGCGACTAGAATAGAATACTGGTATTTATTAACTCTTCCATTTTTATGAGCTCGTTGTTTGTGTTCATTAAAATACATTACTGAGTGCAAAATGCTTTCTAAAAAAGTTTATTTTTTTAAAATTTTACAGCAATGTTTTGCAGTGTTTTAAAAAAATGCATCAGATTTATCTAATCATAAGAACACACTGAAATTACTGTGACTGTAAGGTTGAAACTATTTTTGACTTTTTCGAACATCCAGGTGTTTGAAGAATTTTTTAATGGAAGTTGCCATCTGAAAAACAAAAAGAGAGAATTATTATTAGCTTAGATGGTGCTCGTGATTTAAACATTTATAATATTAATTTCAAGAGTATATAATTTAACATAAGTTCATTAGATTTAAAAGATTAGAAAACATTAGTATTATTTACTAAAAAAAATTAAATTTTAGTAATTTTAGCTGAAGATTAAAAATAGCCATAAAATTATAAAATCTAAGTTTACAGTAGGACTGAAAATTTAGCATCTTATCTATCTAGGGAACAGTTATACTGTGGATTATAGAATCCGGACTTGGGATTCGCCAAGAGATCAACAGGTGTGTTTTCTGTTTCTTCAAGAAAGAGATCTTCTTCACATGGAAAACTATATTCGAATAATCCCTTCATGAAATTAAAATGTGACTCAAAGACGAAATTGCCAAGCAGCCTTCGTTCTTGATGCGAATAAAAAGGGATTCAAACACAAATGTGTTATGCTGTGACTTATCTCGATTGTCTTACAGTAACATCAGGACAAGCTCATGAAATTCATTGCGGCAAGAAGTGTAAGATTGCGCCTGTTGTTGGCAAGAGCCTTGAACACCATGCAGGGGACAGTTCCACCTCCCCCAATTTTGATGAAGAGCAACCAAATTGGGGAAGGATCCGAGGGTCTCCTACTCCTCTTCCCCTATCATCAACCTCTCGAGAGGCTTGGAAAATATTTAGAGTGCCCCCATGCCGCACAGACACTATACATTTACCAACATCCATGCCTTCTCCAGGATTCAAACCCGGTCCCTTCCGTACGGAAGTAGACGTCGCTAACCGTACCCGGTTGGGCGTATCCCGGTTGGGCGACAAACACGAAACGCAACGCAGTGATTGATTGGAATAATTACACTAGAGATGTATTGACCAATTCCTTGTAATTCCATTCTAACATTAACATTGACTGAGTGCCGCCTGAGATAACCACAGACCTGACTTTGTTGTAAAAGTTTTACAGTGTTAATAGTCATTCTGGCAGAAGGGAATATTTCTTCCGTGTAAAAATTATAAGTATAAATATTACATGGGCATACAAGGCCTGTGTATAAGCATAGATATGTTAATTACAAACATTGTCTTGTACAAGTTACATGTGACAGTTACATAAAATCATGACAGTTATGTATACATTTAAACATTATTTGAATTCATATTTACAATACTTTTACTGAAATAGTCAAAGTGAACTTGTAATTCATCTACACATTGACTGGATTTTCAATATCATTTTAAACTGCTTTACAATATTATTTTTATCAAGTACATACAAACTGGATAGTAATATGCTTACATTACAATAGTTTTGCTCTTACAGTCCTGTTATGTACTAAACTGGGGACGCCGTCCTTAAAATAGTAATGTTTTATTGATTACTCTGTTGATCCGAATGTAATTGCGAATACGATGCCTCACATAAAACACAAACTTGCATTTTTCGAAATGCTTTGTAAGAAAAAATAAAGGATTTTCATGTAAGACGCCCTCATATATAAAACTATCTTGCATTTTACAGGGAAGAAAAAAGGGGCTTCCTTTCCGATAAGGCGACCTTATATAAAAGACGACATTGTATTTTTGAAAGTGTACCGCAATAAATAAATAAATAAAATAGTTTTTAATAAATATTTTTGAAGGTGCGTTACGCACACACACAAAGGCTTTTTTATAAGACAGCTTCCGACAGAAGATGACCTTACGTTTTTGTAGGTGGTTTGCAAATAAGAGGGCCTCACATAAAAGATGACACTGAATTTTTGATGTACTGTGAAAAAAAAAAGTGCTTATATTTTTAAAAGGTGGTCATTCATTTTTAAAAGTACATTATAAGAAAAAGTAAAAATGTTTCATATAAGATGGTTTCACTTTGTAACCTTTCACACTTTACCTTGTGTAGATTAACTTTTAGGGAAATATTCTCTATATTCAAATTTATTTTTATATTTTAAAACTAGCTTTTCGCGAACTATTAGCTGCAATTCCAAAATAAGTTCTTTTATAAAGTCTTTTATTGAAGTTTACTAAAGGAAAATATGTTCATATTCATGCTACATAAAAGTGAAAACCACGAAAAGTTTCATCCAACTAATCTTTCCGGATAGGAAACGATCCAAACTGTAAAGGAAAGAAAAGGCAATTAATGAAACAATTGGCTAGTGTTTAGTCAACTGGTATTTCAAAACCACATTTTCCCCAAGAGTGTTAATATCCGAAATAATTTGGCAACATTCTGCTAGATAAGTAGAAAAATACTTCTTGTTTCTTATTTTTAAATCAGTCCTCTATATGGGATTTCGCTTCTCGTTGCAACGCAAAGATTTACGGCTGAATATATGCGGATCAAAGGATATTAAATGCTAAATGCAAGAGTGGTTTGGGAAGACGCATGTTCACCAGCAATTCTTCAGCAAAGCTAAGAAGAAAAGATTCTAATATCCGTAAACAGAAATTAGGCGAGATCTCATTTCGCAGCTTCTTTCTTCCTATTCTAGAAAAAGGTGTAAATCTACTTGATCTCATACAACGTAGGCTAGCGAAAAATAGGTAAGATCTCAGCACTGGTGAGTATAATTCTTTATAATCCTTTCTGGATTATTCTCGTTTCGGAAGAAATGAATTGGCTCTTAATATATGCAAGCGTTTAAGATGCCTGAAAGATTTACGTTGATGAAACTGAAAGACTGTTGTCTTGATCAGTTTAGTGATTCCTCACACTCTCGAGAGTAAAGAGACTGTAACTGAAGATTACGTTGGCAGGAAATGTGACTAAATCTCAGATGATAGCTTTTTTTTTTTTTTTTTTTTTTCTCTCGAAAATATTCTGTTCAGTTATTAGGAAGCGAGCTTCCTTAATCAGTCTTCATAGCGGATATTTTTGATATATTCTTAATACATTTAGATATCAAATAAGGGTTAGCTTAATTCTCGTGTTCCCTCTTTGTAACGCGAGGCAGTGCTGTACGAACTAAATCCGGGTTATAAAAAAGTAAATAATACTCTGATAGAAAAATCGAGTACTTGCAATGAATTTTATCTTTTCATATATTTAATAAGGAACTTCTACATGCGTCTCAGTTTATAATTTAAGAAAGTAAAAAAGCAATAAACAAAATAGAAAAGTGAAAAATACAGTGACAAAAATTAGCATGCAGAACACAAAAACATATGGCAAGGATATATACTAAGCGTACTAAGCGTAAAGGGTGTTTCAAAACATCGGTTACAAACTTTCAGGAGAGATAGAGTACACCTAAAGATGGAAAAACACATAGCAAATGTTGCATGGTCGGAAACACTTTCATTGAGCGGTAGTTGATAACACTAAGCACAAGAAAGGAAGGACTCACGAACAGGGTGAAAATGTATGTTTATCATGCTTAGTGCAGCGGAAACCAAGAAATAAGAACAAAAACAGACGATAGCCATCAAAGAAACGTAATTTCAACATGGCAGGTCCGGTGCATTGACCAGCAAGATCGCCAGGCTTGCATTGACTACTTCCTTTGGGGGCACGTCAAGATATTTGGTGTACGAAATCCCGTGAGAAGTGCTGAGGAACTTGTTGTACGCATCGTGGCAGCTGCTGAGAAAGTCCAAGACATGTCTGGTATCCATGTGCCAGAGATGTGAGGCCTGCATCAGGGTCCGGGGTCGTAATTTCGAACACCTTCTTTGATAATGATCGTTGTCTATTTTTGTTCTCATTTCTTGAGTTCTGTTGTACTAAGCGTAATAATAAAGATTTTTCACCCTGTTCGTGTTCTTCCTTTGTTGCGTTTTTGCAAATAAAATGTATGTATGAAATATTGTAGAATTAAACTACTCAGTATTCAAAAGAAAAGAAATAATTTATATATTTTCTACTCAGAAAGTTATAAGTAAACTTAAACTGATCAATGTGCAAACACAATTATTTTATCACGTTTCCTGTTAGTTAAGATATTTAATAATGGTATTTAAAATAAAATAGTGCACTGGATCTATCAAACAATTTTGTAAAGAAATTCTTTCAAAGTAAGATTTGCTTGTAAATTCTTTGTAAATGGCTTGTGGGTGCTTTACAGGAAGGGTCCGCCAAATTTCAGAATCAGTAGTAGAGGTAAAGCTAAATTGGGGTGGTCTGTGAGTGGATTAGAAAACGCATGTAAAGCATCAGAAACGTTGATTATCATAGAGAATTTGATATAAATTAAAGATAATTTAGAAGTTGAATCGACATCCGATTTAAAAAAAATTAAGGCAGTTTGAAGTTTTGGGAATTTCTAAAAACTCTGATGACAATCACAGCTTAGAAGACGATGATATTTTTAGAAAATTTCGAGAATCCGTAAAATTTGAAGACAACAGATATACAGCTTGCTTGCCGTGGAACGAGTATGCGAGGGAATAACGGCATAATTTTGAGGCAGCAGAAAAACGATTTGAGTCGCAGATTTAAAAAAAATCACAAGGATCTTAAGTTTTACTAACGTTTATTTTATTTAAAAACTTTACTGTCCTCTCTTATTTCCCACTTCCCCCAAGAATAAACGCGTTAGTTTTATTTATGCAAATTGTGCTTGCAAACTCTTAAGTACGAGTATATAAGTTGTGGCTTTTCCCCAAGAAGAGTTAAAGAGAAAGAGGAAGTGAGACTTCTCGCCACTTTACTTCACACGTGTTCCAAGTCAGTTGCTGTCCGTCTTTAAGGCTAGGGGTTTAGTCCTCTTGATAGTGAAGACGTATTGCAGTTTTCCCGCATTCTGCATACTTCATACGTAAAGAATCTAAAAGGTCATTCTTAGTGTTACTAGTCTATGTAAAATATTTGAGTTTAGCTCTTGCTTAAATTTAATAAGGCTGTAGTTCTTATTTTCTTACGTTCAGACCACAAGTGCTGGTCTTTGTATCCCGAAGTTCGGGAGCATCTGTAAATTGTAGAGAAGAAAGGGTAATTAAACCCTTCCTTTCTTTTTCATCTCTTCTATAAATCAAAAGGACATAGTTTCCATTAAACTCATTGTTCTACTCAGGTCACGTACATGTTTGCAAAACAGATAAAAAGAAATAGTAGTCCTGATAGTTTCATGAGCATTTCAAAACTGTGATCAAACCTGTTACCCACTTTTAGTGATGAAAATATATATTTGTGGCTTTTGAAAACTCTAGTTACGGCTCTGGAACTTTCCTGACTTCCAACACGCGGCTTTTACTGACATCAAGTTTGGCCACCTCCCTGATATATATGCATGTTTATGTAAACCGAAAATGTCTTAAGTATCTATATTTTACAAAATTGTAAAAACTTACTTCACTAGACATTTTTATTTGGTTACTTTTTATTTTATTTACTTATTTTCACAGTGTGTGGAGTTAAATTTTTGATGATGAATAATTGCATGGTTTTAAAAGAAACTCTATTTTAACTTCGAGCCTTTGCTTCAAAGTTTCCCCCACTTCCCGTATTATTTGATTTAAAGAAAGCTTTTTTATACCTTCCGTCATCTCCTTCTTCATCTCGATTTTATTATAAGTACAACTCAATTTCTTAATGGTATATTTCTCTAGTATTTAGTTTTTTTAATGCATTTGTAATTTCTATGAATTTAGTTATTGTTGTTAGTTAATCATTGCTATTTTCCTCATCAAAAAGGATATCAATATAATGAAAATCTGAAATAAAGTAAAAAAATTAATAAAAATTAAGGATCGGACATTTGAATTCTCAAATCATAGCGCTTATTTCATCATTTGAATCTTTCTAATCTTAACCTAAAAATTTACTAAACTTTAAACTCAAAGTCTTGGTAAAGGGAATTTTATTGACTTCTAATTTTATATTGTTCATTAAAAAAACATACAATTGTTACAATATTAATAGATCCGGATCAGTAGTATTACCTCGCGGAGTCCCCGAGTTCCACATTCTTTTTTCTTATGGAAAATGTTTAGCGTTTTATGTATAATGTTTACCTGCGTTAATTCTTGAAATACTCATATGTACTCATTGCGATTTAAAAAGATTCTGGAAATGTGTAAAATATTTGAAAAATTAATCAAACATTCTTTTGACAAATTATACTGAGGAAATGAGTGAAGTTTCGTGAGTTTTAATTACTCATTTCATCCTGATCTTTTTAAATATTGATAGTTTTAAAACTGTACTTTTAAATTTATTATTTATTAAATTTAGATTTCAAATTTTATCCCAATCAAAATTTTTATTCTAAAATATTATTACAATGAATAGTTACATAAAATTTTACGCTGATTTAAACTGCTTGATGTCTGAGGAAACTTGCCTAAAGGTAGGAAAAAAGAGAGGTGATAGCAAAAATTATAAAACCTGTATACAACACTAGGTGTAAGATTTCATTCAGCCTAGTATCTGGCTATTGCACTTAAGAAAAGAAGAAAAAAAAATTGTATACTAAGTTACCTTCATCTTTAGAGAAGCACTGCATGATGTGCGGCATATGGAATGGGAAGAACACCAGTGTTGTAGACTCGTCCAGTAGCAGAGCTGGCCACTTGGCCGGTAGTGAAATCGTAGTAATTTCCAGCCCAGTCCTTAACTCCTCCGCTGGTGATCAACTGAGCAGAAGCAACGGCAACCATGGCCAGAACAACAACGAGGAAAACCTGAAAAGCCATTGATAAAAATCTGTTTTACAACAATTTTAAATCCGCAAAATTATACTATAAACGTAACGACACGAGCACAGTGTATTTAAAAAAACATTTTTCACTTTTCATAATTTCGAATTAATTTATTATCCATAACAAAACTGCATGCATATAAATGAACATCTAGAACTTCTTAGTAATAGCAAGTCATTGGCAAAGATAAGACACAAAGAGAAGTATGTCATACGTATCAATAAAATGGCTTTGATACTGTTATTTTCTAGTCTAATTTATTAACCCTTGTTAAGGTTCACCAACCCTTGTTAAGGTTTACTGTTTATCAGTATGTTACAATTAAAGTGACCACATGTAGTAAATTGTACCAAACATTCCCTCATTTCAATGGAATGCCCATTTTCAAGCTATGTCTCAGAAAATGTTCCGCATTCTGTAAATGTTTCTAGATTTGTTATTACAGTTTTGGATAAGTCGAGATGAATTTTGTTAGTGCCGCTCAATACAGTCATGAAGATTATTTTAGGCATAAGACACATCGTCAGTTATTAAATATTCGTGCTTGCCAGAGATATAAGTTTTAACGAACTCATTAGATCCACAAAAGTTTGGTTAGTGAAAAATTTTGAGTCTATTCCGGCTGCATTTGTAAAATGGACAGTCAAATTAAGTCAGCTGAATACTTTTAAATGGATTACTTTCTGAAAATATTCTAGTCTTCTCCAAGTGTGTTTCCTGTTTGTAAAATTGGCCGTGAAATTAAATTAATTGAAGCATTTTAAATGGATTACTTTTTTAAAATAGGCAATGCAAATACAATGTAAAATGTAATGTATGTAATGAATTTAAACATGTGAAGGAAAATCTAATTGCGAAAAGAAATTTTTTATGAAGAATAATTATCTGATTACATATATGAAATTATGAATTATGAAATACTTGTATAGATAAGAAATGTAAAAGATAGGAAATACCCGAGAAATTAAATCATCGCCAAGTACAAAATTGACACTTAGCGAAATGGAGCGATTTTTTTCCTATAACCCAAGCAATCCTGTTTCATTTGAATATGTATCATTAAATTAAGTGGGGATTACTGTAGCAAGACAGTATATATTTCTATAATCCATACAGACAAAGCTCTAAAAGTGGACAGTGTATCTGAGAGCATAAATAATCATAGGCACTAAACATAACAGACAATCATATTCTCTAAAGCAAAACACTTTTATAGAAGACCGAAATCACTTAAAACTGTGGGGTCTGTTCAGCTCGCTTCACTGTATGTGAACAACTGGAAAAACCGAGCCCGAGCTAAGCGTGTTGTTTGAAATGCTAAGATTATGCTTCAAGCAAAATGGCTGTTCTTCAATTTATTTCCAGTCGCTGAAACTGTTTTGTCCCGCCCTGACCTCTGTGAGATTTGGTCACTTTAGTTTTAGTTCGAGTTGGAGTTTTGATACTTATATTCAAACCCCTTAATATATTTATTACGTAGTAAAATTGCATAGTTGGAGATAAATTAACATAAATTATTTAATTTATTAAATAAAGATAAGTTAATATGTTATACTTTCACTGTTTATTAATTTATATTATTATATTTATTATTTAATCAGTCATATTGCATGCATAGAGATAAATTAATTAAAATTTTTTAACTTCTGAGCGATTGTATACAACAAAACATTCAATTTTTATACAATTTATATCAACAGCGCCTGAGACAAAATTACGGTAAAGTGCAAAATTCCTGTGATTATTGTGGTTAAGGATTAAAGTTTATTTCTTTAAGTAGTCCTTTGGCAAATTTTTAGGAGAAAAAAAAACTAAAAATATCTTAAATAGTGCACCTAGAGTTGCAATATAGTTTATCTAAAGTAAATTACGTTGCACAAACGAGTCAAAAGATTTTAATTTCTTAGCTGTGAGTATGGCAACATACATTTATCAAAAATGGAAAACAAATTTACAAAATTTTAAGATAAAAAAGTATAAAATTTGAAGATAAATAAATTTAGAAATTTAAAAAATAAAATTTTGTTATATTGCGTTTTGGTTAATACATTTATTTCTAGCTGTTACTGCAAGATTTACATTTCGCTGACTGCTGGTACACGAAGCGCATGGAAAGCAAACTTAACCAATCATTATAAATCAGTCAACCAAAATTAATACCTTTTCATTCTTGGGTAGCTCCAACAATTCAAAATGCAAATGACGTCATCAAAAATTCACGAATTAATGAATCTAATAAATTATACTCATTTCATCAATAACTCAGAATCTCTAAGGGAAGTGAACTAGACGTCAAAGATCAGTTAAGATTATCAATACTGATAAAATATAGAAAAACAAAATGGAAAATTTCAAACACAGAAAAAGTTAAAACGTTAAAGTTCAAAAATATTTTTAAGAAATATTATGGATCTATTGCGTCTGAAAACTATTTTTAAATTACTTGCCAAAGGACATGCTGTAATTGTAATAAAGCTGTCAGAAGTCACGAAAGCTAAGCTGATCTTTTAACAGAAAATGAGAGCAGATGTATTGATAAGCATGTGAATGAAAATTAAGACGATCTTGACATGGATTAGGTCGATTTATTGTACGAGAATTGATGCAGTATGGGCTAATACTCATTCTTTCATAATTTAGAATTTCGTAAAGCTTAGAATGGAATTTCGCGTGCAAACGCAAATTCCGCTACGGGATTAGTTCTACTGGTATATTCCTTTCTTCAAAAGTTGTTTATTGTCTTTGTCTTCTTAGGTAACTTCCAAAGGTCAATTGCTTTGAAACCTACTAGCGTAAGTTTCAGATCTTTCGAAAATAAATCAATTCCGCATTTTCTAATTCTCGATTTTTCCTGATCCTTCGATTGGTAAATCATTCACTTGAGTAAATAACTGCTCATTTGTAGAGATTCTTTCTAGTCATTGTTTTTTCCTTTCTTTAGATAGAAAGTTAAATTATTTTTTTCCTTTTATTGTGGATCATTGATTACTTTAAATGATAGCTTATTTTATAAAAACTTCTTTTAATTTTTTATTTAATAATTTATAATGAAAATCTGCTTGATTTAATACTACCAGAACCCAAATGAATACATATTTCTAAGAGTCAATCTTTCATGTCGAGAGAGAACTAATGAGAATTATGCAAGAAACATACTAATGCAAAACTTGAAATTAGACGCCAAAGTAATTTTAGATTCTCGTATATTTTGATTAATAAAAAAGTTGTTTTCATAAAAAAAAAGGGTTTTCCCTTCTTTTACCTTTGCAAAAACATTTTTTTACTCCCAAAGAAAGGGATTTATATCTGATCTCCCTCAAAACTGCTAGAGTTATTTTTAAAATATCTGCAAATTAAAGTAGCTTTTTTTGCCTAATTTGAAACTTTGCAACAAGATATTTTTTAAGTTAGAAATGTGTTTTTATCCATCTGGTTAAATTTACTTCTCATTTGTGATCTGCATTTATCAATTCATTTCACAGATTTCCAACTGAATATGCCGAAAAAAGAGAGAGGGAAAAAAAAAGAGGGAAAAATTTTGATTGAATGACTAATGACTACAGAATAATTACTTACATATTAACAAATAATAATAGTGCTAATTTTAGATAAAAAAGTTAAATTATTTTTCTTCTTTTCTTGTGGATCATATATAGCCTTTTTATGCTGCATTTTTAGCCGAAAGAGAGGACAATATTTATTAACATTATTGCGAGAGAAATGATTAATTTATATAACTTGAATCATACTAAATGAAAATAATTTCTCTTAATGAAAGTAGAGCCACGTGAGAAATAAACTAATAAACGTAATAGCACTCACCAGCTTGTTCATGATGAAATATCAAGATAGTATATCTTCTGAGATATAACTGACATCGCCAATGGATATTCCTTTATATAGCGATGATTTGTCCTCGCCACACCTATGAACATCAAACTGGATGTTTCGTCAAAAAAGTAATAAATTCAGGGGCTGGGCGTTATTTTTATTCATTATTCCAATTTGGGAAGGGAATTGTCAAGGTTGTCATGAACGTATGAAGGTCGAGAGAAACCTTTTTCCGACTGCGATAGAACCAAAACGCAAAATTTGGAAGGGCGTCAAAAAGAGAACTAAATCCCGTTCATCGCAAAGATTTCAACATAAGGAAGTGAAATTTTAGCCCCTCTATGCAAGAATCAAATGCAAAATTTTCTCTGTTGCGACATCTGAAACATTATCTGAAAGCTGAGTTGCTTCTTTGCTCAAGTTTAAAATTGCTTTTTTCAAATTTTGGTTACCGAGGTAGCTTTTGTACTAAAGTTCTGAATGTTCTCAGTAACTAGAACTATTACTCATTCAGTTATCCGAACTAGTCGGATAGTAGGTTGTCATTTTCTGGGTAAGCCCAAAGCATAGTTAAGGTACGCAAATAAGCGAAATTTGATTATTCGCTTATTATAATTTTTTATGGACAAAGATTTTTCAGTTCAAGATACTATTTTTATTCATTTAAGATAGAAATTGTTTTCCTACAAAATTAACCAGCGAAACTTTTTTTCATTTGTTCATTTTCAAACATATCAATTTCAGATAATATCCGTTTCAAATGATAGTTAAGTAAATGCCTGTTTTACTTTCTTGTAGAAGTAAAAGAAGTATTGCAATCGCGAAAAATTTCGGGTATCGTATTTCAAGGAAAATATCCATTTCAGCTGTCTTCGATACCATTTGAACGATGGTTTTGAGTGACATCTGCACCTATGGGTAGAATAAAGGACTGTTAAATGTGTGTAGAATGGACTTAAAGGGATTCAGAACAGATTTTTTTCTTGACGTATGTACGTAAGGGAAAAGGACAGTGAGCAAGATGATTGGATTCATGGATACTGAGAATCAATAAGTTAAAATCTCTAGGACTGGAGATACATGTAACTGGGAACTCGATAATCAGAGTTTTATTGAAACTGGTGTAACTTGCAGTGAACAAATAACTTAAATACTCCTAAAATTCAATATATAACAAGCCCCCCCCCAAAAAAATTTGAAAGGTTTCAGATTTTAAATTACGTCCAAAGGGTTTTTTTTTAAACGTTTTGTGTGTTACCTTTATTTATTAAATATCATGTTCTTTGCACTTAAACCATAAAATTCAGTTCAGTAGCAATGTCGCAAAATAATTTTAAAATGAGCATATCTTTAGAATTTCCGATACAGTTCCGCGCCCGTTGGAGATAAAAAGGTTTTTTTCCTGCCGTAGAGTGTTGCCATTGCTCGCTTTTAAATCGTTGAATTTGTTACTCAAAAATTCTTTCAAGTTTTACAAATATGAAATCGGTAATGAAACAAATTTCAAATTTCAAATCTGGTCTTCCACATGCCCATATTCGTAAGAGGATTACGTCATTCAAAATTCGATGGCTCTATGTACCGTTGTTTTATCACAATGTGAGAAATAGACATACATTTATGCAGATTTTTCATTATTTAATTTCTTCATGTATAATGCAAGACTCTAACATTCGGTGGCAACAGTTTGAAAAGTGAAACGGACATTTATAGTGATTCAACGCAAAATCGCAAAACGAAAACAATAGTCCTTCAGGGACAAAGCCCCTTTGGACTAATAATCTAACATCATATTATAAATATCATAATTTGAATTCACAGTTTCATTTTTTTCTGAACTGTTCACGTATTTGCTGAAAGGCAGTTCTGTTTTTATTTGAGCTACTTCCCTTTGAGGTTTTTACTTTTGCTTCGGCATTGGATTTCTATTTGGATTTCTATTTCTGAGACATTCTGCAAAGTAGATGTTTTAAGTTTTATTCCTTGTATATAGTTATGTGAATCACTAGTGCAATTTTTAGTTCATTGTTGATGTGAAGTTTCTATTCAAATCAGCCTATCAAATTATGCACAATTTTGTTGCATTTCATCTAAATTTATTTCTTCCAATTTCATTAAAGATATATTTCTCACTGAATTAATTCAGTTCTCCTTTCGCGGCAAGACAAATATGCATAAAAACTCAAAGCATCTCCATTAAAAATTGTAAAATACAAAAAATATAAAGCAAAAAATATAGTTAAAAATAATTTGTTACAATTCAAATTAGAGTTTCTATGCAGAAACAAGCAATTCGGCCAGCGGACAAGAAAACAGGTTGTCCGGTGCACAAAACTGAAAGTTTCCTTTTGGTCCTACTTGGCAAAAAGACACTGAAGTTGGTTCAGGAACTGACTTAATTCAGTATTCTACTAAGAGTTTCAAATGTAAACAAGTGGTGGCTTCGTTACACTTAAACAACTTTTAAATTGTGGATAATTCTACAAATACAGCATGCAGATTAACTAAAGTCATAACAACGTCAACAGGAATATGAGAATAATATAATTCAATCACTTTTAAAGGAAAAATGCACAATTTTACCAACATATAAGAATAAAAAATTGATTTCACAGAATCGAGTAACAAAATGGGAATATAAATATACAGAGTGTTTCAGCAAGTCGGTTACAAACTTTCAGGAGAGATAGAGTATACCTGGGCGATCAGAAATCGCATAGCAATGCATGGTCGGAAACATTTCCTGGCGCGGTGGTGATGACAAAAACACAAGAAAAGACACGAACAGGGTTAGGAAACGTGTTTATTATGTATGCTCAGTACAGCAGAAACTAACTAAGAAATGAAAGCAAAAACCGACGATAATTGTCATCAAAGAAAGAAAGAAAAGAAATTTTACGACTTAAATTACGTGATGCAGGCCTCACATCTCCGGCGCATGGACGATTTGATATTCTGCAAAATACCTAGCATGTCCCGGACTTCCCCAGCAGCTGCCACGATGCGCGCAACAAGTTCTTAGCACAGTTAACGGGAGTTTTCGTACACCAGTGTCTTGACATACTCCAAGAGAAAATAGTCAATGCAAGTGAGGTGTAGCGATTTTGCTGGCCAATGCACCGGACCATCAGATCCGATCCAATGTTAAGGATACGTGGCATTTAGGTGGAGACGCACATCAAGGCTGCTAATGTATGCAAAAATTTAACATTCTGAGCATTTTACCTGCACTGCGCATAATAAACATGTTTTCTCATTCTGTTCGTGTCCATCATTTCTTGTATTTTGTGTCGTCACTACTGCTCCAGGAAAGCGTTTCCGACCATATATTGCTGTGTGATTTTCCATCGTCTAGGTGTACTCTACCTGTCCTGAAAGTCTATAACGGAATTGTTGAAACATCCTGTAACCAAAAAGGGAGGTGCACAACTACATGTTATAGCAATCCCATATATAAAATTTCAACTTTCTGAGGCTACTCGTTTTACGTACGTACTTATGTACAGACGTCACGAAAATATCTCTTCTGAATCCAGTTTACAATCCGTTTTGCGAAAAAGAGTATTTTATTCAGTTTGTACGTACAGCTGTCACGCAAAAACATCGTTCGAATGGATTTGAGAGGGTTCAAACTGGATATTTTCGTTAAAATATGATACGTGAAATGTTTTGCGATTGCAATAAAAGGAAGTAATAAAAAACGTGATTTTACATAGCACCTGAAAAAAGAAAACCTAGTTTTAATTTTATCCGTATTAAATGATTTTTTAGTGGTTTTCGAATGTGGTAAATTTGAAGGAAATTCTATGACAGAAATTTCATGTTCGAAAATGAATATAATTAGAAAATTAGAAACATACATATAAAATTTTAATACACACAATACGTGTAACAATACATATTTCATAGTTTATTTTAACGTATGTGAGATACAGAAGTAAGGTATAGTAATCATTTTACTGTAATTGTTTCTAATAATAATATGAGTTTTGATAAATTACTGTCACGATAAAAAATTAAAGTATCTAAAAGCATATCTGGATTTAGCATCCTGATTATCTCATTTTCGTAATATGTATTTCAAGTGGACATTATCGATTTAATAAATTCAATTTTAATTATGGACGAAACATTGTATTCGCTTAGAGAAACTATAAATAATACTTTTCCACATATTTTGTTACTATTATTTTTTAAATGGAACATGCTAGTACTTAAAGGACAAATATTATTTCAGTATATATACATCTTATTTAACCCTTTGCGGCAAAGTGTGTCCGGTCTGGACACACCTAAAAATTTCCTTCTGTACGCACAGAAAAATTGAATGAAAAAGGATTTATAGGTTACTATAGGTTACTCTGAACCTTCTTTTTTTATAGTAGATGGCAGCTCAACACAAACCAGTCCATATATTTTAGCCATGTTTAGTTTTTTAAAATCCTCATTTTTCAAAGAAATCTTCCAGATTTTTTGGGGGGTATAAAAGGAATTCTTTGAAAAGAAATTTCTATGTTATTTTTTTGGATGTATGCTAATCTCCTTATTCTATATTAGTTTTAAATTTTTACCTTGAAATCTTGCCTAAAATCAAACGGCGAAACCTAGGTGTGCCCAGACCGCGCTCACCGATAATCTAGGATAACTGAGAGTCTGTATGCTTTGTTTCTCCGCATCTCATAGGTCACTTGATTGACAACAATGCGCGTTTCAGCACTCTTTTCGAAGCTCTATTCGATCAGTGTGTCACTTTGGCACACCCACAACCCACAGAATTAAAACGATAAGTGCTATCTTCACAAAATTTTACTTGTGTACTCCTCTAGGCCTAATTAGACTGCCTACCTTTTTTTTTTTTTTTTTTTTTTTTTTTTTTTTAATCAAAACTTCTACTTTAAAAGGTAGCGTGTCGGAAAGGGTTAACTTGATTGGTTTGGTTATTTAATTATGGAAAAACATATGAGGTCTACTGCCTAAGGTGAAGAATGTCTTCTGGAGGACATTTTAAGGAACTGGCTTCTTATACAAGTACATACTTGGAACATAGAATTTGCTTTGGTTTGTTTGATTATGGCAAAGCACTTGAGGTCTACCTGCCTAAGGGAAGGGTTGCTTTCGTGAAGGACTTTCTAAGTAAAATTGGCTAGTATACATACTATTACACATGGACAAAAACAAGAAAGCGCCTATGCAGGCAAGGTGTTCGCCAGTATTCGAGTGCCAAAGCGAACTACTAGTGTGCAGCGACTTAACCGCTCGGCCGCTAATGGGTAATTTAGGTGGAAGAAATCTATGAAAATGCTCATGCAGATAACCGAAACTCAAGTCGAACTACCAGTGTTCAAAGACTTTACTGCTCGGCCGCTGGTGAGCTTCTAATTTAAGGTAAATCACAAATATTAAGTTCCATCAAATTTATAAATTCCTAATTACTGAAGCAAGTATTTTAATAGTTAAGGTTTTAGAGTACATTAAAATTTACGAATCCGTAGTTTTTAATCGGTATTTCGAAGTTTATATTGAAACGTCGAAATGGCGATTCCGATTTTATATCTTTAATTTAATAGATACTGTATAAATATATTACCTTCAACAAATATTGAAGATGGGAACTTTTGCTTTTTTTCATCATTACCATGCATAAATATTAATTATTTAACGATCTTTGAATAGAAAAAGTATTTATTTATTTATAAATTACTGTGTGTTTCAATTCAAATCCATTACCTTTATTCTATTTATCTATAGCTTTTCATTCTGATATTGCGCAAAAGTTAATTTCCATGCATGCAGAATAAATTATTTTGAGAATTAAAAAAAACTATTTTCCGCTGATATGGTGAATAGTTATTATATTTGTTCGTAACATTATTTCGTGAGTTTTAACAATCATTGAAAGGAAAGGATACAATAATTTTACTGTGTTGCAATATTACATATAAGTAACATATAAGTATATATACTTATATAAACACATGCAGTCTTGCATATATAATATTCGGGCTGAAATATAAAGACAGTTATTCGAAGTCGTTATTAAACTTACGTTTCTTAAGACAGGAAAGAATTAACGATGATATGCGTGCGTAGCTTTCGAATAATAGAATGCAATGAACCAATTTCTTTGTTTTTTCCTCAAAGCATTTAGGAGAATTCATTTAGTTGTCTTTAATAACGCATACCGTTAACCGATGTATATTTTCTAAATTTTTTTGTTCAAAATATTTAAATTTCAAAATTTTTGTTTAAGAAAATTCCTTCAAATCTTCACTTATTAATCGTTTTGTATGCTATAGTTAGTAGGACAACTGCTAAATATTGTCTTCAATGGTAACTTGTAATTCGCGTATATATATTACCAGACCGGGACCGATTAGACCTGCTATGCTTGAAGGAACTCGAAAGAATTATTTGATATTTTATAAACAGGAAAACATTAAGCTGACAAATATAATCAGCTAGCCACATTAGTCACGTATTGGAACTACCTGTTGAACTTTAATGCCAAAAGAAAGTCACGTATTCACGATATTTTTCCCCAGAAATTTAAAGAAATAATGAGGAACTGAAATTGCAAAATTTAGTAATTGCCTTTAGAGATGGGAAGGTATCCTTCGCCATTATGCTCATGTGCAGCTCACATTTCTACATTTATCATTCCATTTGTGTTCCTTTATAACTTTTAAGTCTCCTTTATAGAGTATATGGATATATTTGTTTTTACTTATCTTTGCGAAAATCGCAGAAAAGTTTGAAAACGTTGTACATTATTCAGACAACTTTACTTACACATCTTTATGAAAAAGAAACTAAAATACTTTTAGAAGAGATAGTTAAAACTTGTTTCAGAAATTCATAGTGACGTTAGAAATTGCTTTAATAAAGGCTTCCAAACTTTTCGGACCGTTATGTTGTGTTATATAACGTTACGTTAGCATGCATGGTTATATCATCCACTTGCCTCTGCAAGTGCTGCCATTGCGCGAATCGTTGAGACTTATTTTGCACACCTAAGGACTTCAAGCATTCTTAGTCATCAGAGTATTGCCATTTGGCAAAACACAAGATATTTGATTTACTTATCTGATAGACTGGACAAAGAGGGTAATGAGATCGAACCGGCCACTGGCTCTTCGCTTACTTATCAAGAACTATACTCAACTGAAAGATCTAAACTCAATTTATTATGGCGTATGCCACCTACGCACCAATGGTACACAAAAACATCCCCTAGCTCTCTGCTGGAAATCAAATGTGACGGTGGATCCCTAACTGTTCTGGCTAGACAAACAAATAGCCTACCTTAAATGGCTTTTCTTTGATAGTGGCGGAAAGATCTACCCCACTTGTTAAAAATGCTGTGACAATCAAGCTTTACCTGATCACATCCTGAGCTGCATCGGACTTTCTAAGGGGGACTTAACATCAGAGCCTCTTATAGGCTTTTTAGGATAAGCAACAACAACAATTTATTTAAGAAAGTTTATGATTTGTTAAATTGACTGCAATTACAGTAAAAAGATGAAAACAAATTTAATTTGTAACACACACTATTGACAATTTTTACGAATAAGTTAGTTTTTCTTCAAAAGTCCTCCTTCTCCTTAGGCAGATAGATTTCGTATGCTTTGCCGTAATCATATTATCAGAGCGTCAGATACCAATTTCATAGCTGTTTGTTTTTTTTGTTACCTAATAGCACTTATACTTTTATTTGTTTCTTGAAAATTTATCTGGTTGTTATAGGGTTCGCTTAATTCAACTCGGCTCGCCGTGCTTTAAGTAATAGTTCAAGCAGGATTTTTTGTAGGTTAAGACAAATGCTAACTGCAAGGCGTTTTTCACCCTAACTGCAAGCCGCAAGTATTTTAATGGAAAAAGGAGTCGAAAGGTTTCCAAGATGAAAATACCAATTGTTTTTAAACTTTGATTCCTTATACAAACTTAAAAAAAAAAAATGAAATATACTAAATGAAAAACAAAGACAGAAAATAAAAGCTCTGAATTGAACTTTAAAATTTGGTTATGCGAATAATTGCTGTTAATATCTTAAAACTTAAAAACACAAACGAGGCGTCAAAACTGAATACGGATTATTATAAATCTGAACCACTTTCGTTACACTCGTTTTAAAGAAAGCCACCTGCCAACAACCGGTTTCCTTTTTTCTTTTTTCGAAATTAATTCGGTGATACTTGAATTTAATTAAAAAGGAGTAGCTGTTGTACTTGAAGTTGGAAAGAAGACAAAGATTACGTTTAACAAATATCAGGAAAAAGCCTAGAAAATTCTCTTCGTCACGCTCTATATATTGTGAGTCCTTTCAGTTCGAGTAGAAGTAATAATAAATGACACGTGTTCTGATAATCATTAAATTCTCCCATGGATGCACAGTAAACAGAAGCAATTAAACATCTTTTAATACTGTTTACGGATGCGTCTGTTAAGCAAACTTCATTGAATAGGGAAGTTACAATAAGAGAGTTGTAAAATGAAATTGAAGTTATTTTTTAAAATTTACCCGCTTTTTATAATTATCAGAAAATGCTCGAACTCTTAAATAACAGACTGTTTTATATCAGCAGGATAATATAATGTGCTAAATAAACTAGAATATGATTTAATAGCAATTTTTTGAAATTTTTACCAGGTCAGATTATCATTGAGAGAGAAATACTCTGGAATTCAAATCTTAATTCCTATACCTCGAATTCAACGATTAGATTACTCAAGAGAAAAATACGCTGAAATTCAAATCTTGCACTGAGTTCACCAGTGGCAGAGCGGTAAAGTCGCTGAACTAGGGTAGCTCCAAGTTGGGTTCGATTCTAGTCGAACTGGATGAGCGTTTTCGTGATTTTCCCCGTGTATAAAAAGCCATTTTCCCTTGCAAAGTTCTCCACAAAGTCATCCCTTTCCTTAGGCAGATTGAAAGGCCTTACGTGCTTTGCTGTAATTCTATAAACAAAACCAAAACCAAATTTTGCACTAGAAATTCCTCCTAACCTGTTGCCGACTTTGGTAAATCACTGGTAAACAACAAATTGACTGTATGGAGCAGAAAAGTGCTATTATACTCAGTAATTGCAAACACCAGTTCAGTTTCAGTCTTTACAATAAGGCTCGTCTAAAACACAGGGGGCTACAAAAGTTGCACATAAAACTTCCAAAAAATTTAGAAATTTCAAGAGGATATTTATGGCAGATTCCTTTCAATGGATGACACCCTATCTTGTTAGAAGTAATAAATCACTTCAAATTTCAGTTGTAATGTATGCTGTTAATTTAAAAAATTCTTTGTTTGGTGCAAGATGGAGATGACTTTTCCCCCTACTGAGAACGAATTTTTATGATTAAACATTATTTTGCAACTCATTGTTATGGAAAATACTTCGAAGTATTTAACGAGACATCCCCAAATATTCGAGAACCTAACAAGACAATGATTTTCCACTAGGTAGCCTGATTTTGAGAAACTGTAATATTTCATCCCTAGAAATGAAGTAGCCATAACTAAACTGAGTTTGGACAAAATGGGCGAAGTTAGGAATAAAATGTTGCGGACCAAGGGAGCCTCCTTGGAAGACATTCTAAAGGGAACTGGTTCTGATTCCCGTCATATGCTTTGCTTTCCGTGACTGATCTATTAAATTTGAAAGAACTGTATTTTGAGAAGAAATTTTTCAAAACTTTTGCACTGTTGAAATAAAAAAGTTATGATGATAAATAAGATAACTTAATAACAATAAAAAAAATTAAGTACACTTATATAGTTTAAATTATTTTTAGATTTTCTGATCACAGGGGAAATATTATACCAATAGAAATATTTTCTTAACAACATGAATATAGAGAATGCTAATATGATATATAAATTAATCGTTGCATATTATAGCTTATGTAGTACATCCATTGCTATGCAATATATGATTGACGATAAAGAGAATGCTAATATGATATACAAATTAATCATCGCATATTATAGCTTATGTACATCATTTGCTATATAACGTATAATTGACGATAAATTATTCGACAAAATTAAGTTTCGTGGAATCGCCTGTTATAAGTAACTATAAAATATATGCCAAGGTTACAAATTATAAGAAAAAGCATATAAGAAATTTCAGCGTGGTCAGTTATACAAATGATGCAATTCGAGAGACATTTGACCTTGAAATGTTGGGTGTGGCAGATCCTCTGCTACAAATAGAGGAAGAAGTTCAAATAACGACCGGTTCAAATCATCAGAAGAGAACCGGATTTCACGTCATCGATGTTAATCTCCAGCTGCAGAATTTTCTTTTATTCCCACGTGTCGATGGATAATGTGTCTCACCTACCATGACAACGTGGATGATTCAATATATAATATTTATTGCGTAATCATATCTTTGTTCTGTTCTGATCCTACCACCTGAAGACCCTGAAATGTTTCTTTACGTCAGGATCAAGGCATCTCCCGTTCATCTGGTTGCTCTTTCATATGTCTTGTTCTCAACGAAAGATAGACAGTAGAATTGTAACTACGCAAGCATGAAAAAAAAACTTGTTAGTGTAATACATTAGAACTCCAAATATCCGGATTAACTTTAATCACAGCTTATCCAGATAGTTGTAAATCTGGACACTCCAGATGATAAAAGGATCCATATTCTTTTTACTGTAAGCCAGTGGATGCCAGATGTTTACCAAATTGTACCTCTTAGATATGGATGAAAGTCTAATACATGTAGCATGAATAATTCCTTCCTTAATGTGGCCCACCAGCGGCCGAGCGATGAAACCGCTAAACACTAATAATTCGATTCGGATTAAAGTCCTGGCGAATAGGCTGGCTGCATGGGAGTTTTCATGGTCTTTACCATGGGCAACATGATTACAAGCCAATATTTCTGAAAAGGTCCTCCGCGAAGGCATCCATTCCCTGAGACACTTAGCCATAGAGTGCTTTTTCATTTTCAGGATAATCTAATCCATTCCATTCCTTTATTAATGAGCATATATTTCAAACATTTTTACTGGCGGTTGCAATATCATTGGGTCTGGGTTCGGTTCCCTCAGAAGGCACGGATGCTTCTATATATATAGTATCTTAGAAGCATGGAAGCACTTAAAACATGGTCGAACTGGAAGTTTTCATCAGAAGTTGGCGTTAAGGAAGAGGTGTAGGAACCCTTGGATTGTTTGGTACTCACGTGCGTTCTCCATCGAAATTGGAATGGAACTCGGTAGACTCGTTCTATCGTTTATAAGGTGCTCAAGGGCTTGGTCAAAGGCAGATTCTACCTTCTCTGTCTATGAATTCTGATGATTTATGGACCTGATCTAGATTATACCAGTTCAAGGGACGACAAAAACAACAACAATAGACAAAAAAAAAAAAAAAAAAAATCGTTATTACCCCCCCATACGTTTTTGAGACCTTTACAGTTTACAGTAAAACATAGTTGTACTTAAAAGTACTTAAATTGTATCAAAATTATTTACTAAAACTTAGTGTCATTGTAACATTAATATTGTCTTTTACTAAGAATAATCAGTTAAAAATCAATTAAAAAATAAATAACACGAAATAAAACAAAACAGAAATTTTTGTAATTAAAACCTGGAATAATCAGCTTGGTTTGATTAAAAATATGTGCATAATTAGTACGGTCGGAGCTTACGTACACATAAAATAAAATTATTATTTTGGTAAAAAGGTTTGAGATATATGAGTTTTTCATAGAAATTATTAGTAATTTTATTTTTAAAGAAATATCTTGTACACTTTCAGTGAAAACACTGAAGATTTAGAAATACACACAATAATCCACTATATGAATGAAAAAGGTCACCCGAGACTTGTTAATTGAGATATGCTAGTTATAAATTAACTTTGAAAGTGAGAAATTATAAAACTTCGAAGTCTTTCAGACAGAGCAATTTTAGGAATATTCCAGTGAATATGCATGATTCGAGACTGATTTCTAATGCATATTTATTCTATCAAGATATTAATATGAAAGTTTTGGTTTGGTTTTTTGAGATTATGGCAAAGCACACTAGGGCTATCTGCCTAAGAGGAGGGATGCCTTTGTGGAGAACTTTCTAAGGGAAACTGGCTCATGTACACGTTACACATGGGGAAAACCACGAAAACGCCCATGCAGACAGCCCTTTCACGGAATTTGAACTTTCTCAGGTATATATATTATTCAGAAAGGCATAATATGTTTTACAGCCCAGCCCGCTATTTGAGAAAACTCATTCATCTTATGTTGTCAGAATTCTATCAAGGACGTTTTCTTAGTATTAATTTGAAGATGTAACTGCAAGACATCAACAGTTGAGCTATATTAGTTCTTTCTAACTTTCTTCCTTGGGGAGGTGGCACTTAGTAAATTATAATCTTTACCTATGGGAAAGAGGTCTCACGTTGAAATTACTTTTATTATCTCTGACAACTGGTTCAGTGAAGTAGGGAAGTTTTTTTAGAGTTCAAAGAATAATAATCGGCCATTCACAATTCAATTTGTAGCAAATTGTTGGTTCTTTAAGAAAGTTTTTGACATACACTGTGAAGTAATTTATACATTTACCTTACAAACATTCACTGACCTCAATTAGCCTATCTCTTCTGCGAAGGAACCCAACTTGCACAGCTTTTGTTTTTTTTAAGAATATTTCATCAAACGAACTCTGGATATTTGAAAGGAAAACCTATATTATTTTCCAAGTAATATAAATGAATAAGGCGACTTGCTTTTGAACTTTGACCAAGAAACAGCTTCTTTATTGTTCCTTGATCAAAAAAAGTGTACCTGCTTAACAAAATCTTTATATGTTACTGAAAATAATTTGGAATTTTCTTCCTTTTTATTAAATGAAAAAATTTCCACCATTAAAAGCAGTATTTCCATATCGTAATGCCATTTTCTGGGGAATATATCTACCTGCTTGAAGATTGCATAAACGAATTTAGACTGGAAACAAATTTCATGCAGAACACGACCTGTGACTTCCAGGTTTATATAATCTTACTGCAACTTTGCAGATTATGACTAGAAAAGCTATTTGGAACTGAATTTAAAAAATATAAATTTAGCGTTTTTTTTCCCTTTTTTAATAAACAATGCTCTCTTAAATATACTATAAATAGATTCTTTGCAGATTGATTTAGTAAAAGTGAAAAGCATTTGAGGTTTATTGTTAAAATAAAGAGGTGATAGCTTAGAAGGACTGGATTGTTAGCCTCGAAACGGCAATTTGGGTCAAATCCTTAAAAGCGTTAAATGACTTTTCAAATTGTTGCCACCAAATGTTACCGACCTGTATTATATTTAAAGAAATTAAATCATGAATAAGCTGCATGAATTTATGTATGTTTCTCGCATTGTGAAGAAGCAACGATACCTAGAGCCATCAAATTTTGAATAACGTAATCCTCCACGCGAACATGGGAACCTGGAACCCCGAATTTTGAATTTCAAATTTGTTTTATTATCTATTTCATATAAGACTCTACATAGTAGCATTTAAAGACTCGGAACTACTCTTATATGCGCCCTCAGGTAGCCAAATTTCTCGCCAAACATTTTTGATGAGAAACTCCACGCTGCCATATTACTATCTACATTTTTTGTCCACATTTCGAACATTAAGCCTAAAATGTCTCCAAAAACGCGGTTTTCGCACATGCACAAAAGCCATGTTTTGAACACACAATTTAAGCTAAAAATCCGAAACAAAAACAAAAAAATTAGATAGCAAAAACGTAAAGTTTCTAACCAAAAATATTTGACAAGAATCCATGTACACAGGGATATGTTTTAACTTAAAAAAAAAACACCTACGAATTTAACAGTCTAGGCAACGAACGAATCTACGAACTACGCACACCTCGCTTTAATAAATTAACATAACAACAATAAATTTAAAAGAATACCATGTACACAGCATCCTGTTTAAACTTAAAAAAACATCTACGAATTGCACAACCTAGGCATTGCGTACAAATCAACAAAATAAACTAAAATAACTAAAATTACAAACAATTCAAAAAACAACAATAACAACAAAATTCATAGCAAAAAAAAAAAAAAAAAAAAAAATGAACATAACATTCTACAAAATAAAAACAGTAAAATAACATCCACTTACTAATACATTCGCTAATAAAATTTCGCCAGTCACACAACATCTGTGAACAAAAGTGCCACGATTTTGCTATAGCCCATGTCTTTCTGTGATTCAAAATTTCGAAAGTATCGATAAAACTTCAAACTCCGGTGACAGTCACATACTTTACCAGCAAGCATTTGACTGCAAATCCACACAAGAACCGTCAGAAATGCTCTTCTTCGTCCGAGTTCTCATAGCAACTCCTCATTTCAGACTCCCTTTTAGAAGTCCCACAGAAGTTCCAAAAATACACCCGGGCTCCGGTACTTCTCAATTTTTAAGATAAATTACAATTTTAGCCGGAGCGCACCGGAGCCCTAAATAAGATGAGCTCCGGTACTTTTTCTTATAAAACTGAACCACAATTTAAAGGGAAAAAAATTAGAATTAATAACGTTTTACTTGTAGTTTAACAATAAGCAGACCTTGCAATACTCTATTTCCCTAGAAATACGAACTCATGAGAACATGAGACGTTCAAGTAAAGTCCCCTCACTCACATACGGAAACCTTTCCCTTTAAGAAGGGCAATAAATTTGGGGGAGTTTGTTTTAGGAACGCATAAATGTTTAGCCATGCTATCGTATCTACTTCATTGTTATCGACGCTTACAGTTAGATATTCTCGCAGGAAGAAAAATTTGTGTTCTTAAATGTGCGTTAATTGACAGCGAGTACAAATAAGAGTGAAATACTGCGAAACTGCTCAAGCACGTCCTATACATCGTCTTCCCACAGTATCCACTAATGGAGGAGAAAGAGTAAACGGCAACTTTACATTCATCCTTAGGAGTCAGATTCAGGACTCATTTTACCCCTGACACACATCTGCTTGATGGCTATAATTATATCAGCAGAGAGCCGCGTTCAAAGAGAACGTTCTCTCTCACCAAAATTCCCCTCATTTTTTGTTTACACCCACCCATACCCTCATTCTGTTTTGCCCTTGAATTTTCATCAGTTATACTTTAAGTATATTTAATTTTTGTGATGATAAAAGAATTTCCCTCCCCCCTACGATCAGAGCTTAAACTGGGCCGGAGCCCACCGGATCTCGGCTCCGGTGCTTCTTAGTTTTTGTAATAAATCATAATTCTAGCCTGATCGCACCGAAGCCCTGAATAAAAAGGCTGCGGCTCTTCTTTTATGTAATTGAATAACAATTTCAGTAGAAATTCTATCTCTAAAATTTATTTTAACAATAAAATTATATTAAAAATCGCTTATTAAATTTCAATTTATCTCTTTACATTTTATTTAATTTTAATTATTTAATTACTTCAATTTGTAATTATTTCAATAAATAATAATTAATTATCTAATAATTATCAATTAAATTATAATTAATTAATCTAATAATTATCAGTTAAATTATAATTAATTATTTATGCCATAGTTATTGATTAAATAACAGTTTATAAACATTAATTAAATAACTGTTAATTAATTTGATAGTAATTAACAATTTAATTTAAAAATTATTAATTAGTCATTTTAATTATTTATTTACTCTTGTTCCTCTTTGCTGACGATCTTCCATAGGGCTCCGGCACTTCTAATCTTAGAACTTAAGCCCTGTTTAGGCTTAATAGCAAAAAACCTCCGGCCCTGGACAGACACTAGCGAAAGAGACTGCAGTCCTCATCAATAAGCGCGCGTTTGCCCTTCCCGTCGCGAAAGGGCTAATTGGAGGTGGTATTTGGACATGTATCATGAGAAGACACCACAGGGAAATGCGATAATTCCTCATAAAATTACCTCATAAAACATCCATGAAATGAACTTGTATAAAAACCCATGGATAATGCAAATAGTTAAATGATTAATTGGTGATGATGGCTGATGATTTCTTAAGCTCTGTAATGCCTTTCAGTGATGTGAAAGAGCCAGCTGGTATGAATAATATCTTATCATTCTGTATTTTTCAAGTGACATATTGTTGCGGAATATCATTATTATGTACTGACATATATCCTCGTCTAACGTTTTCGAAGACAATTTGTAATACTTCAGAGTAAAACAATAAATAGCTCGCTTATTCGAGCTAATCATTTCAGTCAATATTCGGAGCTGTTTTGAAACTGGAGTATCCATGAACTAAATACTGCAGTTTTTTTTAAATATGTGTTTTGGTTATTAATTTTTATTTTCCAAAAATTGCCGTATGGATGTCTGCACATTTTATTCTTTGGTCTTTCCTCTTCATACATTTTTTGTAACAAAGAGTTGCACTGCTTATCGTTAGGCGAATAGTATGGCTAGGTTTAATTTATTGGAATCAACATCCATAATACACTAACAAAGTTTCAACTATTCCAATATTTTTTTTATTTTGCTGTTCAGTTGCTAATACTCGTGCAGGCACTTAACACCATAGTCATTATTTAAGTCATCCTCTCGATCCTCACAAGCTTATAAACCGCACAAAAAGAGACTTGACTGAATGAAGAGAAAATACCGACCATTTATGTATTAAAAATAATTTTGTGTACTAATTTTTAGAATCAATTAAAAAATTTATTATTTAAAATTTAGTTTCTTTTAAAATTTTGAAACCGTACTGAAGTGAATCGAGACTGATCGAAACGGGGACTGTGCGAAATACTGCTGTGCTCCCATAAAGCATCCGACTTTTTGTTTTACAGCAGTTACTTTTCTATAAAACCTTTACCTTGTAACATTTAAATATTTGACACGTATCGTATTCATGCATTTAATCTACCAACACCCGATAATTCATCTCAAGAATTCGCCAGAGAAGTCGTTAAAAACTTATTCCTCATGAGCAAATAAGATGATAATCTGAAGGCTTCCTTTGGTTAAGGTGATAAGGGCAAAGCACACTAGAGCTATGTGCCTAAGGGGTGGGATGTCTTCGTGGAGGACTTTCTAAGGGAAACTGACCCTTATACACGTTACGGATGAAGAAAATAACTGAAGCGCCCATGCAGCCAGCCCGTTCCCCTGGAATTGAACCCAAGGGAATTGAACCCAGGTTGGAACTCCCAGTGTTCAGCGATTTTACCACTCGGCCACTCGTGAGTGGTAATCTGAAGGTAAAATGCATCTGCATTATTTGATAGCAATAACAGCAGATTTGTTAACTTTCTGTTTAAAATGAGCTCAATTAATTCTTATTGGAAACTTTATAAATGTGTAAAAGGTGATCGGATGTATTAAATGCCAGGTTTATATTTCGTCTAAAGAACTGATCACACTATTACAAAGGTTTCTCATTTGATTTATAAAAGAATTTAATATATGGAGATTCTTTCACTGAAAGACCTGGAAAAACCGAATATTCGAATTTATTGAAAGCGTATAAATCGTACATTGCTGAAAACGTACAAAAAGTGTACAAAACATGCTGTATAAAGAACAGTATACTTTGAGAAAAAAAGTAATTTCAGTTGCCCATTCAGTTATTAAGAGTACTGATAATGACCTGCTACATGATTGATAACCATTTACGCTTTCCTGTCGGCTCTACTTGGTACTCGCTAAGATAGCGTGGACTTCAGTGGAAAATACCATGGAGGTAGGAAAGGGAGGAGGGGCCATTCCGAGCTAGAAGTGAAGCACTGCTTTGAAGCTTGGGTCACCAGACGGGGTGTTCTTTGTTTACATTCAGAAGCTCGCTTGACAAGATTCTGATAGTATTTCGACACACGACAGTTCCATAGAAATCGAAAAAGGGACACTCTCGCATGAAAGAAACATTCATAGTGTGATGGATAATAGCAATTTGTATAGTTTACTGACATTTACGCAAAAATCACATCTTGGTTATTTTTCGATAACTAACAACAGCGATTTTGATTATGAATTTGTTTTATAAAATTCTAAGCTGTTGCACTACAAAAATATAGATTTTAAGAAAATTGCTAAAAGAGATCTGCCAAAATTTATTTTCTAGAAGATTTGAAAAGTTTGAAACTTCATGGCTAAATGTAAATATAAAATTATGTATGTTAAAATATTTGTAATTAGGCACATAGGTCAGATTAAGTTTTTATTAAATAGAGTAACGCATGCAAGGGCTATCTGCCTAAAGAGAGAGATGCCATCGTGGAGGAATTTTGAAGAAAAACTGACCTTTGAGTGGGTATTAAAAATAATACTTATAATTTTCTTTCAAATTATATTCATATATATTTTTTATGTAAAACTTTCGGGTGTATGCTAAATTAGTGTAAATTACTTTACACGAAAAATATAGTGAAAGCACAGAAATTAAAGATTTGCACATGCCTGAAATGATAAATAGGAAATATGTATGGGTATTTATGCATATGCTTGCAAAAAGCATGTATCTGCCTTTGACAAAATACTGAAATATTCATTAAATTATTTATAAATGTATTTGAAATGAAGAATTTATTCACTTATAAACAACTGTGAAAGTACTGTGAAGAAATCTAATGATTAAATGTATCTAATTTATAATGATTATAAATGTTATCTAAATATATAATAACCTTAATATTGAATTGTAAACATAAATTGAAATCCTGTTGACAAATACGTTATAAAACTATTTAAGCAAGAATTGTTCGTATTGGAAAGCAATCTGTTAAAAGGTATCGTAAAGCAAATGCTATGAGATGCGCACTTAAGAACGTAATAAAGATTTTTGGAATATGTATTGTTGAAATGAAGGGTAAAAAAAAAATCTGATAAGTATAATTAAAAGAATTATTCCCTTTACATTTTATAATAACTCAGTTACAAGTTTTAAATAATACTTAAAAAAAAAAAAAAAAAAAAAACTTATTTTATTCCCTTTCAGAAATGTTCAGAGAAAGTCAAATACTATTTAATACCTATTTAATTATTGTATTTCGCTAATTCCTAATAATTCTCTAATTTAAAATGAACCGAATAGAGCATTAATTATAAATTGACTTACATTTTTCGATTTAAAAGAAGCCAAAAAATCATGTCATATTTAAGAAAGTATTTTAGGAAGAAGCTCTATAAATAGAAAAGAAATAATGCATAATTTTAATATTAATAATACAATAAACTTTGATCTTAAGTTTTGTACCTTAACCGAATAAAATCGAATTACCTTAATTTTTTTTTCTAATGTAATTAACGAAAACTTGTGAAAATATTTCATTCAAAGTAAACCATTCTGAGAAAACTGTCCTGTGAAAAGTATAGCATTTAATTCCGTTCAGAATGAAATGTTGTTTAAAAATATGTTGTTTTCACATACTTAGGACTCTGAAGTGTTGTAGAAAAAGAAAATATATACATTTATATGTATATTTGCTACGTAATTACAAAATATTTACACCCGAACGCGTCAAATCCCATAGAACTCAATGGTAAATGACCCAATGTTTTGGTCACCACGTAGGGATCGCCGGTGCTTCAGAGCAGGGTACGGAGAAACTTGTTTAGGGCGACTCCATCTTACTTCCTACCTCCATGGAAAATACTTTGGCGTAATAGAGTTATTAATTTACAAGTTTGATTTTCGTTTTTTGATTAGTATGCGAGATTACTATAGAAGAATGAGTGACTCTGAGAAAGGAGGACATGCACCCATTTTTCTCAAGCACTGGCAGGCAGATTCATAATGCCAAACAGCATTTTAAGCGATAGAACACTATGTGCTATACTCACATCAAAACACGACTTAAAATAAATTTTTAGACATTACTTCCTCAGAACTTATGGCCACCAAGATATCTTGATCTAATGCTGGTTGACTTTGAATTCTGTTGAAAATTTTAAAAAAAAGTATTTGCCACTAAACTTAGCTCTTTACAGCTGAACCACCAACGAACATTCGACGCAACGTTGCTGCAGTCGGCGAGGACATTTTAAACAAAAAATGTTTTCTCCCAATGGCAGATTGTGAACAGTTACAGTGTAACACAGTCCATTAATCTATACAAGGCCATAATGTGGTGGTTTCTTTATTATGGAGGCACCTAAATA
The DNA here is from genome assembly GCF_044657685.1 of Stegodyphus dumicola. Classification (NCBI taxonomy): domain Eukaryota; kingdom Metazoa; phylum Arthropoda; class Arachnida; order Araneae; family Eresidae; genus Stegodyphus; species Stegodyphus dumicola. Next base: position 48,267,515 of record NC_140779.1, read on the forward strand.
GGTGGGCAAACATCTCCTCCCATGAAGGGGCGAACAGTTACAACCATGCCCTCTCCGGGATTCGAACCCAGGCCCTCCGGTATCGCAGTCAGGTTTCCCTAACCACTATACCGTCTGGGCGGCTCATTTTAAACAACAACTTTTCTGAATATAAAAATTAGTATTCGACTGTGCCTGGATAATAACAGTAAATATTTTCTGCTACAAAAATGTGTTTATTAAAAATCAAGCTGTGTAATAATTAAAAAACTAAATAAACTAAAATGAAAACAAAACTAACAAATAAAAAAATATTTAAAAGGAAGGTGTTTTCGAATTTTCAAGAATCTTATAAGCATGGAAATCTATGTGTGAAACATATGTGTAACTAAAAAATAGAAGAGTTATATTTACGAATAATTCAGCATTTCGTAGAAATGTCAACATATAAAAATTTTACTAGTGCATATAAAATTCTAAACCTTATTTGTTTTGTGTCGTTATTTTTTTCAAATAAGATATTTAATAATTATCAATTATTAAAATTATTACCAAATAGGCATTATCTCCCTCCTTTCTCTTCTGCGTGCTTTCGGGATAAATTGTAAGCATATCCGGTTATCATAAGAAGGTCAAGGGTTCGAATCCCGAGAAGGTCTTAGCTGAAAGTCTCAGATTTCAAAGCCAAAAAATTCTAAATGGCGAATGAATTAAAATATGGTGGACCATAATTGGTCATTATCAAGGATTGGTGGTTGGGTTAGCACCTTCCCTGTCATCTTTTAAGTGGAAAAGACTGTCAAGTATTTTCTCTCACCTTACTGCGGGCCATCGTGGTGTAATTGGAAGCACAACCGACTAGTATCGGAGATTTTTGGATTTCTAATTCTGATGAGGACATAGCTGATATTCTCACGTTTCAAAATCCGAAAATTCGAAATGCTCTATAAAGTAACCTAATCTAATCTAGCGAAAGAATGATCCTCCAGAATTTTCTACAGCTGTAAAGACCTTATTTTACTGTAACCAATTATTTTTAGTTTAAAGAAACTTCCTTTTCCCTTCTGATTTCAATTTCCTGCCAGAATGTAAGTTTAATGACATGTATGCAAATCTAAGTGAGTTGAAAAAACAGTGCTTAAGCAGCGGTGTTAAGTGTTCGTGGTAGGAGAATTTGTTTTGAGTTTATGCCGCGTGGTTGATTTAGCGACCTTGTAGTAGCATAGTTGGTGGAAGCCGCTTCCTTGAGATTATAATTGATACTCTAGGTTTGGCTTTGTTCTGTTTAGCCGATTTAGCGGTTTAGATAAAGGAGGATCCAGTCGTGTAGCCAATCTTGCTTTATTGTGATTGTACATCTCATTTTTCCGTTTAAGTTACCTAGCCACAACTAATGGTTAAATCATGAGCACCGAGTGAGTGCATTTGTTCAGTTTAATTAAAATAAAATGGTTATTATAACCTTCCCATGTAGTTATCTGTTCTTTCAAGACCTAGCGAAAATTCGCTATTTAGTCTTTCCAATAGGGTCTTTGCAGTTGATGATTCCGAAACACAGTAATTAGACTCTACACAGCTTACTAAACGAGGCACTGCAGTTCATGGAACCAAATGGAACTTTAAACAGTTATTTTAAATTCACTATAGTGTCTATTAAATACTTCTCAGATTTTTTTAGCAAACCTTTCCGTTTATAAAGAAATGGAGTGAATAAGATTCATCTACAGATTTATCTGCTTAAGTAACTGGGAGTTAGCTTTGCAGTAGCGAATAAGTTACTTAGTACACCGCGTCAAAAAGTTTTATGTATATGATGAATGCATAATTTAATAGAGCATTTCAGAGAAGGTCTAGCAACTGAAGCCAATTCAACAGTTCTCTCCCCCCCCCGTCTTTTATTCATTGTTTATGGTCTGTGGAATTAACGTTTAAATATAGTAATTTTAGTTGTTATGGTGTGAAATAGTATAGGAGGTTCAAATTTAGGTTCATTCCATCACAGCCACTTGCTCCATAATACTTAACATACTTTCCAGCATTTTGTTCAATGAAAGATATCAGTTCGATCTTTCATTGTATATTTCGAATTTATAAATTAAACCCTCTGGAGGGTAGGTGAGTTTTAAAAATACAAAATTTGTTCTTGCAGTGAAAACTAATGTCTTGGTTTAAGCCATGTTTTTGCTGGTCAACATCATGGGATGCATAGCTCTCTTTCCGGGGAAGAAAAGGGAAAAAAAGAAAATTCTATAGCTTTCAAAATATTAAATGATTTAAACATGTATTTGTAGCGATTGTAAGAAGGTTAATAATAATTGCTTCCAAACTATTCGAAAGTCTGAAAACATCATGGAATATTTTTGGATATCATATTGCAAAATTTATCTGGATGTGAATATTTATTTATCATATACAAACATTAAACAGAGAACAACATTAATAATGCAAGCAGAAGAGAAACACGCCAAGTGAAACATAAAATTAGTAACGCAATAACCTTGAGTTTGCTGTAGATTTGAGTCAAATAGATTTCGAGAGCATACAGGTACAGGTCTCCCTGCATCAGGAGCAAAAAAAATCTGCAAGACTGTCCAGTCTTTCAGCACTATTCAGATTACCATTCTACAAGACTGTCCAGTTTACCAGTCTTGCAGATTCCTTTGCTCCTGATGAAGAGGAACCTGTACCTGTTTACCCTCGAATGGACTTGAATAGGCAAGAATTTAACTCTTTAACTTAATTTATCTTTTTTTTTTCTTAGAAATTTTATAACATATATCTGTACTTATTTGCATAATTAAACTACGATTTTTCTAAAATTCTCACAAACAATCAACATTTTGTTCGTATTTTGAAAAAAAAAAAAAAAAAAAAAAAAACAGTGGAAGGAAGTTCCCTCTACAACAAATTTATAAAGTATTTTACAAAAGTAATTATCGCTTTGGGTCAAGAATAATGATTTTTTGGTTCACCTTTGTATTTCGAAAATCCCTGATTGGAAATAATAGTTATTGTTCATATTGTTTAATAAATGAATATTATAATGATATTTTATCATCGTGTACACGAATATAATATTACATTTGATGTAACATTGATTTCAAATCTGTCTGTCAACCTATACAAAGAATGCAAACGCTGTTATTGTTAAGATGCTTTCTAGACTTTACTCCACCTCTCCTTTCAGGTATGGTGCAATGACCCCGATCTTGGATAAAATTTCTCCGCCCATTATTGTAAAAATGACCCCAATTCAGCTGTCTTAGGTAAAAGTTGTAGATAAAGCAATTAAAAAAAGTAGCCATTCCTAGTCCATTATCCCTGCTGAAGCAAAATAAGTTGTACAATAATTCTAGGTTTTTCATGTTGATAAAGATTTTAATTAATTGCCATGAGTGGGATATCTAGTTTCGTTCGATGAACTAGGTTGACATATGCTCTATAAATCGATGAAAATCCGATAATGCTTTCCACAGGACACAATATTCAAAACTGCTGAGCTATTTTTTAAATTACGAAAATTTTTATTAAAGAGATATTGAAATTCTCAAATTAATATGAAGCAATAATAAATGCTGTGAGAATTTTTATGTTACAGACATAGTGATATATGAGGTCAATGCACTTAATGTCTGGCCAGTATGCATAATGAGAAGAGCATGAGACTGGGTAATTTGCATAATAGCTTCAGGCATTATGTATAATGACCCACTGATCACTTTACCAGTTACATACATATCAGCACGCATAGATAATCTCTCCATTCATATTTTTCTGTTTATGATTTTCCTAACTTTTCTGTAGAATTTTAAATTTCTAACTTTGATACCGACAGTAATCGGAATGTGGTCTTCTATTCCTACATATGGTACAGTTTTAAACAAATTTACACATATTTCATGAATAGCGGGATCATTTTTTACTGCAATTTTAATCCTGATACTTTGGCTATTTTATTTATTGCCGTTTTAAGACTAATGCTCTCAATATTTTAGTTATTATATTCTTACTTCTAATTCTTTTATAGAACAATTAAGATTATTTTTATATTACCATCCTTTTATACCTTATATTCAGCAGAACTCTTGTCGATTTCAACTTTTAGTTAAGGGATTTCAAATGGGATTTAAAATGTCTTTTCTTTCACAATTTCTAATTTTCTTATAACACGAACTGAAAAATTTGTATGCAGTCTAAGGCGTTTAATATCATCCATTTTCAAAATAGGATGCCACATTTATCGTATGTGGCAATAAAAACAACCGAATTATGATTAGATAAACTGTACAGTGTTAAGCTTTCTTTTGGAACAGATAATACAAAAATTCAGCGATACTCTTCACGCGATTCGAACTCTGGAAATTCCGATCACCAGCTAAATGTGTTTCCAGTTACACCACGAACGAGAAAATCTGTTTACAAAATCAGTATGCTGTATTTATAAAACAGATCGCACGTCTTCAGTAAAACATCTTGAAGATGTCTTCCGTGACAATTAAGGCACTGCCATCTCCCATGTACATTTACCATGGCGCGAGGTAGAGTGTCCTGTAAAACATTCGGATTCTTATGAGTGAAAATTTGAGCTTTCAAAATACCCCCATAAAAATGTATGATCTAAGGAGTTTAATGACAGTCACCACATGTCACTAAACCGAGAGAGTAAGCATTATATATTTTTAGTCCAAAGGGGCTTTGTCACTGAAGGACTATTGTTTTCGTTTTGCGATTTTGCGTTGAATCATTATAAATGTCCGTTTCACTTTTCAAACTGTTGCCACCAAAAGTTAAAGAGTCCTGCATTATACTTGAAGAAATTAAATAATGAAAAATCTGCATAAATGTATGTAGTATATTTCTCGCATTGTGATAAAACAACGGTACATAGAGCAATCGAATTTTGAATGAGGTAACCCTCTTACGAATATGGGCATGTGGAAGACCAAATTTGAAATTTGGAATTTGTTTTATGATCGATCTCATATTTTGTAAAACTTTAACGAATTTTTGATTAACAAACTCAAGAATTTCAAAGCGAGCAGTAGCAACACTCGAGGGAGGGGGGAATCCCTTTTTATCTCCAGCGCGCGGAACTGTGTATCGGAAATTCTAAAGATAGGCTCATTTTAAAATTATTTTGCGACATTGCTATTGAACTAAATTTTATAGTTTAAGTGCAAAGAACATGATATTTAATAAATAAAGGTAACACATAAAATGTTAAAAAAACGCCCCTTTGAACCTAATTTAAAATCTGAAACCTGCATATTTTTTAGTTTTTTTAATTTTTTTTTATTTAGAAACCTTATAAAGTATTTCTCCCACTTCCCTAGCGTGCCTTCGTGGTGTAACGGTAATATGCTGGGCCGGTATTCCAGAGGTCCGTGGTTCGATTCCCGGCGAAGGCGGTTGCATTTTTTTCATCTTTTCTGCTTCCAATTAACCTAATGACTCTACAAGTGGCGCCTGAACTAAAAGGGTTGTGGATGATGATTCTCCGCCCCCAGGATTTGGCGACTAGGTCCCCTAAAACCCTAGTCGCCCTTTAAAAAGGGGAGTATATGAAGTATTTCTCCTACTTCCCTAGCGTGGCTTCGTGGTGTAACGGTAGCACGCTGGGCCGGTATTTCAGAGGTCCGTGGTTCGATTCCCGGCGAAGGCGGTTGCATACTTTTCATCTTTTCTGCTTCCAATTAACCTAATGACTCTACAACCTAACGTTTCCGTTCACACTCTTTCCGACCGGAACAACCTTAAGAATGCAATTCATCAGAACACTGCGATTATTATGCAGAATAATAAGTCATAGCAAGTGTGTCTGCAAGATGGCAGCATCATCTTAATTCTCATGCGGAACATCTCCAAGACATTGTATTGAAGAAGTTATATTTTTTGTGAATCCAAGGTACTGACATACCTAGCCGTGTTCAGTTATATTTACTTTATAATAAATATGGTATCTTGCTTGGTAAAGGGAAATGCTAAATGCCGCAGTATCAGTGCTTTCTCTCTAGTTGCTAGTATTCCTCTTAGGGGCCATTCGAAGGTGTGTTGGAATAAAGTCAAGAATATGTTGTATTATATCTTTAACGAAATTGTATATTAAGTTAAACGTGCAAGTAGGGGATTTGGAATGCATCGATATTAACACCTGTGAATTATCGCGTGAAGATTTCAAATAGTTTCAGGTAAGTTCTACTAATATGCTTGTAGCTATTAGAGCAAAATGTACTTTAAAATTTTGCATTTAAATAGCATCTTTTTTATGGAAAAATAACTTGTTTAGAAGAAGATAAAGCTGCGAAGCAATAAACTCTATCATGCTAAACTCGATTCCCGACTGAAAATAATTGCAGTTGCAGCTGCAATTGCAATAATTTCAGTTGCAGTTGCCGTTGGTATATAACACCGTCAAAATTATATTTTGGTTGATTGGAAAAACATCAACATATCTGAAGCATCGTATTTTATGATATATCATACTGCTAGCCGTTATGTTTTTATCTTTAACTGAAGAGGTATTGGCAACAAAATTCACCGTGCAAGAACATGATATTTAATAAATAAAGGTAACACACAAAACGTTAAAAAACACTCCTTTAGACATAATTTTAAAATATGAAACCTTTCAATTTTTTAATTATTATTATTATTATTATTATTATTATTATTATTCTCAGGAAAAAACCCTCTTCATCATATGCTGAAAATGGAATAATATTTTAAAGAATATTATTTACACTTTTATTAGAATTACTTCAGATAACGACTTTTAAAAACCAGGAAACAATAATTTGCCTACACTGACACTCCTTTATGCTCGCAAGCTTAGTGTCCGATCTTAAAAATCTAAAACCTTTGTTACAAGTAAATTGAACTCGGATTTATCTTTAGGCAAATGCCTTAAAGCTACTTATAAATGCATTTTTTGTCTTTATAATATAATGCGAGGGAAAGGAAGTTGTATATTTTACATATTTCTGTCCCTTACTTTATTTATAAAAGTTAACTATACCAGTGATTGTACTAGGGAAAAGAGGAAGAATATTTAAGTAACACATTTAAACTTTTTTCATACTTCCGTAAATTATTTTACAGTTTTACCTTTCATTTCATTAAATATGTGCATTTTTATGAAAAGCTACTTGAACTAGTTCGTTTCGAATAAAGATTAAACGTGAGATAATTGAACGTCTTTGCATCTTTAAATATTCTTTCCAAGTAATACGACTGCATTATTTACACTTAGCTTCTTATCAGTGCAAAGTTACAAATGCTTATCAAAATACAGTGGCATATGATTATAGAAATTTTACACTCAAGATCTTTTTTTAAACGTTTCAATGTATTATTTGCTTTTCGTGGAATTGAAAATCACTATTGAATTAAATAGGAAAATTAAACTATTTTGTTAAGAAAATCTTATATGTTAATTCCATAATACTATAAACTGTAATGTACTTTTATAAAAGTAAACTTATTAACCTCTTAAGAAATTAAATGATATCGAAATTGAAGTCTATTGATTCTAAACATTTGCAAAGCACTGAGAATAAGATTTCGAGTAAAAAATATCCAATGAAATCTTATCCCTCGCCTATATCGCAAATATATTATGTAAATATTTTTAGTAACTGCGAATTACTTATTATTTTTCATGCAATATGCAGTAAATGGAGCATTTAATAAAATCAACTTTTTCCCTAATATTTAGTTCAACGGTTGACTGTACGTAATACTGGTTACGTTTAGTTTAGAAAGTGAGAATTTAGACCCTAATGCTAAATCTAGACGGTATTTTAAGAAAGTCTCAAATATTTAATGTTCATAAGTAGTATTAGTTTAATATTTTAATAAATATTTCAATATGCTATTTACATTATCAGTAATATGAATGAAATATAAATGTAAAATTATCTAGTAAATAAAAATAGATTATTAAGCTTCCGTTCAATAAGCAACATGTAACAAAATGAAAGCCAATTAATAATCGATAACCGTTAAATATAGAATTAATACCATTAAATAACACTACGCTCTGGTTGTAAATTTTACGGTTTAAGATCTCATGAGATTTAATTCATGCACAACAGATGAGCATTTAAGTAATTTATGTGCTTTAAGGATTCAATAATATATATGTAATAATAAAATTCCATAGTCAAGAATACACTTAAAATTCTAACTGTATGTTCTTTTCATTTTTAATGGCGACGTTCTCTATTTGGAAAGTACGTGGAATTAAATCCACAGCCCCGTAGTCAAGTTGTTTTTCCCGCCTTTTTCTACACGTACAGTTATAGAATGTTCTGGAAATATTTAAAGCGAACTGGATTGGCTGACGAGGCTGACGTCATTTCTTTGAAGCTCCGCCTTTCCAGAGGCTATAAAAGGACTCGCAAAGAAATATCGGGGTCTTTTCTTTAATGTAACGATGCAGTAAACTTCATACAAAAAGTTATTAGTAATTCTTTTTATTTACTCCGGATATCTGATTTTGTAACTGCTATTTCTCCTGAATAATAATAAATGGATCCTGTTTTTTTAAACTTATCGTCTGATAATTTAAGCTACGACTACATTTAAGATTCTTCATCAATCTTTTATTCCGGACAAAAGCTGGTACATCACATATATATATATATATATTAAAAGATAAAGATAAAGCAAGAAAAACTTTTTAAGTTATACACTAGTTAAATCCATTAAAATGTAAAAAATATCTTTTTAGCTATCCAACTATTTTTGGCTATATGTGACTAAAAATGAAATCATGAAAATGCTGTTAGTGACGGACTTTAAAATCAAAACTGTCAAACGGAAATTGAAGTTAACCGAATATAATCATTCTTATTCCTATATATGTACCATTTTTTTACTTCTATTGTTTTTAAAAATTAGTTAACATTCCAATTCAGTTCGTGTATATGGAAGCTCCTGAGTTTTATTTTTAATTACATATGGTAAAAATGTTATAATAGTTATAAAAGTACTTTTTAGTTCACATAATTGAAACTATGTAAGATAAAAATTTATATATATATATGCACGTAATATAATTTAGATAAGAAGATATATTGTTACGAATTCTGTACTCAAATAGATAATTTTAGTGAAAATATATGTGAAACTGTTGTGTTTTTCTGTATAATGTAACACGAAAAACTGAGATAGACAATCCTCTGCCGGAAAAATTGAGTAAATGGTTATCTCATTAAATTGGCGAGATATCACTAAGTTGGCAACGATTTTGGAGATTAATTTTTGTTCCCAAAATTTGGCGAAAAAACGCCAAAAATTGCCAAATTTGATGACATTTTAGTCCAGTTCCTGTATAACTATAATGGGTATTGTAATTGAATAACTGTAATCGATGCTCTGTGTAACTGTAACCTTATTGGGCCCTTATATGACGTCCAGTAATTTCGAGAAGCAAAAAGTACTAGAAATGTCTCGGTGGCCGGGAGTAAAATATATAAGACCGCAGACAGCATCAGTTTCTTAGTTGTTAGTTGTTAGTTCAGCGTGAGTTTGGAGTACTGAGATATTTCCGGATTAGCTTCGCTATTTAGATGATCTTTGCATTGCGTTGTGTTTAACGTTCATAGTAGTTTGAAGTGTAACAACTGATTGTACTTTGGGTCACAGCAAAGAGTTGTACAACTATTTTTGTGGAAAGTTCCAGAACTGTGAAGTGTTTCTTTTGGTAAAATATATTTTATTAAGACACCATCCATTCTGTGTGCGTTCAATCTATTACGAACCTAACGAATGAGTATTATTACGAGCTATTACAAAACGAGTTCCAGAACTGTGAAGTATTTCTTTTAGTAAAATAAATTTTATCAAGATACCATGCATTCCGTGTGCATTCAATCTGTTACAAACCTGTACGCACATAACAGATAGTAAATACACAGAGAAAGAAACTAGCAATCATGGAAAATTAAAGTGTTTCTTTTTATTTTAGTTGACCAAACATTTCAATAAGCCAACATAAAAAAAATTGGCTGAAGTACGAGGACATGTTTTTTTACATTTTTGAAGAAAACAAGCTTATTAGGTTGTTGAGACATTAGGTTATTTTTAAAACAGGAGTGATGAAAAAATAACAACGCCCTCACCCGGAATCGAACCACGGACCTCTGGAAGTAAGCGCCCAGCGTGCTCACTACTACACTATGAAGGCATGCCAAGAAGGCGGGAGAAATACCTTATAAGGTCCAACTCAGGAGAAGCGAGAAGTTAAGTGTGATATACATTAGAGACAAAATCTTAGTTCAGAATGAATTCATTTCGATTTCGATATCATTTTATTAACCGCTTAAAGCACGAGTTTTTTTCGGAAAACAGCTAAAAAATGATTGAGTGCTTTTTTTGGGGGGGCAGAAAATTAATATATTGGTATAGTGTAAGTTATTTTTTTTATCTGTACTAACTATGAAGGCATGCCAAGAAGGCGGGAGAAATACCTTATAAGGTCCAACTCAGGAGAAGCGAGAAGTTAAGTGTGATATACATTAGAGACAAAATCTTAGTTCAGAATGAATTCATTTCGATTTCGATATCATTTTATTAACCGCTTAAAGCACGAGTTTTTTTCGGAAAATAGCTAAAAAATGATTGAGTGCTTTTTTTGGGGGGCAGAAAATTAATATATTGGTATAGTGTAAGTTATTTTTTTTTTATCTGTACTAGTTATTATATGATTTGTACTAATTTGATACCACCAGTGTTTCTTGCTCACTTCCGTCACTGAAGAGATCATAACTTTCATCACTGAAACTTTCTGATAAATTGGCATATTCAAAATCGTCAGAGCCGCTCATTATCAGATAACTTTTTTTTAAATAAGTTACAAAAACACTTAGTAAAATTTAATTATTGGTTAACTGTTTCCTTCTATGATATTAACGCAATAAAAATGGATACATTACCTTTTCCACACCAAACAACTGCTTTATAAGAAAGAATTCATAATAAACTTATAGCTAATCATCAAAATGCACCACATGGTTTACTCAAAAAACAAAATGCTGTGTAGTGGTGCCCTTTATGACAAATAAGTTTAATTATAATATAGAGTATTGATTTTTACTAGAACGGATCTCAGACGGGCATTAGAAATAAAATGACGCGAGATACAAGATCGCCCGTGTGAGACACGGGCATGTGCAAATTTGCTGGTAACTTTCGCTCGTGTCAGACACGGGCAAATGCGTTAAGGGGTTAATTAATTAATAACTCTCTGAAATTATCATTGGCTATTTGAGTTACAGTTTGTAAAACCATCTACGGCATCAGCGTTAAGTAAACGTCATACGATGGTTATTCAATTTGGAAATGATGCAGTTTAGAGAGGTTTATTATAAGCAGTTACTATTTTTATAACAGAAAAGGGAAATGCGAAAATTAAATTGCAAAGTTTAGTGGCTGTTTCAAATTAAAAAGTTAGAATTTTTATTTACATTTATTTTTACTTTACATGTATAGATATATAAATTTTTTATGTTACACCTTAAAACCTCGGTTCACAGAAGTAATTCTTTCCCGAGTCCCCTTCGTCATCAGAAATGTTCGATTTTTCTCATAGGATTTAATAGAAAAAAAAATGAAGCCTTTTCTGCACCCCAAAGGATCGCTTATTTAAATATTATGATAGTATTTTATGTACAAGGCCATAACACGAAACCAATAGAAATCATTAAATCTGTGATTAAAAAAATCAGCAGTAACTTAAACATATGAAATTAGACGAAAACTTAATTTAATTTTATTGTACTAGCACGAAGCAGAGTGAGCTGCACAAGCAGAAAGTGATGAGGAAAAGAAAGGGAACTTACATTGTTTTAATGAAGTGTCCCTTTCCATACAAATGTGAAGTGACTATTTCTAGAGGCTTATCTTTTATCTTTTCCTTGTTCATTAGCTACACTCTGCTTGAAATTCACTCGGCTTTTCGTTCGTTACAAATTTATCCAATGTGATTCGTTGCTGTCTACATTTTAAAGGAGTTTCTAAATCAGATATAGTATTATTATTGGAAACGTGTATGCTGCATCTTGCTGTTGTTTCATTGAGAAATATCAGGTCACGAAGTGCTGCACATTTGGCTTAAATTTTGGAGTTCAATTGCATTTTCCTCCGTCACTGTGTCTGAAGTTGTTACAGTTCTTTCTTGTTGAGATCATTCTTTCTATTAGCTACTAGAAATGAGATTTCATTTCCCATCATCAGCTCCTTCACATCCTCATTGTTAACCTCCGAGCTCATGATTTTGCCTCCAGACATAAAATTAACAGATATTAAAGTTAACAAAAATATTTACAGTATCAAAAAGCTTCGAATCTCCGCCTGCAACAACATCTCGCCATAATTTCCACCATGCCGAATTTGTGGTCCTGTAAATCATTTGTTGTTAGGTTTTCTTAAAGGTTGTTAGGTTTTCTAAGGAATAGAAAATATTGAAATGATGTTTCCAGAAGATCCTAAGCGTCAATTCTGTCTACAAAATTACCTCAAAATATCGGAAACGTTTCTGTTCGGATAATTTGTCCATGATCTGAGGTTCGACTATATATATATTGAAGCATTTCAATTTAGTTCCAAGATTTTATATATATATTTATTAATTATGAATTTCAATTTTTGGTCTTTGTGAAATATTAGTTCTAAATTTCTTACTTTATGTCTTTAATGATAATTTTTCTGCAGCTTAATGCACGAAAATACTAGGCATGTTTATATTTGATTTTCAAAAGAAGTGTTTTGTAATTATGTACTGTATATTGTTATTGTTATTGTATATATAATATTATATATTGTTATTAATTTTGTACAAATGTAAATAATTTAGTCAATGTATATATAAAATTGTAGTATCTTTTGTATAATGTAACATGAAATACCTCAAGAGACGAAGCTCTGCCGCAAAATTAAAATTACAGGGGCAAGTCTATTTAACACTGATGTAAATGACTATCGCGCTAGATTGGCGATATATCACCAAGCTGGTGATGGTTTGGCGATTAATTTTTGCCGCCGATTCGGCTAATCTTTGACTTAATTTCTGTTGACTAATTTAGCAAGAAATCGCCAAACTTGGCTATCATTTGGCGACGTTTTGGTCCCGTCTCTGGATAACTGTAATTGAATAACTGTAAGTGCTCCCTATATGGAGCTGTTCCAAAATTGCATGCAAACCAAGCTGTAAGGGAAAAAATATTCCCTTACAGCTTATTATATAAATAATAATAAAGGAAAAAGAAATGAATTTCACATCTTCCAATGCATCTTCTTTAGGAATTTAGTGCAGCGAAAGAAGTAAAAAAAGAAGAAAGAAAGAAAGAAAAAACAGTATTTGAACTGACAATTGCACAGTCAAATAAATAAAGAAAACAGGAAGATTTAAATTAAATTAAATTGTTCATCTATCAGTCCAACTCCCACAGGCTGGAAAAGAATAGGCATCTTGTCCAAATTCAAACTAATCAATTAGAATATAAATAAAAATGATTCAATAATATTAAAATCAGAGTAAACGACTATTTTAGTTTATTTTTATGGAATGTGCTATATATATGAAACAATGCAAAGTAATTTAATAAATTAATTAATTAATAAACGGTCTAATCTGTAGCAAATCAGGTAATTTCGTCAAAAACAAGGAATTCAGTAGAACAGATATCAATATTTTTATTGTGAACTGGGGTATTTATATCAACAAGAATAAAAAAGTATAAATTATACATAATGTGTATGTATATAATTTATACTTTTTATTCTATAGAAGAGGGAAAATCATATAAAAAGAACATCAGTGGTCCTGAGCCATCGCAATATTATTCCTTATAATTAGTATAATATAACAGTGAAGTACATGGCATCCATCACCTTTCCTTTAAGATTTTCGACAGCTAGCCAAGTTAGGAAAATATGATGATTTTATTCCTTGAACTGTACGAGAAATAAACAGGATTCAACACTTCAAGTTAAACGACTAGTGTGATGATTCTAGATCAATAAAAATATTATTTTATCTAACATATATGTTCAAAATTTTCTAAAAATTTAAAAAAAAAAAAAAAAAAAAAAAAAAAAAAAAAAAAAAATGCTTGAAAATCAAAATTTTTATTCTTGTAAATTACTTGTTTGTTCCCCTCTCGCTAACTATCTAAATTTCGAAGTTATTTTTTTCTGAATTTCAAGATAACAAAAATTGCCTTGCGTGCGAAAGCTCATGGACCGTGCGTTAAAACGAACTCCCCACAAATCTCAACAGAAATTTCTTGTTTGCAAACGATAATATAAAGAACAAATTATTTAATTTGTTACGTAATTGCGTTTCTTGTTTACAATCAGTCATCCATCAAGTTGAGTTTTTCTGTTAAAATGCCTTCCTTTCTCAGCGTGAACTGGTTTCGAGTTTGCAATTTACCAGTCTGCGACACGTCGCTTGACCCAAACAAGACGTCGAATTTTCAACTCACTTGGACTCGTTTCGCGAAAGCAGTCGCCGTCTTTAAATACTCAAATCGTCGTTGACTTCAAAATTAGATTGACAACGGGTGGTGCCTGCAGTCGGACAGGAAGACAACACTTCCGGCTGCATTATTTTGAAACGCTTCAACACGTCGGGATATACACTCTCCTTATGAACATTTTGTAACAGCAGGATGCCACAGAGATTACAAAAGATAAGGAAATGTTCTGTTTTATATTCACACGATCGCCATAGGGATTAAAAGAATTTAAATTTAATCGCTGGATTAAAGTCATAGGCTTATACTTTCTGCCTTATGAATGCCAATCCATGGTACTTACTGGCTGAGCTTCTAGAAATGTTATGATGATAATAATTGTAATAATTAGATAATTCTATAAGCTGACTGTAAAGAATGTTATTAAAGATCTCCTGAAGTTAAACAAGTTTTGAACTGTAATTAAGTTAATAATTTTGTTATGCGGCAAGAAAATTTTATAGTTATACGCACAAAAGTTCCAGATTAACTGCTATGATTAACCAAGATTCCAAATTTCCGACATGTTTTTTGCAAATTTACTGCAATTATTTTCCTTTCAGTTCAATAAAAGCTTTGTTGTAGGTACTTTATCTAGCACACAGAAATTCCATACAAGATTTCTTACCCAAGCAGTTTAAATGGAGTTCTTATATTTACATTATGCTAGCTGATATAGTTATTGTAAACAGTCTAAATGGATTCCTTAGATTTACATTATGGTAACTAATACAGTAATGATGACTCTTTGCATATTATTGCGGATAAAGCAGCTATAAAAAATTTTTAAAAAAATATGTTATTTTCTTTAACGAGTTACATAATAAATGGCATTAGAAACATCGCAATAATTCTACACATGTGCTTAAAAATTCACTTTTCGTCGTTTGGCAACAAAGCGTAGGAAAACAAATACATGATTTGAAACTTTTCCTTTACTAACAGAAACACAGAAAAACAAACTGTAAATAATAGCTAAATGTGGTTGCCAATTTGCCCATCGAAAGAAAAATTTCGAAATCTGATCTTTCTTGTTTTTTGGGGGGCGGGGGCTGTATAATGCAAAATGTACTAAGGTTTTAGAATTTGTTCTTGGTCATTAATTGTTTTTACTTGTGCTAAGTATGCTGTTTCTGTAGTGAAGAAGAATAGAAAGCTACATATCTATTTTCGAATGGAGTATTGCATGCTCATCCCATGCTGATGATGCTGTTGTCATCATATACTGCATTTATTTTAAAAGACATCTTTCAGACCTACCAATTTACAGCTAATTCTAGTTTACGAAAATGTTAAAAGAGCTTCTGTGCAGCTTAACACTATCAAAATCATCACTGGTCTTCGTATGATCTATTCAAGCAAAATCGTACCTTCTGACGCAACTGTGCATCATCTACGTTTAAGAAGGGAAAGCGTATCTTACTAATTATTATGAAACATTTTTCAGGCTATGGCAGTCGAAATATTAGTGCTTTATGTTTTTTAACTAAATGGCAAACCAGACAATGTCTAAAGAAATAAAATCGCTTCAGTAAAATAACAAGCACTTTCCCAGAGATATACTTAGAAGGGTACTCCTTAAAGTATTAATAGCTTAATGAAACCTATACCGAGGTAGAACTTCCATACTGCAGATATTTAATTTATTTGAGGCAGCTTCTAAAGCTCTTGGTGCTAGCTCTTGAAATCATATCATCAACCATCACTGAAGTTATTCAGATTTATACTAACGGCAGTAAAATGAATATAACTTACTGCATTTGTAATGGAGCTCTTGTTAAAGTTCTCAATGGTGCTGTTCAGCGATAAAAGAGAAACCAACTTCTTCTTTCTTTCTAACTTAATAACAAAAGACAAAAGCACTAAATGGTGCAATAAACCTGTGACATAGGGCGTTTGGATACTATTGAACACTCGAGCTCTATTCAGCAGCTGAGCTACTAGAGAAATACAAGCGACAAAGTAGAAATAAAAACCATAGTCAATCTTAAAAAATTCAGTCAAATTAT
This sequence comes from Stegodyphus dumicola, assembly GCF_044657685.1. Classification (NCBI taxonomy): domain Eukaryota; kingdom Metazoa; phylum Arthropoda; class Arachnida; order Araneae; family Eresidae; genus Stegodyphus; species Stegodyphus dumicola. The sequence goes on from NC_140779.1 coordinate 48,284,022, forward strand.
ATTAACTTTCAATCGATTCTCTTTCTTGTAATCTTGAGGGAAAATTGCATTGGAAAAAAAATTGCAAAACAAAATACACAAGTATAATACTTCCATGTTAAGCATTTGACTTTAAATGGATCTCACTACAAAGAAAAAAAATTTATTTGTCAAATGCCAGTTACATTGGCCGTTAGGCCATTAATCTCCCTGCTTGCCAATAGCGCTGAAATCTACAAGAAAAAATTTTCAATGCTTCACACTCGTACAAATGTTCCGCCGTCATTGCCGTCCACTACTACATAAAACATACAGCGGCGAATCAGCTAGTCCAGTGCGAAATAAATGATTCCGTAGACAGTCATGCCCCGTCAATAGTCTAAAAGATGCAACCGCAACTGTTCGCCGGTGGTCAGGAACAAAAGATGGGTTTGTTGAGAGAACACTCTAAGGCTTGCCATCACAAGCCCGAGTATCAAAATCTCTAAAAGCCTTTTGATGTGTTTGCGATGCCAGAAGCTTCATAGAATGAAGGCTTGCACTCGTTTTTGGCTTTAGGAGAACCGCAGCCCCTTTTTTTGCAAGCAAATCAGCCATCTCATTCCCATAAATACCACAGTGAAGGTACCCATTCAAAAGATATATTGTGGGAAAGTTTTTTTATTACTTCCTGACATTGTTGAACGCATATGTTCTTACACTCTTGGTAAGAGGAGATGGCATCTATTGCTGAAGTCGAATCAGACAGTACATCAGCCCTTAAATCCTTTGGATTATAGCTTTCTTGATGTGCAGTTGGACCTGCAAATGAAAGTAGATAAGAAGGGAATGAGTCCAGAGCAAATAAAAGCTACAAAGAAAATTGTGAATCATAATGTTTAAGAAGGTCTCATTTCTTGATGTTAATACAGTACAGATCATCTCTGAATTATAGATGCATATGGGGGTGACTAAATGGCAATGATATGTATGATAGAAAAACGACGGCAGATAGCTCATTTTATTTTTCCAAGCTGTCATCTCGGATCTGCCTTTTTTATTCAAAGCTAAAAATTATTTTAAACTCTTTTAAAATGCATACCGAACGAGAGTCACAAAGTCATCTCACGTATACTGGACTCTGCCAGGAATCCAGAACTCGTATCGGATTTATTGAAAGCATATGAATTAATGGACGTTTAATTTTGTATGATAAGAAACAACAATAGTTAACTATGTGCAATATAACAGATATGCATTTAAATATGAACGTTGCTGAAATAGCAAGATACTTAAAATGTGCAGCATATGATGAAAATAAGTACACGTTTCGCGTTTTTTACATTATTTTCACAAGCAATCTGAAAACTTTCTGACTATTCGTCTGCTTAAGTTTTTTTTTTTGGGGGGGGATAAGTCTTAGATTCACTTGGCAAAAGGAATGAAAATAATAGTTATCATATGCACAAATTTGCGCAACACTTTAGCGGTCTTTTTGTAGAAGTATCACTAGTGGGGAAAGTAGTCTTGTTTTGAAAATAATTCCCGAGTAATCCACAAATGTATCAAGTAACTGATGAGAGAAGAGCACAGAAAGAGATCACTTACAGCTGGGTCACAATTTTTCCTCAGTTCCCTTGTAATTTTGATGGCGAACGGGGAGGAACGGATCCAAGTGTTTGCTATCCCTCTTACACTACTATCAGACCCACGCGCAGGCTTTTATCTCAGTAGTATGTTATATGCCACCATGCTTCAAAGGCATTATATATTTACGAATTCCATGCCTTCTATGAGATTCAAATTCGTGCCCAACGGCATAACTACTGGCACCGCTAACTACCATGTCCACCAGAGCGGTAAAGCAACACCGACCCATAAATGCACAATTTGCAAACATATAAAGAGTAAGGAAACTGATCACCGAGCCGGGTAACAGAGTGGATATATATATATAAATATATTTATATATGTTTGGTGCGGCCGATAGCAACCAAAATACGAGGTAAACATCTACATGTTATAGCAATCCGATACAAAATTTCAATGTTCTGAGGCTACTCGTTTTTGAGTTATGCGAGATACGTACGTACGTACGTACAGACACCACGAAAAATTCTATTCAGAATTCATTTTCAAGCAGTTTTATAATTTTTTTAAAGGAAAAGAGTCTTTTATTTTGTCCTTACATACAGATGTCACGCAAAAACATCGTTAAATTGCATTCGATAGCGGTCAAAATAGATATTTTCGTTGAAATATGATGCCTGAAAATTTTCGCGATTACAATACTTCCTTTTTACTTTAGACAAGGAAGTAAAAAGCTAAATATTGAACAGATAAAGTAGAGAAGAAACTTAATTTAATTTTGTTGCATCTATATGAAGGAGAGTGGATGGTGTAAGTGGAAAATGATGAATAAGATTTTATTTCCTAGATGAGGCAGTCCCTTTCATTTAAACATAAGGTCTGTCGTTAAAAGATATCTCCCCCCTCCTTACTTTTCTTTGTTTCTAAGCGGCACTTGACTCTAATTGAGACTAACAGACTTCTGTTTCACTGAAAATTTGTCCAATGTAATTCACAGTTATCTACGTTTTAAAAAATTTGTGAAATGACAAAATGAAATTGCCGCTGAAAATATTTCTGCTGTAATTTGCTATTACTATATAAGGATCTTACCGTTACGTGAAAACTTGGCATCTTACCTCATTTTGCACGAATTTCCCAGATTAGAAAAGTAGGATGTATTTTCTTTCTTCTTCTTTTGAAGACATTTCTTCTACAATCGCCTTTTATTGCTGCTTCTGAACGTTCAGTTTTTTTCTTGTTGAGTCCATTTTTATAGCGCTCTTGCAAATTCTCCCCATCTTCATTGTCTACAGACACAGTACTATAGACAACGAAAAGCATCCTGAGTGTCAAAGTCTCTGCTGCCTATAATTTCTTCCATGCCAGATTCATGATTCTCTAAGTCACTTGCTGCCAGGCTTTGTTTATGAGAGTTACACAACAGAACGTATTACAGAAGATGTTTCCAAAAGTCCTTTAGTGTTAATTATGTAGCGCAGGTTACTTGAAAATACCCTTAAAAATATCTACTTGAGTGTTCGTAAGTTGAGACATTGTGCATCATCTGAGGCGTTTTTTGTTCAGATAATTTGTTCGGGAACTGCATTGTTCGTGAAATAGGAAGTTCGTGATTCGAGATTTCAATGTACTTCCCAGTTTGCTACGAAATATACGATTAGTTTTATAAGGCGATCCCCCCTTCCAGCGTGCCTTCGTGGTGTAACAGCAGCACACTCGGCACGTATTCGAGAGGTTCATTTTCGAGTCACAGCGAAGGCAGTGCACATTTTTTGCGTCTCCTGCATTTAAAAAAAAAAAAAAAATTCTATAGTGTCATTAATAGAAAGAATGATCATATTAACTTGAAGAAATATTGCGTGATGAACAGATTATTAATGACAATATAAAAACCTTTCATGAGGTCCTTTTATAAAAACCTTTCAGTTACAGTTTAAAAGTATTATTTGTTAATTCGTTTTGCAATCAGTTCTCTCGATAGTTGATGATTGCAGAAAAGACGTATTAGAATCTCAAACTCCATTGTTCAGCGGGTTTTTTTGGTCCAGAACTGAGATGGAGCTTAGTTTGATTGTCGTATTCTTTACCTAAATTAAATAATCCAGTTCAATCCATTTACTAGTATTTGTACTCAGTTCTTCGAAATATGAACTGCTTAATGCGTGTTAAATTGAAAACGAGTAAAAAATCTGAGTTAATACATAATGCCTTAATAATGACATAATACAGGTTGAGTTCTGATAGGATAAAAGTCATTTAAGAATCATGTAATTACATTAAACTCCAAACTCTGGATTTATTTCTTATAGGATTATGAAACTTAACAGCAGCGAATTTCCAGTGACATAAAATTTAACGCTTATTTTGAACTTAATAAATAGTTAATACTTTTTTACGATTTAAAAAATTAGGTTTTCTGTTTTCCTGTTTCTTTTAGGGAAAGATTTACCTTCCAAGAATTTTATTCTACTGCAAGGGTAATTCCTTTGATCTCGTGAACTACGTGCACCCTTTGCATAAGAGGCAGGAAGGGATTTCGGCTGCAAAATCAAAATATCTCATAACTAAAACGGAGTTTAGCCATCGTTTTTAAAACATTATTTCTTTCAGAAGGGAAAAATGCGATGAAATAGCGTTTTATTACCGGATGAATCACTTCTTATTTTTGGTGTTTAATAGTTCAAGGTAATAAAGATCTGTACACATAAATGCTACACACGATATTTTTAGTCATTTAATAAAAAAGTTATTAAGTATCTAGAAGTGGCATTTAATTGGCAAATCGTTAATTGCTATTTAGTTTGCAAATACATATTCCTAAAAAGCAGTTTTGTCGTTTAAAATGTTTATTCTTGAAGCAACTTGAAATTTCTAAAAAAGCAAAATTTCATTTGCTTTTTTATTTAAAAATTGCTACGCCTAACTAAATAAAGCATTCTGATGTAGACACCGCGTGCAAGTTTCATTAGAGATATATTTCTCATTGAATTACTTCAGCTCTCATTTTGCTGTAAAGCAAAAATGCATAAACATTCAAAACATCATTAAACATCGTAAAATACTCAAAAACGTAACACACCAAACGCAGTTAAGAAAATACTATTAAAATTACAGTTTCAACACAAAAACAAGCAGTTCGTCCCGTGGGAAGGTAAACAGATTTTTCAGTGCACAAAACTAAATGTTTACTTTTGGTCCCATTCGCCAGAAAAACACTGAAGTTGGTGCAAAAACTGACTTCATTCATTATTCTACTAAGAGCTCAAATGTACACAAATGGCCGCTTTATTAGTAGCGCCACTTAAACTCTTAAATAGTTGATAATTCTAAAACTACTGCATGCAGATCAATTAAAGGCATAAAAAGCTTAACCAGAATATAAAAACAACAAAATCACTTTTAAAGTAAAAAAATGCAAATTAATCAACATATAAGAATAAAAAATTTGACCTCACTGAGCCAAGTAACAGATTGGTTTATGTATATATATATCTACTCTTTCCACAATCCCGAAAAGTATATATATATATATACTTTTGGGTTCGCCGATTGCAACGAAGAAAGGATGTGTATAACTACATGTTATAGCAGTCCCATGTACAAAATTTCAACGTTCTGAAGCTACTCGTTTTTGAGTTATGCGAGATACATATTTAAGTACATATGTACGTACGGACATCAGGAAAGAAACTCTTCTGAATCCGTTTTAAATCCATTTTATAATCCGTTTGGGAAAAAAGATTCTTTTATGCTGTCCGTACGTACAGATTTCACTCAAAACCATCTTCTAAATAAATTCGAGTGCGGTCAAAATGGATATTTTGGGTGAAACATGATACCCGAAATTTTTCGCGATTACAGTATTTAATTTACTTCGTACAAGGAAGTCAAAAAAAAAAAAATAATAATAATAATATTTAACAAAACTAAGAAACTGCTTTTTACTTGAACATATAACAGTGGCTCTTAAAATGTTGCGATCCATGCATGGGCATGTACGAATATTTCAAAGAAATTAATGACTGATTTTTTGGTCTTGGATAAGAGTTATTAATTTCTTTGAAAATTCGATTGGATCAGAATTTTCAAATCGTGACTTTGTTGCTAATAGCAGTTCGCATATTTGAAGTGCCTCCAAGTGACTTCTGAATTTAGTTTTGAATGACGAAAGGGCACTAAATCCAAACTCGTATAAGAATGGAAGAAGCACAGTCAATGCCTTTTCACTAAGTTTCGAGAGCATTGCCGAACACCAATATTCTTTCAAAGTACTGCTTTCAAATTGCATCTGGGCCCACCAGCGGCCGAGCGGTAAAGTCGCTGAACACTGGTAGTTTGGTCCGAGGTTCGAATCCCGCGAAAGGGCTGGCTGCATGGGCGTTTTCGTGGTTTTCCACATGTGTAACGTGTATACGAGCCAGTTTCCCTTAGAAAGTCCTCCACGAAGGCATCTCTCCCCTTAGGCAGATAGTCTTAGTGTGCTTTGCCATAATTAAATACACCATCAAATTGCATTTGAAAAACACGATTTGTGCTCAGTTCTAAAAGATATTCCATCTATTCTTCATTATCCATATTTAAAGAGTATGGATTTATAATTCATGTTTCCGATTTCAGTTCTCCTCTTTTAAAATACCTTTTAAATCACTTTAATAACATTTCCAAATGATACACAATTTATTCACATACGCGGCAAATCTGTCACCGACGCATGCGCAGAAAATACGTTTTACATGCGCTCCAATGTCTTGCGTAAATTTTTAAAGACTTATTCAATTTATTTTAAACAAAGAATGAAAATATTATCTCGCATCCTCAAGGGGTGCGAGCACCGCTGCTTGTTTTGGTAGATCGCTAAATGTTTAGAAGTATTTCTTTGTTTATTGAGTAATTATTTCTACGTATTTATCTAGAGTTGTGAATTTTTATCTAAACAGAACCTTCTCGAACTGCAAGAGTAAGGATTCCACAACTGTTTCTGTGACTGAAATAGAAGGTCCTTGCAATCTTCGAAACTTCGAAATTCACTCACGTTACATTGATTCTTGTAGATAATTATTATCTTTGACAATTACTTATTTATTTATGACTGCCGCATAGTTTTAAGCAATTATATATGTTCATTTATTAATAATTTATTATTATAATATTTACTCTAAAAAGTTTTTTTTTTTTTCTGTTTTCAGTTGCAAAACTATGTGCATGTGGATTGTGAAGACAGGAAGAATGAAAAACGCTGGTAGAAATTCAATTATTCTGCCTATAATTATTGCACTTCCTGTATGTTCTCTTGCAATAAGTGGTTAGCACTTTCCGGCTAGCAGTTTGAATGATCCGTAGTGTAAAGTGAGGGTACAGTTGATTTTTCACATTTCCTGCAAGGAAATTCCTAATGGTCTCAGCTCTGAAGCTCCTAGAGAAATTTAGTTTATTTTTAAATAAAGCTGAATATTGTGGAGAGAATTCTCCAGTCCCGTAATACGGTACTATTGAGTTCGATATTTTCATATTTATATGACTATTGAATAGGTAATTCCATCACCAGGTAATTTTTTTTAAGTTAACGTTTATTATTCTTTTAGAGATGGCTTTTAGTATGTGTTTGTTACACTCTCGACTGCCGAATGTTAATATCTGGTTATTATAATATCTGAAAACAATTACGCAACTAAACACTGCATAAACAAAAATAATTTTAAGCCATTAAATAATATTCGGAGAATTTTAAGTGATTTCTTAAGATGTGAATAACCTCAGGCAATTTAAATTTTTTAAACATTTAACAAATATATGAACAAATATTTAATTTAACATTTAATTTAACAAATATATAAGCAGATAAATATATAAACTATTGTAAATTTCGTATTTAGTTTAGTTTAGAAACACGTTTCAAAATGTTTTAAACTATAGTGTGATATTTAGTTTGTGAAAGCGTTTAAATAGGTATTCTAGAATAATATATCATAAAAGGAATTTTATGTCTTATCAAATTCTTTGCTTTTTCAGGATCCAGGAATTCCTGAAATTAGTAATTAATTTTTTCTCGCAAACTAAAAATTCATGAATTATTTAACTGATTTATATCTAGAAATTTGAGATTCCATTCTGAAAATTTTCGAATAGGAATCTAAAACTAGTTTTCAGTTAAAAAAGACTTAGGACTAGAAAAGTAACTCAGAAAAATCACCAGAAAATTAAAGCAGAAAGTCTCAGTTTTTATTATGCAATAGTATGATCACTGCAATAGTATGAAAATTATGCAATATATTATGCAATACTATTATGCAATAGTATGAAAAAAATTAATTTTGGAAAAATATATGTAATATTTTAATTACATTAAAAAGTGATACTACTAGTAAATAATGATCATAGAAGTAGGGCCTGAGAATATCCTTGCGAAATGATCAGTAAACGCGATACCCCTTGTCGTAGGGACTTAGCAAAGATATCACACTGGGAATTCTGCAGGCTAAGGAGATTAAGGGGTTGTTCCGGGGTATCCTGAGGATGTGGTAGATAGGATTTTAAATCCTCATAAATATCTCGTACTCTGTTGATAGGACCGAGTGAGTATGTCCTGACACAATATATTGTGATGGGACATTAAGCCCTCTGAAGGATGTGTTGCGAATATTCCGGAATGTCTTGAGTATGTGGCAAACAGAACTTTACATCCTAATAACATCCCATCATCTGTTGATGGGACCTAGTGAGGATGTCTTGACAATATATTCGGATGGGACATTAAGCACTAGGACGGATGTGTTGAGAATATTCCAAGATGTCCTGAGAATGTGGCAAGTAGGACTTTAAATCCTAATAATATCTTGCATTGGGTCATTGGAGGCGAGGATTTCCTGAAGATGTAGTGCGATGTGACATTAAGCACCCGAAAGGATATATTTAGGAGATTAAGGGATATTTCTGAACTTTCTGACCATGTTTGACTATTCACAGAGAATAATTCAGGGTATCGCAAGAAGAGTTTCCTGCATATGGGAATATTAGTAATAATAATAATAATAATAATAATAAAACTTTTTAAAATTTATTGGAATTGTAAATAGCTTTTCATTACACGCTGACGGTCCTGTTGAAAGTATTCCGTTGTGTTCACGAGAAAATTACAGGAATGAAATCTTTTCCGCGTCATTTTCTGTTAAAATTCTAGAAATGAAAAATGGCCCTTCTTATTTTCCGTTGACTTCATTTTTTTTTTTTTTTTTTTTTTTTTTTTTTTTGCAAAGTGGTGCATTTTTTAGTATTACAATGAATTTTTAGCAAGAAAAATTCTGCATTTCACCTGAATTCGCCGGGATTTGAATTCCTGCCCGAACTATCAGTATTCAGCGTCTTTACCGGTTGGCCTCATCTGTTTAGAAAAGATCAGAATGTCTTGTAAGGTTGCCACAAAATTCGTAGGAAAGTAAAGGACATGAACAGTTATTTTTGGCTCCGTTAGGCGCATACACAGATACAAACACTTCTTTCTCTTTTATAAATTAATTACTGATCGTGTTTGGTGTCTTTCTATTTTACGGAAATCAAAATTCATCACATAAACATTCAGCATGAATATCGTAATGCGAGTTTTCCCCCTCAGATTTTTCAGTATTCTTCTGATGCTCCATTTTAAACAAAATTCTTCCCAGTAACAAAGAATTGTAATCGCTTGAAAGCTTGGTTGAAGGTAAAAATTGTGATTTTGGGGAAGTAGTAATTTGTTACAACATAATATTTATTTTTTCTTTAAATTTTCCGAATATTCTAAGAGTTTCACTCTGAAATGGGGAGTTTAAAGAATAAAAATTCTTGATAATTGGAACTCTAGAGCACAATTACTTTCTCAGTGCCTTATTACTATTATTTTTGTGCTTGTCGGGATCAAATGTGTGTTATTAAATAAGTTTTTTAATTCTTTTTGAGTTTAATTTTTTTTTCTTTTCGTTTCAGGAATTTAACCCCTTAGTAATTTGGAAATTATTTAAACTGTGTAAAAACGATAATTCTTTTTTTTATTATTATTTTACTAATAATTTTACGAGCTGTGTAGCTGTAATCGTAACTCGGCTCTGATATGCTTTTCAGCAATTTCGAGAAGCAGAAAGTACTAGAAATATCTCAGCGACCGGGAAACAGCATCTACTCTGAATTGTTGTTGTGAGTTTGTTAGTTCCGAGCTTCTTCGGAGTATTGAAAGTTTCGCCTTTTAGATGCTCTTTGTATTACGTTGTGTTTAACGTTCTTAGCTTATTTCCTGATTGTATTCTATGATACTTTGAACACTTGTACGATTATTTCTATGGAAAGTTCTAGAACTCGGAAATTCTTCTTTTGATAAAATAAACTTTATCAACCTATCATCGGATCAGCGTGCATTCAGTCTTTTGCGAACCTGCATGCACGCAGTGGTACATTTTGCTGTATACATTTTCCTTGTTGCTGAGCAGCTTACAGCTGTAAGGAATCCGTCAAGATTTTATCCGTCAAGTGAATAGCTGTTTGGTGAATGATCAGTTCAGAACCTTAAGGCTTGAAAAAGAGCCATTATTTTAATTATTTGTACTTAATTTGCTTGGATTTTACTAGGAGCTTCTTGAAAGCTAATAGATCTGTCTGGAGTTCGCTGTTATGTGTAGCCATTTATGGACACTTGAAGGTCTGCTTGAAAAGAGGAAAATTTTTATCCTTATAATTATATTTTCATGATTGAGTTGGAATCGTTCGATTTTTTTTCCTTTAACGGTGCTTCATTTCAGATTTATATATAGTATAAATATTATTAGGACAATTTAGCCTCGTACACTATTCTCCATCACATGAAGGGTCGAATCGATGATAATTCAAATCAATTCTTATTTATTTATTAGATTGATTTATCACAATTTAATTCTGCTTATTTAATATCACAGAAATTAGTAAACCTAAAGTAAAATATATACTATTATGATTCAATCCCAACTTATGCTTATAATTTTATATATGTAAGGTATTTTAAATCAAAGAGGATTCTTTTTTATATACATTGTTTGAAAAATATTCAGAATTTTACTCTTTCTTGGTACTTTGCTTTTCAAATACATTTTAATATATTTTAACCGCAAAGTGTTCTTATGTTTTTTACTTTTTTTTTCAGTTCTATTAATCTTCGTAATTATTAACAAACCCCGTACAGCAACAACTTATTTAAATTCAAGTGCCATTCCGAAAAAGAACAAATACTTCATCTTCATTCTTTCGAATTTACGCACTTAGTGTTTTCGATTAAACAGAGCTTGTGTTAAATTTCCTTTTCCCGGGATGCGTTTGAGAATTTCTCACAAAGAAATATGACCTTCAGGAGTATCGTCTTCTCCAAATACGCAAAAATATCATTTCGATTGCATCGCCCAGTCGGCGCCCTTGAAATCTCCCCCCAGCAGCAATTTAATATAAAAGAAGAGACCTTACAAATTAGATTATTTCATCTTTTAGCGACACCAGCTGAAGAATCCACAAGATGAAGAAGCTCGTGAGTATTTATTTAAAATTAAATGAACAATTCTCATTCACGCGCAGAAGATGTGAAATATACTTAATTTGAAATAACAAAGATGCATCTTAGTTGCAAAAACTACATCATGTTCTATTTTTAAAAAGATTTAATACAATTAATTATTTAAACTATATACCTGCGCAGAAGTTATGTACTGACGTTTGTTGTGTATGAAAGTAACAGAGAAAGAGTAAAGCTTGCTTTATACACTCGTGGGTTGTTACTTTTATTTAAAGTGGAATTTGTAAGTACTGTAATTCTAAGCGATATCAAAGTGATTTCGGTGTGAAACGTTCAGTTCGTATGTTTCCTTGTTATTTAATTTATCTTTATCTTCTAGTTTTCTTTTAGCTTAAAATTGAATTGAAAAATACTTAAGACATGTTTCATAATACTATGAAAGTACTTTATTCTTAGAAATGTCAAATATAGTACTAAGCTGCCAAGTAATGTTTTTCAAAATGTGAAATGCATCAAATCCTCATAGATCGCACGAAATTTCCCATTCTACCTGTCTGCTGTTATGGTTAAGCAGTAACACATCCAGCCTGCAAAGTGGGAGGTCCATAGTTCGAATCCGACAAAGGCATCCTTGAGTTTTCATATTTCCTACTTCCATAAAAACTTAATAGTTTCTATAAGCTTATTATTGATACTATTTCATCTTTAAACAGACTTTAAGTAGGGTGTCAAGAAATATCGAGTGGCATTTTGCGCCGTCCACTATAAAACGGCGTTTCACTTTTCAAATTGTTGTCACCAAATATTACAGCCCTGCATTATATTTAAAGAAATTAAATAATAAAAATCTGCATGCATGTATGTATGTGTCTCGCACTGTTAAAAAACAACAGTACCTAGAGACATCAAATTTTGAATAACTTACTCCTTCACCCGAATAATGGCATCTGAAAGCCCAAATTAGGAAAAAAAATGTATTAGCTGTATTATATTTTGTAAAACTTTAACGAATTTTTGATTAGCAAAATCAAGGATTTCGAAGTGAGCAATGGCAACACTGTACGAAAAAAATTACCTCCGCGCGAGACTGTGTATTGGAAATTCTATAGATATGCTCTTTTTAAATATTTTGGGATATTCATGTTGAAGTGAATTTTATGGTTTAAGGGTGAAGAACATGATATTTAAATAAAGGTAACATGCAAAACGTTAAAAAAAAATGACCCTTTGGGCGTTATTATAAAATGTGAACGCTTTCAGACTTTTTTTTAATATTTTTATCTTAATTTTGTTTAACTCATAAAATCTAGCTGATTATTTGTTTCTAAATTGCGTTAATTTTTATGGTATTTTCAAATTTTCTTATAGAAATACTAAGCCGCTAAAGAATTTAGCTGTGTTTTTCCAATATCAGCTAAGGAGAAGTATTTTTCAATTGTATGCATGTAAAATTCTCGAGCAATTTTGATGTAATATGACAATGCATTAACTATGCCTTTCCTTTATGGAGTTTTGATTTCATTTATGGTGGGGGTTGAAAAGAAATATAAATTGTTTATATTAATAATAGTAATATAACTATCCGAAACAATACTATTACCCGCAGTTCATTGTTACCTTTAGAAAAGTAACCGTTTTGAGGTCTAAATTCTGACTGCAATGGTTAAAAGTTAACTGGAAAAAAAACTATACTAGTTTTCGTAGGAAAAAATTACAATTCTTATTCGTCACGTAAAAAAGGTCCGAGTAATAATACTAATTTTGTTATGCTATAAATGTTTAGAAGTGGTTGAATCTGACTGTCATTTACATGTTTCGCAAGAGCTTGAAAGCAGGTGAAAAACAGAAGCGTTATATTATCTTTTAACTGACGGGAGGGGCTGTACAGCTTTCAAGAGCTTTTGAGCCGCATAAGTGAGTGAAGATATGTTGAGGGCTACAGTGCCTGAGAAGAAATGCAAAATTTAATACGTAAAAGACTTATATTCAGATTAATTCTGATAAATTATATATTTATGTTTTCATTCACACGATTTACATTATAGAAAAATGTGTCCAAATATTCATGTTTTTATATATCAGTGAATTTTTATTTAGTTTCATAAATGCTATGGCAAATACGAAAAGATCTAGGTTGATTGAGAATTTTGTTCTGATTTAATTTTCTCATTTTCATAAAAATACGACATGGTTAGGGAACGTTCACGACAACTGGTCAACTTTCTCTAAGGTAACTGTAACTTTTGAAAGTCCAATTGAAAAGGTTTACTGAATGTTGTAAATTCCAATGGCCTACGAGATAGTATGCAAGTTTTGATGTCATCTAAGAATGAAATCATAAAATTTAAAAATATATTCTCAGTTTTTTAATAAAATGCATATTATCAAGCTCGTCGCTTACATGACTTCGTCTGTAAAGGGTGCTGTAATTGTGACTTGTCTCACCCCATAAGACAAAATGGAGTAAAGCGAAGAAGCAGTTGCCATTTGTAGAAAAATAGCATATTGTGATGTAGCCGTTCCTCAATAGACACAAATGCCGGCTAGCTTTAAAAGGATTTATTAACAGAGCACACAGGAACGGTTACAAACAAAAGAAATATATATAAAAATGAAACATAAACGAAATGGAACATCAAACATTGAGAATAACATAACATAGTAAGCTATCATCATGGCGACTGGAGGTCGACTGACGTTTTTTCATATCGCCACGAGATGGCGTTTAAATAAAATAGTTCGGTTACAGTCCATGACATGAATAAAATAGTTCAATTACACTTAAATAGGTCTGTTACATCCTCCCCCTCTGACTTCGTAGACGTCTCGGCAAGAAGTCAGGAACTGACCTTTGTCTACTTTGTGCAGCGGGCGGAGAATCAGATGAATGGGCTCCAGTTTGACAAGCAGGAAATTTAGCGTCACCAGCACCTTGTGCAACAGGTGCAGATTCGGGTGGTATTACACGTTTCGGGCGTCCTCTTTTCTTTAAAGGAACCACTGGAGTTACACGAGCTGTGTTTTGAAACTTATTTCGATCTTGATATGGATTCAAGGCTGAAACATGATACTTGCCGAGAATTTTGTCTGGTTCATGAGGATCGGCAATATCATAAGTGGTTGGAGATCTTGTAGTCACTATCACATAAGGACCATCTCTCTTGGGCATGAATTTAGCAGTTTTCTTCAGTGGACCTTTGCTGATTGGATGGAGGGTGACCCAAACTTTATCTCCAGGAACGAATTTCGGTGTTTCTCTTCGTTTTCTGTCAGCATAACGTTTCTGTTTATCTTGATGCAATTCGACTCTTTCTCGTACCTGTTGTACATTTCTTGCAAAACGTTTCAAATATGGAGTAATTTCGGGAACAAAATTATCGTTCTCAATTACGGCTTTTATATCATGCTTTACATCATCTAAGGTTCATAACTCTCGTGCAAATTGAAGAAAAGAAGCAGAATGTCCAGTTGAATCACATTTGGCTGTATTCAAAGCAAACCTTATTAATGGCAGCTTATCCTTCCATGACTGATGGTCGTTACCAACAAGTATTGCTAAACGTGGTTTCAGATCTCTATTCTTCATTTCAACTGGGTTAGATTGTGGGTGATAGACAGGAGTAAGACTTTGATCAATGTTCAAGATATAGCATAGTTGTTGCATAACAGCACTAGTAAACTGGGTACCATTATCACTTATTATTTTCTTGGGTAACCCAAATCGAAGGGCGACTTCCTCCAAAAGAATAGTGGCACATTCTCTGGTCGTGGCTTCCTTTAAAGCAAATAGTTCTGTCCACTTCGTGGCACAGTCCTGCACAATAAAAATCCATTTTTCACCAGACGGTGTTTCATGAAGGGGACCGAAAAGATCAATTGACAAGGTCTCAAAACGTTGAGCATAGACTGGAGTTTGAAGGAAGCCAGATGGCTTTTGATTAGTGGCTTCTCCCCCTACTTTGAAGACAGTGTGATATTTGTTAAGCAATGCATCAGTTGCAAGCCGTTGGGCTGTAGTTAATTGCTGTCCTTCATTTTCTCGTAGTCGGCAGTTGTTTACAACAACTGGGGTTTCTTCCAGTACTTGGGATTGATGAGGTTTCACGAAGCTATATTTTCTTCGAGGTTCATCAGAAAAGTTCCACTTATTTTCAGCAAGATTTAAAACAATTTTAGCTTTTTGAAGAAAGTCAGTTCCTAACAGAGTCGAGTTATTTTTGGCATCAGGCAACACAAGGATCGGAGTTTTGAACTCTCTGCCTTCGAGAAGAATGATTTGTTCGGTGCGAAGTACCTCTTTTTCAGATACCAAATCATCAGCGAAAGACACCTGTAGTGTTGTCTTTTCAAATACTGCATCTTGTTTTTGCAGAATATGATAGAGGGATTCACTTGCAATTGAGTGACTAGCACCAGTGTCGGCGAAAGCTGTACCGGAAACACCACCAATACTAATTGGAAATACAGCAGTCCGAGTGGAAGATAAACAGGATCGGATTTGGATAGTGCCAAAATTTGATGAATTTGAAGTCTTTGGGGGGTTACAGTCTGGACATTTAGACTTGATAAAACCAGTTTTTCCGCACCCATAGCATGTTAAAGGAGGTCGCTTTTCCTCTGTTTGTTGCTGAACACGATTTGAAAAGGTTTTATGAGTTTCCTGTATGTCACTTGTTCGATTTTCTACTTTGTGTTTGGATGGATTAGTTGGTTTGTAAGAATAGTTTCGCCTGCCAGGAAGCTGAGTTTTATAGTTCGTATTTTTAACACGTACAGCTTCATAATCATCCAATTTCTGTACTAATTCAGATGAACTCTTTATTTTTCCCCAAGTATCAATAAAATGCTCCTTAACGTCACTACTGACTCTTCTTTTAAGCTGATCCGTCAGGACCAAGTCTTTGAGTGATTCAAAGTCTGTAACATCGAGACTATGAAGCCACTCTTCGAGATAATTGTTTAATTCGTAAGCAAAATCTTTCCATAAGGACCCAGGGTGTTTTTGGTGTGTAGTAAGTTTAATTCGAAATGATTCAGCATTTAATTTGAATCTTTGTAGCAGAATGTTCTTGATGTAAGAATAATCTTCTAATTTGTCTTTTGGTTCTCTTAAAATAATTTGCGAAATGTCTATAGGCAGAAGAGGTAGGAGATGAGTGATGTAATCTATTTGTTTTATATTAACTTTCTCACATTGTCTTTCAAAAATTTTCAGGTAGGTTGCAATGTCAGAAGTTCCTGTAAATTTAGGGATTAGGTGTTGAATATTTGTTCCAATAGCTGCATTTGAAGCAAATGCGGCATAGTTAGGGTTTGAGCTAGCAGCTGCCAGGTTTAATTTTAAACGTTCCAATTCTAATAAAAGTTCTTGTTCTTTTCTTTGACGTGTCTCCAGATCGTTGCTTTCACGTTGTTTTTGTTGTCTAGTTTCGATTAAAGTTTCCAGAAGATTCCTGGTAAAAGCCTCATCATAAGTGTCAGAATTGACAATAAGATCTTTAAGATCTATTACTCGCATAGTGTCGTTTACAGTGAAACCCAGTTCTGCAGCGAGAGTTTTTAAATCCTCTTTTCGTGCTTTGGCAAGGTAAGCCATAATTATATGAGAGGTCAGGGGGGAGGAAAAAGATGAAGTTGAATTTGTTGTTATTTCGATTTTATTCACAATACAGTATTTTAGAATTAATAATTATACCTTTAAGTAAAATGTATATACCCCTATTAAACAGCATGTATGAATGTAAACAATGTTACTCGTACATTTATATACCACTATTAAACAGTATTTATAAATGTAAACAATAATACTCACAAAGTTTATTATTTCGAAGTCGTAAAAATATCATAAAATGCCCTCATAAATTCAACTTGTATCAAGAAAATAACATATAATAAATTGCTCAAAAATTGTTTACTAGTTAGCAAAACATACAAAACATACATAAATGTCTTACCATAAGCTTTTATATTTAAGCTGAATTCTTCGAAATCTTAATCTTAACAAAATATTAAGCTGATTAAGCAACACACACTTAGTAACTCTTTTACTTTATTTAAATAGTCATTCGATTTTATTCATAATTATTTTCTTTCGCTTCAAGAAATATTTTTTAAGACATGCATTCATTAAAGGAAAACAATCGTATTTTCTTAAAGTATTATACTATAATCATCTTCTCAAAATGTTCGTCGAAAGATAAATCAACAAGTACAATATTTTATTTTATGTAGAATAAAACATTTAATAAGGAACAACAGCACTCAAAGGAAATAAAAATAATAAAAGATTTGACGTAAACACATCATAAATCATCGCTAGTCTAAACATTTCCGCGGGGGGAAAACATCTGCATCTGCTGCTGTATGCAGAAGCGAAACTAATAAATTCTAATGAACAACGTCCATGAATATATTCAAACTTTAACATCAAAACATGTATTCAGTGAAACAATATTATTCACAAATTAATTTACTATGCGAATTAACATTTTAAAATAACAAATTACAATTCAAGAAATAACGTTTGGTTAACAGAAAGCTGTTTGCTTTCGTTTAATACTCTTATGTAGTATCAATAAATGAGATTTCAGTAAAGAATTTACATTTGCTTTAAGAAGCAGCTTATAATAAATAATCAGTTTAAAAGAACTTTAAACTCAGATTAAACGATAATGTAAACGAAACTTATCTTTTCCGTTGAAATTGTCCAGTTGATGATTCGATCTGCTAGCAGCACGGTATGACAATTTTAATTCCAGAATTGGTTTCCAGAATATTTGACCAGTAGTCCACACCTGAAAAGAAACTGAGCCGATCTCCAGCAACTAAAAGTTAAATTCGGGAGTAAGAGCTTGTTAAAGCCAAACAGAAATTCTAAACATTTTGTTGCGCCATTTTTGGATTCAAATTTAGTTGGGCGCCAATGTGATGTAGCCGTTCCTCAATAGACACAAATGCCGGCTAGCTTTAAAAGGATTTATTAACAGAGCACACAGGAACGGTTACAAACAAAAGAAATATATATAAAAATGAAACATAAACGAAATGGAACATCAAACATTGAGAATAACATAACATAGTAAGCTATCATCATGGCGACTGGAGGTCGACTGACGTTTTTTCATATCGCCACGAGATGGCGTTTAAATAAAATAGTTCGGTTACAGTCCATGACATGAATAAAATAGTTCAATTACACTTAAATAGGTCTGTTACAATATCAAATTTTACCAGAACACAAATAAAATATAAATAATACCAACGCATGGCAAAAGCAGTAGTTACCGTATTTGACGGTATATAAAACGCCCTGGCATATATGAGATCTAATCTACGAATTTTATCATATCATTTTATCATATTATCAGATCAAATCTACGAATTTTATTGTGGCCAAGAGGTAAAAATTGCATCCTTTATTGTCTTGGCTTTTTGCAGCACACAGATGTCAGTTTAAAATTATCCAATTCCTTCCTACATTTTAAGGATACTCTTCGGGAGACGAATCCGAGTGTCTCCCATTTCTACTTCCCTTCCATCAGCCTCTCGAAAGGACTTTAAGCTCGACAGCAGTACCCTAAGACTGCAAAGATAAAATATACAGGTAGAAGTTGGCGGGACTCCAGATTTTCATCATAAGTTATACAAGCACAGTGCCACATTAATTGTACAGTTCCACCCCAATTCTGATAAGGAAACACCCTGGGGGGGTGATCCGTACCCACAGTTTCTCTAACCATCATGCTCATTAGGGTGGTAGGTACAACACACGGATGCAGGTAGGAGCTAGGCCAGACCATAGGTAGTCTATAATACAACAGATGATTGTGATCTTGCATTGTCTAGCTAACTCTTAAGTTTCCACACCAATTTTAAAGGAGAACAACCCGGAAGGCAGTCTGAAGATCACCCACCTCTCTTTCCCTATCACCAGCCTCTCGAGAAGATATTTGGCTTACCGTCTATTTGAAGTGCACCCTTGCCACACAGACACTATACGCTTACAAACAAACATCCATGTCTTCTCCGGTCATCGGTACAGCAATCAGTATGTACCACTGTACCGGCTGTACGGCAGACTTAATACACATGTACAGGTAAAAGTGGCCGGATAGTAGAATTTCCCCACTGATCGTACAGAGATACAATACACATAAAAATATCCATTCTTTCTCCGGGGATTCGAATTCTGCCGAGGGCTATGAAATACAGTTTCCCTTCCGCCATGAAAAATAGGGAGGCCTATAAAGCGTTCCTGAGGGAATTAAATTTCGCTTTTAATATTAGTTTATTGTAATCTGAATTTAAATTTCCGTTATTGTCATTCTTTGAAACACCATTTAAGAATAACCTTTGACCTTAAAGACACATGTCCCATAAATTTAAGAATGCAAGTGCGTGTGAAAAACATTATTCAGCCAATTCTTATTTTAAAGTTCAGTATCGCATGCAGTTTATCTTACTATTACTTTCTCTCTTAATATACTTTTTAAATACCAAACTGCGCATATTAAACGAATAAGATGTTCAAAAAGCCACTTTAAAAATATCGTTTCATGCTCAAGATAAGGTATTATTTATTAAGTCAAAATTATAATTTCTAAACTGACTAATATTCCAAAAATTTAACTGCATCAGTTTTTTCATTTTACTATTTTTTCTTGCTTTTCGGAAACCATTAAAGAATAACCTGAAACCAACTTGTGGCTGCGTGAATAAGAACATTGAACGCTAGCAGTTCGATCAGCGTTCGAATTCTGGCGAATAGGCTGGTAGCATGTTCATTTTCATTGCTTTTTGTGAAATGAATATGAATCAGTTCCTCTTAGAAGGTCATTAATAAAGACAGATAGCCCTCCTATGTTTGCCCTAATTAATATGTCTCCGCATTTTATTAATATAAATGAGCCAACCGAAATAAAGTGTTTCTGTGAAATTTTCATAAGACAAAATAAAGTAAAGCGAAGAAGCAGTTGCCATTTGTAGAAAAATAGCATATCAAATTTTACCAGAACACAAATAAAGTATAAATAATACCAACGCATGGCAAAAGCAGTAGTTACCGTATTTGACGGTATATAAAACGCCCTGGCATATAAGACGCACCCTTATTTAGAAGGCCACACACATGTAGATGTAGAAGATGTTATGTGTGTCTAGACCTTTATCCGGGCTAAAAATAGCATTCAGTATTGAAAGTTAACCTGTGTCCTTCACGTATAAGACGCAGGTAACTTTCTTGAGACCAAAATGCGCTGCGCAAAACAAGCTTGTGTACAAAGTAACTCAATTTGGGAACTTTATTTTGAATTCTGTATAACAAACAAGCGTGAAAATTCGTATTTATGTTAGAGTGTGCCACCTTTTCAGTATTCGCGGTTAGCGATGCTGGCTGTGATGTCTTTGGACTCCGGCTCGAATCCTGGAGATGTGTGTAAGTATGCTGCATGGGGGTATTAAAAATACTGGAAATCCGAAAGTCTCTCGAAAAAGATAGGGGTAGCAGGAGAGGAGTGGGGGACCATAAGACCCATCCCCCTATATCAAAATTGTTCAGACGGAGCTTCTGTTTTCTCGCGAGTGCAAATCGATCAGCCCTTGTGGTGCACTCTGGAGAATATTCTCGGTATGATGTAAGATTTTATTATTTTTTACTAATAGTTATTTTAATTCGTTAGCATTTTCTGTCCTTTCTGGTTTCTTTTGCGTTTCCTCGCCAGTATGTAAATGAATTAGGGTGAATGAGAGTGTGTTTAAACTGATGTAGTGAAAAGGTTAGTCAGAGAATGCTTTCGTTGTTGAGTGCGCACGTTGCTATTGCTACTAGCTGTCTGAATTTTGAAACTCGGCTTCGCATTCTTGCCGCCGAAATTAGTGTCTCGCCGGTGTAAGCTTCTGAGTCAACCTGCTAGTCTTTTCGAGTCTACTAAGTGTAGTCTTGCATTACAGTTACTTTAAAATTTAGCTACATTATCTTTAAATTCCTCACCCCAAGTGGTTGCTGACAGTGTAAGCACGTAAGTAAGTGCCATCTATAAATAACTGTGTTCAATGAAAGAGTCTTTTATATCCTTACCCTGTCGTATTCATCATCTAATCTTTGCGATAAGCCGTTATACAGACTTCCAAGGTAGGTCTAGTAACAGTGTATGTTAGCAAAGACTAGATTTTATAATGAGACAGACGGCTACATGTCCCATGTGTTATGGACAGTATCGATGAATGCATTAAGTGTCCGGCCATTTGGAACAATACATATTAGAAGTCTTTTGCAGTTCTGTGCAGGCATTCAGAAGTATCTGCATATATGTTATATCGTACTTTTCAATAATTATTGCAAATGGTAATCGTTGAATCCTTTTTAATCAACCGAAAAATTCTCTCTAACTCTCCGGTTAGGTGAAAATAATGGCTAAACTCTATTTTCACTATTTTTCTTCTCAGATTTTTATTTTTTTATTTTTTTATTTTATTTTATTTTTTTTCCACCGTTAAGCGGAAATAAGTACAAATACAAATCATTAGAAAAGTTCAGCGCCGTAAACGAACTTTGTTAAACAGAAGATGCATGAATAGCGATTTTGTTTATTTGCATATAATCAATCGAATTTTTGTATCACTGTGGGACGATTAAAGAGGACTTCACAAATGGACAGACTATTAAATTTTGAAGTAACAACGCAAGATAACTCAACGCATGTGAGCTAGATATGTTGGAGGTTTTCTTAAAGTAATTAAATGTGTAAATACATATTTTTACGTAAACCTAAATAAATCCGTTTCCATTTAGCATGAAAAAGCAATAACATATTCTAAAATATAGTTTTTAAATTTTAAAGACATATATAGGATAGTAATATTTACTCAGAAAAGGGAATTTCCAGAAAAACATCATCTTTAACTTGGGCCGGTACGACTGCTGCGCAGTAAAGCACATTTTAAATAGGAGCTCGTAACAAAAAACAAGCAAATATTATATTTATCAAATTATGATTTAAAATAATTGTTGAAGCCCAAGTTTAATTACTTTTGTATGTATGATATTTACAGAATTTAGCCGTGTCACAACAAACCACCAAATTATTAAAAAAAATTAAACATAATTACTAAAGGATTATTAAAATTAACCTTATTTTTTCAGTCCAAGGTTATGATAAGTAACTCCACCCACGCACAATTGCATTTACTCATAATATAAACCTTAGAAAATCGAAATAGTAATAAGAAAATGGATAATTAAGGACAAGGTTTGGATAAGAACAAAGGAAGATATTTGTGCTAATACTTGCTATAGGTTGAGCTCTAATGTTATGATTTCAAGTGTAATTTTTAAGAAAATGCGAAGAGGTAGCATTTTAATTTTTAAGCTCATCAAAAATAAAGCAAGTCCTTAATTTTTATTTGAAGCACACTATATCGATTCCTTTGCTTTAATTTATAACGAATCATGTCATTACTGTCTCCCCCGCGCGTGCTGTCGTGGTATAAACTGATTTAAGCTCGAAGCTGAAGATCCGTGGTTCGAATCTCGGTATGATCAAATTTGATTCTTCTTGTTTCCTGGGTTATATAAATTCTAATAGCTTGTACAATGGATAATAATTCCTCACTACTTGGATTTGTTCGCCTGGGTCTCGTGCCTCTCCACAATCGACCTTTAAGCAGGGGAGATTATAGGAAATTATTTCATTATCCCATGCATGCTGTTGCGGTGTAGGGGTTAGCGCGTTCAGTTAGCATATAAAAGATTTATGCTTCAAATTTCTGCAAGAGCGCTTTTCTGGCAATGAAAACCTAATGAGTCTGTACAAATTATTATCCTTATCCTGTTCAATATACTTTATTACAAAACTGGAGAGAATAATGAAAATAATACTGTAAGGCAATGGTCTCAAACTCACAATGTATGTGGGCTAAATGCTCGATCTGAAAACAGCTGATGGGCCAGAATTTTTTTTTTAATAAAATGAAAATTTTTATTTTCAAAATAAAAAAATGTTTAAAAAATTTCGTTTACTAAGTATTTATAAAACATGAATAAACAATAATAAGGACCGTCACAAAGGGAAAAAAATTCAAATTTATATTTATTTTCTGTCTGGAATCTAAAGTTTGATACCTGAAAAACATTTTCATTCGTTATACTTTAATTCAAATACACTCCTGCTAAAATAAGCAACAAAGGCTAAACACGGAATAAAACAAAGACTATTTCATCCATATGCATGAAACTGATCCAAGAGGTTGGTGTGACATTACTAAACCACACAGCAAACAATATACAAAAACACATGTATTACGACCATCACATCGCAAAAGAACCGAATGGGTCAGAAGAATGTATAATGGAAAGATCACACAAATAAAGGGATGATACTGAACTGCACGCTTGACAAAGCGAGGCAAGTTGGCAATAGTGTTGTTGATCTCTTGTTGTGGCAATAGCGCCCATTCCTGTAGTAATCTATGCCAGAACTAGTACAAGGCAGCTGGCGGCACACTGCGATCTGCTATCCGTCATCCCAACATGTCCGACACATACTCCCAATGATTCAGC
Source organism: Stegodyphus dumicola (assembly GCF_044657685.1). Taxonomy (NCBI): domain Eukaryota; kingdom Metazoa; phylum Arthropoda; class Arachnida; order Araneae; family Eresidae; genus Stegodyphus; species Stegodyphus dumicola. Next base: position 48,307,628 of record NC_140779.1, read on the forward strand.
TCCGGTTATCTAGCAGATCACGGCAGATGGGAAATAGTTTCATTCTCCAGATAAATCTATCTCTAAGCAGGTGGGAGTGATAGTTCATAAATATCGCATAAATTTCGTTATCCATTGCAGCGATAACAGGACACACAAGAGGGTGCAACATTTCGTTGCGAAATCGGGCGGCTGTGACGGTACTCCTATGAATCACGCAGAGGATGGTGCGGCCGTTCATTGCTATCCCAGCCCATATAAGTAAGTATTCTTTGTAATGATCTCTTCCGACGTCATATGACGCTCGATAGTGTGGTCCCTGACTCTCACCATATCATTGCTCTTTTGGAATCGTTGTAGATGTTAAATAGAGATTCATCCGTAAAGAGTACGTGGTTCCACTGCTCTAGTGTCCAAATGTAATGTTCAGAGGCCTGGTTCGACCGCGCTCTGACATGCGATGGGGACAAAGGAACACAAACCACAGGCCGTTAGACGTACAGTCCACCTTCAAGCAGTCGACGCAACACAGCTTGGTAGGATATGGGCTGTCCTGCAGCAATAGGAAGATGCGACACCAGTTGTCGAAAATATTTTATTACTGTTAGGGATCTACGGCATCTTGCACACAGCAACAGGAAGCGATCGTCTACAGTTGTGGTAATTCTCCGGCGTCCACATGGGTTTTGATCCCAATGGTAACGATTCCACAGCCTAAGATCATACTGGGATGCACATTACTGAAGGTCTAAAAACCAACTCTCTTGTATCCACATCAGGGTTTCTTCGAGCAGACAACGACAGAAAACGGTCTTCTGATGTAGTTGTTGCTCTTGGTTGTCCTTGACAAGGCTATCTATCAACTGATCCAGTATTTAAAAGCGGCTCCAAACTCTTGATATGATATTCTTAGAGATGTTCAGATCTTGTGCGGTCTCCATTTGTGTTTGATCTCCCTCGTCGCCATTTTTGACCTTCATTTAAATTACGCTTTCGAACCATAACTATCACTCTCAGAAACCACATTCGTTTTAAACGACGCTAAAGACCGGAATTCCAACATGCATCCATTGCGCACCACGTTATCATTTACTGAATTTACATATATCCTAACGTGTGCGCGGAGGTGCAATTTTGTGTTGAATTGTATTTAATTAACATAAATAATTATAGCATTGGGCTCTAGTTGCAACATTAATTTAGTGAGCTTATATTTTCTCATTATCATTTAATTTTGATGACCAGTGTATATGTAAGCTATATGAACTTAGCTCATATAAGTTTTATGGTTTACCGCTTGCGTAACGTGCATGCGGTAAACTCCATGAAACTACATGACTCTAATGTAAAATATCTTAGTATTTAATCCGATATTCTGCATTTCCTGTTCTTTGGTAATTTGATGCTGTAATTTTCTTACACTTGAAACAAATTTTGTGTGTGGAAAGAAAGCATTAATATAATAAAATTACAGTAGTTTTAAATGCGATGCAAACAAAATTAATAATTAGCATAAATAATATTTCTTGAATAAATTTAGTAATGCACTACATAAAGGTGTGAAACAAAATTAAATACAATCAGTAGCAGATAAGACATGAATTGAATCTTCATAAGAACTTCTACAAATATCTATTGTAGATTAAAACACCTCAAATCTAATAAAAGTTAAAAGAGAAAATTTATACTCAAAATCACTAGCGATGAGGGAATGGAATTTATATAATTTAAGTTTCATTAATTCAATAAATTTTATTTATTGCCAGGGAGCCTTTTCCTAAGCACTTTCGATAGTAAAGGCTAAAAATTAAGAAACCGGAAAATTCAGTGATCTAACAAGGTGCCAGAAGATGTAATGAAATACGGGATGTTAGGCAGTTCGCCCATTCTTCATGATAAGAATCCAGTCGAATTAGTGATTTTAACCATACTGTTATTGATGGGCAATACATGAATACATGGGTACTTCCATGGAGATAAGAAAGGAAAGAGGGGCCAACCCCGCACTACGAGTGAAGCATTGCTCCGAGGCTTCGATCTCCAAATAGGGTGTTTTTTGTTTACATTCAGAAGCTCTCTTGACAGTGCTCTGATAGTATTTCGATACACGACAGTTCCATACAAACCGAAAAACGCGGCTTTTCCGCACAAAAGAAACATTCACTGTGTGACGGCTAATAGCAATTTGTATAGTTTAGTGACATTCACCCAAAAATCACATCTTTGTTATTTTTCGATAACTTGCAACAGCGAATTTGCGGTAGCTTTAAAATTGTATACGTCTTTCGATGATTGATAAAGTATTCGCTACTTTTATTTTATGTTTCGAACGCCAAAATGTTTTAAATAAAATAAATCTAATTTTTAAATGTATTTAAATTTATAATGATTACAAATATTATCTAAATATACAACATTGAATTGTACACATAAATTGAAATACTGTTGACAAATACGTTTATAAAGCCATTTAAGCAAGAATTGTTCGTACTGGAAAGCAATCTGTTAAAAGGTATTATAAAGAAAATTCTATAAGATGCATACTTAAGGAAGTAATAAAGAAGAGTTTTAGAATATGTATTGTTGAAATTAATGGTAAAAAAAATCTGATAAGTATAATTAAAAGAATTATTCCCTTACATTTTATAATAACTTAGTTACAAGTTTTAAATAATATTTAAAAAAATCCTTTTTTTTTATTCTCTTTTAGAAATATTCAGAGAAATTTAAGTACATGGAAATGAGCACTAATATTTAACGTCTTTCACTATTAAAATAAAAGGTGCTCTAATTTGAAATGGACCGAATAGAGCATTTATTATAAATTCATTTAGATTTCTCGATTTAAAAGATGACTCAGAAGCTAAAAAATTATGTCATATTTGAGAACGTATTTTAGAAAGAAGCTCTATTAATAAATAGAAAAGAAATAATGTATAATTTTAACATTAATAATATTAAAATTACTTTATGACTTTTAAATTACTTAACTACTTTATTAATTTGATCTTAATTTTTCTAATCCTTAACCGTATAAAATCGAATTACCTTATTTTTTTTTCCTATTGTAATTAACGAAAACTTGTGAAAATATTTCATTCAAATTAAACCCCTCCTAGCAAACTGTTCTGTGAAAATTATAGCATTTAATTCCGTTCAGAGTGAAATGTTGCTTAAAAATGTATTCTAATCACATACCTAGGACTATGAAATATTGTAGAAAAAGAAAATTTATACATTTATTTGTATGTTTACGACGTAATTAGAAATATTTACATCCGATCGTGTCAAAACCCATTGATCCATAATGCTAAGTCACTGAATGTTTTGGTCACCACAAAGGGATCGTCAGTGCTTCAAAACAGTGTGTGGGGAAAACCGGTTAGGGCCTCTCCTTCTTACTGTCTACCTCATGATGTTTTTATTAGTTACCATATTTTGCCTTTTAAAAGTAAAACACTTTTCTTAACAACTGATTTCTATCTTCATAGTTTGCAGTTATCTTCGCTGCATTACTTATAGCAGCAGTTTATGGTAAGGAAGAGGAGAAGAAAGAAGAGAAGAAGCCTGTGGAGACAGTTGTCTGGCCTGGTATGTACACTCTCCAATGGCATCATAACGTTCCACTGAAGACCGTGCCCCTCATTCATCCAGTTCAGTACCATCCTCTTTACACATGGTGGCGTTAATCCTCTAAAGTAAGTACGAGGGAAAGTTTTGCAAAGGCAGAGCATTCTGTTATTTAATATCATATAGATTAATAGTCTATATTATATTATGTACTATATGACTAATAATTTGACAGCTTGGAATTTATCTTGAATTCAGTTTAAAAGTTTTTGTGTACATGAATGATACACTACTTGGATTATATTAAGAAAGGGTGCGATGCATCTAATTTGGTATCATAACTTCATATGCTTCTTAAATAAATGTATTATGATCAACTTTTCGTGTTGTAGTAACTTCTTAGTTTTGTTTCTCCTCACTTTTTGAAACTGTTCAAAGACAGAATATGGCGCTTTTTAACTTCTTGTAATATGTGACTTAAAACTACGAAATGCCTACTGAGACAGCTAGTTGGTCGATTTATTTGATTACGACAAAGCACTCGAAGGCTATCAGCCTATAAGGAGGGTAGCTTTCGTGAAGGATTTTCTAAGGGAAACTATATACACAAAGGACTAATACACCGTATACACCAAGGAAACGCCCATGCAAATCAGTCCGTTCGATGGGATTCGAACCCCGGACTGAACTACCAGTGTTCAACGACTTTAACGTTCGGCCGTTTGTGTGTTTACTGATGCAGCTAACAGCAACGTACGTACAACTTTTGATGAAGCTGGAAAATGCACAACAGTTGTATGGAGAAAAGATCAATAAGTGCAATAGTGATGCGTCAAGTCCAGGATTCCGAATTTTAAAGATACCCCGCATGCCACACGTAGTATACGTCCTTCAGGAGAAACTTGAAATACTTCTTCACAATTCAGAATAATCTAATAATCGTTTTTAAACGCAAATAATTTTCAACTGGATATGAAATATGGAATCAAGTACTGAATTCAATAAGTCTGAATAACGAAGAATTAACAGTACTATATACTTTCAGAGCAGATTTTTTAACATTCTGTGGAGGATTGCAATACATTTGACAAATCTTCTTGAAAATTTTACGTCTTTAACGGCTGACAGTTTTTCCAGCTGTTTCGGTTTCTTACTTGCTTGAAAACACATTAAGCACATCTTGGACATAATGTTGTTTACAAATACAGCACCTTGAATAGTAAATGTTGTTTTTCGAATACCTAACAAGACATGGATGTTTTTGAATGTAGTGCTTTTGCAGAACGGTGGCACATGTAATCCGGCGATTTCAGAGTTCTCTCAAAAGGCTTATGACAAAGAAACTGAGGGGCTTTGGACCCCGAATTCTATATACTGAAATACCGTTCAACAACAGAACGTAAGCTTTGGCAGATGATCTTCCTGCGTTTTATCTAAATTAAATAATCCAATCTGCAAAGTGAAAATACCATTAACAGCTGTGTGATTGCTCACTGTATTTAAACATAGAGTTTTTGGAACTTAAAAAAGATTTACTTTGTAGAGACATTAGGTTTTTTTATTTATTTTTATTTTTATTTTTTTTTTTTAAATTTTTTTTTAAGAAGCAGGAGATGAAAAATTAGCAAACGCCTTCGCCGGGAATTGAACCACGGACCTCTGAAATACCGGCTCAGTGTGCTGACCACTACACCACGAAGGCACGCTAGGAAGGCGGGAAAAATACCTTATAACTTAATCTAAAAAAATTCCATAATGTACTTGATAGCAAATGAAAATACTGAATATGTAACTTTAGGGGACTGATGGTGAAATTTAGTGCATTAATAGTTTAAACTGTTAAAGAACAAGATCTTTAAATAAAGTCTTAAAACAAGATTTTTAAATAAAGTCCTTTTGGTTGAAAAATCTGATTGTATTTTCCATTCCTTGTTGCTGCATAATCTCTCAAATTTTTATGTCTTTAATTAACAGTAATATAACGATCTGTTTTGTATTTAGATTGCATTTTAATACCTAGATCCATTCATCTGCCCAAAAGCATTCATACTTGCCTAAATAAACCCCCATGATTTTTTTTTTTTTTCATTATGCATTATTCTAGAACAGGGGTTCTCAACCAGGAGAATTCATAACTTCAGGGGGAGGGAATGCGGTAGACTTTTATTCACCTGTTAAGAATTTAGTTCTAGTTTGTGAACATTAAAAACTACTGTTTTTAAAGCTATGCCATTTGTCAACATCTACTGTACTTCTTTTATGTTTAAATTTTAAAACACATTAAAAATAGTCTAAATTTACATAAATGTACATGTATTTTTTGAGCTTTAGAAAGGAGAGGTGAGAAAAGATCGCCTAGCAATGGTGAAAGGGGTGCATGGGGCAGAAAAGGTTGAGAACTACTGGTTTAGAATGTGCCACCTATATTTATTTAGGTTAAATCTTTCGAAAATCGGATTTTGATCAGATCACGGTCAAGGTTTAATCATTATCATGTAATTATTTACCAACGGGTGACCGCGAATGACAAAAGTAACTATCTACGGACAAGAGGTTATATGCTTTTTACTGTGAGCTAAAGCAAAGCTATGAGGTTACTGTCTCGTACGTCTTTTACTCATAGTTCTGAGAACTACTGTCATCTATAATTAGAATCAAAATTTTGTTTCCTGCAGAAAAGGAACTAGTATTCATGATTTCAAGTTTCATAATGAAAACGTAACATGCGCATTTTTTGTTATTGCTTCGTAATCATTTCTGTCATGAATTATGCATATTTTCACGGCTTCTTTTTATTATTTTCATTTTAATTTAGAAGCTCACGTTTTATCCCTTTTTATTATGATATCAGTAACCAGAAATATTTTTTTTAGATTCTCTTCCCAAGATTGACCGGACTCAAGAAATGGATCATTATGCTTTAAAAATGTTATAGCTATCCTTCTATAAAATATTCAACAGAAAGGCAGCTTTCTTCCAATGAATTAAGTTTCATATTTCTGTATTTCGGTTCATAGTGAAAAATATAAGATTCCTAAAATAAGTCTTAATTTTTATGACAATCTTTTCACAAGAAAACAACACTTTATAAAAAGTGTAAGCATATGAAACATGATGTGATTTAATGATGTATATTTTTCTATTGGGTTTGGTACATTTTCGATGGCACTAATAAATAAAATGTAGTTCAATGAATTGATTTATGAAGAGGTTTAAAAATTATAATACTCAATTCACTGTTTATGTTTCGGTCTTATATAGTTACCTAATATTTTTAAATAATCACAAGAAATAGATTTCAAAACAATTAAATTTGTTAACATGCAATAAAGGTTTTTTTTTAAAGCTGTTTCTCGAACTCTTAGAAATTCTCATGATAGTCATTCAGTGTGTAAAATCATTGCTTAAAATCACACTTTATGCCTTTAAAACAGCTGCACTCAAGTCTTTCATTAATAACACCGGTTATATCTGGCATCCATTAAATGATTCACACTGGCTATGGTCTGTTATTTAAAATAGGAGGTTATTTTCCTCCTCTCAATTTCACTCGTAAACACGGGAACAGCAGCTGCGGAAAAAAGGTCGACTCGCTTAATTTTTTGGCTTGTTTTGCTTCACGAAAAGCGTGCGAATGAAGTTCGACTAGAACTACAGTCTTAAATGACGTGATGAAAATTAATAACATGTGTTGATGAAGATACGAGTTATGATCGCGAATGGGGGATGGCAAAGGCCCTGAAGTTCCTATTTTAAAGTAACAGACTATGGCGTACGCTTTTTCCGTCGTTCATTTCATGATTCATATTGGCTAGCGCCTGTTACATCCGACATCCGTTAAACACGACTGCAACTGATTCGAAAAGTTGTGATGAAATAGAATTTAATATAGACATATCACATCAAAGAAAATGGCGATTAAATGTACTGAGTTCATCAAAGGCTGAAAAAATTCATAATGTCAACGCATAAAATAGTACCAACCCATCAAATTCATTAAGGGTATAATCATGGCTAGTTTCTTGGTCACGAAAGGGTTAATGGTGTTCTATAAATTTTAAAGAATTCTTATATGAATTTTCAGATTTTTTAAAAAGAAAATTCCTATAAATAATCTGTTAAATGTTTTGGAAAACTGTTTAGTATGTTGTACTTTAGGTTGCAAGATCAGCATTACCAAAAGACGTCTTACATCGAACTTGGTAAATACTGAAGTATGTTTTTTCTCCAAAATGAATCAATAACAATGGTTTATAAAACAGTTTTAATAGTAGTTACATACTAATAAAGAATATAGTACTGTAAAACACATTGGCGCCCAGAATTAAAATTATTTTGCAGGTAAAATGTAAAATAATAGATTAAATTAAATATACTTCACAAAACAAACCTGAACGTCATAATTTTAATGTAAGAAAATGATTAAACACTAAAACTTTTATATTAATTATTAATGCTATTATTTTTACTGAAAGCCGCTTTATTGCGGATTAAATTACGGATATAATTTTTTTGTAGACACATTGTTTATTTCGCTTCGAAAGTATGTGCAAGAAGAGGAATTGGAATATTTCATCGTAAAAAGAAGCTCGTAAAAATGATTGAACCGAACTCAGTTAAAAGAAAGTTTCTCGTTGAACCGAACTCAGTTAGTTATTCGTAAAAGATATCTGGAAATCTGTTATTCAAATGGGAAATGATGTAGACTGGTGCAAGAAAAGTTTTTTTAATACAGAAAATTTTTTTTTTATAATTCTTATTAGGCAATAATATGTAAAAGAATACATGTCTATCAATGCCTAAACAATCTTGTACATTAAAAACGATAATTACCTTAGTTTACCTATATCAGGTTAGAAGGTTAGGTTATTTGAGTAAGCACACGAAATTATCTGTCTAAGAGACTGATGCCTGCATAGATGATTCTATATGGAGAACTGGTTCGTATATACGTTACACATGGCAAAAGCCACGAAAACCAACCATGAAGCCAGCCCATTCTTCTGTGATCGAACTCCCAACATTCAGTGGTCATCAGTGGTCCAATGGTTAGGCCAGTTTAGAAGGTCAAGTATCAGGTACATTATGAAAAAAAAAAAAGTTTGGTGGTGAAGGCTATGATAGTTTAATTAGAAAAGCATTTGGTGGCATTGGTACGTCGAGTCAAGGTTTGAGTCCTATTGAAAACGAGATTTATTACAGTCTCGACATTGTGCGAATCATCTCTAATGAACCTTATTTAAGAGATGGAATATTTCTCCAAGAAAAAAAAATGAGTCAAAGAAAGAAGAATTACAGCTATTATGCATAAGAAGAAAATAAAAAGAAAGGAGAACATTAGTTGTTTCATTAATTGAAAGCACAGTAGTGTTAACTGATGAAAAGATCTGAAATTCAAATCCTAGTCCAAGCACATACTTTTACAAACCTCGTGATTCTTTTTTTCCCACAAAAAATCCATGAATGAAATTATGTTTTTGCTTTCAAAATTTTATTTCTAGATTTTAATTTTGGATGTTAGTGTGTTTAATCCATCTTAAAATAATGCCAGCTTTAAAATCAGATGTAATAAAAAATCACAGAGAGATAAAAACGAAGATACAACAATCGGTAAACGTAAGCTCGCAAAATAAAATTTAAGAATTTTTCATTTTCGTTTCAAAAACAAGACTTGCAAAAATCTATGTCTTCTCAACACAAACTTTTCTTTAAACATTTGAACAGGATTAGCTTATATTTGTACTTTTATTTTAGAGGTACCACTGAAATCATTTTAAATTGAAAGTCTGATGTATGTATGTGAAATATAGATGACATGACTAATAACATAAGGAAGTTTGTTGAAAAAATATGAAAGACAGGAATAAAATGATTCTTAAAAAAGTATTAAGAAATGAATCATTAAAACTTCTCAAAATGTTAAGATCTATAAACATAGTATAATTTATCACGAACTTTGAAATTTAAGAATTCTATGCATAGAAATATGCTGGCATATCGATTGCAGTAGTCAGAAAAATAAAATCAGACGATAGCAAAAATAATTATTCTATAGAACCAAAGCATTTATCAGCGTTTAGTCTTGATTATTATTCTCATCCTTCCGGTTGCAACTGCCTTAAATATTTGATTTGAATGAAGGCCTATAATTGTTTTGGAGAATTTTAACATTTTATATTTTTGATATAGCTCATTGCATATTGATAAAGAAACGAAAAAATATCTCTTTTATCTTTCGTTTTATTGTTCACCATTGATCTGTTTTAATAGACCTTTCTTTTTGGACAATTTATTTATCATTTCTGAATTGAATTTAGTTCCGTTGTCTTTTCATATGGAGAATTTAATTTCAAGTAACTGTTATCATTATTTAAAGATGTTTATTGACTAGACATTTATAAGTTTATTTGAGGATAAAAATGCTTATGATTTATTATTGTCCTTCTTCATGAGATTTTCTTTCTAAGTACATACAGTAAGTAAAAGAGAGAATTTTATTTATAAATTTCTAAAACTGGTAATTTAATATGCAAGAACGATTTTTAATATTTTCAGCAAGTTTCTTTTCTCACTGTACAGTGTAAATAACCGTAAAAAATTCTGAAGTTTATATCATTGCATGCAAAAATTCATAAGTTGAGGAACTGAAGTTACCACGGGTGAATGATACCAAACGTTATTAAGATGGTTAAGAATGGTTTTTATCATTCGAAAGAATTCAATTAGGGGCCATTTATACTCAAAATTAAAACCACACATCGTTGATTTTCTAATGAAATTTCATCTTAGTGTATTCATGTAAGTTTAAATCTTCCTTACAAAGATCTCAATAAAGGAAGTTTTTGCCTTAATCAGCTTTCATTATATCTGTTAGGCAACGATTGCCTGCAAGCTTGTCGCCTTGAAAATAAAAGAAAATGTTTGATTTTTTTTAATGCTGATAGAGAAGCGATGATTTACTACAGTAGCTGTCATACTGGTAGTGACTAAGGCAGATTTGGTTTCTAGACACAGCATTCTTTCAGTGGCCTCTAATGCCCACTTTTCTAATTTTCATGAAGGAAAAACAGAATATGAGAAGTTATAGAATCATTTGGGGTCACCTAAAACATGACGCCTTAGACCCAGCCTTGTTGGCCAGGTCCTCATATGAAGTAACATAGTAACATTCTCAAAATTTTCTTTATAGAAACATTCAATAAATGGTGCCTTCAATAATGAAACATCTTTGGTTAGTAAGGAGTGCTGGCAATCCGCGAACATTGAATTAGGGCACTCAAATAATCTCTTCATCTAATGTTAAATTATAGCATGCAACTTCGCATAATTATATATCGAAGAAGCTACAGATTCAAATTATAACAAAAAAAACAGATAACAGAAATACGTACATACAATAAGTTATAACATAAATAAAAATTAAAGGTCATTCTTTGTGGGATGGTAGACAGGCACGCAGGCACACTTTGTATGATTGGAGAATACTAATTTTTCGATCTTCTTCTCTGGCGGTGTGCCGTCTTCAAAAACACGTACGCTGTAAAAATGCAAAGTTACTTTCTCTTTCTGGGCTGCCACGCATCTCAAGCTGTCTACGCCGCAACATCCTGCATGCTTACCACATCGATGCAAGAGGGTACAATGTGGTAAGAAGTATCTTCCTGGATAGTGGTCGCTGACATGGATGACTTGGGGCTTGGGCACTTCGCATGCTCCCAACTCTGATACTCTCTCTGAATGAAGGAGAGCAAGTTTTTCAGCATGAAGCAGTCTTCCAGTGACAAAACCGGCGAGGATGATACACGCCACAATCGGGATAGTTGCAGAGCAGACGCTCATTTTCCAAAATTATCTGAAAAGTATGAGCAAAATTTAGGAATTACAGACATTCATTTTTATTGCAATTTAGCATATCCAGTAAGTAGTACCGCGTAGCGTAGAAAAAAGTACGAAAGAAGTTAGTTGGACAAAAGATTTTCACTATGGAAAACAAGTGTTACTTGAGCTATTATTTTACCTAGAGATCCATGATATTTATTCAGAAGTAAAGCCTGTTTTGTGAATCCAAACACTAACAAAACGTATTCGATTTCAATCATATCCACTGCTGTGCATATTAAATGTTGTGCTACTTTGAAAATGAGTAACGTTAAATATCGTACCCTTTAGTTACAGAGTGGCCAATTTATAAAGTTTTGCTTCTGAAAATGGATTATGATATTTTAATTTTGAGAAAAATTTAATATAGAGAAATATGTCTCTTATAGAGATTATAATCCAAAAAAGTGACTTTTTTGAAAATGTTTACGTACTATACTTCCAGAAGTAAAATTAAAATCTACATTTTCTTTCTTTTTTTAGTTTTGGTTGGCAACACTTGTATATATCTTTAAACTTTCCTACCTTAAATTTGTTAATTTTTTTTCTAATCAGCTGCAGCACAGTTTTCCAAAAAATTGGCTGTATACTTTCTCAAACCAATTTAGATATTAGAAAGCTTTAGACAAAGCTTTTTTTTATGCTCCTTTCAGGCAAGAATTGTCATTTCACGAGGCATAAGATCTTTAACTTATTGTCCATGCATTTCGGTAAATTGTCATTTTTCAAGGTCTTGCCAATCGACGTAGTTAATTTACCTTTCAAATAAAATTACACATTTACTTTTTTAACTAACAGAAATGCTTATAAATAATTTCTTTTGCATTGCTTTTTTGCTCAATAGTTTATAAAGCTGAGTTTATTTAATTTTAATTTCGTCAAATTGAAATTTGGTTTAACCTTATTATGCTCTCAGATTCAGAAAGCAACAATTATTTGAAGAAAAAAAAATCAAAGCTGGACTTGCAAATTATACTATATGAAAAATATTGATACAAGATTTGTAAGTATTTTGAATTAAAAAATTTTCCCACCTTTAAAATACCTTTTAAAAAATGCATTCATCTCTTTGAACCAAAAATAAGCATTCGAGGGCAATACTCATCATCTAAAGAGATAGCGAATCAACTTTCAGTAACGGTATACTTGCCCTAACTCTAAACGTGCCACCGCTGAAAATTTATTGATATTATTAATGACGTTCTAAGTCCCTTTCAAGGTAAATGAAAAATAACACGAATATTTCTGCAGTCCTCTGAGCTTATCCCGTTCTTGTGATAAATGTTAAACTGAAGACATTTTGGATTTTATGCATCATAATGAAACTAATCGTTTATTTTTTATTGTCAGTTTATATCATTCACATAATCAGTTTTATGTGGTCCGCTGTAGCATTGTGAATCTCGAGTTTCTAGCTGAAGAACGAGAATTAATTAAAATTATTATCCGGATAAAATATTACATGAAATCTATGTGGCAAATTTAATGTTACATTCGAAAAACAAATATTCCTGTAAAATTCGAAAGATTTAAAAATAAAGATTATGTCTCTTCTAAATGGAATGACAGAGCAACATAGTAGCAGTTATCTTACAAATACTGGAACGCTAAGATAAGTATAATTTTTTCAGCTAATAAATCTCATAACACGACCAAATTTATTCTGTTCGATTAGTTTTATAGTTTAAGTTCTGGAATCGCAACGATTCTAACCTAACAAGAAACTGCGATAAAATAAGAAGAGGGAACCTTGACATGACATGTGTAGAGTCATGACTCACTCAGTAAAAAGTGCGTGATGTGTCTGGATTTATGACTTGTGAGGGCATTAAGTTGATGACACATGCAGTGAACAGATATATGAAGCAGCTTCACATCACTTGAACTTTTGGAGGGTTTTTGGAATTTTAAGGTAAAAGGTATTTTTATCATTTTACACTGCTTATATTTGAAGTTGGAGAACAATTAGGGATCCGTTGGGAAGTAAGGCACCCCAGGAATGCGATTTGCTCGACCCCCATGCATTCACCTCTGGATGTAATCGAAGTTTTGGAAAACATTAAGAAACAGCGAACCTTTTGATGGAAATAGGACGTCTCATTCGATTCAGGCACAGGCTCTCTCGCTTATTCGCGCTACGTTAGGACGATTTTTGAAAGGTTCTTTACTGATAGATCAAGGCTTTGTCATGAAGCAAGCTTTTGAAAATTAGGAAATTCGATAGCAGTATCATTTCATGTATTAGCATTTCTTATGGCAAACATGATAATATGACATTTGACCAAACAATATGTTAGCCGTAACCCGCGCTGCTGCTTCAGAAAAAAAAGAGAGCATCATTCTGAGTATCAGAATAAGACATCCTTCAGACACTTGTAGAAAACAATCGAATAATTTCAAAGCCAAAATTGAAAGTGCTGCCATCTGGTCTAATAAAAAATAACTAGAATACATAAGATTAGAATTTTTCCTCCTTTCTCTCTTTTTCATTTTGCTGCTTAAATAATATGCATTGGGCTGTCATTCTGATTAACGTCAGTTCTGTTAAAAAATATATATATATATCCCTTGAAAAGAGTTATTTGAGATTGAAAATAAATTAATTAAAATCTAAGAATCTTATTTCAGCTGTGGGAACCTGTTCAAATTGTTCCGTAACGATCGCAGACCATAAATTTCAAAAAGTTTTAATCCTAATTCATTTTTTAACTTTTCTGTTTAGGGCAGATTTACCATACAGTCACTTATTTAAAGAAATCTAATGGTTCTTTTATGTCTGAAGATACTGCGGGCTTTTTCGCCGGATACAAACCGTATTCTTTGCCGTATTTATTCGGATTCTGTGTACGTTTTTATCCGTTTTGAACTTTCTTTCTCTATTCTGAGGAATGACTATCGCTTTCACATTCACTAGCTATTACTCTGACTTTTTTTTCGCCTTCTTATACCTCTTACTTATCGCTATCTTCATTCCTGCGTTTCTTATGCACAGACGTAATTTCATTTTTCATCAACGAAAAATCGAACTCATCTTCACTTGAACTAATTCCTTCATCGTATTCCATGCATGGGCTCCGTAACTTTAAAAATAAAATTCTTATTGCCACGACTGTCGAGTTCGAACTGATGTCGAAGTCGCATATGTAACAATAAAGCTAAAAAATGTATTTAAAAATAGAGATTGGCCACATGTATTTTTAATGCACTTATAAGGTATTTTCTCCCTCCTTTCAGCATGCCTTCGTAGTGTAATGGTAGCACACTCGGCCCGTATTCGAGAGGTCCAGGGTTCGAGTCCTGGAGAGGGCACTGCATATTTTTCAGGTCTTCTGCTTCAAAAAAACTAAAGGACAATAATTTATCTCCACTAGGGATTTGGCGATTCGGTTCCCTAATCTCCAGATCGCCCTTAAAAAGGGAGGGAGGACGTAAGTTATTTTCGCGTCCTCCTTCCAGCATGCTTTCGTGGTGTAAAGGTAGCACATTCGGCGCGTATTCGAGAGATCCAGACTCGAGTCCTGGTGAGAGTATTGCTCCTTCTTCATGTCTCTTGCTTCAAAATAATCTAATGACACTACACACTAATGAAGAGATATTGCCCAATCAAACGTAAATGATCATCATTACCTCTTGAATTATCACGTTCAACCGAGTGGTGATTGAGAGTCACCTCTCGCCATGTATCTATCTCGCCTACCTCAAAAACAAGTAGCCTCAGAACGTTGAAATTGTGTAAATATTACCCACTTTGTTACCCGATTCGGTAAGCACAGTATTTTTATTCTTATATGTTGTTAAATTGTACATTTTATGTTTTAAAATTGATTGAATTATGTTGTTTTTATATTCCGGTTAAGGGTTTCATGCCTTTAGTTAATCTACATGCAATAGTTATAAAATTATCAACAATTTAAAAGTTGTTTAAATGGTATTAAGTCTAACGCGGCCGCCATTTGTTTACATTTGAAACTTATAATAGAATAATAAATTAAAGCAGTTTGTGCACCAACTTAAGTGTCTTTTTTCCGAGTGGGACCAAACGTAAACTTTCAGTTTTGTGCATCGAAAAATCAGTCTTCCAGCCCGCTGGCCGATTAACTTGTCTTTAAGTAGAAAGTCTAATTTTAATTGTAAAAGTTGTTACTTAACTGATTTTGATGTTTTAAGTTGTTCTGTAGTTTACAATTTTTAATGAAGATTTTTTTTGCCTTTCCTCTAGGTGAGAACTGAATTGAACGAGAAATATATCTCTAAAGATATTCGAGGAAATAAATTTAAATTAAATGAATCAAAAACAATTCTGTTTATACATAAAAGCCAATCTCTGAAATTTCTGACCAGGTATTAAGGTATTAATGCAATCATCTTAGTAAAAATCGCCAGATTTTCAAAATGCGGCAAACATTAAATACGCATCTAGTAATTTTTCAGTTTTAGGAAGCAACGTCGTATTTTCTTAAGCGTTTCTTTTTGCGGCATTTTTAATTTTAAACTCAGTTTTAAAAATGGTTGGGCTAATATGTAAGTTCCTCTGAAGATGATTCTTTAATTAATCAGATAACATCTTCAGTCAAACAGTTTTATTAAGGCTAATTATCTTGAAAGGGGATATTCTGCAGAAGAATTTTAAGAGAAATTTACCACATTACATTGAAGTAAGAAAAAACTCATGCATTTAGATTTCTTCGTTTTTTAACGGAAACAGCACGAATGCAAAGCAGCCAATGCTCGGCTATTTTAATCGTTAAATTAGTGTTAAGTTATGACAGAAGTAATTTAGTTTCTTTTAATGTGAAGGGTACAATATTAGCTGAGTATATGAAGTCACTAAGCACGAATTTCGTTTCATGCAATTGCTGCCGAAGCAGGCAGCTGTGTGCACTTCTATCTTAAGAAGTTCTCCAGAAAGCCATCTTACTCCAATCTCTTACCTATTTTATCATAATTTAATTAAATACCAAATCAAAATTTATGTATAGAAAACGAGAGTTTTCAACAGTTGCAGACAACAGTTGTAGGTCAGATTATGTACTTTCTTCAGCCTTGTATTCCTGAACATGATGGAAAATGTATAAAGAAATCTTTTCAGGATATTGGTAGATTAACTCACAGCCTTATGTCATCTAGTAACTAAGAGCATAGTTTGGTCTCATAACAAAATACACTCAGTACTTAACCATTCAACCCCCAAAGTTTTAGAAAAGAATGGCGAGGTCACTTTAAAATGAAAATTTCAACACTTTTGTAATTTAGAGATGTATTCTTCGAGTTAAGTCAAGGTTCTAACCTATTTACGGTTCAAAATTGCAGAAAATATTTATACCGTAATAATGAACAATAAAATTTCGCAATAAATATCGATGTTTATTTCTAAACAAGTACCACCTGTTATAGTTTTTCAGAGGTGGTGCTGTTACCATAAGTGAGGTGTATTCAAATTGCAGGCATAATTATTCCTTACATCGTGACTTTCTTTTTGATAAAAAAAATGTTGTAAATGAAGATTAAAGTAATTTATTCAAGATCTGAGTAATGTACTCTATCATGTTAAATGAATGAATCTAGTATATTTCGTAGACCATGAACTCTGACATCTTTGAAAAGTAGGATAATGATCATAAAACTCCGCCTTTTTCAGCAAAGTTCTGCGAAACTCCAAAAATTAACTTTAGTAAGCATTTATGCATTTTGATATAAATTCTGCATAAATTTATCCAGGGAAATAATCAGTTCAGAATTAAAGAAAAGAATCATGTATTTTCGCTAGATAAACGATTAAGAACAAAAAAAAAAATTTAAAACCTAAATAAATAAAAAGAATACACAACGCAATAATAAAAGAAGAATACATAAAGAAGTACGGTTGAAAAATGCATTGTAAGAATTCAGTGTACCATTCAGTTATAAGAATTTTAATTAAACTTACATCAAAATTCAATTATTTTAATGAAAGATTTCTTATGTTATAATAAAACAGAAAGCTTCCTCAGTGGGGGGGGGGGAAAGAAAGGAATATTTACATAAAAGATTTCATACCAGGTTAAAAACGTCTTTTATTATTAGTTAGTTTACATTAGTCTAGAATAATCTTGCATTAGTTTTAATATTATATTTTAATTTACAGCATTGAATATATCATTAAAAAAATGCAAACATTTAAAATATTAAGAAATGCGTTTATTGCTTTCAAATCATTTAGTTTGTTAATCGTTAACAGGTTAGTTAAATTAGAAACATAATTTAAAGATTTTACATTTTGCAGAATGGCAGTATTTTGAGAACTGGTTATGCGCGACATGAGTGGGTGGTAAATTAAACAATTCATGTTCCCCGCAGTGGCAACACTTACCATAGCCTACCCTCTGGGGTGTACACACTGACTTAGTATTTTATTACGGCAGTAGCACTCTAAGGGGGGACAATAACGCGAGCCTGACGGTTTCAGAATCCTGAGATAGGATTGTTTAATACGGTTAGACCAAGGAGGGATTGGTGGTAAGTTAAAAAACTAGGGATGCAGGGCCTGGTCCGTCGCCCACCGAATTCCTTGTAATTCCCCTTGGGCGAGGCAGCCCGCGTAGTACGAGAGCAAAGTATCAGGTTTAAAAGTATAAGCACGGGGCCTTGTCAGATTAGCTGGGTTTAGTAAAACCTAAAATATGGGATTGCAGGCAGTAAACAAGAAACTTATGTCGCGTATTGGTGGCTTTTTGGCCTGTATCCTGTCTGTTGACTAATGCGGAGGCTTAAAGGTTGTGGAACCTTTAAACCTTCGCATTAGTCAACATTTATTGGTTTTTTAAAGGACGTGTACTGCTTGAAATATAAGATACCGGAACAGGGTGCCTATTACAGTTCTTATCATGGCGAATACCTCCTTGAGATTACATGTACTGCTTAGTACTTTATTATGACAGCAGTGGCTCTGGGGCACAATAAAACGGACCTGGTTTCTACGGCCACAGAAGGCAGGTTATGATATCCCGGAATGTCGTGTCTTAGGCCATCCGAATGGGCAGCGCGATGGCCAGAAGACAGGTTCCTTAACAGGCCTCCCCGCGTTTGCGATTTCCGTGCTCCCGGTAATGGTGTCCCTGAGCTGCCGGTTCAGAGAGATATGCTAAAATTTTTATAAACTACGCGCAGTGAAACAGCGGGCTGGGACACTGCGCACAGTTTATGAGTCCGAAACGAGGATCTCCCTCTTTGGGCTGTTTGACGATTTTCCTGCCACTTGCCTAATACGGAGGTGTGGGGTCCGTCCATGTAGTGCCAAAATCAGACATGACAGAACTTAAACAGACTTACCATAGCGAGCAAATGACATGAACGTGGCGGTGTAACGTAATGCTAAACTTAAAAAATTTCCCTCAAAATCCTCTATGAACATTTCTTAATAAAAAATGAAAAAAACAACCGTATATTCATTTATTTAATATTAAAGTTCAAAAACCAGTTTCTTAACCAGTGAACAAATAATGCAAGTAAATTATGTAATAATAATTATAATAAGGGGGCAAAATATTACAGTGGTTAACAAAGAAAAGAAATACGTATATGAAAGGCTATATGAATTGAAATCATTTTACAGACGTATATTTATAAAATCATTAAAAATGGCTTCGAAACTTTTAGGCTGCGTTCGCGATAATTTGCGATTTTACCCGAATGAGAATTTTCATTTTAAAGCCACTGCTTTTAACTTACCTATAGCTCACAGTATATATTGCTTTAAAAGTGTCTTTCTTTAAAATTTATTTTACGCTTTCTTTTTTTTTTCTTTCCCCTCTCCTGCATTCTTGATTTAGTTAGACAACAATCTCTTTTATGATGATTGGATTCGCTTTGTTCCTAAGTACGTAATACAGCTACTGCCATGTTTACATGCGGTTTTTAAGTACAGTGAAATAATAGTTAAGACTGGATATATAAGGCTGTGTTACAAACAGAATGACTGTAATTATGATGCCAAAAAATCATGCAAATTTTAACAGTTAATACAAAGATATAAATTTAATTCATTTACAACATTTTGCACAGTAACTTATCATTTACTATTAAACCATAAATTTTCATTTTAAAAATAAATAACATTAAGATTATCTGATTCGTAATATTTTTTACTTTATTATAAAAATAAAATAGATTCTGTTATAAATAGTTTTTAGCTAAATATTTATTATCTTCTAAAGTTATAATGAGGATAATATTCATAAGGAAGCTGTTTTCTTATTGTTGGTGGTGTGACCAAGAGGAAATACTAATTTCTTTAATCTGACTGTTTTTATGCAAAGCTTCTAGCTATCGTGAAAATAAAAATTGTACATCCATTTTCTTTTTGACATTGCGAAATCCTATCAAAATAATGATGTCCAGTAATACACTCAACGAGGAAAATAAATTCTTAGACTGTTGTAAAATGACACATTCCATACGATAGGTTAATTGTAATGCCTTTGTGTTTGGCGATCTATCTATATCGTTTCCCCTTAGAGAGGAAAATCTGTAATCCATGTACATTGTTTAAAAACGACATAAAATGCGGAGGAAAATCCCAGTCAAGGTCATGCTTCCCTCCCTTTAAGTCTATTTAAGTGCGGGATATCCCTCTTCGAGTAGCTTTGAAAATACAGATCATTTGGTTAGAGAATAGTTGATCCAGAACATGAACAGAGCATTGTGAAACACACTGTAAGGTGATTTTGGGTTATTCCCGAAAACAGCAATTTTTTTTTTTTATATATGTTTGAAAAGAAAATTTCGCAGAAACATAGCTAATGTTTTGTTTATGTATTTCAGTATCTATGTAGGTCCACATTAAATTTAAGTATTGAGGGCTATGACAAACCAGATAAAATCAAACAAATATTATCGATATTGTTTCTGACTTCTTAGATCTACTTATACATTCACAGAGAAATACTATATGTTATTAGCGAAGTAATCAATGATGTTATTGTACACTCTTCAAAAAAAAGAAAGAAAAAAAAATCTCCCGTTCTACTGGGCAGATTGACGAAATTTAACTTGCGTTTTTATTTTTAGATCCGTAAACTGTAATTGACGTTATTAATGCTTAAAATGAAGTTGTCGAATTTCAAAGTGCACCAATACGTAAATACACGTATATCTCAGGAAAATGTAAATAAAAAAGTCTATTTTTTGCAGGTATGCTTAGAAAAACATCTACTTGACGGTAAAAACGTTATAGGTCCGAATTAAAAAATGTTTTCGAAAAATTTATAATATTACTATAAAATACAAATTAAAAAAATAAATCAGAAAATATCTGCGAACTTTAGTTGGATTGAACTTAAATTTCGAACTAGAAAAGAAGAAATTAAGTAACTTTAATAAGAAAAGAGATATTACTAAATATATACCAAATTCAATTAACACTGAGGTATTGAAACTTTGAGGTAGTTTTTTAAAAACTATTCTTACGATTTTTACGAAACTTGGCACTTCCTACGTCACTCTTTCGAGACACGAAAAACGCAAGTTAAATTTCGTCAATCGGCGCAGTAGAAAATATATAATTGTCCCCTTTTTGTGCAGAGTGTACATAATGCCTGGAAAATATGTATAATTGACTGCGGGCATTTGTATAATGATCTGTTATTCATCATATGTATATTATACAAGGTGTATAGTAAACTTCTTATTTATATATATAAGTTATATTATTTAGTTATTATATCTTATAATAAAATTCTTACCAATATATATATTATACAGGGTGTATAGTAACGTTCTTAACTATCAAAATAAGTTTTGATTACAGAAAACTACAATTGTAGTAGTTGTGTCGTTTTAAATGTCTATGCTATGGGCCAGCGCCAGAGCCAGTGCAAACAGTCAAAACCTTCAGAAATGAGCAAGAAACTAGGCGGCGGAATTTGGAAGTTGCTGAGTTTGCACACAACAGCGAAAAACCTAAGCTTGGCCCTGATTGTGCTGTATTATATGCAATGTTCCCTCTAATTTTTTCGCTGACAGCGCAGTACAAAAGCATGGGAGCAAAAATGTTCAAAACACATGTAAAAGTGTGCAAGTGTGAGTAGGGGAGTCTAGGAATAAAAAAAAATGATTTCAAAAAATTTTTTGGCCCTCTGCATCTTACTTTTTTTTTGCCATTTTTAGATGTAATTCTTTTATAAAATGAAATTAAAAAAATAGTGAATTACATTGTGCACAGAATATAAAAACCGCTGCGCAACTTTAATTAAATAAAAATAATTAGAAATTAGTGCGGGACCACGCAACCGCGCAGCTTATAGGGAACGTAGATCACAGGAAACTGACTGCAACGTCCTTACGAGCAAATTTTGAAAGTTAAAGATTTTATCACAGAAAATTGAAAGATATAGCGAAAAAAGAAATGACACCTTCATCCACCAGTAACTTGAAGAGAAGCCCTGAGATGCAGAATTCCCTGAATTCTTTAATATCTGATCACCAACAAGCAGACGAAAGCTAAAATAGAGGAGGTGATCAGGCTATGCTCAGCAAGGTACTAAGAAATTCTTCCCCTCCTCTTGAGAATTGTATCTTCGCAACGTAATTTTAATAGCATTTCAAAATACTACAACTGAAAATCAACACTAGAAAAATAGCTCACCCCGTAGAATAGTAACGGGACTGTAAGAGCAAAACTATTGTAATGTAAGCATATTACTATCCAGTTTGTATGTACTTGATAAAAATAACATTATAAAGCAGTTTAAAATGACATTAAAAATCCAGTGTAAATGAAGTTTACTTTGATTATCTCAGTAAAAGTATTGTAAATATGAATTCAGATAATGTTTAAATGTACACATAACTATCATGATTTTATGCAACTATGACATGTAACTTGTACAAGACAATGTTTGTAATTAACATATCTATGCTTATACACAGGCCTTGTATGCCCATGTAATATTTAAATTTATATTTTTACACGGAAGAAATATTCCCTTCTGTCAGGATGTCTATTAACACTGTAAGACTTTTACAACAAAGTCAGGCCAGTGGTTATCTCAGGCAGCGCTCAGTATCTGATTACAAGCATAACTATATCACTAATAACATCACAAAAATAAAAATCTTTAAACGAAATTTGCTTCCAAAAGAGTGACGGGTCGATAACAATATGCAAATCTCAATGCTACGTATCACCTTATTGGAAAGCATAAAGTAACAGTCGGGAAAGGCAATGCATGCGCTGGATCTTTGAATCTACACGTGGTTAATTAATTCAAAGAGTAGTGCAGCAAGACATTTTTCTTATACAGTGGAAAATGTGGTTGTCGGACAAGAAAGGCAATAAGGCAGTAAGCATGAAGTTTCCGTAATCTTTCTTATGCTATTGCAGCTGCTATAATCAGTGTTGTTCGCTGGCTTAGAGAGAGAGCATTACAAGCCGTCCCCTTTCAGATACTTGCAGGTGTGCGCGTGCAGCTGAAGGATATCTTGGCCTATGCACTAACCCACCCACACTGCAGTATGAGAGACATTAATGCGGCATGTAGCTTTACAATTTTTACTTTCCATATGCTTGGTCGTATACGGAAAATGTTGCATGAGTAGCAAGCTCACCTGTACAGTGCAAAAGTTGCTGTCAAAGTACGATTGGTGCAACTTCGTGATACGTACTGGATGTACAGTCGGATTTCTTGGCTAACATTATGGGATTCTTAGCTAACATTACGAGGAAAATATAAGCGCAGTCGAGTGTTATACCGTCACAAAATGCCCTGTTGGGCACCAAAAATTCATAACGGCAACAAGAGGTTCGTCATCAAGTGCAGTGGTCCCTCAGTTGGCAGCGCAAGATTGGACGACCAGCCGCATGAAGCAAGCATCAGTATTGTACAACTGAGCCATTACTGAACGAAAATATTTGGAACTATCGTAAGTCATAGTACCTTATCTGCTAGATACTTGCCATTTGTTCATCTACTTTCCTTGTGGTCTCAGCATGACGGTACCACCCAACACTAGCTAGCATCAGTGCAAAACTTTTTGTCGGGACACCTTCAAACACAGGATCCGAAGTTGGATCATGGAAGTAGTAACATCACCAAGCCTAACCCCATTTGACTTCTTGTGGGGATTTACACGATGGAGTAGGTGTACAGGTTGTCCTGCGACTTAACTAATTACGAATCAGTATTAAAAATTATGCAGTAATACCAAACCTGAAACGCTGCAGAACATCTGACAAGAAGTTCTAGCTCAAATACAAATGCGTATTGCCGCCGATGGTAGATGCTTGCTTATTAGAATTGAGAGTTTGTGAATTTAGAACATTATTTTGTGTCTTTTTTTTTCCTTCCGAATGTCCAACTGTTGTACAAATGTCTTACTGTAATAAATTGTACCTTGCTGGCCGTGTTAGTTTTATTAGTAAATTTTCATCCACCTTATAATGCCACACGCGAAATTAGCAGTGCACTTATGCCGGTGATCAATACCAATAGATCCGCATTTCAGACCCTGATTCAGGTTACTGGAGTATATTAAACGTCATTCTATACTAAATTGGTGACGTTCTACACATTTGCTGTTGACTTTTATTCGCCATCTGTTGTAGGTTCGCAATAAGATTGGTTGTAGAATTATTAGGTTTATTTATTATTGTTCCCGATTTCTAGACAGACGTACTTCCAATTACACCACGAAAGCAAACGAAAAGGAAG
This sequence comes from Stegodyphus dumicola, assembly GCF_044657685.1. NCBI lineage: Eukaryota > Metazoa > Arthropoda > Arachnida > Araneae > Eresidae > Stegodyphus > Stegodyphus dumicola. The sequence goes on from NC_140779.1 coordinate 48,331,741, forward strand.
AGAATTCCTTACATTCTAACTTGCAAATTCGCCTCTAATAGCGCTGCGGTCGGTCTTTGTGTGATAGAATATAGTCACTTTACTGATAACTAGTTTTCACAAATCTAGTTTTCACAAATCTAGTTTTCTGCATTCAAACATTCTTTCGGTGTTAAAGAAAATATTTTTATACCTCCCATACCGTATTGGCCCAAATATAAGGAAGCTAGTGCTGTATTTTCGAAAATATTTTACAAGAACAGAGCGTACGTATCAGTCAGCTTCACATTTATAGGAGTTTGATATGTTGAAGATACATATATTAATTTCAGTTGCTATTTGCAGAAGATAAAATATCAAAGTTCCAAAGATATACTTCCTTAATTGAACACGACAGTACTTCAGCTGCAGAAGTATCTATCAAGACTAATAATCTTTTAATCAGTTTAAAAATTCAGAAAATGTTAAATAGTTGTTAAAAATAATTTTAAGAAGTATTTTTTCAAAAAAACGATTGAAAAAAATTAATGAAGCTGAATTTTCGAAGAGCTATGAAGCCGCTTACAATGGAAATTCAAGTGCAATACAAGAAATACTAAGAAGCAGAAGAAACGACACTAGATCAGTTGACTCTCATAAAAATCTGTCACTCTGAGGTAACTGATGTATAATGAAGAAAGTATTTTGTATCTCATAACTAGATAGTGAATTTTTTCGCGACAAGTCTTTCACTTGTCACTTTTCACAAGTCTTTCACTTATCGCCTTTTAAGATTTCTGTTATTTTGGGCTCGTAATGTTCATTCCTTGCCTTCTAGAAAATACAGCGCCTACTGAAAGACTTTTATACTATTTTCGACTATGTAATTAAATTATGAATATCATGTAATTAATTATGAATAGCAAGCAATTAAAGAAGAAATTTAAGTTAATTACTACGACGATGAAAACTGTCCTAGTTCCGAGAAAAAATTATGTCATCCAGTATGACAAACATTTTCATCATAAAGTTTTGAAGGAACCGGTATTTAATATATACACTTGTATTAAAAAAATTAAGAATATTTGTATATTGTGTCGAATTTCTGAAAAACTAATGGACCTATTTTAATGAAATTCGCTATGAATTTACATGACAACAGAGAAAAAGATGTGCAATTCAAAATTCATTTAATGTAGGCATGATTATTAGTAGTGCAGGAATAGTAGTATCGTAGTGCAGGAATGTCCAAAATACGGATGATTTTGGACATTCCTCTACTATGATGCAATCCGATGATATCGAAGTGGAAATGATTCTAACATGAGGTATGGTACTCTCTCACAGCCAGAGTCGTCGCTTAGCGTGACAGCATACTGGATAGGAGGCAGATGAAAAATCCCTGTGACCCCACTCTTGCAGCAAAGCAATTTTGAACTGCGGAATGGTTCCCGGAGGAGGATGGCGAGATGAAAGTACTCTCCCAAGAACGTACCAGACATGCTGTATAGGACTGAAGTCAAGAGATCTGGCTGGCCAATCAATGTTGCGAGCATCTTCACTTTCCAGGTAAATCGTCGACCATCTGAAACCTATGTGGACAAGCGTTGTGGTCCTGAAACTGTGGACAAACTGTGTACCTGGAAAGCTGAGCATAGCGCTCTAAGGTCTTTTTTCTATGCCTCACAGTTGTCAGAAAAACTTTGTCAAAAAACTGAGACAACCGCACATGCAGGGTTGATAGCCACCTGCCTTGAAGCTACCGACAATTCTCTATTTCTTTTCGTCATCCATAATTTCGTGGCTACTTATTTTACCTGATTCCTCATAAAATTTATCCAATTTTTGCAAGAAACACGACGAATATCGTAAAGGAGTAGGAGCACACAAATCGCCGAAAACATATTGTGCGCTTATATTGCCTCCACAATCACAACTCTGCAGACACGCATGTGTACTCTTATGTATTCCTGTGTATTTGCATAATATGTATCTGTATATTCGTATAATTCTTCGGTGGTAGCTTTTAGCTAATTAGTAGCTTTGGTTCAATATTTTTCGTAAAAATAGACTTAGTTTTCAAATTCTCTTAATTTTGCCACGAGCATATATATTTATAATCAGGCTGCTTATGTAAAAATAAATATTTTAGTTATTATCATCTGTCAATTTTTTATAGCATAAAGAAAATTGCTTACACACATTCTTTGCAGATACATGAAATTTTCTGTTTCTAAAGATTTGAACAGGTAGGAATTAGTGGAATGATCCATTTTATACATTTGCATTGACGATGGGGGCGACAGGTGAACTGGAGTTTTAATATAGTATAGGTTCTTGAATCCACCACTGGCTTTGGCCAACACCCTCTAAATTCGCTCAGATTCGGGGGTGCTAGCTTAGCCCGTTAAGATGTGACAGGAAATGCCACCGGGGTGCGGATTCAAAGGGCCTTTATATTATACCTTTTTATTCTTTCATTAACCTCTCGATAGGATTTTCGGAGCAACACTATTTTTACGTGCCCTCATATCGCGAAGCTATTATGTATTTTTAAATATCCATATCTTCTTAGGGTTTCGAGTTCAGTTCCCTTACCACCATGCCAGCAAGGCGGCACTGTTTTAGATTGATAAAAATGCGAGCTTAGATGTACACAAAAGTTCTATAGCATCATGAGAAATCAAATTTTCAAAATTTGATGTGTGCTTGTGCTGTTTTGGCTATCCTCCTACTTGCGTTAGATTAGAAGAATTTGTGAAGCACATTTAAGGGAAAATTATTATGTATAAGTACTCATATTGTACGTTAAAATTATCAAATAACAGGTATAATAATCCAGTTAGTTTCATAAATTAAACTTCCACGTACATAGAATAATGCTTACTTTCAGGCAATATTAAGATATTATTGTTCTCTCGTATCAGCCTTCTTTTAATGCCAAATGGGAGTAGTGCAGAGTGACATTTCCGGAATGGATATTTTAAATACTTATTGAGGGGGGATGTGTGTGTGTGTGTGTGATTATGGCAAAGCCTCGAGGGCTATCTGCCTAAGGGGAGGAATGCCTTCGTGGAGGACTTTCTAAGGGGAACTGGCTCGTATACATTGAGGGGGGATGAATCATTTGATTAGTTAAATGGGTACTCTTCTGTTTTGAGGGCCGTAAAAAAACTGCAGCGAAAATGTATGCGCAAAACCGCCAAATCTAGCAAACGCACCCATTTAACAGCGCGCCAAATGCAGCGTACGCGCTGGTTTCAGTTTGCGTAAATTTATATAGTTCTATATTTCTTAAGACGCTATTAAAACACTACTTTAATTTTTAAATCCTTTTTTTAATTTTTAATCCTTTTTTGATATCCTATGGATTTAACAATTTGGGAATTTCCCATGATGAAAAGTCGGCAATAGAATTTTGGGTAAAGTGCAGAATCACTCACTGCTTGGCGCGTTTCTAAGAATTGCACATACTCGGTATCCATGTGCACATCGACCTACGAGGGCGATCCCAAAAAAAACGTCTCCTATATTTTTAGATATACAAAGAACCGTTTATTTTCTATAATTGCTACATCACTTTAAAGATTGAAGAATGCTTTATTTTTCAACATAATCGCCATTTCGATCAATGCATTTTTGTAGACGCTGTGGCAGTTTTACAATGCCCATGTCATACCAGCTTGCCGTCATGCCCTTCAGGAAGCGTGAATCGAGTCCAAGAAGTTCTCCTTTTCGTCTTCATAGCGGCGAAGAAATTCGCGGGAAGAATCAACCTGTTGCCGTTTGTGGTTTCTGTCAGCATACGCGGCACCCATCTTGCACACACCTTCCAATATTGCAAATTTTCCGTTAAAATCCTGTGGATGGTGTTTCTGGAAACCTCAGGAACCAAAATGCGGAGAGCATCCAGAGCGATCCTCCGATCTTTACACATGAGTTCCTCAACTTTCGCGATTGTCTCGTCGGCAACCTCCCGCTCCTTTCTTCGTCATGAATTTCAGTATGACCTACTGTAAACTCTCTACACCACTTGCGAACGTTTTTGACATCCATGCATGACTGTCCATACACTTCCGTCAATAGGCGGTGAATTTCAACCGGTTTAACGCCTTTTGCGTTCAAAAATCGAATAACTGGGCGCACTTCGCACTTGGCGGCAACGTTTATTGGGAGCTCCATTTCGAATGGCTGCCAAGCCAAGACTGAGCATCCGAGCGAAGCGCCTGCGTGCTTATGCGGTAGCGGAGAAGCCACCTCTCACAACAGTGTTGCCAACAACCGTATTAAAACTTTCTGTACGTCCCCCAAAAATAGGAGACCTTTCTTTTGGGATTGCCCTCGTATTTTCACTTAAAAAAAAAAATCCCAGAATTTCACAAAAATGGCACTGCACATCCCCTTGACTTTATCTATGTAGACATCGACCTATTTTCATTTAAAAAGTAAAATAAAATTGACAAAAATCCAATTGTTTTTACCCTTGTAAAAAGTGGCAAACAAATAAGTGAGCGATTCTGCACTTCTGAATTCTGATTCTGAATATTTTCAAAGAAAAGGCATTATTCATTATAGAAAATTACGTTTGAACAACCAATGAGATGAAATTATGCTTTAGCTATAAGTCGGCAACGAAATAGAGATGCAGGCATCCATTTAGTTATGTTTAGCAATTTTTATATAAATTATAATAATGATTTGAAATAGTTATTTACTCGTATGCTTCCATTCAGTCATGTTTAGCCTTTTTCATATAAATTACAATAATAAAAAAGTATTATATGAAATTAACCTTTCATCTAAATTAAAACATCAATCTTAGATAGTTGTTTATTATTATACTTCCTTTCTTGCCGCAATTATTTTTGGCAGCATTGGCATCAACAATAGTTTGGCGATTTTTTAAGGCCCTCGAAACAGAATAGTACCGTTAAATGTAACCTTTTTTGAATATCACAATTTAATGACTCATTGGAAAAAAAAAAACTTTTTACTAGTCGAATACTGTGATTTTATTTAACACTCTTGATAATAAATTAGGAAGCTGATAATTTCTTTTCATCTGCCTGAATTTACAGCAGTAATGTCTTAAAACCCTTGCTTTAGAAAAATGTACATATATCCATGCAAAGTAACTTTTTGACGAAAAGACAAGCTATTTCCGGTAAATAGTGTTCCACGAAGACAACCGTCCTGCTAGACTGATAATCTTCGTGTCTCAGTAGTTAATCAAAAAGCAATCTTCTTCAAAGATAGACAGCGTAATAAAAAATAGCAAGATACTTTAGTTAAAATTCAGTTTTAAAAATTAAATATCGAACAAAATCCGCTTTCGTCTTCTCAGTTACACAGTATTATTTCTTTATCCCTGAAATATGTATAGTAAAATTTTGTCTGTTCAGGCTATATTAACTAATATTCAGAATAAGAGTCGCCAAAATTTTGATCGGAACTATCAATAGGTCACTGGAGAGTTTTGTAATGACGTACAAATATTTCCCTTCTAAGCTACCGTTAAAAACCAATATAATGCATACAAGGTTACAATAAACTCAAATTATAATTCATGAGTCACATGATAAATAACTGTTCTGTCATGATAACTTAAAACTGAAACTATTCATTTGCATCCAGAACTGAATTGGAAAACTATTAATTCATTTGGCTATATCATGAAAAATTCTTCAGAATCAGAAGTGATTTGTGTGTAAGAATACCATTTAAACTACGGGAGTTTGAATGACAGTTTTCAAAGCCTTCATCACTATAATAGAATGTTTAAATTTTTAACAAGTGAACTAAACAAGCATTGTGTAATCCTAAATTACTTTACAAAGTCGTGAAAATGCTTTAAAGAGATGAATAATTATCAAATAAATTAAATTTTAGAATATAGAATATTTATTGAGTATAGCAATAATACGAGTAATATAAATGCACAATAATACGATGTAAAATACTGTTATTCACGTTGTACTATTACGTAGAATATTTTGCAAATAAATTGGAGTAAAAATTAAAGCCGAAAGCATCTTAAGGAGCAAGAAATCGTAGAACAATCCTGGCTTTGGGGCGAACGAGGGAGAAGAAAGTGTTCGGAAAGATAATTCCTTTGATGGTGGGAGGGGATGGTAGAAGTGATTTGGTCTAAAGGCATGGAGGTAGGAAGTAAGACTTACCTCCATAGTCAAAAGAGTATCAGAGGAGAAGAGACAACAATCAAAAGGAGATTCAACTGTTAATCGTCGAGGAAATTTTTGGCGAAACGTCATTTGAGCAATAAAGCGTAGATACGAATCAAGTGATGGCTGTAGATAATCGGCTTCGTTCTAAGCAATCTGTGATACGAGTAAATGGCAAAACTTAATTACTAATTAATAATACTATGCACAAGGTCATCTCGGTGGATAAACATATATTGCTCAGATCAGCTATAACACAGCAATCTAAGGGAATATGGCAATGGTCGCAAGAGTAAATCAAAGCATCTAAATAAAAAAATTGTTAAGCTAAGAAAAAGGGCTGTGCTGGTCAAAAATATAATACAAGTTCAAGCAACTTCAAAAAAATACAAGTCTATAATACGGCGATGTTCTATGAATTTATTAACAAAATTCTCTCGTCTTCTTTGTTTGTTAATAATTAAAATTTTTAGTATTCTACATTCTACCCGAGTTATAAAAACAAACTAATTTAGGTATAATTCGTACAATGCAACTAAATATATCTGTTATATTATTTAGAAAGATAACAATAAATTGCAATTAAAAAAATTATGATTTATTTGTAATTATTTGTAATTTGATCTTTTATTACTTATTTCTAAATTTAAAAAATACAATATTCGAACTCAAGGAATATATCTCATAGAAGGACAGAAAACTGATAAACTCTAAATTTACATCTTGGTTTGGTTTGGTTTATGGCAAAGCTTAAGAGGGTAATCCATTTGCCTGTGGGAAAGAAAGCCTTCTTTTTAAAGAAACTTATTCGTATTTACATTATCATGAAGAAATCCACGAAAAATGCTAAATGCAACCAGACCAGACCGTTTGCCGCGTTTTGAAACAAACTTCTAATGTTTAGCAACTTTACCGTTCAATCGCTGGTGGACATTTACGTCCTGTTTAATCGAAATATTTTTAATTAACTTTGAAATAAATTATTTTCATAGGCATCCAACAAGTTAGAAATAAAGATATTTTATGAAAATGAAGATAACTATTTTGATAGCTGACTGAATGGCAAACTCGATACTGTTAGGGCATCGAGAGATCAACATATGATGCCTAATCGAAGAAAATTCCACACCACTTAATTTTTGCACAATTTGTAATACAGTTTTCTGCATTTCGATCTGCAGATTAAAGCATAAAAATTTTGCCACTGAAATTGCATTTTATGAATTCTATTGCAGGACTGAGACTAGACGATTTCTTTTAAAATTTGGAAGAACTTACATTATTATAAATATTATTATAAACAAGCTAAAGTAAAAAAAAAATGATCTGAGTAGATGTAAAAGTTTCACAGATTCACTTATACACATGTATTACATCATATCTTTACTTTCAAATGCTAATGAAAGCTTGGCCCTGCCATTGATTGTTAATCGAAGCAAACCAGATTTTTAAATTAAGCACCACTTGTCTTATCCAGTTTAGATGCCAATTAATCAAAATAAAAAAAAATAAAAAAGTCAACTTTTGCATCTGGATTATGCAATTCATTCAGCAGGCAGTGGCTTGAGCTCGTTCGACAAAAATGCCAAAAAGGTGAGAAAATATGGGTCAAGATTTCGCGGAGGAACAGGGGAAGAGAAGGCCATTGGGTTCATGAAGTCACAGTTGTGTCATTCCATGCAGAGCAATTGCTCTACATTAAATGCCCTCACGATCTGAACCCCATTTTCCAGGTCAGCCACTTAACATGTTGGGCTTAAGAGTGGGAAAGAATACGGAACAGCTCCGGGGAAGGGGAAAACCATTGAAAAAGTGCGACGTCAATAGGTATTGCACCACAGATTATGACACTTTTCACTAAATTAATTCCATATTCAGGAGAAAAACTCCCATTAGCACCATTTACGGTGTTTTTTCAAACCCTATTATTTTCAATCTAGATAAATAATGAAATCGTGAGCAAATTCTAGCTATGCGTTTTGGCAGCTCTGTACATGCCAGACCTTTAATATATCTAAATAATCTGTATTCGAAGATGAAACTTTTCTTCCTTAAAATGCAAAATTCTATTCAGAGCCGGAAAAAACACCTTTAGAGATTTCGCCATATTCCCCCCTGCGACAAAAAGAGAATTGTTTACGTCTATTAGCAATTAGCACTTAAAAGTTAATTGTACTCCTTTTCTTTAAATAAATTTTAGAGGACGTGTTTATATTAATTCTCTTTGAAAAGCTTATAAGGTATTTCTCCTCGCCTCGTGGCGGTCGACGCGAATTCGAGAGGTCCGTGGTTCGAGACCCGGAGAGCATATTTCACAAGTGCACATCTGTGTAGCCACCGAGGGAGTGGCTTCTAGGATGGACCAATGAGCATCCTGTGATATTTCTGTCATGTCACATGACCTTTCGCGTGCTTTAAGATTAAGCAAGATGGTTGAAAATTTTCTGCCACGCAATTTTCTGTACAAAACAATTAAAGCATCGTCGATTGCTTCTGAAACTTTTCATTGCGAAGTTAGTTCAAATATAGGCAATTATGAAGATTTCACTACGTGGTTGAAATAAATACAAACACATGTTGGATATTTCGCAAAAAATATGGATGTGAAATATTACTTAATAAGTGGTAAATAAGATGAAGAAAGAAATATGTGATAAACATCTGAGCCCAAATGCAACGTTTACATAAAACTATGCGCATAAGAAAAATACTTACACCAGTTATATATGTAAATAGAAGTCAGCACTTTTTATTGCAGTCTATATGAAAAAGATGTTCTATAATAATAAGCAATGCAGAATTTTATTCAAAGTGAACTTTACTCATTTGCATTCATATACATTTAGTGTGTTAAATTTCTCATTTAATAACTGGCTCTTAAATGTATTGTCTACACGAGAAATAATACTCATCAAACAGAGTGAATTTATCTTACAACGAATATATTCAATTTATTTACATATAATTTTTAATGTTAGCAATGGATATAATCAGATTATATGTATTCTGAATCTTACACTTTAAAAATCAAAAGAATGCAAGCACTGAAATAAGAAAACACTAGATTCATTGCAACCCTTTCAGTCATTCTCAGCTCAATTAAAAAAATATACACTTGAATTCTCTTAACCCACATAATATGCAGTGAACATCAATCCAAATATTAATGCGTGATAAAAATCGCGAAAGTGATAAAAATCGCTATTAATTAAACTCAGAAAACGAAAGCACTACAAGATTTCTACTATTGCGTCATCTATTTATAACTGCGAAACAAATGCAAATTAAAACGTAAACAATATATGCTCACATGCACGAAGATTTAGCATCACAAGAGCAACAGCAGCTCATTGGTCCATTTTCGAAACTCCTCCCTCAGTGGCTACGTTGATGTGCACTTGTGAAATATGCACCCGAGGGCATTGCTCCTTTTTCATCTCTCCTGCTTCGAAATAACATAATGTCTCTATGGTAAACTTTTTTTTTTTTTTTTTTTTTTTTTTTTCTTTAGGTGAAATTTTATTGTGAGAGTTTTTATTACTCTTTTCTCTCTTTTCTTTTCTCCTCAGAAAAAGATTAAATAAGTTCCGCGTAAAGTCATTTTTTAAAGGATTTTTGTTCGGTTTTCATAAACACATTTTTTATTAATCTTTTATTTAGCTCTCTCATAGCGTTTGTTGTATAATAGAAAATTTTTCATCTCTTTCAAGCTGCTTCCTAATAAGCTATCGAGTTAAAATTTTTGTACACGATGTTTATGGATGGTAATACAATGTGTTAAAGCAATGCTTTTTCAAAATTCGATTTCTTTTTCTTTTTTTATTTAATGTTGAAATGATTTTTCGCACATATCTTTGTTTAACGAATAAACTAAAATCGCTCTTTATTTTACTCTTTGCATCATCGGATACAGCGAAGAAACAAAACTTTTTAAAGGAAATTTATATGAGATTTTTAAAGAAATTTCCGTTATTCCCCCTCGCTAAATCGCTGATTTTTTCGAAGGTAACAGTATTGCTGGAAATAAAACAGTGCTTTTTCAATTTAATTGCCACTAAAACTAAAAATGGTTAAAAATGGTTTAATCCTAGTATCCGGTGCACACGGGATTTGGCTACTTTATGATGAGCAGTAAAATTGGGACATATATGATGAGTAGTAAACGAGTCCTTCAAAGAATATATACTATACACTATGTATATATACATAGTATATAGTGAATAGTATATACATAGACGTTCTTCGGGTCATTTTTGGTGTTCCGATAATTTTCAAAATCGCACCATGGCTGCACCGTATACTAGGATTTTACCCTAAAAATATCAAAATAAAAAAATACAAAAGGTTTTATAAGGTAAGCTTTTAATTCGTGAAATAATTAACGAATTAAAAGGAAAAAAATAATTTATCATATACTTTAATGGAAGAAAGAAATTTAATAATTCTGTCTATAAAATTCATCTACAATTTTATACCAGGGGTAATAAAAGCATGGGCGCCTAAATCATGAAACCTATTAATGAAAGTGCATTGACGAAAACTAATATCTAATAATAAACTAATATCTAATAAACTAATATCTAATAATAAACTAATAATGAATTTGTTACAGGCGCTCCACAATTTTCATGTTTTATATATTACTTCCTTTACGAGTACTACAGTCACTACTTAAACGGAGTTGATGTTTAAAACAGTTTGTTTCGGAAGAAAATATGTGTTAGTATTTATCGTATACTGTAAAATATGTTTGGAGAAACTTCTAATTTCTTCCCGTTAAAACCACAAATTTTTTTTAATTATCTGATAATTATTTAATAACATATTAAATTTATAAATGAGCAACACAAATAAATTTCTAAATGAAAGAGATATTTGAGCTGAATACGGGTACTTTAAAATGATAAAAAGTAATCATGCTTTACACAAATACGTAATATGTGACATTTTAAACACTATTTAATTAGATTTTAACAATGCTACAAATGGTTTTGAGAGTCGTCAATAAAATATATTCTAAATCACATGTATCAATTAAATGTTTTATTAAAAATAAAATAAAAATATTAATTATAACTTTTGTTGCTTTTAAATCGTTCAGGTTATTAAAAAACTGTAATTAAAATTGTAATTAAAAATTTGATGCCCTATCAAATTATTCTTTTATTTAATATAACATAATAAAAATATGAGATTAAAATCAATTCTCATAAAAATAACGTGTTTTCAAAAGCGGCTAAAAAGTTATTAGTTTTAATATTCAAACGTAACAAATAAAAATTTGATTAGTTAAATATCGTTAGCAATTAAAAATTCAATGTTTAAAATGATGCTCGCATATTTGTCTTACCTTTCAGTAGTTCAATCCGAGTGTTCTTGAGAAGTATTTTAACGGAGGATTAAGTTTCCAAAACAAATATAAAATATTCGTTATGGTTAAATTCTAAATGTGAATCTTTCAAAAGTGAAAAGTTCCAAAACGTAATTTTTCAATAAGCAAAACTTTAGCGAAATTTAATTAGTGCACTTAATTTAGTCATAATTCAGATTGAATAAAACACGGAAACAAATTTGTCGCTCAACTAACGGTAAGTGAAGTGCAGAATTCCAAACAAAATTACTTTCGAAACAAAGCGGGAGAGTCATGAGCGCAAACTGTAACCGAAAATTTCCGATTATAAACACAGAAGCCCACCAAATCACTTCATATTCTTCGCTGCTCTTTTTATTTATTAAAGGAAAAAACCAGTTTTCTTTTTTTTCCTTCCCCTCCCCCCAACTGCAGGGACGCTATTAATAGGAGGAAATACCATTCCGTCAAGAGACAGGTGTACATTAAGTTCGTGACACTCGTCCCAAATTACGTCACTAATAACAAACATCCAAAGGTAGAGGGAGGGGGAAATACAATCTCTTACCGCAAAGCGTGCAATCCCCCTCCTATTTTCTCTATTTTTTTCCCTTACCTTTCAAACCTATAAAAGCGTACTTAAGGGGGAAAAAAAATGATGATGCAGTGGTCATTTCTTTATAGACTTCCCTTTGTAGGTGTTTCAGTATGGGAATGTTTTAATAGAAATTTAGTGCTACTGGTTAATATCTATGTAAACTCCATCAAAATATATAAACATTTATCATACAAATCCATGTAACTGAAAATATTACTGATATAAAGTGACGCACATATATAATGGTGAGAAGTAGATTTCGTGAACAAAATATATAAACAAATTCATTCCCTTTTAATTCTAAACATAGAATACACGCGCTAAGAAATTTAGTTCAGACTTTGTTTAATTTGGCATAGGTAAAAGACAAATTTTATTAATTGATCGCTTAAAAATACCTCCTTTCGTTTTCACTGAAACTACTCTAACCTTATTGTCTTTACCTAAGAATATCTCTACGATTCTTAAGAGTGTCTTCCATGAGATCAGAATAATGCTAGATGACAAGCTCAAACCCAGTAGCAAGAATGAAAGCCGTAGCTAGTATTTTCAGGGCAGGGGAACAACTGAAGAATTGCCCCCCCCCGTTTGCCAAGAATGGAAAACATTTCATTTTTAAATTTCCTAACATCAATTTGGCGCCACCTTGATGCTGCATCCGGGAGCAGATATCTCCCCCCCCCCTCTCAGCTACGCCATTGGTAACACCCACTTAAACCAGAAGTGCGTGCGAAATGGTAAAATTCAGCTTTTGCTGAACACTTATTGAAACAAAATTCCATACTGCATTTCTAGACATAAGCAGCAATGTTCCCTTTTTACTTCCTTGTACGAAGTAAAAAGGAAATATTGTAATCGCGAAAAGTTTCAGCCAGCATATTTCAACGAAATTATCCATTTTGACCGCTATCGAATGCAATTTAACGATGTTTTTGCGTGATATCTGTACGTAAGGAAAGAATAAAATACTCTTTTCCTTCAAAAAAATTATAAAAATACTATTACAAATTTACATTATTTTTATAATTTTTTTGTATAAATATTATACAAAAAAATTATAAAAATTATAAAAATATGCTTTAAAATGAATGTTTTGCACAGGCACTACACTATAATTCAATAAACTCAGGAACAATGGACTGTATTATATCTCACTTTAATTCTCATTAATTTACATAGTTCATGGCCACTCGAAGCCACGAATTCTCTCACACGCTCTTAGCTCACAATCTCATGTCACAAACTCCAAGAGCTCAAGACGCATGCGCCGACGCTAGTAATGAAATGCGCGCGCAGGCGCAACATACCGCCCGCCTTGACATGATGTAATCATTCAAAATTAAATCTTACAATAAAAAATTACACAGAGTGACAATACGAAATACAGGTAAATAATTGTAAACATCAAATAATAACATCAACAAAATCAAACTACTATAATAAGAAAATACAATAATTAATTACAAACATACTTTTGTTTAATTTGGCATAGGTAAAAGACAAATTTTATTAATTGATCGCTTAAAAATACCTCCTTTCGTTTTCACTGAAACTACTCTAACCTTATTGTCTTTACCTAAGAATATCTCTACGATTCTACCAAGAGGCCAGTTACATAGAGGAACATTATCAGTCTTTAAAATTACCATAGTTCCAACCTTGACATTGTCTTTTTCAAAGAACCATTTAGTTCTTCCTTGCATTGCACTCAAATAGTTATTTCTCCAATACTTCCAAATTGTTTGCACTATTTTAGTCAATTTTTGCCAGCTCTTTAATCTATTATCGTTAGCGTTTAAAATATTAGGTTCTGCGATAGCCGTGATAGGTCTGCCTATCAAGAAGTGGCCTGGTGTCAAGATATCAAAATCCTCTGGTTCGGATGATAAAGGTTGCAAGGGCCTAGAATTCAAAATGCCTTCAATTTGAGCAATTACTGTAAGAAACTCCTCATAGGTTAGTTTCAAATTGCCTACTACGCGTTTCAAATGAAACTTAACAGATTTGACACCTGCCTCCCAAAGACCTCCATGATTGGGAGCTCTAGGGGGAATGAACGACCAATCAATACTCTCACTCGATAAATAATTACCTAATTCATCACCTGGTTTGCTGACTAGCCTATTCAATTTCTTTAATTCTGCGTTACTACCAACAAAATTGGTTGCGTTATCTGAAAATATGCGTGCACACTTGCCTCTCCTGCTGAAAAAACGTTTTAAGGTTGCAATAAATGCTTGACTAGACAGGTCTGTTACCAACTCAAGATGACAAGCTTTGGTAACAAAACAAACGAAAATGCACACATACACCTTGTTAAGGCGACCTTTTCTCTGATGTGGGTATTTTATAAAATAAGGACCAAAAAAATCAACTCCAACACAATTGAATGGAAAATTCGGGCTGACTCTTTCTTGAGGGAGTTGACCCATAAGTTGTTGACAGGGCACTGGTTTTGCTTTGAAACATACGACACACTCATGTACTATTTTTCTACAAGTGTTGCGCCCGTTTAAGGGCCAAAGCCCTTGTCTAACAATAGACAGTAAGCCTTGTGGGCCAATATGCATGTATTTCTTATGAAACATCACAATAATTAGATTAGTCAACTTATGATTCTTTGGTAAGATTATAGGAAATTTTCTATCAAAATTCAACTTACAATTAGCTAATCTGCCTCCAACTCTTAAAATTCCATATTGATCTAAAAATGGAAAAACACTTCTTACCTTGCTATCTGGAGGTACCTTACCCTCCTTTTCAAGGCTTGAGATTTCTTTTTTAAATTCACTATCTTGAATTAGCTTAATCAGTTTAAGTTCAGCTAATTTTAATTCTGAGCTCTGAAGAGGACCTGAAACCTTGTCCTTTCCCTTGCAGTTGTTTACAAACCTAAAAATAAAACTTAAAACACGAATAATTTTAGTGTAATTGTTACTTAAATTTAAGAAATCTTCAATGAAAGGGTTAGCTTTCACATTAAGAAAAATATTAGAGTCACTAAGGATTTTAAGTTCGTCTGGAAAGTCCTTCACAATGACTTCCACCGGAATCTCTCTATTTGGGTAGTCGTCGTATTTCAGGAACAGAGGGCCTTTCCACCACATATCATTTTGTAGAAGTTTACTGGGATCCAAGCCTCGGGATATAAGGTCACTCGGATTCTCCTTTGATGACACATGACGCCATTGATGACCATTAGTCAACTCTTGAATTGTTGCCACTCGATTTGCAACAAATGTCTTCAACTGGTAAGGCTCCTTTTGTATCCATGAAAGCACGATCATGGAGTCACTCCACAGATAAACGTTGTTCACAGAAATCTCTAATGCAGATATTACTCTAACCATCAACCTTGCAAGTAGGACTGCCGCACAAAGCTTCAGTCTCGGAATAGTAACTCGTTTAATAGGCGAGACTCTGGATTTACTCGTCACTAGCCTTGTCTTCACTTCTCCATCTCTCGAACGGCACTTGCAATATATGGTTGCTCCGTATGCTACCTCAGAGGCATCTGCAAATCCATGAAGTTCCACATAGTCTACTTCTGCAATAAGAATAAACCTTTCAATTTCTATTTTACTTAAAACTTCCAGTTCAGTAGAGAACTTCTTCCATTCATCAATTCATCAGCTTCCTTTTTTGGTAGTGATTCATCCCAATTCAGCTTTAACAACCACAACCGTTGGAGGAATATTTTGGCTTTACTTATGATTGGCCCTAGTAAACCAATCGGGTCAAACAATCTTGCAATTGTGGACAATATTTGTCGTTTGGTAACAACTATGTCATTATCGAGTTTCACTCTAAAACAGAAACAGTCTTTTCTAGACCTCCAAGACACTCCAAGAGTTGTAGATTCTGCTTCATTAGAAAAGGAATAGGAGTGATCTTCTTCCGCAAGTTCAGCATGATTACTGCACCACTTGTGCAGTGTCATTCCTGCACTCTTCAGTATTGCAGTTAACTGAGATTTAAGTTCCTTAGCTGTACTCAAAGATTCCGCTCCACTAAGCACATCATCCATATAAAAATTTTTAAGTAAGACTGGCGCAGCTAACGGAAATTTTGGACCTTCATCAATCGACAATTGTTTAAGAGTTCTCATAGCTAAGTATGGCGCACTAACTGTACCGTAAGTCACAGTATTAAGCTCGTAGATTTTCACAGGTGCATCATTTTCCTTTTTCCACAGGATTCGCTGCAAGCATCTCTGTTCAGGGTTAATTTTAATCATTCTATACATTCTTCTAATATCCGCCGTAAATGCGAATGGGTACTTTCTAAATCTAAGCATGATTGAAAAGAGATCATCTTGAATAACCCCTCCATTACGTTGTAAAGAATTTAGCGAAATTCCATTTGATGTTAAACACGATGCATTAAACACTGTTCTCAATTTAGTTGTTGTTTTTTGAGGTTGGTATATCCCATGATGTGGCATATAGTACACTACCCTAGGCTCATTTTTCTCTTCAACCTCAGTCATATGCCCTAGCTCTTCATATTCCTTTAAAAAATCTTGATATAGACTCAAATATTCAGGGTCTTTAACTAATCTTTTCCATAGGGAATTTAATCTCTCAAGGGCAACATCCTTTGAATTTCCTAAGCAAATAGGATCTTCCTTTAGTGGCATTGTTACAATGTATCTCCCTTCTTCATCCCGCTTATGAGTTTGCACATAATGTTCTTCACATATTGCTGTTTCTTTATTTTTTGGAATGGCTATTTCAACATTCTCTATTTCCCAAAATTTTCTCATTGTTTGTTCTAAGTCATTAGATGTTTTCATTAACCCACAATGTACGCGGCTCTGTTCTGATGTAACGCTACCCGACACTATAAACCCGAACACGCTGTTTTGTAAAATAAGACTCGAGTTTTCATATCGAATTTGTTCAGATTTTAATATCTCAAAGAAAACCTCAGCTCCTAAAAGCATCTCTATACGTTCTGGAACATTAAAATTCTCATCAGCTAATTTTATGTTGCAAAAATCCTGCATTTTAATATCAATTTTCCTTGAAGGAATCAAATCTTGCGTGATTTTTGGTACTACTAATAAGTCTAAATGTCTCACGTAACTTTTATCTTTATTGCTAATGCGTGCCGAAACTCTTTTCCGAATTGTAAACAAGGAATCATTTAATCCGGAAATCGCAATGTTTACCTTCTCATAATCAAAGTTGAATTTATTCGCACAGTCTCTGCTTATAAACGATGAAGTACTGCCGCCATCAAGTAATGTTTTGAGTGGATGTAGCTTACCCATACTATCACTAATAAAGCAAATAGCCGTGCTCAGAAGAACATTTTTTTGGATCTGTTTACACTAGTCGCTGTAAGTAGAGTATTACCGCTATTAGGCAGAAAGTCTGGCGCTAGGGGGGAAAGCACACTGGAACTACTCGCTGTTTCGTTTTTATTTTTTTCCTTCTCTTTCAATGATTTATTTTCCACTGGAAAATGCAGTGTCATGTGGTGTCTTTTCCCACAAACGGAACACGAAAACTTTGATTTGCAGTTTTTGACGGAATGGTTTAATGCTAGGCAATTAAAGCATAATTTATGACTTTTGATGATTTCAACCCGATCATTCACCGGTTGTTTCAAGAAATTTGGGCATTTTGCCAAAAAATGATTTTCCTCACAAAGAACACACTTTAATCCTTTTACATCGGCAAGGAATACCTTTGAAACATTTTTCGACGTTTTGTAATTGTTGCGAGGTTTTTGAAAACTGTGCACACTTGCGGCAAGGGACTTTCCGCGAGATGTGAAAAATAAATCTGCTTCCTTTGCCATTTGTTGAGGCGGAAACCAACTTTCAGCTTGCCTTATAGAAATATGGGCTGACGTTTCTCGATCTAATGTTTCAAACAATTTGTCTGATATTATTAACAGCTTCAGAGTTTCAAAATCAGACACTTTCCTCAATTTTAAGTAATATTCGAAGTTTGTGGTTAATCGCGACACGAACTGCACATGGGACTCATTTAGGCGTTGAGCCTTTTTAAAATTTTCCAAAACAATTTGTGGTGTAGGTTCGAATTCTTTTAGAATAATAGCTTTTACTTTTTCATAGTCACTTAGCTCCTCATCTCTAATATACACGATAATGTTCGAAGCCCGTTCCCCTAACAAGTTTAACAATATTTCCGCTTTAGATTTCTCAGGCACATTTTTTGTCGCGAAAGCTCTTTCTAAAGATGAGAAAAAATAACTCCAGTTTTCAGGTTTACTCGGAACCTTCAATGTTAGTGTTCTTATACTTTTAATAAGAGAATCTAAGGAATCGGAACTTTCTCCTTTAGTTTCATTTTGATCGTTATTAACACTTTTGGTTTCAGCTCGCAATCGAGCAATTTCTAGTTCTGTTTTAAATCTCTCTAATTTAATTTGTTCTAACTGTAATACTTTAGCTTCTTCAGATTTACGATGTTCTACTATGGAATTACCCAACTCTATTACCGAATTTGGATCGGATTTAAAAGCTTCACTACTTTTAATCGCTAAATTTAAATCTGTAACAGTTATCTTTTCACTTAATTCTATATTCAGTTCTAAAGCCAATAGCTTTAAATCCTCTTTAAGTGCACCTTTTATCAACATTGTACTCTTAATGAAATAACACAAGATAATAAGTAATTCTTCTCAATTACTTAAACACAGTAACACAGTATATAAATTTTCTCAAAACTCTTACACAGTATCTCAAAATAACAAAATGGCACTTTATTCTTAAATCGAAACTGCTGACTTACTTGTTACTTGTATATAACTCATAATCCATAGATCTCCGGCTCGACGGACCACGATGTTTTGCACAGGCACTACACTATAATTCAATAAACTCAGGAACAATGGACTGTATTATATCTCACTTTAATTCTCATTAATTTACATAGTTCATGGCCACTCGAAGCCACGAATTCTCTCACACGCTCTTAGCTCACAATCTCATGTCACAAACTCCAAGAGCTCAAGACGCATGCGCCGACGCTAGTAATGAAATGCGCGCGCAGGCGCAACATAGAATTCTGAAGAGAAATTTTCGTGGCGTCTGTACGAACGTATGTACGTACGTGCGTGCGTACGTACGTACGTATCTCGCATAACTCAAAAACGAGTAGCCTCAGAACGTTGAAATTTTGTAAGTAGGACTGCTATAACATGTAGATGTGCACCCGGCTCAGTGATCTCAGTTTCTTTACTCTTATATGTTGGTAAATTGTACATTTTTTGCTTTAAAAATGATTGAATTATGTTGTTTTTATCTTCCGGTTAAGGATTTTATGCCTTTAGTAAATCTGTGTGCAATATTTTTAGAATTATCAGCAATTTTAAAGTTGTTTAATTGCCGCTAAGCCTTTTTTAATGGGGGCCATTGATGTTTACATTTGAAACAGGAGACTAGTGGATTTGTTGCCAATCTAGAGAAACTTAGCTTCGCAACAACAAAGATAACGCCTTCATTTGTTATTTAAATCATGCTTAAACCTTTCTGGAATTTTTTTGAGGAAATAAGTGTTTAAGATTTTTTTTAATATAGATATTTGCCTTGTCATGAAGTGAGAACTGAATTAATTGAATGAGAAGTATTGAATCTCTGTGAAAAACTGTTTCTTTTTTGTTTTGTTTGCTTAATTTCTTTTATACATCATTCTAGCTTTATTATAGTATTTGAATAGAACATGTGGCAACGATTAGATAATTCTATTCTTTAAATGATATAAATTTTGTGCATTATGAGTTATAATATGAACGAAATATATAAGATAACTGTTATATAATTATTAATACTGTTAAGTGAATCTAGCGCCAGAGTGTCGCTATGGTAAACAAATACTAGAGTGAATTTTAAAGAATGCATTTATTCTATTGTGATTTATGCGCTGTCGGCGAAGTAGATTTAATTCAATGCAATAAGTTTAAATGAAATGCAAGAAAAAATGCGTATAATTTAATATTCCAATTTAATATTCCAATACAAGGAAGTCATGTGGTGTACACATCAGATTTTTTTTTTCTTCGCAAATATGACCGGTTCTAAGCATTAAAGAAATCAAAAGTCCGTGCGGTTCCAAACATTAAAAGACACCAAAGTCGGTCCAGTTCCAAACATTAAAAGACACCAAAGTCGGTCCAGTTCCAAACATTAAAAGACACCAAAGTCGGTCCAGTTCCAAACATTAAAGAAACGCACTGAAAAGACGTCTATGCCATTATTGATAACTATATCGAAAATAGTGTGTGAGAAGTAGTAGACGGTTGAAGATACTACAGAGTTAAAAACTAAAACACAATCTGAAGAAATGTAAACATTAGCATTTTAATGAAGGGCTGTGTATATAATTTGACTAAAATGCTAGGTGTGAAATGTTTTATCCAATCCGTGTTTAAACAGCTTCCGCATGCATAAGACTATACAAAAATTAGGAACGCATTAGGTCACTGTGCAACATAACAATAAAGTTAAAATACTAATAAACTGCTGCTGAAAGTATATTTTGATTATTAAATCTTTGAATGCGTCAAATGAAATAGCTCGTAAAGAATGACGAAACATAGCAGGTGACTGAAGACGGACAACAGCATTCAAAGACGTCCAGAGCGGCAAATATGTTCCATAATATTTTCGCTAGTTTATCGAAAATATTTAAAGAGACATGGAAAATATTTTATTATCTAGGGCAAGCTCATTCATAGATAAAAAGTACGTCGGAGAACTGTTTTAAGGAGCAAACGGCGAATAAAAAAAATGTGAATGACAGGCAACAAATCGCTTGCGACTTTGTTATAGGTATACCGACTTGCATAACGAGGTGTGTTGCGCATACTAGGCGGCACGAAAAAAGCGCTTTAGTGCATGAGTTGCTCTCCCACGTCGCTTTAACTGCAAGAAGATCCCATTTGAAATTTTGTAGAGAGATCTAACTGAGTCTCATAAATTGAAAATGACTTCATTTCATGGGTGAATCTAGAATGTTCTAGAAAAACAGACACATACTAATACGAAGATAATAGCTAGAGACAATATATATATATATATCATAAGATACATATATATATATATATATCATAAGATACATATATATATATATATATATATATATGTAATGAAACTGTGGTTTGAAGGTGGCAGAGTGGAAAGCATGATGACGCAAGTTAGCACAACATATCTTGAAAAATCACAATCTTTATTTTTTCCATGCATATCAAAAAATCATTTTTCAGACAAGATGTTTCTTAATAATATTTGAATAGAATAACTCCCATTTTGAAGTCCGACGTCATCTTAAGCAAGTAAGCAGCAGCATGGTTTAAAAGCGTCTTACCAGCAGGACAGCTAACGCGGAAAAGGGGAAAGGTTATAGTACAGTAAGACCCCGCTTAACGCGGGGCATACGTTCCATCAAAGTAGAGCGTAATGCGAAACAGCGCTAAACGAGGCTATCTTTACATGTAAATATTGGGGTTAGGGGAAGATGGCTAGGAAATTGGTTAGGTATTAAATTTAAAACGTATGTTTTTTTAATAAAAATAAAACCAAACATTTATTTCTTAAAGCCCAAATTAATACCACATTATTATTTCTTGCAAAAATAAAAACAAAATATAAATAACAAAACGAATATTCTTAAAAAAAAAACAAATAAAATTCTAAGTCAGTCATATTTAGTTAGCCTTCCGCGTTTTCAGTGTTCTGCCTTTTTGTTACAAAATCATCTAATGTTGTTTGCCTTTTTTTTTTTTTTTTTTTTTTGCGTTGTTCTCTTAAAAGTTCTTCATAAACGGATAGAGCATCTCTAACACCACGCCTTACTTTTGAGCTCCTGTCAAAATTCGGATCATTTTCAATGAATTGATCCATTATTTCAGTTATGGTAGACAAACTCCTTTTTACAAACGCCATCGAAAGTTCTTTTTGCTCTTCTTCTGAATCACTGCTGTCAACATTTTTGTTTTCTTCTTGTTCAGTTAATTCCTTGAGCTCATCATTAGAAAGACTAGCCGCTGCTTCTTGAATTATTTCTTCGACATCTTCCACATTTACCCCTTCAAAATATGTCTGTACAATACCGCACCAAACAAGAAATACAAGTACACTCTTTCGGATATGTATTTGAAACCTATCGCTGCCGGGAAATCCCCGTATGCTGCGAGCGATTTCGTGGAATCCCCGGGTTGCATATAAGCAAAATGTACACTGCTAGGACAACGGCTTGAATTTGGCCAATGACAGTCCAGATGAGGGTTTCATTAACTCCGCCCACATGAGTGACGTCATATTTCTGACGTTTGTTTACATTCTACTGTTCAGAGTTACGAAGTGCGTTTTTTGAATGTACGTTTAGTTTTTCGGAATAAAAGTGTATATATATGCGTATATATTTGTATTAAACCGATTTAATGTTCGTTTCGGAATATTAAGGATTATTCTACTGTTCCAATACAAAATTAGGTCTAGTCAGATAGAAGTTATTAATGGCTGGAAGATGCATGTAAAGTGTGGTTTACAAATTATTCTGCATATTGATAATCAGAAACTTTTAAGTGATAATGACTTAAATCATCTACTATATAAAATGTACCTGCGGGAATTAAACCAAGTGAAGTTAATGTTAAGTTAGTGAATCCAAGTGCTATTTTGTATCAGTAATTAATGCAGTAAATATTTTGAATCAAAATGCCACCAGTAACTATTGCAATGAATTGACATAGTGTGTGTCAAGAAATCCTTAAAATACATTTCACATATATCTATCTGAATATTTACAACATTCATTGTGCTTTGATTAAGAAATCAATATGCTTTACAGGATTCAATATGCTTTCTTAGAAATAAACTGCATTTTATTATTAGAATGTTGAGAGTATAAAAGATGAAAAATTGTGTCCACTCTAATGAACATATTGGAATGTAATTTAGCTGTGAAACTACTGAAGTTAAATGATGAACATGTTATTTAATAAGAACTGAATATATTTAAGATATGCTACCAGCTCTGATATTTCAAGACTGTTGGATATGCTTATCTATGAAGATTAAATCACTATTAACTGACAAATTATGGTTCTGGTAAAGGATATATCATATTTGGAATCATAGAAAGGAAGTTCATTGTTTTTCTGAAATGTAAAGAAAATAATACTGAATAACTGTAAGTGCTTAGTGTAATAGACCTACTGAAATCTAATTTAGCTATAAAACTGCAAATGCTAAATGATGCTGAACAAAATTTAGTAAGGTATACTACCATGGATTAGTAAGATATACTACCATGGAATAGTCTTAAATGATATTTCAAGACTATCGAAAATGCCTAACAATGAGGTATCATTATCTGTTCTAAGGTGTAACGCTGAATTGAATAAGTATACTTTTATTTCCAGGAAACATACCTTCAAGTGAATTGCTTGAATTAATCAAATTCAATTTAAAAAAATCACTATTAATTAACATTATAGTTCTGATAAAGCATATATAATATTTGGAATTTTCATTGTTCAGTATGCATTCTTAGAAAGGAAGTTCATTGTTTTGTTGAAATGTTAAGAAAATAATAGTGAATAACTAAGTGCTTAGTGTAATAGACCTACTGAAATCTAATTTAGTTATAAAACTGCAAATGCTAAATAATGCTGAACATAATTTAACAAGAACTGAATTTAGAAAGATATGTTATGCTATTTCAAGAGTATCGAAAATGCCTAACAATGAGGTATCATTACGTGTTCTAAGGTGTAATGTTGAATTGATTTCAATAAGTATACTTTTATTTCCTGGAAACATACCTTCAAGTGAATTGTGTGAATGTGTGTTTACAGTTCTTTACATCTAGTTAAGTCAAAACTGAATGGATTAAAAAAAATAACTTAAAGTTGTATTTCAAATTTTACATTTTGTCATATTAAAGACTGATTACCTGGGTTTCCACTGATGGTTGGACTTGATAAAATATGTCTTGAACAGGCAAAAATTTTATTTTCTTTTGAGAAAAAGCATTTAATATTGATTTTCTTACATTAGTATGTATTTTTAACTGTGAAGTTTGTGCATTTAAAAATTGTAATCACATGCAAATTATTATATTTTCATTTATTTCCAATTTCATTAAAAGTATTTTTTTACAATTTATTGCCTTATTTTATACATTACATGTATGAGTAATAAATAATTATTGTAAATATGCTATGTAACTTATATTGTGATCTTGATATTGAAACAACTTATATATTATATATGTACGAGTCATGCATTAACTCATGGCAATTGAAATTGAATTGTTAGTAAGAAATTAATGATAATAAGATGCATTGATGTATCTAATAAGATGTATTATTGATGACAGTACATAAAATTAATTAAAACTGTAAGATATATGGTTAAAAGGTACTATTTTATTTTCGGAACCAGATTTTGTATGGATGGATGGATGTATTCATGTTACGTGTGTGTATGCACACACACTTATACACACGTGCATAGGCTCACCAGTGGCAGAGTGGTAAAATCTTTGAACGCTGAATTCGAATCCAGGCAAATTCTTTGGCTTCATGCGCGTTTTCGTGGTTTTCTCCATTTGTAAAGTGTATACCAGCCAGTTTCCTTTAGAAAGTCCTCCACAAAGGCATCCCTTCCCACAGGCAGATAGACCTAGTGTACTTTGCCATACTAAACTAAAATGAAACCCAAACCACTCATGGATACATACATTACATGTCTGAATCCTGTCCCGATAACAGAAAAGTACCAGTTAAAATTGGGCTTTTAAAGATTTCGAAAAGAGTTTTGAATTAAAATCCAGACTATAATTTCATTATCTTGTAATAAATACATTGGACTTAAGATTGCACTGTAACTATTTAATATGAGTTCCACTAAGCTGTCAATAATGCTTTACATTAAGTACTGAAATCAAGATCAGAATGTTATGAATTAGTATTATTGTTCGCATAAGTGCTTCACATTTATAAGTCCATTCTATTATCAATAATTTAATATCCATTCTTAATAAATAAGAACAATATGATACTAATTATTACATTTATTCATTTACAAGTTCTATGAATTGCAATAATTTCCTTTTCCAATATCTTCTTTTACAAAATACTTTCAGTCTATAATTCCTTTTTTAAATGTTAATTTCTCTTCATCATAAGTAAAATATATGCACACATTATTGATGTGATTATTGAAAAATTATTTAATTAAAATGTTCAAAGTATATGTTACAAAAAACAAACATATTGACATCTATAACATATTTATTAAAACTTATTTATTTACTACACAGAAATCGTGTAACATTTATTTTACATAAGAATGACTGTATATGTGTTACGGTGAAACACCAAAATCTGGAGAATGTCGACATTCACCGGTGAATGTCAACATTCACATAGTCGCTTGGTGTATGTCCGAAATATTTTGCAAATACTCTTATTCCTGACTTACACCGGTAAATGTCGACATTCACCATGTGCCAATGGTGAATGTTGAACATATAAGAATATTATATTTTCTTCCGTAATTCAGTCTCGAAAAAACGCACTTGAGACTTAAAATAAGAACTTAAAACACACAGTACGTTCAAAATGAGAAAGGAAAATAATAGAAGTTAAAAACTTTATAAATTATGTGATTCCAATCTTATTTATTGCAACAACATAAACTATTATTACCCTTTGAATTGCACAAGAGGTCCTTGCTTTTACAACTGCATTTATTTATGGAACACTTTCTTTTGCAATGACAGCATGTACATATACTCCTCTCTTTTTGACCTACACCAGAGCATATCTGTGATTGTCGACATACACTGGTGAGGGTCTGAAAGTACAAGAATGTAGTGCAATATTCGATCTTTCACCAACGCATTTGGTGAATGTTGACATTCTTCAATTTCGGTCTTTCACGGTAACATATACATAATGATAACAAGTTATCTTTTATTCAGACATTTCATGCTAACCTGTTTTTATTGCATTCGAGTTTTAAAACTAAGTATTTTTAATGATTTTTCTACTACTGTTTCAAAATTCTGATTTTTATGCCAGTCAGAAATGATTTTCTTCGAGTATACAGAATTAAATTATTTATTTCTGGATTAGTCATCGAGTAATTTAAAATATAATACTTAGTACTATTACAAAATTTAAGAACTCCAACTTTTAACATGCTGCTTTTTATCACATAAAAAAATTAACCAAAATGTAAACTTGTAATATTGAAAAATTTCTCTCTTAAGTAAAATTATTGCCACTACATAATTTCAGCACAAACTAAATATTACAGTATATAAAAGAATACAGTGTATTGCCTGTAAAATTAATTATACTTACAGATTAACACAACCACCTTAGCTCAATTTGGATTTAACACATGAAAATGTAAAAATTATTCATTGGGTGCAAGTTGATGGTTTTCACAACTTTTCTTAAATAGATACCCAAATTATTGATATCTATCATAAGTTGGCTAAGATTATCAAATTATGAAAAGAAAACATACTTTAGAATTTGAAATATAAATTTTAATTATTAAATTAGGAAATAAAGCATGTTCATCTCCAAATCTTTCTGTAATTGGTTTGCCCTATTCTTTTCCCCAAGCGGTTTGTTTTTGCTTGGAAAAAAAATTAAATAATTTCTGAGACTCAGACAAACTTCAGCAGCATTGGCTATCTACCAAATGCATTTCCTTTTTCTTTCTTTTAGAAATTTTGTATTCCTGTAGAGTTTCCACTGTAGTTTTTTCCATTGTTGATAAATTCCAAAGAGCATATTTTAAAATTAAGGCAAAAAATATCACAATTTGTTCATAAAAAATGTTGAAACTTGAAATACAACACAAAGAATGTATACAAAAATGGCAACATTGTTCTATTAAAGGATTGTTATGAGCATGGTTGCTAGAGTTTGGCACATTTTAAAAATTTGACGAGTTCTACTGAGGTGGTTGCAAGTAATAAATTAATTGCATTGTAATATGTGCATTTTTACTGTTAAGAATATAAAATTTTTGCTTATAATAAATATCTGAATATGCTAATTATTTATTTGCCCTTTTATGTAATTTTGATAAATTAGACACTATTCATTTTACATCAGTAATCTTCAGACTAATTTTAAATTTAGTTTCAGTGTGAATTTCTTTTCTTCTCTGCTTTCTTATGTTTAAATTGATGTCATGTAAAGCAACATAAAAAATAAAACTATTAAAAAATATATGAAAAGCAAACAAATGAACAGATATGAAAATTTATCAGTTCAGTTTCATAGATATTCCATACAATAAATACCTAAGTTAATTAATAGGTGAAACTAATGAAATGTACAACTTCACATACAGGATCTGTCAGAAAAATACATAGAAACTTTAATAGATGATATCTATATATTGGTTTCTAAGTTGAATTATCTTTATAATATGTAGTATGATATTTCGGTTGATCTTTACATTATGGTAACTTGGCGATTTTTTGGCGAAAATTTGGCAACCAACTCTCCTACAGCAACCATCTATTTTTTTTTCCCGCCGCCATTTTGTCTTCACAAAGTAAAGACATGTTTCTTTTCTTCTTATCTACTGAACACTTCTTCCAACAATCTACTAGCCGAATTACACTTATGCTAGAAATTTTATCAAACAAAACTGCTTAATCATGACAAATATTCACTGCAAAATTGGGAAAAAGTGCACAATACCATACTCCTTACGCGTTTTTCAAAATAACACATACACATAAACCATGTACACGCCGACTTATTTTTACTTAAAAAAACATCCCAGAATTGCACAAAAATGGCATTGCGCACACTCTTCACTATATCCATGTACACTGCTTTTTTCTCATAAATTAGAAAAATTTCACGAAAATACATGACAATTTTCTCAATCTTTAAACCCGGTAAAAAGAACATATATGAAATTACCTGATCGCGAAAAAGTATTTACCCTTTACAAATATGAACATTTCCACATATAAAATAAATAAAATATCCAAAAACTTTTGCCTCTAAATCATCTATTACATTATACACGTCACCAACGAATTCATACCGCAAGCATTACAAATACTTAGTATCAAATATTTAAATTATTTCCATGCACGTTTATTTCAACTTAAACGTATACCAAATTCCTACAAACATTAAATTCACAAAATAACTATCATTTCATTAAAATATAATTAAATTCAAAAACACTACTTAAAATATAAATGAGCACATACATTAAATTAATAAAAATTACCTTACAATCCTAATTACTTTAAACTAAATCATTGCTAATAACAATTTTCCCAGTAATACCAAATTCCTTTCCACCTTACATTTAGAACAATGCATAAAAATAATATCTTCAAATAATTAAAAATACTAACTTACCTAATCTTCTTCAGAATCTTGATTACGTGGCGGATACACTTTTCTAATTCATTCAATAAAATTATTGAAAGATTTTTTCTGCGAATTTTTCCTCCATACTTCCTCCGCTAAATAAAAAGCAAACTTCTCTTTATCACAATGCCTAAATACCCATTTCGAATTAACTTTAGTTAGGGCCATGGGATCCAAAAATTAAACAACACCGTTTCACACAACACAGTATAAAGATAAATACAAAATTTCCACATTTTTTCCTGATTTCCCCCCTTTTCCGATTAAAGAACCGTAATTCGTCCATTAATATCACATGACATATCCCATGATCTCTCATTTCCCTCACGCAAAATAATGCGTAATCGGAACTGAGTACTGCTCACATTATTACCAAAGTCCCAGGTAGTAACCTTTATCGCCTCCAAAACGTCGCCAAACTACCAGTTACCATATTGTAAAGATCAACCGATATTTCCTTAACATGTTCGTACTCTCGCATATATGTAATACATGACAGTGAATCAAAATGGATTTGGAGGACTCTGAGGGATGTTGTGTAGTACAAGAAATCAGTTAGGCTAGAGGTCCTTCATCAAAAAATTATGGCAGAATGTGCAGCAGTCGCCTCAGACACATAGACTAAACATTGTTCAAATAGCTGCTCAGTATTGTGCTATAACTCTAGCTGTTAATGGCTACCGCTGTGACTGAGCAATCTAAGCAACTGTACAGGTACATATTCATAAATATTTTTATTAAACCTAGCATAGCCTCTGATATGTATGATTTAATTATAATTAAGTTCAATACTAAAGCACAAAAATTGTTGGCTAATCTTTGGAATATGGTAACAGGTAGTTTGGCGACATTTTGGTAAGGTGATAAATGTTACTAGCTAGGACTTTAGCAGTGTACATGGATAAAGTCAATGCCATTTTTGTGTAATTCTGGGATGTTTTTTTAAGTGAAAATAGGTCGACGTGTCCATGGATACCCTGTATGTGCAATTCTTAAAAACGCGGCAAGCGATTCTGCACTTTTTCCCAATTTCGCACCTAATCTTCGTCATGATTAAGCACTTTTGTTCCATAAAAGTTCTAGCATAAGCGTAATTCGGCTAGCAGATTGTTGGAAAAAAATGTTGAGTTAAAAAAAAAAAAAAAAGCATTTACTTTGTGAAAACGAAATGGCGTCCCCCCCGAAAAAAAACTAGCAAGCTGCTGTAGCAGAGTTGGTCGCCAAATTTTCACCAAGTTACCATAATCCGAAGATTAACCGAATTTTCTTTTATTATTAAAGTGTGTGCATTTTTTTTGATAAGCCGTTTATAAATATAGATGAATTTTAGTTTAATAGAACCGAGGCCAGACCACCAGCACCTGAGTGGTAAAGTCACTGAATACTAGATATTTAGCCCAGGGTTCCAATTTTGCTGAATGCATGGGTGCTTTCATGGTTTTCCTCAAGTGTAATGTGTTTAAGAGCCATTTTCCCTTTGAAAGTCTTCCATACAAGCATCCCTCCTGTTAAAAGCAGATAGCACTCGAGTGCTTTGCATAATTAAATAAACCAAACCAAACCGAGGGCAAAAAAATCACTAAATCAAGGGCACTAAATCATGCTACTTGGCCGGTCAAAGGGATAATGTAAGAACCTAAAACAGTATTAAAATTAATACACTGCAATTTTGTGGATGCCAATTGCCTCATATTTAGCACACATTTCTAATTAGCATCTATGTTCCCCAAAGCCTTTTATCATTTGAGCAAAGGATCTTTTGTCAAACTTGTGACTATCATACATTTTTCTGTAAACTTTAATTTAAAACTGTGTAACTTCATGTTCCCTTAAGTCAAGGATGAATATTCCATAACATGTGAAGAAAACATATATTTATTTTCTCATATGTCGAACCTTTTTCAGTATTATACTCAAATATAAGACTTCATACTATATTTAAAGTTTATATATATATATCAATAAACCAGAGCCTGATCTTTACATTAAAAAAAAACCACATCACAGGAAACGAAATTTGAAATTAACACTACATGATATTCAAATTTATATAATTTTAATTTCAGCTTCAACATTATTCATTTCCTAGATTAAATCTTAACATGGACTATTTAGATATGTTATGTCCTACACTTCCTTCCCTACAAAAAAAGGGGCCCACCAGCGTCAAGCGGTTAAGTCGCTGAACACTGGTAGTTCGGTCTGAGGTTCGAATCCCGCGAACAGGCTAGCTGCATGCATGTTTTCATGGTTTTCCCCATGTATACAAGCCAGTTTCCCTTAGAAAGTCCTTCATGAAGGCATCCCTCTGCTTAGGCAGATAGCCCTCAAGCTATAAATTGCTATAAATCACACAAACCAAATCAAACCCTGAAAAAGGTTAGGAACAGATTATCATTTTAACACAATAAACTTTTTCTTTGTGATCACTTCTGAAACACTACTTCTCCTCAATATACAAATTCTGGTACTGAACATCTTCTTTTTGAAATGACAAGATTTACACAAAATTAAAATCATGTAGAACTGCTGGTGGTCATCATAGAGAGGGTTCACTGTATTTATTAAAGGTCAGAAATGTATTCAACTATTTCTAAAAATGCAAATTAATCAACAAAATCTGGTATTAAGTACTTTGTAAGCATAATTAATAACAACTTCCCGAGTTTAATTTAGTATGTATGATTACAGTTTATTACATTAACGAATGTCATTTGCTTGACAGATATGAAGAATTTCTTTTGAGGAGCTGTTTTTCTTGGAGGGTTGGTTTAGTTTGTTTGATTATGGAAAGCATACAAGGTCTATGTGGGAGGGATGTCTTTGTGGAGGATTTTCTAAGGAAATCTCTCATATCCATGTTACGCATAGGAAAACCAGGTAAGTGCTCATGTAGCCAGCCTGTCCAACTGAAATCAAACTATCAGCATTCCAGTCACTTTACCACTCAGCCGCTGTTGGGCTGTGTGGGGAGGGCCATGAAGGGTTAGGTTATTTAATTACGGGAAAGCCTCGAAGGCTAACTGCCAAAGGGGAGGGATGCCTTCGTGGAGGACTTTCTAAGGGAAACTGGCTCGTATACATGTTACACATGGGGAAAACCACAAAAACGCCCATGCTGCCAGCCCACTCACGGGATTCAAACCTTGGACCGAATTACCAATTTTCAGCGACTTTACCACTCGCGCTGTTGGGCTCGAGGGCCATGAAGGAAAATAATTACATGCACTGAAAACTGAATTTTAAACTAAATGTATAAAGAAAGCAATGGAAATTCACTTATCAACAGTAGTTCTTATTAAATTAAAATACTGCTTAAAATAAATTTATAAAGCTATTGAATGAAAATTTTCTGTTAACATATATCAGACATGTGTAAGGAGTAACAGATTAATTATTTCTAATATTATTAAGTAATTTTCTTATAAAGGAATTAAAAAATAAAAACAAACAAAAGCTTCTTTAGAGAAATTATTCTACTATTAAAAATCATATACTACTGGAATTAACATCTCACTTTATCGAAAATTAAATAAATTCATTTTTAATTGATAAATCAAGTTGTGCAGAAATATGAAATATGAATACATTAATCTTAATTATTTAAAAAACTGAATGTGAAGATGGGAAAAATTAAGAGAAAAGAGCTTTGTAGACTATTTGCTAGGAAATCTGACATTCTGAAAAATGAATACACGCATACACACACACTCACTCATATTTATATGCATAAAACACAAACATATTGATAGATATAATTCAGCATATGATTAATTATATATTGAAAATATATGTATGTGAGCATGCGTGTGTATACACACTCACGCATATAGTGAGAAATTTTGTAATGTTTGAGACATAAATTTATATTCTTTCTGGAACAGTAAGGAAATAATACTTTAAAGAAAATTTTAAAAATAGTGTCACTAGAACAAATTTACGTTGCAAAGTAAAAATGTTTTTCATTCAAACAACGCACTTCGTAACGCCGAATAACAGAATGCAAACGTCAGAAATGTGACATCACTCATGTGGGCGGAGTTAATGGTGACCCTTATCTGGATTGTCATTGGCCAAACTTAAGCTGTTGTCCTAGCAGTGTACATTTTGCTTATATGCCCCCGGGTTGAAATAAAAGAGCGCTACACCGAAACAGCGCTAAACGAAACAGCGTTAAGCGGGGTCTTACTGTACTTTCATAGGAAGAAGGCTGGAAGTGGGTAAGTTTCAGTTCACAGTTTTGGTTTAGAATTAATTTGATTGAACAAGTGGCATCTGCATTAAAACGTTACATAAGATAGAAAAGTCTGGAACCTGTGAGAAGAGATGAATTTAGGGGCAGATTACCAAATTTAGAATGTTAATTTTGAGGTCGTCAATTATTTTTTTGAAACAGCTATCATATTTTGTTATATCTTACATATATATAGATATTGGATAAGGATAAGGATATTTTCCTAAGGATTAAGGAATTGAGAATAGTCAATCACACAGTGTTATTTACTTTTCATGATGGTTTCTTGAATCTCAGAGGTGTGATAAGACGTGTACCTCTGAGTTTCATATCTGAAACGATTTGTTAGATCTTATACATTCACATGGGACATTTTTTGATAAACCTTAGACATAACACATAAAACATAACAAGGGTGATTGAGTCACAATTAGAATTTTGGGAACGTTGGTAAAAGCATAAAACCTAGCATTTAGTAACGGATGGAATAAGAGATTTTTAAAACTGAGTTGGGAATTTACGAGAAAGCTTAATAGTTGTTCTTACTTACAAGAGGTCATTAGTTGAAAGATCTTTAAGAATCGAGCAGCTTCTTTTTTTAGATTCCTGATTCTTTTACACATAACCCTCGGAACCCTCCTGTCCACCCAAATAATAATATTTTGATTAAAATAAACATTATATTTTCCAAAACTGATAATCCGATCACTAATAAATATTACCCACGTAACATTTGTTATTAATTATTAATCTAGTCTACGTGAGTGACATTTTACTTTTGTTCATCCTTTACAATAGTAATCTTAAAGTGGCGGGCAGCATCTGGCCCCCGAAGCAATTTTGCACAGCCTTAGGATACATATCCTGTGAACTAATTGCCATCATTATGACATTAATTATTATGAGAAGAATTTCAAGAAAATTTTTCGATTTCAATTAATCCAATTTGGCATTAATTTAATTATCACTGAAAATGAACGTGAGTAGTGCCTCCAAAACAAATGGAGCTTAATTTACACTGTGATGCATACTGTGATATTCAAAAATTTGAATATACAAATTGGATTAACGTTTTCTTCGTACTTGTCAAAAGATACACTTACAAACTTTTGCAATAAAAATAATCGCTTTGTTTGACAATACATTTACACGTGAGCAATTCTTTTCCTCAGGTGAAAATTAACAAGTCCAAGAAAAGGACCAAACTGACAGATTAGCATCTAAAGTTTGTGATGAAGATAATTTCTAGTAATTTTTCTTCAATGTTACAAATTTTATCAACATCGAAACGCCATTAGGTGTTGTATCTAAAAGCTATAGTAAGAAATAAAAAAGTATTTACATACAAAATATAGTGTATACCTGGGGGTGTGAACTTCATGTCAGTAAAAGCCGCATGCTGGAATCGAGGAAAGTCCCAGAGCCGCAACTAGAGTTTCGAAAAGCCACAAGCTTATATTTATAATCATTAAAAGTAGTGACACAAGTTTCAAATGGAAATAAACGTCTGATTCTAGACAATAATTCAATGACAATTTGTCTTCA
Source organism: Stegodyphus dumicola (assembly GCF_044657685.1). NCBI lineage: Eukaryota > Metazoa > Arthropoda > Arachnida > Araneae > Eresidae > Stegodyphus > Stegodyphus dumicola. The sequence goes on from NC_140779.1 coordinate 48,366,018, forward strand.
GCCTGTGATGATGCATTGAAGACAATAAGTTGTTGTGTTGTGTCTTCGTTTTCTCTTATTACAGCTTGATGTAGTAAAAAAGACTCTTTTCAGCTTTTAAAAACTCCAATTCTTCCGCGATACCTTCTTGCGAATGTTGATCTATCAAAACTATGTAATGCTCATGAAACTTCTGATTCTTTGAACTTTTGATCTGAGACTCTTAACGTTTTTCTGCTACCTCAAAATTATCCTTTTATTTCCTTGCATGCTCGTTCCATGGCAAGCAAGCCTTATATCTGTTCTCCCCAAATTTTGCGGATTCTCGAAATCTTCTGAAGATAACATTGTCTTCTAAGCTGAAACTCTCATCAGATTTTTTTAGAAATTCCGAAGCTTTCAACTGCCATAAATTTAATTCGGACGTCGAATCAACTTCTAAACTTTTGTATGATGATGAATGTTCCTGATTCGTTCGTTATATGCGTCTTCTATACCACTCACTGACCACCTCGATTTAGTTTCTAATACTACTAATGACTCAGACATTCGGCAGACCTTTCCTGTAAAGCACCCACAAGTATTCATCCATCCATTTGTAATGGATCCACAAGCGAATCTAACTTTGAAAGATTTTCCTTACAAATTCTTTTGATGGAATCAATACAGTATTTTTTTTTTTTTTTTTTTTTTTTTTTGGAATAATATCACTAAGTTTCGTAACGAACAAGAAATGTAATAAAATTATTACTTTTGGACACAGATCAATTTAAGTTTAGTAATAACTTTCTAAAAAGAAGTTATATTAATTAATCACTTTCGTTTAGACGTTGAGTAGTTTTAGTTTACGATATTTCGTATGTATGTTTTATCTGCATAAGAACCGCATGCGGCTCGCGGGCCGAGTTATCGCCATTCTTGATACATACAATGGTACCTCAGTATATGTCCTGTATGGATCGAGGATTTTGTTTGATACACAATATTTGTTTGGAATGCCAATTGAATTTGATGAGTCCCGGCTGTAAGTACTTTAACTTGTTTACCTCTTCCGAAACGATGCTACGACTGCTCATGGACGTCAGTAACACTGTTGCTACTATTCAATAAACAACTCGCGCTATTACTCAAGTGATTTTGTATTACTTTTTGAGGAACCTTTTTGTAAATTCATCCACAGGGAGTTTTAGGAAGGTTAACGGGAAAAGTCAAGCAACAAACACAATTGTTAGGATAATCGTGGAGGTGAAAAAAAAAAAAAAAAAAAAAAAAAAGATTGTTCAAAAGTGTAAAGGTGTCATACGTTTCCGTTGGCTGCTTTTTTACTTTTTTTTTAAGAATTTGCGCCACTGCCTTTAATTTCTACTTCTATGGATTTGGCATACCTTTATGGCATACCTTTGGAGCATACCTTTATATAACGCATCAAAACTGAAAAATGTAACTTTTTCACCCATATTTGTAGCCAGTTTTCGAGCATAGAAATTTCAACTTTTAGTTGATTCGGCAAATGAGAAATCATTGGCATTGGCAAGCCATGCTTATATTCTCTCATTATGAAACGACCCAAAAGCCTGTTCTGGTGTTACGTAAACGAAAGCAGCTGTAAACAAAGATGACGCACATGAGATGCAGAAAATGGAATTAACTAAGCCTAATTACTGGGATTTATAAACGCATCTGCGTCATGAGGTCTGTTTGCCCCGTTATAACTGTAAGAGCGTATGACACCAAGTTTACATAGCCATATTATCAGAGCAAATTTCCTTATTGAAAACACGTTCTTTCTTTTAATTAAACTTGTGACATATATGAAAATCTTCCTTATTGGTAAAAATAGATATCATAAACTAGGTTGTAAAGACTAAAAAAGCACGAAATCGAAACATAAAAACTTTTTAGAATGGTCAGTACAAAAATGCATTCTTATACATTAGGGTTTTAGAATGATTGCACAGCTAACATATTCTGAACAGGCTGGTCGTTTACTCGCAGTTCCATTTTAAGAAATGAATCAAAGCATCCAGTTTTAAATTGAACACGCACATATTGATGTAAAACTTAAATTAGGCAAAAATAATTACAATAATTATAATAATAATAAAAGCAATGTCAGACTGGCATGGATTTTGAACAAATTCCTATCCGTTTCGACAGCGATCAGACATACATTTCTCTTCTTCAGAAGCAAAAATATTTCCGCCACACACATTGTGTTTCGAACCTGATTCTGCATGCATGATTTTGTGGTTTTCCCCATGTGTAGCATGAATACGAGCCATTTTCCCTGAAGAAATCCTCCATGTAGGTATCCCTCTCCCGAGGCAGATAACTCTTGTGAGCTTTCGCGTAATTCAAATATCGTATATTCAGGCCTTAAACCGAGCATCTTTAGCCATGTGTTTTGTTATTTAAATTTGAGTTCTAAACTTACAAAGGAGTTCAAATAATTCGATCACACAAATAAATAGTTGAGAAAATACAGGTTGTTTATAAAGTCCCGGACGCGTAATGGCAGACCGCACATTGAGTTGAACAGTGTTAAGCGAATTTCGCTTACTGCGCATGCTTGATGGTGTACCTTTGGCGCGGGGAGAAATATTGGCGACTAAGCAACCCTACGCTAGCTTTATTCGTGATCTCCACGGCTGTCGAGTGTGTTCGAGTGATGTTTACAATTGCAGTGTTGTGGAACTTTGCTTGTTAGTTATTTTAACGTCCATATGGATTGCACTTGCTTATTTTTCTAATAAATGTTTCATTTTAATTTGTCAATAACAGTGCATTTAATATTTGTTAACATATGTTCGTAATAATTCGTTATTTAGATGTAATTTATAATTCAGTAATTCTAAACTGGAGTTTCTCGCTTAGTTTGTTAGCGTATATTCGCGCTTTTATTTTCTCATTTCAAAGAATTTAATAACTAGCATTAAGAATTGTAAAATTTCTTCAGTGTTATTTGCAAGCACTTTATTATATTCCTCAGTGTTTCTTTATGTATGTACAAATGGAACTTAAGGTAAATCCTGAATTGTTTTTATTGCTTAAAAGTATAATGAATAAATTTTCAACTAATATATCCTAAATTTCAGTCTTTTCCTGAACGAAAATTTGTACAGTTCCAAAGGAATGTGCAGAATTTTAAAAGTATTATATCTTACATTTTGAATGCAAACACTGCTTCACATTACTTCGCAATAATTTCAGCTTTCTAGTTGTTTGAGCAGTACAGCAAAAAATAGTATTTTAACACAGGAATTAATTTAACACGAAGATTTAAACGCCAGATTTGTTTACAATCAGATGGCGGTACATCTACCATATACCGTATTTATCTTCTTTTCAAACCGCGCCAACATAGTAATTACGCCAAATTGTTTTCTGGGAATGCGCAGTATGCGACATTCGTTTAACACTGTTCAACTCAATGTGCGGTCTGCCATTACGCGTCCCGGACCCATTTTGATGCTTAATAACTCATAAAATAATGAAGATATAAACAAACTTATAGCATTTATTTATGGAATAACTTATATATTTTCCTTTTCAGGTTTGAATATCTTTACTTTTGTAAATACTTTTGTAAATTTCTTACTTTGTAAGAAACAAGCGGGAGTTAATGGCTTCAGACCTTCAGAATTGTCTTCAATATATGTAAGTGGCCTAGAGTTTATTGTAGCTTCGCAGTCACAGAGAATAGTTTCCCACTCTTCACAGTCAAGACTTTTCCTGCCCAAAATTCTTCTTAGTATCTCTTTCAACATGCTAACCATGCGCTCCCACCATCCCCCCACCAGGCGGCTATTGGAGGGTTAAAATTCCATTTGATTTTTTTGATAGTGGAAAACGACATGGTCTTCTCCCAATCTAAATTTCTTAGAGCATTGCTTTAACCAATGAAGTTTGTACCGTTGTCAGTGTAAATTATATTTACTCTACCTCTTCGAGCAAAGAATCTTCTTAAAGCCACATTAAAAACTTCTGTAACACAGTTGTCCACATAAAAAGATTCTTTGAGTCGACAAGCTGTTTGCTTCCTTTCATCCGGAGCGTTCTCTAGATGGTAAGCTATAGTTGCAATGTAAAAATGGACTAGGAGAAGCACCAAATACCACTCGACAATGTTGGAGAGTGATTATTTCTTCTCATCTTGATAAATCCTTCTACCACAGAAATTTAAAATACTCCCTATCCTCTGGATTCAAACTAATTTGTAAAAATGCTTTATTGATGTCTGATGTTACGCCAATTGCGTTTTCCCGAAACTGCATTATCAATTTGGATACCAATTCTAATAAATTTGGCCCCTTTTCTAAACAATTATTCATGGAATTTCCTTTGGAATCTTTCGTCGACGCATGAAAAACCAGACGAATTTTTTTTTGTTGTTACACCAGTTTTTATCACAGGATGATGTGGTAAATAGTGTTCCTTTTTCTCGTCTTTATCTACAATTTCAATAATTCCATCCCGAACCCACTCATTAAACACATCATCATATTCTCTTAAATGTCCAGATCGTATGAGAATTTTGGTAGTTAACATTAACCGTTTAGTGGCTAATTCCTTTTTCGTTTCTAATTCTGGACGTCCACTTTTCCATGGCAAACATACTTCATATCGTGTGTGTTCGTTTCTTTTAATAGTTTTACGGAAAAAATCTACCGTTACTTCATCGGTTAATAACTCATAAAATGCCTTGACTTTACTTCTGCAGGTCATCTTATACCGATGACATCTAGACTCCATAATTCCGTCAAATCTAAATTATTAACATATACAATACTCTCCAAAGATTTTGAGTAGTTTCTTTGTTTACCTTGAAGCGTCCATCCAAGTTTTGTTTTAATAGCTATCAAATTATTATCAATGGGTTCGATTCTCCAAGTCAATAATGCGCCAAGATAATATGCTCCTATTAATAAACCTATTTCAGGCACATATTCTCCTGTATCACTTAAGCGTATATTTTCTTTTTCAAAATTGGATAAATATCAGGATCCTCTACATGTGGAATTGCACCACATATCTTCTTTTCGTCCAAAACTGAAATAGCGTACTTGAAATTTGAACACAAGCTTTGTAATGCAATACTGTGGACATTATGGGACTCTTGTTTAGTTTCACTGCCCTCAAAAAGTCCATGACTCATCATTTCTTGATCTACAAGTTTCAATCCTAGTTTCTCCGCAGTATCTTTTCGTACGAAAGATCTCTGAGCACCAGTATCAAATAATCCGCGAAAGATTTCGGACTTGTCATCATTGATGATTTTAACCAATACAGTTAATAACGTTGAAGAATTTTTTGGTGACAAAAGAACCTGTGCATCCGATTCAGATTGTTTGTCTTGTTTTGATTGATTTATATTTGGACACATAATGTTATGGTGTTTTTCTCTTGCATTTAAAATAAGCTTTGCAAATCTTAGAATTGTGTCCTGGTTTCAAACAGACGAAACAAGCTCCCATTTTCTTCAATGTTTCCCTTTTCGCCTCCAATGACATCTCGGCAGCCTTAAGACATTCTGAGGTATTATGAAACGACTTATTACAAAATAAACAATGTTTGCCATTTTTCTCAGCTCTTTGCTTTTCATTAGATACAATACAATCTGCAGTGGGAATTTTTTCTTTTGTTTTAAATTTTTTCAAATTGATCATTGGCAAAACCTGATCGAGCAAGTTGTAACCGCTCTTCACTTTCGACTTCCAAACGAAGAAATTTTAATAAATTTCCTAACATGTTCATCTTGTCTTTATTCTCTACACGGTTATGTGTGCGTTCCCACTCCTTGATAAGAACTTCTGGGAGAGCTGATTCTACTAAAGGATATAACACTGCTTCATATTTTTCAGACGTTACCCCTAAAGTCTCTAATGCTCGCAGCTGAGTCTCCAATTTATCATAAAGAATCCGCAAAGTAAAATTTTCGCCACTTTTTGTTTGCGTTAAAACTAGATTTAAAATATCACGAACATAAATTTGAATTAATAGTTCATCTTTAGCAAAACGAGATTTCAGCTGTTCAATAGCGTTATAATAGTTTTCGCCAAATGGTGGAAATCTTGCAACTAAATCTCTGGCCGATGAACCTTCTTCAGTTGCTTGTAAAAGATACTGAAATTTGTCATCTGCATCAATGTTATCATCATCATGAATCTTTAAATTGTCCCCAGAATCCTAGCCAGTTTTTAATATTACCATCAAAACGTTTCAATTCTAACTTAGGAAGACGGAAATTTCGCTTACTTTCATTTACTACACTGGAAATATTGCCCTTTCTTTCAGTGGTTGATAACATTAAATCAACTTTCGTTTTCATAGCAACCCACTGATTTCGATAGCTTTCCGTTAAATCCATATCATTAGAAAATTCATCTTAATTAAAATTTTCCATTTCTAACCATTTTACTTTAACGTTTTCATCTAACTGAAATAATCTGTCAGCTTTATCATTAAATATACTAAAAACAGATATCAAATCAATCTTACGTACGGCTTCATCTTTTAGAACAGTGACCACTTCTTTCAAATAAGTTGTGAAATATCGCCGTAATTGTGTTCTTTGCCGTAATTGTGTTTTAAATGATCCATAGTCCTGTTCCACGGACGCCAGTATTTTAAAGAATTCGAAAATAACTATGGATTTAATATGAAAAAACACTTTAATTGCAGATATTTACAAAAATTTAGAAGCAGTTATTCTTACAGAAACGATAGAGCTTATTTTTTAAAACATAAAAACTTAAACAGAGTTGTAGCTGGTATTACTCAAACAGGCGGTACCCTTTTATCTGCGTCTTTGACCGCCCCCTTTTCTTCCGGGAACTGTGGTACAGGACTGAACAGTTAATTCTGTGTATTAACTGAACATTCCTTTCCGCAAATAACTACTCCCTTCTTTTAAAATTTCTTTTAATCCTAATATATATTAAAACAAATTCTCAATATCAATTTCCAGCATGAGCTTTCTACCAATTTTTGAAAGTTCTGATATATTCAAAACCGAAAAAATTATATCCTCGAGCACTTAACTACTCACATTAGAGTCATCCACCCCAACCTCTCCCTCCCCATAAAATGCTACTCTTGATATTAAAAATATCGCTAAATAAATTTCCAAGTGATCTTAATCATAAACAGTATTTCAATAGCACACAAATCATATGCTATTTTGTTGACAAATTATTGAATTAACTCAAATATTAATTTTGTGATCATTCTTCAATATAGAATTCACTGCATATAAAATTTAGTAATTTATTGAAACAAGTTTTGAATTATTTTCTATCTTGCAAATAAAAAATAAAACATGCATATATATATATGAAATAATTATTTATATATTATAAAATAATTATCCGATTGTTATGTTTAAATTAGCATGCATTTCATAATCAAATATAAATAAGCAAACACTTATTTATATATGATTAAAAATAATGTAAAATTGTTTTTCTTCGACAGCCTTTCCCTGTGCTATGATCTCGGGTGATTTGATAGTTAAATGTCTAATCAAAATTCGCCATTCCTGATGACTGTATTAAGTTGCAAGTGCTCCTCCACTTGAAACAACAATAATTTTTGTCTGTTCCAGACTCCCAAAATGGAATTCTCTTACGAACTGGAAATACATATTCAATGTTTTCAGTACTGTTGACTTCCACCACAGAACTAAGAAAAAGCCTTTTTGAGAGAAAATGCTTCATATTACATTATGAATAAACACCGATAAAGCCAAAGCATTTTATTAAAAACCGAAACTTGAATAATTATTAATTCTGCTTTATGTTAACTAATTAGTATTATAAAAATAATATTATCCTTTCCTTGTTAATAACAAGGTTAAATAAAAGGGCTAGTTGATTACTTTGAGTGACCTTTCTCATCGATGCAGTGCTTAAAGGGGAGTTAACAGCAAGTAGTCAGTCTGACATCACTGTGCTGTATCTGCTCCGATTTCGAGCATTTAAAACTATTAATTCCATTCTGCTGCAAAGCAATATTTTACCGGTGTGAATATTCCAAATCAATTTTAATTGTATACACTTATTTTCTAGCATTTTAAATATATAAAAAAATTGTATATATAGCTTTCCTTTTAACCAAGTATCGTTTATGTAATACATCTTCTTAGAGTGTAGCAATGTGTCATAACACTCATAGATATAAGAAAGGATATTTCATGCTTTCGACAAAAGAATGGATACATCAATGTCGAGAACAAGATTCTATTAACATGAAAAATGCAAGGATTTGCAGTAAAATTTTTTATGCAGTGATTATGAAGAATGTCATGAAAATTTGCTTTCTTGAATTGCTGCAAAAGAAACTTGAAATCCAATGCCGTGCTGAAAGTAAATTTGCCTTGCATAGTAAAAGAAATGACACCAAGTAGTCAGAGACAAGAGATAAGGAAATGACTGAAGAGTGTTTTTGAGACTACATGAATTAAGTCCAAAGAAAATTCATTTTAAGGTTGACCACGAAATTGATGATGACTATAGTAAATCATGTGTGAAAGATTTTGAAATAAAACCCACAAATAATACTGAATATATCTCTGAATGTCATAATTGTAAAGATAAACAAGAATGCATTGGTAATTTGAAGGAAAAAATAATCTCTTTAGAAAATTACATTGGGGGGAAAAAAAAGGAAAAAAAAAATTAGATTGTTTCCTTAGGGACAAAAAAGATGGATATCTACAAAAAAATTTGTATCAGAAATTTAAAATTAAATTTGCAGATAGTGAAGTTAACAAAAAGCACATATCTGAGAATTTGGAAAAATGTCTGAAACATCAAATTTTAACAAAGACACAGGTTATCACATTACTGGAAAAGATCCAGATGGACTAATGAAGATATTTCCTGTTGTATTGTCATAACAGCTCTGTCATCTAAAAGCTATGAGTTTGGTAAGAAAAAATAGGAATTCCTTTACCTAGTATGTTACATTTTTGGGTAGTTTAGGAATTCAGAGTGATGTTCTTGCCCTAATAAAGGAAAGTTGCAAACATTCGAATTCTGTGGAAAAGATATGTGTTCTCAGTTTGGACAAAATGCATATGGATTCAAAGCTTGGCTATGATTCTAAATTGGAGCAAATCGTTTCTTGATCCTTTTCCAAAAAGTGCAATTTATCTTAGTCACAATGGTTATTTCACAGTGGAAGCAACCAATTTCCCCACCATCTCTTTTTAACATTTCAATGAAGAAACAACTTTTTTTAACTCATATAACATATTTCCTCAGCTAGAGAAGATGTGAAAGCCATAATATCTGACTTGGAGGTTGTAGCACTCTGCGGAAAAAGAGATTTCAATTAATAGTTTTCAATTTAAAATCCTATTTTGTAAATGAAAAAAATATGGGTTTTTGCATATTTTGCTTACTGTCTCAAATTACTGAAAAATCATTTTTTGGATAATGTATTTGTTCTACAAAGTGAAATTGTTTTAAATGTTGATATAATTAAAGATGTTTTAAACTTAAATAGAAATTCAGGAGAAATTTAGTTATGCCACAAATTAAAACCAAATTCCTATTAGTCGAGGGAAACATGAGACAAAAAATATCTCCAGCTTTATTTTAAGACAGTTTTTTTTAAGAATTACTGCAAAAGGTATACTCCACTTTACAGGATATCAAAAAACATATGACTTCTTCGAGTTAACGGATAATTTTTTCAACATTATAAACAGCAACAAGCTATATTCTCAGATAAAATACTTAAAGCAATATTTGGATTAAGTGAATATCAAATGAAACAAATTAAAGTTTTAAATTTAGCAAAGAAAGTCACCAGTGGATTAAGAGTTCAGAGAAAATCTAACATACTGCCTTTCCAAAATGGAATAATAATTTCAATAAATTCTCTTCTTGGCTTAAATAAGGATTTGAAATCATCATATGATGTTAAATAAAATTTAACCTTTAAATTAACTTAAGGTGGACTTGAAAGTATTTTTAGTCAGATTCAAGGGCTTGTGAAGATGCACACTTATTAAAACAATTATTACTGGCTAATAAGCTACCAAAATTATGTTCAAAAGTGTACATAACTACAAAAAGCAAGCATTTTGATTCATATTTAACATCACAATTACCTGAAATCACCTAGAAAACAGAAGAGGAAGATGCTTTTCCATTAAATACTGTTTAGGATTTACATTTGGCTTTCATAGAAGAGCTATTTTCAGTGGCTTGGGAATTAGCATTGAATTCTGCCTAAGAATTTTCGACTACAGAAAAAGAAGCATCAACATCAGGGTATATTACCTATCATGCGAGTGAAAAAGACCCATCATTGGGAACACTATCAAAAAAATAATGCTGATGAAAAAATATTTCACTCAGAATGGATTAAATTATTTTCCTAAGGAGGCTTTACTTTACCTTTGCAAATTTGAAAAATATTTTGTGCAGTTCATAGTACAACTTATGATAAATGGAAGGATACAATTGGCTCTTTAACTGTGAAACTAGGGAAACATTATCCTCAAGTAAACAGAGATGCAATTCATTTATTTTGCAGAATGTGCACTTCTCAAAGGAAAGCAAGTTAAGAGACAAAAAAGTGGATTGCTTCGAAAGTCACAGCTAATAAATGAATTTTATACAGCCTGCAGTTGCAGTCCAACTGGTGCAAATAAGTATTTATATTATTTGCATTTAAATATAAAAAAATGGGTTTGAAATATATATTTATTCAACATACTTTAGAAGTTATCATAAAACATATTTCAAATGAAAATTAACTTTGTGAAGTATTTGGTAAAGTTATTCTGATTGTATTATCTGTAGCTAATTTATTGCTTAATTTTGTGCAAGCTGAGCATTTTAGATAATTCGTAATAGTAAAAACATCAAAGTAATTTGCATAAAAGACCTTCCTCCTTAGTCCCTAGTTCTGAAAAATTAAATAATTCATCTTAGATACTGCAAGGAAAGCTGTTTTGTCAAAATTAAGACAATGATCTAACTTAGTGTATTTATTTAAATGTAATATAGATAGGAGTATAAGTTAGAAAAGTATTTAAAAAAAATATGTTTACATCAAATTGGAAGGGAAACCTGCTAATGTAAAATTTATAACTAGGCAAAAAAACAACCTTAGATTAGTAAAAATTTTGAATAAAGCTATGGCTTAAAGGACAACCAAATATAAGTTCTTTAGCAGCAGGGGGGAAAAGCTGCCATATATGTTTAAAGCTATGCCGATTAAAGACTGCATTTTACCTAACTTTAGAAAGCTCATCCTACAAACACTAGTAGAATTCTTCCAGTTAGAATACTGATGAATAAAAGATTATAAATAAATGTACATAAAAAAAAAATTAAGAAAACAAAACTTTATGTTAAAAGATTAGTGCATTTTACCCGTTATTTTAAAATCAATGAATAAGAGTTACTAATAATGCACAATGCAATAACATCATCTTTTCCAAATTATATAATTATCTATTTTATCTTAATTATAACTAACACAATTAATATTAAATGCTTTTTCAAATTAAAAATGTTAAATTCTATGCTAAGAATTTTGTCATTGTGGTGAGTGTCAATATGACTATATCATCACTTCTCTTTTTCTATTTCTGGAAGAAAGCTCTATCAGCTAGCCCTTCTCTTATAAGTCCTGGTTAATAATGTCTACCACTGTTTACAACTGAGCTTCAATCTGTTGGTGATACCTGCCATGTTATTTCTATTAAATTATAACTGACTGAAATGTGCTGATTATTGTATGTGTGATTCAATCTACATTTAATATAATTTTCCTAGTTTTCAAACCTACTAGAATAATCTACTACTTAGAATAATCAAGATTTTTGCATTTACAAAGAAAATTTAATCAATGTAAAACATGTGACAATAAAACAAGTTATTGATTGAGTGTTCATATCTTTTCCTAATCTCTATAAATTTATTTCTCTATAATTAATACATGATAGACAACTTTGGAAATGCATAACAACAAGCAACCGGAAATACCTGATTTTTTTTATGTTACATGTTAGAGTTTCAAGAGAAGGTACGAGTTCAGTTTTTCAGTTTTAAGTAGGTTCAATCTGGAAGTATTTAAAAGAATCATGAAGATATAATGTAGCTAATAAGTCAAAGTTGTTGAGGAGTACATTGTAAAACTGAAGTCCTAAACAACACAGGGTAAAAGGAATTGAACACAATGCCAATTTATATTCAGGTTAACTTTTTTCTTATTTCAATGCTACAAATTACTATTCTTTAAGAATGAATACTTAATTCTACGATGAGGTATATTTTTTATAAATACTGTTAAGAAAAATAATTGAGTGATACTTATATTGCCCATGAAGAAAAACACAAAAAGACTTACTGAGCTAGTCAGCCTACTTAACCATTGTAAATTCAGAACAGTCACTTGAATCAGGGGTTCTTCATTAACTTGATCTATGGATCAAACCAATGTAATATATGAGGGATGTATAAATATTTGTTATTACACAACTGATTGCCAACCCATGACTTATGCAGCATTCTACCATTTGCTTATCAGCTGTTGCAGTTTAACTGATATCCATGGAACTCTGTGTGTTAATCAAGAAATGAAAAAATTTCTACATAAAGAAATCTCTTGAAACTATCTTCAAAATAACATTCTGGTTGCTATGATAGTCTGAGCTTGCACTCTCAATGTTATTATTATTTTTAAAACCATTTAGTTTCCATAATTTATTCACGAGACATATCCTCTTTCTCTGTAAGCAAATCTTTTAATCTGAAGAATGAAACCAATTTCATTTTACATAGTACTGCCTGTTCTCGGAAGTCCTCAATTTTGGGTGCACAGGTTGATCCATATTTTACTGCTTTAAACTAAATGTTGCAGATCAGATATTACAAAGAAGTTGGGTATTACGAACTAGTCAAAAAGATGTCTAAGAAAGATTTCAGTGACAACAAAATGCAGTTTCACAAAGTTACATTAATATTTCATTAATTATAATAACTTATAATATTATCATTTTCCAAAATATTCTTATTTTAAAATTAAAATTCTCCCTGACTATATACAAAGCTGTTTAGATAATAAAATTAATTTTATATACATAATATTTAGTAAATTACACGAGCATGCCCTTTGATTTTGACCAAGTAATAAAAATAATTGCATCAAATACAGATAATGTCATAATTTATATACGCTATGTAGCATTTAAAATATTTTTTCTTTTTACATATAAATCTTTTCCAAGATCACTTCAAAATCAGCCCTGAAGGTATATCGAAACATTACTGATGATGTTGCCATTTCTGAAACTTCATGCAGTACGAAGCACCTAAACATATGAACATGTTTGAAATAGATATATAAATTTGTTTTTTGAGGACTAAAGGTCCTTTGAAATATTTTAATGTTAATACATTCTACTGAATTTCACTTCATAAATTTATTGTTATTATGTGATACATAACTTCTTATTAACTTATAACTTATGCTAGCACTGAGGTTTTCTCAATTTTTAATTACACATTTCTTGTACTCGTATATCTCTTATGATAACTAAATGTTAGTGATATTTGTCAAATGACTTCAAGAATTTTTTGAGTAGAAAATCAGTTTAAATGTAAAAAATTTATTTACAGACATAAATTACAGTTTGTATTTACACATCACTGGATATCTTGATGATTAACGTCCAAATTTAGGACAAAGGTCGAAAGCACATGTGCCAGCTCTAACCTGTTTTCCAGCAATAATGTTGGCAGATGGTGATTTAAGTTGATCATCGATACCTATAAACAAAAGTATGAAAAATCAAACTTCAACATTTGTCAAAAATGCAACAAAAAATGCAACACAGAAATAAGAAATTTAATTTCTTAATTTTATAGTAGTTGTTAAAAGAATGAGCACTTAGTAAATATAATTAACTCTCTTTTAATAGGCTCACTAATAATTCACAGTCACTTATTTGAAAGAAACAAGAGGAGGGGACAGAATTTTAATACTTTTATCTATTTGGGATTTTGCTACTTAATCTGGACACCACAAAAATGGGCAGAAAAACAGAACAAAAACATCTGAGTTTTATCTCTGTACAGATTGGGGATTTGGAAGCATCAAAATTTCAAAATATTCAAGTAATTTTAGTACAGATGATAATTCATGATAAAATGCATTTGAATATGACTAAAGATAGCCTAAAAATGTCTTGATCAGTTATGATTAATAGCAGATAAACTAACTTCAGAAATATCTCGGCTGATTTTATTCACTTGCAGAAATCAAATATACCCACACGATTACAAGCTTTCCCAGCAAGAAATTTAGAGAGAATATTGAAAAATAAACACTTGTTGAGTATATAAATTTAGTATTAAAAAAATAATTTCTCAAAAACTGGTATTGTTTCAAGATGAAAAGTTTGATTAATTTAAAATTATAATTCTTCAAACACCAAATGTATACTGAAAGATGTCATAACATACTATATGAAATGATTTTCATTGCCAAATGCATACATAATTTTTTCTTATTATGTAATTCTTTTAAATAAATAATTAATAGCTTTAAATGCATTAAATCAAATTCTTTATCCTTTTAAAAATAAAATATTAAATTTTGGCAGATGCCTCAGCATTAATGTCCAGAGCAACACGAGTTGGGTGAAAATATTTAAAGAATTTGTTAAAAAGCTCATACTTCATAAATAGCTATAAAGAAACATGAAGTAATTCTTAAACTTCCTGACTCCTTAAAATTCAATTAAAAATACTTAAAATCCTTGCTCCTTAAAATTCAATAAATAATTTACCCCCACTTTTAAATTCTAATCCATGTTTCAAACAATACAGCTGTACATTCAGCAAAATTAAAGCATTTCCTTTAAAAAACACATATTATAAATATAAAAAATATCATAATGTCACATTGCCGAAAAAAAGTAGGGGGGAGGGGGGAAAATTGTAACTGAACAGTGGAACATGAAATATTATATGCATTAATAAAACAAACAACATTCAAATTAATCAGAGTATTAAATTCTAGTAAACAAAAGCCTCACATAACTAGAAAACTTGTCACACAATAAAGATAAAAGTCATAAAAATGAGAGACTTGAAATTAAGAATACTTTATAAATTATAAAAACTGAAGTAATTACTTAAAAAAAAAAAAAAAAAACTGCCAGAACCGAAACAGATTTTGTTTGAGGGATGAAGGCTTTTTCAGTTGCATTTTAACAAAAAAAAAAAAAAAAAAAAAAAATTAAACATATAGATTAAAAATTGTGCATTCAAAGAATAACTACACTAAATTTCTATATTTGAACAATTTAACAAATTATACTGAAAAGGACAGGTTTGTTTTGGTTTATTTAATCACAGCAAAACACACAAGAAGGCCTGGGAGCTTAAAAGAAGACGGATGACTTCTTAAAGGAAACTGATTCTATCCATGTTAGACATGGAGAAAACAATTAAAACAGCCATGCAACCAGCCTGTTCACCTGGAATTCATATCGAATTTCCAGTATTTACAATTTTACCACTCGTCAGCAGGAGGGCTTTGAAAGAGTGCAGGAATTAAGATGATCATATTTTAGTAATTAACATGTTATTAATAAGGTCTAAATTTAAACCTTGGCAAGTTATACACATCCCTAACATAATTCATGTTTAGATATAAACTACTCCAGACACTATTCAACCTGGTCTCTAGACATAATGCAGTTCAGATGACAACATGAATCCCTATATCATTCATTGCTCATGATTATAACATAAAATTAACCTCCTTTTGCTAACTAATACCTTTTCACCTAAAATTTTTACATATCAAGTTGTTGTTTGTTGCAGAACTTCAAGCTATTGCTTATATTAAGTCATTGTAAAAATTTATGACAACAGCTGAAATGGAAAAAAATAAAAAGTCTTTGCCCTTTTTTATTGAAGATTTTACACTGTTTTTAAGTCATCTAATTTGTTATTAAACAACAGAATGATTGAATTTGAAAAACCAATTAAAAATCTCATGCTTTGTTAAATGGCAGTGCTGTCAGAATTAGCTATGTACAAGGACTTCTGAATTCTTATACCTCAGTTTTCAAGGCATGATTGTACCAATGGATTTTATTGGCAGAAATGTTATGTTAAGTGAAATGCACCTCTTTCCAAGAGAGGCATAAATTCTTGAAAGTGCATTAATAATGTTACAGTCTTATTTTATATAAATTATATAACTTCCTTTTCACAGTTAAACTACTATTAGTTTATATAATTCAGTTTCTGGTTATATCAGATAAAGGGACTGGTTAATAATATGACAGAATTAAGAAGAAAAATATATTTAGTGATAATCAAAATTGTTTCATCCTTAAGCTTGAGAAACAAAATTTACATAGTGGCGCACATCAAAATGTAAATTTTGTCGGTATACCAAACAACAGGTATAACAGCTTATAACATATTAAATCTGCATGCTTCTTGCAACACTTTATATATACTAAAAACAAAAATAAACAAAATAAAAAACACAAATTTATCTCACCTAAAAGCATGGCATCAACCAGGAAATTTCTTGTTGTCTCAAATGTCATCTGTTGTAAAGGTGAAGCATTTGCTTCCATGCCTATTCTATTACATGGGCGATAAGCTCCACTAGATGTCATATAGTCTGATATCAGAGATAAGTGGCGAGGGTCAACCTTTATACCATATGCAGCAAACACATTCTCAATTTCCTTAAAATGAAATGTTATGTTAAACAATGCCTTTTATATAAATAAAAACAAGTAAAAAAGCAGCAATGTTCTATTTTAATAAACTCATGATTAGGGTAACCATTCATCCTGACTTTCCAAGACAGTTCTGGATTCTGGCTTTGCATCCCAGAATTAAAGAATTGTCAAAATAAAATTTAGTTTTTATAGTATTTCATGTATGGATTGTGTTATTTTTAAAGGCGTTCATTGCCGGTACTGGAGCACATTTTTATGTGTAGGTAAAGCCATATTGGCAGTGGTGTATGTTGTGCGCCAATATGTAAATACGCGTTTAGTCCGAGGATGGCATGGAACTACCAATCACCAAACCGACCGCTGCCAATGCACATCAACCAAGTGACACTAATAAATCACTGAGCTCAAATAGCACATCTCTGATTATATAATCCTACATCTGTTAAAAATGTGATAAGTTAAAAATGTGATAAAACCCTTTGCAATCTATTGGGTTGGGGAAAAAAATTCGATTTGCACAAATATATAGCACTTTTTTCATTTTGTTATTTTTCTGTTAATCTTATAATTTTTTTTCTTTTGAGATTTTGCAGCTGACACTTTTAGCTTGCTGTAGAAACTAATTCCACGTAACTTTGTTTACAACCATCAGTTTTAACATGGGGTGCAAAAATAAACTTTTTCAACACATTTTACTTTTTTATTCTCCTAAAGCCAAGAAAGTGGCTGAGGTTCACCAAGAGATATGTGAAGTTTATGGCGTTGATTGCTTAACAGAAAGCGTGAGATAGAATTGGTTTAAAAAATTTCATTCTGGAGATGTTTCATTGGAAGATGACCAATGTTCTGGCCATCCTTCTGAAGTTGATGATGACAAAATTAAAGTCATAATTGAATCTAATCGTTGCATAACTTCGTGAGAGATTGCAAAAAGGTTAAATGTATCACATACAACAATCAAAAAATTACAAAAGATGTCTTGAGCTTATTAAGAAGCTTGATATTTGGATCTTGCATGAAATGAAAGAAATTCACTTAACCAGGGGTGTTTGTGGAACCCCAAAAAATCCCCTGAAACTTTTACGGGCTTACTACCGACATTTTGGAGTTTCGAGAAGGGGGGGAGAGGAGAAATGAAAAATTACAATTATGAAGTATTGAATGACCTAACTGCGTTAAATCTGGACTCCTAATATATATTTTTTTATTTATTGAAACAAATCATTATCACTCATAACACTGGATGGTAAAAATAGAACTTGGTTAATCAATTAATTTGACATGTATTCAAAAATGCTTTTAAATGAAAATTTTTTATTATTGATTTAAGCATAATCACAATGACTTCCACTTATAATACCATATATAGATTGATATCTTATTAAAAATAAGATATTGATCTATATAAGGTATTTTTTTGAAAATATTACACAGGATTTAGATTTGCAACGAAAAGTTCCAGCTGTTAAATACAATTAAACTAGTCTTGCATTTCCCTGTAAAAATACAAATGATACATTTACTAGTCTTACTTACATTATTTAATGAAACAAAACAGCCAATTTTTATAAACTTAAAATTTAAAAAATAGCTACTGTAGAGGGAAAAAACATTTATGATGTTAACACTTCCTCAAATATTTAATACAGTAATTACTTGAGAAACACCATTTACTTACTAGCTCTGCTTCAATAACTTTAAATTATGAGATTATCTAAAAAATATACTTTGCTCATTTGAATTATATAATAATACAGATCCATTATTATTGTTAATAACAATAATAAAAGTTATCTTGTAATAGAAACAAATTCTTTAATTTTAATAAAGTGCATGTTTTGAAACCCTGACTGCAATTAAGCCACATTACCATGTTTATCAATTTAATGCACTTTATTAATTCTTTTACAATTATTTACTAACTTGTCTATATTATCCTTATGTTAATAATTTTTATACCAAAAGCTCAAAAACATATTTGAATAAAAATTTTTAATATCATTATTTTAAATAATTTTTTATTTAAATAAAAATATCTTACCTTCTGTATGGCTCTTGCTGCTGCTTCAATACCATATGTCTCAGCTATAGCCTGGATGTTGTTGCTATAAATTTTATTGATGTCTATAATATCAACATACTTGAAAATTTCCTGTTTTGAAAACATATTTATTAATTTTTTGCAATAAAAATTTTTTACAGCCACATTCACCATAAAAATAAGGAGATTATTATTTAAATATATACAGGGTTGCCACTCAAACAGGAGAATGAAATTCCCTGACTTTTCCAGGTGTGTTTTAAGAAAACTCCAGTCTATCCGTGTAATGCACATTAGCTGTTCTAAGAGGTAAATTATGTTAATACTTAAAAACAAAAAAATTCACCAATTACATATTATTTTATATATATGTAGTAGGGGAGTTGAAGATGCTTTGCTAAGGTCAATAAACAATTCCAACGTTTTCCACACCACACACGACATTTAATGAAAATAACAGACAAGGTACAGATTAAATTAAATACAAGTGCTGTTGCGTCTTCTCGCACTTGTTAGATAAAAACACCGTTCTTTATCACTTTTAGAATTTAAATAGCAGCTTAGCGCCTATTCGCACTAGCTATTGTATATGCAGTCAAGTTACCACCTCCTCGTGGAAACATACAGTTCTATATTTACCACCTTCACGTGGAGACCTACGTCTTACCACCTTCTCGTGGAGACATTTTACCACCTTCACATGGGCTAAACGACTAACTGTTTATGTCAAACTCCTCTTTCACCTGATTCTCGCTGATGGTGCATAGGTAAGGCCCTCTGGTGGCTGTGTTGCACTTACGGATACCATATATATGTCATAATAAAAGCAAAAGGAAATGACGGAACACTGTAGATGCGTGATTAGACCCATATTGAAGAAGAATTTTGATTGCATAGTATTTAAAGAACTTGGCAGTCGAGGCAGTTTTAATTCCATTTTTATTTCCAGCTGATATTTGTGGCCACAATCACTTGGCACTCTAGTCGTGCCTTTCCACAGAAGATTTACATTTTTGATATTGTTGAGATAGAAAGCAAGCCAGTGAAATTAAATCTTAGCAGAGCACAGAGCAAAAGCTGAAGTGCGTAGTTATACAAGATGGAAGCACGCGAAGAGAAAAGTTTTGGTTTACAATTCGGTGATTGGTTGTCAAGAGGCATCTGGTATTAACAGTTACGTAAGATCGCATGATTAATCTGAATGACGCAATGCAGATAAGTTATTACGATTTTAGAATAGAGAGGAAGAATTAATGTTTATAGTTATATTATAATTCTGATTCATACATTTTTATCTTACATATTCCCCCCTTCAAAAAGAAAAAGGCGTAGCGACAGAGAAGCCTTTTTAAAGAGAATGTTAAAGCACTAGCAAATAAAAAAGAAAAACATAAATCATAAAATTTTGATTCTATAAAAGTATAACTTATAAATATCAATTTTTTTAATAAATTTTTAATTTTTAGAGTCCTATTGAATTTTTCAGCATTTCAGTCCAAAAGTCTTTTTGTTTGAGAATTCACATAATCATAATTCTTCAGGGAAGGTTCTTGTTCTTATAATTAAATGTAATCCACATAAATACTTATAATACTTATTTCTATACTGATAAATTATAATTTAACATCATAAATAATAGGATTAAGATTTTCGGAATTTATGGTTTCACCGTTATCATCTTTCATTTACAATTCCTGATTTTACCAGACTGGAAGCCTCGCAATACTTCTAAACAAACATATCCATCAATAGGGCTGTCCTCTTGAGCTAACCAGTGTGTTCTCTGCACTGGTGGACCAGGGTGCCTAGGCAGTTACTTGAAAAGGCCTCCGTTCCTTGCATTAAGGTAACTGGCCTTTGAGAACTGCACTAATACATTCCATAATAAAAAATATAATAATAATAATAATAATATAAAAAATTTACATGCATTCATAAAATGAGAGCCACCAACATTATCTTGCATGAAGAGGGTAAAAGGAACAACTGTACAGAGGTAATTACAGGCCTCTGTTGAAGGAACCAGTACACCCTCATCATACAATACTTAACACCCATAAATTTAACATGCATTTACCATAATTTCATATTACGTATCTGTAATAATTTCACTTATTTTTTACACCTACTTCATTTTTAGAATAATTATAAAATTTGTATTCAAAAGTCTCAACAAAATTTCAAAAACATAAAAACTTATCTTAATATCTTTCCCTATGAGTAATTTAAATAGCTTAAAATTCGTTACTTAATTTGCTCACACATAATTATGAAAAATTAGAAACATTAATGAACAAGAATTTCAGATTTTCTCAAAACAAATTGCAGAAATTTTAACCAAAATTGAAATGAAAACTATAGAATTCGCAACATACTAAATGATTTAGTTCCTGAGTTAGAGTCACACGAATGTAACAATTTTTGAGCTGTTGAAAAAGCGGAAGTGCAAATAATTTTCTGTTGCACATACTTGCAAACACTAACTCAGATCGACCTTGAACCCGCTGCAATGCTTAATTCCTAAACGGTAATTCACTGATGATTTTATTTTCACTAGGCATTCGAACTTCTCAATTTATCGAGATATTACTTTCAATCTGTAAACACTATGCCTGATTACTTTTTTCTTTTTGAAGCACTTGCAAAACACCACAGCAGAAGAATGATCTGTTATTTTCTAAACACTGAAAAAACAAACTTGATGATTCACTTCTTTCACATTATCTTGGATTTACAAAAAATGATGATTTGAAGAGCTGAACTAAATTTTCCATTGAGGTTTCAGGCTGCAGGAAACTATGCTACTGGCTTAATTGTCATAATAAAAGCAAAAGGAAATGACGGAACAAGTAGATGCGTGATTAGACCCATATTGAAGAAGAATTTTGATTGCGTAGTATTTAAAGAACTTGGCAGTCGAAGCAGTTTTAATTCCATTTTTATTTCCAGCTGATATTTGTGGCCACAATCACTTGGCACTCTAGTCTTGCCTTTCCACAGAAGATTTACATTTTTGATATTGTTGAGATAGAAAGCAAGCCAGTGAAATTAAATCTTAGCAGAGCACAGAGCAAAAGCTGAAGTGCGTAGTTATACAAGATGGAAGCATGCGAAGAGAAAAGTTTTGGTTTACAATTCGGTGATTGGTTGTCAAGAGGCATCTGGTATTAACGGTTACGTAAGATCGCATGATTAATCTGAATGACGCAATGCAGATAAGTTATTACGATTTTAGAATAGAGAGGAAGAATTAATGTTTATAGTTATATTATAATTCTGATTGATACATTTTTATCTTACATATATATATATATATAAAATCCCCATATTATAACTATAACAGAAATTATTTTTTCCACAGAAGATGGCCAAACTGGATTAAAAAATAAAATGTCTTTTTTTGGGGGGGCTGACATTTTGCAACTAAAAGAAGAAAGAAATCTATTTAATGATATTTTCAAATAAATTCAGGTATTTTATATTTATTCAGCAGCATAAGCAAAAAAATATGTGCATTAAATTTCGTCATAGTATGTCATCATACTGTTAGAATTAGTTTCAGGATTGCCAGAGAAAATTTCCTGAAATTTGAAAGTATTATTTACTAATATTAAATCAACTTGGAAGAAGCAACATTATGATACGGGTAACATAAAAAAAAACTTAAAAATTTAATTAGAATAATCAACGGTATTTTGGCGAATAAATATAGTTAGTTATTAAATGGTTAGCCTGGATGACTAATTACAATTTTTTATTTTTCTGCAAAATGACAAATAAAGCATTTATTAAAAAGAAAACAAAAAAAAAAAAAAAAAAAAAAAGGTTTAAAAGATTTTGCGGTAAAATCCTAGTAGTATATGCTTTGATGCCCTTGGAACGATCTTAAAAATTGTCACCAACACCAAAATGTTTACTGCTCATCATAATGTTGCCAAATCCCGTGTGTATCACAGATGGAGGTTATAATAGAATATATAAACCTCCATAGTATCGTATGCTAGAATTAAACTGATTTTGTTCTATATGAAAATATGTATTTTTACTTAAACATGCACTGCACATGCACATGCGAGTCTCGATTCTCAATGTTACTGAAAACCAAACTTGCTTTGCCTTTCTAAAAGACAATCTAATTGGAGCTGCGAAAATTGGCTCTATGCCAGCTGCCCAAATGATGCTCACGCGATACATAACAAGAAAGTGATCGCTTCCAACATTGGCGCAAAACTCGTTTTTGGAGGGATACCCATATGAAATTCCCCGACATTACCAGATTTTAACTAAAATATTTAAATTCCCTGACTTTTCCCTGAATATTTTGTCAATTTTTGAATTCCCTGACTTTTTCCAGTTTTCCCGGTAGCGTGGCAACCCTGTACATAGGAACAAATTTCATTAATATTTATAAAAAGTATCAGGTCTTAACGAAAGTTTCTTGCCACTGCGAATATCGTCCACACAAACAGCTCACGTTGGCGTGTTTAATCATATTTTGCCAAACGATTTTTGGCATTTGAAAGAAAAAGATTTGCTTTAGACTTTTTGCTGTGTTGTGAAATTTGTAAAAAAAAAATATTGTTAATTTTAAGTGCAAGGTATCTGAAATGGAACTATTACGCTACCAGATTAAAATTATCATTTACATTCAGTTCTGTTGCAGAAAGTTAGCTACAGAATGTCATCAAATCATGTGTTTAGGTACTAATGTTATATCATATGACACTGTGAAGCTTTTCTACCAAAAGTTCAAAAATAAGGACTATGACATTCAAGAAGCAGAACACTCTGGCCGGCCTACTGATGTTGATGAGGTTCGTATGCGAGAACTTGTGGAAGAAGATCAATATGCAACAACTCGAGAGCTTGCTAAGGAGTTAGACGTTAGTGCCGTAGTGCCGTGTCCATTAGTTGTGCTATGCATTGCATAAACTTGATGTGCAAGTTCAATCGTTGGGTGCCGCATGAACTGACTCAGGCAGATAAGGGCAGATATTGCTCGGGCCTGCATTAATCTATTCAAATATCAACACAAGGACAAAATTCTGAACTAGATCATCATTAGTGATGAAAAGTGGATTTACTTCAACAACACAGGCTGAAAAGAGAGTTGGTCTGTGCCTGGTGAGGCCGTTGGCAGCATCGCAAAGCCCAATTTGACTAACAAAAAGATCATGCTTTGTATCTGGTGGGACTTCTCTGGTAGTATCCACAAAGTATCTGGACAAAGGTAAAACCCTTGACAGTGAGGTGTACCGTGAGATGGTAGCCCATATTGACAATGCTATTAAACAAAAATGTCAAATTGAGTTCCTGCATGAAAAGGTAATGTTCCATCAAGATAATGAAAGACCACATGTGTCTACATTCACCGGCTGGGCTCCGTATGGACTCGAATGGTATCTTCTGCCACACCCACCATATAGCACTGACAACACTCCTTTGGACTTCTACCTTTTTCACACCTGCAGTTACATCTTGCTCATGCTATCTTCCATTTTGCACAGGACATTTGAAATAAGGTTGATCTGTTTTTGGACTTGTGGCCACCAAATTTCCGGGCTGAATGCTTTGAAAAACTACCAAAACCTTGGCAGAAAACCTTAGATTTGGATGGTGGTTACCATCTGCACTAAAGGTACTGCTTTCATGTTTCCCCCCTAACTATATTAAGATTCTTTTTTGGCGGTAAACTTTCGTTACAACCAGATATATTCACAGAAACATACCAAGAAGTTAACACCATTAGTCTTCAGCATTAATTTAGACCCATCTTTGGCATTAGGATTTTTGACTAATATTGCATCTTTGATTTCGGGAACTAAATGCACATAAGCTTTATTTACTTCTTCTTCAAGAAGACTTTGCATGTCTATTTTACAACCATCTAAGCTAACCTGAAAAAATTTAAATATTATTAAAATTTCATAAAAAATAATGCAGCCTTAAGCATAAGATAATATATCATTATCTGATAGACACAAACTTTCATATGATTAAATTCATTTGAATTCTAAAATTTCTTTTCTAGCAAGAATATACAGCTTTAAAAATCTGGATGCTATACTAATATTTTCACTTTAATTAAACTTGATACTAAATTCTTTTATACCTGTAGAAAAAAATACACAACTTAAGTCTTACAAGACTAAAATATAGTTTAAAAATGAAAAAAAAAAGGGGGGGGACTGAACAGCTTAAATTAAATTGCTAATATGGTGAAATTTCATGCTTAGATCTAAGAAAACAGTATACCTGAAAGGTCACCTCACACCATCTTTCATAGCGGGAATCAAAATTATAATCTGCGATCCAATGATGAATGCATTTTACATACTGAAAAATAATTATAATAAATGTCAAAATTTAATAAACTAAGCATTAATGTTATTGAAAATTACTATCAAATTTAAAAACATGTAAAATTCAACAATAGATTAATATTTGTTTAGCATAAAAGATATATATTTTGAGGACGACAAAAGATCCTTTTTCTTCAAGAAGCAAAATATATTATTATAGTATAAAATAATTTTGAATTATTCTATACAAAATATTTCTGATAATTTATATCGCTATTTTAAAATGAACAACATCACGTTTATCCATTACTGGCACTAAATCACATTATTTGGCAACAATATATGTGTGTTAATATTATTGCAAGCTCTATAATGGGGTAACAAATTTCTTACTAAATTTTCCGAAAGAAATTTTTTCCTAAAATTCTAAAATATGCTGTTTACTTGAGCTTTGCTCTTAGTTAATACCACATAGCCAGGCTTTTACTGTATGGCTATTCAGTTTTTTCCCCTTGAGCAGAATCACTGTGATGAACTTACACACTATCAGGTAAACGTTGGCAAAGAAATGCTAATGGAAAATAAGGAAGAGGAAAGTGAGGAAAACAAAGCATTTTTTTTAACTCAAAGGTACTTTACATAACTTCAGAAGAAATGAGTTTTTTTTTTATTTTTTTATTTTATTTATTTATTTATTTTTTAACTGAAGCCAGTTTTTAAGATAAAGTGAGTGAATAACTTTTTTCTTTGATATTGGCACATGAATTCATTGTTTTTGATTGTGATTTCTAGATACAAATAGCGCTCCAATAAACTTCAATTATTACCACTGAAAAGTGAAATTGGAATTTAAAAACTGCAGTCTGTTAAATGCAATCTAGTATTATAAAGGAATATGATATTTCTTTTGTGAACATTACTGCATATGTGCAATATAAAAAAATATTTTAAAATTTGACAGAAATATAAAAAGTTAATGAAATTGGTAAAAAAATAAATTTTGCTAAAATGAGAGATTTTGCCATGCTTTAAAATCTATTAAAGGAAGTCATTCCTTTAAAACATTCAGTTAAGAATTTGTTAAGTTTTATTTAGTGTCCCAAAATATAATGGCTGGTTAACTGTTTCAAACATTATCATAACCTTGTTTTCACCACCATGTTGAGAAAATTTATCACTTAGCAATAAAGATATATAAATATCTGTATTAAAATAAGCAAGATTTGGGACACATATTTATTTTTAAAGACATTTAAATGAATTATTATAATTAAAAAATGCTCTTAACACTGATAAAACAAAATAAATTGCTTATACTATCATATGTTGATTTACTGGTATATATAACCGTGTCTGAATCACCGACTGATTTAAATTTTACATCACCACATCTAATAAAACATTCTAAGAATAAAATCCAATTAAAACCCATATACAACAGAAAAGTAGAGCATTTGTTGCTGCTGCAGTGAACCAATTGAAATGAAATTTCAGATGTGTTATTTAAAGGTATGAACTCGAGATTGTGATGATCTAAAAAAACATAGCTCTAATAATGCGGGTTGTAGAGAAAAATTTTGAAATTTTCGAATGGCAACACCTACTTTTTCCCTGCGCAAACTGATCAGTGTACTGAAAAGCCATAAATAGTGTTGGAACGATACACATGTAACAAAAACTGTTGGCATAAATCATTTGCTGAGAAAAGCATTGCAAAGAACCAATGAAAACAAAAGAGAGGAGAGAGAAAACCTTTATTGGAATTACAAGTTTTCAACAAGCCCACCTTCACAAATGCACTGCACGGGGGAGACAGTTGTCCACAATGACAAACGTAACATCGCATTAGGAATCTTTATAACTTCACATTTTATGGCATCTTCCAGTTCTGTCAAATTTCATGCATTTCATACACACACCTTAGATTTCAGATAACCCCAGAACTAGAAATCCATCAGAGTGAGTTCGCAGAATAGGTGTGGCCATGAAACATAAAGGTTATGGGAGATGACTACCTCCAAAGTGCTTTTGCTACAACTGCCAAACATGTAGCGATGTGTGGAGGAGCACCATCTTGCATCCATACAATGTCATTAATGACATTTTTTTTTTTTTTTTTTGCTACAATTCCGGAATTACTTAAATTCTGCAATATTATTGTGCATGGAGCACATTTTCATATCTGCAGAAGTGATATCTTTGAAGAAATAGAGACCACGAATGAATGTACTCGCAATGCCGCACTACACAGTCATTTTAACCTTGTGTAAAAGCACTGGTAGCCCATTGCAAGGACATCTGTAGCCCAGTGAATGCAGTTCTTGGAGTTTATGTTCCCAGTTACAGAGAAATGCACCTCATCTCTCCATAATATTCACAATGGTCACTTGCTATCTTCATCATACCTGATAGGAAAAAATTCACAAATTTGACATGTTGTTGCTCACCTTCAGGTTGCAACATTTGGATGCACTGGAATTGATAAGTAAACACTAGCATAACAGCATGCTAAAGCTTAAGGACTGTGGTTTTCAATACATACTACAAATTGTGGGCGACACTTCTTGCAGTATGCAATGGACCAGCAGACAACTTCAACAGGAACACAGTCTTCTGGATCCTAGTCTATTACTTGTGCATTTAGTTTCTTCAAATTTTTTTACCATACCACATACACTTTTTATAGAAAACAGCATTGTCTTAGCTTATGATTTTTCCAATAAACTCACACTGCTTTGGCACTATTTTCACCATTCCCATAAAACAGCTTTATCAATTCGCATCGTTTTTCTGTAAACGTCATCTTGTTAGCATGTTCAAACATCTGATTGAAGAAACAATCTTCCGACACTGCTTATTAAAGGTTTTTCATAATGCTTTGCAAAAGTTGTTCTGTGATTGGTGTTTTTATTGTCTATCCCTGTGAATTATGCAAAGTGCATCATGCAACTCCTCTGTGTTGCCAATAATCCTTTACAATGCACTTCTTGGCAAATGTTTTTTTCTGGCTATTTTCATCACATGCATACTGTTTCAATGCCATTTATGGTTTTAAAACGCACTGATCAATTTATGCAGGAAAAAAAAAATAGTTGTCATTCGAAAATTTTGAAATGATTTCACTGCAACCATAACCATGAGAGCTCTATTATTTCAAATCATCAGAATCTTGAGTGCATACTTTAAAATAACAAAATCTGAAATTTCATTTTAATTGGTTGAGTGAATAGGCCACTAAGGGTTCATATATCACGGAATTTCTTATGACCCCCTATACTTAGTGTCACAAGTCGAGACTTAAAAATTTGCTTAAAACAGGCAGAGAAAATTTACATGTGGCATCATATACTAATGACAGTGATGAAAAAAACTAGTTAAGATGCTATAAAAATAACCAATTAAAGGTTTTCTTTAGGTTAAAAGCTAAATATGTACATTGATTTTTTTTATGTGTGGATACTTTCCACAAAATACTTCAAGTATTTAAAAAATAAATTATGAATAAGAATAAAATAAATAAAACTCAAAAACTACAAGGTGTTGCTATTAATTTCCAGGACTGCTCTAATAACACCAGAACAGATGATGTGAAAAACATAACCTTTTAATATGTTTTGAAGTAATCCCCATCTTCCATAACACACTTCTGTGCTCGGCTGTATAAGTTGTGGAAACAACTTTTAAAGTCCTCTTTCGGAAGGCTCTTCAATGTCGACGTTACGTTCTTCTTGGTCTTCAGCATCCACAGAGCATGTTCCTTTGATCACAGTTTTGAGTTTGGGAATGTTCGATCATACTCTCTTTACTTGGTCCCTGCAGACTTCTTTTTGTTTCCCAAACTCAAAACTGTGATCAAAGGAACACGCTCTGTGAATGTTGAAGACTTCAAGAATGACGTCGACATTGAAGAGCCTTCCAAAAGAGGACTTTAAAAATTGTTTCCACAACTTATACAGCCTGATAATTAGAGCAGTCCTGAAAATTAATAGCCACACCTTGTAATAAACCAAGGTTTTCCACTGTATTACTTATTTGATTAAATTTCTAACTGGCAAGCAAAATTAACTTCCCCATAAAAAAATACAATGATTATAAATAAGAAAAATTCAATAAAATAAATTTTTATAATTGTTTCATATGCATTTAAAAAAGTGATGAAAATTTTGACAGTTAAATAAACTATCAGAATTGTTACTTCTACTTAATTACTCTGCTTCGCCAAAAGAAAGCCGAACAAAATATAAATTTCATACGGATATATTACAAATTAATATAAAGGCATTTAAAATACACACACAGACAAATAAATAAATACAAAGCTGCTTACATTAACACGTAAAGCTTTATCATTTTCACTGACAGTCATTTTGGGAGTTTTTTTAAACTCATGAGGATTTGCTGCAGCATTTTCTCCTTCATCAGAGCTCCTAACCTCTTTCTTTATACTGATTTCTGTTTCTATATCAGAAGTTTCTGAATCTGTATAACAAAATATGTTAAGCATTCTATCAATACTTTTTTTTAAAAAAAAGGGTTTAAGCATTCTACACACACACATTAAAAAAAAATTACATTTAGCAATTATAAAAAATGCACTGATGTTTATATTTACTAGATTCAGGAAGCATTTCTTCATCTTCTGGATCTTCATACTCTTGTTCTTGCTTATGATGCAACTTAGATTTAGCTGAAATGGTGTCTCCTTCATCTTCACTTTCTTCAGAGCTTTCTACTTCATTTAATTGTGTTGGGTCATCAGCTTGAGGAACGTCTTCTGACTCATCCTCATTTGGCTCTACTTTTTTTATATTATCTTTCATAAAACCAACAAAACTATAGAACATTAAGAGAAAATGAAAATAAAAATTTAATGAAGACTCTCAGAATATATAATTTACTTACAATGTAAAATCTTCTAGTATTTAGAAGGATTACTATTCTTAGTTGAAGAATACTTCTAGTATTGTAAGTATTCTTCAAGCTGATATTAGATTCTTCTAATTTAGATAAAAGTTCTTAGCAAATCTAATGCATTGTAAATAATACAAATAAACCTAAAAAATTATTTTTAGTACATTTTTGCATATGCCGAATTTCAAAAAGAAACAATTTCAGGAACATATATATTTTTTACAAAAAAAAAGAAAAGGAAAGCAAGCACTCAGTAAAAACAAATCCAACAAAGTAACTATCCTCGAAGTCAATAAAAACAATTTGTTCAGTGGTTCAGATTTAAAACAATAGATGATAAAGGTCCCATTCTAAAAGCACAACAACAATTAATTTATTCACAAGTTGAGGTTACTGGAATAGAGCATAAATGCTCTCTTGGTGGTAAATTATTAGGGCTGCCAACTCCCTTACAGGCCTTTAATACATTTGGTTACAATGAAAATTCTAATTGTAACTCAGAGGCATAGGGAAGGTAGAGTGCCCTATATAGGCATTTTGCAACACTTAATTTTGGGGAGCCAATGATACGGGGTGTGGGGGGAAATCCCTGTAGCAATTAAAGAAATTAGGCATTTTCAATCTAAATTTTCCAACTTTTCCTCAGAGCACAGCAATTCCAGTTTTACCCACAACAGAAAGATTAAAGTCTTCTCTAGAAATTATAATCCAGACACTAATCATAAAAATTCTCACGCTGAATCAAAATCCCTAAGCATTCGTATGATCTGAGAAACTAGAATTGTTCTTTGACAATGAAGCCTGGATTTTCATCTTAAATTTCATTCAACTAAGTACTTAGCATTTTAGTATGTTAAAGTTAGTTGCATAAAAACTGTTTTAGGTTTCAGAACATCTATTAAAAAATTTCCGTTCTTTTAGAGCATATCTTACAAGGATTAAAAACACCAGCAATTTTAATATATTTAAAAAAAAATCTTTCAACACATTTTACAAGGAATAAATTGTTATTTTAGCAGAGATGCTAAACTCTAATTTATACCTGCAAATCAAGATTTAAAAAAGTGGCTTTCTTCATAGTTACCAAACTATCAGAAACATAAAAATACACTTACTCTAAAGATGAAGACTGTTTCATTTTCTTCTTAAGAACTTCTAAGATTTTCTTTATAAATACATGTTCCATGTAGTGTAGAATTTTTGATGGTGATGTATTTATGTATCCCTTATATTCTGAATACTTTAAGAATTTAAATTTTACAATGTAACTTCTTATACTTGATCTGAAAAAGAAAGAGGAAATTGTGTGAATGTAAGTATACAGTAAAGGAATGGATCCCATGCAGTATTATTAATTTATTCTTGTTTATAATACACTATTGATTTAGTTTATGAAAAGAAAACTTACACATTTGTAGATACAGAAATATATTCCTTCACTTTAATAGCTTCAAGAATCTAAAATAAATGCAAGAAGAATTTTAAAACACAAAAGAACAAAATTAAAATAAAACGATTTTTTGTTTAAGCAATAAAATATGGTACACTGATGTCTTCTATGAGCAGCTAATCGTTCCTAAATATTAATAGTGAAAATATATTTGTAAACAAAATATTTGAATATGATGTTGTATTTTAAGCTATTCATTATACAATGAAATTAACTAAATGAAAAATAACATAACTTTGAACCAGAAATGTTAATCAATCTTTATTATGGACAGTCATATTTTACGGACCATAAGACACACTTTTTCCTTCAAGAATTTGCATCCGAAATTCATGTGTGCTTTATACTCAAAATTAATATAAAAGTGTCCAATGCTTGATTTAAAATTCCACGAGTCTTTAAAATGGCCATATACTATTTGATGCCATGGGAAACCTTTCTTTATCTGGCAACATTGGAGGCAAAAATTCGGGTTTCCAGCATGTATCCCTACTAATTGAAGGCTGGCGATGAGGGTAAATAAAGGAACATGTTTTCAGAAAAGCATAGAAAGTCGGATGCCTATATGACTGGAGGAGTTGTCCGGGTTGTTGATTTTGTCCTTGAGTCCTTGGAGTGTGAAGTAGGAAGAAGAAGCAATTTTTTGCCACCTTCTTGTAGATGCCCTGTCAATGCTTCCAAAAGAGGCACCACTAAATGTTGCTGGTAGTTGGCAACCCTCTTAGGTTTGTAGGATGAGAATGGGGAAAAGTTCCTCGTCAATCAGAAGAACAGCGACGGTGAGTTATTTGAAGATGATAAAGGAAAGAGAAGGTGCTGTCTTTAATTTTGTGAGGAACGCTGAAAAATGTAACGGCCTTTGCGACCAGATAGGCTAGAAGAACCACGCTGTCCAAAGATCCACCAGAAGGAAGGGAAAACCTTTATTTTCACAGATTTGGTCCACTTAGGCAGCCATGGAGGTCTTGAAGGGAGCTTCAGAATTTGGACACACTTACATTAGTAACTTTTGGTAAAATTAGTGAATAGTTAAATGAATACTGAAATTTCTGAATCATCACCCAGTGTAACTGGTTTTAAAATGAAAATTTATATTTGAAAATGGCCTTTGTATATAATTCTGCTTTGTAGCGACTAACATATGAAATTCCTGAAATAATACTTGGTTGTAGAAAATTATGTTAAAAAAATAATCTTGATCATATTTAAATTATTTTGGTGACCATCCAGTTTTAAAATTTCACTACAGAAAACTACTTCTGCTTATTCTTCTAACTGAGTATTTGTGTTGAAAATATGCTTGTCGAAATTTCCTCACTATTTTATCTACAGTGTCAACTGGTCTATATAGTTTCTCACTAGATATTAATCGTATGCCTTATACACAGTCCAGTCACATTAATGTGACCACCACGTACTTTCCATGTCAGAGTTAAATAACCAATCACAGAAGGCAGGTGGCAGCACAGTGCAGTTGAGCGTATATAAAGGGTGTGTGAGGGCTTCGGAAAACATTTCAATCGTTGGCGTAATGCAGAAACGAAGCGATTTATCCGACTTCCAAAAGGGCATGATCATTGGCTTTCGGGCCAAGGGTGGAAGCATTTCCGAAACGGCTGAGTTTGTGAACTGTTCGCGTGCCGCCGTGGTAAAAGTGTACCATGCATGGCAAAATGGGACTGTCCAAAATCAGCGACGTGGCAAATGTGGTGCACCACGGGCCATAGATGACAGAGGCGAATGACGGTTGCGGAGATGCGTTCGGGCAGATAGACGGGCTACCGTTGAGCAACTGACCACCAAAATGAACCAAGGGGCTACCAAAAGTGTCTCCCAAAGTACTATTCAGCGAACATTGCTGCGTCTAAGCCTCCGAAGTAGATGCCTGGTTCGTGCACCTATGCTGACTGCTGTTCATCGACGGCGAAGGCTAGAATTTGCACGCCAGTACAGCAGCTGGACGTCCACTGAGTGGCGACAGGTTGCGTTTTCGGATGAATCGCGTTTTATGCTCCATCGGACAGATGGACGTTGGCGTATAAGGCGTGAAACCTCTGAAAGGAACCACCCTGCAACCATTGCCGGAACGGTCCAAGCTGGAGGCGGGAGCATTATGGTCTGGGGAATGTTTTCCTGGCATTCTCTAGGTTCACTGATCATTGTGGAAGGCACAATGGATCAATACAAGTACGCATCTGTCCTTGCGGACCATGTTCACCCCTACATGCGCATTGTTTTTCCTCAGGATGATGGCATCTTCCAGCAGGACAATGCGAGGTGCCATACAGCTGCCAGTGTACGTGCGTGGTTTGAAGAGCACCAGGATGAGTTTACCGTCCTCCCCTGGCCAGCAAACTCACCTGACTTAAACCCAATCGAGCATCTGTGGGACCATCTCGATCGAGTTGTTCGCGCCATGGATCCTCAACCGCGTAATCTAGCGCAGCTGGTCACGGCATTAGAGTCGGCATGGCTCAACATCCCAGAGAACACCTTCAGGGACCTATGTGACTCTCTTCCTGCACGTCTCGCAGCAGTCCGCTCTGCGAAAGGTGGTTATTCTGGCTTTTGACAGATGGTCACATTAATGTGACTGGACTGTGTATTTTCAGCATTTGTGTTGCATGTAATAATTTTGAATGTGAAAAAATA
This sequence comes from Stegodyphus dumicola, assembly GCF_044657685.1. Taxonomy (NCBI): domain Eukaryota; kingdom Metazoa; phylum Arthropoda; class Arachnida; order Araneae; family Eresidae; genus Stegodyphus; species Stegodyphus dumicola. The sequence goes on from NC_140779.1 coordinate 48,400,088, forward strand.
CTCTTTGGGCTGGGACCCACTTGTTTGCCCTATATATAAAAACCAAAGTAAAAGATACGTTACTGGTTTTCTATTTGCTAGTCCTGCCACCTGCTAAAGCTGTAACCAGATTCTGTAAAATCTACTTTTTTTTAACTAAATAAATATTTAAATATTATTACTTATTCAAACAAGACTGTTCTTTAAACAGTTTAGTTTTACTCAAACCTATACTGGACTATTAGCTGGGTTTTGCTATATTTTATTTGTTCACACAATGTACGATTGCTAATTAAATTATATGTTATGGACACCTTTACCCTCTGATTTAACTAATACTTATCTTTTCTGATATGAATGGATGCATTCACTAGATTTCAGAATACTGTATAATGTGTTATAACAAAGTTAAAGCACTTTTTATTCATAATACAGATGGATGCTTCAAAACAATTAGTTAATTTAATCAAACATCATCACATATGAACATATATATCACATATGAACATAAAAAAATGGTATGCACATTTAATTATCAGTTATGATTTCAGAAATAATGCAGTGGCCACCATTTTTAAGTAGTATAAGGGTTTCTTTACTTATTCTGACACATTTCATATGCAATTCTTCATGAATAATTTTATGTATGGTGGTGGATCCAAAGTGAAATTCCTTCTGTATAATTTGTATAGGTGTAGCGACTATCATCGATTAACATTTTACGTGTGCAGACACATTACCCGGGATTATTGCTGACAATGGCCTTCCTGTGTGTTCTTTATCCTTAAGAAAATTTCACAGAAAATCATAGCACAATAATGTTCTCGCATCAACACTTTTTTCCTTCTGTCTAAAATTTATTCTATGCTAAACTACTTGCAATCGGCCAATAAAAAATAGTCTGCTAAGGTGAAATAGTTTATATTTTCAAACCTAACTGTTAATTTTATTTCTGCCACTTATTGTCTGTCCAAATATAAAAAATTTCAGAGTGACCTCCATATGTGGAATAATTTAAGATGAAAAAGCACACAAACATTTCAATCATGGCCGATATTGTAGATGGAACAGCCATGTAGAATGCATAATTAACAGTCAGAGGCAGTTCTAATAATGATTTAACATTTTATTTCATTAAAAAACAATTCTTGAGATGAATAGTCTGATTCACACATTAAAAAAGCAACCTGCACCTATTTTTCACCACATTAAACTATTTTACCATCTCTCACCCATATTCAACTACGATATATACAACATGAAAAAAACACAGACAAATAGTCTTCCTTCATCACTATCATGAGACCATAACTTTTATTTCATTAACATTAAATTACAATAATATTTTTGCTTTTAACAGTTGTTTTTGAGCTTGCAAATAGGCGAAGGATTATTTAAAATTATACAGATTATTTCCAAATATCTGATATTATTATACAAATTAAGTTTACAAGTTATGACGAAACAAAGCTGAAAGCCAAATTAAAAGATTTAAATTAACATTAAAGCCCTTGAAATCAATCATTCTGGATAATTGCAACATATAAATATAAAAATGATATAATAAAAGTTTGCTGCACGGATTACATTTATTAACCCTCATAATAATATAACCCTTTATAGTAACATGATCTTGCAAATAATTCACCTAAACTAAAGTTAATATTTATTAAATACGATGAATCTCACAACAATATATAGCTTACCTATACTTAGTACCGTCCTAAGTTATATATTACTGCTAGCATGAAAATGAGGGTTTATGTGATAAAATATGAGAACACATAACATTCATCATTAACATGAAATGTACAGCAAAGCAAAAAATGTGTTGTAGGAGTCTCATGACAATTACAGGAATTTTTCAACAATTTTTAATTTTAAGATTTTATGAATAATCTAATAATAATAGTAGATAGAAAGACTATTACATACTTCTTTCAAAGAAACAGGAGCTAGTTGAAGCCTTAGCTTTTCAGCTTCTTCTTCAATCCCCGGTTTATCAAGAAGAGGCAAATCCATAGTTGGAGTAGCAATATTTGCACTTGCAGTCATCAAAATTTCACGGATACGAGGAATACCCAAGGTAACGTTCATCTCACCTTTTCCAGCAAAATGGAAAGTATTCAGTGTCATTTGAGTAGATGGCTCCCCAATAGACTATAAAGAAAGAAAAGTTAGATATAAAATTGTAACTTCAGCAAAAGTTCAATAACATCATTTTACATGTATTTTGCTACACGAGTGAAAGCACCCAATTTTTACTAATTTGGAGGTGCTCAATATGAAAATAAAATTAAAAAGTTTTACAAGCTCTCATTTTGGTGTAACAGAGGAGGAGACGAAGAGGGTATTTATCAACCATAATATGACTATCAATAAATAAATTCCATAGTTTAGTTTAATTAATAAACAGTCAGTTTCCCTTTGAAGGTATAATTTTTACTAGTACATGACGATTTTCAAAATAAAGATCAAATGTCTGTGCGTTTCATAAATTCAATTTTTTAAATTATTCCACAGCATATTAATATTCATTATTTCTCTGAAATTACAGTTTTTTACTCAATTTAAGCAAATTCACAGATTTATCCACATTGACATGAAGTCATATATTTGATAATAAACTTTGGTAAATTAATTTCTTGTTGAAGTAACTTTTCCTATTAACAGAGGTCCTATTTATGGCTTACTGTAAGATTTTATTAAACTGAATCATTTATGCAATAGAGTAAACCCTTGCCAAATGCAGGGGTTATGCCATTAACACACTGTATGAATGGCAAAACCGCATTTTACTACGGAAACTACGGGAAAAGTTAACTACGGAAAAAATAGTTTACATACAGTTCAGATTAAGTATGTTTAATTTATATAAACCTAAATATTATTGTGATTAAAAGGGGAAAATGAAACAAATGCTAAGTGAAAAGATATCTACTGCTATTTAATAAGTGGGTAACAATCTTTCCAAGATAATAATAAATATCAACGTGTTCATATACACTTATTGGCAAAGCTGATCCTCTTTCAACTCCTAAATTTAAGAGATGACAGGTTCCTTTCATAATTTGAACATATGAATTTACTTTTTTTTTAAAAGATGACTGGAACACAAGTCATCCAGTCTTCAAGCTTACCATTCCTGGTGCATTGCTAGCACTAAATGCTAAGCAATTATCCTGAAGAACTGCACTTTTAAAGTGCTATAATTAACTGTGATAGACATTAAACTCTGTCGAATCTCCTTTTGAAATGGGGACAGAAAGTAAACTAAAATCAATTTAAGACGACTAGATAAAAAAAAAAAAAAAAAAAAAAAAAAAAAAAAAAAAAAATGGATACAGTTTTGCAACGGTATTATTGCCTCCATCCATAAAAAGGCAGAATGGGACTGTTTTAGCCCCTTCGCGCCAACTGTCACGTATACGTGCCAGCAACGAACGCACTTACCTACCGGCCGACATGCAGGCGTGCCAGAGGATTGTTCCATTCTCTACCGACTGTCACGTATTTGTGCCAGTACTTTGGAACGTTTTTCAAACTATAATTTCTGCCACAAGATGGCACTGTATGTCCATATGGTTTCAGATACATGTAAATTAGACCTTCTACTCAAAATGAGAAAAGCATGACTCACATACACGTGTTTTGATTATATAAACAAACGGGGAAATAAATGTTTTCGAATGCTGTGATTTATGACGTCTCTTTAAATCGCACTTTATTCGCACGTGGTAGTTGTTTACTGTAAGTAGAGAAGTTTTATTTGCTCTAAAGCGTTGGGTATTTCGGTTTGCAGTTCAGTTTTTAGAAAATAATTAGATCTTGTTAGACGTGAATTCTTTGTTTTTACCATTGCAATGTCGAAGCGTCGAAAATGTTTAACAGAGCATGAAATAGCAGAAATGATGCAAAATATTTCAGTTAACTGAAAGACATTTTCCAAAACTTTGTTCAGAAGAGACTGATAAGAAAATGAGACGACGATGCTTCGTTTGTTCACATTCCCGGAAAAATCCTCCAAAACGGCAAATGAGTTATTACGAGTGCAAGGAATGTAACGTAGGACTGTGTGTAGATCCTTGTTTTCAAATTTTTCATACGAAAAGAGAATAAGTAATATATTTAGTTTTCAGATGTATAATGTTAAAATTCATAAAATGGTGAGCAATTAAAATAAAATGTGTAAAATATGCATTTAAACAAGAAATAAGGTAATTAAAGTATATATATAAAAATATTTATAAAGCATAAGCCGTTTAAATACTCTATAGAGCATTATTAAACAATGCGTTGATACTTCGGACATTTCATGGATTTAGGCTTAGTAGCAAAAAAGCCCCCGGCCCTGGAGAGACGCTCGCGTAAGACACTGCCGGCCTCAGCGATAAGCGCGCGTGGCTCGAAGGGGTTAATGCAATCAATAACTAAAGATTTACTTTTCATATCAATTTCTTGAACCCATTTCTTTTAAAACTGCAGATATTTTTGTTCTTGCACCTGAGTATTTCTTAGAGATTTTACTGTTAGGAAACATTTTTCTAAAAAACCTGAAGCACTGCATATCAATTTTTTGAGCCCATTTCTTCTAAAACTGCAGATATTTTTGTTCTTACACCTGAGTATTTCTTAGAGATTTTACTGTTAGGAAACATTTTTCTAGAAAACCTGAAGCACTGATCAAAGTATTCAGAGGCAATTTGTGCTCTAGCAAAAAGAGAGAGAACAGACATTCTGCATTAGTAACTTTTTGGACCTTTGTTTCCCCAGAAACACTTTTTTTCCAGTATGACTCATGTTGCCCTTGTGTATGCATATGTTTAAGAACGTTGTCCCTTCCACTGTGCGAAATTGAAAAATCACAATGACAAAAAGTACACATTGCAATATTGCATTTCCTTTACACAATTAAATTACAGTTTCTAAAACTGTTTCTGGGAAGCACGTGAAACTTGCGCTGCTCACCGACAAGATGAACAACATAGAAAACCTCAAACCTACTTTGTGCTCATTGGCTAATTTGATTCTCATTGAAAAACTAGAACACTATGTTTTTGGATTCTCACACACAAAGCAGAAACATGCTATATCTCATTTATGAAACAACTCCATTTTTCTTTTATATGTATGTAGAGAGAAAATTAAATGCTTTATACTGTATTATTGAATACCCAGTATTTGCACCTTTTTGGGTGCAAATACTGTATTATTTATTATTCCAAGCTACATAAAAACCATGAGACATTTCAATAATAAGAGAAGGTCTGGAGAAATATATTGCACATCAGGTTGATGAGAGTATTGTCGGAAATCTCCCACCTAAATCAGAAGAGTTGGAAACTCCACGAATTGCTTCCAAATTACCATTAGTGTGTCATGCTCTCCTTCATATAGTGCTTTATTTGCAGAGATATAAACATGCCTAACACAATAGGCTTTGAATATATTTGCAATTTTTTTATTCATAGGTTTGACTAATATGAAAAAGAAGAAGCAACTGCTGAAACTTTTAAAATTTTGCAAAATGTAATGCTAATCTTATAGTAGGAATGTTAGTGCAAGGAGTTCTTGCATATTTGTGGATATTCACCAGAATAAAGTATAAAAAGCTTTGCTCTCTACTAAATCTATGCAGCAATTTCGCTTAAATTTTTAATAAAACAAAAAATGATCTAAAACATGGCAAAGAAGCGGTTAAAAATTTTCTAAAATCTTGCTTCTACAATAGATTTGCAGAAGCAAGTAAAGTCTCAATTTTATATTAATGTTTAACACAAAATTGGCATTAAAAATATGCAGCAATTTGACCCTGCATAAACTGTTAGGTAGAATTTGGAGCAAATGGCACAACTGTGCAAACCAGTGGTTCTTGACCTTTTCTTTCTCCATACATCCCTATCAACACTGCTAGATGACCATCCCCCCTTTTAAAAACTTGAAAAATACATATGCATTTATTTAAATTTAGATATTTTTAAACATGTTTTAAAAATTAAACAAGAAAAACTATAGAAAATGTTAATAAATACCAAAATGTGAATAAAAGTAGTTTTCATATTCATAAACTAAAGCTAAGTATTTAACAGTTAAATAAAAATGATGACCACATTCCCCCCTGAAGCTAAAACTCCCTCATCGGGGTTCTCATTTATTTTTGCCTCATGCACCCCTGACACCAATACTAGAAGATAGTTCACTCCCTTCCTTACCTTTGAGTAAAAGTTGTTTTTTATATTCATAAACTAAAATTAAATACTTAACAATTAAATAAAAGACTGATTGCATCCCCCCAGCTGAGAAACCTTGTTCTATGTAATTTGCGTAAACGTAGAATATTTTCATTAATATTCAACAAAGTAGATCACAATTTAATAGAGATTTATTTTTAGACTTTTGTTTTTCTTAAAAATCTCTCTTAAAAATTTTCACTAAAGTCAGTTGTTATGCACAAAATCTATATTTAAAAAAATCTTGGTTACAAAAATGTGCTACGTAGTTAAACTCTCATTTTGGAAATTTTCTCCTTTGTTGCTACGCTGAGCAGAAGAAGGTAGAGTATTTAATCCTGCAATAGAAATTCTCTTAAGTGGCGGTGAAGACTGTGTGTCCTCCTGATGTGCCTACAACCATGAATAATTCCAGAGTCATGTGGCAATTTCAAGCCATGGAAATCTGCAGTGGAATATAGCTGTGGAAGACTGGATTGTAACAAGAATCTAGCACAGTATCCGAAATAATTTACCAGGCCAGCAAGAAACCAGGCTTGTTTACCAGGCTAAACATATTATGTTTATTACAAGGGAGAGCACCCATCAAATCTTATGCTTTCAACTTACAACAAGTGTACTTATTCTTTTGGTAGGGAATCATATTTTACACTGCTGCATTTCACTCTCAAGAACCTTAATTTAAAAGCAGTAATTTGAACATCTGTGTTTTTTGGTGTAAAATAAGGTAAGAAAAATCACTTCTTTATTGAGAAATTGGATAACGGTAACAACCAAAAATGGCAGTTTCAAGTGAAAAGGAAATTAATCCAGTCAGAACTTACAGAAGTCACAAGCAGGCAGTTAGTCAAGCCAGAAACTTCAGAAACTAACCAAGCTGAAACTGACAGGTGGATTTCAAAAGATCAAAAAGCTTTAGCAATTATTGCTATGAGCATGACATGATCTGAAGTAGTCTATATTAAAAAATGTCAATTTTCATACAAGACATGGATGAAAATGCACAAAATTCATCAGCCTAAAGGCCCTATTACTAAAAGCCTTAAAGTTAGCCTCATGAAGCAACTTATCTCCAAAAAGATGAATGCAAATGTAAAACTGCACGATTACCCAACTTCTTTCTTCGCAGAAATAGGATCTGAAATTTCTGAAGAATTCCTAACTATTTTGCTATTATGTAGACTAATTGAAGAATTTGAAAGTTTTACAATCATGATAGAAGCTCATGACAAATTGCCTGACTTAAACACATAAAAGATAAATTACTAGAAGAATCTTCAACTTGCAAATTTAAAGCGCAGAAAAACAGCCAAGCGCAGGATTGTCAGTTAATAAACATCATGGCAACGCAAAAAAGAAATCCAAGAATGCAAAAACCTTCACGGGTTATAACTGTAACAAAAAAGGCCACAAAACCTCAGAATGTAGACAAAAGCAAAAATCCCAATCACGAATTTCCTAAACCAAATTGTTCTCTCACCATTATCAATACAACAACATGAGAATAAGGAACATATAGTTGGTACCTAGATTCAGGAGTAACAGCATCTGCAATGACAGAAATAAATTCACACTGATAACTGAAATTAAAAGTGAAATTAACAAATAATGAATTTTCAGATGTCAAAGGGAAAGGCAAAGTTGAAATTTATGCAAGGGTCAATTCAATTTTGCAGCACATCACAATTAATAATGTATTATATGTTCCCAATCTATAAAATGAACTTAATTTCAGTTAACTTGGCAAAGCAATGTAAATAATCTGTCTACTTTAGAAATAACAATGGGTTGAAGACAAAAACAAGCATGTAGCCTTACATGTAATCAAGCAAAATGGCCTCTATGTTGTAAATCAACAGGATGTATTCGAGGTTTCAAATGTTGCAAAGGGCAGTGCAAATACATAACACAATAAACTGAAACTGTGGCATGAAATGTGTGGTAACTTAAACCTAGCCGACTTAAAAGTATTGCATTACAAAAAGTTGGTGCATGGTCTAAAGATTCCAAAACGTAATAATGAAATGCTTTTTTGCAAAACTTGTGTACCAACAAGCAAGGTTACGATTGCCAAAAGAAACACACACCGTAAATATTGAAGTTCTAGAACTTGTACATACCGATATCTTTGGTCCCATAAATATCACATCTTTCTTCTTCTTCAGTTGCTCAACAGCCCTGGCCTTCTCCAGGCATCTCTACTTTTGGCGACTGTTTTCCAGTTTCTAACCTTTCAAATATTAAGATCTTTTTTGTCACAGTCAATCCATCTTAGCAGGGGTCTGGCCTGAGGTCTATTCCAACAGACTTTGCCAGAACGATTTTCTTGCAGCAACGATCTTGAGTCATTCTAGCCAGACGGCCAACTCATTTAAATCTTTGTAACTTAATGAACTTTATAATATTAGGTTGGTTGTAAATTTTATAGAGTTCTAAATTAGATCTTCTTCTCCACAATCCATTAACTTGGACCCCATCAAAAATGCAACACAAGATGTTTCGCTTGAAAATTCGCAGAGCTTCCTCATCATGAAAAGTCGATGACCAAGTCTTTGGTGCACAAGTCAAGACAGATCTTATAAGAATTTTGTAGAAAAGTCACATCTTTAGGCAGTGCAAAATATTTCATAACATTCATTGATAACAAACTGCAGAAAATTACTCTGTATGATTTATATAAAGGTCCAAATCTCTTGAAGCATTCAAAAAATACAAATGTCAGGCTGAGAAGCACATGGGGAAGCAACTAAAGTACCCCACAGTGATAATATGAAATAATTTAAAAGCAAGGAATTTAATGAATTCTTAGAAAAGAAAGGCATTAAACAGCAGTTCTCAGTCAAATACAAAAATGTGAAATTGTGTCACAACAGAATGGAGTTGCAGAATGTGGCATTCGTACCCTGGTTGAAACGGTCAGATGTCTGATGTTCAAATCAAAATTATTGGACCTGGAACTCGTGAAGTAACACAAAGTCATGATGTCAGATTTTTGAAACTCCCAGAAAATGAATCAAGCTCGAAATCTTCCAACACCTGAAGAACAGGAATTCATTGAAAAAAATTCAGAAGCCAACAAGAATTCCAAAGTGCCAAATGATGGGAGAGCAGAAGCTGAAGAAAATGCAATTCAGAGTGAATCATTTTCAGTCAAAGTGTCAATTTGAATCAGTGTGACTCTGATTCAAAATCCGGTTACGACCACGTGCAGTGCTGATAACGATCACGTGTTTCCGAGACTCCTTTGCCGATGCTTTATTTTTCTTCTTTTTTTCCCTTTCTAGCAATTTCATTCTCTTGATGAGGAGTGGTCTTTAGCTGCCCTCGAAATCGATTGAGTGTTTTAATATATGTATGCTAAATACAAGGTTGTTATTGCGATTTTGATTATGTGAATTTGATGCATTGTGGAAAGATGGTGGCAGCCTCCAAATTCTAAATATGTACAGTCCTGTACCTGAAACATCTACACTTAGAGAAGCTTAATTTTTCAATTCCAAACACACTTTTATTTTACTTATTTCATGAGAATTTTCAAATTTTTATAATAATTTTTTCATGGCTTAACGAACAATATTTTGTTATCATTATTTCAAATTTTATATCACCCTAAACTACAGGCATTTCTCTTTAAAAATGAGTATATTTCTATGATCTTCAGAACAGGAGTCATAAAGTAAGAAACAACTGAAAATTACTTTTAAACTATTGATTATACAAACAAAGGTAGGCTAGTTATTATGAAAATACTTATTACAATTAAGAGTGAAGAGCTAAAAGAAAAATATAAACAATAAAATTAAATCATATGTATTCTTGAATCAATAAAATATAATTTAATTTTGTGAACAAATTTTAAAAATACTTTTTTTTTAATGCACAGGTCTTTTTGATATATAAAATAGTTATTTACAATTTTTGAAACAGAAGGAAAGTGTAATAAATACAGTAAAATTCCAGAAATCTGCAAAGCTTGGGACCAGAGGTTGGGCGGATTTTAGGATTTTGTGGATTTCAGGACAGAAAAGATAAAGCATAATATTCGGACTAAAAGTGCAAAATGAATAAGGTGTATTATATACGTTTAATTAAATTATTATATACATTATTGCAATAATTTATTATATGCATTATTGTTACATATATAAATTGATTATATTATTCATTGTATTATATGTACACAGCATCAAGGTTTGCTGATTTCTCCTCATGCAAAGATTTCCCGTTTCAGATTCCAGTGTTAGAATCACTGTTGCTGTAAATTTTCAACAGCTTTTTTTTTATTTTTCCGTATATCATACACAATCGTGTCTCAATTCCATACGATTCTGCTATAAAACGAGGAGTAGCACCTGCTTCCATCATTTGCAGAATTTGCACTTTTTGCGTTATCGTCAATGCAACGTGTTTATGTTTTGCAACATTGCAAGCAGTAAAGTCACGAGTGCGTTTCTTATCTGCCATTGTATTAAAAAGGGCTGAAATTGAAAATATTCTTAATTTATTCACAAAATATTCATATAAAAAAAGGCAGCACTAAGCAATCTCGTCAAATGAAATAACAAAGCTCAGAAAATACAACATGAATTGTGAGCTTAAAGAGTTCAGTCAATCGTCTGCTTTTTTACCTCGATGCAGATTAGAGGGGAAAAAACTTATTTACTTTGTCTTATTTTTTTAAAATTTTTTATATCAATAATTTGGTATTTCCGTTTTAACTCATTTTTATTCGGTAATTACAACGTTATTTATTGGATAAGTATTTTTTTCTTCAATATTTCGTACTCAATGTTGTGGTTTCCGGAACCTATAAACTGAATGTTTATATTCTGAGAGGCAGCACGGATTTCAGGAGTTGGCAGATTTTCGGTATTTGACTGTACTACATAAATTTTGTAATATTTAAATTTTAGAAAATATGTTTAAAAAAATTACCTGAGCAGCTAAGAGACCAACTGCTTCACCAGGTTCAGCTAAAGATTTCATAGCTCGATAATAACACAAATCCTGAAATTTCTCAGCTGATAACTTTCCTGAAATATCTTCAGTATCATAATGAAGAAGTCCATGAGGGTTTCTTGCTACATAATCAGAAATTGCTGACTCCAATTTTTCTGTTACAGATCCAAATGTTACATCGGGTTTAAACTTAGAACTAACTGGGTCGGGACATCTACCATGTTTTCGTTCAAACCTGAAATTTTCCACAAATAATACACAGTTCATTTTAATTCTTTCAGTATATGAATTTAAATATTTTAAATAATGATTATTATAGCCACTGCCTTTAAATACTAAACATAAAATTCAATTAAAATGGTAAACAAACATTTATACTGATTAAATTGACAATTTGAAAGTCATTGATTATGTTACTCTGCATTTTATTAAATTCAGTTTTTTAACCTAACATTTTAAAGAACAATCGCCAACTTTCTGAGAATAATTTTAAAAAAAAAAAAAAAAAAAATTCAGAATATTTGGGAGAGAAGAAAATTTTAGGGATAAAACTGGAACTTATCAGAATATTCTGAAATAATTACATGCAGAAAAATACTTATCATTAGAAAATTAGCCTTTAACATTTTTCATAGAAGCTTTATTGCTTCTGCTAAAAAGTTAAAAAAAAACTGATAAAATTTTCAAAAATTTCCAAAACAAAATGTAAAGATATTTTATAACACAACAAATTAAAACAAATATTTTATTTTAATGTTACTTTGAAAAAATAATATATTATCACTTTAATGATTTAATCAATGCTTACTAAAAAATGTATCTTTAAAATTTTTGTGCAAATATATGCAAATGAAGAAGAGATTTACTAGAAAAAATTACATTTCTTGAAAAACATCTATAATTTTTAAGTAAGCATATATGAATTTCCAAAGACCAAATTATGGAAACAAATGAAATTTCATAAGTTGTAAATGTATTTAAGCTTAACAGAAGCTATTTCAGAAATAGCTACATTTACTCAAAATTAGATGTGTCTTAAATAATAATAGATATAGGAGCTTTAACTACCATTTTTTTAAAAAAAAAACTCAATACAGTATTCAAATAGTACGTAGTATATTTAATATTATCTGAATGAACTACACCTTCCAGCTTTTATAAGCTTTTACTTGACCTATATGAGTTATTTTTAATGTACTGCCTAAGGGTAACTGTCAGAAAGAAGTGCATTTACAACTAGATGCAAAATAAAAATAAATAAATAAATAAATAAATAAAAAAAATACCCCCCCCCCAAAAAAAAAAAAAATTTTTTTTAGATAAGTGTATGAAGGGAAAATAACAGACAATATGAAAAAGGAAAATGAAATTTATTTTGACATATTTACGAAATTCTTTCCCCCTCCTTGCTAAAAAAAATCCAAAAGTACACTTTATAACACTTATATTCTTGTTTAAATTTAACAATGAATGCAATTAAAAAAAATCAACAATTATGGTAGTTATCCTAATATAAAATAACAAACTTTTTTTTGACATATTCATCAATATTCTGCTTTTCATTCAATATTTTTTGAAGTCTCTTTTTCAAATCAGAAAATGCTGGTGGAATTTCAGTCTTATTTATCAGTGATAAGCGAGGCTCTGAAGAACTGTGTTTTTTTTTCCATTTCTTTATCTAAAATAGTTAAAACAAAATAAAATGAGATTAAAAAACTATTACATATGTACAATTATTACTGTTACATATGTACAAAATCAAGTTTAATGTATTTAGTTAGAATAACACTGTTTATGCTAATAACAATCACTATGATGTCTCGAAAAAGAATGGCTACAACAAATTTTTCTATAACAATATTCAGTAGAATTTAATTATTAATGCATAGTATACTAAAATGACAGCAAAATAATTTATTGTTTTCAATTATTTGAAGTGAAGTCTGCTATTTGATTCCTCTGTGAAGACATCCTACCCTTTACGTAGATAGCCCTAATGTGCTTTACTCCAATAAATATGAATTAAATTCTATTTCATGATATCCTTTTTGTATATGGTTTATTTAATTACGGCAAAGCCTCAAGAGCTACATGACTAAGGGCAGAGATGCCTTTGTGAAGAACTTTCTAAGGGAAAATTGGCTCGTGTACACAGTGGCATATTGAGGGGGGGTGTATGATGTCCCGGGCACCACTCGCAGAAAGATGCCAAATGGTCTCCAAACAAGATTTTCATCATATCACTGTTTTTTTCTGGGGGGTGCCAAAAAGGTATTTTACCCCGGATGCCAGTTATGCTCGCTACTCCACTGCATACACACATTTCACATGGGGAAACCCACAAAAACACCCATACAGCCAGTACTTTTTGTATAACATAATCGTGAGTTTCAATTTAAAAAAAAAAAAAAAAAAAAAAAAAAAAAAAAAAAAAAAAAAACAGAAATATGCTAAAGTATTAAACCTGATATTTGAAGTTAGTCAAAATTTAGATATTATTTATAAAAATTCATATAACCTGAGTATAAAAATGGATAAGTGACTATTTTCTCACAATTAAGCTCAACTTCATTTAACCAGTAGATGCTTTCAATCAATCATATACAGGACTTAATTTCTAAATTCAAAGCCTTACAGAAGGCAATCAGAAATAAAAACAAAAAATAAAATAATATTAAAAAAATATTTCTATTGATAAAATAATACATAGTTAAAATTCAATAAAACATAATGAGATAAATTAATATTCAATAAATTATTAAATTTATGATGAACATTTAAATAAATAAAATGCCGAATCTCATCTTATTTGGGATTGTGGCTGGATTTAAAATCTCACAAGAAAAACTAAGAAACAGCATAGCCGATCCACACTGAATTTAAGCTCTAAATAAATATTTAATACAGTATTTTAAAGGATAATAGAAAAAAAAAAAAAAAAAAAAAAAAAAAACATTCGTTTTCCAGCACATCAATGAAAAATGGTAAAATGGTTAAAGGGTCACTATTAAAAACAGACAGAATGCTAGAAACAGTGACATTGTATGCAACTAAATAATGGTTCTTTATACTTTCGTCCAAAACGACATTTTGTCTCACTTTCCTTCCTGCTTGTGACTTGTGATATATGGAATGTCTTTTTATCATTTCTCCCCTGTCTCAGTTTCAAGGTCAAATGGGAGAAGCAAAATGAGTTTGGTTTATTTGATTATGGAAAAGCATGCTACTTGTCTAAGGGAAGGGGAGCCTTCATGGTAGACCTTCTAAGAGAAACTGGCTCATAATCATATTACATAAGGGAAAAACTATGAAAATGTCCATGCAAACGGCCCATTTGTCTTTAATTAAACCCAGGCTGAGCTACCAGTGTTCAGCAAAATTTCCGCTTGGTCATTGGTGCATTCTTGGGGAGCAAGATGAGATTTTTTTTCTAACTCCATTTACCTTTTCATTCCTCATCTCTAATCTCCTAACTCTTTACTCTAATTCCATATCCCTAGCTTATTCTGATATCTACAATTATCAGTGAACTATTTTTTACATGAATTTCACTTGAAGATTATTAAAACTTCTTCCTTAGGTTCTTTTTTTTTAATGTACTTTTTAATCTTAATTTAGACATTTATTTACATATTATACACAACTTTAGATCATGAACAATAACAAAAGCATCTCTTATGGTAATTAAATAAATGTAATAACATCATCATTTTCATAAATTAAACTTTCACATACATAAAACAATGTTTACTTTTATCGAATATCAAGATATTATTTATTTTTTGCTCACATGTTCTCTTTTTTTAATGTCAAATGCAGTCTGCAAGTTAACACTTTTTAATTTCACAATTTAATATAAAAAGGGAGGAAAAAAATGCTTTGCTAATGGACAAATAGCATGATTTTGTTTTAAACATTTAATAATGAATTAGGAAGCTAAAATTTTTTTCGCACCTGTCTGAGTTTAAGGTAATAACGCCTTTAAATTCCTTGCTTTTGAAAAATTAGCATATTTTCACGCAAAATAATTTCTCAACCAAAGGACTCGCTACTTGGAATTTCCCATACATATAATATGAAGCTGAATAAAAAATAAAATTCCATGAAGCTAAACCTCATGGTAGACTTATAGTTTTAGAGTACCCTGCACTTAATCAAAATACAGCCCTATCAAAAATATGACAATTTAATTAAAATTCAGTTTTATATTAAATATCTAATCAGACTTGCCTTCATCTTCTCAATTATTATCAAAGTATTTCTTTATCCCTGAAATATACACATTAAAATCTTTTCTGTTCAAGTTATGTTAAATAACAACTAGAAAAAGAATTGCCAAAACTTCTATCGTAAGCTACAAATGGGTCATTGTGGTCACTCCCATAAAAATATTTTCCTTTAAACTAATATCAAAAAACCAATATAATAAAAACATGGTTATATAACTTCAAATCATAATTCAAAAGACACATAATGAATAACACTAGCAATAGACAGCCTTAAGACAAACTATTCTTCTGTACTGGGAATTATACAGAAATGAATGAAAACTGTAGTTTCATAGGAAATTCATCAGTAAAGAAATTAAACCTCAGGAGAAAGTTTCATCTTACACAGTTTCAAAGCATCCATCGTTAGTAATATAATGCATAAATTGCCAAGAGATGAGTTAAATAAACATTGTATAATTTCTTTTCCTCTGTATTTAAATTTTTAGTCCAAAGGCACTTTTTGTCCCCGAGGGACTATTGTTTTCATTTCAGCATTTTGCGTTGAAAACTTTAAAAGCTTGTATCACTTTTCTTTGTTCTTCTTTTGTTGTCACCTAATATTATTGCTCTACATTATATTTAAAGATATTAAATGATGAAGAATCTGCATAAATGTATGTATGTTTCTTGCACTGTGATAAAACAACGGTACCTAGAGACATAAAATTTTGAATGACGTAATCCTACTACGAATATGAGATCTGGAAGTCCAAATTTGAAATTTGTTTTATTATCGATTTCATATTTCGCAAAACTTTAACAAATTTTTGATTAACAAACTGAAGGATTTCAAAACACTTATGTTTTTTTCTGTATGGCAACATTGTACAGAAAAAACATTTTACCTCCAGCGAGTGAGACTGTGTATCGGAAATTCCAAACATATGCTTAAATTAAAATTATTTTGCGATACTGCCCTTGAACTGAATTTTATGGTTTAAGTGCAAAGAACAGGATATTTAATATATAAAGGTAACACACAAAATGTTAAAAAAGGCCCCTTTGGATGCAATTTAAAATCTGAAACCTTTCAGTTTATTTATTTATTTACCTTCCTCTTTATTTAATTAAATCTTTCCAAAAGTTCCACTTCTATTTTTTTCAGGAACTAAAAACCCTTTCTCACGGATTCACGACATTTCCTAGACAAAAAGCCTTTGATGATGTGTGCATGAAGATTTTTCTATTCTCTCAACTTGATCATCAAAGGGCTTGTTAGCCAGAGACAGACATACATGCATTTAGTTAAATCGGTTTTTAAGGTAGATTCATAATCAAAACAAAATTTTCATGATTCAAAGAATTTTCTCCTAAACATGTGCTTCACTGTTATAAAAGAAGAACCGAAGTCTTCTTGTTTAAAGGTTCTAATTAATCCAAAGAAATTGTGTTCCAGCTAAATCATCTCAAAAACATAGAAGTACTGAACCCAGCCTCTGTCGCAGTTTAAGTTCTGATAATATAATGCAAATATATTAGACAAAGTCATTAATGAAGAACAAAAAATTATAAGTATTATGTAAAGCTTAATTTTCTAAATCTCTCTCACTGCTCCCTAGTCTTGCTGTTCATTTTTTTCTCCTCTACCCCAAGATAGAATATATTTACTCTCAAAATTTTCAAATATAGTTGTGCTTGTTGCTTTTTAATATTTAGTTTAAAACTGGAAAGAAAAAAAAAAAAAAAAAAAAGACTCAATTTGAAAATTTTAGAGAAAATAATAATAATAAATAAAACTAAAAAATCCGAAAAAGCATGCAAATAGTTTACTTCTCTTCTTAAATAAATTTAACATCTAGTGTTGCTAGACCACAAAACTATTTACAGTCAAAAGTCGTTAATCCGGACTCGTCGGGACTTCGGCGATTCCGGATTATCGATTTTTCCGGATTATAGATCATCAGTTTAAATCTGGTGAAATGGCATGCAGAAATTATAAAATTAAAAATATGAAACCGTAATTTATGAAATAAAGAACAATTATGATCTAAAGGGTATCAAAATTTACAAAAAAAAGCTTAATATTTATTTGTTTACTTTATTAAACATTTCTTTCAATGTAAGTTGTTTAAGTTGCTTCGTTTTTTATGTGATAATACATTCTCTTTAATTCTATAAACAGACATAATTTCTTGTTCAGATACAAAGTTCCGCTGTTCAAGTCCTATAATTGCTGTGTCGAGAATACCGACTAATTTGTCAATCGAAATTTTTTGTTTTCAATAACCTCTGTCACTTTCTTCGCTATCGGAAGCAAATTATAATGACGAGGAATTTGATTTAAATCATATCAAAGACGGAGTACATCGAGATGAAATACTACATTGAGTAAGCAATTATAAGCCAAATAAAATAAAAACATCTGCCCTTAAGATAAGGATAGTGCTGACGGATCAACTTCCAATTCATTGCACGCCGCACCGCGTTAAAGATAAACAAACGTTAAAGTTAAGATAAACAAAGGATATGGCTTTATCCATTTTTTGCAGCAATTCCACTTTTTGTTTAATGGACTCCGAAAGATACTTTCGCTTTGTATATCCTTTACATATTAGTAAATATATATCGGAAATTCTATTTGACATAATCGAAAGTTCAAGCTTACTTTTATAAAATTGCTCTAACAGTCTGCAAAAAATAATAATTTGGATCCAATTCGAAGATTAAGGTACAACGCAATCTGCAACATTAACTGAAATAGATAATTAGATAATTTTAGCTTAGCTTATTCCGTCCATTATACATTAAACGCGCTTTCGTAAACGTATTTTGCGCACGCGCACACGCAAATTCGCCGCGGTAAAGGTCTTACGCGCATGCGTCAACGCGATGCATGCGCAGAAAGTTTGTAGCTTTGAGGTCCGGATTATAGATCATTCCGGATTATGGGCGTCCGAATTAACGACTTTTGACTGTATAATGCTGAATAAAATTAAAAGTCATTCAAAATTAATTTGAAAAGTTCTGTTTGTTTCTGCATTTCCTTTTTGAATGTAAAAAAAATACAATAAGAGCATAACAAAATATGAAAAAAATATGTTACTATTTGAACACAATTTAAATACATATATAAATAAATATAAATTAGAAAGCAAGAAAAGAAGCATAGCACTGGAGCAGTTTTAAGACTTAACTGGTTTATGAATGTAAATCATTAATTTAAATTATATTGTTTAATTTTTTTTTAAAGTTTCTTTATGTTTTCTTCTAAAAATTTAGTCAGAATTAGCAACTTATTAAGATACAAAATCAGAAATGTGACACAATTTATAATTTTTTTGTCTACTCTCTGAAAAATATCACACATATTATCAACTTGTTTTTGCATTATTTATGTAACGTCTCTGATTATTTTTCATTAACTTTCAGGAGGGACATAGGCATGACAAGCATTTATGAAATTTCTTCAAGGGTTTGATTCAATTGATTTTAATTTCTGTCTTCCTGTTAGAAAATTCTCCACATTTCATGGCTATTAATCTCTCTCTACATATACATAATTTAATATTATCATCAAATGTTACTACAAAATTTCATTAAAAACATTCAATTTTGTTCTAGATATAGATGACAGCAAATTCCAGAAGAAATTATAAATTTTACTAACTGCAGGGTATTATAAACACTTCATGTATGACATTTGTGTTATGCACTAATGTTTGTAGAATATTGTTAAGAAAATGCTGTACTAACAACCGCACTTATATAATAAGGAGGATAAACATCAAATTTTGTACATCACCACCTAACAACACTGTCAATTTTTCACAGACATGCTTTATCACAGGGTGAAAACAATAAACACTTTAAAAAGGTTTTATTTTGAGATGACTATTTTCAGTCTTTCTGTGGTGAGCAAATTGAATTTTTCCTCACTTTCTATGACTGTTCAAAATGCAAATTCTACTGAACTGGATAAAAAAGGTGCAGAAAATCCAATAAAATGCTCAGAAGGATGGATAAATTAGAATTAAGTGAAAGTCAGAAATTGAAATCCATCATGGTGAAGTGCATTTGCATAAAATTAAAATTTGAACTACTTCTGTTGCCTCAAATTTTCAATGACAATTTTTCCTTACAAAAAATACTGATTAAATAAATATACATAACATTTACACATTCATAGCTATTACTTTTCTAACAGAGAAGATCTTGAGGGTAATAAGAAAAAACAGATAGTAAGGCAAATTTGATTATTGAAAATGACACTCCTTACAATACTTGATATCAAGAAATGCACTTGTTTTTACTAACAAATATTTATTCATCAAAAGCATTAATAGTATCATTAATGAAATTTGAGCCTATAACTGAATAACAGAAATAAAATAATAACAGCATTTCTTTCCCTCTATTTTCTATAGCCAAATGAAGTTCCCCCCCCCAATTACATCAAGTAAAAAAAAATAAACTTACTTTTCGTTTTTGCTTTTCCATGTCTGAATCTTTTCGATCTAACAACATTTCAAGTTGTTCTTTATTTATGACAGCATCATAATTTTTTGCTAGTAAATGAAATTGATTTTCTTTCAGCAGCTGCATTTTCCCCACATCCATGCCATCTTCTCCATATAAAAACTATACAAAATATTAAAATTTAGTGCATCAGAAAAACAATAAAATTATATCAACTTTTTAAAATTTTCATTTACAGTGGTATCTCGGTATACATCCATTCTGAAATATGTCCATCTTAGTATACTGTTTGGATGCTAAAATGTTTGTTTGGCATATGATATTTGTTTAGAACACAATTTGAGTTCAACAAGTCATGAATGGAAGCACTATACTTGTTTACCTCTTTTGAAGCAATGCTACAGCTGTTCATGAATGTCAGTACACTTTTTCAATGAGAAATCAAGAGGGAAATAATTAATCCATTCTAATAAAAAAATCCTGTTGCTATTATAACACTGTTTAGTACTGAAATATAAATGCAATGGCTGAAATATATACTTTAAATGTTTTTTTTTTTCTTTCTGCTGTTTAGATCAGAGGCAATTTTTCAGGGTTACTATTCAATAAACAGCCCATGCTGTAAACTCTGAATTTTCAAGTGACTATGTTTTTTCACAAACTTTTTGTAAATTCCTTAACAATGAGTTTTAGGAGAGTTAATGAGAAGAGACAAGCAATGAAGATAATTGTAAGAATCACCATGAAGGTGATTAAAGGTTGTTGAAAAGAGTGTGAAGATGACCTGCACATTTAGGACCTGGCTGTTGCATACTGTAGATCGAGTATGATGGTGTTCTACGGCTGTGAAAAATAAAGATACCATTAAATCAGCTAACGTTGTGAAGGGGGTGAAACTGATAATCAAACAAAGATCTGACACATCACAGAATATTGAAAAATTGCTTTTGATCTGGACAGAAAAAAAAAAAAAAAAAATATTTAAAGTATATATTTCAGCCATTGCATTTATATTTCAGTACTAAACAGTGTCATAATAGCAACAAGATTTTTTTATTAGAATGGATTAATTATTTCCTTCTTGATTTCTTATTGAAAAAGTTCATCTGGTACACATCCAAGAATCTAAAATGGATTAATGTCATATACTGAAGTACCACAGCATATTTTTTTTCACTTATAAAATCACTGATAATCACCATCATATTTTTGATAATCTGCAATTTTGAGAAATTCTTCTGTTAATGACATATACATACTTTTTTTAAAAATATATTTTAATTATACCAACACACACATAACATACAAAAATCACATCAGCTAAATAACAATTTTGTTTAACTGTCTAGTTAATTCTTTGCCAATGCTAATATAATACTTTTCAAAATGGAAATAAAACTAATTTGAACAAGGGGTGCAGCTGTATATAAAACTGAAATATAACTTCAAGAATGGCTGACATAAATCATTGTGCCAGAAGAAGGAGATATTATAATGGGGATGAAGAAAAAAGCCATATATACAGGCATGTTATCTGTTGATGGGAGGGGAATTAAAACTATCAAAAATTAACATCTTTAACTAAAGCTACTTTTGTGAATATCACAGATTCTTCAAATTCATTAAAAAGAATTCTTATGGATAATTTTAATGGAATATAATTAAAATTGCAGTTAAGAGATAAATTAGATATTGAAGACTCCACTCCCCTAACACAATATATTTCTTAATGCATACCTTTTTACACCGTCTTGCTTTAGCCAATATATGTTTAACAATGCTGATCAGGAATATACTAAATCTTTTAAAAATTATAATCAGAAATCAGATCTTTTATTTTGATAGGTGAGAAAAATTAATATAAAAGCTGAGCTTGAGAAGTTATTGAGTAATTTTATAGTATAGGAAAGGAAAAAGTGGGATGACATGATTAGCTTACAAAAGCACAATGTTTTTCACAATTGCAAAATATCAGTTTTTAATTGACAGTTTAACTTTTTCAGTTTAAAGGTTTCATCAATACAGTGTGGCCTCTATCAGGAGCAATAGATTTCACACAATAGTTTTTTAAAAGGAAAAGAGTGTGAAGAATAAACCTTGAAAATGCAAAAATTTTAGATTTCCTCGGAGCCTTTTTTCAATATTTAAAAAAAAAAAAAAAAAAAAAAAAAAAAAAATACTATTAATTAGTGATATTATAATTCCAATCCCATTTTTCTAAAAACTTTCAAAATTCTAATGTTTCTAGCCCCATCTATTCATTTGACTACTTGTTCCATCCCCCTGTTTTAGTTCCTGAAATGAGTTGTGGAAAAGAACTATAGCAATCTGCAGTGTTGGGTTCAGTTTTAGAGATTCCTAGCATAAAAGTGTTTTTTTGCCCAATTAAAAATTTTATATTATTATGTGCTCCATATATATAACCACACTACATATTACTAACATCTATTGACAGACGATTAATTAATACTGGTGTAATACAATATCTACCACTAAGTATTTGGATACCCATGCAAATGTTCATAACCATGATCCTGATATGTCATAACCCTCTACCAATAAATATAGCATAAGAAAGAATGTTGGCATTAGTCACATGCAAGATGCCATGAAATGCAGATTTATCTGATTTTAGGAAAGGCATAATCATCAGGTATCACAGAAATGGCCGATCTGTTAAGCCAGCTGAATTTATCAAAATCGACAATGGCCTATGTGATTCAGATGTGGAAAGTGAGTGGTGATCGTCAGAATGTCCTCAGTTGGCAGATCCATAATACTGGCAGACAGGGACTTACAAGTGCTATCAGAAGAAATACACCTAACCGATGGCCCACATACTCCAGAAGTTTCAACAGGCATCCAGGAGTGTTGTTTTGATGAACATCATTCATAAAGGAAGCACATCTGCTTGTTTTCATGGTCATGCTGCCACTCATAAGCCTTTAATCACAAAGTCTAGCCCAGCTGCTTGGATAATATGATGCAATGCACACTGACTGTGGACCATGGACCATTTTAGATCAATGGAAATGGGTTCTTTGGAGCGATAATCAAGGTACACCCTCCAACATTCAGATGTCAAGGTCTAAGGTCTGTCAACAGAATGCATTGTGCCCATGCACTGGGACCCTTGATCCAAATTTATGGTAAGCTCAACGCAGACATCCACTGAACTATTCTGGATAACGGGATGTTTCCTATGTTGTGGGAGTTTTTGGCGTTGGACCCATACTACTTTCAGGATGACTATGCCAGCTGTCATGTTGTGAGGTCCACTATGCATTTGTATAGTGCAAAGGGGTTAATCCAATTGCCTGGCCTGCCCAGAGCTCAGGGTCGCAACCTATTTAGAACATCTGGGATGAGTTGGATCATGGAATAAAGAGGTGCAACAACCGTCCAACATTTCGGCAAAGGAACTTACATGACTTCTCCAAGGCAAATGAAAGAAAATACCAAAAGCCATTATCCAAGAACGTGTGGAAAGCATACCCCAGAGCGCTGAGGCATAGCTGCCACTCATGGTGGCTCTACCAACTACTGAATATGAATAAACTGTTTTTTTCCTTCTGTTGTAGGTGTCCAAACACTTATGGGTAGATAGTGTACTCGTTCATTGCACAGGAAAAGAAAACTTCTCTTAAGATAAACATAAAGAGTGCATGTGCCAATGTGTGTACTTCAGTGAAAAAATCCACACACACATGCCTATACGTGGTGTTTCAAAAATATTGTTCAGAAATGTGCATGGCGGTCCAGAACATGACAACAGTCAACAATCATGTAAGAACATAGGGTTGCATGAAAACCCAATGTGAAAGAGGCTGCTGAATAACAGGAATAAGTCTGACCAAGATGAAGTCACACAGAGCATTATATGTGTATATGATCACGCAGATGTATGAATTGCTAATTGGATACAGGCTGACAGATTGGCCATGCTGGACCCATTCCATGCCGACCTTGATCTCTACACTTGCCATTCGCTGACTTCTTTTTTTATGGGGAGGGCAGCTACATGAGAAACCTACTGTATGAAACCAGACATGGACCTAGTAGTACACATTTTGCTGATACACAATGACATTCTTGCAAACATATGTCAATCAATGAGCTATTGTTGCAAAACATGTATTGCATTTGCAGGCTACAAATTCAAACATTGCTTTAACAGTTTCATTTCAAGTAATACACTTTTTTCTTTCATAAATCCCCATTATTTGTGACCTGTCTTGCATCTTTCTGTCTTTGCAGGCCTGTAGTGTGCTGGAGATAGGTGTATGGAAAGTGAAGGATGGCAAGGATATAAATGATGTCATATCACTTTTAAATCATATGCAAAATTTCATAAAAACATTGCTTCAATATACATAAGAAAGGCTAAGCATAGGAATATTAGATATAAGGGTTTAGTGTTTCTGTACTTGTTGAAAGACTACCAAAGAAAAAGAAAACAGCCTGAAAATAGTTAAATTACCTGAACAATTGAACCATCACTGTCTCTCACAGTAAGGTCATAATTCACAGTAACACCTTCTAAATGTTTTATAAGGCATCTCTGTAAATAACCACTACGACTTGTCTTCACAGCTGTATCAATCAAGCCCTAAAATTATTTAATTTCATAAATCACTCAAAATTCTTAAAATACAAATACCCACATACATTAAAAATAAAGAGAAGTTAACAAAGCTGCTAATATCTGTTGAGACTAAGAATAATTAAATGAAAGTTAAATTTGAAAAAAAAATTAAGTGACAAGAAAATTGCATACTTCTCGACCAGCCATGCAATGAAAAAAGTATTCTTGCGGATTTATGCTGGACAAAAAGCGCCCTGTAACAAATCCTCCAGCTTCTGGGGAAGTATCATAAGCTGGGAATGATGGTAAAGTACAACCATTTAACATCAATGGCATTCGACGTCCTTCTAATTCAATCTGACCTAACAGGCAAGATATCTGCATAGCATTTACCTGCAATAACAAAATATTGACGGATTAAAATTAAAAGATTCTGATAAATATCCATAAATTGATTTAAATGGAATTTCGTCATGAATATACCTAGAAATAATTAAACTGTGTCTTTTCAATTGTTAAACAAATATCCCTTGCTTTATAAATGTTTTCTTTGCATCACTTCACTTTTATGAAAGCCCTATATAAATATTTCTAGTTGGTTAATGAAAAATGTCTGAAGAGGTAAACTTGCTTTTAGAAAAAGAGAGAGTGAAGCAAATATACTAGTGTTTATGCAGTGAAAATTGCAGAAAAGCATGATTATAATTACCATACAGCATACATAAAATGTAGTTTTGAAAAACATTTTGACTACCTGTGAAGTGGCATGGCAAAAAAAATAATATGACAACTTTAGCAGAAAGGAAATTTTCTTACATGTCTTTCACATGTCCAAACGAACAATTCAACTATGGATTTGTGTCAGGCATACAAATAGCAGATGAAATGAACTGACATATATACAAATGATAGTACAATTTAAAATTAGGTAAACAAGCTCTCTTATGTTGGCACAAAACATTAATTAAAAAAACTACTGGTTTCAAGGATTATTAAACATAGATAGATCTACTTCAAAAGCAAAGAAAAAAAAAAAAAAACAGCAATATTTGAGAAGCTAAATGTGCTAGTAATTTTAAGTTCAACTTATAAAACAGTTGTTGCATAAGGTGAAATTTTTGGGTTATATTCATATAACTACTGAACAGGACTAGCTGCATAGAATCAAAATTATGTAGAACAAATGCATACAACTGAGGATAGCTATCAACTCGCTAAAATAAAAATTTTGTAAATGATGCAGTAAGAGGATTAATGCATATTTCTTGTTGTTATAGAGTTATCACAGTTTACTCAACTTAGTAGTGTTGACTCTGCTTATAGTCAGCACTGGCATAATATAACACAGTGTAGGAATAATATCGACATGCATTACATAATGTACCTAAGAATTATAATCAGAACAGCACATAATCAACAGACGAAAGAATTTCTAGTCCAAAGGGGATTTATCCCTGAGGGACTAATGTTTTCATTTCGCGATTTTGTGTTGAATCACTCTAAATGTCCGTTTTACTTTTCAAACTGTTGCCACTAAATATTATCGCCCTGTATTATATTTGAAGAAATTAAATAAATGAAGAATCTGCATAAATGTACGTATGTTTCTCGCATTATGATAAAACAATGGAACCTAGAGCCATCAAATTTTGAATGGCATAGTTCAGCCTACTACGAATATGGGCATCTGGAAGCCCAAATTTGAAATTTATTTTATTATCCATTTCATATTTTGTAAAACTTTAATGAATTTTTGATTAACAAACTCAAGCATTTCAAAGCAAGCAATGCCAACGTTGTACAGAAAAAACATTTTTATCTCCAGCGTGTGAGACTGTGTATCGGAAATTCTAAAGATATGCTCAATTTAAAATTATTTTGCAATATTGCTCTTGAACTGAACTTTATGGTTTAAGTGTGAAGAACACGATATTTAATAAATAAAGGTAACGCACAAAAGGTTAAAAAAACGCCCCATTAGATGTAATTTAAAATCTGAAACCTTTCAGATTTTCTTTTTTTATTAAATTATTTTTTTTAGGGTTATGTAAATTGCCATCTGAAGTGGACAACACATAATAACATCTGAGGGTTACTCAACACCATTTTTTGAGCTGCTTTATTGATCCTATGCTGCCAGAGAGGTTGCTGATTCTATGCAGTGCTGGTCCTGAGCCGTTTGTCCAAATTTTTCTCCGAGAACTTATAGCAGAGGAAAAGGCCTTCGAGACCATAAGGTACACGAACTGAAACTATAACCTCAAAAACTGTCATTTTATTGACAGTATGAACTGCACAATGAAATGCATTTAAAAGTTAGGGAAAATGCATTCCTTATTAATTTGTAAAAATTTGCATTTATTTCCAAGATATTTACTAAAAATTGATTGTAATATATTATTTTCATGATACAGTTTTATATCAGATGCACTCAAATTATATATTATGATGCTATGCATCATATGAAATAAAGTTAATTTTTTTAACAGTTTTTAAGAAATGTTAGGATAATTCTGGACATGAGCATATAAAAAAATAACATAATTAAAATTCTGTATGTTATTAAACATTATAAAGTTACTTTTAATTATTGCCTTTAATTATTTCCAAAAAATATTTTTCTTTGTGGCAACCAAATAAACAAAAATGTATTTTTATAAGCATCTATAATTGCATTACAAAAACAAAATCATAATCTGATACTGGTCACTAACTCTTTTTCACATATAATTTACTACCTAATATAGTAATAAATAGAAAACAATCATAATTCTCAACATTATTAAACTGCAGGGTTTTGGCTTATGTTAAAAAATTACACATATAATTTGCTTTCAAAATAAAATAAAATTTTCTCCTATTTATATCGCTCACATCTTTAAAGCAAGAAAAACATAGTATATGGCTAATCTAGCTGTCAAAAATAAGAAATTAACCAAAGTAACAGCTAATAAATTGTGAATTTTTACTTAATCACTAGGATATCCCAGTTGCGCTTAATGGCCGCTAAATAAATGGCTCCACAACACAAGCATGAAGTTTGATTTTGCCATAACTTTTATGGACTCATCTGCTTTATACAAAGCACAAATTTGAAACATGCAATAATTAAAACATCCATATAAAAGTATCTAATAATATAGTTCAGTTAAAAATAAATATTTAAAGAGTTATAGGTCAGCTACATTCTAGAGACCAAACTCCACGGTGATGACAGCACTAATTCTGTTTCCAACGTAGTGCAATGAATAAATGTAAATTAATCATAAGACACTACCTACGTGAAAGTAAACAAGAGTTGATTACATATATATTTTTTTCAAAAAATATAATTTACCGAAGAGCCTTTTGCTCCCGACTCAACCATCAACTGCAGATTATTAAATGGAAACTTGATCTTTAAGCCCTCTGGTATACAAATCCTAAATATAAGATAAAATAGCGATATATAAACATTTAAAGAAAGAGATATTTTTTTTAAATCATAAGATAAAATAAATGAAAATAATTAGAATAGATTTACAGAAAATCACATTTAACAAAACTGTAAGCGTAATTGTGGTCTATTTTCAAACTAATTTATATATAACAATCTTACGTATTTATTTTATTATTAAGCTCATGGGTAACTTTCTTCATTTCCATATCTACCACTTTTAGTCCAAAATCATCTCTGTTAAAATGGGTTTCCTTATACTTAGTTAATAACTTTTCTATATTTTCTTCAGGATTTTCAACTTCTAGGGCATTAGCACATGCAATCAAACCTTTAGCCTTTGTTTTCTTAAGAACCTTTTTCCTTTTCTTATCAGCCTGCCCAAATAGAAAAAGCATAAACATTAATAAAAAAAAAATAAAAAAAAAAAAAAAATACTTGCCTGAAGAGTACAAAATTTACTTTTTTTATATATGAGCAGCTTGATGTTAAACTGCCACAACTCCAGTCTACTCCCGATTTACCAGGATTATAGAGGAGACAGTGTCTACAGCTAACTTAAAATCACAGCTAATTTAAGGTACACTGAAACTCAAAACTATATTTAAAAAATCATAAGAAGAATAACAATCCATGTTATAATTAATAAAAAAATGCTATCAGCAATTTATCTGTATTTTCAAGTAGTTTGATCAGAAGGATAAGTTTATTTGACAACATAAATTAAATCCAGTTTCAAAATAAAAAGAACGTGTAGCAGATAATGGAAGAGTGAACATCATTAGAAATGAAGAAACTAGGTTTCAAATGACATTAAAGAACAATAAGTTACAAGATAAAACTGCTTAAGTTACAAGGCAAACTTAAACAATAAGTTAAAAATGTTTAAGTGACAAGGCAGTCTTACTGAATCATCAAATTAAATGTCACTGAATAATTCATGATAATAATGTTCCCATATTTCCATCATACATTTTCTTCCAAGATAGGACCTGGTTAATCTGCCTGATAAATCAGGAGTTAATTTTAATCTGGAGCTTTAAAACAAAAGCAAAATACGGTCAATTCTTTTTGAAGAAAATTGATCGAACTTATGTAAAATGATTTCTAATAAATTCTAACTAATATCTTTTACATTTAATGTTTGCTACTAAAATGTTTGATATATTATTATTATTTTTTTAATATCACAAAGTATTATCACATGAAATGCATGAACAATCACTATTCAATAAGTTCATCAATATGATGAACTGTAACCAGAGCTTAAATTCAACAGAAGTCTGGCTCTGGTACTTCTCAATCTTTGAGTGAAAACTTAATTCCAGACAAAGCCTCAAGTAAGATGAGCTCAGATATTTTAATTCATTGCTTAGCTATTTGTCATTAACCCACTATTTTTAAATTTCTTTACATTTTTATTTAATTTAGTTATTTATACATTATTTATACTTAATTTCATTTATCTTTCCTAGTAGTCTTCCATATGTTCAGACAGAAATTAATCCAATTATTTATTACAATCATATGCATTGTTTATAAAAAGTTTTTAAAATGAAATTTTAATATTTTGTTGTTCCATGTTTAAGACATACTTTCAAGATGTGGATTATTAAGAAGTCAACACATCCATCAAATAATACTAAGGCACAATATAAAATTTTCCTCCAACAGTAAATAAAGATGGGTTTCTAGTCAATATTTTTTTTAATTTAAGTATTAAAAAAAATACGTATTAAGAGTACAAAACAGGTTAAATAACGATCGTAATTGCTTTTAGAGAAGATATATGAAAACTATTATTACCCAATGAATAAATTTAAAAAAATTGAAATAAGTTACCTTTGGAGTGAGAACAATATCTTTAATACCAAGAGTAAAGCCTGAATAAAACTGCAAATAATGAGTAAATAATCGCGCTAGAGCAGTAAGGATAACACTTGATATTTCTCCACCATACAACTGTGAAAGAAAAAGACGAGCTTAGGATAGATACAAAGATTATTATTAGGATTAGGTACAAAAAATTTGATTCATTTGGAATATTAGGCTTCAAAATTCCACATACAATGTCAGTTCTACAAAATAATATTAAATCAGCAGGTATTTAAACATATAACAACTATATTTAATACAAGAAAGGAACAAAACACTGCTTATTTGCACAGTTACAAAGCATAGCAAAATATGCCATGTAATATATATATATATACAATAAATTATTTTCCTAAATATGCAATACATAAAAAATGGCCTTCCGTTAGTCTGAAAATGAAAAACAGAATACTTCCGAATAATGTATGATTAATTAAAAACCTACATTTATCTTTCATTTTTTTAATGCTTCCTGTTTCTTTATGACAGCATACTGATCTTTATAGTTTTCTTTCATAATAGTTAGTTAACTTATCAAATCATGTCTGTCTGTCTTCCAGCCTCTATTTTACATACAACGAACTGACAAATTTTTGTCATGCATGTAAATATTTTAAATATATAAATGTTCAATAGATGGCACCACAAGTCATCTAAATTTGATTTATGTTAACAATTACTTTCTCTAGACATTTGTACAAGTTAAAATATGCATTTTCTGCACTTCCTTTCCATTGCATATTTTTATGCAATAAAAAATATATTTATTGAAAAAGAAGATTTTAGTATTGAAGAAGTTGGATGAGTGAATTAAGTGAATAAAATTACCATCATACAAAACAGCAGTATAATGCCAGTACATGTAGCAAAGCTTTCCTGAAAGTATGTAAGTATACAGGAAGCCACTAATATTAAATCACTTAAAAAAATACTAAAAGTATGTATATATTTAGGAAAGAATTATATAAATATAAATTTAAATTCTGCAGCAGCTGTTATTGATACCAGCTGCTGCAGAATTTAGTAATAAATAAAATTGGACAAAAATTATTTTTTTTTAAAGAATTTCATTCAAAATATGCAATAGTTAAAAGGTTTCGGAGGTAGGTAGCAAAGGTTAGGTGCTCTGAGTATCAAAACCAACTTTCGGAAAATATATGCTTAAAGTTTAATTTATATTAAATACTGAAAAACTTTACACATTTTATTATTATATTTTTAATAGAATTTTTTGCATGATTTGTAATGAAGCTTTTTCTTCATGGTAAAATAAAATAAAAATTTTAAACTATAAATACTTTTGAAGAATGTTACCTGAAATCTATACCGTTAGCCATTTTTATCATAACTACTTTTTTTTTATTTCAAATTTTATTTCCTATTAGCTTGGCATAATATACTAAGCTAATGGAAAATAAAATTTATTTTATTTCCTCAATTAATATTTATTGCATGGCTGTAAGTTTGAGCAGGGAAAAAAAAATTTAAATTAGTGTTTTAAAAGAGAATGAAGGGTTCCTTAAATTCTGTTTTCCTAATTAATTCACACACGTTATTTAGCTTTTCATGTTTCATAATTTTCCAAAATTCCTATAGCTTATCATATGCAGAAGGGATATATGTAATTACATAATTTTATGCATGACTTCCATCAAATGAAGGAAACAGCACTAACACATTATATCTGTAAATGTATTTAAGAGTTTTCAAACAAATTAGAAATAATAAAGCAACAAAATCTTAATCTAGTAATCTAGTAGAACTGCCATAAAACTTAATTGGTGCATATTTTCATTTGGTTGATAAAATGAAAAATTTTATTCCAATATCCCTGAAACGAGTTTTAAACATAAAAAGGGTAATCCAAGAGTATAAGAAAAATTCAATAGTTTGAAAAACTATCGACAGCAACACAACGCAGTTTTCACAGAAATGCACATTTTTTTTATAGTATGCGAGATGTGAGAGAATTCATAAAAAGGCGTAGCACATTTAGCAACACATACAGAATCATAAATATTCAATGTGATTATGATCATTCATGATAACAGCTGTTAGATGTGGCATGATATTCTGCATAACATTTAAGAGAACTCAGCTACAATTCTTACCAGTTGGTGAATAACTTCTCTCAGCACGGCCAACCTCTACACACTTGCTGCCTTAACTAAAAATGCAACTATTCTGGGAAAATAAATTTATTATTTAAGAAATATATATATATGCCTTTCTGTAAAAATTGTATCATGTTGCTGTTCAGATTTTTTAATTTACTGATTTTTTACTTTTTCTGTTACTTTAGGATCCTACTGTAAGCAAAAAATTGTTTTTTTTTTTTTGAAAATTTATAGAAAAAATATAGCATAATCAAAATCACCTATATATATATATATATATATATATATATTTGGCCTATTTAAATGAATAAGGAGAAACAATGCCTTTTAGATCACAGCATGATATACAAAATTTAGTTATTGGCACAACAATACCTCCGAATATATAGATATTTGAAATATTTCAAAAATTATATATGCCTCTTCTGATACCAAGATTCTTTAAACTGAAAATGAGTCTTATTTTAAAGGGGTAAAATTTTAAGCTAATTACAATACAAACTACTCATCATTATTTATACACATAAGAAATACATATATTTTATATACAAAAATATGAAGAAAAATTGTTAGGTTTATATCAGGAAGTTTTAACTTATTCTTAGCAGTCAAGATGATAATGTGACATCAGTTTATAGCACCTTTCCTGAAAAAATATACATACTTCTCTTTGTTTGCATCATTATTAAAATAAATCAATTCTGAAATCAATTTAAAGAAAATAATAATGTACCTCATAACAAACATGAATAAGACTGTAGGGTGTTGGTCCAATTTGAGCTTTGTCTATTACACCACATAAAAGTTCACCTGATCTTATTATTACTTCTGACTCGCTCATGTTATCCCCAGACAAAGGAGTACCACCTGCTTTCCAATCTCTAACAGGTTCTCTCACCCAATTCTAGATTGAAATAATAGTAATAAAAATACAAGAAATAAACTGCATATTTTACATAAAAATGCTTACACATTATTAAAATTATATGAAAAAATACTAGCAACAAAACCTTAAAAATTCATTTTACATTCCAAAATATCTATCACATTTGCATCTAGATTCATACTTTAAATTTTCTCTTATTTTCTGTTTTTATTAAATTTAATGACAATCTAGCAAATGGTTATTTGGTATTACCGTAATTTCCGGAAGAAAGGCCGCATCAGCGTAAACGGCGCACTCGAGAAAAATGGCGGGAAAAAAATTAAAATTACACAGAAACGCCGCATCAGCGTAAACCCTGCAATAGATTAAATTGTGCATGACATCATCGTGAGCCGTATAGATGCAAAAACTCAACCTAAGTCCTGATATATGACATACCAGTTAAGAAAAATGCATGAAATGAAACTATAACTCAAAAATAAATTGAAGGTAAGAAATGTGGAAAATATATTTACCTTCACATATGTACTTATATTTACACACTAAAGAAGTCCATATTTGTAATACTCAGACTATATTATAAAACATGTTGCAACAATGAAATATTAAATTTGGATGACAAAAGGAAATTTTAAATTTTACTTACGAATTACAGCAAACTATACATCATATGAAGCCATCAAAATCTGATTCTTCACTACCTGAATTAAAAAGATTTAGTAAATCCTGATCCAAATCTTCTATATCCTCACATTCATCCTCTTGGTTTACAGTCTCTTTATCTAAGGATATAATTTCAGCTTCTTTGAACCCTGCTATTATTGACGATGTTTCTACCGATTTCCATGCACTTCCTGCCCACTTTGCAATTTCTTCATAAGATACTCTACGCATTTTAGCGCTTTTGGTTTACATATGCAATCCTTCACTCATCCAGCACTTCCACCGCTTACGGACTTCAGCTTTGAAGAATTTATTACCTGACAAATCTAGCGGTTGTAAGATTTTTGTCAAACCACCAGGAATTATTGCTTTGGTCGTAGACAATTTTTGACATCTGATTTTTCCTGACTCAAAAAAATGAGCACGCATGGAATTCATTATCAATAACCCCTTTGGTTGGAAAAAAGATCCCATACGACACTGTCAAACGTTTTGTAGCCACTCATGCATGATTGTTTCGCACATCTAGCCGTTCTCGTTTGCACAAATAATTACGTCATTAGGAAAATCTTCCTTCGGAATAGTCTTTCGTTTAAAAATGATCATCAGCTTTAGCTTGTCGCTGTTTGCGGCACAAACTAACACACATGTAAATGACGTTCTTTCATGCCCCGTCATAAACACAGATACAGTTTTTGCACCAGTTTCATCAACAGTTCTGTTTACAGGAGAGTCGAAAGCTAACGGCGTTTCATCCATATTTATTATCTGCAACCCAAGAAGTTTTTTTTGTCAATAATAGCTGTCACATATTTTAGAAAAGATGACTTTTTATCCTGCCGGTCCATTGGTAATTGTTACCCGACTGTTGTTCTAGTACGCACAGAAATATTTTTTCTTTTAATAATCTGCTACACCTCCTTTGAAATCATTTATGTTCATTCGTTTTGCTAAGCGAATTTTTACAGTCGAAATTGCCATTCCCTTTCCTCATTGCTCTTTTATCCAGTTTGCAAAGTCCTCCTCTAGATTTGGCCACCTTACAGTACCACTTCTTTTGGCTCGTTTCTGTTGTTGCATATTTTTAAGAAGTTCTTTTTCAGTTCTCCAATGTCGAATACATCTGTCGTCCACTTCAAACTCTCGAGCTGCTGCTCGATTTCCAATTTGTTCAGCACGTGAAATTACATTAAGCTTAAAACCAGCAGTACAGCTTCTGTGCCGTTTAAGGACATTTTCAAAAATTTTCTGCTCCTTTCTTACTTAAAAGCTATCTAACAAGTACTTGTACCCAAACTGATGAGATCTGTATCTGGCAGAATGCCAAGAAAAATCTATTCATGCTGAAAGAGAAATACGTCAGAGTTCGTTATTGGGAGGCAGGTGGAGTCGTGTCTGCCTTTGAAAAAAATTGCAGAAAAGGCAGGGGTGGGGAGAGGATGGAAGATTCATCGAATGGCAGAGGAGTGAGACTATTCAAACTGATGAGAATGTTGATTTGAAAGGGGGAAGAATGTTATTGTTCTGAGATCTCGTTTAGGGTGAATAAGGCATATAGGTCCGTTCAAGGGAAATAATGTAAACAAAATAACGTTTGCAAAAAGCAACTGAGTGGTCTTTTGTGTGGGAACAGTACCAGTCTATGCACAATGACAAGGCCATCCAAACTATGTACAATGACCATCATAGGAAATATTTTATTTTTAGTACACCTAAACGGCGCAGCCGCTGAAAATTTAAGTTTTAAACACGTAAACGCCGTGGCGTTTCTTCCGGAAATTACGGTAATTGAAAAACCATGCAGCAACTATGCGTATACATATTCACAGTAAATACTGACATGGTACATTTTAAATTTTACATACTGATAACACTATTTAAACTCATACTCAACAATGGTAGTTATATTGTAGTAGAATTGTCATACTAAAAATAATCATTGATACAGAACAGTCCCACAAAATCGACTCCTGATATCTTGACATTCCACATAACTCAGAAACTTTTAAAGAACTTTTTTAAGATATCTCTAGGCCAAACAGAGAAAATATTACATACAGTACATATAATTATTATTTGTGTATATATCTTTCCTGTTCTGTTCACAGATTTGAGTGTTCTTTTGTGTAATTTTTACTGTTTTCACACTATGCCATTAATTCTTGGAACTGCCTAATAAATTTCAAGATATATTGTAATACTTGGTAGTGCTTTTTGCTTCATTTGAGGATATGAAAAAAGTCAGGTAGTAGCTGGCTGCTGGCTCACATTCCTTTCTATAGTTGCAAAACATTAGGACACTTGTCTGAAGTTTTGTGACTGCATCTTATTGCAAACTAAACAACTCACACCAGTTCATTGCGGATATCGCTCCTCAGTTCACATCTAGGCGTATATGTGCTACATATTTTGGGGAAATTTTGATATTCTGTAAAGTGAAAATGTTGTTCCCTCCCCCCCCAAAAAAAGCAATAAAAAAATCTGAAAGGTTTCAGATTTTAAACTACGTCCAAAGGGGTGATTTTTTAACTTTTTGTGAGTTACCTTTATTTATCAAATATCATGTTCTTTGCACTTAAACCATAAAATTCAGTTCAATAGCAATGTCACAAAATAATTTTAAAATCAGCATATCTTTAGAATTTCCGATACACAGTTCTGAGCACTGGAGATAAGGCTTCCCCCCCCTCCCGTACAGTGTTGCCATTGCTCGCTTTGAAATCCTTGAGTTTGTTAATCAAAAATACTTTAAAATTTTAAAAAATATAATATCGATAATAAAACAAATTCCAAATTTGGTCTTCCACAAGCGCATATTCGTAGGAGGATTACGCCATTCAAAATTCAATGGCTCTATGCATCGTTGTTTTATCACAATGCAAGAAATATACATACATTTATGCACATTTTTCATTATTTAATTTCTTCAAATATAATGCAGGACTCTAGCATTTGGTGGAAACAGTTTGAAAAGTGAAACGGACATTTATAGTGATTCAACGCAAAATCGCAAAACAAAAACGATAGTCCTCAGGGACAAAGCCCCTTTGGACTAAAAAGAAAGAAAGAAAGAGAGAAACTAACATGGCAATGGAAATGAAACTAGATGCCTTAAAGAAACTGGACAGTGTAAACTACCATGGATTTAGGTATTAAATGGACTACTTCGATACGGTGGAAAAAAGAAAAGGTCCAAAATTGAGTCTGGGTGTATGAAAAGAGCACATACGGATAGTTTAAATAAAAGAAAAAGCATTGAAAGGTGGTGAATACGAAAAAGTGAGCGAGGCACTTTACTTGTGGTTTAAGCAGCAAAGGAAAAAGGGAACACCCATTTCAGGACAAATTTTACAAAATAAAGCCCTACACTTTTATGATGAATTTCAAGAAGGAAAGCATGGATTTACTGCTATTCCTTGCTGGCTCGACAGATGGAAAAAGCAGTACAGCATCAGGCAGGTAAACGTTTGTGGAAAAAGCTATCTGCTAAGTTGGAAAATGCTGCAGTATTCAAGGATGATTTCCCCCACTAATTGGAAAGGATGGTTTATCCAAGGAAGAAAAATTGGCACCTGGTTACAAAAGCAGCAAGGAAAGAGTCACAATCTTTCATGAGTGGCATGCAGCAATGCAATTGGCAGCCAGAAGCTCAAACTAGTGCTTATAGGCAAACTTCAGAAAATTCCAGGCTGCGAAGAAGTTAGTGATGGTGATGTTAATTTCCAGTTAAATATTAAGAGTTCTGAAAAACCCACCCCTTATTCCGCAAAACTTGACAGTCTCTCAGTCCACATTATGTCGAGTTTGCGGGATTCTACTGTAAAATGTTTGGAAAACATATTTTTTGCATGTTAACGAACAATGAAGTTTGAAAAATATACAATTTAAGAAGATTGTGCATCTTCATGAATAGCACTACAAGCAATATACAGATAGCTAACAATGCTTCTTCTATACAAAATTAAACTTGTGAAAATGACACATTAAATTAATTACTATGCCTTTTTCAGCCAAACAGCATTAAAATATAGTAAAATTTTACATGTACACAAATAATAAAATTCACTGAATGACCTCAACAATTATCTGAGAAAAAATTTCAGGAGATCAATAGTTATTAATGGATATTTAAATTGGTTCATTTAACACTCTCTAGCACTTCTTGGTTTAGTATTTGTCTACATTTCTATCAAATGAGGGGGAAAAAAAAAATCACAAGCATGGGCAATCATAAGCAAGAGCAATTTATTTGTAAACAAATTACTAACTTTTGAGGAGACTTTAGCTTTTCCTTCAAGAGTTGGTGGCAATTTATCTTCTGGTATAAGATTAATAATAATACTGGATACAATCTAAAAATATAAAATATAATTCATATAGTAAAAACATGAATACTAATTCTAGTTATAAAACAATAACAGAAAAAATGGATAATTTCAGGTACAAAGTTTTTACTGCTTATGGAGAGAAATGTGAACAAAAAATCAACATAGATGCAAATTTAAATGCAACTTCATTAATAATTTTTAGATTAAAATTAAAATTATAATACTATGATTAAGTTGATAAATATACATTTAATGCCTATTTATTTGCCTTTGCTCTCAACATCAGTTTTGTCGTAAAATGTGAATAAATTGTAACGAATTCTCTCTCATGTTGATAAATTTTAGATCTTAATTTTTTTTGGATCAGAAATATTGATAGAGAGTGGATTCCCCATGTGACATTTTTGCTAAACTCTGTCCCATAATCAAAGATCATAAGTCAAAGCTCTTTTTTGATTCTTTGAATACTGACTGTTGTTCAGATGACAAAACTTACCCTTCCTTATCAATGTGCAAAATGGGCTAAAGTGAATATAAAATAACTTTTGCTATGAAAAAGGAATTTTTTTTTTTTTTTAAATCTTTCTTGCTGTAGCTGACTTTGATAATATGCTGAAATTTGTGTACATGTTACATACGTTACCATTACAAAGGATCATCACATAATAAGCTGAATGCTTCCAAACAAAAATTTACTACTCAGTATTAATAGTATGAATATAATCACTGAGCCTACAAACTGTGATCAGTGATCAGAAAATGTAGTTTATGACCCCTCCCCCCCTTTTTTTTTACGAGCTACAGCAGGGACAGTCAATCTGATCTCAACTAAGCTTTTATGGTAAGCATTAGAGGGTTTTTATGCCTAAAGATGAAGATTGAGGAAGATAGACACATACATATACATATATACACAAGTGAAAGTCTTGATCATGCCCCTGTGTGTGACACTGTACATTTTTCATATTTATAAGGCTCTGTCACTTCTCTTAGGTTTATTCTTTTATTCTATGACTATAGTAGGCAGAATGGGGTTATTACATCTAACAATTCATGAGGTGAACAAAAACTTTTCTAAGAAACAAACTTGTAGCATTGAAGGGATCCTAGCCTAAACAGTTTCACTGGTATTGATGTCCACCTAGCTATGTTGGACATTTTACATTACAGATAAAAATGTTTTGCTTGAAGTTTTGTTCCTTGCAGTTTTTTTTTTTTCAAGAAGATGTCATACCAGTTTAATGAAGGAAATGTGTCTTCACTCAGCCTTCAAGTTGAGTTTGTCTCATGAGAGTGGAGAACTAGCTAATTAGATCTGTGAAAGTAAGCATGTGTCTACAGCTTAAAATAGGTTTTAGAAATTTTGTTTTGTAAGCCATGACTTGGAAAAAGAAATATGCTTGTTGCTATTCCGCAGAATATTTGAAGATGTGTTTCATTGAATCTGCTGCAAATAAATAACTTCCAATTGTGTTTACTATACCATAAAACATTACTCAATGAAGCAAAGCTGATTGCAGGAACACCTTGCTGCATAACATCCGAAAGAGAAGCTCAATGAAAATTTTCAAGAAATATACATACATATTTCTTGAAATAATGCAGTTCGAGAAATATATATATTTCTTGAATTGCATTATTCAAGAAACAATATGCCATTAACGAAGATGCAACAACTGCCTCTCATTACATAACACAAATAATTGCAAAGAAGTGGTAAAAGCTACAACACTAGAGGAATTTTAATAATACTCTCTATAAAAGAATTTTCTCAGCATTGATGCCTCAAGATATACCCCAGGCTTTAAACAATAGCATGTTAAAGCAAAGATATGAAGAAATAGCAGTTAATACCGAAAATAAACTCAAAGAATATTCACCAGAGCTCTTCATATTCTATACAATCATATGAGCTAATTATTGCAGGTAATTTTTTTAATGATATAAGTATGCTATTTCGATGAAAACAATACACTAAGAATGCTATTTGCAATAAGCATTATCAATATTTAATGCCGGATAATCAAAATTTACATAAAAGATACCACTGAAACAATATTGCTGCTCATGTTATTGATGAAGCATCAACAATGGTAGGCTACTATCATGGATTTATGGCTTATTTGAAGAAAGAATTGCTCAATATTTTTTGTATTCAATTACATGGTGTATAAACAATATCTTCTAACATAACACTTAAATACAAGTTTTTACTTTATAAATATTTAGACTCATTTATACAAAAAAACATGTAACTTTAAGGAAGATTGAAAGGTTCAGGTGTCACCTTGATGAACTTAGATGAGATACAGAAAAATTATTTGAAAATTTTTGAAGTTGAAGCTGTCTCAAAGGATGAAAAATCCTTTTACTGCAAATAATGAAGTTGATGCTACCTGCCAAAAGCTATTAAAACTAAAATATGAAAAGAGAGTAAATATAATCTTTATAGTGGTGGATAAGAAAATATCTGTATAAATTAAAAAAATAATTGTGTTACATATAAATATGTGGAAAATTATATTTAACTTATTGCTACCTTTCCTACCTCATATCTGCTATAAAGATATTCATTTGTTCTTTAGGAAAATTGAAACAAATTCAAGCATTTAGTCTCATCGCATCAGCTCCAAGGATTCCAATAATTCAAAATTTACATTTCTTTCTTTTTTTTTAATATTTATTTAAAGCAGTAGCATAAATTAAACTCCTGTTTATATGGAGGGAAAATTATCTGAAAGAATCTGGATTGTGATATATACAAGACATCACATACAGGAATGCTATTTTGCTGTGGGCACAGCAATTTAAAGTATAGGCTGAATTATAAAACATTTCATTTAAATAAACAGTAATGTAAGATATTAGCTCTCTAAGTAACATATTAGCTCTTTAAAAAAAATACTGTACTTCGAGTTTGTGCAAAAATGCTGACTTAACAGAAACATCTTGATTAAACATTGTCAAGTTACTAATTAGACAAAAATTCTCATATTATTAATGTATTAAAACACATTATGCACAAATTTAGCAATTAATAGGAGCAATGGGTATGGGTACATGAGTTTTCAGCAGTGGCTAAGTACATGTGTGATAGCTTATATCAAAGTTCCTAGGGTTTCCCCTCCCCCCACACTAAGCTGACTTGTGAACTATTTTGATTTTATTCTTTTTGTATGATAATACTGTGTAACCACGTGAACTACATTCTGAACACACAAAAGCATTTTAACCACTCACATGGTTTATCAATTAAAGTGCAATAAAAAGCAAAATGTATTTTGTATACACGTGAAAGCACTGATCAAAGATCTTAGAAAAAGTTTGTTTTATAATCATAATCAAAAACTGAATTTTTTGAAGGACATATCTTCATAAAGAAAAACAGATCTGGATTCAGATTATTCAATTCTTAAAGTCCATGATGATTACCTGCTTAGGCTTTCTCCTACTCTAAATTGAAAAATCAGAGCGATGAAACACTACTACTAGCTTCTTAAGAACAATTTTATATTGATAGATTCTAAGTGCTCCCATTCAATAAAGACAATACAAACATCCATGGTTTACTTGGAATTGCATTTGTGCTTGTAGCTAACCATTAAATTGACCAAGGCGATCATAATCAATAAAAGCAATAAAAATTAATAGTAAGATTACCAACTTAAAAAATTTCAAGATATACAGTATAATTGTGGAAAAAATTGCCAAACTCTTGTTGGTGAAACTAATTGCAAAGCAAATTTTGACAGATTTTGGAATCTGGCATATTTTAATAAACAGAGTATATTTCTATCCAAAGCTGTTCAAAGGTATAATATAAAAAGATGCTGCCAAAGAAATTATAAAGGAACACAAAAAAATTTTGCATATAAATGTCATTTAATTATTCCAGCTGGGAAAATTTTGTTTGCAAAAGTGTTTTTGTAAATACTTTTAAAATATCAATAGAGCAAATAGATCATATTTTAAAATCTAAAGATAATGAATTGGATATGCATGGGCACACACCATGAACTTCTAGAAAAACGTCAGATCTCGAAATAAAATTAATAAAGGAGCATATCCAAAGCTTTCCGGAGTAGGAGAGCCATTATATCCAATTGCATAATCCTAAAGGAAGAAATTTAGTTGAATACTAAGAACATTAAGATAATATTTACAAAAGTGTGAAAAAAGTAATATTTATCCAGTTTGAGAAGTTACATATAGAAGAATTTTTAAGAAAGAATTCAAGTTACATTTTCACCAACTGTGGAAAGACACATGCCCAAAACGTAATTTTTTTTAATTCGAAAAATTAAAAAAAAAAAAAAAAAAAAAAATGTATAACAATGCTGAAATTGCAAGCATCACAGAAGAACATGATGTTCACTTAAAAAATGCTAAATTACCAAGAAAAATGCATGCAAAAGGATTAGATTTTGCCACATCCAGATAGATAAGGCCCTAAGTTGTCACTGTCCACTGCATAAAGGTACAATGCATGTTTTAAATGAGAGATTTTACAATTTTTGCGATGGTAATGTCAGTAGGGCTGAAAACATTGCATCTACGATGCCCAAGAAATTGCTTTGTGTTGTTTGAAGCATTTAGAAAATGTAACCACGCAATAACATGCAATAGCCTACCACGATATGCATAATGGGCAAAAAAAGAATTTAAAACTGGCT
The DNA here is from genome assembly GCF_044657685.1 of Stegodyphus dumicola. Classification (NCBI taxonomy): domain Eukaryota; kingdom Metazoa; phylum Arthropoda; class Arachnida; order Araneae; family Eresidae; genus Stegodyphus; species Stegodyphus dumicola. The sequence goes on from NC_140779.1 coordinate 48,442,506, forward strand.
TTAATGTGGCTTAAAGTTGTGCAGTCCTCCCAAAATATCATAGAAATTATCAATTATAAATTTTTAGATTCTGGACATTCTTATCTACCAAATGATGATGATTTTGGAACTAGTGAGACATCCATAAGAAGAAAAAATTATTGTATATTCCTACAGATTATTATGCCACCATACAACAATACCAAAGACATAAAAAGTTTATTTCACATGAAAATGAAACAAGATGGTTTTGTTGAAACAAAACCACCAGAAAATGGAATTCTAAGAAAACGAAAAAAATATTACAGGGTTTGTACACATTTCTGCACACACAAATTAAAGACTTTTAAGAACCATTAATGAAAAAATTAAGGACCATAGGCAAATGGGAACTGAATATATTCAATTAAAAATATTATCTGTGTCTGAACTTCACTTTTGTAACACCATCCTAAAAATAAAATAGGACGCATTATTATTAAACATAGCTTAATTAACATTATTATTAATAAGTATGAGAATAAAATTAACTTCATGAAATTTATCAAGTAGCATTAAATATTTTGCACTTATAATAATTGAATATATTTGAAAGAAGATAAGTGACATTTTATTTATGTTTTACTAACAGTTATGTTTATTTTATTATTATTATTGGTACTATTCCGTTTTGAGGACCGTAAAAAATCGCCAAACTATTGATGATGTCAGTGCTGCCAAAAATAATTGCGGCAACCCTAACGCAAGAAAGGAAGTGCAATAGTAAATAACTAAAGATTATTGTTTTAATTTAGATGAAAGGTTAATTTCATATAATACTTTTTATTATTATAATTTACATAGAAAAACTAAACATAACTGAATGGAAGCATAAGAGTAAATAACTATTTGAGATCATTATTATAACTTATATAAAAGAAAGCTAAACATAACTGAATGGATTCCTACATCGCTACCGAGTTATTGCTAAAGCATAATTTCATCTCGTTGATTGTTCAAACATAATTTTTCATAATGAATGATGCCTTTTCTTAGAAGAAATTCTCGGTAAAGTGCAGAATCGTCTCTTATTTGTTTGGCGCATTTTACAAGCATAAAAACAATTGGATTTTTGTCAATTTTCTTTTACTGTTTAAGTGAAATAGGCGCAGTGCCAATTTTATGCAACTCTAGGAATTTTTTTTTTTTTTTTAAGTGAAAATAGGTCGATGTGTACATGGATTGCAGACTTTTCGTCATGGGCGATTCCCAAATTGTTAAATCAAATTTTAAAAATTAAACTAGTATTTCAATGGCGTCTTAAGAAATATAGAACTATCTAAACTTACGCAATTTGAAATCAGCGCGTACACTAGATGGGCACTAGATGGGTATACTAAATGGGCACGTTTGCTAGATTTGGCGCTTTTGTGCATACATTTTCACTGCAATTTTTTACGGTCCTCAAAACCGAATAGTACCTTATTATTTTAATGTCTCATTTTGTCACATGCTCACTCAGTCTAGAGGTTTAGTAAATAGTAAGCAGATTTTATGTCAAGTGGCATAGGTTAAAATGAGAAGTAAGATCATCATCAGCATGACTCATAACAAAAGAATGGCTGTTGTCACCATTGCCTAGAGAGAGACCTGTTGATCAGAATAAACCTGAAAGGCCTGATGTAGGCACGGTTGGCAAGTTCTGAAAGTTAACTGGCCTCCGTCTGACGCAGTTAGTGTTGTAGCTTCGTGTAAAGTTCCAGGAGTTGTGACTTAGATAATATACTTTAAGCTTCTAATAAGGCAATAAAGCACCAGATGTGCTAAGTTATTTTTTGTTATTTTAAGTCTCGCTAGATACGAAGAAGCTTCACATGAATTTTTACATTTTTGTGTTTTATCTTGTGACCATGGTAAGGGTTAATGTAAGGTAATAACTCGCTTTAATATGCAGAGAAAATTTTTAAGGGTAAGCAATTAAAAGAAGCTTTACATGAATTTTTACATTTTTGTGTTTTATCTTGTGACCACAGTAAGGGTTAATGAACAATAACTCGCTTTTATATGGAGAGAAAATTTTTAAGGGTAAGCAATTAGTTATAGGTAATTAAATTAGGTATTAGATAACCTTAGTCATTATGATTTACATGGCTACTATTAAAATCATAATCTAATGAAATTTCACAATTTAAAATACTTGTAAATTATGACAGTAAAACGATATTAGGATAATTACATATTAAAAGCTACAAAACATTTATGTTTGTTTGCTACAAACATTATGTTAACTAACTACAAAGTCCGACTAAGGTTTAAATAAGCTTCTTATTTAAAAAGAACTTAGAACATACAGGCATGTTCTTATGCTAACAAAATCAATTACAGCTCATGAGAGTCAAATTCAAACTAAAAATATCGACTAGTAGTCAATTATACAACTTAATCTCATTTTAAGCTGTCTCAGTAACTCTATTGTCGTAACAAACTCAAATGTCGGCAGCGGTAATGCAAAGGCAAATAATTACAAATTATCATAGCGGGCAGGAATACTCGTCTTACACTCCACAAACCTCAGTTTAAAAACTGGCTAAGTGATTTGCATTCTGGTGAGGGAATAGAAATGGGAAATTATAGTAAAGGCTGAAATTGTAAACAACTGGGTAATTGACAGAATAACAACTGTACATATCTTTGAAGAATAATTTTCTCTTTATATATTCAGTCTCTTCTTCGTTTCCTTTTCATTTTAGAATTTTTGGATTTAATTAAAGATTTCTGTTATTCTAAATAAACTAAACGCATTTAGAATGTATAGAAAAAGCTGCTAATTTTATTTAATATCATTATTCAGCAGAAATGTACATATGTAATGATAAGGTCTGGTTACAGAGCTGATGTGGCATAATTTTTAGAATTTAGTGACACACAGAGCATAAAATCTAGAAATGGCAAATCTTTTAGAATTTAAACCAGGCACTGGAAGCAGAATTTAGAAAGGCACCAGGCGGCAGAATTTAAGATCCACAGAGACTGCATCAGGTGGGAAAATCCCTAATGCCAGCTACATGTAAAGTGCATTAAGACATATTAGATGAATAATTTAAATTGACAGTTTTCAATTTCTTTATTAATAAAAAATTTCTTTCTATAATGCCTGTCCACATGATAAGATTAGAAGCATTTCTGATATTTTCCATGCTCGTGTCTAGTGAAAAGTAGAGAAAATAAAGGGAAGATAAAAATGTTAAGTAAAAGATTCTAGTATCAGAAGTAAAAACATTCAACTATAATGTTTTCATTGTTCTTCCAGACGTTCTCCAAAAAGTAAGAAATTACGTGTTAATACCATGGAGACATTTTTCATTTTGTCACATTTTTCTGGAATCTTCTAGAATCGTGGGTTTATAAATCTTGCCTTCATATCTTTCTAAACTTTCCAAGCTGCAATGTCTAAAATCCTAAAGAAAAATTACCCCTACCAATTCTGTAACAGCATAAAGCTAATATTTTGGGGGGGGGGGAAATTGCAGGAAAAAAGTGTTGTAAAATTAATTTTATAAAGATAACCAAGGCTTAAATTCCAAAATCAAATGTGCCGAAGCCCTGTAGAACACCATCAGGAAAGAGGAACAAAAATTAATAAATAAATGACTAATAAAATCATTAATAATTAAAAATTAAATAATTATTAAAATAATTCACTAATTAATGCTTAAAATAATTAGTGTAAATTAAAATTTAACAAAATATGAAGAGATAAATTAAAATTTAATACACGATTTTTAATACAACTTTATTACTAAAAATAAAATTTTCAAGATGCTACTGAAATTTTTCTCAGGTACATAAAAGAAGTGACACAGCTTTCTTATTTAGGGCTCCAGGTAGAATTATGATTTTTCCATAGAACTAAGAAGTACCAGAGCAGGGCTACTGTGGACTTGGTTGCAAATTAAGCTCTGGAGAAAACTGATGTATATTCTGAGACAATTACATGAGAAAAACTCTTGCCATGAAAAAATTAAAAAAATATTTTTAATTAATTACATAGCTATTTTGCTTCAGATAAGAAATGTTTTATAAATGGTGCTTTACAGCTTTATACCTTGCTTATTTTTCAAATTAAAAAATATTGTACAGTTAAGTGGCCAAAATGGAACTTTATAATATGACAGCAAAAAATAAAAATGCTTTATTTTAATGTTATTTCTAAAATATAATTTCAAAATATTACCATTATTTAAATGACATTTATCAATGTTACAATGTTCTAAAAAAATCATAGAAAAATTCCCAGATCTCGGAAATAAAAATTTTCTTTAGAAACTGATCTTAAAGTCGCCAAATTTAGAACCGTTTAATAAAATAATTCACATCCCCAAAAGCGAAAAGTTGTTTAAGAACTCTTCATTAGAAATAATTTCGAAATGCTTATGTTTGACTTCTTGATCAGAAACTCGAGTATCCCACCATTTATATTAGAAATAGGAACAAATTATAACCCATGTACCCACTCAAAAGATAACCATATTTGTCAGAGAATCGCCAAAAATATTCCTCCAAAATGTTAATTCACACTCATAATGGCAGTCGTCAAAACAGACGGAAATTTCAGATGATTAAAATTAAGGACCTTCTGATGATTTTGGCCGAAATTAAGGATTTTTAATAACCAAAAATCAATTAAAAAAAAACTTAAGAACTTTTAAGGACTCTTAAAGACCGTACGGACCCTGTACTAATGGTGAAGAAGTAAATTGGCTGAAGATACGTTGGATCAGGATTTTAAAAAGCAAACCATATACAATGCTGTATAAAACTTCATTTGATGAAAATGTGGAGTTTTTAAAACACTAGATGTATACCCCAGACGAGGAAGACCACAGAAATTTAAAAATATAGTACTAGAACCTTTTATCATCATGCCATGCCCAACACATCCAAATGATATGATGGATCTATTACCTTATATCACCTTATATCTTACTATCATGAATATTTTCAAAAACTTTTTCATAATGATAAAAATTAAAAATGACAAATGTTAATATAAAGCTGTAATTGAAGTAATTTTAAAAGAGAAGAAATATTCAAATTAATAAATTTTAAAGAAGAAATATTCAAATAAAGACCTTTTGATATAATTAATAAAATTTCATAAAAAAGTGGTTTGATTCAATTGAAATCCCTTACTTAATATTTCATAAGTGTATGACTCATATTTTATTGACTCTAAAAATGGTTAAATGCATTTGAAGTCATAAAAATTATAAATTTCTTTTAACTAATTTTTTAAAAATGATCACATTATAAATTTAAATCAATTTAATATTTAAAAACATAAAATGAGCATATTAACAAACACCAATGTTTTTCAAACCATTCAAATACAAACCTTTAAATATCTCCATGTAATATACAATGGACTTACACCACTTCCAAAGAAAATGGCTCACATATTTCTGCTATTGTGCATACACTCAACCTCAGAATTACCGGAGTAATACCGCAGACAACATCCATGGTTAACTCAAAAACATGGTTAAGCCACGCATAGTTAAAAATAAATCAAATAAAAAACCACAGAAATTTGGAACAATCCATATTATAATTAATAGAAAAATACTGTTATGGATTTTGTATTTATTTAGTTTGCTATTTTTAATATAATTGTAATTAAAATTGCTTTATATTCCTGTGCAATGCAGCACGAGACTTATTTGAAGAGAAGCTATGCAGGAAAAATTAAAATACAGGAGCATGTGCATTAAATAAATTGTTATTTTGTAACTGTACTCTATTGCTATCCAGAAAAATTGAGAAAATACTAATATCCTCGTGTATTTAAAAAAGCTTATAAAAGCTGGAGGAAAACATCTCAATTCAGTTGTTTAGAAAACTGTTGCTGTTAACTGTAGCGAATTCACGGATTAATCAGATTAGCTTTCTCTACGTTTTTCTGTTTAATAGTTTAAAATATAACTACTGTGAGATATTGCAATATTCTACTAATATCTCTGAGGAAATTTCAGCATTTTGTTTTTATTCATTGTGATAAGAATAAACTTTATTCATTTTTCATTGGACTTGTGCATTCAATTTATTATGAACCTGTTATACACGCAACAATACTATTAACAATTTATCTGCATTTTTCAGTAGTTTAATCTGAAGAATATGTTCATTTGATTAAACAAAATCAGTACCCGCAATAAAAAGAACAACTTCAAATTTCATAATCTTATTATGCCCCAGGTTAAAAATATGTTCACAAACTTTTTTGGAGAGAGGATTCCAGAAGAAAAGCAACCAAAGTCTGAATACCCTTGAAATCCATACAGTCTTCCCGGAGCGGAGCCAAAAAAAATCAATACCAAAATAAGATTTTGGTTTTGCCTAGTTTTAAAATTTACACGGGTGTGTTACATTATGCTTGTATTTAGTTTCATAGGGGTCAATGAGAAAAAAATGACAGATTGTACACTTGATTTATTTTTATGACTGAGCAATGTACTTTTAAACGAATTGCTTAACAATGTTTATATATTCCAAATAATCTACAATTAAATTAAAAACAACAATTAAATTATACATTAAAAACAACTCCCAAATACTAGAATAACAACTGTTATCATCCCATACACTTTTCTTTTCCTTTTTGTATTTTCCATTGACAGTTCTGTTTATATTGACAGTTCATGATAGCAATTTCTCGCCGTTCCACAATAAAAAAAAAAAAAAATTAAAACAGGGTTCAGTTAATTGAGCATTAACTGCACCTGTATAATTAATTAGACCGAAATATACAACAAAAGTATACTTTTGAAAAATTTCAGTAACCAAATATAGATTAGGAAAAACATTTAACAAACTATATGAACTAACCAATCATCTCAACACACCTGTGCATAATATATCAGATAAGATGACATTATTTGATATGAAAAAAAAAAAAAAAAAAATGCTACACCAGAAAGAAGGAAATGAAATGAATCAAATGCACTAATTTACACAAATATGAAATTTTTTAGTATTTCAAGTTTTAATAAACCTCTAAACAAATATTTAAATTACAATCAGTAAATTTATAATAACTTGAATATTAGTTGCTTTTTTAACTTGTTAGAAAAACTATAATAAATACATACTTAAACCATACATACTTAAATAACAAACATACATACTTAAATAACAATTATTGATGAAAAAAACTGATAAAAATAAAGTACTTTTTCAGTATGCAATTTTATATAACTGATTTTATTATTTGAGATTTTGTAAACTATTATCTGAGAAAAACTATACGCATTATAATTTTCTAATACAACTTTAGATTCTTTACTAGTCAGTCATATTTCACAGCTGATTAGAAGTTTCAGCAATAAAAAAATTTAATATATAATGTAGCTAATATCATTTTTAATTTTAATGTCAGCAGTACTTATTTTGTGCTGTTTATATAAACAACTGACAATGTAAATAAGTACACTCAGATAGTATAAGAGCAGTAGTTAGACACTTGATTTCCCATAGTTATTCATCTATTATATATATATCAGCAACAAAGGTCAAATGCAAATTAATATTCAACGTGCATTAAGAAGTGTAAATGATGCATAATACAGATAGAAGAAGAGCACAATACATACCTGTTTTCCGGACCACAGAGCCTCAGGCTTCCAAATACATGGGGACAAAAGTTTTAAGCGTTTCCTTGTAAAAGTCAATGCACTATATATTAGCTTTTCATAGTCATTTCTAAAAAGCAAAAGAAATATTTTTTACATATTTTTTTTTTTGATGATAGAAAACTAAGAGATAGTACAAATTCAGTTCAACCGCTATATGGCATATTCACCGGATTTAACAGAAGCTATCAATGGTGCCCCACAGAAGAACTAAATCAATGACTACTCACAGCTATGCGTTTTTTTTTAATTACATTGAAACACAATACAATTCTCTTTATATCATAATCAAACTGAAAACAATATACCCTTTCAGATATTTTCAAGGAACTAAAGATGAAAAATTCATATGACGAGATTCAGACTGAATGGCTAGGAATTCTCACTTTTATCTGAATTCTGTTTAATGGCTCTGGCAAAGGCATGCATGTTCCACTTTGCACTTATTTATTAGGATAATTTTACATCTCACCTGAAAGATCAGATCTTGACAATCATTTTTTAATTTACATCGTTCAGTAACATCCCTTTAACTGCTTTCCAAGCGGTTAAAGGTTCTCATTTAACTTGTAATTCATGGTTCATGGCAGACTACATCAGGTTCATAAACAGAAAATTTTTTGTATATTCCAAATAAACTCGCAACGTGTTTTGTGCCTATGCTGGTAAACTTCATGATGTTGTTTTATGAGAAATGTTTCTTTTGCTCCGTTTTACTCAACTTAATATCTGGGCACCTATTCACCTGCATTGCGAGACTATTTTTATCTCTGTCAAGCGCGTTAGGTTAGTAATTCGGCTTGTTCGACAATTTGCCAGGAAATGCGTGAATAAGAGCTTGAAATTTGTTGTCTAAAAATCTTGTTCATTTATCAGATTCCTCTGTGCAAAACCACCACTAAGATTAACTGGTTGGCATTTTCAAGACATTTTGCTGTTAATGTAGAGAGGGCAGCAATCCAACTCGTACATGTTTCATGTGCAATCATAAAAGATTTGAAAGAGAAGAACGTAATGCAGGAAACCTCTTTTCCCCCCCCAGACTGTAATGTGCCTTTATGTGTAGTGCCATGCTTCATTCTACTGCACTAATTCTAATCTGAACTAAAATTTCTGCATATTTTATTTCTTTTCAATTATTTCTTTCAATTATTTATTCTTAAATATTCAATTTGTGATTATTAAAATCCAAAATTATTTTGATAATTTTGTGCTCATTCTTAACAAAACACACTATTGAGTTAATTCAGATAATTATTTACCATTTATTGTGCATAAAAAAATTTAAAAATTCTGGAAAATATTTGTAGAATCTTTTATATTTTGTTGAACTAATTAAAAATAAACAGTAAAAAAATGGATTATTATTGCTCGGACACCGATAAGTGCAGGATGGTCTGCTTAGGATGTTTTTTGAACAAAGCCATCAACATGTGCATCATACATTTCACACACAATTCTGAGGACAATGGAGCCTTACTATTCATGACACGATTCATGGCATTTATATCTCATTACACTGGACATAACACACATCATATACGACAAACAATTCAAACAGAAGCCTTTTTATCAACTTTTATACTTAATTTTTTTTATTTTCCCCATACCATGAGTGAATATGAACAAAAATAAAATACTTAATCCCTAATAATAAAAACAAAATTAATAAAATGCAGAGATCAACAAAAGTATTGGGTTTAGTAAAAATACTTTCAGAATACACACTTACTTACCTGTCAAAAAAACGTCCTCTCATTGTTAGCAAAGTGCCTGCAATAATGTGATCCTGAATCAAACCACTAAGAGGGGTACCATCTTTTGGCACAAGATACTGGTGGTTTACATTTACAATATGGCGACACTCAGCCTGTCCGCCATAAGTCTGAGGCAAATGAGCGTTCATCTCATCCCCATCAAAATCTGCATTATATGCTTTGCAGTTTGCATAATGTAGCCTGAGGGTTTTTTCACCAGGAAGGATGCGTGCCTAAACAAAAAAGAAAGAAAGAAAACTGCTCAGTTTGATTAACAAGAATTCATTTTTTTCCTTTTCTTTTGCCATAGAAAAATATATATTTGTGATTATCTGAAGGTTTATACTTGATTTTTGTCTCCCAAAGCTTTACTAAGATCAAGTGTAATAGAAATTGTGAGTCCTATTACAAAATAGACGTACATGTTTCACAGCTTGGATAAAAGCTTAAATATTACAATACAATGGAATTTTAGATGCTATATCCTGTATATCTAATGAGGTTATAGAAAATGAGGACATTTTGTTAAAGGTTAAGTTATTTAATTACGGCAAAGTCTCGAGCTGTTAAAGACAAAATAGTGTAGATATATCATACTCATTCTTATATATTACATGGAACAAAAGGTGTTTATTACTGGTGGAAACATTTTCATTAGTTTATTATATAAAAACATATACCACATTTATTATTAAAATACTTGAAGAAAAATACACACTTTTTTTTTACATCAATATCCTTTACAAACATTCAATATGGGAAATATATATGATCTGTTTAATGTACAGTCAGTCAAAAAAAGAAGAGTAAGTTCCATACATCCTGTTCTGCTGGGCAGACTGACAAAATTCAACCTGCGCTTTTCATCTCTCGAAAGCACAGGACATATATATTAGATTTATACAGTCAAAAGTCGTTAATTCGGACACCCGTAATCCGGAATGATCTATAATCCGGACCTCAAAGCTAAAATCTTTCTGCGCATGCGCCGCATTGACGCATGCGCGTTTTACTCGTGTGCGCAAGACATTTACGACTGCGCATATGTATCTGCGCAAGTGCAGAATACGTTTTTGCGTGCGCGTTTAATGTATGACGGACGGTATAAGCTAAAATTATCTAATTATCTATTTCAGTTAATGTTGATAATTGCATTGTATTAACTTATCTTCAAATTGGATCCGGCTTATTATTTTTTGCAGACTGTAAGAGCAATTTTCTAAAAGTAAGCTTGAACTTTCGATTATGTCAAATAGAATTTCCGATGCTGGAGCTCCCAAAGGATCTAGAAAACGAAAGTATGTTTCGATGTCCATCAAACAAAAAACGAATTGCTACAAAAAATGAATAAAAGCATATCCTTTGTTTATCTAACCGTTCGGAAATCTGTTTATCAATTTCACGCTGCTCCGCGTGGGGGGGGGGAGTTGGGGGCGCACGTCGCGGCGCGCAATGAGCTGGAAGTTGATCTGTCAACACTATCGTTATCTTCAGGGCAGATGTTTTTATTTTAGTCGGCTTATAATTCCTTACTAAATGTAGTATTTAATTTCGATGTACTCCGTCTTTGATATGATTTAAATCAAATTCCTCGTCATTATAAATATCACGAATACAAATCACATAGTTTTCTGGTTGCAATTTTCTAATTTTGGCTATGAGTAAGGTATGCTTTACGCATCCGCGCGTTAAAAGAAATGTTTAATAAAGTAAACAAATAAATATTAGGCTTCTTTTTTGGTAAATTTGGATACCCTTTAGATCATAATTGCTCATTATTTTATAAATTACGGTTTCATATTTTTAGTTTTATAATTTCTGCATGCCATCTTACCAGATTTAAACTGATGATCTATAATCCGGAAAAATCGATAATCCGGAATCGCCGAAGTCCCGACGAGTCCGGATTAAAGACTTTTGACTGTACATAGTGTTGTTCTAACATCAAAATCGAACGTTTTCCGAAATGACATGCTAATTTTTTTTTTCATACCTCCATTCTATGACTCAAATGATTTTTGAAATGACTAGTTCAGAAATTTACCTTAGCATACTTTTTTTTTAACTCTATACCATGATTTTATTTGTACCTTGGCAAACTTTTCAGTTAATGGCAACCTATTTAATTTTCCCTTTCATTCTAAATGTATGCACCCACAGTGATAATGTGCGTTACAAATTTATATACACACAAAGCTAAGATTGTTGATAGAAACAAGCTATTTCAAAAGTGATTCTGGTGTATAGCAATAGGATAACTGCAGGTATATGCACAATGCCTCAAGACAATCATTAAGGTTTTGAGGCAGTAAGTAAGCCATTAAGAAAAAAAAAAAAAATTAAGACATTAAGAAAATAATATATATTTACCACACCCACAGTGATAATGTGCATTACCCAGAAATAAAATTATGTGTTGAATTTACCATTATGTGTGTTCTTTAAGTGTCATCTTGCTAACTACGCATTCTCTAACTAAGCAGTCCTCTTCAACACCAATCCATTGCAACTCTCACCAATCATCTTATTTCAATAACAATGCAGTTTTATTACATCTATTGGAGCAGTTTTATTACATTAATATATATATACATATTTATAATAGAAAAAATTCTTTTGCAAGTTGCTTTTGAATGAGGTATTATTCAAGCAGCAAGCATTGTAACAGGCAATACTTTGAATTAATGCATCCACTCGTATCTTTTAATCCTGCAATTTCTCTCCATGCTATATCAATATGTAAATTTACAACTTTTTTCAAATTATGTGCTTGATACAAAGAAAACTCAATTTCCACTTCATTAAGATATTTTTCATCAATAGTGGATGTGAAAGTTCACCAACAGATGCAATTTAAACTTTAATTCTCAAGTTACATGAAAAATACATTTATTTCACTTTTATTGAACTCGACATTTTTTTAAATATAATCTTGTTTCTGCACTAATTGCCAATTTTTTCTTTTCTTTTCGCTTATTATGTTTTTGAAACACAATAAATGTCAGAGTAACATTTGCATTTCTTTCAGAAATTGCTGGTGGTTTTACAAATCTACCAAATTCATTAACAGTTCTTTTCAGATTATATACATTGTCTCTCAAAAGTGTTTGCATACTTTAAGAATTTGCAGAAAAAGTGCTGTAACCTGAAATTGAATAATTTTTAATGCTGACTTATTTTCTTTTTCTAAAATTGAAAATGTAAGGAGGCATAGATAAAACACATCACAAAAGTGATCGCATGCCGAAACATTTTCGTAAAATTTCATAAATAAAATTACCAACTACCCCTTTTTTATTTTTGCATTTAAAAAAATTGTTTGGCTTTATTTGTTTGCTTGCTTACTTTGTTATATTTTATTTAATGTTTAAAAATGGCTCGTAGTTGTAAGGAAACGACAAACAGCATTGGATTTTTTATCATAAGGATGGAAATTAGATTCGTGATATCACTAAATTAGTAAATTTATCCCATTCTGTGGCGCAATTAGGTGATAAAATGCTTGAAAGAAGAAAATCAGATCCAAAATAAAGTAAGAAGAGGTTTTCCGGCAAAGAGGCCTCGATGTGACTCAATATCAGAGATTTATAGTTAGAAAATCCACATTTGAGTGTTGTAAAGATTTCTACAGAATTTACTGAAAAATTTACTTAACTTTCACTTAACACTGTTCAATGCATACTCAGATCAGCTGGATTACATGGGCGCTCTGCTCAAAGAAAACTTTTTGGAAGTGCAGAAAATAGAAAGCTTAGGCTTTTTATCTCAAAATCAATGGTAAATAAGCCTGAAGTATATAATTGCATGCAGAAAAGTAAAAAAAAATAAAAAAAAATGAGAAGCTTAATTTCAAGACCTTGGTGTTTGAACAATAAAGCATGGCGGTGGAGGTGTTCTTGTGCGAGGGTGCATGCGCGTATCAGAATTAAATAATTTAGAATTTATTAGTGGCACAATGAACCATACATTTAAATATTCTACTAAAACTTTATTTTTTATCAGGATAATGATCTTAAGCACACGGCCCTCAACATTCGCCTTTTGCATGACTGTAATTGTCCACAAGTTCTGAAAACACCCCCTCAGTAACCAGATTTAAATCCATCAGAACACATCTGAAGAGAATTAGAGGTTGGAGTATAAAGACACAACATTAAAACAAAAACCAAACTAAAAACAGTAATGATGAAAGAATGGAGGAACATTGATTAAGGAGGGAGAACAATGAACTCTATGCCCAGACGTCATAAATACTGCGAGACATACTACAAAATACTAATTGACAGAAATAATACAATATTTACTAATATGTGCTATTTCTTTAAAGCATACAAAGACTTTGAGGCAACTTTTCTGTTACTTTTTTATTATCGATTTTCCAAAAATTTTTTACTGTAGTTTTGCTAAGAGAAATTTATACATATTATTAAAAAATTTTCATTCTAGAATATTAATTTTTATCAATGAATAAAGCAATATTTCACTGAAACTCATAAGTGTATGAATACTTTTAGGAGCCACTGTATATAAGAAGCCTGTCATCACAAATTAAGATTTACTATTATAAACAAAGTATTCTTCAAAAATGGTACATACAATTTGGTCGTAGGTAATTATAGCATGTTTTAAATATTTTGCAATCTCTTTCCTTTTTTTTTTTTACTGTTGCCTGATTGATCATCAAAAATATTATTCACAGCATCTCACTGTTTCAAAATTCTTGTTACAGACTCTAAAACAGTACATTGTACTGCAGTACTTCAAAATTTTACGAGACTTTCATGTATTCTATCCCAAAAATTGTTGAGCAATTTTGAAGGTGTGTTTCCATTTTGAAATTTTCTCTAAATAAAAATATATATCTAATAAGGCTCTAATAAGGCTAAATATATATCTAATAAGGCTCACCAGTCAATTTCTATTTCTGAGACATTTCAGTTTTCAGTCGCTTTTCCTGCAGCTATATGCAAAAGATGGCATGGACAACATAGAACAAATAAATCATGCTATACTTTTAAATTTTCCCAACATATTACTAGCATTGTCTGAATAAAATGATAAACAACTGTTTCATTCTAAATCTTTGCTAATAAAGTATTCATTTCTGCAATTAAAAGTACCCTCACCAATATATATATATTTTTTTTACAAATGGCGGGTACTTGCCTATAACGGCATGGGTCACTACTAAGGCCAGAAGCAGTGACAATTTTATTATGGAGGCACCTAATAGGCGACCACCATCACCTCCTAGGAAGGGACAAACAATTTTACATCCATAGTCTTACCCGGGCCTTTGGTATCGCAGTCAGGCTCCCCTAACCACTATACCGTCTGGGCGGCCCATCTCCAATATTATTTGTGCATTCTAAAATAGAACACAATGAAGTAATTATCACTTCCCTTTCCTTTGCTATAATATATCAAAGGGTTTGTTATCATTACTTTCATCAGCACTTAATGATATACTATACACTAAATTTACAATACTAGGCAACAGTACTTTCTCCAAGCACTTTTAGAATTGCAGTAATTTTGGTATGACTGCAGCTAATTTTTTTTTTTTTTTTTTTGCTATGGCAGAATCTGGAAATATTACAATGAAAAGCTGTTTCGAATGGTTTTAAATGGTATGTTATGTAATCATGTTCAATTAAAAATTTAACAAAATACCATTTGGCATTTATGACATTCTTTTCAAATTAGCAAAGTGAGGTGGCACTCACTTAATGACCAGAATTTGTAAACTTAATCGACAAGTCTCTAACGTACAAATTAAAAATTTCGTCGAAGCTGACTGCTTCGAAAGGAAGTATCCATTTCTTTCACAGAAAATATTTAATTTTGGAAAATGTTGCATGTTTTTAATATTCAATTCCAAAACTGAAGAGACCTAAAATTTATTTTAGACCCCCCCCCCCCAAAAAAAAAAAAACCCTTTAGAAGTTAAAATGCATTTTTCTCAGTAAATAAATTAAAATTTTTTTAATTTGTAACATCATAGTATTTTATACCTTATGAGCCATAATACTTGGCTTATGCAAGGTGGGTTGTCGATTTAATAACAACATGTCTCCATCTTGAATGTGCCTGTGAACAATTTTAACTCCACCTATAACACTTCCTTGTTGAGTAAGAAGGAGCTTTGATAAAGCCTCACGTTGTGAAGGCTCACCAGTCAATTTTACAATTTTTCCATCTTCTTTCTGTATTAATGAAGCTCTGTAAAATGAATAGCATTGTATTATATACATATATATATCTTTTATAAAATTTAAATTTAAATTTGTTTAAATTTATATATTTTTTATATATATAAGTGTGTGTATGCATTACATACATATATATAACACACATATATAAAACATTTGCGATATATATATGTAAATTTTCATGAACAGTTGTATAACAAATATCCACATATAAAAATTAAAATATTAAAAAAAAAAAAAAAAAGTAAAACATGCAATAAAAGTTACATCTAATGTATTTCCTTTTTAATACATTAAAAAAATTTAGACATTAAAATTATTTCTCTTATAAAATATATGTTAATTAAACTAATTGTGAGAGAGATCTTACTTTGAAACTTTTAAATACAGTCGATTCCGATTAATCGGACCACATCATTTTGGTCCTAATAACCACCTGGTCCGATTACACGAATATGTCCTATGTTGTAAAACGGTGCATGATATATGTAGCAAACAGTAAATGTACATGTAAATCATGTACTAAACTGTAATTATGACCTTCATTGTGCAGTACACACGTATGGTGAACATACGTGTATAAACAAGAATTACAGTCAAACTTTTTTCATTGAGAAAATTAATTTAAAAACAAATTCTAAGAAATGATATCCACGACACTTAGCATGAGAAGCACAATAAAAACAAGTTCTTACCAAGTTCCAGTCAACATTTGAAGAACTTATCCAATGTGATATGACGTGTTCTCTTGATGGATTGCACATGAACAAAATTGTCACAAACATCTAATGCAGCAATGGGACTGCCTTCATTTCTCTCCTGCATGAAATACTGACACAAAGTTTCAATGCATTTCCTCATATCCTGTGTTGTCACTTGCACCAACTTATTAGCAGCATCATTATAATCACTTTCTTGGTCTTCCGATGCTGTCATGTGTTTTGCTGCAACTCGAGCAACGATTGCAGGGTCGTAATCTTCATTTTCATCGTAGCATTGAAGGTCTTTGTCGATGGATAAAAATTCTTTGCGATTCTGTACCTGTTGAAGTTTCACATGTCCATCAGCATTTTTACTTTCAATGAGCATGTCCACATCCATCTCCAAAACCAAGTGCTTAAAGCCACAGTGAGAAAAACAGTTCTGAATTATCTCAATGCTCACTTTTTGTCAGCTGTCGGCCACAAATATAACTGCTTGTAAGATGTTGACCTTTGCACTGACTTCACTGGCTTTTGACGATGAGGTCAGCAAGCGTTCTTCAATTGCTTCAAGGATGTAATTAACCACCCTTGCACAATAAAGGGTCTTCAAATTTTTATGATGCCCATGTCCATTGGCTGGACCAAAGCTGTGGTCCTGGGAGGTAGAAAATCCAGTTGGATGTTCTTCAAGCAATCTAAATAAGGATGTGCTGCACAATTGTCAAGAAAAAGCAGCATTTTTTTCGACTGGCATTGTAGCTCTCTGTCCCAGTCCTTCAACCATTCTTTAAAAAAATCAGAGGTCATCCACGCATTTCTGTTCGCATGATACACAACTGGTAAACTGCCCATCCTAAGGCTTAGTGCTTTTTCCTATAATGAACACATTCCTCTTGTCCGTTTCTGACATATTAGAGCAGCACAAGATAATTACGAGATTCATTGCTTTTTTGGAGCCAGAGAGTGCAACATGTTTGTAATTTAACAAGCTGTCCGGTGTAGCACGATAATACAGCCCAGTTTCATCAGCGTTGTAGATGTCATCTGCTGAAAAATTTTCAAGAAGTTTTGTTGATTTCCATTCTTCAGCATCTGCACTATCAGCACTTTCTTTCTCGCCATGTGCTTTCTTGAATTTTATGTCATGTATAGATTTCTATAGAGACAACCAACCGCCCCCAGTAACAATGGTGTAGTGTGGTGTGGTGTATTTAATTATGGCAAAGCACACTAGGGCTATCTGCCTAAGGGGAGGGATGCCTTCATGGAGGATTTTCTAAGGGGAACTGGCTTGTATACATGTTACACATGGGGAAAACCATTCATTAAGGGCCTCATCTACGTCTGGATTCTTGCCTTCATGCTTCCGTTTTTTTTTTTTTTTTTTTTTTTTTTTTTTTTTTTTTTTTTTAAAGTTTGTCCTCGTCCTTCGCATGGTGCCCATTCTTCTCGCAGCTCATTCTATTGTTTTATCAAGTGCGA
Source organism: Stegodyphus dumicola (assembly GCF_044657685.1). NCBI lineage: Eukaryota > Metazoa > Arthropoda > Arachnida > Araneae > Eresidae > Stegodyphus > Stegodyphus dumicola. The sequence goes on from NC_140779.1 coordinate 48,460,307, forward strand.
AATTGTAATCTTTGCCAATCCAGTAATTTCTACCAACTGACGCTGACTACTGTTTTGTGATATTATCCAGGAAACCATTATCCAGGTACTCTTATCCAGGAAACCAATTTTTTCAGCTAATGTCAAGTCCCGCCGTGGCATTTTGGCAGGGAAGACACAGCATGAGCACAGTTCACTGACTAAAGTGGTCTGAAGAAAACTTGGTGTTTCGGGGGTCAAGATGTTGAGGTCAAAAGGGAGATAAAATGCTCGCCGTTCAAAGCTTTGGCACTAAAATCATCTCAAAAGGGTGGTGAAATAGTTGTCTCATGTAAACTTTAATCATGATTGACAGGCGGGAATTCCTTTCAGGTGGAGCCAAACATTCTATTGTTCATTTCATCAAAAATCAGAGATGCAGTGGAACCAATAACCTTGCTGATGACTACTGGTGGCTTTTGTTTTAAGAAAGGTTAAAAAAAAAACGGTGTATGTGTTCACCTCCCACTGGTTTTGTTCTTGTCATGCACTTAACCCTCCAGGCGGCAAGGCCGTATATATGCGTTCGAAAATAATGGCTCTCATAGCGGCAAGGCAGCATATATGCGTCCAAATATTTTGGTCCTCATGGCGGCAAGGCAGCATATATACGTAAACTTAAATTTTGGCACGAAACGGCAAAGCAGCATATATACGGCCTGTCTCAGAGTGCCCTCTCCTCTCTGCCCTTAATGTAAACTGACAGGTGATAATTTTTCTCTGCGGGAGGTAATTGAGGAGAGAAATCTATCTATTCGCTAGGGGCAAATGGGTTTTATCGTTAGGTTTTGAATAACAGCTCAGAATAAATAGCTCCTGATTCAGAAGTCAAACAACAAAAATCAGCGTTAATTCACAAAATTTTCACAGGACTAGTTTCGATGGTTTTACCGAACCATCATCTTCAGCTGCAAAACCGCAAATGAACAAGATAGGAAATAATGTTTAGATAAGATGTTAGATAAGACATGTGAAAATTTTGTGAATTAACGCTGATTTTTGTTGTTTGACTTCTGAATCAGTATTTATTCGGCGTGTTATTGTGTCTTAATTAATAAATAGCTCGTTCAAAACTTCCAGCTGTTCTGTGCTTATACCAGCTATAAACTTAAATGTTTATATTCGTAAAGAGAATTTTCATTTTCCAGCCTAATTATTCTCCAAATTTTAGGTGCAGTTTGACAAAATGTAATTGGAATTAAAATTAAAATTGCAAGAAACTGCAACAATATTTTGAAATATGTGATTTCAAATATATTGCAATTGTAATTAGCTTCGCAATTACAATTAGAAAGTAAGTACTTTTTAAATGCAACAATAATGTATGTAATTGCATTTTAATTCTTAAGTCTTACAATTACAATGCAATGATAATCACAAATATTATAATTATATATTCTAATTACAATTACAAATTGTATTGCATCTAATCAAAATTACGGTAATATTAGCTAATTACAACGTAATTTTAACTGCAATTGCAGTAGGTAATTATAACTACGTAATTAGGAAAGTAATTGTCTCTGATAATTAGAATTACTTAACATAGCGAAATTATGATCATAATTGTAATTCTAAGTGTAGTATGCAATTGTAATAAAATTATGCAATTACTAAGTAGTTATAGTTAAAAAGTAGCTGTTTTTTTAATTACAATTAACGTAATTTCATTTAAATTACAATTACTCTGTATTTGTGAAATCCAATTTTGTATTCTATGCAACTGCAATCATATAATCTAATTACAATTACACTGTCATTGTAACTCCAGTAAGTAATTATAATAATGTAATTAGGACAGCAATTGTTTCTGATAAAAGCAGTTACGTTGCCCAGGAAAATCATGAACTTAATTGCAAATGTAATTGCAGAATGCAATTGAAAACACATAGTAATTTGAATAATATTATGCAATTATCTTGTAATTACAATGTAACAATTTTTAATTACATATACAATTTACTCAAATGCATTTTAATTGTGAAATCTAATTGAATAAACAGTATAACTGTAATTATATAATCTAATAAAAATTACAATGCAATTGTAATGACCTCTTAATTAAAATTGCGCAGCAGATGATTGTAACTATTCAATCAGAAAAAAAACTGCCCCTTATAATTTCAGTGACATAGGCTAAGGAAATCGTGATAATATTTGAAAACTACAGTCAATAATATTATATTTGAATTGTTTCTGCATTTTGGATAATGAGTTTTTAAATAATACAACGGGACAATCACCTATAAGAAAAATATTAATATTTTCTGTCATGTCTTCTGAATCATCTTACATATATTGTAGTTTGTGGTACCAGCATAAATAGGAGTTTATTTAAAGGAAATATTTTATATAGACCGAAATGCACATAACGTTAGTAAGCAAATATGTACGTTTATGATCTTCGATATACATGTGAACTTAAATTACAAGATTAAGGGAAAGCAAGCAAAGAGTTTATGCCAGTGCAAAGGGATGTTTTTGCAAAGGTGTTTACATTACACAAGAAATAAATCATAAAAATTACATTTATCCTTTTCTTTTCAGAAAGGAGATCATCAAGGACTAAACTAAGTCTCATAATTTTATCCAACCTATTGCTTTAGCTGTAAAAAACGATTCTGATCAGCAATCAGTATGTTTAATTGCTGTGTGTATTAGACATTTTATTAAATCCATTTATTATGAATTACCGCCCAGACAGTAAAGCGGTTCGTGACTCTGGTTGCCGTACCGAAGAGCCTGGGTTCGAATCCCGGATAGGGCATGAATGCAATTTGTTCGTCCTCTTCATAAGTGGCAACAGTGGCCCACGTATTAGTTCCCTCCTTAATAATATGACCGGCCTTAATAGTGATCAATGTCTATAAACGGCTACTACCTGCCATTGGAAAAAAAATTATGAATTGGTTTTTTATTCAACATAACACACATTTTCCATAAATAGTTAAAATGCATTATTCAGTTACAAGTGAAAGTACTTGCATGAACTATTTTCCATCATTGTTTCACGTAAGAACAAATAAAAGTACAATTTTCTTATGCACCTGTGATTGTCATATTATTTGGATTACGGTAAATACTGCTAAGATGCTTCTGTGGAGGACTTTCTAAAGGAAACTGGCTCATGTTCACATCACCCGTTAATAAAAGCAGGAAAAGATCTTTATTTAATTGAATGCAACGAAACGTTTAAGAAGAATGATGTACTCATAGAGAACTTTCTAAAATAAAATGATTTGTATTCATGTTACACATAAGGAAATCCATGGAGCTATCTAAACATTTAGATTGCCAAAATGGGCATCCGATTTGAACTAGTAGTATTCAAAAGACGACTTATTACTCTGCTGAGCGAAAAATCTAATTGCTTTTGAAGTTATATTGTAATTCGAAAAATCATTGTATTGCAATTATTATTATTATTATTATTATTATTATTTATTTTTTCCCCAATGGCAGATTGGGAACAGTTACAGTGCAACACAGTCCATTAGTCTATACAAGGCCACAAGTTGCAGTCACTTTATTGTGGAGGCATCTAATATGTGGGCCACCATCGCCTCCTATGAAAGGACGAACAGTTAAAGCCATGCCTTCTCCGGGATTCGAACCCAGGCCCTTCGGTATCGCAGTCAGGCTTCCCTAACCACTATACCATCTGGGCGGCACAATTAAAATTATAACTGCATTAGTTGTAGTTTTAACTACAAAGTAACTACAATGAATTACCAGCTTTTCTCAGTCAATAACAGATAGCTTTAAAGATAAATGGAAGGTCTTATAATTTGTCGAATGGCAATATTCTAAGAAAGTGTAGTCTCCAGGATGGTCGAAGTTTAATTACAGTCTTACATTTCCAAGATTATTTCTGTTCACCTCATCCATTAATTTTGGAGACAGAATCATGTCTAGAGACATTTTTTTCTGAGAACAGTATTTTATATAATAGAGGAAAAAAAATAATGCGTCTCCCTCAAGGTGCAGGAAACAACGAGTACTGATAAATTTAATTGAAATTACAATTATAATTCTAGTTAATACAAATACAATGTTACTTTAACGGTTAGAATTACATTATAGTTCTAATGGCAAAAATATCAAATGAGTGTTGTAGATTAGTATACTTTTACTTATCACAATATTAAACTTTTAATACCATTTTATTTTATTTAGCTTATCACAATATTGAGCTTTTTAATACCGTTGATACTGAAAAAATGTTTTACTACTGTCACGAAATGTATATTCGATAATAGTTTCTCATTGATGTTTTTCTTATATATTTTTCTGCATAATTCATAAATGTTTGCGATGGAAATAATTCTGAGGCTTTTATAATACTTCTAAATTTTCATGAAATAAAGTTCCATTAAGGTTTACTTAAAGGAGACTCTCAGTGCAAGCACTCGAAAAGAAGTTATGCTACATTTACATATAATGAAATGGTTGAATGTACAGTATTTACTTGTAACAGCGGTGCTCAATATATCGCGTTTTCTGAAAGAATGCATATGTTGTCTAAAATCAAATTTAAATCACTATAATCAGAATAATTGGCTAAAGTATTAAATTGTAATTTTTACAGCATCAATCGAATTAGTGGATTTTATTGAAGATAAAAATGTGTTGACATTGACAAGCTATATTAGTTTTTGTACTATAATGAATGCTAGCTATTAGCTATATGAATATAATGAATGTACTATAATGAATGCTACCTAGTAGCTACTCTAGCTAATAGCTAGAGTAAAACTCAGGATATGGTAACATTAAATAAATAAATAAATTAAATTTAAAAAAAAAGAAGAAGCAGAAAACGAAAGCGAAAAGGCCTGAATACATTCGGAAAGAGAAGGCTTACTATGGTGAAACATTAGAAACATGTAGACAAAGTGTTAATACTACATGTGAGAAAATACTAAGGACAAATTGAAGTACATCATAGCTACGTTTGGTGCTTTCTATATTATTTGTATCAATATTAATATAAGTACCGAAAAATACTTAAAAAATAGGTATTTTCGAAAATTTAAAGGAACAAAATTGCAGTCTGAAAATTTATAGCAGCGGAACTTTTGAAGTAATTTGATGCCTTCTGAAGGTCGCCATGAACATAACAATTTATAACTGTCAGCTTTTACAACTAGGAATCAGATAAACTCTATTGTTTGGTAAATCGGACTGTCTAGTAATGTTTTCGGTATTGTCTATTTTCCGGGAATGGCGATGTATGCAAGCTTTTTCCTCTTTCTGCCCTAAGAATAACAGCTCATAGGGGAAGTCTGAAAAATATATAACCCTTTCATATATGTACTCACACCCTGATATTCACAATAGTGTTTCTTTATTTAGATAGCTTTGAGCATGCAAATTCAGTAAAAATCAGAAAACAAGTACCATACTTATAACAAAGCAGGTTATCTCAGTAAATGAAGGGAATTAAGTACCGGCGGTGGCAAGATTTTCCCATGGTTTGTAGACTAAGTAATTTATTCCTTTCAGAAAATTTTCTCGGAAAGCAAATCATCACTTACGGATAGAAGAATGTTCTAAGAACTACGGGATAAATTTATAATGGAAATAAAAGAATGGAAATCGGAAACTCTTTTCTAGTAATCATTTTACTCCTCAAATGTTGGTTTCAGTATCACCTTTTTAAGGAAATGACACATGAAATGGATTTCAGAAACTGAATCTCGAAATCATCAATAACTATCCAATATTCTGCATTTGTAAATATTTATTTAATTTGCATTTCAACCAAATGTTGAAAACAAAGGGGAAAAAATCTCCTTACAAAAGGAAAAAAAAAAAAAAAAGATTCCCATTCTTTTACAGTGATATTCCATTAAATTATATCAGAAAATCATATCACTGTTGGATGCAATAAATACTAATTTCAGACATGTTGCCTGTTTATGTCGTTAACTCTCTTCTGCAACTGAACACTGGTAGTTTTGCCTAAGTTTGAATTTCGGCGAATGCGTTCGTTGCTTGGTATTTTGGTGAATTTTAGGTTGAATATACCAAACCAGTTTCCCTGAAAAAGTTATCTGCAAATGCATCCTTTTCCTCAAGCAGGTGCCCATCGTATGCTGCCTGACGAATGTGCAAGAATTTTTCTCCTTTTACACAGCTTTCATAATCACATATTACCCACCAGCGGCCGAGCGGTTAAGACGCTGACTGAACACTGGTAGTTCGGTCCGAGGTTCGAATCCCGCGAACGGGCTGGCTGCATGGTCGTTTTCGTGGTTTTCCCCATGTGTAACGTGTATACGAGCCAGTTTCCCTTAGAAAGTCCTCCACGAAGGCATCCCTCCATTTAGGCAGATAACCCTCGTGTGCTTTGCCTTGAATAGTACCATACCAATAATACCATAATCACATATTATATTATTGAATATTTTCAATTTGCAAAACTATAAGTTATGGAAAACTCAATGACATATTTATTTAGATTAATAAAAAGATAAAAATTAAATGCGTCATCGGCATCATTTTGTTAGTAATATCATTATATAATATATTGTACTTCTTTTTTTTTTTAAGTGTACTGGGGAATTAAAGAAAATTTCTCAAAAGTATCATCATGTTTTCGTAAACTGATATATAGTGTTAAATTATTATATTAAATTTCAGTTTATTATAGCAGAAATCGTAAATAGCTGCATTGTGTATAGCTCTTGCTTCACTGAGCTTTCGGAAGTTAATCTGCGTCCATCCGCATAATCGAGAAGCAGGTCGATTTGTTTCTCAGTGCAATTGCTGTGGGATCTTAATTCTACTGACCGATGTTCTATAAATTTAAAATATTTTGCCCTGCCTAAATTCTGTAGCTCTCTACATTCTAAAACTTTTGCCGTTGTCAAGTGCCAAATTCTTAGAATTTCGCCATCCCTAAATTTTCTTGTTCGATGCCTCTTTAAATTCTAAGAATTTTTCAGCCATTAATCTGCCTCCTGGCCAGACGTGTTTTTTGATGCCACATATGTCACTGAAAAACGTTGAAAAATCGGAATTTTTAAAGCAAACTTCCTACTTTTCATCAAATAAATTTTATCGATTAGCAGTGCTATGGAAGCATTAAAACATTTATGTAACAAATACACAAATACTTCAGAAACATTTTTTTTCTCTCTACTGAAGAAAGGACTGTCTCTGACTACCTGCGAATTTGATTAAGTTTTATCCAAAATCTACGTCAAAGCGTTTCTTTTTGGCCTAATATTAAATTTTACATTGGCATGTTCCTGTCCCTGCTTGATGTTGACAAGATTTATTCAAAACTTACCGTTCTTATTTTTTATTTTAAAACAAACAATTTAAATGGAAATCCTCAGCTTGCTTTTATTTATTCAAATAATAACATTTGATAATGTGAATTGAGATCTCTAAGTAATTTGCGTATTTGAACCCAAAAAAATGTTAAACACCAATTTTGAAGCTTTTGTTTTGGTTTGCTTTATTTTTCCTTCAAAGCACGCTAGAGCTATCTGCCTAAGGGGAGGAATGCCTCAGTGGAGGACATTCTAAGAAAAACTTACTCGCGCTCACATTATGCACAGAGAAAACCACGAAAATTCCACTTTGAAAGGTAAAAGTGTCTAATTTTTTAGAGCGAGATTTTCCTAACAATGAATTTTAGCAATTTAATACAAGTGCTATATTTAATTAAGAATTAAAACAATGTTCTTTTGTGATTTACGTAAGGTAACTCTTTCTGTCAAAAATAATCATATGAAAATGCACCGAATTTCAGTACCATGTAATTTAGTTCGGAAACTGAGAGGTATCTGTGACATCTTGTCTATATGTAGAAAATTTTTAATAAGGTTATTATGACTGAAATTTATTTCAAAATATTCAATATTTCATAACTTCTATCAACCAATAAATGCAATAAAGGTAAACTCCCCTTTTATAAATATGAAACAAGATAAACGAAATAAATTTGTGGTAAAATGAATTACAAACATTATGTCGAAATGACTGACACTGAGCATGTGTTTGTTATTTTAATAGTAATTTAATTATCAATTACATGTAGCTTTCAATAGGAATTAGGTATTTTAAGCCTCTTATAAATTTTTTCTTAGCGTTAAATCTCGATAACATGAATCAAAAGCAGAAAATTAGTTAAACTACACTGTCTCACAAGTCATAAGATTATATTACTGAAATATGCATATAAAAACAAATTAACATTCTATTAACGTACATTAAAATACCAAAACGCAATAAAAATCAATAACATTTATACTGAAAAAGCAACAAAGCCGGGCTTATGTGAATCACTAGAAGAGGCGCCAAATTGGCTATACGAATTCGAAAATTACTTTAATTATTAGGGGAAATAGGCTTCGTCAAACTTAAATCAATAAAACAAACGAAAAAAATTGCAAGAAAACCTGGAAATTAATGCAATATGCATTTCAGTGTTATTTCTTATTTATCAAAAACGAATTTCTTAACGTTTTCATTTGAAAATTATAAATAATTGGCTACATTATTTCTCTGAATTTATAAAATTACGATTAAAAAATACTTTAAGAATTATGGTATAATTATTCTATAAGAGTTATGACATTTTGATTTAATACAATTACTTTTGCTTAATACAAGTGTAGCTATTTTTATATTTATATGGACGCGCATTGACCTTTCTGCCTCAGGTGAAAAAATATCTTGGCACGGCTCTGATAAGCAATTAAGATTAGAAATATGCACAAAATTAGTAACAAGGCAATACAAAACTTCCTTTTCTGTTTTGGAAAAAAATATCTTTTTTCGTCTAACCAAAGCATGGACACAAAACATGTTCTTTCCTCCGTAAGGGCAAAAGCAGCCCATCTGCTTAATCACCTCTAGGCGGTAAGCAAAGGACAGTAGGAAACCATCACTTAAGTGAAACGACTTGTTGATCGCCCTACAAGGAGGGAGGAAGAAAATCTAACAAAGGCCGTTTTCAGGACAATTTTGGTTCACTCTAAATGAAAAAAAAATTGTAAACATGGTTAATTTTTACTGCAGTTTTCGAGGCGTGAATAGATTTGAATGCGAGCCGCCCGGTGGGTTAAAGGAATTCCTGACCTTTGATAAAGCATTCTCCTGGGGAGCACAGCTACAGATCCTCCCATATGTCGTTGACCACCTGTACATCTCCTGTATGCAGCCGACTTGTGGCTTCTGTTTCTTATTCGCTCTCACGTGTTTTGGTTCGATTAAACGGATTTTAGGTCCAAATAAGCGAATAATATTAGGCTTATGTACATGGATTTGTTTCGGTTCTTTAGGATTCGGTCCGAAAAAGCAGCTGGTCCGATTATCCGGTGGTCCAATGAATTGGATTCGACTGTATATTAATTGCATTCATAGCATTCACCATGCAGGCTTTTCATCATCAATAAAAGGTATCCATGCGCATTTGAGTAAAAATGAGTTAAAAAAAAAAGATCAACTCTCCCACTGTGTGAAATCGAAAAATCAAAGGCAGAGCACATCACAAATGTATTACATATTTTTGACAAAATAATGCATGGAAAGTCATATGTGTAAATTCCGAAAAGTATATGAGCATTTTATTTTTTCATAGAAGTAACAAATATGGTATTTTTTAAACCAACTGAAAGATAAACTTGCAACATTTAGAGACCACCAGCATTAGCACGGGATGCTTCCTAAAACTGGATGACAATTTTTCAGATGTATTTGTGGTACTGCATAATAATACCTCACTGATGAAACACACTTGTTTTTATTCCATTGGTAATACAACAGAAAATCAATAAAAGCCACTTCATCTATTATGAATTAACAGAAGGTTGCAATAGCACTAAAATATTAATTTTAATTAACAATAGTGAAAGAAATGCAATAAAGAAAGCTCTGCAATAAAACTTTTTGTACATGAGGTTATGGAAGTGCAAGGAGTTGAAGGGCCCATACTATCCTCCCTGTATCATCAAAATGTAAATAAAGGGGTTTAATCGTTAGACTTGCACCTTAGAATTAATAGAAAATGCTTTAAAACAAAATCTAATATAATTAGGATGTGAGTGCATGTCCAATTTAAGTTATAATTAACAGAAAACATTTAGTTAAAAATTTTGCTTTTGTAATACTAAAGCTTAATTCTCAAGAACAAAAAGCTAAGAGAAAATGTCACATAGCATTTTATTCTTGAACACTAAAACTAATAAACTCACTCAGATTTTGTCTTCTTTTGTTATTCGTAATTAAATTACATATGAAATAGTTAAAATAAGGATTTAAATCTATATAAAAATAGAAAATAAATATGTTAAAAAAGTAAATAAATTAGTTTTATATACCCTGGATAAATGTTCGGTCCATTTTTAACAGCTTGACGCAATTTTTCAAAATTCCACTGTGAAGCAGGCTCAGGAAAAGTTAGTTTCTTTGCAAATACCAAAGGAATGCCAATTTCATTTACTTGTATGTATGGATCAGGTGAGATCACAGATCTTGCTGCATAATTAACTCTTTTACCCATCATATTCATACGAAATAAACCTTCTTTCTTTTCAAGGATCTGTAAAAAAGCGAGAAAGCATAAATAATAAGGACAAGTACAGATCAAAAGCAACAAAAATTTCAAATAAAAATTAAATCGGAAATGAAATGTCTGCCAAATTAAAAAAATAAATAAATACCCAAATTTAACACTACACTTTTCTTACATCTTTCCCTTTTCTCTTTAGTAAATTCTTAATATATTATGAACATATAAAGGTGACAGCAAGCATGGTTTACCAAGTGTCCGAAGAAAATCTTTTAGACAGGGAGAAAAGGCAAGATAGTTGAATATTTTCAGAGGATTATACATAATTAGAAAATTTTAAAAATATATTTTGTTTTTAGATTAATTACTAATTCTGAAGCAACTTAATTTGCTAAACTATTGTAACAGGCAAAAAAACTGAAATGTATCAAACCATACTTGAATGAATTATGACTGCATTATAATTCTATAGCTGTCAAACAAATAATTTACTTGAACACACTAATTACCAGTTTGATTTAATTTTAATTTATACAATATTCAGCCTCATATTGACATTCATTTAACAGAAAAATTATATGTTATTTAACAAGATAAAAGCCATCACCAAATATAAATGTTTATGCATCCACTATCAATTTAAAATAAATTTATTTAAAAAATTTTATATATCAATTTAAAAAGAAATTCTAATATAAAACTAAGAAAGTGTTTTGGGATGATTCTTTTTTTTTTTTTTGAGGGGGGGGGGTATGTAAATTACAGAGAGACTAAAATTTTTTCTGTGAATGAGATACTATGATAACTCAAGCTATCAAAACAGTTTACAGTTTCACAGAGTTATAGATAATAGCATGCAGTGACAGAATTATGAGCATTTAAGGTTAGATTATTTATAGATGAAAACAGTGGGAAGAAAATATCCTCAACATATTGCACAATTTTTGAAAACAAGTAAACATGTACTAATAAATAAAATGATTTGGATATTTTTAAATTATCTTTATGACACTTCATTATAAAAATATATTTAAGGAAACCACAGCACCATTTACGTATTTAATGTTTCCATTTATCATATGTTATGTTCTTAGGTTCACAGGCATGTCTCTTAAAGCTGTGTTCACATTTATCCATTATGAAAAGCAGGAAAAAACTAATGTTCCACGTACATCAAATTCATACCATTGCAGAAACTTCATTTTAAAAGTTGCCATATGCACGTTAGATGGCTCCTCATATAGGAAATGGGGGAAAACATGTATTTTTGTGTGGCGCCTTGGTTTTTTGCAATTCTATTTTTTAATTAAAATGGATCCAATTTCTGTTAAACATATGTTACTTCTTCCTTTATGTAGGATTCCTTCCTTTATGGAACTTTCGATTATGTCAAATAGAATTTCCGAGGCTGGAGCTGACAAAGGATCAACAAAGGGAAAACATATTTCGATGTCCATCAAACAAAAAGTGGAATTGCTGCAAAAAATAGATAAAGGCTCGCAGAAAAGGGGGGGGGCATGCAATGAACTGGAAGTTGATCTGTCAGCCCTATCCTCATCTTCAGAATAGATGTTTTTATTTTATTCGGCTTATAATTCCTCACTAAATGTAGTGTTTCATCTTGATGTACTCCGATATAATTTAAATCAATTTCCTCGTCATTATAAATATCACGAATACGCATCAAATAGTTTTCTGGTTGCAATTTTCTAACTTCGACTCTGGATAATGTATGCTTTACGCATGCGCGCATTGAAAGAAATGTTTAATGAAGTAAACAAATAAATATTAAGCTTTTTTTTTGGTAAATTTTGATACCCTTTAGATCAGAATTGCTCTTTATTTCATAAATTATGGTTTCATATTTTTAATTTTATAATTTCTACATGCCATCATACCAGATTTAAACTGATGATGTATAATCCGGAATCAGCGAAGTCCCGACGAGTCCAGATTAAAGACTTTTGACTGTAGTAAACTTCCTTTCAGTAAAAATAAGAGTTTTCTATTTTTTTTTTTTTTTTAAATAAATGATTTACTCAGCACCAGTTATTTAAAACTAAGTAAGCACTTGCTAAACTTTTAGGTTAAAAAAGCAACCTTATACTAATGCCAATAGTGCTTTTGTTAGCATCTCTTGAAACGGCTTTTACACAGATTGACGTATGAACAGCGCCAAATGCTCATTATTATAAGAAGGATAATGATTGTTGTTATAAGAAAATCCACTTTGAAGGCAAAAAACATGTTTGTAGTCAATGAAAAATAAAAGCACACTTCTTGTGCACAGTAAAAAGTAGGCATGGTAGATAAACATTTGGTGCATTTACATAACAATCAAAGATGTAAAAACATGGCCCAAATCCACAAAACAAGGATCTAGTATCACCTGACATTTCTTTCTCTTCATCTTCCGGAAAACGTACGAGTATCTGCAATACTAAGAAACCAACAATAAATTTATATGTAATTGATTTTTTAAAAATACCAACACTGTTATAACATTGCTCTTGGTGATATTTGTATCTACAATCTTTGGATCTAAAGGCTAACATTTAATCCATTAAGCTACAGGAGCAGCCTTAAATTGGTGCAGATTTTAAGTAAAATTCAAAATCTAGGATTTTGAAATCTATCCTAATTTTCTCACAACAATCTACTGTATTAGATTATTGCATAAAAGTTATCAACTGTACCTCATTTATGGTCAATAATTATAGTTAACTTGAGAATTTTCTCTTAAAAAATTTATTATGGTACTCTATTAACTCATTCATTTTAATTATCATCTGAAATTTTTATTAAGATTATTCCACTTTATATTTTCCCCAAGAAGACTTTTTGAAAGTATATTAATTAAAAAACTGCAGTATTAACTGAACATTTGAAAAGAGATACGGGAAATGCACTTAAAGCGAAAAGGCTTAAGACAAAATATCAGTTAACATGAAATAATTCAATGGTCCTGACAAACTACTCTGTATTTTCATGCATTTTTTTCTTTTAACACAAAAAGAATTCCCTTCTGGGAATGAACAAAATACCAGCCACGCAGGTAAGGAAAGAGAGGTGGTTTCGCATGTTTAATAAAAAGGAGGCTAACTTGGCTTGGAAATACCCTTGGAATAGACTGTGACATGAACTAATTTTGTTTATCTAAGCTACTTTCCCCCTCCACCCATACAAATGGCACACAAAAACATATCATCTCTCATCAGTTGGAATTCAGTGATGAGTACATCGCAATTTGTGTAAAAATCAGCAAGTTTAGCTCGCGCCAAAAGAAATGAAGGAGGAGGATATTGTAACTGAGCCAACACTTAATGAAATGTTTGAGAAAGTTTCTATATTATTGGACTGTAGTACTGCTTCATCGGAAGAATTTGTTGCAGTATATGATAATAAGGAGGCAGGCAAAGACAGCTCCAATTATGGAAGACAAAGACAATTTGAAGTATGTTCAAAGCTTAAAAAATATCAATGATGCAGATTCCAGTGATGAAAATGAAATGACTATGATATATAAATGAAATGCAGTTCCTGTTCCCACATTATCCAAAATGAAGAACATCATGAGACACATGCGCAGTTATTTAGATATACATTTCAATGGTAAAATGAATAACAAAACGGATAACATCAAACAATATGTTGATGCTAAAAAAGACAATGCAAAGAAAAATATCAGATTATTTTCCAAAAACTCAATAAAGGTTTCTTTTTTTTTTTTTTTTTTTTTTTTTTTCCAAAAAACTTGAAAATTTTGTATTAAATTAAGTTCTAGTGGATGTTTTTGTTTCATTGATTTTTTTAAAATACATGCACATATCTACGTACTCTAATAAACTTAATTTTGTTGAATTTATATATACAGTCAAAAGTCTTTAATCCGGACTCATCGGGACTTTGGCAATTCCGGATCAATTTTACCGGATTATACATCATCAGTTTAAATCTGGTAAGATGGCATGCAGTAATTATAAAATTAAAAATATGAAACCGTAATTTATGAAATAAAGAGCAAATATGATCTAAAGGGTATCAAAATTAAAAAAAAAAAAAACTGAATATTTATTCGTTTACTTTATTAAAGATTTCTTCCAGCGCGCATGCGTAAAGCATACATTACGCATAGCCGAAATTAGAAAATTGCAACCAGAAAACTATTTGATGTGTACTCGTGATATTTATAATGACGAGGAATTTGATTTAAATCATATCAAAGACAGAGTACATCGAGATGAAATACTACATTTAGTAAGGAATTATAAGCCAAATAAAATAAAAACATCTGCCCTGAAGATAAGGAGAGTGCTGACAGATCAACTTCCAGTTCATTGCGCGCCTCGAAGTCCCCCCTTCCCCCACAGAGCAGCGTGAAATTGATAAACAGATTTTGGAATGGTTAGAAAAACAAAAGATATGCCTTTATCCTTTTTTTTTTTTTTTTTTTTTTTTTGTGCAGCAATTCCACTTTTTGTTTGATGGACATCGAAACATGCTTTCACTTTGTAGATCCTTTGGTAGCTCCAGAATCGGAAATTCTTTTTGACATAATCGAAAGTTCAAGCTTACTTTTATAAAATTGCTCTAACAGCCTGCAAAAAATAATAAGCCGGATCCAATTCGAAGAGTAAGGAACAACGCAATCTGCAGAATTAACTAAAATAGATAATTAGATAATTTTAACTTAGCTTATACCATCCATTATACATTAAACGTGCATGCGTAAAGGTATTATGCGCATGCGTAAAAGTATTATGCACATGCCTTAACGCATTATGCGTTGATGCATGCAGAGAAAGTTCGTAGCTTTGAGGTACAGATTATAGATCATTCCGGATTATGGACGTCCGAATTAAAGACTTTTGACTGTATTAGATACTTTTATATGGATGTTTTAATTATTGCATGTTTCAAATTTGCGATTTGTATAAAGCAGGTCCATAAAAGTTATGACAAAATGATAATAAACACGCTTTTGCTTTGTAGATAGATCCTTTGACAGCTCCAGAATCGGAAATTCTATTTGACATAATTGAAAGTTCAAGATTACTTTTATAAAATTGCTCTAACAGTCTGCAAAAAATAATAAGCCGGATCCAATTCGAAGATTAAGGAACAACGCAATCTGCAACATTAACTGAAGTAGATAATTAGATAATTTTAGCTTAGCTTATACCGTTCGGTATACATTAAACGCGCACGCGCAAACGTATTATTGCGCATGCGTAAAAGTATTACACGCATGCGTTAACTCCTATGCGCATGCGTCAACGCATGCGCAGAAAGTTTGTAGCTTTGAGGTCCGGATTAAGGACTTTTGACTGTATATATATTTTCCATATTCTTAAGCACAAAAAATATTTCAGTCCCTAAACAATTTTCGCTGTATTTGAAACCGATGTGGCAAGACTTCGAAGTTGAGTCAACTTGCATGGTCTCCGGAAAATACTGCATCCGAACTCGCTTCAGATTGGTTGCTGCTTTCTGCCCAAATGTGTGATCACACTGAGCCTTAACACATAAGCAATATTCTGTGTAATTTCCAAGACATATGAATAAGTCATGTTAAACTAATAAATAAAATGGTTCACAAGTACATTTCTTACTGAGCTAACAAGTTATTAGTGCAATATTCCATGCAAGTTTTTCAACATATACAAGTAGGTCATGTTAAACTGTTCCTAACTAATTTATAAGTTGAATAAAAAGAAATAGTTGTTGAAACAGTTGAATAAAAAGAAAAGTAAAATTAATACATTTTTATTTCATTTCTAAAATTAAATGCTAGTATATAAAGAAAGCTTGACTTGCATTATGTTTTATAATATCAAACAACAGTGGGAAAAAATGGCTAAATTTTAACTCAAAGCTGATCATTTAAGAACAAATTATGAATTTTTTAAAAGAATAAGCATACAGTGAATACTAGCTTACTTGTTTGATGCCTTTTGAAAAGTTTTCTTTACTTTGCTCACAATCAAACAGTTCAGCTACATGCCTTTGTAAAGATTGATACACATAATTAAACTTGTCTCCTTCAGATTTGCCAGGAATTTTATTTATTAATGCCTATGAAATAAAGAGATGAATGAAAAAAGAAATAAAGAAATCCACTAAAAGGTTTTTAAAAAAATAATTAAATGCTTAAAAACTACCTTTTCATTTTCATCAATATCTACACGCTTAGCAAGTCTCCATATATTTTGGATAAGTTTACAATCACTGAGAATATCTTTGAATTTCAGGGTTTGTTGATCAGCATATTTTTTACCTTTCATAACAATCAGCTGGAAATAATTAAATAAATAACATTTTTTAAGATTATAAAATACAAAAGACAAACAACAAAGCTAAAATTTCTCATAGACTTGCATGTTCTTCCATTACTAAATACTGAAATAACTCTATTAATTAAGGAAATTTAAATGAAAGAATCTGCTATGGAACAATTACAGAATGATACTGTGAATAACCATACTGGCAAACACTAATAATCACACAACGTGAATAACTAAAGACGTAAATAAGAATGTTGAATGTGGCAATGTTAATAATTATGCAACATGAATAATTATACTGATGAATATAAATCACATTGAATATGAAAATATTAATAATAATACTTGTTAATATGAACAACATGAATAATCATACCGGCCGAAATCTTGAAGGAGGTACAATAACTGAACTCAGGAAAAATATATCAACTGCAACATTCTGCTGTTTTTCTTCTTGAGCAAGGATTCTGTATAAGCACTGCAGGATATCTTTCTGATTTTTCCACAAAATATACATATGATCCCTTGCCTTTTCGGGTGTTATTTCTTTATTTCCTCTGTCCTTTTCTGACTCTAATTTTACTCTGTTAGTTAAAATATCATTTTAAAGCTTTGTAAAAGTTTTAAAATTTATATCTAAATGCATAAATAATTATTAAAAAACAAAACTTATTAAAACTAAGATATCAAAACGTTTCATTATATTGCAACATTCTAAAAATTTCAAAAGACAATATATATGTAAAAAATAAGATATAAAAGACAACCACTAACAAAATTTCTAACTTAATTAGTAATAGCCTGTGGGAAGTTATTTAATTTACTCAACAGTTATTTTATATTTACACAACTTTCCTATCGCTCTTGCTTTCAACCAAATGCAAAATGACTAGTGTGCATGTATTCAAATGAGGTAGAAAGAAGTTAGTATTTAAGGTTTTGTAAGGTGAAATCATAGTGTGTTCTGCCTGAAGGCCATATTACTAACTTTGATTACATAGTGATTAGACTTCTGTGGTATTAAGCTATTCTTGCCATTTAGGCTTGCTACACTGACTTTTCAAGTCACAGCCAGCTTGTGTGATAATTAACCTGTGGAGCCATTAGACCAAACTTAATTTAATTTTAAGTTACTCTTTACCTTTTTGAGTGAAGCCAAAATTGCTGGCTTTTGCAAGCATAAGTTGGTGCCATCCATTAAATTTGAGTTAACTGAGTGTTCTTTATACCCTTCTCCTGACTTTGTAGTACTTTAAAGGCTGTAGCATTTTTTCTGCGCTCCACACGAGTACGCTAGCAATGTAATGAGACAACGACACAACGAGACGCATTTCACAGGCAAAAAGTCATCCAAATGAAGACACGAGCGAAGTCTGTATTTAGCCAATAGAATTATTGAACAGAAAAAATCATGTGACACTCTTAGAAGGTTTTTAAAGAAAATTGTGGTGGTTTGGAAATTTGATAGCTACTGACCTCTACCTTCTCGCTTTCGTAGCCGAAATGGTTCCTATCAATGATTTCTGCTGGATGAGCCGTCCCAGGGAGACAGCCGTCCTTCAAGAATCCTACCACTAAAATTTAATTTTGTTTATTCCTTTTGCATATTAGGCATTATGGCTTCTTCATTCATGTGAAATAAAATAATCTCCTGGTGTATCTTGAAAGGAGGGCTCTCCACTCATTGGTTATGTTAGTAATGTTAAAAGTATGTTTAATTTTTGTGTTCTTCAGCTAAAGTTGTTAACCAGCCACCTCTTAATAATTGTAGTGAAAATTGTGATTTATCATGACACTATCAGCAATGTAACCAAATCCCTTTATCACCATAAATAAACGTTAGTTTGATTTTACTTACCTTGTATTGTAATTAATTTGACACTGTACCTTAGTCATAGAATGGGTTACCTGCAATTTTTTTTTTCACAACGCAATATATATTGTCTGATTATAATGATGTATGTTCACCTTGATTACTCCTGCTAGAAAATTTTTACTTATGTTTGCACATATTCACATAATTACCTACTACAATATAGGTATTAACATGAACTTTCAATTGCACAGTAATGATATTTAGTAGTAATTATTGCATATGATCTTATATTGTTCTATACTTAATATAGAACAATTGTTTTGGATGTTAAAATTTATAAAACTGTACAAAATTTAAATTTACAAAACAGTATATAAAGAGAAACACCATCCACCACATAATAAGGTAAGCTTCGTATTTTTTAATTTTCCCCCTTCCCTTGGCTTGCTTGTTTATGTGTAGTATGGGGGTACATGCAATGGAATCTGTCTAATAAGGAAAGTGTTTTATAATTTGATTATTCTGCATATATTATGAAACAAATAAATTACCGTAATTTCCGGAAGAAAGGCCGCATCAGCGTAAACGCCGCACTCGAGAAAAATGGCGGGAAAAAAATTAAAATTACACAGAAACGCCACTTCAGCGTAAACGCTGCAATAGATTAAATTGCGCATGACATCGTCGTGGGCTGTATAGATGCAAAAACTCAACCTAAATCCTCATATATGACATACCATCTCCCTTCGGAATAGTTTTTCGTTTAAAAATGATCATCGGCTTTAGCTTGTCACCGTTTGCGGCACAAGCTAACACACATGTAAATGACGTTCTTTCATGCCCCGTCATAAACATAGATACAGTTTTTGCACCAGTTTCATCAACAGTTCTATTTGCAGGAGAGTCGAAAGCTAACGGCGTTTCATCCATATTTATTATCTGCGACCCAAGAAGTTTTTTTTGTCAATAATAGCTGTCACATATTTTAGAAAAGATGACTTTTTATACTGCCAGTCAATTGGTAATTGTTGCCCGACTGTTGTTCTAGTACGCACAGAAATATTTTTTCTTTTCATAAATCTGCTACACCTCCTTTGAAATCATTTATGTTTATTCGTTTTGCTATAAATTTTGCTTGTAAGCGAATTTTTACAGTCGAAATTGCCATTCCCTTTCCTCGTTGCTCCTTTATCCAGTTTGCACGGTCGTCCTCTCAATTTGGCCACCTTACAGTACCACTTCTTTTGACTCGTTTCTGTTGTGGCATATTTTTAAGAAGTTCTTTTTCAGGTCTCCAACGTCGAATACATCTGTCGTCCACTTCAAACTCTCGAGCTGCTGCTCGATTTCCAATTTGTTCAGCACGTGAAATTACACTAAGCTTAAAACCAGCAGTATAGCTTCTGTGCCGTTTAGGGACATTTTCAAAAATCTTCCGCTCCCTTCTTACTTAAAAACTATCCAACAAGTACTTGTACCCAAACTGATGGGATCTGTATCTGGCAGAATGCCAAGAAAAATCCATTCATGCTGAAGGGGAAATACGTCAGAGTTCGTTATTGCTAGACGTGGAGTTGTGTCCGCCTTTGAAAAAAATTGCAGAAAAGGCAGGGGTGGGGAGAGGATGGGCCCTGGAAGATTCATCGAATGGCAGAGGAGAGACACTATTCGAACTGATGAGAATGTTGATTTGAAAGGGGGAAGAATGTTACTGTTCTGAGATCTCGTTTAGGGTGAATAAGGCATGTAGGTTCGTTCAAGGGAAAGAATGTAAACAAAATAACGTTCACAAAAAGCAACTGAGTGTTCTTTTGTGTGGGGACAGCACCAGTCTATGCACAATGACAAGGCCATCCAAACTATGTACAATGACCATCATAGGAAATATTTTATTTTTAGTGCACCTAAACGCCGCATGGGTAGAAATGCCGCACCCACTGAAAATTTAAGTTTTAAACACGTAAGCGCCGCGGCGTTTCTTCCGGAAATTACGGTAAAAAGAAAAATGTTCATTCAATAAAATTTCTAAAGATATGCTGTTTTTAAAGATTTGTAGAAAAATGTGATGTTAACCCAAATGCTCTGAAAGCGAGTATGTGCCTGTAAATGGGGGGGGGGGGAACACCTTTTCGGAGTAATATATGAAAGCTTTCAGATTTTTTTCTTTTGTTATTATTCTTTCTTTTCTTTTCTTTTCTTTCTTTCTTTTTTTTTTTCTTTTTTTTCTTTTTTTTTTTTTTAAATTAGAATAAGGTTCAAATTTTGGATAGTTTATGTAAAATTATGTAGAGAATAAAATATGCAATGAGGCAAAAATAAAGAAATAAATTTTACAAGAGATGCAAATATAGTATTACATAATGGGTTAATGGTTTCTATTTACAGCGCACATTTTTAAACTAAATTGAAAGCAATAATAATAACAATAAAAAATAAGAAATGGAAAAAATAAAAATAATAATAAATACATCAAATAAGAATAAAATGATTCATGATTAAACATAAGAAACACCTTTCAAAATGAGAAAAGCTAATGTTAATTAACAATTGCTACAGGTGAGGTTCGAAATTGCAATTGTTCCCTCTGCAGTTCCGCACGCTGACCACTCAGCTATCTGTCATATAAGTTTCTATGAAAAAATTACGCAACAGGTAGAAGTCATCACAAAGGCATAATTAATATTCAATAAATGAGTGCCGCAACTTAACAACTGTCCTAAAAAATTTCATAACTTTATTTTATTGAATACTCTCTCACAGTCAAATATTGGGATACTTATAGAGCTTCTTGTTACACATGAAATAACGAACATTTATAATAATTAAGGAGAATTTTGTAAGGCAGAAAATTTGGAAACTGTAATTTAATTATGTTCCTATTACTTATGGCGTTATATACAAGTGAAGCATATGGATATACTGATCGAAACATTGCTGCATAAATATACAGTTTTTTCCCTTTAATGAGACTTTGAAATTTACACCGATCTATATGGTCTGAGAGAACTGAGGATGCTGTAAACAATACTGATGATTTTATTCCTGTGGTCAGTTACAATCTCTTTAAAAAAAAACTTATCGCTATGCGGTTCTGACGCCATATTGAAAAGTGTAAACAAGAAGTTTCTTCCAATTGTGGCACATGATAAGAACTCAGTTAGCTATTGATTGTTCGTTCATTGTTGCGGATGAAATAGCTGAACATAAGCAAACTCAGTTTTACGTTCTCTGCATAATGTGAATTTACAGCAATGGAAAAAAAAAAAAAAAAACTGCAGCAACTACATTGCAAGCATATTCGTGTGGACGACCCTAAAGACTTGGTGATTATTTACAAAACAGTCTTCTAACGTTGAGCTCAGTTTATGATAACAAGCATACAAGACGTTATAAGCCCTTTCAATTTAAATACAACCCTCTTCAACAATACATATTGCACCATTTTGCGTCAGCATTTCTCCACATTGTGAAAATTCTTGCCCAATCGCTGTGCAGGATTAAAACAAAGCATTTTGAGATTATGTACGCTCTGGCCACGATACATGTATTCTCTTTTGCCGTCTAAGCTTTGCAAAAAGGACGTCTCTTTGCTTGGCTACTTCCATTCATAATTAAAAAATATGTCAAAATGAAAATTGTGGGGTGCTGACTGCCCACTTGTACTGCGTGATGCCATAAGTTGTGCCTGCTACTATGCCATCAGTGTATTACCACCTCTATAATTATGAATGTTAAATTCTCTCTTCATACCACTTTATTATTACATATTGTCTTTAGATTTATATAATAATGAGATATAATTTAAGATAACAATAAGATATATAATAATGAAACAATTTATAATAATAATAATGAAACAATTTATAATAATAACAATGAAACAATTTATAATAATGAAATAATTTGGACATTGATGACATATAAATGCATAAAGTAGTTGCAATCATGGTCATTCTAATATTTCTTCATTCACAAACAATTTGGATGTATTGCTGATAAATTGGTGTTAAATATATCCATGCTCGAATGAATTTTATATTTTTAAGGCATTGCAGTAAAGAAAGCAGTGACAGAAATCTTGTTAGACTGAGAAAAAGAGAGCAAATATGATGTGACAAGATGAAATTTCTGTTCAGAATGATGTAGCAGTTTAGATTTGTCCCCATTGGTTAATAAGTTGTTTAGATCCCCAAATCTGCAATCATTATTACTTGAAGCATCTGAGACATCAGCATTATCCAATAATCATAACGTAGATCAATTTTGAAATGATGCACTTACTATAAGCACTTCTTATTTTTTAAGAAAGGTCAAATAACCAAACTGAAATGGAAAATTAAGAGACTATTACAAATTAGAGTTAGAATTTTAATTTAATTATTTCTTTTTAATCTTACACATATGAAGAGATAAAAAGAGAGGAAAGGCAGAGTGTTAATGCTTTTAGGCATGTATTGCAATATATGCTCGCTGTTTTGAATTATAAAATAAATTGATACATCCCCCATCCCATTTTTTTTACCAGCTATTGTGTTAATTTAACTGATAGATTCCTCCAATACAGTAATATTAAACCTTTATGGCAGAGCAGCCCCATGAAAATGTAAATGGCATCAAAAACTAATTTTGCTAAATGCAGTCATAATGTCAACCCTTAGTTATACAATCAATTTAGCTTGTTTAGGATTTTTATCTACCATGCGACTCCACTTTGGGGTTACAACACATAGTTTGAACCACTTGTTTGGCCAAAAAATTTCATATCAGCATGTATAATGGTTTTGCAGAACAGTACCAATTAAAAATCTGTCAATTTGAAAATCTTGAGGACTTGGAGGGCCCCATCAGTGTCCAAATGGTTCGGACTGCTGCATACTGGCAGCTTGACCTGGTTTGATTCCAGATGAATGGGCTAGCCGAATGCTTGGTTTTTGTAATTTTACTTATGTGTGACATGAATATGAGCCAGTTTCCCTTACATGGTCTTTCACAAATTCAACCTTCTCTCTTGGCAGATAGCCCTTGTGTGCTTTGCCATAGTCAAGTAACTAACACCAAGAAATTGGAGGTAGGGAAAGAGTGGTTGTGAGAGCCTCAGATCAATTTCCAGGGGTGCTCTAGATTAAAATTGAAATGAAGCTAAATTGAGCAACTAGTTCTTGTGCAACGACTAAAATAATCCTATCTAATGAATACTAATATTTTTTTTAATAAACCAATATTTGTATAAGCAATGATTTAATAGCTAACATGTATGGAAGAAAATACTACCTACCTACTTCTTATGGTACATTTAAAACATGAAAAAATTGACTTTATTATAATTAATACATGAAGTATAATTAAAGAAGCTAATTACTCCTGGCATAAATGATCACTCATTGACATGAATTTTATAAATGATTAGGCCTATGACTGTGAGATAACTTGCGAGTGCATTTTCTAGATGATGTGTTGTAATTCAAACTTTAATTTAAGAATGAAGAGCAGGTTTAACCCTTAGCGCTCTGCACGTTTTTGTACCACTGCCTACCAGCAACTCTGCAACATTTTCGCAGCGGAATACAGCATCCAGAATATCTGCATAAATCTTTTTCTTGTAAATATTTTACCAAAGACAGGGATGTGACTATTCTCCTTAACTGACCAATAATCCTGCATATTTGCCAGGCGTATCGTACCCATATTGATAATAACTCCAATAAAAGCCCAAAACTCATCCTCTTCCACCGCATGCCATGTTTTCCAAATAGAATTCCTAGATATTTCTTTATTCTTTAGAACATTTTCTGCGTAATTGTTCGTTTCTTTTATAATTTCATTTACCAGTTCATTTGTGAAAAATAATTTGAAATATTGTGTCGGCCGTACAATATTTGTAGGAATTTGTGGTCCAATGACCTTTGGCGATACACTAAAATGTATTCTATCCAGAATATCAAATTCTTCCATGACATTGTTCCATTCATCTAAGTCTTCTGGCGACTCTTCGCTTTCACTTTCAATAACTACCATTTGTCGTCTCTTTGGTAGTATAATTTCGGAACCACTACTTGAAGTGTCAGAATTATAATCAACATTGTCTTCCACAATATCTTCTAACAATGAAAAATCAAACACATCTTCACTATCATTCAACTCTATATTCTCATCACAACAATTATTTTTCTCTATGTTGCTAACCATAAAATGGGTCAAATAATGTTTCAATCGTAACAGTAGCAAGACTGAGCATGTTTTAACTACAGATAACAATTGCCAATGCCGATGATTCTGTAACATCTCTTAAGCCTAATCATGCTAAAAACATTAGGAGTTATGGAACAAATGATGGACGGCTCCGCAACGGAGCGTACGGAATTATGGAACAAATGACGGACGGCTCCGTAGCGGAGCCAACAGAGCGCTAAGGATTAAAGAACTTTCATTTTAAATATTTTAAAAGCTTTTACTAACAGAATTTAAGCATGAGGATATTTTTTAAGTGCACTATTTCTTGTTATTTACTTGGATGAGATTAAAAATAGAAAAATAAACAGATTTTTAATTTGCAGTTTTTTCTGATAATTAATCTAAAAATTTGATAATAGTACATAGTTCAGTCAAAAAAACAAAATTTTATCTCAGGTTTCATATGCAAGTGCTTTTTAAAATTTTTCTTTTAAATTATACTCTGAAAACTCGTGTAGTTCTAAATATCAGTGACTTCGATAAACAATATTCACTAAACAATACAGGATTGTATTCCAGTATTAAACATTATAGGAAACACAATCTATTTTAAGCAAGATGGGATGAGCATTACATTGGCCTTGGTATTCTCTGTTTTAAAGGACAGGGATTTCAACTTTAGTGCCTACGCATTTTTCTCCCGTTTTCCAAGCTGAAAGGTTGGGGTGAAATGTCAAGTTTGATGTCTCTGGAATCTTAACCACTTATCACTTTTAAAGGTCTTTGTGTTAAGGATACAGTTTTCCCTAGCATTCCCTTTTCATTCTTGCAATTTCAGAGTTTGAAGATAACCTCATTCATAAAACTGTAAAAAGAGCTTCACATTTCTTTGAAACATTCCATATCCTTGGAACATTTCTTGGAGTTCTTTTGCTTAATTTTACAGCAATATGTCAAAACAAGGAAAAAATGCTGATTAAAGAAGAAATACGAAAGTTTCTACATGAGTTTGTGATATCTTAAATTACATAACATCATAAAATCATAATAGATGTTGAAGATAGCAATTAACTATCTTATAACTTCTTGCCATTCCTTATCTTATAACTCTACACATAGAAAAATTTTCCCCTTCTGATCTGAAATTCTTTTGCTATAAGAAATTTTCAAAATGAAAATGTATGAAAAACTTATAGTACAAGTCACATTTGAACCAAGCATTGCACATTTCAAATTCTTATCAGTTTTTGCTCTTAAGCATTATGCTCTTACGCATTTTGGCAAAGCCTACAGATCACATCTCCCTTTGGCACTTATTATGATATTGCCAAGGGCAAAAGATTAGGTCCCCTCCAACTAAGTGCCATCCAAAAGGGTGATGGCATCCTAACTTCCACCATAGAAGATACATTAAAAGAAATTCTAAGTTTCCACTTTCCCGACGATCCAAGCGTCAATGACACAGATGAGCACAGACTAATAAGACAGAAAGCAACAAGTCCCATAGACACTCCACATTATGTAGACTTTACGAACATAGAGATAAGAAAAGCAATAGAAAGCACAAAGAGAGGCAAAGTGCCAGGGTTGGACAGGCTTAACATAGACTTCGTAGATGAATTGCAACTAGCCAATGAGGATTTCTTAACCCACGTATCCAATGCCTGCCTTCATACAGGATATTTTCCACATGCATGGAAAAATGCAGAGTTAGTTCTCTTCAAAAAGGAAGGAAATAACCTCAAAGACCCCAGCGCCTATAGGCCGATCTGCCTCCTCTCGGCCTGGGGCAAAGTTCTCGATAAGCTTCTGACACAGCGTCAAGTACATCATTTAGACTCAAATAACCTACTGCACAAAGCACAATATGGATTTAGAAAAGGTCAAAACATGATAGATGCCCTTGAGAACCTACAAAGGATCATCAACGAGAACAAAACGAATGGGCTACACACATGCGTTATAGCTCTCGACGTCACCTCGGCCTTTAACAGGCTCTGGTGGCCAGGTCTAAAGGAACAATTAATAAGACTCAGATGCCCCAAGAACATCTACAGGCTAATAAGCAGCTATCTTCACGATAGAGTTATAACTTACCAAAGAGACGGTGTTAACATCACACACACTTACCAAAGAGGAGCGCCAGAGGGGTCTAACATCGGCCCGACCCTGTGGAATATCAGAGCTAATACAGTTTTAGAATTAGATTTGGAAGACACAGCAAGTCTTCAAGCTTATGCTGACGACTTCATCTTAGTAATTAACGGGGGTAACAAACTTATTATATAACGGAAAGCAGAGAAAGCTCTCTCCATCATTTCTGTGTGGAGCTCAAAGTATAAACTAGATTTTAGTATAAATGAAACTAAGATGATAATCTTTCCAAAGGGCAACATGATAATTAACAGTTCCCCCAGGATAAAATGGCACGGCCAAACATTAAAGAACCAGGGCACTCTCAGATACCTCGGCTTCCTATTGGGTAGCAAACTAACGTGGGTTCCCCACCTATCAGATATAAGGAACAAGACTTGCAAGATAATAAATACTTTAAACCAAATAATAGAGTCCAAATGGAACTTAAAAGGTAGACTAATGAAAGACCTGTACCTAAGGGGAGTCGAAAGAATGATTCTGTACGGCTGCCCCGTATGGATGCAAGGCACAGAAAGACAAAGACAAAAACTACAACAAATCCAGAGGATCGCCCTGTTAAAGATTACAAAAGCTTTTACTACCACCTCCACTGCCGCCCTCCAGATCCTAGCCGGCACACTCCCATTAGATCTCAAAGCAGAACTCGAGCGAGTCACATACAGACTTCTGCACTTCAAAGAATCAGCGACATTAGAGGGTTCCATTCTCCTCGAAGAAGCACTTTTAGAACCCTGCTTCAGTACAACATCTTTACATCCAGTCTCTCTCAGAGACTTCCGATGGGACAAACATCCCCCATCCGATCAGGGTTTAGAGATCTTTACCGACAGGTCTAAAGACGACACAAGAGTAGGCGCTGCTTTCGCAGTCTTCCACAATAGTCAAGAAATTTTTCAAGATCACTTCAGAGTCAGCAATCATGCCTCAGTTCTTCAAGTGGAATCCCTAGCACTTAGGAAAGCAGCCCTCTGGGCAAGCAGTTCTAGATATCTATCTACACAGACAGTATGAGCATCCTACAGAGTATGAATAAGACAGGAAAGATTCCAGTGCATATTCAATCCCTAAAAGAGCTTGTCTCTACTCTGAGTAATACAAAGCAAGTCACCCTTCACTGGGTAAGAGGTCATCAAGGGACAAGAGGGAACGAACGGGCAGACACTCTCGCAAAGGCAGCCACATCTCGCCAAGACTTAGATATCTCCCTTCCAATCTCCACGAGAGCAGCCAAGCATCACATCCAAGAGGCTTTCATGTCACAATGGCAAGAAAGAGGGGAACAAGGGGACACCGGAAGATACACCTTCACAATCTTCCCGATCGTCAGGCTGTCAAGAGTTTACTCGAACCACTACACGGTTCAGGCCCTTTCCAATCATGGAAGGTTCCCCCAATATTTAGAGAGGTTTCTACATTTATACGTCAAGTGCAGTTGTGGATCACCCGCCAGCACAGCAGATGCCGTCCATTACATCACTTCATGCCCACTCATCAAGTCGCTTAGATCTCCAGCCAACACCGCCCTACTCCATAGTAAAGGTCTCAGAGGTTACCTAATGGATTTCTATGGTCTCCAGGAAGTAAGGCAGATTGTCAGCTTCGTCAATGACAACAAGACCATCATACAAGTCATACCAGGTTAAAACCTGACAATATGTAAAAGGCAGCATGCCTTATATAAATATGTAAATAACTCACTTTTTCATATATATATTCACATTACTATTCAAACTTGTTTTCACTAATATAACTATTCAATATAAGTTGGAAAAACCAACAACAAATTGTATTTATAAATGTAATTTGCTTTGTGATTAATTAATAACAAATGACCTGTAGTGCCCAATGAGAGGCGAGGCAGGCTAAGAATAATAATAATAATAATAATTATTATTATTATTATTAATGCTTAATATAATAATTATTATTATTAAGCATTATGTTTTCACACAAATTTTTAACATTTATTTAGATTTAAAATTCTAACTTTTCTGCAATTTAAATTTAACCATTTCCATACAGTTCAAGTTTTTAATCATTTGTGTATTATTCATTTTTTAAAACCATTCCTTCCATGGAAAATAAAGAATCTATAATTTCATCAAGATATATAGCAAAACAAATTAAAAATTACAAGGAAATATGACAGTAAGTAATGTATCTGTTTACTGCAACATTTGATGATGTTTCTTTGTTTAAAAGAAGCCATGAATGTCAGTAAGTTTAAGAAACTATACTAAGTCATGAACGTTAATAAATTTAAGAAACCAAGCTCATGAAATCTCTGAAAAAACTTTCAGATGCATGAAAAGATGGAGACTTGATAAATAAATAAAAAAACCACTAAAAATATCTATAAAATAACAAATATGGAAGAATTTTACGACATAACTTTAAAATACAATAGAATTAATTTTTGTTACCACTTTATGAAGACATTTAATTTGGTAATATAAATTAAAATCATTATTTAAAATCTCAGACATATTTTTAAAGAAAAGTATTGTGCTATAAATATGGAGAAACAGAATATGTGTTCTCCTCTGTATATCACTGTAAGTTGTCTAATTTGGAATCAACTGCACCTTTAAATTTTCCCACCATAAGAAAAAACCATCAGGCAGTTTAGATAATAATCCCTACATTTTCCTTTGTAAAGTAAATGCACCTCTTTAAGGATGAATCAAACTATCTAAAAGAGCATGAGTTGCAAATAGCAAAGGACTTCAAGAAAGAAGGAAAGCATAAGGTATGAAAAACCCTGTCTTTTCAAAGATCTTACAGATGTCAAATCCCCAACCTCAAAAGGATAAATATAACTACATATTGCATAGGGTATACAGCATAAAGCAGAAATAAAAATTCATAAAAAAATTCTTCTGCAGTCAGCTTAATATTTTCATGTAATTTCTGAGATCCTTAGCCTATCAAACTATGAGAGAGTTGTTGCTGCATTAAACTACTCATGTTGCTGCTAGGCCACATATAGGTGTGTTTTTGAGTTGTTGCATAATCTATGAAACAAGTACCACTAAGCTGAGGTATGAAAGGATCAAACAAGTGAAATCACTTGCCGGCCAGAACTGTAGAAAAGCAACTGAAGAAATTTCACAAGACCCTTTAGTTTGCTTCAGCCTTATGAGATTTGGTACTGTTGTGATGTAACTACACATTACAATTCAGTAGGCCTAGAATTCTTGGTACACTGCAACTTGAAGCTGCCATATAACATCTTGGGGTGATGTAGTTAATATGTTTACATCTTGCCAAAAGAAATAGATTAGGAACATATAAAACAAACCACAACCTACTGCTCCTCTGACATACGTTTTTCCTGCATTTTCCCACTGTCTTATAAGCCATCAATGACCAGAAGCATTTTCCACGGACTCATTATAATTTCACAAATTTCTAACAACTCTACTTACTTATAATAATTGTAATGTACTGTTCCATCATGACATTGTTGCAACTTAACGACATCTTTTGAAACTACTCATGATCATTTCTTGTAATCTCGCAGCAATCTATGACTTACTTACTGACTTCTGTTCATATATTTGACTGTCATTCGTTAGTTCCAATATTATTTTATAATAGCAGAAAAAATATTTTACACTTTCATTTTGTTTTTATCATAGTTACTTACATAATCCATAGCATTTACCAATAAAGCTTGCATAAGAAATTGGAATAAAACATTTAACAAACCTTCCTTCTGTGCAAACAATTCTTGTCTTATATAAAGTCATTTTTTTCCGAGGTGTTTTGCAATGTGGGCATTTAGAAATAGACTTCATCATGTAATTTCTTATAAAATCTTTAACAATGTTTCTTCGAAATTCCACCACACTTTTGACATGCTGATTTGTGCTCCCAAGTTTTGCTTCTGAAACAAAGCATAATAAACACATTTCAAGACTAAATAAGAACATGCATTTCAAATTTTAAAATGTACTCCCCAATGGCATTATCATCAATATTAAAGCCAAAATTACATCTACACTGATTTAAAAAATGTAAAGAAAAAACTGTCAAAAATTACAAATACTTCAGGAATTAAGAGCAACAGGAAATTAAAAATAAATAAACCCACAGAATACAGTAATTATATTTATAACAATATAATATGTAACTAACATATCGCTAATTAATAAAATAACATACAAGATGAAATTCAGTGTTTCTTTTGACGACTGTATTTAAAACGTTTATAGTTTTTTGTTGTATCATAAAGCGCAATCAAAGAGATTTAAAGAGATTTTACTCCTAATTATTTTAAGTTTTACACACCCCTTTCTTCCTGTTTGCAGTGAGTGGAGAAAAAGTTGTTTATTAATAATGTCAACATCTTGTCAACGCAAACCCATAGTTTTTTTTTTTTTTAAGAGACAGATTAATATACTATATGGTCTACTGGCAGGACTCCTATTACTTGAATTTAACTTTAATTAAGTTAGGTTACTTCAATATCGAAAAACTCATCAATCCTACTATGCAACAGCAGCCATGTAAATAGATGTTACACCTACTTCTTCCATCGACCAATTAGCTTCCTTCCTTTTGCTTGTCACTGTCCCACTGCTCATTCCTTCAGAGTACAAATGAAGATATCAAACAATATGCATGCTACCTTTCCTGCCCTGGCTGCTATGGCAAACAGATGAAGATGTGATATAATGAAATGTACTTCGCCTACACCAACTTAACTGCTTTCGATTTAAATTTCCTTTTTCGAAAACAGCTAATGGTTTTTAAGGACATTATTCCTGCTTCCAGCAGTATGGCTTGTAGTTGCCAATTACTTCATGATAGTACTCATCGTACACAACTTCTGAAATTCTTGGATTGTTTCAATGATTATTCTTCACACAGGCTTCAGTATTTCTTCACCTTCATATGATAGTCATAACAGAGCTTTGGTCAATATTTCATGTTGCTACATACAGAACCAGGATTTTGCTCTGGTGCTTGAACTCTGTAATCTGATCACCTAACCCAAGCTCACAACGGCAACTTATAGAGGAGTAAGATTGGCTTCATGAAATATTTCTTAAAGAAAATGGGCTCATTTTTACATTAACCAGAGGGTAAAATTATGAAAAGAACATGTCACAAGCCTGCCAATCTGCCAGGTACCAAAAACTGAGAACCACCACTAGTGATCCTACACCTGCTCAGCTAAAAGTAGATGCATTTTAATTTTAATTTCAGCTGACAACCTTACAGAGAAGTTTTCACGTAATTTTATCTAGAAAGAATGAGTGTCATCCATTAGGTCATGTTTTGCTAATTTATACTTAAGAACTCAAAAACTGTTTAAGTTCTGTCTTCAGTCAAATCCTCTAAACAATTTCTGAAATATACTTGTTATACATAGTGTATATTTAATTTCCTTATTTATAGCTGATTTTTAAATCTATCTGATACTTAAGTAAAATTCAAAGTTTTAGAAGGATTCTAATTTAAGTATTCTAGTAAGAATTTGCAAATTAACATTTATGTGTGCTAGTCTACTTTAGGGCATTCAACAATTACAGAAGCTGCAGACACAGCCAATCTTCTACACAATTAAATTCTTTCCGACTTAAATGTGAGAAAACATATCTACGGACAACATGATCTGATGATTTAAGAATTCAAACAGAAAAATTTTCATAAAGTTGCTGTGTAGCAGATTGTTAATGAGATACTTAAATTTCATACTAAGCCATTTAAATTAAATAAGACAATCTTATATTTTGAAATATACTCAAAATTATGGGAAAATGCCCAAATTTTAAATTAAGAGTTTTGTGTTTTTGTGTGATTTTGCTCAGCAACAGAAACAGCTGTTAAAGATAATCTAATTCTTGTCATACTTGTTCTAACATATCTTGTTGTTATTTTGGCTGTAATACAGGGCAGTTTTTTAAATCATTCAAGTTTATAGGCAAAGATAACACAGAATTTCCTTACACATACAGAGTGTCCTATTCGAAAGCGGCCCCCGGAAAAGTGTGATAAAAATCTTATAGCAGAAGGAAATGAAACCAAATTTTTACATAGCAGGCCTTTACACACAAAGACATGTTATGTAAAAATTACATATCCTGCTCTTCTAAATGAATGTGCATTAGAAGTACATGTTATGTAATACATGTACTTCTAATGCATGCTTGTGTAAATGTAATTTGTTCATGTAAATGAACCTGCATTAAAAGTACATGTTATATAACATACATGTTATGTAATTTATTCTAAATGAATTACATACCATTTACCTCTTCTAAATGAGTGTGCATTAGAAGACCTCCTGTTGGAAGTAACCTCCTCCCACCTGTATACACAGCTAACACGGTGTTGCATTTTTGGGTATGTTCCTCCCTGATTACACATGGTAGAGTGGTGAAGCATGGTTCCAATTGTCAGAATACATGAACTAGCAAATTATATGTTTATGCAGTAGTGACAACAAGTATGTAGCCATCGAGGAACCCTTTCATTCACAGAAGATGGGTGTTTTGTGCATTACCACAGCGGTGCATCATTGGATCAATTGTTTTACATTATTGTAACCAGTGAAGTGTACCAGGCACTTTTTCATGAATTTGTGAACCAGCTGGATGATGGGGAGCTGACACTTGCCTTACCAGCAAGATGGGCAAAATGTCACACATCTGTAGCAAATATGAACATGGTGGAATCACTTTTCCAGACCTGATGTCCACTGAATATTTTCTACAGGGCCGTCTTAAAGGTAATGCAAACAAGCACAAACCACATAAATCAATGATTTGCATTAGAACATCAGTCGTGAAATCCAAGGAGTGACACCCAATACTCTGGCAGCAACATATGCGAACATGCAACGCCATATTTAACTATGTGTACAGGTAGGGGGAGATCACTTCCCCAGGACCTCTTCTAATGCACTTTCATTTTTCAAACATAAAGGTCATGTCATGTAAAAATTTGGTTTTGTTTCCTTTTATTATAAGATTTTTATCACACTTTTCCTGGTGCCTCTTTCGTGTGAGACACAGTGTATTATAAAGAAAAGTTAAATTATATGCAACACAAAATCACAGCAAGCCATTTTTGGAATATTAAGTCATATAAGTCTACGACTGAGTGTTGAATCAATATATTGAAGGATATTTATTTTAAAGAAATGGGTATTCTTCTGGACCGGATTCAGAAATGTATGAATGTATGTATGGATAGATGGATGTGTTCATGTATTTGAGTATATATGTGATACACACATACACATGTACATACATACAAAAATACATTTTTGAACAGAATACCAAGAAATGATAAATTCTCTGGAATTGCCAGTATCACATATGACTTCTTTAAGCAATGTAAATGAAATTAATTATAATACTTCTAGCAATAAACACCATTATGTAAATGAACTGATGGTGAACTGCAATAAATAAGTGAAATTTTAAAAAACTGCAACAGATAAAATAGTCTTGATTTCATGATTTTTAGAATCCAAAGATCTTTCTCATTTGATTTATATAACAAATATATGCAGAATCATGCTAATCTAAAATATGATATGTTTTTCCGAACAACCTAGTCTATATAGAATTTGCTTTAGATGAAATATCTCTGTAAATCAAATTGAAATAACTTGCTTATCATTTTTAATTTAATTATTAGTGACAGACTTACCACTGATATAATGCATAATATTGTTTCATTAATCATAGCAATTAGTACATTTTTCAAGCATGTGCATAATTTACTTTGATTTGACTTGCAGTCAAAGAGTTATAATGCATACATGTTAGCTTGATTATAATATGCCACCACTGTATAATGTTTTTCCCGTATAATTTGATAACATATGTTATTATGTTCATGATTTCAGATAATTTATAAAATAATACAAACATACTCTTAAGTTTTACATATCATGAAACAATCTTACCAAATACTGCAATAGATTAAATACTAAATTTATAAAGCTTTCCAGTTACACATACCACATAATTTCTGCACTATAAAAAGGTCAAATTTTTGCATTTTTTATATATATAAACTATATGCATTTTATATATATATATAAACTGTAATATACAGAAAAAATTATGTAAAAGGAAGTAAATATATTAGTCCATACTACAGGAGAATTTTGTATTGCTCGAAACATATAAATGAAAGTCAACAGTAAAATAACCACCATATATATAACAAATGAGGAAATATGGTGAAGTGGGGGGGAAAGGGAAACGGCAGTATAAAACAGATGAAAATATCTACTGATGATACAAATTACTTATCATTAATTTTCCTTAAATACTAAATGTTTTCTCTTAAGAATAAACCTTTAAATGCATTAAAATACTTCTATTAAAAAACTTTCCAAGATATTATTAGGAATTTAATCGTCTAAAATCTTACACAAATCGAAGTTCAACAAAATTACACATATATTCTCATCAAAGAATTATTTATTACATAAATTAAAATGTACCTTTGAGAGCCCTTTCAAACATTTCCTTTAACTTTTTAAAAACAATAGTTGCATCTATAACTTCACTTCCACCAGATGCCACTTCAGCCAGATCTTGCACAAGACTAAGTAAACCATGATCCAATGCCCTTAACTGATACAGAGTTAACTGAACGGCAAGAGGTGGCGCAAAAAGCTTGTGACAGTGATAACATGAACCTTTCAAAATCTATTCAAGAAAAGGAGAAAGAAAGGTCATTGTTAAATTAAAAATGAAGCACTTTAAAAAACTGTCATACTATGCAATAAAAGAAAGTATTAAAATACAATTATCTGCAGCTTACCTTTATAAATAACAACCATTTTTCTTTTAAGAAAGCTTAAAATCTTTATAATTTATTATATATGGCAATAACAGAAATAGTAATTTGAAATGTTTCCTTAAAGTGATTTTAAATCCTTTTTACACTAAAATTGCTGTTTAAGACATCTCATTAACCAGATATTCAAGAAATTTAATCATATTTCATCATATCACAAAATCCATGAATATGATCTATGAATATTTTATTCTAGATGCCATCACAGTTATAGTTTAGAAATATGAGGCTAAGAAATGTTCCATTCAAACAATGTATATTATGATTCAGTTTTATTATAAAAAGCAAGCAAGCACTATCATGCCTAAAAGGAGAAATGCATTCATAGAGGACTTCTAAAAGAAATTAATTCTTACTCACATTATACACAGGGAAATCATGAAAATTCCAATGAAGCAGACTGTGTGCGAGGATGTGAGCACAGATCGTACTACCAGTATTTATCAGCTGCTTAGCCACACATAATGGATGCAATGCATACAGTTTATTTTATTATATCTTTCTTATTCAATGCATGAGGATGGCTGCAATCAATATAGTATTTTGTGGAGTTTCACTTAAATTTTTTATTTTTATTTAAAATACATATAATTTCTCATTCACCCTTAAAGCAACCGAACTGTATTATATCGAAAAAAAAATTAATCATATCTTTAAGTATCTACATTTACATCTTGAAATTTGTCCAGACAATTCAGATAGCACACATACTAAAACAAAAGGAGTCACGGTACAAAATGGAAGGGCTGTTTGGGAATTATAAAAGAAAATAACATTTACTCACAACCTTTTTGGGAACTTGTGGGTTTCAGGGCCAAAATCTAGACCCCTTGCAAGGTTAAATCATTTTCAAGTAATTCCCTGATATAGCTGTCTCAAAAAAAAAAAAAAAAAAAGGGGGGGGGGATTTCTGCATTTTAGCCTTGGTGTGAAATACACATATTGATACACACAAGCAATTTATTCAACACCTATCAGTTCCTAAGGCAAGCTAATAAAATAAGAAGACCTGATAGAAATCACAAAGACAAATGAGTTCTACCTCATACAGAATAAAACAAAAATAGAAGAATTATGCAGAGGGAGCTCCCGATTATCCGCGGACGGGTTATCCGTGCCTGCTGCACAAAGTGGTTTTTTTTTTTTTTTTTTTTTCCCCCTGAGCAAAACGTTAAATTTGCTAACATCATGCTTATTCATAGCAAAAATATCCCAGGCCTTCTCGGAACCTTCCCCTCTGATGAGTAAGTGATTTCTTACTCACCCTTGCAGTGACCGCTCCACCCCCTCTCTCGTCTTAATCTTACTCACACGTCCACTTCCTCCCACTCGCCATTGTTCGTTTAAGCCTGAGAGTGTTTGTCAACCGGTCGGAGTTAATTATTGTGTTTAGTGCTTGTGCTTTTAGGTTTTGTTTTTTCGTTACCGATTTAAAATGTCAGGAAAATGAAAGAAGGTTGTGTTGACGATTGCGCAAAAACTAGAATTAATTTCCAAAGTAGAAAATGGCGCTACGAGGCAGCAGATGGAATCGGATTACGGAATCATGGAAACAAGAATGTGCAAGATTCTAAAGCAAAAAGACAAACTGGTGAACTCTGCTTCAATGTCGGACAGTGCTTCCGCAATGAAAACGCGAAAAACTATGAAGGGACCTTTGACGAGTTAGACACGGCATTGACAAAGTGGTTAACTTAAGTTCGAAAAGAATGTACTACTGTAAATGGTCCTATCACATTGCGGCGAAGGCAAAAACCTTTTTTGAGTTGTTAGGCCTGAAAGGAAATTTTGATGCATCTTCTGGCTGGTTGACTCATTTTAAGCAGCGACATGGAATTCAAGAAATGGGACTTCATGGGGAGAAACTTAGTGGTGACCAACAAGCAGCCGACGATTTCCACCATTGATTTGAAGAATTTGTTTTAAAAGAAGAGCTATCTTTTGAACAAATTTACAATGCCGACAAATTGGGACTTTTGTGGAAATGTCTTCCCACTCGCATTTTAGCATCTGAAAATGAAAGTAAAGCGGCGGGTCATAAAAGCAGCAAGGAAAGGGTAACTATCATGCCTTGCAGTAACGCTACCAGTGGACATAAACTTAGACTTGTTGTCATTGGAAAGTAAAAAAAACCGAGATCTTTCAAAGGCACAAGGATAGAAAATTTGCCCGTTGATTACTTTAACCAAAAAAAAAAAAAAAAAAGGATGGATGAACCGAAACATTTTTCAAGAATGGTTCGAAAAAATCTTTGTTCTTCAAGTGCGTAAACATCTTAAATCGAAAAACCTGCCTGAAAAAGCTATGCTATTGATCGACAATGCTCCTTCTCACCCAGCAACAAGCGTGCTTAATTCTTCTGATGGACAAATTTTTGCAAAGTTTCTCCCCCCAAACGTTACTGTACTAATCCAACCCATGGACCAAGGAGTCATTGCAACAATGAAGAGAACATACCGAACCAAGCTGTTAATGACCAAAATTGAAGAATGTTATGATCTGAAAGATTTTTGGAAACACTACATAATCTTGGACAGCATCTATGACATTGCATCTGCATGGGACTCAGTGAAAGCATCAACCCTCAGAAAATCATGGAGAAAACTCAGGCCTAATGTTGAAGCCAGCAACAACCTAACCCCTTTGTGTTGTGAGGAAGACAATGAAGATGTAGACACGCCTACGCCAACGCTTGCTGATATGGTGAAAACAGTTCCGGGTGGTGAGAACATCGATGCTGAAAACATTAACGAGTGGTTGGAGTGTGACGTCAACGAACCTGGCTTCGAACAATTGACAGATGACGAAATTGTGAAGAAAGCAAGGGGAGAGACCGAGAATGAAGGGGAGCAAAGTGAAGGTGAAGAAAAGCCCACTGTGCAGATGCGGAAGACTCACGAAGCGGCTTTGCAACAAGTCGGCGGACTGCTGAGCTATTTGGGAGAACAAGACGACGAGGAGTTGGCTGAGAAACTTATGTTACGAAAAATGCAATCTCGGATCAAGAGAAAATGCTTCCAAAACAAGAAGCAAACACAAATGACTGATTTCTTCAAAAAGGCGTAGTTATGCTTTTGTAATTACAGAATACATTACAGTATTAAAACAGTACATATGTATTAATTTTTCTGTGTATCCTTGACACCTCTAAGTACAAAGCACTTTTCTGTTTTCATTAACAAAATGCATTTTAGGTTAGTTTTAAATGATATACTAAAATATTAAGCATTAGTTAAACACTTCCTGCTGTTTATTTCCCGTTTTATTGTACATAAAACAATTTTTCAAAGTTGGAATGACTGTTTTCTCTTTTGCTATACCCATTTTTAGCTTTTTTTGGATTATCCGCATTTTTTGTTATCTGCGGCGGCCGCACCACCCAATTCTGTGGATAATCAGGAGTGTACTGTATTATTACAAAAGTGGATTGAGATAGCCCTTACAAAAACCTTTTTGTAGAGGCTGACAAAGCTCAACAGAAACTTCTATAGAACTTCATAGATAATCCTAAATAGAAATGCTTCTCTATAAAATTCTATACAAATAATAAAATCATAAAGCTTTCACAAAACAATTTGCAAAATCATGTAGAAATTTTGTAAAATAGCATTCTATAGAAATCTTGGATTAATGTCATGAACCTAGTCAAATGCAGATGAGCTCTGAGTTCGAACTAAGAACCTCAATAACAATCTAGTAAATTCAATTTTGATAAAAGAAAGTTTTCTGGTCATCATGACCATTTCTACCAGCATTGATATCCAGCCACTAATCCCATTACTGATTTTCCTAAAAGAAGCATGAAAATTTATCGACTCAAAAAGCAGCATAAAGCCTGCAATTTAAAATCATGAGGAAAAAATGACTTGAACCTCAGAATGATGGCAAGATATCTCTGCATTAGAAGAGTATATATATTTTCTGCTCCCTTACTCAACTTTATAAGTGCCTAGGTACATCATTATTCTCCATCCCTGTAACTAAAGCTGAATACTATGCTTGACTTAAACAACTCAATGCTAATTCCATGATCACCATACCAACAGAAACTAACAACAAATCAAAATACTTCCTAAATCAATTAATTCCCCCAAATTTAACCCCATTTCAACTCAGAAATTTGTGACTGCAACCACAACTTAAGTATTATCAAGCCCCACAGGTGCTTAATTAAAAATAAACCTTTAAAATAAAAAAACATTTTCAAGAATGAATCTAGCAATAATATGACTCCCACAGCAAATTCTTGCCAACCATTAAACGCACACAAGATTTAGATATGAATACTCTCCACAGTAGCCAGCTGAAAATTCTACTCTTAAATTGCCCCAGCTCCCTTCTTCCATTCATATCAAACTAAAAATAGAATGGTATTTCTTGTTACCTCAACTTAAAAGATTAGCCTCTACAATCCGTTTGCTCCAAGAACACGATTTTCTGAAATTAACTACTGCCAATATGTCTTATTATTGTGCTCTTGCACACTTTCTTATAAAACACAAAAATAAATATAAATCCTTCACCTTGAAAAGTGACAGACCTGTGAAACTGATCGTTAGAAGGCTTCTGTCAAAAACCTCCATCAGTTTCACTTTTCAATCCATAAAATTACACAGTTGAAAACAAACAAAAATAATATGTCAATGCTTCTATTTTATGATTTAATTCACAGGTGGTATAAGCAGAAGTGGGTGGAATACCAGAATTTCACCATTCACTGAACAGGTACAATCCCATCGCACTAAGTCTGCAGCTCCACCCTAATTCTGAGAGAGAACATACTGATTGGAAAGTCCAAAGTTCTTCCACCTTCTATTCCCTAACACAAATATCTCAAGAAAACATTTCGCTCACTACATGTTTTGAGTGCAGACACACAAACAATATATACTTAAAAACATCCATGCCTTCTCTGGGATTTGAACCCAAACCCAAGGCATAACAGTCAGTGTCATTAATTACTACACTGGCTGGCCAATAGCCTGGAAGACGAGGATCTACATAACAGCACCAAACTCAACCTAAAATGAAAATAGAAACCTTTGGAAGCAGGAAAGCTCTTCACAATGTCAGATCTCCTTCAATGCTAAAAGTATGCTATCTCCCACAGATCCACACTGATTCTGTGTTTCTTGTTTATTCTTTTGGTGATCCAGGGGCAGATATGGAAAATTTATGTCTGCTTGATGCTGCTGTGTTACTGAAAGAGTGAACTATGAGTAGCACGAAAAAAATTAATACCACATGTGAATAGGCTTGGCTTAAAATACCCATGTTGGAGAAATGGCTTGAAAGAATGAAAATAGATATTGAAAAGTGAACAAAAAAACAAAAAAAAATGAGTTTGAATTGAAACTGTCTGCATTTGTTGCCTGCCACATATCCATACAGTCTATTAAACATTTGAACGAAATTTTAACAAAGATATACTGACAAATTTTTCATCTGAGACTTTATGTTTACACAGAGCAAAATGCACACCATTGATAAAGAAAAAAAATTTACCTGAATTGCTCAAAGAACAAGTAACTGAAATTAATAAATACTCATCTTCTCTTATATTGGATGAGTGTATAGATGTTTCATGTTGCAAGCATTTGTGATTATCTGTTTGTTATTTTAATGAAAAGGAAAATAAAGTAGGACACAGTTTTTAGGGCTTACTGAAGTTCTAGAGATTACTGCTAATGCATTGTATTTAGTTGTACAAGACTTTTTCAGAAGATTGGGGTTACTGCTCTTGGGAAAAACTCTCTCTCTTGGGACTCATTGAACCTCTAATGTATGCGAAATAAAACATTCACTTTTTATATTAGACA
Organism: Stegodyphus dumicola; assembly: GCF_044657685.1. NCBI lineage: Eukaryota > Metazoa > Arthropoda > Arachnida > Araneae > Eresidae > Stegodyphus > Stegodyphus dumicola. The sequence goes on from NC_140779.1 coordinate 48,501,932, forward strand.
AGGAAGATATATTAATTAAATGCATCTGCTACTCCCTGCAATTGGCTAGTTCACATGCATTCAAAGAATTGCTTTCTGATTTAGATTACAAGATTAGAGAAACTTTTAATACTTGCAACTGGTTTTACTGGTCTGCTTTAAGAGAGGAATATTACATGGATTTATATAAGAAAATAAATGAAGAACAGAATTCACTTCAACTGATTTCCTTCTTTGTAACCACATGGCTAGCAAAGAGCATGTGCATCAAAAGAGTTCTTGATCAGATGGAGATCTTTAAAATTTCATTTTTAAGTTGTTTCATTAACATGTGATAAACACCTAACTAGAGAACGTCATAAAATGCATACAGATCCAACAAATGAGTTGCATTTTATATTCGTAATGCCCATTTCATCAAACTTTGAAGAAGTCGATTTATTTTTTTAAAGTGACCATGCTGATCATTGTAAATTCATCAGAGAACATGAAGATTTTACACTTTCTATGCTCATAAGGACAATTTACCCTGAATATTTAAATCCTACAGTTGACATGACTTATATGTCTATTTATTTATCAACAGAAAATGTTGATTTTGATTATTCCTATTTATCTTGTACGGCAAATGAAACTAATGAAATTTTAATAGAATCTCAAATTATTATTCATAAAAGATGTCATAAATTCTTAAAATGTGCATGCAGAGAACCTCTTAAACACATTCCCACAAATTACACAACATTAAAAACAGTTGAGAATTTTGCACCCAGTATGTGTCTTAGAGAAAATTTACTATGTTTCTCTATAATCTATTTTATTTCAAATACTATTTTAGTTTTAAAATAAAATATTTTTATAGCTGATAGAAACTATCTTAAGCACAACAGAATGTGAAGTATTATTGAATTTTCTAACCAGCTATTTTACCTTAAAAGTTCCTTTCCTATCACACCTCATTTCATTTCTCTGCTAGAATGCAAATTTCCAGCACACATGATATTCAGTTCAGTAAGAAGAAGAAAATATTTAAAGGTAAGTTTGGAAGGTGAAATCAGAATGTGTTCTGCCTGCTTGAAGGCCACACTGCTAACTCTGACATTGAGTCTCCTCTAAATTTGGAATCTCCTAGCAGAATCAAAGGTCATCCAAATTGGGGGGGGGGACACTGAAACCCCAAAATTTGATCCAAATAACATCTGGAAGGTGGCAATATCAATCAAAAACTTTTAACATCTAGCACTTGCGCCTACTGCTCCATTAAGGAGGGATAGTATACTCTGTAGAAGATACAGCTAACCTCATAGCTTGGGAACTCTGAAGCACCTTCAATTCAAATGCAAGCTTTAATAGAAAACAAAAAAGGGATACAGAACTTCCATGTAAATCTAAGCCAAAATTGCAGTTATAACTATATCTCACTCTATTATCCACATAAAATCACATGCATCCTCAAAAAGGTCAACCCCCAAAAAAGCACAAGACTATGATCTCATCAGCAATCGTGCACTTAAGAAGCTTCTCTGCAAGTATATAATATTAATTATAAGTATCATCACTGCTTGTATGTGACTCTATTATTTACCATCACAATGGAAACATGCCATTGTTACTACTTTCCTGAAGAATCTGAAAGAGCCTTCCAGTTACAGACCTACTTCTTAATACAGGTAAAATATTCGAAAATATCTTGCATACTCGCTTGATCAGACACTTAATGGAAACAAAGTCACTTAGTACTCCCAATGCGGTTTCAGAAGAGGGCACAGCACTGTGTACCAAACACAGTACTTGCCACTATTTAAAATCTCTTCCGTTCTAAAAGTATTTGAGTGTATTAAGAAGACGAGTTTAAAACATGGCAATTTGTATATAACCAACTGTGAAATCAGTTTTAAACTTTTCAAGTAAAATAGAAACTAACAACTAATTCAATAATTAATCTAATAATAATAATCAAAAATTTATAATGTACAAAGTCCAAAAGCGGATCACTAGATCAGGACTTGCAACCTGTAACCCATTTCATAATTTCAAGTTACTCGCTTGAGTTCCGAAAATAAAGTATAATATATAAAAATAAATTATAAGACATAAATATGAAAAAAACTTGATAAATACATAAAATAATAAATTGAAAATAAATAATAACATTTTTGTTTGATTACAAAGTTCAATAACGAACATCAATTTAAAAAAAAAAAAAAAAAAACTGCAACATAATTTCAAGCAGAAATGGATAAGTTTGGCAATGCTGATACAAATTCCTTGACAGTTATTTTCATTATCTCAGTTCACTCTCCATTGTAGCATTTGTTTAGTAATGCACAAATAAATTCAATAGAAGAAAAAAATTGCTTTCGCATTTTGTTGGAGGATTTGTTTGCAGGATTCAAACCTCGGACCAAACTACCAATATTCAGTGATTTTACCACACAGCCACTGGTGGGCCTTCTTTTTTAATTTTTAATATTATTAGTTGAATACCAAAGAGCGTTGTAATCTTTTAGGTTGACATCACACTTGGCAACCTTTCAGTCGATGAATTTTTCTTAGAATTTCAAGTGCCTAATGATGATTTTGATTGGTTTGATTAATGATGTCACGTGATCACTTTTTTCTGTATCTTTTTTACTGTCATTTTCTGCAATTCTTTTAATACTTTCAATAGTCAATTTTTAAGTTATTAGTGCTTTATTTTTTTCTTTCACTTAGTTACTATATTATAATTTCATTAATAATTTATCATATTTTATATACTGTATTAATTATATTTTCAAATATTTTATGTCAAAATTTTGTGTGCCTTTAAGTAAAATCCAATCAGTTTTCCTACTCACTTAATTTCTTAATTTCCTAATAACTAAATTTTCAGAGGGGGGAATCTGTAATGATATTTTTAAAATCAATTGATTAAATTAAATTCTAATTATATTGCTTAATAATGTGTTGGCAATTCTATACCTAAATTGCATCCCTGTTCTGAAATTTTGACGAAATCCTTTCATTATAAATTATATTAACCTATTGGCGCCCGCCAAATCACCAAACTCATAAATCTGTCATATTACATAAAGTCCTTAAGAACACTCCTGATGAGAATATAGCGTCACATCGTGATTTCAATTAATATCGCTGATTGGATGAGCACCATGACGCACACATATCTATAAATAGGGCTTCTCTTCGAGGTACAGAAGGAATGCTTGTGGGGGGGGGAATAATCTGTAATGATATTTTTAAAATCAATTGATTAAATTAAATTCTAATTATATTGCTTAATAATGTGTTGGCAATTCTATACCTAAATTGAATCCCTGTTCTGAAATTTTGGCGAAATCCTTTCTTTATTATAAATTATATTAAGCTGTTGGTGCCCGCCAAATCACCAAACCCATAAATCTGTCATATTACATAAAGTCCTAAAGAACACTCTTGATGAGAAGATAGCGTCACCTCATGATTTCAATTAATATCACTGATTGGATGAGCACCATGACGCACACATATCTATAAATAGGACTTCTCCTTGAGGTACACGCTTGTGTGTGTGTGTGGGGGGGGAATAATCTGTAATGATATTTTTAAAATAAATTGATTAAATTAAATTCTAATTATATTGCTTAATAATGTGTTGGCAATTCTATACCTAAATTGCATCCCTGTTCTGAAATTTTGGCGAAATCCTTTCTTTATTATAAATTATATTAACCTGTTGGCGCCCGCCGAATCGCCAAACTCTTAAATCTGTCATATTACATAAAGTCCTTAAGAACACTCCTGATGAGAAGATAGCGTCACCTGCGATTTCAATTAATATCGCTGATTGGATGAGCACCATGACGCACACATATCTATAAATAGGGCTTCTCCTCGATGTACAGAAGAAATGCTTGTGAGATGGATGCTAAAATAAACGTATCACTTTATATTCCAAAAATCTGTCTCATTTCTGTTGTTCTGGCTGCACAACACAAATAATGTATGAGATTTTATATTTCATATGTATATAAATAAAGCCTGATAAGGAAAGTAGTCCTTTTAATTTTTAAATAAACTTGCCTATTATTTAAAATGCATTATTTTTATTTAATTTTTTTTTTTTTATCAAAATGGCATTAAAGTGTTTAATAGGAAGAAACATCATCCCATTCACTTCATGTCATAGACCATTTCAAAATTTAAATAAGGTTACAAAGTTCTATTCAAAAATGAAAATTTAATTCATTCTTTTCAATCCTAAAAGAAAATTTTGTTGATTGTATAGTGCTTTTAATTACTCAAAAGATGACAGAGTTAAAAAATCTTATGATATTTCATAGAAACTTTAAGCATGAAAACTTGGTTAAAATTCTTTAGAATTATAGCTCAGTTTTCTAAAAACTAGTTTAGTAGAATTCTATTAGTTGATTCTACAAGTGGGACTTTTAGATATTTTGTAAAAATTTTTATAGAATCTGCATAAACCTATCATTCCTCTGCCTTCTATTAAAAACTTGAAAAATACATATGCATTTATTCATATTTAGATTATTTTCTAATGTATTTTATAAATTACAAAAAAAGTATTTAAAAAGTATGGAAAATGTTGGTAAATACTGAAAACTTGAGTAAAAGTACTTCTTCACATTCATATATTAAACTAAATACTTAAAAGCTAATCAAAAAGCTGCCACATTCTCCCTCTTAACCTTAGAAATTCCCCCTTGGGTAAGAACCTCTGTATAGAAGTTATATCCAAAATTCTTAAAAAAATTGTTAGAAAAATCTCTAACCTGGTTTAAAAAACTGGGCCATAATTTTAAAGGATTCTAAAGAAGTTTAACACTGGATTTTGTTATAGAATTCTATACGACATTTTTGTAAGGGAAGCATTCACCATAATGATGAGTATTTCTAGTTCCAGGTACCAATCACAAATGGTATAACAAAAAACATAAGTGGACAGCTTCCCAATATCTGGAGTCATACCCAGCCGAATTTATATTTAAGCATCACAATGGCCATAATAATGTGTTCCATGCATGCATTATTAACAGCTACTGTTGAAATGTGGATATCAGAAAGTATCTTGAAATGAGCCAATTTCCATTTCTCACCAAGGCTGCTAGGCAGAAAAATACAGTCTTTCTTTAAATCAATAAATCCAATTTACATTAACTGTATGAAATAAAGGCAGTGAAAAAAATTCATTTTTGTGATATCACAAACTTCTTTCTTATTTTTAGTTACTTAAAATTTTGGCAAACCCCGATCAACATACTTCTTGCTTTGGAAGACTAATGTCATCTGATAAATACTTAGCTAAAGGATTTTAACAGCAAAAGCAAGTTATTCTTCCAAGTAAAAGGAATTCATTCAGCAGATCTTTAGAACTAGGATATAACTTTTTTAAAGAAATTACGAATGTAATTTCAAGGAAGGGGAAAAAATCAGACCCCCCTAGAATTGATGGCACTAATTAAACTTGAATTTTCATGATTTGCTAATCATTCCTAGTTTCAAGAAATAACTTACATAGCAAAGTTGTAACAAAATGCACATTTAAAGTAAATTTGGGTAAAAAGGAGGAGGTTAAAAGATTAGTTTGGGTTTATCCTCCCAGAAATTATAATTACTGCCTAAAAATGAACTGATTTAAAATTAGCGCAGTCTTTTTTTTTTTTTTTTTTTTCCTTGATGTCCATTTTGCCAACTTCTATTTTTGTTAATTTTCAATCCCATCAGTTTTCCAAATCACTATAGTTAAAATGTGCTAAAAATGATTCATTGCTATGATGCAATGATAAAAATTTCTACAGCAAAAGAATAACAACTTTGGAGGGGAAAATATGAAATGTTGAATACATTTTGAGTTAAACATATTTTCAGATGTGCACAATTTTTTAACAAATGTATAATCCATAATTAATAATAATGAGCAATCCCTAATTAATAATATTTTAATTAAATTCTAACAAATAAAATGTATCACTGATACCTTCTTCACATCATCTAAGAACAGTCTGACAATATACAGCATCCTAATACTGCATATTTATTATGTAAGCATTGCACCATTCTTTCAAACTGATTAATTATTTTGTAATAAGAATAATGTGCTTTTTTCTAATTTTACATACAACAACATTTAATTATATTTCCTGCAAAAAAAAAACAAGACACAAATTATTTTGAATGAACATCCATAGGCCTGGAGAATTTGGCCAGACTTGACCAAATCATCTGTAATCATCATCCCCAAGCATAATGTCACCATAAAAGGTTACTGTGCATCTTGGTGTTAAATTACTAACATTTAAATTATAAAAATTAAAAATAAATAAATAAATAAATAAATAAATAAACTTTACACATCACTGCATGAGTTATTTCTCAAACTGCAGTTTGTTAATAGTTAAGTGGTGATGAAAGCAAAAAATAATAAATAATGATTAGCCAGGTTGCTGTCAGTGCCGAAATGAAATTAAGAATTCACCTGTTTTATCATGAAAAAATATCAAATGACAAGTGTAAAGCATTTAAAAAAGGGGGGGGAATTGCTGTAAATTTGGAAGTTTGGATTTTAGAACTTTCAGGTTATTGGAATTCTGGATTTCGTACTTCGCACTGTATTTTATTTTATTTTCCCTTGCAATTTTTATTACCTTCTGAAGTTCCTTTTTGATTATTATTTTTAATATGATCACTTTTGGAATTAATTGCATTTTGTAACTTAAACATCTTTGTGTAAAATAACTTGAATTTAGGTTAAAATAGCATGACGAATAATTATTATTTTTTAAAAATAAAATAAAATGAACTGATCTTTAAAATTCTGTACATGTATGACTTAACTGTAACCAAACTATTTAAAATAAAGAATGTATGAAGTATTGCTAAACTCATAAAAATTTATCAGTAAATACTAAATAACATGTAAAACTTACCTGATACAATTTAGGTAAAAATACTGGATTAAACACACACACTGGCAACTTAATGTGACCAACATGGCCAGGGCAATGGAAGTAATTTAATTCACATGTAGCACATAACTCATCTTTTTCATTGGGTCCTATATAATAAAAACATGAGAAGCTAATAAAAAATCTATAGATATGATTCATATCTATTATTAGAAAATAACAACATACTTGCCAATTTCGGACACTCAAAAATCAAGTTTAGAAAAAAAACTTTTGATCACTCAAATATCAAGGGTTTTTTTACAGAAATTAGGAGAATTTCCTCAACGACAAAAAAGGTTTTCTTAGTAATAAAAATATACAGAAAGAAAATATATTTTTAATAATGAATTAAATCTAAATAGCAACAAATTAATATCTCATAGTTCAGTTGCTAATTTTTAAATGTAAATAGTACAAAAATACTTACATGTAAAAAATATATATTATATATATATTATTACTACTTTTTAATTTAAAAAAAGCACTTAAATCAGTTTCCATGAAAATGCTATGAACAGTATCAGGTTTCGTTTTCATTAAGAAACTTTGTAATTTTGTTCAGAGGAATTGGCACGTAAGCCTGCTTTTGCTAATAAAGGTTTTTTTCTTTTTTTTTTTTCCTTTCTTTCTTTCTTTCTTTTTTTTTGTTTTTTTAATCTAGATGTTGTACTAATATTAGATATAAATTTAGTCCTTGTTGGATATAAATGTTTTGTTCCAGTAACAACATGAAAAAACACACACACACACACACACACATACATTAGTTCTCTGCATTAATTCGGGGTTGTTAGGATGGCCAACATTATTTTAGACAGTTTGCTCCATCAAAACTTTTCAGTTTTCCAAATGCCGTCAATAAACTTCACGAAATATCCACGAGACTGTTTTATGAATAACTTTATTGAATGAACACGAAATTTTTAATGTTTTAATGACGCAAGTTTTATGTATCCTTTTTTTGTGGATGGCATCAGTTTTCAGCGTTGCCATGCACATTCTGATCCGTGTTTGCTTAGTGATATAAGTGTTCTATGAATTTAATGTTGATATGAATTGAATTGTATTATATTATATTGTATTTTTGTTCTGTTTATTGAATAATATCCTAGTTCCTGCTTTAATTCAAAGAAACTGTTAAAATGCTGATGTCGAATATTAATAAAATTGTTTATTCGTCAAGAAGCATGTGCAGAATCCAAGGATAAGATTTATTTCTTTTTCTATAAATATTGAAATTGTAAACAGATATTCTAATAGTAGAAGTACTGTGTCTAATTATTATTAAGGTTTATATACGTTTATTATGTGCAGAACTACCATTGGCAGGTAGTCTTGACGTAGTTCTGATTTTTTTATAATATTTACGTTACGTTTTTATAATATTTACGTTATCAAAACAAATACAAACGTCCTGTCGCGGATGCAGTGAGGTTTCTGTTAGAATTATTTTGTTGAATGGTATTTTGTGAATTAAAGCTGGTTTAATTGATAGTTTTATTATGAATACTTTAACTGCAAAATGCAGAGGATTGTGTTCTTCCTTTACCAAGACTGAAAGTGACTGAGACTGACTGAGACTGAGACTTTCGTTTTGAAAAACAAAATTGGTAAGGATGATTTTTCAGCAGGTATAATTAAAGATAAATTTACAAAGTTGCAAATGATACAGAACGATACTGAGGAACTTAATGAGCAGATTTGGAATTCTATAATTTCGACTGATGTAACGCCTGAAAAAGTTAACGATGAAATGGTAAGCTGGGATATTTATAAGGATGAATTTATTACCATTTCTCGCTTAGTTAGTGAGAAGTTAGGTGTCTTAGAACAGATAAATTTAGAAACTAGGTCGCAAGGTAGTGTTTCTAGTAATTCACCTCGTAATACTAGATCGTTAAAGCTCCCGAAAATAGAGCTTAAGAAGTTCGATGGAGAATTATTGAACTGGCTTCCGTTTTGGTTTCAGTTTGAAAAAATACACGAGGACCCTGATTTGCATGAAAGTGACAAATTTCAGTATCTTGAGCAAAGCATGAAACAAGGGATGCACGCTAGAGACTTTACTGACAGTTACCCAATGTCTGCGAAAAATTATTCAGAAGCTATTAGTGCTCTTAAGGAACGTTTTGGGAATCATGATTTATTAATTGAGGTACACGTGAGAGAGCTTGTAAAGTTGATTGTATCGAATGTTAAGAGAGGCAGTAGTGAAAAATTACCATTGCCATAATTATTTGATAAGATTGAAGCAAAACTAAGAGCTCTCGAAACCTTAGATATTAAAACGGAAAGCAATGTTTGTTGGTTATATCCCATTGTAAAATCATGCCTCTCGGAGGAAGTCCTCAGAGCCTGGCAAAGAAGCCCGCTTTTTGGAGAAGTAAAGGAAAGTCAGAATATTTCTCACCTAACTAATTTGATGAAATTTTTAAGATGTGAAGTGGAAGAGGAGGAAAGACTTAAGTTAGTGCGGAGTGTATTTGAAATTTTTGGGCAAAAAGACAAGTATTGCAATAAATCGAAAAGGGAATTAAAAAGCAAATTTAAATCGAAACAGTTAACGAACGTCCCTACGGCAGCAGGTTTCCTTACGACGAGAGATAATAACTGTATTTTTTGTGATAAACTACATGATAGTAAGGACTGTTACAAAGCATGCTCTCTGTCATGAGAAAAAGAATAAAATTAGGCTTAAGAGGTGTTGCCAAAAGTGCCTTTCGCCTGGACATGTTGCTAAGCCGAGTTAACAGTTTGTATGTTGCTATGTGTGTGGTAAAGCTCACAGAATTTCTCTCTGCCCGGATCTGCAGATACAAGAAACGCAGAAAATGGCAACAGAGCCAGACACCATTCAGGCAACTACGGCGGGACAAATGTGTTATACAGTGGTAGCTCTCATGACAATTAAAGTCAATGTGTTAGGAAAATCAGGCACGAGAGAAGTACAAGCTCTTCTCGATTGCGGATTACAAAAATCATACATTTTGAAATCTATGGTACAGGAATTAGGACTAATTCCTACTGCCGAGGAAACAGTAGCTCACACGCTTTTTGGAGGGGTTAAAATTGAGTACATAAAAAGTATCTGATCAAGCTACACTCTCTCAATCTTTATATGAGAAAAGAAATGGAATTTGTGTTTTTGGATCAGGAAGTTATATGTGGAAATATAGCACGCATACCTAAAGGCCCTATTTTAAAAGAACTTAAGTGTAAAAAGATATGACTTTCAGACATAGGAACAGGTTGCCCGAAGATAGAGATGCTAATAGGCAGTGGCATTTACGGTACAATTCTTACAGGGAAAGTCAAACAGCTCGATGCAGGTTTGACTGCAATTGACACTACATTAGGATGGACTGCTTGCGGTCGACTTAAGGAGCATTCCGAACCACAAAGTAGTGGTACATCTACTCTGAATGCAAGTCTGACGTTTCGGGACCTAAACGTATGCAATCTTTGGAACTTAGAGACAATAGGAATTTTAGATTCAGCAGTAATTCTACAAAGAACACGGAAGAAGATATTGCTTGGAAACATTTTTTAGGCTCCTTAGGTAAAAATGAAGAGAGGAGATACTGTGTTGGTCTACCCTGGTTAGAACATAACATAGATTTACCGTTAAACCGCAATATTGTGGAAAAAAGGCTTCTCAGCACAACACAAAGACTTAAATCTTAAAATATGTTTGAAGAGTATGATAATGTTTTTAGAGAATGGCTTGCTGAAGGCGTGATAGAGAAAGTTCCGGTGTACGATCTTAAGTCTAAAGGACATTATCTGTCGCATCATCCTGTTATTAAACCAGATAGTCTTACAACCAAGGTACAGCTGGTATTTGACGCGTTATGTAAATCTAAACGAGCACCTTCTCTTAATGACTGTTTGGTAAGGGGACCGAATTTGATCAAAGAAATACCTGCCTTATTATTAAGATTCAGAGAGAAACGCATAGGAGTTACGGCTGATATAAGATGCACATTCTTACAAATTGAACTTAAAAAAGAGGATAGAGATTTTTGAAGATTCCTTTGGTGGAAACAGGATGGTCTCATAAAGATGTATCGTCACACAAGGCTAGTTTTTGGTGTTAGATCCAGCCTGTATCTTTTAGGTGCTGTCATTTCTTTCCATTTGTCTCGAGTGTCTGCAGAGCAAAGTCTAGTAGCAGAAAAGCTTCGAAATTTTTTTTATGTCGATAATTGTGTCATGTCTCTTGACACAGAGGAAGAGTTGAAAGATTTTATGGATAAATCAATTGACATTTTGGCACAAGCAAAGATGGACCTACGGATGTGGACATTCGGTCCTATAAATGACATTAATAAAATTTCGAAAAATGATAATTTGGAATCTCTTTCTAAGAATCAGATTTCAGTCTTGGGTATTCTGTGGGATAGAACGGATGATAGCCTTTCTACTCATATTAAGCCTGTACGAAATCTAGACAACTTGTCAAAAAGACAGATTAGTCTCAACCATAGACCTGTTATATACTAGACGGAGCATCGCCATTCAAAACCGGGTGAAAAAGTGGCACAAGAATGAGCAGCAGGAGTTTGGGCATGAAATGGAACTGAATCCAGACTTTGGCGTACTATCGCCATGGCTGGCGATTTTTTCTCTCTTTTCTCTCAGTTCGAAATGCGAACTTGGAAAGACGTCATTTCGCAGAAGCTGCCGTTGAATTTGCAGAAGAGGTTAGATCGATAAACACCAGCAAAAATTAATAATTTCCCTAAAATTGGACACTTTATTTTAAAATTTAACTTTATTTTAAATTTTAATTTTTAAAATTTAAATAATTTTCATGCTGTAGAATAATATTTTGCAATATGTCCATCGGCGTCTACCAAATTTAAAATAAAATTAAAAAAACTGGAGAGAACAAACTAAATAATAAACTAATAACTAAATAATAAACTAAATAATAAATAATAAACTAATAGCAAACTAAAAAATAAATAAGTAAAATAAATAAATAAAAAAGGCTTTTTAGTACTCAGGACAGAATAAAAATAAAAAAAAAATAGATAACATAAGAAGAATGAGTGAAAACAGAAAATAGTACAAAAAGGAAATTTAATATTAATACAAAAAGGAAATTTAATGTTAATACGAAAAGGAAATTTAGTGTTAATACAGTGTATTACAGAGAACTACAGAGTAGGCAAATCAAAGTGAGAAAGATATTAAATAGAATGAACTAAAAATGAATGTCAATATAGCAGATATAAGTTAAAAGGAAGAGAGAGAGTGGTAAATAATTAAATTATGAAACAAAAAGGTGGTAAATTAAGACTTCCTTTTACTAGCAAATATATATATATATATAACGTGCATAATATATATAATATATATATATATATTATGCACGTTGCACAATGTAGTCGCACTTATTTTAAATAATTTTAGAAGGTAAAATTTAAATAATGTTCATTATTTTTAAAAAGAAACTTAAAACTATTAAAGTTTTGAAATTTAACTGCTATATAATTGCTATTTTCTTAATACTTAACAAATTATTAATATTTGAATAAATGCCAGAAACATGATATAAGAAAGAAAATATGTGATTGAAGGTAAACAAATTTGTTATATTTGGATGCAAGAAAAGGATATAAATAAAGTCATTCATGTCACCCCCAAAAAAAACATAATTCTATGCAGTTCTTACACAGTGTTACATCAACATTACCAAGTATTAAATACATACATTACTACTTCGCATATGTCCGCATGAGCAAATGCAAAGAATATATAAACAAACGCATTCAAAGCAGTCTGTTGGCGTATAAAAAATGTCGCCAAAGCAGAGTACTAGACTAATTAAAATTATATTGTATTACTAAAATTTTAACATTTTTTTCAGAAAACAGTTATTAGAAACATACATATATATTAAGATACTTTTATTTAAATGTTATTTCAAGTATTCATATATTATATAAAATTAGAAAATCTATGTTTTATTAGAAAAAGGCAAGTAGAGTGGATAAAAAAACCTCTACATTTTATAAAATTAGGTTTTAAAACATTAGAAAAAGCTCAGTTGTGAAATGTTACTCCTCCATCTTTCACATATCTGGAATTACATCCATATGCGGAGCACGAAAGTATCATTTTTGAAGTCCAAAACAATGCGCTTACACGCAAAACACTTGCTTCTCACAAATTCTCCATAGAACTGTAATGGTAAGGAAGATTCGCGGGAAATACGATCTGGGAAATGTACCAAATGTCACGTGGTTCGTATTGCTGTTCCCCTTCAGGGTTGCCGTTTCTCTTTCTAGTACATTACAGCTCTATGGTCTCAACGTTACACCATTATGTGTCAAGCCTAGCTGGTTTTATAACTTCACCCAGTTTTCTAAAGGTACACTGCAAAATTGAGATTCCAATTTTATGAATTGCAACATCAATATCATCATCTTTCACACCTAAATGAAATTAAACTAAAAATCAAATCAAAAGATATCTTATATAGTATCAGAGAAAAGATGCATTTGCTAGAACAGAAACATCTGCATCTTTAGCATGTAAATTTACTTCACCAATGATTGGAAATTTATGTTACCACCAATGATTGAAAATTATGTTTGTTATCATATACTCGACGGAAGTAGCTTCTTATGTAGAAATAAAACTAATTTTTGTCTTCCTCCGAAAGCTCTTTGACTATTTTGTCAGCTGCAGCCTCTATTACCAAATCTCCTTCTTCTGATTTTCTATTTTACTATAAATCATATGATGTATAGAATAAGAAGAGAAAACAAAGATTGTTTTTACGAACTTTGATAAAATGTCTTTAAGATCACTAACTGCTGATTGTAAAATGTGATTTAATGTAATTTTGTACCATAGAGTTACATTAAAAAATCCCATGATGGCAAAATGAAGTGCACAAAAAAAAAAAAAAAAAAAGTAAAAAGCTTTGTTAAGGTCTGAAGACAAAAGCATAAGTATTCAGTCTTCACAAGATAAACTTATAGTAATCAGAAAATGTTTCTCTGGTCAAGCAATTCTTTTTTTTAGTGAACTTTGTATTCAGCTTTATGCTTATATTCTTTAGTATTACTTTGAGAATTGCCAATAAAATTGCTCCCAGGTGCAAAATTACTTTATTTTTCTTCCCTATTTTTGACAGTGGAAGTAATAACTATATCTCCATTTACTCTAGGTATTTTATAATTTTAAACAGAGCTTTTTATCTTAACTCATTTAGAAGCAATTACTCACTTCATTTAGAAGCTTAGAAGCATTTACTTCCTCTTTAAAAAACAGAAGAACTGGGTCCCATTGGTAGAGGATTCTAGATAAACATTTCTTTAAAGATAACCAGCATGTGCACTGCCCATAGGAAAAAAAAAAAAAAAAAATCAGATAGTTCTATATCTCCCGTTTTGCTGGGCTGATTGACGAAATTCAACTTGCATTTTTCATGTCTCGAAAGTGCAACTCAGGATATGTATTAGATTTATATATAGCATTCTTCTAATATAGGTATTTTTACACAAAATTGGACTGGCATGCCAATGATTTCGCATATTTCAATTCTATAACTCAAATTATGCCAAAATGCCAAGTATTGTAAAAATATTGCCAAGTATTGTAAGCATGTACTTTTTAAGAAATTAGCTCTCAAAATTTTAGCTCCTCAGTGTTAATCGAATTTGATATATATTTATTAATATCTCCTTTTTTTAATTAAATCTATTGATTCCTTCTTCCAGAATTCAAAATTTACGCTTAATCCAAATATAATTTGCATATTTTTCATGAATTATTTTTAAAATTTTTAATTTAAAAATTTTGTTTTATAATCTATAAAATTTTTAACGTTATCTTAAAGTAGATGTATTTCTAGGCATACTTTCAAAACATTAGAGTTTTTTATTCAAAATTTTAAAAGATATACGTGAATTTACATATTGGCACGTTTTGAAATTCGGCATATTTGTTATAAGCGATAAAGCCAAATGTGTTTTATGCACTTTGTTAAAATTGTTTGAAAGTATGAATGATGATTTTTTCTTTCTGCTCCTGTACAATGAAAAAAAAAACAGGAAAGGAAAATAGGTTTGCTATGAATGAAGAATTTCACCAAGTAAATTATTCTTGGTGCAAACTGAAAAAAATGTGCAAAGATAAATTTTTGAATTTCTTCATAAATTTCGCACCAAATTTTACAAAATTTAATATTTAGGCATAATCTGAATCGTAGAATCGAAATATGGGGGGGAATTTGCATGTCATTTCAGAAAAAGTTCGATTTTATGTAAATGTACCTATTTTAGAATGATGTTATATATAAATCTAATATATAAACTAAGTCACGCTTTCAAGGCATGAAAAACACAATGTGAATTTCATCAATTAGCTCAGTAGAACGGTACAGAAGTTTTTTTTTCCTTCCTTTTGCAGTGTATATATATATTTTAGATATTTTTCGGGTAGAGTAGACTTTAAGGTACCCCTTGTATTATGGCGAAGTTGTTGCTTCATTTATGGTAGCCTGAGTAATTGAATGTTATGGAAATCCTATTGTGACGTAATCTGGTGCATGATTCTGGGAAATTTTGAATCATGGGATGTTTTGTAAGCATTTTTGTGGTGTGTGTTGGTTTGATTCTTTAGACTATAGAATGGCCGAATGTAGTAAGATTAATATGAATTTTCTGTATGATTTGGAGCGAAAGGGCAAAAGAGCTTAAATTGACTGGTGTGTAAATAAAGGTTTAATTAGTAGCCGTTATAAGTGTCCTGTATGTAGGAAGGATATGCATCTAGTCGAACATAAAAGCCGTTTAGATGGATTTGAATGGGTTTGTAGGAAGAAAGGTTTAGATGGTCACTATGTGAAGCGTTCGATCAGAAAGAGTACCTGGTTTGAAAAAAAGTCATTCGAGTATGACTGATATTTTGATTTTTACGTTACTCTGGGTGTACGAAGCGAACTCGAAAATCATGGTAAGTGAATATTTGCTTTTGGTAGTGCTTGAATGTATAACATATTTTTTCTTTTTTATATTATTTTATTGTTTGGTTTAAAATTTATTTTATTGAGATTATGTATTTTTTGTTTGCCTATATTTTAGAATTTGGTCCTCCTTTGACTTTTTAAGTGAAAATATATCGATGTGTACATGGACAAAGTAGAGGAAGTGCACAATGCAAGTTTCTGCAATTCTGGGAATTTTTTTTTAAGTGAAAATAGGTCGACGTGTACATGAATAAAGTTAAAAGAGTTCGCAATGCCATTTTTGTGCAATTTGGGGATTTTTCTTAAGTGAAACTAGGTCGACGTGTACATGGATAAAGTCAAAGGAGTGCGCAATGCCATTTTTGTGCAATTCAGGGATTTTTTTTTAAGTGAAAATAAGTCGATATGTACATGGGTACCGAGTTTGTGCAATTGTTTGTCTTGTTATTTTGGCTTTGTGTAACGGCGATGTTTGGCACAAAAATAGCTGCTTTGCAAGCCAAACTAATAAGTCAAAGAATTGCACAAAATCGGTATCCATGTACCGTCAAAAATCGCCAAGGGGTACCCTAAACTATACTTTTACCCATTTTTCTTATTTTAGTATTATGCAGCTGTTAGAATTGTTTCAATTTTCCCTTCTTTTTAGAACTCATTTCGAGATAATAATAAATATCAACAATGTGTTCGTGTACATTTTTTTTTCTGGTAAAGAAGTTGTCCCTTTTTTAGTCGTTAAGAGGTAACAGATGCACATTATAATTTGCAAATCTGAATTTCCCTTTTTTTAAGATGTCAGCAATACTAGTCTTTAAGCCTAGCATTACTGAAGCATAGTCGACACCACGTGCTAAGGAATTATCCAGAGAAATTGCATTTTCCTTTAATGATTAAATTTGCTATATCAAATCCTATTAAATCTCTTCTAAAGTGGGGACAGAAAGTAAATTATACTCACTTTCTGAAGACTGTGCATTAAAAAAAGAAATAATTGGTAAAATTCCATCCATATAGTAGTATAATTTGTAAAAATACAAACACAAATCCTCAGAATCCAGTTCAACCTTCTAT
The DNA here is from genome assembly GCF_044657685.1 of Stegodyphus dumicola. NCBI lineage: Eukaryota > Metazoa > Arthropoda > Arachnida > Araneae > Eresidae > Stegodyphus > Stegodyphus dumicola. Next base: position 48,518,918 of record NC_140779.1, read on the forward strand.
ATCTCTGTTACAACTGTTTATTTATTAAAACATATAATAAATTGCAAATATCAGCTGTTTATATATTAAATTCTTGATTTATACTTTAACCTTACATAAAACTCAGAATTGTTGCTTGTTCAAAATTGGCAAGCAGTAGTTGCAACACATAAAAACTTGAATGTAGTACCAATCTTTACTTAATGACATTAATTCTTATCCAGTCCTTCCCAATGCTTTTAGAATTCTAATAGCTCAATTTTTCATGTTTCGTTAATATTTTCCTTGACACATGGCACTATGTTAATATTCCCTTCGCTCCTTCCACTACTTTCAGTATAATAGAATACAGACAATAATAGATTTGTTGCTGTTCTCACTTTGCAGATTTTTTTCCCGAAGAGGGATCTATGTCTGATCACCCTCAAAATGAATAGTTTTATGCAAAATCCGTGTTTAAAAAATAATGATTTTTACCTAATTATAAATAACTACTTCATATTATTCCAAACAGAAAGTGATGACTTATTTATGAAGAGGAAATTTTTCATTGTGCTTGACAACCACAAGCATGAGACTGTTCTAATGAAAATTTTATGCCCCTGAATCAAATTTTTAACATTCATATAGCAAAATTTTAAAGCACACCACTTTTCAGAATAGATGTACAACTCTCATATATTAAATAAGTTTCCAATGGTTCCAGTTAAATCTAATTCATTCTACTAAACTGTTAAGAAAAAACACTGTTAGAAAGTCAAAATAATTATATTTTGCAAAATAAATTTCAGAATTAAAATCTGGCTTCATAATTACCAAAGCGGAGATCATATAATCCTCCTGGAGTTGGATGCCCGACATTGTCCAAAACTACAAGATTTGTAACTTCAACAGCACTAAGCTTCTCAATTTCTTGAGGTGTATAAGTCTGGAAGGAGAGTCCCTTGATAGTGTCATATATATTTTCACCCATAGCCTAAAATTAAAAATTTGAATTTAATATGATCTTGCATTGAACTCCTTCATTAGTTTTATAAGCCATTTTATAATTAATACTCAAAACTGGACATATAAAATTTTTGCTCCTTTGAGCTTCTGTAGAATATTTGAAGTTTACAGTGGCACACTGAGCATTCAAAGGGAGCCGAATATTATGGCAACCCTTCCCCTCCCCCTTTTTTTTTCAGAACACTTTTTCATAGCAGTATGAAAGGTTCTCAATAAAGTTTGAATGCTACAGGCCCATAAAATTGTTTATGTGATCGTTCTCATCTTATAAGTATAATTTGAAGGTTGTACATATTGTATATAAATGTATACATAATAAAAAACTATGAAGATTCCATTTTCAAGTAAAACAAACTTGAAATTTTACTTTTTTACTTTAGAGGCAAAAAGGGATTATTGTGGTTTATGTAATTACTCATATTACCAATAATGGGGGACTAGTGTGCAAATGGGGTGACAAGACTGTAGTTACAGTTCTTTTTTGCATTTTATTTAAGTTACATATTAACTGCATATTTAACTAAAACCAGATTTATCATAAATCTCCGAACAGCACTCTTAGATATATCATAATAAATTAATTATCAATATACAATTACATTTAAACACCTATTATTTTAAATATTAGTAATTGATGCCTAAGGGAATGCTAACTTTTTATGTTGACATTATGTTTGGCAATGATTACAGATTTCAGCGAACTGTGCTGTAAATTGTTGATCAGAAGAAATGTAACAAATTTCTTTCCCTCTGCAAAAAAAAAAAAAAAAAAAAAAAAAAAAAAAAAAAAAAAAAACAGAAAGAAAAAGATTTTGTAAATGATACTCTTATGCCAATGCTGGTTTAATTGAGAATTACTGATTTGTTTCAAAGGAGCCAGGACTGCCATCAGAGCTGGTATATATTTAGAGCACTGAGCAAAAAAATTAAGGGATATCAAAAATCTTTAGAATTTAAGGAAGGCACTGGGAAGCAAAATTATTGGGTGGAAAAATTTTAGAATTTATGGAACTACTTGCTGTAGAATTAAGGACCAGAAGAAACTCCACTGGGCACAATTTTTATGCACTGCATAAGCCTTAAGTGGTTAGAGCAGATTGAAGGTGTCCCTTGTATTATCACGAAGTTCTTGTTTCATTTATGGTAACCTGAGTAGTTGAATGTTATGGAAACCCTATTATGACATAATCGATTGCGTGTTGCCATAAATTTTGAATGACAGGAAAAAGATATATAAGGGCTTGTGGTGTGTGTTGGTCAGGAAGTGCATTGCTTGTTTTGTGGTTTAGACGGTAGAATGGCTGAATGTTGTAAGATTAATTTGAATTTCTGTATGATTTGGAACGAAAGGGGAAAAGTGCGTTAATTGACCGGTGTGTAAATGAAGGTGATGTACGTGTGAGTAACACGTGCATACGAAAATATCCCTAACATTAACTAGGAAAGCCGAAATCTTAGTTAAGATAGACATGTTACAATTAATAATCAAATTTAATAAGGAAAAGTAACAGTTGCCGGGTACATTATAACGGCTTAAGAAATTCAGAGCACAGTACAGATGCGAGTACACAAGTTCACATATCTCGGCGAAACAGAGACGCACACATTTGTTGAAGTAGTTCCACTTGACCGCCGGGGAAAATTCTTCTCTCCCTGTCAGCCTGTAGGTTTGCCAAACGGGTTTACTGTTTCGCCAATTGGCGCTTTTTTAAGTCCAGTACAGTTTTTAAGTCCGGTACAGTACAGTTTTTAAGCGGTACAGTTTTTAAGTCCGTATCGCCTGTTTGGCGCTGCCGCTGCATACTCCCTCCGCAGTGTCAACAAAATGTGACATACCAATGCGGGGGTCGGATTAATCGTTCAGAACGGGTGATACAAATGTCCGAAGTTTTTTTCACACTCTTGGAAGCAACTTGAGAAGAGTCCATGGTTACAAAAGCGGGTTTCAGTCTATCTATGGAGATCGTTTGCTTAGTCCCTTTTATTTCGAGATCAAATGTTTTATCTTGTCTTTCTAGCACCTTAAATGGTCCATCATAAGGAGTTTGAAGTGGTTTTCTAACTCCGTCGTGTCGAACAAACACATATGTGGACTTGTGAAGGCGTGGATGAATGAAACATGTTCGCTGGCCGTGGCTAGAAGTCGTGGTCGGGCGGACACTGGCAAAGTGAGATTTTAAATCCTCCACAAACTGTTTGGGGGATGCATCCGGAGGTGTCGGATTGAAAAATTCTCCTGGGAGACGGATAGTCTTTCCATACACCAGTTCAGAAGTGGTTGCTCCTATGTCCTCTTTGAGAGCGGCGCGGAAACCCATCAGCAGCGTTGGAAGGGCAGCCACCCAGTCACTGGTATCGTGCGCTTTTAAGGCAGCTTTCAAAGGACGGTGGAATTCCTCGATCAGTCCATTCGCCTGTGGGTGGTACGGAGACGTCCTGATCCTCTTGATTCCCAATAATTGGGAAAGGGCTCGAAATAAGCCGCTTTCAAACTATCGCCCTTGGTCAGTAGTAATAACAGTCGGACAACCAAATCGAGTAATCCAGTGGTCATAGAAAGCCTGTGCTACTGTGCGTGCTGTTATGTCTGGTATGGGTACTGCTTCGGGCCATCTAGTAAATCTATCTATCATAGTTAGACAGTAATAATTATTTTGAGAAGGAGGTAGGGGACCAAGAAGGTCAAGGTGGATGTGATCAAACCTCTGTGATTGGTCTGGAAACTTCATTAACGGGGTTCTAGTATGCCTGCTTACTTTTGCTTTCTGGCACGGAATGCACTGCCGTGCCCATTTCGCGCAATCTTTGCGGATGGAAGACCAAACAAACCGTGAACATACTAACTTTGTTGATGCGCGAATGCCGGGGTGAGACAAATTGTGCAAGGTGGCAAAAACTTTCTCACGGAATGCCGGAGGAATGTAAGGACGGGCGTTACTTGTTGACACATCGCAATATATCGGTAAGCTACAATTCGGTAAGGTAACTTTTTTGAGATGTAGAACTTTTGACTCTTTAAGCAATGTTTGTAATTCTGGGTCGATTTCTTGCATTTTAGCGATTTCCTCATAGTCGATAGGGTTAGGCATGCTTATTGCTTCTGTACGCGAAAGTACGTTGGCAGCGATATTCTCCGAACCTTTTATATGGCGAATTTCAGTGGTGAATTGTGAGATAAAGTCTAACTGCCTAGCCTGACGAGGTGAACACTTATCCAAACGCTGTCGGAATGCATACGTGAGCGGTTTGTGATCGGTGATTAAAGAAAAGTTCCGTGCTTCCAACATATGCTTAAAATGCCTAATAGCAGCATAAGCTGCCAATAGCTCTCGATCATACGCACTATAGTTCCTTTCCGCCTGCGAAAGCTTTCGTGAGAAAAATGCGAGAGGCTGTAAATTTCCATCAACTATTTGTGATAGCGTTCCACCGATCGCGAAGTCTGACGCATCAACCTGTAAAACCAACTGGGCATCTTTCTTCGGGTGTGCCAAAAGAACAGCATTAGCGATTAGCTGTTTGCACTTTTGAAATTCACTCCGCGCTTCCTCAGACAAATTCAGGATTATCTTATCATTTTTCTTAGCCCCTTTTAAATACGAAGTTAAATGTATTTGATTCTGGGCTACGTTGGGTAAAAATCGACGGTAAAAATTTTAAAATCCTAAAAATCTCTGCAAATCTTTTACCGTTTTAGGAAGTGGGTAGTTAAGTATCGGTTCCACTTTGTTCGTCAGAGGCTTGGTACCATCTTTATTGATTATATGGCCTAAAAAAGATATTTCCGGAACGCCGAAAACACATTTCGAAGCGTTAATTGTCAATCCATATGAAGTTAATCTTTCAAAAACAGTACGTAGGTGAGATTTATGCTCATCTTCCGTATCACTAAATATCAAAATATCATCTAAGTAGACGTAGGCGAATTTTAGATCTCCAAGAATTTCGTTCATAAACCTTTGAAAGGTTTGAGCTGCTCCGCACAGTCCGAAATTTAAAAACGGAAATTCGAAAAGACCAAATGGGGTGCAAACTGCAGTTTTCGGTATATGATCTGGATGGACTGGTATATGATGATATGCCCGAACGATATCAATTTTTGAAAAAATTGTCTTTCCGCTAAGCGTATTATTAAAGTCTTGTAAATGCGGGATAGGGTATCTGTCGGGTTCGGTGCACGCGTTTAGTTTTCGGTAGTCTCCTACTGGCCGTATGTCGCCCGAACTTTTAGAAACTACATGAAGAGGTGATGACCATGCTGATTTTGATGGTCTACAAATACCTTGATCTATCATAAATTTAAATTATTTTTTTTACTGCTTCGTATAACTTAGGGCTTAACCTACACGGTTTACTGTGCACAGGAGGACCGTTTGTTTCGATGTAATGAACCGTACTATGCTTTACTCTACCCGAATCGGATTTTAACTTCAGTACTTCCTGAAAGTCTTTCAAGATTCTGTGATATGGTGAATCACCAGATATTAACTTTACCGAAAAATAATTTTTAGAATCGGAAAGAGAACCAATACGAGTTAATTTCGTAGTATTATCGATAAGCCTACCTCGTTTTAAATCGATTAAAAGATCAAAATGCCTTAAAAAGTCGGCTCCTATTATAGGCACTGTACATCGGCGATTAAAAACTTCCAAGAAAAGTTTCGTCTAAGTCCTAAATTCACAGTTAACAATTTTGTTCCATACGTAGAAATTCTGGAATTATTCGCGGCAAATAATTGAAGCGAATCAGGATGCATTTTCTTAAACTTAGAAGTCGGTGTCACACATGAAACATCCGAGCCCGAATCAATCAAAAAGTTTCAATTTAATCTGTTATCGTAAACATGTAAACAACATGAATGCGCGACTGCCGATGAATTTCGATCGACAGCCGCTACTACTAGTTTTCCTGGGCCGTAGTGTTCTGAGAAAAGGAACAAGGTGCTCGACATTTTCGTGCATTATTACCGAATCGTGAATGAAAATAACAATAATTGTTCACACGCTCTCGGGAATGCCCACGCGAAAAACTATGTGCTTTGTTATGTTGATCCCGGGGAAAATTATTCCTCGTTTTTCCGCGGGAGAGTCGCTCGACTTGTTTACTTAGGGCAGAGATTTCACTCCTTAAGGCCTTAAGCTCCTCGAGGGGGGCACCAGAATCGTTAGGGTTTCTGGGGGAACTCGCCGAAGCTGCCTGGACCGCGAACACGCTGTTGTTCGTTGGCGTGCGCACTTCAGCTATCTTATCAGCCATTTTTGCTAAATTGTCTAAGGATTCCGAACTTATTGATAAAATGGCATGCACCTCGGAAGGTAACCTTTGCAGCCATAATGATTTTAAAAATTCGTCAGTTATACAGTTTCCACCTAATTCTCTCATTTTTCTCAATAAGTGAGATGGTTTGTCGTCCCCTAAATGCAATTCAGAAATAAGTCTGCGTATTTGCTCGCTTTCCGAATCTGAGAATTCTACTATTAACCTAGCTTTAAGGGCATCATATTTAGGCGTCACTAAGGGATTAAATAAAATATCTGATACTGCGGAAAGAGTTTCAGGGTCTATCGAAGAAACCACGTGGTTGTATTTTGTACTATCGCTACTAATCTTCGCTAAAGCAAAGTTACTTTCAACTTGAATAAACCAAAGTTTAACATTATTTTTCCATAAAGGGGGAATTTTAACTGCCACGTGTGAGATTTGTGGCTCCTGAACCGCCATATTCGATTCCTCGTTGGTTTGGCCTTCCGATCCTGGCATGGTTGCCAATTATAAATATATCGTAAATCGTAAACTTAATGTTTTGCACTATTCCTTATCAAAACAGTATCAATTTAGAATAAAATAATGAAGACATTCAATATCTCAATAAAAGTGTGAGCACAAATATTACCCAAAGATCAATTTTAAACAATCAATAATTAAATTAGAACTATAATTTTAGAGCAAAACATATCACAAAAACATAATTAAGACCAATCACAGATAATTAAAAAAATTTGACCACATACCTGTAAATCCTCCTTAAGTGTGATAAACCACGTGTAATCCGTACGATAAAATGAGGAGGAAATAAATAGGGTGGAGCCTTTATCAGTCATAAGGAAGAGCATTGGCATCAAAATAAGGCATATTTTTAGTTTTTTAACAAAGATTGAGACAGATAGTCATTAGGGATCGAAACAGAAGGAACGAGGGACAGGGTCACCAATGATGTACGTGTGAGTAACACGTGCATACGAAAATATCCCTAACATTAACTAGGAAAGCCGAAATCTTAGTTAAGATAGACATGTTACAATTAATAATCAAATTTAATAAGGAAAAGTAACAGTTGCCGAGTACATTATAACGGCTTAAGAAATTCAGAGCACAGTACAGATGCGAGTACACAAGTTCACATATCTCGGCGAAACAGAGACGTACACATTTGTTGAAGTAGTCCCACTTGACTGCCGGGGAAAATTCTTCTCTCCCCGTCAGCCTGTAGGTTTGCCAAACGGGTTTACTGTTTCGCCAACTGGCGCTTTTTCTGTACAGTTTTTAAGTCCGTATTGCCTGTTTGGCGCTGCCGCTGCAAAGGTTTACTTAGTAGCCATTATATAAGTGTCCTGTTTGTAGGAAGGAAATGCATAGGGCTGAACGTCGGAGGATATTTTTTACTCTTAATGCCCATATACAGATTCTAGTTCAGATAATTTTAATTTATGCATGCTGTTAAGGAATTTTGTGTGCCACAGTTTGAAGGGCTCAGAAATTTTTAAATAAGGTAAGTGGATATTTGCTTTGTGTAGTGATTAGATACATAACATGAATTTCCTTTTTTATGTTATTTTATTGTTTGATTTAAAATGTAGTTTACCGAGATTATGCATTTTTTGTTTGGCTCCAGTGTAGAATTGGGTTCTCCTTTGACTTAAGTGAAAATAAATTGATGTGTACATGGACAAAATCAAGAGAGTGTGCAATGCCAAGTTTGTGCAATTCTCCGATTTTTATAAGTGAAAATAGGTCGATGTGTACATGGACATTGAGTTTGTGCAATTCTTTGACTTCTATTTTGTCTTCGTGTAGCGATAACGTTTTTGACAAAAATCGCTGCTACACAAAGCCAAAACAACAAGTCAAAGAACTGTTCAAACTCCGTATCCATGTACCGCCAAAAATCCCCAAGGGGCACTTGTAACTATATTTTACCCCTTAAGCATATGTGGGAATTTATTTATTTGGGACTCGGATAAGCCTTAAGCATATGTGGAAAATAGCCGTAAGTATAATAAATAATTAAAATAATATAATTCAAGCTTAAAATAATATAATTTTATCAGTATGCAATAGAAGCAAGCTAAAAATTAGAGGAATGGCATGTCTTTATTCGCCAATCTCATGACATCACCAACAGTGTACAGCAGAAGCTAACTAAGCTTTATGATGATAGCCATAAGGTTGAAGGTTTCAGGTGTTTTTCCAAACAAAAAGTGAAATTTTCTAATTAATAGAATATGTGGAGAAGTGGTAATATACGATGATGATATAACACAAGTTTTTCATTCCAATGATAATGCCCCAGTCATATCAACCAACTAAATTATGCCAAAATCTGTAGTATTGTTCCAAATCCTGAAAATATCATTACTGATAATAAAGAAAGTGATAGAGAGGTTGTTGAAAATGAAAAAATTTCAATTGAATATTGAGAATTCTTGTGAAGGTAATAACAGGATCTAAACAATAGAACTTTGTACATGAACAAGACATTATGCCTATCTATAAAATTAAATGAGAAAGTATTAGCACAAAAAGCAACTAAAACAACTTATATTGAAAGAAATATTTAATAAATAAAACAAATAAATATTAAGCTTTTTCTCTAAATTTTGATTTCCTTAATGCTATAAATGTTTCCTTACTTCATAAACCACTATTTCATATTTTAAATTTTCTAAGCTCTACATACTCTAGATTCTAATGATTTATTATCAAGAAAAATCCCAAATTCCTAATCACCAAAGTCCCGATGAATCCAGATCTCGAACTTCATACTATATCTGCAATTGAATTTGATATTCTCAATAGTATCTGCAATGTCGTTTTAAAACCTCAAAAGTGTCTATGATATCATTTTACAAATTGTTTAAAAAACCACTGGTTGGCAGACATGATACTCTAAGAAGATGTTTCTCCTCACTCGAAAATCCACACTCTACAGATTCAAACTTGTTGATCAATGTCCTACGCAGTTACTTTCCCATACATGAAACCTTGCTGAAGAGACTACTGGAGAACCTTTACTAAAATTCCTATGGTTATTTTCCTCCTGCAAAACAGAATATTCTCACTGCCTGAAATTATGAACTCGCAAAACCTGTGGTCATGGCTGACAAAATTACAGATTTTACAAACATTCTTAACATCAATACTGCTGCCATAGCACCTATCTCTCACCCTCAACAGCAAATTGTCGAGCTAACAAAACAAATAAGTAAACTCTAGTTAGGCCATCAAAAACAATCCCGAACACTTCTCAGAATGTAAACATAAAGAAAAACTTTCTTAAAAAACTGAAGGTGTAATAGGTTCAATAGATGCGATAAATTTCATTAAGAGACAACAATAATTCCTTCTATCACACTAACTTTGGTTATAGAGCAGGAAGATGTATTTTTTCCATGCCATTTCCTGCAGTCCAAAAAACTAGACTGGTGATCTCCCAAAAGCCAATGTTGTGATTACCGCATTAACTGAATTCTTACCTGCAACTCATCTTTAAAAATGGCCTTTTCAATTGATATCATCATTAATTCATCAATCATTGCCAATAGCTAATACAGACATGCAAATAATCCTGCCATGTTAGTCCAGTTTGCTACCAATGGCACCAAGATACCGATATATCGTACCAAACTTCAGACTATCATTTTAAAATTACCTTGCTCATTTACCTGGCCTTTCATCAAAACAGACATCGATCAGCGCACCACTGGTGTTGACTTTCTCAGCAAATTCCACTTACTTATTTATATTAAAAACAAATGCTTAATTAAAGGACAAACAAAATTATATCCTTGTGGCAGATCACTCAATGATAATTTGCTTAATATCAGTATTCATATTCTGCTAAGTAACTTTGAAGTTTGACAAAATTCTTGCTGATTACCATGAACTGAGGAACCTGTTACAAATTTTTGCTAGGAAACAAAGCTCAAGAATTTTTCACAATACTGAAACTAAAGGTCCTCTTATTCTTAAAACCTAGAACATTATCTTCGGAATTATTTCAAACTGCACGACAAGAGTTTGAACTTTTCATGCCATAAGGTATCATTTGTACTTCAAAAAGTCCCTGGGCAGGTCCTCAGCACACAGTTCAGTGAATGGTGACTGGCAGCCTTGTGGGATTATTCTCACATAAATGCCATTAAGATTCCCAGTCTTCTCAATCGCTACCTCACAATCAAGACTGCACTCAAATGTTCTGCATAAAATTATATTTTCAACCTTGATTTGGCCTGCACCTATTGCCAGATATCTAGTAACCTTGATAACATTCAAACTATAGCAGTCACATACATTTACACAAACGCATTTAACAGTCACATGTACATTTAGCTACATTTCAACAATTAAAAAATCACGTTAATTTAAATTAATTTATTGTAAAGATCACTCCTAATTATAAATTTAAAGCACTACAATAATTTTAAATAAAATGCAATTTTCACCCTGAGGTTTTAAGAAAAATATTTATCGTGACAACGAAGGAACTAATTTTTTCATATAGTTAATAAAGCAATATTATCAACAAAACACTAAAAACTAAAAAACAGCACTCAATTTTACTGGCTCTTGTTTAACACAAATAGTCTCGTACGTATATAAAAAAAAGCTTACATAATAATGATATAAATAAGAACGCTTTGATAAACAATATATCAAAAAAGACCAGACATAAATTATCAACATCTGCAACGGCACATATCAACTATAGAATTGCAAACATATAACGAGAACAGAAGTGACCATACACAAATCAATGAGTTTCAAGCATAACTCTGTTTAATTATCTAAAACTGAGAAACTTGAAATTTTATACAAAAGATGTGAAAGATGAAAGCTAAATAACAAGATGTTTCCACATGAAAGCTAAATAACAAGATGCAAAATATTTACTTTTTTTACTCCCAGTACACTGCACCTTCCTCGTCCTAGCAATATCCTTCTCTCATAAACGAAACTCACACGCACTGTTTACCAAACTTACATACAGGTTTGCTCTTTGCTTCCACTCTACGAACGCACGTGTATAAATAAAATGTACGTGTTGCCAATTTCCTATCGATACAAGTGAAAAATTTCAAAGAGAACCGCAGTCTGAAGCAAGCCCATGGTAACAAACGTCACTTCCTGTCACGCATGGACCGCGATAATATCATTGAAGAAGTACCGGATAATAAATCAGGAAACTTTTGTCATTATTTGAATCATAGAGGTATTTGTTTGAAGGACCAACAGAGAATAAAAGAAAAAAAATGGTGTCATATTTTGTGAAGTAAAGATTGCTTTTTTAGATAAAAACTCACTTTTCAAGAAAAACAAGAAGATTTTTAAAAATCAACAAAGGCTGGTTTTCGTATCTCTGAGAATTGGACATCGTTCTAAATTTTGCAAGTCCAACATCAAGTGTGTTCTTTGCAGCAAATAAACATTCAGTTTTGATGCGCCCAGAACTCCCTGGGAATAAGACAAAAGGTAACGTACTTGAACCTGAGAAGAAGGCATCATCAGACGTTTCTTGAGTTGAACTGCGGTGCTTAACCACCAGGGTGCCTGGGCGCCATAGCCCTACCCCTCATCGAATAACATGATAAAAGTTTCGAATTATGAGAAATGTAACTGAATGTGCTAAATAATTAAATGAGCAAGAGTTTAAATTCATAATTGCTAATAGTGAAATACATATTTTTTCCTTAAGTACCTAATTACTAATCCATACATAATTAACTATTTTTTAACAACTATTTCACAGAAGAATACATGTACACACAAGAGAAACAAAATACGAAGTGCGACGCCTTAGTGCCACTAGTAAAAAAAAAAAAAAAAAAAAAGTACAATATACAATAAAGAATTTGAGCAACAATTTGCATAACACATATACAAAATTACACGTTACTAACATTTAGGATCGCCCTTGGACGCTTACTGAAATTGGGGTCCCTAGTATCATAACAATAGTTAACAACCACAGGATTGTCCAGAAGTTCCTGTTTATCATAAAATGCCCTAGATAGGCGGCAATAAAAATCACAAAGATCCTCTATTCTTAACTCTTTACGAATTTGGCTATTCCGAATGTACCAGGGGCATTACATATCATACGCAATACCCCGTTTTGGGCAGCTTGTAACTGCCTTCTCAAACTTTTGCACGAGTATGCCCAGACGGGGCATGCATAACTAAGAATTGGACGCAACATGGTTTTGTAAATGAGCAACTTATTATCAATAGATAGAACACTGTTTCGAGCAATTAAGGGGAAGAGTGAAGCTTTACTAGCTCGAAACTTCCTGAGAATATGTGTAACGTGTGGGTTCCATGTAAGAGATTTACTGAGGATCACCCCAAGATAAGGGACCTGCTTGACCCAGGGAATGTCCACACCATACATTTGCAGGTGAGTCGGGAAATTCTTCTTAGTAGTAAACAGTATGGCATGTGTCTTGTCGACATTCACTTTGACTTTCCATTTGGTCAGCCAAGTCTCTAGCGAGTGGATGTGGTGTTGTAACTGTTGTATTGCTGAACTAACAAATGCACTTTGCGTAAGGATCGCTGTGTCGTCTGCATACATGGCTAGTGTTGTGTTGTGTGTAATGGGGATGTCGTTCACGTAAATATTGAATAGGGTAGGGCCCAGAAGGGATCCCTGTGGAACACCAGCCCGTATGGGCCGGTTGGTGGATAATGAACCAGAAACATGAACGACAAAGTGTCTACCGGTTAGGTAGGATTTAATTATGTTTGTGATGTAGCCTGGGAGTCCCAGCTTGTGTAATTTGTATATGAGAGCATCCAGCCATACTCTATCGAAGGCTTTGGCGACATCTAAGAAAAGTCCACCAGTGACACGATGTTGTTGCATCCCACTGCTTATTAACTCAACAACTCTGTAGAGTTGATGCGTTGTCGAGTGCTTACGCCTGAACCCAAACTGATAGGGTATGAGGATCTTCTGCTCATCCAGGAAGATGTTTAGTCTATGTAGAATAACTGCTTCCACGATTTTGCTAATTGAGCTTAGCAAACTGATTGGTCGGTAACTCTCAGGAGCAGTCGCAGGCTTGTTGGGCTTTAGCAGAGGGACAATCTTGGCAGTTTTCCAACAAGTTGGGAAGTATTGCCATCGTAGTATGATATTCACTAACTTGGTGAAGTAGAGTATTATCTTGACAGGGAAGTGCTTGATCATCTCATTTGTGACACCGTCTACTCCAGGGCTCTTCCTTTTCGCAATTCGCATGATATAGAGACAGACCTCCGATGGCATGGCTGAGATAATGTTGTCTGTGCATGGCTGTGTTGTAAAATTGGAGTGGAAGTCAGCAATAAGCTGTTCAGTGTCTGAGTCTGAAATGTTGTTAATGCAGAACTGAGATTCCAGATGCTGAGCTAAAAGTTCTGCTTTCTCAGTTCCGGTGTAATGGATCCGTTGAGGGCCGTGAAGGGGCGGAATGGCGTTATAGCATTTTTTGTACCTCTTCACTGCTTTCCATAAGGAGTTATCCTCTGCAGAAAGAGATCTGAGGTAGTTAGTCCAGCGATCTTGTGAGAGTTTATTTGTGAGAAACTTGACCGCTTCGCACAGGCGATTGAAGTTCCTTTTATCATCACGGTGTCTGGTGCGTTGATACGCTCGTCTTGCAGCATTTCTCTCTTTAATCAATAATCTGAGCTCTTGAGGCTTGTGTTTCATACCAGGTTTGACTTCAACTTGTGCTTTCGCATAAGCATTTTGTATATTTTCAGTGAGGTCCTTGACCAAACTATCAATGTCACTCCCCTTGTGTATCGTGGGTAAAGTGTACTGGGTGTTGGAGAGGGCTTTGGCAAAGACCTGCCAGTCTGTACGAAAGGCCCTGGTGTCTGATGTAGTATATCTGCTGAGGTCCAGAATAATCCTAACAGGATTGTGATCACTTGAAAGTTCGTCCAGTACGGAAATATCCAGTGGAGAACTGGTGTTCCGCAACAAGAAAAAATAAATAATTGCGGTGGACCCAGCAGCATACCGTGTTGGGGTACTTGGAACTGCCAATTTAAACCGTGCTGACGCGGCCAAGGAATAAATCAGTCTGCCTGTTGCATTAGAAGTGTAGCAGTTCCATGCGCGGTGTCTTGCGTTCAAGTCTCCACCAATAATAACATGTGTACCAAGTGTGAGTAGAATTTCAAGGTCTGTCTGAACGACAGCCACAGGTCTCATGGGAGGAATGTAGGTGGAGACAAAAGTGTATGGAGTGTTAGTGTCTGTTGTGATGCAGATAGCTGTGGCCTCTACGGCTGAGAGCTGTGGAATGTTCACGTGATAATGGGGAATGCAGCGTTTGACAAGAAGTGCAGTGCCACCTCCACGTGGGCGAGGAGCGGTAGTACTTCTGTGCGACTTGTAGGTATAGTAATTTGCCACACACAATGGTATTTTAGGGTCAAGCTTGTGTTCTTGTAGGAAAAATAAGTCGGGACTGTGCTCACTTGCAAAATCCCGCAATTCATTAATCTTACGGAACAAACCATTTGCGTTCCAAGTAATAATACTTAAGTACCTATTGTTTACACTATACATAATTATTCAACATTGGAAAACACACTGTCAAAAACATTAAATAATATAAACAACTTATCGATTGAATGCTCCGCAGCCCGCAGTTCAGGCATGGCTGCCGAGATTTTTTGAAAAACATTCATAACTGTGGTGCCTTTAAAAACATCACACACCTCTTTGATTATTTTGAGAAAGTCCATAAACATACCCGAACCAAAAGTAGCACTAGCAGCACCACCACTGCTGACAGTCTGTTTATGCATATCAACATTAAAATTATTAACAGTATTTACAGATCTTTGAACGTCACCCTTGGCCACACTAGCATAACTGCGCCCGGAGGCAACAGCAGAATAACTCAAATTTGCATTAGAAGTACTAGGCATTTTAACACCATTATTTACATTTTCTGAGTTTGCACTCTTATTCACAGTTTTATTTCCGACTATGCGTCGGGGGAATTTCGGACATCCGCGATAATTGGCGGTGTGTCCTTCTTGCAGACAATTACAACAAATAGGAGAGTCTAATTTTTTAACATTACATTTATCAGTACGATGTGCACCCGCACATTTCACACATCTTGGTTGTAGTTTGCAATTTTCACTACTGTGATGGAAGTGTTGGCAGTTGTGACACTGCACAACATTTCCACGCACTTTATAAGGATGTATTTCAACAAAGAAACATAGCAGTTTTTTAACATCATAAATAGATTGCACCCCTGGTACATTCTCTAAATTAACCTGAAACAAAGGCATAGGAGCCTTAGATTTGGTTCTGTGCATTTGGGTAACTTTTCGAGGTTTATACTTTAAATTAACCAGTTCCTCAAAAATGTCATCTGAGGGGCAATCGATAGGTAAACCTCTTATAACTATTTTGATGGGCCTATCCATCTTTCTGGTAATTAAATAATGATCTACACTTTTTTCATCCAAATATTTTGTTATCTGACGGTGATCATTTTCCGTTTTCGGAAAAACTTTTAAAAACTCACCAGTAACTTTAGCTGCAAAGTCTAAATTAGTTTCAGCCCTCAATTTTTTAGAGAAATCCGAAAATTTAATTGGAGGCTTCACCATTATCGGTTTCACCTTCGGTTGTTGCATTTCAATAACCTCATTCTCTTCACTAACTTCCATATCATTATTAGTGGCAGTATTATCTGCATTAGCATTTTCACCTAGCTTATCAAATTTATTGCTAACATTAATTTCTGCATTAGCTTTGACTAATTTAGCAGGCCGAGCCGTATTACGCGGCTGTGTAAAGCCTTCTGAATCCTGAATTATGTTAACCTGATATCTCCGAAAGGAAACTTTTCCTGTAACATAAAACTTCTGGATTAACAAGTCATTCTCGGCAACATTTCTCAGTTGAAAACAGGCTTTTAAAAGGAATAGTTAAAAGAAAACAAAATGTGGATCGCTGATTACGGAGAAGGTTGTCCTGACATTGATCGGTTGATAAAAGCAGATTATTGTGGTAAAATACTTATAAGAAGAATACACACAGTGAAGTCTAATTTAGCTGCATGTGAAACCTATTTAGGAAGGGTTATCATGGGCAACATGTCCGGAGACAAGTTTGATGAAATTTCGCCCCACCTGGTGACTTCCTTACTAATTCAACATTCTTTTGCGGTTGACATATGGAAACTAAGTACTATAGGTATAAAGGATCCTACTGAAACAAAAGCTGAAGTAGAAACGGAACACTCCGATTTTGAACATTTTTTGAGAGCCTTCCATAGAAATTAAGACAGAGGGATAAAGTGATAAAGGTAGGCAGATGTCTTGTTTTGCACTCGCTAAATCTTTCTGCCCCCAGAGCGAAAATCAAGCATGGGCGTGAAGCAAAGACAATTAGAAAGAGGGTAATTTTGTTTGAGAGAAAAATAAGCTCGTAGCATGTGATACGAAATTTTTTAAATGCCATGTAAAAAAGTGGGTTAAAAAATACGAAAAACTAAGACTTTATAGAAAAAAAGTATCTATGGGCCTAAGTAAGATAGAGACGATAAAAGAGAAGAGTGAATTAACCTAACCATGAATGTACCCTATCGTGCAACAAGTAATGCGTTAAATAATGGGGAAGTCCATGTGATCTATGACCTTACAATGAAGGCCCTAATGTGCTGTTGTATACGTATAATATGTTGAGTGAGGTGTTGAAAGATCTAATCTAATCTAAATGAAAAGGAGTTAAAAAAAGGAGGGATGCTTTGTTCAAGTAATTCAGCACTCCCGAATATTTGTTTCTCATCAAAGGAAAACACCGAGTTAAAAACACCTCTGATCAAGAGTGTGGCATATTTCAGTATTTTTGAAGCAAGGACGAATTTATTTAAATTAATATGGTAACATAATATGAAACATTTTACTGCATACAGTGCAAAAAGTACAGTTTTCGCGAAGATATGATTGTGCGTGAAGTTGTATTCACAGGTAAAAATGGGGAGATTTTAAGAATTCCGAGAAAACGTCCAATGTTAAAAGACGATGCATATCCATGCAGATTTAACGGCTGTCCTATATATATGACGGAAAACTCACCGACAGTCAGGAGAAGCAGAACGAAAAAATTAATGGAAAAGAGAACGAAATATTAACACTTTTCATGAAAATCAACAAAATTAATGGATTTGATAAATTAATAATAAATGTTGACATAAAAATAGAGAAACAGTGAACAAAAATACGAAATTCATTACCTATAAAAATTCTGATGTTTTTTTATGTTTTTACGTTTTTGTCCATCTCCATACATTCAAAAATGCTAAAAAGCACAAAAAGTTTGTCAATAAAATTGGGGCGCAGCACGAACCTCAGCAACGCGGCCAGTGATTGTACTAATTACATCGAATATGGATGGATGGGGAAATATGAAGATGTAGTTTCCAACATCAACCCATCTAAGTTAACTATGAACTTATAAGGTATTTCTCCCACTTTCCTAGAGTGCCTTCGTGGTATAGTGGTCAGCACACTAAGCCGGTATTCCAGAAGTCCGTGTTTCGATTCCCGGCGAACGCGTTTGCTAATTTTTCATCTCTTCTGCTTCCAAAAAATTTCCTAATGTCTCTACAGTGACGCCCGAACTAAAAAAGGGATGTGGATGATGATTCTCCACACCCAACATTTGGGTACTAGGTCACCTAAAAAAAACGCCAGTCGCCCTTTAAAAAGGGGAGTATATAAGGTATTTCTCCCACTTTTCTAGAGTGCCTTCGGGGTGCAGTGGTTTTGCACGCCGGGCCGGTATTCCAGAGGTCCGTGGTTCGATTCCCGGCGAAGGCGTTTGCTAATTTTTCATCTCTCCGGCTTTTCCAATTAACCTAATGTCTCTAATGGCGCCCGAATTAAAAGGGTGATGGATGATGATTCTCCTCACCCGGGATTTGGCTACTGGGTCCCTAAAATCCCCTTCGCCCTTTAAAAGGGGGAGTATATAAGGTATTTCTTCCGCCTTCGTGGTATAGTGTTTCTGCACGCTGGGCTGGTATTCCAGAAGTCCGTGGTTCGATTCCCTGCGAAGGCGTTTGCTAATTTTTCATCTCTCCGTCATCGAAAAATCCTAATGTCTCTACAAACTCAGATAAGCTAACTTACACTTTCTCAGAAGATTTAAGTTTGGTTATAATGAATCACTGAATAGTATAAATAACAAAATAATATAACTAAGATAAATAAACTAACACACAAAATGAAATAGTCTAATTAAAGTAAAACACAAAAATATATTCGTTATATAAGATAACATAAATATTATCAAGCTATAGAAGACAAATAAAATTCAACGTGGCATGGCTTGCGTAACGCCGATGACGTAGCTGATTCGGTATCTAAACTCAAAATTTCGACAACTGAAACCTTTCTGACCTAAATTGAAACTTTCCTCTTGGGCAGTTTCCACAAATGCGCATTTCGCTTCAACCTCCGTTGCTGCTAGGAAGCTATTTCGATATGCTGTCTTCCTATCCAAATAATATCATAAACGTAAATGTTCTTGAATATACACGATTAGAATGCCTAGTGAATTGTGGCCACTAATGTCAATGTAAATAAATGAAATTTAATCTGCTTCCGCTGCCAAGTTTCTTAATCTCTACGGATTCAAAATTTTTAGCATTATTATGTTATAATTCTTCCTCTTCAGTATGGATCTATGTGCTTCGGAATCGGTATTTCTGCGTTTCTACGTCTCAGTGTTCCTTCATCAGTACTTCCAAATTAATTTTTATTACACACACACACACCATATATATGTAATCAAGAGATAATTAATAGCATTTTCATTTCTTAATTAATTTTGCAGCATTCTACGCCACTTTAATAATCAATAAATTTTAATTTTACAATTTCTAATAGCTCTACCTATAAGCTTTGCTTAAGAAAACTCTTCTCTAATATCTCTCCGTGTTCATAGATTTCTTTCTATGCCGCATTTAATTCCCATTTTATTATTCGTAAGCATATACATCCCAAAACAAAAAAATTTTAAATATGGAAAATGTTCATGTTATTTCATTTTTAAATTTTAAAAATCAATTTTGAAAATTTACGAAATTTGACGTTTTATACGGTTCTTTATATTGAGTACACGTTTATACTCATTGCAAAAAATAAAACAGAAACGCTAGACCTCCCATATGATAAAAATTGATGGAAATATTTAAGGTACTATCCCGTTTTGAGGACCGTAAAAAATTGCAGCGAAAATGTATGCGCAAAAGCGCCAAATCTAGCAGGTAGTTTGGCGACATTTTGTAAGGCGATAAAGGTTACTAGCTAGTACTTTAGCAGTGTACATGGATAAAGTCAAGAGTGTGCGCAATCCATTTTTGTGCAATTCTGAGATGTTTTTATTAAGTGAAAATAGGTCGACGTGTACATGGATACCATGTATGTGCAATTCTTAAAAACGCGGCAAGCAGTGGGCGATTTTGGACTTTCTCCCAATTTCGCACCTAATTTTCGTCATGATTAAGCACTTTTTTTCCATAAAAGTTGTAGCATAAGCGTAATTCGGCTAGCAGATTGTTGGAAAAAAATGTTGAGTTAAAAAAAAAAAAAAAAAAAAAAAACAGCCTTTACTTTGTGAAAACAAAATGGCGTCCAAAACAAAACTACCGGGTTGCTGTAGGAGGGTTGGTCTCCAAATTTTCGCCAAAAAACCGCCAAGTACCATAATCAAAGATCAAAAATATAATGTTACGAGTTGGCTATTATATGAGAATACTGAAAACTGTCAGTGTTTACAAGAACAAAAATTCTGCAAGATTCTGTGAATAAGATCTCTTTTTCGAAAAATTTTATATTCATTAACACTTTTCGCGAATATCTTATCTGCATAGAAATACTTGTCACTTAACCTATTAACATACGAAATTCGTTTCTGAACAGAAATTTTATTTTTATTTACGTACAAATGCAAAAATTTTGCTCTTCAGCTAATGCCCTGAATATGACTCCCAACTTTAAAATGAAATACAGTACAAAGTCCAAAAATCGGAATCGTCGGTCGGTTTTGTGATTTTTCCCGAATATTAGACCATCAGTTTACATCTAGTAAGATGGTATGTAGAAATCATAAAATTAAGAATATGAAATCGTGATTTATGAAATAGTGAAGCATTTATGATCTAAAAGGTATCAAAATTTGCAAAAAAGAATTAATATTTATTTTACTTTATTAAACATTTCTTTGAGTGTAAATCCTTGAAGTTGCTCCCTTTTTTTGTGCTATATAATAGTGTCTCTTCAAATCTATAGACAGACATAATTTCTCGTTTAGTTACAAAGTTTCACTGTTCAAGTTCTTTAGTAATTCATGAGTCAAGAATTCCGACTAACTTCGCAATCGAAATTTTTTCCTTTTTAATAACCTCCCTGTCACTTTCTTCACTATCGTTAGCGGTATTTTTTGGATCTAGAACCGTACTACAGATTTCGTTGTCCGTTAATTGATTGATGATTGGAGCATTGTCATCGCAATGAAAAACTTCTGTTATATCATCTTCACTTATTACCGCTTCTCCACATTTCTTTGCAAAATCCATTAACTGGAAAATTTCACCTGTGGTTTATGATATCCGAAAGCCTCAAATTCGCGGATATGATCTTCATCATCTTCATGAAATCACATCATTCCACAATCTTGCGATGCTCCACACAACAGATTTTATGCTAAAATATTTCAAAAATTCTTGAATAGTCTTGCCATTTTTTTAACACGGATTTTAAATACATTACTTTATATTTGCATTTCAGCGCGCGCACTATTCCGATATCCATAGGCTAAATATGGACTTAAGGTTTGGAGGAAAGACTAACACGGATATGTCACCTCTCCTTAAAACTGTAAGTGAAATTTGAGCTCAACAGTTATTTACAATCAGGACAATTTTTGCGTCATCAGGTAAACCAACCGAATTCAAATTTTGTCAAGTTTTGGGTATGAAATGATTTTCAAACCAATCATACATTAACGATTTTTCATGCGTGCCCTTTTATTTGCTTGATAGATAAAGGGGAAATCTTTACTCATTTAAATGCTCGAGGTCGTGTATTTTTTCCGATTACGAAAAGTTTACACTTGTGCGTCCCTGCAGCATTTGCGAATACCAAAATTGTTAGTTTCGCTTTGGACCAATTGAAGACCTCTTTGACACCAATTGAAGCCTTTTCTGTAGAGGTTGCCAAGGTATATTGCGGTTCATATTGCCAGAGAAGTCCAGTTTCATCAGCGTTGTAAATTTGTCCTGGAGATAACGTTTCATTATTAATGAGTTCAATGAATTCATCTGCAAATAGTTCAGCAGCTTCAGTATCAGCTGAAGCTTTTTCACCTGAAATTTTTAATTGCATTATACAACGGTGATTTTAAAATTTGGTTAACGAATTCGTCGAATATGTCTACTCAGTTTTTAAGTTCATTTTTCATGAAATACTTTGGCTTGAGCCATTAGCATTGGACCCATCAATGGCACGCGCTCACTGCGTATCTGTCTGACCATTCAATCATAACTTTGTCATTATCGTCACTTTTAGCATAGCGAATAATTTTTCTGTTATTCATTGCGAGAGGAGTGTTGGAATCCACAAAAATTCATAAAGTTCCTTTTTCTGTTATGTCATGTATAGATGACTTTCCAATGCCATACTCCTCGCATAATTTTGAGACGGATATACCTATATGCATTTGCAGCAATTTCACTTTTTGTTTAATGAACATCGAAACATGCTTTCGCTTTGCTGCAGCTCCAGAATTAGAAACTCTTTCCGACATAATCAAAAGTTCAAACTTTACTTTTCATGAAATTTCTGTAATTATAATAGCCTGCAAAAATTAATAAGCTGGATCAAATCAGAAAGTTAAGGAACAGCGCAATCTGTTACATTAACTGAAATTCTTTGGAATCACCAAAGTATAATTTTAGTTTATCTTAATAGCGTCCGCTATATATTAATGGCTATGCGGCATGAGAGTGGTGACGAAAGACAAGTTGTTTCGTTAAATTTTGTCTTGCTTCTAACACGCACTGAGAAAATTAAACCTGAATTGTATTAATTTAATTATTTATTATACTTACGTCTAATTCTTGCACATGCTTAAGGCTTATCTGAGTCCTGAATAAATAAATTTCCATTTTTAATTAAGCTTACTTTAGGGCCAGCGCCAGATATTTTGCCGCCTGATGCAGTCTCTGCGGGTCCTAAATTTTGCTACCAAGCGCCTTTTTTAAGTTCTAGATTTTTGCCGCCCCTCAATTTTAGTTCTCAATGCTTTTCCTAAATTCTAAAATTTTATCATCCCTTAATTTTGTTACTCCGTGCTTCTTTAAATTCTAAAAATTTTCTCTTCCTTAAATTCTTCAGCCCGGTGCGGCAATGCGAGCTCTAGCGCCGGTTCTGGGTTTATGTGAATAAAAAAATCAGTTATTCTTAATTCAAATAGCACTTAAATGTAATCTTCTGGCCTTATGAGTATCATTAACAAAATCTATTTTTAGCATATGGAAAGAAATTTTTGTTAAATTTTTTTTTATCGTCAACATTTAGCGCATTTTACTTAAATCTGTAGTCATCGCAAAGGGTAATGTCAACATAAAAGGTTTCTATACTCTTTTTCTTTTTGTATCACTAATATAAAAAAAACTTGTTTAATCATCGCCGTATGAGTCATTACTCAAGTTGACATATGTTGATAAACATAGTGTGATGAAAGCAAAATATAATAAGCAATGATTCGCCAGGTTGGCGTCATCAACGATGTTTCACGTAGAATGTTTCGGTTAGAGATGTATGCAGCTACAGAGTTAAATTATTGATCACACAAATTTATGCTAAAATGACTATTTCTTCAATAATGATTAACGACGTATTTGATTTAGTGCCGAAGAGAAATTAAGAATCGGGACTCTCCACATGTTTTGTTGCGGTGAAAAAATCAAATAGATATTTAAAAATAAAATAAAATGAATAAAATATTTAAAAAAAAAAAAGAAAAAATAATCCTTACAAAAAAAATGTTTTGTTGGTGGCTTTAAGGTCCGGATTTTAGATCATTCCGGATATTGGACGTCCGGATCTCGGACTTAGTACTGTATCTCGGTAAATTTTTATCACACGAGAGTCACACTTTTTTATTTTCATTATAATACGTTGAATTCTATCTCTCGAAGTGAGGGCCAATAATACTTTGAATTGTATTTCTCGAAGTGAGGGCCACACAAGCGAAATGGAGAATTGCTGTTGCTGCTTCTCTTCTTACAGCAACATTCAAGAACGGCTCATTCATCAAAACTGTTTGTCAGCGAGAATAAATACATAATAAAATCGGCCATGATTGCAACTACTTCCTTATGCATCGAATTCTAAATCACTAAATATGTGTATATACAGTGTCTCAAAAAAGTGATGGGACACTTGTGCTTTACAAAAGGAAACTGCAATAAAATAAATTTAAAAAACATGTAAAATTTTTTGTGGGTGTGTTTCATACTTAAATTTAGTAACAATTATTACACAACATATATTTTCTCAAAATATTAAAATATTAATTTAATAAAAATACAATTTTTTAGAACGGAGCAAAAAATGGCTCTCTTAAGTGATGGGACACTTACTTTTCCATCAAATATTTATCCAAAAATTTTACTTTTTAAAATGTTTTAATATTTTGTTGGATTTCCTTTTACTTTTAAAACATGATTTAATCTTCTTGGGATGGATTCGACTAATTTTTTTGTGATTTCTGGAGTGATTTTACCCCATTCTTCTTGAAGCAACGATTTTAATTGTTGTTTTGAAGAATGGTGTGTTTGCGAATTCTTGATTCCAATTCTTGTCAAGTATTCTCTATGGGATTTAATTGTGGAGATTGTGAGGGTGTTTTTATTATTTCAGGACAGTTACACAGCAGCCAGAGTCTAACGTTCAATGCACTGTGCTTGGGGTCATTGTCCTGGTAGAATTTAAAATCGTTATGAAGGTTCAATTTTTGTGCTAAAGATTTCAAATTTTGATTTAAAATGTCAATATACTTGTACGGATCCATTATACTGTCAATAAAAACAAGATTACAACAACTCCAGCGGACGACATACACCCCCATACCATAACTCCTCCTCCACCATGTTTTACTGTTGGCACCAAGTTCTGTTTGCGAAATTCTTCCCTGGGTTTTCTCCACACCAAGATCCTACCGTCAGAACCAAATATATTAAATTTACTCTCATCAGCAAATATAACTTTATTCCAGTAATCAGAATTCTTATTTATGTTGGATTTTGCGAAAGCCAGTCTGAGTTTTCTATTCTTTTCACTTGCGAAGAATTTTTTCCTGGCTGCTCTACCGTGATATCCAGTAGATCGAATTACTCTTCTAATAGTCTCAGAATTAACAATTACTCCATATAATGCTTGTAAATCAGCAGCAACTTTAGGAGCACTCATTCTTGGATTTTTTTTAAATATTTCGAACGATAATTCGCTTTATTCCATTGGATAGCTTTGATGGTCGGCCAGGTCTTCTTTTATTCTGAATCATATGATTCTTTTTATGTCGTTTATGATATTGAAAACTGTTGAATGACTGAAGTTAACTGTTTCAGTAGTTTCTCTAATAGATTTTCCACGTTCAATATGCAAATTAATAACTAATTTTCGAATTCCAGGCAAAGTTTCTTTTCGTTTAGCATTCATGGCTGCACAGAGCTAAAAAACACAAAAATTCCAAAACAAACTGGAGAGAAATACTGCAGACGATTTTATAAATTATTGGCAATTGCTTTTGAGTAAAAATAAATACCCCAAAAGATATTTTTATTGCTTACTTCAGACGATTTTTGTTGCATAGTACGTAGTGTCCCATCACTTAAGTGAGCCATTTTCTGCTCCGTTCTAAACAATTGTATTTTTATTAAATTAATATTTTAATATTTTGAGAAAATGTATGTTTGTTACTAAATTTAAGTATGAAACACACCCACAAAAATTTTACATGTTTTTTAAATTTATTTTATTGCAGTTTCCTTTTGTAAAGCACAAGTGTGCCATCACTTTTTTGAGACACTGTATATAAAATTACGCACATACAAACTTATCACTTCTCTCTCTCTCTCTCTCTTTTTTTTTTTTTTTTCCAATCCTGTTTTTGTAATGCAAGACCATTTTTATCTTTCATGCAACGAATGTATTCCGCTTTCGAACAGATATGAAACAAGGTCACACTGAAGAGAAGTGTGGTGCTTTCAACGGGTAATCTGTATAGTTTTGTTGGTGGTTTCGTTCAGTCTTCAAGCTCTGAATGCAAGTACTACATATAAAAAGCGCAATTACATGAAAAGAATTTCCTGCCTTTATTTTAAACTTTTCTTACATTTATTCGAGTTTCGTTTCACTTTATGCTTTCCTTTAGTTGAATTATTTCTTCTTTCTCTTAGTACATTATAAAATATGTATAATAACATTCCTAAATAATATCACTTCTTAACTCACTTCATTTTAGCTTTATAATAATACTTATCATTGCAACAGTTACAGCTTATCGTTATATACAATACATGGTTTTGTTTGCCGTCTTGTTCCATTTTTCAAATGTAGTTGCTTAAGCTATAAACATACAGTTCTTTTGAGTAATGCAGTTCATTAAAAGAACTTCCTGTCTTATTTTACACTTTTTTATATGTATCGAAGGTTTCTTTTTCGTTTCTACTTCCTTTTTAATTACGCTATTTCTTTATCCGTTTCGTGCTTTATATTTATAACATGTTTTACTTTTTATTTATTTGTATTTAAACAGCTAGATGTGTAATAAAACAAACTTTCTTCTGTGTTTGATTCTGTCTGTACTAATTCATAAAAAATTAGAAATGTTAACCCTGTTATTATATATTCCAAATTATTTCCTTTAAACTGTTCGTGTCCTGCAGAAATTTTAAAGGTAGCTTTATTGTTTCTGAAGCAAATTATAGACCTAAGTAATATTTAGATTATAAGTGTTGGAAAAAAATTTGAAAAATGTGGACGAGAAGATTTTGTAAATTGGGAAATTAAATTTTTTCTGATTCGACAAATTAGACTATTTAATTACACATAACACAAGTTGATTACCTGCCTTGATTTAGTCCCAGTTTTGACCGAGATGTTCCCGAGGGACAAAATTTCTGATTAGTAAAATTTTATAATGCTTTAAAAAATTTAGTACACGAAGTTTTGTACCTTAATTTACAGATAGCGAAGAGATATTCAAAAAAGAATTAACTGATACAGAACGTTTTTTAAAAATTTACTGATTTCAGAATCCGAATGAGATTTTGCTTTGAATCACTATAAAAGTCTGAAACACTTTTCAAATTGTTGCCACCAAATATAATCTTCCTGTATTATATTTAAAGAAATTAAAGAATGAGGAATTTGCAGGAATGTATGCACGTTTTTCGGATTGTGAAAAAACAACGCTACCTAGAGATATCAAATTTTGAATAACGTAGTCCATCACCCGAATATGACACCTGGAAGTCCGAATGTTGAATTTCCAATTTGTTTTATTGCGTATTTCATATTTTGAAAACTTTAATTAATTTATAATTAACAAACTCAATGATTACATAGTGAGCATTGTACGTAAGTATCGTATTATAGTAACATTGTACGGGAACGGGGGGAAAAGCGTTTTTATCTCCAGCGCGCGAGACTATCGGAATTTATAAAGATAGGTTGTTTTTAAATTTTTTTTAGCCCAAAGGGATATTAGCCCAAATGTTCTAGAAACGTGTATGCGTATATAAATAAAAATAATAATAAAATAAAATAAAATTTAAAAAAAAAACGCCCCACCGGGCGTAATATAACTTTTGAAATAGAGTTTTGAAAAGAGTTGGCCCTTCATTAGTAAAAGAAAAGAATCCAGTATTGATTATATACATTTTTACAAATATTTACAAGATAATCCCTTAAATCTTCAATATCCTCCATTACTCTTCAGTTAAGGGTTAAGGTAGCATACCATAAAGAGTCAAAAAATTATAAAGAAAAGTTAATGCCTGCCTTTTTAATATATAAATTAATAAATTCTGCTGGGACTTGGTTATTAACTTGATCATTAATTAGCTTTATTATTTCTTCCTTTAAATCTTCTATTTCAGTATACATATATTTTTAGTCTGATTATTTGGCTATAAAAAGTGTTACCTATTACTTTTCTAGAGATATTATAGTTCCAATTAATTAGTTTAATAGCATTAAACTGGAAATTCCAACTTTTATCATATAATTTAATTTTGCTGTGTTTGATTATGAGTAGGTCTAGGTATTCGATATTATCGTGATTAGTATTAGTTTTATTAAGTGTTAAACTATTTGGGTAAATTTTGAATTGTTCAAAAGCAGAATTATTATTGAAAGGTATAATATCATCAATGCATCTAAATGTATTTGCAAATAACTTTAATTCATTCTTATTCAAACTTAGTTGGAATTTATATTCATAAGCAAAAAGAAATAGGTTACATATTTGTGTAGAACTGCTTGCTCTTATTTGTATTCTTCTCACCTGCTGAAAGATCTTATTATTGAATTTAATGTAGTTATTAAATAATGCACAATTCACGTAAGTTTTCCATCTTTCAATTTAAAGGATGTTAAGCATGTCAGGAAAAAGTTGTGGGAGTTGCATTAAACTAGTAAAAATGTCTTCTAATGGTAGAGAAGTATAAAGGTTTTTCAAAGTCATAGCAGTTAATGTTCTTGATTTCTAAACTTTTAAATTAGTTGAGAACTGGAACATTATTACAAAACAATCCAACTATAGTTGTGTTGTTTGTTAACTAGTTAATGAATTAAAATACAGATTTTTTAAAGTTTAATTGCAAATATGTAATCTATATTCTTTTTATAATTATTTGTATCATTTGCTATAAATCTAAATTTGAGTGGTGATTTATGGAATTTAGGAAGAGCATATAGATTTGCTAATCTATTGTAGTTAGATTGTTGTGAAATTTGTAGTTTCTTATGTATAGCTTTTAGCTTTTTTTCAATGACATTTTCTTGTGTATTGGTAAGTTTGCAAGTAAAGGCATTATTCAGTTCAGTACTAATTAGTGAGACATAAAAAAAATTCAAATAATGCTGAAATTATTACTAGCTTTGTCAATTTTGGTTATTACGAATTTTTGTTTTACATCTTGCAATAGAGGATTGAGAAAGTTTCATGGTAAACTGCTGTTGAATTCAATCCTTCGAATTCTTTGCTTCAATTCTTCTAACACTTCATGTTTCCAAGCCATACAGGTAGACTTTGGAATATTTAATTTGTAACTAGTTTTAACTATGAACTCGCCAAGATTTTTTTTTCGAAACTATTAAAACTGCGATTTTTGACAATTTTCGGTACTGGTCTAAATTTGGTGCCTTTTTCCATTAAATTTCTTAAAAGCTGATTTTAAACTATGGTTAAATTGCCAGTAATAATATGTTTATGAAATTCGTCTACGTAGTCTTTGTATTGAAGCTATTTGCAGTATCAATGGGCTGTAGAAGCTAGATCATGGTTGTTAATTAGCAATTTGCTAAGAGGTTTTTGATACTTGAAAGCTGGTGAGATTTGTACTTTAGTAGCTGGAAGTCGTTGTTGACATTTTCTAAAAATCTTGCTGAACTGAATATTGTCATAGGTTGAATGTAGGAAGCTGATTTTGCAGTAATATTTACTGTACTTGTTATTGGTAGAGAATTTAAAATTGCAAAAATCTATAACAAGGTCTTTGATAATATTGTGTCCGGTAAAATGCTGTTAACAAACTTTATAAGTATCATTAAGAATTTGTGCTTACAAGTATGCAACCAAGTAATGAAATTTTGGTGAAATTTTCAGTGAGAAAGTAATTATTAATATTATATATATTTATTTTTCAGATGTGCAGAAGATAAATAAAGTTCCCATGTTAGCCTAAATGTGTATTCGTTTAGTATCGTATAATATTGTTACGGATTTTGTATTTATTTAGCTATATTTAGTAGAATTTGTAATTAAAATTCTTTTATATTCTCGTGCAATGCAGCAGGAGTCTTATTTGAAAAGAAAGCTATGCCGGGAAAATTAAAATACAGGAGCACGCACATTTAACATTTTAATAAATAGATATCTCGTAATTGTACTCTTTTGCTATCCAGAAAGATTGAGAAAATACAGAATGTTCTCGTGCACGATTAAAAAGCTTATAAAAAGCCGGATCAAAACATCTCAATTCATTTGTTTACTAAGTTTTTGCTATGGATTGTAGCGAATTCGCGTTGGGATTGGATTAACTTTCTCTATTTTAAATTGAGTTTTATTGAACGTTTTAGTTGTTTAAAATATAACTACTGCGAGATATTGCGCTATTGTACGCATATCTCTGAGGAAATTTAAGCATTTTCTATTTATTCTTGGGATAAGAATAAATTTTATTCACTTTTCATCGGACTTGTGCATTCAGTTTATTACAAACCCGTACGCACGCAACAATATGTTTCTGTATTCCATCCGGATCACCTCAATTGATAATATTTACTGATAAAATATATTAAACTTTACGAGGGCCATAGATTTTTTTATTTTAATTTTTTTTCATAATTTCTTTTTTACCCTCAGGACGAATTAGTGATTAGAATCACATTTCTTACTGTTGACGGAAATCCTGTATGTTTCAATTAAGTTTAGGAATAGCAAAAGTTCTTCGTTTTGGCAGTTCAGTATGGTGTAGAACAGCATTCACTGCCCACTTTTTAGCTAATTAATAGTTAGTTAGCTAATAACTAAGTACAAAGAAAAATTAATTATGCATACATTTTACACATAAATGCACTCTAATTTTTTATAACTAACTTACTAATGCATAAAATTACTTATTTATTTTAATTTTTTTTTTAATATCGGAGCTTTGGGGTAAAAAACAAAATATTTGATTTTGTAGCTCCAAGACACGATATTGAACTTCTTTTTAACAAAAAAATCTTTATCTTAATTTTAGAAACTATTACTGAATAACAGGCTGAAGTTTGATATCTAAAAGGATGAATATTTAAGGACATAAAGGCCTGCGAATAATCTTTTTGCAACACTTTTTACAATATTCTTTTCTACCGTTATTATCCAAAAAGTAATATTCTCAGTTCGTTTATTTATGATTAGTTGTAGGGTTACTCTCCGTAAATTAGCTAAAGTTGCTACTACGACAGACAAGCTAGTCATCGCCCGTCTATGAAATAACAATTGAATCTTTAGAAAGTTTAATCAAACCTTTCTATTGAAAGCTTTAAACTGAACAAAGGCACGATTTGTACTTACAAATTAACTAAAAGTTACAAAACATAAACCTGAACTTAGAATTTAATTTGATGCTGGATATTACGGTTGAAACCAACCACCTAACAAATCGTTGGCTCAAATGACTGTGAGATTTACTTCGGCTAGCAAATTTGCTCATACCGGATAACTGTTGTAGCAGAGCTGTGCTAGATAAAAGTTCCACTGCAAGCTTTGCTGCCAAAAGTTCTCTTTCTTAAAACTCTAAAAAGCCTCGACTTAAATACTCATTTACATCCTGGTGAGAGCTAACGAAATTAGGAAGTGACCGTAAAATTCGAAATCATAACACAATATGTTAATTAATGTAAAATATATTCTATACAAAGTTAGGTTATTTGGATACGCAAAGCATAAATGGGATATCTGCCGAGGGAGGCTGCCTAAATTCTATTAAGGAGCTCCTTAGGAGAACTAGCCCACAGTCATGTTGTACGTGAGCCCACCAGCGGCCGAGCGGTAAAATCACTGAACACTGGTAGTTCGGTACGAGGTTTGAATCCCGCGAACGGCCTGGCTGCATGGGCGTTTCCGTCGTTTTCCCCATGTGTAACGTGTATGCGAGCCAGTTTCCCTTAGAAAGTCCTCCACGAAGGCATCCCTCCCCTTAGGCAGATAGCCCTAGTGTGCTTTGCCATAATTAAATACACCACACAATACACACACACACATGTTGAACGTGAGGAAAACCACGATAAATTTTTAACCGTGCAGCTAGCCCGTTCGCCTGGTTTCGAAAGGGGTCGAGCTACTAGTGATCTTAACCACTCCGCCATAGGTGGGAACGCTTTCCCATTTAAAATATTTTATTATTGTGATTAGTTATAGATTAATTTAGTTAACTAACAAAAGTTTTTTTTTTTATTAAATAACAATTCTCTAAAAATTGCGCAATTATTAACCAAAAAAGAAAAAAATTATATATACTTTTAAGACACAACTGTGAATGAAAGTAAAGTAAAATAATTTTGATTTAGGCATTAAAACAATGCTGATCATTGGGTATAAGAAAAACAACACTGAATGACTTTATTTTAGCAAACCGGATTTCCCAATTCTAGTATAAAATTATCGAAAGCGCTACGTTATGTTATGTTATGTAGAAGTGAGGGGGGTCACCTAATATTTACCGTAACTAAACAGGTATTAGCCCCACACACTAACTAGAAAACTAACAACATTCTGGCATCATTCCTCGAGTCGTGATGGAAAATGTGACTCCAGTGAGCACTACAAGTACTGCCACCGGCCGGCGGCATCAACGTTAATGAACTTTATTTTTATTACACTGCTTTACTTCGTGTGTCATTCTTTCCTAGTGCAGATCATAATTAATCGTCAGAACCAGTAATATCTGGTTCTGACGATTAGCCCCTCACACGAAACAAGAACGCCTCAATGGGATTTCAGGGAAAAGGCATCTGAGTTGAAACCCAGGACCAACCTAGGTCGTTTGGCAATGATGTAATCAAACTTTTGTCTCTCGGAGTGGGGGATCACTAAATTTGCTGCCATTGTGTTGCCATTCAGTGAAGGATAAGCATTTAATTTTACTTTCAAATTTAATCTGTCAGGATCAAAACTCCACTAGCAGCCTAGCGGTAAATTTGCTGAATACAGGCAATTCGAGCCAAGCTCGAGTGGCGGCGAACGGGCTGGCTGCATAGGCATTTTTGCAGTTTGTCCATGTGTAACGTGTAATATATGAGCCACTTCCCTTAGAAAGTCACTCAGGAAGGCATCTCTCCCCTTGGGCAGATAGTCATTGAGAGTTTTGCTATACCGAGCATTGGTTCACTATACCAATCATAGAGGGCTTCACGAGACCGGCTAGGTGTAACAGCAATAAGCTGCGACGACAACAAGCATCTCCATCGCACTGGTGAACCGGACGTGATAAGAACATGCACCACCTAGACTCGCTCTGTTGAGGAGAAGTTGACGAATTACGTCACTGACGCCTCGTTCCATCAAAACAAACAATTACTAAATCAAAACAAACAATTGAATTTTTTGCTTAGTGTAAAAACTTTTTCTCTTCTCAGTTTAATTTCTTACGGTAACTCAGAATCTCATTATTTTTCACCTACCTTGACGATTCATATTACCAAACTCTATCAAATAATGCTTCACGTAAAACTGCAGCCTACAGAAATGTGTCACTCCAGGCTAGCCGCTTCGTTTGTTCTTCTCTACCTATGCAGTTGTCTTCTGGATATTTAATGGATCTGCGGCGAAGGTAGCTTGTTGTCTTTACCGCTTGTTGTTGTTAGATCTAGCCGGTCTGGTAGCAGTGGAACACTTGTGGAACGAGGCGTCAGTGACGAATTACGTCACTGACGCCTCGTTCCACAAGTGTTCAACGGGTTAAACAAACCACGCCCAACGAACGGAGCTGAACGCAGCCCACGATCTACATCAACGCAGGGATCAATCCACGGCAACAGGTAGTACCTTCTCATTAGCACACAGATGCTGGTGGAGGGAATATGGCAGCTTGCGGAGCCAATCAACTCTCGAAAATTCGAAAGAGTTGAATTACTTGAATTCGTCACCAAAGAGCTCCTTTGTGACAAGTATTTCACTCTCATGACTCTCAGAAGTGCGATGCCATAGAGTCACATTTATGGCATCGCACTTCTGATTCGACTCATATATGTTGCCACCAGTAAGCATCTGTCAAAATCGCAAAGCGTTGAACAAGTGGGGGAAACAAAATCATCACAGCCTTTACACATTTTATATTGTTGTGAGAACTTTCGAGTGTTATATCTTTGCGCAGTATCTATATCAAGTCTCTGTGAAAGTGTTATTTAATTTATTAGGCCTCTTATTAATGAATAGAGGCACTCTCTGTTGAATGTTGTTGTATGAACTCTCTGTTAAATGTTAGTCATTACTTTGCAAAATCTTTATCAAAATAAAAGGACATTTTTTAAACTTTTGTTCACCTCTCCGTTGAATAAGAGGTCCAGATTGGGGACTCCTGGACCCACTGTAAAGGCTTGAAATTTTTGAATACTTGGAGTGAAACAAAATCCTGCAGAAATGTAACAACGATAGCAATATTAAGAGGGTATTTTTAGAGAAATAAGAACTTTTCATTTTTGACCGGTTACGTCTGGGTGGTACAATAATGCAGATCTGTACATATTGTATGGTAAAACAATATATGTAGAGGCATGGCTAGATATTCGTATGATAAAATAGACATCTGAACCAGTAGCTTAATTTTAAATATCAAAACCTTTAATTGTAACTTAATTATTATACGTCAAATTAGCATAGATGATGACAATGTGGGAGGAAGAAATTGACAAAACGCAGCGATGTTGAAACAGTGTTGCTTTTGACCCGAAAATTTGTTACGGTTACAATTAGAGATATAGGCACGCGTTGGCGATAAAGGTTGGCAAGCATAAATTCACTTGGAGTCGATAATTCGTCATCACCAGGTAGGAAGTAAGATGGAGTCGCCCTAAACAAGTTCCTCCGTACCCTGCTCTGAAGCACCGGCGATCCCTACGTGGTGACCAAAACATTGGGTCATTTACCATTGAGTTCTATGGGATTTGACGCGTTCGGGTGTAAATATTTTGTAATTACGTCGCAAATATACATATAAATGTATATATTTTCTTTTTCTACAACACTTCAGAGTCCTAAGTATGTGAAAACAACATATTTTTAAACAACATTTCATTCTGAATGGAATTAAATGCTATACTTTTCACAGGACAGTTTTCTCAGAATGGTTTAATTTGAATGAAATATTTTCACAAGTTTTCGTTAATTACATTAGAAAAAAAAATTAAGGTAATTCGATTTTATTCGGTTAAGGTACAAAAATTAAGATTAAAGTTTATTGTATTATTAATATTAAAATTATGCATTATTTCTTTTCTATTTATAGAGCTTCTTCCTAAAATACTTTATTAAATATGACATGATTTTTTGGCTTTTTTAAATCGAAAAATGTAAGTCAATTTATAATTAATGCTCTATTCGGTTCATTTTAAATTAGAGAATTATTAGGAATTTGCGAAATACTTGAAATAAGTATTTCGCTAATTCCTAATAATTAAATAGGTATTAAATAGTATTTGACTTTCTCTGAACATTTCTGAAAGGGAATAAAATAAGTTTTTTTTTTTTTTTTTTTTTTTTTTAAGTATTATTTAAAACTTGTAACTGAGTTATTATAAAATGTAAAGGGAATAATTCTTTTAATTATACTTATCAGATTTTTTTTTACCCTTCATTTCAACAATACATATTCCAAAACTCTTTATTACGTTCTTAAGTGCGCATCTCATAGCATTTGCTTTACAATACCTTTTAACAGATTGCTTTCCAATACGAACAATTCTTGCTTAAATAGTTTTATAACGTATTTGTCAACAGGATTTCAATTTATGTTTACAATTCAATATTAAGGTTATTATATATTTAGATGACATTTATAATCATTATAAATTAGATACATTTAATCATTAGATTTCTTCACAGTACTTTCACAGTTGTTTATAAGTGAATAAATTCTTCATTTCAAATACATTTATAAATAATTTAATGAATATTTAAGTATTTTGTCAAAGGCAGATACATGCTTTTTGCAAGCACATGCATAAATACCCATACATATTTCCTATTTATCATTTCCGGCATGTGCAAATCTTTAATTTCTGTGCATTCACTATATTTTTCGTGTAAAGTAATTTACACTAATTTAGCATACACCCGAAAGTTTTACATAAAAAAAATATATGAATATAATTTGAATGAAAATTATAAGTATTATTTTTAATACCCACTCAAAGGTCAGTTTTTCTTCAAAATTCCTCCACGATGGCATCTCTCTCTTTAGGCAGATAGCCCTTGCATGCGTTACTCTATTTAATAAAAACTTAATCTGACCTATGTGCCTAATTACATATATTTTAACATACATAATTTTATATTTACATTTAACCGTCAAGTTTCAAACTTTTCAAATCTTCTAGAAAATAAATTTTGGGAGATCTCTTTTAGCAATTTTCTTAAAATCTATATTTTTGTAGTGCAACAGCTTAGAATTTTATAAAACAAATTCATAATCAAAATCGCTGTTGTTAGTTATCGAAAAATAACCAAGATGTGATTTTTGCGTAAATGTCAGTAAACTATACAAATTGCTATTATCCATTACACTATGAATGTTTCTTTCATGCGAGAGTGTCCCTTTTTCGATTTCTATAGAACTGTCGTGTGTCGAAATCCTATCAGAATCTTGTCAAGCGAGCTTCTGAATGTAAACAAAGAACACCCCGTCTGGTGACCCAAGCTTCAAAGCAGTGCTTCACTTCTAGCGCGGAATGGCTCCTCCTCCCTTTCCTACCTCCATGGTCATCACCAAAATTTGGCGACCGAATCTCTTCCTCTCCAGTTGCTTTATAAGAGAGTGGGTACAAAGAATATCTAAGGATCCTTAGAGATTCTTGAGTGGGTATATGTACGGTATTTTCTCACACCTTACCGTGTGCCTTCGTGGCACACGGTAAGTTGAAGCACATTCTGCTAACAATGGAGAGGTCTGGAGTTTTAAATGCCAGAGAGGACATAAAATATTTTTCATGTCCATTGTTTCCGGGGGGACTTATGACTCTTCGCAACACCACCATTAAAATATTTCAAAACGGCAAATTTTCTTCTGTTGCCAAAACTATATCTAAAACAGATAAGGGGAAACTGGCAGCCCAAGTTTCTCTGAAGAAATATTACACGGGTAAATAACTCGTGTTTATTCGGCAAATATAAATAAAGTTCAAACAATAATAGTAATGATTACACAACAAATAGAATAAAATATATATTTTGGAATTATTACATAATTCCAGCACTACAAATTCATATAGAAGTTTTTTATAGATTTTTCACATGTGCTAGTTTCATTCTGGATCAAGTTTCTCCCAAGGCATTTGTCCTCTGGGCAGATAACCAACCAAACAAGCACTTCTTTGATATGATATTTAAGATTTTCATTATTTGCGTACGGAATTTATATTTGAGCCTGTATTTCTACATTATTATTATGGTGTATTTAATTATGGCAAAACACACGAGGGTTATCTGCCTAAGGGGAGGGATGCCTTCGTGGAGGACTTTCTAAGGGAAACTGGCTCGTATACACGTTACACATGGGGAAAAATACGGAAACGCCCATGCAGCCAGCCCGTTCGCGGGACTCGAACACCGGACCGAACTACCAGCGTTCAGTGACTTTACCGCTCGGCCGTTGGTGGGCCATTATTATTATGAATCGCTCATATGAGGACATATAATTTTGTTACATTTCGCAGTTATGATTAACCTGCGTCATTGTTTTGGGTCTAAATGACTTTGCATGCATTTAGGTAAGAAATATGCACGGTTTTCAAATCGCAATTGATCTTTTCATTTGATATGCATTTTGCATTGAAAATCTCTTTTAAATAAAGTTACATTCTATCATATATTAATATTATAAATAATACATTTGAGCAATTATTATTATTTTGCGCTTCACGACTTTCAAGATTTACCTGTATAATTTTTTTTTTTTAAATTAACACTAAATAGTTTTAGGTATTTCATTCTGTTACAGAATCGGTTAATGAATTTCATTCTGTTATATATTAGAGTAAAGAATGTGTAATACTTTTCTAAAATTGAAGATATTTTCTATTTTTTATTTATAGCACCAATACATCTTTGAAGTGAAAATTTCCGTCGAAACATCAGTTTTGCCTTTTTGATTTAAATTAGAGCCTTATATTATTTTTTGTTTGGGAATCTATTTTTTTTTTAAAACAATCTCTATTACAATCTGAGCTTAAGCAGTTTTAATTATAACTTAGTTCGGGAGTCAGAAGTTGAACAAAATATTCACTTATACGTTTACTTCCTTAATTTGTCGCCTTGTACGCATATTACAGCTAATTAAATATCTGTAGATTAAAAAAAATTTTGTATTTTTCTAACAATGTAAAGGACTATTGTATTTTAAAATTGTATATTACAAATCTCTTTTTTCTAAAACCAAGCAATAAAACATCAAAAGAGACCAAAACTATAGACTTTATTAAAACTGTTCCAGTTTTGAAATTCAACATTTAACAGAATTAAATTCAATTAAATTTAACAGATAAAAATATACAAGTGTCTGTTGTTTCTTTTTATAAATTTCTTTACCTGCACAAGTTGCGGCGGAATTTATGTGAATGGTCTTATAATGAAGAATATAACAAAAAGATAGTTATTTTCCTTGCAGCAGTAAAATGATTAGGTGCTTTTATTCAGTTTTAATAAAAACTAAGCTTGCTTGCAATATTTTGAAAAGTTTAAAATTATCCTGGAAATTTTACATCAAATCTGTGATTTTAAAATTCATTCTATCAAATTTAAATAACAACTGAAAGATAGTGAATGCTTGTAGTAGCTCTACTTGAATATGAAATAACAGTACACACATATGAATGTACTGCAGTACTTATAGTACGAACTGCAGTATGTACTGCAGTACTTATGGTATAAACTTTGAAGATAAATATACTCTAAATGCCCTTCTTTTCATTGGATGTATTGTTCCACACAATGGAGGAGGCTTCCATGATGACGCGTCTCAATATGTCCCATGGAATAGAATGTACTTCACGGCGATGGTCGTCTTCAGTTCTTTAATAATCCGAAAATGATATGCAAATAATCTTTCCTTCAAATAATCTCAGAAGAAGCAATCTAGAGTTGTCAAACCTGAGAAGCGGAATGGCGAAGTCAAATCCTCAAAGCATGAAATGAGAGAATTTGGTATTATTATCAGGGTTGTAACAGTTATTTGTGACTGCATTGTGCAGTTATATAGAAAGCAAATTTTATTCACTACATATCTGGCCCACATTTCTGCCCATGTCTACTATTCCGCCTCAGCCGCAATTATCACTGAGAGTCTGTGATACAGCCTGTTTAATTTTGTTTGTAATACAGCCAAATTATCAAACTAAACCAAACGTACCTCTTCTCAGATACAAATATGGCATACATGTGCAAAAGCACTCGATATCGTTGCCAACTCAAACTGATAGATACAGTATACTCTATATATACATGTTCTGAAATACTGTATACGGAAGGATAGGAAAAAAAAGGGAGCGTTATTAGTATTATTTACGTGTTCCGCCCTAAGGCAGTACACGAAAAGGAGGGATGCTTTCGTGGAGGACTTTCTAAGGGAACTGGCTAGTATTAACACGTTACACATGGGTAAAAACATGCAGTCTGCTCTTTTTATTTCTGTTTTATTTAACTTAATTACTGCCTTTCTGTAGAACAGTTTGAAATTCTGAAGACCAATCAATTACTCTACCACACTTTTCTGCCCATTAGCGACAAACCGCTATAAGCATCTTCAGTAACTTTTAACCCTCTGACCGGCAAGGCGGCTTAAAATTTATCTTATAACATCTTTAAGAAAATATGTATACATGTATCTTGAAATAAGTCCAAGAAATTAAGAGTATATATTAAAAGCACGTAAATCCAAGTATAAGGTGGCAAAGCCATTTCGACATTAGAGTCAAGAAAATACTTTTTTCTCATGACAGACTTGAGAAATTTGGAGTTTCTCAGTGAACTCCTTGGTCAGGTGGGGGTCTTGACTGTGTTTATTAATACAACTGGTATACTATTTACTTAGGTGTCTTAATGTAGGGTTAAGCATTTAAACTTTAAAAATAAAACGTCCAGAGCACTCTTTGTACACCGATTTATCAATTTCGAGATAAGCGCTCCTGATCTTTGTTACTGGGCGCATTTATCACAAAAACATTTGCCTAGGTGCACTTAGTCAATATTTGTCAACTTCTTTCGTGGCTTTCGAACACTAATTTATCACACAGATACCTGTATGTCATTTATGTACCATAGCTACTGATAGCAAGCGTATACTATAAATTACTCTACCCTAGCTAGAGATAATGAAAGATAAAATTAATCATGCAGAACTTATTACTTTCTTTCCGTAAAAGTAATTTTCCTGTTACAGTGAACGTTGGAAATGTAAGTTCGTTTTGTTTAGTGCATAAAATATTTAAGTTTCATAGCAAAATTAGAAAATTTTGGTAGTCGCCTAAGCGGAAATTTGCTGATTTCGATGTCTTAAAGAATTAATAGTGTATTTATATTTATCGATGTCATTTTTTATTCTTAGGCAGAAAGAAACTGTCACTGTAAGAAAATAGTTGCAAGAGGGTGTGAATTGTAATTTTTGATTTTGAATTTCAGGTTCTCTAGTGCTCCGCGTCACACCTTTTATTCTTTACGTAGTATTGTTTATTGGTTACTAGTCAAGTAAAATAAATGACTAGTCTCATTTTCCAAATTAGTGCCCTACTATTAACTTCATTGAAAAATTTTATGCTTTATTGTAAACACCATAACGTGTTCACTTTCAATCACTTCTTTTAAATCATTTGGTAATTATAAGGGATTGGATGGATTATTTAATTATGACAAAGCACACGAGGGCTATCTGCCTAAAGGGAGGGATGCCTTCGTGGAGGAATTTCTAGGGGGAACTGGGTCTATACACGTTACACATGGGGAAAACCACGAAAACGCCCATGCAGCCAGCCCGTTCGTGGGATTCGAACCTCGGACCGAACTACCAGTGTTCAGCGCCTTTACCGCTCGGCCGCTGGTGGGCCCGGTAATTACAAAGAAACACTGGAAACCACAAAAAAGGCTTAGTTTTTATCTTTAAAGAAGAGTGTTAATTACAACATTAAAATCTGTGTATTTCACGAATACACTCTCCGAATGCAGTCATGGAAACGAGAATTATTTATTTGTATTTAAAAATAGCCTCGTTTAAATATTAAAAACTCAAAATCTTTATTTATTCTGAACGATTCTTTTTATTCAAAAACTGTTGCGGATTTTAAAATGATGCAAATGTCTACATTCTGGTTCTGCATTCTGGTTGCATATCAATTTTGCACTGTCAAACATTTTCAATAGAAACTGAATTTTCAGATTCATCACTATCTGCAGAGGAATCCGAGAAATTTTCATCAGTTTCGCTATAACTATCTTCAATATACTTGAAATCAGAGTCAGAACTACTATCAGTGTTGGAAATATCGTTAGGAATATAGGTTATTGAGGCTCTTGAATATTCTTGAATTGGAACAAAAAGCTCCTATTGTTATGAAAGTTGAGCAACTGTGTTATAGACTTTTAAATATAAATCTGAAGCTCGTTTTGAAATATAAAGGCCTAAGAAATATTTTTCAAGATGCAAATCAGTAGCAGCTTTCACAAACAGATCAGCGCCACCAACATGTTCTCATGCATTAAGTTGGTCTGAAGTCTGTACATCTGGTATTATTATGCCATTAACTTGTATTTAAAAAAAAAAAAAAAAAAAAAACTGAAATGTTTCAGATTTTAAATTACGTCCAAAGGGGCGTTTTTTTAACGTTTTGAGTGTTACCTTTATTTATTAAATATCATGTTCTTTGCACTTAAACCATAAAATTCAGTTCAAGAGCAATATCGCAAAATAATGTTAAATTAAGCATATCTTTAGAATTTCCGATATACACAGTCTCGCGAGCTGGAGATAAAAGTATTTTTTTTCTATATAACGTTGCCATTTCTCGCTTTTAAAGCATTGAGTTTGTAAATCAAAAATTCGTTAAAGTTTTACAAAATATAAAATCTATAATAAAACAAATTCCAAATTTGGGATTTCAGATGCCCATATTCGCAGTAGGATTTCGTCATTCAAAATTCGATGGCTCTATGTACCATTGTTTTATCACAATGCGAGAAATAGACAATCATTTATGCAGATTTTTCATTATTTAATTTCTTCAAATATAATGCAGGACTCTAACATTTTGTGGCAACAGTTTGAAAAGTGAACCGACGTTTATGAGTCCGACGCAAAATCGCAAAACGAAAACAATAGTCTTTCAGGGACAAAGCCCCTTTGGACTAAAAAAAAAAAAAAAAAAAAAAAAAAAAAAAAAAAAAAATCAAAGGAGAATTTAGAAACTAAAACACGTTACCTGAATATCTATCTCACTTCTGTATATATCGTAAGCCATTATATGTTCTATGACTAGAGAAACAATAGTAGTAGTTTCTATTGGCGATGAATAAAAGATTGGTTTCATGACATTTTCCTCCCATTAAACTCACCTACAAGCGCGTTTCTCCACTGAGAATCATTCATGAAGGTATTCCTTCTTTATGATAGTATAATTTGCAGGCTTTGC
The DNA here is from genome assembly GCF_044657685.1 of Stegodyphus dumicola. Classification (NCBI taxonomy): domain Eukaryota; kingdom Metazoa; phylum Arthropoda; class Arachnida; order Araneae; family Eresidae; genus Stegodyphus; species Stegodyphus dumicola. The sequence continues at coordinate 48,560,883 of NC_140779.1, forward strand.
TGTAGTTAGATAATTCATTCCCTTGAAATAGCTTAAGCAATTCTGAACTATTGGTTATGAAGCTGTAGCGAACAAGTATACAAATCATTTCCATAATGCTTGGTTTATATACCGGTTGTTTGTAAGCAAAGCTTTATGCAATTATATAATAGTGTATTAAAACAATAAATTATAAAGCTTGGATCAACAGAAAAGTTTAGAGACAAAGAACATTTTTAAGGCCGATATAAAAAAAACGTCATGTTGCGTAGATAAAAAATGAAGTTACCTATCAAGTTAAAATTCTTTTCGAGGAGTTGGTGGTACGGAGAGGTAAAATTCCATTCCCCAGGTAATCCCGGTGGAAATTTAGATATCTTTGAGCTCATTGCTCTAATTAGGTAATCAAGTTTAGAGAAATTTTCTATTCTAGCCCGAAGCAGAATTAGGTAAACTCTTTTAGGATGTCAAACACTTTTAAAATTGATCGTAACGATATATCGTTTGCTTAGTGAAGACTCAGACATTTTCGTTTAATTGCAATCTAGTTCCAAACTGCTACAATGGGTTTAGTAAAACATTATTTTATCTAATAATGCTTCGACTAAGTGACATAGCAAACTTTAATTGTCAGTAAAGCGACAGAGCACACTTGAATTGCAGGAATAATTGGACGAGTATAGCAGATGATTCCCAGCGTTTTCATTTCCCAGGAAGTTTTCCAATGACTTCAGCAAACCATTCTTCAGCATTATTACGAATTCATCCAGGACGAACTTGTTGCAGTTACTCTTTGTTGCAGAATGGTCAACCACGTAGATTTTCCTTTTTTTTTTAAGCTTACAACGCGACGCAAAATTTTATGGCATATTATCACATACTGTAATTTCTTCTGCTCAGCGAGTCTCTTGGGCACCGATTGAGGATAAATTTTAGTCATTTTCAAATCTTCATGGCATGTCCTCTGTAAAGCTTCTTTACCCATACCCGATTTTTATTGACTGGCACCAGTGGCGTGGTGCTGTAATCCAGCTGCCTTTGGAAGTCGGGTCTGACGAACGGGTCTTGAGTTCAAGGAAAGGCAGAGGAGAAGCGATTCGAGTACAACCCGATTTTTATTAATTACGAAAGTTAATGTTTCTATGCATCAGTATCAAACTAGACACCTGCTGTATTACGGCCGTGTAATGCCTCACTGCTACCATTTATTCATTTAACTATATTTTTGTTTCTCATAGTAAAGTTTCGAGCGGAAATTTGTTCACCACATCCAGCCACTAGCAGCCTGTAAATTTATGCTGCTGGCTATTTCACTTTCCAAAGAAACTCTGTAGTCCACCTTTAACAATGTTCATCACTGTCCGCTGCGTAAATACTCGTCCAAGCCTTCTACGCTGCGTTTCGTGATGGAATCGACTACTGCTCTCGTACGAGAACTATGGGAGCAATCTTGTAAGAAATTTTAGCCTTCTTTCTCGCGTGCCTTGTGGTGGTGTAATTAGAACACGTTAAGATGGCAAATGGAAGGTCTTGAATTGGAATCTTGGCTGGGTATTGCTGACTTTTCCGGCTGAATGTTGAATTCACACCACCATCAAAGCAAATATATGTGACGTTCAACTCTGTTGCACTGGAAGAGCATCACGAGTCTAAATTGTTATCGAACGTATTAATACTTACTTCTTCATAATTACCAACACGAAGTGTGACATTTCGCGCTCCTATTGGAAGAACAGCAAGAATTCTGTTCACTACGTCTGTTATTTGCAACTTCAGGGCAAGGTAGGGCTTCTTTTCATATATATCGAAGCTTTACTTTCAAAATATTTTTCTACAAAGAGCACAAAATTCATCTTTTCATAATGGCCGCAACTGCTAACTTTTCGAGTTTTTTTACGAGAGGAAATGAAATATATATATATTAAGAAAATAAAGATAAAAAAGTATTTTAGTCGAATACAGCAAAAGCATAACGACGGCTGTCTGCCCGAGAAAGGAAATGACTTCGTAAAGGGTTTTCTAGAGGAAATGAGCTTCTAGTTACACCAAGAAAATACCCATGCAGCAAGAGCATTTGCAGAGAATAGAACCTAAGTTTCTCAGTATGTTGAAGCTCACAGTATCTTTCATAATATAGTGCACTGTAGACTTCGGTTTATTAAAGGTTTCACGAAGGTAATCTATCGTTTTTTAAGTGAAATACTAATTCACGAACAGCCGCAGTAACTTCCGCTTTAAGACAATCGGTTACAAGCTAGAATTAAGTAGCTGTTACTATCATCTTCGTGACTTACATACGATCCAGTTTCGAAAATTTACTGCTAGTTCGATAAAAAGTCAGGATTAAATTGCATATTGAGTACAGAAACATTTTTTTGCGTATTACTTCACAATATCTACTAAAGATTTCAACCAAAACACTTGCCGGGTTTTTTAAAAACAGAAATTTATTATAAACTCATTTTAAAGTACCAAATTATACATATTTCAGTAGCTACTGCAGGTACGAAGCAAATAATAAAAATTATGTTAACATATTCTTGACTTCGGCTTTCGTACGGAAACTTTTTTTACCCACTGTGTAATCTGGTAAGTAATTGGAAACAGTGCATAATTTTCAATGATACGCATATTCTTTTGCCCTGAAATTTCTTTTAGGATATCACATGTAAATAATTTCATAAACCGAAGCACGTCTGTGTTTTCAGTAGAAAAATGAATTTATTCTGCAGTTCTATAAACATTGTGAAACGCATGGTATTGGCATTTTTAATTGCAAATTGCGCAATTTGATCGGTAAAAAGGAAATCATCAGCAATTAGTTTTGCATGGAAAGACGATTCCAAACAAGTACTTTTAAAATGTAGCCAAGGTTTCTATTTTAAATTTGGAGCCTCTTCTAACGATAGATAATTCGCCAAATAGAAATTAACGACAAATACATCTTAACGACACTAAAATAATAAACAATGGTTTAAAAAAACTAACAAAACCAATGTTCAAAGGCTGTTGTTAAGGCATTAACGTAGAAAATCGTACAACCCTATTTGAACTCTAGTTAGCTATATATATATATATACGAGAGATACATAAATATTGCGATTCTTCAAACATATGGGTTTACTTATCGATACTGAAAAAAAAAAAAATATCGAAACTTGGTTACGACAATGGGAAGAAAGTTTCAATGAGGTATTATGATAATTTAGGTTGCGTTTAGAACACGATATTAAAAATAAGAAGTGAAGAGGAAAATAAACTCGCCATACTACTAGAAATGTTTCATGCCCGATGTTAAAGAAGAAATTCTGTTGTTTTAAGCCCAAAACTATAAAAATTGCATCAAGACAAAGACATTAGTTCATACATCAAAAGAATAACTCAAAAAAAAAAAAAAAAAAAAAAAGGGGAAGACTGCAACATACACTGCTCGACATTGAAAATGCAACACCAAGAAGAAGTGGTAAAAAATTTATGCAAATTTTAGAGTAGACGCACGTTACTGAGTTATGCGAATGAGGTGAAATGTGCAGCTCTCCGACGCAGGTGAAGTAAGATATAAGGGAAGGAACGCGCAGACTGGGCAATATTCGTGTCGTTATTTCTGCCAGACGAATTATCGAAGAAAGTTTGTTTTTGTCCCGGAGGATACGTGTAATAGGAGAGAATGGCCAGGCCGTCATCAACGAAGGCACTACCAGCATATAGACGATTTTACGAAGGGTATGATGATCGGACTGAGAAGGGTGGGTCCTTAAGTCAAATCGCGGGTTGGTCCTTAAGTCAAATTGCAGCTGATACCCACATGGATGCGAGCACGGTGCATCGGCTATGGCGAACATGGTTGGAGCAAGGAAATGTGGGAAGAAGGAGGGATGCAGGTGCAGCCAGAGTGACGTCAGCATGCGTGGATCGACGCATCCGCCAACAAGCTGTGGCGGTCCCGCAAGCCACTTGTACCGCGATTCTGCAACATGTGCAAGATACCCTGGATATTCCCGTGTCGACCAGAACCATTTCCCGTCGATTGGTTGAACGTGGCCTGCACTCACGGCGTACGTTAAGAAGACTGCCACTGACCCACAGCATAGACGCCAACATTTAGATTGGTGCCAGACTGGAGCGATGTGGCTGACACAATGGCGAAACGTCGTGTTCTCAGATGAGTCACGCTTCTGTTTATCCAGTGACAGTCGCCACATACATGTGTGGCGTCGACGTGAAGACAGATCTAATCCGGCAGTAACTGTGGAACGCCCTACCGCGCGACAACGTGGGATAATGGTTTGGGGCGCTATTGCCTTTGATTCCAGGTCACCTCTAGTTCGTATTTAGGGCACTATGACGGCCCAACGATACTTGGATAATGTACTGCGGCCGGTGGCAATCCCCTACCATCGTCAAAATGTAAAGAACTAAAAATGAAATTTCGGGTTTTGGAAGGAATTTTTTTATTTTTTTCGAAAGATGGAACGCAGGAAAAATCTTAACTCTTAATCACATTTGAGAAGCTAATTCCTATCACCGTAAAGATAGCGGACGACGAAATAACAGCAGTATAAAGCACAATCTTCAGATCGTTTCCAATTTAAATAGCTAATAAGGATTTACGAAATTTCAGAGCAAAAAGGGATCTTATTTGAATAAATACAGCATTTGAGACATACCAGCGCTGTTCAGTTGCTTTACCTTTATTTACGATACATTGCAAAGATAAAAATACAATTTACTCGCGTCAAGAAAATACTTGTGAATTAGTTAACTGCGAGGTGCCCATTTGTTATAAGTATTTACATATATGAGCAATTAATGCCAACTATAGTTACTGTATTGGACTAAGTGACGCTGTGAAGCAAGTATTGTAGATTCCGGATATCATCGACGCTAGCAGGGAATGGATCCTGGATATAACCAACGATAGGTGTGAAAGGGTTAATATATGTTAAATTTTATTGTAGTATCCAAATCTAAAGATTTACTTTCAGAAAACTGTGAACAGATTAAAAATATCCGGGAAATATTAACGAATGAACTTGGTACATGTTACTTAGTAAAACAACTCCATTTGTTACCAAACTGTTTGTTTGGTAATAAATGAAGACTTTCGGAAGATAGATTTGAGAAAAGAACAAACAGCTATATGCACGTGCTTTGGCAATGAGACTAGATGTTCTAAGGAAGCTAATGAATGCATGTTAACTGAATCTCAGTATTTTATTAAATATAAGGTAGGTAATCAAAACATCAACAAGAAATTCAGCCAAAATACAGTTAAAAAATGCAACATATTAATATATTGGTAACGTAAAAAGGATGAAAAAAGAATTTTGAATTATCCAAAACTTCCATTAAATTAGTAGCTCAGCTCTCAATTACAGCATCAGCTAGTTAATTTCCGAATCAACTCAATGGCCTTTCCGTAGAGGGCTGAGATGGAGGAGGACGCTTATGATCTCTTGGTCGCTCAATCAGGGGGTAAAACCTCATAAACAGTTCCATTACTTCAAAAAGCTTTTCCTTGCGGTCAGTCTCTTCTGGAGGATCAAGATTCAGACGGCATGCTATTCCTCCATTTTCCTCAGATTTCCTGTAAGGTAATATAGTTTTAAGAATATGCTATTGTTTAGCACTCTAGATAATGTCGCTGTAATATCTTGGGACCCTTTTTATACCGTAACCTCAATGGCATTCTAACGAATATGCTACAAAATATGATAAACATTTCATGCAGAATAACCAAAATTACGCTAGTTTGTAGATCGGGACAAGTTTTCAGCATCAACATTCACAAAAGTTTTCAAAGTTAACTTCTTATTATCACTTTTAACAAAACAGGCAAATTAACTTCAAGTCTCGATATTTCACGCACAATGACCAAAGCATTTAAGTTTTAAAATTATTTGCTTTGATCCTTTTCACTCTTTTACAGCTAAAATTAATAAAATGTCGAGAAATGTGAATTTCCGAAACTTAAAACAGACGATGAATCGTATGTTGCAGGACAATATGCGCAAAACTATTTTGTGTCGACATCACCTACTGACCACCATTAAACATTGTTCTAATTCAGAACAGTGTACTATCAGTTGTACTTAATTATACGTATAACTACGAAATTTATAGAAACAAATAGAACTCCATAGCTTTTCTGACGCTAGTTTGAAAGCTTATGGATGCGTGGTATATCTAAGAATAGTTTTGAACAATGGAACTTTTCAAACAGTTTTTGTTGCTTCCAAGAGTAGAGTTGCACCTCTGAAATCACTTACACTTCCTAGATCGGAGCTTTTGGGTGCGCTTGTAACCGCTAGATTGAGTGATAAAATCGTAAAATGTTTAAAATACAAAGTAATCCATTTCCACTGGACTGGTTCTCAAATAACTTATTTTTGGATTCATGGATCTCCCGAAAGATTTAAACCTTTCATCAAAAACAGAGTTTATGAAATTCAGAAACTAACTGAAAGCAATAATTGGCATTATTGCCGTGGAAAAGATAACCCCTCCGACCTCATATCCCGAGGAACTACTGTTGCTAACTTAAGAAATTGCCAACTTTGATGGCATGGACCACTCTGGCTTTTACAGTCTTCAGAATTTTGGCCCTCCGGTAATGTAGACGTTGTTGAAGAAGAAAATTTAGAATATAGAAATAAGTTTGCTTGTTCCGAACAATATAAATGTATCGTGCAAGAGAAGAATGAATTATTTTATATTTCCAAGTATTAATGAAAATATTAAGAATAACAGCTTGGATTAAACGCTTCGCTTTGAAAACTAAGAAGCTTGCAAACTTAACAGATGTTCCTACCGCTGAAGAGTTTCAAGACGCAGAAGAATTCTGGATCCGTAGAATTCAAAGACTAGCATATAATTCGGAAATTTCAGCATTGGAAACTAATAAAAGCATATCTAAGAAGTCCTCCATACATTCCTTTTCCCCGTTTTTTAGACGATAAAGGAATCTTACGGCTTGGAGGAAGATTACAATTCTCCGATTTCAGCACCGAAGAAAAACATCCTATCCTCTTACCTCGAAATTCAAAATTTACGCAACTGATTATTGAAAGAGAACATAACAAGTTAATGCATAGTGGAGTTATAGCCACTTCGACCAGCCTTAGAAAAGAATACTGGATACCGAAAGGCCGACAGCTTGTGAAGAAGATACTTAGAAACTGTCTTATTTGTAGAAAGTATACAGCAAAACCTGCTCAACAGATGACCGCACAGCTGCCAAAAGACAGAATAGTTCAGACTCCACCATTTCTTGTTTCAGGAATGGACTTTGCCGGTCCAGTTTGGGTTAGATCAGCAACCGGAACTGAGAAATTGTACATAGTTCTTTTCAACTGTGCCGTTACCAGAACCCTTTATTTAGAGCTAGTCTCCAGTATGTCCACAGAAAATTTTTTGATGGCTTTTAGACGATTCGTATCAAGACGAGGACATTGCGACACAATTTACTTGGATAATGCCAAAACCTTTCAAAAGGCAAACCGACAATTCGAGCATTTTTCAAAAATACTGAAGGATTCCAAATTTCAAGATTTTATTGCCTGTAAGAAAATAAGCTAGAAATTTATTGCAGAACGTGCTGCATGGTGGGGAGGTTTATACGAACGTTTAGTGAAGTCTGTGAAGGACTGTTTAAGAAAAATACTTGGAAAAGCCCTATTAAATTTTGAAGAGTTAAATACTATTTTGACAGAAGTTGAATTTGTCATAAATCAAAGACCTTTAACATATATTTATAATGACTTAAAAGAACCAGAGCCTCTCACACCAGCACTTTCTCAACTTTGGTCGAAAAAATCATAATTATCCACTTCATTTTATCGAGATGATTGACAAGAATTCAAATAGAAGTTATCTGATGAAAAGACAATTGTATCAAACTACACTTTTAGAACGTTTCTGGGAAAAATGAGAGAAACAATATCTGCTTGACTTACGAACAGCTCACCATTTGGATACTCCTAACCCAAGTAAAGAATTAAAAGTTGGAGATGTCGTTCTTTTGGAAGGGTCTACAAAGTCCAAACTGTTATGGGAACTTGGTGTGGTAGTGGATTTATACAGAGGACGAAATCAACATGTTCATTCTTGTCTAATTAAGACGTCCAAAGGACAAATTAAGAGACCCATACAACTCTCATACCTTTAGAAGTTGTGAACCAACCTGAGAGCTATTGTTTGAACTATTGACTTTTTTCCCAACATTTGATGAAAACTTTTTGAACTTATTGATTATTTAGTTCTTTCTTATGTTTAATTGATTAATTTAATTTATTTTATATTTTAATAGATGTTCAAGAAGATTTTCTTCTTTTTAATTTGTTACAGTAAGTAATTGTAAGTACTTTCATTTTGTTTGGATTTGATTGTTATTCTGCTTAATTGTGTGAACTCTGCGAGTTTAGGCGGGAAGTGTAGAGAAATATGATGTCGTAGAGCGATAGCAGCGCCCTCACCTGAAGTAGAAGTTAGTTGGATGTTAGACGGGAATGGCGCATTAAGCCATATCCTTTGATTAGTAGAATTTTCCGCATGTTAAGTAACTAATTAACTGTATATATTGTAAATAAATATTTAAATTAACCTTGTCGAATATAGATCAATTATAGATATAGATATGATGTTCTTCATTTAGGAAGATTGATTTTAGATACGGTAGAAGTTTCGCCTTAGGATTAAAGAACCCTTTCGCGACATACACTAAGAGACACTTCGATGCACTCGACGACCAACTCGGCGCTAGACTTCGAGACACTCGCTCAGTGACTGACTATCAGCTTCGCTAGACGAGGCACACACACTCGATACTAACTATCTCGCACTCTATGCGAGGCGCTCTCACTCGCCCTCTAGACGAGGCGCACACTCACTGACTGCGGACCAGCAGGGTTTATATAGCTTTTGGCTTGTGTTCGAGAATAGAATATTCTGAGCTAAACTAGTAAGAATTTGTTCCAGAAGGTTCTCCATCCGTCATGGCATATCGCCAATTTTGTCGCCAAATGGGGCAACTCTGCCTTCCCTTGCCATTTTATGGCAACCCTAAACCTGCTTTGCGTGGAAGCCATCTCACCGCGCCTGTACATTTTGTAACAATATTTTAGCGACATTATATGTAAATCGTGTAATCTCTTGTATAACATAACATGAAAGGCCTCAAGCATTGCCGGAAAAACATGTACGTTTAACACCGAGGTAAATGGCCATATCACAAAATTTGACGATGGTTTTGGAGTCTAATTTTTTGACGCTAAATTTGGCGACAAATCAACAAAAGTAGCAAAACTTTATCATTTAACGACACTTGTGTTCTATGATACTGTAACTGGTTCGATTCCTATGTAACTGGAACTTTTACCGGGCCTATGTAAGTGTCTGCTTACAAGCAAATTAGAGAAATAGTAGGTACTGGAAATTTTTCAGGGAACGAGGAAAATCTATACACGACTGGCAAGCGCATCAGTTTTAGTTTAGTCCAGAGTTAAGGTCAAAGTCTTAAGAGTATTGACCGATCACTGTGCGAGATTACGCATTTGAGGCCTTTTTATTGTTTTGTATTCAACGTTCTTAGTAGTTTGAAGTAGTAACTACTAATATTGATCTGTTATATTGAGAAGAGCCATAAGACACTTTTCTGTGAAAAGTTCGAGTTGCAAAAAGTTTCTTTTGGAAAAAATTTTTTTTATCAAGCTGTCATCGGTCTCGCGTGCATTCAATCCATTACGAGTCTATGCACATACATATTCGTACTTTTAGTTACCTTTTGACAAAAAGTTTTTAAAGTGTTATATTTTTTTTACTTATTTGTTGAAATAATTAACCTAAGATGCATTTCTAATGCTTAGAAAAATTTTACTACTTTAAATGAACTGATACAGAAGAATGCTCTATTACTGCAAATTGGTTTATTTGAAGAGGGCAAAGCACACAAGGGTCATCTGCCTGAGGGATCACTGGTTCACATCAACGTTATACATGCAGAAAATGCGAAAAACAACCATACAGCCAGCCTGTAAATCTCCGTTCGAATCTGGGTCGAAACCAGAATTCTGCTGTCTCAAGTATTTTATCATCTGTGCTGCCGCCACAGATATGGGAGAAGCATCAAGTTAACGCATGTTGGCATACAACTTTTGTTTGCTTTGCAGTATTTAGAGCAAAACCTTAAAAGGTTATCTACGTCAAACCAGTGAAACGTAAATTAAAAAGTATATTAAAATACTGTGTGTAACCAGTGTCAATACAGTTAAGTTATATAAAGATGAGAATAAAAACTGGTTACATTTTATGGTGTAAGCTAATATCTTAAGAACTGGAACAATTTATGATGATGTCTTCCTGTTAAGTTTTGAAACAATTAAAATGTTTTAAACGAAAGTATTTAAAACAATGGCATTCCAGTAAAATATGAAGAATCATCAGAACTGCGTTGCATTTTACATAAAGTGGATTCTTTTTTCCTCATAGAAGGTGTTCGTGAGTCAGGCGACAGTAACAGATTCTCAATCAAATTAAGAGTCTTTCCTCCTATTTAGCATAAACTTCTCAGCTTATATTTTGCTTTAGCATCCCAATGCATCTATTTCTTCAGAATTTTGAGTTTGATCAAGGCCTTGGTACGTGAGGGGGATCTAGAGGTTATTAGACATTGTAATAGCAGCCTTAGCTGTATATCTGCTAGTTCATTCCCATTTTATGCCAGCGTGGCCAGGTTTCCTATAGTAGAGGCTCTAATCTGTAGGCAATGAAATTCCTCCAACATTATTTCGAAAGTTTAGAGCCTGATCAACCGCAGTAAGTTCAGAAGTGAAATTCGAGCAGGCTGAGTGTAATCGAAACTGAGCATTTTTTGCCACTACAAAATGTGCAACTTTTGTGGTCTCTAGATTTTGATCTGTATAGAAAGGGATTTAATTTCTATATTTCTAGGTTCGTAAATGACATAACAATGACATAGTATGAGATTTATGCCAAAGTTGGAACGAAGTAGACCTAAAGATTAGACCATGTGAGGTTTGACCATCTTTTCGAGCAATTTGCAAAGGCAAATAGAAAGTGATGGGACGGTAACTAGAGGGATTCGTAGGGTCTTTTCGAGCTCTGGCTATTGGGATAACAAAGATTTACTTCATACATTCGGATATAAATGCTCTTTCCATATTCTGTACAAAAGAAAGAAGAGGGCCGCCAATGACTTACAGACGAGATGTTTTAACAAAAGATCACCAATGCCACCAGGATATAATCCCTTTGTCAGTGACAAAGCTCTTTTCAAATCTAGCATAGTTTTTCAAAGAGTAGGTTTGTAGAAAAGAATGCAGGATGATAGTTACTGCTATCTGAGACTTCTGAAAACGCTCCTTCGATGGTTGGTTCAAACAATTGAGAATACACCTTGTTTTTACTTGATAAATCCAACTTTCAATATCAATAACACAATACCAAGAAGAGTAAACACTATTTTATTTTTACACGTAACAAATGGTTTAATTTAAATCAAAAATAAAGAGCAACCAACCAAAAAATTATGAAATGAAAAATTCAGAACCATTTTAAATAAACATACGCAGTTTTTTCCTTAAAAAATTAAGAATTCACCAACGAAATTTTTATATCTCGCATGCAAAGAAAGTGTCAATATTTCGTTGGACGTCTGACTTTTATGATCTCTACTAAACGTCTGATTCGATCAATCTTTTGAACATATCTGAAGATATTTCATCCCACTTTTCTTGCGACACTTATTTTAAGTGAGCTTTGTTTTTAATTGCGTGTTTTTGAACCGCTATTTCGAGTGTAGCCCACAAATTTTCTACGACATTGATGTCTGGGGACTGTGTTGGTGTATGCAACTGACATTTTTAATGAAAAAGACACCACATTTTGACGTTATGTGCAGTGTGTTTGGAGTCATCGTCATGCTGGAATATGAAATTTCCAACTAAACCTAACTTTTTAGTACTTTCTTTTAGATTATTGCGGAGCATATCCAAGTAAACTACGATTCATAATGCCATCTATAAAAACTAAATTTTCTACCCTAGTTGAAGCCATACAACCCCAAAACATGAAGGAGCCACCACCATGTTTAACTGTAGGACGTAAATGCTTTGGATCCAAAGCGGTGTTGGGCTTCCTCCATACGGTTGTACAACAGTCACTGCTGAAAATGTTGAATTTACTTTCAGAGAATATAACTTTCTTACAGAAGTTATTCATCTTCAATTGATGAGTTTTTGATACTCCAAACGCCTTTTCTGATTTTGCAAGCTGATTAATGGTATCTTTCTAGCAAATCTAGTTTTATAACCAGCTTGTCTAATTACATTGCGCACAGTTTCAACATTTGCACTTCTGCCAATGATTAAAGAAGTTTATGCAGCAAAGTTTGATTGCGCTTACTTTAGGATCCTTTCCTTCAAATTTCATTTTCAAATCAACCATCACTTACATTTTCCGGACACAAGTGTGACTTGTACCAACAATTTCAGCTATTTCAAGGTAAGATTTTTCTTTTATACAATCTTAGTACAAATTTCCTTACGTCAATACTGGTTTCTCTTCGAAGAGCAGTTTTATATTTGAAAGTGTTCATATAACAAAAAAGGGAAAAGGTTTAAGATTGCGCAATATTAGATTAAAATAGAAGGCCACATGTAAAAAATATAGCAACAATTAAAAAATATGGTACTATTCGGTTTCGATGGCCGTAAAAAATCGCCAAACTATTGTTGATGCCAGTGCTGCCAAAAATAATTGCGGCAACCCTAATGCAAGAAAGGAAGTATAATAGTTAACAACTATCTAAGATTGATGTTTTAATTTAGATGAAAGGTTAATTTCATATAATACTTTTTTATTATTATAATTTATATAAAAAAGGCTAAACATGACTGAATGCAAGCATAAGAGTAAATAACTATTTCAGATCATTATTATAATTTATATAAAAATTGCTAAACATAACTGAATGGATGCCTGCATCGCTATTTCGCTACCGAGTTATCGCTAAAGCATAATTTCATCTCATTGGTTGTTCAAACATAATTTTCTATAATGAATGATGCCTTTTCTTTGAAATTATTCTCGGTAAAGTGCAGAATCGCTCACTTATTTGTTTGCCGCTTTTCAGAAGGGTAAAAACAATTGGATTTTTGACAATTTTCTTTTACTTTTTAAGTGAAAATAGGTCGATGTGTACATAGATAAAGTCAAGGGTGTGCGCAGTGCCATTTTTGTGCAATTCTAGGATATTTTTTTAAGTGAAAATAGGTCGATATGCACATGGATACTGAGTTTGTGCAATTCTTAAGAACACGTCAAGCAGTGGGTGATTCTGCACTTTACCCAAAATTCTATTGCCGACTTTTCGTCATGGGCAATTCCCAAATTGTTAAATCCATAGGATATCAAAAAGGTATTTAAAAATGAGACTAGTATTTCAATGGCGTCTTAAGAAATATAGAACTATATAAACTTACGCAATCTGAAACCAGCGCGTACGCTAGATTTGGCGCGCTGTTAAATGGGCGCGTTTGCTAGATTTGGCGCTTTTGCGCATACATTTTCGCTGCAGTTTTTTTACGCCAAACAAAACAGAAGGGTACCAAAAGTATTTTTCTCTGCTGTATTCTGAATTTTTGGAGGCAAAATATGCATATGTTTATTTAAAATGCTTCTGAAATTTTTCATTTTAAGATTTTTTTCGTTGTTCTTTATTTTTACTTTAAACCAAATTGTTATGTGTAAAAATAAGTTTCCACTTCTTGGCAATGTGTTATTTATATTGAAAGTTTGATTTATCAATTAAAAGTAAGGTGTATTCTCAATTGTTTTAACCACTGTATAGCAGACGCTTTTCGAGCTCTTTCCCATACCACCTTACTCGAAGTAGAGGAATTTATCTACGACACATACGGGATTACAACATATTGAGTTAGTTTATTTGATTTTGGCAAAGCACGAAAGGGCCATCTGTATAAAAGAAAGGATACCTTCGTAGAGGGCATTCTAAGGGAATGTAACTGGTATCTAAAGTTAAGCCTTTGTATAAAATCTTGAAAGGAGAAGCCGTTGGAATTCAGAGTGCCTAATATGAAATCCACAAAAAATCTATTTAGTATCATCTTCAGTAAGAACAGAAATAGACGAATTAGCGCTTATTAACAGTATTACCTCGTTAAACGATCAGCGCTGTATTGTTTGAAATTATCAGCTTTACATTTTAAAGTTGCCATTAAAGAAAAAAGATCATCTTCGAAATATCGCGAAATTTTAAAAATTTACATCCAAAACTGCAAGGTTTTCTCCAAAATTCACCATTGTTATGTTCCTATTTTTTTTATAATGAATTTTAGGTAGATATTTAAAATTCTAAATAGCTAGCATTAATACTCGATGTTTATAACGCGACCGATATTCATGGATAATCACACTACATCTAATCATCTATAAAGGTTATGATAATGGTATGATTTACTCATTAAATCCTCTAAACCGGAATGTAAATATGTTTTTAATGGGAATCAGTATATAACTGTAAGCTATTAGGTATTTAAAATAGCATCTTAAGAAAATTTGGCATAATTACAATATTTTTTGGACATTTAAACACTGGTGACAGTATACTGCAAAAAGCATAATTTTAATGGCCGCATTTTTAACTCAAGTATTAACAAAATAAGAAAATACAATATTTTACAAGAAAATTGGTAGATTTAACGATTTCTTAGCAATATTTTTTGGAATGTATGCTTAAAACAGTTTTCTTGACAAAGAGGCACCACAAAAATTTACAAATATATCGTGTTTGCATTTCGTACATGGTATTTCATTTGTTTTCCCATTGCCAACATGTTTTACAATATGTTGTCGCATATTATCAGGTAATAGTCCACAAAGAGCTAGTCCAGTAACAATAAAAAGTATACATAATATTGTTACGAAACGTACAGGCGCGGAGAAATAGCTTCCCAACAAAGCAGTTTTAGGGTTGCCACATTTGGTGAGAAATCGCCCATTTGGCGACAAAATTGACGATATACTACGGACGGATGGAGAACCTTCTGGAATGAATTCTTACCGGTTTAGCTCAGAAAGTTCTCGAACATAAGCCGAAGATATATAAACCCTGCTGGTCCGCAGTCAGGGAGTGTGCTTCATCGAGTTAGTATAGGGTGTGTGCGCCTCGCATAGAGTGCGAGTGTGTTTCATCTAGTTAGTCCGGGCGGAGACGATCGAGTTGACAGCCGGCCAGCGAGTGCCGAGTGGGGCATCGAGTGCATCGAAGAATCTCTTAGTGTATCGTGATTAGTGCATCGTCGAGAGAGTGTGTTAAGCTCCGGGAACGACTGAACCGAAGAGTCGGGAGCTGTGCTCTGTGTGTCGTCGAGTGCATCGCGAGTTGTAGCCTGGAGTGTCTCGAGAGTACGTGGAGTTCCGAGAATGACCGAGCAGAGTCGGAAGCCGTACTCTGGTGCTTTGCCACGAAGCTGTCTCCACCGTGATAGCCTGATAACCTGGGTCACTGATCGTGTCAGCGTGTTTATAACAGTTCGACGACTGTAAATGTGATTTTAAAACTGTCTGATTAATATTGCTAAATAAAGTGTGTTTCGATACTTCATCAAATGTCGTCGTTATTCACTACAAATTCACACGAACGTGAAGGAAGAAAATAACGTAACAACTAGTGTCAGAAAAGAAAAACGCAACAATATGAACATTGTTATTACACCTTATTACCGAACAGTCCCCCCCCAAAAAAACATATTAAACATTAATTTCTTTTACAATTTACTGCATAATTAAAATCCAGAAACTATCAAATTACAAAAGGTGTAAACTCTCGTCTTCTGACAACGACGAGTCAAAATCCAAAAACAGTTTAAATATCAGGAACTCCCTAAAATATTTTGCTACTCCTAAAATCATTAGAGACGAAATTTAACTTAATTCACTAGGGTAGAATTTGAATAATACTGAAAGGAATGCCATCCTTAACGATGTTTATTGAAAAATTGGTTACAAGTTAGAAGAAACCTTCAAACAGGCACGTCTTCACAGGAAATACAATAGCAAGAATACAACTAAAACCGTCCAATTATATTATACTACAATATACTGAACTTGATATTAATAAAACCTGCTTTTGCCATATGAAAAAGGTGAGAGAGAAATCATGCCTGGGCTCTGCCTAAAGCGAGGGATGCCTTCGTGAGGACTTTCTAAGCAAAACTGGCTCGTATTCACGTTACTTATGAAGAAAACCACAAAAATTTATTATGCAGCCAACCCTTTTCGCTTGGTTCGGCCAGCCCTTTCACCTAATTCGTCCTTTTCGAGCAAAGGCTGAACTAACAAAACCCAACGGTCCTTAGCAATCGGCCAGTGGACGGCCTACTACAAGAAAGAGAAACTTAAAAATTTATTTTCACAGCAAAGGAGACGGTACAATACGATGGCAAAGGCTTGAAATTAACTACGCATGTCTTTAATTTTAACACTGAGCACTGAGATATTCTAAATAATGCAGTTAAACACTTATGATACCAGTTTAATTTCTGAAAAGTACTTACCTCACTGAAAATCTGTCAGCTGCAACGTAATCAAGAATGGAATAGCAGAAATGCATTATCTGTAAAAATATAATTGTGATATGATTAACTAAAGATTTCAACATCTATACATTTAACGTTTTTACTTAAAATGCAGTTACATGAGAAAGATTTAAAATAATTTTGTTTTAAAAATAAATTAGCAGCTGAAATATTCCAGTATCAAAATGAATATTAAGGAAGTTGAGATTTAACTTTGCAATTACAAGCAAGATTCTTATATAAAATATTTTCCAATGTAGTAAAAAGTATTTTACTGTACTACTCCGCTATATATATATATATATATATATATACAACTGTTTGGTAATTAGGTCTCAACTATGCCAACGTATATACTCGTAAAAATTTTCTACACGGGAATAACTTTTGAAGACGGCTTCGCCTTCGGGAAAAGTTGGGTTTGTGTGATTGGAAACTGGCTTGTATACACGTTACACATGATAAAAACCACAAAAACGTCCGTGCAGCCAGCCCCTTCGAGGGATTCGAATCTCGAATCAAACTATCAGTGTAGATTGGCTCTAACCACGTCAGACATAGGTAAAATCATGAAAATGGCCCTGCAGGCAGCTGATTTGCCGGGAATCAAATCCAGGTCGAGCTACCAGCGATCAGCTACTTCACCATTCGTCCACTGGTGGGTGGTCTTTGAAGTTTAATCAACATAGACTATAACTTTGAAATGTGTCGTTAAGAATGATAATGAAATACCATTGGAATTTTATTCTCGAAACTTTTAATAATCTTGAAGAGTTAGGAAATGCAGCGAAAAATGCAACTAGTTTGGTTTTTATGAATATGGCAGAGCGCTCGCGAGCTATTACATCCTTGTAGGAAGTAAAGGAAGTATTGTAATCGCGAAAAATTTCGGGCGTTATATTTAAACAAAAAATATCCATTTTGACTGCTCTCGAATTCATTTCAACAATGTTTTTGCGTGACATCTATACGTACGCATAGAATAAAATGCTCTGTTTGACAAAACTGATTGACAACCGGATTAAAAATGGATTCAGAAGAGATTTTTTTCGTGACGTTTTCGTTTCGTGTGTACTTATGTATGTATGCATGTACCTTGCATAACTCAAAAACGAATCGCCTTAGAGCATTGAAATTTTGTGTATGGGACTGGTGTAACATGTAACGTGCGCCTCCCCATTTGCTTACAATCAGCCGCAACAAAAGTATATAGTATACCCAATCTGTTACTCGGTAGCTCAATTTTATTCTGACGTTGGTAAACTGTGCATTTTTTGCTTTAAAAGTGATTGATTTATGTTCCGCTTAAGGTTTTTATGCCTTTAGTAAATATGCGTGGAATAGCTGTAGAATTATCAACAGTTTGAAAGTTGTTTAATTCAGAGTAAGCCTAACGGAGCAGCCTTTTTTAATATTTGCAACTTAGAAGAATAGTAAATTAAGTCGGTTTCTGCACCGTCAGTGTCTTTTTGCCGAGCGGGAGCAAAAGTAAAATTACGGTTTTCTGCAAAGAAAAATCTGCCTTCTTGGCCACTAGCAAAATTGCTTGTTTTTTGGTGTAGAAACTAATTTTAATTACAAAAATTAGTTTTTTTAACAGTTTCTAAATGTATTTGGTGATTTACGATTTTCTGCATTTTACAATTTTCAATGAAGATGTTTTGTGTTTTACGTATTTTTGTCTTGCCGCGAAATGAGAACTGAATTAATTGAATGATAAATATATCTCTAATGAAACTCGGGGAAATAAGTTTAAATGGTTGGTTGATTGATTTTTTAATGGCACAAAACCTCGAGGGTTATTATGCGCCAGACAAATGGTGAATAAAATTCAAGATGCAAAACACACTGTATCAAGTGAATTGATGAAATGGACCTGAGATACTGATGAAGGCATGGAGAAATGACTTTGAAGTGTCCATTCACTCTAGCAACAGGTAGATCAGGATAAAAGGGAAATAACTTCAAATCATATGGTTAAAAAAGGATGTCTTTTAAAAAACTTATGAGGTTGATGTGGGGGTTTCTTCCAATTAGATGAAGGCATGGAGAAGTGACTGAGAAATGCTCTAGCAACAGGTAGAGCAGGATAATATGTAGTTCAAATCATATGGTAAAAAGAGATATCTTTTAAAAAAGATCAAAAGGTGGGATACATGAAGGACGGGCTTGGTAAAGACGCCAGTGCTGATCAGATGTCATGAGTCGGACAGGATGTTCGGCCTGTGACATTACTTTATAATGAAGATCAATGGACAACTGCTTGCGTCTGAATTCCAAAGATAGTTCAAAACAGATGACATATAAACTTTGGACTGGAGATGTTCTAAAGGCTCCACAGCAAATCCGCAGCGCTTGATGGTGGACTGGATGAAATTTCAGTAGCACAGAAGGTCTTGCTAATCCATAAATAATACAGCCATAATCCAGTTTGGAACGGATTAAAGCTCTATAAATGCGGAGCATAGAACAACGTTCTGCTCCCCATGAAGTATTGGCCAGGACTTTCAGTATGTTGAGAGCTTTAGCACATTTTTTCCTTAGATTTAAGATATGCGGAAGGAACGTGAGCTTTCTGTCAAATATAACTCCTAAGAATTTTGCTTCTGGCTCAACGCGGATCAAAGAGCCGTCAAGATGTAGCTCTAGATCAGGATGTAGATTTCTTTTGCGACAGCATTGCATGCAGATAGTCTTCTGATTAGAAAATTTAAAACCATTGTTGTTGGACCACTTTATGATTCTATTTAGAGCAATTTGTAGTTGTCTCTCAATGTATCTCATATCTTGACCTTGACAACAGATCATCAGATCATCAACATACAGGGAACCATACACTGTGGGAGGATTTAATTTTCAGGCTGAAAAGAGTGACACTGAGCACTGAACCTTGTGGTACACCTTCTTGTTGTACAAATACTTGAGAAAGCAACGAACCAATCTTGACTTGGAAAGTGCGGTTCTTCAAAAAGTTTTGAATAAAGATGGGTAAATTACCTCGCAATCCAGTGCTGTAAAGGTCATGAAGAGTGCCATGCCGCCAAGTTCTATCGTACCCCTTTTCCATGTCAAAGAAGATTGTCAAATTAATCTTCTTTACATAAAATGCATTGCGTACTGCGGTTTCTAAAAACAGGGCATTATCAAGTGAAGATCTTCCCTTACGGAAACCATTCTAGTAAGGCGATAGGCAATGATTAGTCTCCAGATAGTAGGTGACACGGTGATATACCATTTTTTCCATGATCTTGCAAAAGCAGCTAGTGAGCGCGATGGGGCGATAATTTAAAGGATTTTTCGGGTTCTTGCCGGGTTTTACTATAGGGATAACAAAGGCCCTGAACCAGGCAGTAGGAAAAATTTGTTCCTTCCATATCTTAATATAAAGAGCAAGAAGGACCACTAGAGATTCATAGGGCAGGTGCTTTATCATCAAATAACTTATGCCATCAGGACCGGGGCAAGTCCTATCAGTGCGAGATATTACATTTCTTAATTCAAACATGGTGAGATCTTTATTATAAGATTCTGCATTAGGATGGGAAAAGTCGATTTGAATCCTTTCCAAGCGCATCTTTGTGGGCAGAAACTCTTTTGAGTAATTGCTACTGCCAGATACAGCGGCAAATGTATCACCTAAAGCATCGGCTATTTCTTCTCTAGTGCTAATCTACTTTCCATCTTTTTCTAGAACAGAAAAGGAATAATCATTATAGAGTCCAGAGGATTTGCGGACTCTCCCAAACCTATTTGCTAGACATTGAGGAGGTAATAGTGGACACGTAGGCTGCTTATGATTTTCTCTGACTTTGCCGTCTCACTTTTCTCGCATTCGCCTTAGCTTTTTTAAAGGCAAGAAGATTTTTCAGTGTTGGATATCGGCGAAATATACGCCAAGTTTTGTTTTGCTCTCTCCAAGTTTTATGACAATCATTGTTTCACCAGGGTTTTGGGAACTTTGTCGAGGACTTCGGAATACAGAGTTCAGCAGCTTGTACAATAGTATCAGAGATCGTTTTTACTGCTGTATTAATGTCCACATCCTTGACCATTTCTTCAGTCAGCACAGAACAAGATTAAAAAAGATCCCAATCAGCTTTATCGTAAAGTAAGCTTGGCTGTCTTGAGATCTTTGATTTTCCTGTAATATTGACAATGACTGGGAAGTGGTCACTATTGTAAAGATTCTCCCCTACACTGAAAGAGCAGAAAGGTAGTAGAGATGGAGAACAAGAAACCAGATCAATTGCATGAAATGTTCTAGTTGACTGATGAAAGTAAATGTCTTCTCCATTATTAAGGAGACAAATAGAGTGATCTTCCATTAATTGTTCGATCTACCGGCCCCTTGAATTAATGTCCCTACTTCAACATAATGTACTACGGGCACTGAAGTCACCTTAAAGCAATAAAGGATCTGGGAGCTGCTCTATTATACTGTCCAACTCTCGCTGATCAATATGCTCATGTGGGGGTAAATAAATGGTGCATACGGAGATTGAAAAGGGTAAATTAATCTGAATCCGCCACAGCTTGAAAACAGGTCGTCAAAGGGAGAGCAATGTATGGGTGATTGTGAAAGGTGATAAGGCACACACCTCCACAGGCGCGATCCCCAGATGGGTTGTCATTTCTTACTGTGGTGTATCTCTGTATCTTAGCATGTCTGCTAGGTTTTAGCAAGGTTTCCTGAAGCGCAAGGCAGGCAGGTTGATGCATGTTTATTAAATCCTTGATGTTATCCAGGTTTTGACGAAAACCCCGGCAATTCCACGAAATAAATGTACCCATTATGGATGCTTGTCTTGGCGGTGTTGGTGTTTTGATTTTCGAGGCAAAAGGTGTTTCGGAAGGGATAACCCTTCTTCAACGACCATTTCGTCTGAGTCGTGTAAGCGTCCTGAACTCATGCTTGCGATGGAATTTTGACTGGGGGTCCTGGGTTTCTAATTATTTTTCTCTTTAATATCATCTCTATGTTTGTTCTCTTGGACATCCTGTTTTCCTTTAGGCGCAGTCACCGGCGTACTACTTTCAACAGGAGGTTTTTTTCCCCCGATTTTTGGTGTCTAGGATCTTCTGTCGTTGCTAGTTCTTTTTTCTGTGAGGTTTTGCGGTTTGTGTTGATACTGAGCTGAATGATTTTGTTGCGGAGGCATAAGATTTATTAGGTCTTGGCTGATTAGAGAGAACAAGTCTTTTGGCTTCTGCAAATGATATTTTTTGTGTAACTTTAATGTTTTGAATTTGTTTTTCTGTCTGCCATTTCGGACATGATCTTGAAAAAGCTGGATGCTCGCCTTTACAGTTTATACACAAGGGGGCAGCAGAGCAGCCTTCCCTGGCATGGCCTACGATGGAACATCGAGCGCACGTGAGGGTAACGCGACAAGAGGTCCTTCTATGTCCAAAGCGCTGACATTGAAAGCAACGCATTGCATTCGGTATATATGGCCTGACTGAACAGTTTAGGTATCCAGCTTTTATGTTTTTAGGCAGGTTACGAGACTTGAAAGTAAGTATGACATGTTTAGTGGGAATGAGTTGACCTTCTTTCCGTATTTTGATCCTACGAGCACCACACACGTTTTGATCTGCCAACTCTTTAACAAATTCCTCTTCGGTTACTGACAGTAAATCTATTTCAGAAATTACTCCTTGGGACGAATTTAGAGTGTTATGTGGCTTAACTACAATGTTTGCTTATCCTAATTTAGTTAGTTTCAAAAGACTATTAGATTGCTTTCCAGACGCAGTTTCTATCAAAAGGTCTCCAGATCGAAGTCTCTTAATATTTTTCAGTTCTCCTACAAAAGACAAAAGATGTTTGTTTATTAGAAAGGGTGACATTTTTTTTTCAATTCTTCAGAGCTGGTTATAATTAAGAAACGTGGACAAAGTATATCTACGATTGACACCCGTGAGGACGACAAGGTGCCTCCCGTTTAACTGAAGCAGAGGCCAAAGCAGTGTGTTGGGACAGTACCTCGCCCCTCAACTACCAGGACCCTCCTTTCCAGTGACACGGGTGTCCATACACGGCAAACACGTGGGCAGTTTTCTCGCCACTCGAAGAACTAGGGACAAAGCTGTTCCAGTTTCTTATGACGAGCCCGAACCTCAGAAGAGGAAACCACATGGAAGAAGGAAAACGGGAAAAGTTGCAGTTAAGAGAAGAGGAGGCAGAAAGGAGGTGAGATCACTGGGGCTCCAGGATTGTGACACCCGATCACTGAGACGGTAATCCCCTGAAGGATCTTCACCTGTTATGCTTTAACTGGGCATGTTGGAACGGCCTTCACGCCTAGGGTGGCCCTACCAAGAGCTATGCTCCCGACGTAACTTCGCCCGTTCCACCCAGTGATACCCCCGCCACGTTGAGTACGTTTAAATGAAATGTGTATAATCGAATAGGCCGTACAAGGAAGTCACATGATATCCACATCAGATTTTGTTTCTAGGGGGAAGGTTATATTCGTGGAGGACTTTCTAAAGGAGATTGGGATATACGTTTTAAACACAAGGGAAACCAAACAGTGCAAATCAAAAGGAGTGTTAAATAGATAGTGATTTAATAATCCTGCATTGGTTTAAATGTTCGAAATGTGCAATCAGTTTTGAACGTTACATCTTCGACGGTAATACAAAAACATACATACGCAAAATACGTATGAAATTTTGCGATTTCTCCGATAAACTAATTTATTTTCGAAATCAAGTTCTTGAAAATGAAATTTGCAGTTACCTCCCAATTGCGGTCTAGGCTTTCCTCCAAATCGTGCCTGGAAATACAGAATTCCTGTTACACAATAAAACTAGAAAGCTAATAGGATACTTTATACAGATCAAGACTAATTAAAGAGAAAGTTTTCATACTTACCCGAATAAATACCAGTCATAGGCAATTGTAAAAAAAAGTATCTCTTTTGGGGTCAAGAACTCGTGGATCAAACCATCGGCCCAAAGTGACAACCGTAAAAGTGTCAAGAAAACTGGCGTCCGATCCTGACCAGCAACGCAGTGTAGAAGGACCCCTCCTCGTTTTGGGAGAGAATCTGAAAATTAGTTAAGTTATGAAGCTTATGAAAACGGTAATTGGTTTACGGAAAATTTATTCCGATAGCTTTGCTTTTAAATTAAATCCATGTTGTCTAAAAAAAAAAAAAAAAATTCTTTTGCTTCTACTAAGTCAGAAATGCATGGAGGTTTTAAAAATTGAATACCTAAAAAATATTGAAACACTTAAATTTATTTAGCTATATCGTAAATTCTGTTGTTTTGTTCATTACGAACTCAAATTCATATTTTACTTTGTATAAACATGTTAAGCAACTGCGAATGTTTCGTTTGCTAGCTGTAAAAAAACTCGCCTTTTAAACTTCACTTGGATTATTTTTAAACATCTGTGTAAAAATAAAATGTTTTACCTATGTTTCGAATGTTAGGAGAACTGCTTGAATCGTACTTACCGGAAGTAACATAAGTCTGTAGAACCAGGAGATAATTTAGAGTTAAGTCCACTAGATGCCATTCCTGGGAAAGGAAAATAATGAATATTAACAAGTATATAATATTGTTTACTCGCCTAGAGTTGCATACAATCGAATTTTAAAGACCTAATATACAAACGAATAAAATTATTAATTTTAAATTTAAGGTATGCTCATATCGTATCAAAAGTAATACCACGACTTTGGAATTCATAGTCATTTAAAGATCGAAATAATCTCAGATTAAAACTGCAAAAGTTTAGAATCGTATTAAAAAAAGAATAGCTTTCGATTTATCAAGGCTTACTGCGAATTTATTTCATTTTTTCATAACGCCTTTCCACGGAAGTGTCAAAATGCTAAAGAGTTATAACGCTTATGGTCTCAACCTCCGAACTTAACTAGCATCTTGAAAATCCCAAAACATTGACACAAATGCTGAGGGATCATTTTTCAGTCCTTCCATTAAGGTTTCGCATATACTTCATACCGAATACGTAAGTTTACGTTATCGAAGTTTCTAACGTTGTAACTTAAAAATAAAGATATCCGACTTTTGAGAAGAAGCATATTTAAACAGTTAATCAAAACAGTTTTATTTTAGCACACGCACGCAATTAAATTTTCTTGAAGTGAACACTAAGAATTAGTGTTATATTTCAATTTCATTTCTTATCATTTATTATAAATACTCTGAAATGTTTGCAAATAGAATTACTTCTTCGTAGCCTTCAGCAATGAGAGCAGACTTAATATTTTTGCTTTTTAGTGGTTCGTGGATTTGGAGTAATTGATAACACTTTATGAAGAATCAAAACAATTCATTTGCCAATATTACACAAGACAGTTCAAAGATAC
This sequence comes from Stegodyphus dumicola, assembly GCF_044657685.1. Taxonomy (NCBI): domain Eukaryota; kingdom Metazoa; phylum Arthropoda; class Arachnida; order Araneae; family Eresidae; genus Stegodyphus; species Stegodyphus dumicola. The sequence continues at coordinate 48,585,826 of NC_140779.1, forward strand.
GTTTACAGCCGTCGAAAAACTACGATAAACACACTGAAACAACCAGCAACAAAATCTTCAAGCTATGACGGCGAAGACAGCTTCACGGCAAAGCACTAAAGTACTGCTCCAGACTCTGTCGATCGCTCTCAAGCTAAGGCACTCTACTGAATACAAGATACTCCTAACACGTGTGCAGGTAGGTTATATATAGCTTTAACTTACCTTCGAGACCATTCTCGAGAAAACCGCTAAGAATGCGTTCTAGAATGTTCCCGCTCCGTCTATGGCATAGCGCCAGTTTTGTCGCCAAATGTCGCAAAACGGACGATTTCATGCTAAATATGGCAATTCTGCCACTTTCTGGCAACCCTAATCCCGCTTTGAGAGGAAGTTATCTTACCGCAGCTGACCATTTCACAAAAATATTAAGGTTTTAATTTTAAAACAATACACTTTGGCGTAATCAGAAAGCTCCACGTCATGCATTTCATTTTAAATTCGAACTCAAATCGCACTTTCAGCTGTATTAAGAGTGAGGTTGATTGGTTTGGTTTAATCATTTGACAAAGAACACCATGGTTAATAATTAGACACCCTCCATGGAGATCATAAGGGAAAGAGGCCTGTTTCATGTTGTATATTAAAAGATGCAGAATAGAATATGACTAGAATAAATATAGATATAATAGAAGAATCATGCGGCCAAATCATTCAACTGCAAGCAGTTTAACAGGGTTTTAAATGTGGCGCCAGTTGACTGACTACTCGGACGAAAAACAATCTTGAAATTTAGTTACGAGTTTTCCTTAATCCAAGAATGATTGTGAAGTTCCGATTCATCCTGGGTTATAATATATTCCGCTACAAGATTCCCAATTACCATTATCAAAACCCCTTTTAGTAGCTTCTGTTAATCCCTTCAACAGCAAGCACGTGGCTCTTCTTCGGCAAGTAACAACGAATCATTTACACTCAAGTACACATTTTAAATTAAGCAATCATGCGGGGGGATCCCATGCGACAATTTACGCCAAGAAATGATTAGATTTCAGATTGTGAAAAGTGATAGTGAAAGAGATTATTCGTAATTTATCAAAACTGTCGTTAAAAGACTGGAGAGAGAGAAAATAGAACATAGGGATATTACGGCATGCTCCAAAGATGTCCAAATGAATAAACAGATGGACTATGAATATGAAATTTAGTTCATTGATATATCAAACACAGTCATGAATTATTACTTGAAACCTTAAAACATCCAACCAAATGGCTGATATAGACAAAAATTAAATTAATTAAATTATTTTGAAAAGGAAGATCTGCACTGAAGTACAAACTAGTGCCTGTAATAGTGTCATTTTCAAGATTGTTACCTTGCTTCAGATAAAACGGAATCTCAATATGTGAGAGTTCTGTTTATCCTAATTTAATACTGCTAACTGTACCAATATTTAACGCGGGAATATCTGAAAATCAGCTATGACATTGCTGAAAAATTCAAATGAAACTGAAATCGGAGGATTACATGCACTTTAATTTTTATGTCCTCAGCATATATTAAACTATAGCATCAGGAGGCTCAAGTAAAACTATATTTTGTCTGTTTCTCAGAAGTTTGGCGGGAGCCATGTTGACAGCTAAGGTTTTTCTTTACTCTATTTAAATTCAGTTATTTTAGACAAAATTTAAAGTTGGCTACCAGAGGCCAGCAAACTCTGTGTTTGATCGTTTTACCCTTAAAAGAGCAGTTTTCCAATTCTATTGCTGTACAAAGGTTATCCCATATTATTTCTTCCTGTTATTTACTCAAGAAGCAATCACTACCAATTAATTGCTGTTTTGTCAGAAAAGATGTTTCATATTTTACATACAATTTTATATTGCATATAGAATTTTTCTTTAATGTTCTTTTTTTTTTAAATTTAATATTGTTTTTCGTATTGCACAGTAGTTTGCAAGCTCACCATGTTTCGGATTCGACAAACCTCTTCATGTGTTTCAGGCCAGCTTCTCCCACCTCACTGTCCTTTCTTTTACAAGGCTATCTCAACAAGCTCCATCTTTGGACTTTTATATACGTCAGGACCCCGAGGAAACTCATTGAGGAATCTGGAAAGAGCAGGAAAAGTGAATCTTCCGGCTGCGTGCCGTAATAACCAACAAAGCATCAAACTTTTAAGTCTTGATAGAAGCGTAGCTACCCAGAAAGTTTGCTTTCATTTTCGAGCTAATAAAAATTCCTCCTTCTGTAACGTAACCTGAAATGACTTCGTTGATACTCATACTCTAAATTGACAGCCTTCGCCAATGAACATACTCGAAGAAGTACCTTGAAGAAATGAAACTATCTAGTAATCAGTGAAAATTGAGAGAAATGTGTTTATATAGACTATGTTAATGTAATGATTAAATCAAAGATTTTAGTTTGTTATCACTGCAATGTCTGAAATAATGCTAGCTCGAATAAAAAAATTGAAGGATATCATGGAAAAATTAGGATCAGATGTTCTCAGCAGATTCAAGTATTCTTAAAATTTTGCGAAAAGAACGGGAAGGTGAAATATTGCAATCCATGCAAAATTTGATTCATGTATAATTTAGCTAAAAGTACACCGTAAGTTTGATTTGTTTAAATGTACTCCTTTCGGAATTGAGATTTTTGAATATATGGATTTAATTTCTAACTAACTACATGCACATATCCCGAATAAACTAAAAAACCTGCATGAAATTAAATTGCTTACCTGGTACTTTGTAAAGTCTACTTGATAAAGTGTCATATAGTCTATGTCAGGCAATGCCACTTCAAAGCGTGGAGATACCTGAAAGTATTTAGCACTGAACTGAACTAGAAATCGTGAGAAATAGTCATAAAAATATGCGACAGTCACGTTATAATTAAAAATACTGCAATTAAGTTCAATTTTCATTATTAATTACATAGCTTAAGGAGATTCAAATTTATGGACTTATCAGTTCATTTTAGAAATTCACTTAAAACAATCTAAGCTGTCGATATTACTTTAAAGAGGTATTTCGATTAATAAAAGTTAGAAGATATGAATACATTTCATAATTCATTGGTTAGACAGGCTAAAACAACTAAGGAACTATCACCTAGTCTTCCTAGTCTGCAGAAATAAATTGCTCAAGTATTTAAATAGAGCAGTACACTGGTGTGCAAAAATTAAGGACGAAGTCGAAAAATTAGCATATCAGCTGAACGAAGAAGCAGAGCGGACAGAAAGACCGATCAGGAGATTAAAGTAAGGTGATGTACGGTAGCATATGCGCAGATATGCAGGTAGACGTAATACTACGTGTCTGAGTAGTATAAAGCATGTTGTCGGTGTAAGATCAGTATTTCTGGCAAAGAGATTGCACGCCGTATAGCAGTTAAAATCACACCGAGTTGCTGCCTCAGCGAGAAATGGCGAATAATCAATCTGTTAGACGACATGTGGATGCTTTTACCCGAGGTCGAATCATTGGGAAGTTGGAGGAAGGCCGCAGTGTGACAAGTGTGGCTGCAGAGTTCGGAATTGCTCACAGCATCGTTTTCACGACTTTGGAGACAATTTCAAACTACAGGAATAGCTATCCGGGGGTTTAGTAGTGGTCATCCACGAGGAACCACACCCGCAGATGACCGGTATATTGCCTTACAGGCCAGAAGACAGCGGGAGAAATCGCTAGACACACGACACAGGCGACTGGACGACCGATATCGCGTTTTACCGTGGCCAGAAGACTGCACGGTGGTGGTCTGTTTGTACGACGCCCTGTACGGTGTGTACCTCTAACGCCTGCCCATCGGAGAAGGCGTTCTCTGTGGTGCCGCGAACACCGGAATTGGAGAGACAATGAATGGGGACGAGTACTCTTTACAGATGAGAGCAGATTCAGTCTGAGTAGCGATTCTCATCGCATACTCATCTGGAGAGAGCGGGGAAGCCGCAATCATCACTCGAACATCATTGAAAGGGATTGAAAGGTATGGAGGTGGCGGTGTTCTCGTTTGGGGAGGCATCATGCTTGGTAGTCGTAAAGACCTTCACATCTTCGACGCAGGTTCAGTCAACGGGACTCGTTATTGTAACGAGATTCTTCTTCCATATGTGCGTCTTTTTAGAGGCGCTATGGGTCCGCAGTACCTTTTCATGGACGACAATGCACCATGTCATCGCACAGTAGCTGCCGAACAGAGAGTGGGGATATTGAAGTATGGATTGGCCGGCACGATCTCCGCATCTCAATCCCATCGAGCATGTATGGGATTTTCTAGGCAGACGCTTGGCAGCTCGTACCTTACCACCAGTAACGATTCCAGAGCTTCGATTGGCGCTGCAAGACGAATGGGCAGCAATGCCTCAACAACTCATTGCCACCCTCATTCTCAGCATGGGCAGACGCTGTGAAACCTGCCTAGCAGTCAGGGGAGATCATATCCCCTATTAAAGACCGGATGTTTCTTGCTGGACACCCATCACAGGGATGTTTCGGCCTTCAGTTGCATTGCGCTCCATGCTACTTTTTCAATAAAGCTTCTTCTTATCCCTCTGATTTCTCTTTTAGTAAGAGTTGCTTACATTACTCATGTCCTTACGTATTGGGGATCTTACGGTATTAAATGTGTTGATTTGGAAAGCTTTTGTACAAAGTTATATTGAAAAAACCATCTCGTCCTTAATTTTTGCACACCAGTGTAAGTTAAATGCCATATTTTTACGCGAAATTGAAAATCTTACTTCAAATATTTAATACTCGAAGTTAAATTGAAACTTACCAAATTCCAGTCGAACATTATTAGAGGGTTTCTTGCTATATGGTAGTTGCTGAAAAAAGTGATAGCTGTAGAAAGAAAAGTAAGTGATTATAACAAAGTGCATAACTAACATTAGTAAAAACGTATCTTAGTTATTAATGATACAGAAACTATAATTGCTAAACTCAAATTCTTGAGTAAAATTACACACGTTATTAAAATATATAAATTATTAGGAAATACTAATTTTTGTTTCAGATCAGTAATTTGAGAGTAAACTCTGGGTTATACCATATGACTCTGCGCTGAAATTGATAACACGTCGGTCTTCGCCTTGTGTCCCTTACTCTGCCAGCTTTTAGGATGCTGTGGTATGGTGAGGTAACACAGAAAAGTAGTTGCAAAAGCTCCGCAAATGAAGTTGAAGTTGCCGTCAATCATCAAAATTAAACTGGATTAACAGTTAAAAGAATATTTTTCGCAGTTATGGGGAATATATTATTAGAGTTTTCATGAAGCAAGCATCTATTTCTAAATCACTTCATCCAATAATCACAGTTTGGAACGAATCGGAGATCACTTAAGCCAGTGAATAATTTATATAGATTTACTGGTGACCATGAAATAACAGACTTACTTGTGTCTAAATAGGATACCAAATGGCCTTGATAAATACGCCAATACAGTTCTTGGAATTGTTCACGTCGGTTGAGTAAGGTAAAGGAAAGTTCTCTTTTGCAGTTACAATAATGCATCCCTATTAAATCAATTAAACGTTTGAGTTTCAAGCAGTTTGTTGCAGTAATAGCAATATTCACGAGGGTTTGTTAGGTTAGGTTATTTAATTATGGCAAAGCCTCGAGGGCTATCTGCCTAAGGGGAGGGATGCCTTCGTGGAGGACTTCGGATAAAGAGGTGCCGAGAAAAGTTTTGAAGTACTCTTTTCTATCTATTAATTATAGTATTTATTTGCAACTTAATTTATAATTGGAGGCCCGGTGGTTCAGGGAATAGCGCATCGCGCAGCAGCACAACAGGTCCGTTGCTCGATTCCCGGGCTGGGCAAGCTCGACTCAGCTTTTCACCTCTTGATTTCCATGACTTGGGTTGATAAAATCAGTACCATGTTCGCTTGGGGACTAAACACAGGAAGTCCTGCGATTTTAAGCTGACCACTTGTTCTGGGCATATGCTTACCCGGGGCCCACGGTTAAGAAAGCAGATTTCGGGAACTGCAGCCCATTAGGGCTGCTACGCCACTGAGTAGTAGTAGTAGTAATTTATAACTGCCAACAAATTGCAAGCAACTATGAACTTATTGTTTCATTATTATATTTTCTGGATATTTTAACTTTCCTTTCAGAGCAAATGTACACACGTGGGACATTAATGGATTAGTTGCTTTTAAATATTCGAAATTTTGCATCCTGTTAATAATAAAATTAGGTTACAAGCAATTTGAAATAAATCTCAAGTGAGAACTCGCTCTAGAGCTAAAGTTATGGCAAAAAAAAAAATACCTCTAAGTTTCTCGATTTAAAAGGTTGTTTTCATATTTGAATTCCTCTTCCATTGCAGAGCTCACAGATCAAATGGTAGAAGATGTGCATATCGATGATGCTGTTGAAGCTGTTACTAATACTATTATTCAGGCAGCTATGCTTTCCATTCCTAGAACTTCAGGAAAACTACTAAAATATTCGAAACCATGGTGGAATCGCGACTGTCATGAAGCACTGAAAAAACAGAAAAAAGCATAGGGCATTTTTCGTAGATATCTTACTCTGCGAAACCTTATAGCATTTAAAAGAGCCAAAGCAAATGCACGAAAAGTAAGAAGGCAGAGCCAAAGAAATTCTTGGATTTCCTATGTGTCGTCAATAACATCCTCTACGCCTAGTAAGCGGGTTTGGGAAAGAGTTCGAAAAGCATGCGGAATATATAAGGACCACTCACTTTCCTTTTTGAAAAAAGATGGCCGAGTGATTAGCTGTATAGAAGAAATTGCGAATACTATTGGTGAGACATTTGTTACCGTTTCTTCCAGCCGAAATTACTCACCTGCATTTCTTTCTATCAAGCAATGCTCTGAGAAAAATCCCATCGCTTTCAACTCTTCCAACTTTGAGCCTTATCATAGAGATTTTACTGTGCTAGAGTTAAAGACAGCTTTGTTACAGACACATAGGTCTTCTCCGGGCCTTGATGGCGTGAATTACGAAATGCTAAAGCATCTGTCCTAAAGTCACTGAATGCCCTTCTCACGCTTTACAATAGAGTGTGGAAGGAGCGTACTTTTCTCAGCGCATGGAGGAGAGCTGTTGCAATTCCTATTGCTAAGCCAGGGAAAGATCCAAGGAATCCATCCAACTATCGGCCAATTGCCCTTACGAGTTGCCTATGCAAGTTGTTTGAAAAAATGGTAAACAGCTGCCTAGTCTACTTCTTGGAAAAGAATAATATTATATCGCCTTATCAAAGTGGTTTTCGAAAGGGGAGGACTACCGTAGATAATATGCTCCTCTTAGAGACATCCATTCGAGAAGCTTTTGTAAGAAGAAGTCACCTTGTCTCGGTATTCTTTGATATTGAGAAAGCTTGTGATAAGGCATGGAGATACGGTATACTTCGGGATCTTCACGAGAGTGGCTTCCGCGGCAACCTACCAATTTTCATACAGAATTTCTTGAATACTAGGACTTTTCAAGTAAGGATTGGCTCTGTTTTTTCAGATATTTTTGAACAGCAAGAGGGTGTGCCTCAAGGCTGTGTGCTTAGTGTAACTCTGTTCAGCCTAAAAATAAATTCTGTATTAAAAGAACTTCCTCCCACCATTTCAGGATCTTTATATGTTGATGATCTACAAATTAGCTGTCGAGGTGCGGATATGAGACATGTAGAGAGGCAGCTCCAGATCGCTTTGAACAGGATCCAGGAATGGGCAAAAAGACAAGGATTTACGTTTTCAAAACAGAAGACTGTGTGCGTGCATTTTTGTAAAAAGCGAGGTCTCCATCCTGAGCCTGAATTATACCTCAATGGGTCTATAATTCCAGATGCACCTAGAGTAAAATTTTTAGGGGTGATGTTCGACCGAAAATTGACTTTCCTTCCTCATGTCGTAAACTTGAGAAAAAAGTGTACCAAAGTTTTAAATATTTTAAAAGTCCTGGCGAACACCTCCTGGGATGCAGAGCGTTGCTCCATGCTTCGCATTTACAGAGCTCTAATTCGCTCTAAACTGAACTACGGCTCAGTTGTTTACGGATCTGCCCGATCTTCAGTGTTGTTAAAACTCGATCCTGTTCATCATCAGGCTCTGCGGATTTGTTCTGGAGCCCTCAGGACATCTCCTGTGCAGAGCCTTTATGTTGACTGTCACGAGCCATCACTCCGTTTGAGACGTGAGGAGTTGTCTCTTTTACAGTATTTTAATATATTGTCTCAACCTGACCATCCTTACAAACTGGGTTCTTTTTAAACTTTTTAAGAGTTCAGGTGTCTAAAATATTAAAATATGTCCAAGATTCGGTACATTTTAAAGCTCAATATCTTTAGAACCATCCGAATTGTGATTAGAAAATTCTGTATACATATTTCTATGTCCTTTTATACTGTATTTGCTACCTTTAGACTCCTACCTTAGAAAAATTTAAGAAATCAACTTGATTTTTTTAACATTAAATTAAACGTAATTTTAAAAGTTTTATGCCAGGACCATAATATTTAGTAATTTTATACTAGCATGGATTTCGTACAACTGATCTAAGATTTCTAATTCTGACCAACAGTTTCAGAGTAATCATGCGATAAGCATAATTATATTTGGACAACAGCAATACAATTGTTTTCAAATCCCATAAATGCAAGTTATTTCCTTAATACTAATAAGAATATATTCACGTCGTAAAATTCATACGTATACATAACTATTTTTGATTAATATTGCACACCAAAATCATAATTTTGATACAATAAAAAGCACGGAGTTGAAATTTTCATAACATATTAAATTTAATTATTTTTGAATGTTGTATCAGAAAAAGTGACATTTTATCCAGAGGTAATGTTTACACAGTTCAAAATTTATTAATTCTTATTATCCAGCTGAGAAAACACGTGGGCAAGCAGAAAACGTTTAGGAAATCTTAGCTGACAATGAAAGTACTTTGGAATCTTGTAAGCAAATTACTTTAATATAGGTATGTCGATAAGAACCTTATCTATCATTTGTAAGTATATGTTAAAACTGCCCCATTAATAAGCTGAGATATATTGCTCCACATTTATGTTATTACAGTCGTGAATGAGTGTTCCTAATTGAGACAAAGTATTAAACGGTGATTTATAAAGTATTTCTTTAGGGTTAAATTTTCAATTAGCTTCACGAGAAAGTTTAATCGGTACTTAGGTATTTACTAATTCAGAAGTCAAACAACAAAAATCAGCGTTAATTTACAAAATTTTCACAGGACTAGTTTCGATGGTTTTACCGAACCATCATCTTCAGCTGCAAAACCGCAAATGGTTTGCAGCTGCATTTGCGGTTTTGCAGCTGAAGATGATGGTTCGGTAAAACCATCGAAACTAGTCCTGTGAAAATTTTGTAAATTAACACTGATTTTTGTTGTTTCACTTCTGAATTAGTATTTATTCGGCGTGTTATAGTGTCTTAATTATAGAAGCCCCAAACTTAGGTATTTTTCCGTCGACTATTTTCGATGAATAAAAGTTGTCACTAAATAGTGAAGTTTTGCTCCAATTATGGATATTCGCTATGTCAAACTCGTATAAGATAGCTTTTCTTTTAAACAACCCTGATCCTTAGAAAGTCCATTTATTTTTTGTGAAGGTTTTAAATTAACTGCTTTTTTCCCCTTGCATTGAGGAAATCAAGAAAGTGGTACATGTTTTCTGCAGAACAGCAAGTGTGGAGTATTTCTGAAGTTAAGGGACTAGCTGCACTGGTAAGCACACTACAAACATTTAAAGAGTAGAATTTAGCAAAATGCCGCAGTAAAAGGTACTACAGAACATCACTTAAATTCGTATCCATAATAAAAAGAAAGGTTTTGCTATTTTAAGCGACATAAGGATTTTTGGACTGCGCAGTAATTGACTCTCTTAATAATCGCCAGATTGTCTCAAAGATTGAGCTCATATTTATTAAAGTTTCTTATATTCATTGCTTGCATCTGTTGATAATCTAAATAAAGAGATCTAGAATTCTCTAACTAAAGAACAATATTTCTTCAAGCTTCAACCGGAATCGTGGGCGCAGTTTTGGCAGGATTTTCACTGTCGACAGGAAAATACGTAAATATTATATCAATATTCAGGTACGTATCTCAGCTGCTCACCTGGATAAGGCAAGTGTGCAGTTTTGAAGACTTCATAATTTTGCTTGTAAGCACTATTAGAATGAGAGCTGCAAAATAAACCAGAATTAGAACACATGAGTTGGATTCTTTACTTGTTCAGAAGGGAAATCTCAAAATAACTTACAATTGAGGAATATCTTTGCTTGGATCTCTTAATCTCAAGTCACAAATGTACTGCACGTCCAACTGTTGTAAGAGAGCTATGTCTTTCCGCATATGGGAAATGAATTTTATGTTTCTGCAAGAAATAGCAGTATAAATTAGATGAAAATTTTTAAGATTCAGTTAAAAAACACGCATTTATGGTGAAATTAAAATTTAATCAGAACAGCAGCCCTGATATCAATTAAGTAGAACTATTGATTATGAAGATTATCAGACAAATTCCTTTTCTTCCAAGCGCATTAACATCTACAAAGTGTGAGGGGAATGAAAATTTTACACTGCAACCAACCTACATTAAAAATGTACGTACCAGCATCTATGGAAAACAAACTATTCGAATTTTGAATGAAGAAGTAGACTGGAATTGAAATCGCTAACTAAAGAAGACATTCTGCAAATGTGAAAGGCATTAAGGAAACAGTTAATCTACCAATGTTTCATCACACTGACGTTGACAGACATTCTAATAAGTGTACAACTACGGCATTTATATATTAAAAGACATTTTGTAATTTTTTTAGAGTCACAATTTAGAACAAAACGAGACGATTTATGTACTTAACAATTTGCAACACAGAAACAATATACTCATTGAAAGCCGGGTTTGACATATAGAGTAATATATAGTAATGTTGAAGAAAGAGCTGGGACTTTTATAAATATAAAAAAAATTAACAAATATAACAAAAATATTTAATTTTTTATTTGGCAGCACAAAAATAAGTCATTTCTAAAATACTCATTAGAGGTGTCGAGTTGCTCAAAACCGTGGCACCAGTAGCAACAAAATATTGCGCTTTAGATACGCAGCGTCTGTTCAGAAACACCAATGGATACAGTGTTCTAAATAAACACCTTCTCATTACTACAGACGGCAGTGAACCAATTTGAAAAAAGTTACTTACGCTAGGGTTTGGTTCGGTAGATTATGACAAAGCATACTAGGGCAATCTGCCTAATGGAAAGGATGCCAGAATTTTTTAAGGCAAACTGGCTAGTATGCACGTTACACATAGGAAACGTTACAAAAACTACCACGCGGCCAGTGTCTTCGCTTGGAATCGAACCAAGGTCAGAACCACCAGTGTTCAACGATTTTACCTCTCGGCTGTTGGTGGGCCTGCTTATGCAAGAAGAAAGCACAGAACAATTATCCTTCACCAACAAAATGGTACAAAAATTAGTAGTGTTCCATCTTTAGCAGATGGGTGTCAATCTTGCCGCGCGCCGATGCAGAAATATAACTTAATTCATGAATTTTGTAGAATGAGCAAGTAAAATATTTGATAAGATTTTCCATGGCCACTGCTATACGGGGAAATTACGTAAAATATGTTGAGTTTCGTTAATAAAATGTTTTGTGCTGTTAGGTTAATTATCTTGGACTAATCTATATTAAAAACTACCGACAAACCCAAACCGAGAGAGTTTTGTAAATTTGCAAGCTCTACTGTTGGTTCGTGTTCATTGTTTGCGACTGACGATTTCGTGTTCACTTAAGTGACAAAGTGAACAAGCGTTGGGACTGAGACAGATCTGGAATTATTACATTATATAAAAGCTAAATTAAGACTATCTGCCTATTGAGGGAAACTACGAAAGTCTACCACGTAGTCAAACTTTTCACCTAGGATCGAACCTGGGTTGAATTCCAATTGTTCAGCAGTTTTTACCATTCTGACTGTTGGAGGGCAAAAGACAAAGGGAAACTGGTTCGTATTTACGCTACACAAGGGAAAACCAAACCTCCCATTCTTGCCGACCTGCCCAGAGTTTTGAAAGCCCCTCAAAATACTCGTGTTCAGAGGTTTTTATCATTCAGCCGTTGTGAGCTTTCATTTCTGAAACTTTATTCGATTCAGAATTTGAACCCAGGTTGAACTACTAGTGTTCGACCATTAGAGAGCGTTTTAGAACACGGAACATCTACACACTAGAACATGATTCTCTGGAAATAAAATTAATATTTCTATTCATCGCAGATTCACAGCACTTGGCATACCGATAGGCTAAAAGGTTCAACTTCGACATGTCGGAATGGCTGATGCTGAGGTGGAAGAAGTATCTGATATTTTGCAGCAAACGTGATGACGTAAACTTAGATACATGTGAGAACATCTTAAACACCATTTTCTAAAATGCTTGAATTCTCGATTCGGATAATGAGGTATGTTTTGGACATCGTAAGATCACCGATCTAACGCCTTGCGATATTTTCTTGCTGATGGCATGTGAAAATCTTCCCTACCTCGGTACGACAGCTAAAGCACCGGATAGACGATGTGAAAGACTCGGTTGATGGTGAAAGTCTAGGAAAAAAAAAAACTAAATCATTGGTAAACTTCTACAGAGCCAAGGAAAAATCTAAGAAGATCCACAGAAACTAGTAGAGTTAACTTCTCCAGTTATATTTGTCAAATTCATCACCTCGAAAAGTTGTGATGAATTATGCTTCCCGCCTACTTCAAAATTCGCTGTTAGAGCAAAATGATAAAAACAATGATCAAGAATATGTTATAAATTTTCACTTTATGTGAATGGATATTAATCAAATAGTACACATAATTATATTAAGTTCAAAGATGAATTTCAGTTTAAGTAAGCAGCTTACGAAAACGGATTGATACATTAAAATTCTACTTGGATTTGTCAAACTACATTATGACTTACATTATGAGCCGAAACATTATGACCGAAACATGTGATTAAATGGGAATGGTATTTAATTGCTGATTGAGAAGGTAATGAAACATTTTTGCACTTTCGTGAGTGATGGGAAAGGCTTCTGCTCTAAGCGACTGATTGTAACGGCCCGAAGAGTCGGAACAAGTACCTCCGAGACTGTGATACTGTCCCGCTTGGCACAGCAAAATCGGCGCCAGATAGTGGTTCAGCTGACAGCCCAATACAATGCAGGTCAAAGTGCAGGTGTTTCGGGACACAATTCAGCCGACACTGCTGGACTATGGGATTGCGCAGCAGAAGTTCCCCTCGTGTGCCTTTGTTGACCAAATGCCATTGTCGGTTACGCCTACAGAGGGCCCGGAGACATAAAGACTGGATATGGACAAGTGGAAGACATTTGCCTTGGTCGGATGAATCACAATTTCTCATGCATCATATCAGTGGTCGTGTCAAGCTCTCACTCTGTACAGGAGGCCATACACAGGCTGGCAGTGGCAGTATTATGCTTTGGGGAACGTTTCATGGATGGCTTTGGGATCCTAGTGGTGATGGAACAGTCCATAAAAGCTGCGGACATCCTGTACATAACTGCAGATTGGTTGCACCCTTACATGGTGCCTCTTTTCTCAACTGAAACACATTTGGGATGTCATGAAGCGGCAGCTCAGAACTTAAACACCAACATGTCGGAATATCTCGACTGCACGACCGCTGCTGAGACATTTGGCACAATCTGTCTCCAGTCATCTACCAAGAACTTATGGCATCCATGCCAAGACGAGTTTTAGCTGTTTTGTATGCCAAAGCTCGTGCAACGCGTCATTGAGTTATATTTTGGCTCTTTAGGGTAATTATCACCCTATTTTTGTTAATTAAAGTAAACCATACGAGGAATATTTGTCTAAAGAGAGCCTTCGTAAATCACTTAAGGAAAACTAACTAGTTTTTAAGATATATCTAAGGAAAGCCATGGTACTTTAAATGACTAAATTAGAAGGTAACAATTTGACTTGATATGAGAAAAGAAAGAGCTTAGATGATTTGATTTTTGCATGAATTTTGTTTGTAGATAGTTTGATTCCAGTAAAGTTTCACCAAGACTATCTTTCCAAGGAAAGGGATGTCTTTGTGGAAGACTTTTTAATGAAAAAAAAATTGATGTGTACTCATGTTATACACGAGAAAATTAGGAAAATCCCCATAAGGATAACCTGTCGGTGGGGTTTGAACAAGATGGTACACCTAATGTTCAACTAGTTTTATCTATGCGGCCATTGGTATTTACTGTGCCTTGCCGAATAGCAATGCTTTCAAGAACCGGCTATTTGGTATGAAAATAGAAAATAATATTGGTTTGCTTTGAGAAATGGTAACGTAATGATGATAGCCGAATTGTTGTAAGAATCAATTTATGTTTTTAAATTGATTTTATGTAAAAATATGCAGTCTGAAGAATAAATCATAAAAAATCGATTTCAAAACATTTGCTTAAATTTTCCTAGATGGATAACTGGAAATTTTAAACAGCTTTTAAAGAATTACTTACTCGTTCTGCATATAATGCTGAGTCAGTCGTGACACTGAATTCTCCTTTATTGAACCAGCACGGATAAGAAACTAAATGAGGAAGAAAAGGTTTAGAAAAAAGGTTTCTCATTCAAAATGCAAAATTTAACATACTAGAATATATTTCATGCATACAATTTGAAGCAGTAAAAAGGAAAATTCATGTCGCTCAAAGAGCAGTGAATTAGTTGTATATATGTTACGGTGAAACACCGAAATATGGAGAATGTCGACTTTCACCGGTGAATGTCAACATTCATATAGTCTCTTGGTGTATGTCCGAAATATTTTCCAAATACTCTTATTTCTGACTTACACCGGTCAATGTCGACATTCACCATGTACTAATGGTGAATGTTGAACATATAACAATATTATATTTTCTTCTCCGTAATTCAGTCGCGAATAAACGCATTTGACACTTGAAATAAGAACTTAAGAACATGAGAACCTAAAACACACAATACATTCAAAATGAGAAAGGAAAATAATAGAAGTTAGAAACTTACTTAATTATACAGTACATTCTAAATGAGAAAATAAAATAACAGTAATAAAAAACTTACTAAATTATGTGATTCAAATCTTATTTATTGCAACAACTTAAACTATAATGGCACTTTATGACCTCTCTTTTCGACTTTCACCAGAGCATATCTGTGATTGTCGACATACACCGGTGAGGGTCCGAATATACAAAAATGTAGTGAAATATTCGGTCTTTCACCGACGTATTTGGTGAATGTTGATATTCTCTGGTGAAAGTCGACATTCACCAATTTCGGTCTTTCACGGTAACATATATAATTTATAAGAATATGTAAACTGAACACTTTAATAATAGTACCACTCAAAACTTAAGAAAAGGATTGCAAGAGAAGTAGCATTACCAGAAGAATTAGAGAAATATGTTTAATGATTTGGTGCCCGATTTTAAATATTTATCACCATTAAAAATGTGAACACTGCGCCATAAATTCTGCAAATAGAGTTAATTTACAATGTAATACAAATCTTTAAAAGGTTGGAAAATTTATTTGATCATCATTCGTTCGTATTTGTCAAGAGATAAATGCCCTCAATTCAGAAATTTTACAGTAAGAATAACATTTTGTTAGAGACTACATTTATATGTGAACATGTTTGTAGCAAGAAATAAAGATTATAATTATTTACAATACATTATTATTTACATAAAAGCATGTGTATTTTTTCTGTACAAATAGAAGAAATAATTTAACAAATAAAGATAATGCTGCTACTGTTTATTCTTTTCTTGCCCGAAAACAAGTTTTCATAATTTTAAGTTTAAAGAATTTAGTAGTTAGTTAAATTTATTTGAAGTATCAACCTGAAAATTTAATGTTTAGCTATCAATACGCTTTAATTTCAAAAATGTAAAAACTTTTGTTGGCTTCAGGTACCAACCTTTAGAATTCAGATAGAAATTAAATTATCAATTTTTCCTTTATTATTTTTATATATGTTTAGATAACTGCTTAGTAAGCTAAAAGTTTCAAATTTAGTTGAAAAATTAAAAAAAAAATTGGTCTGTCAGCCGTTTCCATATCGAGCATTCATTCTGCATGCAATTTGAGTTTGAGACTACTGCTTTAAAATATTAGACGCCAAGCTCATTTTTCTTATTCTGGCCCCTAGAAACTGATGTGGCGCTTGACGCGTCATCACTACAGTAAAACCACTTACTGAGCACTGATATGAAACACTGAAATGAGACCGGTTATAGCGTAACATGAGCCAAGATCTTTCTATTGCAGGATATCTGCTTCATGATTTCGGCGAGAAAAAATTTTCAATCAGCTAATTTCGACTACAAAATTTTTCTAATCCTGAGAAATACGTCTTATACAATAGTTACTTCAATAAACAAAATAAAAAGTAAATATAGTATTAAAACCTTCATTGACATTACATTGAAAATATGACAGCTATTAAACAAGAATATCACACTGAAATTTAATGGTGGGCAATGTATCATGGGCGTATGTACCCCTAGAGAAAACTGGCGAGAGATTTCCTATTGCTAGAAGATCACTTAAAGTTTATAAACTGGGTCATATGCTAGGAAGTTGTCTTCCCATGTATTTATTTCCCAATAGCTTTCAGATATTTAGCTGGTATCTTCGAAATATAACAGCTCTGCAGATACCTTGCTATGCAATAAAAATTTCTGGGTTTTGATTTAAGCTCTGAGCTTTTACACGCTTTTCGATGATTAAGTTTTCTCTGTAAACTAGTATTGTAGCTTACTGTATACCAGTGTTTCTTAAACTGTGGGTCGCGATCCCCAGTAGAAGGTAGCCAAAAAATTTAGCAATTTTGATATTTAACTTATTATAATAATTTTACGACTACCAAATATTTTTACACGACGTATCTTGAAATAGATAAAGATAAGACAATACAGACAAAGAAAAAAGGGAAACGTTTCGACGCATTCTTTTTATAATAGAAATGTTCATTTTACTTGCTTTGCACATGACGCTGTCATTTCGTATGTTACTTAAAATTTTCACATTGTTCCAAGTCTTAAAATTAAAAATGAAAGTTAATGACCTAAAACTGTAATAGTATATTACAGTACAAGTGAAAAAAATTGACAGTTTCACACACGCGTGTATCGCATTTGCGCAATTCTTATGGGGGTCCCACAAAATTTTCGTACATATTATATGGGGCACTGGGGGTCGCGAAAAAATCCCAGTGATAAAAAGGGGTCGCGACTGAAACAAATTTAAGAAACCCTGCTATATACAATCCTCAGGGAAAATAAATCGTGGAAGTCTATGTAATAAATCTACAGATGAGTTCTTTCTATAACAGAATGCTTCAACTTTGGATTACATTTATTCTATTAATTTGACTAAATTACTTTCCGAAGCATTTTATCTTATCAAAAGTTTACCTTACATAACTTACGATATATTCTAAAAATATATTTATTAGGTTTAGAGTTGTGTTTTGTTTAAATACATACTACAATAAACTACATTCAAGAAGCACAAAATTCCGAAGGTCTAATAAGAATTATTAGTTTCGATGATTTTGATGTAATTATCCAAAGTCTTGAAATAAAGTTTTCTGCAATCTACTTCTCCATATTCTGCAAAACGTTGCTGTTAAGTCAATTTGTTTCTATCATGCACCTTCATTATTTAGATCCCTGTTAACATATCAGTTAATATTTCTTCATCTAAACATACACTGACGTTACTATGTTGGTGGAAATGCTGTCATTCTTGACTGGCGATTTTGGATCAATAATTGCTGGTTTAAATTACATTAATATATGCAAAACTCATGGGCTGAAGTGTAGCATTGATTAAATCCAGAATCAAATTCCCTTTGTATAAGGAGCGAAAAAGTAAACAGTATTAAAGCATTAAGAGGAATTTAAATCAATGTGTGAGGAGATGCCGTGCTTTTGATTTTGGAAATCATATAGTGTCAATTAAAAACTTACTTTGCATGAAGAAATTTGAAAAAATTTGTACCAGAAACTTAGTGCAGCGGTTCTCAACCTTTAGACTAAGGAGTACCACCTAAACAAAAACTGAAAACCTGTAGTACCACCACTACAAAGTACTACTTCTACCACCACTCTTGAACAAAACTCAGATCGCATAAACTTACGACTGTTAAGAGAAAAAAATCCAGATGTTGGGGTTTTAACTTTTGAATTTTGTACTTAATACTTTGCTGCTTTGTGTACCACCTATTTTTCTCTTGCGTACCACCTATTTATTTTTCTCTTGCGTACCACCAGTGCTACGTGTATCACCGGTTGAAAACCCCTGACTTAGTGGGTACGGACCCGGGCAATCGTAATGATAGAATTCCCAATGAAGTATTTTCGAATTACCTATTCTACTTTTCCATATTTCTAGAATTAGGTTACGTCAGACTGCAAGTCAGATACTATTGTTCAGTATGAAATTGCATACATCTAACATTAAAGAATGCAGTCTAGAAAGTAGTTCCCCCCCCAAAAAAAATGGGGGCGCTGAAGAACCCTGAATTAACTTAATCAAAAGTCTTTACCATTTTTTTTTTATTATTTTACTAACTATTTAACTAAAATCTGGATGTAAATATGTGGATAGCATTGAAGTATTTAAAGCGCATTTAAATCAAAATGTACGAGATTTAGGAATATTTAGTGAATTAAAAAGATGACTTACCTTTTCTTTGAATAATATTGTAGGAACGGGAAACCGTTTGCTGTTTCTGATACGTTGAGATTCCTTAGCCAGTCCCCGGTATGATTCAGCATTGAAGATTAAAGATCTAATTAGAATGGGGAAGTTCATTCAGGATTTCAACAAATCAAAGGCACAGAAATCGAAATCTTGGGCAGTTTAAAAACTAGAAATGTGGCTCTGAAATTAAACTGTTCTCAGCTACTATTGTAAAATTTTGCTGACTCAATAACAAGACAGTTTAAATTAGTAATTAGAAAGTTTCAAAATTTATTATTCGAGGACGTACGTAAGAAAAAGGACTAAGTTTCAATGGGATTAATTTGAAAAAATATTAATTTTCAAAATAGAAGAAATACTTCTGGCTGAACGAATGGAGAGTAGCAAATATTTCGAATAAATCATATCAAATGTACTCAATATTTAAATATTGTCAATGAAAATATGTTAATAATTCATATGTATGGCAATGTTATTCTTAATTTTTGTATTACATTAATATACTTGAATACATGAAGTTAAGATGTCCATAATACATGTTACTTGGAATTACTGAATAATTACAGCCTCACCGGCCGCCGGATATGGATACGGATTATTAACTTGCTTAAATGTCCCCAAAAGGGGCCTTAAGCTAGATAAGAGAATTAAGCCTCTGGCGGCACACGATTGACGAGCTAGCAGGTAAAACTCCAAGAAAGGTCAAGTAAGTGAGGTAAAATTGGGAAGACCATCGTCTCCTGTACTGCATGTGTGCCAATCGGATGGAAAGTGAAGAAGGGACGAAAGTCATACCTCGCAAGAAATCAAGTGAACGCCGACAATCAAAGTTAGGTTCCGAAGTTGGGGTCTCTAATCATATAGAGTAGCAATAGATCCCAATATCTACTGGAATGATTTTGTAACTATGAACTTCTGAAAAATTTGCAGTATTACAACCACGTCCACTTTTGGAAGAAACGCTTATTAAGTTCAATAATGCGGTCCGCTATAAGGTCGATTTTCAAGTCCCCGTGGTTCAGTGTAATCAGGTAACTGGTATTTACAATTTTTCGCAGAATTTTATTTGGTACTACATAAAGTTTGTGGAAGTCTGCCTTTGAGGCTGATGCCTAAGCTGCAGATATGTAGCATGGAATTAGCCTGTAAGGATCTTAAGTTTTACTAACGTTTATTTTATTTTAAATCTTTACTATCACTTCTTATTTTCTACTTCCGGCCAGAATTATAAGCGTGAAGGAGTTTATGCAAAGTTGTCTGGCGAAAGCCAAGAACTTAAGTTGTGGCTTTTTGCCAAGCGAGAGAGAGGAAGGAGTTAGTAGAAGCAGGCCGCTTGCTTTAGCAGTTTTTACTCGGTTGCTGGTTGCCTTCCAGGCCAGAGGTTTAATCCTCTTGATAATTTTAAACGTATTGTAGTGTTAACAGTGCTCTGTACTACATACGGCTTCCTGTTAATATATGGCCAATCTTCCACGTAGGCCCTTGTTTATTATTCCAAAGTTAAGTTAGAGTTTAGTTAATATTTTTATATTCTTACGTTCAGACCACAAGTGGTTGGTCTCTGTATTCCGAAGTCCGCAAATCATTGTAAAGAGAGAAAAATAAAGGGTTTCGTATACCCTTCCTGTGTATCTTGTCTACTTCCCACATTTATTGAACATAGCTTTAGTAAGCTCCCTGTTCCGAGTCAGGTCTTTGAATGTTCCCCAAGCAAGTAAGGAGAAACACTGAACCTGATAGTGGCGCCCAACGAAGAAGAATAACCATGGCCGAGTTTCAAGAAGAACCTGTGCTGCCTGCAGAAGCGGCTCAGAATTCAGAAATGCCAGCTGCCGCCCTGGAAGGATTTGGTTACATCGTCCAGACCATGCGCGCAGCGATGAAACCAGAAGCAACATTTAATGGAAACTCACAGGTAACCAGTTTTTTGGAAAAATTGGAGGACCACTTCATGATGTATCCCGTGCACGAGTTCCAGAATGTCACCTTAGCTACTAGCGCTTTGAGGGGCCAAGCGCTTAATTGGTTCAAATGTATAGGCAGAAGTCTCTTGGGTCAAGCAGGAAGTCCCACCTATACTTACGAAAATTTCGAGACTGCCTTAGTAAAAGCCTTCCCTGTCGTAAGGGATCGTGCGAAATTAGAAACGGAACTTTTCAGCATATATCAGCAAAGAATCGAAAATCTTTCCACCTTTATTTTAAGAAAAATTTACGTCTTCAAACTCTTGTATGGAAACCGTCCGGATCCTGAGATAATTCAAGTGATTTTGCCGAGGTTACTTCCCCAAGTGCAAGACTTTATTGAATTAAGGAATCCGACTACACTGGAAAAGTTATTTGAGCTAGCAATCCAGTTTGAAAGTAGAAGAACGGCGGACATTGAAAGAAGACGCCAATATCAACAACGAAACCAATTTGGTGAGCCAAGACCACAGCAAATTCAAGCACACGGCTACGGAAGCAAAGCGAATCAGTGGGCAAGGAAACCCGAGCATCCAAAAACAGCCGGCGAATGTCGACAGTTCAATAGCAATCCAGGAAAAAAGTCTCAAGGCCAGTGGAAAAAGAAGGAAAGCATTGAAAGAAAAAAGGATTTAAACTAAAACGGATTTCTGCTGACGGGAGGGTGCGGAAATCCGAAGGCCAAGAAAACCCCTCTTCCTTCAAGTTAAATACAGTAATGGTGAAAAATTTGACTCTTCCGAAGATTGAAGTGTTGGTAAATAACATCCCAGCCACCGCACTCCTGGATACAGGCGCGCAGTGTTCCTGTGTGGCAGATTTTTTTAGGAAGTATTTTCGTAAATACCGCATATATAATTCGGATAATACGACAGTGTTAGCTGCGCAGGGAGAAAGATGTAAGTGCATAGGTAAATTACCGCTATATGTCCGTATCAAGGACGACCAAGTAAAGGTTATGTTTTTTATAGTAAAGAATCTGCAAGCACATATTATCTTAGGGATAGATTTTCTTTCAGAGGCAGAAGCAACGCTGGATTTTAATGAAGCGTCCCTTAAGCTGACGATGAAACCAGTTCGAGAAGAAAAAACGGAACCGCCAATGTTAAACCTTGATCACCTGCCTAAGGAAGAGCAACAAAGAATGCGACAAGTGGTAAGTGAATTTGCTTCGTCATTTAGTGATATTCCAGGATTTACTCAAGTTACTAACCATAGTATCGACACCGGAGATTCAATGCCAGTTCGCCACAAAGCATACCGGTATGATAAGAATAAAGAAAAAATTACAGAATGGCACATTAGAGATATGTTACAGAAAAAGATCATAACGCCCATCTAAAGTAGTTATGCTAGCCCGGTAGTTTTATGTAAGAAAAACAATGACTATTCACTAACACATCCAAAAAGGTGGCGTTTCGAGATTGACAATCGTAAATTAAACTCCATAACTAAATATCCGGTATATCCGTTACCTATTATTGAAGAAATTCTAAGGAACATAACGTCTACCAAATATATGACGACTTTAGACTTAACGACTGGTTATTTTCAAATAGGGGTTAGACCGGAGGACGTGCCTAAGACTGCTTTTATAACCAATTCTGGCACTTATGCATTCCTGCGTATGCCGTTTGGCTTTTCAGGGGCACCGGCAACATTTCAGCGATGTATGGACATTGTGTTAAGGCCTGTTCTTGGAAAGTCCACAATTATCTATTTAGACGATATCATTATTACTAGTGATAATCTGGACCAACATGTACAGGATTTAAGACAGGTGTTTTCTTTATTAAATGAGGCCGGTCTAAAAGTTAATGTCGAAAAGTGCAAATTTGCAGCCCCTAAATTAAAATATTTAGGTTACAAAATATCTCAGAAAGGAATCGAGACAGACGAATCAAAAATAATCGCTGTGCAAAAGTATCCGCCGCCAAATACGGCTAAGAAGCTCTCTTCTTTTCTAGGACTTTGTTCATATTATAGGTCCTTTATAAAAGATTTTGCAGCTATTGCTGAACCATTGTTAAAATTAAAAAGAAAAAAGGCAAGATTCTCGTGGACGGCCGAAGCAAATAGTGCTTTCGAAAAATTAAAACAAGCATTAACGCAAGCCCCTGTGTTGAAATTTCCTGAAAAGGATGAGAATTTAGAAATTTCAGCGGATGCTTCGGATTATGCGGTAGGAGCGGTACTTTCGCAAAATCAGCAGCCCGTGGCATTTTTTAGCCGAACTTTAAATCAAACACAAAGAAACTATTCCGCGACTGAGAGAGAGGCACTTGCAGTTCTGTTAGCAGTGCAAAAGTTCCGAGTCTATTTTGGAAGAGCGCCAATAACAGTGTATTCTGATCATGCGGCGGTAACTAGATTGTACTCAGGGAAAAACTTATCCCCAAGGTTAATAAGATGGGCACTCAAGCTACAAGAATATAATCTGGTAATCAAGCATATCCCCGGAAAGGAAAATATCGTAGCAGATGCCCTATCCAGAATAAAAATAGATGAAGAAGGTAATACTGTAAAGGTGGCAATGCTCACAGCATGTACAATAAATTCCCGAGAAACTGTAATAACCGAACTGGGTAAGGATCCTGAGTTTGGAAACATTTATGAGTATTTAAAGGATCCTGAAAATTTTAGCCACCAAGATACTGTGGCGATAAGAAATAGGGCGGCCCATTACGAACTAATAGATGGTCTATTATTTTATACAAAAACTACAAATTCCAACAACGAATTTCGACCTGTTATCCCAGTTAGTCTTTGATTAAATATTCTGCAGGAGTTACATGACAGCCCTTTAGGTTCTGATGCTGGTATTCGAAAAACTATCCAACGCGTACGCGAGGCAGTCTATTTTCCTGAACTGCAAAAGTTAACAAGGGCGTATGTCCAGTCCTGCCCAACATGTCAAGCAGTTAATTATATTAATTTCCGCCCGGCCGGGTTTCTAAATGAAATAATTGGCATCGATTTATTGGGCTCTTTCCCAAAAAGTAAGTTAAATAAAAGTCGGTATCTCCTTGTTATGGTTGATCATTTTAGTAAGTGGACCGAAATTGTTCCCTTAAAACGAGCCTCCGCGAAATTAGTTACTGATTCTATTTTAAATAAATATATTTTAAAATACGGGGCGCCCCTAAAAGTTATATCGGATAATGGTCCTCAATTTGTAAGTAATATATTTGAAGACATGTGCAAAAAACTGGGCATACGTCATTTAAAAATGGTCCCGTATCGGCCGCAATCAAATATAGCGGAACGGGTCAATAGAAATATAGTGAAAATTATCCGTATTTATGTTAAAAATTTTCATAAAAGCTGGGATAACTATGTCAATGAATTTGCTTTCGCCCTTAGGACCGCAAAACATGATACAACGGGCAAAACTCCTGCTGAGTTATTTTTAGGCAGAAAGATTATAACGCCGTTAGATAAATTATTTTATGTTCAACAAAGAGCCCCAGAATTTAAAATGGGTGATATAGAAAAATTAATTAAAGAAGCAAAAAAGAACACTGAAGTAGTACAAAGAAAACAGAAGCTCTATTATGATTTGAAACGACGGGGAGTAACTTATAAAGTAGGAGATGAAGTATTAAAAATTAAGCATTCACTTTCTTCAGCACCAGAAGATAAAACCGCCAAATTTTTTCCACGATTTGAAGGACCATATGTCATAGAAAAAATAACTCAGGCTGTAGTGGTGTTAAAAGCCAGGAATGGTGAAACATGCTCCGCAAACACTGACCAAATAAAACCATACTATGACCGTAATAAAATGCAAATATTTACAGATCTTTTGCACGATCCGGCACGGCAGGCACAAGCTCCAGAGGTGGAACAACGACAAGCACAAGGACAAGCCATTAGGAGGCAGGAGCAATTGAAAAGAAAGTTTCCCCGTTGGAAAATTGAAGGTAACAAGAAAAAGAAGCCGTTCCACCGACCACAAAAGAGAGCGCACGACCACCCCCAGAATGAAGAAGGGAGAAGTACGACGAATGCAAAGAGAGCCAGGAGAAATAACGGCAACTATAACCCGGCTCCCAAACGGAAGATCTACTCATCGGACAGGACTCTACGCAGCAAATGTCGCCGAATTGCGGAAGGACCACCAGCGGCGGAGGAAAAGATACAAGGAAAATTTGAACGGCCAGCAACGAGATCCAAGCAGGAACGAGAGAGAAGTGTCCCGGTTCCGCCAAGACCAGCAGCCATCAAACGGCCAAGACCACAGGCAGAGGCGAAAAAGAAGGTATTCAAGGGTGACCGAACTAGAGGGAAAAGAAAGCTCCTAGAGGAAGGTACTGAAGGGCGAGCCCGCACAAGAAGGAGGATAAATCAAACACGAATCTTTGCTACCTTCCAGCACTGAGCAAAGAAAAGAATGTCCGAATATCACAAAGATAAGTAAAATTTTATGTTACTTTGCAAACTTAAGTTAATCTTTCATTCTTACTGCAAGTGGCAGATTTCAAGACGTTTTACCTCATGTGAGGTCTACCTTATCGCCAAAAAGGCGAGAAATGAGTTGTTACCTATTTTGGTATTATGTTTTTCAATTACTCGCGAGTAAAACTAAAATTAATGTATAATATGAATGTGTAAATACTTGAATATTGTAAAAGTTATTGTATAAAATTTTATTTAAAAGATTCTCGCAAGAAAGAAGTTTTGGTCTGAAAGACTTTTGAAATGTAGTGTTTCAATGTAGAAGAATTGGCACTTGCTTGAAAAAGAATAGAAGTTAACGATGTACTACTAATGTATGTTTTAAATTGTGTAAAATTAACGGCATGTTAATATGTCCTTATATACAATGTGAACTGTTATTTTAAATGTTAAGAAATACTGTGATATGGTAAAAGTAATGCCAAAAGTTTTAAACTTATTCGTGTGACTGAAAAAAAAAAGAGAGAAAAGTATTGTGAATATGTGTTAAAGGTTGAATGAATGTAGTTAGGCTCTCTGACGCTACACTTCAGAGTTAGCCACTTTCAGAATAGTACCTCAGGGTTTAGAGATGAAGATAGGGTGTGTTACGAGGTCTTGTTATGTTGAATTTTAACACGTTAGTGTTTTGATTGTAGGCGGCAGTGTTGAACACTGGTACATAAACACATTCGTGTTCGGTGTTTTCTTTTACAACACATGTCAGAGAGCACGGGGAGAGATAATTAAATAAAAGTCATGAATGTAATAAGAATGTTAGGAGAAATATAAATATTCATGTTACTTGCCATTTAATTGTGTAACATTTCATTAAACTAGTTTTCCTTCCAGATCTCTGGAAGGAACCAGATTTCAACTAAAAGCTCCTGTTTAGATGCAGTACAGATGAAAAGTAATTGTCCATGGAGCTGATAATGTAAAAACAAATTTTTTTTTAAATTTCTAGTTTCTAGTGAGAAATGTTTGTAAAAGATTGGCCTCGCGTTAGATTCTAGAGCTAAAAGTTTTCAACAAGGTCGTTTTAGACCTCAGTTTCAAACTAATTAACTCTGGCGTCTGGCGGGAAGTATGTAAGGATCTTAAGTTTTACTAACGTTTATTTTATTTTAAATCTTTACTATTACTTCTTATTTTCTACTTCCGGCCAGAATTAAAAGCTTTAACTTATTTATGCAAATTTGTCTGGCGAACGCCAAGTACATAAGTTGTGGCCTTTTTGCCAAGCGAGAGAGAGGAAGGAGTTAGTAGAAGCAGGCCGCTTGCTTTAGCAGTTTTTACTCGGTTGCTGGTTGCCTTCCAGGCCAGAGGTTTAATCCTCTTGATAATTTTAAACGTATTGTAGTGTTAACAGTGCTCTGTACTACATACGGCTTCCTGTTAATATATGGCCAATCTTCCACGTAGGCCCTTGTTTATTATTCCAAAGTTAAGTTAGAGTTTAGTTAATATTTTTATATTCTTACGTTCAGACCACAAGTGGTTGGTCTCTGTATTCCGAAGTCCGCAAATCATTGTAAAGAGAGAAAAATAAAGGGTTTCGTATACCCTTCCTGTGTATCTTGTCTACTTCCCACATTTATTGAACATAGCTTTAGTAAGCTCCCTGTTCCGAGTCAGGTCTTTGAATGTTCCCCAAGCAAGTAAGGAGAAACACTGAACCTGATAAGCCGTGCATTGCATACCTATAACTTTGAGAGACAATACAGACTGATTTCCTAGGATTGGTGTATACAACAGGCTTTTCCTGGGATGTACTTAATATGACATGTCCATATGAGCCTTTGGTTAATAATAACCCTTAGATAACTTACATTATTTAACATGGTTTCACATTATCCCGAATAAGTAAAGTGCTATGTTCCGAATCTTATACGCCTCCTTACCAATACGAGCTTTGAGGCATTTACAAAGATTCCCCTTTTCGTGCAACAGTCCTCGACATCTAAAACAAAATTGGCATTAATGGGATAGATCTCACGGCTGCCACCGTATCGTCTGCGTAACAAGCTAACATAAAATTACAATCCAATTTATATTTGGGAAAACTGATTACGTAAAAAAGAGAAAGGGCGCAAAACAAAAACCTTGGGCCTCATGTTTTTGAAGGCTGAATAGACATTTCCTTCACCGACACTGAAAGTTCAGAAGGTAAGCTAAGAATTGAAAAGAATAATGTCCCTGTAAAAGTTCATTTTGATTAGTTTGTAGATCAACGCTTAACCCTTTGAAGGGCACCGGTATATAATATATACCGGTTGTTTGTCAATTTTTTAACCTCCGAAAAAATGCTAATTTTTCTACACCAAAAGCTACAATCGTAAGTGTCTAGTGTTTTCTTTCAATTCTAAATGGTAGCATCACCCTATGAATGCTCAATATTTTGCAGTTATGAAATTAATATACCTCTTTGCAAGGTATCATGTTGGAAGATTCATAAATTCTATTGGAGGGAAAGAAAAAATTCAAAATCTGCAAATATATGACGTACACATGCTGAATCTTATATATTTACTTCATTTTTGTCAGAATTGATAATTAACAGAAGATTACTTATACGATTTTAAAACCGGTATATAATATATACCGGCGTCCACACTGAGGGTAACACGCCAATAGATGGCAGCACCAGTTTTCTCCTTTTCTACTCTGTGGCATGACAGAAT
Source organism: Stegodyphus dumicola (assembly GCF_044657685.1). Taxonomy (NCBI): domain Eukaryota; kingdom Metazoa; phylum Arthropoda; class Arachnida; order Araneae; family Eresidae; genus Stegodyphus; species Stegodyphus dumicola. The sequence continues at coordinate 48,613,675 of NC_140779.1, forward strand.
TTCTTTATTATTATAACAGTTTATGATGTAATAATTTTTCATGATTAATTTATAAGTCGTTTGGGATTCAATATTATGTTCATGGAGGAATGGGGAGTTTACTGACCCTGCGCTAGGACTGAATACAAGTATATTAGTTTAATTTATTCTTTGTGTACTCAGCTCGAGTTTCATTCGTCTGTGTGTAGCTAAAATTTTTATTTCAGCACTTATCCCTTTCCAAGAGAAAGACTCATCGATTTCAAAATTGCCATCTGGGGTCAAAACTTTACACAATTGTGGGGGTTAAATGTGGCATGTTAGCCTCCAAAAGACACCCGTTGCTTCGTGTTTTCCAATATCCTAGAATGCAAGGAAAATGAAAGAGGTGATTGACAACTAATTTGTCATTCGGGAGTCACGCCTTCTTCCCTTTGTGAGCTGTGATAAGATCACACAAAGGGAAAGTTCACTTAAAATGGAAATGTACATCTCATAGTGTAATCACAAAAACTCCTGGTTTGAAAGCTTTTATTCTTTAGGGAAATTCTTTTTAATTCTTTGTTAATTTCAGATGAAAGACTAGAGAACACAAGAGAAATTTGCGCTCTGGCTGATACAAATAGGTTGTTTCCGAAATAAATTTTCACAGTTCGTGAAAGGAGGAAAAATATTTCTGAGGCCCGTTTTAGATGCAAACTAAAATGTATCCAAAAGTTGAAAAGGAGCCCCTATGAAGCCAAAGGGATTGAAAATCAGAATAAGAGCTTTGAGGTGTATCAAATAATAAAATTGTTTAACGGCGTTTCTTCCTGAAAAAAAAAAAAAAAAAAAAAAAAAAGATATATATTACAAACTATACAAAAAATAAAAAAGGGACCCTTACGGTCCTCGATGATCTAAAGTGTGTGTGCGTGGAGGGGGGGGGATTCTTCGTATACTGTATGAAGCATGGTTTTGTTCACATATTATCTAAAGCATAAAATACAACTTCAAAAATGCAACATACTTTCTCAGCTGAGTCGGTCGTAGTGCTTCATTTTCCAATTTTTTTAATTTTCGGCTGAGTTACATCTGCTTGTAATATTATACTAGTTCAGTTACAGCATAATACGATTTACACATGCAGTGTTATATTTGCTAAATTTTTTTATAAAATAATATTGAATTTAAATCAAGTTGAAAAGCTTTTTACCCATATTTTACATAAGTATGTTCAGCTATGTTGCATCATCAAATTGCATAAAAACATAAATTTTATTTTTAAAATTTTAAATTTCTGCCGAAATTTAAAAAAAAAAATGCCTTTAGACTTACACAACTATATTCAAGCACTCATCACCACAGACGCACATCAAAAGTAGGCAAAATTAATTTTAAAAACAAAGATTAACAGTTGGCAATGGAAAAAAATGTCCTACCTGGAAAAAAATGTCCTGGAGGGGCGCCGATATAAAATATATACCGGCTCTCAAAATTCAGGATTTCGCTCTAGATTTTTTTAAGTCTCAATTTTGTGTCCTTAGGATCCATAAGTTCATGTAAAATTTTACCACAGTTTAAATTATTTTATATACCGCCCCTCAAAGGGTTAATATGCCAGATGTGGTCGAATTCATCAGCTGCCGAGTGGTAAAATAACTAAATATTGGTAGTTCGATTCGGGTTCAAATTCAGACGAATAGGCGAACTGCATGATAGTGTTCGTGGTTTTCCCATTTATAACATAAGAGCTTCTCTCCCTTAGAAATTCCTTAATGAAAACATGCCTCCCAAGAGCAAGAAACTTCATGAGTTGTAAGCCTTTAACACCTAACCTGAATAATTATCAACTTAGTAAACTAATTTAATTTCCAGTTTCAGAATTGTTCTGAATGCATAATTTTGTCAACAATAGATAGTAAATTGTTGATGAATCTCCTCTTGCATTCGTTGATGTACTCAAATTATGTCCTGATCAGGTTTCCTTTCATCTTTTCCGAGTAGTCATTTGAGTAGAATAAAGTAAATTTGCTGCTATTCTGAATTACGTAAAGAATGACGTGCACAGAGAAAATTTGGTTATCTCCAAGAACTTGCGTAATCCCTTGATTCGATGATAAATTTCTCAGTATTTCGTTAGTTTATATGATCAAGGCAAGGTAATCGAGAGCTGACTGCTTATGAGGAAGGTGCCTTCGCGAAGAACATTTTAAGGGGAAACTAGATCGTATCTTCGTTATACACGGGAAAATCACAAAAATTCCCACGCAACGAATCCACGTTTTGAACCCATGTCGAAATAGCAGTGTACAACTACTTTACCGCTCGGCCACTAGTGAGCTTTCAACATTTCAATTAACCAGGTTTTTGCAAAGCTAATTTTCACTAAGGGGGTTATGGTTTGATCTATAAGAGATTAAGACAAAGCACATTATGGCTATCTGCCTAAGGGAAGGGCTGCTTTCGTGGAGAACTTTTTGAGGGAAACTGGCTCGTATACACGTTACACATGCGGAAAACCACGAAAGCACGCATGCAGCCAACCAGTTTGCCTGGAATCGAACACAGGTCGGAGCTATCATTATTCAGCGACTTCGCCGCTCTCCCGCTGGTAGTTTTTGTAGTTGCTAGAGGGAATTTATGCTAATAAAAATGAAAAGTTCGTTAGATTTTCAGATGTTTTAATTCTTTGATTGCTAACTGCTCAAGTTGAAGCAGAGTGCAGCATCAGAATGGTTGACCAAATAAACGAGATTTCATTTTATCTCGTTGCTAAGCAACGAAATAGGTGGGAAGTTTCTACGAGTGTTGGACATACTATACTATGGAAATGATTTCCGAACATACACATGAGACAACAGGAAAGAGTAGTGATGGGCAACTTCAGTACTTTCTTGTACCCGGTACGGGAGTAACGGGTACAGACAAGTACCCGGTACAAAATACCCGTTACTCAAGTAACCGTTACTTTGAAAAGTAAGAAAACCGATTTCAAGTACCGAGTACCCAAGTAACGATTTGGAGTACCGAAGTAACGAAATACCGGAGTAACGGTTTGCTGTACCGGAGTACCCTAGTAACGGTTTGCTATACCGGAGTACCCTAGTAACGATTTGGAGAAGCAAAGTACCCTAGTAACGATTTGGAGTACCGAAGTGCCCTAGTAACGATTCGGAGTACCAAAATATGCAGCTAACGATTTTGCGCACTGAAGGAACTCTGCCACGTCACCACGTGTTTGATTTTATCTGTACGGAGTAAGATTTTGAATATCAGAAAACATGTCAACTACGTAAGTGTCTGAGGAGCAGGCCATTCATGCACACAAGGAGCGCATATCACCATTTCGCAAATACAACCAGATACTACTGTCCTCGTACCAAAACTGAAGTGAGCTGAACCCTCATCGATCCTCCAGTAACGAATACCGAAATACAGAGAAGAGACGCATATTTTCGTTACAAAGTAGCGAATACCGAAAAGTACCCGTTTCGGTACAGAAGTAACGAATACCGAAAAGTACCGATTTCGGTACTGAAGTAACGGGTACTTGGATGTACCGATTTTCAGTACCCGTTACAACTACGTACCCGTTACAAAATACCCGGTTCAGTAGTACCGATTCATCACTAGGAAAGAGCCAAAGCCTTCGCCAAGCGCACATTTACGTTCATAGTCTACACAGATGCCTTGCGCCGGACGTACAGTAATAAAACCTCAGAATTTTTAATGCTTTTGAACTAGGTTTCAGTTACCCTAGAAATGTGGTTTTAATAACAAAGTGATATTCTCCGGTTTCCCAGAAAATAAAATTACTTCCTGGCGGAGTTTACTTGATGCAGAACTTGAGAATATACTCTACAATATGCGCAATAACATTTTTAACGGCCGCGGACACTTAGCCGACGGAACACTTAACCGATACCAGTTAGCCGACATGGACACTTAGTCGACAAGGACACTTAGCCGACAGGACATTTAGCCGACACACAGAATTCGCCATCAGGGCATTTAGTTACGGTACAGTTAACTGTCAAGACATTTAGTCAACAGGACACTAAGCCGATAATGACGTTTAGCTGACGCGTACCCAATAATCATTTAAATTTACAATCAATTACAAAATTTCTCGATTTCTCCATAAGTTCAATATTTAAGTTATTTTTTTCCCTTATCAGTAAAATTCAGTTTTCGATTCTTGAAGATCTCATACGTGCTTTTAATTATTGTGTTAATTTAGCATTGTTTGATATGTATCGTGCTGTTTGGTGTATATTGGCCAAATTGAAAAAGTGCTGAAATTTCTCGTCAGGGAATGTGAATTAAATTTCGAAAGGAAAAAAGAATTTTTTTAGCTAGGTACGACGGTCACTTAATTACATTTTAATATGGGAGCTTCAAAAATTAAACGTAATGTTTCTTCATTTAAACAACTAGGTATTTTTGAACATTTTCTCATGATTATCAGTTTCCCTTGTTTACTTAATGAAATAATTTTCCAATCTCGCTCTTCCAAATGCTTTCAAATTTCTAATATCTTTACGCTTCATTAATATTATTTTACTCATCACATCATTTACATTCTTTCCATTACAAAATCGTTTGGCTCCTCCCACTATTGAAATTTCCTTTCCATGTCTTATGAAGCGACACAATCGCAGATGTAGGTATCCAGCCATTGCCTTACCCTGTATATCATAGAGGTAAGAAAGGAGTCCTACTTCCTACCTCCGTGCTGTATATAGCAAGTGAAATTACTGAGCATAAGTTTTTCTGTGCTAGCATTAAGTTCAGGAGATTTAAATGCGAAACATTCAGATACCATTTTAGCGAAGTAGGAGGGGATGAACAATTATATTCGTACGGAGCAATTATAGTTATTTGACAGATACTGTTTAGGCATAGCTTGCTTGTAGGAATATCGTGCGAGAATCCGCAGTGAGGTGGGATCATTCATTTCGTGTTACGAAGCGCAGTTACTTGAGACACATCGTAGGCTAGACTGAACTGGCTTCTGTCTTCAGCGTAGTAGGAGTAGACAGTTCTGAAAAATCTGAATAATGAAATAAAAATTATTCTTATTTATGAATTACATTATATATATATATGGTGGTGAGGCTTAGTTTAGCAAATGTATTCTATTTTGTTATTAGAAACAATTTAAAAAAGTGAATTTCTAAGAAAAGCAAAGGTATAAATTATTTGTGACCTCTGTAATTTGCAGTTCATGTCACCATTCTTGACATAAAAATATTTTGACATTTTATTGACCATGCCTCTCGCTTAAAATACTTACTTAGGTTAATGTTTATTGCCCCTAAACTTAGTTAATAATGTTTAATTTAGAAGTAAAATATTCTTTAAGGTTTTGTTTTTTTCATAACCGAAGCTGCAGAAGGGGGGCCATAAAGTAGGGTGGAGCAAAGTGACACATCGTGAAAAGTCACCGTAATGTAGTGCCATCTAACGATGCTAGATTTAACTATATCTGTCATGTAAATAGATAATACAGTCAAAAGTCGTTAATCCGGACTCGTCCGAACTTCGGCGATTCCGGATTATAGATCATCAGTTTAAATCTGGTAAAATGGCATGCAGAAATTATAAAATTAAAAATATAAAACCGTAATTTACGAAATAAAGAACAATTATGATCTAAAGTGTATAAAAATTTACAAAAAAAAGCTTAATATTTATTTGTTTACTTTTTTAAACATTTCTTTCAATGTAAGTTCTTTAAGTTGCTTCGTTTTTTATGTGATAATACATTCTCTTTAATTCTATAAACAGACATAATTTCTTGTTCAGATACAAAGTTCCGCTGTTCAAGTCCTATAATTGCTGTGTCGAGAATACCGACTAATTTGTCAATCGAAATTTTTTCGTTTTCAATAACCTCTGTCACTTTCTTCGCTATCGGAAGCGAATTATAATGACGAGGCATTTGATTTAAATCATATCAAAGACTAAGTACATCGACATGAAATACTACATTGACTAAGCAATTATAAGTCAAATAAAATAAAAACATCTGCCCTTAAGATAAGGATAGTGCTGACAGATCAACTTCCAATTCGCCGCCGCTGCGTTAAAGATAAACAAACGTTAAAGTTTAGATAAACAAACGTTAAAGTTTAGATAAACAAAGCATATGCCTTTATCCATTTTTTGCAGCAATTCCACTTTTTGTTTAATGGACTCCAAAAGATACTTTCGCTTTGTATATCCTTTACATATTAGTGAATATATATCGGAAATTCTATTTGACATAATCGAAAGTTCAAGCTTACTTTTATAAAATTGCTCTAACAGTCTGCAAAAAATAATAATCCGGATCCAATTCGAAGATTAAGGAACAATGCAATCTGCAACATTAACTGAAATAGATAATTAGATAATTTTAGCTTAGCTTATCCCGTCCGTTATACATTAAACGCGCATTCGTAAACGTATTTTGCGAACGCGCACACGCAAATTCGTAGCGGTAAAGGTCTTACGCGCATGCGTCAACACGACGCATACGCAGAAAGTTTTTATCTTTGAGGTCCGGATTATAGATCATTCCGGATTATGGGTGTCCGAATTAACGACTTTTGACTGTATTATTTACTATGTTTTGAAAGTCGGGATGTGTAATTTGCAATATAATATGTTATATTAATGTTTTTCTTATAAAATATAACTTTTCTCAATATCTGTTAAAATGTATAAATTTTCATTTCAATTCTCATTAATTAAATTTTTTTTCATCTTTCCTTCCTTCTCTTTCTCGTTTTTGGTTTAGCGGTCACCTAACAGAAGTAAGTTTGATTTATGTAATTACGGCAAATCCAATTTGCCTAAGAGGAGGGATGCCTTCCTGGAGGACTTTCTAAGGAAAACTGCCTCGAATACATGTTACACATGGGAAAAACCACGAAAAGAGCCTGTCTGTTCGCTGGATTCAAAGTCGGACTCAGCTGCCAATGTTCAATAACTTTACCGCTCGGCAGCTGCTGAGTCTAACAGAAATAGAGCGACCGTTTTACTTAATACATAACCAGTCTCTTCCAATGAAAATTGCCTTTTTAGGCTGGAACTTTATTAATACATTCAGGAAAATGGGCACGAAAAATTTTCTCATTACCATGTAGCTAAACCGAAAACGAGAAAGAGAAGGAATGAGAGAGAAAAAATAAATAAATAAAATGAATTAAAAATGAAATGAAAATTTATACATTTTTAACAGATATTGAGAAAAGTTATATTTTATAAGAAAAACGTTAATATAACATATTATGGTACTTTTCCGTTTTGCCGGAGCAGACGGTAAAGTCGCCAATAATGGTACGACCGATGCCAAACGGAATATACTCGCTGGTAATCTTTTACTCTTCATTTTCAAAACAGGTCGCAGCCATTTCTTATCAGATTGATTGTTTCTTTCAATACTGGCATACGATTGGTTAGGTTAGGTTATTTAATTACGGCAAAGCACACTAGGGCTATCTGCCTAAGGGGAGGAATGCCTTCGTGGAGGACTTTCTAAGGTAAACTGGCTCGTATATACGTTACACATGGGGAAAACCACGAAAATACCCATGCAGCCAGCCCGTTCGCGGGATTCGAACCTCGGACCGAACTACCAGTGTTCAGTGACTTTACCGCTTGGCCGCTGATGGGCCCCAATACTGGCATACGATTACATAGAATTTTTATCAGATAGAACAATTTTATGCCTTAAGGCCATTTGTGGTAATTAAGTCAATTAGAATGCAATCACACCACTCACCCGAGGGTGAAAATATAGAAAAAGCAAAGGGTTAAATTCATCAATTCTAATTGAGAATGCACTAGCGAAGTAAAGCACTGTGGTTTTACTCGTACATAATTTCTGAATAAGCTGTTCGTACGAATTTAAGTAATTCTTGCATTTAAACTTGTATTCCAAATTAACAGTTAACTTGGAATTAATGTAGATATTTAGAGAGAATTATATTTTTGTAGCGTAGTTTGCGTGAGATGAGATCACTTGGGGTCACGTGATATGAACTGGCGAATCAGGATGTTGAACCATGAAAGCAGAGTAAATTCTTAAATTAATGTCTTTTTATTAATTTATTGTCTTTATTTATTGGCTTTTTGGAAAATTTTAAACAATATTAAAATGTTTATGGCTTCAAAATAAAAAAAATTCTTAGAACTAACATTTGCTAAAACTTTTTATGTGTATGTTGTCGCCAATAAAGTCTGCTTGGCGAGATTTGCGCCGAAAATTACCCATCACGACTTTCAAAACATGGTACATAATATTATCTATTGACATGACTCATCTAGTTAAATCTAGCATCGATAGATGGCACCACATTACGGTGACTTTTCACGATCTAACACGCTTTGCTCCCCCCTACATGGTTTGTGGCCGCCTCCTCCTGCAGCTTTAGTTATGAATAAAACAAAACCTTAAAGAATATTTTACTTCTAAATTCAACATTAAGCATTAGTTTAGGGCTATAAACATTAACCTAAGTAAGTACTTTAAAATGCTAAATTAACACAATACTTAAAAGCACATATGAGATCTTCAAGAATCGAAAACTGAATTTTACTGATAGATGAAAAAAATAACTTAAATATTAAACTTATGGAGAAGTCGAGAAATTTTGTAATTCATTGTAAATTTAAATAATTATTGGGTACGCGTCAGCTAAACGTCACTGTCGGCTTAGTGTCCTGTTGACTAAATGTCTTGACAGTTAACTGTCCCGTAGCTAAATGCCCTGACGGCGAATTCTGTGCGTCGGCTAAATGTCCTGTCAGCTAAATATCCTGTCGGCTAACTGTCCGTGTCTGCTAAATGTCCTGTCGGCTAAGTGTTCTTGCCGGCTAAATGTCCTGTTGGCTAACTGTCCGTGTCGGCTAAGTCTCCGTGTCGGCTAAATGTTCTGTCGACTAAGTGGTGTCGGTTAAGTGTTCTGTCAGATAGGTGGTTGTCGGCTAAGTGTCACGGACCCCATTTTTAATATATATTAACATAATTATCTGGAGAATTGTTAATGTCTTATCTGGAGAATTGAGTTACCAGCGCTACACAAAATTTTGTACTATAGGTATGCGAAGTTATGTGATCTCTCATATCAATGCGATAATGTGTTCATTTTAATTGCAATTTAAAGTAATTTAGCGAAGTAGCAGCTTGTGGTTAATAAACTGGAATATTTGAAAGCACAATAATAGGATCTCTTCCACTGCAAGACAATAAGCGCCTAACATGAGCCAGTGTTGCTTCCTGATCATTGTTTAAATGTGCTGTCATTTCTTGTAGCAATGTTCTAGTTTCCAAAGTAAATGTTATGCACAAAATGTTTTTAAGCGTTATTTCGCTTCGTTTTCAGTTATTGAACTTACTTGACATTGCTTATTTTCATAAGAATTTTTCATAAAAGAAAAGAGTTGAAAGAAGTATTAGATGCTAAAAATAATTGGCGCACGCAAAGTTTTGATGAAAATTTTGTCCTGTGGTGGAAAAGATCCCAATATTATTACTTCGCTAAATTTAAAATATTCCCATCTATTAACTGAGCAGTTTTACAGTATAAGAGTGCTATTTAGAGATCTCTCCATAAACTGTAAAATTAAGTAATCTCAAACTTATTAATAGGGCGTGGACGGGTTTAGTAAGCTACATATGGAGAGAACAATAAATCTGATATGAAACAATTGCAAAGCTGATGAAATTCAAGATAAGCACTGTTAAAAATGGATGTGTAATAAAGCTCAATTACAGGTTTCATATCTTGAATAAAAGTCTACAAGGCAAACGGGGCTTATTGATATGTTACAATATAAAGTTTAGAGTTGATCGGATATGACTGATACGTAGCAAACAAGTTTAAATTAGTTTTCTAAAGACGTTTAAAGCCAGTTTTATGAATTATGCACAATGATTAATAAAACCTCAGATCGGACCTTCTTAATTTTGAAAAACATATTTCGGTTGCATTTATGAAAACTAAAAAACATCAATTGTATTATTAAAATTTAACAATGAATTTTAGGAAGTTCATAAAACTAATACGAGAGCATTACCCTTCGTCGAGAACTTGTTTTTCATAAGCGATTCTGTTCTTCGCTATGGGAACAATGATTTTCTTTGGATAATGGGCACTCAGATGTGGCAAATTTCTCATCACCTGTCATTAAGATTTCAGATGTAATTATTTCTTGCGTTTGTTATGTACAGTATTACTTTAACAAAGAAGAAAGTTATCAAACTTAAACGATTAAATTTTGACTAAAATGAAGAATAGGGAATTGAATAAAATTCTAGAATGATGCATGAAAACCAACTCACCTTACAGTCATAATCTTTAAAGAAAAGTATCCGACAGTAGTCCATTATTCGCTTATCATTCTACAAAAAGGAAAACATTTGGGAAGAATTAACATGTCTCATCTTAAATCTTAATTTTTTAGTACAGAATAAAGTTTTTGAATTTTACCGCTATATACACTGATGGAAAACTGCAATAAACGTGACCCGAGTTCTAATAGCTTCCAGTTTCTTATCCTAATGTTCGACTTAAATACATATTCACTATCTGAATGCACATAATTCACCATTTTAACGTCTAAAACAGTAACGACGTGGATTTCTCTTTCACAGAAGCCAAAATACCTTTGGTTTCTTACTCTCAATCATGTTACACGCAAGTTTAGGCAATAGCTTAAAGAGCTGTGATAATTTATTCTAGCGTCATCGAAAGCATATGCCAATGACGAAAATTTCGGACTACGAGTTAAATCACTTATCGAAAAAACCAGACAAAGGCTGTATTTTACAAAATCTAGTACATGAAACACACTGGTTATCATAAATTAAGGAAAAATCACAAAAATCACCATTACTGAAAAAGTTACATGTAGAATTTAATGAAACTTACCCGCAATATACAGCACATAGTAAAGTATCAAATAACATAAAAAGAAATTAACAGACAAATATGGTAGTATAGAAATTAGCACATGTATAAAATGAACAAATCGAAGGTGTCAGTTTGCTATAGGAAAAGTACCTTCAATATGGAATATGATCGCCTCTAGAAGCAATACAGCACATATAGCGATGTGTGATGCTCTCAATTATGCGGTCTATCAGTTCCAGAGGAAGCGAGAGCCATTGCTCTTGCAAAGCAGTTGCAAGCGCGACAAGGGTATGAGGGGGCGTATTGAGAGCAGCTAGACGTCTCCCTAAAGCATCCCAAACGTGCTCGATAGGCTTCAAGTCCGGGGATCGAGCTGGCCACTCCATGCGCATAATTGTTTCCTGTTGAAGATAATCATCTACGATGCGAGCCCTGTGTGGCGTTGCGTTGTCGTCCTGTAGCAGGAAAGCATCACCTATTGCCTCGCCATATGGGCGCACATAAACATCAAGAATGTCATCTCTATAAATCTGAGAATTCACGGTTCTCCTTGGAAAGACATGGATGTCTGTGCGTTCACCCAAAAAGATGCCGTCCCAAACACAGACACTGCCCCTTTCGTATGCATCTCTTTCACGGATGTTTGACGTATGATAGTATGATAACGGGTTTTAGGTTCTCTCCACATCAAATAATACTATCGCTTTCTAGACTAAACCTGGACTCATCCGTAAAGAGAACCCGCCCTCCATTGATCAGGCGTCCAATGGACATGTTGTCGTGCCCACTGGAAACGATCCCTCCTATGGCGTGACGTGAGCGGCACACAAATGGCTGGTCGCCTCGCATACAGACCACCTTCGTGAAGCCATCTACGCACAGTTGACGTTGACACAAACCTTCTGGTGGCTGCAGCAAGGGAGGATCTAAGAAGAGTCGGGGTAGCGGTTCTATTCCTGCGTGCACATAATGTCAAATATCGGTCATCGGCGCTCGTCGTAGCAGTTTGCCGTCCTTGGCTGAACCTCCTAGATGCCGAATCTGTGGTTTGAAATTGCCTCCAAAGTCTATGAACCACAGAAGGACTCTTTGACTTTGTCCTGCCTCTAGTCTCCCAATGGCTCTTCATACCAGTTCTGAAGGCAAATGATGCCTGGAGGTCATAGTTACGAATTGGCTATCTCAGATTTCTGATGTCACTGTCACAGTGAAATATGTAGGCTTGCTCTCAAACATGGACTTTTATGCTCCTCGCAGATGACGTATTCCGAAAGCGGCGCCACTAATTTGCATATCGCAGTTTTACTCAGCTACACTTGGCACCATATTCAAATTTTACACAGTTTGGCTTATTTTTGAGGAAGTTATCGGTATTTTTGTGATTTTTCCTTAATTTATGATAACCAGTGTTTTAACAAAGGCCACAGGCTATCTCTAGTAAATAAAAACAGCAAATCCGTTCTAGGATGAGATTTTATCAAAAGTGCTTTTTGAATAGCTAGTAAAACCTTATTTAAATAACTGCTATACAACAGTCAACTTTATGATTCGACAGGTTATGAATATTTGCTCACGCCAAACTAGGAAAGAAATCGCAGAGTAGTACAGCTTCTAGGAAAGTGCCACAAACAAAGATTTATACACATCATTCAACGATCTCATTTCTTTGCATGGACCCCGAAATCTAAGTATAGAATAAGTATGCTCAGAAAGTTTATGATTTTCGGATGTTTTGTTGCTGTCGTGTCCATGTATTTCATGGAAGAATGGTTGTCAGGGCCACAAGGAGGTTGGATTTCTACTTCCACGCCAATTTTGAGGGGGAGGGGTGCGAAGTCTTCCATCCCTCTCCTCTACCACCAAACCACACGAGAGGTCTTCGTATGTTTTCTCAGCCTAATTTAGTGTTTGCAGTTTTCTAACTTAATGAATATAGAAAAGGTTTACCAATTTTTTAAAAACACTTGGATATTTTAAATTGACAAAAAGATGTAAAATATAAGGGATTTTCGGTAATATGCTTATTTATAAAAATTACAGCTTATAGATCCAAGTTTAGTTTGTTAGTTTCATTACATTTCCCGCAATTATTTCAAAGGAAAATTTTGAAATATGTTAAGATGAAGATTTAAAATGTATCTCGAAAATATCTATGCTTCTAAAATTTCACATAAGAAATTAATTTCAGTATATAAAGAATATTTTATACCCAATAACAACCTAGCGGCTAAGAATAAAACATTTGTAACATTTTTGTTAGTACGAGATTTCAATTTCAGTTCTCACACGTTTCACTTTTTCTGAAAACAGCAATTTTAGAAATTTCGCTGCAAAAGATTTAGTTTATTACCTTTCATTGATTCAATAAATTAGATTAACACGAAATGATTAAAGAATAAAACCACGATAAGATATTACAGTTACAATCAACGTTTACATATATTAAAGTTTTTGAAATGATTAATATTACGTACTACATTGAATCAACAATTCTGACAGTAGTAAATGTTGTTTACGAGAAAAGTAACAAGAGTTTCAGGGATAATTTCGGAATGTTGGTAAGCGGGAAATTCAGTCTTTGTTATAGAAAATAACTTTTACAAAACATTTGTTAATGGAATATATAACTCAAAGTAAATTAAATTCTATATTATGCTAATTCCATATACATTTAAATACTACTGATAATATAAAAAATTTTGAACTGCATTTGTGTTGGGATAATTTAAGTAACCTTCACATAGCTTAAATACAGCAATTTTATAACTTATTAAAATTTGTTTACACTACCTCATTAGGAACACGTGGGTTATAACGTTGGTTTGCAGCGATCCGGAAGAGACATTCGACCTCCGCTTCAGATACGGCCTCTTTGGTACCAGAACTTGCCATTTCAACCACCTCAACTAAATAAAAATTAAAGCCAATGTAAAAAAAAAAAAAAAAAAAAAAACACTAAAGCATCTAAGCCAACTGCTTAAATAAGTTACCTAAGCGGTATGCTTGAAGCGTTCGACTTCGAGATACAGTGTGCAACTAACCAATAAGATTTTATATGCAAATTTTGTATCTTGTTCTATTTTTTACTTAGATAATATTTGCTTTTAGAACTAGTCCTAACATTCGTTCGAAATTTTTCTTCCATACCAAGCCATTTTTACCAACATAATTTTAATCATTTCATTGATTTTCTAATTCAGTGTCTGTATCACTGTCTATTGATGAATTATCATTGCTGTTGTGTTCTTCATCTATTAATTCTTCCTCCTCTTCTCTAAATGTTTTATCATCTGTTGAAGTGGTTTTTAGCATATTTCTTAACCTTTTCCATTTCTTTATCATAACTTAAATGCCGCGCCGTGCTGACTAACTAAGAAAGTGAGGGTGAAAAATCTGAGAGACGCGAGAAGGCGCGCGGGTGTCACATACCTAAACGGTACAATTCCTTGAAAAGTATTCGAAGAATCACTCCTCGGATTTCCTAGCTTTATTAATGTGACCTTGAATTCAGCTACAAAAGGTTTCGTCTATTTCCAGGAAAGGGGTTTTGAGATAAGGGACAAAGAATATGCCCCCCCCCGGGTATGAGATACCCGGCGCGCGTGCCCCCCCTCCCGATTAAAATGTATTTCACAGTTATAAACTAAACCATGTCTAAATGTTATTATTGCATTTAGTGACAAGTTCTGGAATTTTTCTTCATAAAAACCTCATGTAGTTCGGTAGGAAATACAAATTACCTAATTGGTAATCGGATACTTCAAATGAATGTCTTGAAATGGAATTAATTTCGTAGAAAATATTAATTCGTTTAAATAGAAATTCATGTAAGTTTATCTACAGTTGAGTCATAGCAAATGACATTTTAAGATCACATATGATTGTTGCACTGCATCTGCATTTTAACTGCAAAGTGAAAGTTTCAAACTAAAAATACGTCTTCTTTTTTGTGAGAATAAAAAGGCTTTAAAACTTTCCTTGGTTACTTATTTCTTCTGCTGTTCTGTCTCCTTTTATACTAATACATAAACGCATACAAAGGCTGCTCATACACATTTTAGATAATTTTCATTGCATTTACAGAAATACTTTACCTAAAAGTTTTGTGTTTTAAATGTTCTATTTGACAATTCTTATTCTTCACTATCTTTCTACACCGTAATTTACAATACAATTAAGACTTTCCAAAGTCTAAGGAAGGTTGTAGGTCAACGCTTGGACAATTCGCTTTTTTAATCCAAAAGAGCAAAAATCCATGGATGATGCAGCAGAAGATTGAATAGGGATGAGTGAAGCAGGCCTTAATACCCGTTTCTTGTTCTAATTTATCCAGGAAATTAACAGTGGATTTTGACGAATGGCTGTTTGCGTTGTCTTGATGAAGTTTTATTGACTGATGTCACCGTGGGTAAAGAGATGGATTTTCATATTTGAAAGTTAGGTATAAAATATGTTCCTGATAATATGTGGAGTTGATCTTAATATTTTTCCCCCACCCTCTCTATTTTAATTTGACGTTGTATGAAAAATCAGCAACAATCATAAATCCCTTTGAAAACCTCTCTTTAGATTTTTTAAACATGTTTTAAGATACTTTTCTTTTCTTTTATGATAATAAATGGATCTATTTTTATTGCAGTAATTTAAATGCACCAAAGATTCATTTACTGTAACACCATTTTTCCATTTTTGCCCAGATAAATGTTGTTCTTATAAAAAATTTTTCGATCGACCATATGTCGTGAAGAAAGACGATGCACATTATGTTTTTTCGCATTTCTAAGATTCAAATCAGCATTAATCACTCTGCAGTTGAAACTGAGCACTGCAGTCCTTTGATTTGGCAGATTCTCATTCTTTATCTGGATATGTATTTGGGACAATTTTTCTGCTTGAAGTCGAATTTGTTGTTTGTTTCCTTTCTTGTTGACAATATTATTTACCGTAGCCTTAGATATCGAAAAACCATGGCTTTCACAGTGTTTTGTAGTACTAATACAAATTACTAAATACGAATAATTTTCTTTGGAAAGCGCGCAAACGCAGCTTTGCATTCTTCTGCTTCTTTAAAAGCGCCGTTTTGCATAAAAAAACAGAATTGTCAAGTAGCAGACGATAATTTATATTTTCAAAAATATAGTTTTACATTTAAAAATAACATCTTCAAGCGCAAGTTATTTTTTATAGTAAAGCAAAATCGTCTGAAAAATGTGCAAACAGCCTTTGTATCATCTGTATAGATACAAGTAATGATAAATACTAGAATTTGACTAGAATTTGCATATTTTTACTTAACGATCGTATTAAAACTTGCAATACTTAGCAACATAATTATATTTTCATGTTTTTATCAAATAGTGTCAACACCTAGTCAGAATTATCGATCACTCATAAAAACATCATGCTATTATTAAAAAAAATTAATAAATTGAAACTAAAATATAAAAAAGTAATTGATAAATAATTTAAAGCAACAGTTTGGTTCAATAAACTGTGTTCATGCCACAACGTTTACAACAAAAATAGAGAAAATATCTAAATCATACCGCGCCATTCTCTAAGCCATTTCTGAACACAATTTATGAAAAATAGGAAAATTTGTAGAATAATCGTCGTACCTCAAAGTAGATGATATAAATTAAAAAAGTCGAGATGATAATCCAACAAAGCAGTAAGAATGGTGGCTTTGCAAATGCGGTCAAGAGCAAGAGACTGACGTTAATTACGAAGGGGATGGTGTTGTGTGTATTTAATTACGGCAAAGCACACTAGGGCTATCTGCCTAAGGGGAGGGATGCCTTCGTGGAGGACTTTCTAAGGGAAACTGGCTCGTATACACGTTACACATGGGGAAAACCACGAAAACACCCATGCAGCCAGCCCGTTCGCGGGATTCGAACCTCAGACCGAACTACCAGTGTTCAGCGACTTTACCGCCGCTCGGCCGCTGGTGGGCTAAATTACGAAGGGGAAAGTAAACGGCTGTGTCAGGGATCATAAGAGGAGATATATTTTAGAAGAAAAGTGGTTTTAGGTCTCATTCAGTATATCAGTAATAAAAACTTGAATGGAGCTGTTCTTCACTGTAAGTCAGTAATGGGTAGAAGGATGCACATGATATCAGAATGGAGACAAATTACATAGTATACGAAAAGTTTTGAAGTGCTCTTTTATGTTTTATTAAACAGCTTAATAATATAAATATGCACTTTTTTGGTTTATTAATAAATAAATAATTAATATTAATAAATCGATTTATTCATAAATTATAATAAATTAATAAATACGCTTTTTAATAAAATAGTACATAAACATATCAGTAATAAAGTAATTATAACTATTTTTAGTACTAGTAATAGATTAGTAAATATCCATATCATTAATGTAATTAATGAAAGGCATTTGAAACCAAAATAGGATTTGCATTAGTAAATTATAGTTAAGAATAATGGCCCCCATTGTTCTGATTATTATTGGAATAATTTAAAGATTAAATCCGATAGTATCTTAAGATGGTTTTGCAGTTGGAAAAACAAGAATATAACTCATTTTCATTCACCTTTCTTTTCTTTATGAATGACGAATATCTGTTTTCCATACACGTGATCAAATAGGGAGTAAGTGTTTAATCCATAAGATAATAAATATTGATTAACACTTCCTATAACTACTTCTAATTAAAGCTTCCTAAGAGAAACTCCCTTAATTTTGACTCGCAGCTCTTAAGTTTAGACTAGGATATGAGCATAGAATCTACCTTTAAACAATGGGATTTTTTTTAAAAACACTGTGGCATGACAATGCCTAGTAATAATAGTTTTAGCGTCACTAAGAATCATTTTCTGGATACCCATACTGATTTTTTTTCCAAGAGATATTAAAAGTTGCAATTGACGAGTATGAGCAATGCATAATACATACATATATAACGTAAGCATACCATAAAGAAAATGAACCCCAACAAAAGCTGATCGACTGCTATTGAACTCTAAAGAAGGGTTTATCAGAGGGAAAATGACAATTAAAATCAATTAAAATTCCATGGATTGGAATATTTGAATATGAATTAGCTGAATATTTAAGAAAAATATTATGACTGCGAGAATAGAAAAAACAATTTTTTGAATATTCGCTTTTTTATAGAATGCAGATGAATTCATTTTTACTCAATAAAAATCAAAATTTAGTAGCTGATTAATCTGTCCTGTATCGAGCACCTTAGTTCAGTGATCCGTATTAATGTGCCCCCGTTTTTTTAAAAATTTAAATGCTTCAATAATAATTAGAAAAGGACATAATATATCTTCTTACCCTTAAAGTCTTCAATAAAAAAAACTGCATTTTCAGCTATAACCAGGTGAAATAATTCTCTAAATATAATTCAAAGCATAAAAAATAAGGTACATAAACGGCTTGGAAATGGAACTAGCATTGAGATTCTCTTTATGATTAAATTGCACTTAATTATACTTTATAAACGACATGTAAATATAATTTAATGTATATGTGTGGATGTGTGCGTGTGGCTTACTAGCAGCTGAGCGGTTGAACTCTGGCAGGTCGTTCCGGGATTCGAATCCCGGTTAACCGGATGGCTGTATTGGTGTTTTGGTGGTTTTCCCTACGTGTAACGTGCGTAACAGTCAGTTTTGATTAGAAAGTTTTCCGTGAGGCACCCTTACCCTTAGGCAAATAGCCGTCGAATGCTTTGCTATAATCAAACAAACCAGACCAAACAATAGATATATAAATAAGTAGCTTAAAAAACTGCTATATTTTATGTATACTTATAAAGCAGTATTTAAATATATATAATGATTAAAAGAAAGGAGAAGTCGGATCTTAACTGAGTGTATATAATGTAATCCCTATAAAGGCCCTAACAATTCTTTCTCACTTAAAGTCCCTGCTAAAAATGCCCCATAGAAACCAGTAAAACTTTTTATGGGTACCCATAAGATTTTATGGGTTTCTATTGACTTTTACTGGTTTCTGTTGGTCTCTGTGGCTTTTTTTTACTGGTTTCAAAATGACCCATACAAACCAGTAAAACTTTCTACTGGTACCTATAGAATTTTTGATGGTCTCTACTGACTTTTACTGGTTTCTATTGATCTCTGTGGGTTTTTCTTACTGGTATCAATTGACACCCATACAACCAACATCAATGGCAGAACTTTGTACTGGTTTATATAGGTTTATATTGACTTTTACTGGTTTTCTTACTGGTATCAATATAATAATAAATCTTTTGTTGGTTTATATGGGTTTATGCTATTTTTTTATCTGACGCTAATAGACCTCTTGAAAAGTATAAAATTAACAGAATGAAAATATGATCTCTTTAAGACCATCAGAGTAACCTGGAAACGCAGGTGGTCGTTTTAGAGAGGGTTTTTACTAAATATGCTTATTTATTTGATTTAATTTTTTTTTGCGGAAACAATAACAGTAATCATATACACCACACACAACGAGGTCTCTCTAAGGCGACCAGCCGCAAATAAAAATTCATCGTTGCAAGTGGTCGCTTTAGAGAGGTGATTCTCAGTACCAATATATACTCACGTTCTCAGAGATACGTTTATCTTTTAGAGGTGGTCGTCTTAGGGAGATTGCATTTACGGAATGAATCTCTCTAAGGCGACCAGACACACTTGCAGAATTTTCTTTGTGAATGGTCGCCTTACAGAGGGAATATTCAATACCAAAGTATACTTATGTTTTCAGAAATACTGGTTTCTTTCAGAGGCGGTCGTCTTAGGGAGGTGGTTTTTGCTACGAGTTGGTTCTCTGAATACACACACATAAGAACTTACATTTCTACTATTACAAATAAACACCGGTATCAACCAACATCTCTTTAACACGAACAAGTTCATTCACAATCGCAAAACTTTTCTCCCTGTTAATACTGACGGGAGGAAAAAAATTCCCCTCCCTCCCCCACTCTCAGAAGTTTCCCAAACAAGCAATATGGCGCCGCGCTAGTTATTGTTGTGCGATGGTGGTGTTATTTTCTTCGTGGTTGTAGTAATGCAACATATTATTTACTAGGATTTACTGTATTACAAATTTTACTATGTTTTACTGTTTAGAAATTAGTAATAAATAATAAAATACCAGCACTGACTATGAATATACAACTAAAGCCATGCACGTGTAATCCTGTCTAATGTTTGAGAGAACGTTGCTGATAACTGACTAGTTGTGAAATGGAGATTCTGTGTGTGAAATTGATTTTCCATCTTTACTTTTAACCTGAAAAACAATGTGCTTAAAGACTGAAAAGTGATAATTTCAGACTTGATAATTTGGTTCAATGTGCAGATGCAGAAATATAGTTTTTGCATTCTACTGAAACTGTATTTTGGAAAATTTATTTTTTTGATTACCATTTAGAAATACTTTTTTAAAGCTTGTTCGTGTAGATGCTTCATCATTTGAATATTATGTACTAATAAATTTGAGCATACCTTACTTAAAAATGATCTTGCATGATTCAATTTTTCAACTAATGTGATGTGGCCGAGCAAAAAGAATGTTTTTTTATGTTTTAAAAAATGTACTAATTATATTTCGCGAGCAAAAAAGCTAAGTTTTATTAATGAAATAAACATTGAAATATTTAATGTGTTTATTACTTATTGAATGAGGTAGACAAGACATACAAGCTTAAGGAATCTTTTTTTTTCCACTACTAAAATTATGTGAAAATTTAGATGATCATAGTAGCTTACATTGTTTTTTCTTTTTTGTCTATTTTTCTTTACAAGTATGAGACTAGAACCACATTTTTACATTAAATATTTTGTGCTATTTTGTTAAAACACATATAATCATTTTTATGCATACTTTAATTTTCATTATTATTAGTTTGATGAAGAAAATTTCAAATGTGTTTTTTATAAATTGCTTTTGAAATAGAAATAGATTTGTGAATAAGATTTATGTAATATTAAATGTACTAGTCTTGGGAGTATAAAAAGTGAATTATTTATTTGAAAAAAATTACATTAAGTTGAAACCTCATATAGTGGTTATTTTCTTAAATGACCACCTCTGATAATGGCACATTTGTCAGGACAATAATTAAATGACAGGACTTAAAAATCATTCATAGTTTTGTCAGGCTACAGGAAACTGGCATTATCTCGAATTGTGGAGTTGATTGTTTTAGGAACGTTTTGCTGTATAATCAATTGACTTCGGTGTAGTAATTTTTACGTGGGTATGAATTTTGCAGAAGTAATTGAAAGTTTTAACGAGACATTTAAAACCAAAGCTCTTTGGATCATGAGTCTTATAAGGGCACTGTTATAGCATTGCTTTCAAATATAGTTAGAGTAATATTTAAACATTATTTTCGGAAGCACTTCCTCAGGGAATCCGGTTGTTCTCTGCGGATGAAAACCCATATAAATAAATCTTCTGTACAGCCTTATACAAATGCAGTTAAAATTACTGTCATTACAATTAAGCGAATATAGCCACCTTTGTTTACAAAAAGTTATTATCCCTAAAGGCACAGCTTTAGTATAGCCCACCTGGAATTTTAAACAAAAAAAATATCACCAAGAGCGGCGATAAATGATATGATCTGGTAACCCATACTATTCGCCAAACGCAATGTAAACAAGAGGATGGAATTACGGTTACAGCTAATTTAGTAGTCAGTTACATTTATTCAATTTCAATACAAATTACCGACACATCCGTTTACTCAAAGTTTAATGCACGTGCCCTGTATTCTTACTTTTCCGGTATAGATTTCTCTTAAAATTTGTCTCACGCTGCGTTGCAGGAGGAAATACAACATTTTAAATTAGAATTCTACTAAAATTAATATCTAAATACACAATTCGTAACATTGTTATTGGCGATTGTTTAACGCTCAGATACCGTGAATACTATTTTGTATATATATTTTTGGCTACTTGAGGTGATATTTTTGCGTTTAGTTATTGCTTGCTCTAAAACTGCTGTTAGTGATGTTGTAATTAAATATCAGGAGATTATAAAGGAAAATTTAAGGTGGGAGTTTTCAAACAAGCGTAAAATTTTGGGAACAGATATTTTATGTATGAATTGACAATAGAGTATGAACTTTTTAGAAGATTTTTGATGGATTGTCGATTATTGAAGGATAACGTTTTCTGTGAAAAATGTAAGATACCATGCTGATTAGTTAGTCAGAAAAAGTCATCAAATGGTAGTATTTGCAAGAAATGTACGGCTGAGAAATCAATTAGGCTAGGATCTTGATTCGCCTGTAGTAAGCTCAATTTTTCTAGAATTTTTTTTTTTTTTTTCCCCCAACGCGAATCAATGGAGTTGCTTATGCGCGAATTTCTGCAATTCTCCGATTTCTTTTAAGTGAAAGAAGATTTCTTAGTATATGAGCAATGCAGAGTTTATTCAATTTCTGATTTTTAAGTAAAAAGAGATCGCTATATACATGGGCTAAGCCAAAGCGCTGCGCAATACCGAGGTTGTGCACGTGCCTAGTTTGTGCAATTCTAGGATGTTTTTTTAAGTGAAAATAGATCGATGTGTACATGGGCAGAGCCAATGTAGTGCGCAATGCCGAGGTTGTGCGCGATGCCTAGTTTGTGCAATTCTAGGATGTTTTTTAAGTGGAAATAGATCGATGTGTACATGGGCAGAGCCAATGTAGTGCGCAATGCCGAGGTTGTGCGCGGTGTCTAGTTTGTGCAGTTCTAGAATATTTTTTAAGTGAAAATAGATCGATGTGTACATGGGCAGAGCCAATGTAGTGCGCAATGCCGAGGTTGTGCGCGTTGCCTAGTTTGCGCAATTCTAGGATGTTTTTTAAGTGAAAATAGATCGATGTGTACATGGGCAAAGCCGATGTAGTGCGCAATGCCGAGGTTGTGCGCGGTGCCTAGTTTGTGCAATTCTAGGATGTTTTTTAAGTGAAAATAGATCGATGTGTACATGGGCAAAGCCAATGTAGTGCACAATGCCGAGGTTGTGCGCGGTGCCTAGTTTTTGCAATTCTAGGATTTTTTTTAAGTAAAAATAGATCGATGTGTACATGGGCACAGACAATGTAGTGCGCAATGCCGAGGTTGTGCGCGGTGCCTAGTTTGTGCAATTCTAGGATGTTTTTTTAAGTGAAAATAGATCGATGTGTACATGGGCACAGCCAATGTAGTGTGCAATGCCGAGGTTGTGCGCGGTGCTTAGTTTGCGCAATTCTAGGATTTTTTTAAGTGAAAATAGATTGATGTGTACATGGGCAAAGCTAATGTAGTGCGCGGTGCCTAGTTTGTGCAGTTCTAGGATGTTTTTTTAAGTGAAAATAGATCGATGTGTACATGGGCAAAGCCAATGTAGTGCACAATGCCTAGGTTGTGCGCGGTGCCTAGTTTGTGCAATTCTAGGATGTTTTTTTTAAGTGAAAATCGATCGATGTTTACATGGGCAGAGCACTACAGACCAGGCTTCCGGCCTCAGGTATAACCAATCGGAATAGTGCCTGACCTGTACATGGGCAAAGCCAATGTAGTGCGCAATGCCGAGGTTGTGCGCGGTGCCTAGTTTGTGCAATTCTAGGATGTTTTTTTAAGTGAAAATAGATCGATGTTTACATGGGCAGAGCACTACAGACCAGGCTTCCGGTTTCAGGTATAACCAATCGGAATAGTGCATGACCTGTAGAAATTATCTACTATCTACTTCCGCCACTGCCAGGGCGAGCCCCGCAAACCAGCGGCATTTATTGAGTCTAAGTCAGAAGTTACCGATTCACAGTAATGGTTGTTACAATGGCACCTTTGCAGACGTTGTCTGCTACATGAAAAGATGTAAGTGCTGTACTGAGCTGAGTATTATTCATACGCGCGTGTAATTACAATTGCTCTGATTGTGTAATGTTCCATCGGCAGTAATGGGTTAAGAGCACTGCATGAAATTTAGTACATTGAGTTAGTAAGGTGTCCGGACTTCACTACAAATCGTTACTGGTGAACTTGGCTTAATCTATGCTGCGTATCTGTCCGTGTCACATACTAAAGACATACTGTACATACATACATACATAGCATGATGATATACATAGCATGAAGATTACATACATAGCATGAAGATTATACATAGCACTAAAAATTACACATAGCATTAAAAAAATATACATAGCATCAAACATTATTACTGTTTTGCTCAATGAACAAATTATATAACTTACTATCCGCACAGATATTGTACTCATTAGTAGCTGTGCACACAGAATATTATAAACATTAAATAGGTCCTAGCAGCCACACGTTATTTACATATTACATAATATATGCGTTTCATAATATGCGCTTACATAATATATAGGATTATAAGATAAACAATTAAATACTCGAATGCAGAACATTGCAAATTTGAATAGGTAAGTAAATGAATGATACTGAGATACATTAATAACGATTAATAGTGAGTAACTAAAGAATAGTATTTAATACTAAAGCTCATAAGTGCATAACAAATTTCGCAAATAGTACTATAAGTTTCAAAATTTCTTAATTTAATGCAAAACATACAGCTGTGTTTCAGGAATTTTGTGCGGAAATCGAAATGATGCAACTATCTTATAACTATTAATACTAAGTAAGCGCATGATAAATTCTAGATTAGATATGCTTGCTTAGTAGGTTACACGATTTGCAATAAGGCATAATTACATAGCAGTAAAATAATAAAGAATATAGGGAAGTGCTATGGCTGACATGACTTAGTGCGCATTTTGATTACATGACACTTCTTGGTAATATGCAATAAAAACATAAGAGATAAAAATGGCAACATACTGAGATGAATGAGTACTAAGAATGAAGTTTCTGAGTAGAGTAAGCAAAGCACAGAATACCATGGTACAATGATTAAACAAGCATGAAATTTTGTACAACTGGCAACACATATTATTGATACGCATACAGGATCTTGCTTACATTACTTATGGCAATGCTTAAATATACATAATATAATACAATCTTAAGATAATTTGCTTATGAAACATACTTATAAGAGTGTCAGTTCATTACTTAATGCTAATGGGAATCCACTTACATATATATACGTTGGATTATGTATTTACTACATTCAGTTTCAGTGGAAGGCATAAGATTACGATTATAATGATTAAATTAATATATTAGACACGTTAATGTGTTGACAACATATACTGTAGTTACAAAATTCAGATTAAAATGAAAGCATATGATATCAATTATAATAATTAAGTTAATACTATAAACACATCGAGGATGATTATTACAGTCAAGTAAAAGACACATAAAGTGTAGTATTTAAGGTAATACGTTAAATGCATCTAACGAATAGGATAAGAGTATGATGAAAATAATATGGACATAACAGTAGCAAACAGATATTACTTATCTGGTAGCAGGGTTATGCGCTAGGAGGTATTAGGTGACAAATGAAAAGTGTACCCTGCAGAACTTGATGATCTTGTGAAGCTTAAAGCACGCACCCCTCCGTTCTAGTAGCACTTTTGTCCATTCCCTCCAATATCTATCTGAAGGAGGACGCATGTGGTGCGCTTCTGTCAATCTGCATGTAAATGCATAATGGTTTGTGCGCGGTGCCTAGTTTGCGCAATTCTAGGATTTTTTTTAAGTGAAAATAGATCGATGTGTACATGGGCAAAGCCAATGTAGTGCGCTATGCCGAGGTTGTGCGCGGTGCCTAGTTTGTGCAATTCTAGGATTTTTTTTAAAGGTAAAATCGATCGATGTGTACATGGGCAAAGCCAATGTAGTGCGCAATGCCGAGGTTGTGCGCGGTGCCTAGTTTGTGCAATTCTAGGATGTTTTTTTAAGTGAAAATAGATCGATGTGTACATGGGCAAAGCCAATGTAGTGCGCGGTGCCTTGTTTGTGCAATTCTAGGATGTTTTTTTAAGTGAAAATTGATCGATGTGTACATGGAGAAAGCCAATGTAGTGCGCAATGCCGAGGTTGTGCGCGGTGCCTAGTTTGTGCTATTATAGGATGTTTTTTTAAGTGAAAATAGATCGATGTGTACATGGGCAGAGCCAATGTAGTGCGCAATGCCGAGGTTGTGCAATTCTCTGATATTTTTAAGGTGGAAATAGATGGATGTGTACATGGACACCGAACTTTGATGCTTTTCGGGCGAATACGGATCGTTGTTTACAAAGGAAAACGAGATAATGTGTGATGACGAGCTGTAATGTAACGTATTTTATATGCAATGTTTAACATATCGTTTGTGTATTTTAAATTTGTATTGTTGTTTTAATTGTGAATTATACTTAAGACATCATTTTTCATTTAAATTGTATTTTAATGTTTTGGTTTTGATATGTTTATAATGCTTTCCGACTTACGATTTATATCGATAGCCCGACGATCTACTCAACAGTAGCAAAACTGTAAACTTTGACCCTATAAGTAACTTTTACCTCATTATTATAATATGTAGTGTTTGCAATCGTAATCGCACTTGATAATACGAGTTCTTTGATAATACAGTGTCTCACAAAAGTGATGGGACACTTGTGCTTTACAAAAGGAAACTGTAATAAAATAAATTAAAAAAACATGTAAAATTTTTTGTGGGTGTGTTTCATACTTAAATTTAGTAACAATTATTACATCACATACATTTTCTCAAAATATTAATTTAATAAAAATACAATTGTTTAGAACGGAGCAAAAAATGGCTCACATAAGTGATGGGACACCATTAGATACTACTACGTACTATGCAACAAAAATCGTCTGAAGTCAGCTATAAAAATATTTTTTTGGGTTTTTATTTTTACTCAAAGCAATTGGCAATAATTTATCGCAATCGTCTGCAGTATTTCTCTCCAGTTTGTTTTGGAATTTTTGTGTTTTTTATCTCTGTGCAGCCATGAATGCTAAACGAAAAGAAACTTTGCCTGAAATTCGAAAATTAGTTATTAAGTTGCATATTGAACGTGGAAATTCTATTAGAGAAACTGCTGAAACCGTTAACCTGAGTCATTCAACAGTTTTTAATATCATTAAACGATATAAAAAGAATCATATGACTCAGGATAAAGAAGACCTGGCCGACCATCAAAGCTATCCAATGGAATAAAGCGAATTATCGTTCGAAATATTAAAAAAAATCCAAGAATGAGTGCTCCCAAAGTTGCTGCTGATTTACAAGCATTATATGGAGTAATTGTTAATCCTGAGACTATTGGAAGAGTAATTAGATTTGCTGGATATCACGGTAGAGCAGCCAGGAAAAAATTCTTCGTGAGTGAAAAGAATAGAAACCTCAGACTGGCTTTCGCAAAATCCAACATAAATAAGAATTCTGATTACTGGAATGAAGTTATATTTGCTGATGAGAGTAAATTTAATATATTTCATTCTGACGGTAAAATCTTGGTGTGGAGAAAACACAGGAAAGACAATTAATTAAAATCGGTGCTTCAAGAAGAATGGGGTAAAATCACTCCAGAAATCGCAAAAAAATTAGTCGAATCCATCCCAAGAAAATTAAATCATGTTTTAAAAGTAAAAGGAAATCCAACAAAATATTAAAACCTTTTATAAAGTAAAATTTTTGGATAAATATTTGATGGAAAAGTAAGTGTCCCATCACTTATGTGAGCCATTTTTTGCTCCGTTCTAAACAATTGTATTTTTATTAAATTGATATTTTAATATTTTGAGAAAATGTATGTTATGTAGTAATTGTTACTAAATTTAAGTATGAAACACACCCACAAAAAATTTTTACATGTTTTTTTTTTTATTTATTTTACTACAGTTTCCTTTTGTAAAGCACAAGTGTCCCATCACTTTTGTGAGACACTGTATGTGTGTGTGTATGTGAAGCATTGCTTAGTGTTCCTAATTTGTAGTATTTATTTTCTTATAATATTTTCTTCCATTGCGAGAAATTAAATTTTTTATTTATTTATGTGTAGAATTCTAGTATGCCTGCCTACAGAGAATATAATGTGATTTAGAAATTTAAGAACCTGTTTTTCATTAATGTGAAGTTTAAAAATTTTTAGAAAATAATTAAAATTGTCTACTTACTGGTATATAAGGGATTATGTTGTTACGTAGCAAAACGTTAATTTGTAAATATGATAAAATTGATATGTTCCAGAATATTAATTAAAAAAAACTTTTTTTTTATTTGTATAAATGCTAAAGCTTAAAAATCTTTGAAAATATGGAAGCTGTATGAAATACAAGTATGAGAGACTGCGACGTTCTTTATCGTTGTAATAACTGGTAGAATTCGCTTACTGTATCATGATAATTTTAAATATAAACAATTTATTATACTTATTTTCAGTTACGCCTAAGCTCAGAAATGTAAATTTAAAGAATTTGATGTTAATTTACAATAATAAACAATTCATTATTTTTTTTTAAAGAGAAAATACAAATTACGCGTAGCATGGAGAATACATTGTGACGTCACACCAAATTATTTATTAAAGGTGAAATAGCTAAAGGTTTCCGGTATTGTTTTTAAAATTACATCCTTTTAACCTTAATCATTTCTTAATATTTCTTTCTCTTAAAACCGTGTATAACAGTCATAAACTTATTTCTATTATCCACGATTTCTGGTGAAATCAAGATGGCTACCATTTTTTTAAACACGGAGTTTCGTCGAAAATCTGGATGGCAACCATTTTTCAAAACAACGTATTTCATGTGCTTTGGCGCCAAACCAAATTCGCCAAACTTTGAAGGTGGGCTATACTAAAGCTGTTCCTTGCTAAATACTGCACACTATATCAATTTCATTTAGCATTGTAATTTCAGAAAATGCTTGGCATGAGGTATTTTTATATTATATAATCTACTGTCAAAAACAAAAGCTACCTTTTCAGTACTTTAAATTTTACTATTGAGAATTTTTATGGTTCAAAATAATATTTCTATACATTATTTCAAGTATTCTTTCTACAATAGAAATCTAAATAACTTGCACATAAAACACTGACTCAAATTTATTCCAATAATGCATCGCTTTAATTAAATTTATGTTCCTTTGAGATGATATATGAAAAACCTTGTGTAATAATAAATTATTAATATATATAGGTAAATGGTATTTTTATATATTTTTTCGGGTAAAGTGCAGAATCGCCCACTTATTTATTTGGCACTTTGTACAAAAGTAAAAGGAATTGGATTTTTGTCAATTTTCTTTTGATTTTTTAAGTGAAAATAGGTTGATGTGTACATGAATAAAGTCAAAGGAGTGCACAATGGCATTTTTGTGCAATTCTGAGATGTTTTTTTAAGTGAAAATAGGTCGATGTGTACATGGATACCGAGTATGTGCAATTCTTAAAAACACGCCAAGCAGTGGGCGATTCTACACTTTCCCCATTTTTCTATAGGAATTTAGTTTCATTAAATTAGTTATTTAGTATAATTATGTGTATATGAGTATATTCATACTTATTCACATAGATGGAATTTTTACAGTACAAAAGTTGATCTTTTTTACATCAAGAACTACATATACTATAAATTACTATAAATACCCATTATGTTATAAATTTTATTTATATAAAATCTGTGGAAGATTATATAGCACTAAAGGTGAGATACGAAATAAAACATTATACGCTATGAGATATTTTCTTAATTCCTGAACTGTGCGTTGAGAATTGGTATTTGTTGAAACTTGTAAATTTTTTAAAATTCATTTTGTTACAATATAATTTATTGTATTTTGGGTACTATTAAGTTTATTATATGTTATCTTCATGTTTCATTTATCTTTTGAGAGATACAGGTAACATTCAAAGTATTGTAATAAGGGGTCGACATAGTGTTTGTATATTATTATTTCTTCACTACATTATATTCTTGGATTCATCCTTTCTTCCACGCAAAACATCTATGTGTATGCATATCATAATAAGCTGTAGGGTGTTACTATCATTGGTAAGCGAGCTTTAAGGGGATGGCAAGTGTGCTAAATTTGAACTCTATGTTAAGTTTCTAATTTGCAAGTCCCGTATTCTTTTTGCTTGCTTGTTAATAATGTTTCTCTTCCTGAAAATTTGGATTTCTTCTAGTTTTGTTTTTTAATTTGGTTTAGTGCATTGTAGGTAACTTAAAATTTAAACAGATGCTAGAAAGTACCATCCTTTGGCAATACATTTCTCATTAGGTATCAAATTGTTAAACAAGCTGATGTGATTAAATACAATTGTTTAATTTCCCAATTAAAGAACTGAAATACAATGCAGTGAGGTACAGTACTATATGTATATATTTATAATGAAATCAATAATATATATACAGTCAAAGTAATGATTCGCAACCATCAAATGAAATTATATTATATATATATGTAATAGATTCTGTAGTCGAATACAAGCAGCTGAATCCGTAATGAACAGCAAGAATTTTGATGGCTTAGAGATGTTGAAACTCCAATCCACAATGAATAAGAAATTTGGTAGTCGAGGTAGATTTAATTCAACTTTTCTTTCAGCAAATATGTTGCAGCCACAAACAAGTTGGCACATTATTTATGCCTATTCCAAAAATTAACATTTTTGATAAATGTGTAGTAAGAAACAAGGAGCAGACAGACTGCAATCCAGCTAATACAAAGCGTAAAAAGCAAATGTGTTATGTTAAGAGTGAAATCTTATTTCAGACGGAGTTAATTTTGGTTCTCGATGCATTTTTACTCGTCTTTGATAGTTAATACTGCTGTAAAATTACTATTGGCTGTTTGAGTTTTAGTTTCTTTTACAACATCAAATTATGTAAGAGTCATATGACATGAATTAATCTCCAAATGATGCAGTGCAGAAAGATTACTGTTTTTAGAATAGAGAAGGAAAATTAATTTTACACTGCTAATTTAATCTTTTGCATATTCCTTATTTTTCTTACATATGTATATGTACATTTATCATTCGATGGTTGTGAATCATGACTTTGGTTATTATCTTTCTATTCATTTTATTTTCAGAATTATATAAAGGTAGTTTAAAATTTTGTAAAGAGAATTTATACAAATATTTTGTAATGTGTTTATAGATATCGACGTGCATTAAGAAGGAAGGGCTCGTAGGCTTCTAGATATTTTTAAATTTTTATTTATTCGCATTGAGTTTTATTTAAAATTACTTTACATGCTTTCTCCGCAATTTAGTTCTGTACATTTCATCAGTGCTAATTATGTACTTCTGCTGGTTTATGTTTTTATGGAAATTTGATTTACAGTTCTATTTTTGTGTATTGTTTTTTATAGGGATTCTGTATATGGATACCCATTCTATGCACGATTCTATGTATGAATACTCCACTATGGTATAATGGTATTGGTTCTGTTTATGGGTTTTGTGGAGCGATTTTTCCAAGAGGTACCTTTATTGGTCTGTGGATTTTTGTGTAGTGGTTTTTACAGGATTTGGCATATGGTTGCCTGTATAGGTGTACATGCTTTTGTTTACTGGTTTTTACAAAGCATTACTGTACGGAATATCCATTTTTTTAATGGAAATTTGGCCACTGGATATGCATATAAAGTTTTGATTTTTGGCTATGGGTTTTTACTGGGATTTTGGTGCCTACAGTTCTACAGAGATTTGGCCTACTCATAACCGTACAGTCGTATGGGTTTCCGTTTACAGGTTTTTTACGGGTATTTCGCCTACAGGTACCTATAGAGCCGTGCAGGTTTCTTTCTATGGGTTTTTACGGGATTTGGCCTACGGGTATCCGTACAGCTGTACGGGCTTCTTTTTATGGGGATTTGGCCTATGGGTACCTGTACAAACGTACGGGTTTCTTTCTATAGGTTTTTACGGGGATTTGGCCTACGGGTACCCGTACAACTGTACGGGTTTCTGTCTATGGGTTTTTACGGGGATTTGGCCTATGGGTACCCGTACAAACGTACGGGTTTCTTTCTATGGGTTTTTACGGGGATTGGGCCTACGGGTACCCGTACAGTTGTATGGGTTTCTGTCTATGGGTTTTTACGGGTACCCGTAGGCCAATTCCCCGTAAAAAAATTTTATGGGTTTCTACGGGGCATTTTTAGCAGGGGTCGTAACCCAAAAGGAGAACAAGTAAAATTAAACTTCAGATATGTATAATACCAAAAATACAAAATATAAAAATAAATTATATATTTAGGAAACCTAACTAACCATTTATATTGATATTACGTAAACATACGTATGGTAATGAACATTGTATAATAAAGATATTTTTCTTTGATATTTTATACCTTGTTCTATATTTTGTTCCGTTTATATATACCATATATAATTTAAGGATTCCATATTAACTACTACATATAAAACCCAAAATTGCACCAATTATGTATTTTTAGGTATTATTTAACTTCATTCTGAAGAATTTTTTGCAGTGTAGTTTGCGTTATTTTATTCATAAGTCTCAAATAAAAAAAAAATATTGTTTATATGTCATTAGAAAATTAACCAAAAAGCAGCGACCACAATGTACTTGAAAAACAGTCCTTAGACGTGAAAAGGTTGAAGGCCATTTGAATTAAGACTATTTTTTTAGATACTTCGCATACATGTAACATAGCATTCGAAATGAAAAACTCAATACTTACTACAAATTCATTCATGTAACAAATATCTGTCTTTCTACTCCTATGGCTTTAAAAAACGATGTTATTTGCCTTACAGTTTATCGTTCAATAATAAATTTTCATTGTACAAAATTGCATTCATTAGAAAAATTCAATTTGTATTTTCCTCTGTATAAAACTGAATGTAGAGACGTTAGATGTTTAAACGGCCCCCCACATTTTCTCAAGACCCCAAGCAAGATTATCCCCCTGAAAATAGGATGGTAAATTTACGACCTGACCGCATATAGGGTGATTTCGTAAGAATAGCTGGATTCTACCTAGCTTTGTTTCCGAAATACATCATGATTGAAAGGTACTAAACAATAACTAAAGGTGAACAAAAATGACTAACTGAGTTCGGGTTATTGTAGAGAGGGAGCTGACCTACTTCACAGTTTTTTTTTTTTTTTTTTTTTGACGGGAAAACTAACCACTTAGAAAAAAATCTGGTAGAAGTTCAAATGCCCTCACTGTCAAAGTTGGATGAAAACTTAAAGCTTTACGAAGCCTGAAAATTTATTTTGTGTCAAATGCTGCTAAAATATGATCAAGAAATGAGAATGTAGTCGAAGTGTTTTAAGAAAGTACGATAGTACAAATAAGTTCAAAATTAGCGCTAAGTGCTGCTTAATTTTCAATGAATTAAAAAAGTCGAGATGATAATCCAACTAAGCAGTAAGAATATCTAGATTCTACCTAGCTTTGTTTCAGAAATGGATCTCTAATTGGGTGTAAATTGTAGTCACTCCGAAGTGATATAGGTAAAGAATGAAGAGTGATGAGTTTCGGTTGGCAGTTACTTGTTATCAGAATGACATAAAGAGAATTGTTCCATTTTTAGTAGTTGGTATGATTTGGTATAATGATGGTAAGTTAGTCTTAGGCACTAAATAATATTTTATTGAAATAATTTTGATGAAAAACAGTGAATATTCTGAAATGTTTTATAGTTCCGAGAAATAACTGGGCAATCCATAAAGACACCGGAAGATAAAACTTTGGGTCCTGGCTTACATTATGGAGTGGCTTTCACAACTAAAACCTGCGTGTCGCAAATTGGGAAACAGTGAAATTCAAGTTGTTCTTCTCAGTAAGACTACCACATTTATTGCACATTAAAATTATCTGTTGAAAACATTGATTGGGATGATGAAATTAATTACTTTGTTTGTAAAATTAATTGTTATTGCATGATTTGAAGCTGTGCTACATGTATTGCCAATATACTACTGAATAAT
Source organism: Stegodyphus dumicola (assembly GCF_044657685.1). Classification (NCBI taxonomy): domain Eukaryota; kingdom Metazoa; phylum Arthropoda; class Arachnida; order Araneae; family Eresidae; genus Stegodyphus; species Stegodyphus dumicola. The sequence continues at coordinate 48,647,426 of NC_140779.1, forward strand.
TACTGTAAGGTAAGAAATAATAATTTAAAAGAAACGAATAAGAAAAATTCTAAATTCATTAAATAATTCTTAATTTATTGTATAGGTTATTATTTACTTTAAACAAATTCAAAGTTATATAATAAACAATTAGATATAGGTTGACATATCTAGTAATATAGTTACATTACAATACCATAAAGTCATTTTTCGAAATTTGCTAAATCAAGTTAATTTTTGTGTGATCTCGCGAAAGAGGCACCAATAGTAAAACGGTTTTAATATAAATATTTAAAAGCTAAGAATGACAAACTTAGTACTGATGTGGAAGAATGAACAAATGATGTTATCGAATCAGTATCTTATTACATTATAATGACTTTAAGAATGTTTCATTTTTTAATGCTGCATGTTTGTTTTACTCAAGTTTGTCATCAAATAAATGTAAAGTGATAGATATTCGTTCTTTCATAAGAGCTTTTTATGGCACGATATGATTCGCATTGAGATTCATTGAGTTGGGAGGCACTGGCGTGCGATACTCTTGCCATTCGGAAAAATGTACGATACGTATCTTTCAACTTTACTTAATAAACTGTTTTTAAATATTTTGCGATCTTGCTGTTGAACCATCACAAGATAATCAAGACCAACAATTATTGAGGAATGATACAAGGTCTCATATTACTTCAAATGACATACCATTCACAATAAAAGAATTAACGGATATCATAAAAAGATAAAATACAAAGCACCAGGCCCAGAGAGAAAAAATCAAACATGAATATCTTCATAAATCTATAAAATAAATGCCTGCAACTAGGAACCTTTCCAAACTGCTTTGAAACACGACAACTAATCCTCTTCAGCAACCCATAAATTCCAAACTCATAGAGGACAATATACCTACTTCTAATCATTGGGAAAATCCTTGAAAGCACAATTAGCAGGCCATCTACGTCACCATGCAAAACCATAAGCAAGATTGTGAGTGAAACCCAATTTGTATTCTTACCTCACAAGACCACCACAAATTCAGCTGACAACGCACTCGATCAAATCCAGAAAAACAAAACTTATGATTTACATTTAACATTAATTTGCCTTCGTTTGAAAAAGGCATTCGAGTCTATGTGGTGGCCTGAAGTTATGCAAGCCTTCAGAGACTCGAACTACCCAAAAAGTATATTCATCATTTTACAGAATTTTTTTACAAAACAGGAAATGAGTAATTATTCATATCAACAGAATATTTGAAAAGTATCAGCAAAGAGGCTGTCCACAAGGTTCATGCCTGAGTGCGGACTTATGGAATTTAACTCCATCACCAACAACAAGTGGCCAATCGAATTAAAAGAAATAGCTTTTGCCGACGATGCTGAATTTGTCATAGCAGTACAAACCAGAATCCTCTTGGAGAAAAGTACTAACGAAATACTATGTATCTTCAATTCCCTCTGCAAAAATATGAAATTAACCATTAGCCAGGAAAAGTCTAAAGCCCTAATATTCCCAAAACCTTCTCAAAAAATGACACCCCTTCCCAAATTTGCAATAGGAGATTAAAGAAATAAAAATTATTTAAAATATCAAATTCCTTAATTTGATCATTGAAAAGAAACTTAACTGAATTAAACACTTAAAATACATTAGAAATAAAGCTTCCAAAATTGCTAACAATATTAAAAAAATCTAATGTGTACACCACATAACTTCCTTGTACGGAATATTAAATTACACGCATTTTTCTTGCATTTCATTTAAACTTAATGGATTGAATTAAATCTACTTCACCGATAGCGCATAAGATAAAATAGAATAAATGCAGTCTAAAAAATTCACTATATTTGTTTATCATGGCGACACTCTGGCACTAGGTTCACTTAAAAGCGTTATATTTCGTTCATATAACTCAGAATGCTCAAAATTTATATCATTTGAAGAATTATCTAATCGCTGCCACATGTTCTATTCAAATACTACAACAAATCTAGAATGATGTATAAAAGAAATTAAGCAAACAAAACAAAAAAGAAACAGTTTTTCACAAATGATTCAGTATTTCTCATTCAATTAATTCAGTTCTCACTTCGCGAGAAGGCAAAAATACATAAAAACTCAAAATATCTGTATTAAAAACTACGAAGTAAATCTTAAACACTTATTTCCTCGAAAAAATTCCAGAAAGGATTAAGCATGATTTAATTCGCAATAATAAATGAAGGCGTTATCTTTGTTGTTGCAAAGCTAAGTTTTTCTAGATTGGCAAGAAATCCACTATCCTTCTGTTTCAAATGTAAACAAGCAATGGCCGCCATCAAAAAAAATATTAGGCTTAGCGGCACTTAAACAACTTTAAAATTGTTGATAATTCTAAAAATATTGCATACAGATTTACTAAAGGCATAAAAACCTTAACCGGAAGATAAGAACAACATAATTCAATCCTTTTTAAAGCAAAAAATGCACAATTTAAAAACACATAAAAGTAAAGAAACTGATCACTGAGCCGGGTAACAGAGTAGATATATATATATAAATATATTTATATATGTTTGGTGCGGCCGACTGCAACCAAATTACGAGATGCACATCTACATGTTATAGCAGTCCTATATACAAAATTTCAACGTTCTGAGGCTACTCATTTTTGAGTTATGCGAGATACATACGTACGTACAGACACCATGAAAAATTCTCTTCAGAATTCATTTTAAAGCAGTTTTATAATTTTTTTGGATGAAAAGAGTCTTTTATTCTGCCTTTACGTACAGATGTCACACAAAAACATCGTTAAATTGCATTCGATAGCGGCCAAAATGGATATTTTCGTTGAAATATGCTGCCTGAAACTTTTCGTAATTACAATACTTTCTTTTTACTTCGTACGAGGAAGTACAAATGAGAAGATTAAATTCGGGATTAAGTCTGTATACTTTGTTTAATAGAGTTATTGAAAAAATTGTACTGTATGGGGCAGAGCATTGTATTCAACCTCTAATCAAAAGAAAGATATTCAGCTCCAGGCAATACAACGCCCATTCTTACTAAGCATTTAGAAAACGCTATAGAACAGCATCAAATACGGCACTATGTGTGCTGGCAGTAACAGCCCCCTACACATTACGGCGCTAATAGAACTCATAAAAAAGCACGATTTTAAGACTTAAAAAGAACTATTCCGTAAGAATTCTGTTCCTGAACTATTCCGTTCTGTAATCTTCGAACATTCCAATTATGAATCTTCTTGTTCCTTTGGTTTCGGATGATCTCTGAGTGCCCATACGGAATACACTCAGCAGTAAACCGAAAAATTAACTGAATTACAAAAGATACAAAAATTAGAAACTATTACCCGAGCGCATACACAAATGGCTCCAAAATGGAGTAGGAGTCGGATGCGAGTGCATTTTAATCATATTAATTTCCAAATTAAAATAATACAAAAAGCTAAACTTAAAAATCAAAATAGTATTATTTTCCAAGCTGAATTATCAGCAGTAAAAATGGCTGTACAATGCTGCGCCGAATTCAAGCTCAAAGAAATTCAAATATATACAGATAAATCCACGATTCTAGCTATGAAAAATATCAAACATAATTGTCCGATCAACCAAGATATCTTAAGATAGGTGGTGACAGGTGAGAGCAGGTCCGGACACCCGGACGGCTTAATAGACTAATCGGGTGTCGTCCAGATCTCGCAACTATCTGAAGCTACACTCCGAAAACAATACAAGGGCAAAATATAGATTTTTTTGCCATGCGGAATTAAACATTTTCCTGGCTAGACCATATATTAACACATTGCTACAAATACTCGCTGCACTATACATTTCATAATATGCATTGCGTTGATCATTGCACTGTACTTAAGGCACATTTCCAACTCAATGCTATACTTAATACACTATATATTCTTTCCAACATATTATGCTGAATATTATTCTTGACAATTCAACATAGATTCTGAACAATGTAATTGATTAAATAAGACATAACTTAATTATATAGTACATAACTTAGTTATATAATACTGACGTAAATAAATAACTTGATACAACAGATAAATAAATTTTTGAGCAGGCGTTGTATATCTGCTATGATCGGTGATGGATGGAATGGATCACGAGGAGCGAAGATTGCTGACTGACTATCTGAGAAAATGCAAACTTCTCGGTCAACAAACTTCATAGCTGTTGTTATAGCCTGGCGCCATGCTACTGCTTCTGCTTGGAATACCGATCTATTAATTCCAAGGTATCCTTTCCATGTTTCTAAGACTTTATCACAATAATGAGAAATAAAAGCGCAGCCTGCTTCTTCGTTGATTTTTGAGCCATCAGTGAATATGCTGATGGTATTTGCACCGCCGGTGTCTCTTACCCGCATTTCCAGAGACATAGAAGTATGGGCACGAATGCCCAACCCATTACTAGCGGAATGAACCTCATCTAGGATTCTACTTATGGTTGCTTCCACAATACCTGACTCTCTATAGGCATGATCATGAAAAGTGTGATGTAGAGTCAGTTTAAAACTTTGTCGCTGGCTATTTGGTGCAAAATCCCATAGATATATCTATGATCAGTGCAGAAGTTTTTCCAGCTTTCAAGTTTGGCCCGCAATATGGCCTTTTTATACTTGGCCTGCGCTTTATTATATTCTGTGGATAGTAATTGTCTAGCCTCCTGATCTTTTTCTGCTTTCATGCGCCTGCGCGTAGCTCTGGTACGGCTACACTGTATTCTGAGGTCCCTGGTCCACCAGTTTGCAGCGTGTAGCATTTTGGGTGTTTTGAGCGCAAAGGTGCTGCAACAGATAATTTGGAGGTCAGTGATCAAATTATTGGTCAATTCTTCCGCGTCCTTGACTGTTATGGTGTCTGGCAGCTCCATTAACAATCTATTTAGGATTGGATGTGCTTTCATAGAAAATTCAGTAGTTTTACTTCTGGTAAGCTTATAGCCTTTCATGCTTATTCTTATAGCCTTTCATTATACTGTAGGTAATGTACCTGTGATCTGAGATGGTATTGGAATCCTCAACTGTCGAATTTTTTATTTTTGAGGTCAGTGCTGCAGATGGGAGCGTTAAATCCGGCCACTCTTTGCCATTAACGGTTTCAAACGTCGGTAGGCATTCAGGTTCATTATGAATGGATAGATCATTACTTACCACAAAGTCTTCTACTGCACGTCTTCTCAGATCCGTATGTGGATATCCCCAGGTTTCAGCATGCGCATTAAAGTCCCCCGCTAGAAGGTGCTGTTCGTTGGGGTAATCAGCCAGAATTCTTTGTTGCAGATCTCTGAAGCTCTGTTGCCTGAGTACGTGTCAGTCATCTGGATTGCCGAAGAATTGAACTCTGTGACAGCTGTTCGTTTCCCCGTTACTGCCTTAGTAGTCTGTGATACTGCGGATGTAAGGAATGCTCCGCTGGAATTCAGGGCAGCTTGGATGATATACTGGGTGCCTGTAGTCGTGATGGGTGCTGTATTTGTGATTGGCCTCTCTGCAGTTGATATATTCTGCATTATTGGCCATGCACTCTCTTTGTTGCATGATTTTCCCCGCAGTATCCATACTAATTTCTTTTACTCTGGCAGATTTCTTGGGTGTGGCCATATTGCTGGCACCTAAAAAGCGCACGATACCGAGGTATTCTTTAATACCATGCGCTGTCCATCCAGTGTACACTTTTTGTACTCTGAGTGCTGCTGCGAAGCTGACGCAGTCACATTCAATGACCCACTTGGCATGGCCATTCCTCCTTTCCTTGAGGCAGAAAAGGGAGCTTATAGGAGTCCAGAAGCTTATAGGACCTTCTGGGTATTCTTGTAATTACACAGAGTTCATCAATGATTTCTTCATCATTTCTTTCTTTCTTCATTTCATTCATTCCGCGACATCGTGGATGGTTTGCTGGTTTCTTGATGTAAGCTGAAACTTTGGCTTGCTGAAGTCGCTCTTCAAGTCTGAGGACATCTTCCGCTGTTTTACAGTGTACGTCTATTCCACCCCTTTTGGTAGATGTAATTTTTTCCACTGCCACACCTAGCTGCATTATTGGAACCTTTGAATTAAGTTGGTTTCTTAGCTCTTCTGCAGAGACTTTACCCCGAGGCTGAATGACTAAACTTGGTTTCTTTGGTCGCTTTAATACGTCCGCAAAAGATTTGGGCATGTGCTCTGGTGGTAGATTGTTTGTGGTAGCTGTTGCAGATGCCGGATAAAGTAAATAATCTGTATTTACAGCTGCTTCAACTAATGGTAGTGATGTTTTATTTGTGGGGCCTTGCAAAGCGAGGGTCTGAAGAGCAGCAAGAGTATTAACTATATGCTCACGATCTTCCGTTGGTAGAAGAAACTTATTCCTCTCCTTTGACTTCACAATATTTGTGCACTCTTTAAAGATTAAAAAATGCACTTTCTCCTCATGGGTGGTTAAGTTTGACGGAATAAGTGTTGCCAAGTCTAGGCGACTTCAAATGTTGCAGTGCATGTATCTTTCATTTTTCATCGGATAAAACTAGCTGATCAGTAGGTGAGTCAGTGCGCACAATTGCAGTGTGTAATATGAAAATGGTTGAAAATTATAACAATAGAGTCAAGTAACTGCAGAGTTAAGATTTTCTGTCCTGCGAGAATAATTCCGAAGTCTTAAAAATAAATTAACTAAAAGGGGCCACGATTAAGGGGGTCAGAGGAAATGAAATTAATTTGGTGGAAAGAATTACTAAAAGAAAGTTTGTTTGGAGGCTCTACATTAATTAGAAGAGAAGAACAGGAGAAGTTAAAACACGGTTAATATGAGGGTGAAAAGAAGGGGAGTCAGAGAGAGTTGAGTGTGATGTCAGAAGAAAGGTTAAATTGAAAGAAGGGAAAGGGAGTTTGTCGAAAGGCTTATTGTTCGGAAAAGAGAGACTAGCGGGGAAAAAATTGAAAAAAGGGTTAGCTGACGAGGGTTGTTTGGGGTAGAGACTGGAGTGTGATGAAAGATATTAGTTTAAGGCGAAAGATGGAGGTTTCTAGATTGCTCTAGGTTTATAAGAATAGATATGAAAGAAATAAAAATGAATTAAAAGGTGATGCAAAATACGAGGTGTTTGAAGGGAGATGAGATGAGTGATTAAAAGAAAAGGGAAAATTAAATAATTGGATTGGATTAGTTAATTATGGCAAAGCACACGAGGGCTATCTGCCTAAAGGGAGGGATATCTTCGTGGAGGACTTTCTAAGGGAAACTGGCTCGTATACACGTTACACATGGGGAAAACCACGAAAACGCCCATGCAGGCAGCGCGTTCGCGGAATTCGAACTACCAGTGTTCAGCGTCTTTACCGCTCGGCCGCTGGTGGGTCGGAAAATAAATTAAAATTGGATGGAATTCATTACGAAACTCTAGGTTGATATAAAGGCAAGCTATCAGAAAAATAAATTGTATTAATGGCTGTTAAAAATGATTAAAAAGGGGGGTAGAGGCTTGAATTAGTGTTAACAATATGCTGGCTGTCTACAGACAGGAAAAACTAATGAGAAGTCTGAAAAATGTGGTTAGTGGGTGCTGAAACTGATAGGGAGAAATAAGAAAAATAGTGAAAATAAATCTAATTAAAACAAATTAAAATGCTTAACAGGCAGGAACAATTAGTGATGAGATGCTGAAGTTTAACACAATAGAAGATGAAGTGGATCAATTAAGGTACTTGTGTATAGTACAGAGTTTGGAGACCTTTTTTTTTTTTTTTTTTTTTTTTTAGATTTTTAATATATATAATAAAAATAAAATAAAAATGAAGAATATAAAAAAATCAGATATTAAAAAACTTTAAAAAAATTAAGAACTTTTTTTAGAAAGAAAAAAAAAATAATTAAAAAAATAGAGGGCTTAGGGTAATTTTGGTAGCAATAAAATAAATGCATATTGTCCAGCTGCATTAAAAGTAACAGAACATACAGATGGCAAATGTTTAGTGTCATATCATAAAATACATATTGGGCATCAGAGTGATTTAGGTCACTTATATTTAACAACATATGAAAGAAAAAATATTGTCTTAAAGATAGCAGCAAAAATTCCTCTGGATAATATTTTAGATGAAATTAGAAATTCTATATCAAATGCTGGGCTTGAGAGGCAGTGGCGTAAATAAGGGTATGCAAAGAATGCCGTCGCATATGGGCCCGAAGGCTTAGGGGGCCCTTGAATGTCCTGCTGAACTCCGTTTATATGCTTAAATTTAAAAGACGATGGAGTCTTTTATAAATACTATATAGTAGAACCGTCTTCTTTTAAATTTCCAGGGGCCTTCTGCGTCATATGACACAGTTAGAGGGCTCTTGAAAGCAGATAAAAAAGCTGAATTCAGTGTTACATACACCAAAACTTGAACTCAATACAGCAGAAAAGCTATATGCTTTTATTTTGAATCTCTTCTAGAGGAGAACTTTCGCCGCCCAAACGGTACAGTGGTTAGCGTCGCTCACTGCCGTGCCGGAGATGGGAAGAATCCCGGACATGGCAAGCCATAGATGTTTGTAAATGTACAGTGTCGGTGCGGCAAGGCGGCATTCTAAATATGCGGCGAGTCGAAAGTTCTCTTGTGTTGTTTGGGGGAAGGGGAGAGGAGTGGGAGACCCTGGGACCCGTCTCCCCAGGGTGCTTTCCATCGAAATTGGGGACGGAACTGAGCAAAATCGCACTGTCACCTGTAAGGTGCTCAAGCCTGTTGCAAAGGCCAGGCGTTAACTAGCGTTCCTTACCACAAGGTATTTCGTCGGCTTGGGCTCTGATGTTACGGCAACTGAGCATAAGTAACAACTATAGCGGGAGAGCTTTCAAGTGATACCTGGGAACAGACTGTTTCTCGGGTTTATTGTGAGAACATGTCCTTAATTTTTTGAAGCCAGCATGTGACAAAGACGGCCAAAATGAAAGACTCTTGAAGTCCACTAGAATTTCCACTTTTAGTAAACGATTTTATATTGTAGCCATATGTCAAATTTTCTCGTAAATACAAAAAGAGTGAGTTGGTTGAGGGTAAGAATTAATACTTTTCTTGCGCACTACACCAATTATTGTTTTAAAGCTTGGTTATGCAATTAATTTATTTACATAAATCTTATGATAATGGTTTATCTCGAATAAAAGTTAAAAAAAGGTTAAAATCATATCTTCTTTTCCTTGCTTTCTATTCATGTTTCCTATTTCTTTCACAGCTTTTTCACTTTTTCTCGTTTGTCAGACTGAAATAGTTTATAACTCTGACGCGCATTAATATCAATACTAGTGTCCGTGTACATAATTTTATGCTAATGAAATCTTATTCGAATATCTAAGCAGTTAATATTTATATTTAATTTTTTTTTGTTTTACTTCAATATATGGTAGTTTATCCGCACAAATGTTATGTATAAATTACTATTTTTTTTTATTATTTTAAAAGCACTTTCATGCATTAAAGCTTTTCTCAGCATCAAAGTGTATGAAAATTAAAAAATGAAACGGCGTGGCGATTCAGTATCGGCGATTACAATGAAAAGCCGAAGAAAACAAATCTTATTTAATCTAAAAACCTAAGTAAGGCAGAGTACATTCTTTCTTATGATCTAAAGACCTCATTTTAAACACATGCAAGTTAATTTGCATTCTGGCATAGAAACGGAAAAAAAAAAAAAAAAAAAATGACAGCAAGGTCTAAGGTCTAAATCATAAAATAACTAGTTAATTATCATACAGGAACTCTAAGACTTACCTAAATAGAAAAAATAATATAAATCATGTATTAAATTTATATTATTATTTCTTCTCTAAACCAATAACTGAGAGATTAAAATGTTTCTAGCAAAAGTTAAGAACTGCAGTATAGTTAGGCATTTCTGGAGAACATTAATATCATATTTTGTTTTACGAAGCAAAATTAGTTGTGCATTGATTTAAACAAAAACATGAAGTGTAATTTAATTCACTTCTAAATTATCGCTTGCTAAATTTCCTAATTTTTTATTTACATTTTTGAAAGCTGTCAAAGATGAAAAGAGCGATTTCTAGTCCAGATATTGTTTTCCTTATAGGCTCGCGAAGTTTACATACTGTTTGTTCATACGTCGATTATATCAAAGGCAGAGAGCGCTGTCTACCTAGTGAAAAGAATGGCCTCTGAAAGAAAAGTTGCTGCGCACCTTCACGAATGCGCATTATTTTGTATCTAATAGGACTTTACACAAAGATTTGAAAATTGAAACTGTCATAGAGCATCTTCATCGCCTAAACTCCAGCTTTTTCCAGAAAGCAGTTACATGCTCTCACATGACAAAATTACATGTATTTGACTACATTCCACTACCGGAAGATAAAGAGTTACGACCGCTGGCAGCCCACCTAGCCAGAGATCTGAACTTTCCTACATAAAGTAGAACATTTCTGTATATAGTTGTACATATTGTATATAGCTTTTATGAATACTTTTCTTATTATTTCATCGAAACTTCTATATGATTTCTGATCTTCCAAACTGCATTTTTGTCACTGTAACTCTATATTTGCAAATGTATGCCTTTGAGAGTTTGTATTCTTACAAACTCGTTCTGTCATGTAGTATACTTTCACAGTATCTTATCTTAAAATCTCATTATTGCTTTACCTTGCACAGCTCCGTCTGCGGCGCGTCTTCTTGTCTGGCCTAATTCCTAGGCTTCCGGCATCTTGCTCGCCCCCCTTCTGCCTCACCTCATTCTCTTAACTCCTACCACGTCAGACTTCTTACCATCATGTGCCTACTGGCTCTCCTATAAGCTGGAAACAGCGCGCTTCACGCGCTACTCCAGCCATACTTGTTCGGATCGGATCGGATTCGTATTGACTTACATAGAAAAAAAAAACAACAAAAATGTTAATGCAATTTAGATCAGACCATTATCTCGGTTTCGTACCTAGGATGAACTACTGCTGTTCAGGGCTAATCAATTTGGCCACTTGGCTGGGAATTTACTGTATTGATGAAACTGCCTTAATTTTAGCTCGCGTAGATGATAGGTAATGGAATATTAAGAGTAAATAAATGATTTAAACTTATGTTTAGATAAGAAATGAACGTAAAGAAAAATGTAAAATAAATTGCTTATAATTTTAAGAAACAATACAGAATATATTCTTTTAAAGAAGGCATAAAATACTTAATGATATTATTAAACTTTTCTTCTTAATTTATTAAACGATTTACTCTATTCATACGACTTTTTATTTATAAACTAGAATATTAAAAATCTTATAAAATGGAGAAGAATCCTTTAAATGGGGCTCAAAAAAGAAAGAAGAAAAAAGAATTATGCGATGCTTTTTGAATGGGCAATGAAGAAAATTTCCCAAAACTACCATGAGAACAAATTATTCTTTTTATTTTAATGTAAAAATCTCTCCTGGTATTTCATACCTGGATTTGTTTTCTTCTGATATATTGCTTTAATTTCTTGGACATATTTTAATATGCATGTATATATACGTTCTTACAGATGTCACAAAAAATATTCCAGGCCGTATATGTACGGCCTTGCCGCTTGAGGGTTTTAAATGGGGCATCAGACTGTTCGAATATAATTTTAAGAATTATTAAAAACGTACCAGAAAATATTTTAACTGAAATCACTGAAGAAGGCGAACTATCAGAAAATATTTCAGCTACAGTGATGAAATGCCAGACAATATTCCAACCTCTTTTAGAGATGTAAAATATGAAAGATATCCATCCAATTTTGGTCATTATCCAGAAGTTCTTACAGAGGATAAGAAAGGATTTATATAAAATTTTGGCCTTTGTAGATTAAATGATGCCAAATCTCCCCAAAATAAAGACAGCAGATCATTTTCTTCTGTTCATTATACAACGATTAATAACACCGTTTTAAAGACAGATTTTACTTTCTTATTCACTTGAACTCAACACAGACTATTGCAAACCATGTCGGTTAATTTCGAATAAGGGCAGATGTCATCGACAGGAATACAGGACTGGCAAATATTACCCATACTGGGGTGGGGAAAGCGCGAGAGAAGTTTTTATCATATCGCAAGCTGTAAGCAAATAACTGTAAAGGTCAAATATGGGAAAAATCTGTAAAAGATGAAATCAATTTCAGTTAATTTTAGAGAGATTAAATCCAGATAACTTTAGCAAAAATAACAATGGTTACATACATAGCGAGTTTTTTATCTGCTGTCACATTATTGGAAGAATATGACATTGCAATGAATAACATTATAAAAATGCTCTCAAGCGCTGTTAAATATTTGAATTCTACATCATAAAATGAGTTAATTGATTGTTTAAGTAGTATTTGTTTGAAAACAAAGCTTTTGAATGAAATTAAAATTTTCTTCTTTATTTCTTTGTACGAATATCGCATATAAAGTAATCGTAATCGCAAAAAACTTCAGTTATCATATTTCAATGGAAATATCCATTTTGACCATTCCCGAATCCATCTGGGGCTCACCAGCGGCCGAGCGGTAAAGTCGCTGAACGCTGGTAGTTCGGTCCGAGGCTCGAATCCCCTGAATAGCGCGGCTGCATGGGTCTTCGTAGTTTTTCCCCATGTGTAACGTGTTTTCGAGCCAGTTTCCCTTAGAAAGACCTCCATGAAGGCTCCCTTTCCCTAGGAAAATAGCCCTCGAGACTTTGCCGTAATTGCATAAACCAAACCGAATCCACTTTGTTTTTTTTTTTTGGAGGGGAGGCGGTGACATCTGTACGTACAGACACAATAAAGGACTCTTTTTCCAAAACGGATTCAAAAGGGATTTTTTCTCGACGTTTGTACGTTCGCATGTACGTACATATGCATACTTGCATCGCATAACCCAAAAACGATTAGCCGTAGAGCGTTGAAATTTTTCACATGGGGCTGCTATAATATCCATTTGTGAACTTCTCTTTTTTTATTGCAATTGGCAGTGTACATATACATATATATCGACCACCTTACCCGGCCTTTATTTTCACAATCGTTGGTAAATTATTATTTTCCCATATATGACTATTATTTTCACAATAGTCATATCTTCCCATTACAGAAGTGTTTTAAAAGCAAAAAATGCTTTGGCTATGTCAAATAAAAAAAAAAAAAAAAAAAAAAAAAACTTAATTTTCGACAAATAGCGAAATTTAACTTTTTATTCAGTCTACCAGTTCCTATACTTGGGAAAGTTTTTTAGTCGTTATGAAAAATAAATTAGAAGAAGTTTGCCTCCCGTACGACAAAAATTAGCCGGGATATTTAATTCATAATTTGCAATTTTTGATGTGATTTGAACTTAACTTGAGGGATCGGGTAATTAAGTTAAAATTATTCAAGGAAATAACTTTAAATGAAATGCTGCAAAAAAGTATAATTTAATAGGCGATACAAGAAAGTCATGTGTCTCCATATTAGATATTTAACTGTTCAACCTGATCTAATAAAAACTATTATCAAAATGTTGGTTTCTGGAAACCTCGATTTTTTTTTGGGGGGCGGTTAGTACTGTAAATTTATTGGGGCGGGGGCAAGAGATTTTTTTCATAGGGGCCCTAGAGTTCTAGTTATGCCACTGTTGAGAGGGTTCATTTACTTACAAAAAAGATTTACATAATGTCGAAAAATCTTTCAATTTGCCATCTAATTATGTGAAACATGAAAATGATTGGGTCAGTGTAAATATTTGGGTATGTGAAATGCAAAGTTCTGAAAATCCATGCATTTTATTTTATGAAACCCAGGGATCAACATGTACACAATATTCATTTTTAAAAGAAAAGGATTTTGTTTTGATAATTATAACAGAAGCCCTAGGGGAGATACTAAAAATGCATTGATGGTACACATGGTGGTGAATGGATACGGATTACAACTAATAACTTTACTTACAATAGATGATTTGCGGCAAGGATTCCTGTGTGCTTTTTAAATTTCTAATCGATGTGACCAATCAGTGCTATCAATTTTTTTCATGTACTAAAGAAAAAGTTGGGCAAATACAACCACAAATATTTATGTCTGATATGGCTGAATCTTTTTTTAATGCTTGGAAATCTGAAATGGGTTTATCATAGAAACGTCTTTTTTGTGCATGGCATATTGATAGAGCCTGGAGGAAAAAAAAAAAAAAAAAGTGCTGAAAAAACAGTCAAAAACATATAAAATTATTAGATCTCTCTTAAAAGAACAAGACATTCATACTTTTCATACACTGACAGAAGCAGCAATAAAATTACTTAATCCTGACACTATTGAATTTGCAAATTAACACTACTGAACTTTGAAACATATTATTTACAAAATACATCCGGGTGGGCATACTGTCACAGTGGTATTAACCCAAACACGCACATCGAACGAATCACTGAACATTAAAATATGTTTATGTTCATGGAAAAAAAATTACTTAATCCTGACACTATTGAATTTGCAAATTAACACTACTGAACTTTGAAACATATTATTTACAAAATACATCTGGGTGGGCATACTGTCACAGTGGTGTTAACCCAAACACGCACATCGAACGAATCACTGAACATTAAAATATGTTTATGTTCATGGAAAAAAAATTACTTAATCCTGACACTATTGAATTTGCAAATTAACACTACTGAACTTTGAAACATATTATTTACAAAATACATCCGGCTGGGCATACTGTCACAGTGGTATTAACCCAAACACGCACATCGAACAAATCACTGAACATTAAAATATGTTTATGTTCATGGAAAAAAAAGTTAAAGAGATTAGATAAGGTCATATCTCACATAGTATTGTGAGATTTGTAACAGATAAAATCACTGATCACTTAATTACAGCAAATAAAGATAAAGTGATAAGTAAGATATGTGATTTAAGAATCAGACATAAAACAAATGAAATACTGTCTTTACAAGAATAGAGAATGAGAATGGGTGGTCTCTTTCAGCAACATATAGTACAGAACTATAAACTATACACGAAAATATCAAAACTTGTGCATGTCACACACAGTGCACTGAGTGTAATATATGCGTTCACCGATATATATGGAGCTGTATTGATTCAGCGGTGGATTATGTGCAAACATATGCATTACTTACATCAGCACACTAGAAATACTACTACTTATACAGATACTGCAACTATAATACATAATAAATTCTCCACTTATTATAGATGATGAAAATGAATTAATTTTGAATAAAGTAGCCAAAAAGAATCACAGACCCTGTCACTGGAACACAGAAAGAATTAGCTAAAACAAACATGCTTAGAATTAGTCGATTCCTTTAAATCTGACAAACAATGTGATGAATTACACAAGATTCTAAAATCAGCACTATCACAACTAGAAGCTGTTGATATGTTAAATACACAAGAAATACATTTCCCAACTGCTAATAAAGATAATAAAAATATAACCTAATAAAAATATAATACCCCAAACCTGTCACCTAATAAAAATATAATACCTCAAAGATTCTCAAATACAAAAAGGAAAAGGAAACTGACCAAAACTTCTACAGTAACTTCACAGAATGAAGACAATAATACAATACAAAAAATTATTTTGGATCACAAAAATTTTATCTACAGTCCCACTGAAGAATCTTAACACATCTAATATATATTTTAACAATAGTTATTAGTACCTATTCACAATTCTTTTTGCACATCTTTATCATCTAAAATATCTTCCTTTAACTGCCTGTGAGTGTTTTACATTTTTTATGCACCAAACGATACTTTTTTCTTATTTATATAATACTTTGTCTCTCTCTCTCATTCTTCAGAACTTCTCTTTAATAATAAGATAATTACAACTCTTATCCCTTAAATGATGAAGAACAATACATGATGCAGAAGGTCAGAACTGGGTCTTGAACCTTTATCTCTGATGCTCATGATAGGTTGAATTATTCTGTAATTATTGAGAATTGTTCCTCTTCTTTGCCTTACTGCCTTTTTTGTTTCACAAGGCCAACAATATCAAATATTATCTATACAATCAATCATTCTTTGACTTTTATACTGTTCAGCCAATAGATTATTACCAATAGTTTTAATGCACATAAATATATTTTGGTGGCATTGAATCATTCCCAAATTTGAACTGCAGTATTTCTCTGCTATTTAATACTTGTCAAGTTTCAACCACATATACGTTAACATGTTGTGCACTGGCCATTTTATTATGTGTAGAATTGTTTAAAATTAACTGAACATTGTAACAATCTCATCACAATTTAAAAATCACATCACAGTTTTGTGAATTGCCACATTTTTATTTTGCGGTTGTAATTATTAATAACATTAATAATAGACACCTTAAGATTTTTATGTACTAACTAGCTTTACATACCTTTAATAAGGCTTAGTTCTACATTCTGTACATTCGAAATTTATGCCAATCAGTCCTCCACCTCACTCATATTGATGTCAGCATAACTTTGGACCATGATGTATAGATGAATAAATGAATAAATCAGGAATTCTTCCTTTATATATCGATTTATAATAAATCATCTGAACAATAAGGTGCAAAAGGGAAAACATAAATCAAAATAATATATTATTTGATAGGAAATAACCCATAATCAATATCTAACATGGGAAGCACTTCCGCTGGCAACCCGGTACATGTAAACATCGCGAACTTTGGCGATAATAGTTCAAACCTGGTAACCCAGCAGATTCTGCCTATTCGCTTGTTCGAAGGTTGCAACCATTCCTCTTGCGTTCATGTTGTTGAATTATCACTGTTTGCAGATTTATATTATTCTTCTCTTATTATTATTATTTTTTTATTATTTTCCACGTTATTTTTTTAAAAAATTTTAACAACGAATAGAAAGAAATATTTTCGTATAATTAAACAAGTTTTCGTAGATACATGCCGGTTTTCCTTCGTCAGTTCGGGATGAAAGAAAGAAAATATGGCGGGAGGGGTGAATGCTAATTTGTAACACGGAATGTACATGTGCATAAGAAAAATATTGTAGAAAAATAATAAAAGAAATTGATATACACTGAGTAATGCGCACCAAGTTCGCAACATAATAATAACTTGGCGCCGGTGTCAGCTGATTCTTTCTGCGTGCCGCGCTCCTTGACATAAACACGCTGCGCGTGAATCTGCGCAAATGATCAAATGATCAGGGAGGAATCAGGAGGAAACTAGTATCCGAGGGGCTACGCTTGTTTCAAAGTCTGTTGAAGAGGGAAGCACGGCCAACTGGAGAATACTTGATTCCCTAAGGTCACGGATACTTAGATACTTAATTTGTTTGATACTGGGCTTCTACTGCACAGGGGCAGTACTTCCCAGTAGCATGAAAGAGATCCCGAGGGAACCTGGCATTAATGGGAAATCAAGTAGATCCTGAAGCAGGAAATCTTGAGAGGATGCTAGGGAGAGAAAAAAGCGATGTGAATTTCAGCAGGTGTCGCCATCTGGTGGTGGCGAATGTGGTGACAGAGTCAGGGTAATCTGCAAGAGATGTAAAATAAAAATTTTTTAACTTTTATGCAGGTCCTTATAATGTGCGTGCAAGGTGTGATGCTTCTTTGGCGAAATGAAGCAACTCCAATGATGGAACACAGCAATAACTTTTATTTAACACTAAAAAAAATGGCGACATACAAACAAAAAGAGAAAACATATTCCATCATTTAAAAATAAATTACATTCTTCGTGCGAGAGTCGCACGAGGCACTCGAGTCTGGTTTCAAATATTGCCATTCACAAATACCTTAATGTTCATCTATTTAAATTATTTAATCTACAAGATTTTAATATTATTTAAAGCTTTTACAACCTCTCCCCCAACGGAGAGACTTTTACCGAAGGGAAAGTTCTGTAAATTTCGAAAGTTTGTAAGCTCGGCTTGCTCGATTGCTTAAAGAGAAAAGGTTATTTCTCTTATAAATTTCTAAATTTCAGGCCAAAAAATTTTAAGTTTTAAACAATACTTTAACACCACATTTAAAAAGAAAGAAATGGTGAACGTTCAAATACATTAGTTGAGCATACATTAAATAATAAAATTAATTCTAAACGTGGTTACATACACTAAGAGTTACATTACTTAATTCTACTCAGAACATCTACGTTCTTGTACAAAAATCCTTTGCGATGAATGACCTTAAAATTATAAGGTTGTAATGAGAGTGCCCAGCGCATCAATCTAGAGTTACATTTGGCGTTGGATTGTAGCCATACCAAAGGATTATGATCAGTTTGAATCAAGAATTCTTGCTGACCATCCAGATAAAAATGCAGTTTCTTGATAGCGTAGATGATAGCAGCGCACTCCTTTTCAGTAGTACAATAATTCTTTTCAAACTTAGTAAATTTTTTGCTTATATACAAGATAGGATGTTCACGTTGTTCATCATCTAATTGGCATAGTACTATACCCATGCCATTGTCTGAGGCATCGGTTTGTATAATAAACCTTTTATCAAAATCGGGAGCATACAGAATTGGTTTCTTGCATAGCAACTCTTTTAAATTTTTAAAAGCTTTGTCACATATTTCAGACCATTGTATATTTCCTTTTTTTGTTACCCCCTTCAAAACGTCCGTGAGGGGTGAAGCAATTTCTGAAAATCTCGGTATGTACGGGCGATAATACCCTACCAGTCCTAAGAAAGCACGTACTTCTGTTTTGGTTTTAGGTGTAGGATACTCCTTTACAGCCAGGATCTTTACTTCATCCGGGGTTCGTTGTCCTTGTCCCACAACATGGCCTAGGTATCTCACTTGATCTTGTGCAAATTTACATTTTGATGGTTTTAGTCGTAAATTTGCTTTCTGTATTCTTTCTAGAACAGAAGTTAAGTTTTTAAGGTGCTCTTCCCAGTTTTCTGAGTAAATGGCAATGTCATCCAGGTATGGTACAGCGAAACCTTCGCATCCAGCCAGGACTTTAGTCATAACTTTTCTAAAAAAATATGGGGAATTTTTTAATCCAAAGGTTAAACGTAGAGGCCTGAAACTTCCAAAACTAGTTACAAATGTTGCATATCTTTGGGCTCTTTCTGTTAACGGAATTTGCCAGTAGCCTCTAGATAAATCTAATAGGGTAATATATTTTGCTTTTGCTACAGTTTCGATATGTTCTTCAATATTAGGCAAAGGATAGTATTCAGTTTTAGTAACAGCATTGAGTTTACGATAATCAATACAAGGCCGAGGATCCTTTGATGAAGATTCTATCAAAATCATGGGAGATGTATAGTCCGATTCTCCCGGCTCTATAATTTTAAGATCGAGCATTTTCTGTATTTCCTTTTTGAGAATTTCAGTCTGTCGGGGTGACAGTCTGTATGGCTTTATTTGTATTGGTTCGTTATTTAATAGCTCAATATCGTGACAAACTAAGTTTGTTAGTCCAGGATTATTTGAAAAACAACAGGAATATTTCCATAAAATCTTTCGTAAATCTTCTATTTGCTCGGATTTCAACCTTTTCTCGAGTTCATTCTCCTCTATGATGTCCGAGAAATTTAATATACTTGGATTGGAAGGTAAACGAGGAATGTCCATTTCTAAGTCTCCTTCCACTTCAGTTATCATATTAATCATTTCTGGTCTTTTGTAATATGGTTTAAGCATGTTAATGTGATATACTTGATTTGGCTCATTTTGTTCCTCGAAACTTACAATATAATTGGTTTCTGAAATTTTCTGCTCTATTTTTTCAGGTCCTTTCCACTGTACTTCTAGTTTATTTTGACGATTCGCTGATAAAACAAGAACTAAATCTCCTCTAGTAAATTCTCTTTTGACTGCGTTTCGATCGTACCATGTTTTCCTCCGTTGTTGAGCTTCTTTCATGTTTTCCACGGCAAGTTCTTGGCATTTCTTCATTCGATTAATAAGTTCGAAAACGTAACTGACAACATTATTACTTTCTTGAATCGGTTCTAGCCACTGCTCATAAAGTAAAGTGACTGGCGTTCGTAGGTTTTTGCCATGAACTAATTCTGCTGGTGTAAAACCAGTGCTTTCGTGTGTGACTGTTCTGAGAGCAAAAAGAACTGATGGTAGATAATTCTCCCAATCCGAAGTCGCTCCTATACATACGACTCTTAACACCCTTTTTAGCGTTCTATGGAATCGCTCAACGGGATTACTCTGCGGATGAATGTTTAATGCCGAAACGCTCCAAAAATTCCTCTGTCAAAGCACTGACGAAAGAGGTCCCCTGATCTGTTTGGATCACTTTTGGGAAACCCATACGACTGAAAATATGTAAGAAAGCATCAATCACAGATGGCGAAGAAATGTCTGTCACCGCTACAGCATCTGGATATTTGGACGACATACACAGAGCTGTAATAATATATTGTTTTCCAGTCTTTGAAATAGGTAGCGGACCAACGGCATCGACATTTATTTTAGTGAATATTTCGGAAATTACTGGTACTAGTGTCATTGGAGCCTTCTTTTTGTCATTTCCTTTTACAGCGCGCTGACAAGCATCACAGGTTCTTACAAAATCTTCAGTTTCTTTGTAACACCTCGTCCAGTAAAAGTATCTAGCAAGTCTGTCTTTGGTCTTTTTGACACCCAAATGACCAGAAGTTCCTTCGTGGCACATCTTTATAATTGACGGCTTGTGTTTTTCAGGTATAACGACAAGCTGTCTTTCAAAGCCCATTTTATCCGTCGTTTTTTTAACTAAAAGTTCTTTTCCTGTCAGACTATAGTTCTCATTTTTGCATGTACCTTCTTTAACTTCTTGGATGATTTTAGACAGTTCCTTATCAGCAAGCTGAAGTTGTGCAATTTCTTCTGAGTCAATGTTTACCAGTTTCATGAGAGTTTCATCTTCCGAATTTAGCTCCGGTAAATTATCTTCTTCTTCAAAAACATCTCTGGATGCTTTATTTTCTTCCTTCATCGGTTCCAAGATCTTCTCTTCGGCTATTTCTCTTTTCTTTTGAGTTCTAGTAGAGACAGCATTAACCTGGTGAGGACAACTATCAGGTTCCTTTCCTTGTTTATTCAACAGTGCAAAAGTTCGATTGCCTAATAAATACCTTCCTTTGTCGAGTTCATTTCTAATAATTGCAGCCTTAGTTATTACTCGCCCAAGATCGCAATTTAGTTCGATCTCAGCCAATGGTAAACAGGTTGGATTCAAATCTAATGGCTGTTGCACCCACACATTTTCACCTGTCAGCATTTCCGGCGTGATGTATTTGCGACAAACTATATCAATACTAGCACCTGAATCCCTTAATATAGGAATTTTATGACCATTTACGTAACCCATACTAGTATAAGGTAATAGAAATTTATCCTCTGGTTTTGCACTAATTCTGTTAAGATTAGCAGGAGATTCAGTACTATTCTTAAGTTTTGGACATTGGGGTCTTAAATGTTGATAGGACCCACACTGATAGCATTGTGGCGTTTTTCGTTTTTCATATTTATCATCTGGACGTGGACTTCTAGGTCTATGAAACCAGCTTTTCGAATTAAATCCTGATGACAATTTTTTTTCAGTTTTATTTTTATTATCTGAACTCAATTTACCTTGAGTTAGTGCATTGTATCTTTCTTTCTGCCGATCCACAACAGGCCTCTTTTGAAAGTTTCCGCAAACGTTTTCATAGGCATCAAGTTTTTCAGCTAATTTTTTTGATGAAATCATCTCTACCCATTCATCAAGAAAATGATCTCGAATTTCAGGAGGAACTCGACGTTTAAGTTGGTCAAGCACCATTAAATCTAGCAACTGATCAAAAGTCTTAACTCCTAGACCAGTCACCCATTCCTTGCAATAATTTTCTATTTCATAATTGAAATCCACCCATGTAGATTTTTTGATGTTTCATAAATTTCTGCCTGAACTTTTTCCGGGCTTAATTTAAACCGTCTTAACAATAAATTTTTCACGTGTTCATAGTCTTTAGCTTTATAGGAGGGTTCTCTAGCTATTAACTGGTTACTTCGTAAGGAAGTAGTCCTAGTAAATGAGATACAAATTCTTCTTTATCAATTTTAGCCCATTCTGCTTGCCTTTCAAACAATAGCAAATATAGACTGATATCTCCTTTCTTGTCATCGAATTTCTGCATAAGGTGACGCAGCTCCGTTTTCGGCCGGATCTGTCCGGTATTTTGAGACTTTGTCTCTGATTCAAGTCTTAATCTCTCTAATTCATACTGTTCGTTTCTTCTCCGCTCTTCTGCTTCTTCCTGTCTCCTACGTTCTTCTCTTTCCTCCCTCTCTTTCCGTTCTTCTCTTTCCTCCCTCTCTTTCCGTTCTTCTCTTTCCTCCCTCTCTTTCCGTTCTTCTCTTTCCTCCCTCTCTTTCCGTTCTTCTCTTTCCCTTTCCTCCCTCTCTTTCCGTTCTTCTATTATTGTGTCTAAAATTCTTTTAACGAAGACTTCATCATAATCTCTACTTTCAACAATTTTCTGTTTCAAATCATCTATTTTCAAATCTGCAGTCACATGAACTCCCAGTTCAGTTGCGAGATTTTGCAAATCTTCCTTACGAGCTCTTCCTAAGTAAGACATTGTTTCTATGTTTAAAATTAACGAACACTGTGTTCCTATATTTCCTCAAAATAGCTCAAAAATGAAATATTTAAATTATATGAAGTTCATTCTCTCTACCACATTAATTGTGATTAAAATAAGAATAATAACATAGAGCAATATATATATCTACCGTATGGACAACTAAAATGAATATTAAATATAATATCAAATACGGTAATAAAATAAGACAATTTATTATTAACAGGAAGTAATAATCTGGTATCACTAATATTGCGTTCAGTTATGAACTAATAAAATAAAGCAATTCCATATGAACAGGAAGTAATAATCTGGTATCACTAATATTATGTTCAGTGATGAACTAATAAAATAAAGCAATTCTTTATGAACAGGAAGTAATAATCTGGTATCACTAATATTATGTTCAGTGATGAACTAATAAAATAAAAATACGCACGATTATTCGATCTCGGTCGGTGCCTCCAAAATAATTAAGACTGTGATGCTTCTTTGGCGAAATGAAGCAACTCCAATGATGGAACACAGCAATAACTTTTATTTAACACTCAAAAAAATGGCGACATACAAACAAAAAGAGAAAACATATTCTATCATTTAAAAATAAATTACATTCTTCGTGCGAGAGTCGCACGAGGCACTCGAGTCTGGTTTCAAATATTGCCATTCACAAATACCTTAATGTTCATCTATTTAAATTATTTAATCTACAAGATTTTAATATTATTTAAAGCTTTTACAAAGGGAGTTGCGTAATTTTCGCAAATATTTTACGGCTGGGTATCGAACTGCAAGGTCACGGACAACCCCTGCTCTGCTACTTAAATGGGGAGGGAAGGCAGTCTTTGGCAGACATTCGACTGCTTGCTCCTGAGCGTGAAGGTGCTCGTCCCCTCGCTCTGCGTTTTCGCTGTTCTGCAGTATTAACCTCTCGTTTTTCTGAGTTTGACTATTTTGACTGAGAAACTGCTGTGCTTTCTCGATTGTGCATTCAGGTCAGCATGCAAACCACTATGTTTAGTATGCTGTAAAACGACCTTCTTTTACCCTGTGCTTTTTAAGCATAGACTTTCTGCATCTCACTACTTCATCAACCGGCATCATGGAACGTTTCCTGGACTTCATTGCAGCTGAGATTACTCAGCTGGAACTCCGTCAAGAAGACAAAGGTTTCCTTACCCCTGAAGAAACAAGAGACCTGAATTTGTTCAAAAAATTCCGAGCTCTTGCTGACCAGGAATTTGTGAACTCCAGAACACAGGACGACCGTGCTAAGACCAAAACTGATGACAACCCTGGCTTCCCGCCTCTCCCAAAGATCAACGCTCGACGTGCTGAGACTCCCGCCAGATCGGATGAGGACTTTACAAAATACAAGGCTTTAGATGTTAGCTCTGACTCCGATGGAGAACCCAAAGGAGACAGAACCAGACGCACCAGAAAACCTGCGAAAAAAGCTGTTGCACCCCTGGCTGCTGCGACTGGCACCCCTGGCTGCTGCTCCTGAAATTCCAAAGACTCACCCTGTTGCTGATCTCACTCCGAAACAGAATATGGACACAGACCCCGCCCCAGTGCAGACACCTCCAACCAATCAGAACGCTCCGATCAACAGTGCGAAAAAACTGCCGCCGATTATAATCAAAGACAGCAGATTCACATGGAATGACTTAAAAACGCTGTTTAATAATAAGAATTTTTCTCTGCACGATTTCTATGGAGAAAACATGAAGGACGGAATCAAGATTAAAGTGAAATTGCCCACCATTTATCGGGAAATGGTAAAAGTGTTAGAAGAAGAAGGCATCAGGTATCACTGCTATGCGCTTCCCGAATCTAAACATATAAAAGCTGTGATACGTAACCTCCCGTCTTACATGGACCCTGAGGAAATTATGATGGATCTAAAAGAACATGGACTCGACGTCGTGCGGGTCAACCAACTCACTATCAGGCGTAACGGAGAAGTTATTAAGCTCCCCCTGTTTCTCGTTACTCTCACCCGCAAGGAGAAAAACAAGGAGATACACCAGTTAAAATTTGTGCTGGGAATGAAGATTAGTGTTGAGAGGTACCGTGGCCGTAAGGGACCCTTGCAGTGTTATCGCTGTCAAGGGTTCCATCACGCCCAGTCGCACTGCAATCACGAACCACGTTGTGTTCGTTGCGGTGAACCTCATGAATCATTTAACTGTGACAAGGATAAGGCAACTCCGCGTTAATGTGCCAACTGTCATGAGATAGGTCATACAGCTAACTACAGATTATGTGTGCGTTTTCCAAAACCAAAAACCACTCCGGCTGTGAAAACGTTCTCTGATCGGGTAGTGCATAATAAAACTTATGCACAAGCTTTAAACACCGGCCTCGCTCCTGAATTTCTAACTGAAGCAAAACAAGTTGCAGCTGAGCTACGTATGCTTGTCTCTGCTCTAAAAGAAACTGGATTTACTCTGATGGCAAAATCAAACGTATCTCAAGATCATACTCCTGCAGCCCCTGTTAATGGCTAATTACATGAAAAAGTGTACTCCCGTACAAATAATGATATGGAATGCCTGCGGGCTACCCACCAAAATTACTGAACTGCACCATTTTTTAAGTGAGCATGATATTGACATTGCAATCATATCAGAGACTCATGCAAAAACATGACAACGCCTGAGAATTGCAAATTATAATTCATACCGCTGTGATAGACTTTCACACAAAGGGGGTGGTTTGGCAATATATGTGAAACGTAATTATGCATCTTGTCGTATATCTGATTCAAGAAATTTTAATTGTGAGCAAACTACTGTGTGTGTCACTCTTCCTTTGTTTAATAACATCAATTTTTGTACTGTGTATAACCCTCCAACGAATAGACTATGTGATAATTTTCTAAATAGCATTCTACCGGATGACATACCTACCCTTGCTGCCGGGGACTTTAATGCTAAGCATATAGACTCGAACTGTCGTCGAACAAACCTAAATGGTAAAATTCTCCATGAATATATTTTACAGCATCCGGTGGCGCTACGTGCCCCACCAGAATACACGCGGCTTCATAATAGAATTGAATTTTCTGATATACTAGACATTGCAGTCACTACAACGACTATCCCCGTTGCAATGGAAGTATTTCATGAATTGTCCTCTGACCACCTCCCCGTAATCGCAACATTAGGAGTGACAAAAACTTCTGAGTTCTCTACTAAGCGAATTACGAATTGGAATCTTTCAGCAATATCATGAAAAATTCACCTCCTCGACTGCAAAATCTCAATACCAAACAAGGCATAAACACCGTAATTAATGCCTTAAGTGAAAGCATTCAAGGTGCAATTAAGAAAGCCAGTACTGAAATTACTAATCGTGATAAGGCTTTCAGACTGCCCCTTAATATACGACAGCTTATGAGAGAGCGAAATAGACTCAGGAAATGTTATCATTTAACGTGGGACCCGGCACTTAAACGTTAAATAAATCGTAAAAATAAGCAAATTCAGAAGGCCATTAAAACCTTCAAAGAAGAACTATGGGATGATAAAATGTTAAATCTGGATTCTAGAGAAGGTACATTCTGGTCTTTAATCAAAAATTTTAAAACTTCCTTCACAAGTAATCGACCCCTCTATGACAGAGGTAATATTGCCATCTCCAATCAGGAAAAGGCAGAAATCTTCGCAGCACACCTCCAAGAACAGGTTTCGCCAAATGATTGGCCAAATGACTCTGATTTCGAATTAAAGACCCTCCTATGAGTGAGGGATTGGCTCAACGCCCCTTCAGTCAGACTTCCGATTAAATATGCCACTCCTACTGAAACGACTAATATTATCAAACACCTGAGACAAAAGAAATCTCCAGGAATTGATGAAATCAGCAATACAGCAATTAAAAATTTGCCGCCTAACATCATATGCAGCCTGACAAGTATTTTTAATGCTTGTCTTGCTCTTTCTTACTTTCCAACACCTTGGAAAATTGCTAAAATTATTTTACTACCTAAACCGGCTAAAGATCACACCCGACCAGACGGATATCGTCCTATTAGTCTACTGCCAGGCTTAGGCAAAATTTTTGAGAGAATTATCCTGAATAGACTGAAACCATATTTTCAGCATCTTCCGCCGGAACAATTTGGGTTCCGTGCTCACCTCTCAACAACGAAGCAACTTGTCCGAATAACCGAATTCGCTGGTGCAGCTCTGCACCGCAAACTTAATGTTGCTATACTCATGCTAGACGTGGCGAAAGCATTCGACCGCGTCTGGCATGAGGGCTTAATTGCTAAATTAATTGACCTTCAACTGGACAGAGAACTCATTCTGCTAATCCATTCTTTTATCAGGGATCGGACATTCAGAGTCTCGGTAAAAAATGAATTATCCAGCACTAAAATAATGACTAGCGGTGTTCCACAGGGTTCTGTGACTGGCCCTATACTCTATCTATTCTACGTTTCAGACTTTCCGAGATTGCATTTAAATCATAATTCTATGCTAGCCTGTTATGCATACGACACTGCCCTGGCAGTGAAGTCTGCTAACATCAATCATGCTATTCGGAAACTCCAAGACACTATTCCCTCCATAGAACAATGGTGTGGATATTGGAAGATACGAATTAACGCTCAAAAATCGCAGTTCCTACTCATAAGGAAAAGGAAGAAAAATGTTCCGATCAGGCAAAGTGTTTATCTTTTTAACGAGGCTGTGCCTATCGTGAAACAAGCCAAATATCTGAGCATCACCATCAACGACAAGCTCACATGGCAGCATCACATCCAACAAATCAGGGATAAAGCGATTAAAGTCATCAAATGTTTATATCCTATGATAGGGAAATATTCAAAACTTCCGTTGGACAAAAAACGACTTATTTATCTAGCCACAATCCGACCCATCATCACGTACGCTTCGCCAGCATGGACTACCGCTACGAAGGGTGAAATCCAAAAATTACAAGTTGGGCAAAACCAATTTTTAAGAATTATCACAAATGCACACCCGTATGTGAAGAACAAACGTCTCCATGAAGATTTAAAAATGGATACAATAGTGGAATATTTAAGAAGACCTAACACGGCATTTTATGACGCCGCTAAGGAGTGCCAACATATGGACATTTTCAACCTATTTCACTATGAAATTTTACACGAAGACAGGCACCTCCGTCCATATGCCGCTTTTCTACTCAGTGGAAACCAGGATTTTCCAACATAATTTGTGTTTTTAAGTATGTAGTACTCTGAAAAACTTATTTGACTTGTAAATAATGATGTTTAGAAATCTTAAAAACTTCAGATTTACAGCGCTACGATGCCTGGATACCTCATCGCCAACCAGATGTCTTATTGCTCATCACGTGACATTGGTCACACCCCCTGCATCTGCTATCCTGTCTCCACGAGAACTACGTTCGGCATTTCCTTACCTGCAGCGCTCCTAGAAGCACCAAAGTTCGATAGCCGGAACACAACCTGCGATTTTGCAGGTTAATCGCGGCAAATAAAGCAAGTTGGAATTGGAGTTCTTTGGCAGAGCCGACGCTACGGAATTAGGCAGGGGGAAACATGAAGAAGAAAGAATGAATAAAAAACTTAATAACTCTGATGCTATTGACGCTACTGTCAAGTATAGTACATCAAACTAAAGGAAATTCAAAGACCTACCTTTGCAGATGAGAATGAAGCCGATATTCTTGAAAGTACCAGAGTTATTGAAGAATCAATCCAGGAAAATGTCGCAAAAGTAGAGCTTGTTTCAAAGTTTGTAGAAGAGGGGAGCACGGCCAACTGGAGAATACTTGATTCCTGACGGACAACCCCTGCTCCGCTACTTAAATGGAGAGGGGAGGAAGAGCCGACACTACGGAATTAGGCAGGGGGAAACATGAAGTTTAAGAAGAAAGAATGAATGAAAAAGGTACTATTCCGTTTTGAGGACTAAAAAAAAAAAAGTATGCCCAAAAGCGCCAAATCTAGCGTACGCGCTGATTTCAGATTGCGTAAGTTTAGATAGTTCTATATTTTTTACGCCATTGAAATACTAGTTTAATTTTTAAATCCTTTTTTGATATCCTATGGATATAACAATTTGGGGAATTGCCCATGACGAAGAGTCTGCAATAGAATTTTGGGGAAAGTGCAGAATCATCCACTGCTTGACGCGTTTTTAAGAATTGCACATACTCGGTATCCATGTAAAATCGACCTATTTTCACTTCCAAAAAAATCCCAAAATTGCACAAAAATATCACTGCGCACACCTTTGACTTTATCTATGTACACATCGACCTTTTTTCACTTAAAAAGTAAAAGAAAATTGACAAAAATCCAATTGTTTTTACCCTTGTAAAAAGCGGCAAACAAATAAGTGGACGATTCTGCACTTTACCGATAATTTTTTCAAAGAAAAGGCATCATTCATTATAGAAAATTATGTTTGAACAACCAACGAGATGAAATTATGCTTTAGCGATAACTCGGTAGCGAAATAGCGATGCAGGCATCCATTCAGTTATGTTTAGCAATTTTTATATAAATTATAATAATGATCTGAAATAGTTATTTACTCTTATGCTTGCATTCAGTCATGTTTAGCCTTTTTTATATAAATTATAATAATAAAAATGTATTATATGAAATTAACCTTTCATTCTATATTAAAACAACAATCTTAGATAGTTATTTACTATTATACTTCCTTTCTTGCATTAGGGTTGCCGCAATTATTTTTGGCATCAACAATAGTTTAGCGATTTTTTACTGCCCTCAAAACCGAATAGTACCATGAAAAACTTAATAACTCTGAGGCTACTGACGCTACTGTCAAGTATAGTACATCAAACTAAAGGAAATTCAAAGGCCTACTTTTGCAGATGGGAATTTATTCTTGAAAGTACCGGAGTTATTGAAGAATCAATCCAGGAAAATGTCTCAAAAGTAGTTTTTACAAAAAACACTAATAGTACAATATCACAAAACACACTTACATAAAACTTGCATTGGAAGAGGCCGAAAAACACCTGATATCTGATGGTATTTTGAATGAAGGCGGATGCCTGCTGGAATTTGCGAAATGCTTTACGTTAAAAAAGCCTTTTTGATGATAGGAATTGCTGAAGGTGATAGAAAATTTCTAAAATTTCTTTGGTTTAATGAAAATAATGACTCCTTTAAGATTATGCAGATGTGTCGCGTAGCTTTCGGCTTGATTATATCTCCTTTCATTTTGGCCGCCACTATAAAATATCACATTCGAAAATATAAAGATAAAATGCCGGACAGTTTCCAAATGTTAAATTCTTCTGTCTATGTCGATGACCTATATTTTGGAGCAGGAACGGTTGAAGATGCATATCGGTTATCTGTAGATGCGGTTAATATATTTAAGGATGCTGGGATGAATTTCAGAAAATTAAGAACTAATTCTATCTTTGGAACCCCAAAATCTTCAAAAAATTGTCATTTCGGGATTTTTGCATTTTCAAATTCTCTACACTTTTATCTTTCTAAAAATACCATTTTTTAATCTCTATGAAAATTAGAACTGTAAAAAAATCTAGTTTTAATTTGTCATCTATTGCTTTGATCAATGAGGATTTTAACATAAAAACGCGTTTTTCTCCAAACGTGATATTTTTATACTCGATGTACCTTTTCTCAGGAACTACTGCTCACAGGTATCTAAACTTTGTATAGCTTATTTATTAGGTTCCCTCATATTTACTGAAATGAGCTTTTTGTAATAAACTTACAAAAAAAATTTTCTAAAATTTTTTTGTGTGAGAAAAGTGCTAAATTTTACTATGTCTAAAGAAATATTCTGTAATTTACTCTAAAATTCAAAATGCTTCAAAAGCTCATTTCAGTATAATCAGATAGGTATACTTTAATTACAGAAAAAATTTCAAGCTTGTATCTACAGCAGATTTTGAGAAAAGGTACATCGAAAATGGCCAATTTAACATTGTCGGTATAGGGGTTTCTGATACCCCTTAACAAAAATGACGATGATCACAGCACTTCATTAAAATTCATCATTTAGTATTTGGATAAAGTTGGAATCACACACACAGTGCAAATCAAATTAAAAGTCCAATATCTCCGGCTATAAATAAGATATTGAACCAATGATTGCACGAAATTATAGCACTTGACAAACACTTTCGGATGATACTACAAGTATTACTGTGGAATCAAAATTTCCATAGAATACTTGTGATGTTTCAGGTGTTCATCTTTCACACGTCCACACAAACAGCCAACGAAAGTCCGTATCGATATCTTATGATAGCGTTTTGAATCCCTATATACATCCTACAATTTCGTGGATTAAAATCCTATGTGGGGATTTCTAGAAACGAAGTAGCTGATGAGGCGCGAAAATAAATTGGTCTAAATCCCAGATGAAATATTAACTTTATGCTTACGGGAACAAGTATGAGAAGAAGAGTGGAAAACTAGTGATAAAGGGGTAAGATTCTTCCAACTTTATACCTCACGTCAATACAGACAGAACCAGTACGAACCATCTAATCAATTGATTTATGACAGGACACTACCTCTTCCCCATTTATTTTTACAAACGAAACATAGCTTATTCTGAGCAATGTATATGCGAGGAAAAGACTGATTCTAACCACTACATCATCGGATGACCATTAACGGAAAATTAATACTTAAAACGCTCAGAAACTATATATCAGTGCCTGCAAATAGCATAAAAAACCAAAACTCTAAGAAGAAATATAGAAATCTTAATTACATTATTCGCTAGCAGAAGAAAAGAATTTCGCAGTACGAGCTAAGCAAATAATGAACGCACTTGAATTTCCAAATGCTTAAATTAGAATTGACAAAACGACCTATTTGACAAAAAGACTGAAGAACAAAATCGACGAAAGTACGAACTGACAAAAAGAAGAACTATATCATATAATAACTATTTGCATCCCCCACCGAAAAAAAAAAAAAAAAAGATTAAAAAACATTTTCCGAAAAATTACTTCCATATAAAATGTTCTCTTTATATATTTAGTAAATGCTCTCAGCATGTATTCGTTGCATGTAATTGTACAAAATGCTCTCTGCATATATGTGTAGAATCATATTATTATATATGAATATAATTGCATTGTTATCTATTTGACATTATGTATTATAATTTAATGAAACTTAAGGCTCAGGTTTCGAAAACCAAAGCTCTCGAGTCGAAACCCACCAAAGGTAAGTTACATAACATTTAATTTTGTTTAAATTTCCTTCCTGTTAATTTGTTTCCTACATGTTCCATGTACTGGAGAATTATTATTTATTTATTTTTTTCGCGTTTTTTCTAGAAAATTCCAAATCTAGAATGTTGTAACTCGTTTATCAGGTGTATATAAGTGGTTACTCTTTGAGTTCGAATAAAAAAGTCGAGGTCAGACTTGAGTACTTGTCTCTTCATTCATACGATCACATCATCTACGCGACAATAAGTATGAACGGCACCATCTGTCACAATTACGTTGTAACTATATGTAAAATTGTAAATATGTCAAAATTCTTCAAAACATAATACTTAAATAAAGATAGATAGTATAATTGGACATATCGCCAATGGTTAACTGATGGGTGTTGTTGAATTTAATTTTATGTGGCATAAAGGCGAAGAACATGATCTTTACACACACACACACAAACAAACACACACACACACACACACACACGAACAAACACACACACACACACACACACAAAAAAAAAAAAACCCTTAAAGGTTTCAGATTTTAAATTATGTCTAAAGGGGCGTCTTTTTAACATTTTGTGTGTTACCTTTATTTATTAAATACGACGTTCTTTGCACTTAAATCATAAAATTCAGTTCAAGAACAGTATCGCAAAATAATTTTAAATTGAGCATATCTTTAGAATTTCCGATACACAGTCTCACGCGCTGGAGGTAAAAAGGTTTTTTTTTTTTTTTTTTTCTTTTCTGTACAGCGTTTCTAATGCTTGCTTTGCTAATCAAAAATTCGTTAAAGTTTTACAAAATATGAAATCGATAATAAAACAAATTCCAAATTTCAAATCTGGTCTTCCCCATGCCCATATTCGTTATTCGTAGGAGGATTACGTCATTCAAAATTCGATGGCTCTATGTACCGGTGTTTTATCACAATGCGAGAAATAGACATACATTTATGCAGATTTTTCATTATTTAATATCTTCAAATATAATGCAAAACTCTAACATTGGGTGGCAACAGTTTGAAAAGTGAAACGGACATTCAGAGTGATTCGACGCAAAATCGCAAAACGAAAACAATAGGCCCTGAGGGATAAAGCCCCTTTGAATTAATAAAACGTTAATAATAAAACAAGACGAAAGAGATTTTTTGTAAGCCATCTTACTAAGAAAACTGAATATTGATATGACATGCTGAGAAACGACTAAAAAATATAAAAATATATAACAACACTTAATGCTACATCGGGAATTCTAAATATATACCGTTACGACGCTTTAAAAAAATTGCGACTTTGTTTTTTGAACTGTATATAGAGTGAAGAAAAAATATTCTTAATAATGAAACAAAAAAGACAAGGGAAAAAGAAAAGATTATTCGGAGTGAGTGCAGTAGCAGACTGGTAGACTGTGAGCTCGGCGACAGCGTAAAAAACTTTAACAAACCTTTTTAGGTGACCATTAAAATCTGAAACCTTTCAGATTTTTATTTATTTATATATGTGATGAAATAATTTAGCACGTGGCAGTAATTTGGTATGTAATGAGTGCTTAAGTAGGGAAGACATTATTTTGCAGTCGCGAGTGGATTTAGGCTAAAAGGCGAAGATGCCGGAAACTTTGGAAGAATCACAAAAATCACTTGATAATTCAAATACATCTTTATTAAATGTAAATCCGCACTCCGTAATTTTGATGATGACGCATTACATTTTCAGCAGAAGCAACCAAGGAAAAGACGTCCTTCAGCTAGGAAGCGTAGGCAGAGAAAGAGGGAGAATTTCGGTATCGGCATCGCTGTGCTGCAATACTGCAAATTTTGCAATGTGTCCGTCTCGATAAAAATGGGCCCACCAGGCGGCCGAGCGGTAAAGTCGCTGAACACTAGTAGTTCGGTCCGAGGTTCGAATCCCGCGAATGGGCTGGCTACATGGACGTTTTCGTGGTTTTCCCCATGTGTAACGTTTATACGAGCCAGTTTCCCTTAGTAAGTCCTCCATGAAGGCATCCTTTTCCTTAGGCAGATAGCCCTCGAGCCTTTGCCATAATCACACACACGATAAAAATGTTGCCTTAAAGGCACTTTAAATAAAAATATATCAAGTAAGATTCCCAGAAGAGAAGAAAAAAATTAACACATGTGAAAGATAGAACATCTTCTCCTAGGGTTGAGAGATCGAACTAGACTCCCAATGAATTGGAATATGAGATTAAAGTCATAGTAGAGATAAAAATAGATACACATAGTACCAAAAAAAAAAAAAAAAAAAAAAAAAAAAAAAAAAAAAAAAACAGAGAAAATAACTATGTACAATATATATAAATACAGGAGTGCATGTGTAGCGTTTACGTTTGAAAATTTAAATCCTTTAGGTTATGTACGGCACAAGGACGCAGTTTTTCATCCTCCATTAGTAGTTTAATAGCTGGTAAAAACTAAAAACGTGCACTCACAATAGCGAAATCACGCTTTGTCTAACCTTTTCGCTCCTACAGTTTAAATACTTTCGTTTACCTTAACTTGTTTACATCCTGGTGAGGAAACGTGAGGGGAATAAGAGAATTCAGGAAAAGCTCACAAGATAAAATAATTATTAGTAAAAATAAATAGAACCCAATAACATCTGTGACAGGTGCTTCTATTGACACATTTTTTGCTTTGATACGTTGCAAAATGCATGTTAACTGCAAGGAAGTATCTTCTGTCAAATGGAACACAATATATACTGACAGGTAAATTTCAAACTGTTTTTAAATGTATGTATGGAATACTTTTGCAACGAAATCTGCAATCTTCTAATTGTGATTTCTTTAATAATGTCATGAGAATGTTGAATACATTTGCAAATATTTATTTTAACAAAATTTCATAAGTTTTAGAAGTTTTATAAGTAAATAAGTTTTAGAAGTTTTATAAGTAAATAAGTTTTAGAAGTGGTATGGGTTCTTTTTCAAATGAACAAAAACTAAAATAATTTGAAAAGCATTAAGTATTTTTATTATATCAATTGTAAACTCCAGTTTTATTATTTTTCTTATAGTATTTGAAACTCCAAAGACTGCCATTGTTCCAAAGAGTAGATATAAGTATATATGTTATGGCAAGGAAGAGATATTAAGAAGCCACTAAAAATATGAATGTAAAGCTATGATTTTTGTTATTTTATATAAGTATAGTTTTATTTCCATTGCTTAACTTGATGTATGTTTGAAATAACAAAGAAAAATAATTAAAAAAATCTGTAACTTTGAGATCCTATATTATTTTCAAACGATAAAATGTTCTCTTTATATATTTGGTAAATGCATTTACAGACACATACACATTTCGAGAACATTTGGGCTAACGCCCCATTGTGCTAAATATATTTATAAAAATGCTTTATTCCCTACAGTGTTGCCACTGCTTTCTTTGAAACTGCCGAGTTTTTTAAATCAAAAATTCGTTAAAGTTTTACAAAATATGAAACGGACAATAAAAGAAATTCCGAATTCGGGTTAGGGAGGAGACTATATTGCTCAAAATTTAATGACCGCTGTTTTTTCACAGTGCAAGAAAGATACACGCATTCATGTAGATTCTTCATTATTTAGTTTCTTTAAATCTAATACAGGACGATAATATTTGGTGGCAACAATTTGAAAAGTGATTCAGCGCTTTGCATGATTCAACGCAAAATGCCGTTTTGAGACTAATTCTCCTTCTGGGTTATTTTTATTATATGATGCTTAACACAGAGCAGGTTTTAATGCATTTAGGGATTTATCGTATACATTATTCAAAGCTCTTCTGTGCAGTATGAAAAAAAAGCTTATTGATTAAAGAAATTGTATGACATGATCATCGTAACTCTCCTAAAATGTAGAAATTAAACATAAGTATACCCTCGAAACAAGTGATGTTAAGAAATATCAGCATTACTTCTAAATACTATAAACCATAATTATTGCATTTTCAATTGTATTACATTTCAACAACAGAAATAATTTTTTGTTAATTGCAAACGGCTGTTTTATTACTTTTCTTTTGGTATTGTGCTTCCAAAACCTGCAAAATTCATCTTTTTAAAAATTGCAATTATATATATTGTTTGTTAAAGTTTGAATAACCCGTATCACTAGGATCAATAGTTTAAATAATGTATTTTTTGATAACCCATATCAATATTGGGAGATATTTTTCTCTCGGTCACGTGTTATCTGTTTTTTTAATGTTATGTTTTATTTTTAAAACAGTGTATTTTTGGATAGCGATAATAGAATTCTTATTTTACTATCATTACGTTGGGATGCTCGGTTATTTCACACATTCTTAGTGATTGGGATAATTCCTATTTGAACAGAACCTTTTCACTACCGTTGAGCGACAACGCAACTAAAGTGTCCTCGATTTAGAAAAACGATTAGTGGCTACAGCAAAAAAAGAACATGTTTTAGTACGTTTCTGTTATCTGGGAGCCACTTAGCTCCAAACATAAACGTTGGCTTGAAATCTAGCTAGATGGCGGTAACCGTAACGAAGCTTCATGAAAAGAATAGCTAGAAAATTATATGGTCACCTTCCAAAATTCAAAAACACAACTACAATAAAATATTTAGCGTATAATGTGCTCAATGCGAAGGCTTTTGGAGATGCCGAATTTGAGGAATTCTTTAATGTTGTTGTTTAAAAAGTCAGAGAATGGCATACTGTGCACATTAAATATTATGTATATTATATTATATGAGATATTATTCTTATTGCGAGTTTACTGATCAAGAAAGTATCTAATTTACATCTTTTTTAACAACTACCGCCACATGAACTTCGACGAGGTAGGAAGATGTATATTTGTAATGGTATATTTGGCCATTTTACCTATGTCATCCCCTAGCAGGATCAATAAAGTTTTTTTGGGTGCTAACATTAAAAATGCCTGTATTCAGCAGCTCCCAAAGGATCCACTTAAGTAATTGGAAATCTAACGGAAAAAATTCCTGGATTAATGCTGATTGTTCATTCTTCCCATTTATTTGTAACATAATTTTTGCTCAGCTGTTGATGACGAGATAAAAATAGACTACCACGTTTAGCAATTCGGCACATAAAATTTGGTGATTGGCGTTCCGTTAATAGAAAAGCAGCTATAATGATCAAACTCCCTGCATATCTACTTTAGCCCAACCAGCACGCACATGCCTCTCTGCCCTCTGCCACGCGACACCGAGTCAGAACACACATTACAAAAAAGGGATGTCATGAAGAAGGCTTATTATGTTACGCTGAAAGCCAGAAGAAGCATTACGCTATTGGCTTTACGGGAATTATATCTACTCACTTTGAAAATAAAGTCCTGTACATATGATTTATGGAACTGCCTACATCATATACTTGTTAATATGCGATATATAATGAAAGTCTTACAGCACATATTCTTTTAATTTTGTTTTTGATGTAGCTCGAATGTTAGATTTCAGATTATTTATTTGCAATGCTTCCAACTAATTCATTCCAAAACTACTCTGGTGGACAAAATTAAGAGATGGAAAACATTTTCCATATTCTTCCTAAAATACTATACAAAACATTACACAGTGGGTTGCCATACAATATCACTGCAGGGCTGGTGTCGCTGAGATGAATTTACACATTCCTGCGGCCTTCCCTAAATCAGCAGAATGCATTAAAATTCGAGACCAGCTCCTCAGCTCATTCAGCTCTGCAACAAAGTAGTGAGTTTCCTTGTCTCTCTTGAGTAGTCTTGTTTTTTATGTTTTTAGAAGAGATCAGTACACATCTTCGCTTAGACGAAGGCATGAGATAGAGAATCGTAGGTAGACTTGAGGCAAGGCTGCCCTAAGTTCAGGTTGTAAGAGAACTGGATGTAACACCAAGTATTTTCTCTAATTTGTGGAATCAGTTTAAAAACAACGGGACAGTGTCTAGAAGACGAGGACAAAGTCTCTCGAGAGCCAGCGACCAATGACGGCCGGTATTTGGTACTTTCAGACAAGCGTAAGAAAACATATACAGCTAAACAACTGTCTCGTGACCTTGTTACTGCCATAGGAACATCAGTTTCACAGAAGACAGTTACAAGAAGGCTCCATGAGATAGGACTGTATGCCAGAAAATCCGCTATTTGCATCCCACACCGTCCTTGCCACAAAGAGATCAAGATAGCATTTACAATGGTAAATGTAACGCCAGCACTTGAACACAACTTTAATGGGATAATGCGCTGTTTACGGATGACTTCATATTCAGTCTACAATTTGATTTTAAGCGATTATTGATATGGAGGGAACCTGGGACAAGATACCATCTCAGGAACATCATTGGAAAGTACCAATACTATAGCGGAGGAGTGATGGTCTCGGCAGGGATAGTGCAAAATACCTGCACACCGCTCTATGTGTTCGACATTGGTTTCGTGAATGCCCAGAGGTACAGGGAGGAGATTCTAGAGACCTACATGCACCTTTTCAGGGCTGCTGTTGGCCATGAGTTCACTTTTATGAACGATAATACACGACACATAGGGCCCCCTGGTTGATGACTATCTGGAAAGCGAGGATATTCATTGAATGGATTAGCCAGTCAAATCTCCTGACCTTAATCCTATTGAACATGCTTGAGATGCTCTTGTGGTGCTGCTGCAATACTTCAATCCCACCCAAAACCATTCAGGAATTAAAATGTACTCTGGTGAAGAAGTGGGGGCGACTTCCACAGGCACTCCTGAACGTTCCTTTTAACAGCATGGCTACTGGTTGAGCATGCTCTTTGCATGTCAGAGGTGACCACACAGTATACCAACTCCATTTTTACCGCCATCTTTCAACCTCAAGTTCGGACCACATTGGACTTTTAGCCATAGCTCAGACTAATGAGTGGCATTTTCATTGTCATTTTGTACACATTATTGCCATCCAATAAACTGAATTTACACCTAGTTTCATTTATTTCTATCCAGAACTTCTTGAGATATTTGGAAAAAAGTGTTCCATCTCTTAATTTTGTTCACCAGTTTAGATTGAGTATTGATTGAAACAGATTTTTCACTCAAGAACTTGATACAGCGTTTAAATGCTGTCAATCTCATTAGAATTAGATTATAAAATTTGGAGATCACTGCACCATTATTAAGCTGTAATAATTGCCGAAAGTTAAAAAATTAGTTTTTTTAGGGGCTATTAGTGTCAAAACGGGATCTTGCGTTGAAACACTAATGAGCTAATTCTCCTATGAAGGATCATTATTGTTTCGTTATCTTTTCAATTGTTCATTTTTAGGTAATTTTCTTTATATGGCTTTAAAATTTTTGCATCACAATTTTATGCATATCCACTACTATTAGTCATTGGTTGTACAACAATTTTTCCATTGCCGCTTTCTCGTTTACAAGTACTTTGAAAAAATGTTCTAAAACTTTATACACTTTCACAAATTATTTAAAAAATTTTAATTTTTCTATTGCTTTTAAATATTACGACTTTGTAAACTGCAATTTATGTAACTTCAAATTTTAACTCTTAGTTTTCTTTTATGGCTTTCTTAATTTTACTTTGAAATATAGGAATTATAATAGGAGTATTTCCATTTCATTCTTATGATTATGTTTAATTAAATCATTGCAGCCTAGCCGTAGGATTCTAAATAATCCTTCCTTACATTTGCTTATTTGCCTTTATTTATGTTGTTTATATACATAAAAATCTGAAAAATTGGCGTATTTTTCATTTACAGATACATACACATTTCGAGAGCATTTGGGCTAACGCCACTTTAGGCTGAAAATATTAAAAACAGCATATCTTTAGAATTTCCAATAGACAGTCTTGCTCGCGAGAGATGAAATTGTTTTTACTTCCTACAGTGTTGTCACCGCTCGTTTTGAAATTGTTGAGTTTTTAATAAAAAAATCGTTAAAGTTTAAAAAGTATGAAATAGATAATAAAAAAATTCGAAATTCAAGATTCGGGTTTCTAGCTTCCCACATTCGGACGAGGACTACGTTATTCAAAACTGGATGGCTCTAGGTACCGTCGTTTCTTCACAATGCGAGAAACATACATGCATTCATGCCGATGCTTCGTTATTTAATTTCTTTAAATGTAATTCCGGGCGATAATATTTGTTGGCAATAATTTGAAAAAGTGGTTCAGACATTGTGATTCAACGCAAAATCCTGTTTTGAGATTAATTTCCCTTCTCGGTTAACGCCATTTGGGGTAATATTTTTAAGTAAAACGTGTATGTGTCTGTAAATAAAAAATATTAAAAAAATAAAACGTTTGAGGAATTTGAAAACTTTCAGATTTTATTTTAATTTTTTTTTTAAGCCTAAACGGGCGTTAGTTTTGTAGGACTATTAGTTTCGAAAAAGTATTTTGCACCCGTTTTGCTTTTCAAATTATTGCCACCAAATTTTACCGCCCTGTGTTATATTTAAAGATATTAAATAATGAAGAATCCACAGGTATGTATACTTCTCGCATTGTGTGGAAACAACGGTATCTTGACCCAAAAAATTTTGAGTAACGTAGTCCTGCATCCGAATACGGTCACCTGGAAGCCCGAATTCGGAATTTGTTTTATTGTCTACTCCATATTCTGTAAAGTTTTAACGAATTTCTTATTTAAAAACTCAACGATTTCACGGCAACACTCTAAGAAGTAAAACATTTTTAACCCCAGCAAGCGAGACTGTCTATCAGAAATTCTAAAGATATCCTGTTTTTAAATATTTTGCAATTGAATCGACTTTTGTGTGGTGTAAGCGCCAAGAATATGATATTTAATAAAGTAAGTACACAAACGTTAATAATAAAAAGACAAAAGTTTTGTTACACCGTCTTAGTAAAAAAACTGACAAAAAAATGTACGACATCTTGAATTCTAAACTTAATACAGCTATGCTGCTTTTAAAATGTTTGTAATTTCAAAGTTGAATTTTATATGGCGTAAGTGCGAGACAATTATGCTTAATAACAAAGCTAAAAAGACAACAAAAAAAAGAGGACTGGACAGAACAGTAAGAGGAGTAACAGCAGACTGGTAAACTGAGAGAGTAAACCCTACTTAAAGTGGTTCGGAGCGCATAATGGCAAACCGCACATTGAGTTGATCAATGTTAACGAATTTCGCTTAGTGCGCATGCTCAGTGGCGTATGAGGAGGAAATCAGGAGGAAATAAATACTGTCGCATAAGCAACCCCGCACAAGTCTGTTCGTCCTGTAGATCTTATCGACTGTTTACAATTTTATGGAAATTTTTTTCTGTTTATTGCATTTGCTTCAGTTTCATTTCAGTTTGGTTTATTTTGTGCATAAACATTACATTTAATATCAGTTATTTATAATAATGTCTTTGA
Source organism: Stegodyphus dumicola (assembly GCF_044657685.1). Lineage (NCBI taxonomy): Eukaryota > Metazoa > Arthropoda > Arachnida > Araneae > Eresidae > Stegodyphus > Stegodyphus dumicola. The sequence continues at coordinate 48,688,532 of NC_140779.1, forward strand.
CTTTAATTCAGTGATTTAAACTGGATTTATTCCTTAATTTGTTAAAATATGTACAAATGAAATACTCGACCGCTTTTATTCCTCAGAAGTATAATCAATAAATATTCAGCTAATATATTTTGCAATGTTTCCTGTTTTGCAATCCTTCTTAAACGAAAATTTGCTAATTTACAATCGGTATTTAGACTCTAATGAAAGAGCTTAAAAACTAACAAGTTTTAAAAACCCGAACTGTTGACGCCCAGATAACAGAAAATTAACAATATACCGTATTTATCCTCTTTTAAAACTGCGCCAAACTCCCCTCTGGGCATCCACAGAGTGCGGAATTCGTTTAACATTGTCAACTAAATGTGCAGTTTGCCATTACGCGTCCGGAGCTATTGGATATTATTATTGAAGAGATCATGGAGCTCTGATGGAGGCTCCAACCCTTCTTGTGTGGAAATAGGTCTAAATTTACTATCCTGCCTTACATTACTGACATACCAGTTATCCACCGACGATTAGTAGATATGTATTTTCTTTAAATTTACAAATCTAAATGTACTGTAACACAATAAATAAGAGATCTACGAGTTGACTGTAAATTATCATCAAGGTAAAATTATCAACTTCAGAAATGTCTAATTGAAATGCGTGATGACCATGTACGTTTACATTAACCGCTGAAATCAGGGGTGGCCAACAAGTCGACCGCGAGTCTAATTTTGATCGCTCGTCGACCGCTCGCAATGACTGGAGTGGAATTTCGTGTACAATGGATTTTGAAGCGACAGTTTGTAGAAGACAAAACCTTTAAGCAATAGTATAATGCAATCTGCGATTTTTCCGAGGTTATAAATTCCTAGAATTCTGACAGCCAGACACTGACCTCCGCCCATTCAGCACAATACATTTCGACTTATGTTTTAAACTTGTCACCGGACGCAATACCTGAACGGAAATGTTAGGGCTCGACTCATCGAACAACACAGTGAGTAAGCTCAAATGTTTGGTAGCGTCATACGGTAGCTTCTTTTCTTTTGTATTAACAGCATTATTATTAATCGATATCATTTATCCTCAGTGAGCACTTTGGGTTTCAATTTTTCTTTTGTTTAAAATGTAAGTACTTTGTTTTAAAGCAAATTGATTTTCTTACATATCTATTTGATAAGGGAGCATTCTCGGCAACAGATCTCTGAACTGCTATCATTACACCGAGAGAAAAATAAGGGGCAGTTTTACAAATATATTTAGGAATAACATTAATTCTATTTAAATTAAGATTTTAGTATTTAAACCGTAATAAATATATTGTAAATTTAACATACTTCTTGCAAATTTGAATGTATCTTTATTAGATTTTAATACACTTGTATTGCTGTGTCTGATCATAGTATGCAGTATCATTTCTCTCAACATAACGGAGATAATAGCCGCAGTTTATGAGCTTTTAATTTTCTAGAAAAATATTTAATTCAATATTTATTCTTTAAATTGTCATATTTTTTTGCATTCTAGTATACCCATGATGACCATGAGAAGTAAACTGAAGAAATCGAAAACTTATCACTTCAATGAAGAATGCGAACTCCATTACCTTTTTACAATGTTGAATGATGAATGTTTAATATGCCTTACCTCAGCCATTGCTAAAAAGGGAAATTTGTAGAGACATGTTTTTAGCTTAACATAACAAGTATCAAACAGATTGTTTTCTCGGTTCAGAATTTGGTGAATAAAGTTAGGGATCATTAAACTAAATTAACAAATCAATAAAGCGTTTTTAAAGTCTCAAGCAGTAACTACTGCATCATTCAGAGTAAGCTATCTGAAGAAAAAAAAAAAAAAATGTAAGCCATTCTCAGACGGTGAATTTGTAAAGGCAATTTTCTTTAGAAATGTCAGATTCACAATTTAACGATTTTAAGAGCAAGAGTGAAATTGTTGCTGCAATTCAAGATCTACAATTGTCTCGATCCCAGTGAAATTGAAAGGATGAGTGGGAATGTAAAAGAGCAGTTACATAATTATATTAATAGGTGTTCTTATTTCCCCCTTCAGTATGATGAATCGACAGATATAAGTGATAAGGCACAATTACTTGTTTTCGTTCGTATGTAAAATCCTTATTTTACATCTAAAGAAGAGTTGTAAAGTCTACTGCCGAAAAGCTAACTGAGGGATTTAGAGCTGCGACGATGCTAGTAAAGTTTGCGGATGATGAAAATTAAGGATTATTTCTATGCATCTTAGGTATACTTTTTCATTATGATCACGGCTATCCATTATTTCACGTATGTTACTGGTTCATATGGATTTATGTAATTTGAGTTTTCACCTGTTCGATTTTATCCTCCGGTTATTTTTTGTACATAATTCGAAACAACTTAGCCGTTTTACAAGGGGTAGGGTTCTCGTTAACCCAGGTACCCTGGTGCTACACCGTTCCACTGGAAGAGAGTTGTTGGGTATGATTTCTTTGAAGGAAAGAACTAGAGGTGTAGACACATTCAAAACCTTTTAAAAAGTTGCTCAACGATTTAAAAGTACCTTTTTTAAATTAGTTTCAATAACAAAGGATGGAGCAGCTGCAATGATAGGTAGCATAAATGGATTTATAGCCCTATGTCATAAGAAAGATGAATTCCCTGCCTTTATCACTTCATAATTCACCAGCAAGTGTCAGCAAGAGACTAAACACAAAAGTGGTAATGGACATAGCATTTAGGATTGTTAATTCCTTTCGAGGAAGTTCCCTCAAACGGCGTCTCGTCCAACTGCAGCTTAATAAAGGCCAACCTGAATTATTACTACATACCGATGTCAGATGGATAAGCAAAGGTAAATTTCTGCAACGATTTCGTGATTTATTGCCTGAAATTAGAGATTTTCTTCACGAACAAGATGGAAACTGAACATTTAAATGATGAAACTTGGCTTAGTGACTTAGCATTTCTGATTTAACTTAAACATTAAGTCATTTAAATTCAGAATTACAAGGTACAAATAAAACTAATTGATGCGATCAGCTCCATAAAACAAAATTTATTTTGCTAATAGAAGACCTGCAACAAAATAGTCTGAATAATTTTCCAAATATGGCGGATAACCTACAAAAACAAAAATATTAATTATAAGATCGACAAATGTGTCGCGGAAATCCAAAAAGTAATTCAAGATTCCGAGATAAGAATCGAGGATTTTGAAAAACTTAAAGAAATTGGGGAATTCATATCTTTTTCTTTTAAAAAGATTAAAGTGTGAAACGCATTAACCAAATAAAAGTCCGAAAATTTGAAGATTTTTGGAAATATGTCAACCGAGAAAAATATCCCAGTATCAGCAAACGTAGCGAATTCTTGTTTTGAATCTACATACCTATGGGAATCGGCATTTTCATACTTGAAACTAACGAAAGTTAAACAACGTTCTGTGCTGACCGATTCACATACTGAAGCCTCATCATTGTTATCTTTGTCAGAATATACACCTAATTACGATTCTCTGGTTAGGAACATGCAAACTCGGTGTTTCCATTGATGTTAAGGCAACAAAATAAATTCAAAATCTCTCTATCTGTAGCTATTTTGAGTTAATAAATACTGTTAATTATCCATGTTCTTTTTTCTTCCTTTGACATGAATTTTTGGAATCTTTAAATCATAGTTGTTTTTATGTAGAAACCTTATATCTATATTTCAATACGATGTATGGCTCAGCGAGCTATTGATAGATTAGCAAAAATTAAGCCATGCTAATCTCTATTGATAAATTCTCCTGTCCCCCCAAAAAAATGCGAAAGTGAAATATTGAAATCAAATTATGTCATACTGTGAATTTTATGCCAACATACATGGCAGTAGATAGAAAAAGAAATTGCATTTTAAGCTAGTAAAAATCTATCTTGAAAAAAGTGTCATAATATCGAATTTTTTTTAGGTACCACATGTACGAAATGCTGCTATTAGAAGTTGGGCATGGAAATTAATTTTCTTCGTGAGCCTATATCTCGAAAACTTAAGTGATTTACAAAATATTTTTGAAAATATTTTACTTATCTACCCATACCTTGCTGGAATGTACCTTATACTGAAACACTGCATAAACATTGTATTTTACACCCTTCTCCCCCTTTAGACTACACCTATGACAAAAAGTCGATTGCGACATACTTTTAAGATAAAAGTAGACTTTATATACAAAATGTTGTCCAGCCCTGTCGTACAAAATATAAATAGTACAAGACCATCGTCCTTTGTTTTCTAAATTTGTAAATGCTATGCACGCATTTGTTGATTTGTATTTGATTTATATTTGTTGATTTGTATTTGATTATATATATTTATGCACGCATTTGTTGATTTGTATTTGATTTATATCAAGTTACTTCTTGCAATTATTGTATACGTTTTTCATTATTGTAATGTTCATTATTTCATTGATGCTTTATTTGCAAGTACGCCTTCCTGTCCAGAGACTGTACTGCCCGGGACGTGCAGTCCGTGGGAAGGGGCAGTATTACGAATTTTGTATTTCGTTAAGAAATGTTTTATTTCCCCGTACAATACAGCACCAGACACAATTAAGAGAGAGCTACGCCGGAAATTAAAAATACAGGAGCATGTCAATTTAGCATTGAATAAAAGATTCTCGTAATTTGTATTTAATTGAATAAATGTAATTGACTACTATGTTAGCTATAACAGTAATTCTCTTTTGCTTTTCCGAAATTTCGAAAAGCAGAAATTTAAGAGAAATTTCTCGGGATAGATTCAAGTCTATAAAAAGCCAGAAAGAGAACATCTCAGCTCGGTTTAGTTAGCTGTTATTGTTGATCTGATTAGCTTTCTCTACGCTGTGTATTGCTTTCTACTTAACATTTCCGTATTTTGAAATAAAGCTACTGATTATATTGCGTGATAATGTACGAATATCTCTGAGGGAAAATTCAGCGTTCTGTTATATTTCTTTTGATAAGAATAAATTTTATTAACCTTTTATTGGACTTGTGAAATCAATCCATTACGAACCCGTACACATGCAACAATATAAATGTTGAAGTTTAGGTTTCTGTTACTAGATTTATGTAGATTTCGTTTCGGAAGTACTTTTGATGACATTTTTTAACTATTTATTGTCTTTCAATTACATATTGATGTAAAGGAAAGTTAGTTTTTGCTATGAAAGCAAATAATTGAATAGTGGAACACAGGGTAAAATAACTTATACTTAGAAACCTTTCTTAACTTTTCATAGCACAATTTTCAATCAGTGTTTAAATGATAAATTTTTAGTTATTATTTCAATGGTTCTGCAGCAATAAAAACACCTAATTTATTAAAAAAATTAAGACATTTTGCCAAAAAAATAAACACGTGATATGGAAATTATAGTTTATTGCTTTAGATATTAGAAATTATGAAAAATATAAATCTTATTAGAAACATTTCATTAATTACATTTTGTACATGCCAACAAATTGAGAAAAAGGTCTTATGACTGGATTTTACGATTCCGATTTTTTAAAGATTTTTGAGATTCTGATTTTTTCTGAAGATTAAGTTACTGCAATTTCTTCCTGCCTCATTTGTTCTATTAGAGAACAGTATAGCTCTTTGAATAGTTCATATACTGTTGTTAGTTTATACAGACGGTCCCGTGGAGGCGAAAGGCCGAACGACGCTCTGAAAATTAAAATAATATCATTAGCAGACTTTAGAAATAAATTTACCAGTTAGTCGTATAACTACAAGGTCGATAGATTTAGATCTTCCAAAAGGGAATAACTAGATTCTTTAAAATTTAGCTTCATTGTTGACCATTTTGCAAAATTATAAAAATGTTAATTTAAAAAGGCATTTTAAAGTTTGGAAAGGTTTGCTTCTATCCATTACCCATCACATAGGATAAACTTGGACGAAGAAGCCTTTTAATAACGTATAAGGCTGCGGTGGTTAATTTTACAGGTACAGGTATTCAGACTTTCTGTATATTAACTGAAATGTGAAGATTAAGGGGATAAGTTCCGTAAATTTATGATTTATATAGGTTTAGATTAGCTTTAATCTAGAACACTACCTTGAAATATTAGCGAATCATATTTACATTGTAACAAATAGACTTAATTCACTATTCTACCAAGTTTAAACAAATGGCGGCTTCACTGCATTTAAATTGTTGATAATTCTACAATTATTACATGCCGATTGATTAAAGGCATCAAAGCTTTAACATAATTCAATCACTTAACGCAAAAAATGCACAATTTACCAGCATATAAGAATACAAAACTGAGCTCACCGAGGGAGGCAAAAGAGTGGGTATATAGTATATATATATTTCAGTGTGACCGATTGCAACCAAAAAGGGAGGTGCACGACTATGTCCCATATAACAAAATTTGAAACTTTCTGCGTTGAAAGTTTTTCTTAACTACTCGTTTTGGAGCTATGCGAGATATACACACGTACGTAAAATATCTCTTCTGAATACATTTTAAAATCATTTTTGTGAGAAGTCGTTTATGCTGTCCGTATGTACAGATGTCGCGCAAAAAGTCTCAAATGGATTCGAGAACCGCCAAAATATGTATTTTCGTTACAAAGGTACCCGAAATTTTTCGCTATTACAATACTTCCTTCACTTCGTACAAGGAAGTAAAAAGAACACTGTGTGCGACTAATGTTTTATGAAATAGCTACAATTAAATCCATTGATCAAAAATAGTCTCGTGGAGCGACGGCAGGAAACGAAAAGTTGAATCCATTAACTTAGGTGCTTTGATAACATCTTATATTTTGTATTGCTTGTTAATTGTTGTTAAATTAGAGGGATTCTAACTTTATGGAGAGCCGAAAATACTCTCATATGGTTTGGTGGAAAGGGAGTAGGAGACCCTCGGATCACTGCCGCTGTGAGGCTTTCGACACAATTCTTCCATGAAACTAATAGACAAGACAACGTAAATTACCCAAAATTTAAATGGGATCTTATTAAGGCCCCATTATTCCAACGGCACTATAATTACCCGCAAGTTTTTAATTTAGTAAAATTAAGAACTTGCATAGCAAGCCTACTCGACTGTCGTTTTTCCTGCTTTATTATATACCGCAGGGCTGTTATAAATAGCAAAACACTGATCGAAACAAATTAGCTTTTAGAATAGGATTTTCTTTTGATTTCCAAGTTGCACCTACAAATGTTTTCGTCTACATGCAGCTCCATTTTGTGGTTATTTTCGCGCATATTCAAATACAAAGATGTATATTAACTACTCTCACCACTACCTAGCTGGTGGTACTAAAGTAACAGAACTTAAACATTTAAAGTATGGGATAAAAGTATGGGATAAGTCTAGTGAAATCTTGTTTTGGGCGAGTATTGGCAGCGGAAAGGAAAAATTATAAAGGTAGCTTTCTTTAATACAAAAATCATACATCGCCAGTTCTTCCATAAAGCGCATCGAAAGGGCAAACTAAATCGATTTTTCAAGACACCCCTTTGAAAAATGAGTTAGGGTTCATTTCTATGGCAACAGACATTTGTGGACATTCAATCGACACATTCTTGCAACATATTCAAAGGTCTCGCTTGGAAGAATGATACAGAATCCTTTTCATCGCCTATTAAAAAAATTTACATAGCTTCGAAAAACGACTACGGTAGAAATGCAAAGATAAACATCGCCTATTCAGGGTTCTTATTGTAACGATTGGTTGGGGTTTTAGTAGAAAACCCATATGGGTCATATTGCGCCAAACAAAAGGCTTATTTACAGAACTTAAAATAATAAAGACAAGAAACGCATGTACCATTTAGTAAATAGGCACAAAACAAGTTTAAGACAAAGTTACATATAGGTATAAATCAGTAATAAAGTTTAATAAAACCTGCAATAAAATCAAACAAAATTCTTTCACGAAACCTAGGATACGAAAGACCATGAAATACCGATGGAAAACTATTAGTCAAAGGATAAATTGAAAATATAAATATACCTAGCTTCCAGTTAAACCTTCAAGCAACACAAATTGAAATGGGTTCATTCAAATAACGTGGTAAAAACTTTGCAGCTCTTAAAAAGTTTAAAATTTCAGGATGTGGTTTTCAAATAAATCTTTGGCTGAAATCTCAAATATTTAAATTTCGAAAGCAATTAAATGTTGAAAAATCAATTTAAATTTGTTCAATGGTTAAAATGGTATTGAATTCAACACATACTGGTTCCGTTTCGTCCAACAATAGGCACCTGTGTGTTAGTGTCGTGTGACCATTCCTAGTCGGGTCAGAAGGACCTGATCCTTTCAGTTTAGAGCACATTTCTAATGTTCTAGTTTAGGTTTTATATTTCGTAATTTATTAGTTAAGTGCGCATCCTAAAGCTTCTACCATTTCAAGTTTTACCTGCCAATCAGTGTTAATATCTGAATAGGGCACCGGCTGGCTGGATGTCCCACAGGCGTATTTTGCAGCGATATTCGCGATATTGGGAATCACTACAGCATTTCGCCTAGCATTAGGGCAAAACTTTTTCCATATTCTATTATGTAGAATGAGAAGAGATTTTAGCCATCATTGGACAAATACATGACATACGCAATGCCATCATGGCCAGGGCTAGTCATAGACGTTAGCGACAAAACTTTGTTCATCTCCACCATAGTGAAATCAGTGTTATATGCTTCTGTATTGAGACAGTTAAAACTGATGGATATATTCTCATAACAATGTTGGCAGATAATCAGTACCATTTGACACAGCACTAAATGTCTCATCTATGATATTAGTTACATCTTTTCTGCTGCTAAAGCTAAGCCACCTTTTTCCAAAATGGGTAGTCGATCATCCTTATAAGTACCTGAGAATTTTTAGTTTTTTTTTGCAAACACACTTGGTTGGAATGGAATATGTAATGGATGACTTAATTGATTCAAGCATTTCTCCATCTTTGGCGTCACAATCTCCGATCATTTGCTTTTGCCTTTTTATAGGAGATAAGATTGCTAAGCGTGAGATTCCTGCGAAAAATTCCGCAGGCTTTTCTTTGCCGTCCGACTCCTTGACAGTCAGTTTCACCATGGTTTGAGATATTTAGGAAGGCTGCCTGATGATATGGGAATAGATTTTAGCTCCCCTCATAGATGGGGAAGTGATCAATTGGCACCTTGTTTGCCATGTTATTAGTCAGCATAGCCAAATTAGAAAACATTTCCCAGCCTGCTTGTTCGTAAATAAAACGTAGTGATCTGAAATTTGACTATGCTGTAATTTGATTAAAAGTCACGTAGATAGGGAAATAATCACTATTAAAAGTGTCGTTCCCAACGCTAAATGAGCAAAACGGGAGAAGTAATGTGAACAAATGGCAAGATCGGTACTGTGAAATGTCCTCGTGGGTTGGTGGAAAAATGTTCTTATTAAGGAGGCACAAGCAGTGATCATTAACAAGGTCTTCGATTTGTTTTATCCGAAGAGTTATATCACCACTATCACAGATGATTATGGCCATTGAAATCGACAAATACAATGAAAGGAGCAAGCAACTGTTTTATTAAATTATTTAATTCATTTTTATCTATAACTTCATTAGGGTAGACGGTAATGACAGCGGCTAGCGTTCTGATATCGATCTGCACCACAACAGCTTGGAGACATATTCAAAGAAAAGACAGTCGAAGAGTAGACATGAGAGGTGAGAATAGCAACACCTCCGCTTACGCGCTCACCACAGAAAACGTCTTTTCTGACAGTTGAATACCTGCGCAACTTAGCTGTGCTATCTTGCTTGAGAAATGTCTCCTGCACTCCAAAACAGGCAGGGTGATAAGTATCTATCAGGCTCTATGTTCACTAGACCTTTATGAAATCCACGACAGTTCCAAGATTTTGAGGTAGCCATCATGAATGTTTATTTTGCCTACGCTGTTTTGTTAGGCGTAGTAAAAGATCTTTTGGCGGTGTTAAATCCTTTTCCGACAGCAAACTCTCTAATGAAGTATGACCAGAATTTACAGTTTTTGAGCTTACGTTATTTAAAGAGGACTTGGTTAATAATAATTACGCAAGTTTTTTATGACATGGTACATCTTTAGTATTGGCAGAAAAATTGCTATTTGGTATTTTTTGTGTTACTTCAGTTTTAGTCTTTGAAAGGTAAGTGATGTTTGAATAGCTATTGAGAGAATAGATTTTGTTGCAACGCCAAAACTCAGATTTGGACGAGGTTGAGTGCTTTCCAACAACTCCTTAGCTTCTGTACCAGATATCGTTTTGGTTGCCGTTTGGATTTCCTTTCAGATTTTCCATTTGAGACATGGACGAGAAAGATGGGCGACTTTCTTTACAATTAACACAGGCTGCAGTGCAACCCTCACTTTCATGATCCACAATAAAGCAGCGAGCGCATGTTACCGCGACATGCAGCCTCTGAGGGTCCAAACAGCTCGCATTAAAAACAAAACAGTGCTTGGCCCATAGCGCTGCATCGGGCGATGCTAACTGCCTGCTTTAATGCGATTTCGAAGTTGAGAAGTGTTTAAGGTCAAAATAATGCGTTTAGCATCAATTAACTGACCATACCTTCTTATTTTAATAAGACGTGCATCAGAAAAATTCCACTCAGCAAGTTCGGCAATGTATTTTTCGTTCGATATTGTTAATAGGTAGACTTCTGACTACACGCCATAACTGGAATTCAGCTTTGTGTGCAGAAACCGTAACAGCAAACTGTCCCATTTTTGACTAGTAAGAAGGGTCTTCTATTTATTAACAGTTTCCTTTAATAAGTCACCAGACCGCAAGTGTTTAATTGATCTTGGTTCTTTAGCAAAGGCTTTTAAATTTTTAAACCAGGAAAGTGACATTTTATGCAATTCAGCAGATTTGGTCATAGCACAAAATATGATCAACTTTAGTGTTTTTTGAAATTTTCGTAGTTCGAGGTCTTACTTGATTCCTTTGCAGTTTCACGAGATAAAAATGTGTGAAGCTATATTTGAAGGAAATAAAAATTCGGACCTGGCATCCCTACCCACCACGGAGTGCATAAAAGGAACTCGGATTCATGCGCCAGGAATTACCGGGTTTATACGCAAACAAGCCCCACAGTCTGCTTTCCAGAGAGCAAGTACTCCTGAGAGTTCCCCCCTAAGGACTAGTGGCCAGCCCATCGACACCCGCGAGGACGACAAGATGCCTCCCATTTAGCTGAAGCAGGGGCAAAAGATGTGTGCTGGGGACAGTACCTCGACCCTCATCTACCAGGTCCTTTTTTTTTTCAGCGACACGGGTTCTCACGCTGGCGAACACGTGGGCAGTTTTCTTGCCATTGAAAACTACAGACAAAGGCTGTTCCAGTTTCTCATGACGAGCCCCAACCTTCGAAGAGGAGTACCACAAGGGAGAAAAGAAGGAAAAAGTTTCAGCTAAGAGGAGATGAGACTGAAAAGAGGCTAGATCACCTGAAGGCCTAGGGTACCTCGGGATTGCCCCACCCGTACTCACCAAATGAGAGCTCGAGGGCCTTGTTGTGACGGACTGAATGTAATATGGCTAAAATTGCAGCCATTTCGAAACTGTTTGAGAAACGCATTGAGGTTTATCGATACCAGACGTCGTTTAAAAAACGAGAAACGTTACAAATACATTTAAATGTTATCACTATACATAGAATGTTTACATATTTTTAGAATTAAAAAATTAAAAAAGAATTAAAATCTAATGCTTTGGCATAATATCTGGCAGCAACTTATTTCGAGAGAAATATCGTCTGCTTATGCTAAATTTTTTCAAGAATTGCATTTAAACAAGCTATAGATTGAAGTTTTTTTTTTTTTGTACTTTCAGAAAACAAGTATTCCTATTTTGCAATACGAAAACGTTGTGAAATGTAGGGCATTAAAATATCCAAATGCAAAATAAAGCATCCTGTTAATCGGAATAATGAGGCATGCAAGTCATCACAAAACAAGTTGTAAAACCCTGTATGAAAACTAGTTAGGAAAAGATAAATAGAAATGCATTATTAGCCTTGATGAAGTATGGATTTACCTAAATGATTGCAACAGATTTATTGGAAACTAAGAGAATATTTGTACAAATCTGGCTCCGTGATTGCGAACATCGTTTCAGTAACAGGTTTACGATTGTCGCAGGATACTCTATTTGAATCTGAATAAAGTTAGAATCAATATACAACATGCTTCTGTATCTCGCATTTTCTCGAACAATATATAAGTAAAGGTAAAATTGTGATCTTTTAATTCAAGAAATATTAAAAATTACAATTTTATTTTCGAAGAAAATAATGAAACTTCATTAAAATTGTAATTTAATATATTCGAATATTTTTTACATAACAAACTAATGGCGGAAATGTACTCAAGATTATCTAAAAATCTTTCTATTAACTAATATTCTGAAACATATGTATTTTAAGAAAATTCCTTACTCTTAAAAGCTAAAGTACCTTTAATATCTTCGAAAGACTAAAACGAATAGTATGTTTTTAAAGAATTTTTGAATTTAACAAAAGAACATTGAAGACATATCGCATCTTACCTTATCGAAAACGTTAGTGATGAAATATATGCGAGGCAGGAGAAGCAGAAAAACATGATCTGCAACAGAAATTAAATTAAAAGTAACGAGAAGTGTGCGAATTTCATTTCAACACTTCTGTAAAAGCTTCAAAATGTTTTCAGGCTTTGGGAGAAGGCATGATAAATTGCAATGGAATTTAATTTTCCGAGTCTATAAATGACAGAATTAGCTTTTATAAATAATTTATGAGATATTACACCCCGGTTTCCATTGCCCCATTTTACGCTTAAGCCCCGTTCACATGCAAAGCTCCTTCGCACAGCTGCCTTTAGCAACGGGAGAAAAAGGAGACATGAAAGAGTTTCGTCTTTAGGACCCGTTCAGAAGACCACCGTCTTCCTTCCCCTTTACACTTAAGCCTCTGTGAACAATCACGTCTCCGAATTGGCAAACTTCTAATACTGTTTACACATTAGTAACGCTGTTTACTGTTGTTAATTTTGTAATCTGTACTTTCGCAACTGGTACCTGAAATTTCGTAATAGTTCCTGAAAAATATGCTTTTTATTATTATTTTATAAGCTGTTATTTAGATTACTCTTGGTGCTTGTCGCTATGGTTAAAAGATGGTCATGGATTTTTAAACCGCCCACGATAAGATATAGAACTCAAACTTAGTACATACACTGCTTGTGGATGTGGTGTCACGCTTTTGATTTTTAGACGATTAGAATTTTTTTCAAATTTAATGTGGAAACGACTTTCTACAAATATTAACAAATAAACTAAGAATCTCAGAATATTACAGTTTGCACCATAACACACTGTGGAGGGAAAAAATTAAATGAAATTTTTAGCGTAATTTTTTTAAAAAATATTTTGGGAGAATTTAAAATCCTTCATATTTTGAACTTTTTGACGCCCATTAGTTTTAAAATTTCATATCTAAAAATATATCGGTTACAAACTTCCGTCGTTTTCACAGCTTATAAAACAAACATTTCGCATTTAAAAAAATGATAAAGGAAATTAATTGGATGATTTTTTTCTCTTTTTTGAAAGATATGCAATGAAGCAGAATGGGAAATACTGGTTCTTCTTGGGCATCAATTCGAAACATCGGTTTCAAAGTAAATCTCATTATACCACACTATTTTTATGACATTATTTATGCTATACAAGTTGTTATTGTTGCCAGTTGTTAGTTAAGCGCGAGATTGGCGATATTTCTGAGTTAACTTTCTTAAGATGCGTTTTGCATTCCATTGTGTTTAACGTTCTTATTAGATTGAAGCATAACTACTGATTATACTTAGTGATATTCTAAACACTTGCAGAGTATTTCTGTGGAATCCGAGTATTCGAGTATTTTTTGCAAAATACTGAAAGGAAAAATTATTTGAAATGAAAATGTGACCGAAATCCTTTGTTTTAAAGATTTTAGATAAAAGTGTATTTTTTCCCTCAGAAACTAATTCATTAATTGCAAAATCATTCCTTGAAATTATTAAGAACACTAATAAATACAATAAAAAACTGGGGGTGACACTGAAAATTGTAGAAGAAAGACATTTTAATCGTAAAAGTTTTCTTCGAAAATTTAAATTAAAAAATACTAGCAAAAACTTTTTTTTCAGCTTAAAATTATTTTGTCTCACAAAACGATTTAATAATGTTCATAAAAAGTAGATGAAAATGCTTAAATTTAAAGAAAAAAAATCATTCAAAAGGTACCGAGTCCCTTGTTGCGTTGAAGCCGATATGCATTTTCTTAACTTTAGTTTTAATTTGAACGATATTTCTGGAATACCTAGCATCAGATAACCTTGTCTGTATTTGTCTATTAATTTCCGTATCTTGTACAGTTCTAATTTTGGGGGGCATGCTATCACATACCCAGACATCTATCAGCGCGATTGTTTCGCCGACAGTCCAGCGAGCAGTAACTAAAATTAAGTGAACCGCGCAGTATAGTACGGAAAATCTCCCCATTTGCCCTGCTCCTGAGAGGTAAGGAACATTCAACCAAGTTCTACCTCCAATTCGGCGAGGCAGTTAATGCCTGTCCCACGCTCTTAGTGATCAATTTGTGAAAATTCAAAATTTCACATTTTGTATCAAAGCAATTGTTACTTTTCAATAAGAATAATCAAAAACTGCAGATCAGGCAATGGGTACGATACGAACGATTAGTGGATAGAAGACAGATGCGAGAGTGGTGATCCATGCAGAGATAAATAATCCTTATAAGTCCTGTGATCCATGCCTCACTACGATTAAATACAGCTTACGTGGAGATTTCCATCGAATGGTCTCTCGCTCTCTGCTCATATTGCTTGGCTTGTGTTTAGCTATGACTTTGGTACATAATTTAGCGAAATGCAGATTTTCAGTCTTTATAATTTTGAAAAATAAAGGGTTTGAAGCTATATGTTGAGATATTTTCTTTCAATACCAGAAAAGCTATATGTTCGGAAATAAAACTGGAAGTGACACGTCGATTCGTAGGTGGCAGGGGGAAGTTAAAATCACAAATTCCTTAACGTCAAAATCTTCAACTATACGAATAATTCTGCAAAATTAAATCTACAACATTATCAGATATGTTAGCATAAAAGGGATGAAATGTCGGAACTTTGTTTTTGAAAAACCATTGCATTTAACCATTTGTATCCTTCACAAAAGGTTAAGTAATTTAATTACGGCACAGCCTGGAGGGCTGTCTGCTTAAAGGGAATGCCTTCGTAGAGGACTTTCTAAGGGAAACTAGCTCGTATACACGTTACACATTGGAAAAACCACTAAAACACCCATGCAGCCAGTCCGTTCGCGGGATTCGAAACTCTGACCGAACTACCAGTGTTCAGCGACTTTACCGTTCGGCCGCTGGTAGGCTTCCTTCACAGAGAAATTTTTCTTAAGTCAGAATAATGGCAAAATCTAAAAGCACTTTTAGTTTTCTGCAAGAAACTGGTAATACACTGAATGTTTCGGGGGCTAGTTGAGGACGGTTTTATAGATTCAAGAAATAAATCAGTATTCACAATTTGAGGATTACTGACAATAAAGCTAGGCAAGTATTTCCCCAAAGTTTAGAGAAAATTTTTACTGGTGGGAACCTTTTGTTAGCGGATGGAAAGTAGACTCAAACGTTCGTTACTGCGTTTATTAGACTGTGTGAAGAACAAGTTCGTACAACAGATATACAAGTAGTTCGGCGCTCGCAGGCGCCCTCTTGCAGGGAACAAAATCAAAATTTACATAAGGCTCGAACATGCCGCCCACCTTGAAATACTATTTCAACATTTAGTGGTTAAAATTCAGTAAATTTAAAACACAATACAATATTAAAATAATGATATAATACTTAATTTATAATACATGAATAAAAACTCAAATTGGTAATGGACACAATTTTGTAATATTTCTTTTAACCATGCCATCTGAAGTCTTAATAGTCACAACCCTAACAACACTATCAAGACCAAGATGTAACTGAGTAATTCTACCTATTTTCCATTTAGTTGGAGGTAAGTTATCCTCCTTTATGAGACACAGATCATTAACTTGAAGATTTTTAGTTGGCAAAAGCCATTTTGGTCTTTGTTGTAATCGACACAGATATTCTTTGTGCCAACGTTTCCAAAATTGTTGAACCATTTTTTGAATATGTTGCCATCTGGTGAGATGGGAAACTTCAATGTAATTTGGTTCAGGAATGCTTGTTAATGATCTACCAATAAGAAAATGACCAGGCGTTAATGCTGACAAGTCATTTGGATCATTAGACAAACTTGTTAAAGGTCGCGAATTAAGACAAGCTTCTATTTGAGTGAGAAATGTTTCAAATTCTTCATATGTCAATCTCGCCTCACCAACTACTCGTTTTAAATGGTATTTTGTTGATTTTATGCCAGCTTCCCAGAGTCCACCCATATGTGGCGCACCTGGAACGTTTAGATGCCATTTAATGCCATTATCAACCAAATATCTGCTAACATTTTGGTTATAAGTTGCAGACCTAGCAAGCCTTTCAAATTCCATCAGTTTGCGTTTTGCTCCAACAAAATTGGAACCACAATCGCTATATATATCATTCCTTTTGCCTCTGAGGGAAATGAACCTCTTAAGAGCTGCAATAAAAGCATCTGCTGAAAGATCAGTCACTAATTCTAGGTGAATAGCTCTTGTCGTAAAACAAACAAATAGAGCTATATATGCCTTGAATGACCTAGAGCCTCGACCCTTATTTGCTTTAATTTGAAAAGGACCTGCGTAATCCACTCCACAGCGCAAAAACGCAGGAGCAGGCGAAACGCGACTAGACGGCAAATCGCTCATCAATTGATTAGTGACAGATGCTCTAATTTTGCAACACTTTATACATTTCCTAACTAAATCTCTGATAACAGCTCTACCATTTATGATCCAATATTGTTCTTGAATGCAAGATTGCATAAGTTGTGGACCTGCATGCAAAAGTCTTTCATGGTAATGTCTAACAATGAGATGAGTTAAAATGTGCTTCTTTGGAAGCAAAATTGGATGCCTAAAACCATATGCAAGGTTTGCATGTCGCAAGCGACCGCCCACCCTGAGAATACCTAAATTATCTAAAAATGGATTCAAAGATAAAATTTTGCTTGTACCAGATAATGATTGATTTCTGCCTAAAGTGTTAATTTCATTCTTAAATTCAACATATTGCATTAATTTAATTAACACATGCATAGCTTTAGTTAATTCACTTGTTTTTAGAAATCCACTTACCTGATCTTCTGAATTTTTACAGTTATTTACAAACCTCATACATAATGCTACAACACGTTTAAGTTTAGTGAGAGAGGAATATTTATAAAATAAATCATGAGCGTCTGTCAAGTGACTGGCAGCAGTTGTAGACTGTAAAGCACATCTTTGCTCTGGCACAGAATCATCCAGTAGTGGTGCAGATAATGCTTGCTGAAAAGGAAATAAATTATACAATAAATCTGGACCACGTAACCACAATGAAGTAACCAGTGCAGATGATGACACACCACGGGTTGCAAGA
The DNA here is from genome assembly GCF_044657685.1 of Stegodyphus dumicola. Taxonomy (NCBI): domain Eukaryota; kingdom Metazoa; phylum Arthropoda; class Arachnida; order Araneae; family Eresidae; genus Stegodyphus; species Stegodyphus dumicola. Next base: position 48,706,113 of record NC_140779.1, read on the forward strand.
TCAGCAGGATTAGCATTTCCACTCACATGATGCCACTGGACAGGAGAGGATAAAGTCTGGATTTTTGCTACTCTGTTGGCGACGAAGGTCTTCCATCGGCTTGCATGAGATCTTATCCAGGCTAATACAATAGTGGAATCAGTATGAAAATAAACTTGCGACATAGGAGTATTTAAAGCCCTACAGGTGAAATCCATTAATTTAGTCAACAGTAATGCTCCACAAAGTTCCAATCGGGGAAGTGATATGGTTTTTAGTGGTGCAACTCTTGTTTTGGCTATCACTAACTGAACATTGATTTGTCCAGTATCTAACACAGAACGATAATAAATTGCAGCGGCGTAGGCCTTCTCTGAGGCGTCACAAAACCCGTGCAGTTGAAACTGGTTATCTGATTCAACCAACAAGAATCGTGAAATTTTGATACTTTTAATAAATATCAAATCTTCTGTAAGTTGTTTCCACTCACATTCAATATCTGGAGGAACCTTTTCATCCCACTGAAACTGATGTTTCCACAATCTTTGCATAATCAATTTATACCGAACCGTGATCGGTGCCAACCATCCAACAGGGTCAAAGGTCTTTGCGATTATTGAAAGTAATGTTCGTTTGGTTAAGACTTCAGGATATGATGAATTGACTTTGAATAAAAACATATCTGAAGCTGGATGCCACAGGATACCTAACGTTTTTACAGTATCATCATTGTCTATGTTCAAAGAAACATTTGATAAGCACAAATCTGGATTAATTGAATTCAAGACTTCTTTGCTGTTAGAAGCCCATTTTCTTAGAATAAATCCTGCACGTGACAACATCTGATTCAATTGCATTTGTAATTCTATAGCTTCAGTAACTGAATTGGCTCCGGACATCAAATCATCAACGTAGAAGTCCCTAAGACATGTCTTGGAAGCCAAAGGAAAATTAGTTGCTTCATCTATGGCTAACTGCTGTAAACATCTTACCGCAAGGTACGAAGCTGATGCAGTACCGTAAGCAATCCTAGTTAATCGAAAATCCTGAATTGGTTTATAAAGTGAATCGCGCCAGACTATTCTCTGAAAGTCTGCATCTTTTAGTATAATTTGTCTGTACATTTTCTCTATATCTGCAGTTATAGCTATTCTGTGAATTCTGAAACGAATAATTAATGTTGTCAGATCAGTCTACAACTGTGGACCAACCATCAATTTCTCATTAAGAGAAATACCGCTAGAAGATTTTGCAGAACCATCAAATACGACTCGAAATTTATCACCATTTTTATCTGGAACTGAATGGTGCGGAAGGTAAAAACTAGAATTAGCTGGAACATCAATTTCATTTTCTGGAATCAATTCCATATGACCAAGTTGTTGATAGTCCTCCATAAATTTGTGATATTGACTGAAAAGAGATTTATTCTTAATAAATTGACGTTCAATGCTTTGTAAACGATGTACAGCAACATCCCTTGATGACCCAAGTTCATTTCCCGATCTACGAAATGGAAACTTAACAACAAATCTACCTGTTGAATCACGAGAAAAATTCCGCTTGAAATGATTTTCACATTCAATTTCCTCTTCTGTGTAATGCTTTATCTCCGAAATTTCCTCCAATTTCCAAAATTTTTCAAGCTGGAGCTGAACATTGGTACAACTAGCATGATTCGATACAATTGTCTGCGATACACTTTTAGTCTTTCCGATAATGACCCAGCCGAATATTGATTCCAAGGCTGTTAACGAATGACCCGGAACAGTTAAACGTCCACGAAGCATTATCTCCCCAAATACATCTGCGCCCAAAAGAATATCTATTGGGCCAGGCTGGAAACAATTTGTATCTGCCAACCACAAATGTTTGAAAGATGTCAAAACAGATCTATCAACTTGATATTGAGGAAGGTCACACGTGATCTTGGGTATAATTAATGCATTAACTGAAATGCTTGCGTTTTTATAAAATGGAGATGTTATTTGTAATTGAACTGAACCTGAAACCTTTCCAATTTTTCGCGAGCTCAGGCCATTTACACTTATGTTTGCACTAATGCGCTTTAACTGCAGTAAATTTACACAGTGCTCTCGAATAAATGAGCCCTGGCTACCTGAATCAATTAGAATCCTGCATTTTTGTAAATCGCCATTAATATCTTTAACATAAACAATCGCAGTAGGCAATAAAACTGCTTGCGCAACAGACACCGCGGCGTTATTGCTACTAATAGCAGAAGTTCCGTGTTCCATGGGTATATGACATTTTTCATCATTTGAATTTTTCGAACATAACACTGTATTATGTGGCTTTGAACAATATTTACACATTCCTGCACGACATTTAAAAATGGGATGCGTTTTACTATCTTTCAAACAATAAGCACACAACTTATTCCTTTTAATAATATCCCATTTTTCTTTGATAGGGAGTTCTAAAAAACTATCACATTTAAATAACTGAGAATGAGAATTACTCTTACAATGAACGCACACATTAGCCACAAGTTGGGACGAAAAAGCGTATCTGCTACCTGAACCGCGAGTTTTAATTTCAGAAGGCAAAATTGACTTCTCCCTCTGGCACCTAGCCAAAGAGGCAATAGCATTCGCTCTGTTTAAAACAAAACGCTTGAATTCAGCGAAAGCAGAAATTTTCTTGTTCGAATGCTCCATCGTCCACTCTTTTAGTGTTTCATGATCAAGTTTCCCTTTTAACAGAAAAATAATCATAGTATCCCAATGCTCTACCGGCTGTTTAAGGATTTTTAATGTATCAATACACTGTTGTGTTGTATCAATTAATCTCCGCAAACCTGAAGCTGATTCATGTTTTAGAACAGGTTGTGAAGTTAATTTATTTAATGCTGCGTTTATTATTTCTATTTCGTTTTCATAACGTTCAGTAAGCGCTTCCCATGCCTTTTCATAATTCGCGTTTGAAATTTGAACTGACTGTAGTAAAACAGCAGCTTCACCTTTCACAGAAAGCTTAAGATATTGCAATTTTTGACTGCCACTTAATGTACTATTATTTCCAACACTGGCAAGAAATAAATCCCTGAATGATATCCAATCAACATAATTAGAAGTAAACACTGGCAATTCCACGCGAGGAAGTTTCAAGACGTTTGCATTAGCATTTATTATATCTTTGCCTGAATTTCCAAGTTTTCTTGATTCTTCCTTTAAAGTAATTTTTAATGCATCTAATTTGGAAAATAATTCATTCATTTCTATTTCATATTTACTAAACTCTGCGTCAGAACAAGTACCAAGAATGTTATCGTTTAAACAGTTCACTTCAACACTTAATGCACTAACATCATTTTCGTACACTTCAATGGCAGAAAAAGAATTTTCTTGATTTTGTAAACTATTTATTTGTGAAATTAAACAAGTCAACTTACCCTTAATGATACGCTTTTGCTTTAAAATTGACTCCATATTCCTGCCGCTGTTTTCACAATCCAGACAAAATATAAATCCGTTTTCCTGCACGAAATGTCCTTCTATACCAGAACGTTAAAAATTGTCTTGACACATCATCCAAAGAAATGCGCTGGCTCACGACGGACCATGTTAGCGGATGAAAAGTAGACTCAAACGTTCGTTACTGCGTTTATTAGACTGTGTGAAGAACAAGTTCGTACAATAGATATACAAGTAGTTCGGCGCTCGCAGGCGCCCTCTTGCAGGGAACAAAATCAAAATTTACATAAGGCTCGAACACCTTTCACAACAAGCAGTCTTCAATGATAAAAGTAATCTACTTTGGAAGAAGAGGCTATCACGTGCACACATTTATGACAAAACACCTACTTCTGGATTTAAACACTCATCTTTTCTGGACACTTTTCTTGTTTTAAGGAGGTAACGTGCAAAGTGATTTTGAATTCAAGTGCTTGTGCATCATTCTGAAATATTACTGCTATTGAATAGAAGAGACAAATCAACACATTTCGTGATTTAGCGATCAACCAGAAAAGCGGGGAGTCAACACAAGTTTTTGAAGATTGATTTATAAACGAATTTTATTCATCAGTAAGGCGCTATTGTAATGAGAACTTTTACTAAAGTCGCTCTTCCGACAGATTAAGCAAGAGGGCACCAAAACATTTGCCGCCAAACAGAAGGTCAGTTATACAATCTATGGATCAGTGTGCAATACTCAACTTTTAAGCAAGTTATTTGCGACAAACGTTTTAATATTTGACAAAACTGACTAATGAAGCACACGAAGCGAGAATTTAAACATGCTTGGAACAAAATGACTTCAAACTATGCGTAGTTTCGAAAAACGTTTTTTCAAAGAAATTGGCGAAATTATTTTTGAAACTATAGAGAGCAATGAAATTAATGCTCAGATGTAGGAAAGAAGTTTAATGCATTAAGAATTTACTGGAAATATTATGAAAAAAAGCCTATTCAATGAAGAAACATTTGACATAATAGAAATGGATCAGAAAGCAATTCACGTGTTTAAAATTCTTCAGAAAACACCGATGAAGAAAAATCGAGAGATTTATAGTTTTCTCGAAAAACAGCATTGCAACTCTTAACGAAAATACACGAGTTTTTGGAGCATGATCCAAATTCAGATCAAGGGTAAGAAGAGGAATTTTAAATTAGTTAATAAAGGATTGAGGCAATAAACAAGCAAAACAAATCTCCAATTTCTTTGCAAAAGAAAATTCCTAATATTCGGTAACGAATTAAGAATCCCTTTTTTTTGTTAAAATTACATACGCGATTAGTCATCAATTGTGTACATATACAGAAAACTATTCATTTTTTATTTTTAATTTTGAAACACTTTTTTATTACCGTTTACTTGATTGTATTTGATTTTTTTGTTTCCAATACTTCCATATGGCAAAAAATTAATAGATTCCATTATTGTTTATTCGATTCACTTTCTTTTCACAGATTAGGAGAGTAAAAATCTGGGTATTGTTACATTTCCAAATTTTAGTTAAAAAGCTCTACCCTGAAATTATGCAAGTATCTGGGGTATAGACGGGCACTTATCTATCTATACCCAGTCACGGGTAAGTCTTTCTTAGGCAGGGAGATACACGTGTTCTTAAGGTTTCACTGCAATCCTACAGTCTGAACACGATTCCTATTTAATAAACAGTTTGAATACAATCTTCATCTCTTGAATGAACCTGAGAAACAACTGTTTGAAGATAGTTACAATCTAACAAACGATTTCCAGAAAATTAAAATTTCTTCGCAAACATCATTTGAATTACAAGTGGAAGAATAGTGTTTACTTACCCAGTATCCTCCATTAGCTCGTTTGGGTAAGTCATGCCTGAAATAAAACAATTTACAACTGAAGAGAAACGTCAAAAGCAAAACACCAAGCACGGTAGAAGTTTCCACGCATTTTATGCTGGAAATTATGGTTCAAAAGAAATTGTTTTAATCAAATACTTACCCGAAGAGGTACCAATCATATGCTACCGTGAAGTAAGTCATCTCTATAGGATTTAATGATTTGTGGATCAAGCCATCAGCCCAAAGTGACAAACGTAAAAGGGTTATGAAGAGTGGAGTCCTATCTATACCAGTAATGCAATGGACAAGGGCTCCCTTTTCGCCTGGGAAAATGACTTAATGTCAACTTATGCAGTTAGTAACAACTTTAACAGTTAGCTGATACATACAGATGCAATTAGCGAGATTTTTAATTAGAAGTCAGCAATCTTATATATAGCACATCCTGATTCAATTATATTTATGAATTTCTCAAGAACTAAAACAATTTTAATACGAATATTTTAATAAATCTTAAATTACAATAAAAGATATTTAAGATAACATTCGTTTCCTATTATATACATTCAAGTCTTGATTGCATAAAATTTACTTCCAAATTTTTTAACATTAATTTATCTTCCACTTTCATGTACATTCGTGATAGGGAAAATACTGATGCGATACCAGAAATTCAGTTCAGGGTTTTGAAGCGTCTTAATGCATTCTCTAAAAAACTTCTAAATTCAGCAAGTTTCCAAACTTCCGCTATTTGATTCCAGGCCACTATTTTAATAATAGTCGAATTTCAATCCCGAACAAATTATATAAAAGAAAAGACTCAACTGACGACAAGCGTCTAGTTAGAAACATTAAAGTCGGTAAAAAATGTCTTTCCAAACAGTTTGAAGTAACTGGTAAACAGAATTAACTCTCGAGGACTTGTTGAAAGATTGATATTTTCTTTTGCTTAATTCCCATTTATAAAACCTGACAGCAAGTAACTTACAAAAATACGAATTCGGCCTGAAATCTGGAGAAAATGATCAGATGGTATTGGAGGCAAAGAACTGTTAATTTTAGACTTACTATACAAAATATTGCAACTATAAGCAAGACCGAGGGCTTTGAATTTACCAGTGAAGATATGAAATTACTAGAAGATCATAAACACAAGCTCAGCTAGTAACTGTACAAATAGTAGCAAAATACAACTGTATAGAAAATATTTCAGAGGAATGGAGAAAAATATTAGTTGTTCGACCTGAGAACGTTTTACAAAAAGTTGGTAGGATGCAAAGTTTCAGTTAACGATATCACCCACTTAAAGCAGTAACAAGCTACAATATATGAATCTTCAGTGACAATGTAATGTTACTTTAGGACATGACATTGAAACATTAGGAACATTTTAAACAAAGCTAACAAATCACATGGGACAAAAGTTTACTGAAAAGAAGCACAAGGAGTGTCAAGTAGGCAAATAGCCCTAAGATAAAAAATGATGCCCCAAGGATACAGTTATCAAATGCTTTCATGGAAAGTTACTTCCCATACAATATTAGTGCCTCTTCTCTTCCTCAGTACTCCACGTTTATTCTGTTCACTTTTCTTAGTACAGATATTTCAAGATTACATTTTGACCATCATCTCTGTAAACTAGAGAAAATAAAGGCTTAATATTGTGTTTATATTGTGGTGTAGTGGCCGAATCCACTACGTAGATCTCCTAATGTAATCCAGGGTTGAAATAAACTTCTAACTCAAGTTCTAACAATAAAATGACTTTTCCAAAAATCGTTAAAAATTTCCATTCATGTCGATGTGGAACTTGGATACATTCGGTTCCCCAATTTCAGAAATCTTTTAAATAGCGAATGTGCGCGATCAACAGTATGCACGAGGAATGTTAGTTCTAGCGGGCTAAAATACCTATAAATCTAGCAGAAAGGTTCTGAATTTTCTCAGAAACCACCTTCCTTTCTAACTGCCAAATGTTACTAACTCACGGTTCGTGACCTTCGCTGAATTCCTGACGGGGGGGGAATTCCTCCACCCGTACATAACAAGGGTATCCCAATTCCTGTGAAAGCCTATTTCCTCGGACCTTTGGAGTGACCTTTTAGGCTGAAACCATAGTAATTAACAAAGGGACCGCGTTGCAAAATGATTTCTCCTCTGATGTGAAAGAAGTACCATTGTATCCGGAAATCAGACCCTCTGGACAACCAGGCAAAGAACATCTATGCAAACATGCCACAATATTTTTCTTAGAATAACGACTTCTTTAGCTTTTGTTTTATGAGTTTTACGAAAAGTAATATAATTTAAGCAAGTAATATGTCGCCAAAGGACAAGCGACTACACCCGTTACAAATCCATTACATGTATGAGAAAAAGTTTTCATGACGAACGACCTTCAGAAAGCAATTGTATTCATGAATTAAAGCTTCACCGTATCTAAAATATTATACAAGCAAAGTATGAAATCATTTTAAAGCACAAAACTAGGTTTATTCCCCGATTACAAATTACGGAATTATGAATTAAATTCCAAGTGCTTAAAATAGCATTAAGTAAATTATACTCACTTAAAGTTATATAGTGCAATAAGAGCAAAAGATAATTTTCAGTGAGAACAAGAACTTTCCACTCCTAGGAAATAAAAATACAATAAGATTAAATACATAAACTAATTATAATATAGATTAACATACCCAAATTGCAATAATATCTAATTCAAGATATGCAGGGAGTTGAAATCCGTTTCATATACTGGAGATAGATCTCAATGTGCAATGATCGAAGAGGAAATTTATACGAAGTCAAAATTATAAGAGCGATTTAACGAGGTTTATGACTTCGCAAGTTTTCTTGATGACTACGTATAATTTCAGCACATAAGTAGAATGCTTCATGAAGAAGCGTATTCGATAACTGTAGATATCTGCATATATAAGCTGGATTACTGTGAAGGAATAAATACATTTTCTGAAAATATTCTCTACAACACTGCCATTCTTCATCTAAGACAGAAAAACCATCGAATGTGCTTTTATAATGTTTGCTAGTCAAGGCATTTTAAGCATTGAATCTAGCTATCAGATCTCATTCAAACTCGTAGTGCGAACAAATTTTTCTCGAGATGGAAATTCGCTTGAAATTTTCTTCAAAATTCATCTGACTGCACCTGCTTACACTACCACCACAACGGCGAATTAATATCTATCAATCAAGATGACAAAAAGACTTTCCTCAAGAGACACAATGGCTTAATGGACAAATATTTCGGAAAATAGTTTACAATAGCTTCAATGGGCAATGTACATTGCAGCTATTGTAATTCCATCGTTTGGCTTTGAGAAAGGGATTGAATTTCTTATTAAAGATTGTTTTAAGGGAGCTTTACAGGCAGCTGCTAACGTTCTGACAGTTTAGCTAGTTCCACCTCTGACACCAATGTATATAGTTGCTCTGCTCAGATCGCTGTTTTGTATTTACAAAAATAGCGTGTATATTTTCCTACTTTGAAATTTTTGCATGTTAAGACTAGAGCATATACTCTAAAGTCTGCCTTTAATATGCAGATTGGAATCTTTGTGAAATCATTTGACTCAAGCAACTTAGACGGGAAATGAATTATTTGGGCGAATGCAAAGGGAAGCAAGTTATATTTCCACAGGTTTTAAGAATTTCATGATCGTTTCCATAAACCTGGAAAGCGACTACACCCGTTGCGAATGCATTTTTCTGCCAGAGATCCCGAAATTGTCGACATGGAACAAGTAACGACTTACCAGGCTACTACGTGGCCTACACAACCCTCGTGCGGACACTAAACCCTTCTGCGGACACTTAAAATAAATTCAGAGATCTCTGGGACAACTGAAGACTCAGAGCCGTCGCACTCTGGTAATTCAACGCAGAATTCCCATCCAGTCAGGAAATCAGGACAGAAAAAAGACGTTCAAAATCAAACCAATGGACAAGCGAAAGCAAAGGACCAAATCACTTCATGCTCAATATATACCGTTACCTTATTATTCGGAAGATATGCTCGACCAAGAGATGGCACACGAGATTGTCAAGAAGCAATTTTAGTCCTCCGCAGGCATCACAACCAATTAGGGACTGTTGGACACAGCAACCTTACCCTCAGCCAAAACAATTCCCAGTCTGGAAAATCTAGACACAGCCAAACACAAAGGGCCTTCCAGTAACCTCAGACTATAAAACGTTTCACATTACAATAATAGACTTCATCCTCATCTGGAAGCAAATGACGAAACTTCGAGGACGCTTACCAATACAAAGAAACATACTTTCCGACTACCAATTTGTCAAAGGTTTTCTCACCGGATTTTAACCCCACACGAGTAATCATTGAAAAGAACATCAAGTATTTCACACAGAGGCTATCTGATTAAAAGAAACCGAAGATAGTCACCCGAAATTATACTCCGCGACTGAAGTTACAGATGTACTCCGATTTCGGTTTATTTGTTAATAGCAAAAGCACGCTAGTGCTGTCTCCCTAAGGAAAGGTATGCCTTCGTGGAGAATATTCTAGGGGAATTGGCTCGTTTACACATGAAGAGAACCACGACGACACTCATGCAGCCATTCCATTCGCTTGGAATCAGACCTACATCGGAACTACCTATGTTCAGAGACTTCGTAACCCAAATCTTGGTAATAAAAAAGTGGAAGACAAGGGACACTAAATTGTAAAGCAATTCGTTTTGAAAAGCTGGTTCCTATAGTTAAACTCGGCCACGTATTCCTTCACATGACATGCAACGTCAGCACATAATACGGAGGTATAACCTACGAAATTTTTCGGAAACTTTCCACTCCTCTCCATCTCATGATAGTCTTGCCCCCAAGAGAAATATCTACACAGCTATTATCCAGCCAGTTTTCACTTACCCCTCATGTTTAGGACCTGCAAGAAAAATGACCTGAAGGAACTAAAAAGTCTCAAAAACAAGTTTTTGAGGATAAACACTGGTGCTTCGTAAAGATTTGAAAATTGAAGCTGTAGAATTACCTTAATTTTTGTTTCTTTCTACACCAAGAGTGCACTCAACAGCGCAGAAAATTTCATGCAAAGTTTGCTCTATGAAATTACCCCAGAAGACGTTTTCGTTTGTCTATATGCACCGCATCTTCTAACATAATTAGATTTATTTAAATAAGCAGAACCCTAATGCAAATCATATTATTGTATACATTTCATTAAAGTCATACCATTTCTTTACGGTATTATTTTGAAAGTACAGTATTGGTGCATTAGTGTCATGACAATCGTGTTTGATAACACAGCTTACCAGCTTGAGACATTGAACCCGTTTCCCCGCGAAGTTCACGTGAGCTGAGATCTCAACCATCTCATTTTCAGACTTGCACCATATCTCTGGGTTTGACACTGCGCCTAAAGTTTCATTTCTAAATGTTCTAGGAATTATGTTCTAGAAAGTATTGTTATGCAACATTAAAATCTCGCACGTTACTTGGAAGTCTCTTAGGTTCTCTGAAACATCTTACAAAAGAAACAGAAATGAAGGTAACCTTTGCAGTACCTCAGATTTTTTACATAATTTTACAGATTTTCAGAAAGGCATTCCAAGTTATTAGATATTTCTATATTATTTCAGAAAGGCATTCTAAATTATTCGAAATTTATGCATTTAAAGAAATACATTAGTACGCTATTTCTCGAAGGAAATAGTAATGACGATAGAATTTAAAATGGCTGCAAGGAAATTTTATAAACATCACAATCAAAACAGAGAAAGTATTAACCGAAATCATTATTTATTAAATAAAAATCAGATGACGTATATTTATATTAAATTTAACTTGATATTATGAAGTCGTTTCAGAAGTCAAACACATACAAGATTTCTTTGCAGTAATAAGGTTATCTGGTATTAATATGGAAGCTTTTAAAATATTTCAATGCCTGGTTCGAGTAATTCATAAAGAACTTCTTAATTTTTAACCCAAAATTTTTCTTGCATTTCCCGGTAACAGCTCACTCCGGCTAACAAGTCAACTCAGTAATTTTTTTTTTACGGTTAGTAAAGGCGTCACTTTAGTGAGGTATCCCTCCAACTATCCAAAAAAAATTTCCCGATAGTTAACAATTCTGCTAAGTTAATTCAGAAGTTAATTATGAAGAAATGCGTGAATGCTACCATATTTAGAAAGAGGGCTCGCATACGGTAAATTCCAATGAATAGATATATTTTACATGCGGACAAACATGAAACTTCCGGGAGCATGCCCGTTTCCTGAGGATCGAAATTGGTGCGAACTTATCCACATGACCGTTAAGTTAATACTCATTTACAAGAAAGATAGGAAAGGAAATCTTTTTCTATAGACGAGGAGAAATCTCATTATGAGGTGGTATTGTGAGAAGCTTGTGGTTAAATAAATCTAGTAGCATAAACAAGACACTGTGTGGCATAAAGAATTCATTAAAAGACGACCTCGTGTGGAAAATTTACGAGCTAAGATGTTAGATGTTTCATTAGAAGATGAGATTACAAGATTTTGCCTCATTTGGCTATTACGTAAATTATTTTATCCACTTTGATATTAAAATGTAAAATACAAAGGGAAGCAGAACACTATCAAATTAAATATATCTACATTATAAATATATGTCAGTACAAATCATATTTACCTCGTAATAACTAAAGTCTATCCTTGGAGGTCTTATAAAATCATCGGCAGGCACATGAAACCTGAAGCGACGCCTTCTCTAAATATATATTGAAATTTTAGATTATACATTTTTGTTCAGAATAAAAATATTCAACATACCTAAATGAGAATTATAAAGGCTAGAAGAGTGAATTATAAATTGCTCTTTTATACAGTTTATCAAGTTTATCTTCATCCTTGCGTTAGTTTAGTAAATCGTCATGATCCATGGTACCTTTCAGTTGACGGAGTCATTCGTGAATATGCACAATGTGTAAATACAACTAGTTGATTTTACATCATAAAGTGTTAGCTGTGAAATGACGACGTACGAATAACAGGGAAGAATGAATATAAAGAAACTAAAGGCAAGAGACCAAAGTCACAATAGCACTTATGGTAAACGTTAGAAAAAATGGAGGTTTCTCTAAATACGGGAAATGAAACTTTTTATAGTGCGTTGAGTTGATTTTAACAATTTTCCACTGTATCCTTCCACAGTTATAGACCCCTTTCTAAAATGTTTTTTTTTTAACTGATTGAATTAAGTTTGTATATTTTTTTCTCTTCGTTTTTGATAAGAGTTTTTTTGTTCATCATTTAGTTAAAAGTTTCGTCAAGAGCCATTTTCTCCTACTAAATAGCTTTCATACAGGGTTGTACAAGTTGTTCTGCGTCGAGACACATACCTCGGAAAATGCTGGTGATAATTATATTTAGCTTTGTTGTTAGAATGTATTTAAAGGCTTCGCAACAGACTTCTTCATAAGCGGATGGTTATCAACAATTTTACTTCAGAAAAATTAAATGCAGTTCGCACCTATTTCGAGTATTCGTTTGGATTGTCTATTCATGTACATGTAATTATGCAGTATTTTCCTTTATGATAAATATTGTTATTAATTTTGTGCTAGATATGTATAAGGTACTTCAGACTAAAAAGCAATCAGTGATAAATTAGAGATGTTTACGTACATTTAGAACAATTTTGAAAATAAAGAATTGAAAAAGAATATGATTGGTTTTAGAGTGTGAAGTTCCCTTAGTAAAGTGGTGTTTGCTACTCCTTCGGCAGCAGTGTCCGCTCACTCATTATCCAATTCCTACACTAGCTGGAAGCAATGAATACAGCTTTGAGAGACCGCATTCATAGTAGGATAGTAAAAATGTTCTGCTATTGGATTCCTTGGACTGACCCCGGCTATTGCTGATAGACTAGAGGAAGAGCGAGTGTAAACGTGCTTGGAAGCGTTTAGATAGTTTCTCATAAAATAGCAGTTTGCTCTAATAGCAGTTAATTGAGCTTGGAACACTGAATTTTCCAACTCCTAGTTTCAGTTTCCACACATGAGTCTTCGTCACCCTATAAGAGAACACATAACTCTTAGCGTCTTCTACAGTTTTGGAGCTATCCTTATATACATCTTCTAGGCATTGATTTGCAGTGTTCTGTTAAGGTGAATGATCTCGACAAGATTATGTTCAGCTGGATGGCAGGGGAGCTGAGGTTTTCGTTGCTCAGTCTGTATTACCTAGAATTGCCCTTAAAGATTCGTTTCGTAGCATGCTGGAAACATTTAATATAGTTGGCTTATTTTTCGACATAAACCTAGTAGTGGCATGCGTGACGTAATCTGCAAAGTTGCTGTAGTAGTACGGTACGGCTTGCATACAACAACCTGTTGATTCCATTTATGCTGTCAGTATTTTTCCAGATTACTGATGAGTATAAAACAAGTTGTTCCATCCACTTGAAACTGAAGTATTGATGTTTATTGCTGTACCGATTGGCGTTGGCTTGAATCCCTGAGAAAGCATGAATGTTTATAAGCATAGTGTTCTGTGCGCCAAAAGAGTAAAAGATACAAGAGCCTAAAATCCTCTAGTGTAGTCGGCGGTAGGGGAAGGTGATAGGCGCCCCTTAGACTGTCTCACGAGGTCTTCAAACCTGAAGCGGAGATTAATAGCTAGGTCGGCAGAATTGCACCTATACTACCAGAGGTGAATAACTAGGGTCTCATCTCATTTATATTTGCACCTATGCAAATGTCGTTGCTGCTCTAACCGGTAAAAACTAGGAAGGCTAGCTGCTGCATTAGATGACATAGGTCGGAATCCCAGTAAAAGCATGGGTGTTTATTGTTGCATAATGTCCAAGGCATAAGACATTTAAAATACTGGCTAGCCTAAAGTCCCATAGAAAGCCTTGACAGTAGGGTGGGGGTCCTCGAATAGGTGCACTGTGTTGTTCTGCATCAAAACCGTCATCTGGACAGGTAGTGTGGTGGGACCATATTTGTAAATTTTCAACATCCTTTCACTACTCTCATAAAAGTGCTTCATTTACTGTATTGGAGGAGTTTGATGTATAAAATAGTGTTTGTTTTCATTCATTGCACATTTTGATAGGTAATTTTGATTTTCGTAAGCTTTTAAACAACCATTTTTGAAGAAAAATAAAATACATTTCTTTTCGACTTAATTAGTGGAATATTATTGCTACAAGAAAAATGCACCAGAATGTCTAAAAGAATTTTCTGATAGCATCGCAATTTAGTGTGTAGTGACTAATATATAGTATATTTTTAAGGTTTCTGGTATGTGTCTTGAATGGTTTAAAAATTAAAATAAAAATCTTTAGAACATTTTGTAAGATACAGGAAAGACCTTGTTGAACTCTACTACTATGAATAAAAACGTTTAAAAAGCACAAAAATATTTGACATTTGGCGCCGAATAAGGTACGAAAAGAATCCAGAATCATCGGTCCCGACCAAGTGGTGTCAGCAAAGTGAAATATTAGAATAACGTCTTAAGGTTAGATTGTTCTTACCTTTGCATAGAATTATAAAGTGTACAAGAAGTGCTAAAGGCAAGAAGTTTACATTCTTTATGTTAAAATGGATAAAATGAAAACTTTTAGAACATCAGTAACTAACATTGTAAACAAAGCGGATGATATAAAAAATAAAAGCGATACTGAAAATTTACTAGGTCTTTAGAATTTTTAATTGAAAAAATAAAATTTATAAGAAATTGTATCTTTGATAGAAGATGAAACGTAACTGAAATTTAAAGTTCTATGAATTATACGGATGGAATAATTTTATGTAAATCTAAATAAAATAAAAAGATAAATAGATATTAAAAACCTAGTTCTGAAAACAAAACAAACTCGGATATTAGGTCAACTGAATATAAGAGTGAAAACCATATTCGCCTTCCTAAATTAGAGATTTCTAAATTTTATGGTGATGTCAGTCAATAGACAAGTTTTGGGGAATCGTTCCAAATCGCGATAAACGATAATATTGCCCTTTCCAAAGTAGAAAAATTTAACTACTTAAAATCCTACCTCAGTGTAACCCTACCGCCAATATTACAGAAGATTTTTCATTATCTGAAGGAAATTACGATGCAGCAATACAAATTTTAAATACTAGATTTGGAAAACGATGTTATAATTCCCATATGCAAAACTCGAAATCTCGAGACTTTACCGATCAAGTGACGTTTCAAAACTAATAAAATTACATGATACTATAGACATTCAAGTCTTTCTTTAAATGTCAATCCCGAAAGTTGTATGTTGATCCCAGCTTTATTTAGAGTAATTCTAGCAGTTTAAGATTGGAATGTAGTCATAGGAATGATGAGACAAGTTTTGATATAAATTTATTTCCTCAAAAAAGAATTACAAGCTTGAGAGAGAACAAACGCGTTTAATAAAGATATAATGGCTATACAAAATCGAAAGTAAGTTTACCCCCAGAAAGGTCTTACGAACATATGTAGATAGTTATCAGCAGCATATAAACTGAATAACGAGAAGCCTTACACTGTATCGTTCGTGGATAAAAGTTTATTGTTTGATTCATTAACCCACGACACAGGAAATTGTTCAGAAATTGACATAGGCTCGAAAAGAAAAAAATGAAAGACAGGGTCAGTATTGCAAATTCTTCGGCAAGAGGCATATGGTAAAAGATTACAGAATAAAAATTTCTGCTATTAATTACGCAGTAAACCTCATCATACGTCTTTGAAATTCCGAAAAGCAAAATTTCGAAATTTATGAACAATGCAGTAAAACCGAAAATCATGTACCAAATGATGATTTAATGAGTTTGAAAGATAGGTCTAACAAAATTAAGTCATTTTGGTTCTTTAATTACGGTACAAGTAGAATGTCATAATAAAGTGTTAAATGCTAAATTGATACTGCCACTCGGATCAGTATTATAAAGACTACACTTGTACAAGAGTATTGTAGAAAGCCACGTGGAAGTGCAATATTAAAATCTGCTTTTGGACAGAAGGTTAATGCACTTTTAATAAATGTAAATTTAGTGATGAGTTCACAACCATATACAGTATACGCACCTTTACAGTCGTAAGTGTTACAGCTGATAATCTAGTACATGATTTACTATTAAGTTTTAGTGCTAATAACGCACTGATTGCATCTAAACGTAAAATTTGGAAGTTGTGTTAATACTACTCTGAATGTTTATGAAATTCAACGGTCTCATGATGATACTCCTGTTAGTTCTGATGAAGAAGATGATCCAAGTGATGTACTGCAAGCCGGTCAAAAAACTGAGAAAGAGGCCGACTATTTAAATGACTGAAAGGCCAAGAAAAGACGTTCCAAATGATGTTAAGGAAATGCCATTTTTCAGAACGTTTTGGAATTATCCAAACCTAGAGAAATACCCGAGACTATTTTAGAGAAGTCTAAAGGAAAATATAAAAATGATGAGATCCCGACTTATGAAGAAACAGATATTGCAGTGCTGAGTGATTATGAAAATGTGTAAAAGCAAAAAAAGTTTGAACATAACTATAATTTCTGTTATGAAGATCCGGCTTCAAAATTAATTAAACGATATTTAAGGAGGATTGGAAAATGTCTGAGAATTGTTTAATAAAAGAAAGATCCCTGAAAAAATATATTGAAAGAAAAAAGGTTAGATTTTAGATCAGAAAAAAGGAAACGTTTGAAAGCTTTGAAAAGAAAATGACTGAAAACTTTTAAAGCTGATAGAAATGCCTGGATAACATGAATTGAACCTTTATGAAAGTGATACTGAAAGTGATTTTGCTCCTGAAAAACATAACCAGAAAACGAGAGATCTTTTTATTGATGATTCTTATGCTATTCAAGAAAGATATCCAAAATTTATATATGATGAGGAATTCTATAATGAAGCCTGGGACCATTAGATTGGAACAAGTAAATGTAATGAATGCGGTTAAGAAAAGCTTGAAGTAAGCGTTTCTGAAAAATCAGGTGTGGAAGTTACAAATTCTAAGTTATTCTAAATTAGAGTTTGAGAAAGAAAGATTGAGTTAACACGCAACGAAATGATAAAGGTTCGGAAGAAATCCTTATTTGTTAAATTTCTAAACCAGTTTTTGATCAAAATGGCAAAACGTTTGATGACTATTTGGATGAGTATTATAGATTAGATTTTGAAGATGTAATAAGTCAGCCATATTCAGATATAGGAAGGTAGTGCCAAAGGACAGACAGTTTACGAAATTCTTGTAGCTGATGACAGATTTAAATCGTATGTTTTAAGTACCTATGTTTGTATTAATATATTCTTTTTTAGATATTGTTCATTTAGTCGATTTCAAGTATTAGTTTTAATTGCACTGTTTAAGCACCCACTTGAATAGGGAGGTGGGAGACACTGGCATCCTCCATGAAGAATGAGGACGCCAATGCCATCGAAACGCAGCGAAAAAGCAGTAAAACGGACCACGTGAAACAATTACGATTATTATGTAGTACTTCAAAACGGGTCACTCAGAACACTGAATGGTTTAAAACATATTACAAAAATCTTTAGAGAAGAGATTTGTAAAATACATGAAAAACATAGTTGTACTGTATTACTCTGAATAAAAACGTTTAAAAAGCATAGGTGTATTTGACGTTAGAAGCCAAATAAGGTATAAAAAACAGACAATTATCGGTCACGACACATATATAGAGTGGGCAAAAAGTATTCGGAATTGTTTACAATTGATCCTATTAACTAATAAAAGTAATGCTTGACAATTTTAGCTGAATGTAACAAACATAGGAAGTAATAAGTACACAAATGTAATGAAACCCATTTTAACGAGTCTTCTATACAAAATATGCAGTAAAATCGTAAATTTGCATGTCAAAAGTATTGGCAAAGTTCTAACTGCTATGCAAGTTTTATTATGTTGAGGTCACATGTTTAGACTGATAAGAAACCCTGTTAGCATAATGACTGCAGTACATTTTTAAAACGTTATTTTGTTAATACTGTGATAAAATGGCTTCGAAGTCGAAAGGTTTGGGAGTTAACGTTAAAAACGTGATTATTCAGCTCAGAAATGAGGGTCTAACTTATCGTGCTATAGGATTACAACTGAACTGAATAGTTTATTTACTGTTAGAAGAGTTGAAAAACGTTCAACGAGACAGGATCGACAGAAAATAAGATTAGAAGTGTACGGCTTCTAGCATTTTCTGCAAGGGAAAACACGTGGCGTTTTCAAAGAGATAAAGAGAAATCCTAAAATAAGTTCACCCCGGTTAGCCAAAGATATTGCTAATACTTCGCATAAAAGTTTTAGTGCACAGACTATAATAAATATTTTTACATGAAGGAATTTATTATGGAAAGCCAGCTAGAAAGAAACCTTTTATTTCAGAGATAAACTGGAGAAAGATTCTCTGTTCTAAAACTCGTCTGGTAAACTAATAAGATTTTGCAAAATCTCATTAACTTAGCAGACAAGTCGTAGAACAGTTATTTTCCCCAAAGTACTGAAGTTCAACATTTTCGGAAAAGATGGACGACAGTACGAGTGGAGAAAGCCAAGCTCTGAAATGAAAAAAAAAAATCACTTAACACCGACTGTGAAATATGGTGGAGAGAGCGCCGTAGTTTAGGGCTGTAAGGCAGCACACCACACAGAGTTGGTAATCTGTGCTTCATTGATGGTATTATGATAGCACGAACGTACGTTGACGTATTGCGCCATAATTCAAATTCAGTGCCTCAAACCTTGGCTTAGGAACATCATTTGCGTTTCAACAAGGCAATGACCCTAAGCATACAGCGAACCTCACCTGGGAGTAGTTTCTCTAACCCCCCTCCATTTTCAGTTAAAGACACTGGCCTCAATCATCCGATAGAAATCGGATTAAACATTTATGAAAATTTATTGAACCTAGAAGTCAGGAACAAAATTTCGTGTACAGACTATTAAGCTTATACTCCTGCAAGAATGGCACAAAATTCTCAATAGTACAATGGTTTTCTTTATGTGAAATAGATTAAAAAAGCTGTTTAAATGTAAATGGTATGAATACAAAGCATTAAATTTTGTTCCCACATTTTTGCTGTATGATCTTGCCAATACTTTTGACAAGCAAATTTAAGTTTGTTGTATATTTTGTGTTAAAAAGTATATTAAAATGAAAGTGTCGTTAGATGTGTATGTTTATTACCTCCTGCGTTCTTTGTGTCCAGCATTTTTTTTATTAGCCAATATGATAAATTAGACAATTGCCAATACATTTTTTACCCACTGTATAATATCTTTTTAATGTTTCTATTATATATGTGCTCAGTAGCTGAATACTTCTCAAAAGTAGCAAACCGAAAAGATTGTGAGACAGTCCAATTCAAAATCAAATGAATTAACATCGTTTTGAAGTTTCTCGTCTCCTACGAATTCGAGTCCGCCACATTAAAGGAAGATATTTAGAGAACGGTCAAAATTTTCCATGTTTAGTGTGTTTCTTATGCACGCAGGCTGAAGAGTTTTGACACCGATCTCCTTCGAAATCAGATGCCTCTGCGCTCCGCACTTTAACACAAGTCTTTCCCAATGAATTACATTTTCCACAGAGTCTATAACGCATTTAAAAACTGGCATCCTACTTAACACTGCTGGCGTTGACTTTCATTTTCTGATATGAATGAAACCTCATCCTGAGTAACTGTCTTTTCAATTCTCAGCAAGCCTATCAATCACGAGTTTTAAAATTCTGATTAGAGGGCATCTAGGTTTGGCAGATCGACTTCAGATGGTACGTGCAAATGCCATAGTAAGCAGTCGAGCATTGTCCTGGTACAAAACCAACATTTCTTTAACAAGTCCGGTAATACCTTTCTCATCCCCAGGCAGATGATTTCAAGACGCTTTCGTAACAGTTATTCCTTATAGTCTGCCCAAGAGTGTGTAATATGGACAATGCAGTGGATTACCTGCCAAAATGTATTTGCGTGTAAGCATCCTGAAGGACCTGTACCCCTGAAACAGTAAACCATAGTCTGAATACGATGAATCACGCAACTATAATTTCAAGTTATATCCCTATCGTATATAATAGAAATCTTTACTCGCCTCATGAAAACTTAAGTTACTTTTACTCCCTGTGACCGAATACTAGAAGGAAAGTCTGTCCAAATGCAAGTTTATACAATCTTCCCCCAACTTAAATGCCATTTCCAATGTCGGAACCAGAAATGGAAGCTATTGCAAATCTTTTCAAACAGTCTTAGTATAATACTTTTTATTTTTAGAATAGGATTGCTCTTGGACTAAGCGTATTTGCTTGAGAAGCATCGAAGAAAAGTAATGAGATGTTTTATTTACTTCATCAAGAATCATATGCCAGTTAAATATTCAACGATAGCGTTAGATGAAAGCATAAGAGAATCTTAAATTCAATAATATTCTTAATTAAAATGAACAACAATAGATTTCATATTAAACACGAGTTGGTTTATATGTCATCTATTTGTTTAGGAAATTCAAATTTGAAACATACCGAAGTCCAATCGTAATATAGATCTTCAATCTTTGGATTGATGCAGAAGTTGATAAACGAAGCGACCTCTGAAAAGATTAAAGAAAATTAGTTTCAAGCATTTAGAAATATTTCACGCTGAGATTTCTTCAACAGTTAAATTATTAACGTGTTTCGATAATTATAGAAGATTAAGTTGTGAAATACCTAGATTGTGCCATAAGTACTTTATTTGCATTGAATTTTTAAAGGAATTTTCCTTCAGTTTTAAATCATATTTGTAGGAGAATATATATTTCAATAAAGCAATGCAATGGATATTTGTGCAAATCTAATTACAGAATAAATCTCAGCATCCTTTTACGTTCGTAAGATGGGACGGAGACTTTCAGTTTACTGTTGAAAAGCATCCGATGGTTACTTACCTTAAAGACATCCTGTCACGAAACTTTCTTAAAGAAAACGAGGCTTATTTACATCACAGGTATATCTTTGAATTGCCATCAGTAGAATTGAGTGCAAAGCTTTAAAACTTAATTTGTAGACACATGGCCATTAGACGATTCGAGGAAAATAAAATGATCTCGTCGTCAAAAAGCTTATTTTTGCATTTATTATGCAAATAACTTTCTTCGGAATTAAGTTATCTAAATTTATAAATTTGATTTTTCTAAAAGATCCGTTTCTTACAAGTGGATTCGAGCAATGCTAATGATTTGTAATTTAGTGAGAATAATTTTATAGGCTTAGCATTTGCTAGTCGGTTCAGGTTTTTTGTAATCGTGCTGTTTTCTGCAGCTGGTACGGTTTTAAGGAGTTTCCTAAAAATACTACAAATTTAAAGTAGCAATTGTACACTTTTTTCAAATTTATAAGACTTAAACATTTAAATTTATTTAACAGATTTAACAAAATCATGTAAGGTGTGCTTATTTAAAGTTTAAATACTCATGCTTATCGGATTTTAAGTTTCATGTTCCTGAAATATTACGCATCTTCTATAATTAAAGCTTACCGATCAAAGAACAAAGGGAATTGATAAAGAGTTTTCCACGACTAGTTTGAATACATGTTAACGAAAAGCATGCGAACTTTTTCAAAAAATTTTGACGGCGAAACCAGAAACATTTCTCAGATTACAGAAATAGCAATTTTCGGTTAATGCATATAATATGGTCTTTTAGAGTTTTAAAATTGTTTGCACATATTTTATTTTGATGCATTCGGAACAGCAAAATGATTAGTTGAGAGAATTGCAAGATTGTGCAAGGTAAGACTTCGATTCCCGCGTAAAGGTTAACTGGCGTATTCTCTACCATGTTACAGAAGTAATCTGCTTACAAGGCAAAAGGAGATTGGCTTTGGGGAAGACGTACAAGAGAAACTGCGTCGTATTTATATTACACATGGTAAAAATGAAATATCAAATACAGCCATCGAGTTAGCCAAGATTTAGAACCAAACAATTATTTCCAATTTTCAGCGGTTTCAACCACTTTCTGAGCCACCAGCGGCGAAAGGTAAAGATAATTCAGCTTTTCCCAATCTATTCTGCAAACAGCCATTAAGCGCTTTGTGATAAGATGTTAAACTGATGTTGAGTAACATCGAAACATTGTTTTTAGATGTGTAACACAGCTTAAAACAGCTTTTAAAAGAAAATGAAAACTAATTTTTCGATAACAGCCTTTGCAAGCAGTCTTCGGCAGCCGAAATTTTACGTTGAACGAAAAATCCAAACATAAACTCATAACGTTTGACGCTGTATCTGATATAAAAATCCAGGCTTCTAGAATTGTGTTAGACATTAAAAAAGTTTTAATTCGAAGACTAGAACCCATCAGAGACATTGCAATTAAAAAATGCTTAACCGTATACATTTGCTTAATATAATTGGATTTATTATCTCATTTTATATAAAATTAAAAATTCAGATATTATAATGCACGATATAAAAATTGGAATAGATGCTTATTTTGTTTAGTTTAATTATAATTTCTCATAACTGAAACCCCAAATTTAGAGTTTCTTAAAAATTTTGCAATTTGAACAATGCTCCGCAGTGAGGAAGATTTGGGAAACTGATAATTAAATACTAGTAAATAGACTTGGGTTCGAATATCGATGAGCGGACTGGCTTAATGTGTTTCTAGTGATGTTCTTGTGATACGAGCCATTTTCGTTTGAAAAGGTCTACACTAAGACATGCCTTCTGTCTCAAGGAGATAACATCGCGTCCTTCATTAAAATCATTAAATCAAAGCAACCCATCCGCTTAGTCGCCTTTCTGGGTGGAGAAATTACAATCCGCCTTAGGACGTCTCCAAGCGAATCCTGTATGCTTAATATGGCCAACTTTTGGAAAAGGGAAACAGCATTATTTTGGAAAGAAAAATTTGCACTGCACAACTTACGAAGTTTAGAACTGATTGATAAATTTAGGTATACGAAAACTTACCTGGGTAAGGTACGGAAATTTTTTTGAATTCTGTATAATACTGCAAGTAAACACCTTCTGAAGCATTCACCCTAAAAAAACAAACAAACAAACAAACAAAAAAGGAGTTAATTTTAGATAGGGAATTCTTTAATAATTGTTTTCTTATTCTACTTTAAATATACATAGGAAATGTTGGGGTCACTTACGTTGGAGAACGCCTTTGCATTGCGTTTTCCATTCTCAAGTCAAAAATGTAACGTATGTTACAGTACCTCATGACATCAACATCCTTTATGATTTGTCTTCGGAATTTAACATTCCTAGAAAAAAGGAATCGGATCTGGGAGTAATAAATCATTGATTGCAAATCGGATAAAATAATATGAAGGTATGTAAGTAGATCTTATACTCAGGCAAATATTCCTTCGGATTGCTGAAAGGTGTAACAATGATCAGCAGTGCTGTAAATAGTAATTTGATTTTATAGGTAATGAAAGCATCTTAAATCGAAAGATCTTCATAACAAGCTCTTAAATTATGTGCTATGGATAAAGCTTTAAATTCGTAATTAATATAGTCATTTAAATAAAAATAATGAATTTTAATATGAACCGTGAAATGTTTTCAAACAAAAATATGCATTCAGGAGAATAAATATTTCAGGTAAACAAATCACCTAGAGTCAGACGAGTCGTAAATCTATAAAAGTGCTGTATCTCTTTCATGGCATCAAGTATATTTGTACAACAAGGAAATGAAAAGTTTTACAGTGTCGGGAATTTATCCAAATTTTCACTGAAGAATTTATAAAAGATCTATAAGATCCTTTCGTACGAGCAGAGGATTAACACAGACAGCAAATTAGTGAGCTTAAACCCTAGTAATAAATCAAGATTCGTCTGTTTATTATTAACATAGATTAAATTTACCGCGAGGAAAGGGCAGTAAGTGTTATAATTTCTCATATATATTTTTAAAGTTTCAAAGCGCAAAACAAAGTTACTAGCCACAGTTAAAGTATTCTTTGGTTGAAGAGTTAAAAAAATTTAATCTGAAAACAGAAGTGAAACACCAGATGAAAACAAAATTAGTGATGCAACAACCTTGAGTTTGGTGTAATTTAGTAGAGATCTCAATCGATTTCGAGAGCAAACAGATAACTCCTCTTTGTCAAGAGCAAAAACGAGAATTTTTGTCGCTCCTGGAGAAGAGGGAACCTGCTTGCTCTCGAAAGATCTCGACAGCAAATTTAAGGTTGTTGCGTTACTAATTTTATTTAAAGTTTTGTCGGTTTCATTAATTTCCCCCCCCCCCGGGGGGGGTTGACTCAGGCAACCGCTTGGGATGTATTGGTTAGGATCTGTACCTAGGCAGTCTCAACCACGGGGGTATAATAACACGTTGAGCGCGGCGCCGGTCCTTGAGGACCGGCAGTGAACTTTCCGTGCAGCCGGCGTCGGTCCCTCGGGAGTGGCACTGGAATTTTCGTTTGGTTGGCGTCGGTCCGCGGAACCGACAGTATTAAAGTTAATAAATCAACGAAATCAAATAGTCTCAACGAAATGTGATCAAATTTAGTTTTAATGAAATGTAATGAAACATTCTAAACAAAAATACGGCTTAGATTTACGGCTTAGCTCGCTGCCGGCTGAACGAAAAAGACAGCAAATTCGGCGCCGCGCTCAAAGTGATAACAGACTTCACAGAAGGCCTGAGGGTTCTCAGGACAGAGCAAGGGTCGGCAGGGAACGTACTGGTAATGCCTTGCTTGCCCTTGCTCTGTGGGGTCGCAACATTGTGGATTGATCAAGGGCAGGGCGGGGCGGCACTTAATTCCGATAGGCACTCTATTAGGTCGCATTAGGGCGGAAGCCGTCTCGTTCCATCAGCGTTGTTTCAGTAATTTAAATGTATTACAGAACAGTTTTAAAGAAATCTCGGAAGGAAAGATTATGTTAGTTATATGCCAGATATAGTTTCTCCTTTTCAAATCGCTTGACTAAGACATGTTTACATCAGCAAAGACATTTGTTACAATTATTTTATATGCTTTAGTGCAAGTTCTATATTCAGCACTTTGACTAAGATACTGACAATGTAATTGGACTACATTATTGAACAAATTATTTCCGTTTTACATTTAGTGATAGTAAACTTATTCAAAACCAGGTGGGAACATTTCCAGCGAATAAATTCGGCGCAACCGTAAAGCGGAATTTATTCCATTTTATTTAACGAAGTTTTATACAGATTGTATAACGTCCGAATAATGCTCTGCATTCATTTTTAATTACTTTGTATTCCGTTTTTTAGGAAAATTTATTTCAATAACAAAATTTCAATAACAATTTTTACAAAAAGACTTACATTTTCATTATATTGCCAGAATTGTGTTACTTCTACCAGCAGATAAAATTTCTTTAAAAGAGGCTTTAAAATATTCATTCACGAAAAACACAGCCATTTACAGGGAGTTAAAAGTAGGTAAATGTTTAATACCTCGCATATTTACATTAGAACAAGAATACGATCTTGCATATTATTTAAATTAACTGGGAACACAGCCCATTAGAAAACCGAAATGCAATCATTTGTGTAGTCTCTGTAACCCAAGTTCTAGAACTCAACTGAGAATGCTTTTTGGGTTATTGCGCTTAATTTCAAATACACAAAAGGAAATAATTCTATTTCTGTAAAAGAAATTTCTGTACAAAATGAAAGGAATTCTCCAAAAACGTTATTTCTGTTTTAAATAAGTCGAGAAAATTTACTTGCTTACGCTTTGAAGCTGAAATTTATGCAAATTCAATCCAATTTCACTTTTCTTAAGATGCATAATCTATGCATTTCCAGAAAAACAAGAAAAGGAAGACCTTTTACACGTTCACATTATGGTTAAACCACAGGGATTCTTCATGGCCTCTCCTTAGCACTTTCCAAGAGCATTCGAACCATTTTATCAAAAATAACCTAAATTTTAGACGAAATTTCGGTGCGATGGTACTTGCACTACATAATATCCGCTTAAATTTTTTAATTATTGAAGCATCTAATTTAAATTTCCAAATATTTGATTTTAAACTCAATGTACACAGTATCAACAAATTCTCACACGGTGTGTTTTTCTCAAGGGTTAGTTATACACACATACCTCAAATGACAAATATGTTTTAAATAACCCAGTTATTCATTTGTCGGCATGTTATTAAAAATCAGTTTTATAAAAATATAAGAACTCCTCCCCATATTTAAATTTAAGAAATTTCTACTCAAAAAAGTTCAACTTTACTCCAAAAATTAACAGATACTTAATTTCAAAATTTTGGATATTTAACATCATTTTCGACTTGTTTTGAGGATTCGTTTAATAAACTAATAATTATAGTTTACCCCCTTTAAATATCATCCATGCGATTCCAAACGTGTAATTTTCTTTAATATTGTTTTAACTGCTATACCGAAAGATGCCCATACAAGTAATTTATGAATTTTCACACGCTAAAAATTGTGTAACATTTTCATGAAGTTTTATTACATTAGAATCAGTCTAAAACAAAATTTCCTTAACTAAATATTTTAGATTTTTTGATTTCCCAAAATATTAAGAATTGGCTATATACCAGTACTTATGTTATGTATAAAAACCAGCGGAATGAGACTATGCGCCGCTTCGCCGTCAAGACAATTTTTCTTTCAATGCTTATGAAATAATATAGATATATATATCTAGCCATAACATTTAGTTCTATAATTTGGTTTAACTATTTTAAAGTCGAGACTTTTTTAAAATTTTTTTCTTTACATGCCTATATTATATTTTGCTCTATTATATTATTGGGCTATTAATTTAGTTTTGGAATTTCGCATCGAAAACTATCGTCTTGTATTACACTTAAAGAAATTAAATAATGAAGAATCTGCATAAATGTACGTTTCTCGCACTGGGATAAAACGGTACCTAGAGCGATTCAATTTCGAATAACGTACGTAGCTGCCCGAATTTGGAATTTGCTTTATCTACATATTTTGTAAAGCATTTATGAGTTTTTGATTAACTCAACGATTTCAAAGTGAGCAATGGCAACACTGTATGGAAAAAACATTTTTATCTCCAGAGCGTGAGACTATTTCAGAAATTAGAGATTCTCTTTATATCTTGGCATATTACTGTTGAATTTTATGGTTTAAGTGTGAAGAACATATTTAATGGATAAAGGTAACGTACAAAACGTAAAAAAGCTCCCCGTTTGGGCGTAATATAAAAAAAGCTTTCAGATTTTTGTTCGATAACCTAGTTTGCGTATTGTATATATCAGATTTCAAATTGAAAGAAAAAGCTTTTGCAGTTAAACGCATCTAGAATTACTAAAATATTTCCTAGAACTGATTATTTTGGGCAATGTGAAGAGTATTTTTGGAGGTTTTTGGTGAACGTGATAATTAGGTGTATTGTGTATATTTAATTGGGTATAGTGAAAATATTATGTCATTAGGTATTAAGTAAATTTTTATTACGTATTTTATTTCTACTTGACGACGAAATAGCCCAAAGCAAATCAGCTGCCGGCGGACTGGCCTGTCTGGGAAAGGGCCAAGCTGAAAAGACCCTTATACCAGTAGGTATGGGCTTGTCTGGAACACAAATTCTTTCACATGATCTGGTCCAGGTTTAATAACGTTTAGATAAAATCCTTGTAGCAGTTTGTGACGTAGCAAGGTCTGTTTGTCTAGCAACCAGCAATAAAGTTTGCCTTATGCCCCTCGTATACGAAATAAAATGTTAATACAATATTGAGATGCAGACAGGAATTAGATCTAAAATAATTCACTTACTGTAATAAATAGATTGCACTATCAATAGTCATCCCGTATTCGAAAAATTTGGTTTCAAAAGATCTGCAAAGATAAACATTTATGTTCGTACAGAGCTTTAATTTACAAAATTTATACAAACAATTCACGAAAATAGGTTGAAGAAAGGAGGAAACTTTATAGAGTAACTAACAGGTATTTTCTTGAAACTAAATATTTTCATTATAACTCGTGCAAAGACGGTTCTTCGGATCATTCACATGGCAAATACAAAATCTGAACCATCTATTGTTCACTAGTATTGCGATTGGTAATTTAACTGAGAGCATATTGAATTGTCAGTTACCTACAGGAAGCTTTATGAGAATATATAAAATGTTATCCTAGTTCAAATTATAACACCAAATCCTAATTATTTCGGTTGAAGATTAGTGATACAAGATTTTTTGAATGCCTATGAACCAATGCTTAGTTAAAAATCATACCAGATTTTTTTTGGATGCAAAACTATCTAGTTTACGCAGATAACACAGCACTTTGATTCAAATAAATAGTGTCCAACTTTCTTGTAACATGAAAATGCTGTATAGTTTAATCAGAAATATTTTATTGTTACGTAGAATAAGCACAGTTTAGTAATAATTTAGTCAACTAATGGCGAAACTGGGAGCATGGGGAAAAGGAATTATTTGCAATTTTAGCAGGATTAGTTCAGAGTGAAGTGAGCTTTATCATTTCACTCTGGACTAATCTTGATAAAATGCACTCAAAATAAAGATACAGCATGTATCATGGTTATGATTAAGGTAATCTTACAGCAAAGATTTCAAATATAAACAGCGGTTTCATGATGGCGTAAGCGTTTAGGCAACAGAATAAAGTCTAGATTACACCATTGCGGTGGCGTATATGTCGTCAAGTTCTTAAGAGTTCATTGAAGGCAGTACGTATCAAGTTCTACAGCCACTGGACGTATTTTTTGAGAAACATTTGAGCATCGTCTGTTAAAGCAGCAACCCCATAACAGTATTTGAAATTTATAAGTTATAGGTTTGCTCTTTTGCTGACACTAGGTTTTCCATTAATGGTTAATTTGGAACCACCGTGGGCACCATTTGTCATCCGTCAGCGCTGCAGTGACCACATGCTTCACCAAGACATGGACTATATTCTTTCACCCATGAGTAACTTGTGCTATGTTGCGCACAGATAAAAGACATCCGCGCAAACTTAACTCTCAATAAAAGAGAACAGAATAACTTAACCCGAAATAAATGACATTAAAGAGCAAAAAGCCATTCCGTAGCGTTAAATATAACAAAAAGAAAAAATCAGATGTTAGGTTGGTTTGGTTAGTTATGACAAAGCACTCAAGGGGCCTCCGTGCGGGACTAAGGAAAAATCGCTGGTATTCACATTATGCATAGGGAAAACCATGAAAACGCCTAACACCCAAACCCTTTCGCTGGGATTAGAGTTCCGAACTACCAGTGTTAACAGACTTTACTGTTCGGCCGTTGATGAGTTCTCTCAGGTGTAAGTAAATATTGACAAATAACAGACAGAAGCAGCAATGGACTTCACAGAACTAATATGACAATTTTTTAAATATTTTCTAAAGCTAAAAAATTTACACATTTATGTCAGAAGTTTATATAATGAAGAAAGCAATCAACTGATTTATTGAAAATAATTTCACCATTACTATTAGTCGCTCGCATACAGTGATCTTAAAATTCAATAACGCGCTAGGATTTAAGCGTCTGTAGTTCGTGTTTTATTTCAAATTGGTGTACCAAATATGGTGCGGTATTAAAGATTCACGAGTTATGCAAAATGCTATTTTTAGAAACATAACTTTTAAATGCTCTATTTTACTTTCATTAGAGGTTAAAAGTTGTATAGTATTTATAAGTGAGTTTTAGTTCCAATGTGAATCGTATGAATTTTTCCACACTTTGCGTAATGCCAGTTTAGTTGATTGAGTTTCCTGTATAAATTTTAAATTTTTAAGTGACGGCCTATTTGAATTTTACAAAAAGATATTTTTAAGCTTGTGGAGCATCCATGTTTGCATTCCTAGCGCTGAAGGGAAGCTAACAAATATATTTTGGGGTCACGAGTTCGGTATGTAAAGGTTTGGTCTACTACCTTCCAGCCTCCCTCCATAGCAGTTTCTGCGGTTTTCCTACTCTTTTTTGTTCCCGCTAGTATACAATAAAAAGTTATTTTAATTGTTTGCTTTTTTTTGCAATGAGAAATTAAAATTTTCTTGCAAGTATTTAATTCTGAAATAACAGAAGTTTAAGATACTTTATCTACAAATTTACTTGCATAAATATACATACACACAGACATATATATACAGAATTATTTAAGGCTCTTCTGTTTCAAACGCGAATAAGCGATTTTTAAATCGCGGCGAACACACTGGTGAATCTACAACGCAATTAACTTTTAAATGGCAAGTTACAAAAACAAGCTAAGTCAGAAATTCCGACGGAGTATTTCTTTTTGCTTAAATGTTTCAGAAATGACCAATTAATTGAAGCTATACCTTAATTTTACATCATGCATAAAATGTAACGCCGGTATTTAGTAAAGAAATATAAAAGAATTTGTAAAAGAATGTTACAGGGTTTACGAAATGTTAGCTTCAATATCACAATCTTTTTTCAAGGAACTAAGGTTGTTTTCAAAAATACACTTTTCTGTATTTTTCTTACATCTTAAAAAATACTACTTGCAATCCATGCAAGCGGTAAGGATCCAGAATTCAAAGCTGATCGTATAACGTTAGCATGGAAATTCTGGATAGACAGATTACTTTATGAATCAAGAATTTCCGCAACGCGTACAAATGCACTCCCGTATCGCTGTGTCGCTTTAGGTTGCATTTGCTACCTGCGTCTGAATTTGCTCGTTACGTAACATATGGCTTACATTAACGCGAACACAAATAGATCCAAGGAAGCTGACGTCAAAATTCCACAGCATTTGTAGTTTCTTTTAGTCGCATTCGTTTTGTTTAATATCACGTCAGTAATTCAACGCGTAACTTCCGACAAAGTCATTCTTCCCAGGAAATACATAAGCAATGCGAAAAGTCTAATAATGACTACTTTGATTACTATAAGTAAAGAAATTGGTGAAAGGTAGTGGTGAAAGATGTCATAAGCTGCCTTCTATAATCATCCACGAAACAGCTTTTTATTTCCAATATTAGTAAACTGGATTTTCCATTCTACCTACTATTCCAACCTTTCTTAACATCAGAAATTTGCTATTATGCATTACTGATGTTTTTAATTTCACGATCATGTAACCATGGTACGTAATTTTTTTTTTTTTACTGTATCACAAGAACAAATCATACTGTAAAATACATCACTCCGTATAATTTCAATTCACCTTTCTAGGAGAGGGAAGTAAAAGTTAAAGCAAATGATATGGAAATGTTTATGCTTACTTGTGTCTTCCATCCTCCTCGGACCATTGTGACGCCACGTTACTATAGATTGAGGCAGAACGGCAAATATACTAAAATTGAAGAAACATTGGTTAATTATTTGTGGAAAACAGCTGAACCTTAAGAGAAAAACTTTCGTTAAGAACTTAAAAAGAAACCAGCTTAAACACTCGCAGGAACCATAAAAATCTATACCGTCAGTATTTTTAAAGGAAATCTTAACCTGGGATGAATTATTAGTGCACAGTTATGGAACCTAAGCCTCTCAATGGACGATAGGTAAATGGTGTACGGTTAATTACAGCACAAGACATGTTAAGATAATTAGCGCCAAACGTAGGATCAAATTTAGTTTATTACGATAGTATGTTTTGAAAAACTAATGAAAAGATCAGGCAAAATGAATTATGAAGTACCGTAATACCCCGAATTCCGGTGCCTTATTTCCCCCCCCCCAGTTCCCAAGCTACTCAGCATTTCCGCAAGACTCAAAATCTTGAAATGAAATTTCGCGAAAAACTTCAGAAGTAATGGGAAGGTGATTTATCTCTTCAATAAACAAGGCGAAAACATCACCGTGAACCGACCAAGAAATTCGTGCAACAGAAGTTATCAATCTCGCTAGGAATTAGGATACTGATAGTAATGACGTCAATGAGCTACTGCACTTTCAGTAAACAACCGAAGAGCTTAGATGCCAGAACGGTGATGGCTCATTAGAAAAAAATGTTAGAAATTTTGGAGAACATGGACTAATGAAATCTATCTGCAAGGAATGGGGTACAAATTAATTTATAACAGGAAAATTTTAAGTGATCGTGTCTTGAGTAATTTGTTAAATTTTATGAAGCCTTCGGCATCAATAATTCATCTAGCATATTTATTACCGTTTCGTATAGATATTCATGAAAAGTACGTTCTTTATTATGCAATTATCTTCTAAACGTTTTAGTCCCTAGTTCTGCTAACTTATCAGCTTAAGTGTTTATATTCGAAGGGTTAAGCCCCAACTAACGTGCTCCTCGTTAGTCCCACCTATCATAAAATATCTCCGGAACTTACCATCACAAAAAGTCCCATTATACGGTCTACAAGCTGTTTGCCTACGCCGCTCAGTCGGTATAGTGGTCAGGAAAGCTGACTGCAATGCCGAAGGGCCTGGATTCGAATCCCGGAGAAGGCATGGTTGTAATTGTCCGTCCCTTCGTAAGAAAGGCGATGGTGGCCCACCTATTAGGTGCCTCCATAATAAAAGAGACCACCACATCCGCCCTTGTATAGATTAATGGACTGGGTTAAATTTGAATTGTTTACAATCTGCCATTGGAAAAAAAAAAAAAAAAAAAAAGAGTTGTTCGCAGACATAATCGAAACAACTTTTGCATTGAGGGCACAATGCATGAAAGCACTGAAGTGTACACATATTAAATAAAATAATCTAAATTATCCATGTGTGTAAAGACTGATTTGGGAAAGATAAACATATTTAAAAAAAATACTTCATATTAAATACCGAGCGTCTTGAAAACCAAAATATACTTTTAGTTTACTTATGAAGTATAGAGACACAGGATATATTTCAAATAATTTTCACAGAAATAATTTAAATTGGAAAATTCAAATTTATAAAAATATTTTAAAGAAAGGACAAATATTCAAAGCTGTATGTGGGAATTAAGTGTCTTGCAATATGATCTAGTTAAATTAATATACTAACAATGGCTTTCTTTGCATACGGTAATCTTTCAGGACGTTTCATCAGTAACGGCAAAGCATATAATTGATACCTAACGCAAAGGGATGCTTTCTTGGAAGGCTTCTCGAATCATTTAAGTTATACTTGAAAATCGCAAAAACATTAATGTAGCGAACCTGCCCGACGAGGTTGAAACTTAGGTCTGACTGCTAGTGTTCAGCTACTTTACCCATTCGGACCCTTCTCGCATATTAAAACAAATGAAATAGTCACATTTAAAAATAGAACTATTATGAGTATGAAGGAATTTAATTTAGCTATTACTGAATAATTATTAATAAGCGTACCGTTAATACTAATTGTAGGAAAAGAGACGGCTGGGGACACGTATGGGGCCTCTTATTAGCGACTAGAATAGTTTTGGAATGAAGTAGCTCCAAAATGTGTACTCTCATCTTGTTCAGGGAATTTGAAAAACTACATACGCAGTCGTAACAAACGCGAGATCAAATTCATATTGATTGTTTTATAAGTGATATCCAGCCTCATACTACGGCAAGGTATTAGCAGAAATGTAGATACTGGCTAAATACTTCGCGCGGTTACTAAGCTCTACGTTAGTTATCAGCCGCGATATGTTGAAATCTGTATAGTAGTTTGAAAAATTAGAGTTTTGACTATTTTTTCAAGACGGTATCAATGAGCAACATGAGGGGGAAAACCGCCAATTTAAGACAATGTTTCTAAGTTATAGTCAATTAAAATACAACGCTGAATGGAAAGCTCAGTCTGCTTAATGTTTATCTTTAGCTTCTCTAGGTTAAACAAAGGATGCGAAACTATGTTATAATAAAGGACATCTAGTTTATTATTTTGGTTCGCATTTTCTTGCTGTCAAGAATTTTTCTACAGATAAACTTTGTAATGGTATTTTCCTAACCGTCACTTAATCTCTCCTCCCCACACACACAGTGGCGGTCTCAAACCGTTCAGAGACGTTGACCACTACCAAGGCCAGAAGCGGTGGTCACTTTATTATGGAGGCACCTGATAGGTAAGTCACCTTTATTCCTATGAGGGGACGGACAAAGCCACATATTTTCTCTGGGATTCGAACCCGTATCCTTTGGTATCGCAGTCGTCTCCCCTAAACATTATACTCTTTCGGGCGTCTCCTTTATAATGTTACGCCGTATATTCCGTACAACAATCTGTAAATATTGATCCATATTCTCCAATTACCTCTATTCAAAAAAACAATCTCGTTAAATGCCACCGACAATCATTTGCTCCGATAACTACTCCCCGTAGAAAAATATAGGAATTTTTTCACATCCTTTCCTTTATTACAGAATGCAATTCTTTTGAAGTAAATTGCAATATTTTGAGCTTATTCATTTTAATTTTAGGACTTGCTCTTGATGTTTCTTGGCGAAAAAGATTGCCGTCAAGGAAACTTTAGATTATAATAGATAATTACCATTTCAACTTCTGAAACAATTTCTTTTATCATTTATCTAATAGAATGTATTTTTCTTTTTTCACATCACATACGCGAATAAGATCCACTTTGAGTGGATAATCCACACAGATTTTAAATCGTTCGGAAAAATTGTATTCTATTTTGGGCAATTTTCAATGAAATAAATTTAAATATATTACTTAAAATTCATAGATTTAACGAATATCGGTTTCCTAAAAATGCATATTTTAGCATTTGCAAAGCATAACTTATTTTGCCATATTCTTCAGAAAGAATTATAGTTATAATCAATTTACTTTACAGATCAGAAACTCCAGGTTCCCTTTAACAGGTTCTTGTTTTTGTGAGCGACAGAAGGTAATACACTCAGATTACCTTTAGCATAGTATTTTTAATTTTCAAGCCAGTTACTGATCCTACTTGATATTTCCTTCCACGAAACTTTGTCATAAGTCATGACATTAGAAACTAATATCAACCGATGTTTTTGCCCTAAATTGCTCAGCTTCTGATAAATTGCTTCTGCAAACTATCTGATACAATTAGCTTTTGCATTAGGTATTTGTTATAACTATGAAATGGGTACAAATTTCACTAATTTGGAGAGGAGATATTCAGACTTAAGATATAACAGCTGAACGAAAGTACTTTTATTCGTGATTTATTAAAAAATTTCAAGACATGGAACTCGAGATTTTTAAAAATCTCCAGACGGTTCTGAAGACTTTTATACAAATTTCACATTCACTATTCGAATAATTTGGAGGATTTCTGATGCTGATGTTTCTGATTTTGAATGCTACAAATCACCAAATTTATAAATTTAATGCTTGTAATTTTATCTTACTTTCCACATTAAATGTTAATTTATGTTGACTTGAAAAAGGCCTTTTTTAAATGCATTTGTAAATTCCCATTTTTAGAACTTTAATAATAGTTTCTACCAAAAGATTCCTATTTATTATAGGAGCATCATGGCTCTTCTATGAAGTATTCAGTGGTGAGCATCAATAACGTGAATAAATGAAATTTCAAATAGTTGATTCAGATTAAATAGTCAAAGCATTAGGAATTAAAGTTTAATGCACACATTACCAGGAATATAGAGCTGAAATGTCAATGAGAGTTCAATGAAAGTTAAATTATGGAAGTTATATCTGGTAACCAAAATTAGTATATAATCACGCATCAAAAATGATAATGTAGATCTTACCTTCCCTTCAAATAAGATAACAGGTACAGGAAACCTGTGTCTGCGTCTACAAAGGTGCGATTGCTCAACCAGTAGAATGAATTCATCAACATCGAAGCTAGAAATTGCAATAATATAAAATTTGAAAGAGTTCCAATCATTTTAAAGGAATTTCAGCTTTACAATCTGATAACTAAAAACATTGGTGGTGGTGTATTTAATTATGGCAAAGCACACGAGGGCTATCTGCCTAAAGGGAGGGATGCCTTTCGTGGAGGACTTTCTAAGGGAAACTGGCTCGTATACACGTTACACATGGGGAAAACCACGCAAACGCCCATGCAGCCAGCCCGTTCGCGGGATTCGAACCTCAGACCGAACTACCAGTGTTCAGCGTCTTTACCGCTCGGCCGCTAGTGGGCCCACTAAAAACATTGAACATATCAATTCAATTCATTATTTTCTTGTATATTACACTTTCTTGAATGTATGTAAGAAATATACAAAATCAGAAGTAGATACACACATTAAATTTAATATCCCATG
The DNA here is from genome assembly GCF_044657685.1 of Stegodyphus dumicola. Lineage (NCBI taxonomy): Eukaryota > Metazoa > Arthropoda > Arachnida > Araneae > Eresidae > Stegodyphus > Stegodyphus dumicola. The sequence continues at coordinate 48,742,523 of NC_140779.1, forward strand.
ATATCCTAAAGTTTTCCACTTCAGAATTTTAGTTCTGAAGTGCTGTCTGGTAAACTACCGACGAATTTCTTGATAATTTTAATTCGAATATTACATTTTCTTCGTTTGTTGAAATTTGTTTCAGCAGTTTACTTGCTCTTAGGGAAAGGGAACGTGATCACAGGTTTACAGATAATTCTTCAATATACATTGAATTCCTCGCCTTTTTTAACCATACTTCTGTTTTATTTCTACTTACAGTATACATTGACGTCTCTTGCTCATGTCCCTGAAGAGCGAAATAATTAGTCAAAAGGAACACTCTTTACAACGTGTATGTTAAGTTAGGCTATTTGGACATAGCAAAGCCACGTGGACTATCCGTCTACGAGGAGGGATACATTCTTGGAGGACTTTCCAAGGAAGAGTAGCTCATTCCTGTTTACTCGCGGGAAAAAACAAAACCAATCATGCAGGAACGTTAGGCATGCAATCACGTTAGGCAGCCCGCATGTTTGGTTTTGTACTCAAACCAGATCGAGCTACCAGAATTCAGGGATCTTAACCACTCGGCCACTGGTGGGCCACTTATTTTAAAAGTTTGAATTGTCGAAATCGTTCAATTTTCACCAATTTTTCAGCCGAATTTTGGACATGTTCCATTAAGATGCACTGTAAATATAAAAAATGCAAAATCGCAGCCACAATGCTTAGGTTTTCATTTTATGAATAATTCGCGAAGATAGAAAATTAATATATCTCAAATAAATCTTAACTTAGCATTTAAAAAACAGATTCATCTGAAAATATGACTCGATTTCGATTCGAAAGAAAAATATTTTCCTTACTGCAAACCTTAAAAATTATGGACCTTTTAGCATTTAATACAAACATTTTAATAAAAATTTGAATAAATAATGAATTTCAATTTAACGTAATTTCTTGTTACACAATTGCTGACCAACTAAATAACGAGTTTTTTTACCTTCGATACCAATTTCAAATTTACCAATATCAGTTATTTAATTCAAATACTCTCCAAAATATCAATGGTTAAAAAGCGAACGATTAGTTCGATGAAAAACTATGTACATTTATTGTTTGCACAACTATTGTTTACACACTTTTAACATTAGTTAAAAATGGATTTTTTTTCAAACTATCTTTAATACCGATCGATTTTGTGTTTCATCGGATAACTGAGGCTAAATTTTGCGGTCTAGGTTACGGCAAAGGAAATAAATGTTATCTGCTGAAGTCTTCATTGGCGAATTCTTACAGCTCGGTAGTTGGCAAAAGTTAAGTTTTAGAATGTCGTAAGTTTCTTATTATGGCAAATCACAGAGTTAACAGGTTGTGAGTAAAGATGCCTACAAGACAAAAGAGAATAGACTCGCAATTATGCTACATTTGAGAAAACTTCCAGAAACTTGTTCAGCCTTTGCACTCGGGGCCTTTTTCCCGGCGGCGCATAAGCAACTCGAGGCGTTTCGCTGCCTTTTTGACGCATTTCTTAAAAGAAACTTGAAATCATTAGACACAAATGTATAAAATTTTGATATTTTAACGTTTTATACATCTTTATACCTTTATAAACGTAATTTCTTAAATATTAATCTAATTTTTCTGCGTTATGTTTCTTGTAACAATTACAAAGATGCATGCCCGAATTGTCGGACCAAGTATTACAATAATGTATGGCTCATTTCTCCGAGAACAGATTTTGTGATAGAAAAGAAAAAAGATTTCAGATAAGAAAATCTGGTTAATTATTGAATTATGGTAACTTGGTGAATTTTTGGCGAAACTTTTGCGACCAACCCTGCTACAGCAACCTGCTAGTTTTTGTTTGGACGCCATTTTGTTTTCACGAAGAAAAAGCATGTTTCTTTTTTTGCTCAACATTTTTTTCCAACAATCTGCTAGCCGAATTACGCTTATGCTAGAACTTTTATGGAACAAAAGAGCTTAATCATGACGAAGATTAGGTGCGAAATTGGGAGAAAGGGCAGAATCGCAAACTGCTTTACGCGTTTTTAAGAATTGCGCATACACAGTATCCATGTACACATCGATCTATTTTCACTTAAAAAAACATCCCAGAATTGCACAAAAATTGGCATTGCGCACACTCTTGACTTTATCCATGTACACTGCTAAAGTCCTAGCTAGTAACGTTTATCGCCTTGCCAAAATGTTGCCAAACTACCTGTTACCATATTCCAAAGTATTAGCTGAAAATCTTCTCCATTTATAGGGATATCATTTTACATTTAATGATTATACAGAAAGAGTGTAGGAACCCGCTTCGATGAAACTAAACGTAAACGGTTATTGCGGTCCATAGAGTTTCCGCATCAAACAAAGTGGTGAGTGGCCTCTTCAGTTGCGGCATCGAATATGGTGAGTGAGTCACCTTCTAGTGAAAAGGGTTAACCACCAAGAACAAATGTGGAATGAGTCGCAGGTAAACTTAGAGTTACTTATTTGGATTATTTGATTACGGAAGACCATGGCTAGAACCTTCTGCCTAGTCCTTGGCGGAGGGCTTTCTAAGGAAAACAAGCTCATATCTATGTTTGAAAGAAAATCACGAAAAATGCCCATGCAGCTAGTCTGAAATCTGACCTAGATCAAATTTCAGTGTTCACAGCGATTTTTACTGCTCGGCCATTAGAGGATAGTAAAATAAGAATTCCTGGAAGTTGAACCCATTTCTTACAGCAAAGCGAGGGAGAAACTAATCAGCTCTTTTTATTGAAAAGAAGCTCCAGCTTCCTTTTCAAATAGTATTTTCAATCCTTAAAGGTAGATTACTGAAATATCGAGCAACAAAACTCTACCAACATTAAGAACAAAACAGCAGTAATTTGAATACTTTTCAGAATTATTGAAAAATGCTTGCGTGATTAAAACGATTTCTAGATGACGACCGACAGTACACTAGGAAGGATGCGGTTCCTAGACCTAGGCTTAAAATGCCCTTAAACGGTAATTAATGCCCCAAACACTAGAGGCGATCTAAGGAGGCATAATTCTCTCAAATTCATTCAGGAGTACAATTTTAGAAGCACAGTTTTGGAAAAAGCAGCAGAAGTCAATGGCGACTAGCAAGAAGTTACCAACAAAGAGAATATAGGTACGTCGTAGGCTATCCCTCGGTACTGACCAAAGGGAGCCAAGTATCCTCCGTTTGGTTCATGTTCGTGGTCTGAAGCCATCATAGCGGTGCACTCACTCTACAAAAACAGATTTCATAAGACCACAAGATTTCTTCACAGCAAAAAAGAAATATTTTTTTTTTGTATGCGGCAACGTAATGCATTCATAGCATAAGACATTAAATAATAAATCAGGTAATTATTACTAAAATTCTGCATCACGTTACTTCTTCGATCGCGCTTGCACACAAGCTCAACCTTTTCGTCCCTGAACCTGATTCACCTAATCTTTCAGCTTTAGCTTCTAGTTGTTTTTGCGTCAATGGGCGAGCCAAATTAAAGCTAAAATAAAAATTTTGATTACAAACCTAATGGTACACATTTGTACCGGTAATTATGCCATTTGGTATACATACGCGAGATGAACAGAAAGATTAATTTCTAAATTAATTCATACAGACCGGATATTCCATTTCTTTTCTAAACATTTTATAAGAATTACACAGTAAAATTACGTATAAAATCAAGTTTATTCTTGCACAAATTTACAGTAAAATGTATAATGCAGGCACTCACTGGTTTATTAACAAACATAACCTTACATTTAGTGAAATCCGCATGTTAAACACTGAGGGGGCTGCTGTGGTACTTAAAATACCGTAGTGGTACACTTTTCGATTAGTTATAATCTTAAATACGTCCTGCAGATATTTTTAAACATCAGTGGTACACATGTGTACCGTTCGGGAAGAAAAGGTTAAGACATAGAATCAAAGTTTCGTCATTGGGGAAATTAAAAGTACACTGCAAAAAATAAATATAAAACCGATTTGTTTCATTATAAGGAATAGTTTTTTAAAATAATTACCTAGTGTTCGGAAACTGCGCTTCAGCAACGTCTGCTCTCTCTTTTACAGGAATAATTATGTTCATTGGATAAGTCGGGCAGAATTTCCCACGCTGATTATCTAGATGCTGTGATAGAGATTTTACATTTAACGAAACATTTGAAAACTTTTAGGGTATGTTAAAAGTTTTAAACAACTTTGTTACAAAACTCACCTGACATTCATAGTCTCTTTCAAAGAGCATTGTACACATGTTCATAATGGATACACTCTCCTGAAATTTAAGAATTCTTTAATAAGGAAATTATGCCCTTTGCTAATTAAAATAGTCATTATGATTAGTACTTAAAATAGCACTTAATAGTTAACTTCGTAAAACTGCCAAAGGTCAATTAGATGGCTGTATAATTAACTGTTAAAATTACAACTACTTTTACATACACATAATTAAAGTTCTGAAATTAAAATATTATGCATTAATTAATCAGTATTTGACAAAACACTCAAAATGAAGTAACTTCATATTACATCTGCACTATCTGAAACTTCATAGTTTAATATCTAAATGTTTTGCATTTAAGTTGCTTTGCTTTCAGACATTACATATCACTTTAGAATGTTACACTAGAAAAGATTAATTTTGTTGCATTTCAAAAACATTTACATCAAAATTAAACGATTTGAAACAGGAAAACAGAAAATACATAGGAATTAATGCATATTTAAGATTTTAACAAATATGAAATAAACTTACACTAATATTTTTGGCGTAACACAGAACTGAATTTAAATGTTAGTTCGCGTTTTAGCTTTTATATATATTTATACAGCTTGAGAAAATATATAACAAGATGGGTTAAAAAGAGTTATAAAATACCGAATCATTATCCGATTTGTAATAGCGGTGGCGTGCTACTTTGTCCATCAATATTTTGATGTCATTTTCGTTGACTAACCAGTTATTCCCTTCACCCGCAATGTCCCGTTCTTCCACTCCTCCTTCTGCCATCACTTAAAAAAATGTATCATGCTACGACGAACTCAGTAGATTCTTTCACAAAATAAATTGTTAAAAGTATTACGCGAGATATTTATAAATTCGTATTCTAAGCTCTATCTTGGGAATAACCAATAAGCTTCAATATGCAAATCGTTTTTTCCGAAAATGTTTAATTTAAAATACATTACCTACCTAAATCTCTTACGTCGAATTGTTCGCAATAAAATTAATTTATAGCTGAAGTATTTAAAGGTTATTTATTAAATGTTCTTTTTATTTGTAATGCGAATAAAAAGCAAAATACAGAAACAAGTAAACATCTACACGATTTGTTTTGTTAATCAAGTACCAGAGAGAAGAAAAATAGGATTTTAACAGTGTACAAAATTTTACTGACGAAAAATATAAACTATATAAATAAATATATCTGATATTGCTAAAATAGCATTGTTTAGAAATATCCTTAGAATAAAATCTTAGACACAAAACATGAGAGAACAATAAGCCTCCTGCCTTACGAATATGAATTTTGTATTTAGTTAGATATTTTGAGTAGAATTATAATTACAATACTTTTATTTCGCCTTCCAATGCAGAACGTAAAATGCAGTAAAAATGCAGGAGCACCTGCATTTAATACTGAATAAAAGTTGATCTCGTAATTTATATTTCATTTGAATGTATGTAATTAACTACTATTTTAACTATGATCGTAATTCCATTCTTTTGCTTTCCAGAAATCTCGAGAAGCAGAAATTTAATAGAAATTGCTCGCGACCGATTTAAAGCTAAAAAACGCAATCTGCTGTAATTATTGTTGATATGATTAGCTTTCTCTGAGCTGTAGATTGTGTTTTATTTAACGTTTTAGTAGTTTAAAATATAGCTACTGATTATATTGCGTAATATTGTGATATTGTGCGAATATCTATGAGGAAAAAATTCAGCGTTCTGTTATATTTCTTTTGATAAGAATAAATTTTATTAACCTTTTATTGGACTTGTGCATTCAATTTATTACGAACCCATGTGCACGAAACACTTTTTTGGGTACAGTAGCGGGACTGAATGCCAATAACAAGAGCGATGGAGGAACAGTTAAGGCAGTTGGTGGCAGTATTTTCTGCATTTAAAGGAGTAATGAAAGCTGCCCAAAAAAGAGATGAAAGCGGACCAAGAATACATTAAAGAAAGATGGATGCTGGTCAAAAATCACTGAAGAAGAGATGGAAGCTTTTAAAGATGATATGAAAGCGGCCCAAGCAGAAATGAAAAGAGAAATCACCTGCATAATAGAAAACAAAGTTGAAGCTATGGAAGGCAGAACTGACATGGTTGAAAGAGATTTGGAGAAACTGAAGAAAGAGTTTCTGGCATTCAACAACATATTGATGACAGGATTTCTGCGGTCGCCAAAGAAGTTGATATCTTGAAGGAATTCGTAGAGGCGGTAGGGAGCAATAGTAATGGTTTTAAATTTTTACCCATCGCTGCTTAACCCTCTCTAAATATATACACTTACGATGGGAAGACCACCTGGAAAGTAAATAAGACACAATTTTATATAGTGGCGGATGCGAATGGATGGGTCTGTTACTTCCCAGAAATCTCGAGAAGCAAAAATTTACTAGAAATTTCTCGAGATCGATTGAAAGCTATAAAAATCCGGACAGAAAATGTCTCAACTCAATTCTTTAATTAGCTGCAGGTATTAATGTTGATCGGATTAGCTTTCTACTGATTATATTGATATTGTACGAATATCTCTGATGAAAAATCCAATGTTCTGTTATATTTCTGTTGATAGGAATAAATTTTATTAACCTTTTATTAGACTTGTGTGGTCAATCTATTACGAACCCGTAGGTACACAACAATATTCTTTTCAGCTGCAATGCGAATAAAAATAAATAATTTGGAAATTGTATTGATTTACAAATATTTTAATTCAAAAGGAAACTTTTCGTTACATAATAAAAATATTCAAGTAAAGAAATGTCCAATAAATGTAGTACTAAAACGTTTTTCGATCATCCAATTTTCATAATAATTTAGCTCTTTTTCTGGAAGAAAATCAATTAAGGAAGAGAGAAATGAAGAACAGAAAGCAGTATTAAAATCTTAACAAAAACAACAAAAAAAGGGGGGTTTCCAAAAGCTAAATAGAATTAAAAAATATTTCTCTTTGGAATGAGAGAAAAAAGGTAGTAAATTAAGAACTATAGTTATAATTATAGGAAATATAGTTATTATAAATACTGCAGGCCAAAGAGGTTGTTTGTTTGAAATATTTGTATTCTGGATATATTGTTGCGCGCCTCCAACTTGCACGCAACCAAGAGGTGACTGTGAAAACTTGTATAAAAGATAGAGCCTTGGGAAGAGTTTAAGTCCCTTTTTATTCAACGTAATAAATTACAATTGCGTCCTCTTGTCGCTTACAGACTGTGCCAACTTGGCAGTCAAATAAAAATAATAACCTGAAAAGAAAGTAAAGACAAGATTCTAACTACGAGGCTCTCTAAAATAACTAACTCACCGCGTTTTACAATACCGCTGCTAATTCAGCAGACTTGAAGCTCACTGGAACAATTTCCACTACTTCCCGCCAAGCACATAGGCCGCAACGCGGGGTTCTTCAATTCTCGCTAACTACCTCCGCGCTCGCTAAGTAAGAATATCTCTCACCGAACTCGTTTCCTTCTATTTAAATCATAATACTTCCGCTGATAATTTGAATGCTTGCGCGTTCTACTAAAATTTACATATTCTGGCATTGGCAGTTCCAGGGGAAAGTAAGGCTTGACAGGAAAGATAGTTTAAACTTAAAATAAATGTTAGTTAAAATAAATATAAACCCTACATGGAAGAGAGAAAAAAGATGTTATATTAAGAAATATAGTTAAAGTTTTAATGAGCTATAATAAGAACTCAGATTTTGAATACAATTTAGAAATTTTGGGAAAATATGAAGCGTCCAAATATTAGATTTTAAAGAATGAAAGCAAAATTATATACCTTCTGGACAAGTAATACTTAAAAGTATTTGCAATAAAATACCCTTCAAAACGACTCATATGATCACTTTTACATCATACGTTACGCATACTACGTTTTGCATTTTCTGTACAATATGGTTCATACATATATGTAATAAACATAAATGGATTAGTTACATACGTTTAACAGGGTGAGATACAACCTTAGCACGATGAAAAAATTTCAAATGATTATGCTGAATAGTTTCAATAATCGAAAAATTTCGAATATACGGAAATGTTTTAATACCTAGAAGAGTATAATTCCTTACAGGGACACTAAAACATTGTTGTAGTTATCTGTTCACTAGAATAGGAGTACATCACGCTTATCATTTAGAAAGTAATTCTCTGGTGCGTGACATGCATTTGCATCTTTAGTGACATCACATTGTAAGGATCTTAAGTTTTACTAACGTTTATTTTATTTTAAATCTTTACTATCACTTCTTATTTTCTACTTCCGGCCAGAATTATAAGCGTGAAGGTTTTTATGCAAAGTTTGTCTGGCGAACGCCAAGTATTTAAGTGTGGCCTTTTTGCCAAGCGAAAGAGAGGAAGCAGTGAGTCAACGCAGGCCGCTTACCTTATGAGTTACGCAGTTGCTGTTTGCCTTCCAGGCCAGAGGTTTTAATCCTCTTGATAAATTAAAACGTATTGTAGTGTTCACAGTCTCTGTGCTACATACGCTTCCTGTTATTATAAGGCCAATCTTCCACGTGTATTATTCTAAAGTTAAATTAGAGTTTAGTTTTATTTTTATACTTTTACGTTAGACCCCGAGTGGCGGGTCATTGTATTCCGAAGTACGGAAGTTATTGTATATAGAGAAAAATAAAGGGTCTTGTATACCCTTCGTCTGTATCCTGTCTACTTACCACAATTAGTGAACATAGCTTTAGTAAGCTCTCTGTTCCGAGTCAGGTCCTTGTATGTTCCCGAAGAAGGTTAGAAGGAACATTGAATCTGATAACATTCATGGCACTTTATTATGTAACATTCATGGCGCTCTATAGGATTATCTTAAAATCGCAATGTGTCGTTGCATGAATGTCGCAGCGTGATTACTCATCAACTCAGAGCGATTTCCCACCAACGTCCTTATGAGGCGTCACAAAAAGCGAACATTAAGCCATACTTCCAACGTCACTGCAACACTGAGATCATCACATTGTGAGAAGTTTGCAATGTCACAGCGACGTCGCCGTGCTGTTCGGGTAGCTGGTCTAAGGTGTATCCCACCAAACCTAAGTCTAATGTGTACCGCATCCTCATAATCTTCAAGAACTGCAACAGACTATTTCGGAGGAGCTTTCAGCAATTCCTGCAGTCCAGCTTCTATCTGCCTTCGCCGATCCTTTGCTGTGTTTCTTTGTAACTTAAAACTCCGTTCTTCTGGCCACTTTTATTTGCGAATTACCCTGAACGTCTAGAATGGCTTGTCAGACAATTGCATTTCTTCCATAAATAGCACTCGATCTCACTCGTGTGTCCAGCTCTGGTGCTCCCGTCACAAAAGAAACCGGAGTCTCCGACGTGCAGGCGTTAACCCGTATACACGGTATTGGTAGTCTTTCATGAACTACATGTTCTCAATCTTTTCTGGACCACAGCTTCTTTTACAAGAAAACAATTATCACTTCCCCTCTTCCATAATAATTTTGCCAAAAATTAACATATTGTATATTAGCTAAACTTATTTTTCTGTCTAGAAGCTATAAAGAGACAAGAATAAATTAATTAACACGACCATCAAATGTAGTAAACAACTATTAAAAATTTAATAAACAAAATTATTAAGAAATGGAAAACTTATTCAGATGACTGAAGCTGGAGGAGTTTCAGTAACTTATAATATCAGGTTCCAGCTTCGTTAGCAACAGTCGAAAATTGCATTGTTCAGCGATGTGCTATCTGCTTTTCTTAGCCAGTCAGTTATTGCACTGAACCCACGCTCGAATCTATAAAAGGCAGGGAATAACTTGATTTTGTATGCAAATACAATGAAGGAAAAGAAATTCAAAATATCTGTACTGTTACCCACACTTCACGGTAGACAGGTGGTACTGATTTTTGGAGCCAGAGATCTTGGTATCCATTTCTGAATTTCTTTTAATATGTTTTCAGGTTGTAAGTTCTAAGAGTTCGTCTTCTATATTTGATGATTCTGTTGTATCCGCTTTCGCGAAAGGATCTAAAACCCATTTCGATATATTTATGTTTCAAATATTCTAGAATGGTTCCATAAAATCAGTATGAATAACGTACAAATATTGGCTGTAAGTAACTATTCCCGTTTTGTACAAACTACCGATAATGTGGAAATCTGGCTGTACTTACTTCTACCTATAAGTACATTTGTCTACCTGTGAGTGATTGCGAACTACTTCGCTACATTTCTCAACTTTCGGCCTTCTTCTAAGGACACGACTTAGGGTTAAGTCATCCTGATAATGTCTTGATGACTCCTGGACCGTTTACCTATCACATAATAATTGCAATTCGACGTCGTTGAAATTACTGTACATCGTGCAGTAGTTTTCACAGAATTGCTGAGCGTACAATGCTCTCATACTTTATATACATCCAAACACTCCTTTTAAGTCAAGTGCCATATAACCGTATACCCAACTATAAGTTCCAAAGTCGGTCACCTGATTAGTCTTTTCTTCCATTTTGTTGCTTTGTTCCGATTTAATGCTAATTTCTCCGCCTCTTTTCTAAATTTTGCACCAGTGCAGATGCTCTACCACTTTAAGGAGGGCAGGACGTCCTCGTTCAAACTCCTAGATGAGTTTGTTTCAAGTAGGGGGTAGCATTATGTTAGATTTGTGAAAGTAAGGACGTGGCTATGCATTAAAAGAGATTTTTTTAATGTGTATTTAAAAAATAGTCTCTTGGGTATTCAGTGGCATATCTGAAGACAGATATTGCTGAACTTCTTTCAAATAGCTTCTAGTCTGTTTACTAAGCCACAAAACATTATCGAATGAAGCAATGAAACCAAGTCGATTGCAAGAAAATCTTGCCACGAAGCATTCAAACGAGAAGAACAAACGCATTGAATATTTTCAAGAAATCTAAAAACATTTTTAAATCATCCAACATATCTGCATTATTCAAGAAAGAAAATGCATCAACAAAAATGAATTAACGGCCTCTTATCACAAATCACAATTGCCAAAAGTAGTAAAAGCTGCAATACTGGATAAATTTTTATAATACTCTGTAAAAGAATTTAAGAGAGTTCAGGGTTCTAAAAAAGTATGATATAAGCTGTATTTAGAAAACTTGTACCATAAGAGCCAGTTACGTCATTCGGTTTTGTTGCGTGAATGGTTGATTGTGGATTATATTTCTGATGACGATGATATTGATGACAACGGGATCGATTTAGCCTTAGATGATGACGGCAATAATGACAACAACCATAAAAAACGCTAAAGAGAAAGTCAATCTATTGCGTCTACCACAGCAATTTTATTTTATTGTAAAAAGTAAACTTTCATGTTTATTGTTTTATGTTATTGGGAAGACTAGGTGTGAATAACGAAAAGGTATCGTCTTAAATCCAAGAAGTCTCATAGATCTAACTTATACCGCCACATACACACTTACATACATTGACATATGATCGAAAGAGGTGGTGTTAAAATACGTAAATCGCAAATATTAGTAACACGTCAGCATTACTACTAATTATTGTAATAGATAATCATTGCATTTTTATCTAAATATTAAATTCTTTATTAACAACATATTTAATTAATTTTTTTTGGTATTTGTAGTTCAAAACACTATTTATCCAATCTTTTTCAGTTATGCAGCTACATACCTTTCTTACGTAATGCCACAAATATTGTTACGAATTTTGTACTTAGTTAGGTATTTTTTAGTAGAATTATAATTAAAATTGTTTTATTTCCCCGTGCAATGCAGAACGAGACATATTTTAAGAGAGAGCTGCGCCGAAAAAGTAAAAATATCAGAACATGTGCATTTAGCAGTTAATAACTTATATTTCATTTGAATAAATGTAATTGACTATGTAAACTATAGCAGAAATTCCTCTCTTTTGCTTTCCCAGAAATCTCGAGAAGAAGAAATTAACTAGAAATTTCTCACGACCTAATAAAAGCTATAGAAAGACAGATAGAGAACGTCTCAGCTCAGTTGTTTACTTAGGTGCTGGTATTATTGTTGATCGGATTAGCTTTCTCTGCTGTGGATTTCGTTCTATTTAACATTTTAGTAGTTTAAAGTATCGCTACTGATTATATTGCGTGATATTGTGATATTGTGTGAATATCTAAGAGGAAAAAATTCAGCGTTCTGTTATATTTCTTTTGATAAGAATAAATTTTATTAATCTTTTATTGGACTTGTGCATTCAATCTATTAGGAACACGTATATGCACGTAACACTTTTTGATGGTAGAAATGGAATTGAATGTCAATAACAAGAGCGCTGGAGGAACAGGTAGTTGGTAGCAGCCTTTGCTGCATATAAAAGAGACATGAAATCGGGCCAAGAATACGTTAAAGAAAAAAATGGACGCTGGTCAAGAATCAGTTAAAGAGAAAATGAAAGCGCGCCAAGAGAAATGGAAAGAGAAATCACCTGCATAATAGGAAACAAATTTAAAGCTATAGAAAACAGAATTGAAACGTTTGAAAACAGAGTTGGAGAAATTTAAGAAACAGTTTCTGACGTTCAACAACAAATCGAACAATAAATTGAAGAAAGGGTTTCTGCGGTGTCCAAAGAAGTTCATACCTTGAAGAAATTTGTAGCGATGGTAGGGAGCAATAGTGATGATTTAAAATTTTTACCCATGCCTGCTCAATCCTCTCTGAACATATCTACGTACTATAGGAAGACCTACTGGAAAGTATATAAGACACAATTTTCTATAGTGGCGGATTCGGATGGATGAATCTCTTACTTTCCAGAAATATCGAGAAGCAGAAATTTAGCAGAAATTTGTCGCGACGATTGAAAGCTATAAATATCCAGGCAGAGTAAGTCTCAGCTCAGTTTTTTAGTTAGCTGCTGGTATTACTGTTGATCAGATTGGCATTCTCTGCGCTGTGGATTGCGTTTTATTTAACGCTTTAGTAGTTTAAAGTATAGCTACTTATTATATGGCGTGATAATGTGATATTGTACGAATATCTCTGAGGAAAAATCCAGCGTTCTATCATACTTCTTCTGATAAGAATAAATACTATTAACCTTTTATTGGACTTGGGCATTCAATCTATTACGAACCCGTACGCACGCAACACTTTTTTGGTGTCAGTAATGGGATTGAATGCCAGTAACAAGAGCGATGGAGGAACAGTTAAGGCAGTTGGTGCAGTCCTTGCTGCATTTAAAAGAATAATGAAAGCTGGCCAAGATTACTTTAAAGAAAAGGTGGACGCTGGTCAAGATTTTGTAAAGTAGAAATGAAAGCTGTTAAAGCAGAAATGGAAGCCTTTCAAGAAGAAATGAAAAGAGAAATAACCTGCATAATAGAAAACAAATTTGAAGGTATGGAAAACAGAACTGACGTGGTTAAAACAAATTTGGAGAAACTGAAGAAAGAGTTTCTGCCATTCAACAACATATTGATGGCAGGGTTACTGCGGTCGCCAAAGAAGGTGATACCTTGAAGGGATTCGTAGCGAAGGCAGGGAGCAATAGCGGTGGTTTTAAATATTTACCCATGTATGCTCGTCCGTCACTGAATCTATCCACGTATGATGGGAAGGCCTCCTGGCTAGTGTATAAGACACTATTTTCAATAGTGGCGGAAGCGAACGGCTGGCATTCCCAAGCTAAGGCCTGATCCACTTCTCTGAGAGCAGACGCTGCGCATATTCTTCAAACTCTTTCAAAAACCTAAAGAATGAACTTCGAAGATTTATCCGGTGCATTGGAGCAGCGCTTTGGCGAGAAGTGTTAAAGAGATTACAGGTGGCTTCAATTAAAATCCCGTCTACAGAAACTCAGGGAAAAACTCAAGGAACTTGCGACGGATGACGAAAAGCTGTCTCATCTCGTCTTTTCGAAGCCCGAAAGAAGAGAAATCCTGTCCTTGCAGTACTTCATCGACGGCATCCGGGATCGTGAATTGCAGAAAGCTCTACTAATGGTGGATGCAAGGACCTAAATAGTGCTCTATTCTACGCTGTGCAATTCGAGGCAGCCCAGCAGGCAACTCGTAGAGACCGCTACCCAATCTGAGCTGCTCATGTTCAGAAGCTAGTGGATCAAGTAATGGTTCATTTAGATGATTTATCCAGACAAATCAACGCTTTGATACGGAATAGGAGTGAGGAAAAAACTGACTCTAAAGTGCTGAAAATGTTCCACTGAAGGCCATGTTCGAAGTAACTACAGAACACCCCAGAGCACGGAAACTAAAAGACGATTTAAACAGACAAGTCATTACCTTGAGACGGAATAGAAGCCAAAATGCTGGAAGTGCAGTGCTAAAAGCCACATACGAAGAAAATGCAGAACAATCCTGCGCACGGGAAATAAGACTATGTTCCAGCAACGACGCAGGAAACAAATTAATGACCATCTCGTAGAGCTGAGTTTTTACGATAATGAAAAACCTCATTTTAAAGCGCTTCAGATTTCTGCAGTGAGTGGCAACAGCAATAGGCATAACGATAGAGTTTCTTGCAATATGATCGTCGACACAGAACTCAATGTTACCGTCATTCGGAAAGATTTAGCTCAACAGTTTAAAGATAAACTCACTTGGACTCCCTCTTGCGTTACCCTTCAGACTGTGTCTGGTGATAGAACCGCGATTGATGGGAAGTTAAACGTAAACATCACATTTGGAAGTACCGCCTATCATCATACGGTATATGTGGCGGATATCACAAATCCTTCCATAGTTGGATTGGACTTTCTAAAGAAATACAGTTTTCATTGGACTTCAAAAACAACAAACTGCTTTCAGCATCTGAGGACATATCTATTCATCATCACAAGGGATCCTCACCTGGAAACGCCGATGCATTGTCTGAAAGACCCTGCTCAGAAAGCTGCCGATTTCATACTAGGGTCGAAGAGAAACACGAGCTGCTGAGTCCGGTCGCTCGGCAAATTATAACAGCAACATCGGATGATCGAGACTCATGGAGTCACAAAGAAGTCAGGAAAGAGCAGCTGGAAGACTGCTACATAAAATCCATAATTGACCTAATGAAGTCTTCAAGCAAATCCTACCTGGCAGGCGGGCACCAAATTAGCTATTCGATAAAAAATTCAGAAATTTATTTTTAAAACATATGATTTTTAACTTTTAATTTCGGAATACATCAGTGAATATTAAAATAATTTTGTAATACAAAAAAAAAAAAAAAAAAAAGAGCTAAAAAAACAAAAATTAATAGCATTAATTCATTCTCAAAAGACATGAGCTTTCACAGTAGCGTCTACAATTTTTTCTAACATTAAAATTTGTTATTGAAGGTAGCTTTAAGGAACTAACTACACTTTGTGTAACGAATTGCTTAGACTAACCTTTCATAGAAAATATTATACTGCCGACATTAATTGTTCTTTTCTGTTTCTCATTAGTTTGACTTTTTACTTAGTCAAAACAAACTTGCCAAAGTCCATTAACTGAACATAGACAGCGACATAGCTCCTGAGTTTTGCAATTTCATAAACATCTTCTGGGATAGCATCCGAAGAATAAACAAGGGTGATTGAAAATTGAAATGTACCATATTATTAGTTATTGCACTTTTTTCCTTTTTATTTTTGTATAGAATTTTCTAACAAACAAGGGGCTTGAATCGAAGTTTTTGGCTTGTATTCACACTCATGTTGTGCGGGAACTGTATGGATTGTTTCATTTAAAGTTATTTCTGAAGCAGACGCTGAAGGATTAAACAAATTGGTTCATTCTTTGTCAAATGCTATGCAAAGATATAAGGTAAGATAAATTTTTTAAAATAATTCTATTGTTTATAATGAAGCAATAAAATAATTTTTTCAGTTTTAGAGAGCTAAAAAAGGAGGCTTAAAACTTTGAGTACCTTGTGGAAGATTTAAGACAAACTGTTCTGGCTAATTCTAATGTAATTAATTGATTTTGACGTAGCAAATATCTTTTAAAAAATTTAGTTTTGTTCCGTTGACTCTAACGGGATCGTTATAAGAATATATTAAAAAAATATGCTAAAATAATTTAAGAAATACTCGTTACTGTGAATAAAAATTAATGATAAACATCTATCATAGAAGTTTCTTGAGTTAATTGATGAGGCACGATAAAATATGAAGTATCATTAAATCTTGTTAATTTTAAAATTATGCTTTTATTGTCGAAATATCATGGGATTGTTAGGAAATAAAAATCCCATGATATTTCGAGCATAATTTTAAATCTAGTATCTGACAGCCAAAGTATTAGCATATTTAAATTAGATGGCATATAAATTTCTGCTCAAGCTCAAATAAACTTTCGTCGGGGGTGGATAGTTTAACTGATGAAAGTTTCTGTGAATAATAAAGACTGATTTCATTTATTAATCTATTATAATGATGCTCGCGACACTGCACGCTTTAGAAGGGTTGCTTTCGTGGAAGATGTTCTGATAGAACTGTCTGATATTCAAGGTACAGAAGACTAAATACAGTCAATCCGATCACTACAATAAACTGTTAGAGCAAGTTGCCTATGTTACCCTTCGGCCACTTCTGTACGCGAACATTAATGGAAAGACCAGATATGTAGAAATTATTACCGAGTAGTTGGTAAGAAGAATTTTCGCGATCAAAAATATCTCTTCAAGTGCTTAAAATGAAAATCGCAATTTAACATACCGAAGAGGATTATTTGTGGAACTGTTAAAGGTGTTAAAGGTAAAAAAAAGGAAAGGAAAAAACTATAAAATTCATTCCACATAAGAGAATGACGGAAACATGTCCACATAATTTTAGAAATGCGGAATGGTTTCAGTATAATAACCATACTCAGGTTTCATTAATATTGCAATGCACAGAGAATTAGTAATTTAAATTAAGAATTGTAATGGATTTTGATGCATTAATAACATAACTGTTGTAAAACAACATTGCAAACTTTGTGTAACGAAACCATAGCTTGTATTAAACTATGTGATATTTTTCGTTAATAAGAACTCGAACTTCACAATTTCTAGAAGGCTAGCGTTGCTTAGTAAATTCTTATCTCGTATGACTATATTGTTGTTTTTAAAGTAAATATTGTGAATAATTTTTTAAAGTATGGCAATACGTTGTTCTCCATTTACTGAGACTATTAACCCTAAAGACAAATTTTACTGCGGCCGAAAGGAACTGATTAATGAAAGTATGTTTTTCTCACTGAAAATATCAAGTTGGTAAATATAACTTGCTGGAGAAAACTGTTTGGCACATCTCTTATAACGTAAAAGATCCAAAATCTGCGATGAAGCAAATTAGAACACTATAATTAGCTAAATAAAGCGTTTATAAACGCGTTTCAGAAGATAATCGTATTCATAGTCAAACAAAAATATTAAATGCTACGTCGAAAGAAGTTTATGGCGCGATAATATTTAAAAATATTTTCTTAATACTTTTTGTTTAAAATTTTTTAAATTTTAACATTATGTAAATTTCATTCAGCAAGAAATTTTTATTAACTTTCTTATGACAAAAAGTGAAATTTAGGTAAATTTTGAATCAAAATCATTTAAAACATTTCAAAATCAAATTTTACCCAGACGGCATCGAAAAAAACCCAGTTGTGCCTGTGGTATTTTTAAGAAGTGTCTTAATGGGTAAGTAATACATAGCAACTGGCTTATTTATTCAAAAAGATCTTTGTCGCTATTCTGTTTTTCCATGCAGTCTTTTTACTAAAAGTAAGACAGATTCTGCTATTTCCAATCTTAAAAGAAGTTTCAAAGATTGGAAAAACTTAAACCGAATTTCCGATCACAAAAACTTCATTGTGATCTTCAATGGAAATGCTTTGGAAAAAAAATAAAGGAGGTGGTTTCATAGGTGATTCCCTGCATAAAGCAGTAGAATCAGAAAAAGAAAAGTGGCCACATATCTTACGCGTTACATTAGACATCATTTTGTTTTGTGTAAAACACAATTTACCTCTTAGAGGTACGCATGAAATCATTGGCAGTTCAAGAGCAAGAACGTTCCTAAATTTAATTGAATTAATAAATCATTATGATATAAATATTGCCTTTCACATAGCTAATTACAGAAAGGTATCAGTTTATTATCTGTCTACTAAAGTACAAGATGGATTTATGTTATTCTTAGGTAATCATGTTCGATTTGAAATTCGTTCTAGGATCAAAAAAACGAAATATTTTTTTTTAATATTTGATTGCACACCAGATGCTTCTCATCATTAGCAACTTTGTCGGATTATTAGATATGTGTACATAAAAGACGAATTCATAATTATTGAAGAAAGCTATATAGATTTTATAGAAACAAAAAAGAAAACTGGTAGTGGTTTAGAAAATGAAACTGTAAGTTAGAAAATGAGAGCCTCGAAATTGAGAATGTTCAAGAACCAGATTATAATAACGGGGACAAGACGGCTGGATTATGCGTCAATAAGGCGTGCAAACCATTATTGGCCAAAGAAATGATCAAGATATATATATTCCATGTTCGGCTCATAGTTCAAATTTAGTATGCAATAATATCTCTTTAACAAATTCAAGTATGTAGATATTTTTTGGCAATGTGCAGAGGATTTATAATTTTTTTGTATCTTCAACGAGTAAATGGAATGCACTTATGTCCGTTTGGAAAACAAAATTAAAAGGTCATAAGGATACAAGATTGTTATCAAGAGCAAATGCTGTTAAAGAATTAGATTTACAAATAACAGAAGTGCATAGATTATTCAAAGGTATGGCATTAAGTCATAAATCTTCACAATGGGATGAAAATAACAGCATTTTGAAACAAATCAATTTTAAAATTTTAGGTTTGTTATCTGCGCTATGAGGTATTTCTCCCACTTCCCTACCGTGCCTTTGTGGTGTAGTGGTCAGCATATTGAGCCGGTATTTCGGAGGTCCGTGGTTCGATTTACGGCGAAGGCAGTTGCATATTTTTCATCTTTCCTGCTTCCAATTTACGTAATGACTCTACAAGTGGCGCCCGAACTAAAAGGGTTGTGGATGACTATTAAAAATGGTTGTGGTCTCTTAAAACCCTAGTCGCCCTTTAAAAAGGGCAGTATATAAGGTATTTCTCTCACTTCCCTACTGTGCCTTCGTGGTGTAGTGGTCAGCACACTGAGCCGGTATTTCAAAGTTCCGTGGTTCGGTTCCCGGGGAAGGCGGTTGCATATTTTTCATCTTTTCTTTAACATAATGACTTCATTAACATAATGACTCTACAGCGCGTAATTTAATACTGCAAGAAATCGAAAGCGTAAATAAAGCTTTGCAGTCAAAAACTGTAACTGTCTATAAAGCCGCACGCTTAATAGAGAGACTATGTCTTGTATAGGAAATGAGAGAAAGTATTTCTCAATGCATTTTTGAAAAATGTAAAACTTCAGCTTTAGAGATGAATATATCATCAGAATTTGAAGAGAAACGAAAACGAAAGTTAATAAATCAGATTGTGAGAATCAATTGATATAAATTGGTGTTTTTCAGAAAAATACGCTTTTATAGAATTTAAAGAAGTGTTGGACGTTTTAATTTCACAATTGAAATGACGATACGAAAAGTTAAATGAAATACCTTCCGATTTTCAGTTTCTAACTGGTGAACAATTAATGTCATTAGATTGAAGTAATTTAAAGGCAACAACCTATAACTTAGCAGTTAAATAGCCGAATGATATGAACGCTGAAAAAATTCAGTCAGAAATATCTAGTTTAAAAAAACATGCTATTTCAATAATTCCGGACTCAAAAGCAGCTACAAGCTTAGAACATTTAAAAATAATTCACGATTAAAATTTAGTTCAGTCCTATCCAAATTTGGAATCAGCGTTAAGAATTTTTTAACGTTGCCAATTACTGTAGCTAATGGCGAAAGAAGCTTTAACAAATTTAAAAATAATGAAAAATAATAAGAGATCTTCACTAGGCCAAGAAAAACATTCAAACATGGCCATTCACTCTATAGAACATGAGCTAAAACAGACTTTGAAAATATTAGTGATTTTGTTTCTTTAAAAGCAAGGAAAATTAAATTATAAATATGCTTGAAAAGTTTATGCCACATATTTTTGAGCAGATGTTTTATTTATACTACGTAATATTATTTGAAAAATTGAAAATAATATTAAGTAATGTTTTAATATTTTCCATTTCAAAATGGTTAAAAATAATCATTGCATATTCCACAAAGTTATAATTAAATATTACTGTATGAGGTATTTTTGCTTGAAATAGGTACCATAAATGAGTATACAATAGATATATATAGTTAATTTTTTATATGTACGATTATACTTATGTATATGCAATAATACATATATTTTGCGCGTGATTGTATATCGTTATGTTTTCAAACATTATTTAGTATTATTTATTTATTCTTCCAACCCACAAGTAAATAATCTTGCATTGTATACAAGGGCACACATTTACCGCTTTCCCTCAAATAAATACACTGACTACTAATAAGTATTTGGACACCTATGCAAATGGCGATATCTTCGGTCCTAAGGTACGTCACGGACTCAGCCGGTATATATCGTGTAGGAAACAGTATCGGCTTTAGTCGCATGCAAGATGCCTCGCAGTTCGGTGCTCTCTGATTTCGAGAAAAGTATAATTATCGGGTATCACAAATGTGGTCGATCCTTGAGGGACATATCTAGCGATCTGAATTACCCAAAATCGACAGTGGCCTATGTGATTAAGAAGTGGAAGGTGAGCGGTGATGGTCGAAATGTGCCCCGAGTTGGCAGACCAACAAAACTGGGAGATACAGACCGACGAGTGCTGTCCAGAGAAATTCGGAAGAACCGCACCCAACCGATGGCCCTTATCCGCGAGGAGTTTCAACAGGCATCCGGTAGTATTGTTTCAATGAACACCATCCGTAAGGAAGCACATCTGCTTGGTTTTCATGGTCGTACTGCTGCCCATATACCTTTGATCACAAAGTCCAACCGCGCTGCTCGGTTAATGTGGTGCAAAGCACATCCAAATTGGACCGTAGATCAGTGGAAACGGGTTCTTTGGAGTGACGAATCAAGGTTCACCATTTACATTTACCGTTCGGATGTCAGGGTCTGGGTCTGGTGTCTACCAGGAGAACGTCTCCTGCCAGAATGCATTGTGCCAACAGCCAAGTTCGGCGGAGGTGGAATTATCGTCTTGGGGTGTTTCTCCTGGTATGGGCTAGAACCCTTGATCCTTATTCATGGTAAGCTCAACTTCAATGCCTACTGCACTATTTTGGATGACAATGTGGTTCCTACGTTGTGGCAGTTTTACAGGTTGGACCCCTGTTACTTTCAGGACGACAATGCCAGTTGTCATGTTTCGACGTTAACCATGGCTTGGTATGGTGTCAATGGAGTTCATCGAATGGACTGGCCTGCCCAGAATCCAGACCTGAACCCTATCGAGAACCTCTGGGACGAGTTGCATTGCCGAATTCAGGGGTGCACTACCCGTGCAAAATCGGTGAAGGAACTTCTATGTCTTCTCCAAGCCGAGTGGAAGAAAATACCACTAGCTCTCATACAAAGACTTGTGGAAAGTATGCCCCGGAGTGTCCACGCTGTAATTACCTCTCGTGGAGGCTCTACCAACTATTGATTTTGAATAAAGTTAGTTTTTCTTTTCTATCACAGGTGTCCAAATACTTATTGGTAGTCGGTGTATAAAGGCACTGCTCTGCTGGTAGGACATTTCGATCTATAGTCCTACGACAAAACAATAGGCGCTTTGGGACTCGTTCCATATTCGAAACGGCGTCTTGTACCGAAAATTCGAATCGGATGATGGAACGTTTTCCCATGGCAGCTAATACTTTCGAGATCCCGAAGTCCTTAAACAACTACTTACTAGCCCAAGAGACCACTTAGGAATAATGAAGGCTTTGCAGAGTTCGAGGGCGTTTCTATTGGAGTAATGCAAAGTATGACGTGCGAAATTGGTGCCGACCTTGCGATGCCTGTGCAGGTTGAAGAGGACTGAAGAAACGCAGCTGAGTGAAGCTGCAACGTTACAACGTAGGAGCACCTTTTAAACGTATCGATTTTGGCTTCTTGGCACAATAATTTTAGTGTGGCTGAGATTAATTTTGTATGCTCTGATTGCTTAAAAACGTACCAAAATAAATGAGGGTTGATTTTGCAAATAATTTTAGTGTGGCTGAGATTAATTTTGTATGCTCTGATTGCTTAAAAACGTACCAAAATAAATGAGGTTTGAAATGCCATACCAACACATTACACTCTAATAATACTAGATTAATGATTCTTTAAAAAGTGGTCGATCACCAAGCTACAAATGTGAGGACTGCCATCTGAAATTTAGTGACCTAAAAAATTGGAAATATCATCAAAATAAAATTCAAACTTCTAACAGGTAATTAATTATGTGTGTCCTGTATGTTATGCTAATTTTGAAAAGCGAGAAATAGTATTTCATTTCAATAATGTTCATGATGTTGATTTGAATCATACTGAGCAATAATGTTCATGATGTTGATTTGAATCATACTGAGCTAGAATTTAACTCATTTAATGATTTTTTGGCATGGAAGGCAGAAATTGAAAATAATACGAAGTCAAAATTTCTTATGGAGTAAGCATATTCAATATACATGGTGTAATGCCACTGTTCAGGAAATTTTATATCGGAAGTAAAGGTTTATGTCACTTAAAAATCCTTGGTAGCAATAAATGCATATTGCCCAGCTGCATTAAAAGTACCAGAACATACAGATGGCAAATGTGTAGTGTCATATCAGAAAATACATATTGGGCATCGGAATGATTTAAGTCACTTATTTTTAACAACAGATGAAATGAAAAATATTGCATCAAAGATAGCAGCAAAAATTTCTCTGGATAATATTTTAGATGAAATTAGAAATTCTTTATGAGATGCTGGGCTTGAGAGCGTTCATTTACTTACAAAACAAGATTTACATAACATCAAAAAATCTTTCAATTTGTCATCTAATTTTGTTAAACATGAAAATGTTTTGTACAAAGGTTTGTGTAGATACGTGGGTACCTCAAATGCAAAATCCTGAACATCCATGCATTTCATTTTATAAAACCCAGGGATCAACATAGCATGAGTGAATATTGTACACAATGTTCATTTCTAACAGGAAATGATTTTGTTTTGATAATGATGACAGAAGCACAAAGAGAGATACTGAAAAAAATTTGTTCTGACTTGTATATGTATTGCTGGTACACATGGGGTGAATGCATACAGATTTCATAATTTTACTTACAATAGATGATTTGCACTAAAGATTCCAGTGTGCATTTTTCATTTATAATCGATGTGATCAGCCAGTGCTATCATTTTTTCCCCATGTATTAAAGAAAACGTTGGGCAAGTACAACCACAAATATTTATGTCTGATATGGCTGAATCTTTTTTCAATGCTTGGGAGTCTGGAATGGGTTTACTACAGAACAGTCTTTTTTGTGCATGGCATATTGATAGAGCCTGGAGAAACAATTTTTAAAAAAATTAATGGTGTTGGAAAAACAGGCAAAAACATATAAAATTATTAGATCTCTCTTAGAAGAACAAGACATTGATACTTTTCATACACTGACAGAAGCAGCAATAAAATTACTTAAAGAAGATCCTGACACTATTGAATTTTGAAACATATTATTTACAAAATACATCTAGCTGGGCATACTGTTATAGACTTCACAGTGGTGTTAACACAAACATGCACATCAAACGAATGCACCGAACGTTAAAATATATTTATCTTCATGGAAAAAATTTAAAGAGATTGGATAACACTATATATGGTATTATGAGATTTGTAAGAGATAAAATGATTAATCGCTTAATTACAGCAAATAAAGGTAAATTAACAAGTAAGATTTGGGATTTAAGAATCAGACATAAAACAAATGAAACACTATTTTATAAGTAATAGAGAATGAGAAGTGTGGTCTGTTTCATCAAAACATAATACAGAAATATACACTATACATGAAAGTAACAAAACTTGTACATGTCACATACAGTGCACCGAGTGCAATATATGCATTCATTGATATATATGCAGCTGTATTAATTCATAAGTTTGTAGAGATATTAGGTATTTTTTTGGAAGCACGCAAGATAAAAAATATTCAATGCCTTCGCCAGGAATCAAACCGTGGTCCTCTGGATACACATCACACCATGAAGGCATGCCAAGAAGGTGGGAGAAATACTTTATATACTCCCCCTTTTAAAGCACGAATGGGTTTCTAGGGACCTAATCTCCAAATCCTGGGTGTAGAGGACGATCATCTAACACCATTTTAGTTCGAGCGCCACTGTACAGACATTAGAATTTTACATTGGAAGCAAGATAGATTGAAAAATTAGCAATGCTTTCGCTAGGAATTGAATCGCGGACCTCTGGAATATGCGCCCAGTGTGCAGACCACCACACCAAGAAGGCGGGAGAAATACCTTATAAGGTAGGTGGAGTATGTGCAAGCACACTAGAAATACTGCTACTTATCAAATGCATTACTTATATCAGCACACTAGAAATACTACAACTACAATACATAATGAATTATCCACTTAGTATAGATGACGAAAATGAATTTTGAATTAAGTAGGAAAAAAAAAAAAAAAAACTAGTAAAATCTATTCCCAGACGTTTAAAAGCTGTTGTGGATGCTAAAGGATATCCTACTAATATTAATTTAAAGAAAAATGAAAATATTTACATAATGTCAAGATTTTTTTTGAAGTGTACGAAGACTTTTGTGAGATAAAATGTTTGTCATTTTTTGATTATTAATTTCTTAAAAATAAATTTTTGCTATATTTAAAAAATATTTCATGTAATTTTATTACAAATAGATTATAGATCTTATTATTAAAATCTCATTCAGAAAGTTTACTTTTAATTAATGGATAGAGCCCTATTACAATGAAAATCATAAGTGTACGAACACTTTTGGGAGCCACTGTATTTTAAAAATAGTCATTAGTACCTATTCACAATTCCTTTTGTCCATTTTTATCATCTAAAACATCTTCTTTCAACTGCCTATAAGTGTTTTATATGTGACAGATGATATTTTTTTCTTATTTATATAACACTCTCTGTCTCTCATTCTTCAGAACTTCTCTTTAATAATAAGATAATTCCAACTCTGCTCCTTAAAATGATCAGGAACAGATGTAGAAGGTCAGAACAGGGTTTTGAACCTTTACCTCAGGTCCTCGTGATAAGCTGATGTATTCTGTGATTAATGAGTAAGTCTATTTCTTCATCCTCCTTGCATTACTGTCTTCCTTCCCCCCCCCCAAGTTCAACAGTACCAAATATTGTCCATACAATCAATCATTCATTGACTTTTATACTATTCAGTCAATAGATTATTACCAAACGTTTTAATGTAGATAAATATATTATGGAGAGACTGAGTCAATCCCAAATTTGAACAGTAAGCAATATTTTCTACTATTTAATACTTGCTATTTAATATTTATCAAGTTTCTTATTTACTAATTATTCAACTCCATGTACATTCACATGTTGTGCACTGGCCATATTATTATGTGTAGAATTGTTTAAAATTAACTGAACATTGTAACAATCTCATCACAGGTTTTTGCATTGCCACATGCTGCTACATTCTTATTTGGGGGTTTTAATTATTAATAACATTAAATAATAGAAACCTTAAGTTTTTTATACTAACTAGCTTAACATACCTGATGAGTACCTTTAATAAGGCTTACTTGTACATTATGTAAACTTGTATTTTATGCCAATCAGTCCCCCTCTCCACACATGTTGATGTCAGCATTTATTCGTATTCCTTACATTTTATAGCAATAATTCATAAGTTTGTCTTATGGATATCTGATGTATGAAGGAATATGTGAAGAACACGTTTCCCTCCCCCCTTCGGGGCCGAATTTTGAAAACGTTTCAAATTGGTTTTTAGGTATTCATATTCCATACATTTTAAAGCAAAAACCTTATGTACATCTGTTTCTTCCTTATATGAAAAAGCATAAAAACACGTTTTGCCCACCGAATCTTAAAAAATCGCTTCTTAAATGACATCTTCGGTACAAAAGGAATAAGCTCCTAAGTTTTGATATCTGTATCTCTAATAGTTTTGGGCGATGATCTGTAGGTAAATAAATGAATAAATCAGGAATTCTTCCTTTATGTAAAGATTTATAGTAAAACATCTGAACAAATAAATATGTATACCAATTAAAAAGAAAACTATTTCAGAAAACTAACAAAAGAAATTAATTTACACTCAGTAATGCGCTCCCAGTTCGTGACGTTTTAAACGCATGGCATTTTAAAAAAATCGGCTTTGACCACGCCGATCTCCTTCGAGTAAACACGCTGCGCGTGAATCTGCGCAAATGATCAGAGAGGAATCAGAAGAAAACTAGCATCTGAGGAGCTAGACGCTTGTTATATTCTCTGAGTACGGAAGTTGTCGAAAGCGCACGAAAGAGTGTTTCCGCGTCGTCAATCAGGGTTGTGCAGTTGACGTACAAGTAGACAATGGCTATGTATGTGGTTTCGCCGCTGTTTTTTCATATTTAAATAAAGAATACGATCGTAGATCTCTGAACCGGTGGCGAATTTATAGAAAATATGTTGATGCTTTTGCTCTGCCAGAAGATGTTTTCATTGCGAATTTCAGATCGCAAATTAAAATAACTATAAATTTTGGCAATGAACTGACAGAGAATTTGGAGCCACATTCAGAAAACAAGAACGTAATTTCTATTGAAAGAAAGGTTATTTATACTATTCCTGAAATTATAGATATAAATTGTAATTATATGCTTTAAAAATGTAGAAGATAATAAGTTTATCAAGCACGCAAACCTTCTTCATTTAATACAAATATAGACATCCGATAAATTTCTACTCGATTTACGTACAGCAAGAATTACGTTTATTTTAAAATCTAACAGTTGAATACCTTACGAACAATACTTTGAACACAAAAAGGAATGTCGTTCATTATTAAGCGAAATTCACACTACTGTAAAATAAAAATTATAAAAATATAAAGTAGCTTTATAATATTTTTTCAGTAGCTGTACTACTACTAGTGCGATACTTTTAAAAATAAGTTTTAGCTCAGAAGGGCTATTAATTTAGTTTTGCCATTTTGTGGTGTTTCACCTGAAATGTTTCAAATTGTTGCCACCAAATATTATCGCACTGTATTACATTTAAAGAAGTTAAATAATGAGGAATCTGCATAAATGTATAAATGTTTCTCGCACTGTGATAAAATAACGGTACATAGAGCCATGAAATTTTGAATAACGTAATCTTCCATCCTAATATAGGCATCTGGAGGCCCAAATTTGGAACTGGAAATTTGTTTTATTATCTATTTCATATTTTGTAAAGCATTTATGAGTGTGATTAAGAAACTCAACGATTTCAAAGCGAGCAATGGCAACATTGTACAGATTAAAAAAAAAAAAAAAAAAAACATTTTCATCTTTAGCGCGCGAGACTATGTATCGGAAATTCTAAAGATATGCTCTTTTTTAATTATATGATATTGCTGTTGAAATTAATTTTATGGTTTGAGTGCGAAGAACATGATATTTGTTAAATAAAGGTAACACGGAAAACGTTAAAAAACGGCTTTTTGTGAGTAATATAAAACCTGAAAACTTTCAGTGTTTTTTTTTTTTTTTTTTTTCCTGTGTGTGTGTGTGTTTAATTTTATTACGATTTAAAACTGGTTTCTACGGGAAACTGGCTCGCATACACGTTACACATGGGCAAAGCCACGAATGTAAGCCTGAGGGTTTGTTCGTGGAATAGTACTTTCGTAATCTACACTGGTGTGCAAAAATTAAGGAAGAGACGGTTTTTTCAATATAACTTTGTACAAAAGCTTTCCAAATCAACATTTAATACCGTAAGATCCCCAATACGTAAGGACATGAGTAATGTAAGCAACACTTATTAAAAGAGAAATCAGAGGGATAAAAAGAAGCTTTATTAAAAAAGTAGAATGGAGCGCAATGCGACTGAAGGCCGAAACATCCCTGTGATGGGTGTCCAGCAAGAAACATCCGGTCTTTAATAGGGGATATGATCTCCTCTGACTGCTAGGCAGGTTTCGCAGCGTCTGCCCATGCTGAGAATGAGGGTGTCAATGAGTTGTTGAGGCATTGCTGCCCATTGGTCTTGCAGCGCCAATCGAAGCTCCGGAATCGTTACTGGTGGTAAGGTACGAGCTGCCAAGCGTCTGCCTAAGAAAATCCCATACATGCCCGATGGGATTGAGATCCGGAGATCGTGCCGGCCAATCCATACGTTCAATATCCTCAATCTCAGAGAGCTGTTCGGCAGCTACTGTGCGATGACATGGTGCATTGTCGTCCATGAAAAGGAACTGCGGACCCATAGCGCCTCTAAAAAGACGCACATAGGGAAGAAGAATCTCGTTACAATAACGGGTCCCGTTGACTGAACCTGCGTCGAAAATGTGAAGGTCTGTACGACTACCAAGCATGATGCCTCCCTAAACGAGAACACCGCCACCTCCATACCTGTCCCTTTCAATGATGTTCGAGGGATGATTGCGGCTTCCCCGCTCTCTCCAGATGAGTATGCGATGAGAATCGCTACTCAGACTGAATCTGCTCTCATCTGTAAAGAGTACTCGTCCCCATTCATTGCCTCTCCAATTCCGGTGTTTCCGGCACCACAGAGAACGCCTTCTCCGATGGGCAGGCGTTAGAGGTATATACCATACAGGGCGTCGTGCAAACAGACCACCACCGTGCAGTCTTCTGGTCACGGTAAAACGCGATATCGGTCGTTCAGTCGCCTGTGTCGTGTGTCTAGCGATTTCTCCCGCTGTCTGCCGCCTGTTTCTTCTGGTCTGTAAGGCAATATACCGGTCATCTGCGGGTGTGGTTCCTCGTGGACGACCACTACTAAACCCCCGAATAGCTGTTCCTGTAGTTTGAAATTGTCTCAAGTCGTGAAACGATGCTGTGAGTAATTCCGAACTCTGCAGCCATACTTGTCACACTGCGGCCTTCCTCCAACTTCCCAATGATTCGACCTCGCGTAAAAGCAGTCAGATGTCGTCTAACAGAATGATTATTCTCCATTTCTCGCTGAGGCAGCAACTCTGTGTGATTTTAACTGCTATACGGCGTGCAATCTCTTTGCCAGAAATACTGATCTTACACCGACAACATGCTTTATACTACTCAGACACTCCTCCATTACGTCTACCTGCATATCTGTGCATGTGCTACCGTACATCACCTTACTTAGTCTCCTGATTGGTCTTTCTGTCCGCTCTGCCTCTTCGTTCAGATGATATGCTAATTTTTCGACTTCGTCCTTAATTTTTGCACACCAGTGTATTAGTATTAGAAAATCATCGTTTCTTTGCAAACTTAATATATATATATATATATATATATATATATATATATACATACTGTTCATATCACAGTTCTCATTTTTATATTGTAAAAGAAAGATTGATTATTATTAATTTTCTATTTAATCTGTCGAAATGCGGGTTTGACTAGGAGGAGACCTACACTGATTATTTTTATTTTAGTACTTGCATTGTGAAAATAATATTACTATCTTTTAATTATTTTCACAGAATAAAATCTTTTGAAAATGTGTGTGTGTGTGTGTGATTATGGCAAAGCTTCGAGGGCTATCTGCCTAAGAGGAGGGATGCCTTCGTGGAGGACTTTCTAAGGGAAACTGGCTCGTATACACGTTACACATGGGCAAAACCACGAAAACGCCCATGCAGCCAGCCCGTTCGCGGGATTCGAACCTCAGACCGAACTACCAGTGTTCAGCGACTTTACCGCTCGGCCGTTGGTGGGCAAATCTTTTGAAAAGAAAGAATATTTAAAATAAGCAGTTCTTATATACATATAAGAAATTAAAATAACAATGTAATATTAAAAAAGTATAAGTAACAGTATGACAAAAATAGTAATTAATCACATATACAGGATAGATTAGTATAATTTTGTATATACATTTTATATTGAAAAAATATTCTTATTTTTTAAGTTATGTTTATTATAGAATAAATTATTTAAAATAAAACATTTTGATGCGTATGTGATAGTTGAATGCAGCAGCAATCGGCGATACTGTAACAGCGAATGAATTTTATTTCTTTTCCTGAAAGAAATAATTTTTATAGAAAAAGAAAATAAGAAAAGGAAAGAAAAATTAAGAAATATTTTCTTTGTAATTTCTTACTTAAGGAAATATTTTTCTAATATTAACTGTAAATCGCGTGAAAATAGTTTTAAATGTAAGCATGGGAAGGAAAAAAAAAAAAAACTTATTTTGCTATTAGATTGTAATGCAAATTAATCATATTATAAATTTAAATGATTAAAATTGTTTATTTTTAAAACGATTTAAGTAAGCTTAATTCATTTACTCTCATCTATTTACCGTTGCTTCCATGGTATCCCACATCACTCTTAGCCCTAAATTCCTGCGTTAACTTTCTTCTTAAAAAACAGGATTTTCCTTCACATAACATAGCAGCATATTCTGCTGGATGTTGGTCATAATACTATTGTGTGCCATTTTTTTCGAACTACAAATGCAGTGTGCGAGTTAGTGAAACAATGAAAGAATATTCTAGAACTTCAGCCAGCGCGCGCTATAAATTTCGTCACTGGTCTGTGCTGCGATTGGTCTAAGGCTCCTTGAAGCTTTCCCCCCTTTCAGTAATAGTCAAATGGACCCACCCGCCCACCAACCAACCGAGGACCACAGAATGACTTTCTCCGATAAGTTGTGATGGCTGTCTGATGTTTTGTTTAGTTAATAGTGTTCGCTCAAGTTGTAGACAGATCCAGTGATCATAGAATAGGCGTCCTGGTTTGAAGAAATGCACGATATTGCATGTGACAGAGTTAACGATGGAGAATATGAAGATCCGATATGACACGTGAGGTACAGGACATCGATTCAACGAAGAAAAGGTGTGGTTGATGAATCACATTCGACAGAAAGGACTGTCCTAAACTAGTCACCTTGGTATGGTCGATACACAGTCCTAAACGGGCTGAACGACATCGTAGTTCGGATCCGCCATCGAAGTCTAAGCCTAAAGTCATCCATTACAGCAGGATATCTCCTTACTATGGCCAAAGTATATGTACGTAGTGTATATAACATAATCTATAATAAGACTATGGTCCTTGGTTTCTAAATTTGTAAATTTATGCACGGAATTTGTTGATTTGTATTCGATTTAATATCAAGTACACTTGCAATTATTTTTTATGTTCTTCATTATTGTATTGTAATGTTTATTATTGTATTGATACTTTAGTTTTAAATATGCCTTCTTGTCGAGGGACCACTGCCCGGGATGTGCAGGCCTTGGGAAGGTAGCAGCATTACGAATTTTGTATTTAGTCAGATTGATTTATTTTCTCGTACAATGCAGCACCAAACACAATTAAGAGAAAGCTACGCAGGAAAATTAAAATACAGGAGCATCCCAATTTAACATTGAATAAAAGATTCTCGTAATTTGTATTTTATTTGAAGAAAT
The DNA here is from genome assembly GCF_044657685.1 of Stegodyphus dumicola. Lineage (NCBI taxonomy): Eukaryota > Metazoa > Arthropoda > Arachnida > Araneae > Eresidae > Stegodyphus > Stegodyphus dumicola. Next base: position 48,774,334 of record NC_140779.1, read on the forward strand.
GTAATTGACTACTTTGTTAGCTATAACAGTAATTCTCTTTCGCTTTTACGAAATCTCGATGTGCAGAAATTTAATAGAAATTTCTCGAGACATTTAAATCTATAAAAAGCTAGACAGAGAACATCTCATCTCGGACATCATTGTTTATCCTAATTTAATACTGCTAACTGTACCAATATTTAACGAGGGAATATCTGAAAATCAGCTATGACATTGCTGAAAAATTCAAATGAAACTGAAATCGGAGGATTACATGCACTTTAATTTTTATGTCCTCAGCATATATTAAACTATAGCATCAGGAGGCTCAAGTAAAACTATATTTTGTCTGTTTCTCAGAAATTTGGCGGGAGCCATGTTGACAGCTAAGGTTTTTCTTTACTCTATTTAAATTCAGTTATTTTAGACAAAATTTAAAGTTGGCTACCAGAGGCCAGCAAACTCTGTATTTGATTGTTTTGCCCCTAAAAGAGCAGTTTTCAAATTCTGTTGCTGTACAAAGGTTATCCCATATTATTTCTTCCTGTTATTTACTGAAGAAGCAATCACTACCAATTAATTGCTGTTTTGTCAGAAAAGATGTTTCATATTTTACATACAATTTTATATTGCATATAGAATTTTTATTTAATGTTCTTTTTTTAAAATTTAATATTGTTTTTCGTATTGCACAGTAGTTTGCAAGCTCACCATGTTTCGGATTCGACAAACCTCTTCATGTGTTTCAGGCCAGCTTCTACCACCTCACTGTCCTTTCGCAGCTGCCACAGATGACTTACCGATAAGCTTAGAGGTTCGCTTTCTTTTACAAGGCTATCTCAACAAGCTCCATCTTTGGACTTTTATATACGTCAGGACCCCGAGGAAACTCATTGAGGAATCTGGAAAGAGCAGGAAAAGTGAATCTTCCGGCTGCGTGCCGTAATAACCAACAAAGCATCAAAATTTTAAGTCTTGATAGAAGCGTAGCTACCCAGAAAGTTTGCTTTCATTTTCGAGCTAATAAAAATTCCTCCTTCTGTAACGTAATCTGAAATGACTTCGTTGATACTCATACTCTAAATTGACAGCCTTCGCCAATGAACGTACTCGAAGAAGTACCTTGAAGAAATGAAACTATCTAGTAATCAGTGAAAATTGAGAGAAATGTGTTTATATAGACTATGTTAATGTAATGATTAAATCAAAGATTTTAGTTTGTTATCACTGCAATGTCTGAAATAATGCCAGCTCGAATAAAAAAATTGAAGTATATCATGGAAAAATTAGGAACAGATGTTCTCAGCAGATTGAAGTATTCTTAGAATTTTGCGAAAAGAACGGGAAGCTGAAATATTGCAATCCATGCAAAATTTTATTCATGTATAATTTAGCTAAAAGTACACCGAAAGTTTGATTTGTTTAAACGTACTCCTTTCGGAATTGAGATTTTTGAAAATATGGATTTCATTTCTAATTAACTATACGCACATATCCCGAATAAACTAAAAAACCTGCATGAAATTAAATTGCTTACCTGGTACTTTGTAAAGTCTACTTGATAAAGTGTCATATAGTCTATGTCAGGCAATGCCACTTCAAAGCGTGGAGATACCTGAAAGTATTTAGCACTGCACTGAACTAGGAATCGTGAGAAATAGTCATAAAAATATGCGACAATCACCTTATAATTTAAAATACTGCAATTAAGTTCAATTTTCATTATTAATTACATAGCTTAAAGAGATTCAAATTTATGGACTTATCAGTTCACTTTAGAAATTCACTTAAAACAATCTAAGCTGTCGATATTACTTTAAAGAGGTATTTCGATTAATAAAAGTTAGAAGATATGAATATATTTCATAATTCATTGGTTAGACAGGCTAAAACAACTAAGGAACTATCACCTAGTCTTCCTAGTCTGCAGAAATAAATTGATCAAGTATTTAAATAGAGCAGTACACTGGTGTGCAAAAATTAAGGACGAAGTCGAAAAATTAGCATATCAGCTGAACGAAGAGGCAGAGCGGACAGAAAGACCAATCAGAAGATTAAGTAAGGTGATGTACGGTACCATATGCGCAGATATGCAGGTAGACGTAATGAGGGAGTGTCTGAGTAGTATAAAGTATTTTGTCGGTGTAAGATCAGTATTTCTGGCAAAGAGATTGCACGCCGTATAGCAGTTAAAATCACACCGAGTTGCTGCCTCAGCGAGAAATGGAGAATAATCATTCTGTTAGACGACATCTGGCTGCTTTTACGCGAGGTCGAATCATTAGGAAGTTGGAGGAAGGCCGCATTGTGACAAGTGTGGCTGCAGAGTTCGGAATTACTCACAGCATCGTTTCACGACTTTGGAGACAATTTCAAACTACAGGAATAGCTATCCGGGGGTTTAGTAGTGGTCGTCCACGAGGAACCACACCCGCAGATGACCGGTATATTGCCTTACAGGCCAGAAGAAACAGGCGGCAGACAGCGGGAGAAATCGCTAGACACACGACACAGGCGACTGGACGACCGATATCGCGTTTTACCGTGGCCAGAAGACTGCACGGTGGTGGTCTGTTTGCACGACGCCCTGTACGGTGTGTACCTCTAACGCCTGCCCATCGGAGAAGGCGTTCTCTGTGGTGCCGCGAACACCGGAATTGGAAAGACAATGAATGGGAACGAGTACTCTTTACAGATAAGAGCAGATTCAGTCTGAGTAGCGATTCTCATCGCATACTCATCTGGAGAGAGCGGGGAAGCCGCAATCATCCCTCGAACATCATTGAAAGGGACAGGTATGGAGGTGGCGGTGTTCTCGTTTAGGGAGGCATCATGCTTGGTAGTCGTACAGACCTTCACATCTTCGACGCAGGTTCAGTCAACGGGACCCGTTATTGTAACGAGATTCTTCTTCCATATGTGCGTCTTTTTAGAGGCGCTATGGGTCCGCGGTTCCTTTTCATGGACGACAATGCACCATGTCTTCGCACAGTAGCTGCCGAACAGCTCTTAGAGAGTGAGGATATTGAACGCATGGATTGGCCGGCACGATCTCCGCATCTCAATCCCATCGAGCATGTATGGGATTTTCTAGGCAGACGCTTGGCAGCTCGTACCTTACCACCAGTAACGATTCCGGAGCTTCGATTGGCGCTGCAAGACGAATGGGCAGCAATGCCTCAACAACTCATTGCCACCCTCATTCTCAGCATGGGCAGACGCTGCGAAACCTGCCTAGCAGTCAGGGGAGATCATATCCCCTATTAAAGACCGGATGTTTTTTGCTGGACACCCATCACAGGGATGTTTCGGCCTTCAGTCGCATTGCGCTCCATGCTATTTTTTCAATAAAGCTTCTTTTTATCCCTCTGATTTCTCTTTTAGTAAGTGTTGCTTACATTACTCATGACCTTACGTATTGGGGATCTTACGGTATTAAATGTGTTGATTTGGAAAGCTTTTGTACAAAGTTATATTGAAAAAACCATCTCGTCCTTAATTTTTGCACACCAGTGTAAGTTAAATGCCACATTTTTAAGCGAAATTGAAAATCTTATTTCAAATATTTAATACTCGAAGTTTAATTGAAACTTACCAAATTCCAGTCGAACATTATTAGAGGGTTTCTTGCTATATGGTAGTTGCTGAAAAAAGTGATAGCTGTAGAAAGAAAAGTAAGTGATTATAACAAAGTGCATAACTAACATTAGTAAAAACGTATCTTAGTTATTAATGATACAGAAACTATAATTGCTAAACTCAAATTCTTGAGTAAAATTACGCACGTTATTAAATTATATAAATTATTAGGAAATACTAATTTTTGTTTCAGATCAGTAATTTGAGAGTAAACTCTGGGTTATACCATATGACTCTGCGCTGAAATTGATAACACGTCGGTCTTCGCCTTGTGTGTCCCTTACTCTGCCAGCTTTTAGGATGCTGTGGTATGGTGAGGTAACACAGAAAAGTAGTTGCAAAAGCTCCGCAAATGAAGTTGAAGTTGCCGTCAATCATCAAAATTAAACTGGATTAACAGTTAAAAGAATATTTTTCGCAGTTATGGGGAATATATTATTAGAGTTTTTATGAACCAAGCATCTATTTCTAAATCACTTCATTCAATAATCACAGTTTGGAACGAATCGGAGATTACTTAAGCCTGTGAATAATTTATATAGATTTACTGGTGACCATGAAATAACAGATTTACTTGTGTCTAAATTGGATACCAAATGGACTTGATAAATACGCCAATACAGTTCTTGGAATTGTTCACGTCGGTTGAGTAAGGTAAAGGAAAGTTCTCTTTTGCAGTTACAATAATGCATCCCTATTAAATCAATTAAACGTTTGAGTTTCAAGCAGTTCGTTGCAGTAATAGCAATGTTCACGAGGGTTCGTTAGGTTAGGTTACTTAATTATGGCAAAGCCTCGAGGGCTATCTGCCTAAGGGGAGGGACTTCGGATAAAGAGGTGCGGAGAAAAGTTTTGAAGTACTCTTTTCTATCTATTAATTATAGTATTTATTTGCAACTTAATTTATAATTGGAGGCCCGGTGGTTCAGGGGCTAGCGCATCGCGCAGCAGCACAACAGGTCCGGGGCTCGATTCCCGGGCTGGGCAAGCTCGACTCAGCTTTTCACCTCTTGATTTCCATGACTTGGGTTGATAAAATCAGTACCATGTTCGCTTGGGGACTAAACACAGGAAGTCCTGCGATTTTAAGCTGACCACTTGTTCTGGGCATATGCTTACCCGGGGCCCACGGTTAAGAAAGCAGATTTCGGGATTTCGGGAACTCAGTGGCCTAGCAGCCCATTAGGGCTGCTAGGTCACTGAGTAGTAGTAGTAGTAATTTATAACTGCCAACAAATTGCAAGCAACTATGAACTTATTGTTTCATTATTATATTTTCTGGATATTTTAACTTTCCTTTCAGAGCAAATGTACACACGTGGGACATTAATGGATTAGTTGCTTTTAAATATTCGAAATTTTTCATCCTGTTAATAATAAAATTAGGTTACAAGCAATTTGAAATAAATCTCAAGTGAGAACTCGCTCTAGAGCTAAAGTTATGGCAAAAAAAATACCTCTAAGTTTCTCGATTTAAAAGGTTTTTTTCATATTTGAATTCCTCTTCCATTGCAGAGCTCACAGATCAAATGGTAGAAGATGTGCATATCGATGATGCTGTTGAAGCTGTTACTAATACTATTATTCAGGCAGCTATGCTTTCCATTCCTAGAACTTCAGGAAAACTACTAAAATATTCGAAACCATGGTGGAATCGCGACTGTCATGAAGCACTGAAAAAACAGAAAAAAGCATGGGGTATTTTTCGTAGATTTCCTACTCTGCGAAACCTTATAGTATTTAAAAGAGCCAAAGCAAATGCACGAAAAGTAAGAAGGCAGAGCCAAAGAAATTCTTGGATTTCCTATGTGTCGTCAATAACATCCTCTACGCCTAGTAAGCGGGTTTGGGAAAGAGTTCGAAAAGCATGCGGAATATATAAGGACCACTCACTTTCCTTTTTGGAAAAAGATGGCCGAATGATTAGCTGTATAGAAGAAACTGCGAATACTATTGGTGAGACATTTGTTACCGTTTCTTCCAGCCGAAATTACTCACCTGCATTTCTTTCTATCAAGCAACGCTCTGAGAAAAATCCCATCGCTTTCAACTCTTCCAACTTTGAGCCTTATAATAGAGATTTTACTGTGCTAGAGTTAAAGAGAGCTTTGTTACAGACACATAGGTCTTCTCCGGGCCTTGATGGCGTGAATTACGAGATGCTAAAGCACCTGTCCTAAAGTCACTGAATGCCCTTCTCACGCTTTACAATAGAGTGTGGAAGGAGCGTACTTTTCTCAGCGCATGGAGGAGAGCTGTTGCAATTCCTATTGCTAAGCCAGGGAAAGATCCAAAGAATCCCTCCAACTATCGGCCAATTGCCCTTACGAGTTGCCTATGCAAGCTGTTTGAAAAAATGGTAAACAGCTGCCTAGTCTACTTCTTGGAAAAGAATAATATTATATCGCCTTATCAAAGTGGTTTTCGAAAGGGGAGGACTACCGTAGATAATATGCTCCTCTTAGAGACATCCATTCGAAAAGCTTTTGTAAGAAGAAGTCACCTTGTCTCGGTATTCTTTGATATTGAGAAAGCTTGTGATAAGGCATGGAGATACGGTATACTTCGGGATCTTCACGAGAGTGGCTTCCGCGGCAACCTACCAATTTTCATACAGAATTTCTTGAATACTAGGACTTTTCAAGTAAGGATTGGCTCTGTTTTTTCAGATATTTTTGAACAGCAAGAGGGTGTGCCTCAAGGCTGTGTGCTTAGTGTAACTCTGTTCAGCCTAAAAATAAATTCTGTATTAAAAGAACTTCCTCCCACCATTTCAGGATCTTTATATGTTGATGATCTACAAATTAGCTGTCGAGGTGCGGATATGAGACATGTAGAGAGGCAGCTCCAGATCGCTTTGAACAGGATCCAGGAATGGGCAAAAAGACAAGGATTTACGTTTTCAAAACAGAAGACTGTGTGCGTGCATTTTTGTAAAAAGCGAGGTCTCCATCCTGAGCCTGAATTATACCTCAATGGGTCTATAATTCCAGATGCACCTAGAGTAAAATTTTTAGGGGTGATGTTCGACCGAAAATTGACTTTCCTTCCTCATGTCGTAAACTTGAGAAAAAAGTGTACCAAAGTTTTAAATATTTTAAAAGTCCTGGCGAACACCTCCTGGGATGCAGAGCGTTGCTCCATGCTTCGCATTTACAGAGCTCTAATTCGCTCTAAACTGAACTACGGCTCAGTTGTTTACGGATCTGCCCGATCTTCAGTGTTGTTAAAACTCGATCCTGTTCATCATCAGGCTCTGCGGATTTGTTCTGGAGCCCTCAGGACATCTCCTGTGCAGAGCCTTTATGTTGACTGTCACGAGCCATCACTCCGTTTGAGACGTGAGGAGTTGTCTCTTTTACAGTATTTTAATATATTGTCTCAACCTGACCATCCTTACAAACTGGGTTCTTTTTAAACTTTTTAAGAGTTCAGGTGTCTAAAATATTAAAATATGTCCAAGATTCGGTACATTTTAAAGCTCAATATCTTTAGAACCATCCGGATTGTGATTAGAAAATTCTGTATACATATTTCTATGTCCTTTTATACTGTATTTGCTACCTTTAGACTCCTACCTTAGAAAAATTTAAGAAATCAACTTGATTTTTTTAAAATTAAATTAAACGTAATTTTAAAAGTTTTATGCCAGAACCATAATATTTAGTAATTTTATACTAGCATGGATTTCGTACAACTGATCTAAGATTTCTAATTCTGACCAACAGTTTCAGAGTAATCATGCGATAAGCATAATTATATTTGGACAACAGCAATACTTGTTTTCAAATCCCATAAATGCAAGTTATTTCCTTAATACTAATAAGAATATATTCACGTCGTAAAATTCATACGTATACATAACTATTTTTGATTAATATTGCACACCAAAATCATAATTTTGATACAATAAAAAGCACGGAGTTGAAATTTTCATAACATATTAAATTTAATTATTTCTGAATGTTGTATCAGAAAAAGTGACATTTTATCCAGAGGTAATGTTTACACAGTTCAAAATTTATTAATTCTTATTATCCAGCTGAGAAAACACGTGGGCAAGCAGAAAACGTTTAGGAAATCTTAGCTGACAATGAAAGTACTTTGGAATCTTGTAAGCAAATTACTTTAATATAGGTATGTCGATAAGAACTATCCTTATCTATCATTTGTAAGTATATGTTAAAACTGCCCCATTAATAAGCTGAGATATATTGCTCCACATTTATGTTATTACAGTCGTGAATGAGTGTTCCTAATTGAGACAAAGTATTAAACGGTGATTTATAAAGTATTTCTTTAGGGTTAAATTTTCAATTAGCTTCACGAGAAAGTTTAATCGGTACTTAGGTATTTTTCCGTCGACTATTTTCGATGAATAAAAGTTGTCACTAAATAGTGAAGTTTTGCTCCAATTATGGATATTCGCTATGTCAAACTCGTATAAGATAGCTTTTCTTTTAAACAACCCTGATCCTTAGAAAGTCCATTTATTTTTTGTGAAGGTTTTAAATTAACTGCTTTTTTTCCCTTGCATTGAGGAAATCAAGAAAGTGGTACATGTTTTCTGCAGAACAGCAAGTGTGGAGTATTTCTGAAGCTAAGGGACTAGCTGCACTGGTAAGCACACTACAAACATTTAAAGAGTAGAATTTAGCAAAATGCCGCAGTAAAAGGTACTACAGAACATCACTTAAATTCGTATCCATAATAAAAAGAAAGGTTTTGCTATTTTAAGCGACATAAGGATTTTTGGACTGCGCAGTAATTGACTCTCTTAATAATCGCCAGATTGTCTCAAAGATTGAGCTCATATTTATTAAAGTTTCTTATATTCATTGCTTGCATCTGTTGATAATCTAAATAAAGAGATCTAGAATTCCCTAACTAAAAAACAATATTTCTTCAAGCTTCAACCGGAATAGTGGGCGCAGTTTTGGCAGGATTTTCACTGTCGACAGGAAAATATGTAAATATTATATCAATATTCAGGTACGTATCTCAGCTGCTCACCTGGATAAGGCAAGTGTGCAGTTTTGAAGACTTCATAATTTTGCTTGTAAGCACTATTAGAATGAGAGCTGCAAAATAAACCAGAATTAGAACACATGAGTTGGATTCTTTACTTGATCAGAAGGGAAATCTCAAACTAACATACAATTGAGGAATATCTTTGCTTGGATCTCTTAATCTCAAGTCACAAATGTACTGCACGTCCAACTGTTGTAAGAGAGCTATGTCTTTCCGCATCTGAGAAATGAATTTTATGTTTCTGCAAGAAATAGTAGTATAAATCAGATAAAAATTTTTAAGATTCAGTTAAAAAACACGCATTTATGGTGAAATTAAAATTTAATCAGAACAGCAGCCCTGATATCAATTAAGTAGAACTATTGATTATGAAGATTATCAGACAAATTCCTTTTCTTCCAAGCGCATTAACGTCTGCAAAGTGTGACGGGAATGAAAATTTTATGCTGAAACCAACCTACATTAAAAATGAACGTACCAGCATCTATGGAAAACAAACTATTCGAATTTTGAATGAAAAAGTAGACTGGAATTGAAATCGCTAACTAAAGAAGACATTCTGCAAATGTGAAAGGCATTAAGGAAACAGTTAATCTACCAATGTTTCATCACACTGACGTTGACAGACATTCTAATAAGTGTACAACTACGGCATTTATATATTAAAAGACATTTTGTAATTTTTTTAGAGTCACAATATAGAACAAAACGAGACGATTTATGTAATTAACAATTTGCAACACAGAAACAATATACTCATTGAAAGCCGGGTTTGACATATAGAGTAATATATAGTAATGTTGAAGAAAGAGCTGGGACTTTTATAAATATAAAAAAAAATTAACAAATATAACAAGAATATTTAATTTTTTATTTGGCAGCACAAAAAATAAGTCATTTCTAAAATACTCATTAGAGGTGTCGAGTTGCTCAAAACCGTGGCACCAGTAGCAAAAAAATATTGCGCTTTAGATACGCAGCGTCTGTTCAGAAACACCAATGGATACAATGTTCCTAAATAAACACCTTCTCATTACTACAGACGGCAGTGAACCAATTTGAAAAGTTACTTACGCTAGGGTTTGGTTCGGTAGATTATGACAAAGCATACTAGGGCTATCTGCCTAATGGGAAGGATGCCAGAATTTTTTAAGGCAAACTGGCTGGTATGCACGTTACACATAAGAAACATTACAAAAACTACCACGCGGCCAGTGTCTTCGCTTGGAATCGAACCAAGGTCAGAACCACCAGTGTTCAACGATTTTACCTCTCGGCTGTTGGTGGGCCTGCTTATACAAGAAGAAAGCACAGAACGATTATCCTTCACCAACAAAATGGTACAAAAGGTAGTAGTGTTCCATCTTTAGCATATGGGTGTCAATCTTGCCGCGCGCCGATGCAGAAATATAACTTAATTCATGAATTTTGTAGAATGAGCAAGTAAAATATTTGATAAGATTTTCCATGGCCACTGCTATACGGGGAAATTACGTAAAACATGTTGAGTTTCGTTAATAAAATGTTTTGTGCTGTTAGGTTAATTATCTTGGACTAATCTATATTAAAAACTACCGACAAACCCAAACCGAGAGAGTTTTGTAAATTTGCAAGCTCTACTGTTGGTTCGTGTTCATTGTTTGCGACTGACGATTTCGTGTTCACTTAAGTGACAAAGTGAACAAGCGTTGGGACTGAGACAGATCTGGAATTATTACATTATATAAAAGCTAAATTAAGACTATTTGCCTATTGAGGGAAACTACGAAAGTCTACCACGTAGTCAAACTTTTCACCTAGGATCGAACCTGGGTTGAATTCCAATTGTTCAGCAGTGTTTACCATTCTGACTGTTGGAGGGCAAAAGACAAAGGGAAACTGGTTCGTATTTACGCTACACAAGGGAAAACCAAACCTCCCATTCTTGCCGACCTGCCCAGAGTTTTCAAAGCCCCTCAAAATACTCGTGTTTAGAGGTTTTTATCATTCAGCCGTTGTGAGCTTTCATTTCTGAAACTTTATTCGATTCAGAATTTGAACCCAGGTTGAACTACTAGTGTTCGACCATTAGAGAGCGTTTTAGAACACGGAACATCTACACACTAGAACATGATTCTCTGGAAATAAAATTAATATTTCTATTCATCGCAGATTCACAGCACTTGGCATACCGATAGGCTAAAAGGTTCAACTTCGACATGTCGGAATGGCTGATGCTGAGGTGGAAGAAGTATCTGATATTTTGCAGCAAACGTGATGACGTAAACTTAGATACATGTGAGAACATCTTAAACACCATTTTCTAAAATGCTTACTTGCCTTCTCGATTCGGATAATGAGGTATGTTTTGGACATCGTAAGATCACCGATCTAATGCCTTGCGATATTTTCTTGCCGATGGCATGTGAAAATCTTCCCTACCTCGGTACGACAGCTAAAGCACCGGATAGACGATGTGAAAGACTCGGTTGATGGTGAAAGTCTAGGAAAAAAAACTAAATCATTGGTAAACTTCTACAGTGCCAAGGAAAAATCTAAGAAGGTCCACAGAAACTAGTAGAGTTAACTTCTCCAGTTATATTTGTCAAATTCATCACCTCGAAAAGTTGTGATGAATTATGCTTCCCGCCTACTTCAAAATTCGCTGTTAGAGCAAAATGATAAAAACAATGATCAAGAATATGTTATAAATTTTCACTTTATGTGAATGGATATTAATCAAATAGTACACATAATTATATTAAGTTCAAAGATGAATTTCAGTTTAAGTAAGCAGCTTACGAAAACGGATTGATACATTAAAATTCTACTTGGATTTGTCAAACTACATTGACGAGCCGAAACATTATGACCGAAACATGTGATTAAATGGGAATGGTATTTAATTGCTGATTGAGAAGGTAATGAAACATTTTTGCACTTTCGTGAGTGATGGGAAAGGCTTCTGCTCTAAGCGACTGATTGTAATGGCCCGAAGAGTCGGAACAAGTACCTCCGAGACTCTGATACTGTCCCGCTTGGTACAGCAAAATCGGCGCCAGATAGTGGTTCAGCTGACAGCCCAATACAATGCAGGTCAAAGTGCAGGTGTTTCGGGACACAATTCAGCCGACACTGCTGGACTATGGGATTGCGCAGCAGAAGTTCCACTCGTGTGCCTTTGTTGACCAAATGCCATTGTCGGTTACGCCTACAGAGGGCCCGGAGACATAAAGACTGGATATGGACAAGTGGAAGACATTTGCCTTGGTCGGATGAATCACAATTTCTCATGCATCATATCAGTGGTCGTGTCAAGCTCTCACCCTGTACAGGAGGCCATACACAGGCTGGCGGTGGCAGTATTATGCTTTGGGGAACGTTTCACGTTTCATGGATGGCTTTGGGATCCTAGTTGTGATGGAACAGTCCATGAAAGCTGCGGACATCCTGAACATAACTGCAGATTGGTTGCACCCTTACATGGCGCCTCTTTTCCCAACTGAAACACATTTGGGATGTCATGAAGCGGCAGCTCAGAACTTAAACACCAACATGTCGGAATATCTCGACTGCACGACCGCTGCTGAGACATTTGGCACAATCTGTCTCCAGTCATCTACCAAGAACTTGTGGCATCCATGCCAAGACGAGTTTTAGCTGTTTTGTATGCCAAAGCTCGTGCAACGCGTCATTGAGTTATATTTTGGCTCTTTAGGGTAATTATCCCCCTATTTTTGTTAATTAGAGTAAACCATACGAGGAATATTTGTCTAAAGAGAGCCTTCGTAAATCACTTGAGGAAAACTAACTAGTTTTTAAGATATATCTAAGGAAAGCCATGGTAACGGCTGCAAATGCAGCCAGTTATCAGACTTTTTGAAGAAAGGTCAAACTAATGCATGTTCAGGTATCTTATCCTCTCGATCTATGTGGTCTCCTTTCCAATTTGGACGGTTATATCAAGTGTAGATTCATTTTTCCTCTTATACAAATATTTTAGAACAGTTCGTAAATCATTTACTTACCCTATTAAGAAAGCTGCACTAGAAATATTTATCTGGAAACTAAAGTCGCTTGATTGACCCTCTCTGTAAAAGAAATCGGGAAATTAATATTAATGATAGTCTAAATTACAAGATTTTTTAAATATTCAGAAATGTGTATTAATAAGTGGAAGAACTGTTAAGTCTAGATTTCTAATTACATTAATCCGATTCATATGATTCCATAAATTTAAAAGTACACATAAATTTGGAAAGACCCTTATTAGAAAATCTTAATTACGATAATGCCATAAAATTTGAAAATATTCGAATGGAGTATAGAATTTAAAACTGTTATCTACTCTAAATTAAAATGAACATTAAAAATTTTTAATAACGTAGTGCCTTTATTTCTTTTAAATGACTAAATTAGAAGGTAACAATTTGACTTGATATGAGAAAAAGAAAGAGCTTAGATGATTTGATTTTTGCATGAATTTTGTTTGTAGATAGTTTGATTCCAGTAAAGTTTCACCAAGACTATCTTTCCAAGGAAAGGGATGTCTTTGTGGAAGACTTTTTAATGAAAAAAAATTGATGTGTACTCATGTTATACACGAGAAAATTAGGAAAATCCCCATAAGGATAACCTGTCGGTGGGGTTTGAACAAGATGGTACACCTAATGTTCAACTAGTTTTATCTATGCGGCCATTGGTATTTACTGTGCCTTGCCGAATAGCAATGCTTTCAAGAACCGGCTATTTGGTATGAAAATAGAAAATAATATTGGTTTGCTTTGAGAAATGGTAACATAATGATGATAGCCGAATTGTTATAAGAATCAATTTATGTTTTTAAATTGATTTTATGTAAAAATATGCAGTCTGAAGAATAAATCATAAAAAATCGATTTCCAAACATTCGCTTAAATTTTCCTAGATGGATAACTGGAAATTTTAAACAGCTTTTAAAGAATTACTTACTCGTTCTGCATATAATGCTGAGTCAGTCGTGACACTGAATTCTCCTTTATTGAACCAGCACGGATAAGAAACTAAATGAGGAAGAAAAGGTTTAGAAAAAGGTTTCTCATTCAAAATGCAAAATTTAACATACTAGAATATATTTCATGCATACAATTTGAAGCAGTAAAAAGGAAAATTCATGTCGCTCAAAGAGCAGTGAATTACTTGTATATATGTTACGGTGAAACACCGAAATCTGGAGAATGTCGACTTTCACCGGTGAATGTCAACATTCATATAGTCTCTTGGTGTATGTCCGAAATATTTTCCAAATACTCTTATTTCTGACTTACACCGGTCAATGTCGACATTCACCATGTACTAATGGTGAATGTTGAACATATAACAATATTATATTTTCTTCTCCGTAATTCAGTCGCGAATAAACGCACTTGACACTTGAAATAAGAACTTAAGAACATGAGAACCTAAAACACACAATACATTCAAAATGAGAAAGGAAAATAATAGAAGTTAGAAACTTACTTAATTATACAGTACATTCTAAATGAGAAAATAAAATAACAGCAATAAAAAACTTACTAAATTATGTGATTCAAATCTTATTTATTGCAACAACTTAAACTATAATGGCACTTTATGACCTCTCTTTTCGACTTTCACCAGAGCATATCTGTGATTGTCGACATACACCGGTGAGGGTCCGAATATACAAAAATGTAGTGAAATATTCGGTCTTTCACCGACGTATTTGGTGAATGTTGATATTCTCTGGTGAAAGTCGACATTCACCAATTTCGGTCTTTCACGGTAACATATATAATTTATAAGAATATGTAAACTGAACACTTTAATAATAGTACCACTCAAAACTTAAGAAAAGGATTGCAAGAGAAGTAGCATTACCAGAAGAATTAGAGAAATATGTTTAATGATTTGGTGCCCGATTTTAAATATTTATCACCATTAAAAATGTGAACACTGCGCCATAAATTCTGCAAATAGAGTTAATTTACAATGTAATACAAATCTTTAAAAGGTTGGAAAATTTATTTGATCATCATTCGTTCGTATTTGTCAAGAGATAAATGCCCTCAATTCAGAAATTTTACAGTAAGAATAACATTTTGTTAGAGACTACATTTATATGTGAACATGTTTGTAGCAAGAAATAAAGTTTATAATTATTTACAATACATTATTATTTACATAAAAGCATGTGTATTTTTTCTGTACAAATAGAACAAATAATTTAACAAATAAAGATAATGCTGCTACTGTTTATTCTTTTCTTGCCCGAAAACAAGTTTTCATACTTTTAAGTTTAAAGAATTTAGTAGTTAGTTAAATTTATTTGAAGTATCAACCTGAAAATTTAATGTTTAGCTATCAATACGCTTTAATTTCAAAAATGTAAAAACTTTTGTTGGCTTCAGGTACCAACCTTTAGAATTCAGATAGAAATTAAATTATCAATTTTTCCTTTATTATTTTTATATATGTTTAGATAACTGCTTAGTAAGCTAAAAGTTTCAAATTTAGTTGAAAAATTAAAAAAAAAATTGGTCTGTCAGCCGTTTCCATATCGAGCATTCATTCTGCATGCAATTTGAGTTTGAGACTACTGCTTTAAAATATTAGACGCCAAGCTCATTTTTCTTATTCTGGCCCCTAGAAACTGATGTGGCGCTTGACGCGTCATCACTAGAGTAAAACCACTTACTGAGCACTGATATGAAACACTGAAATGAGACCGGTTATAGCGTAACATGAGCCAAGATCTTTCTATTGCAGGATATCTGCTTCATGATTTTGGCGAGAAAAAATTTTCAATCAGCTAATTTCGACTACAAAATTTTTCTAATCCTGAGAAATACGTCTTATACAATAGTTACTTCAATAAACAAAATAAAAAGTAAATATAGTATTAAAACCTTCATTGACATTACATTGAAAATATGACAGCTATTAAACAAGAATATCACACTGAAATTTAATGGTGGGCAATGTATCATGGGCGTATGTACCCCTAGAGAAAACTGGCGAGAGATTTCCTATTGCTAGAAGATCACTTAAAGTTTATAAACTGGGTCATATGCTAGGACATATGCTAGTCTTCCCATGTATTTATTTCCCAATAGCTTTCAGATATTTAGCTGGTATCTTCGAAATATAACAGCTCTGCAGATACCTTGCTATGCAATAAAAATTTCTGGGTTTTGATTTAAGCTCTGAGCTTTTACACGCTTTTCGATGATTAAGTTTTCTCTGTAAACTAGTATTGTAGCTTACTGTATACCAGTGTTTCTTAAACTGTGGGTCGCGATCCCCAGTAGAAGGTAGCCAAAAAATTTAGCAATTTTGATATTTCTTTAACTTATTATAATAATTTTACGACTACCAAATATTTTTACACGATGTATCTTGAAATAGATAAAGATAAGACAATACAGACAAAGAAAAAAGGGAAACGTTTCGACGCATTCTTTTTATAATAGAAATGTTCATTTTACTTGCTTTGCACATGACGCTGTCATTTCGTAAGTTACTTAAAATTTTCACATTGTTCCAAGTCTTAAAATTAAAAATGAAAGTTAATGACCTAAAACTGTAATAGTATATTACAGTACAAGTGAAAAAAATTGACAGTTTCACACACGCGTGTATCGCATTTGCGCAATTCTTATGGGGGTCCCACAAAATTTTCGTACATATTATATGGGGCACTGGGGGTCGCGAAAAAATCCCAGTGATAAAAAGGGGTCGCGACTGAAAAAAATTTAAGAAACCCTGCTATATACAATCCTCAGAGATAATAAATCGTGGAAGTCTATGTAATAAATCTACAGATGAGTTCTTTCTATAACAGAATGTTTCAACTTTGGATTACATTTATTCTATTAATTTGACTAAATTACTTTCCGAAGCATTTTATCTTATCAAAAGTTTACCTTACATAACTTACGATATAATCTAAAAATATATTTATTAGGTTTAGAGTTGTGTTTTGTTTAAATACATACTACAATAAACTACATTCAAGAAGCACAAAATTCCGAAGGTCTAATAAGAATTATTAGTTTCGATGATTTTGTGTAATTATCCAAAGTCTTGAAATAAATTTTTCTGCAATCTACTTCTCCATATTCTGCAAAACGTTGCTGTTAAGTCAATTTGTTTCTATCATGCACCTTCATTATTTAGATCCCTGTTAACATATCAGTTAATATTTCTTCATCTAAACATACACTGACGTTACTATGTTGGTGGAAATGCTGTCATTCTTGACTGGCAATTTTGGATCAATAATTGCTGGTAATGTGTGAGGAGATGCCGTGCTTTTGATTTTGGAAATCGTATATTGTCAATTAAAAACTTACTTTGCATGAAGAAATTTGAAAAAATTTGTACCAGAAACTTAGTGCAGCGGTTCTCAACCTTTAGACTAACGAGTACCACCTAAACAAAAATTGAAAACCTGTAGTACCACCACTACAAAGTACTACTTCTACCACCACTCTTGAACAAAACTCAGATCGCATAAACTTACGACTGTTAAGAGAAAAAAATCCAGATGTTGGGGTTTTAACTTTTGAATTTTGTACTTAATACTTTGCTGCTTTGTGTACCACCTATTTTTCTCTTGCGTACCACCTATTTATTTTTCTCTTGCGTACCACCAGTGCTACGTGTATCACCGGTTGAAAACCCCTGACTTAGTGGGTACGGACCCGGGCAATCGTAATGATAGAATTCCCAATGAAGTATTTTCGAATTACCTATTCTACTTTTCCATATTTCTAGAATTAGGTTACGTCAGACTGCAAGTCAGATACTATTGTTCAGTATGAAATTGCAAACATCTAACATTAAAGAATGCAGTCTAGAAAGGTAGTTCCCCCCCCCCAAAAAAAGGGGGGGCGCTGAAGAACCCTGAATTAACTTCATCAAAAGGCTTTACCATTTTTTTTTATTATTTTACTAACTAATTAACTAAAATCTGGATGTAAATATGGATAGCATTGAAGTATTTAAAGCGCATTTAAATCAAAATGTACGAGATTTAGGAATATTTAGTGAATTAAAAAGATGACTTACCTTTTCTTTGAATAATATTGTAGGAACGGGAAACCGTTTGCTGTTTCTGATACGTTGAGATTCCTTAGCCAGTCCCCGGTATGATTCAGCATTGAAGATTAAAGATCTAATTAGAATGGGGAAGTTCATTCAGGATTTCAACAATTCAAAGGCACAGAAATCGAAATCTTGGGCAGTTTAAAAATTAATGTGGCTCTGAAATTAAACTGTTCTCAGCTACTATTGTAAAATTTTGCTGACTCAATAACAAGACAGTTTAAATTAATAATTAGAAAGTTTCAAAATTTATTATTCGAGGACGTACGTAAGAAAAAGGACTAAGTTTCAGTGGGATTAATTTGAAAAAATATTAATTTTCAAAATAGAAGAAATACTTCTGGCTGAACGAATGGAGAGTAGCAAATATTTCGAATAAATCATATCAAATGTACTCAATATTTAAATATTGTCAATGAAAATATGTTAATAATTCATATGTATGGCAATGTTATTCTTAATTTTTGTATTACATTAATATATTTGAATACATGAAGTTAAGATGTCCATTATACATGTTACTTGGAATTACTGAATAATTACAGCCTCACCGGCCGCCAGATATGGATACGGATTATTAACTTGCTTAAATGTCCCCAAAAGGGGCCTTAAGCTAGATAAGAGAATTAAGCCTCTGGCGGCACACGATTGACGAGCTAGCAGGTAAAACTCCAAGAAAGGTCAAGTAAGTGAGGTAAAATTGGGAAGACCATCGTCTCCTGTACTGCATGTGTGCCAATCGGATGGAAAGTGAAGAAGAGACGAAAGTCACACCTCGCAAGAAATCAAGTGAACGCCGACAATCAAAGTTAGGTTCCGAAGTTGGGATCTCTAATCATATAGAGTAGCAATAGATCCCAATATCTACTGGAATGATTTGGTAACTATGAACTTCTGAAAAATTTGCAGCATTACAACCACGTCCACTTTTGGAAGAAACGCTTATTAAGTTCAGTAATGCGGTCCGCTATAAGGTCGATTTTCAAGTCCCCGTGGTTCAGTGTAATCAGGTAACTGGTATTTACAATTTTTCGCAGAATTTTATTTGGTACTACATAAAGTTTGTGGAAGTCTGCCTTTGAGGCTGATGCCTAAGCTGCAGATATGTAGCATGGAATTAGCCTGTAAGGATCTTAAGTTTTACTAACGTTTATTTTATTTTAAATCTTTACTATCACTTCTTATTTTCTACTTCCGGCCAGAATTATAAGCGTGAAGGAGTTTATGCAAAGTTGTCTGGCGAACGCCAAGTACTTAAGTTGTGGCTTTTTGCCAAGCGAGAGAGAGGAAGGAGTTAGTAGAAGCAGGCCGCTTGCTTTAGCAGTTTTTACTCGGTTGCTGGTTGCCTTCCAGGCCAGAGGTTTAATCCTCTTGATAATTTTAAACGTATTGTAGTGTTAACAGTGCTCTGTACTACATACGGCTTCCTGTTAATATATGGCCAATCTTCCACGTAGGCCCTTGTTTATTATTCCAAAGTTAAGTTAGAGTTTAGTTAATATTTTTATATTCTTACGTTCAGACCACAAGTGGTTGGTCTCTGTATTCCGAAGTCCGCAAATCATTGTAAAGAGAGAAAAATAAAGGGTTTCGTATACCCTTCCTGTGTATCTTGTCTACTTCCCACATTTATTGAACATAGCTTTAGTAAGCTCCCTGTTCCGAGTCAGGTCTTTGAATGTTCCCCAAGCAAGTAAGGAGAAACACTGAACCTGATAGTGGCGCCCAACGAAGAAGAATAACCATGGCCGAGTTTCAAGAAGAACCTATGCTTCCTGCAGAAGCGGCTCAAAATCCAGAAATGCCAACTGCCGCGCTGGAAAGATTTGGTTACATCGTCCAGACCATGCGCGCAGCGATGAAACCAGAAGCAACATTTAATGGAAACTCACCGGTAACCAGTTTTTTGGAAAAATTGGAGGATCACTTCATGATGTATCCCGTGCACGAGTTCCAGAAAGTCACCTTAGCTACTAGCGCTTTGAGGGGCCAAGCGCTTAATTGGTTCAAATGTATAGGCAGAAGTCTCTTGGGTCAAGCAGGAAGTCCCACCTATACTTACGAAAATTTCAAGACTGCCTTAGTAAAAGCCTTCCCTGTCGTAAGGGATCGTGCGAAATTAGAAACGGAACTTTTCAGCATATATCAGCAAAGAATCGAAAATCTTTCCACCTTTATTTTAAGAAAAATTCACGTCTTCAAACTCTTGTATGGAAACCGTCCGGATCCTGAGATAATTCAAGTGATTTTGCCGAGGTTACTTCCCCAAGTGCAAGACTTTATTGAATTAAGGAATCCGACTACACTGTAAAAGTTATTTGAGCTAGCAATCCAGTTTGAAAGTAGAAGAACGGCGGACATTGAAAGAAGACGCCAATATCAACAACGAAACCAATTTGGTGAGCCAAGACCACAGCAAATTCAAGCACACGGCTACGGAAGCAAAGCGAATCAGTGGGCAAGGAAACCCGAGTATCCAAAAACAGCCGGCGAATGTCGACAGTTCAATAGCAATCCAGGAAAAAAGTCTCAAGGCCAGTGGAAAAAGAAGGAAAGCATTGAAAGAAAAAAGGATTTAAACTAAAACGGATTTCTGCTGACGGGAGGGTGCGGAAATCCGAAGGCCAAGAAAACCCCTCTTCCTTCAAGTTAAACACAGTAATGGTGAAAAATTTGACTCTTCCGAAGATTGAAGTGTTGGTAAATAACATCCCAGCCACCGCACTCCTGGATACAGGCGCGCAGTGTTCCTGTGTGGCAGAAGATTTTTTTAGGAAGTATTTTTGGAAATACCGCATATATAATTCGGATAATACGACAGTGTTAGCTGCGCAGGGAGAAAGATGTAAGTGCATAGGTAAATTACCGCTATACGTTCGTATCAAGGACGAACAAGCAAAGATTATGTTTTTTATAGTAAAGAATCTGCAAGCACATATTATCTTAGGGATAGATTTTCTTTCAGAGGCAGAAGCAACGCTGGATTTTAATGAAGCGTCCCTTAAGCTGACGATGAAACCAGTTCGAGAAGAAAAAACGGAACCGCCAATGTTAAACCTTGATCACCTGCTAAGGAAGAGCAACAAAGAATCCGACAAGTGGTAAGTGAATTTGCTTCGTTATTTAGTGATATTCCAGGATTTACTCAAGTTACTAACCATAGTATCGACACCGGAGATTCAATGCCAGTTCGCCACAAAGCATACCGGTATGATAAGAATAAAGAAAAAATTACAGAATGGCACATTAGAGATATGTTACAGAAAAAGATCATAACGCCCATCTCAAGTAGTTATGCTAGCCCGGTAGTTTTAAGTAAGAAAAACAATGACTATCCATTAACACATCCAAAAAGGTGGCGTTTCGAGATTGACAATCGTAAATTAAACTCCATAACTAAATATCCGGTATATCCGTTACCTATTATTGAAGAAATTCTAAGGAACATAACGTCTACCAAATATATGACGACTTTAGACTTAACGACTGGTTATTTTCAAATAGGGGTTAGACCGGAGGACGTGCCTAAGACTGCTTTTATAACCAAGTCTGGCACTTATGCATTCCTGCGTATGCCGTTTGGGTTTTCAGGGGCACCGGCAACATTTCAGCGATGTATAGACATTGTGTTAAGGCCTGTTCTTGGAAAGTCCACATTTATCTATTTAGACGATATCATTATTACTAGTGATAATCTGGACCAACATGTACAGGATTTAAGACAGGTGTTTTCTTTATTAAATGAGGCCGGTCTAAAAGTTAATGTGGAAAAGTGCAAATTTGCAGGCCCTGAATTAAAATATTTAGGTTACAAAATATCTCAGAAAGGAATCGAGACAGACGAATCAAAAATAATCGCTGTGCAAAAGTATCCGCCGCCAAATACGGCTAAGAAGCTCTCTTCTTTTCTAGGACTTTGTTCATATTATAGGTCCTTTATAAAAGATTTTGCAGCTATTGCTGAACCATTGTTAAAATTAAAAAGGAAAAAGGCAAGATTCTCGTGGACGGCCGAAGCAAATAGTGCTTTCGAAAAATTAAAGCAAGCATTAACGCAAGCCCCTGTGTTGAAATTTCCTGAAAAGGGTGAGAATTTAGAAATTTCAGCGGATGCTTCGGATTATGCGGTAGGAGCGGTATTTTCGCAAAATCAGCAGCCCGTGGCATTTTTTAGTCGAACTTTAAATCAAACACAAAGAAATTATTCCGCGACTGAGAGAGAGGCACTTGCAGTTCTGTTAGCAGTGCAAAAGTTCCGAGTCTATTTTGGAAGAGCGCCAATAACAGTGTATTCTGATCATGCGGCGGTAACTAGATTGTACTCAGGGAAAAACTTATCCCCAAGGTTAATAAGATGGGCACTCAAGCTACAAGAATATAATCTGGTAATCAAGCATATCCCCGGAAAGGAAAATATCGTAGCAGATGCCCTATCCAGAATAAAAATAGATGAAGAAAGTAATACTGTAAAGGTGGCTATGCTCACAGCATGTACAATAAATTCCCGAGAAACTGTAATAACCGAACTGGGTAAGGATCCTGAGTTTGGAAACATTTATGAGTATTTAAAGGATCCTGAAAATTTTAGCCACCAAGATACTGTGGCGATAAGAAATAGGGCGGCCCATTACGAACTAATAGATGGTCTATTATTTTATACAAAAACTACAAATTCCAACAACGAATTTCGACCTGTTATCCCAGCTAGTCTTAGATTAAATATTCTGCAGGAGTTACATGACAGCCCTTTAGTTTCTCATGCTGGTATTCGAAAAACTATCCAACGCGTACGCGAGGCAGTCTATTTTCCTGAACTGCAAAAGTTAACAAGGGCGTATGTCCAGTCCTGCCCAACATGTCAAGCAGTTAATTATATTAATTTCCGCCCGGCCGGGTTTCTAAATGAAATAATTGGCATCGATTTATTGGGCCCTTTCCCAAAAAGTAAGTTAAATAAAAGTCGGTATCTCCTTGTTATGGTTGATCATTTTAGTAAGTGAACCGAAATTGTTTCCTTAAAACGAGCCTCCGCGAAATTAGTTACTGATTCTATTTTAAATAAATATATTTTAAAATACGGGCGCCCCTAAAAGTTATATCGGATAATGGTCCTCAATTTGTAAGTAATATATTTGAAGACATGTGCAAAAAACTGGGCGTACGTCATTTAAAAATGGTCCCGTATCGGCCGTATTCAAATATAGCGGAACGGGTCAATAGAAATATAGTGAAAATTATCCGTAGTTATGTTAAAAATTTTCATAAAAGCTGGGATAACTATGTCAATGAATTTGCTTTCGCCCTTAGGACCGCAAAACATGATACAACGGGCAAAACTCCTGCTGAGTTATTTTTAGGCAGAAAGATTATAACGCCGTTAGATAAATTATTTTATGTTCAACAAAGAGCCCCAGAATTTAAAATGGGTGATATAGAAAAATTAATTAAAGAAGCAAAAAAGAACACTGAAGTAGCACAAAGAAAACAGAAGCTCTATTATGATGTGAAACGACGGGGAGTAACTTATAAAGTAGGAGATGAAGTATTAAAAATTAAGCATTCACTTTCTTCAGCACCAGAAGATAAAACCGCCAAATTTTTTCCACGATTTGAAGGACCATATGTCATAGAAAAAATAACTCAGGCTGTAGTGGTGTTAAAAGCCAGGAATGGTGAAACATGCTCCGCAAACACTGACCAAATAAAACCATACTATGACCGTAATAAAATGCAAATATTTACAGATCTTTTGCAGGATCCGACACGGCAGGCACAAGCTCCAGAGGTGGAACAACGACAAGGACAAGGACAAGCCATTAGGAGGCAGGAGCAATTGAAAAGAAAGTTCCCCGTTGGAAAATTGAAGGTAACAAGAAAAAGAAGCCGTTCCACCGACCACAAAAGAGAGCGCACGACCACCCCCAGAATGAAGAAGGGAGAAGTACGACGAATGCAAAGAGAGCCAGGAGAAATAACGGCAACTATAACCCGGCTCCCAAACGGGAGATCTACTCATCGGACAGGACTCTACGCAGCAAATGTCGCCGAATTGCGGAAGGACCACCAGCGGCGGAGGAGGAAAAGATACAAGGAAAATTTGAACGGCCAGCAACGAGATCCAAGCAGGAACGAGAGAGAAGTGTCCCGGTTCCGCCAAGACCAGCAGCCATCAAACGGCCAAGACCACAGGCAGAGGCGAAAAAGAAGGTATTCAAGGGTGACCGAACTGGAGGGAAAAGAAAGCTCCTAGAGGAAGGTACTGAAGGGCGAGCCCGCACAAGAAGGAGGATAAATCAAACACGAATCTTTGCTACCTTCCAGGACTGAGCAGAGAAAAGAATGTCCGAATATCACAAAGATAAGTAAAATTGTATGTTACTTTGCAAACATAAGTTAATCTTTCATTCTTACTGCAAGTGGCAGATTTCAAGACGTTTTACCTCATGTGAGGTCTACCTTATCGCCAAAAAGGCGAGAAATGAATTGTTACCTATTTTGGTATTATGTTTTTCAATTACTCGCGAGTAAAACTAAAATTAATGTATAATAGGAATGTGTAAATACTTGAATATTGTAAAAGGTATTGTATAAAATTTTATTTAAAAGATTCTGGCAAGAAAGAAGTTTTGGTCTGAAAGACTTTTGAAATGTAGTGTTTCAATGTAGAAGAATTGGCACTTGCTTGAAAAAGAATAGAAGTTAACGATGTACTACTAATGTATGTTTTAAATTGTGTAAAATTAACGGCATGTTAATATGTCCTTATATACAATGTGAACTGTTATTTTAAATGTTAAGAAATACTGTGATATGGTAAAAGTAATGCCAAAAGTTTTAAACTTATTCGTGTGACTGAAAAAAAAAAAAAAAGAGAAAAGTATTGTGAATATGTGTTAAAGGTTGAATGAATGTAGTTAGGCTCTATGACGCTACACTTCAGAGTTAGCCACTTTCAGAATAGTACCTCAGGGTTTAGAGATGAAGATAGGGTGTGTTACGAGGTCTTGTTATGTTGAATTTTAACACGTTATTGTTTTGATTGTAGGCGGCAGTGTTGAACACTGGTACATAAACACATTCGTGTTCGGTGTTTTCTTTTACAACACATGTCAGAGAGCACGGGGAGAGATAATTAAATAAAAGTCATGAATGAAATAAGAATGTTAGAAGAAATATAAATATTCATGTTACTTGCCATTTAATTGTGTAACATTTCATTAAACTAGTTTTCCTTCCAGATCTCTGGAAGGAACCAGATTTCAACTAAAAGCTCCTGTTTAGATGCAGTACAGATGAAAAGTAATTGTCCATGGAGCTGATAATGTAAAAACAAATTTTTTTTTAAATTTCAAGTTTCTAGTGAGAAATGTTTGTAAAAGATTGGCCTCGCGTTAGATTCTAGAGCTAAAAGTTTTCAACAAGGTCGTTTTAGACCTCAGTTTCAAACTAATTAACTCTGGCGTCTGGCGGGAAGTATGTAAGGATCTTAAGTTTTACTAACGTTTATTTTATTTTAAATCTTTACTATCACTTCTTATTTTCTACTTCCGGCCAGAATTAAAAGCTTTAGCTTATTTATGCAAATTTGTCTGGCGAACGCCAAGTACTTAAGTTGTGGCCTTTTTGCCAAGCGAGAGAGAGGAAGGAGTTAGTAGAAGCAGGCCGCTTGCCTTAGCAGTTTTTACTCGGTTGCTGGTTGCCTTCCAGGCCAGAGGTTTAATCCTCTTGATAATTTTAAACGTATTGTAGTGTTAACAGTGCTCTGTACTACATACGGCTTCCTGTTAATGTATGGCCAATCTTCCACGTAGGCCCTTGTTTATCATTCCAAAGTTAAGTTAGAGTTTAGTTAATATTTTTATATTCTTACGTTCAGACCACAAGTGGTTGGTCTCTGTATTCCGAAGTCCGGAAATTATTGTAAAGAGTAAAAAATAAAAGGGTTTCGTATACCCTTCCTGTGTATTTTGTCTACTTCCCACATTTATTGAACATAGCTTTAGTAAGCTCCCTGTTCTGAGTCAGGTTCTTGAATGTTCCCCAATCAAGTAAGGAGAAACACTGAACCTGATAAGCCTTGCATTACATACAATACAGACTGATTTCCTAGGAGTACAGAGAACTGGTTGGTGTATACAACAGGCTTTTCCTGGGATGTACTTAATATGACATGTCCATATGAGCCTTTGGTTAATAATAACCCTTAGATAACTTACATTATTTAACATGGTTTCACATTATCCCGAATAAGTAAAGTGCTATGTTCCGAATCTTATACGCCTCCTTACCAATACGAGCTTTGAGGCATTTACAAAGATTCCCCTTTTCGTGCAACAGTCCTCGACATCTAAAACAAAATTGGCATTAATGGGATAGATCTCACGGCTGCCACCGTATCGTCTGCGTAACAAGCTAACATAAAATTACAATCCAATTTATATTTGGTAAAACTGATTACGTAAAAAAGAGAAAGGGCGTAAAACAAAAACCTTGGGCCTCATGTTTTTGAAGGCTGAATAGACATTTCCTTCACCGACACTGAAAGTTCAGAAGGTAAGCTAAGAATTGAAAAGAATAATGTCCCTGTTAAAGTTCATTTTGATTAGTTTGTAGATCAACGCTTAACCCTTTGAAGGGCACCGGTATATAATATATACCGGTTGTTTGTCAATTTTTTAACCTCCGAAAAAATGCTAATTTTTCTACACCAAAAGCTACAATCGTAAGTGTCTAGTGTTTTCTTTCAATTCTAAATGGTAGCATCACCCTATGAATGCTCAATATTTTGCAGTTATGAAATTAATATACCTCTTTGCAAGGTATCATGTTGGAAGATTCATAAATTCTATTGGAGGGAAAGAAAAAATTCAAAATCTGCAAATATATGACGTACACATGCTGAATCTTATATATTTACTTCATTTTTGTCAGAATTGATAATTAACAGAAGATTACTTATACGATTTTAAAACCGGTATATAATATATACCGGCGTCCACACTGAGGGTAACACGCCAATAGATGGCAGCACCAGTTTTCTCCTTTTCTACTCTGTGGCATGACAGAATTTCTTTATTATTATAACAGTTTATGATGTAATAATTTTTCATGATTAATTTATAAGTCGTTTGGGATTCAATATTATGTTCATGGAGGAATGGGGAGTTTACTGACCCTGCGCTAGGACTGAATACAAGTATATTAGTTTAATTTATTCTTTGTGTACTCAGCTCGAGTTTCATTCGTCTGTGTGTAGCTAAAATTTTTATTTCAGCACTTATCCCTTTCCAAGAGAAAGACTCATCGATTTCAAAATTGCCATCTGGGGTCAAAACTTTACACAATTGTGGGGGTTAAATGTGGCATGTTAGCCTCCAAAAGACACCCGTTGCTTCGTGTTTTCCAATATCCTAGAATGCAAGGAAAATGAAAGAGGTGATTGACAACTAATTTGTCATTCGGGAGTCACGCCTTCTTCCCTTTGTGAGGTGTGATAAGATCACACAAAGGGAAAGTTCACTTAAAATGGAAATGTACATCTCATAGTGTAATCACAAAAACTCCTGGTTTGAAAGCTTTTATTCTTTAGGGAAATTCTTTTTAATTCTTTGTTAATTTCAGATGAAAGACTAGAGAACACAAGAGAAATTTGCGCTCTGGCTGATACAAATAGGTTGTTTCCGAAATAAATTTTCACAGTTCGTGAAAGGAGGAAAAATATTTCTGAGGCCCGTTTTAGATGCAAACTAAAATGTATCCAAAAGTTGAAAAGGAGCCCCTATGAAGCGAAAGGGATTGAAAATCAGAATAAGAGCTTTGAGGTGTATCAAATAATAAAATTGTTTAACGGCGTTTCTTCCTGGGAAAAAAAAAAAAAAAAAAAAAAATATATATATATATATATATATTACAAACTATACAAAAAATAAAAAAGGGACCCTTACGGTCCTCGATGATCTAAAGTGTGTGTGCGTGGAGGGGGGGGATTCTTCGTATACTGTATGAAGCATGGTTTTGTTCACATATTATCTAAAGCATAAAATACAACTTCAAAAATGCAACATACTTTCTCAGCTGAGTCGGTCGTAGTGCTTCATTTTCCAATTTTTTTAATTTTCGGCTGAGTTACATCTGCTTGTAATATTATACTAGTTCAGTTACAGCATAATACGATTTATATTTGCTAAATTTTTTTATAAAATAATATTGAATTTAAATCAAGTTGAAAAGCTTTTTACCCATATTTTACATAAGTATGTTCAGCTATGTTGCATCATCAAATTGCATAAAAACATAAATTTTATTTTTAAAATTTTAAATTTCTGCCGAAATTTAAAAAAAAAAATGCCTTTAGACTTACACAACTATATTCAAGCACTCATCACCACAGACGCACATCAAAAGTAGGCAAAATTAATTTTAAAAACAAAGATTAACAGTTGGCAATGGAAAAAAATGTCCTACCTGGAAAAAAATGTCCTGGAGGGGCGCCGATATAAAATATATACCGGCTCTCAAAATTCAGGATTTCGCTCTAGATTTTTTTAAGTCTCAATTTTGTGTCCTTAGGATCCATAAGTTCATGTAAAATTTTACCACAGTTTAAATTATTTTATATACCGCCCCTCAAAGGGTTAATATGCCAGATGTGGTCGAATTCATCAGCTGCCGAGTGGTAAAATAACTAAATATTGGTAGTTCGATTCGGGTTCAAATTCAGACGAATAGGCGAACTGCATGATAGTGTTCGTGGTTTTCCCATTTATAACATAAGAGCTTCTCTCCCTTAGAAATTCCTTAATGAAAACATGCCTCCCAAGAGCAAGAAACTTCATGAGTTGTAAGCCTTTAACACCTAACCTGAATAATTATCAACTTAGTAAACTAATTTAATTTCCAGTTTCAGAATTGTTCTGAATGCATAATTTTGTCAACAATAGATAGTAAATTGTTGATGAATCTCCTCTTGCATTCGTTGATGTACTCAAATTATGTCCTGATCAGGTTTCCTTTCATCTTTTCCGAGTAGTCATTTGAGTAGAATAAAGTAAATTTGCTGCTATTCTGAATTACGTAAAGAATGACGTGCACAGAGAAAATTTGGTTATCTCCAAGAACTTGCGTAATCCCTTGATTCGATGATAAATTTCTCAGTATTTCGTTAGTTTATATGATCAAGGCAAGGTAATCGAGAGCTGACTGCTTATGAGGAAGGTGCCTTCGCGAAGAACATTTTAAGGGGAAACTAGATCGTATCTTCGTTATACACGGGAAAATCACAAAAATTCCCACGCAACGAATCCACGTTTTGAACCCATGTCGAAATAGCAGTGTACAACTACTTTACCGCTCGGCCACTAGTGAGCTTTCAACATTTCAATTAACCAGGTTTTTGCAAAGCTAATTTTCACTAAGGGGGTTATGGTTTGATCTATAAGAGATTAAGACAAAGCACATTATGGCTATCTGCCTAAGGGAAGGGCTGCTTTCGTGGAGAACTTTTTGAGGGAAACTGGCTCGTATACACGTTACACATGCGGAAAACCACGAAAGCACGCATGCAGCCAACCAGTTTGCCTGGAATCGAACACAGGTCGGAGCTATCATTATTCAGCGACTTCGCCGCTCTCCCGCTGGTAGTTTTTGTAGTTGCTAGAGGGAATTTATGCTAATAAAAATGAAAAGTTCGTTAGATTTTCAGATGTTTTAATTCTTTGATTGCTAACTGCTCAAGTTGAAGCAGAGTGCAGCATCAGAATGGTTGACCAAATAAACGAGATTTCATTTTATCTCGTTGCTAAGCAACGAAATAGGTGGGAAGTTTCTACGAGTGTTGGACATACTATACTATGGAAATGATTTCCGAACATACACATGAGACAACAGGAAAGAGTAGTGATGGGCAACTTCAGTACTTTCTTGTACCCGGTACGGGAGTAACGGGTACAGACAAGTACCCGGTACAAAATACCCGTTACTCAAGTAACCGTTACTTTGAAAAGTAAGAAAACCGATTTCAAGTACCGAGTACCCAAGTAACGATTTGGAGTACCGAAGTAACGAAATACCGGAGTAACGGTTTGCTGTACCGGAGTACCCTAGTAACGGTTTGCTATACCGGAGTACCCTAGTAACGATTTGGAGAAGCAAAGTACCCTAGTAACGATTTGGAGTACCGAAGTGCCCTAGTAACGATTCGGAGTACCAAAATATGCAGCTAACGATTTTGCGCACTGAAGGAACTCTGCCACGTCACCACGTGTTTGATTTTATCTGTACGGAGTAAGATTTTGAATATCAGAAAACATGTCAACTACGTAAGTGTCTGAGGAGCAGGCCATTCATGCACACAAGGAGCGCATATCACCATTTCGCAAATACAACCAGATACTACTGTCCTCGTACCAAAACTGAAGTGAGCTGAACCCTCATCGATCCTCCAGTAACGAATACCGAAATACAGAGAAGAGACGCATATTTTCGTTACAAAGTAGCGAATACCGAAAAGTACCCGTTTCGGTACAGAAGTAACGAATACCGAAAAGTACCGATTTCGGTACTGAAGTAACGGGTACTTGGATGTACCGATTTTCAGTACCCGTTACAACTACGTACCCGTTACAAAATAACCGGTTCGGTAGTACCAACTCATCACTAGGAAAGAGCCAAAGCCTTCGCCAAGCGCACATTTGCGTTCATAGTCTACACAGATGCCTTGCGCCGGACGTACAGTAATAAAACCTCAGAATTTTTAGTGCTTTTGAACTAGGTATTTCAATTACCCTAGAAATGTGGTTTTAATAACAAAGTGATATCCTCCGGTTTCCCAGAAAATAAAATTACTTCCTGGCGGAGTTTACTTGATGCAGAACTTGAGAATATACTCTACAATATGCGCAATAACATTTTTAACGGCCGCGGACACTTAGCCGACGGGACACTTAACCGACACCAGTTAGCCGACAAGACATTTAGCCGACATGGACACTTAGCCGACAAGGACACTTAGCCGACAGGACATTTAGCCGACACACAGAATTCGCCATCAGGGCATTTAGTTACGGTACAGTTAACTGTCAAGACATTTAGTCAACAGGACACTAAGCCGATAGTGACGTTTAGCTGACGCGTACCCAATAATCATTTAAATTTACAATCAATTACAAAATTTCTCGATTTCTCCATAAGTTCAATATTTAAGTTACTTTTTTCCCTTATCAGTAAAATTCAGTTTTCGATTTTTGAAGATCTCATACGTGCTTTTAATTACTGTGTTAATTTAGCATTGTTTGATATGTATCGTGCTGTTTGGTGTATATTGGCCAAATTGAAAAAGTGCTGAAATTTCTCGTTAGGGAATGTGAATTAAATTTCGAAAGGAAAAAAGAATTTTTTTAGCTAAGTACGACGGTCACTTAATTACATTTTAATATGGGATCTTCAAAAATTAAACGTAATGCTTCTTCATTTAATCAACTAGGTATTTTTGAACATTTTCACATGATTATCAGTTTCCCTTGTTTACTTAATGAAATAATTTTCCAATCTCGCTCTTCCAAATGCTTTCAAATTTCTAATATCTTTACGCTTCATTAATATTATTTTACTCATCACATCATTTACATTCTTTCCATTACAAAATTGTTTGGCTCCTCCCACTATTGAAATTTCCTTTCCATGTCTTATGAAGCGACGCAATCGCAGATGTAGGTATCCAGCCATTGCCTTACCCTGTATATCATGGAGGTAAGAAAGGAGTCCTACTTCCTACCTCCATGCTGTATATAGCAAGTGAAATTACTGAGCATAAGTTTTTCTGTGCTAGCATTAAGTTCAGGAGATTTGAATGCGAAGCATTCAGATACCATTTTAGCGAAGTAGGAGGGGATGAACAATTATATTCGTACGGAGCAATTAGTTATTTGACAGATACTGTTTAGGCATAGCTTGCTTGTAGGAATATCGTGCGAGAATCCGCAGTGAGGTGGGATCATTCATTTCGTGTTACGAAGCGCAGTTACTTGAGACACAACGTAGGCTAGACTGAACTGGCTTCTGTCTTCAGCGTAGTAGGAGTAGACAGTTCTGAAAAATCTGAATAATGAAATAAAAATTATTCTTATTTATAAATTACATTATATATATATATATATATATATATATGGTGGTGAGGCTTAGTTTAGCAAATGTATTTTATTTTGTTATTAGAAACAATTAAAAAAAGTGAATTTCTAAGAAAAGCAAAGGTATAAATTATTTGTGACCTCTGTAATTTGCAGTTCATGTCACCATTCTTGACATAAAAATATTGTTACATCTTATTGACCACGCCTCTCGCTTAAAATACTTACTTAGGTTAATGTTTATTGCCCCTAAACTTAGTTAATAATGTTTAGAAGTTAATAATGTTTAGAAGTAAAATATTCTTTAAGGTTTTGCTTTTTTTCATAACCGAAGCTGCAGAAGGGGGGCCACAAAGTAGGGTGGAGCAAAGTGACACATCGTGAAAAGTCACCGTAATGTAGTGCCATCTAACGATGCTAGATTTAACTATATCTGTCATGTAAATAGATAATATTATTTACTATGTTTTGAAAGTCGCGATGTGTAATTTGCAAAAAATATGTTATATTAATGTTTTTCTTATAAAATATAACTTTTCTCAATATCTGTTAAAATGTATAAATTTTCATTTCAATTCTCATTAATTAAATTTTTTTTCATCTTTCCTTCCTTCTCTTTCTCGTTTTTGGTTTAGCGGCCATCTAACAGAAGTAAGTTTGGTTTATGTAATTACGGCAAATCCAATTTGCCTAAGGGGAGGGATGCCTTCCTGGAGGACTTTCTAAGGAAAACTGCCTCGAATACATGTTACACATGGAAAAAACCACGAAAACAGCCTGTCTGTTCGCTGGATTCAAAGTCGGACTCAGCTGCCAATGTTCAGTAACTTTACCGCTCGGCAGCTGCTGAGTCTAACAGAAATAGAGCGACCGTTTTACTTAATACATAACCAGTCTCTTCCAATGAAAATTGCCTTTTTAGGTTGGAACTTTATTAATACATTCAGGAAAATGGGCACGAAAAATTTTCTCATTACCATGTAGCTAAACCGAAAACGAGAAAGAGAAGGAATGAGAGAGAAAAAATAAATAAATAAAATGAATTAAAAATGAAATGAAAATTTATACATTTTTAACAGATATTGAGAAAAGTTATATTTTATAAGAAAAACTTTAATATAACATATTATGGTACTTTTCCGTTTTGCCGGAGCAGACGGTAAAGTCGCCAATAATGGTACGACCGATGCCAAACGGAATATACTCGCTGGTAATCTTTTACTCTTCATTTTCAAAACAGGTCGCAGCCATTTCTTATCAGATTGATTGTTTCTTTCAATACTGGCATACGATTGGTTAGGTTAGGTTATTTAATTACGGCAAAGCACACTAGGGCTATCTGCCTAAGGGGAGGAATGCCTTCGTGGAGGACTTTCTAAGGTAAACTGGCTCGTATATACGTTACACATGGGGAAAACCACGAAAATACCCATGCAGCCAGCCCGTTCGCGGGATTCGAACCTCGGACCGAACTACCAGTGTTCAGTGACTTTACCGCTTGGCCGCTGATGGGCCCCAATACTGGCATACGATTACATAGAATTTTTATCAGATAGAACAATTTTATGCCTTAAGGCCATTTGTGGTAATTAAGTCAATTAGAATGCAATCACACCACTCACCCGAGGGTGAAAATATAGAAAAAGCAAAGGGTTAAATTCATCAATTCTAATTGAGAATGCACTAGCGAAGTAAAGCACTGTGGTTTTACTCGTACATAATTTCTGAATAAGCTGTTCGTACGAATTTAAGTAATTCTTGCATTTAAACTTGTATTCCAAATTAACAGTTAACTTGGAATTAATGTAGATATTTAGAGAGAATTATATTTTTGTAGCGTAGTTTGCGTGAGATGAGATCACTTGGGGTCACGTGATATGAACTGGCGAATCAGGATGTTGAACCATGAAAGCAGAGTAAATTCTTAAATTAATGTCTTTTTATTAATTTATTGTCTTTATTTATTGGCTTTTTAGAAAATTTTAAACAATATTAAAATGTTTATGCCTTCAAAATAAAAAAAATTCTTAGAACTAACATTTGCTAAAACTTTTTATGTGTATGTTGTCGCCAATAAAGTCTGCTTGGCGAGATTTGCGCCGAAAATTACCCATCGCGACTTTCAAAACATGGTACATAATATTATCTATTGACATGACTGATCTAGTTAAATCTAGCATCGATAGATGGCACCACATTACGGTGACTTTTCACGATCTAACACGCTTTGCTTCCCCCTACATGGTTTGTGGCCGCCTCCTTCTGCAGCTTTAGTTATGAATAAAACAAAACCTTAAAGAATATTTTACCCCTAAATTCAACATTAAGCATTAGTTTAGGGCTAAAAGCATTAACCTAAGTAAGTACTTTAAGTGAGAAGCGTGGTCAATAAAATGTTAGAGAATTTTTATCTCAAGTATGGTGACATGAACAGCAAATTATAGAGGTCACAAATAATTTATACTTTTGCTGGTCTTAAAAATTCACTTTTCTAAATTGTTTTTAATAAGAAAATAAAATATATTTGCTAAACAAATCATCATCGCCATATGTTTCTATAAAAAAGCATAATTGAAGAATAACAATAATTTGTATTGCCTTTTTCAGATTTTTCATGACAGGGAAAGGAAATTTCATTAGTGGGAGGAGCCAAACGATTTTTTAAGGGAAGGAATGTAGCACGATGTGATGAGCAAAATAGTAATGTAACGTAAGGATATTAGAAATTTGAAAGCTTTTGGAAGAGAGAGATTGGAAAATTAATATCATTAAGTAAACAAGACTAATTATTAATGATGTGAAAGTTGATTAAATGAAGAAGTTTTACGGATAATTTTTGAAGATCCCATATTAGAATGTAATTAAGTGACCGCCGTACTTGGCTAAAAAAATTCTTTTTCATTTCGAAATTTAATTCATATTTCTTGACGAGAAATTTCAGCGCTTTTTCAGTTTAGCCAATATACACCAAACAGCACGATACATATCAAACAATGCTAAATTAACACAATACTTAAAAGCACATATGAGATCTTCAAGAATCGAAAACTGAATTTTACTGATAGATGAAAAAAAAAATAACTTAAATATTGAACTTATGGAGAAGTCGAGAAATTTTGTAATTGATTGTAAATTTAAATAATTATTGGGTACGCGTCAGCTAAACGTCACTGTCGGCTTAGTGTCCTGTTGACTAAATGTCTTGACAATTAACTGTCCCGTAGCTAAATGCCCTGACGGCGAATTCTGTGCGTCGGCTAAATGTCCTGTCGGCTAAATATCCTGTCGGCTAACTATCCTGTCGGCTAACTGTCCGTGTCTGCTGAATGTCCTGTCGGCTAAGTGTCCTTGCTGGCTAAATGTCCTGTCGGCTAACTGTCCGTGTCGGCTAAGTGTCCGTGTCGACTAAATGTCCTATCGGCTAAATGTTCTGTCGACTAAGTGGTGTCGGTTAAGTGTCCTGTCAGATAAGTGGTTGTCGGCTAAGTGTCACAGACCCCATTTTTAATATATATTAACATAATTATCTGGAGAATTGAGTTACCAGCGCTACACAAAATTTTGTACTATAGGTATGCGAAGTTATGTGATCTCTCATATCAATGCGATAATGTGTTCATTTTAATTGCAATTTAAAGTAATTTAGCGAAGTAGCAGCTTGTGGTTAATAAACTGGAATATTTGAAAGCACAATAATAGAATCTCTTCCACTGCAAGACAATAAGCGCCTAACATGAGCCAGGGTTGCTTCCTGATAATTGTTTAAATGTGCTGTCATTTCTTGTAGCAATGTTCTAGTTTCCAAAGTAAATGTTATGCGCAAAATGTTTTTAAGCGTTATATCGCTTCGTTTTCAGTTATTGAACTTACTTGACATTGCTTATTTTCAGAAGAATTTTTCATAAAAGAAAAGAGTTGACAGAAGTATTAGATGCTAAAAATACTTGGCGCACGCAACGTTTTCATGAAAATTTTGTCCTGTGGTGGAAAAGATCCCAATATTATTACTTCGCTAAATTTAAAATATTTCCATCTATTAACTGAGCAGTTTTACAGTATATGAGTGCTATTCAGAGATCTCTCCATAAACTGTAAAATTAAGTAATCTCAAACTTATTAATAGGGCGTGGACGGGTTTAGTAAGCTACATATGGAGAGAACAATAAATCTGATATGAAATAATTGCAAAGCTGATGAAATTCAAGATAAGCACTGTTAAAAATGGATGTGTAATAAAGCTCAATTGCAGGTTTCATATCTTGAACAAAAGTCTACAAGGCAAACGGGGCTTATTGATATGTTACAATATAAAGTTTAGAGTTGATCGGATATGACTGATACGTAGCAAACAAGTTTAAATTAGTTTTCTAAAGACGTTTAAAGCCAGTTTTATGAATTATGCACAATGATTAATAAAACCTCAGATCGGACCTTCTTAATTTTGAAAAACATATTTCGGTTGCATTTATGAAAACTAAAAAACATCAATTGTATTATTAAAATTTAACAATGAATTTTAGGAAGTTCATAAAACTAATACGAGAGCATTACCCTTCGTCGAGAACTTGTTTTTCATAAGCAATTCTGTTCTTCGCTATGGGAACAATGATTTTCCTTGGATAATGGGCACTCAGATGTGGCAAATTTCTCATCACCTGTCATTAAGATTTCAGATGTAATTATTTCTTGCGTTTGTTATGTACAGTATTACTTTAACAAAGAAGAAAGTTATCAAACTTAAACGATTAAATTTTGACTAAAATGAAGAATAGGGAATTGAATAAAATTCTAGAATGATGCATGAAAACCAACTCACCTTACAGTCATAATCTTTAAAGAAAAGTATCTGACAGTAGTCCATTATTCGCTTATCATTCTACAAAAAGGAAAACATTTGGGAAGAATTAACATGTCTCATCTTAAATCTTAATTTTTTAGTACAGAATAAAGTTTTTGAATTTTACCGCTATATACACTGATGGAAAACTGCAATAAACGTGACCCGAGTTCTAATAGCTTCCAGTTTCTTATCCTAATGTTCGACTTAAATACATATTCACTATCTGAATGCACATAATTCACCATTTTAACGTCTAAAAGAGTAACGACGTGGATTTCTCTTTCACAGAAGCCAAAATACCTTTGGTTTCTTACTCTCAATCATGTTACACGCAAGTTTAGGCAATAGCTTAAAGAGCTGTGATAATTTATTCTAGCGTCATCGAAAGCATATGCCAATGACGAAAATTTCGCATTACGAGTTAATTCACTTATCGAAAAAACCAGACAAAGGCTGCATTTTACAAAATCTAGTACATGAAACACACTGGTTATCATAAATTAAGGAAAAATCACGATTACTGAAAAAGTTACATGTAGAATTTAATGAAACTTACCCGCAATATACAGCACATAGTAAGGTATGAAATAACATAAAAAGAAATTAACAGACAAATATGGTAGTATAGAAATTAGCACATGTATAAAATGAACAAATCGAATGTGTCAGTTTGCTATAGGAAAAGTACCTTCAATATGGAATATGATCGCCTCTAGAAGCAATACAGCACATACAGCGATGTGTGATGCTCTCAATTATTCGGTCTATCAGTTCCAGAGGAAGCGAGAGCCATTGCTCTTGCAAAGCAGTTGCAAGCGCGACAAGGGTATGAGGGGGCGTATTGAGAGCAGCTAGACGTCTCCCTAAAGCATCCCAAACGTACTTGATAGGCTTCAAGTCCGGGGATCGAGCTGGCCACTCCATGCGCATAATTGTTTCCTGTTGAAGATAATCATCTACGATGCGAGCCCTGTGTGGCGTTGCTTTGTCGTCCTGTAGCAGGAAAGCATCACCTATTGCCTCGCCATATGGGCGCACATAAACATCAAGAATGTCATCTCTATAAATCTGAGAATTCACGGTTCTCCTTGGAAAGACATGGATGTCTGTGCGTTCACCCAAAAAGATGCCGTCCCAAACACAGACACTGCCCCTTTCGTATGCATCTCTTTCACGGATGTTTGACGTATGATAGTATGATAACGGGTTTTAGGTTCTCTCCACATCAAATAATACTATCGCTTTCTAGACTAAACCTGGACTCATCCGTAAAGGAACCCGCCCTCCATTGATCAGGCGTCCAGTGGACATGTTGTCGTGCCCACTGGAAACGGTCCCTCCTATGGCGTGACGTGAGAGGCACACAAATGGCTGGTCGCCTCGCATACAGACCACCTTCGTGAAGCCATCTACGCACAGTTGACGTTGACACAAACCTTCCGGTGGCTGCAGCAAGGGAGGATCTAAGAAGAGTCGGGGTAGCGGTTCTATTCCTGCGTGCACATAATGTCAAATATCGGTCATTGGCGCTCGTCGTAGCAGTTGGCCGTCCTTGGCTGAACCTCCTAGATGTCGAATCTGTGGTTTGAAATTGCCTCCAAAGTCTATGAACCACAGAAGGACTCACATTTAGCCATCTGGCCAATTCTGTTTGACTTTGTCCTGCCTCTAGTCTCCCAATGGCTCTCCATAGCAGTTCTGAAGGCAAATGATGCCTGGAGGTCATAGTTACGAATTGGCTATCTCAGATTTCTGATGTCACTGTCACAGTGAAATATGTAGGCTTGCTCTCAAACATGGACTTTTATGCTCCTCGCAGATGACGTATTCCGAAAGCAGCGCCACTAATTTGCATATCGCAGTTTTACTCAGCTACACTTGGCAACATATTCAAATTTTACACGGCTTGGCTTATTTTTGAGGAAGTTATCGCTATTTTTGTGTTTTTTCCTTAATTTATGATAACCAGTGTTTTAACAAAGGCCACAGGCTATCTCTAGTAAATAAAAACAGCAAATCCGTTCTAGGATGAGATTTTATCAAAAGTGCTTTTTGAATAGCTAGTAAAACCTTATTTAAATAACTGCTATACAACAGTCAACTTTATGATTCGACAGGTTATGAATATTTGCTCACGCCAAACTAGGAAAGAAATCGCAGAGTAGTACAGCTTCTAGGAAAGTGCCACAAACAAAGATTTATACACATCATTCAACGATCTCATTTCTTTGCATGGACCCCGAAATCTAAGTATAGAATAATTATGCTCAGAAAGTTTATGATTTTCGGATGTTTTGTTGCTGTCGTGTCCATGTATTTCATGGAAGAATGGTTGTCAGGGCCACAAGGAGGTTGGATTTCTACTTCCACGCCAATTTTGAGGGGGAGGGGTGCGAAGTCTTCCATCCCTCTCCTCTACCACCAAACCACACGAGAGGTCTTCGTATGTTTTCTCAGCCTAATTTAGTGTTTGCAGTTTTCTAACTTAATGAATATAGAAAAGG
Source organism: Stegodyphus dumicola (assembly GCF_044657685.1). NCBI lineage: Eukaryota > Metazoa > Arthropoda > Arachnida > Araneae > Eresidae > Stegodyphus > Stegodyphus dumicola. The sequence goes on from NC_140779.1 coordinate 48,813,537, forward strand.
TTTACCAATTTTTTAAAAACACTTGGATATTTTAAATTGACAAAAAGATGTAAAATATAAGGGATTTTCGGTAATCTGCTTATTTATAAAAATTACAGCTTATAGATCCAAGTTTAGTTTGTTAGTTTCATTACATTTCCCGCAATTATTTCAAAGCAAAATTTTGAAATATGTTTAGATGAAGATTTAAAATGTATCTCGAAAATATCTATGCTTCTAAAACTTCACATAAGAAATTAATTTCAGTATATAAAGAATATTTTATACCCAATAACAACCTAGCGGCTAAGAATAAAACATTTGTAACATTTTTGTTAGTACGAGATTTCAATTTCAGTTCTCACACGTTTCACTTTTTCTGAAAACAGCAATTTTAGAAATTTCGCTGCAAAAGATTTAGTTTATTACCTTTCATTGATTCAATAAATTAGATTAACACGAAATGATTAAAGAATAAAACCACGATAAGATATTTACAGTTACAATCAACGTTTACATATATTACAGTTTTTGAAATGATTAATATTACGTACTTATTACATTGAATCAACAATTCTGACAGTAGTAAATGTTGTTTACGAGAAAAGTAACAAGAGTTTCAGGGATAATTTCGGAATGTTGGTAAGCGGGAAATTCAATCTTTGTTATAGAAAATAACTTTTACAAAACATTTGTTAATGGAATATATAACTCAAAGTAAATTAAATTCTATATTATGCTAATTCCATATACATTTAAATACTACTGATAATATAAAAAAATTTTGAACTGCATTTGTGTTGGGATAATTTAAGCAACCTTCACATAGCTTAAATACAGAAATTTTATAACTTATTAAAATTTAACTTATTAAATTTATAACTTATTTATATTAAAATTATTAACTACCTCATTAGGAACACGTGGGTTATAACGTTGGTTTGCAGCGATCCGGAAGAGACATTCGACCTCCGCTTCAGATACGGCCTCTTTGGTACCAGAACTTGCCATTTCAACCACCTCAACTAAATAAAAATTAAAGCCAATGTAAAAAAAAAAAAAAAAAAAAACACTAAAGCATCTAAGCCAACTGCTTAAATAAGTTACCTAAGCGGTATGCTTGAAGCGTTCGACTTCGAGATACAGTGTGCAACTAACCAATAAGATTTTATATGCAAATTTTGTATCTTGTTCTATTTTTTACTTAGGTAATATTTGCTTTTAAAATATATCATTAACCCGCGAGCACGCGCTCCAAAATTACGAACATGAGAAGGCGCGCTGGATATGTCATACCCGAAAGCAATTAACACGTTTTATATTACATTAATAATATAAATATGAGTATAAATGTGGATTAACATAAAAAACAATGAACTTTAGAATATTTTAAAGAATATAATAAATGAAGTACTTAACATACAATTATTTTGCACTTCTCTGGCAGACTGAACACATATGCTCTATACAAATACTGATATTACATTTCTCGCATAGAAACCGTGTCTTTCTGTTCTTGTTTTTAAAGCACTCAGCACATCTTCTGTAAACGTTTTTCGTCTTTTTGGATTGTGGTTCCATGTTGCAATCTCCTGAAATTATATTTTCTTTTAGTTTCAAAGGGAGCATTATGAGTTGCTGCCGCCGTTGATTTGAGTAATCTTCTACTTTCGAATAACCAGTATTTCCTAGAATTTTAAAGATAATGCTTTTAGAATTAGTCCTAACATTCGTTCGAAATTTTTCTTCCATACCAAGCCATTTTTACCAACATAATTTTAATCACTTCATTGATTTTCTAATTCAGTGTCTGTATCACTGTCTATTCATGAATTATCATTGCTGTTGTGTTCTTCATCTATTAATTCTTCCTCCTCTTCTCTAAATGTTTCATCATCTGTTGAAGTGGTTTTTAGCATATTTCATAACCTTTTCCATTTCTTTATCATAACTTAGATGCCGCGCCGTGCTGACTAAGAAAGTGAGGGTGAAAAATCTGAGAGACGCGAGAAGGCGCGCGGGTGTCACATACCTAAACGGTACAATTCCTTGAAAAGTATTCGAAGAATCACTCCTCGGATTTCCTAGCTTTATTAATGTGACCTTGAATTAGCTACAAAAGGTTTCGTCCATTTCCAGGAAAGGGGTTTCGAGATAAGGGACAAAGAATATGCCCCCCGGGTATGAGATACCATGGAGGTAGGAAGTAAGAAGGAGTCGCCCTAAACAAGTTTCTCCGTACCCTGCTCTGAAGCACCGGCGATCCCTACGTGGTGACCAAAACATTGGGTCATTTACCATTGAGTTCTATGGGATTTGACGCGTTCGGATGTAAATATTTTGTAATTACGTCGCAAATATACATATAAATGTATATATTTTCTTTTTCTACAACACTTCAGAGTCCTAAGTATGTGAAAACAACATATTTTTAAACATTTCATTCTGAACGGAATTAAATGCTATACTTTTCACAGGACAGTTTTCTCAGAATGGTTTAATTTGAATGAAATATTTTCCCACGTTTTCGTTAATTACATTAGAAAAGAAAATGATTTTATTCGGTTAAGGTACAAAAATTAAGATCAAAGTTTATTGTATTATTAATATTAAAATTATGCATTATTTCTTTTCTATTTATAGAGCTTCTTCCTAAAATACTTTCTTAAATATGACATGATTTTTTGGCTTCTTTTAAATCGAAAAATGTAAGTCAATTTATAATTAATGCTCTATTCGGTTCATTTTAAATTAGAGAATTATTAGGAATTTGCGAAATACTTGAAATAAGTATTTCGCTAATTCCTACTAATTAAATAGGTATTAAATAGTATTTCACTTTCTCTGAACATTTCTGAAAGGGAATAAAATAAGTTTTTTTTTTTTTTTTTTTTTTTTTTTTTTTTTTTTTTTTTTTAAGTATTATTTAAAACTTGTAACTGAGTTATTATAAAATGTAAAGGGAATAATTCTTTTAATTATACTTATCAGATTTTTTTTTACCCTTCATTTCAACAATACATATTCCAAAACTCTTCATTACGTTCTTAAGTGCGCATCTCATAGCATTTGCTTTACAATACCTTTTAACAGATTGCTTTCCAATACGAACAATTCTTGCTTAAATAGTTTTATAACGTATTTGTCAACAGGATTTCAATTTATGTTTACAATTCAATATTAAGGTTATTATATATTTAGATAACATTTATAATCATTACAAATTAGATACATTTAATCGTTAGATTTCTTTACAGTACTTTCACAGTTGTTTATAAGTGAATAAATTCTTCATTTCAAATACATTTATAAATAATTTAATGAATATTTAAGTATTTTGTCAAAGGCAGATACATGCTTTTTGCAAGCACATGCATAAATACCCATACATATTTCCTATTTATCATTTCCGGCATGTGCAAATCTTTAATTTCTGTGCATTCACTATATTTTTCGTGTAAAGTAATTTACATTAACTTAGCATACACCCGAAAGTTTTACATAAAAAATATATATGAATATAATTTGAATGAAAATTATAAGTATTATTTTTAATACCCACTCAAAGGTCAGTTTTTCTTCAAAATTCCTCCACGATGGCATCTCTCTCTTTAGGCAGATAGCCCTTGCATGCGTTACTCTATTTAATAAAAACTTAATCTGACCTATGTGCCTAATTACAAATATTTTAACATAATTTTATATTTACATTTCAAGCCATCAAGTTTCAAACTTTTCAAATCTTCTAGAAAATAAATTTTGGCAGATCTCTTTTAGCAATTTTCTTAAAATCTATATTTTTGTAGTGCAACAGCTTAGAATTTTATAAAACAAATTCATAATCTAAATCTCTGTTGTTAGTTATCGAAAAATAACCAAGATGTGATTTTTGCGTAAATGTCACTAAACTATACAAATTGCTATTATCCATCACACAACGAATGTTTCTTTCATGCGAGAGTGTCCCTTTTTCGATTTCTATGGAACTGTCGTGTGTCGAAATACTATCAGAATCTTGTCAAGCGAGCTTCTGAATGTAAACAAATAACACCCCGTCTGGTGACCCAAGCTTCAAAGCAGTGCTTCACTTCTAGCGCGGAATGGCCCCTCCTCCCTTTCCTACCTCCATGGTAGAAGGATGCACATGGTACCAGAATGGAGACAAATTACATAGTATACGAAAAGTTTTGAAGTGCTCTTTTATGTTTTATTAAACAGCTTAATAATATAAATATGCACTTTTTTGGTTTATTAATGAATAAATAATTAATATTAATAAATAAATTTATTAATAAATTATAATAAATTAATAAATACGCTTTTTAATAAAATAGTACATAAACATATCAGTAATAAAGTAATTATAACTATAGTACTAGTAATAGATTAGTAAATATCGATATCATTAATGTAATTAATGAAAGGCATTTGAAACCAAAATAGGATTTGCATTAGTAAATTATAGATAAGAATAATGGCCCCCATTGTTCTGATTATTATTGGAATAATTTAAAGATTAAATTCGATAGTATCTTAAGATGGTTTTGCAGTTGGAAAAACAAGAATATAACTCATTTTCATTCACCTTTCTTTTCTTTATGAATGACGAATATCTGTTTTCCATACACGTGATCAAATAGGGAGTAAGTGTTTAATCCATAAGATAATAAATATTGATTAACATTTCCTATAACTACTTCTAATTAAAGCTTCCTAAGAGCAACTCCCTTAATTTTGACTCGCAGCTTTTAAGTTTAGACTAGGATATGAGCATAGAATCTACCTTTAAACAATGGGATTTTTTTTAAAAACACTGTGGCATGACAATGCCTAGTAATAATAGTTTTAGCGTCACTAAGAATCATTTTCTGGATTCCTATACTGATTTTTTTTCCAAGGGATATTAAAAGTTGCAATTGACGAGTATGAGCAATGCATAATACATACATATATAACGTAAGCATACCATAAAGAAAAATGAACCCCAAAAAAAGCTGATCGACTGCTATCGAACTCTAAAGAAGGGTTTATCAGAGGGAAAATGGCAATTAAAATCAATTAAAATTCCATTTAATTGATTTTAATTATTTATTTACTGTATCGATGTATTACTAATTGCAATGGATTGGAATATTTGAATATGAATTAGCTGAATATTTAAGAAAAATATTATGACTGCGAGAATAGAAAAAACAATTTTTGAATATTCGCTTTTTTATAGAATGCAGATGAATTCATTTTTACTCAATGAAAATCAAAATTTAGTAGCTGATGAATCTGTCCTGTATCGAGCACCTTAGTTCAGGGATCCGTATTAATGTGCCCCCGTTTTTTTAAAAATTTAAATGCTTCAATAATAATTAGAAAAGGACATAATTCTCTTCTTACCCTTAAAGTCTTCAATAAAAAAAAACTGCATTTTCAGCTATAACCAGGTGAAATAATTCTCAATATAATTCAAAGCATAAAAAATAAGGTACATAAACGGCTTGGAAATGGAACTAGCATTGAGATTCTCTTTATGATTGAATTGCACTCAATTATACTTTATAAACGACATGTAAATATAATTTAATGTATATGTGTGGATGTGTGCGTGTGGCTTACTAGCGGCTGAGCGACAAAGTCGTTGAACTCTGGCAGGTCGATCCGGGGTTCGAATCCTGGTGAACGGGATGGCGTATTGGCGTTTTGGTGGTTTTCCCTACGTGTAACGTGCGTAAGAGTCAGTTTTGCTTAGAACGTTTTCTGCGAGGCACCCTTACCCTTACGCAAATAGCCGTTGAATGCTTTGCTATAATCAAACAAACCAGACCAAACAATAGATACACAAATAAGTAGCTTAAAAAACTGCTATATTTTATGTATACCCATAAAGCAGTATTTAAATATATATAATGATTAAAAGAAAGGAAAAGTCGGATCTTAACTGATTGTACATAATGTAATTCCTATAAAGGCCCTAACAATTCTTTCTCACTTAAAGTCGTAACCCAAAAGGAGAACAAGTAAAATTAAACTTCAGATATGTATAATACCAAAAGTACAAAATATAAAAATAAATTATATATTTACGAAACCTAACCATTTATATTGATATTACGTAAACATACGTATGGTAATGAACATTGTATAATAAAGATATTTTTCTTTGATATTTTATACCTTGTTCTATATTTTGTTCCGTTTATATATACCATATATAATTTAAGGATTCCATATTAACTACTACATATAAAACCCAAAATTGCACCAATTATGTATTTTTAGGTATTATTTAACTTCATTCTGAAGAATTTTTTGCAGTGTAGTTTGCGTTATTTTATTCATAAGTCTCAAATAAAAAAAAAATATTGTTTATATGTCATTAGAAAATTAACCAAAAAGCAGCGACCACAATGTACTTGAAAAACAGTCCTTAGACGTGAAAAGGTTGAAGGCCATTTGAATTAAGACTATTTTTTTAGATACTTCGCATACATGTAACATAGCATTCGAAATGAAAAACTCAATACTTACTACAAATTCATTCATGTAACAAATATCTGTCTTTCTACTCCTATGGCTTTAAAAAAAAAAGTTATTTGCCTTACAGTTTATCGTTCAATAATAAATTTTCACTGTACAAAATTGCATTCATTAGAAAAATGGTAAATTTACGACCTGACCGCATATAGGGTGATTTCGTAAGAATAGCTGGATTCTACCTAGCTTTGTTTCCGAAATACATCATAATTGAAAGGTACTAAACAATAACTAAAGGTGAACAAAAATGTTATTTAACTGAGCTCGGCGTTATTGTAGAGAGGGAGCTAACCTACTTCACAGTGGGTTTTTTTTTTTTTTTTTTTGTTTTTTTTTTGCGGGAAAACTAACCACTTAGAAAAAAATCTGGCAGAAGTTCAAATGCCCTCACTGTCAAAGTTGGATGAAAACCTAAAGCTTTACGAAGCCTGAAAATTTATTTTGTGTCAAATGCTGCTAAAATATGATCAAGAAATGAGAATGTAGTCGAAGTGTTTTAAGAAAGTACGATAGTGCAAATAAGTTCAAAATTAGCGCTAAGTGTTGCTTAATTTTCAATGAATTAAAAAAGTCGAGATGATAATTCAACTAAGCAGTAAGAATATCTAGATTCTACCTAGCTTTGTTTCAGAAATGGATCTCTAATTGGGTGTAAATTGTAGTCACTCCGAAGTTATATAGGTAAAGAATGAAGAGTGATGAGTTTCGGTTGGCAGTTAGTTGTTATCAGAATGACATAAAGAGAATTGTTCCATTTTTAGTAGTTGGTATGATTTGGTATAATGATGGTAAGTTAGTCTTAGGCACTAAATAATATTTTATTGAAATAATTTTGATGAAAAACAGTGAATATTCTGAAATGTTTTATAGTTCCGAGACATAACTGGGCAATCCATAAAGACACCGGAAGATAAAACTTTGGGTCCTGGCTTACATCATGGAGTGGCTTTCACAACTAAAAACTGCGTGTCGCAAATTGGGAAACAGTGAAATTCAAGTTGTTCTTCTCAGTAAGACTACCACATTGACTGCACATTAAAATTATTTGTTGAAAACATTGATTGGGATGATGAAATTAATTACTTTGTTTGTAAAATTAATTGTTATTGCATGATTTGAAGCTCTGCTACATGTATTGCCAATATACTGCTGAATAATTACTGTAAGGTAAGAAATAATAATTTAAAAGAAACGAATAAGAAAAATTATAAATTCATTAAATAATTCTTAATTTATTGTATAGGTGAATTTATTTTAAACAAATTCAAAGTTATATAATAAACAATTAGATATAGGTTGACATATCTAATAATATAGTTACATTACAGTACCATAAAGTCATTTTTCGAAATTTGCTAAATCAAGTTAATTTTTGTGTGATCTCGCGAAAGAGGCACCAATAGTAAAACGGTTTTAATATAAATATTTAAAAGCTAAGAATGACAAACTTAGTACTGATGTGGAAGAATGAACAAATGATGTTATCGAATCAGTATCTTATTACATTATAATGACTTTAAGAATGTTTCATTTTTTAATGCTGCATGTTTGTTTTACTCATGTTTGTCATCAAATAAATGTAAAGTGATAGATATTCGTTCTTTCATAAGAGCTTTTTATGGCATGATATGATTGTCATTGAGATTCATTGAGTTGGGAGGCACTGGCGTGCGATACTCTTGCCATTCGGAAAAATGTACGATACGTATCTTTCAACTTTACTTAATAAACTGTTTTTAAATATTTTGCGATCTTGCTGTTGAACCATCACAAGATAATCAAGACCAACAATTATTGAGGAATGATACAAGGTCTCCTATTACTTCAAATGGCATACCATTCACAATAAAAGAATTAACGGATATCATAAAAAGATAAAATACAAAGCACCAGGCCCAGAGAGAAAAAATCAAACATAAATATCTTCATAAATCTATAAAATAAATGCTTGCAACTAGGAACCTTTCCAAACTGCTTTAAAACACGACAACTAATCCTCTTCAGCAACCCAAAAATTCCAAACTCATAGAGGACAATATACCTACTTCTAATCATTGGGAAAATCCTTGAAAGCACAATTAGCAGGCCATCTACGTCACCATGTAAAACCATAAGCAAGATTGTGAGTGAAACCCAATTTGTATTCTTACCTAACAAGACCACCACAAATTCAGCTGACAACGCACTCGATCAAATCCAGAAAAACAAAACTTATGATTTACATTTAACATTAATTTGCCTTCATTTGAAAAAGGCATTCGAGTCTATGTGGTGGCCTGAAGTTATGCAAGCCTTCAGAGACTCGAACTACCCAAAAAGTATATTCATCATTTTACAGAATTTTTTTACAAAACAGGAAATGAGTAATTATTCATATCAACAGAATATTTGAAAAGTATCAGCAAAGAGGCTGTCCACAAGGTTCATGCCTGAGTGCGGACTTATGGAATTTAACTCCATCACCAACAACAAGTGGCCAATCGAATTAAAAGAAATAGCTTTTGCCGACGATGCTGAATTTGTCATAGCAGTACAAACCAGAATCCTCTTGGAGAAAAGTACTAACGAAATACTATGTATCTTCAATTCCCTCTGCAAAAATATGAAATTAACCATTAGCCAGGAAAAGTCTAAAGCCCTAATATTCCCAAAACCTTCTCAAAAAATGACACCCCTTCCCAAATTTGCAATAGGAGATTAAAGAAATAAAAATTATTTAAAATATCAAATTCCTTAATTTGATCATTGAAAAGAAACTTAACTGAATTAAACACTTAAAATACATTAGAAATTAAGCTTCCAAAATTGCTAACAATATTAAAAAAATCTAATGTGTACACCACATAACTTCCTTGTACGGAATATTAAATTACACGGAATGTACGGAATATTAAATTTATATTTGTTTATCATGGCGACACTCTGGCACTAGGTTCACTTAACAGCGTTATATTTCGTTCATATAACTCAGAATGCTCAAAATTTATATCATTTGAAGAATTATCTAATCGTTGCCACATGTTCTATTCAAATACTACAACAAATCTAGAACGATGTATAAAAGAAATTAAGCAAACAAAACAAAAAAGAAACAGTTTTTCACAGATGATTCAGTATTTCTCATTCAATTAATTCAGTTCTCACTTCGCGAGAAGGCAAAAATACATAAATACTCAAAATATCTGTATTAAAAACTACGAAGTAAATCTTAAACACTTATTTCCTCGAAAAAATTCCAGAAAGGATTAAGCATGATTTAATTCGCAATAATAAATGAAGGCGTAATCTTTGTTGTTGCGAAGCTAAGTTTTTCTAGATTGGCAAGAAATCCACTATCCTTCTGTTTCAAATGTAAACAAGCAATGGCCGCCATCAAAAAAATTATTAGGCTTAGCGGCACTTAAACAACTTTAAAATTGTTGATAATTCTAAACATATTGCATACAGATTTACTAAAGGCATAAAAATCTTAACCGGAAGATAAGAACAACATAATTCAATCCTTTTTAAAGCAAAAAATGCACAATTTAAAAACATATAAAAGTAAAGAAACTGATTACTGAGCCGGGTAACAGAGTAGATATATATATATAAATATATTTATATATGTTTGGTGCGGCCGACTGCAATCAAATTACGAGATGCACATCTACATGTTACAGCAGTCCTATATACAAAATTTCAACGTTCTGAGGCTACTCGTTTTTGAGTTATGCGAGATACATACGTACGTACAGACACCACGAAAAATTCTCTTCAGAATTCATTTTAAAGCAGTTTTATAATTTTTTTGGATGAAAAGAGTCTTTTATTCTGCCCTTACGTACAGATGTCACACAAAAACATCGTTAAATTGCATTCAACAAAATGGATATTTTCGTTGAAATATGCTGCCTGAAACTTTTCGTAATTACAATACTTTCCTTTTACTTCGTACGAGGAAGTAAAAATGAGAAGATTAAATTGGGGATTAAATCTGTATACTTTGTTTAATAGAGTTATTGAAAAAATTGTACTGTATGGGGCAGAGAATTGTATTCAACCTCTAATCAAAAGAAAGATATTCAGCTCCAATACAACGCCCATTCTTACTAAGCATTTAGAAAACGCTATAGAACAGCATCAAATACGGCACTATGTGTGCTGGCAGTAACAGCCCCCCTACACATTACGGCGCTAATAGAACTCATAAAAAAGCACGATTTTAAGACTCAAAAAGAACGGTTCCGTAAGAGTTCTGTTCCTGAACTGTTCCGTTCTGTAATCTTGGAACATTCCAATTATGAATCTTCTTGTTGCTTTGGTTTCGGATGATCTCTGAGTGCCCATACAGAATACACTCAGCTGTAAACCGAAAAATTAACTGAATTACAAAAGTAGAAAATTAGAAACTATTACCCGAGCGCATACACAAATGGCTCCAAAATGGAGTAGGAGTCGGATGCGAGTGCATTATTCATATTAATTTCCAAATTAAAATAATACAAAAAGCTAAACTTAAAAATCAAAATAGTATTTTCCAAGCTGAATTATCAGCAGTAAAAATGGCTGTACAATGCTGCGCCGAATTCAAGCTCAAAGAAATTCAAATATATACAGATAAATCCACGATTCTAGTTATGAAAAATATCAAACATAATTGTCCGATCAACCAAGATATCTTAAGATAGGTGGTGACAGGTGAGAGCAGGTCCGGACACCCGGACGACTTAATAGACTAATCGGGTGTCGTCCGGATCCCGCAACTATCTGAAGCTACACTCCGAAAACAATACAAGGGCAAAATATAGATTTTTCTGCCATGCGGAATTAAACATTTTCCTGGCTAGACCATATATTAACACATTGCTACAAATACTCGCTGCACTATACATTTCATAATATGCATTGCGTTGATCATTGCACTGTACTTAAGGCACATTTCCAACTCAATGCTATACTTAATACACTATATATTCTTTCCAACATATTATGCTGAATATTATCCTTGACAATTCAACATAGATTCTGAACAATGTAATTGATTAAATAAGACATAACTTAATTATATAGTACATAACTTAGTTATATAATACCGACGTAAATAAATAACTTGATACAACAGATAAATAAATTTTTGAGCAGGCGTTGTATATCTGCTATGATCGGTGATGGATGAAATGGATCATAAAGAGCGAAGATTGCTGACTGACTATCTGAGAAAATGCAAACTTCTCGGTCAACAAACTTCATAGCTGTTGTTATAGCCTGGCGCCATGCTACTGCTTCTGCTTGGAATACCGATCTATTAATTCCAAGGTATCCTTTCCATGTTTCTAAGACTTTATCACAATAATGAGAAATAAAAGCGCAGCCTGCCTCTTCGTTGATTTTTGAGCCATCAGTGAATATGCTGATGGTATGTGCACCGCCTGTGTTTCTTACCCGTATTTCCAGAGACATAGAAGTATGGGCACGAATGCCCAACCAATAACTAGCGGAATGAACTTTGAGCTGAGAATTTTTGTTCTCAAAGTCTGATGATACAAATGTAGTTCCCCTAAATGAGGCTGACTTCCTAAGAAGCATGACAGTAGCGACAGTTGCCTCTTGTAGCGCGGCTATTGGCAGAGGAGTAAGTCCAGCGAGAACCACTGCCGCTGCTGTGGCCGTTGTCCTGTATGTTTTCGCGATAGCAAGGACGAAAGGTCGTTGGATGCTGTTAAGTAAACTCGCAGTCATGGGTAAGGCCCAGATAGCTGCCCCATACAAAACTATTTTTTCTACTACTGTCTTGTAAATATTCTTGAGGATGTGGGGTCGTAATTCCCAATCTTTGCTCTCCATATTTTTTATCCTAGTCGCTATTCTTGTGGCTTTAACCCTTTGGGCTTGCAAGCGAGGAATCCAAGTGAAGTTTTCATCCAAGACGAGGTCAAGGAGTTTTAGCTCTTTGACCCTCTTGAACGTCACTCCTCTTAGCTTGATGCACGAGTTCCTTATGATAGTTTGTTTGGGTTTGTGAAATATTATGTATTTCGATTTATCCTGTGATATTTTAAATCGTTTTTCAGTGCAGAGGTTATCAAAGAGAGAGATAACCTCGTTGCAGTTTTTTTCGAATTCGTCCCTGCTGTGGCCTCGAACGATGAAAGTGGCATCATCTGCAAAGGCCAACGCGCATTCAGTATAGAATTAAATGTGACATTCCAGAGATCTGGTCCAGCGCATGACCCCTGTGTACGGCAAGCCCGGACATGGCAAGCCATAGATGTTTGTAAATGTACAGTGTCGGTGCGGCAAGGCGGCATTCTAAATATGCGGCGAGTCGAAAATTCAATTGTGTTGTTTGGGGGAAGGGGAGAGGAGTGGGAGACCCTGGGACCCGTCTCCCCAGGGTGCTTTCCATCGAAATTGGGGCGGAACAGAGCAAAATCGCACTGTCACCTGTAAGGTGCTCAAGCCTGTTGCAAAGGCCAGGCGTTAACTAGCGTTCCTTACCACAAGGTATTTCGTCGGCTTGGGCTTTGATGTTACGGCAACTGAGCATAAGTAACAACAATAGGGGGAGAGCTTTCAAGTGATACCTGGGAACAGACTGTTTCTCGGGTTTATTGTGAGAACATGTCCTTAATTTTTTGAAGCCAGCATATGACAAAAACGGCCAAAATGAAAGACTCTTGAAGTCCACTAGAATTTCCACTTTTAGTAAACGATTTTATATTATAGCCATATGTCAAATTTTCTCGTAAATACAAAAAGAGTGAGTTGGTTGAGGGTAAGAATTAATACTTTTCTTGCGCACTACACCAATTATTGTTTTAAAGCTTGGTTATGCAATTAATTTATTTACATAAATCTTATGATAATGGTTTATCTCGAATAAAAGTTAAAAAAAAGGTTAAAATCATATCTTCTCTTCCTTGCTTTCTATTCATGTTTCCTATTTCTTTCACAGCTTTTTCACTTTTTCTCGTTTGTCAGACTGAAATAGTTTATAACTCTGACGCGCATTAATATCAATACTAGTGTCCGTGTACATAATTTTATGCTAATGAAATCTTATTCGAATATCTATGCAGTTAATATTTATATTTAATTTTTTTGTTTTACTTCAATATATGGTAAAGTTTATCCGCACAAGTGTTATGTATAAACTACTATTTTTTTATTATTTTAAAAGCACTTTCATGCATTAAAGCTTTTCTCAGCATCAAAGTGTATGAAAATTAAAAAATGAAACGGCGTGGCGATTCAGTATCGGCGATTACAATGAAAAGCCGAAGAAAACAAATCTTATTTAATCTAAAAACCTAAGTAAGGCAGAGTACATTCTTTCTTATGATCTAAAGACCTCATTTTAAACACATGCAAGTTAATTTGCATTCTGGCATAGAAACGGAAAAAAAAAAAAAAAAAAAAATGACAGCAAGGTCTAAGGTCTAAATCATAAAATAACTAGTTAATTATCATACAGGAACTCTAAGACTTACCTAAATAGAAAAAATAATATAAATCATGTATTAAATTTATATTATTATTTCTTCTCTAAACCAATAACTGAGAGATTAAAATGTTTCTAGCAAAAGTTAAGAACTGCAGTATAGTTAGGCATTTCTGGAGAACATTAATATCATATTTTGTTTTACGAAGCAAAATTAGTTGTGCATTGATTTAAACAAAAACATGAAGTGTAATTTAATTCACTTCTAAATTATCGCTTGCTAAATTTCCTAATTTTTTATTTACATTTTTGAAAGCTGTCAAAGATGAAAAGAGCGATTTCTAGTCCAGATATTGTTTTCCTTATAGGCTCGCGAAGTTTACATACTGTTTGTTCATACGTCGATTATATCAAAGGCAGAGAGCGCTGTCTACCTAGTGAAAAGAATGGCCTCTGAAAGAAAAGTTGCTGCGCACCTTCACGAATGCGCATTATTTTGTATCTAATAGGACTTTACACAAAGATTTGAAAATTGAAACTGTCATAGAGCATCTTCATCGCCTAAACTCCAGCTTTTTCCAGAAAGCAGTTACATGCTCTCACATGACAAAATTACATGTATTTGACTACATTCCACTACCGGAAGATAAAGAGTTACGACCGCTGGCAGCCCACCTAGCCAGAGATCTGAACTTTCCTACATAAAGTAGAACATTTCTGTATATAGTTGTACATATTGTATATAGCTTTTATGAATACTTTTCTTATTATTTCATCGAAACTTCTATATGATTTCTGATCTTCCAAACTGCATTTTTGTCACTGTAACTCTATATTTGCAAATGTATGCCTTTGAGAGTTTGTATTCTTACAAACTCGTTCTGTCATGTAGTATACTTTCACAGTATCTTATCTTAAAATCTCATTATTGCTTTACCTTGCACAGCTCCGTCTGCGGCGCGTCTTCTTGTCTGGCCTAATTCCTAGGCTTCCGGCATCTTGCTCGCCCCCCTTCTGCCTCACCTCATTCTCTTAACTCCTACCACGTCAGACTTCTTACCATCATGTGCCTACTGGCTCTCCTATAAGCTGGAAACAGCGCGCTTCACGCGCTACTCCAGCCATACTTATTTGGATCGGATCGGATTCGTATTGACTTACATAGAAAAAAAAAAAAAAAATGTTAATGCAATTTAGATCAGACCATTATCTCGGTTTCGTACCTAGGATGAACTACTGCTGTACAGGGCTAATCAATTTGGCCACTTGGGTGGGAATTTACTGTATTGATGAAACTGCCTTAATTTTAGCTCGCGTAGATGATAGGTAATGGAATATTAAGAGTAAATAAATGATTTAAACTTATGTTTAGATAAGAAATGAACGTAAAGAAAAATGTAAAATAAATTGCTTATAATTTTAAGAAACAATACAGAATATATTCTTTTAAAGAAGGCATAAAATACTTAATGATATTATTAAACTTTTCTTCTTAATTTATTAAACGATTTACTCTATTCATACGACTTTTTATTTATAAACTAGAATATTAAAAATCTTATAAAATGGAGAAGAAACCTTTAAATGGGGCTCAAAAAAGAAAGAAGAAAAAAGAATTATGCGATGCTTTTTGAATGGGCAATGAAGAAAATTTCCCAAAACTACCATGAGAACAAATTATTCTTTTTATTTTAATGTAAAATCTCTCCTGGTATTTCATACCTGGATTTGTTTTCTTCTGATATATTGCTTTAATTTCTTGGACATATTTTAATATGCATGTATATATACGTTCTTACAGATATCACAAAAAATATTCTAGGCCGCATATGTACGGCCTTGCCGCTTGAGGGTTTTAAATGGGGCATCAGACTGTTCGAATATAATTTTAAGAATTATTAAAAACGTACCAGAAAATATTTTAACTGAAATCACTGAAGAAGGCGAACTATCAGAAAATATTTCAGCTACAGTGATGAAATGCCAGACAATATTCCAACCTCTTTTAGAGATGTAAAATATGAAAGATATCCATCCAATTTTGGTCATTATCCAGAAGTTCTTACAGAGGATAAGAAAGGATTTATATAAAATTTTGGCCTTTGTAGATTAAAAGATGCCAAATCTCCCCAAAATAAAGACAGCAGATCATTTTCTTCTGTTCATTATACAATGATTAATAACACCGTTTTAAAGACAGATTTTACTTCTTATTCACTTGAACTCAACACAGACTATTGCAAACCATGTTGGTTAATTTCAAATAAGGGCAGATGTGATCGACAGGAATACAGGACTGGGAAATATTACCCATACTGGGGTGGGGAAAGCGCGAGAGAAGTTTTTATCATATCGCAAGCTGTAAGCAAATAACTGTAAAGGTGAAATTTGGGAAAAATCTGTAAAAGATGAAATCAATTTCAGTTAATTTTAGAGATATTAAATCCAGATAACTTTAGCAAAAATAACAATGGTTACATACATAGCGAGTTTTTTATCTGCTGTCACATTATTGGAAGAATATGACATTGCAATGAATAACATTATAAAAATGCTCTCAAGCGCTGTTAAATATTTGAATTCTACATCATAAAATGAGTTAATTGATTGTTTAAGTAGTATTTGTTTGAAAACAAAGCTTTTGAATGAAATTAAAATTTTCTTCTTTATTTCTTTGTACGAATATCGCATATAAAGTAATCGTAATCGCAAAAAACTTCAGTTATCATATTTCAATGGAAATATCCATTTTGACCATTCCCGAATCCATCTGGGGCTCACCAGCGGCCGAGCGGTAAAGTCGCTGAACGCTGGTAGTTCGGTCCGAGGCTCGAATCCCCTGAATAGCGCGGCTGCATGGGTCTTCGTAGTTTTTCCCCATGTGTAACGTGTTTTCGAGCCAGTTTCCCTTAGAAAGACCTCCATGAAGGCTCCCTTTCCCTAGGAAAATAGCCCTCGAGACTTTGCCGTAATTGCATAAACCAAACCGAATCCACTTTGTTTTTTTTTTTTGGAGGGGAGGCGGTGACATCTGTACGTACAGACACAATAAAGGACTCTTTTTCCAAAACGGATTCAAAAGGGATTTTTTCTCGACGTTTGTACGTTTGCATGTACGTACATATGCATACTTGCATCGCATAACCCAAAAACGATTAGCCGTAGAGCGTTGAAATTTTTCACATGGGGCTGCTATAATATCCATTTGTGAACTTCTCTTTTTTTATTGCAATTGGCAGTGTACATATACATATATATCGACCACCTTACCCGGCATTTATTTTCACAATCGTTGGTAAATTATTATTTTCCCATATATGACTATTATTTTCACAATAGTCATATCTTCCCATTACAGAAGTGTTTTAAAAGCAAAAAATGCTTTGGCTATGTCAAATAAAAAAAAAAAAAAAAAAAAAAAAACTTAATTTTCGACAAATAGCGAAATTTAACTTTTTATTCAGTCTACCAGTTCCTATACTTGGGAAAGTTTTTTAGTCGTTATGAAAAATAAATTAGAAGAAGTTTGCCTCCCGTACGACAAAAATTAGCCGGGATATTTAATTCATAATTTGCAATTTTTGATGTGATTTGAACTTAACTTGAGGGATCGGGTAATTAAGTTAAAATTTTTCAAGGAAATAACTTTAAATGAAATGCTGCAAAAAAGTATAATTTAATAGGCGATACAAGAAAGTCATGTGTCTCCATATTAGATATTTAACTGTTCAACCTGATCTAATAAAAACTATTATCAAAATGTTGGTTTCTGGAAACCTCGATTTTTTTTCGGGGGGCGGTTAGTACTGTAAATTTATCGGGGCGGGGACAAGAGATTTTTTGCATAGGGGCCCTAGAGTTCTAGTTATGCCACTGTTGAGAGGGTTCATTTACTTACAAAAAAGATTTACATAATGTCGAAAAATCTTTCAATTTGCCATCTAATTATGTGAAACATGAAAATGATTGGGTCAGTGAAAATATTTGGGTATGTGAAATGCAAAGTTCTGAAAATCCATGCATTTTATTTTATGAAACCCAGGGATCAACATGTACACAATATTCATTTTTAAAAGAAAAGGATTTTGTTTTGATAATTATAACAGAAGCCCTAGGGGAGATACTAAAAATGCATTGATGGTACACATGGTGGTGAATGGATACGGATTACAACTAATAACTTTACTTACAATAGATGATTTGCGGCAAGGATTCCTGTGTGCTTTTTAAATTTCTAATCGATGTGACCAATCAGTGCTATCAATTTTTTTCATGTACTAAAGAAAAAGTTGGGCAAATACAACCACAAATATTTATGTCTGATATGGCTGAATCTTTTTTTAATGCTTGGAAATCTGAAATGGGTTTATCATAGAAACGTCTTTTTTGTGCATGGCATATTGATAGAGCCTGGAGGAAAAAAAAAAAAAAGTGCTGAAAAAACAGTCAAAAACATATAAAATTATTAGATCTCTCTTAAAAGAACAAGACATTCATACTTTTCATACACTGACAGAAGCAGCAATAAAATTACTTAATCCTGACACTATTGAATTTGCAAATTAACACTACTGAACTTTGAAACATATTATTTACAAAATACATCTGGGTGGGCATACTGTCACAGTGGTATTAACCCAAACACGCACATCGAACGAATCACTGAACATTAAAATATGTTTATGTTCATGGAAAAAAAATTACTTAATCCTGACACTATTGAATTTGCAAATTAACACTACTGAACTTTGAAACATATTATTTACAAAATACATCCGGCTGGGCATACTGTCACAGTGGTATTAACCCAAACACGCACATCGAACGAATCACTGAACATTAAAATAAGTTTATGTTCATGGGAAAAAAGTTAAAGAGATTAGATAAGGTCATATCTCACATGGTATTGTGAGATTCGTAACAGATAAAATCACTGATCACTTAATTACAGCAAATAAAGATAAAGTGATAAGTAAGATATGTGATTTAAGAATCAGACATAAAACAAGTGAAATACTGTCTTTACAAGAATAGAGAATGAGAATGGGTGGTCTCTTTCAGCAACATATAGTACAGAACTCTAAACTATACACGAAAATATCAAAATTTGTGCATGTCACACACAGTGCACTGAGTGTAATATATGCGTTCACCGATATATATGGAGCTGTATAGATTCATCGGTGGATTATGTGCAAACATATGCATTACTTACATCAGCACACTAGAAATACTACTACTTATACAGATACTGCAACTATAATACATAATGAATTCTCCACTTATTATAGATGATGAAAATGAATTAATTTTGAATAAAGTAGCCAAAAAGAATCACAGACCCTGTCACTGGAACACAGAAAGAATTAGCTAAAACAAACATGCTTAGAATTAGTCGATTCCTTTAAATCTGACAAACAATGTGATGAATTACACAAGATTCTAAAATCAGCACTATCACAACTAGAAGCTGTTGATATGTTAAATACACAAGAAATACATTTCCCAACTGCTAATAAAGATAATAAAAATATAACCTAATAAAAATATAATACCCCAAACCTGTCACCTAATAAAAATATAATACCTCAAAGATTCTCAAATACAAAAAGAAAAAGGAAGCTGACCAAAACTTCTACAGTAACTTCACAGAATGAAGACAATAATACAATACAAAAAATTATTTTGGATCACAAAAATTTTATCTACAGTCCCACTGAAGAATCTTAACACATCTAATATATATTTTAACAATAGTTATTAGTACCAATTCACAATTCTTTTTGTCCATCTTTATCATCTAAAATATCTTCCTTCAACTGCCTGTGAGTGTTTTACATTTTTTATGCACCAAACGATACTTTTTTCTTATTTATATAATACTTTGTCTCTCTCTCTCATTCTTCAGAACTTCTCTTTAATAATAATTACAACTCTGATCCCTTAAATGATGAGGAACAATACATGATGCAGAAGGTCAGAACTGGGTCTTGAACCTTTATCTCTGATGCTCATGATAGGTTGAATTATTCTGTAATTATTGAGAATTGTTCCTCTTCTTTGCCTTACTGCCTTTTTTGTTTCACAAGGCCAACAATATCAAATATTATCTATACAATCAATCATTCTTTGACTTTTATACTGTTCAGCCAATAGATTATTACCAATAGTTTTAATGCACATAAATATATTTTGGTGGCATTGAATCATTCCCAAATTTGAACTGCAGTATTTCTCTGCTATTTAATACTTGTCAAGTTTCAACCACATATACATTAACATGTTGTGCACTGGCCATTTTATTATGTGTAGAATCGTTTAAAATTAACTGAACATTGTAACAATCTCATCACAATTTAAAAATCACATCACAGTTTTGTGAATTGCCACATTTTTATTTTGCGGTTTTAATTATTAATAACATTAATAATAGACACCTTAAGTTTTTTATATACTAACTAGCTTTACATACCTTTAATAAGGCTTAGTTCTACATTATGTACATTCGAAATTTATGCCAATCAGTCCTCCACCTCACTCATATTGATGTCAGCATAACTTTGGACCATGATGTATAAATGAATAAATGAATAAATCAGGAATTCTTCCTTTATATATCGATTTATAATAAATCATCTGAACAATAAGGTGCAAAAGGGAAAACATAAATCAAAATAATATATTATTTGATAGGAAATAACCCATAATCAATATCTAACATGGGAAGCACTTCCGCTGGCAACCCGGTAAATGTAAACATCGCGAACTTTGGCGATAATAGTTCAAACCTGGTAACCCAGCAGATTCTGCCTATTCGCTTGTTCGAAGGTTGCAACCATTCCTCTTGCGTTCATGTTGTTGAATTATCACTGTTTGCAGATTTATATTATTCTTCTCTTATTATTATTATTTTTTTATTATTTTCCACGTTATTTTTTTAAAAAATTTTAACAACGAATAGAAAGAAATATTTTCGTATAATTAAACAAGTTTTCGTAGATACATGCCGGTTTTCCTTCGTCAGTTCGGGATGAAAGAAAGAAAATATGGCGGGAGGGGTGAATGCTAATTTGTAACACGGAATGTACATGTGCATAAGAAAAATATTGTAGAAAAATAATAAAAGAAATTGATATACACTGAGTAATGCGCACCAAGTTCGCAACATAATAATAGCTTGGCGCCGGTGTCAGCTGATTCTTTCTGCGTGCCGCGCTCCTTGACATAAACACGCTGCGCGTGAATCTGCGCAAATGATCAAATGATCAGGGAGGAATCAGGAGGAAACTAGTATCCGAGGGGCTACGCTTGTTTCAAAGTCTGTTGAAGAGGGAAGCACGGCCAACTGGAGAATACTTCATTCCCTAAGGTCACGGATACTTAGATACTTAATTTGTTTGATACTGGGCTTCTACTGCACAGGGGCAGTACTTCCCAGTAGCATGAAAGAGATCCCGAGGGAACCTGGCATTAATGGGAAATCAAGTAGATCCTGAAGCAGGAAATCTTGAGAGGATGCTAGGGAGAGAAAAAAGCGATGTGAATTTCAGCAGGTGTCGCCATCTGGTGGTGGCGAATGTGGTGACAGAGTCAGGGTAATCTGCAAGAGATGTAAAATAAAAATTTTTTAACTTTTATGCAGGTCCTTATAATGTGCGTGCAAGGTGTGATGCTTCTTTGGCGAAATGAAGCAACTCCAATGATGGAACACAGCAATAACTTTTATTTAACACTAAAAAAAATGGCGATATACAAACAAAAAGAGAAAACATATTCTATCATTTAAAAATAAATTACATTCTTCGTGCGAGAGTCGCACGAGGCACTCGAGTCTGGTTTCAAATATTGCCATTCACAAATACCTTAATGTTCATCTATTTAAATTATTTAATCTACAAGATTTTAATATTATTTAAAGCTTTTACAAAGGGAGTTGCGTAATTTTCGCAAATATTTTACGGCTGGGTATCGAACTGCAAGGTCACGGACAACCCCTGCTCTGCTACTTAAATGGGGAGGGAAGGCAGTCTTTGGCAGACATTCGACTGCTTGCTCCTGAGCGTGAAGGTGCTCGTCCCCTCGCTCTGCGTTTTCGCTGTTCTGCAGTATTAACCTCTCGTTTTTCTGAGTTTGACTATTTTGACTGAGAAACTGCTGTGCTTTCTCGATTGTGCATTCAGGTCAGCATGCAAACCACTATGTTTAGTATGCTGTAAAACGACCTTCTTTTACCCTGTGCTTTTTATGCATAGACTTTCTGCATCTCACTACTTCATCAACCGGCATCATGGAACGTTTCCTGGACTTCATTGCAGCTGAGTTTACTCAGCTGGAACTCCGTCAAGAAGACAAAGGTTTCCTTACCCCTGAAGAAACAAGAGACCTGAATTTGTTCAAAAAATTCCGAGCTCTTGCTGACCAGGAATTTGTGAACTCCAGAACACAGGACGACCGTGCTAAGACCAAAACTGATGACAACCCTGGCTTCCCGCCTCTCCCAAAGATCAACGCTCGACGTGCTGAGAGTCCCGCCAGATCGGATGAGGACTTTACAAAATACAAGGCTTTAGATGTTAGCTCTGACTCCGATGGAGAACCCAAAGGAGACAGAACCAGACGCACCAGAAAACCTGCGAAAAAAGCTGTTGCACCCCTGGCTGCTGCGACTGGCACCCCTGGCTGCTGCTCCTGAAATTCCAAAGACTCACCCTGTTGCTGATCTCACTCCGAAACAGAATATGGACACAGACCCCGCCCCAGTGCAGACACCTCCAACCAATCAGAACGCTCCGATCAACAGTGCGAGAAAACTGCCGCCGATTATAATCAAAGACAGCAGATTCACATGGAATGACTTAAAAACGCTGTTTAATAATAAGAATTTTTCTCTGCACGATTTCTATGGAGAAAACATGAAGGGCGGAATCAAGATTAAAGTGAAATTGCCCACCATTTATCGGGAAATGGTAAAAGTGTTAGAAGAAGAAGGCATCAGGTATCACTGCTATGCGCTTCCCGAATCTAAACATATAAAAGCTGTGATACGTAACCTCCCGTCTTACATGGAACCTGAGGAAATTATGATGGATCTAAAAGAACATGGACTCGACGTCGTGCGGATCAACCAACTCACTATCAGGCGTAACGGAGAAGTTATTAAGCTTCCCCTGTTTCTCGTTACTCTCACCCGCAAGGAGAAAAACAGGGAGATACACCAGTTAAAATTTGTGCTGGGAATGAAGATTAGTGTTGAGAGATACCGTGGCCGTAAGGGACCCTTGCAGTGTTATCGCTGTCAAGGGTTCCATCACGCCCAATCGCACTGCAATCACGAACCACGTTGTGTTCGTTGCGGTGAACCTCATGAATCATTTAACTGTGACAAGGATAAGGCAACTCCGCGTTAATGTGCCAACTGTCATGAGATAGGTCATACAGCTAACTACAGATTATGTGTGCGTTTTCCAAAACCAAAAACCACTCCGGCTGTGAAAACGTTCTCTGATCGGGTAGTGCATAATAAAACTTATGCACAAGCTTTAAACACCGGCCTCGCTCCTGAATTTCTAACTGAAGCAAAACAAGTTGCAGCTGAGCTACGTATGCTTGTCTCTGCTCTAAAAGAAACTGGATTTACTCTGATGGCAAAATCAAACGTATCTCAAGATCATACTCCTGCAGCCCCTGTTAATGGCTAATTACATGAAAAAGTGTACTCCCGTACAAATAAAGATATGGAATGCCTGCGGGCTACCCACCAAAATTATTGAACTGCACCATTTTTTAAGTGAGCATGATATTGACATGGCAATCATATCAGAGACTCATGCAAAACCATGACAAGGCCTGAGAATTGCAAATTATAATTCATACCGCTGTGATAGACTTTCACACAAAGGGGGTGGTTTCGCAATATATGTGAAACGTAATTATGCATCTTGTCTTATATCTGATTCAAGAAATTTTAATTGTGAGAAAACTACTGTGTGTGTCACTCTTCCTGTGTTTAATAACATCAATTTTTGTACTGTGTATAACCCTCCAACGAATAGACTATGTGATAATTTTCTAAATAGCATTCTACCGGATGACATACCTACCCTTGCTGCCGGGGACTTTAATGCTAAGCATATAGACTGGAACTGTCGTCGAACAAATCTAAATGGTAAAATTCTCCATGAATATATTTTACAGCATCCGGTGGCGCTACATGCCCCACCAGAATACACGCGTCTTCATAATAGAATTGAATTTTCTGATATACTAGACATTGCAGTCACTACAACGACTATCCCCGTTGCAATGGAAGTATTTCATGAATTGTCCTCTGACCACCTCCCCGTAATCGCAACATTAGGAGTGACAAAAACTTCTGAGTTCTCTACTAAGCGAATTACGAATTGGAATCTCTTCAGCAATATCATGAAAAATTCACCTCCTCGACTGCAAAATCTCAATACCAAACAAGGCATAAACACCGTAATTAATGCCTTAAGTGAAAGCATTCAAGGTGCAATTAAGGAAGCCAGTACTGAAATTACTAATCGTGATAAGGCTTTCAGACTGCCCCTTAATATACGACAGCTTATGAGAGAGCGAAATAGACTCAGGAAATGTTATCATTTAACGTGGGACCCGGCACTTAAACGTGAAATAAATCGTAAAAATAAGCAAATTCAGAAGGCCATTAAAACCTTCAAAGAAGAACTATGGGATGATAAAATGTTAAATCTGGATTCTAGAGAAGGTACATTTTGGTCTTTAATCAAAAATTTTAAAACTTCCTTCACAAGTAATCGACCCCTCTATGACAGAGGTAATATTGCCATCTCCAATCAGGAAAAGGCAGAAATCTTCTCAGCACACCTCCAAGAACAGTTTTCGCCAAATGATTGGCCAAATGACTCTGATTTCGAATTAAAGACCCTCCTACAAGTGAGGGATTGGCTCAACGCCCCTTCAGTCAGACTTCCGATTAAATATGCCACTCCTACTGAAACGACTAATATTATCAAACACCTGAGACAAAAGAAATCTCCAGGAATTGATGAAATCAGCAATACAGCAATTAAAAATTTGCCGCCTAACATCATCTGCAGCCTGACAAGTATTTTTAATGCTTGTCTTGCTCTTTTTTACTTTCCAACACCTTGGAAAATTGCTAAAATTATTTTACTACCTAAACCGGCTAAAGATCACACCCGACCAGACGGATATCGTCCTATTAGTCTACTGCCGGGCTTAGGCAAAATTTTTGAGAGAATTATCCTGAATAGACTGAAACCATATTTTCAGCATCTTCCGCCGGAACAATTTGGGTTCCGTGCTCACCTCTCAACAACGAAGCAACTTGTCCGAATAACCGAATTCGCTGGT
Source organism: Stegodyphus dumicola (assembly GCF_044657685.1). NCBI lineage: Eukaryota > Metazoa > Arthropoda > Arachnida > Araneae > Eresidae > Stegodyphus > Stegodyphus dumicola. The sequence continues at coordinate 48,838,840 of NC_140779.1, forward strand.
GCAGCTCTGCACCGCAAACTTAATGTTGCTATACTCATGCTAGACGTGGCGAAAGCATTCGACCGCGTCTGGCATGAGGGCTTAATTGCTAAATTAATTGACCTTCAACTGGACAGAGAACTCATTCTGCTAATCCATTCTTTTATCAGGGATCGGACATTCAGAGTCTCGGTAAAAAATGAATTATCCAGCACTAAAATAATGACTAGCGGTGTTCCACAGGGTTCTGTGACTGGCCCTATACTCTATCTATTCTACGTTTCAGACTTTCCGAGATTGCATTTAAATCATAATTCTATGTTAGCCTGTTATGCATACGACACTGCCCTGGCAGTGAAGTCTGCTAACATCAATCATGCTATTCGGAAACTCCAAGACACTATTCCCTCCCTAGAACAATGGTGTGGATATTGGAAGATACGAATTAACGCTCAAAAATCGCAACTCCTACTCATAAGGAAAAGGAAGAAAAATGTTCCGATCAGGCAAAGTGTTTATCTTTTTAACGAGGCTGTGCCTATCGTGAAACAAGCCAAATATCTGGGCATCACCATCAACGACAAGCTCACATGGCAGCATCACATCCAACAAATCAGGGATAAAGCGATTAAAGTCATGAAATGTTTATATCCTATGATAGGGAAATATTCAAAATTTCCGTTGGACAAAAAACGACTTATTTATCTAGCCACAATCCGACCCATCATCACGTACGCTTCGCCAGGATGGACTACCGCTACGAAGGGTGAAATCCAAAAATTACAAGTTGTGCAAAACTAATTTTTAAGAATTATCACAAATGCACACCCGTATGTGAAGAACAAACGTCTCCATGAAGATTTAAAAATGGATACAATAGTGGAATATTTAAGAAGACCTAACACGGCATTTTATGACGCCGCTAAGGAGTGCCAACATATGGACATTTTTAACCTATTTCACTATGAAATTTTACACGAGGACAGGCACCTCCGTCCATATGCCGCTTTTCTACTCAGTGGAAACCAGGGTTTTCCAACATAATTTGTGTTTTTAAGTATGTAGTACTCTGAAAAACTTATTTGACTTGTAAATAATGATGTTTAGAAATCTTAGCCGGATGATGTGACACACACAGCCACGCCCACAAAATATTACTTATATTTTTCCTGTATATACTATTTTACTTTTTGGAATCGTATTTTATTTTCTGCATTTATGACTGCAACACACACCTTTTATGAACTGATTTAGTACTATTTTATGTATAACTATTGCAAAACTTCAGATTTACAGCGCTACGATGCCTGGATACCTCATCGCCAACCAGATGTCTTATTGCTCATCACGTGACATTGGTCACACCCCCTGCATCTGCTATCCTGTCTCCACGAGAACTACGTTCGGCATTTCCTTACCTGCAGCGCTCCTAGAAGCACCAAAGTTCGATAGCCGGAACACAACCTGCGATTTTGCAGGTTAATCGCGGCAAATAAAGCAAGTTGGAGTTGGAGTTCTTTGGCAGAGCCGACGCTACGGAATTAGGCAGAGTGAAACATGAAGAAGAAAGAATGAATAAAAAACTTAATAACTCTGATGCTATTGACGCTACTGTCAAGTATAGTACATCAAACTAAAGGAAATTCAAAGACCTACCTTTGCAGATGAGAATGAAGCCGATATTCTTGAAAGTACCAGAGTTATTGAAGAATCAATCCAGGAAAATGTCGCAAAAGTAGAGCTTGTTTCAAAGTTTGTAGAAGAGGGGAGCACGGCCAACTGGAGAATACTTGATTCCTGACGGACAACCCCTGCTCCGCTACTTAAATGGGGAGGGGAGGAAGAGCCGACACTACGGAATTAGGCAGGGGGATCATGAAGTTTAAGAAGAAAGAATGAATGAAAAAGGTACTATTCCGTTTTGAGGACTAAAAAAAAAAAAGTATGCCCAAAAGCGCCAAATCTAGCGTACGCGCTGATTTCAGATTGCGTAAGTTTAGATAGTTCTATATTTTTTACGCCATTGAAATACTAGTTTAATTTTTAAATCCTTTTTTGATATCCTATGGATATAACAATTTGGGGAATTGCCCATGACGAAGAGTCTGCAATAGAATTTTGGGGAAAGTGCAGAATCATCCACTGCTTGACGCGTTTTTAAGAATTGCACATACTCGGTATCCATGTAAAATCGACCTATTTTCACTTCCAAAAAAATCCCAAAATTGCACAAAAATATCACTGCGCACACCTTTGACTTTATCTATGTACACATCGACCTTTTTTCACTTAAAAAGTAAAAGAAAATTGACAAAAATCCAATTGTTTTTACCCTTGTAAAAAGCGGCAAACAAATAAGTGGACGATTCTGCACTTTACCGATAATTTTTTCAAAGAAAAGGCATCATTCATTATAGAAAATTATGTTTGAACAACCAACGAGATGAAATTATGCTTTAGCGATAACTCGGTAGCGAAATAGCGATGCAGGCATCCATTCAGTTATGTTTAGCAATTTTTATATAAATTATAATAATGATCTGAAATAGTTATTTACTCTTATGCTTGCATTCAGTCATGTTTAGCCTTTTTTATATAAATTATAATAATAAAAATGTATTATATGAAATTAACCTTTCATTCTATATTAAAACATCAATCTTAGATAGTTATTTACTATTATACTTCCTTTCTTGCATTAGGGTTGCCGCAATTATTTTTGGCAGCACTGGCATCAACAATAGTTTAGCGATTTTTTACTGCCCTCAAAACCGAATAGTACCATGAAAAACTTAATAACTCTGAGGCTATTGACGCTACTGTCAAGTATAGTACATCAAACTAAAGGAAATTCAAAGGCCTACTTTTGCAGATGGGAATTTATTCTTGAAAGTACCGGAGTTATTGAAGAATCAATCCAGGAAAATGTCGCAAAAGTAGTTTTTACGAAAAACAGTAATAGTACAATATCACAAAACACACTTACATAAAACTTGCATTGGAAGAGGCCGAAAAACACCTGCTATCTGATGGTATTTTGAATGAAGGCGGATACCTGCTGGAATTTGCGAAATGCTTTAAATCTTTGGAACCCCAAAATCTTCAAAAAATTGTCATTTCGGGATTTTTGCATTTTTAAATTCTCTACACTTTTATCTTTCTAAAAATACCATTTTTTAATCTCCATGAAAATTAGAACTGTAAAAAAATCTAGTTTTAATTTGTCATCTACTGCTTTGATCAATGAGGATTTTAACATAAAAACGCGTTTTTCTCCAAACGTGATTTTTTTATACTCGATGTACCTTTTCTCAGGAACTACTGCTCACAGGTATCTAAACTTTGTATAGCTTATTTATTAGGTTCCCTCATATTTACTGAAATGAGCTTTTTGTAATAAACTTACAAAAAAATTTTTCTAAATTTTTTTTGTGTGAGAAAAGTGCTAAATTTTACTATGTCTAAAGAAATATTCTGTAATTTACTCTAAAATTCAAAATGCTTCAAAAGCTCATTTCAGTATAATCAGATAGGTATACTTTAATTACAGAAAAAATTTCAAGCTTGTATCTACAGCAAATTTTGAGAAAAGGTACATCGAAAATGGCCAATTTAACATTGTCGGTATAGGGGTTTCTGATACCCCTTAACAAAAATGACGATGATCACAGCACTTCATTAAAATTCATCCTTTAGTATTTGGATAAAGTTGGAATCACACACACAGTGCAAATCAAATTAAAAGTCCAATATCTCCGGCTATAAATAAGATATTGAACCAATGATTGCACGAAATTATAGCACTTGACAAACACTTTCGGATGATACTACAAGTATTACTGTGGAATCAAAATTTCCATAGAATACTTGTGATGTTTCAGGAGTTCATCTTTCGCACGTCCACACAAACAGCCAACGAAAGTCCGTATCGATATCTTATGATAGCGTTTTGAATCCCTATATACATCCTACAATTTCGTGGATTAAAATCCTATGTGGGGATTTCTAGAAACAAAGTAGCTGATGAGGCGCGAAAATAAATTGGTCTAAATCCCAGATGAAATATTAACTTTATGCTTACGGGAACAAGTATGAGAGGAAGAGTGGAAAACTAGTGATAAAGGGGTAAGATTCTTCCAACTTTATACCTCACGTCAATACAGACAGAACCAGTACGAACCATCTAATCAATTGATTTATGACAGGACACTACCTCTTCCCCATTTATTTTTACAAACGAAACATAGCTTATTCTGAGCAATGTATATGCGAGGAAAAGACTGATTCTAACCACTACATCATCGGATGACCATTAACGGAAAATTAATACTTAAAACGCTCAGAAACTATATATCAGTGCCTGAAAATAGCATAAAAAACCAAAACTCTAAGAAGAAATATAGAAATCTTAATTACATTATTCGCTAGCAGAAGAAAAGAATTTCGCAGTACGAGTTAAGCAAATAATGAACGCACTTGAATTTCCAAATGCTTAAATTAGAATTGACAAAACGACCTATTTGACAAAAAGACTGAAGAAAAATATCGACGAAAGTACGAACTGACAAAAAGAAGAACTATATCATATAATAACTATTTGCATCCCCCACCGAAAAAAAAAAAAAAGATTAAAAAACATTTTCCGAAAAATTACTTCCATATAAAATGTTCTCTTTATATATTTAGTAAATGCTCTCAGCATGTATTCGTTGCATGTAATTGTACAAAATGCTCTCTGCATATATGTGTAGAATCATATTATTATATATGAATATAATTGCATTGTTATCTATTTGACATTATGTATTATAATTTAATGAAACTTAAGGCTCAGGTTTCGAAAACCAAAGCTCTCGAGTCGAAACCCACCAAAGGTAAGTTACATAACATTTAGTTTTGTTTAAATTTCCTTCCTGTTAATTTGTTTCCTACATGTTCCATGTACTGGAGAATTATTATTTATTTATTTTTTCGCGTTTTTTGTAGAAAATTCCAAATCTAGAATATTCTAACTCGTTTATCAGGTGTATATAAGTGGTTACTCTTTGAGTTCGAATAAAAAAGTCGAGGTCAGAGTTGAGTACTTGTCTCTTCATTCATACGATCACATCATCTACGCGATAATAAGTATGAACGGCACCATCTGTCACAATTACGTTGTAACTATATGTAAAATTGTAAATATGTCAAAATTCTTCAAAACATAATACTTAAATAAAGATAGATAGTATAATTGGACATATCGCCAATGGTTAATTGATGGGTGTTGTTGAATTGAATTTTATGTGGCATAAAAGCGAAGAACATGATCTTTACACACACACACACAAACAAACACACACACACACACACACGAACAAACACACACACACACACACAAAAAAAAAAAAAAAAAAAAAAAAAACCCTTAAAGGTTTCAGATTTTAAATTATGTCTAAAGAGGCGTTTTTTTAACATTTTGTGTGTTACCTTTATTTATTAAATACGACGTTCTTTGCACTTAAATCATAAAATTCAGTTCAAGAACAGTATCGCAATATAATTTTAAATTCAGCATATCTTTAGAATTTCCGATACACAGTCTCACGCGCTGGAGGTAAAAAGTTTTTTTTTTTTTTTTTTTTTTTTCTGTACAACGTTTCGAATGCTTGCTTTGCTAATCAAAAATTCGTTAAAGTTTTACAAAATATGAAATCGATAATAAAACAAATTCCAAATTTCAAATCTGGTCTTCCCCATGCCCATATTCGTTATTCGTAGGAGGATTACGTCATTCAAAATTCGATGGCTCTATGCACCGGTGTTTTATCACAATGCGAGAAATAGACATACATTTATGCAGATTTTTCATTATTTAATATCTTCAAATATAATGCAAAACTCTAACATTGGGTGGCAACAGTTTGAAAAGTGAAACGGACATTCAGAGTGATTCGACGCAAAATCGCAAAACGAAAACAATAGGCCCTGAGGGATAAAGCCCCTTTGAATTAATAAAACGTTAATAATAAAACAAGACGAAAGAGATTTTTTGTAAGCCATCTTACTAAGAAAACTGAATATTGATATGACATGCTGAGAAACGACTAAAAAATATAAAAATATATAACAACACTTAATGCTACATCGGGAATTCTAAATATATACCGTTACGACGCTTTAAAAAAATTGCGACTTTGTTTTTTGAACTGTATATAGAGTGAAGAAAAAATATTCTTAATAATGAAACAAAAAAGGCAAGGGAAAAAGAAAAGATTATTCGGAGTGAGTGCAGTAGCAGACTGGTAGACTGTGAGCTCGGCGACAGCGTAAAAAACTTTAACAAACCTTTTTAGGTGACCATTAAAATCTGAAACCTTTCAGATTTTTATTTATTTATATATGTGATGAAATAATTTAGCACGTGGCAGTAATTTGGTATGTAATGAGTGCTTAAGTAGGGAAGACATTATTTTGCAGTCGCGAGTGGATTTAGGCTAAAAGGCGAAGATGCCGGAAACTTTGGAAGAATCACAAAAATCACTTGATAATTTAAATACATCTTTATTAAATGTAAATCCGCACTCCGTAATTTTGATGATGACGCATTACATTTTCAGCAGAAGCAACCAAGGAAAAGACGTCCTTCAGCTAGGAAGCGTAGGCAGAGAAAGAGAGAGAACTTCGGTATCGGCATCGCTGTGCTGCAATACTGCAAATTTTGCAATGTGTCCGTCTCGATAAAAATGGGCCCACCAGGCGGCCGAGCGGTAAAGTCGTTGAACACTAGTAGTTCGGTCCGAGGTTCGAATCCCGCGAATGGGCTGGCTACATGGACGTTTTCGTGGTTTTCCCCATGTGTAACGTTTATACGAGCTAGTTTCCCTTAGTAAGTCCTCCATGAAGGCATCCTTTTCCTTAGGCAGATAGCCCTCGAGCCTTTGCCATAATCAAACACACGATAAAAATGTTGCCTTAAAGGCACTTTAAATAAAAATATATCAAGTAAGATTCCCAGAAGAGAAGAAAAAAATTAACACATGTGAAAGATAGAACATCTTCTCCTAGGGTTGAGAGATCGAACTAGACTCCCAATGAATTGGAATATGAGATTAAAGTCATAGTAGAGATAAAAATAGATACACATAGTACCCAAAAAAAAAAAAAAAAAAAAAAAAAAAAAAAAAAAACAGAGAAAATAACTATGTACAATATATATAAATACAGGAGTGCATGTGTAGCGTTTACGTTTGAAAATTTAAATCCTTTAGGTTATGTACGGCACAAGGACGCAGTTTTTCATCCTCCATTAGTAGTTTAATAGCTGGTAAAAACTAAAAACGTGCACTCACAATAGCGAAATCACGCTTTGTCTAACCTTTTCGCTCCTACAGTTTAAATACTTTCGTTTACCTTAACTTGTTTACATCCTGGTGAGGAAACGTGAGGGGAATAAGAGAATTCAGGAAAAGCTCACAAGATAAAATAATTATTAGTAAAAATAAATAGAACCCAATAACATCTGTGACAGGTGCTTCTATTGACACATTTTTTGCTTTGATACGTTGCAAAATGCATGTTAACTGCAAGGAAGTATCTTCTGTCAAATGGAACACAATATATACTGACAGGTAAATTTCAAACTGTTTTTAAATGTATGTATGGAATACTTTTGCAACGAAATCTGCAATCTTCTAATTGTGATTTCTTTAATAATGTCATGAGAATGTTGAATACATTTGCAAATATTTATTTTAACAAAATTTCATAAGTTTTAGAAGTTTTATAAGTAAATAAGTTTTAGAAGTTTTATAAGTAAATAAGTTTTAGAAGTGGTATGGGTTCTTTTTCAAATGAACAAAAACTAAAATAATTTGAAAAGCATTAAGTATTTTTATTATATCAATTGTAAACTCCAGTTTTATTATTTTTCTTATAGTATTTGAAACTCCAAAGACTGCCATTGTTCCAAAGAGTAGATATAAGTATATATGTTATGGCAAGGAAGAGATATTAAGAAGCCACTAAAAATATGAATGTAAAGCTATGATTTTTGTTATTTTATATAAGTATAGTTTTATTTCCATTGCTTAACTTGATGTATGTTTGAAATAACAAAGAAAAATAATTAAAAAAATCTGTAACTTTGAGATCCTATATTATTTTCAAACGTTAAAATGTTCTCTTTATATATTTGGTGAATGCATTTACAGACACATACACATTTCGAGAACATTTGGGCTAACGCCCCATTGTGCTAAATATATTTATAAAAATGCTTTATTCCCTACAGTGTTGCCACTGCTTTCTTTGAAACTGCCGAGTTTTTTAAATCAAAAATTCGTTAAAGTTTTACAAAATATGAAACGGACAATAAAAGAAATTCCGAATTCGGGTTAGGGAGGAGACTATATTGCTCAAAATTTGATGACCGCTGTTTTTTCACAGTGCAAGAAAGATACACGCATTCATGTAGATTCTTCATTATTTAGTTTCTTTAAATCTAATACAGGACGATAATATTTGGTGGACAACAATTTGAAAAGTGATTCAGCGCTTTGCATGATTCAACGCAAAATGCCGTTTTGAGACTAATTCTCCTTCTGGGTTATTTTTATTATATGATGCTTAACACAGAGCAGGTTTTAATGCATTTAGGTATTTATCGTATACATTATTCAAAGCTCTTCTGTGCAGTATGAAAAAAAAGCTTATTGATTAAAGAAATTGTATGACATGATCATCGTAACTCTCCTAAAATGTAGAAATTAAACATAAGTATACCCTCGAAACAAGTGATGTTAAGAAATATCAGCATTACTTCTAAATACTATAAACCATAATTATTGCATTTTCAATTGTATTACATTTCAACAACAGAAATAATTTTTTGTTAATTGCAAACGGCTGTTTTATTACTTTTCGTTTGGTATTGTGCTTCCAAAACCTGCAAAATTCATCTTTTTAAAAATTGCAATTATATATATTGTTTGTTAAAGTTTGAATAACCCGTATCACTAGAATCAATAGTTTGAATAATCTATTTTTTGATAACCCATATCAATATTGGGAGATATTTTTCTCTCGGTCACGTGTTATCTGTTTTTTTAATGTTATGTTTTATTTTTAAAACAGTGTATTTTTGGATAGCGATAATAGAATTCTTATTTTACTATCATTACGTTGGGATGCTCGGTTATTTCACACATTCTTAGTGATTGGGATAATTCCTATTTGAACAGAACCTTTTCACTACCGTTGAGCGACAACGCAACTAAAGTGTCCTCGATTTAGAAAAACGATTAGTGGCTACAGCAAAAAAAGAACATGTTTTAGTACGTTTCTGTTATCTGGGAGCCACTTAGCTCCAAACATAAACGTTGGCTTGAAATCTAGCTAGATGGCGGTAACCGTAACGAAGCTTCATGAAAAGAATAGCTAGAAAATTATATGGTCACCTTCCAAAATTCAAAAACACAACTACAATAAAATATTTAGCGTATAATGTGCTCAATGCGAAGGCTTTTGGAGATGCCGAATTTGAGGAATTCTTTAATGTTGTTGTTTGAAAAGTCAGAGAATGGCATACTGTGCACATTAAATATTATGTATATTATATTATATGAGATATTATTCTTATTGCGAGTTTACTAATCAAGAAAGTATCTAATTTACATCTTTTTTAACAACTACCGCCACATGAACTTCGACGAGGTAGGAAGATGTATATTTGTAATGGTATATTTGGCCATTTTACCTATGTCATCCCCTAGCAGGATCAATAAAGTTTTTTTGGGTGCTAACATTAAAAATGCCTCTATTCAACAGCTCCCAAAGGATCCACTTAAGTAATTGGAAATCTAACGGAAAAAATTCCTGGATTAATGCTGATTGTTCATTCTTCCCATTTATTTGTAACATAATTTCTGCTCAGCTGTTGATGACGAGATAAAAATAGACTACCACGTTTAGCAATTCGGCACATCAAATTTGGTGATTGGCGTTCCGTTAATAGAAAAGCAGCTATAATGATCAAACTCCCTGCATATCTACTTTAGCCCAACCAGCACGCACATGCCTCTCTGCCCTCTGCCACGCGACACCGAGTCAGAACACACATTACAAAAAAGGGATGTCATGAAGAAGGCTTATTATGTTACGCTGAAAGCCAGAAGAAGCATTACGCTATTGGCTTTACGGGAATTATATCTACTCACTTTGAAAATAAAGTCCTGTACATATGATTTATGGAACTGCCTACATCATATACTTGTTAATATGCGATATATAATGAAAGTCTTACAGCACATATTCTTTTAATTTTGTTTTTGATGTAGCTCGAATGTTAGATTTCAAATTATTTATTTGCAATGCTTCCAATTAATTCATTCCAAAACTACTCTGGTGGACAAAATTAAGAGATGGAAAACATTTTCCATATTCTTCCTAAAATACTATACAAAGCATTACACAGTGGGTTGCCATACAATATCACTGCGGGGCTGGTGTCGCTGAGATGAATTTACACATTCCTGCGGCCTTCCCTAAATCAGCAGAATGCATTAAAATTCGAGACCAGCTCCTCAGCTCATTCAGCTCTGCAACAAAGTAGTGAATTTCCTTGTCTCTCTTGAGTAGTCTTGTTTTTTATGTTTTTAGACGAGATCAGTACACATCTTCGCTTAGACGAAGGCATGAGATAGAGAATCGTAGGTAGGCTTGAGGCAAGGCTGCCCTAAGTTCAGGTTGTAAGAGAACTGGATGTAACACCAAGTATTTTCTCTAATTTGTGGAATCAGTTTAAAAACAACGGGACAGTGTCTAGAAGACGAGGACAAAGTCTCTCGAGAGCCAGCGACCAATGACGGCCGGTATTTGGTACTTTCAGACAAGCGTAAGAAAACATATACAGCTAAACAACTGTCTCGTGACCTTGTTACTGCCATAGGAACATCAGTTTCACAGAAGACAGTTACAAGAAGGCTCCATGAGATAGGACTGTATGCCAGAAAATCCGCTATTTGCATCCCACACCGTCCTTGCCACAAAGAGATCAAGATAGCATTTACAATGGTAAATGTAACACCAGCACTTGAACACAACTTTAATGGGATAATGCGCTGTTTACGGATGACTTCATATTCAGTCTACAATTTGATTTTAAGCGATTATTGATATGGAGGGAACCTGGGACAAGATACCATCTCAGGAACATCATTGGAAAGTACCAATACTACAGCGGAGGAGTGATGGTCTCGGCAGGGATAGTGCAAAATACCTGCACACCGCTCTATGTGTTCGACATTGGTTTCGTGAATGCCCAGAGGTACAGGGAGGAGATTCTAGAGACCTACATGCACCTTTTCAGGGCTGCTGTTGGCCATGAGTTCACTTTTATGAACGATAATACACGACACATAGGGCCCCCTGGTTGATGACTATCTGGAAAGCGAGGATATTCATTGAATGGATTAGCCAGTCAAATCTCCTGACCTTAATCCTATTGAACATGCTTGAGATGCTCTTGTGGTGCTGCTGCAATACTTCAATCCCACCCAAAACCATTCAGGAATTAAAATGTACTCTGGTGAAGAAGTGGGGGCGACTTCCACAGGCACTCCTGAACGTTCTTTTCAACAGCATGGCTACTGGTTGGGCATGCTCTTTGCATGTCAGAGGTGACCACACAGTATACCAACTCCATTTTTACCGCCATCTTTCAACCTCAAGTTCGGACCACATTGGACTTTTAGCCATAGCTCAGACTAATGAGTGGCATTTTCATTGTCATTTTGTACACATTATTGCCATCCAATAAACTGAATTTACACCTAGTTTCATTTATTTCTATCCAGAACTTCTTGAGATATTTGGAAAAAAGTGTTCCATCTCTTAATTTTGTTCACCAGTTTAGATTGAGTATTGATTGAAACAGATTTTTCACTCAAGAACTTGATACAGCGTTTAAATGCTGTCAATCTCATTAGAATTAGATTATAAAATTTGGAGATCACTGCACCATTATTAAGCTGTAATAATTGCCGAAAGTTAAAAAATTAGTTTTTTTAGGGGCTATTAGTGTCAAAACGGGATCTTGCGTTGAAACACTAATGAGCTAATTCTCCTATGAAGGATCATTATTGTTTCGTTATCTTTTCAATTGTTCATTTTTAGGTAATTTTCTTTATATGGCTTTAAAATTTTTGCATCACAATTTTATGCATATCCACTACTATTAGTCATTGGTTGTACAACAATTTTTCCATTGCCGCTTTCTCGTTTACAAGTACTTTGAAAAAATGTTCTAAAACTTTATACACTTTCACAAATTATTTAAAAAATTTTAATTTTTCTATTGCTTTTAAATATTACGACTTTGTAAACTGCAATTTATGTAACTTCAAATTTTAACTCTTAGTTTTCTTTTATGGCTTTCTTAATTTTACTTTGAAATATAGGAATTATAATAGGAGTATTTCCATTTCATTCTTATGATTATGTTTAATTAAATCATTGCAGCCTAGGCGTAGGATTCTAAATAGTCCTTCCTTACATTTGCTTATTTGCCTTTATTTATGTTGTTTATATACATAAAAATCTGAAAAATTGGCGTATTTTTCATTTACAGATACATACACATTTCGAGAGCATTTGGGCTAACGCCACTTTAGGCTGAAAATATTAAAAACAGCATATCCTTAGAATTTCCAATAGACAGACTTGCTCGCGAGAGATAAAATTGTTTTTACTTCCTACAGTGTTGTCACCGCTCGTTTTGAAATTGTTGAGTTTTTAATAAAAAAATCGTTAAAGTTTACAAAGTATGAAATAGATAATAAAAATATTCGAAATTCAAGATTCGGGTTTCTAGCTTCCCGCATTCGGACGAGGACTACGTTATTCAAAACTGGATGGCTCTAGGTACCGTCGTTTCTTCACAATGCGAGAAACATACATGCATTCATGCCGATGCTTCGTTATTTAATTTCTTTAAATGTAATTCCGGGCGATAATATTTGTTGGCAATAATTTGAAAAAGTGGTTCAGACATTGTGATTCAACGCAAAATCCCGTTTTGGGATTAATTTCCCTTCTCGGTTAACGCCATTTGAGCTAATATTTTTAAGTAAAACGTGTATGTGTCTGTGAATAAAAAATATTAAAAAAATAAAACGTTTGAGGAATTTGAAAACTTTCAGATTTTATCTTTTTCTTTTCTTTCTTTTTTTTTTTTTAAGCCTAAACGGGCGTTAGTTTTGTAGGACTATTAGTTTCAAAAAAGCATTTTGCACCCGTTTTGCTTTTCAAATTATTGCCACCAAATTTTACCGCCCTATGTTATATTTAAAGATATTAAATAATGAAGAATCCGAAGGTATGTATACTTCTCGCATTGTGTGAAACAACAGTATCTTGACCCAAAAAATTTTGAGTAACGTAGTCCTGCATCCGAATACGGTCACCTGGAAGCCCGAATTCGGAATTTGTTTTATTGTCTACTCCATATTCTGTAAAGTTTTAACGAATTTCTTATTTAAAAACTCAACGATTTCACGGCAACACTCTAAGAAGTAAAACATTTTTAACCCCAGCAAGCGAGACTGTCTATCAGAAATTCTAAAGATATCCTGTTTTTAAATATTTTGTGATTTTGCAATTGAATCGACTTTTGTGTGGTGTAAGCGCCAAGAATATGATATTTAATAAAGTAAGTACACAAACGTTAATAATAAAAAGGCAAAAGTTTTGTTAAACCGTCTTAGTAAAAAAACTGACAAAAAAAATGTATGACATCTTGAATTCTAAACTTAATACAGCTATGCTGCTTTTAAAATGTTCGTAATTTCGAAGTTGAATTTTATATGGCGTAAGTGCGAGACAATTATGCTTAATAACAAAGCTAAAAAGACAACAAAAAAAAGAGGACTGGATAGAGCAGTAACAGCAGACTGGTAAACTGAGAGAGTAAACCCTACTTAAAGTGGTTCGGAGCGCATAATGGCAAACCGCACATTGAGTTGATCAATGTTAACGAATTTCGCTTAGTGCGCATGCTCAGTGGCGTATGAGGAGGAAATCAGGAGGAAATAAATACTGTCGCATAAGCAACCCCGCACAAGTCTGTTCGTCCTGTAGATCTTATCGACTGTTTACAATTTTATGGAAATTTTTTTCTGTTTATTGCATTTGCTTCAGTTTCATTTCAGTTTGGTTTATTTTGTGCATAAACATTACATTTAATATCAGTTATTTATAATAATGTCTTTGACTTTAATTCAGTGATTTAAACTGGATTTATTCCTTAATTTGTTAAAATATGTACAAATGAAATACTCGACCGCTTTTATTCCTCAGAAGTATAATCAATAAATATTCAGCTAATATATTTTGCAATGTTTCCTGTTTTGCAATCCTTCTTAAACGAAAATTTGCTAATTTACAATCGGTATTTAGACTCTAATGAAAGAGCTTAAAAACTAACAAGTTTTAAAAACCCGAACTGTTGACGCCCAGATAACAGAAAATTAACAATATACCGTATTTATCCTCTTTTAAAACTGCGCCAAACTCCCCTCTGGGCATCCACAGAGTGCGGAATTCGTTTAACATTGTCAACTAAATGTGCAGTTTGCCCTTACGCGTATGGAGCTATTGGATATTATTGAAGAGATCATGGAGCTCCGGTGGAGGCTCCAAACCTTCTTGTGTGGAAATAGGTCTAAATTTACTATCCTGCCTTACATTATTGACAGTTATCCACCGACGATTAGTAGATATGTATTTTCTTTAAATTTACAAATCTAAATGTACTGTACCACAATAAATAAAATCTACGAGTTGACTAAATTATCATCAAGGTAAAATTAACAACTTCATAAATGTCTAATTGAAATGCGTGATGACCATGTACGTTTACATTAACCGCTGAAATCAGGGGTGGCCAACAAGTCGACCGCGAGTCTAATTTTGATCGATCGTCGACCGCTCGCAATGACTGGAGTGGAATTTCGTGTACAATGGATTTTGAAGCGACAGTTTGTAGAAGACAAAACCTTTAAGCAATAGTATAATGCAATCTGCGATTTTTCCGAGGTTATAAATTCCTAGAATTCTGACAGCCAGACACTGACCTCCGCCCATTCAGCACAATACATTTCGACTTATGTTTTAAACTTGTCACCGGACGCAATACCTGAACGGAAATGTTAGGGCTCGACTCATCGAACAACACAGTGAGTAAGCTCAAATGTTTGGTAGCGTCATACGGTAGCTTCTTTTCTTTTGTATTAACAGCATTATTATTAATCGATATCATTTACCCTCAGTGACCACTTTGGGTTTCAATTTTTCTTTTGTTTAAAATGTAAGTACTTTGTTTTAAAGCAAATTGATTTTCTTACATATCTATTTGATAAGGGAGCATTCTCGGCAACAGATCTCTGAACTGCTATCATTACACCGAGAGAAAAATAGGGGGCAGTTTTACAAATATATTTAGGAATAACATTAATTCAATTTAAATTAAGATTTTAGTATTTAAACCGTAATAAATATATTGTAAATTTAACATACTTCTTGCAAATTTGAATGTATCTTTATTAGATTTTAATACACTTGTATTGCTGTGTCTGATCATGCAGTATTATCATTTCTCTCAAAATAACGGAGATAATAGCCGCAGTTCATGAGCTTTTAATTTTCTAGAAAAATATTTAATTCAATATTTATTCTTTAAATTGTCATATTTCTTTGCATTCTAGTATACCCATGATGACCATGAGAAGTAAACTGAAGAAATCGAAAACTTATCACTTCAATGAAGAATGGGAACTCGATTACTTTTTTACAATGTTGAATGATGAATGTTTAATATGCCTTACCTCAGTAGCCATTGCTAAAAAGGGAAATTTGTAGAGACATGTTTTTAGCTTAACATAACAAGTATCAAACATTGTTTTCTCGGTTCAGAATTTGGTGAATAAAGTTAGGGATCATTAAACTAAATTAACAAATCAATAAAGCGTTTCTAAAGTCTCAAGCAGTAACTACTGCATCATTCAAAATAAGCTACCTGAAAAAAAAAATGTAAGCCATTCTTAGACGGTGAATTTGTAAAGGCAATTTTCTTTAGAAATGTCAGATTCACATTTTAACGATTTTAAGAGCAAGAGTGAAATTGTTGCTGCAATTCAAGATCTACAATTGTCTCGATCCCAGTGAAATTGAAAGGATGAGTGGGAATGTAAAAGAGCAGTTACATAATTATATCAATAGGTGTTCTTATTTTCCCCTTCAGTATGATGAATCGACAGATATAAGGCACAATTGCTTGTTTTCGTTCGTATGTAAAATCCTTATTTTACATCTAAAGGAGAGTTGTAAAGTCTACTGCCGAAAAGCTAACTGAGGGATTTAGAGCTGCGACGATGCTAGTAAAGTTTGCGGATGATGAAAATTAAGGATTATTTCTACGCATCTTAGGTATACTTTTTCATTATGATCACGGCTATCCATTATTTCACGTATGTTACTGGTTCATATGGATGTGAGATTTATGTAATTTGAGTTTTCACATGTTCGATTTTATCCTTCGGTTATTTTTTGGACATAATTCGAAACAACTTAGCCGTTCTACAAGGGGTAGGGTTCTCGTTAACCCAGGTACCCTGGTGCTACACCGTTCCACTGGAGGAGAGTTGTTGGGTATGATTTCTCTGAAGGAAAGGACTAGAGGTGTAGACACATTCAAAACCTTTTAAAAAGTTGCTCAACGATTTAAAAGTACCTTTTTTAAATTAGTTTCAATAACAAAGGATGGCGCAGCTGCAATGATAGGTAGCATAAATGGATTTATAGCCCTATGTCATAAGAAAGATGAATTCCCTGCCTTTATCACTTCATAATTCACCAGCAAGTGTCAGCAAGAGACTAAACACAAAAGTGGTAATGGACATAGCATTTAGGATTGTTAATTCCTTTCGAGGAAGTTCCCTCAAACGGCGTCTCGTCCAACTGCAGCTGAATAAAGGCCAACCTGAATTATTACTACATACCGATGTCAGATGGATAAGCAAAGGTAAATTTCTGCAACGATTTCGTGATTTATTGCCTGAAATTAGAGATTTTCTTCACGAACAAGATGGAAACTGAACATTTAAATGATGAAACTTGGCTTAGTGACTTAGCATTTCTGATTTAACTTAAACATTAAGTCATTTAAATTCAGAATTACAAGGTAAAAATAAAACTAATTGATGTGATCAGCTCCATAAAACAAAATTTATTTTGCTAATAGAAGACCTGCAACAAAATAGTCTGAATAATTTTCCAAATATGGCAGATAACCTACAAAAATATTAATTATAAGATCGACAAATGTGTCTCGGAAATCCAAAAAGTAATTCAAGATTCCGAGATAAGAATCAAGGATTTTGAAAAACTTAAAGAAATTGGGGAATTCATATCTTTTTCTTTTAAAAAGATTTAAGTGTGAAACGCATTAACCAAATAAAAGTCCGAAAATTTGAAGATTTTTAGAAATATGTCAACCGCGAAAAATATCCCAGTATCAGCAAACGTAGCGAATTTTTGTTTTGAATCTACATACCTATGGGAATCGGCATTTTCATACTTGAAACTAACGAAAGTTAAACAACGTTCTGTGCTGACCGATTCACATACTGAAGCCTCATCATTGTTATCTTTGTCAGAATATACACCTAATTACGATTCTTTGGTTTAGGAACATGCAAACACGGTGTTTCCATTGATGTTAAGGCAACAAAATAAATTCAAAATCTCTATCTGTAGCTATTTTGAGTTAATAAATACTGTTAATTATCCATGTTCTTTTTTCTTCCTTTGACATGAATTTTTGGAATCTTTAAATCATAGTTGTTTTTATGTAGAAACCTTACATCTATATTTCAATGCGATGTATGCTCAGCGAGCTATTGATAGATTAGCAAAAATTAAGCCATGCTAATCTCTATTGATAAATTCTCCTGTCCCCCCAAAAAAAAATGCGAAAGTGAAATATTGAAATCAAATTATGTCATATTGTGAATTTTTAAAACTTTTTCATATGAACGAACAAATAGTACAACATACATGGCAGTAGATAGAAAAAGAAATTGCATTTTAAGTTAGTAAAAATCTATCTTGAAAAAAATGTAATATCGAATTTTTTTAGGTACCACATGTACGAAATGCTGCTATTAAAAGTTGGGCATGGAAATTAATTTTCTTCGTGAGCCTATATCTCGAAAACTTAAGTGATTTACAAAATATTTTTGAAAATATTTTACTTATCTACCCATACCTTGCTGGAATGTACCTTATACTGAAACACTGCATAAACATTGTATTTTACACCCTTCTCCCCCTTTAGACTACACCTATGACAAAAAGTCGATTGCGACATACTTTTAAGATAAAAGTAGACTTTATATACAAAATGTTGTCCACCCCTGTCGTACAAAATATAAATAGTACAAGACCATCGTCCTTTGTTTTCTAAATTTGTAAATGCTATGCACGCATTTGTTGATTTGTATTTGATTTATATTTGTTGATTTGTATTTGATTATATATATTTATGCACGCATTTGTTGATTTGTATTTGATTTATATCAAGTTACTTCTTGCAATTATTGTATACGTTTTTCATTATTGTAATGTTCATTATTTCATTGATGCTTTATTTGCAAGTACGCCTTCCTGTCCAGAGACTGTACTGCCCGGGACGTGCAGTTCGTGGGAAGGGGCAGTATTACGAATTTTGTATTTCGTTAAGAAATGTTTTATTTCCCCGTACAATACAGCACCAGACACAATTAAGAGAGAGCTACGGCGGAAATTAAAAATACAGGAGCATGTCAATTTAGCATTGAATAAAAGATTCTTGTAATTTGTATTTAATTTGAATAAATGTAATTGACTACTATGTTAGCTATAACAGTAATTCTCTTTTGCTTTTCCGAAATTTCGAAAAGCAGAAATTTAAGAGAAATTTCTCGGGATAGATTCAAGTCTATAAAAAGCCAGAAAGAACATCTCAGCTCGGTTTAGTTAGCTGTTATTGTTGATTTGATTAGCTTTCTCTACGCTGTGTATTGCTTTCTACTTAACATTTCCGTATTTTGAAATAAAGCTACTGATTATATTGCGTGATAATGTACAAATATCTCTGAGGGAAAATTCAGCGTTCTGTTATATTTCTTTTGATAAGAATAAATTTTATTAACCTTTTATTGGACTTGTGAAATCAATCCATTACGAACCCGTACACATGCAACAATATAAATGTTGAAGTTTAGGTTTCTGTTACTAGATTTATGTAGATTTCGTTTCGGAAGTACTTTTGATGACATTTTTTAACTATTTATTGTCTTTCAACTACATATTGATGTAAAGGAAAGTTATAGTTTTTGCTATGAAAGCAAATAATTGAATATTGGAACACAGGGTAAAATAACTTATACTTAGAAACCTTTCTTAACTTTTCACAGCACAATTTTCAATCAGTGTTTAAATGATAAATTTTTAGTTATTAATTCAATGGTTCTGCAGCAATAAAAACACCTAATTTATTAAAAAAATTAAGACATTTTGCCAAAAATATAAACACGTGATATGGAAATTATAGTTTATTGCTTTAGATATTAGAAATTATGAAAAATATAAATCTTATTAGAAACATTTCATTAATTACGTTTTGTACATGCCAACAAATTGAGAAAAAGGTCTTATGACTGGATTTTACGATTCCGATTTTTTAAAGATTTTTGAGATTCTGATTTTTTCTGAAGATTAAGTTCATGCATATTCTTCCTCCCAAATTTGTTCTATTACAGAACAGTATAGCTCCCCGAATAGTTCATATACTGTGTTGAGTTTATACAGACGGTCCCGTGGACGCGAAAGGCCGATCGACGCTCTGAAAATTAAAATAATATCATTAGCAGACTTTAGAAATCAATTTACCAGTTAGTCGTATAACTACAAGGTCGATAGATTTAGATCTTCCAAAAGGGAATAACTAGATTCTTTAAAATTTAGGTTCATTATTGACCATTTTGCAAAATTATAAAAATTCTAATTTAAAAAGGCATTTTAAAGTTTGGAAAGGTTTGCTTCTATCCATTACCCATCATATAGGATAAACTTGGACGAAGAAGCCTTTTAATAACGTATAAGGCTGCGGTGGTTAATTTTACAGGTACAGGTATTCAAACTTTCTGTATATTAACTGAAATGTGAAGATTAAGGGGATAAGTTCCGTAAATTTATGATTTATATAGGTTTAGATTAGCTTTAATCTAGAACACTACCTTGAAATATTAGCGAATCATTTACATTGTAACAAAGACTTAATTCACTATTCTACCAAGTTTAAACAAATGGCGGCTTCACTGCATTTAAATTGTTGATAATTCTACAATTATTACATGCCGATTGATTAAAGGCATGAAAGCTTTAACATAATTCAATCACTTAACGCAAAAAATGCACAATTTACCAGCATATAAGAATACAAAACTGAGCTCACCGAGGGAGGCAAAAGAGTGGGTATATAGTATATATATATTTCAGTGTGACCGATTGCAACCAAAAAGGGAGGTGCACGACTATGTCCCATATAACAAAATTTGAAACTTTCTGCGTTGAAAGTTTTTCTTAGCTACTCGTTTTGGAGCTATGTGAGATATACACACGTACGTAAAATATCTCTTCTGAATACATTTTAAAATCATTTTTGTGAGAAGTCGTTTATGCTGTCCGTATGTACAGATGTCGCGCAAGAAGTCTCAAATGGATTCGAGAACCGCCAAAATATGTATTTTCGTTACAAAGGTACCCGAAATTTTTCGCTATTACAATACTTCCTTCACTTCGCACAAGTAAAAAGGACACTGTGTGCGACTAATGTTTTATGAAATAGCTACAATTAAATCCATTGATCAAAAATAGTCTCGTGGAGTGACGGCAGGAAACGAAATGTTGAATCCATTAACTTAGGTGCTTTGATAACATCTTATATTTTGTATTGCTTGTTAATTGTTGTTAAATTAAAGGGATTCTGACTTTATGGAGAGCCGAAAATACTCTCATATGGTTTGGTGGAAAGGGAGTGGGAGACCCTCGGATCACTGCCGCTGTGAGGCTTTCGCCACCATTCTTCCACGAAACTAATAGACAAGACAACGCAAATTACCCAAAATTTAAATGGGATCTTATTAAGGCCCCATTATTCCAACGGCACTATAATTACCCGCAAGTTTTTAATTTAGTAAAATTAAGAACTTGCATAGCAAGCCTACTCGACTGTCGTTTTTCCTGCTTTATTATATACCGCAGGGCTGTTATAAATAGCAAAACGCTGATCGAAACATATTAGCTTTTAGAATAGGATTTTCTTTTGCTTTGCAAGTTGCACCTACAAATGCTTTCGTCTACATGTAGCTCCATTTTGTGGTTATTTTCGCGCATATTCAAATGCAAAGATGTATATTAACTACTCTCACCACTACCTGGCTGGTGGTACTAAAGTAACAGAACTTAAACATTTAAAGTATGGGATAAGTCTAGTGAAATTTTGTTTTGGGCGAGTATTGGCAGCGAAAAGGAAAAATTATAAAGGTAGCTTTCTTTAATACAAAAATCATAAAGCATACATCGCCAGTTCTTCCATGAAGCGCATCGAAAGGGCAAACTAAATCGATTTTTCAAGACACCCCTTTGAAAAATGAGTTAGGGTTCATTTCTATGGCAACAGACATTTGTGGACATTCAATCTACACATTCTTGCAATATATTCAAAGGTCTCGCTTGGAAGAATGATACAGAATCCTTTTCATCGCCTATTAAAATTTACATAGCTTCGAAAAACGACTACGGTAGAAATGCAAAGATAAACATCGCCTATTCAGGGTTCTTATTGTAACGATTGGTTGGGGTTTTAGTAGAAAACCCATATGGGTCATATTGCGCCAAACAAAAGGCTTATTTACAGAACTTAAAATAATAAAGACAAGAAACGCATGTACCATTTAGTAAATAGGCACAAAACAAGTTTAAGACAAAGTTACATATAGGTATAAATCAGTAATAAAGTTTAATAAAACCTGCAATAAAATCAAACAAAATTCTTTCACGAAACCTAGGATACGAAAGACCATGAAATACCGATGGAAAACTATTAGTCAAAGGATAAATTGAAAATATAAATATATCTAGCTTCCAGTTAGACCTTCAGCAACACAAATTGAAATCGGTTCATTCAAATAACGTGGTAAAAACTTTGCAGCTCTTAAAAAGTTTAAAATTTCAGGATGTGGTTTTCAAATAAATCTTTGGCTGAAATCTCAAATATTTAAATTTCGAAAGCAATTAAATGTTGGACAATCAATTTAAATGTGTTCAATGGTTAAAATGGTATTGAATTCAACACATACTGGTTCCGTTTCGTCCAACAATAGGCACCTGTGTGTTAGTCTCGTGTGACTAATTCCTAGTCGGGTCAGAAGGACCTGATCCTTTCAGTTTAAAGCACATTTCTAGTGTTCTAGTTTAGGTTTTAAATTTCGTAATTAGTTAACTGCGCATCCTAAAGCTTCTGCCATTTCAAATTTTACCTGCCAATCTGTGTTAATATCTGAATAGGGCACCGGCTGGCTGGATGTCCCACAGGCGTATTTTGCAGCGATATTGGGAATCACTACAGCATTTCGTCTAGCATTAGGGCAAAACTTTTTCCATATTCTATTATGTAGAATGAGAAGAGATTTTTAATGACTTATTGGACAAATACATGACATAAACAATGCCATCATGGCCAGGGCTCGTCATAGACGTTAGCGACAAAACTTTGTTCATCTCCACCATAGTGAAATCAGTGTTATATGCTTCTGTACTGAGATAGTTAAAACTGATGGATATATTCTCATAACAATGTTGGTAGATAATCAGTACCATTTGACACAGCACTAAATGTCTCACCTATGCTATTAGTAACATCTTTTCTGCTGCTAAAGTTAAGCCACCTTTTTCCAAAATGGGTAGTCGATCATCCTTATTAGTACCTGAGAATTTTTAATTTTTTTGCAAACACACTTGCTTGGAATGGAATATGTAATGGATGACTTAATTGATCCAAGCATTCCTCCATCTTTGGCGTCACAATCTTTGATCATTTGCTTTTGCCTTTTTATAGAATATAAGATTGCTAAGCGTGAGATTCCTGCGAAAAATTCCACAGGCTTTTCTTTGCCGTCCGACTCCTTGACAGTCACAGTTTCACCATGGTTTGAGATATTTAGGAAGGCTGCCTGATGATATGGGAATAGATTTTAGCTCCCCTCATAGAAGGGGAAGTGATCAATTGGCACCTTGTATGCCATGTTATTAGTGAGCATAGCCAAATTAGAAAACATTTCCCAGCCTGCTTGTTCGTAAATAAAACGTAGTGATCTGAAATTTGACCATGCTGTAATTTGATTAAAAGTTCCGTAGATAGGGAAATAATCACTATTAAAAGTGTCGTTCCCAACGCTAAATGAGCAAAACGGGAGAAATAATGTGAACAAATGACAAGATCGGTACTGTGAAATGTCCTCGTGGGTTGGTGGAAAAATGTTCTTAAGGAGTCACAAGCAGTGATCATTAACAAGGTCTTCGATTTGTTTTATCCGAAGAGATCACCACTATCACAGATGATTATGGCCATTGAAATCGACAAATACAATGAAAGGAGCAAGCAACTGTTTTACCAAATTATCCAATTCATTTTTATCTATAACTTCATTAGGGTAGACGGTAATGGTGTGGTGTTGGTGTATTTAATTATGGCAAAGCACACTAGGGCTATCTGCCTAAGGGGAGGGATGCCTTCATGGAGGACTTTCTAAGGGAAACTGGCTCGTATACACGTTACACATGGGGAAAACACCCATGCAGCCTGCCCGTTCGCGGGATTCGAACCACGGACCGAACTACCAGTGTTCAGCGACTTTACCGCTCGGCCGCTGGTGGGCTAGACGACGGTAATGACAGCGGCTAGCGTTCTGATATCGATTTGCACCACAACAGCTTGGAGACATATTCAAAGAAAAGACAGTCGAAGAGTAGACATGAGAGGTGAGAATAGCAACACCTCCGCTTACGCGCTAACCACAGGAAACGTCTTTTCTGACAGTTGAATACCTGCGCAACTTAGCTGTGCTATCTTGCTTGAGAAATGTCTCCTGCACTCCAAAACAGGCAGGGTGATAAGTATCTATCAGGCTCTATGTTCACTAGACCTTTATGAAATCCACGACAGTTCCAAGATTTTGAGGTAGCCATCATGAATGTTTATTTTGCCTACGCTGTTTTGTTAGGCGTAGTAAAAGATCTTTTGGCGGTGTTAAATCCTTTTCCGACAGCAAACTCTAATGAAGCATGAACAGAATTTAACGTTTTTGAGCTTACGTTATTTAAAGAGGACTTGGTTATTAATAATAATTACTCAAGTTTTTTTATGACATGGTACATCTTTAGTATTGGCAGAAAAATTGCTATTTGGTATTTTTTGTGTTACTTCTGTTTTAATCTTTGAAAGGTAAGTGATGTCTGAATAGCTATTGAGAGAATAGATTTTGTTGCAACGCCAAAACTCAGATTTGGACGAGGTTGAGTGCTTTCCAACAACCCCTTAGCTTCTGTACCAGATATCGTTTTGGTTGCCGTTTGGATTTCCTTTCCGATTTTCCATTTGAGACATGGACAAGAAAGATGGGCGACTTTCTTTACAATTAACACAAAGAGGCTGCAGTGCAACCCTCACTTTCATGATCCACAATAAAGCAACGAGGGCATGTTACCGCGACATGCAGCCTCTGAGGGTCCAAACCGCTCGCATTAAAAACAAAACAGTGCTTGGCCCATAGCGCTGCATCGGGCGATGCTAACTGCCTGCTTTAATGTGATTTCGAAGTTGAGAAGTGTTTAAGGTCAAAATAATGCGTTTAGTATCAACTGACCATACTTTCTTATTTTAATAGGACGTGCATCAGAAAAATTCTACTCGGCAAGTTCGGCAATGTATTTTTCGTTCGATATTGTTAATAGCTAGACTGACTACACGCCATAACTGGAATTCAGCTTTGTGTGCAGAAACCGTAACAGCAAATTGTCCCATTTTTGACTAGTAAGAAGGGTCCTACTTATTAACAGTTTCCTTTCATAAGTCACCAGACCGTAAGTGTTTAATTGATCTTGGTTCTTTAGCAAAGGCTTTTAAATTTTTAAACCAGGAGTGACATTTTATGCAATTCAGCAGATTTGGTCATAGCACAAAATATGATCAACTTTAGTGTTTTTTGAAATTTTCGTAGTTCGAGGTCTTACTTGACGATTCCTTTGCAGTTTCACGAGATAAAAATGTGTGAAGCTATATTTGAAGGAAATAAAAATTCGGACCTGGCATCCCTACCCATCACGGAGTGCATAAAAGGAACTCGGATTCATGCGCCAGGAATAACCGAGTTTATACGCAAACAAGCCCCACAGTCTGCTTTCCAGAGAGCAGGTACTCCTGAGAGTTCCCCCCCCCAAGGACTAGTGGCCAGCCCATCGACAACCGCGAGGACGACAAGATGCCTCCCATTTAGCTGAAGCAGGGGCAAAAGATGTGTGTTGGGGACAGTACCTCGACCCTCATCTACCAGGTCCCTTTTTTTCAGCGACACGGGTTCTCACGCTGGCGAACACGTGGGCAGTTTTCTTGCCATTGAAAACTACAGACAAAAGCTGTTCCAGTTTCTCATGACGAGCCCCAACCTTCGAAGAGGAGTACCACAAGGGAGAAAAGAAGGAAAAGTTTCAGCTAAGAGGAGATAAGACTGAAAAGA
The DNA here is from genome assembly GCF_044657685.1 of Stegodyphus dumicola. Taxonomy (NCBI): domain Eukaryota; kingdom Metazoa; phylum Arthropoda; class Arachnida; order Araneae; family Eresidae; genus Stegodyphus; species Stegodyphus dumicola. The sequence goes on from NC_140779.1 coordinate 48,864,690, forward strand.
GGCTAGATCACCTGAAGGCTTAGGGTACCTCGGGATTGCCCTACCCGTACTCACCAAATGAGAGCCCGAGGGCCTTGTTGTGACAGAATGTAATATGGCTAAAATTGCAGCCATTTCGAAACGGTTTGAGAAACGCATTGAGGTTTATCGATACCAGACGTCGTTAAAAAACGAGAAACGTTACAAATACATTTAAATGTTATCACTATACATAGGATGTTAACATATTTTTAGAATCAAAAAATTAAAAAAGAATTAAAAACTAATGCTTTGGCATAATATCTGGCAGCAACTTATTTCGAGAGAAATATCGTCTGCTTATTCTAAATTTTTTCAAGAACTGCATTTAAACTAGCTATAGATTGAAGAGTTTGTACTTGCAGAAAACAAATATTACTATTTTGTAATACAAAAACGTTGTGAAATGTAGGGCATTAAAATATCCAAATGCAAAATAAAGCATCCTGTTAATCGGAATAATGAAGCATGCAAGTCATCACAAAACAGGCTGTAAAACCCTGTATAAAAACTAGTTAGCAAAAGAGAATATTTGTACAAATCTGGCTCCGTGATTACGAACATCGTTTCAGTAACAGGTTTACGATTGTCGCAGGATACTCCGTATTTGAATCTGAATAAAGTTAGAATCAATATACAACATGCTTCTGTATCTCGCATTTTCTCGAACAATATATAAGTAAAGGTAAAATTGTGATCTTTTAATTCAAGAAATATTAAAAATTACAATTTTATTTTCGAAGAAAATAATGAAACTTCATCATTGAAATTGTAATTTAATATATTCGAATATTTTTTACATAAACTAATGGTGGAAATGTACTCAAGATTATCTAAAAATCTTTCTATTAACCAATATTCTGAAATATATGTATTTTAAGAAAATTCCTTACTCTTAAAGCTAAAGTACCTTTAATATCTTCGAAAGACTAAAACGAATGGTATGTTTTTAAAGAATTTTTGAATTTAACAAAAGAACATTGAAGACATATCGCATCTTACCTTATCGAAAACATTAGTGATGAAATATATGCGAGGCAGGAGAAGCAGAAAAACATGATCTGCAACAGAAATTAAATTAAAAGTAACGAGAAGTGTGCGAATTTCATTTCAACACTTCTGTAAAAGCTTCAAAATGTTTTCAGGCTTTGGGAGAAGGCATGATAAATTGCAATGGAATTTAATTTTCCGAGTCTATAAATGACAGAATTAGCTTTTATAAATAATTTATGAGATATTACACCCCGGTTTCCATTGCCCCATTTTACGCTTAAGCCCCGTTCACATGCAAAGCTCCTTCGCACAGCTGCCTTTAGCAACGGGAGAAAAAGGAGACATGAAAGAGTTTCGTCTTTAGGACCCGTTCAGAAGACCACCGTCTTCCTTCCCCTTTACACTTAAGCCTCTGTGAACAATCACGTCTCCGAATTGGCAAACTTCTAATACTGTTTACACATTAGTAACGCTGTTTACTGTTGTTAATTTTGTAATCTGTACTTTCGCAACTGGTACCTGAAATTTCGTAATAGTTCCTGAAAAATATGCTTTTTATTATTATTTTATAAGCTGTTATTTAGATTACTCTTGGTGCTTGTCGCTATGGTTAAAAGATGGTCATGGATTTTTAAACCGCCCACGATAAGATATAGAACTCAAACTTAGTACATACACTGCTTGTGGATGTGGTGTCACGCTTTTGATTTTTAGACGATTAGAATTTTTTTCAAATTTAATGTGGAAACGACTTTCTACAAATATTAACAAATAAACTGAGAATCTCAGAATATTACAGTTTGCATCATAACACACTGTGGAGGGAAAAAATTAAATGAAATTTTTAGCGTAATTTTTTTAAAAAATATTTTGGGAGAATTTAAAATCCTTCATATTTTGAACTTTTTGACGCCCATTAGTTTTAAAATTTCATATCTAAAAATATATCGGTTACAAACTTCCGTCGTTTTCACAGCTTATAAAACAAACATTTCGCATTTAAAAAAATGATAAAGGAAATTAATTGGATGATTTTTTTCTCTTTTTTGAAAGATATGCAATGAAGCAGAATGGGAAATACTGGTTCTTCTTGGGCATCAATTCGAAACATCGGTTTCAAAGTAAATCTCATTATACCACACTATTTTTATGACATTATTTATGCTATACAAGTTGTTATTGTTGCCAGTTGTTAGTTAAGCGCGAGATTGGCGATATTTCTGAGTTAACTTTCTTAAGATGCGTTTTGCATTCCATTGTGTTTAACGTTCTTATTAGATTGAAGCATAACTACTGATTATACTTAGTGATATTCTAAACACTTGCAGAGTATTTCTGTGGAATCCGAGTATTCGAGTATTTTTTGCAAAATACTGAAAGGAAAAATTATTTGAAATGAAAATGTGACCGAAATCCTTTGTTTTAAAGATTTTAGATAAAAGTATTTTTTCCCTCAGAAACTAATTCATTAATTGCAAAATCATTCCTTGAAATTATTAAGAACACTAATAAATACAATAAAAAACTGGGGGTGACACTGAAAATTGTAGAAGAAAGACATTTTAATCGTAAAAGTTTTCTTCGAAAATATAAATTAAAAAATACTAGCAAAAACTTTTTCAGCTTAAAATTATTTTGTCTCACAAAACGATTTAATAATGTTCATAAAAAGTAGATGAAAATGCTTAAATTTAAAGAAAAAAAATCATTCAAAAGTTACCGAGTCCCTTGTTGCGTTGAAGCCGATATGCATTTTCTTAACTTTAGTTTTAATTTGAACGATATATCTGGAATACCTAGCATCAGATAACCTTGTCTGTATTTGTCTATTAATTTCCGTATCTTGTACAGTTCTAATTTTGGGGGGCATGCTGTCACATACCCAGACATCTATCAGCGCGATTGTTTCGCCGACAGTCCAGCGAGCAGTAACTAAAATTAAGTGAACCTCGCAGTATAGTACGGAAAATCTCCCCATTTGCCCTGCTCCCGAGAGGTAAGGAACATTCAACCAAGTTCTACCTCCAATTCGGCGAGGCAGTTAATGCCTCTCCCACGCTCTTAGTGATCAATTTGTGAAAATTCAAAATTTCACATTTTGTATCAAAGCAATTGTTACTTTTCAATAAGAATAATCAAAAACTGCAGATCAGGCAATGGGTACGATACGAACGATTAGTGGATAGAAGACAGATGCGAGAGTGGTGATCCATGCAGAGATAAATAATCCTTATAAGTCCTGTGATCCATGCCTCACTACGATTCAATACAGCTTACGTGGAGATTTCCATCGAATGGTCTCTCGCTCTCTGCTCATATTGCTTCGCTTGTGTTTAGCTATGACTTTGGTACATAATTTAGCGAAATGCAGATTTTCAGTCTTTATAATTTTGAAAAAATAAAGGGTTTGAAGCTATATGTTGAGATATTTTCTTTCAATACCAGAAAAGCTATATGTTCGGAAATAAAACTGGAAGTGACGTCGATTCGTAGGTGGCAGGGGGAAGTTAAAATCACAAATTCCTTAACGTCAAAATCTTCAACTATACGAATAATTCTGCAAAATTAAATCTACAACATTATCAGATATGTTAGCATAAAAGGGATGAAATGTCGGAACTTTGTTTTTGAAAAACCATTGCATTTAACCATTTGTATCCTTCACAAAAGGTTAAGTAATTTAATTACGGCACAGCCTGGAGGGCTGTCTGCTTAAAGGGAATGCCTTCGTAGAGGACTTTCTAAGGGAAACTAGCTCGTATACACGTTACACATTGGAAAAACCACTAAAACACCCATGCAGCCAGTCCGTTCGCGGGATTCGAAACTCTGACCGAACTACCAGTGTTCAACGACTTTACCGTTCGGTCGCTGGTAGGCTTCCTTCACAGAGAAATTTTTATTAAGTCAGAATAATGGCAAAATCTAAAAGCACTTTTAGTTTTCTGCAAGAAACTGGTAATACACTGAATGTTTCGGGGGCTAGTTGAGGACGGTTTTATGGATTCAAGAAATAAATCAGTATTCACAATTTGAGGATTACTGACAATAAAGCTAGGCAAGTATTTCCCCAAAGTTTAGAGAAAATTTTTACTGGTGGGAACCTTTCACAACAAGCAGTCTTCAATGATAAAAGTAATCTACTTTGGAAGAAGAGGCTATCACGTGCACATTTATGACAAAAAACCTACTTCTGGATTTAAACACTCATCTTTTCTGGACACTTTTCTTGTTTTAAGGAGGTAACGTCAAAGTGATTTTGAATTCAAGTGCTTGTGTATCATTCTGAAATATTACTGCTATTGAATAGAAGAGACAAATCAACACATTTCGTGATTTAGCGATCAACCAGAAAAGCGGGGAGTCAACACAAGTTTTTGAAGATTGATTTATAAGCGAATTTTATTCATCAGTAAAGGCGCTATTGTAATGAGAACTTTTACTAAATTCGCTCTTCCGACAGATTAAGCAAGAGGGCACCAAAACATTTGCCGCCAAACAGAAGGTCAGTTATACAATCTATGGATCAGTGTGCAATACTCAACTTTTAAGCAAGTTATTTGCGACAAACGTTTTATAATTTGACAAAACTGACTAATGAAGCACACGAAGCGAGAATTTAAACATGCTTGGAACAAAATGACTTCAAACTATGCGTAGTTTCGAAAAACGTTTTTTCAAAGAAATTGGCGAAATTATTTTCGAAACTATAGAGAGTAATGAAATTAATGCTCAGATGTAGGAAAGAAGTTTAATGCATTAAGAATTTACTGGAAATATCATGAAAAAAGCCTATTCAATGAAGAAACATTTGACATAATAGAAATGGATCAGAAAGCAATTCACGTGTTGAAAATTGCTTCAGAAAACACAGATGAAGAAAAATCGAGAGATTTATAGTTTTCTCGAAAAACAGCATTGCAACTCGTAACGAAAATACACGAGTTTTTGGAGCATGATCCAAATTCAGATCAAGGGTAAGAAGAGGAATTTTAAATTAGTTAATAAAGGATTGAGGCAATAAACAAGCAAAACAAATCGCCTCCAATTTCTTTGCAAAAGAAAATTCCTAATATTCTGTAACGAATTAAGAATTCCTTTTTTTGTTAAATTTACATACGCGACTAGTCATCAATTGTGTACATATACAGAAAACTATTCATTTTTTATTTTTAATTTTGAAACACTTTTTTATTACCGTTTACTTGATTGTATTTGATTTTTTTGTTTCCAATACTTCCATATGGCAAAAAATTAATAGATTCCATTATTGTTTATTCGATTCAATTTCTTTTCACAGATTAGGAGAGTAAAAATCTGGGTATTGTTACATTTCCAAATTTTAGTTAAAATGCTCTACCCTGAAATTATGCAAGTATCTGGGGTATAGACGGGCACTTATCTATCTATACACAGTCACAGGTAAGTCTTTCTTAGGCAGGGAGATACACGTGTTCTTAAGGTTTCACTGCAATCCTACAGTCTGAACACGATTCCTATTTAATAAACAGTTTGAATACAATTTTCATCTCTTGAATGAACCTGAGAAACAACTGTTTGAAGATAGTTACAATCTAACAAACGATTTCCAGAAAATTAAAATTTCTTCGCAAACATCATTTGAATTACAAGTGCAAGAATAATGTTTACTTACGAAGTATCCTCCATTAGCTCGTTTGGGTAAGTCATGCCTGAAATAAAACAATTTACAACTGAAGAGAAACGTCAAAAGCAAAACACCAAGCACGGTAGAAGTTTCCACGCATTTTATGGTGGAAATTATGGTTCAAAAGAAATTTTTTTAATCAAATACTTACCCGAAGAGGTACCAATCATATGCTACCGTGAAGTAAGTCATCTCTATGGGATTTAATGATTTGTGGATCAAGCCATCAGCCCAAAGTGACAAGCGTAAAAGGGTTATGAAGAGTGGAGTCCTATCTACACCAGTAATGCAATGGACAAGGACTCCCTTTTCGCCTGGGAAAATGACTTAATGTTAACTTATGCAGTTAGTAACAACTTTAACAGTTAGCTGATACATACAGATGCAATTAGCGAGATTTTTAATTAGAAGTCAGCAATCTTATATATAGCACATCCTGATTCAATTATATTTATGAATTTCTCAAGAACTAAAACAATTTTAATACGAATATTTTAATAAATCTTAAATTACAATAAAAGATATTTAAGATAACATTCGTTTCCTATTATATACATTCAAGTCTTGATTGCATAAAATTTACTTCCAAATTTTTTAACATTAATTTATCTTCCACTTTCATGTACATTCGTGATAGGGAAAATACTGATGCGATACCAGAAATTCAGTTCAGGGTTTTGAAGCGTCTTAATGCATTCTCTAAAAAACTTCTAAATTCAGCAAGTTTCCAAACTTCCGCTATTTGATTCCAGGCCACTATTTTAATAATAGTCGAATTTCAATCCCGAACAAATTATATAAAAGAAAAGACTCAACTGACGACAAGCGTCTAGTTAGAAACATTAAAGTCGGTAAAAAATGTCTTTCCAAACAGTTTGAAGTAACTGGTAAACAGAATTAACTCTCGAGGACTTGTTGAAAGATTGATATTTTCTTTTGCTTAATTCCCATTTATAAAACCTGACAGCAAGTAACTTACAAAAATATGAATTCGGCCTGAAATCTGGAGAAAATAATCAGTTGGTATTGGAGGCAAAGAACTGTTAATTTTAGACTTACTATACAAAATATTGCAACTATAAGCAAGACCGAGGGCTTTGAATTTACCAGTGAAGATAGGAAATTACTAGAAGATCATAAACACAAGCTCAGCTAGTAACTGTACAAATAGTAGCAAAAGACGACTGTATAGAAAATATTTCAGAGGAATGGAGAAAAATATTAGTTGTTCGACCTGAGAACGTTTTACAAAAAGTTGGTAGGATGCAAAGTTTCAGTTAACGATATCACCCACTTAAAGCAGTAACAAACTACAATATATGAATCTTCAGTGACAATGTCATGTCACTTTAGGACATGACATTGAAACATTAGGAACATTTTAAACAAAGCTAACAAATCACATGGGACAAAAGTTTACTGAAAAGAAGCACAAGGAGTGTCAAGTAGGCAAATGGCCCTAAGATAAAAAAAATGCCCCAAGGACAGTTATCAAATGCTTTCATAGAAAGGGACTTCCACACATATATTAGCGTCTCTTCTCTTCCTCAGTACTCCACGCTTATTCTGTTCACTTTTCTTAGTACAGATATTTCAAGATTACATTTTTGACCATCATCTCTGTAAACTAGAGAAAATAAAGGCTTAATATTGTGTTTATATTGTGGTGCAGTGGCCGAATCCACTACGTAGATCTCCTAATGTAATCCAGGGTTGAAATAAACTTCTAACTCAAGTTCTAACAATAAAATGACTTTTCCAAAAATCGTTAAAAATTTCCATTCATGTCGATGTGGAACTTGGATACATTCGGTTCCCCAATTTCAGAAATTTTTTAAATAGCGAATGTGCGCGATCAACAGCATGCACGAGGAATGTTAGTTCTAGCGGGCTAAAACACCTATAAATCTAGCAGAAAGGTTCTGAATTTTCTCAGAAACCACCTTCCTTTCTAACTGCCAAATTTTACCAACTCACGGGTCGTGACCTTCGCTGAATTCCTGAGGGGGGGGGGAATTCCTCCACCCGTACATAACAAGGGTGTCCCCCCTCCCAATTCCTGTGAAAGACTATTTCCTCGGACCTTTGGAGTGACTTTTTAGGCTGAAACCATAGTAATTAACAAAGGGACCGCGTTGCAACATGATTTCTCCTCTGATGTGAAAGAAGTACCATTGTATCCGGAAATCAGACGCTCTGGACAACCAGGCAAAGAACATCTATGCAAACATGCCACAATATTTTTCTGTCTTAGAATAATGACTTCTTTTGCTTTTGTTTTAAGAGTTTTACGAAAAGTAATATAATTTAAGCAAGTAATATGTCGCCAAAGGACAAGCGACTACACCCATTACGAATCCATTACATCTATGAGAAAAAGTTTTCATGACGAACGACCTTCAGAAAGCAATTGTATTCATGAATTAAAGCTTCACCGTATCTAAAATATTATACAAGCAAAGTATGAAATCATTTTAAAGCACAAAACTAGGTTTATTCCCCGATTACAAATTACGGAATTATGAATTAAATTCCAAGTGCTTAAAATAGCATTAAGTAAATTATACTCACTTAAAGCTATATAGTGCAATAAGAGCAAAAGATAATTTTCAGTGAGAACAAGAACTTTCCACTCCTAGGAAATAAAAATACAATAAGATTAAATACATAAACAAATTATAATATAGATTAACATACCCAAATTGCAATAATATCTAATTCAAGATATGCAGGGAGTTGAAATCCGTTTCATATACTGGAGATAGATCTCAATGTGCAATGATCGAAGAGGAAATTTATACGAAGTCAAAATTATAAGAGCGATTTAACGAGGTTTATGACTTCGCAAGTTTTCTTGATGACTACGTATAATTTCAGCACATAAGTAGAATGCTTCATGAAGAAGCGTATTCGATAACTGTAGATATCTGCATATATAAGCTGGATTACTGTGAAGGAATAAATAAATTTTCTGAAACTATTCTCTACAACACTGCCATTCTTCATCTAAGACAGAAAAACCATCGAATGTGCTTTTATAATGTTTGCTAGTCAAGGCATTTTAAGCATTGAATCTAGCTATCAGATCTCATTCAAACTCGTAGTGCGAACAAATTTTTCTCGAGATGAAAATTCGCTTGAAATTTTCTTCAAAATTCATCCGACTGCACCTGCCTACACTACCACCACAACGGCGAATTAATATCTATCAATCAAGATGACAAAAAGACTTTCCTCAAGAGACACAATGGCTTAATGGACAAATATTTCGGAAAATAGTTTACAATAGCTTCAATGGGCAATGTACATTGCAGCTATTGTAATTCCATCGTTTGGCTTTGAGAAAGGGATTGAATTTCTTATTAAAGATTGTTTTAAGGGAGCTTTACAGGCAGCTGCTAACGTTCTGACAGTTTAGCTAGTTCCACCTCTGACACCAATGTATATAGTTGCTCTGCTCAGATCGCTGTTTTGTATTTACAAAAATAGCGTGTATATTTTCCTACTTTGAAAATTTTGCATGTTAAGACTAGAGCATATGCTCTAAAGTCTGCCTTTAATATGCAGATTGGAATCTTTGTGAAATCATTTGACTCAAGCAACTTAGACGGGAAATGAATTATTTGGGCGAAAGCAAAGGGAAGCAAGTTAGATTTCCACAGGTTTTAAGAATTTCATGATCGTTTCCATAAACCTGGAAAGCGACTACACCCGTTGCGAATGCATTTTTCTGCCAGAGATCCCGAAATTGTCGACATGGAACAAGTAACGACTTACCAGGCTACTACGTCGCCTACAAAACCCTCGTGCGGACACTAAACCCTTCTGCGGACACTTGAAATAAATTCAGAGATCTCTGGGACAACTGAAAACTCAGAGCCGTCGCACTCTGGTAATTCAACGCAGAATTCCCATCCAGTCAGGAAATCAGGACAGAAAAAAGACGTTCAAAATCAAACCAATGGACAAGCGAAAGCAAAGGACCAAATCACTTCATGCTCAATATATACCGTTACCTTATTATTCGGAAGATATGCTCGACCAAGAGATGGCACACGAGATTGTCAAGGAGCAATTTTAGTCCTCCGCAGGCATCACAACCAATTAGGGACTGTTGGACACAGCAACCTTACCCTCAGCCAAAACAATTCCCAGTCTGGAAAATCTAGACACAGCCAAACACAAAGGGGCTTCCAGTAACCTCAGACTATAAAACGTTTCACATTACAATAATAGACTTCACCCTCATCTGGAAGCAAATGACGAAACTTCGAGGACGCTTACCAATACAAACAAACATACTTTCCGACTACCAATTTGTCAAAGGTTTTCTCACCGGATTTTAACCCCACGCGAGTAATCATTGAAAAGAACATTAAGTATTTCACACAGAGGCTATCTGATTAAAAGAAACCGAAGATAGTCACCCGAAATTATACTCCGCGACTGAAGTTACAGATGTACTCCGATTTCGGTTTATTTGTTAATAGCAAAAGCACGCTAGTGCTGTCTCCCTAAGGAAAGGTATGCCTTCGTGGAGAATATTCTAAGGGAATTGGCTCGTTTTCACATGAAGAGAACCACGACGACACTCATGCAGCCATTCCATTCGCTTGGAATCAAACCTAGATCGGAACTACCTATGTTCAGAGACTTCGTAACCCAAATCTTGGTAATAAGGAAGTGGAAGACAAGGGACACTAAATTGTAAAGCAATTCGTTTTGAAAAGCTGTATTCGTTTTGAAAAGCTGTATAACTCGGCCACGTATTCCTTCACCTGACATGCAACGTCAGCACATAATACGGAGGTATAACCTACGAAATTTTTCGGAAACTTTCCACTCCTCTCCATCTCATGATCGAGTCTTGCCCCCAAGAGAAATATCTACACAGCTATTATCCAGCTAATTTTCACTTACTCCTCACATGTTTGGGACCTGCAAGAAAAATGACCTGAAGGAACTAAAAAGTCTCAAAAACAAGGTTTAGAGGATTAACACTGGTGCTTCGCAAAGATCTGAAAATTGAAGCTGTAGGATTACCTTAATTTGTTTCTTTCTACACCAAGAGTGCACTCAACAGCGCAGAAAATTTCATTCAAAGTTTGCTCTATGAAATTACCCCAGAAGACGTTTTTGTTTGTCTATATGCACCGCATCTTCTAACATAATTAGATTTCTTTAAATAAGCAGAACCCTTCAGTTTCATGCAAGTAATCTAAATTATGCAAATCATATTACTGTATATATTTCATTAAAGTCATACCATTTCTTTACGGTATTGTTTTGAAAGTACAGTATTGGCGCATTAGTGTCATGACAATCGTGTTTGATAACACAGCTTACCAGCTTGAGACATTGCACCAGTTTCCCCGCGAAGTTCACGTGAGCTGAGATCTCAACCATCTCATTTTCAGACTTGCACCATATCTCTGGGTTTCACACTGTGCCTAAAGTTTCATTTCTAAATGTTCTAGGAATTATGTTCTAGAAAGGATTATGCAACATTAAAATCTCATACGTTACTTTGAAGTCTCTTAGGTTCTCTGAAACATCTTACAAAAGAAACAGAAATGAAGGTAACCTTTGCAGTACCTCAGATTTTTTACATAATTTTACCGATTTTCAGAAAGGCATTCCAAGTTATTAGAGATTTCTAAATTATTTCAGAAAGGCATTCTAAATTATTCGAAATTTATGCATTTAAAGAAATACATTAGTACGCTATTTCTCGAAGGAAAAAGTAATGACGATAGAATTTAAAATTGCTGCAAGGAAATTTTATAAAAATCACAATCAAAACAGAAAATATTAATCGAAGTCATTATCTATTAAATAAAAATCAGATCACGTATGTTTATATTAAATTTAACTTGGTATTTTGAAGTCATTTCAGAAGTCAAACACATCCAAGATTTCTTTGTAGTAATAAGGTTATCTGGTATTAATATGAAAGCTTTTAAAATATTTCAATGCCTGGTTCGAGTAATTCATAAAGAACTTCCTAATTTTTAACCCAAAAATTCTTGCATTTCTATTCTTGCATTTCCCGGTAACAGCTTACTCCGGCTAACAAGTCAACTCAGTAATTTTTTTACGGTTAGTAAAGGCGTCACTTTAGTGAGGTATCCCTCCAACTACACAAAAAAAATTTCCCGATAGTTAACAATTCTGCTAAATTAATTCAGAAGTTAATTTTGAAGAAATGCGTGAATGCTACCATATTTAGAAAGAGGGCTCGCATACGGTAAATTCCAATGAATAGATATATTTTACATGCGGACAAACATGAAACTTCCGGGAGCATGATAGTTTCCTGAGGATCGAAATTGGTGCGAACTTATCCACATGACCGTTAAGTTATACTCATTTACAAGAAAGATAGGAAAGGAAATCTTTTTCTATAGACGAGGAGAAATCTCATTATGAGGTGGTATTGTGAGAAGCTTGTGGTTAAATAAATCTAGTAGCATAAACAAGACACTGTGTGGCATAAAGAATTCATTAAAAGACGACCTCGTGTGGAAAATTTACGAGCTAAGATGTTAGATGTTTCATTAGAAGATGAGATTACAAGATTTTGCCTCATTTGGCTATTACGTAAATTATTTTATCCACTTTGATATTAAAATGTAAAATACAAAGGGAAGCAGAACACTATCAAATTAAATATATCTACATTATAAATATATGTCAGTACAAATCATATTTACCTCGTAATAACTAAAGTCTATCCTTGGAGGTCTTATAAAATCATCGGCAGGCACATGAAACCTGAAGCGACGCCTTCTCTAAATATATATTGAAATTTTAGATTATACATTTTTGTTCAGAATAAAAATATTCAACATACCTAAATGAGAATTATAAAGGCTAGAAGAGTGAATTATAAATTGCTCTTTTATACAGTTTATCAAGTTTATCTTCATCCTTGCGTTAGTTTAGTAAATCGTCATGATCCATGGTACCTTTCAGTTGACGGAGTCATTCGTGAATATGCACAATGTGTAAATACAACTAGTTGATTTTACATCATAAAGTGTTAGCTGTGAAATGACGACGTACGAATAAAAGGGAAGAATGAATATAAAGAAACTAAAGGCAAGAGACCAAAGTCACAATAGCACTTATGGTAAACCTTAGAAAAAATGGAGGTTTCTCTAAATACGGGAAATGAAACTTTTTATAGTGCGTTGAGTTGATTTTAACAATTTTCCACTGTATCCTTCCACAGTTATAGACCCCTTTCTAAAATGTTTTTTTTTGAACTGATTGAATTAAGTTTGTATATTTTTTTCTCTTCGTTTTTGATAAGAGTTTTTTGTTCATCATTTAGTTAAAAGTTTCGTCAAGAGCCATTTTCTCCTACTAAATAGCTTTCATACAGGGTTGTACAAGTTGTTCTGCGTCGAGACACATACCTCGGAAAATGCTGGTGATAATTATATTTAGCTTTGTTGTTAGAATGTATTTAAAGGCTTCGCAACAGACTTCTTCATAAGCGGATGGTTATCAACAATTTTACTTCAGAAAAATTAAATGCAGTTCGCACCTATTTCGAGTATTCGTTTGGATTGTCTATTCATGTACATGTAATGATGCAGTATTTTCCTTTATGATAAATATTGTTATTAATTTTGTGCTAGATATGTATAAGGTACTTCAGACTAAAAAGCAATCAGTGATAAATTAGAGATGTTTACGTACATTTAGAACAATTTTGAAAATAAAGAATTGAAAAAGAATATGATTGGTTTTAGAGTGTGAAGTTCCCTTAGTAAAGTGGTGTTTGCTACTCCTTCGGCAGCAGTGTCCGCTCACTCATTATCCAATTCCTACACTAGCTGGAAGCAATGAATACAGCTTTGAGAGACCGCATTCATAGTAGGATAGTAAAAATGTTCTGCTATTGGATTCCTTGGACTGACCCCGGCTATTGCTGCTAGACTAGAGGAAGAGCGAGTGTAAACGTGCTTGGAAGCGTTTAGATAGTTTCTCATAAAATAGCAGTTTGCTCTAATAGCAGTTAATTGAGCTTGGAACACTGAATTTTCCAACTCCTAGTTTCAGTTTCCACACATGAGTCTTCGTCACCCTATAAGAGAACACATAACTAACTCTTAGCGTCTTCTACAGTTTTGGAGCTATCCTTATATACATCTTCTAGGCATTGATTTGCAGTGTTCTGTTAAGGTGAATGATCTCGACAAGATTATGTTCAGCTGGATGGCAGGGGAGCTGAGGTTTTCGTTGCTCAGTCTGTATTACCTAGAATTGCCCTTAAAGATTCGTTTCGTAGCATGCTGGAAACATTTAATATAGTTGGCTTATTTTTCGACATAAACCTAGTAGTGGCATGCGTGACGTAATCTGCAAAGTTGCTGTAGTAGTACGGTACGGCTTGCATACAACAACCTGTTGATTCCATTTATGCTGTCAGTATTTTTCCAGATTACTGATGAGTATAAAACAAGTTGTTCCATCCACTTGAAACTGAAGTATTGATGTTTATTGCTGTACCGATTGGCGTTGGCTTGAATCCCTGAGAAAGCATGAATGTTTATAAGCATAGTGTTCTGTGCGCCAAAAGAGTAAAAGATACAAGAGCCTAAAATCCTCTAGTGTAGTCGGCGGTAGGGGAAGGTGATAGGCGCCCCTTAGACTGTCTCACGAGGTCTTCAAACCTGAAGCGGAGATTAATAGCTAGGTCGGCAGAATTGCACCTATACTACCAGAGGTGAATAACTAGGGTCTCATCTCATTTATATTTGCACCTATGCAAATGTCGTTGCTGCTCTAACCGGTAAAAACTAGGAAGGCTAGCTGCTGCATTAGCTGACATAGGTCGGAATCCCAGTAAAAGCATGGGTGTTTATTGTTGCATAATGTCCAAGGCATAAGACATTTAAAATACTGGCTAGCCTAAAGTCCCATAGAAAGCCTTGACAGTAGGGTGGGGGTCCTCGAATAGGTGCACTGTGTTGTTCTGCATCAAAACCGTCATCTGGACAGGTAGTGTGGTAGGACCATATTTGTAAATTTTCAACATCCTTTCACTACTCTCATAAAAGTGCTTCATTTACTGTATTGGAGGAGTTTGATGTATAAAATAGTGTTTGTTTTCATTCATTGCACATTTTGATAGGTAATTTTGATTTTCGTAAGCTTTTAAACAACCATTTTTGAAGAAAAATAAAATACATTTCTTTTCGACTTAATTAGTGGAATATTATTGCTACAAGAAAAATGCACCAGAATGTCTAAAAGAATTTTCTGATAGCATCGCAATTTAGTGTGTAGTGACTAATATATAGTATATTTTTAAGGTTTCTGGTATGTGTCTTGAATGGTTTAAAAATTAAAATAAAAATCTTTAGAACATTTTGTAAGATACAGGAAAGACCTTGTTGAACTCTACTACTATGAATAAAAACGTTTAAAAAGCACAAAAATATTTGACATTTGGCGCCGAATAAGGTACGAAAAGAATCCAGAATCATCGGTCCCGACCAAGTGGTGTCAGAAAAGTGAAATATTAGAATAACGTCTTAAGGTTAGATTGTTCTTACCTTTGCATAGAATTATAAAGTGTACAAGAAGTGCTAAAGGCAAGAAGTTTACATTCTTTATGTTAAAATGGATAAAATGGAAACTTTTAGAACATCAGTAACTAACATTGTAAACAAAGCGGATGATATAAAAAATAAAAGCGATACTGAAAATTTACTAGGTCTTTAGAATTTTTAATTGAAAAAATAAAATTTATAAGAAATTGTATCTTTGATAGAAGATGAAACGTAACTGAAATTTAAAGTTCTATGAATTATACGGATGGAATAATTTTATGTAAATCTAAATAAAATAAAAAGATAAATAGATATTAAAAACCTAGTTCTGAAAACAAAACAAACTCGGATATTAGGTCAACTGAATATAAGAGTGAAAACCATATTCGCCTTCCTAAATTAGAGATTTCTAAATTTTATGGTGATGTCAGTCAATAGACAAGTTTTGGGGAATCGTTCCAAATCGCGATAAACGATAATATTGCCCTTTCCAAAGTAGAAAAATTTAACTACTTAAAATCCTACTTCAGTGTAACCCTACCGCCAATATTACAGAAGATTTTTCATTATCTGAAGGAAATTACGATGCAGCAATACAAATTTTAATAGATTTGGAAAACGATGTTATAACTCCCATATGCAAAACTCGAAATCTCGAGACTTTACCGATCAAGTGACGTTTCAAAACTAATAAAATTACATGATACTATAGACATTCAAGTCTTTCTTTAAATGTCAATCCCGAAAGTTGTATGTTGATCCCAGCTTTATTTAGAGTAATTCTAGCAGTTTAAGATTGGAATGTAGTCATAGGAATGATGAGACAAGTTTTGATATAAATTTATTTCCTCAAAAAAGAATTACAAGCTTGAGAGAGAACAAACGCGTTTAATAAAGATATAATGGCTATACAAAATCGAAAGTAAGTTTACCCCCAGAAAGGTCTTACGAACATATGTAGATAGTTAGCAGCATATAAACTGAATAACGAGAAGCTTTACACCGTATCGTTCGTGGATAAAAGTTTATTTTTTGATTCATTAACCCACGACACAGGAAATTGTTCAGAAATTGACATAGGCTCGAAAAGAAAAAAATGAAAGACAGGGTCAGTATTGCAAATTCTTCGGCAAGAGGCATATGGTAAAAGATTACAGAATAAAAATTTCTGCTATTAATTACGCAGTAAACCTCATCATACGTCTTTGAAATTAAGAAAAGTAAAATTTCGAAATTTATAAACAATGCAGTAAAACCGAAAATCATGTACCAAATGATGATTTAATGAGTTTGGAAGATAGGTCTAACAAAATTAAGTCATTTTGGTTCTTTAATTACGGTACAAGTAGAATGTCATAATAAAGTGTTGAATGCTAAATTGATACTGCCACTCGGATCAGTATTATAAAGACTACACTTGTACAAGAGTATTGTAGAAAGCCGCGTGGAAGTGCAATATTAAAATCTGCATTTGGACAGAAGGTTAATGCACTTTTAATAAATGTAAATTTAGTGATGAGTTCACAACCATATACAGTATACGCACCTTTACAGTCGTAAGTGTTACAGCTGATAATCTGGTACATGATTTACTATTAAGTTTTAGTGCTAATAACGCACCGATTGCATCTAAAGGTAAAATTTGGAAGTTGTGTTAATACTACTCTGAATGTTTATGAAATTCAACGGTCTCATGATGATACTCCTGTTAGTTCTGATGAAGAGGATGATCCAAGTGATGTACTGCAAGCCGGTCAAAAAACTGAGAAAGAGGCCGACTATTTAAATGACTGAAAGGCCAAGAAAAGACGTTCCAAATGATGTTAAGGAAATGCCATTTTTCAGAACGTTTTGGAATTATCCAAACCTACAGAAATATACCCGAGACTATTTTAGAGAAGTCTATAAGAAAATATAAAAATGATGAGATCCCGACTTATGAAGAAACAGATATTGCAGTGCTGAGTAATTATGAAAATGATGTGTAAAAGCAAAAAAAGTTTGAACATAACTATAATTTCTGATATGAAGATCCGGCTTCAAAATTCATTAAACGATATTTAAGGAGGATTGGAAAATGTCTGAGAATTGTTTATAATAAAAGAAAGATCCCTGAAAAAATATATTGAAAGAAAAAAGGTTAGATTTTAGATCAGAAAAAAAGAAACGTTTGAAAGCTTTGAAAAGAAAATGACTGAAAACTTTTAAAGCTGAAAGAAATGCCTGGATAACATGAATTGAACCTTTATGAAAATGATACTGAAAGTGATTTTGCTCCTGAAAAACATAACCAGAAAACGAGAGATCTTTTTATTGATGATTCTTATGCTATTCAAGAAAGATATCAAAAATTTATATACGATGAGGAATTCTATAATGAAGCCTGGGACCATTAGATTGGAACAAGTAAATGTAATGAATGCGGTTAAGAACAGCTTGAAGTAAGCGTTTCTGAAAAATCATGTGTGGAAGTTACAAATTCTAAGTTATTCTAAATCTTGTTAAAGTAATTTCTAAACCAGTTTTGATCAAAATGGCAAAACGTTTGATGACTATTTGGATGAGTATTATAGATTAGATTTTGAAGATGTAATAAGTCAGCCATATTCAGATATAAGAAGGTAGTGCCAAAGGACAGACAGTTTACGAAATTCTTGTAGCTGATGACAGATTTAAATCGTATGTTTTAAGTACCTATGTTTGTATTAATATATTCTTTTTTAGATATTGTTCATTTAGTCGATTTCAAGTATTAGTTTTAATTGCACTGTTTGAGCACCCACTTGAATAGGGAGGTGGGAGACACTGGCATCCTCCATGAAGAATGAGGACGCCAATGCCATCGAAATGGAGAAAAAGCAGTAAAACGGACCACGTGAAACAATTACGATTATTATGTAGTACTTCAAAAGGGGTCACTCAGAACACTGAATGGTTTAAAACATTACAAAAATCTTGAGAGAAGAGATTTGTAAAATACATGAAAAACATAGTTGTACTGTATTACTCTGAATAAAAACGTTTAAAAAGCATAGGTGTATTTGATGTTAGAGGCTAAATAAGGTATAAAAAACAGACAATTATCGGTCACGACACATATATAGAGTGGGCAAAAAGTATTCGGAATTGTTTACAATTGATCCTATTAACTAATAAAAGTAATGCTTGACAATTTTCGCTGGATATAACAAACATAGGAAGTAATAAGTACACAAATGTAATGAAACTCATTTTAACGAGTCTTCTATACAAAATATGCAATAAAATCGTAAATTTGCATGTCAAAAGTATTGGCAAAGTTCTAACTACTATGCAAGTTTTATTATGTTGAGGTCACATGTTTAGACTGATAAGAAACCCTGTTAGCATAATGTCTGCAGTACTTTTTTAAAACGTTATTTTGTTAATACTGTGATAAAATGGCTTCGAAGTCGAAAGGTTTGGGAGTTAACGTTAAAAACGTGATTATTCAGCTCAGAAATGAGGGTCTAACTTATCGTGCTATAGGACTACAACTGAACTGAATAGTTTATTTACTGTTCGAAGAGTTGAAAAACGTTCAACGAGACAGGATCGACAGAAAATAAGATTAGAAGTGTACGGCTTCTAGCATTTTCTGCAAGGGAAAACACGTGGCGTTTTCAAAGAGATAAAGAGAAATCCTAAAATAAGTGCACCCCGGTTAGGCAAAGATATTGCTAATACTTCGCATAAAACTTTTAGTGCACAGACTATAATAAATGTTTTTACATGAAGGAATTTATTATGGAAGGCCAGCTAGAAAGAAACGTTTTAATTTCAGAGATAAACAGGAGAAAAAGATTTTCTGTTCTAAAACTCGTCTGCTAAATCAATAACATTTTGCAAAATCTCATTAATTTAAGAGATGAGTTGTAGAATAGAGTTATTTTCTCCAAAGTATCGAAGTTCAACATTTTCGGAAAAGATGGACGACAGTATATGTGGAGAAATCCAAGCTCCGAAATGAAAAAAAAAATCACTTAACACCGACTGTGAAATATGGTGGAGAGAGCGCCGTAGTTTGGGGCTGTATGGCCGCACACCACACAAGCAGAGTTGGTAACCTGCTTTATTGATGGTATTATGACAGCACGTACGTACGTTGACGTATTGCGCCATAATTCAAATTCAGTGCCTCAAACCTTGGCTTAGGAACATCATTTGCATTTCGGCAATGCAATGACCCTAAGCATACAGCGAACCTCACCTGGGAGTAGTTTCTCTAACCCCTCACCCGCATTTCCAGTTAAAGACACCGCCTCAATCATCCGATTAAACATTTATGAAAATTGAACGTAGAAGTCAGGAAACAAAATTTCGTGTATAGATTATATTAAGCTTATACACCTGCAAGAATGGCACAAAATTCCCCAATAGTACAACCAAGACTTTTCCCAATAGTACAATGGTTTTCTTTGTGAAATAGATTAAAAAAGCTGTTTAAATGCAACTGGTATGAATACAAAGCATTAAATTTTGTTCCCACATTTTTACTGTATGATCTTGCCCAATACGTTTTGACAAGCAAATTTACGTTTGTTGTATATTTTGTGTTAAAAATATTAAAATGAAAGTGTCGTTAGATTTGTACGTTTACCTCCTGCGTTCTTTGTGTCCAGCATTTCCTTTATTAGCTAATATGATAAATTAGACAATTGCCAATACATTTTTTACCCACTGTATAATATCTTTTTAATGTTTCTATTATATATGTGCTCAGTAGCTGAATACTTCTCAAAAGTAGCAAACCGAAAAGATTGTGAGACAGTCCAATTCAAAATAAAATGAATCAACATCGTTTTGAAGTTTCTCGTCTCTTACGAAATCGAGTCCGCCACATTAAAGGAAGATATTTAGAGAACGGTCAAAATTTTCCATGTTTAGTGTGTTTCTTATGCACGCAGGCTGAAGAGTTTTGACACCGATCTCCTTCGAAATCAGATGCCTCTGCGCTCCGCACTTTCCCAATGAATTACATTTTCCAGAGTCTAACGTATTTAAAAACTGGCATCCTACTTAACACTGCTGGCGTTGACTTTCATTTTCTGATACGAATGAAACCTCATCCTGCGCAACTGTCTTTTCAATTCTCAGCAAGCCTATCAATCACGAGTTTTAAAATTTTGATTAGAAGACATCTAGGTTTGACAGATCGACTTCAGATGGTGCGTGCAAATGCCATAGTAAGCAGTCGAGCATTGTCCTGGTACAAAACCAACATTTCTTTAACAAGTCCGGTAATACCTTTCTCATTCCCAGGCAGATGATTTCAAGACGCTTTCGTAATAGTTATTCCTTATAGTCTGCCCAAGAGTGTGTAATAGGGACAATGCAGTGGATTACCTGCCAAAATGTATTTGCGTGTAAGCATCCTGAAGGACTTGTACCCCTGAAACACTAAACCATAGTCTGAATACGATGAATCACGCAACTATAATTTCAAGTTATATCCCTATCGTATATAACAGAAATCTTTACTCGCCTTATGAAAACTTAAGTTACTTTCACTCCCTGTGACCGAATACTAGAAGGAAAGTCTGTCCAAATGCAAGTTTATACAATCTTCCCCCAACTTAAATGCCATTTCCAATGTCGGAACCAGAAATGGAAGCTATTGCAAATCTTTTCAAACAGTCTTAGTATAATACTTTTTATTTTTAGAATAGGATTGCTCTTGGACTAAGCGTATTTGCTTGAGAAGCATCGAAGAAAAGTAATGAGATGTTTTATTTACTTCATCAAGAATCATATGCCAGTTAAATATTCAACGATAGCGTTAGATGAAAGCATAAGAGAATCTTAAATTCAATAATATTCTTAATTAAAATGAACAACAATAGATTTCATATTAAACACGAGTTGGTTTATATGTCATCTATTTGTTTAGGAAATTCAAATTTGAAACATACCGAAGTCCAATTGTAATATAGCTCTTCAATCTCTGGATTGAGGCAGAAGTCTTTAAACGAAGCGACCTCTGAAAAGATTATTAAAGAAAATTAGTTTTAAGCATTTAGAAATATTTCACGCTGAAAGATTTCTTCAACAGTTAAATAATTAACGTATTTCGATAATTATAGAAGATTAAGTTGTGAAATACCTAGATTTTGCCATAAGTACTTTATTTGCATTGAATTTTTAAAGGAACTTTCCTTCAGTTTTAAATCAGATTTGTAGGAGAATATATATTTCAATAAAGCACCGCAATGGATATTTGTGCAAATCTAATTACAGAACAATAAATCTCAGCATCCTTTTACGTTCGTAAGATGGGACGGAGACTTTCAGTTTACTGTTGAAAAGCATCCGATGGTTACTTACCTTAAAGACATCCTGTCACGAAACTTTCTTAAAGAAAACGAGGCTTATTTACATCACAGGTATATCTTTGAATTGCCATCAGTAGAACTGAGAGCAAAGTTTTAAAACTTAATTTGTAGACATATGGCCATTAGACGATTCGAGGAGAATAAAATGATCTCATCGTCAAAAAGCTTATTTTTGCATTTATTATGCAAATAACTTTCTTCGGAATTAAGTTATTGAAATTTATAAATTTAGATTTTTCTAAAAGATCAGTTTCTTACAAGTGGATTCGAGCAATGCTAATGATTTGTAATTTAGTGAGAATAATTTTATAGGCTTAGTATTTGTTAGTCAGTTCAGGTTTTTTGTAATCGTGCTGTTTTCTGCAGCTGGTACGGTTTTAAGGAGTTCCCTAAAAATACTACAAATTTAAAGCAGCAATAGTACACTTTTTTCAAATTTATAAGACTTAAACATTTAAATTTATTTAACAGATTTAACAAGATCATGTAAGGTGTGCTTATTTAAAGTTTAAATACTCATGCTTATCGGATTTTAATTTTCATCTTCCTGAAATATTACGCACCTTCTATAATTAAAGCTTACCGATCAAAGAACAAAGGGAATTGATAAAGAGTTTTCTATGACTAGTTTGAATATATGTTAACGAAAAGCATGCGAGCTTTTTTCAAAGAATTTTGACGGCGAAACCAGAAACATTTCTCGGATTACAGAAGTAGCAATTTTCCGTTAATGCATATAATATGGTCTTTTAGGGTTTTAGAATTGTTTGCACATCTTTTATTTTGATTCATTCGGAACAGCAAAATGATTAGTTGAGAGAATTACAAGATTGTGCAAGGTAAGACTTAGATTCCCACGTAAAGGATAACTGGCGTATTCTCTACCATGTTACAGAAATAATCTGCTTATAAGGCAAAAGGAGATTGGCTTTGGGGAAGACGTACAAGAGAAACTGCGTCGCATTTATATTCCACATGGTAAATATGAAATATCAAATACAGCCATCGAGTTAGCCAGTATTTAGAACCAAACAATTATTTCCAATTTTCAGCGGTTTCAACCACTTTCTGAGCCACCAGCGGCGAAAGGTAAAGATAATTCAGCTTTTCCCAATCTATTCTGCAAACAGCCATTAAGCGCTTTGTGATTAGTTGTGAAACCGGTGTTGGGTAACATCGAAACATTGTTTTTAGATGTTTAACACAGCTTAAAACAACTTTTAAAAGAAAATGAAAACTAATTTTTCGATAACAGCCTTTGCAAGCAGTCTTCGGCAGCCGAATTTTTACGTTGAACGAAAAATCCAAACATAAACTCATAACGTTTGACGCTGTATCTGATATAAAAATCCAGGCTTCTAGAATTGTGTTAGACATTAAAAAAGTTTTAATTCGAAGACTAGAACCCATCAGAGACATTGCAATTAAAAAATGCTTAACCGTATACATTTGCTTAATATAATTGGATTTATTATCTCATTTTATATAAAATTAAAAATTCAGATATTATAATGCACGATATAAAAATTGGAATAAATGCTTATTTTGTTTAGTTTAATTATAATTTCTCATAGCTGAAACCCCAAATTTAGAGTTTCTTAAAAATTTTGCAATTTGAACAATATTCCGCAGTGAGGAAGATTTGGGAAACTGATACTTAAGTACTAGTAAATAGACTTGGGTTCGAATATCGATGAGCGGACTGGCTTAGTGTGTTTCTAGTGATGTTCTTGTGATACGAGCCATTTTCGTTTGAAAAGGTCTACACTAAGACATGCCTTCTGTCTCAAGAAGATAACATCGCGTCCTTCATTAAAATCATTAAATCAAAGCAACCCATCCGCTTAGTCGCCTTTCTGGGTGGAGAAATTACAATCCGCCTTAGGACGTCTCCAAGCGAATCCTGTATGCTTAATATGGCCAACTTTTGGAAAAGGGAAACAGCATTATTTTGGAAAGAAAAATTTGCACTGCACAACTTACGAAGTTTAGAACTGATTGATAAATTTAGGTATACGAAAACTTACCTGGGTAAGGTACGGAAATTTTTTTGAATTCTGTATAATACTGCAAGTAAAAATCTTCTGAAGCATTCACCCTAAAAAAACAAAAAAAAAAAAAAACAAAAAAAAAAAAAAGCGTTAAAATTTTAGATAGGGAATTCTTTAATAATTGTTTTCTTATTCTACTTTAAATATACATAGGAAATGTTGGGGTCACTTACGTTGGAGAACGCCTTTGCATTGAGTTTTCCATTCTCAAGTCAAAAATGTAACGTATGTTACAGTACCTCATGACATCAGCATCCTTTATGATTTGTCTTCGGAATTTAACATTCCTAGAAAAAAAGGAATCGGATCTGGGAGTAATAAATCATTGATTGCAAATCGGATAAAATATGAAGGTATGTAAGTAGATGTTATACTCAGGCAAATATTCTTTCGGATTGCTGAAAGGTGTAACAATGATCAGCAGTGCTGTAAATACTAATTTGATTTTACAGGTAATGAAAGCATCTTAAATCGAAAGATCTTCATAACAAGCTCTTAAATTATGTGCTATGGATAAAGCTTTAAATTCGTAATTAATATAGTCATTTAAATAAAAATAATGAATTTTAATATGAACCGTGAAATGTTTTCAAACAAAAATATGCATTCAGGAGAATAAATATTTCAGGTAAACAAATCACCTAGAGTCAGACGAGTCGTAAATCTATAAAAGTGCTGTATCTCTTTCATGGCATCAAGTATATTTGTACAACAAGGAAATGAAAAGTTTTACAGTGTCGGGAATTTATCCAAATTTTCACTGAAGAATTTATAAAAGATCTATAAGATCCTTTCGTACGAGCAGAGGATTAACACAGACAGCAAATTAGTGAGCTTAAACCCTAGTAATAAATCAAGATTCGTCTGTTTATTATTAACATAGATTAAATTTACCGCGAGGAAAGGGCAGTAAGTGTTATAATTTCTCATATATATTTTTAAAGTTTCAAAGCGCAAAACAAAGTTACTAGCCACAGTTAAAGTATTCTTTGGTTGAAGAGTTAAAAAAATTTAATCTGAAAACAGAAGTGAAACACCAGATGAAAACAAAATTAGTGATGCAACAACCTTGAGTTTGGTGTAATTTAGTAGAGATCTCAATCGATTTCGAGAGCAAACAGATAACTCCTCTTTGTCAAGAGCAAAAACGAGAATTTTTGTCGCTCCTGGAGAAGAGGGAACCTGCTTGCTCTCGAAAGATCTCGACAGCAAATTTAAGGTTGTTGCGTTACTAATTTTATTTAAAGTTTTGTCGGTTTCATTAATTTCCCCCCGGGGGGGGGGTTGACTCAGGCAACCGCTTGAGAAGTATTGGTTAGGATCTGTACCTAGGCAGTCTCAACCACGGGGGTATAATAACACGTTGAGCGCGGCGCCGGTCCTTCAGGACCGGCAGTGAACTTTCCGTGCAGCCGGCGTCGGTCCCTCGGGAGCGGCACTGGAATTTTCGTTTGGCTGGCGTCGGTCCGCGGAACCGACAGTATTAAAGTTAAAAATAAATCAACGAAATCAAATAGTCTCAACGAAATGTGATCAAATTTAGTTTTAATGAAATGTAATGAAACATTCTAAACAAAAATACGGCTTAGATTTACGGCTTAGCTTGCTGCCGGCTGAACGAAAAAGACAGCAAATTCGGCGCCGCGCTCAAAGTGATAACAGACTTCACAGAAGGCCTGAAGGTTCTCAGGACAGCAAGGCTCGGCAGGGACCGTACTGGTAATGCCTTGCCTGCCCTTGCTCTGTGGGGTCGCAACATTGTGGATTGATCAAGGGCGGGGCGGCACTTAATTCCGATAAGCGCTCTATTAGGTCGCATTAGGGCGGAAGCCGTCTCGTTCCATCAGCGTTGTTTCAGTAATTTAAATGTATTACAGAACAGTTTTAAAGAAATCTCGGAAGGAAAGATTATGTTAGTTATATGCCAGATAGTTTCTCCTTTTCAAATCGCTTGACTAAGACATGTTTACATCAGCAAAGACATTTGTTACAATTATTTCATATGCTTTAGTGCAAGTTCTATATTCAGCACTTTGACTAAGATACTGACAATGTAATTGGACTACATTATTGAACAAATTATTTCCGTTTTACATTTAGCGACAGTAAACATATTCAAAACCAGGTGGGAACATTTCCAGCGAATAAATTCGGCGCAACCGTAAAGCGGAATCTATTCCATTTTATTTAACGAAGTTTTATACAGATTGTATAACGTCCGAATAATGCTCTGCATTCATTTTAAATTACTTTGTATTCCATTTTTTAGGAAAATTTATTTCAATAAAATATAGTATTTTTACAAAAAGACTTACATTTTCATTATATTGCCAGAATTGTGTTACTTGTACCAGCAGATAAAATTTCTTTAAAAGAGGCTTTAAAATATTCATTCACGAAAAACACAGCCATTTACAGGGAGTTAAAAGTAGGTAAATGTTTAATACCTCGCATATTTACATTAGAACAAGAATACGATCTTGCATATTATTTAAATTAACTGGGAACACAGCCCATTAGAAAACCGAAATGCAATCATTTGTGTAGTCTCTGTAACCCAAGTTCTAGAACTCAACTGAGAATGCTTTTTGGGTTATTGCGCTTAATTTCAAATACACAAAAGGAAATAATTCTATTTCTGTAAAAGAAATTTCTGTACAAAATGAAAGGAATTCTCCAAAAACGTTATTTCTGTTTTAAATAAGTCGAGAAAATTTACTTGCTTACGCTTTGAAGCTGAAATTTATGCAAATTCAATCCAATTTCACTTTTCTTAAGATGCATAATCTATGCATTTCCAGAAAAACAATAAAAGGAAGACCTTTTACACGTTCACATTATGGTTAAACCACAGGGATTCTTCATGGCCTCTCCTTAGCACTTTCCAAGAGCATTCGAACCATTTTATCAAAAATAACCTAAATTTTAGACGAAATTTCGGTGCGATGGTACTTGCACTACATAATATCCGCTTAAATTTTTTAATTATTGAAGCATCTAATTTAAATTTCCAAATATTTGATTTTAAACTCAATGTACACAGTATCAACAAATTCTCACACGGTCTGTTTTTCTCAAGTGTTGGTTATACACACATACTTCAAATGACAAATATGTTTTAAATAACCCAGTTATTCATTTGTCGGCATGTTATTAAAAATCAGTTTTATAAAAATATAAGAACTCCTCCCCATATTTAAATTTAAGAAATTTCTACTCATAAAAGTTGAACTTTACTCCAAAAATTAACAGATACTTAATTTCAAAATTTTGGATATTTGACATCATTTTCGACTTGCTTTGAGGATTCGTTTAATAAACTAATAATTATAGTTTACCCCCTTTAAATATCATCCATGCGATTCCAAACGTGTAATTTTCTTTAATATTGTTTTAACTGCTATACCGAAAGATGCCCATACAAGTAATTTATGAATTTTCACACGCTAAAAATTGTGTAACATTTTCATGAAGTTTTATTACATTAGAATCAGTCTAATACAAAATTTCCTTAACTAAATATTTTAGATTTTTTAATTTCCCAAAATATTAAGAATTGGCTATATACCAGTACTTCTGTATAAAAACCAGCGGAATGAGATTATGCGCCGCTTCGCCGTCAAGACAATTTTTCTTTCAATGCTTATGAAATAATATAGATATATATATCTAGCCATAACATTTAGTTCTATAATTTGGTTTAACTATTTTAAAGTCGAGACTTTTTTAAAATTTTTTTCTTTACATGCCTATATTATATTTTGCTCTATTATATTATTGGGCTATTAATTTAGTTTTGGAATTTCGCATCGAAAACTATCGTCTTGTATTACACTTAAAGAAATTAAATAATGAAGAATCTGCATAAATGTACGTTTCTCGCACTGGGATAAAACGGTACCTAGAGCGATTCAATTTCGAATAACGTACGTAGCTGCCCGAATTTGGAATTTGCTTTATCTACATATTTTGTAAAGCATTTATGAGTTTTTGATTAACTCAACGATTTCAAAGTGAGCAATGGCAACACTGTATGGAAAAAACATTTTTATCTCCAGAGCGTGAGACTATTTCAGAAATTAGAGATTCTCTTTATATCTTGGCATATTACTGTTGAATTTTATGGTTTAAGTGTGAAGAACATATTTAATGGATAAAGGTAACGTACAAAACGTAAAAAAGCTCCCCGTTTGGGCGTAATATAAAAAAAGCTTTCAGATTTTTGTTCGATAACCTAGTTTGCGTATTGTATATATCAGATTTCAAATTGAAAGAAAAAGCTTTTGCAGTTAAACGCATCTAGAAATACTAAAATATTTCCTAGAACTGATTATTTTGGGCAATGTGAAGAGTATTTTTGGAGGTTTTTGGTGAACGTGATAATTAGGTGTATTGTGTATATTTAATTGGGTATAGTGAAAATATTATGTCATTAGGTATTAAGTAAATTTTTATTACGTATTTTATTTCTACTTGACGACGAAATAGCCCAAAGCAAATCAGCTGCCGGCGGACTGGCCTGTCTGGGAAAGGGCCAAGCTGAAAAGACCCTTATACCAGTAGGTATGGGCTTGTCTGGAACACAAATTCTTTCACATGATCTGGTCCAGGTTTAATAACGTTTAGATAAAATCCTTGTAGCAGTTTGTGACGTAGCAAGGTCTGTTTGTCTAGCAACCAGCAATAAAGTTTGCCTTATGCCCCTCGTATACGAAATAAAATGTTAATACAATATTGAGATGCAGACAGGAATTAGATCTAAAATAATTCACTTACTGTAATAAATAGATTGCACTATCAATAGTCATCCCGTATTCGAAAAATTTGGTTTCAAAAGATCTGCAAAGATAAACATTTATGTTCGTACAGAGCTTTAATTTACAAAATTTATACAAACAATTCACGAAAATAGGTTGAAGAAAGGAGGAAACTTTATAGAGTAACTAACAGGTATTTTCTTGAAACTAAATATTTTCATTATAACTCGTGCAAAGACGGTTCTTCGGATCATTCACATGGCAAATACAAAATCTGAACCATCTATTGTTCACTAGTATTGCGATTGGTAATTTAACTGAGAGCATATTGAATTGTCAGTTACCTACAGGAAGCTTTATGAGAATATATAAAATGTTATCCTAGTTCAAATTATAACACCAAATCCTAATTATTTCGGTTGAAGATTAGTGATACAAGATTTTTTGAATGCCTATGAACCAATGCTTAGTTAAAAATCATACCAGATTTTTTTTGGATGCAAAACTATCTAGTTTACGCAGATAACAGCACTTTGATTCAAATAAATAGTGTCCAACTTTCTTGTAACATGAAAATGCTGTATAGTTTAATCAGAAATATTTTATTGTTACGTAGAATAAGCACAGTTTAGTAATAATTTAGTCAACTAATGGCGAAACTGGGAGCATGGGGAAAAGGAATTATTTGCAATTTTAGCAGGATTAGTTCAGAGTGAAGTGAGCTTTATCATTTCACTCTGGACTAATCTTGATAAAATGCACTCAAAATAAAGATACAGCATGTATCATGGTTATGATTAAGGTAATCTTACAGCAAAGATTTCAAATATAAACAGCGGTTTCATGATGGCGTAAGCGTTTAGGCAACAGAATAAAGTCTAGATTACACCATTGCGGTGGCGTATATGTCGTCAAGTTCTTAAGAGTTCATTGAAGGCAGTACGTATCAAGTTCTACAGCCACTGGACGTATTTTTTGAGAAACATTTGAGCATCGTCTGTTAAAGCAGCAACCCCATAACAGTATTTGAAATTTATAAGTTATAGGTTTGCTCTTTTGCTGACACTAGGTTTTCCATTAATGGTTAATTTGGAACCACCGTGGGCACCATTTGTCATCCGTCAGCGCTGCAGTGACCACATGCTTCACCAAGACATGGACTATATTCTTTCACCCATGAGTAACTTGTGCTATGTTGCGCACAGATAAAAGACATCCGCGCAAACTTAACTCTCAATAAAAGAGAACAGAATAACTTAACCCGAAATAAATGACATTAAAGAGCAAAAAGCCATTCCGTAGCGTTAAATATAACAAAAAGAAAAAATCAGATGTTAGGTTGGTTTGGTTAGTTATGACAAAGCACTCAAGGGGCCTCCGTGCGGGACTAAGGAAAAATCGCTGGTATTCACATTATGCATAGGGAAAACCATGAAAACGCCTAACACCCAAACCCTTTCGCTGGGATTAGAGTTCCGAACTACCAGTGTTAACAGACTTTACTGTTCGGCCGTTGATGAGTTCTCTCAGGTGTAAGTAAATATTGACAAATAACAGACAGAAGCAGCAATGGACTTCACAGAACTAATATGACAATTTTTTAAATATTTTCTAAAGCTAAAAAATTTACACATTTATGTCAGAAGTTTATATAATGAAGAAAGCAATCAACTGATTTATTGAAAATAATTTCACCATTACTATTAGTCGCTCGCATACAGTGATCTTAAAATTCAATAACGCGCTAGGATTTAAGCGTCTGTAGTTCGTGTTTTATTTCAAATTGGTGTACCAAATATGGTGCGGTATTAAAGATTCACGAGTTATGCAAAATGCTATTTTTAGAAACATAACTTTTAAATGCTCTATTTTACTTTCATTAGAGGTTAAAAGTTGTATAGTATTTATAAGTGAGTTTTAGTTCCAATGTGAATCGTATGAATTTTTCCACACTTTGCGTAATGCCAGTTTAGTTGATTGAGTTTCCTGTATAAATTTTAAATTTTTAAGTGACGGCCTATTTGAATTTTACAAAAAGATATTTTTAAGCTTGTGGAGCATCCATGTTTGCATTCCTAGCGCTGAAGGGAAGCTAACAAATATATTTTGGGGTAACGAGTTCGGTATGTAAAGGTTTGGTCTACTACCTTCCAGCCTCCCTCCATAGCAGTTTCTGCGGTTTTCCTACTCTTTTTTGTTCCCGCTAGTATACAATAAAAAGTTATTTTAATTGTTTGCTTTTTTTTGCAATGAGAAATTAAAATTTTCTTGCAAGTATTTAATTCTGAAATAACAGAAGTTTAAGATACTTTATCTAGAAATTTACTTGCATAAATATACATACACACAGACATATATATACAGAATTATTTAAGGCTCTTCTGTTTCAAACGCGAATAAGCGATTTTTAAATCGCGGCGAACACACTGGTGAATCTACAACGCAATTAACTTTTAAATGGCAAGTTACAAAAACAAGCTAAGTCAGAAATTCCGACGGAGTATTTCTTTTTGCTTAAATGTTTCAGAAATGACCGATTAATTGAAGCTATACCTTAATTTTACATCATGCATAAAATGTAACGCCGGTATTTAGTAAAGAAATATAAAAGAATTTGTAAAAGAATGTTACAGGGTTTACGAAATGTTATCTTCAATATCACAATCTTTTTTCAAGGAACTAAGGTTGTTTTCAAAAATACACTTTTCTGTATTTTTCTTACATCTTAAAAAATACTACTTGCAATCCATGCAAGCGGTAAGGATCCAGAATTCAAAGCTGATCGTATAACGTTAGCATGGAAATTCTGGATAGACAGATTACTTTATGAATCAAGAATTTCCGCAACGCGTACAAATGCACTCCCGTATCGCTGTGTCGCTTTAGGTTGCATTTGCTACCTGCGTCTGAATTTGCTCGTTACGTAACATATGGCTTACATTAACGCGAACACAAATAGATCCAAGGAAGCTGACGTCAAAATTCCACAGCATTTGTAGTTTTAGTCGCATTCGTTTTGTTTAATATCACGTCAGTAATTCAACGCGCAACTTTCGAGAAAGTTATTCTTCCCAGGAAATACATAAGCAATGCGAAAAGTCGAATAATGACTACTTTGATTACTATAAGTAAAGAAATTGGTGAAAGGTAGTGGTGAAAGATGTCATAAGCTGCCTTCTATAATCATCCACGAAACAGCTTTTTATTTCCAATATTAGTAAACTGGATTTTCCATTCTACCTACTATTCCAACCTTTTTTAACATCAGAAATTTGCTATTATGCATTACTGATGTTTTTAATTTCACGATCATGTAACCATGGTACGTATTTTTTTTTTACTGTATCACAAGAACAAATCATACTGTAAAATACATCACTCCGTATAATTTCAATTCACCTTTCTAGGAGAGGGAAGTAAAAGTTGAAGCAAATGATATGGAAATGTTTATGCTTACTTGTGTCTTCCATCCTCCTCGGACCATTGTGACGCCACGTTACTATAGATTGAGGCAGAACGGCAAATATACTAAAATTGAAGAAACATTGGTTAATTATTTGTGGAAAACAGCTGAACCTTAAGAGAAAAACTTTCGTTAAGAACTTAAAAAGAAACCAGCTTAAACACTCGCAGGAACCATAAAAATCTATACCGTCAGTATTTTTAAAGGAAATTTTAACTTGGGATGAATTATTAGTGCACAGTTATGGAACCTAAGCCTCTCAATGTACGATAGGTAAACGGTGTACGGTTAATTACAGCACAAGACATGTTAAGATAATTTGCGCCAAACGTAGGATCAAATTTAGTTTATTACGATAGTATGTTTTGAAAAACTAATGAAAAGATCAGGCAAAATGAATTATGAAGTACCGTAATACCCCGAATTCCGGTGCCTTATTCCCCCCCCCCCAGTTCCCAAGCTACTCAGCATTTCCGCAAGACTCAAAATCTTGAAATGAAATTTCGCGAAAAACTTCAGAAGTAATGGGAAGGTTATTTATCTCTTCAATAAACAAGGCGAAAACATCACCGTGAACCGACCAAGAAATTCGTGCAACAGAAGTTATCAATCTCGCTAGGAATTAGGATACTGATGGTAATGACGTCAATGAGCTATTGGACTTTCAGTAAACAACCGAAGAGCTTAGATGCCAGAACGGTGATGGCTCATTAGAAAAAATGTTACAAATTTTGGAGAACATGGACTAATGAAATCTATCTGCAAGGAATGGGGTACAAATTAATTTATAACAGGAAAATTTTAAGTGATCGTGTCTTGATTAATTTGTTAAATTTTATGAAGCCTTCGGCATCAATAATTCATCTAGCATATTTATTACCGTTTCGTATAGATATTCATGAAAAGTACGTTCTTTATTATGCAATTATCTTCTAAACGTTTTAGTCCCTAGTTCTGATAACTTATCAGCTTAAGTGTTTATATTCGAAGGGTTAAACCCCAACTAACGTGCTCCTCGTTAGTCCCACCTATCATAAAATATCTCCGGAACTTACCATCACAAAAAGTTCCATTATACGGTCTACAAGTTGTTTGCCTACGCCGCTCAGTCGGTATAGTGGTCAGGAAAGCTGACTGCGATGCCGAAGGGCCTGGATTCGAATCGCGGAGAAGGCATGGTTGTAATTGTCCGTCCCTTCGTAGGAAAGGCTATGGTGGCCCACATATTAGGTGCCTCCATAATAAAAGAGACCACCACATCTGCCCTTGTATAGATTAATGGACTGGGTTAAATTTGAAATTGTTTACAATCTGCCATTGGAAAAAAAAAGAGTTGTTCGCAGACATAATCGAAACAACTTTTGCATTGAGGGCACAATGCATGAAAGCACTGAAGTGTACACATATTAAATAAAATAATCTAAATTATCCATGTGTGTAAAGACTGATTTGGGAAAGATAAACATATTTAAAATAAAAATACTTCATATTAAATACCGAGCGTCTTGAAAACCAAAATATACTTTTAGTTTACTTATGAAGTAGAGAGACACAGGATATATTTCAAATAATTTTCACAGAAATAATTTAAATTGGAAAATTCAAATTTATAAAAATATTTTAAAGAAAGGACAAATATTCAAAGCTGTATGTGGGAATTAAGTGTCTTGCAATATGATCTAGTTAAATTAATATACTAACAATGGCTTTCTTTGCATATGGTAATCTTTCAGGACGTTTCATCAGTAACGGCAAAGCATATGATTGATACCTAACGCAAAGGGATGCCTTCTTGGAAGGCGTCTCGAATCATTTAAGTTATACTTGAAAATAGCAAAAACATTAATGCAGCGAACCTGCTCGACGAGGTTAAAAAGTAGGTCTGACTGCTAGTGTTCAGCTACTTTACCCATTCGGACCCTCCTCGCATATTAAAATAAATGAAACAGTCGCATTTAAATATAGAACTATTTTGAGTATGAAGGAATTTAATTTAGTTATTACTGAATAATTATTAATAAGCGTACCGTTAATACTAATTGTAGGAAAAGAGACGGCTGGGGACACGTATGGGGCCTCTTATTAGCGACTAGAATAGTTTTGGAATGAAGTAGCTCCAAAATGTGTACTCTCATCTTGTTCAGGGAATTTGAAAAACTACATACGCAGTCGTAACATACGCGAGATCAAATTCATAGTGATTGTTTTATAAGTGATATCCAGCCTCATACTACGGCAAGGTATCAGCAGAAATGTAGATACTGGATAAATACTTCGCGCGGTTACTAAGCTCTACGTTAGTTATCAGCCGCGATATGTTGAAATCAGTATAGTAGTTTGAAAAATTAGAGTTTTGACTATTTTTTCAAGACGGTATCAATGAGTAACATGAGGGGGAAAACCGCCAGTTTAAGACAATGTTTCTAAGTTATAGTCAATTAAAATACAACGCTGAATGGAAAGCTCAGTCTGCTTAATGTTTATCTTTAGCTTCTCTAGGTTAAACAAAGGATGCGAAACCATGATATAATAAAGGACATCTAGTTTATTATTTTGGTTCGCATTTTCTTGGTGTCAAGAATTTTCCTACAGATAAACTTTGTAATGGTATTTTCCTAACCGTCACTTAATCTCCCCTCCCCACACACACAGTGGCGGTCTCAAACCGTTCAGAGACGTTGACCACTACCAAGGCCAGAAGCGGTGGTCACTTTATTATGGAGGCATCTGATAGGTAAGTCACCTTTATTCCTATGAGGGGACGGACAAAGCCACATATTTTCTCTGGGATTCGAACCCGTATCCTTTGGTATCGCAGTCGTCTCCCCTAAACATTATACTCTTTCCGACGTCTCCTTTATAATGTTACGCCGTATATTCCGTACAACAATCTGTAAATATTGATCCATATTCTCCAATTACCTCTATTCAAAAAAACAATCTCGTTAAATGCCACCGACAATCATTTGCTCCGATAACTACTCCCCCTAGAAAAATATAGGAATTTTTTCACATCCTTTCCTTTATTACAGAAGGAAATTCTTTTGAAGTAAATTGCAATATTTTGAGCTTATTCATTTTAATTTTAGGACTTGCTCTTGATGTTTCTTGGCGAAAAAGATTGCCGTCAAGGAAACTTTAGATTATAATAGATAATTACCATTTCAACTTCTGAAACAATTTCTTTTATCATTTATCTAATAGAATGTATTTTTCTTTTTTCACATCACATACGCGAATAAGATCCACTTTGAGTGGATAATCCACACAGTTTTTAAATCGTTCGGAAAAATTGTATTCCATTTTGGGCAATTTTCAATGAAATAAATTTAAATATATTACTTAAAATTTAAAATTCATAGATTTAACGAATATCGGTTTCCTAAAAATGCATATTTTAGCATTTGCAAAGCATAACTTATTTTGCCATATTCTTCAGAAAGAATTATAGTTATAATCAATTTACTTTACAGATCAGAAACTCCAGGTTCCCTTTAACAGGTTCTTGTTTTTGTGAGCGACAGAAGGTAATACACTCAGATTACCTTTAGCATAGTATTTTTAATTTTCAAGCCAGTTACTGATCCTACTTGATATTTCCTTCCACGAAACTTGGTCATAAGTCATGACATTAGAAACTAATATCAACCGATGTTTTTGCCCTAAATTGCTCAGCTTCTGATAAATTGCTTCTGCAAACTATCTGATACAATTAGCTTTTGCATTAGGTATTTGTTATAACTATGAAATGGGTACAAATTTCACTAATTTGGAGAGGAGATATTCAGACTTAAGATATAACAGCTGAACGAAAGTACTTTTATTCGTGATTTATTAAAAAATTTCAAGACATGGAACTCGAGATTTTTAAAAATCTCCAGACGGTTCTGAAGACTTTTATACAAATTTCACATTCACTATTCGAATAATTTGGAGGATTTCTGATGCTGATGTTTCTGATTTTGAATGCTACAAATCACCAAATTTATAAATTTAATGCTTGTAATTTTATCTTACTTTCCACATTAAATGTTAATTTATGTTGACTTGAAAAAGGCCTTTTTTAAATGCATTTGCAAATTCCCATTTTTAGAACTTTAATAATAGTTTCTACCAAAAGATTCCTATTTATTATAGGAGCATCATGGCTCTTCTATGAAGTATTCAGTGGTGAGCATCAATAACGTGAATAAATGAAATTTCAAATAGTTGATTCAGATTAAATAGTCAAAGCATTAGGAATTACAGTTTAATGCACACATTACCAGGAATATACAGCGGAAATGTCAATGAGAGTTCAATGAAAGTTAAATTACGGAAGTTCTATTTGGCAACCAAAATTAGTATATAATCACGCATCAAAAATGATAATGTAGATCTTACCTTCCCTTCAAATAAGATAACAGGTACAGGAAACCTGTGTTTGCGTCTACAAAGGTGCGATTGCTCAACCAGTGGAATGAATTCATCAACATCGAAGCTAGAAATTGCAATATAAAATTTGAAACAGTTCCAATCACTTTAAAGGAATTTCAGCTTTACAATCTGATAACTAAAAACATTGAACATATCAATTCAATTCATTATTTTCTTGTACATTACACTTTCTTGCATGTATGTAAGAAATATACAAAATCAGAAGTAGATACACACATTAAATTTAATATCCCATGATATCCTAAAGTTTTCCACTTCAGAATTTTAGTTCTGAAGTGCTGTCTGGTAAACTACCGACGAATTTCTTGATAATTTTAATTCGAATATTACATTTCCTTCGTTTGTTGAAATTTGTTTCAGCAGTTTACTTGCTCTTAGGGAAAGGGAACGTGATTACAGGTTTACAGATAATTCTTCAATATACATTGAATTCCTCGCCTTTTTTAATCATACTTCTGTTTTATTTCTACTTACAGTATACATTGACGTCTCTTGCTCATGTCCCTGAAGAGCGAAATAATTAGTCAAAAGGAACACTCTTTACAACGTGTATGTTAAGTTAGGCTATTTGGACATAGCAAAGCCACGTGGACTATCCGTCTACGAGGAGGGATACATTCTTGGAGGACTTTCCAAGGAAGAGTAGCTCATTCCTGTTTACTCGCGGGAAAAAACAAAACCAATCATGCAGGAACGTTAGGCATGCAATCACGTTAGGCAGCCCGCACGTTTGGTTTTGTACTCAAACCAGATCAAGCTACCAGAATTCAGGGATCTTAACCACTCGGCCACTGGTGGGCCACTTATTTTAAAAGTTTGAATTGTCGAAATCGTTCAATTTTCACAAATTTTTCAGCCGAATTTTGGACATGTTCCATTAAGATGCACTGTAAATATAAAAAAGGCAAAATCGCAGCCACAATGCTTAGGTTTTCATTTTATGAATAATTCGCGAAGATAGAAAATTAATATATCTCAAATAAATCTTGACTTAGCATTTAAAAAACAGATTCATCTGAAAATATGACTAT
This sequence comes from Stegodyphus dumicola, assembly GCF_044657685.1. Taxonomy (NCBI): domain Eukaryota; kingdom Metazoa; phylum Arthropoda; class Arachnida; order Araneae; family Eresidae; genus Stegodyphus; species Stegodyphus dumicola. The sequence goes on from NC_140779.1 coordinate 48,902,022, forward strand.
TTCGATTCGAAAGAAAAATATTTTCCTTACTGCAAACCTGAAAAATTATGGACCTTTTAGCATTTAATACAAACATTTTAATAAAAATTTGAATAATGAATTTCAATTTAACGTAATTTCTTGTTACACAATTGCTGACCAACTAAATAACGAATTTTTTACCTTCGATACCAATTCCAAATTTACCAATACCAGTTAATTCAAATACTCTCCAAAATATCAATGGTTAAAAAGCGAAAGATTAGTTCGATGAAAACTATGTACATTTATTGTTTGCACAACTATTGTTTACACACTTTTAACATTAGTTAAAAATGGATTTTTTTTTCAAACTATCTTTAATACCGATCGATTTTGTGTTTCATCGGATAACCGAGGCTAAATTTTGCGGTCTAGGTTACGGCAAAGGAAATAAATGTTATCTGCTGAAGTCCTCATTGGCGAATTCTTACAGCTCGGTAGTTGGCAAAAGTTAAGTTTTAGAATGTCGTAAGTTTCTTATTATGGCAAATCACAGAGTTAACAGGTTGTGAGTGAAGATGCCTACAAGACAAAAGAGAATAGACTCGCAATTATGCTACATTTGAGAAAACTTCCAGAAACTTGTTCAGCCTTTGCTCTCGTGGCCTTTTTCCCGGCGGCGCATAAGCAACTCGAGGCGTTTCGCTGCCTTTTTGACGCATTTCTTAAAAGAAACTTGAAATCATTAGACACAAATGTATAAAATTTTGATATTTTAACGTTTTATACATCTTTATACCTTTATAAACGTAATTTCTTAAATATTAATCTAATTTTTCTGCGTTATGTTTCTTGTAACAATTACAAAGATGCATGCCCGAATTGTCGGACCAAGTATTACAATAATGTATGGCTCATTTCTCCGAGAACAGATTTTGTGATAGATAAGAAAAAAGATTTCAGATAAGAAAATCTGGTTAATTATTGGATTATGGTAACTTGAATTTTTGGCGAAAGTTTTGCGACCAACCCTGCTACAGCAACCTGCTAGTTTTTGTTTGGACGCCATTTTGTTTTCACGAAGAAAAGGCATGTTTCTTTTTTGCTCAACATTTTTTTCCAACAATCTGCTAGCCGAATTACGCTTATGCTAGAATTTTTAGGGAACAAAAGAGCTTAATCATGACGAAGATTAGGTGCGAAATTGGGAGAAAGGGCAGAATCGCAAACTGCTTTACGCGTTTTTAAGAATTGCACATACACAGTATCCATGTACACATCGATCTATTTTCACTTAAAAAAACATCCCAGAATTGCACAAAAATTGGCATTGCGCACACTCTTGACTTTATCCATGTACACTGCTAAAGTCCTAGCTAGTAACGTTTATCGCCTTACCAAAATGTCACCAAACTACCTGTTACCATATTCCAAAGTATTAGCTGAAAATCTTATCTCCATTTAAAGGGATATCATTTTACATTTAAGATTATACAGAAAGAGTGTAGGAACCCGCTTCGATGAAACTAAACGTAAACGGTTATTGCGGCCCATCGAGTTTCCGCATCAAACAAAGTGGTGAGTGGCCTCTTCAGTTGCGGCATCGAATATGGTGAGTGAGTCACCTTCTAGTGAAAAGTGTTAACAACCAAGAACAAATGTGGAATGAGTCGCAGGTAAACTTAGAGTTACTTATTTGGATTATTTGATTACGGAAGACCATGGCTAGAACCCTCTGCCTAGTCCTTGGCGGAGGGCTTTCTAAGGAAAACAAGCTCATATCTATGTTTGAAAGAAAATCACGAAAAATGCCCATGCAGCTAGTCTGAAATCTGACCTAGATCAAATTGCAGCGTTCACAGCGATTTTTACTGCTCGGCCATTAGAGGATAGTAAAATAAGAATTCCTGGAAGTTGAACCCATTTCTTACAGCAAAGCGAGGGAGAAACTAATCAGCTCTTTTTATTGAAAAGAAGCTCCAGCTTCCTTTTCAAATAGTATTTTCAATCATTAAAGGTAGATTACTGAAATATCGAACAACAAAACTCTACCAACATTAAGAACAAAACAGCAGTAATTTGAATACTTTTCAGAATTATTGAAAAATGCTTGCGTGATTAAAACGATTTCTAGATGACGACCGACAGTACACTAGGAAGGATGCGGTTCCTAGACCTAGGCTTAAAATGCCCTTAAACGGTAATTAATGCCCCAAACACTAGAGGCTATCTAAGGAGGCATAATTCTCTCAAATTCATTCAGGAATACAATTTTAGAAGCAGTTTTGGAAAAAGCAGCAGAAGTTAATGGCGACTGGCAAGAAGTTACCAACAAAGAGAATATAGGTATGTCGTAGGCTATCCCTCGGTACTGACCAAAGGGAGCCAAGTATCCTCCGTTTGGTTCATGTTCGTGGTCTGAAGCCATCATACCGGTGCACTCACTCTACAAAAACAGATTTCATAAGACCACAAGATTTCTTCACAGCAAAAAAGAAATATTTTTTGTATGCGGCAACGTAATGCATTCATAGCATAAGACATTAAATAGTAAATCAGGTAATTATTACTAAAATTCTGCATCACGTTACTTCTTCGATCGCGCTTGCACACAAGCTCAACCTTTTCGTCCCTGAACCTGATTCACCTAATCTTTCAGCTTTAGCTTCTAGTTGTTTTTGCATCAATGGGCGAGCCAAATTAAAGCTAAAATAAAAATTTTGATTACAAACCTAAACACACATTTGTACCGGTAATTATACCATTTGGTATATATACGCGAAATAAAAAAAAGATAAATAATTTTAAGTAATTCATACAGACCGGATATTCTATTTCTTTTCTAAACATTTTATAAGCATTACAGTAAAATTACGTATAAAATCAAGTTTATTCTTGCACAAATTTACAGTAAAATGTATAATGCAGGCACTCACTGGTTTATTAACAAACATAACCTTACATTTAGTGAAATCCGCATGTTAAACACTGAGGGGGCTGCTGTGGTACTTAAAATACCGTAGTGGTACACTTTTCGATTAGTTATAATCTTAAATACGTCCTGCAGATATTTTTAAACATCAGTGGTACACATGTGTACCGTTCGGGAAGAAAAGGTTAAGACATAGAATCAAAGTTTCGTCATTGGGGAAATTAAAAGTACACTGCAAAAAATAAATATAAAACCGATTTGTTTCATTATAAGGAATAGTTTTTTAAAATAATTACCTAGTGTTCGGAAACTGCGCTTCAGCAACGTCTGCTCTCTCTTTTACAGGAATAATTATGTTCATTGGATAAGTCGGGCAGAATTTCCCACGCTGATTATCTAGATGCTGTGATAGAGATTTTACATTTAACGAAACACTTGAAAACTTTTAGGGTATGTTAAAAGTTTTAAACAACTTTGTTACAAAACTCACCTGACATTCATAGTCTCTTTCAAAGAGCATTGTACACATGTTCATAATGGATACACTCTCCTGAAATTTAAGAATTCTTTAATAAGGAAATTATGCCCTTTGCTAATTAAAATGGTCATTATGATTAGTACTTAAAATAGCACTTAATAGTTAACTTCGTAAAACTGCCAAAGGTCAATTAGATGGCTGTATAATTAACTTAAAATTACAACTACTTTTACATACACACAATTAAAGTTCTGAAATTAAAATATTATGCATTAATTAATCAGTATTTGACAAAACACTCAAAATGAAGTAACTTCATATTACATCTGCACTATCTGAAACTTCATAGTTTAATATCTAAATGTTTTGCATTTAAGTTGCTTTGCTTTCAGACATTACATATCACTTTAGAATGTTACACTAGAAAAGATTAATTTTGTTGCATTTCAAAAACATTTACATCAAAATTAAACGATTTGAAACAGGAAAACAGAAAATACATAGGAATTAATGCATATTTAAGATTTTAACAAATATGAAATAAACTTACACTAATATTTTTGGCGTAACACAAAACTGAATTTAAATGTTGGTTCACGTTTTAGCTTTTATATAGATTTATACAGCTTGAGAAAATATATAACAAGATGGGTTAAAAAGAGTTATAAAATACCGAATCATTATCCGATTTGTAATAGCGGTGGCGTGCTACTTTGTCCATCAACATTCTGACGTCAGTTTCGTTGACTAACCAGTTATTCCCTTCACCCGCAATGTCCCGTTGTTCCACTCCTCCTTCTGCCATCACTTAAAAAAATGTATCATGCTACGACGAACTCAGTAGATTCTTTCACAAAATAAATCGTTAAAAGTATTATGCGAGATATTTATAAATTCGTATTCTAAGCTCTATCTTGGGAATAACCAATAAGCTTCAATATGCAAATCTTTTTTACGAAAATGTTTAATTTAAAATCCTACCTAAATCTCTTACGTCGAATTGTTCGCAATAAAATTAATTTATAGCTGCTTGAAGTATTTAAAGGTTATTTATTAAATGTTCTTTTTATTTGTAATGCGAATAAAAAGCAAAATAAAGAAACAAGTAAACATCTACACGATTTGTTTTGTTAATCAAGTACCAGAGAGAAGAAAAAATAGGATTTTAACAGTGTACAAAATTTTATTGACGAAAAATATAAACTATATAAATAAATATATCTGATATTGCTAAAATAGCATTGTTTAGAAATATCCTTAGAATAAAATCTTAGACACAAAACATGAGAGAACAATAAGCCTCCTGCCTTACGAATATGAATTTTGTATTTAGTTAGATATTTTGAGTAGAAATATAATTACAATAGTTTTATTTCGCCTTCCAATGCAGAACGTGAAATGCAGTAAAAATGAAGGAGCACCTGCATTTAATATTGAATAAAAGTTGATCTCGTAATTTATATTTCATTTGAATGTATGTAATTGACTACTATTTTAACTATGATCGTAATTCCACTGTTTTGCTTTCCAGAAATCTCGAGAAGCAGAAATTTAATAGAAATTGCTCGCGACCGATTTAAAGCTAAAAAACGCCATCTGCTGTAATTATTGTTGATATGATTAGCTTTCTCTGAGCTGTAGATTGTGTTTTATTTAACGTTTTAGTAGAGTTTAAAATATAGCTACTGATTATATTGCGTAATATTATGATATTGTGCGAATATATATGAGGAAAATTTCAGCGCTCTGTTATATTTCTTTTGATAAGAATAAATTTTATTAACCTTTTATTGGACTTGTGCATTCAATTTATTAAGAACCCATGTGCACGAAACGCTTTTTTTGGGGTCAGTAGCGGGACTGAATGCCAATAACAAGAGTGATAGAGGAACAGTTAAGGCAGTTGGTGGCAGTATTTTCTGCATTTAAAGGAGTAATGAAAGCTGCCCAAAAAAGAGATAAAAGCGGACCAATACATCAAAGAAAGATGGATGCTGGTCAAAAATCACGGAAGAAGAGATGGAAGCTTTTAAAGATGATATGAAAGCGGCCCAAGCAGAAATGAAAAGAGAAATCACCTGCATAATAGAAAACAAAGTTGAAGCTATGGAAGGCAGAACTGACATGGTTGAAAGAGATTTGGAGAAACTGAAGAAAGAGTTTCTGGCATTCAACAACATATTGATGACAGGATTTCTGCGGTCGCCAAAGAAGTTGATATCTTGAAGGAATTCGTAGAGGCGGTAGGGAGGAATAGTAATGGTTTTACCCATCGCTGCTTAACCCTCTCTAAATATATACACTTACGATGGGAAGACCACCTGGAAAGTAAATAAGACACAATTTTATATAGTGGCGGATGCGAATGGATGGGTCTGTTACTTCCCAGAAATCTCGAGAAGCAAAAATTTACTAGAAATTTCTCGAGATCGATTGAAAGCTATAAAAATCCGGACAGAAAATGTCTCAACTCAATTCTTTAATTAGCTGCAGGTATTAATGTTGATCGGATTAGCTTTCTACTGATTATATTGATATTGTACGAATATCTCTGATGAAAAATCCAATGTTCTGTTATATTTCTGTTGATAGGAATAAATTTTATTAACCTTTTATTGGACTTGTGCGGTCAATTTATTACGAACCCGTAGGTACGCAACAATATTCTTTTCAGCTGCAATGCGAATAAAAATAAATAATTTGGAAACTAAAATTGTATTGATTAACAAAATATTTTAATTCAAAAGGAAACGTTTCGTTACATAATAAAAATATTCAAGTAAAGAAATGTCCAATAAATGTAGTACTAAAACGTTTTTCGATCATTCAATTTTCATAATAATTTAGCTCTTTTTCTGGAAGAAAATCAATTACGGAAGAGAGAAATGAAGAACAGAAAACAGTATTAAAATCTTAACAACAACAAAAAAGGGGGGTTCCAAAAGCTAAATAGAATTTTAAAAATATTTCTCTTTGGAATGAGGGAAAAAAGGTAGTAAATTAAGAAATATAGTTATAATTATAGAAAATATAGTTATTATAAATACTGCAAGCCAAAGAGGTTGTTTGTGTGAAATATTTGTATTCTGAAAGAGAGAAAAAAGATGTTATATTAAGAAATATAGTTAAAGTTTTAATGAGCTGTAATAAGAACTCAGATTTTGAATACAATTTAGAAATTTTGGGAAAGTATGAAGCGTCCAAATATTAGATTTTAAAGAATGAAAGCAAAATTATATACCTTCTGGACAAGTAATACTTAAAAGTATTTGCAATAAAATACCCTTCAAAACGACCCATATGATCACTTTTACATCATACGTTACGCATACTACGTTTTGCATTTTCTGTACAATATGGTTCATGCATATATGTAATAAACATAAATTGATTAGTTACATACGTTTAACAGGGTGAGATACAACCTTAGCACGATGAAAAAATTTCGAATGATTATGCTGAATAGTTTCAATAATCGAAAAATTTCGAATATACGGAAATGTTTTAATACCTAGAAGAGTATAATTCCTTACAGGGACACTAAAACATTGTTGCAGTTATCTGTTCACTAAAATAGGAGTACATCACGCTTATCATTTAGAAAGTAATTCTCTGGTGCGTGACATGCATTTGCATCTTTACTGACATTACATTCATGGCACTTTATTATGTTACATTCATGGCGCTCTATAGGGTTATCTTAAAATCGCAACGTGTCGTTGCATGAATGTCGCAGCGTGATTACTCATCAACTCAGAGCGATTTCCCACCAACGTCCTTATGAGGCGTCACAAAAAGCGAACATTAAGCCATACTTCCAACGTCACTGCAAAATTGAGATCATCACATTGTGACAAGTTTGCAATGTCACAGCGACGTCGCCCTGCTGTTCGGGTAGCTGGTCTAAGGTGTATCCCACCAAACCTAAGTCTAATGTGTACCGCATCCTCATAATCTTCAAGAACTGCAACATACTATTTCGGAGGAGCTTTCAGCAATTCCTGCAGTCCAGCTTCGATCTGCCTTCGACAACTTCCTGACCAGGGACCAAAAGTGCCAAGAGGTGAAAGGTGGCCAATTTCAACCTCTGCTATAGTCAGGTTAATACTATATTAAATTTCCTTTGCTGTGTTTCTTTGTAACTTAAAACTCCGTTCTTCTGGCCACTTTTATTTGCGAATTACCCTGAACGTCTAGAATGGCTTGTCAGACAATTGCATTTCTTCCATAAATAGCACTCGATCTCACTCGTGTGTCCAGCTCTGGTGCTCCCGTCACAAAAGAAACCGGAGTCTCCGACGTGCAGGCGTTAACCCGTATACACGGTATTGGTAGTCTTTCATGAACTACATGTTCTCAATCTTTTCTGGACCACAGCTTCTTTTACAAGAAAACAATTATCACTTCCCCTGTTCCATAATAATTTTGCCAAAAATTAACATATTGTATATTAGCTAAACTTATTTTTCTGTCTAGAAGCTATAAAGAGACAAGAATAAATTAATTAACACGACCATCAAATGTAGTAAACAACTATTAAAAATTTAATAAACAAAATTATTAAGAAATGGAAAACTTATTCAGATGACTGAAGCTGGAGGAGTTTCAGTAACTTATAATATCAGGTTCCAGCTTCGTTAGCAACAGTCGAAAATTGCATTGTTCAGCGATGTGCTATCTGCTTTTCTTAGCCAGTCAGTTATTGCACTGAACCCACGCTCGAATCTATAAAAGGCAGGGAATAACTTGATTTTGTATGCAAATACAATGAAGGAAAAGAAATTCAAAATATCTGTACTGTTACCCACACTTCACGGTAGACAGGTGGCACTGATTTTTGGAGCCAGAGATCTTGGTATCCATTTCTGAATTTCTTTTAATATGTTTTCAGGTTGTAAGTTCTAAGAGTTCGTCTTCTATATTTGATGATTCTGTTGTATCCGCTTTCGCGAAAGGATCTAAAACCCATTTCGATATATTTATGTTTCAAATATTCTAGAATGGTTCCATAAAATCAGTATGAATAACGTACAAATATTGGCTGTAAGTAACTATTCCCGTTTTGTACAAACTACCGATAATGTGGAAATCTGGCTGTACTTACTTCTACCTATAAGTACATTTGTCTACCTGTGAGTGATTGCGAACTACTTCGCTACATTTCTCAACTTTCGGCCTTCTTCTAAGGACACGACTTAGGGTTAAGTCATCCTGATAATGTCTTGATGACTCCTGGACCGTTTACCTATCACATAATAATTGCAATTCGACGTCGTTGAAATTACTGTACATCGTGCAGTAGTTTTCACAGAATTGCTGAGAGTACAATGCTCTCATACTTTATATACATCCAAACACTCCTTTTAAGTCAAGTGCCATATAACCGTATACCCAACTATAAGTTCCAAAGTCGGTCACCTGATTAGTCTTTTCTTCCATTTTGTTGCTTTGTTCCGATTTAATGCTAATTTCTCCGCCTCTTTCTGCATTTTTGCACCAGTTTTGCACCAGTGCAGATGCTCTACCACTTTAAGGAGGGCAGGACGTCCTCGTTCAAACTCCTAGATGAGTTTGTTTCAAGTAGGGGGTAGCATTATGTTAGATTTGTGAAAGTAAGGACGTGGCTATGCATTAAAAGAGATTTTTTTAATGTGTATTTAAAAAATAGTCTCTTGGGTATTCAGTGGCATATCTGAAGACAGATATTGCTGAACTTCTTTCAAATAGCTTCTAGTCTGTTTACCATGCCACAAAACATTATCGAATGAAGCAATGAAACCAAGTCGATTCCGAGAACATCTTGCCACGAAGCATTCAAACGAGAAGAACAAACACACTGAATATTTTCAAGAAATCTAAAAACATTTTTAAATCATCCGACATATCTGCATTATTCAAGAAAGAAAATGCATCAACAAAAATGAATTAACGGCCTCTTATCACAAATCACAATTGCCAAAAGTAGTAAAAGCTGCAATACTGGATAAATTTTTATAATACTCTGTATAAAAGAATTTAAGAGAGTTCAGAGTTCTAAAAAAGTATGATATAAGCTGTATTTAGAAAACTTGTACCATAAGAGCCAGTTACGTCATTCGGTTTTGTTGTGTGAATGGTTGATTGTGGATTATATTTCTGATGACGGTGATATTGATGACAACGGGATCGATTTAGCCTTAGATGGTGACGGCAATAATGACAACAACCATAAAAAACGCTAAATAGAAAGTCAGTCTATTGCGTCTATCACAGCAATTTTATTTTATTGTAAAAAGTAAACTTTCATGTTTATTGTTTTATGTTATTGGAAAGACTAGGTGTGAATAACGAAAAGGTATCGTCTTAAATCCAAGAAGTCTCATAGATCTAACTTATACCGCCACATACACACTTACATACATTGACATATGATCGAAAGAGGTGGTGTTAAAATACGTAAATCGCAAATATTAGTAACACGTCAGCATTACTACTAATTATTGTAATAGATAATCATTGCATTTTATCTAAATATTAAATTCTTTATTAACAACATATTTAATTAATTTTTTTGGTATTTGTAGTTCAAAACACTATTTATCCAATCTTTTTCAGTTATGCAGCTATATACCTTTCTTACGTTATGCCACAAATATTGTTACGAATTTTGTACTTAGTTAGGTATTTTTTAGTAGAATTATAATTAAAATTGTTTTATTTCCCCGTGCAATGCAGAACGAGACATATTTTAAGAGAGAGCTGCGCCGAAAAAGTAAAAATATCAGAACATGTGCATTTAGCAGTTAATAACTTATATTTCATTTGAATAAATGTAATTGACTATGTAAACTATAGCAGAAATTCCTCTCTTTTGCTTTCCCAGAAATCTCGAGAAGCAGAAATTAACTAGAAATTTCTCACGACCTAATAAAAGCTATAAAAAGACAGATAGAGAACGTTTCAGCTCAGTTGTTTACTTAGGTGCTGGTATTATTGTTGATCGGATTAGCTTTCTGTGCTGTGGATTTCGTTATATTTAACATTTTAGTAGTTTAAAGTAACGCTACTGATTATATTGCGTGATATTGTGTAAATATCTAAGAGGAAAAAATTCAGCGTTCTGTTATATTTCTTTTGATAAGAATAAATTTTATTAACCTTTTATTGGACTTGTGCATTCAATCTATTAGGAACACGTATACGCACGTAACACTTTTTGATAGTAGAAATGGAATTGAATGTCAATAACAAGAGCGATGGAGGAAAAGGTAGTTGGTAGCAGCCTTTGCTGCATATAAAAGAGACATGAAATCGGGCCAAGAATACGTTAAAGAAAAAAATGGACGCTGGTCAAGAATCAGTTAAAGAGAAAATGAAAGCGCGCCAAGAGAAATGGAAAGAGAAATCACCTGAATAATAGGAAACAAATTTAAAGCTATAGAAAACAGAATTCAAACGTTTGAAAACAGAGTTGGAGAAATTTAAGAAAGAGTTTCTGCCGTTCAACAACAAATCGAACAAAAAATTGAAGAAAGGTTTTCTGCGGTGTCCAAAGAAGTTCATACCTTGAAGAAATTTGTAGCGATGGTAGGGAGCAATAGTGATGATTTAAAATTTTTACCCATGCCTGCTCAATCCTCTCTGAACATATCTACGTACTATAGGAAGACCTACAGGAAAGTATATAAGACACAATTTTCTATAGTGGCGGATTCGGATGGATGGATCTCTTACTTTCCAAAAATACTGAGAAGCAGAAATTTAGCAGAAATTTGTCGCGACGATTGAAAGCTATAAATATCCAGGCAGAGTAAGTCTCAGCTCAGGTTTTTAGTTAGCTGCTGGTATTACTGTTGATCGGATTAGCATTCTCTGCGCTGTGGATTGCGTTTTATTTAAGGCTTTAGTAGTTTAAAGTATAGCTACTTATTATATTGCGTGATAATGTGATATTGTACGAATATCTCTGAGGAAAAATCCAGCGTTCTATCATACTTCTTCTGATAAGAATAAATACTATTAACCTTTTATTGGACTTGGGCATTCAATCTATTACGAACCCGTACGCACGCAACTCTTTTTTGGTGTCAGTAATGGGATTGAATGCCAGTAACAAGAGCGATGGAGGAACAGTTAAGGCAGTTGGTGCAGTCTTTGCTGCATTTAAAAGAGTAATGAAAGCTGGCCAAGATTACTTTAAAGAAAAGGTGGACGATGGTCAAGATTCTGTAAAGTAGAAATGAAAGCTGTTAAAGCAGAAATTGAAGCCGTTCAAGAAGAAATGAAATGAGAAATAACCTGCATAATAGAAAACAAATTTGAAGGTATGGAAAACAGAATTGACATGGTTAAAACAAATTTGGAGAAACTGAAGAAAGAGTTTCTGCCATTCAACAACATATTGATGACAGGGTTACTGCGGTCGCCAAAGAAGGTGATACCTTGAAGGGATTCGTAGCGAAGGCAGGGAGCAATAGCGATGGTTTTAAATATTTACCCATGTATGCTCGTCCGTCACTGAATCTGACCACGTATGATGGGAAGGCCTCCTGGCTAGTGTATAAGACACTATTTTCAATAGTGGCGGAAGCGAACGGCTGGCATTCCCAAGCTAAGGCCTGATCCACTTCTCTGAGAGCAGACGCTGCGCATATTCTTCAAACTCTTTCAAAAACCTAAAGAATAGACTTCGAAGCTTTATCCGGTGCATTGGAGCAGCGCTTTGGCGAGAAGTGTTAAAGAGATTACAGGTGGCTTCAATTAAAATCCCGTCTACAAAATCTCAGGGAAAAATTCAAGGAACTTGCGACGGATGTCGAAAGGCTGTCTCATCTCGTCTTTTCGAAGCCCGAAAGAAGAGAAACCCTGTCCTTGCAGTACTTCATCGACAGCATCCGGGATCGTGAATTGCAGAAAGCTCTACTAATGGTAGATGGCAAGGACCTAAATAGTGCTCTATTCTACGCTGTGCAATTCGAGGCAGCCCAGCAGGCAACTCGTAGAGACCGCTACCCAATCTGAGCTGCTCATGTTCAGAAGCTAGTGGATCAAGTAATGGTTCGTTTAGATGATTTATCCAGACAAATCAACGCTTTGATACGGAATAGGAGTGAGGAAAAAACTGACTCTAAAGTGCTGAAAATGTTGTACTGAAGGCCATGTTCGAAGTAACTACAGAACACCCCAGAGCACGGAAACTAAAAGACGATTTAAACAGACAAGTCATTACCTTGAGACGGAATAGAAGCCAAAATGCTGGAAGTGCAGTGCTAAAAGCCACATACGAAGGAAATGCAGAACAATCCTGCGCACGGGAAATAAGACTATGTTCCAGCAACGACGCAGGAAACAAATTAATGACCATCTTGTAGAGCGGAGTTTTTACGATAATGAAAAATCTCATTTTAAAGCGCTTCAGATTTCTGCAGTGAGTGGCAACAGCAATAGGCATAACGATAGAGTTTCTTGCAATATGATTGTCGACACAGAAGTCAATGTTACCGTCATTCGGAAAGATTTAGCTCAACAGTTTAAAGATAAACTCACTTGGACTCCCTCTTGCGTTACCCTTCAGACTGTGTCTGGTGATAGAACCGCGATTGATGGGAAGTTAAACGTAAACATCACATTTGGAAGTACCGCCTATCATCATACGGTATATGTGGCGGATATCACAAATCCTTCCATAGTTGGATTGGACTTTCTAAAGAAATACAGTTTTCATTGGACTTCAAAAACAACAAACTGCTTTCAGCATCTGAGGACATATCTATTCATCATCACAAGGGATCCTCACCTGGAAACGCCGATGCATTGTCTGAAAGACCCTGCTCAGAAAGCTGCCGATTTCATACTAGGGTCGAAGAGAAACACGAACTGCTGAGTTCGGTCGCTCGGCAAATTATAACAGCAACATCGGATGATCGAGACTCATGGAGTCACAAAGAAGTCAGGAAAGAGCAGCTGGAAGACTGCGACATAAAATCCATAATTGACCTAATGAAGTCTTCAAGCAAATCCTACCTGGCAGGCGGGCGCCAAATTAGCTATTCGATAAAAAATTCAGAAATTTATTTTAAAACATATGATTTTTAACTTTTAATTTCGGAATACATCAGTGAATATTAAAATAATTTTGTAATACAAAAAAATTGAGCTAAAAAAAGAAAAATTAATAGCATTAATTCATTCTCAAAAGACATGAGCTTTCACAGTAGTGTCTACAATTTTTTCTAACATTAAAATTTGTTATTGAAGGTAGCTTTAAGGAACTAACTACACTTTGTGTAACGAATTGCTTACACTAACCTTTCATAGAAAATATTATACTGCCGACATTAATTGTTCTTTTCTGTTTCTCATTAGTTTGACTTTTTACTTAGTCAAAACAAACTTGCCAAAGTCCATTAACTGAACATAGACGGTGACATAGCTCCTGAGTTTTGCAATTTCATAAACATCTTCTGGGATAGCATCAGAAGAATAAACAAGGGTGATTGAAAATTGAAATGTACCATATTATTAGTTATTGCACTTTTTTTCCTTTTTATTTTTGTATAGAATTTTCTAACAAACAAGGGGCTTGAATCGAAGTTTTTGGCTTGTATTCACACTCATGTTGTGCGGGAACTGTATGGATTGTTTCATTTAAAGTTATTTCTGAAGCAGACGCTGAAGGATTAAACAAATTGGTTCATTCTTTGTCAACTGCTATGCAAAGATATAAGGTAAGATAAATTTTTTAAAATAATTCTATTGTTTATAATGAAGCAATAAAATAATTTTTTCAGTTTTAGAGAGCTAAAAAAGGAGGCTTAAAACTTTGAGTACCTTGTGGAAGATTTAAGACAAACTGTTCTGGCTAATTCTAATGTAATTAATTGATTTTGACGTAGCAAATATCTTTTAAAAATTTTAGTTTTGTTCCGTTGACTGTAACGGGATCGTTATAAGAATATATTAAAAAAATATGCTAAAATAATTTAAGAAATACTCGTTGCTGTGAATAAAAATTAATGATAAACATCTACCATAATCGCGAAATTTAACCCATAGAAGTTTCTTGAGTTAATTGATGAGGCACGATAAAATATGAAGTATCATTAAATCTTGTTAATTTTAAAATTATGCTTTTATTGTCGAAATATCATGGGATTGTTAGGAAATAAAAATCCCATGATATTTCGAGCATAATTTTAAATCTAGTATCTGACAGCCAAAGTATTAGCATATTTAAATTAGATGGCATATAAATTTCTGCTCAAGCTCAAATAAACTTTTCGTTGGGGGTGGATAGTTTACCTTATGAAAGATTCTGTGAATATTAAAGACTGATTTCATTTATTAATCTATTATAATGATGCTCGCGACACTGCACGCTTTAGAAGGGTTGCTTTCGTGGAAGATGTTCTGATATTCAAGGTACAGAAGACTAAATACAGTCAATCCGATCACTACAATAAACTGTTAGAGCAAGTTGCCTATGTTACCCTTCGTCCACTTCTGTACGTGAACATTAATGGAAAGACCAGATATGTAGAAATTATTACCGAGTAATTGGTAAGAAGAATTTCCGCGATCAAAAATATCTCTTCAAGTGCTTAAAATGAAAATCGCAATTTAACATACCGAAGAGGATTATTTGTGGAACTGTTAAAGGTGTTAAAAGTAAAAAAAAAGAAAAGTAAAAAACTATAAAATTCATTGCACATAAGAGAATGACGGAAACATGTCCACATAATTTTAGAAATGCGGAATGGTTTCAGTATAATAACCATACTCAGGTTTCATTAATATTGCAATGCACAGAGAATTAGTAATTTAAATTAAGAATTGTAATGGATTTTGATGCATTAATAACATAACTGTTGTAAAACAACATTGCAAACTTTGTGTAACGAAACCATAGCTTGTATTAAACTATGTGATATTTTTCGTTAATAAGAACTCGAACTTCACAATTTCTAGAAGGCTAGCGTTGCTTAGTAAATTCTTATCTCGTATGACTATATTGTTGTTTTTAAAGTAAATATTGTGAATAATTTTTTAAAGTATGGCAATACGTTGTTCTCCATTTACTGAGACCATTAACCCTAAAGACAAATTTTACTGCGGTCGAAAGGAACTGATTAATGAAAGTATGTTTTTCTCACTGAAAATATCAAGTTGGTAAATATAACTTGCTGGAGAAAACTGTTTGGCACATCTCTTATAACGTAAAAGATCCAAAATCTGCGATGAAGCAAATTAGAACACTATAATTAGCTAAATAAAGCGTTTATAAACGCGTTTCAAAAGATAATCGTATTCATAGTCAAACAAAAATATTAAATGCTACGTCGAAAGAAGTTTATGGCGCGATAATTTTTAAAAAATATTTTCTTAATACTTTTTGTTTAAAATTTTTTAAATTTTAACATTATGTAAATTTCATTCAGCAAGAAATTTTTATTAACTTTTTTATGACAAAAAGTGAAATTTAGGTAATTTTTGAATCAAAATCATTTAAAACATTTAAAAATCAAATTTTGCCCAGACGGCATCGAAAAAAACCCAGTTGTGCCTGTGGTATTTATAAGAAGTGTCTTAATGGGTAAGTAATACATAGCAACTGGCTTATTTATTCAAAAAGATCTTTGTCGCTATTCTGTTTTTCCATGCAGTCTTTTTACTAAAAGTAAGACAGATTCTGCTATTTCCAATCTTAAAAGAGGTTTCAAAGATTGGAAAAACTTAAACCGAATTTCCGATCACAAAAACTTCATTGTGATCTTTAGTGGAAATGCTTTGGAAAAAAATTAAAGAAGGTGATTTCATAGGTGATTCCCTGCATAAAGCAGTAGAATCAGAAAAATAAAAGTGGCGACATATCCTACGCGTTACATTAGACATCATTTTGTTTTGTGTAAAACACAATTTACCTCTTAGAGGTACGGATGAAATCATTGGCAGTTCAAGAGCAAGAACGTTCCTAAATTTAATTGAATTAATAAGTCATTATGATATAAATATTGCCTTTCACATAGCTAATTACAGAAAGGTATCAGTTTATTATCTGTCTAATAAAGTACAAGATGGATTTATGTTATTCTTAGGTAATCATGTTCGATTTGAAATTCGTTCTAGGATCAAAAAAACGAATTTTTTTTTTTAATATTTGATTGCACACCAGATGCTTCTCATCATTAGCAACTTTGTCGGATTATTAGATATGTGTACATAAAAGACGAATTCATAATTATTGAAGAAAGCTATATAGATTTTATAGAAACAAAAAAGAAAACTGGTAGTGGTTTAGAAAATGAAACTGTAAGTTAGAAACTGAGAGCCTCGAAATTGAGAATGTTCAAGAACCAGATTATGATAACGGGGACGAGACGGCTGGATTATGCGTCAATAAGGCGTGCAAACCATTATTGGCCAAAGAAATGATCAAGATATATATATTCCATGTTCGGCTCATAGTTCAAATTTAGTATGCAATAATACCTCTTTAACAAATTCAAGTATGTAGATATTTTTTGGCAATGTGCAGAGGATTTATAATTTTTTGTATCTTCAACGAGTAAATGGAATGCACTTATGTCCGTTTGGAAAACAAAATTAAAAGGTCATAAGGATACAATATGGTTATCAAGAGCAAATGCTGTTAAAGAATTAGATTTACAAATAACAGAAGTGCATAGATTATTCAAAGGTATGGCATTAAGTCATAAATCTTCACAATGGGATGAAAATAACAGCATTTTGAAACAAATCAATTTTAAAATTTTAGGTTTGTTATCTGCGCTATGAGGTATTTCTCCCACTTCGCTACCGTGCCTTCGTGGTGTAGTGCTCAGCATATTGAGCCGGTATTTCGGAGGTCCGTGGTTCGATTTACGGCGAAGGCAGTTGCGTATTTTTCATCTTTTCTGCTTCCAATTTACGTAATGACTCTACAAGTGGCGCCCGAACTAAAAGGGTTGTGGATGACGATTCTCCGCACTTAGGATTTGGCGACTAGGTCTCTTAAAACCCTAGTCGCCCTTTAAAAAGGGCAGTATATAAGGTATTTCTCTCACTTCCCTACTGTGCCTTCGTGGTGTAGTGGTCAGCACACTGAGCCGGTATTTCAAAGTTCCGTGGTTCGGTTCCCGGGGAAGGCGGTTGCATATTTTTCATCTTTTCTGCTTCCAATTAACATAATGACTCTACAGCGCGTAATTTAATACTGCAAGAAATCGAAAGCGTAAATAAAGCTTTGCAGTCAAAAACTATCACTGTCTATAAAGCCGCACGCTTAATAGAGAGACTATGTCTTGTATAGGAAATGAGAGAAAGTATTTCTCAATGCATTTTTGAAAAATGTAAAACTTCAGCTTTAGAGATGAATATATCATCAGAATTTGAAGAGAAACGAAAACGAAAGTTAATAAATCAGATTGTGAGGAATCAATTGATATAAATTGGTGTTTTTCAGAAAAATAAGCTTTTATAGAATTTAAAGAAGTGTTGGACGTTTTAATTTCACAATTGAAATGACGATACGAAAAGTTAAATGAAATACCTTCCGATTTTCAGTTTCTAACTGGTGAACAATTAATGTCATTAGATTGAAGTAATTTAAAGGCAACAACCTATAACTTAGCAGTTAAATAGCCGAATGATATGAACGCTGAAAAAATTCAGTCAGAAATATCTAGTTTATAAAAACACGCTATTTCAATAATTCCGGACTCAAAAGCAGCTACAAGCTTAGAACATTTAAAAATAATTCACGATTAAAATTTAGTTCAGTCCTATCCAAATTTGGAACAGCGTTAAGAATTTTTTAACGTTGCCAGTTACTGTAGCTAATGGCGAAAGAAGCTTTAACAAACTTAAAAATAATGAAAAATAATAAGAGATCTTTACTAGGCCAAGAAAAACATTCAAACATGGCCATTCACTCTATAGAACATGAGCTAAAACAGACTTTGAAAATATTAGTGATTTTGTTTCTTTAAAAGCAAGGAAAATTATAAATATGCTTGAAAAGTTTATGCCATATATTTTTGAGCAGATGTTTTATTTATACTACTTAATATTATTTGAAAAATTGCAAATAATATTAAGTAATGTTTTAATATTTTTCCTTTCAAAATGGTTAAAAATAATCATTGCATATTCCACAAAGTTATAATTAAATATTACTGTAAGAGGTATTTTTGCTTGAAATAGGTACCATTAATGAGTATACAAATAGATATATATAGTTAATTTTTTATATGTACGATTATACGTATGTATATGCAATAATACATATATTTTGCGCGTGATTGTATATCGTTATGTTTTCAAACATTATTTAGTATTATTTATTTATTCTTCCAACCCACAAGTAAATAATCTTGCATTGTATACAAGGGCACACATTTACCGCTTTGCCTCAGGTGAAAAAATACACTGACTACTAATAAGTATTTGGACACCTATGCAAATGGCGATATCTTCGGTCCTAAGGTACGTCACGGACTCAGCCGGTATATATCGTGTAGGAAACAGTATCGGCTTTAGTCGCATGCAAGATGCCTCGCAGTTCGGTGCTCTCTGATTTCGAGAAAGGTATAATTATCGGGTGTCACAAATGTGGTCGATCCTTAAGGGACATATCTAGCGATCTGAATTACCCAAAATCGACAGTGGCCTATGTGATTAAGAAGTGGAAGGTGAGCGGTGATGGTCGAAATGTGCCCCGAGTCGGCAGACCAACAAAACTGGGAGATAGAGACCGACGAGTGCTGTCCAGAGAAATTCGGAAGAACCGCACCCAACCGATGGCCCTTATCCGCGAGGAGTTTCAACAGGCATCCGGTAGTATTGTTTCAATGAACACCATTCGTAAGGAAGCACATCTGCTTGGTTTTCATGGTCGTACTGCTGACCATAAGCCTTTGATCACAAAGTCCAGCAACGCTGCTCGGTTAATGTGGTGCAAAGCACATCCAAATTGGACCGTAGATTAGTGGAAACGGGTTCTTTGGAGTGACGAATCAAGGTTCACCATTTACATTTACCGTTCGGATGGCAGGGTCTGGGTCTGGCGTCTACCAGGAGAACGTCTCCTGTCAGAATGCATTGTGCCAACAGCCAAGTTCGGCGGAGGTGGAATTATCGTCTTGGGGTGTTTCTCCTGGTATGGGCTAGAACCCTTGATCCTTATTCATGGTAAGCTCAACTTCGATGCCTACTGCACTATTTTGGATGACAATGTGGTTCCTACGTTGTGGCAGTTTTACGGGTTGGACCCCTGTTACTTTCAGGACGACAATGCCAGTTGTCATGTTTCGACGTTAACCATGGCTTGGTATGGTGTCAATGGAGTTCATCGAATGGACTGGCCTGCCCAGAATCCAGACCTGAACCCTATCGAGAACCTCTAGGACGAGTTGCATTGCCGAATTCAGGGGTGCACTACCCGTGCAAAATCGGTGAAGGAACTTCTATGTCTTCTCCAAGCCGAGTGGAAGAAAATACCACTAGCTCTCATACAAAGACTTGTGGAAAGTATGCCCCGGAGTGTCCACGCTGTAATTACCTCTCGTGGAGGCTCTACCAACTATTGATTTTGAATAAAGTTAGTTTTTCTTTTCTATCACAGGTGTCCAAATACTTATTGGTAGTCGGTGTATAAAGGCACTGCTCTGCTGGTAGGACATTTCGATCTATAGTCCTACGACAAAACAATAGGCGCTTTGGGACTCGTTCCATATTCGAAACGGCGTCTTGTACCGAAAATTCGAATCGGATGATGGAACGTTTTCCCATGGCAGCTAATACTTTCGAGATCCCGAAGTCCTTAAAGAACTACATACTAGCCCAAGAGACCACTTGGGAATAATGAAGGCTTTGCAGAGTTCGAGGGCGTTTCTATTGGAGTAATGCAAAGTATGACGTGCGAAATTGGTGCCGATCTTGCGATGCCTGTGCAGGTTGAAGAGGACTGAAGAAACGCAGCTGAGTGAAGCTGCAACGTTACAACGTAGGAGCACCTTTTAAACGTATCGATTTTGGCTTCTTGGCACCTTTGCTACGAACAGCTGATGATAACAAATACATCGTCGTTGTCATTGATTACTTCATCAAGTGGCCTGAAGCATATCCTATTCCTGATCAAGAGGTTGTCATCGTAGCAGAGGTAATACTACAGCATTGGATTTCCAGTTTCGGAGTACCTCTTCAGTTACATTCAGATCAAGGAAGAAATTTTGCATCGGTTACAACTCTGCAAGCTATTCGGCATTGACAAAACTTAAACTACAACTTTACATCCCCAGTCAGACGGGATGGTAGAGAGGTTTAATCAAACCATCCTTTAAGAAACTCTCATTGATTTCCAGAAACCAACAGAACTGGGACAAGAAATTACCACCGTTTTTCATTGGCTTAAAGCTATGCTGTCCATGAGAGTACAGGATATGCCCTAAACCAGATGCTCTTCGATTGTGACTTTCAATTACATTGTAATCTATTGTTGGGTCGCCCTCCGGATCTCCAGGCCCGGACGGTTATTCTACGCTACGAGAGTCGACAGCAAATTGTGGGCCGCCAGATGTCGCTACTAGTGAAAAACAGGTCTTCCCGACATTCTATATTCTCACAAGCGTCTAGCCCCTCAGACGCTAGTTTCCTCCTGGTTCCTCCCTGAACATCTCGCAGATTACTGCGCATGTCGTCATTTTCCTGAAGGCGCCTCATATTTACTGTTATTCACTCTGCGTTTTGCACTGCTCTGCTGTGGTAGCGTAGGATTGCTGATACAGCTCTTTTTTTTTTTTAATTTTGCCTCGATTATTATATCTTCTGCACAAAATCAAGAAAAACTGCCCATTTCAGGGCCAGGTACTTCTGTTTCCTCGGAAGGTATTTTTTTTTTTTTTTGTCTGAATCGAATCAAAATCAAGAAGGAGTAATCTTGGGCGATAATTCCAATTCTGGTGTGTGTGATAATTCTGATTGTGTTGTGAGTGATGTGGTTCATTGTGCAAATGATTTTAGTATAGCTGAGAGTGATTTTTTTTTTGCCGTGATTGTTTAAAACTTTCAACTATAGATACAATTTGAAACGCCATGCATATAAATTTCATTACAATAATACTACATTAATTGAGCATCTGAAAACTAAGTTCTAATATTATGGTTGATTGTGCAAATAATTTTAGTGTGGCTGAGATTAATTTTGTATGCTCTGATTGCTTAAAAACGTACCAAAATAAATGAGGTTTGAAATGCCATACCAACACATTACACTTTAATAATACTACATTAATGATTCTTTAAAAAGTGGTCGATCACCAAGCTACAAATGTGAGGACTGCCATCTGAAATTTAGTGACCTAAAAAATTGGAAATATCATCAAAATAAAATTCATACTTCTAACAGGTAATTAATTATGTGTGTCCTGTATGTTATGCTAATTTTGAAAAGCGAGAAATAATATTTCATTTCAATAATGTTCATGATGTTGATTTGAATCATACTGAGCTAGAATTTAACTCATTTAATGATTTTTTGGCATGGAAGGCAGAAATTGAAAATAATACGAAGTCAAAATTTCTTATGGAGTAAGCATATTTAATATACATGGTGTAATGCCACTCTTCAGGAAATTTTATATCAGAAGTAAAGGTTTGTGTCACTTAAAAATCCTTGGTAGCAATAAAATAAATGCATATTGCCCAGCTGCATTAAAAGTACCAGAACATACAGATGGCAAATGTGTAGTGTCATATCAGAAAATACATATTGGGCATCGGAATGATTTAAGTCACTTATTTTTAACAACAGATGAAATGAAAAATATTGCATCAAAGATAGCAGCAAAAATTTCTCTGGATAATATTTTAGATGAAATTAGAAATTCTTTATGAGATGCTGGGCTTGAGAGCGTTCATTTACTTACAAAACAAGATTTACATAACATCAAAAAATCTTTCGATTTGTCATCTAATTTTGTTAAACATGAAAATGTTTTGTACCCAGGGATCAACATAGCATGAGTGAATATTGTACACAATGTTCATTTCTAACAGGAAATGATTTTGTTTTGATAATGATGACAGAAGCACAAAGAGAGATACTGAAAAAAATTTGTTCTGACTTGTATATGTATTGCTGGTACACATGGGGTGAATGCATACAGATTTCATAATTTTACTTACAATAGATGATTTGCACTAAAGATTCCAGTGTGCATTTTTCATTTATAATCGATGTGATCAGCCAGTGCTATCATTTTTTTCCCATGTATTAAAGAAAACGTTGGGCAAGTACAACCACAAATATTTATGTCTGATATGGCTGAATCTTTTTTCAATGCTTGGGAGTCTGGAATGGGTTTACTACAGAACAGTCTTTTTTGTGCATGGCATATTGATAGAGCCTGGAGAAACAATTTTTAAAAAAATTAATGGTGTTGGAAAAACAGGCAAAAACATATAAAATTATTAGATCTCTCTTAGAAGAACAAGACATTGATACTTTTCATACACTGACAGAAGCAGCAATAAAATTACTTAAAGAAGATCCTGACACTATTGAATTTTGAAACATATTATTTACAAAATACATCTAGCTGGGCATACTGTTATAGACTTCACAGTGGTGTTAACACAAACATGCACATCAAACGAATGCACCGAACGTTAAAATATATTTATCTTCATGGAAAAAATTTAAAGAGATTGGATAACACTATATATGGTATTATGAGATTTGTAAGAGATAAAATGATTAATCGCTTAATTACAGCAAATAAAGGTAAATTAACAAGTAAGATTTGGGATTTAAGAATCAGACATAAAACAAATGAAACACTATTTTATAAGTAATAGAGAATGAGAAGTGTGGTCTGTTTCATCAAAACATAATACAGAAATATACACTATACATGAAAGTAACAAAACTTGTACATGTCACATACAGTGCACCGAGTGCAATATATGCATTCATTGATATATATGCAGCTGTATTAATTCATAAGTTTGTAGAGATATTAGGTATTTTTTTGGAAGCACGCAAGATAAAAAATATTCAATGCCTTCGCCAGGAATCAAACCGTGGTCCTCTGGATACACATCACACCATGAAGGCATGCCAAGAAGGTGGGAGAAATACTTTATATACTCCCCCTTTTAAAGCACGAATGGGTTTCTAGGGACCTAATCTCCAAATCCTGGGTGTAGAGGACGATCATCTAACACCATTTTAGTTCGAGCGCCACTGTACAGACATTAGAATTTTACATTGGAAGCAAGATAGATTGAAAAATTAGCAATGCTTTCGCTAGGAATTGAATCGCGGACCTCTGGAATATGCGCCCAGTGTGCAGACCACCACACCAAGAAGGCGGGAGAAATACCTTATAAGGTAGGTGGAGTATGTGCAAGCACACTAGAAATACTGCTACTTATCAAATGCATTACTTATATCAGCACACTAGAAATACTACAACTACAATACATAATGAATTATCCACTTAGTATAGATGACGAAAATGAATTTTGAATTAAGTAGGAAAAAAAAAAAACTAGTAAAATCTATTCCCAGACGTTTAAAAGCTGTTGTGGATGCTAAAGGATATCCTACTAATATTAATTTAAAGAAAAATGAAAATATTTACATAATGTCAAGATTTTTTTTGAAGTGTACGAAGACTTTTGTGAGATAAAATGTTTGTCATTTTTTGATTATTAATTTCTTAAAAATAAATTTTTGCTATATTTAAAAAATATTTCATGTAATTTTATTACAAATAGATTATAGATCTTATTATTAAAATCTCATTCAGAAAGTTTACTTTTAATTAATGGATAGAGCCCTATTACAATGAAAATCATAAGTGTACGAACACTTTTGGGAGCCACTGTATTTTAAAAATAGTCATTAGTACCTATTCACAATTCCTTTTGTCCATTTTTATCATCTAAAACATCTTCTTTCAACTGCCTATAAGTGTTTTATATGTGACAGATGATATTTTTTTCTTATTTATATAACACTCTCTGTCTCTCATTCTTCAGAACTTCTCTTTAATAATAAGATAATTCCAACTCTGCTCCTTAAAATGATCAGGAACAGATGTAGAAGGTCAGAACAGGGTTTTGAACCTTTACCTCAGGTCCTCGTGATAAGCTGATGTATTCTGTGATTAATGAGTAAGTCTATTTCTTCATCCTCCTTGCATTACTGTCTTCCTTCCCCCCCCCCCAAGTTCAACAGTACCAAATATTGTCCATACAATCAATCATTCATTGACTTTTATACTATTCAGTCAATAGATTATTACCAAACGTTTTAATGTAGATAAATATATTATGGAGAGACTGAGTCAATCCCAAATTTGAACAGTAAGCAATATTTTCTACTATTTAATACTTGCTATTTAATATTTATCAAGTTTCTTATTTACTAATTATTCAACTCCATGTACATTCACATGTTGTGCACTGGCCATATTATTATGTGTAGAATTGTTTAAAATTAACTGAACATTGTAACAATCTCATCACAGGTTTTTGCATTGCCACATGCTGCTACATTCTTATTTGGGGGTTTTAATTATTAATAACATTAAATAATAGAAACCTTAAGTTTTTTATACTAACTAGCTTAACATACCTGATGAGTACCTTTAATAAGGCTTACTTGTACATTATGTAAACTTGTATTTTATGCCAATCAGTCCCCCTCTCCACACATGTTGATGTCAGCATTTATTCGTATTCCTTACATTTTATAGCAATAATTCATAAGTTTGTCTTATGGATATCTGATGTATGAAGGAATATGTGAAGAACACGTTTCCCTCCCCCCTTCGGGGCCGAATTTTGAAAACGTTTCAAATTGGTTTTTAGGTATTCATATTCCATACATTTTAAAGCAAAAACCTTATGTACATCTGTTTCTTCCTTATATGAAAAAGCATAAAAACACGTTTTGCCCACCGAATCTTAAAAAATCGCTTCTTAAATGACATCTTCGGTACAAAAGGAATAAGCTCCTAAGTTTTGATATCTGTATCTCTAATAGTTTTGGGCGATGATCTGTAGGTAAATAAATGAATAAATCAGGAATTCTTCCTTTATGTAAAGATTTATAGTAAAACATCTGAACAAATAAATATGTATACCAATTAAAAAGAAAACTATTTCAGAAAACTAACAAAAGAAATTAATTTACACTCAGTAATGCGCTCCCAGTTCGTGACGTTTTAAACGCATGGCATTTTAAAAAAATCGGCTTTGACCACGCCGATCTCCTTCGAGTAAACACGCTGCGCGTGAATCTGCGCAAATGATCAGAGAGGAATCAGAAGAAAACTAGCATCTGAGGAGCTAGACGCTTGTTATATTCTCTGAGTACGGAAGTTGTCGAAAGCGCACGAAAGAGTGTTTCCGCGTCGTCAATCAGGGTTGTGCAGTTGACGTACAAGTAGACAATGGCTATGTATGTGGTTTCGCCGCTGTTTTTTCATATTTAAATAAAGAATACGATCGTAGATCTCTGAACCGGTGGCGAATTTATAGAAAATATGTTGATGCTTTTGCTCTGCCAGAAGATGTTTTCATTGCGAATTTCAGATCGCAAATTAAAATAACTATAAATTTTGGCAATGAACTGACAGAGAATTTGGAGCCACATTCAGAAAACAAGAACGTAATTTCTATTGAAAGAAAGGTTATTTATACTATTCCTGAAATTATAGATATAAATTGTAATTATATGCTTTAAAAATGTAGAAGATAATAAGTTTATCAAGCACGCAAACCTTCTTCATTTAATACAAATATAGACATCCGATAAATTTCTACTCGATTTACGTACAGCAAGAATTACGTTTATTTTAAAATCTAACAGTTGAATACCTTACGAACAATACTTTGAACACAAAAAGGAATGTCGTTCATTATTAAGCGAAATTCACACTACTGTAAAATAAAAATTATAAAAATATAAAGTAGCTTTATAATATTTTTTCAGTAGCTGTACTACTACTAGTGCGATACTTTTAAAAATAAGTTTTAGCTCAGAAGGGCTATTAATTTAGTTTTGCCATTTTGTGGTGTTTCACCTGAAATGTTTCAAATTGTTGCCACCAAATATTATCGCACTGTATTACATTTAAAGAAGTTAAATAATGAGGAATCTGCATAAATGTATAAATGTTTCTCGCACTGTGATAAAATAACGGTACATAGAGCCATGAAATTTTGAATAACGTAATCTTCCATCCTAATATAGGCATCTGGAGGCCCAAATTTGGAACTGGAAATTTGTTTTATTATCTATTTCATATTTTGTAAAGCATTTATGAGTGTGATTAAGAAACTCAACGATTTCAAAGCGAGCAATGGCAAGATTGTACAGATTAAAAAAAAAAAAAAAAAAACATTTTCATCTTTAGCGCGCGAGACTATGTATCGGAAATTCTAAAGATATGCTCTTTTTTAATTATATGATATTGCTGTTGAAATTAATTTTATGGTTTGAGTGCGAAGAACATGATATTTGTTAAATAAAGGTAACACGCAAAACGTTAAAAAACGGCTTTTTGTGAGTAATATAAAACCTGAAAACTTTCAGTGTTTTTTTTTTTTTTTTTTTCCTGTGTGTGTGTGTGTTTAATTTTATTACGATTTAAAACTGGTTTCTACGGGAAACTGGCTCGCATACACGTTACACATGGGCAAAGCCACGAATGTAAGCCTGAGGGTTTGTTCGTGGAATAGTACTTTCGTAATCTACACTGGTGTGCAAAAATTAAGGAAGAGACGGTTTTTTCAATATAACTTTGTACAAAAGCTTTCCAAATCAACATTTAATACCGTAAGATCCCCAATACGTAAGGACATGAGTAATGTAAGCAACACTTATTAAAAGAGAAATCAGAGGGATAAAAAGAAGCTTTATTAAAAAAGTAGAATGGAGCGCAATGCGACTGAAGGCCGAAACATCCCTGTGATGGGTGTCCAGCAAGAAACATCCGGTCTTTAATAGGGGATATGATCTCCTCTGACTGCTAGGCAGGTTTCGCAGCGTCTGCCCATGCTGAGAATGAGGGTGTCAATGAGTTGTTGAGGCATTGCTGCCCATTGGTCTTGCAGCGCCAATCGAAGCTCCGGAATCGTTACTGGTGGTAAGGTACGAGCTGCCAAGCGTCTGCCTAAGAAAATCCCATACATGCCCGATGGGATTGAGATCCGGAGATCGTGCCGGCCAATCCATACGTTCAATATCCTCAATCTCAGAGAGCTGTTCGGCAGCTACTGTGCGATGACATGGTGCATTGTCGTCCATGAAAAGGAACTGCGGACCCATAGCGCCTCTAAAAAGACGCACATAGGGAAGAAGAATCTCGTTACAATAACGGGTCCCGTTGACTGAACCTGCGTCGAAAATGTGAAGGTCTGTACGACTACCAAGCATGATGCCTCCCTAAACGAGAACACCGCCACCTCCATACCTGTCCCTTTCAATGATGTTCGAGGGATGATTGCGGCTTCCCCGCTCTCTCCAGATGAGTATGCGATGAGAATCGCTACTCAGACTGAATCTGCTCTCATCTGTAAAGAGTACTCGTCCCCATTCATTGCCTCTCCAATTCCGGTGTTTCCGGCACCACAGAGAACGCCTTCTCCGATGGGCAGGCGTTAGAGGTATATACCATACAGGGCGTCGTGCAAACAGACCACCACCGTGCAGTCTTCTGGTCACGGTAAAACGCGATATCGGTCGTTCAGTCGCCTGTGTCGTGTGTCTAGCGATTTCTCCCGCTGTCTGCCGCCTGTTTCTTCTGGTCTGTAAGGCAATATACCGGTCATCTGCGGGTGTGGTTCCTCGTGGACGACCACTACTAAACCCCCGAATAGCTGTTCCTGTAGTTTGAAATTGTCTCAAGTCGTGAAACGATGCTGTGAGTAATTCCGAACTCTGCAGCCATACTTGTCACACTGCGGCCTTCCTCCAACTTCCCAATGATTCGACCTCGCGTAAAAGCAGCCAGATGTCGTCTAACAGAATGATTATTCTCCATTTCTCGCTGAGGCAGCAACTCTGTGTGATTTTAACTGCTATACGGCGTGCAATCTCTTTGCCAGAAATACTGATCTTACACCGACAACATGCTTTATACTACTCAGACACTCCTCCATTACGTCTACCTGCATATCTGTGCATGTGCTACCGTACATCACCTTACTTAGTCTCCTGATTGGTCTTTCTGTCCGCTCTGCCTCTTCGTTCAGATGATATGCTAATTTTTCGACTTCGTCCTTAATTTTTGCACACCAGTGTATTAGTATTAGAAAATCATCGTTTCTTTGCAAACTTAATATATATATATATATATATATATATATATATATACATACTGTTCATATCACAGTTCTCATTTTTATATTGTAAAAGAAAGATTGATTATTATTAATTTTCTATTTAATCTGTCGAAATGCGGGTTTGACTAGGAGGAGACCTACACTGATTATTTTTATTTTAGTACTTGCATTGTGAAAATAATATTACTATCTTTTAATTATTTTCACAGAATAAAATCTTTTGAAAATGTGTGTGTGTGTGTGTGATTATGGCAAAGCTTCGAGGGCTATCTGCCTAAGAGGAGGGATGCCTTCGTGGAGGACTTTCTAAGGGAAACTGGCTCGTATACACGTTACACATGGGCAAAACCACGAAAACGCCCATGCAGCCAGCCCGTTCGCGGGATTCGAACCTCAGACCGAACTACCAGTGTTCAGCGACTTTACCGCTCGGCCGTTGGTGGGCAAATCTTTTGAAAAGAAAGAATATTTAAAATAAGCAGTTCTTATATACATATAAGAAATTAAAATAACAATGTAATATTAAAAAAGTATAAGTAACAGTATGACAAAAATAGTAATTAATCACATATACAGGATAGATTAGTATAATTTTGTATATACATTTTATATTGAAAAAATATTCTTATTTTTTAAGTTATGTTTATTATAGAATAAATTATTTAAAATAAAACATTTTGATGCGTATGTGATAGTTGAATGCAGCAGCAATCGGCGATACTGTAACAGCGAATGAATTTTATTTCTTTTCCTGAAAGAAATAATTTTTATAGAAAAAGAAAATAAGAAAAGGAAAGAAAAATTAAGAAATATTTTCTTTGTAATTTCTTACTTAAGGAAATATTTTTCTAATATTAACTGTAAATCGCGTGAAAATAGTTTTAAATGTAAGCATGGGAAGGAAAAAAAAAAAAAAACTTATTTTGCTATTAGATTGTAATGCAAATTAATCATATTATAAATTTAAATGATTAAAATTGTTTATTTTTAAAACGATTTAAGTAAGCTTAATTCATTTACTCTCATCTATTTACCGTTGCTTCCATGGTATCCCACATCACTCTTAGCCCTAAATTCCTGCGTTAACTTTCTTCTTAAAAAACAGGATTTTCCTTCACATAACATAGCAGCATATTCTGCTGGATGTTGGTCATAATACTATTGTGTGCCATTTTTTTCGAACTACAAATGCAGTGTGCGAGTTAGTGAAACAATGAAAGAATATTCTAGAACTTCAGCCAGCGCGCGCTATAAATTTCGTCACTGGTCTGTGCTGCGATTGGTCTAAGGCTCCTTGAAGCTTTCCCCCCTTTCAGTAATAGTCAAATGGACCCACCCGCCCACCAACCAACCGAGGACCACAGAATGACTTTCTCCGATAAGTTGTGATGGCTGTCTGATGTTTTGTTTAGTTAATAGTGTTCGCTCAAGTTGTAGACAGATCCAGTGATCATAGAATAGGCGTCCTGGTTTGAAGAAATGCACGATATTGCATGTGACAGAGTTAACGATGGAGAATATGAAGATCCGATATGACACGTGAGGTACAGGACATCGATTCAACGAAGAAAAGGTGTGGTTGATGAATCACATTCGACAGAAAGGACTGTCCTAAACTAGTCACCTTGGTATGGTCGATACACAGTCCTAAACGGGCTGAACGACATCGTAGTTCGGATCCGCCATCGAAGTCTAAGCCTAAAGTCATCCATTACAGCAGGATATCTCCTTACTATGGCCAAAGTATATGTACGTAGTGTATATAACATAATCTATAATAAGACTATGGTCCTTGGTTTCTAAATTTGTAAATTTATGCACGGAATTTGTTGATTTGTATTCGATTTAATATCAAGTACACTTGCAATTATTTTTTATGTTCTTCATTATTGTATTGTAATGTTTATTATTGTATTGATACTTTAGTTTTAAATATGCCTTCTTGTCGAGGGACCACTGCCCGGGATGTGCAGGCCTTGGGAAGGTAGCAGCATTACGAATTTTGTATTTAGTCAGATTGATTTATTTTCTCGTACAATGCAGCACCAAACACAATTAAGAGAAAGCTACGCAGGAAAATTAAAATACAGGAGCATCCCAATTTAACATTGAATAAAAGATTCTCGTAATTTGTATTTTATTTGAAGAAATGTAATTGACTACTTTGTTAGCTATAACAGTAATTCTCTTTCGCTTTTACGAAATCTCGATGTGCAGAAATTTAATAGAAATTTCTCGAGACATTTAAATCTATAAAAAGCTAGACAGAGAACATCTCATCTCGGACATCATTGTTTATCCTAATTTAATACTGCTAACTGTACCAATATTTAACGAGGGAATATCTGAAAATCAGCTATGACATTGCTGAAAAATTCAAATGAAACTGAAATCGGAGGATTACATGCACTTTAATTTTTATGTCCTCAGCATATATTAAACTATAGCATCAGGAGGCTCAAGTAAAACTATATTTTGTCTGTTTCTCAGAAATTTGGCGGGAGCCATGTTGACAGCTAAGGTTTTTCTTTACTCTATTTAAATTCAGTTATTTTAGACAAAATTTAAAGTTGGCTACCAGAGGCCAGCAAACTCTGTATTTGATTGTTTTGCCCCTAAAAGAGCAGTTTTCAAATTCTGTTGCTGTACAAAGGTTATCCCATATTATTTCTTCCTGTTATTTACTGAAGAAGCAATCACTACCAATTAATTGCTGTTTTGTCAGAAAAGATGTTTCATATTTTACATACAATTTTATATTGCATATAGAATTTTTATTTAATGTTCTTTTTTTAAAATTTAATATTGTTTTTCGTATTGCACAGTAGTTTGCAAGCTCACCATGTTTCGGATTCGACAAACCTCTTCATGTGTTTCAGGCCAGCTTCTACCACCTCACTGTCCTTTCGCAGCTGCCACAGATGACTTACCGATAAGCTTAGAGGTTCGCTTTCTTTTACAAGGCTATCTCAACAAGCTCCATCTTTGGACTTTTATATACGTCAGGACCCCGAGGAAACTCATTGAGGAATCTGGAAAGAGCAGGAAAAGTGAATCTTCCGGCTGCGTGCCGTAATAACCAACAAAGCATCAAAATTTTAAGTCTTGATAGAAGCGTAGCTACCCAGAAAGTTTGCTTTCATTTTCGAGCTAATAAAAATTCCTCCTTCTGTAACGTAATCTGAAATGACTTCGTTGATACTCATACTCTAAATTGACAGCCTTCGCCAATGAACGTACTCGAAGAAGTACCTTGAAGAAATGAAACTATCTAGTAATCAGTGAAAATTGAGAGAAATGTGTTTATATAGACTATGTTAATGTAATGATTAAATCAAAGATTTTAGTTTGTTATCACTGCAATGTCTGAAATAATGCCAGCTCGAATAAAAAAATTGAAGTATATCATGGAAAAATTAGGAACAGATGTTCTCAGCAGATTGAAGTATTGTTAGAATTTTGCGAAAAGAACGGGAAGCTGAAATATTGCAATCCATGCAAAATTTTATTCATGTATAATTTAGCTAAAAGTACACCGAAAGTTTGATTTGTTTAAACGTACTCCTTTCGGAATTGAGATTTTTGAAAATATGGATTTCATTTCTAATTAACTATACGCACATATCCCGAATAAACTAAAAAACCTGCATGAAATTAAATTGCTTACCTGGTACTTTGTAAAGTCTACTTGATAAAGTGTCATATAGTCTATGTCAGGCAATGCCACTTCAAAGCGTGGAGATACCTGAAAGTATTTAGCACTGCACTGAACTAGGAATCGTGAGAAATAGTCATAAAAATATGCGACAATCACCTTATAATTTAAAATACTGCAATTAAGTTCAATTTTCATTATTAATTACATAGCTTAAAGAGATTCAAATTTATGGACTTATCAGTTCACTTTAGAAATTCACTTAAAACAATCTAAGCTGTCGATATTACTTTAAAGAGGTATTTCGATTAATAAAAGTTAGAAGATATGAATATATTTCATAATTCATTGGTTAGACAGGCTAAAACAACTAAGGAACTATCACCTAGTCTTCCTAGTCTGCAGAAATAAATTGATCAAGTATTTAAATAGAGCAGTACACTGGTGTGCAAAAATTAAGGACGAAGTCGAAAAATTAGCATATCAGCTGAACGAAGAGGCAGAGCGGACAGAAAGACCAATCAGAAGATTAAGTAAGGTGATGTACGGTACCATATGCGCAGATATGCAGGTAGACGTAATGAGGGAGTGTCTGAGTAGTATAAAGTATTTTGTCGGTGTAAGATCAGTATTTCTGGCAAAGAGATTGCACGCCGTATAGCAGTTAAAATCACACCGAGTTGCTGCCTCAGCGAGAAATGGAGAATAATCATTCTGTTAGACGACATCTGGCTGCTTTTACGCGAGGTCGAATCATTAGGAAGTTGGAGGAAGGCCGCATTGTGACAAGTGTGGCTGCAGAGTTCGGAATTACTCACAGCATCGTTTCACGACTTTGGAGACAATTTCAAACTACAGGAATAGCTATCCGGGGGTTTAGTAGTGGTCGTCCACGAGGAACCACACCCGCAGATGACCGGTATATTGCCTTACAGGCCAGAAGAAACAGGCGGCAGACAGCGGGAGAAATCGCTAGACACACGACACAGGCGACTGGACGACCGATATCGCGTTTTACCGTGGCCAGAAGACTGCACGGTGGTGGTCTGTTTGCACGACGCCCTGTACGGTGTGTACCTCTAACGCCTGCCCATCGGAGAAGGCGTTCTCTGTGGTGCCGCGAACACCGGAATTGGAAAGACAATGAATGGGAACGAGTACTCTTTACAGATAAGAGCAGATTCAGTCTGAGTAGCGATTCTCATCGCATACTCATCTGGAGAGAGCGGGGAAGCCGCAATCATCCCTCGAACATCATTGAAAGGGACAGGTATGGAGGTGGCGGTGTTCTCGTTTAGGGAGGCATCATGCTTGGTAGTCGTACAGACCTTCACATCTTCGACGCAGGTTCAGTCAACGGGACCCGTTATTGTAACGAGATTCTTCTTCCATATGTGCGTCTTTTTAGAGGCGCTATGGGTCCGCGGTTCCTTTTCATGGACGACAATGCACCATGTCTTCGCACAGTAGCTGCCGAACAGCTCTTAGAGAGTGAGGATATTGAACGCATGGATTGGCCGGCACGATCTCCGCATCTCAATCCCATCGAGCATGTATGGGATTTTCTAGGCAGACGCTTGGCAGCTCGTACCTTACCACCAGTAACGATTCCGGAGCTTCGATTGGCGCTGCAAGACGAATGGGCAGCAATGCCTCAACAACTCATTGCCACCCTCATTCTCAGCATGGGCAGACGCTGCGAAACCTGCCTAGCAGTCAGGGGAGATCATATCCCCTATTAAAGACCGGATGTTTTTTGCTGGACACCCATCACAGGGATGTTTCGGCCTTCAGTCGCATTGCGCTCCATGCTATTTTTTCAATAAAGCTTCTTTTTATCCCTCTGATTTCTCTTTTAGTAAGTGTTGCTTACATTACTCATGACCTTACGTATTGGGGATCTTACGGTATTAAATGTGTTGATTTGGAAAGCTTTTGTACAAAGTTATATTGAAAAAACCATCTCGTCCTTAATTTTTGCACACCAGTGTAAGTTAAATGCCACATTTTTAAGCGAAATTGAAAATCTTATTTCAAATATTTAATACTCGAAGTTTAATTGAAACTTACCAAATTCCAGTCGAACATTATTAGAGGGTTTCTTGCTATATGGTAGTTGCTGAAAAAAGTGATAGCTGTAGAAAGAAAAGTAAGTGATTATAACAAAGTGCATAACTAACAT
Source organism: Stegodyphus dumicola (assembly GCF_044657685.1). NCBI lineage: Eukaryota > Metazoa > Arthropoda > Arachnida > Araneae > Eresidae > Stegodyphus > Stegodyphus dumicola. The sequence goes on from NC_140779.1 coordinate 48,936,565, forward strand.
TAGTAAAAACGTATCTTAGTTATTAATGATACAGAAACTATAATTGCTAAACTCAAATTCTTGAGTAAAATTACGCACGTTATTAAATTATATAAATTATTAGGAAATACTAATTTTTGTTTCAGATCAGTAATTTGAGAGTAAACTCTGGGTTATACCATATGACTCTGCGCTGAAATTGATAACACGTCGGTCTTCGCCTTGTGTGTCCCTTACTCTGCCAGCTTTTAGGATGCTGTGGTATGGTGAGGTAACACAGAAAAGTAGTTGCAAAAGCTCCGCAAATGAAGTTGAAGTTGCCGTCAATCATCAAAATTAAACTGGATTAACAGTTAAAAGAATATTTTTCGCAGTTATGGGGAATATATTATTAGAGTTTTTATGAACCAAGCATCTATTTCTAAATCACTTCATTCAATAATCACAGTTTGGAACGAATCGGAGATTACTTAAGCCTGTGAATAATTTATATAGATTTACTGGTGACCATGAAATAACAGATTTACTTGTGTCTAAATTGGATACCAAATGGACTTGATAAATACGCCAATACAGTTCTTGGAATTGTTCACGTCGGTTGAGTAAGGTAAAGGAAAGTTCTCTTTTGCAGTTACAATAATGCATCCCTATTAAATCAATTAAACGTTTGAGTTTCAAGCAGTTCGTTGCAGTAATAGCAATGTTCACGAGGGTTCGTTAGGTTAGGTTACTTAATTATGGCAAAGCCTCGAGGGCTATCTGCCTAAGGGGAGGGACTTCGGATAAAGAGGTGCGGAGAAAAGTTTTGAAGTACTCTTTTCTATCTATTAATTATAGTATTTATTTGCAACTTAATTTATAATTGGAGGCCCGGTGGTTCAGGGGCTAGCGCATCGCGCAGCAGCACAACAGGTCCGGGGCTCGATTCCCGGGCTGGGCAAGCTCGACTCAGCTTTTCACCTCTTGATTTCCATGACTTGGGTTGATAAAATCAGTACCATGTTCGCTTGGGGACTAAACACAGGAAGTCCTGCGATTTTAAGCTGACCACTTGTTCTGGGCATATGCTTACCCGGGGCCCACGGTTAAGAAAGCAGATTTCGGGATTTCGGGAACTCAGTGGCCTAGCAGCCCATTAGGGCTGCTAGGTCACTGAGTAGTAGTAGTAGTAATTTATAACTGCCAACAAATTGCAAGCAACTATGAACTTATTGTTTCATTATTATATTTTCTGGATATTTTAACTTTCCTTTCAGAGCAAATGTACACACGTGGGACATTAATGGATTAGTTGCTTTTAAATATTCGAAATTTTTCATCCTGTTAATAATAAAATTAGGTTACAAGCAATTTGAAATAAATCTCAAGTGAGAACTCGCTCTAGAGCTAAAGTTATGGCAAAAAAAATACCTCTAAGTTTCTCGATTTAAAAGGTTTTTTTCATATTTGAATTCCTCTTCCATTGCAGAGCTCACAGATCAAATGGTAGAAGATGTGCATATCGATGATGCTGTTGAAGCTGTTACTAATACTATTATTCAGGCAGCTATGCTTTCCATTCCTAGAACTTCAGGAAAACTACTAAAATATTCGAAACCATGGTGGAATCGCGACTGTCATGAAGCACTGAAAAAACAGAAAAAAGCATGGGGTATTTTTCGTAGATTTCCTACTCTGCGAAACCTTATAGTATTTAAAAGAGCCAAAGCAAATGCACGAAAAGTAAGAAGGCAGAGCCAAAGAAATTCTTGGATTTCCTATGTGTCGTCAATAACATCCTCTACGCCTAGTAAGCGGGTTTGGGAAAGAGTTCGAAAAGCATGCGGAATATATAAGGACCACTCACTTTCCTTTTTGGAAAAAGATGGCCGAATGATTAGCTGTATAGAAGAAACTGCGAATACTATTGGTGAGACATTTGTTACCGTTTCTTCCAGCCGAAATTACTCACCTGCATTTCTTTCTATCAAGCAACGCTCTGAGAAAAATCCCATCGCTTTCAACTCTTCCAACTTTGAGCCTTATAATAGAGATTTTACTGTGCTAGAGTTAAAGAGAGCTTTGTTACAGACACATAGGTCTTCTCCGGGCCTTGATGGCGTGAATTACGAGATGCTAAAGCACCTGTCCTAAAGTCACTGAATGCCCTTCTCACGCTTTACAATAGAGTGTGGAAGGAGCGTACTTTTCTCAGCGCATGGAGGAGAGCTGTTGCAATTCCTATTGCTAAGCCAGGGAAAGATCCAAAGAATCCCTCCAACTATCGGCCAATTGCCCTTACGAGTTGCCTATGCAAGCTGTTTGAAAAAATGGTAAACAGCTGCCTAGTCTACTTCTTGGAAAAGAATAATATTATATCGCCTTATCAAAGTGGTTTTCGAAAGGGGAGGACTACCGTAGATAATATGCTCCTCTTAGAGACATCCATTCGAAAAGCTTTTGTAAGAAGAAGTCACCTTGTCTCGGTATTCTTTGATATTGAGAAAGCTTGTGATAAGGCATGGAGATACGGTATACTTCGGGATCTTCACGAGAGTGGCTTCCGCGGCAACCTACCAATTTTCATACAGAATTTCTTGAATACTAGGACTTTTCAAGTAAGGATTGGCTCTGTTTTTTCAGATATTTTTGAACAGCAAGAGGGTGTGCCTCAAGGCTGTGTGCTTAGTGTAACTCTGTTCAGCCTAAAAATAAATTCTGTATTAAAAGAACTTCCTCCCACCATTTCAGGATCTTTATATGTTGATGATCTACAAATTAGCTGTCGAGGTGCGGATATGAGACATGTAGAGAGGCAGCTCCAGATCGCTTTGAACAGGATCCAGGAATGGGCAAAAAGACAAGGATTTACGTTTTCAAAACAGAAGACTGTGTGCGTGCATTTTTGTAAAAAGCGAGGTCTCCATCCTGAGCCTGAATTATACCTCAATGGGTCTATAATTCCAGATGCACCTAGAGTAAAATTTTTAGGGGTGATGTTCGACCGAAAATTGACTTTCCTTCCTCATGTCGTAAACTTGAGAAAAAAGTGTACCAAAGTTTTAAATATTTTAAAAGTCCTGGCGAACACCTCCTGGGATGCAGAGCGTTGCTCCATGCTTCGCATTTACAGAGCTCTAATTCGCTCTAAACTGAACTACGGCTCAGTTGTTTACGGATCTGCCCGATCTTCAGTGTTGTTAAAACTCGATCCTGTTCATCATCAGGCTCTGCGGATTTGTTCTGGAGCCCTCAGGACATCTCCTGTGCAGAGCCTTTATGTTGACTGTCACGAGCCATCACTCCGTTTGAGACGTGAGGAGTTGTCTCTTTTACAGTATTTTAATATATTGTCTCAACCTGACCATCCTTACAAACTGGGTTCTTTTTAAACTTTTTAAGAGTTCAGGTGTCTAAAATATTAAAATATGTCCAAGATTCGGTACATTTTAAAGCTCAATATCTTTAGAACCATCCGGATTGTGATTAGAAAATTCTGTATACATATTTCTATGTCCTTTTATACTGTATTTGCTACCTTTAGACTCCTACCTTAGAAAAATTTAAGAAATCAACTTGATTTTTTTAAAATTAAATTAAACGTAATTTTAAAAGTTTTATGCCAGAACCATAATATTTAGTAATTTTATACTAGCATGGATTTCGTACAACTGATCTAAGATTTCTAATTCTGACCAACAGTTTCAGAGTAATCATGCGATAAGCATAATTATATTTGGACAACAGCAATACTTGTTTTCAAATCCCATAAATGCAAGTTATTTCCTTAATACTAATAAGAATATATTCACGTCGTAAAATTCATACGTATACATAACTATTTTTGATTAATATTGCACACCAAAATCATAATTTTGATACAATAAAAAGCACGGAGTTGAAATTTTCATAACATATTAAATTTAATTATTTCTGAATGTTGTATCAGAAAAAGTGACATTTTATCCAGAGGTAATGTTTACACAGTTCAAAATTTATTAATTCTTATTATCCAGCTGAGAAAACACGTGGGCAAGCAGAAAACGTTTAGGAAATCTTAGCTGACAATGAAAGTACTTTGGAATCTTGTAAGCAAATTACTTTAATATAGGTATGTCGATAAGAACTATCCTTATCTATCATTTGTAAGTATATGTTAAAACTGCCCCATTAATAAGCTGAGATATATTGCTCCACATTTATGTTATTACAGTCGTGAATGAGTGTTCCTAATTGAGACAAAGTATTAAACGGTGATTTATAAAGTATTTCTTTAGGGTTAAATTTTCAATTAGCTTCACGAGAAAGTTTAATCGGTACTTAGGTATTTTTCCGTCGACTATTTTCGATGAATAAAAGTTGTCACTAAATAGTGAAGTTTTGCTCCAATTATGGATATTCGCTATGTCAAACTCGTATAAGATAGCTTTTCTTTTAAACAACCCTGATCCTTAGAAAGTCCATTTATTTTTTGTGAAGGTTTTAAATTAACTGCTTTTTTTCCCTTGCATTGAGGAAATCAAGAAAGTGGTACATGTTTTCTGCAGAACAGCAAGTGTGGAGTATTTCTGAAGTTAAGGGACTAGCTGCACTGGTAAGCACACTACAAACATTTAAAGAGTAGAATTTAGCAAAATGCCGCAGTAAAAGGTACTACAGAACATCACTTAAATTCGTATCCATAATAAAAAGAAAGGTTTTGCTATTTTAAGCGACATAAGGATTTTTGGACTGCGCAGTAATTGACTCTCTTAATAATCGCCAGATTGTCTCAAAGTCATAAGGATTGTCATAAGGATTTTTGGACTGCGCAGTAATTGACTCTCTTAATAATCGCCAGATTGTCTCAAAGATTGAGCTCATATTTATTAAAGTTTCTTATATTCATTGCTTGCATCTGTTGATAATCTAAATAAAGAGATCTAGAATTCCCTAACTAAAAAACAATATTTCTTCAAGCTTCAACCGGAATAGTGGGCGCAGTTTTGGCAGGATTTTCACTGTCGACAGGAAAATATGTAAATATTATATCAATATTCAGGTACGTATCTCAGCTGCTCACCTGGATAAGGCAAGTGTGCAGTTTTGAAGACTTCATAATTTTGCTTGTAAGCACTATTAGAATGAGAGCTGCAAAATAAACCAGAATTAGAACACATGAGTTGGATTCTTTACTTGATCAGAAGGGAAATCTCAAACTAACATACAATTGAGGAATATCTTTGCTTGGATCTCTTAATCTCAAGTCACAAATGTACTGCACGTCCAACTGTTGTAAGAGAGCTATGTCTTTCCGCATCTGAGAAATGAATTTTATGTTTCTGCAAGAAATAGTAGTATAAATCAGATAAAAATTTTTAAGATTCAGTTAAAAAACACGCATTTATGGTGAAATTAAAATTTAATCAGAACAGCAGCCCTGATATCAATTAAGTAGAACTATTGATTATGAAGATTATCAGACAAATTCCTTTTCTTTCAAGCGCATTAACGTCTGCAAAGTGTGACGGGAATGAAAATTTTATGCTGAAACCAACCTACATTAAAAATGAACGTACCAGCATCTATGGAAAACAAACTATTCGAATTTTGAATGAAAAAGTAGACTGGAATTGAAATCGCTAACTAAAGAAGACATTCTGCAAATGTGAAAGGCATTAAGGAAACAGTTAATCTACCAATGTTTCATCACACTGACGTTGACAGACATTCTAATAAGTGTACAACTACGGCATTTATATATTAAAAGACATTTTGTAATTTTTTTAGAGTCACAATATAGAACAAAACGAGACGATTTATGTAATTAACAATTTGCAACACAGAAACAATATACTCATTGAAAGCCGGGTTTGACATATAGAGTAATATATAGTAATGTTGAAGAAAGAGCTGGGACTTTTATAAATATAAAAAAAAATTAACAAATATAACAAGAATATTTAATTTTTTATTTGGCAGCACAAAAAATAAGTCATTTCTAAAATACTCATTAGAGGTGTCGAGTTGCTCAAAACCGTGGCACCAGTAGCAAAAAAATATTGCGCTTTAGATACGCAGCGTCTGTTCAGAAACACCAATGGATACAATGTTCCTAAATAAACACCTTCTCATTACTACAGACGGCAGTGAACCAATTTGAAAAGTTACTTACGCTAGGGTTTGGTTCGGTAGATTATGACAAAGCATACTAGGGCTATCTGCCTAATGGGAAGGATGCCAGAATTTTTTAAGGCAAACTGGCTGGTATGCACGTTACACATAAGAAACATTACAAAAACTACCACGCGGCCAGTGTCTTCGCTTGGAATCGAACCAAGGTCAGAACCACCAGTGTTCAACGATTTTACCTCTCGGCTGTTGGTGGGCCTGCTTATACAAGAAGAAAGCACAGAACGATTATCCTTCACCAACAAAATGGTACAAAAGGTAGTAGTGTTCCATCTTTAGCATATGGGTGTCAATCTTGCCGCGCGCCGATGCAGAAATATAACTTAATTCATGAATTTTGTAGAATGAGCAAGTAAAATATTTGATAAGATTTTCCATGGCCACTGCTATACGGGGAAATTACGTAAAACATGTTGAGTTTCGTTAATAAAATGTTTTGTGCTGTTAGGTTAATTATCTTGGACTAATCTATATTAAAAACTACCGACAAACCCAAACCGAGAGAGTTTTGTAAATTTGCAAGCTCTACTGTTGGTTCGTGTTCATTGTTTGCGACTGACGATTTCGTGTTCACTTAAGTGACAAAGTGAACAAGCGTTGGGACTGAGACAGATCTGGAATTATTACATTATATAAAAGCTAAATTAAGACTATTTGCCTATTGAGGGAAACTACGAAAGTCTACCACGTAGTCAAACTTTTCACCTAGGATCGAACCTGGGTTGAATTCCAATTGTTCAGCAGTTTTTACCATTCTGACTGTTGGAGGGCAAAAGACAAAGGGAAACTGGTTCGTATTTACGCTACACAAGGGAAAACCAAACCTCCCATTCTTGCCGACCTGCCCAGAGTTTTCAAAGCCCCTCAAAATACTCGTGTTTAGAGGTTTTTATCATTCAGCCGTTGTGAGCTTTCATTTCTGAAACTTTATTCGATTCAGAATTTGAACCCAGGTTGAACTACTAGTGTTCGACCATTAGAGAGCGTTTTAGAACACGGAACATCTACACACTAGAACATGATTCTCTGGAAATAAAATTAATATTTCTATTCATCGCAGATTCACAGCACTTGGCATACCGATAGGCTAAAAGGTTCAACTTCGACATGTCGGAATGGCTGATGCTGAGGTGGAAGAAGTATCTGATATTTTGCAGCAAACGTGATGACGTAAACTTAGATACATGTGAGAACATCTTAAACACCATTTTCTAAAATGCTTACTTGCCTTCTCGATTCGGATAATGAGGTATGTTTTGGACATCGTAAGATCACCGATCTAATGCCTTGCGATATTTTCTTGCCGATGGCATGTGAAAATCTTCCCTACCTCGGTACGACAGCTAAAGCACCGGATAGACGATGTGAAAGACTCGGTTGATGGTGAAAGTCTAGGAAAAAAAACTAAATCATTGGTAAACTTCTACAGTGCCAAGGAAAAATCTAAGAAGGTCCACAGAAACTAGTAGAGTTAACTTCTCCAGTTATATTTGTCAAATTCATCACCTCGAAAAGTTGTGATGAATTATGCTTCCCGCCTACTTCAAAATTCGCTGTTAGAGCAAAATGATAAAAACAATGATCAAGAATATGTTATAAATTTTCACTTTATGTGAATGGATATTAATCAAATAGTACACATAATTATATTAAGTTCAAAGATGAATTTCAGTTTAAGTAAGCAGCTTACGAAAACGGATTGATACATTAAAATTCTACTTGGATTTGTCAAACTACATTGACGAGCCGAAACATTATGACCGAAACATGTGATTAAATGGGAATGGTATTTAATTGCTGATTGAGAAGGTAATGAAACATTTTTGCACTTTCGTGAGTGATGGGAAAGGCTTCTGCTCTAAGCGACTGATTGTAATGGCCCGAAGAGTCGGAACAAGTACCTCCGAGACTCTGATACTGTCCCGCTTGGTACAGCAAAATCGGCGCCAGATAGTGGTTCAGCTGACAGCCCAATACAATGCAGGTCAAAGTGCAGGTGTTTCGGGACACAATTCAGCCGACACTGCTGGACTATGGGATTGCGCAGCAGAAGTTCCACTCGTGTGCCTTTGTTGACCAAATGCCATTGTCGGTTACGCCTACAGAGGGCCCGGAGACATAAAGACTGGATATGGACAAGTGGAAGACATTTGCCTTGGTCGGATGAATCACAATTTCTCATGCATCATATCAGTGGTCGTGTCAAGCTCTCACCCTGTACAGGAGGCCATACACAGGCTGGCGGTGGCAGTATTATGCTTTGGGGAACGTTTCACGTTTCATGGATGGCTTTGGGATCCTAGTTGTGATGGAACAGTCCATGAAAGCTGCGGACATCCTGAACATAACTGCAGATTGGTTGCACCCTTACATGGCGCCTCTTTTCCCAACTGAAACACATTTGGGATGTCATGAAGCGGCAGCTCAGAACTTAAACACCAACATGTCGGAATATCTCGACTGCACGACCGCTGCTGAGACATTTGGCACAATCTGTCTCCAGTCATCTACCAAGAACTTGTGGCATCCATGCCAAGACGAGTTTTAGCTGTTTTGTATGCCAAAGCTCGTGCAACGCGTCATTGAGTTATATTTTGGCTCTTTAGGGTAATTATCCCCCTATTTTTGTTAATTAGAGTAAACCATACGAGGAATATTTGTCTAAAGAGAGCCTTCGTAAATCACTTGAGGAAAACTAACTAGTTTTTAAGATATATCTAAGGAAAGCCATGGTAACGGCTGCAAATGCAGCCAGTTATCAGACTTTTTGAAGAAAGGTCAAACTAATGCATGTTCAGGTATCTTATCCTCTCGATCTATGTGGTCTCCTTTCCAATTTGGACGGTTATATCAAGTGTAGATTCATTTTTCCTCTTATACAAATATTTTAGAACAGTTCGTAAATCATTTACTTACCCTATTAAGAAAGCTGCACTAGAAATATTTATCTGGAAACTAAAGTCGCTTGATTGACCCTCTCTGTAAAAGAAATCGGGAAATTAATATTAATGATAGTCTAAATTACAAGATTTTTTAAATATTCAGAAATGTGTATTAATAAGTGGAAGAACTGTTAAGTCTAGATTTCTAATTACATTAATCCGATTCATATGATTCCATAAATTTAAAAGTACACATAAATTTGGAAAGACCCTTATTAGAAAATCTTAATTACGATAATGCCATAAAATTTGAAAATATTCGAATGGAGTATAGAATTTAAAACTGTTATCTACTCTAAATTAAAATGAACATTAAAAATTTTTAATAACGTAGTGCCTTTATTTCTTTTAAATGACTAAATTAGAAGGTAACAATTTGACTTGATATGAGAAAAAGAAAGAGCTTAGATGATTTGATTTTTGCATGAATTTTGTTTGTAGATAGTTTGATTCCAGTAAAGTTTCACCAAGACTATCTTTCCAAGGAAAGGGATGTCTTTGTGGAAGACTTTTTAATGAAAAAAAATTGATGTGTACTCATGTTATACACGAGAAAATTAGGAAAATCCCCATAAGGATAACCTGTCGGTGGGGTTTGAACAAGATGGTACACCTAATGTTCAACTAGTTTTATCTATGCGGCCATTGGTATTTACTGTGCCTTGCCGAATAGCAATGCTTTCAAGAACCGGCTATTTGGTATGAAAATAGAAAATAATATTGGTTTGCTTTGAGAAATGGTAACATAATGATGATAGCCGAATTGTTATAAGAATCAATTTATGTTTTTAAATTGATTTTATGTAAAAATATGCAGTCTGAAGAATAAATCATAAAAAATCGATTTCCAAACATTCGCTTAAATTTTCCTAGATGGATAACTGGAAATTTTAAACAGCTTTTAAAGAATTACTTACTCGTTCTGCATATAATGCTGAGTCAGTCGTGACACTGAATTCTCCTTTATTGAACCAGCACGGATAAGAAACTAAATGAGGAAGAAAAGGTTTAGAAAAAGGTTTCTCATTCAAAATGCAAAATTTAACATACTAGAATATATTTCATGCATACAATTTGAAGCAGTAAAAAGGAAAATTCATGTCACTCAAAGAGCAGTGAATTACTTGTATATATGTTACGGTGAAACACCGAAATCTGGAGAATGTCGACTTTCACCGGTGAATGTCAACATTCATATAGTCTCTTGGTGTATGTCCGAAATATTTTCCAAATACTCTTATTTCTGACTTACACCGGTCAATGTCGACATTCACCATGTACCAATGGTGAATGTTGAACATGTAACAATATTATATTTTCTTCTCCGTAATTCAGTCGCGAATAAACGCACTTGACACTTGAAATAAGAACTTAAGAACATGAGAACCTAAAACACACAATACATTCAAAATGAGAAAGGAAAATAATAGAAGTTAGAAACTTACTTAATTATACAGTACATTCTAAATGAGAAAATAAAATAACAGTAATAAAAAACTTACTAAATTATGTGATTCAAATCTTATTTATTGCAACAACTTAAACTATAATGGCACTTTATGACCTCTCTTTTCGACTTTCACCAGAGCATATCTGTGATTGTCGACATACACCGGTGAGGGTCCGAATATACAAGAATGTAGTGAAATATTCGGTCTTTCACGGACGTATTTGGTGAATGTTGATATTCTCTGGTGAAAGTCGACATTCACCAATTTCGGTCTTTCACGGTAACATATATAATTTATAAGAATATGTAAACTGAACACTTTAATAATAGTACCACTCAAAACTTAAGAAAAGGATTGCAAGAGAAGTAGCATTACCAGAAGAATTAGAGAAATATGTTTAATGATTTGGTGCCCGATTTTAAATATTTATCACCATTAAAAATGTGAACACTGCGCCATAAATTCTGCAAATAGAGTTAATTTACAATGTAATACAAATCTTTAAAAGGTTGGAAAATTTATTTGATCATCATTCGTTCGTATTTGTCAAGAGATAAATGCCCTCAATTCAGAAATTTTACAGTAAGAATAACATTTTGTTAGAGACTACATTTATATGTGAACATGTTTGTAGCAAGAAATAAAGTTTATAATTATTTACAATACATTATTATTTACATAAAAGCATGTGTATTTTTTCTGTACAAATAGAAGAAATAATTTAACAAATAAAGATAATGCTGCTACTGTTTATTCTTTTCTTGCCCGAAAACAAGTTTTCATAATTTTAAGTTTAAAGAATTTAGTAGTTAGTTAAATTTATTTGAAGTATCAACCTGAAAATTTAATGTTTAGCTATCAATACGCTTTAATTTCAAAAATGTAAAAACTTTTGTTGGCTTCAGGTACCAACCTTTAGAATTCAGATAGAAATTAAATTATCAATTTTTCCTTTATTATTTTTATATATGTTTAGATAACTGCTTAGTAAGCTAAAAGTTTCAAATTTAGTTGAAAAATTAAAAAAAAAATTGGTCTGTCAGCCGTTTCCATATCGAGCATTCATTCTGCATGCAATTTGAGTTTGAGACTACTGCTTTAAAATATTAGACGCCAAGCTCATTTTTCTTATTCTGGCCCCTAGAAACTGATGTGGCGCTTGACGCGTCATCACTACAGTAAAACCACTTACTGAGCACTGATATGAAACACTGAAATGAGACCGGTTATAGCGTAACATGAGCCAAGATCTTTCTATTGCAGGATATCTGCTTCATGATTTCGGCGAGAAAAAATTTTCAATCAGCTAATTTCGACTACAAAATTTTTCTAATCCTGAGAAATACGTCTTATACAATAGTTACTTCAATAAACAAAATAAAAAGTAAATATAGTATTAAAACCTTCATTGACATTACATTGAAAATATGACAGCTATTAAACAAGAATATCACACTGAAATTTAATGGTGGGCAATGTATCATGGGCGTATGTACCCCTAGAGAAAACTGGCGAGAGATTTCCTATTGCTAGAAGATCACTTAAAGTTTATAAACTGGGTCATATGCTAGGAAGTTGTCTTCCCATGTATTTATTTCCCAATAGCTTTCAGATATTTAGCTGGTATCTTCGAAATATAACAGCTCTGCAGATACCTTGCTATGCAATAAAAATTTCTGGGTTTTGATTTAAGCTCTGAGCTTTTACACGCTTTTCGATGATTAAGTTTTCTCTGTAAACTAGTATTGTAGCTTACTGTATACCAGTGTTTCTTAAACTGTGGGTCGCGATCCCCAGTAGAAGGTAGCCAAAAAATTTAGCAATTTTGATATTTTTTTAACTTATTATAATAATTTTACGACTACCAAATGTTTTTACACGATGTATCTTGAAATAGATAAAGATAAGACAATACAGACAAAGAAAAAAGGGAAACGTTTCGACGCATTCTTTTTATAATAGAAATGTTCATTTTACTTGCTTTGCACATGACGCTGTCATTTCGTATGTTACTTAAAATTTTCACATTGTTCCAAGTCTTAAAATTAAAAATGAAAGTTAATGACCTAAAACTGTAATAGTATATTACAGTACAAGTGAAAAAAATTGACAGTTTCACACACGCGTGTATCGCATTTGCGCAATTCTTATGGGGGTCCCACAAAATTTTCGTACATATTATATGGGGCACTGGGGGTCGCGAAAAAATCCCAGTGATAAAAAGGGGTCGCGACTGAAAAAAATTTAAGAAACCCTGCTATATACAATCCTCAGAGAAAATAAATCGTGGAAGTCTATGTAATAAATCTACAGATGAGTTCTTTCTATAACAGAATGTTTCAACTTTGGATTACATTTATTCTATTAATTTGACTAAATTACTTTCCGAAGCATTTTATCTTATCAAAAGTTTACCTTACATAACTTACGATATATTCTAAAAATATATTTATTAGGTTTAGAGTTGTGTTTTGTTTAAATACATACTACAATAAACTACATTCAAGAAGCACAAAATTCCGAAGGTCTAATAAGAATTATTAGTTTCGATGATTTTGATGTAATTATCCAAAGTCTTGAAATAAAGTTTTCTGCAATCTACTTCTCCATATTCTGCAAAACGTTGCTGTTAAGTCAATTTGTTTCTATCATGCACCTTCATTATTTAGATCCCTGTTAACATATCAGTTAATATTTCTTCATCTAAACATACACTGACGTTACTATGTTGGTGGAAATGCTGTCATTCTTGACTGGCAATTTTGGATCAATAATTGCTGGTAATGTGTGAGGAGATGCCGTGCTTTTGATTTTGGAAATCGTATATTGTCAATTAAAAACTTACTTTGCATGAAGAAATTTGAAAACATTTGTACCAGAAAATTAGTGCAGCGGTTCTCAACCTTTAGACTAACGAGTACCACCTAAACAAAAATTGAAAACCTGTAGTACCACCACTACAAAGTACTACTTCTACCACCACTCTTGAACAAAACTCAGATCGCATAAACTTACGACTGTTAAGAGAAAAAAATCAAGATGTTGGGGTTTTAACTTTTGAATTTTGTACTTAATACTTTGCTGCTTTGTGTACCACCTATTTTTCTCTTGCGTACCACCTATTTATTTTTCTCTTGCGTACCACCAGTGCTACGTGTATCACCGGTTGAAAACCCCTGACTTAGTGGGTACGGACCCGGGCAATCGTAATGATAGAATTCCCAATGAAGTATTTTCGAATTACCTATTCTACTTTTCCATATTTCTAGAATTAGGTTACGTCAGACTGCAAGTCAGATACTATTGTTCAGTATGAAATTGCAAACATCTAACATTAAAGAATGCAGTCTAGAAAGGTAGTTCCCCCCAAAAAAAGGGGGGGCGCTGAAGAACCCTGAATTAACTTCATCAAAAGGCTTTACCATTTTTTTTAATTATTTTACTAACTAATTAACTAAAATCTGGATGTAAATATGTGGATAGCATTGAAGTATTTAAAGCGCATTTAAATCAAAATGTACGAGATTTAGGAATATTTAGTGAATTAAAAAGATGACTTACCTTTTCTTTGAATAATATTGTAGGAACGGGAAACCGTTTGCTGTTTCTGATACGTTGAGATTCCTTAGCCAGTCCCCGGTATGATTCAGCATTGAAGATTAAAGATCTAATTAGAATGGGGAAGTTCATTCAGGATTTCAACAAATCAAAGGCACAGAAATCGAAATCTTGGGCAGTTTAAAAATTAATGTGGCTCTGAAATTAAACTGTTCTCAGCTACTATTGTAAAATTTTGCTGACTCAATAACAAGACAGTTTAAATTAATAATTAGAAAGTTTCAAAATTTATTATTCGAGGACGTACGTAAGAAAAAGGACTAAGTTTCAGTGGGATTAATTTGAAAAAATATTAATTTTCAAAATAGAAGAAATACTTCTGGCTGAACGAATGGAGAGTAGCAAATATTTCGAATAAATCATATCAAATGTACTCAATATTTAAATATTGTCAATGAAAATATGTTAATAATTCATATGTATGGCAATGTTATTCTTAATTTTTGTATTACATTAATATACTTGAATACATGAAGTTAAAATGTCCATAATACATGTTACTTGGAATTACTGAATAATTATAGCCTCACCGGCCGCCAGATATGGATACGGATTATTAACTTGCTTAAATGTCCCCAAAAGGGGCCTTAAGCTAGATAAGAGAATTAAGCCTCTGGCGGCACACGATTGACGAGCTAGCAGGTAAAACTCCAAGAAAGGTCAAGTAAGTGAGGTAAAATTGGGAAGACCATCGTCTCCTGTACTGCATGTGTGCCAATCGGATGGAAAGTGAAGAAGAGACGAAAGTCACACCTCGCAAGAAATCAAGTGAACGCCGACAATAAAAGTTAGGTTCCGAAGTTGGGGTCTCTAATCATATAGAGTAGCAATAGATCCCAATATCTACTGGAATGATTTGGTAACTATGAACTTCTGAAAAATTTGCAGCATTACAACCACGTCCACTTTTGGAAGAAACGCTTATTAAGTTCAGGTTATGCGGTCCGCTATAAGGTCGATTTTCAAGTCCCCGTGGTTCAGTGTAATCAGGTAACTGGTATTTACAATTTTTCGCAGAATTTTATTTGGTACTACATAAAGTTTGTGGAAGTCTGCCTTTGAGGCTGATGCCTAAGCTGCAGATATGTAGCATGGAATTAGCCTGTAAGGATCTTAAGTTTTACTAACGTTTATTTTATTTTAAATCTTTACTATCACTTCTTATTTTCTACTTCCGGCCAGAATTAAAAGCTTTAACTTATTTATGCAAATTTGTCTGGCGAACGCCAAGTACTTAAGTTGTGGCTTTTTGCCAAGCGAGAGAGAGGAAGGAGTTAGTAGAAGCAGGCCGCTTGCCTTAGCAGTTTTTACTCGGTTGCTGGTTGCCTTCCAGGCAAGAGGTTTAATCCTCTTGATAATTTTAAACGTATTGTAGTGTTAACAGTGCTCTGTACTACATACGGCTTCCTGTTAATATATGGCCAATCTTCCACGTAGGCCCTTGTTTATTATTCCAAAGTTAAGTTAGAGTTTAGTTAATATTTTTATATTCTTACGTTCAGACCACAAGTGGTTGGTCTCTGTATTCCGAAGTCCGCAAATCATTGTAAAGAGAGAAAAATAAAGGGTTTCGTATACCCTTCCTGTGTATCTTGTCTACTTCCCACATTTATTGAACATAGCTTTAGTAAGCTCCCTGTTCCGAGTCAGGTCTTTGAATGTTCCCCAAGCAAGTAAGGAGAAACACTGAACCTGATAGTGGCGCCCAACGAAGAAGAATAACCATGGCCAAGTTTCAAGAAGAACCTGTGCTGCCTGCAGAAGCGGCTCAAAATCCAGAAATGCCAGCTGCCGCGCTGGAAAGATTTGGTTACATCGTCCAGACCATGCGCGCAGCGATGAAACCAGAAGCAACATTTAATGGAAACTCACCGGTAACCAGATTTTTGGAAAAATTGGAGGACCACTTCATGATGTATCCCGTGCACGAGTTCCAGAAAGGCACCTTAGCTACTAGCGCTTTGAGGGGCCAAGCGCTTAATTGGTTCAAATGCATAGGCAGAAGTCTCTTGGGTCAAGCAGGAAGTCCCACCTATACTTACGAAAATTTCAAGACTGCCTTAGTAAAAGCCTTCCCTGTCGTAAGGGATCGTGCGAAATTAGAAACGGAACTTTTCAGCATATATCAGCAAAGAATCGAAAATCTTTCCACCTTTATTTTAAGAAAAATTCACGTCTTCAAACTCTTGTATGGAAACCGTCCGGATCCTGAGATAATTCAAGTGATTTTGCCGAGGTTACTTCCCCAAGTGCAAGACTTTATTGAATTAAGGAATCCGACTACACTGGAAAAGTTATTTGAGCTAGCAATCCAGTTTGAAAGTAGAAGAACGGCGGACATTGAAAGAAGACGCCAATATCAACAACGAAACCAATTTGGTGAGCCAAGACCACAGCAAATTCAAGCACACGGCTACGGAAGCAAAGCGAATCAGTGGGCAAGGAAACCCGTGCATCCAAAAACAGCCGGCGAATGTCGACAGTTCAATAGCAATCCAGGAAAAAAGTCTCAAGGCCAGTGGAAAAAGAAGGAAAGCATTGAAAGAAAAAAGGATTTAAACTAAAACGGATTTCTGCTGACGGGAGGGTGCGGAAATCCGAAGGCCAAGAAAACCCCTCTTCCTTCAAGTTAAATACAGTAATGGTGAAAAATTTGACTCTTCCGAAGATTGAAGTGTTGGTAAATAACATCCCAGCCACCGCACTCATGGATACAGGCGCGCAGTGTTCCTGTGTGGCAGAAGATTTTTTTAGGAAGTATTTTTGGAAATACCGCATATATAATTCGGATAATACGACAGTGTTAGCTGCGCAGGGAGAAAGATGTAAGTGCATAGGTAAATTACCGCTATACGTTCGTATCAAGGACGAACAAGCAAAGATTATGTTTTTTATAGTAAAGAATCTGCAAGCACATATTATCTTAGGGATAGATTTTCTTTCAGAGGCAGAAGCAACGCTGGATTTTAATGAAGCGTCCCTTAAGCTGACGATGAAACCAGTTCGAGAAGAAAAAACGGAACCGCCAATGTTAAACCTTGATCACCTGCTAAGGAAGAGCAACAAAGAATCCGACAAGTGGTAAGTGAATTTGCTTCGTTATTTAGTGATATTCCAGGATTTACTCAAGTTACTAACCATAGTATCGACACCGGAGATTCAATGCCAGTTCGCCACAAAGCATACCGGTATGATAAGAATAAAGAAAAAATTACAGAATGGCACATTAGAGATATGTTACGGAAAAAGATCATAACGCCCATCTCAAGTAGTTATGCTAGCCCGGTAGTTTTATGTAAGAAAAACAATGACTATCAATTAACACATCCAAAAAGGTGGCGTTTCGAGATTGACAATCGTAAATTAAACTCCATAACTAAATATCCGGTATATCCGTTACCTATTATTGAAGAAATTCTAAGGAACATAACGTCTACCAAATATATGACGACTTTAGACTTAACGACTGGTTATTTTCAAATAGGGGTTAGACCGGAGGACGTGCCTAAGACTGCTTTTATAACCAAGTCTGGCACTTATGCATTCCTGCGTATGCCGTTTGGGTTTTCAGGGGCACCGGCAACATTTCAGCGATGTATGGACATTGTGTTAAGGCCTGTTCTTGGAAAGTCCACATTTATCTATTTAGACGATATCATTATTACTAGTGATAATCTGGACCAACATGTACAGGATTTAAGACAGGTGTTTTCTTTATTAAATGAGGCCGGTCTAAAAGTTAATGTGGAAAAGTGCAAATTTGCAGCCCCTGAATTAAAATATTTAGGTTACAAAATATCTCAGAAAGGAATCGAGACAGACGAATCAAAAATAATCGCTGTGCAAAAGTATCCGCCGCCAAATACGGCTAAGAAGCTCTCTTCTTTTCTAGGACTTTGTTCATATTATAGGTCCTTTATAAAAGATTTTGCAGCTATTGCTGAACCATTGTTAAAATTAAAAAGGAAAAAGGCAAGATTCTCGTGGACGGCCGAAGCAAATAGTGCTTTCGAAAAATTAAAGCAAGCATTAACGCAAGCCCCTGTGTTGAAATTTCCTGAAAAGGGTGAGAATTTAGAAATTTCAGCGGATGCTTCGGATTATGCGGTAGGAGCGGTATTTTCGCAAAATCAGCAGCCCGTGGCATTTTTTAGTCGAACTTTAAATCAAACACAAAGAAATTATTCCGCGACTGAGAGAGAGGCACTTGCAGTTCTGTTAGCAGTGCAAAAGTTCCGAGTCTATTTTGGAAGAGCGCCAATAACAGTGTATTCTGATCATGCGGCGGTAACTAGATTGTACTCAGGGAAAAACTTATCCCCAAGGTTAATAAGATGGGCACTCAAGCTACAAGAATATAATCTGGTAATCAAGCATATCCCCGGAAAGGAAAATATCGTAGCAGATGCCCTATCCAGAATAAAAATAGATGAAGAAAGTAATACTGTAAAGGTGGCTATGCTCACAGCATGTACAATAAATTCCCGAGAAACTGTAATAACCGAACTGGGTAAGGATCCTGAGTTTGGAAACATTTATGAGTATTTAAAGGATCCTGAAAATTTTAGCCACCAAGATACTGTGGCGATAAGAAATAGGGCGGCCCATTACGAACTAATAGATGGTCTATTATTTTATACAAAAACTACAAATTCCAACAACGAATTTCGACCTGTTATCCCAGCTAGTCTTAGATTAAATATTCTGCAGGAGTTACATGACAGCCCTTTAGTTTCTCATGCTGGTATTCGAAAAACTATCCAACGCGTACGCGAGGCAGTCTATTTTCCTGAACTGCAAAAGTTAACAAGGGCGTATGTCCAGTCCTGCCCAACATGTCAAGCAGTTAATTATATTAATTTCCGCCCGGCCGGGTTTCTAAATGAAATAATTGGCATCGATTTATTGGGCCCTTTCCCAAAAAGTAAGTTAAATAAAAGTCGGTATCTCCTTGTTATGGTTGATCATTTTAGTAAGTGAACCGAAATTGTTCCCTTAAAACGAGCTTCCGCGAAATTAGTTACTGATTCTATTTTAAATAAATATATTTTAAAATACGGGGCGCCCCTAAAAGTTATATCGGATAATGGTCCTCAATTTGTAAGTAATATATTTGAAGACATGTGCAAAAAACTGGGCATACGTCATTTAAAAATGGTCCCGTATCGGCCGCAATCAAATATAGCGGAACGGGTCAATAGAAATATAGTGAAAATTATCCGTAGTTATGTTAAAAATTTTCATAAAAGCTGGGTAACTATGTCAATGAATTTGCTTTCGCCCTTAGGACCGCAAAACATGATACAACGGGCAAAACTCCTGCTGAGTTATTTTTAGGCAGAAAGATTATAACGCCGTTAGATAAATTATTTTATGTTCAACAAAGAGCCCCAGAATTTAAAATGGGTGATATAGAAAAATTAATTAAAGAAGCAAAAAAGAACACTGAAGTAGCACAAAGAAAACAGAAGCTCTGTTATGATTTGAAACGACGGGGAGTAACTTATAAAGTAGGAGATGAAGTATTAAAAATTAAGCATTCACTTTCTTCAGCACCAGAAGATAAAACCGCCAAATTTTTTCCACGATTTGAAGGACCATATGTCATAGAAAAAATAACTCAGGCTGTAGTGGTGTTAAAAGCCAGGAATGGTGAAACATGCTCAGCAAACACTGACCAAATAAAACCATACTATGACCGTAATAAAATGCAAATATTTACAGATCTTTTGCAGGATCCGACACGGCAGGCACAAGCTCCAGAGGTGGAACAACGACAAGCACAAGTACAAGCCATTAGGAGGCAGGAGAAATTGAAAAGAAAGTTTCCCCGTTGGAAAATTGAAGGTAACAAGAAAAAGAAGCCGTTCCACCGACCACAAAAGAGAGCGCACGACCACCCCCAGAATGAAGAAGGGAGAACTACGACGAATGCAAATAGAGCCAGGAGAAATAACGGCAACTATAACCCGGCTCCCAAACGGGAGATCTACTCATCGGACAGGACTCTACGCAGCAAATGTCGCCGAATTGCGGAAGGACCACCAGCGGCGGAGGAAAAGATACAAGGAAAATTTGAACGGCCAGCAACGAGATCCAAGCAGGAACGAGAGAGAAGTGTCCCGGTTCCGCCAAGACCAGCAGCCATCAAACGGCCAAGACCACAGGCAGAGGCGAAAAAGAAGGTATTCAAGGGTGACCGAACTGGAGGGAAAAGAAAGCTCCTAGAGGAAGGTACTGAAGGGCGAGCCCGCACAAGAAGGAGGATAAATCAAACACGAATCTTTGCTACCTTCCAGGACTGAGCAGAGAAAAGAATGTCCGAATATCACAAAGATAAGTAAAATTTTATGTTACTTTACAAACATAAGTTAATCTTTCATTCTTACTGCAAGTGGCAGATTTCAAGACGTTTTACCTCATGTGAGGTCTACCTTATCGCCAAAAAGGCGAGAAATGAATTGTTACCTATTTTGGTATTATGTTTTTCAATTACTCGCGAGTAAAACTAAAATTAATGTATAATAGGAATGTGTAAATACTTGAATATTGTAAAAGGTATTGTATAAAATTTTATTTAAAAGATTCTGGCAAGAAAGAAGTTTTGGTCTGAAAGACTTTTGAAATGTAGTGTTTCAATGTAGAAGAATTGGCACTTGCTTGAAAAAGAATAGAAGTTAACGATGTACTACTAATGTATGTTTTAAATTGTGTAAAATTAACGGCATGTTAATATGTCCTTATATACAATGTGAACTGTTATTTTAAATGTTAAGAAATACTGTGATATGGTAAAAGTAATGCCAAAAGTTTTAAACTTATTCGTGTGACTGAAAAAAAAAAGAGAAAAGTATTGTGAATATGTGTTAAAGGTTGAATGAATGTAGTTAGGCTCTATGACGCTACACTTCAGAGTTAGCCACTTTCAGAATAGTACCTCAGGGTTTAGAGATGAAGACAGGGTGTGTTACGAGGTCTTGTTATGTTGAATTTTAACACGTTATTGTTTTGATTGTAGGCGGCAGTGTTGAACACTCATCTGAGGAAAAAACCTCATCTAAGATTCTTCTTATGGTTGCTTCCACAATACCTGACTCTCTCTCTATAGGCATGACCATGAAAAGTGTGATGTAGAGTTAGTTTAAAACTTTGTCGCTGGCTATTTGGTGCAAAATCCCATAGTTATCTCTATGATCAGTGGAGAAGTTTTTCCAGCTTTCAAGTTTGGCCAGTAATATGGCCTTTTTATACTTGGCCTGCGCTTTATTATATTCTATGGATAATAATTGTCTAGCCTCCTGATCTCTTTCTGCTTTCATGCGCCTGCGCGTAGCTCTGGAACGCTACACTGTATTCTGAGGTCCCTGGTCCATCAGTTTGCAGCGTGTAGCATTTTGGGTGTTTTGAGCGCAAAGGTACTGTAACAGATAATTTGGAGGTCAGTGAGGTCAATTCTTCCGCGTCCTTGACTGTTACCGTGTCTGGCAGCTCCATTAACAATCTATTTAGGATTGGATGTGCTTTCATAGAAAATTGAGTAGTTTTATTTCTGGTAAGCTTATAGCGCTTCATTACTAGCCTTTCATGCTGTTGGCTTATACTGTAGGTAATGTACCTGTGATCTGAGATGGTATTGGAATCCTCAACTGTCCAATTTTTTATTTTTGGGGTCAGTGCTGCAGATGGGAGCGTTAAAACCGGCCACTCTTTGCCATTAACGGTTTCAAACGTCGGTAGGCATTCAGGTTCATTATGAATGGATAGATCATTACTTACCAAAAAGTCTTCTACTGCACGTCTTCTCAGATCCGTATGTGGATATTCCCAGGTTTCAGCATGCGCATTAAAGTCCCCCGCTAGAAGGTGCTGTTCGTTGGGGTAATCAGCCAGAATTCTTTGTTCCAGATCTCTGGAGCTCTGTTGCCTGAGTACGTGTGAGTCATCTGGATTGCTGAGTAATTGAACTATTAAATTTATATTAAATTATATTATTATGAATTAAATTTATATTATTATGACAACTGTTCGTTTCCCCGTTACTGCCTTAGTAGTCTGTGATACTGCGGACGTAAGGAATGCTCCGCTGGAATTCAGGCAGCTTGGATGATATACTGTGTGCCTGTAGTCGTGATGGGTGCCGTATTTGTGATTGGCCTCTCTGCAGTTGATATATACTGCATTATTGGCCATGCACTCTCTTTGTTGCATGATTTTCTCCGCAGTATCCATACTAATTTCTTTTACTCTGGCAGACTTCTTGGGTGTGGCCATATTGCTGGCACCTAAAAACCGCACGATACCGAGGTATTCTTTAATACTATGCGCTGTCCATCCAGTGTACACTTTTTGTACTCTGAGTGCTGCTGAGAAGCTGACGCAGTCACATTCAATGACCCACTTGACACGGCCATTCCTCCTTTCCTTGAGGCAGAAAAGGGAGCTTATAGGAGTCCAGAAGCTTATAGGACCTTCTGGGCATTCTTGTAATTACACAGAGTTCATCAATGATTTCTTCATCATTTCTTTCTTTCTTCATTTCATTCATTCCGCGACATCGTGGATGACGCAGCGTGGTTTCCTCTTGCTGGTTCTTGATGTAAACTGAAACTTTGGCTTGCTGAAGTCGCTCTTCAAGTCTGACGGCATCTTCCGCTGTTTTACAGTGTACATCTATTCCACCCCTTTTAGTGAATGTAATCTTTTCCACTGTCACACCTAGCTGCGTTATTGGAACCTTTGAATTAAGTTGGTTTCTTAGCTCTTCTGCAGAGACTTTACCACGAGGCTGAATGACTAAACTTAGTTTCTTTGGTCTTTGTAATACGTCCGCAAAAGATTTGGGCATGTGCTCTGGTGGCAGATTGTTTGTGGTAGCTGTTGCAGATGCCGGATAAAGTAAATAATCTGTATTTACAGCTGCTTCAACTAATGGTAGTGATGTTCTATATGTGGGGCCTTGCAAAGCGAGGTTGTGAAGAGCAGCAAGAGTATTAACTATATGCTCACGATCTTCCGTTGAAGAAACTTATTCCTCTCCTTTGACTTTACAATATTTGTGCACTCTTTAAAGATTAAAAAATGCACTTTCTGCTCATGCGCGGTTAAGTTTGACGGAATAAGTGTTGCCAAGTCTAGGCGACTTCAGATGTTGCAGTGCATGTATCTTTCATTTTTCATCAGATAAAACTAGCTGATCAGTGGGTGAGTCAGTGCGCACAATTGCAGTCTGTAATATGAAAATGGTTGAAAATTATAACAATAGAGTCAAGTAACTGCAGAGTTAAGATTTTCTGTCCTGCGAGAATTATTCCGAAGTCTTAAAATAAATTAACTAAAAAAGGCCAAGATTAAGGGGAGTCAAAGGAAATGAAATTAATTCGGTGGGAAGGTATTACTAAAAGAAAGTTTGTTTGGAGGCTCTACATTAATTAGAAGAGAACAGGAGAAGTTAAAACACAGTTAATATGAGGGTGAAAAGAAAGGGAGTCAGAGGGAGTTGAGTGTGATGTCAGAAGAAAGGTTAAATTGAAAGAAGGGAAAGGGAGTTTGTCGGAAGGCTTATTGTTCGGAAAAGAGAGACTAGCGGGAAAAAAAAATTGAAAAAGGGGTTAGTTGACGAGGGTTGTTTGGGGGTCGAGACCGGAGTCTGATGAAAGATATTAGTTTAAGGCGATAGATGGAGGTTTCTAGATTGCTCTAGGTTTATAAGAAGAGATATGAAAGAAATAAAAATGAATTAAAAGGTGATGCAAAATACGAGGTGTTTGAAGGGAGATGAGATGAGTGATTTTAAAAAAAAAAGGGAAAATTAAATAATTGGATTGGATTATTTAATTATGGCAAAGCACACGAGGGCTATCTGCCTAAAGGGAGGGATGCCTTCGTGGAGGATTTTCTACGGGAAACTGGCTCGTATACACGTTACACATGGGGAAAACCACGAAAACGCCCATGCAGCCAGCGCGTTCGCCGCTGGTGGGTCGGAAAATAAATTAAAATTGGATGGAATTCGTTACGAAACTCTAGGTATAAAGGCAAGCTATCAAAAAATAAATTGTATGAAAGGCTGTTAAAAATGAATAAAGGGGGAGGGCAGAGGCTTGAATTAGTGTTAAAAATATGTTGGCTGTCTACAGACAGGAAAAACTAATGAGAAGTCTGAAAAATGTGGTTAGTGGGTGCTGAAACTGATAGGGAGAAATAAGAAAAATAGTGAAAATAAATTTAATTAAAACAAATTAAAATGCTTAACACGCAGGAACAATTAGTGATGAGACGCTGAAGTTTAACAGAATAGAAGATGAAGTGGATCAATTAAGGTACTTGTGTATAGTACAGCGTTTGGAGACCTTTTTTTTTTTTTTTTTTTTTTTTTTTTAGATTTTTAATATATATAATAAAAATAAAATAAAAATGAAGAATATAAAAAAATCAGATATTAAAAAACTTTAAAAAAATTAAGAACTTTTTTTAGAAAGAAAAAAAAATAATTAAAAAAATAGAGGGCTTAGGGTAATTTTGGTAGCAATAAAATAAATGCATATTGTCCAGCTGCATTAAAAGTAACAGAACATACAGATGGCAAATGTTTAGTGTCATATCATAAAATACATATTGGGCATCAGAGTGATTTAGGTCACTTATATTTAACAACATATGAAAGAAAAAATATTGTCTTAAAGATAGCAGCAAAAATTCCTCTGGATAATATTTTAGATGAAATTAGAAATTCTATATCAAATGCTGGGCTTGAGAGGCAGTGGCGTAAATAAGGGTATGCAAAGAATGCCGTCGCATATGGGCCCGAAGGCTTAGGGGGCCCTTGAATGTCCTGCTGAACTCCGTTTATATGCTTAAATTTAAAAGACGATGGAGTCTTTTATAAATACTATATAGTAGAACCGTCTTCTTTTAAATTTCCAGGGGCCTTCTGCGTCATATGACACAGTTAGAGGGCTCTTGAAAGCAGATAAAAAAGCTGAATTCAGTGTTACATACACCAAAACTTGAACTCAATACAGCAGAAAAGCTATATGCTTTTATTTTGAATCTCTTCTAGAGGAGAACTTTCGCCGCCCAAACGGTACAGTGGTTAGCGTCGCTCACTGCCGTGCCGGAGATGGGAAGAATCCCGGACATGGCAAGCCATAGATGTTTGTAAATGTACAGTGTCGGTGCGGCAAGGCGGCATTCTAAATATGCGGCGAGTCGAAAGTTCTCTTGTGTTGTTTGGGGGAAGGGGAGAGGAGTGGGAGACCCTGGGACCCGTCTCCCCAGGGTGCTTTCCATCGAAATTGGGGACGGAACTGAGCAAAATCGCACTGTCACCTGTAAGGTGCTCAAGCCTGTTGCAAAGGCCAGGCGTTAACTAGCGTTCCTTACCACAAGGTATTTCGTCGGCTTGGGCTCTGATGTTACGGCAACTGAGCATAAGTAACAACTATAGCGGGAGAGCTTTCAAGTGATACCTGGGAACAGACTGTTTCTCGGGTTTATTGTGAGAACATGTCCTTAATTTTTTGAAGCCAGCATGTGACAAAGACGGCCAAAATGAAAGACTCTTGAAGTCCACTAGAATTTCCACTTTTAGTAAACGATTTTATATTGTAGCCATATGTCAAATTTTCTCGTAAATACAAAAAGAGTGAGTTGGTTGAGGGTAAGAATTAATACTTTTCTTGCGCACTACACCAATTATTGTTTTAAAGCTTGGTTATGCAATTAATTTATTTACATAAATCTTATGATAATGGTTTATCTCGAATAAAAGTTAAAAAAAGGTTAAAATCATATCTTCTTTTCCTTGCTTTCTATTCATGTTTCCTATTTCTTTCACAGCTTTTTCACTTTTTCTCGTTTGTCAGACTGAAATAGTTTATAACTCTGACGCGCATTAATATCAATACTAGTGTCCGTGTACATAATTTTATGCTAATGAAATCTTATTCGAATATCTAAGCAGTTAATATTTATATTTAATTTTTTTTGTTTTACTTCAATATATGGTAAAGTTTATCCGCACAAATGTTATGTATAAATTACTATTTTTTTTATTATTTTAAAAGCACTTTCATGCATTAAAGCTTTTCTCAGCATGTGTATGAAAATTAAAAAATGAAACGGCGTGGCGATTCAGTATCGGCGATTACAATAAAAAGCCGAAGAAAACAAATCTTATTTAATCTAAAAACCTAAGTAAGGCAGAGTACATTCTTTCTTATGATCTAAAGACCTCATTTTAAACACATGCAAGTTAATTTGCATTCTGGCATAGAAACGGAAAGGAAAAAAAAAAAAAAAAAAAAAAAAAAAAAAAAAAAAAAAAAATGACAGCAAGGTCTAAGGTCTAAATCATAAAATAACTAGTTAATTATCATACAGGAACTCTAAGACTTACCTAAATAGAAAAAATAATATAAATCATATATTAAATTTATATTATTATTTCTTCTCTAAACCAATAACTGAGAGATTAAAATGTTTCTAGCAAAAGTTAAGAACTGCAGTATAGTTAGGCATTTTTGGAGAACATTAACATCATATTTTGTTTTACGAAGCAAAATTAGTTGTGCATTAATTTAAACAAAAACATGAAGTGTAATTTAATTCACTTCTAATTTATCGCTTGCTAAATTTCCTAATTTTTTATTTACATTTTTGAAAGCTGTCAAAGATGAAAAGAGTGATTTCTAGTCCAGATATTGTTTTCCTTATAGGCTCGCGAAGTTTACGTACTGTTTGTTCATAAGTCGATTATATCAAAGGCAGAGAGCGCTGTCTACCTAGTGGAAAGAATGGCCTCTGAAAGAAAAGTTGCTGCGCACCTTCACGAATGCGCATTATTTTGTATCTAATAGGACTTTACACAAAGATTTGAAAATTGAAACTGTCATAGAGCATCTTCATCGCCTAAACTCCAGCTTTTTCCAGAAAGCAGTTACATGCCCTCACATGACAAAATTACATGTATTTGACTACATTCCACTACCGGAAGATAAAGAGTTACGACCGCTGGCAGCCCACCTAGCCAGAGATCTGAACTTTCCTACATAAAGTAGAACATTTCTGTATATAGTTGTACATATTGTATATAGCTTTTATGAATACTTTTCTTATTATTTCATCGAAACTTCTATATGATTTCTGATCTTCCAAACTGCATTTTTGTCACTGTAACTCTATATTTGCAAATGTATGCCTTTGAGAGTTTGTATTCTTACAAACTCGTTCTGTCATGTAGTATACTTTCACAGTATCTTATCTTAAAATCTCATTATTGCTTTACCTTGCACAGCTCCGTCTGCGGCGCGTCTTCTTGTCTGGCCTAATTCCTAGGCTTCCGGCATCTTGCTCGCCCCCCTTCTGCCTCACCTCATTCTCTTAACTCCTACCACGTCAGACTTCTTACCATCATGTGCCTACTGGCTCTCCTATAAGCTGGAAACAGCGCGCTTCACGCGCTACTCCAGCCATACTTATTTGGATCGGATCGGATTCGTATTGACTTACATAGAAAAAAAAAAAAAAAAAAAAAAAAATGTTAATGCAATTTAGATCAGACCATTATCTCGGTTTCGTACCTAGGATGAACTACTGCTGTACAGGGCTAATCAATTTGGCCACTTGGGTGGGAATTTACTGTATTGATGAAACTGCCTTAATTTTAGCTCGCGTAGATGATAGGTAATGGAATATTAAGAGTAAATAAATGATTTAAACTTATGTTTAGATAAGAAATGAACGTAAAGAAAAAATGTAAAATTAATTGCTTATAATTTTAAGAAACGATACAGAATATATTCTTTTAAAGAAGGCATAAAATACTTAATGATATTATTAAACTTTTCTTCTTAATTTATTAAACGATTTACTCTATTCATACGACTTTTTATTTATAAACTAGAATATTAAAAATCTTATAAAATGGAGAAGAATCCTTTAAATGGGGCTCAAAAAAGAAAGAAGAAAAAAGAATTATGCGATGCTTTTTGAATGGGCAATGAAGAAAATTTCCCAAAACTACCATGAGAACAAATTATTCTTTTTATTTTAATGTAAAAATCTCTCCTGGTATTTCATACCTGGATTTGTTTTCTTCTGATATATTGCTTTAATTTCTTGGACATATTTTAATATGCATGTATATATACGTTCTTACAGATGTCACAAAAAATATTCCAGGCCGTATATGTACGGCCTTGCCGCTTGAGGGTTTTAAATGGGGCATCAGACTGTTCGAATATAATTTTAAGAATTATTAAAAACGTACCAGAAAATATTTTAACTGAAATCACTGAAGAAGGCGAACTATCAGAAAATATTTCAGCTACAGTGATGAAATGCCAGACAATATTCCAACCTCTTTTAGAGATGTAAAATATGAAAGATATCCATCCAATTTTGGTCATTATCCAGAAGTTCTTACAGAGGATAAGAAAGGATTTATATAAAATTTTGGCCTTTGTAGATTAAATGATGCCAAATCTCCCCAAAATAAAGACAGCAGATCATTTTCTTCTGTTCATTATACAACGATTAATAACACCGTTTTAAAGACAGATTTTACTTTCTTATTCACTTGAACTCAACACAGACTATTGCAAACCATGTCGGTTAATTTCGAATAAGGGCAGATGTCATCGACAGGAATACAGGACTGGCAAATATTACCCATACTGGGGTGGGGAAAGCGCGAGAGAAGTTTTTATCATATCGCAAGCTGTAAGCAAATAACTGTAAAGGTCAAATATGGGAAAAATCTGTAAAAGATGAAATCAATTTCAGTTAATTTTAGAGAGATTAAATCCAGATAACTTTAGCAAAAATAACAATGGTTACATACATAGCGAGTTTTTTATCTGCTGTCACATTATTGGAAGAATATGACATTGCAATGAATAACATTATAAAAATGCTCTCAAGCGCTGTTAAATATTTGAATTCTACATCATAAAATGAGTTAATTGATTGTTTAAGTAGTATTTGTTTGAAAACAAAGCTTTTGAATGAAATTAAAATTTTCTTCTTTATTTCTTTGTACGAATATCGCATATAAAGTAATCGTAATCGCAAAAAACTTCAGTTATCATATTTCAATGGAAATATCCATTTTGACCATTCCCGAATCCATCTGGGGCTCACCAGCGGCCGAGCGGTAAAGTCGCTGAACGCTGGTAGTTCGGTCCGAGGCTCGAATCCCCTGAATAGCGCGGCTGCATGGGTCTTCGTAGTTTTTCCCCATGTGTAACGTGTTTTCGAGCCAGTTTCCCTTAGAAAGACCTCCATGAAGGCTCCCTTTCCCTAGGAAAATAGCCCTCGAGACTTTGCCGTAATTGCATAAACCAAACCGAATCCACTTTGTTTTTTTTTTTTGGAGGGGAGGCGGTGACATCTGTACGTACAGACACAATAAAGGACTCTTTTTCCAAAACGGATTCAAAAGGGATTTTTTCTCGACGTTTGTACGTTCGCATGTACGTACATATGCATACTTGCATCGCATAACCCAAAAACGATTAGCCGTAGAGCGTTGAAATTTTTCACATGGGGCTGCTATAATATCCATTTGTGAACTTCTCTTTTTTTATTGCAATTGGCAGTGTACATATACATATATATCGACCACCTTACCCGGCCTTTATTTTCACAATCGTTGGTAAATTATTATTTTCCCATATATGACTATTATTTTCACAATAGTCATATCTTCCCATTACAGAAGTGTTTTAAAAGCAAAAAATGCTTTGGCTATGTCAAATAAATAAAAAAAAAAAAAAAAACTTAATTTTCGACAAATAGCGAAATTTAACTTTTTATTCAGTCTACCAGTTCCTATACTTGGGAAAGTTTTTTAGTCGTTATGAAAAATAAATTAGAAGAAGTTTGCCTCCCGTACGACAAAAATTAGCCGGGATATTTAATTCATAATTTGCAATTTTTGATGTGATTTGAACTTAACTTGAGGGATCGGGTAATTAAGTTAAAATTTTTCAAGGAAATAACTTTAAATGAAATGCTGCAAAAAAGTATAATTTAATAGGCGATACAAGAAAGTCATGTGTCTCCATATCAGATATTTAACTGTTCAACCTGATCTAATAAAAACTATTATCAAAATGTTGGTTTCTGGAAACCTCGATTTTTTTTCGGGGGGCGGTTAGTACTGTAAATTTATCGGGGCGGGGACAAGAGATTTTTTGCATAGGGGCCCTAGAGTTCTAGTTATGCCACTGTTGAGAGGGTTCATTTACTTACAAAAAAGATTTACATAATGTCGAAAAATCTTTCAATTTGCCATCTAATTATGTGAAACATGAAAATGATTGGGTCAGTGTAAATATTTGGGTATGTGAAATGCAAAGTTCTGAAAATCCATGCATTTTATTTTATGAAACCCAGGGATCAACATGTACACAATATTCATTTTTAAAAGAAAAGGATTTTGTTTTGATAATTATAACAGAAGCCCTAGGGGAGATACTAAAAATGCATTGATGGTACACATGGTGGTGAATGGATACGGATTACAACTAATAACTTTACTTACAATAGATGATTTGCGGCAAGGATTCCTGTGTGCTTTTTAAATTTCTAATCGATGTGACCAATCAGTGCTATCAATTTTTTTCATGTACTAAAGAAAAAGTTGGGCAAATACAACCACAAATATTTATGTCTGATATGGCTGAATCTTTTTAAATGCTTGGAAATCTGAAATGGGTTTATCATAGAAATGTCTTTTTTGTGCATGGCATATTGATAGAGCCTGGAGAAAAAAAAAAAAAAAAAAGTGCTGAAAAAACAGTCAAAAACATATAAAATTATTAGATCTCTCTTAAAAGAACAAGACATTCATACTTTTCATACACTGACAGAAGCAGCAATAAAATTACTTAATCCTGACACTATTGAATTTGCAAATTAACACTACTAAACTTTGAAACATATTATTTACAAAATACATCCGGCTGGGCATACTGTAACAGTGGTATTAACCCAAACACGCACATCGAACGAATCACTGAACATTAAAATATGTTTATGTTCATGGAAAAAAAATTACTTAATCCTGACACTATTGAATTTGCAAATTAACACTACTGAACTTTGAAACATATTATTTACAAAATACATCCGGCTGGGCATACTGTCACAGTGGTATTAACCCAAACACGCACATCGAACGAATCACTGAACATTAAAATAAGTTTATGTTCATGGGAAAAAAGTTAAAGAGATTAGATAAGGTCATATCTCACATGGTATTGTGAGATTCGTAACAGATAAAATCACTGATCACTTAATTACAGCAAATAAAGATAAAGTGATAAGTAAGATATGTGATTTAAGAATCAGACATAAAACAAGTGAAATACTGTCTTTACAAGAATAGAGAATGAGAATGGGTGGTCTCTTTCAGCAACATATAGTACAGAACTATAAACTATACACGAAAATATCAAAACTTGTGCATGTCACACACAGTGCACTGAGTGTAATATATGCGTTCACCGATATATATGGAGCTGTATAGATTCATCGGTGGATTATGTGCAAACATATGCATTACTTACATCAGCACACTAGAAATACTACTACTTATACAGATACTGCAACTATAATACATAATGAATTCTCCACTTATTATAGATGATGAAAATGAATTAATTTTGAATAAAGTAGCCAAAAAGAATCACAGACCCTGTCACTGGAACACAGAAAGAATTAGCTAAAACAAACATGCTTAGAATTAGTCGATTCCTTTAAATCTGACAAACAATGTGATGAATTACACAAGATTCTAAAATCAGCACTATCACAACTAGAAGCTGTTGATATGTTAAATACACAAGAAATACATTTCCCAACTGCTAATAAAGATAATAAAAATATAACCTAATAAAAATATAATACCCCAAACCTGTCACCTAATAAAAATATAATACCTCAAAGATTCTCAAATACAAAAAGGAAAAGGAAACTGACCAAAACTTCTACAGTAACTTCACAGAATGAAGACAATAATACAATACAAAAAATTATTTTGGATCACAAAAATTTTATCTACAGTCCCACTGAAGAATCTTAACACATCTAATATATATTTTAACAATAGTTATTAGTACCAATTCACAATTCTTTTTGTCCATCTTTATCATCTAAAATATCTTCCTTCAACTGCCTGTGAGTGTTTTACATTTTTTATGCACCAAACGATACTTTTTTCTTATTTATATAATACTTTGTCTCTCTCTCTCATTCTTCAGAACTTCTCTTTAATAATAATTACAACTCTGATCCCTTAAATGATGAGGAACAATACATGATGCAGAAGGTCAGAACTGGGTCTTGAACCTTTATCTCTGATGCTCATGATAGGTTGAATTATTCTGTAATTATTGAGAATTGTTCCTCTTCTTTGCCTTACTGCCTTTTTTGTTTCACAAGGCCAACAATATCAAATATTATCTATACTATCAATCATTCTTTGACTTTTATACTGTTCAGCCAATAGATTATTACCAATAGTTTTAATGCACATAAATATATTTTGGTGGCATTGAATCATTCCCAAATTTGAACTGCAGTATTTCTCTGCTATTTAATACTTGTCAAGTTTCAACCACATATACATTAACATGTTGTGCACTGGCCATTTTATTATGTGTAGAATTGTTTAAAATTAACTGAACATTGTAACAATCTCATCACAATTTAAAAATCACATCACAGTTTTGTGAATTGCCACATTTTTATTTTGCGGTTGTAATTATTAATAACATTAATAATAGACACCTTAAGTTTTTTATATACTAACTAGCTTTACATACCTTTAATAAGGCTTAGTTCTACATTATGTACATTCGAAATTTATGCCAATCAGTTCTCCACCTCACTCATATTGATGTCAGCATAACTTTGGACCATGATGTATAGATGAATAAATGAATAAATCAGGAATTCTTCCTTTATATATCGATTTATAATAAATCATCTGAACAATAAGGTGCAAAAGGGAAAACATAAATCAAAATAATATATTATTTGATAGGAAATAACCCATAATCAATATCTAACATGGGAAGCACTTCCGCTGGCAACCCGGTAAATGTAAACATCGCGAACTTTGGCGATAATAGTTCAAACCTGGTAACCCAGCAGATTCTGCCTATTCGCTTGTTCGAAGGTTGCAACCATTCCTCTTGCGTTCATGTTGTTGAATTATAACTGTTTGCAGATTTATATTATTCTTCTCTTATTATTATTTTTTTTATTATTTTCCACGTTATTTTTTTAAAAAATTTTAACAACGAATAGAAAGAAATATTTTCATATAATTAAACAAGTTTTCGTAGATACATGCCGGTTTTCCTTCGTCAGTTCGGGATGAAAGAAAGAAAATATGGCGGGAGGGGTGAATGCTAATTTGTAACACGGAATGTACATGTGCATAAGAAAAATATTGTAGAAAAATAATAAAAGAAATTGATATACACTGAGTAATGCGCACCAAGTTCGCAACATAATAATAGCTTGGCGCCGGTGTCAGCTGATTCTTTCTGCGTGCCGCGCTCCTTGACATAAACACGCTGCGCGTGAATCTGCGCAAATGATCAAATGATCAGGGAGGAATCAGGAGGAAACTAGTATCCGAGGGGCTACGCTTGTTTCAAAGTCTGTTGAAGAGGGAAGCACGGCCAACTGGAGAATACTTCATTCCCTAAGGTCACGGATACTTAGATACTTAATTTGTTTGATACTGGGCTTCTACTGCACAGGGGCAGTACTTCCCAGCAGTGGCGTAGCGAAGGGGGGGCAAGGGGGTGTATGATGCCCCGGGCGCCGCTCGCAGAGGGGCGCCTCCAAACAAGATTTTCATCATATTACTGTTTTTCGGGAGAGGGGGGGCGCCAAAAAGGTATTTTGCCCCAGGCGCCAGTTATGCTCGCGACGCCACTGCTTCCCAGT
This sequence comes from Stegodyphus dumicola, assembly GCF_044657685.1. Lineage (NCBI taxonomy): Eukaryota > Metazoa > Arthropoda > Arachnida > Araneae > Eresidae > Stegodyphus > Stegodyphus dumicola. Next base: position 48,970,673 of record NC_140779.1, read on the forward strand.
AGCATGAAAGAGATCCCGAGGGAACCTGGCATTAATGGGAAATCAAGTAGATCGGGACACGTTATTAACCGGACCTCTTCTCGCTCCTCCCACTAAATGGAACCCTCTCATTGGTTATAATGAAGGTCAATCAGGTATGACGTTGAGATGAAGAGTTTGGGCTCCGGGTTACTAGAAGAAGTACTTTATGTATGTCATAGTAATGAAGAGCAACTCAAATATCGCCAATTTGTCGTGATTTTGGGATCTTCGCGCATTTTCTTTGTTCTTTACTGAAATTTTTTGTTTGTATGCAGACAGAGATTTTCCATAAGCTAATCACTAATTTTAATGCTTTAACGTATTAAACGCTATTTTATAAGGAGAAGCATTTACAGTATACTCTGAAATATTTTTTAATCACTTAATACTATAACAATAATTCGTATCACTGAAATAATTTTTCAGTATTTCCTGAATTAAGTTTTTATCAGGATCATCAAAAGTCTTTCGATATGAAGCATGGTTTATTAATCTTTGAACAAATGTAGTTTCAAAATATTAGTCGTAATTTTATTTTCTAACATCTCATAGTTAGATCTTTTATAATTTTGAACTTACGTTATCTTTTCTCAAATAAAATTCGTAAATTGTGAATGATCAGAATAGCTATTACTCTACACCGATTTCAGGAGGTTTTTATAACACAAAATAAGTATAATAATAAATGTTTAATAATTTTAATTTATCTTAATTTAATTTGATCTGTTTTTATATTGTAACAGATTTGCAACAACAAAATATCCTTGATTCAACTTACTTATGTAAACTTGTCATTGTGATATATAAATTATACTTTATAATTGAGATTTTCATCAAATTTCTATGCACCTCATACAACTAGTTAATAATAAGTAAATGGTGTATCATGTTGTATATGGTTAAACTTTGTAAAAAATTAAGAAATCATATTGCATGGTTTCAAATTATGTATAAACTGTTTAAATCTCCTTTAATTAGCAAATTAAAATGGTTTGGATAAATTTATGTTACTTTTGTTTTGGATAAGTAATTATCGTTTCTTTTAGAATTTTCTGTTCAATAGCTCATTTTAATAATTAAACATATGTTTGATTTGGATCCCATCAGTGGCCAAGCAGTAAAGTTACTGAATACTAATAGTTTGACCTGAGTTGGATTCCAATCGAAAGGGTTGGCTACATGAGCATTTTTGCAAATTTCCAATGTGTAACTTGGATACCACTCTAGAAAGTCCTCCACAAAAGCACTCCTCCCTTTTGACAAATAACACTCACATGCTTGAATTATGCACTCACATGCTGAAGAATTTTCTGTTAAATAGCTAGCTTCATTTATAAAGCAAACTGAACTATGTTTGATTTGAGATTAATTAAAAAATGAAAGGCAACTAAAAGCTAATTATCATTTATTTTAATTTTTTAATTTTTCTCTTCAAGTTAAACAGCAAAATACAACTAATAAGTTAATATAGTATAGAAACTAATACATAATGATCATACTGGGTATTTTCTGGGCACTTGATATAAGAAATACAAAAATAAACTGTTGATTGACTCCATAAAAATAAACAGATTTAAAGATTTTATTCCAGTTATTGAAAAATTAGTATATATATTGATTAAATGTGTGCAAATTAAAGATTAAAACTTTAACGTGCAACTGATATAATAGCAGAATAGGTAACACTGATTTCTTGAATTTATGGGTTCCTGTGCTAGGCGAGAAAATGCTGACATCCTTAGCTATTTATAATTCATTCTAAGGAAGCATTAGATCTTTGTATAGTTAATTTTCTTTTTAAAAAAATGTACATTAAGATGGTAAATAATGATTTTATGTTTCTACTGGGTTACTAGAACTTGTATTTTAAAGTTATTTTAGTAATGAAGATCAACTCAAATATTACCAGTTTGTCCTGATATATTCTTTGTAGATGTATTCTGTTCCTTTCAAAATGTTTGTTGATCATTTACTTGTAAGATAGTTATAAAATAAAGTATTTTCTCCTGTCCTTCCACATGTCTTCATGATGTAATTGAAAACAGACTCGATGCATATTCTAGAGTTTCAGGGTTCCTGTGAGAACATTGCACATTTTTCACACCGCCTGCTTCAAAATAATCTAATGATGTCACATAGTACTTAATTGTTCAAAAAGCTAGTCAATAATTTTAATGCTTTTTGCCATTTTGTAGGGAGAAACATTTATATTATAATATGAAATATTTTTATAATCACTTTAAATTATTGAAAAATTAGTAATTATATTTGCTATTTAATAGCTGATTTAATAACAGAATTGTTAGTGCTGTGGTTTTGTTAATTTTGGTTCCATTTCCAGCTGAGGAGATGCTGATGTCCTTAATTATTTTATAATTCATTCTAAAAAAGCATTAGATCTGTGCGCAATCAAGTTTCTTATTCAAAAATGTACATTAAAATGCTAAATAATGATTTAATGTGTCTGAGTTAAATTATAAAAATAATCCAATTTCTTTGTGATGATCTTGCATTTCATTATTAGCTTAAAATGTATTATGACATGGATATGTATTAGTTTACTACTCACACATTTAAAAAAGAAATACCTGAAAACTTCCAAAGACTGATATAATTAAAAGTTCAAGATAGTGTGGTATCTTGATATTGTGCTTACATCAAAATTTTAACTAAGCTTTACACATTTGAGCAATATAATCACAAATTAAATAACTGACCTAAATTTCTGTAACATAACATTTAATGATTATGAAAAAGCACACAGTGACTTAACTATCTAAAGATAAAAATTACCTTTATGGCTGGTATTCTATTTAGGATCCAGAAAAACCACAAAGCCACCTTTACGGCTAGCCCATTTCTAATGATTTCAATGCGCTTTGAACTATTAATGTGTGGATGGAGAAACCCAACATACTGATTTTTTTTTTGCTCAAAAGACTTCTCCTTATCTAAGCAATTAAAATTTTTCTAAAAGACATATATTTCATACATAAAATATCAGTAAATGACACATTTAAGTTTATATATATATATATATATATATTAGATTTATTTAAAACATTTTAATGAACACTATATATTATACTTAGGTTCAAGTCATAGAATATCTAAATATTAATTCTGATTATTGATGTAGTCCCACACGTAGCTGAGTAGTTAAGACTGCTGAATGCTGGAAGTTTGATCATAGCTGAAAGTACTGGCTGTATGGTTTTTCCTGTGTGTAACGTAAATGTGAGCCGTTTTTCCTTAGAGGAGGCAGATAGCCCTCGTGTTCTTTGCTGTATTCAAATATCCTAATCTAAACTTTATTCATTTTTTTCCATTTAGTGAATATGGCAGAGATAGTTATAATTCTTATGTATTACAGTGCAAGGATAAATTGTTGTTAATAAAAATAAACAAATAAGTTTCATCTTTACCCTCCCCCCTGTGTGTGTGTATGCATGCATAAAATTTTGATTTTTCCATCTAAATTTGTTTTTGCGTTTAATTATTAAACTTGAAATGTCAGTTTAATGCCGCGTATGTAACTCAAGTGCATTTTTATCCAACCACAACTTTTTTTTTTTTTTTTAACTGCAGTGTGTGTACAAAACTTATTTCATTTTACTTTGGATTCACTAAAATTTTTAATTCGATACTGCCATTTTACCTCTGCAAGATGATTGTTTTCAGAGATAATCAAATCTTGAGCTTATGAGAAAACAAATCACTCGTGGTAGTTCTAAATTTTTTTTACCTTAAGGAACAATGTAATAAAAAACATGAGAATTTCTTAATCTTTTTCTTGAATCTTCATTGGGCTACATTTTGTTATTCTATTGAAGTATTTATTATCCTTGCTGCATAATACAGTCAAAAGTTGTTAATCCGGACTCGTCGGGACTTCGGCGATTCCGGATTATCGATTTTTCCGGATTATAGATCATCAGTTTAAATCTGGTAAGATGGCATGCAGAAATTATAAAATTAAAAATATGAAACCGTAATTTATGAAATAAAGAGCAATTATTATCTAAAGGGTATCAAAATTTACAAAAAGAAAAAGCTAAATATTTATTTGTTAACTTTATTAAACATTTCTTTCAATGTAAGTTGTTTAATATGCTTCGTTTCATGTGATAATACTTTCTCTTTAATGCTATTAAACAGACATAATTTCTTGTTTAATTACAAAGTTCCGCTGTTCAAGTCCTATAATTGCTGTGTCGAGAATACCGACTAATTTGTCAATCGAAATTTTTTCGTTTTCAATAACCTCTGAGTCACTTTCTTCACTATCGGAAGCGAATTATAATGACGAGGAACTTGATTTAAATCATATCAAAGATCGAGTACATCGAGATGAAATACTACATTTAGTAAAGAATTATAAGCCAAATAAAATAAAAACATCTGCCCTGAAGATAAGGATAGTGCTGACAGATCAACTTTCAATTCATTACGCGCCGTGTAGTTTCCTTTCCGCCGCAGAGCAGCGTGAAAGTGATAAACATATTTCGGAATGATTAGGTAATCAAAGGATATGTCTTTATCCATTTTTTGCAGCAATTCCACTTTCTGTTTAATGGACTTCGAAACATACTTTTGCTTTGTAGATCCTTTACATATTATTAAATATATATCGGAAATTTTATTTGACATAATCGGAAGTTCAAGCTTACTTTTATAAAATTGCTCTAACAGTCTGCAAAAAATAATAAGCAGGATTCAATTCGAAGATTAAAGAACAACGCAATCTGCAACATTAACTGAAATAGATAATTAGATAATTTTAGCGTATACCGTCCGTTATACATTAAACGCGCATGCGTAAACGTATTATACGCATGCGCACATGTATATTCGCAGCCGTAAAGGTCTTACGCGCACGCGTAAACGCCTATGCGCATGCGTGAACGCGAAGCATACGAAGAAAGTTTTTAGCTTTGAGGTTCGGATTATAGATCATTCCGGATTATGGGTGTCCGAATTAACGACTTTTGACTGTAATTGCCAGTTTTCAGAAGTTATAATTCAGTGTAGTGTAATATTTAATTTATCTTTCACATTAAAACTTAAAAAATAATGAGCATCCTTTTTTATATCTTTATTTCATTTTGATTTTTATAATAATTAAGAGATAGAAGTCTTCAAAGGAATATAACTGCAATTTGTTTTAAAATTTATTAAGATCTATAAAGAAGGCAATACAAGAACATGTCATATATGCATAAGAATTTTGGTCCTTGCTCAGTAGCAAGAGGCTTAAAAAAGGAAGAGAACGTTCTGACTGGCTTCCCAATGTAATCTAAATATCTTCAAGATTTTGCCATCAAGTAACTTCCTGAATTCTAAAAATTACGTCACCTGTACTTCACCAGGTGACTAGTCCTGTGTTTTAGACACCATACACTGACAATACTGAAAGAGAATTGTCATTTCATTAAGCTCCAGAGTTTGAATGCTGTTTTCAACTTTGAATTAACAATTTATTTTATTAATTTGATCTGAAGTGTATGAAATCGGGAAAATGTATCTTATATTAAAATAAAAAAAGAAAAACAATATTTTTATTTGCATGCATAAAAGACCTGGGCAGTTTGGAAACATACACTAAAGTTTTAGCATTTTCCTAAAATATGATTAAGTAAAAATAACCTCGACTTTACAATATCCTGATTTAATGAAAAATTTCATGAATTATGTCACACTTTGATTACTCTTAATTGTTTGAAATGATATTTTTGCATCCTTAATTGACAAACTTAATGACTATAGCACAGGGAATTTAAAAAAAAATTACTGAATTTAATTCAATGAACTTTTCATTAAGTCACTCGTGTGCAAAATTAAGAGAATTTGCAAATTATGTTTATTTTTAAGAAAAGTTTTGAATCTAAGGTACTAATTATGCCGCCAAAGAATTATGCAAATATTCAGAATCGAATACGTAACCGTACATGTGCGTATCTGCGGAGCTATGATCGTGAAAAGAATGTCAGCGCACGAGGGGTTATCAACAATACTGGATATTAATCTGCATTGTGATTGCACCTGTATGTATTTGTGTATATTTGATATCTCCTTTTTTAATATCTAAATTGTATTACACTTCATTTGTATTCTTATTTCATTGTCCCTTTGCTGTGTATATCAGAGACTTCGAGGATTTTTTCCTCCCTCCATTTCATGTGTTCTATAACCACTAGTTGGCACCACATTACAGTAAATCACCTATCTGCATGTTGGAAAATTTTTTATCACCAGTTCGGACTAGCATCCACTTTTGCGATGGAATCAAAGAGTTAAATGCAATGGTAGCCACAGTAATTTGCTATAGAGTTTCGCCGATTACGGTGTGTATGTATAAAGCCAATGGCCCAGAAGAGTTCTCCCAGATTCGGGTAAAAGCCAGTTAGTTACATGCCTGTTTCAAAGCCACGCTCGGCGATTAACGGCAGATTGTCGCCAGATCAATCAGAAGCGCAGGTAGTTAGAGCTCAATGTGACACCCAGTGTCGTCAGCAATTTATGGAAACAGTTTCAGGACTTTGAAAAGTTCAACCAAGATCCACAACCAAGGTCCAAAGCCGACCAAAATCCACAACGACGATTGAAGCTCACTATTTGCCTCTTTCAGCGCTGCGACACAGAACTGCTACAGATTCACAACTCTCACCTGAGCTCTATGCTGCCGCTGAAATCCGAGTTTCACGGTTTACAGTTGTCTGAAGGCTTCATGAGATAGGGCTGTATGCCAAAAGACCTGCTATTTGCGTTCCGCTCACTTCAATACACAGACTTCAGTGCGTGCTTTTTACACGAGCCGAGATATGCCTGGCCATTGATTCTTATTGTGCCTGCATCTGGAAAGAGCCTGGAACACGATACCATCCCTCCCTCATCATGAGAAAGGATCATTACGGTGGTGGAGGTGTAATAATTGGGTAGGTATTATGCTGAACGGCCCCACACCTCCCTTCATGTGTTTGACAAAGGCTTTCTGATTTCTATGAGGTATAGAGAGGCAATCTTAGATCGTATGTTTCAGGAGCGCAGTTGGTCCGGTGTTCCTGTTAATGGATGACAAAGCTCGTCCACATAGGGCTCAGCTGGTCAACAGTAACCTGGAAAGTGAGGATATTCGCCACCTGGCTAAACAACGCAACACCTAACTGAAATAATATATCCCTATAAAGCATGTCTGGGACGCTCTTAGAAGGGCAATTTTCCCCCTTCCAAGAACCATCCTGGAGTTGAAAACTGTCTTGTTGCAGGAATGAGACCGACTGCCATAAGGGCTCTTCATCTGCGTCCTGTCTAGTATGCCGTCACGCTACACGACCTGTCTGGCTATAGAAAAGACCATACCTCATATTAGATCTTAGAGATGTTAATTTATTTTACCGATGTTTATTTAGAGCTTCATTGATAATCATGAGACATAAAATGACTTGGAATGTCACATTCCTTTCTCTGTTATAAATGTATATTCATAGCGTAATTTTAAAATAATTCATATTCAGCGATTTTAAGTGATTTACAATAAATTTGACAGATGAACTCCTGTGTAAATAGAAAGTTTAAGAAACATTAATGAAGTTCTCCTGTATTTATGTCTTTATTCTAAACAACGCAACACCTAACTGAAATAATATATCGTTAGTTTCGCTTTCAGTTTCAGGATAGTTCTAAAAAATTATTTCAACTTTTTAAAAAATTAACAGTATTCAGGATCTTACCTGTTTTTGAGGTGATCCTCTCTACTTCTCAAGGTTCCATATGATTTCGATCTTGTGCGAAAGTGATTTTCAGTACCGATATTAGACTTAGAAATATTTTGTTCTTTTCAGAGATGGACGCAACTAGAGAGTTTACTGCATTTTGTTTTATTCCGTCACAAATAAGGTGATGAACGATTTCATCACGTTTGAATATTTGTGAATGATTTTATGTTATGCCCTGTTAATTATAATTAAATAAAGGGAAACTTTTTTTAAATTATTTCGTGTGATATTTGAATATGATGCAAATGTTATGCCATTTTTTAACCATATTTAAAGACAATATATCCACAGCTAACTTTTAACAGTTACCGTTATTGAATCTAAGAATCTCTAGAAACTATGCATTTTCGTCTCAAAAATATAATAAATAATGTAACTGTTCAATAACAGACTGACAATGCTTTTTATAAATTTTAAATAACTTTGAATAATTCGTACATTTATCAGTTAACCAGATTTTTAAATCGCTATAATTTAAACACTTTTTTTAATATGCTTGGCACTTTTTTCATTTTTGGCATTGCGAGCTTGGTATATAACATTATTCGAATTATCGAAAACAGTTTTAAAAAATTATATTTGAGAATGCAGGTCATGATATAAAGAATTATCGCATTTGGCCTTTGCCTGTTCTCATGACTAGCACGTCCAGCTGTCATGAAGACCAAACATTAGCTTAGTCTTGCTGATTTTTTATGGCAGTTTATGTAGCACCAATGTGCGTAATAAAAAAACTGCCCATTAAATTATTCATAAGTCAAATGAAACAGTTTACACCGTTCTTTTTAAGCTGTACAGATATTAAACTATGCACGATTAGCTAAGAAATTATTTTATTTTAGTAATTGAGTTTGTACATGCACTTTAACACATTGACTGCCATGTACATCATCGATGATTCATAGAGGCCTTACTTTTCGGAGCCATGCTCATCGAATGTGACTCAAATTTTGTGTTGTTTGAAGCTGTGTGAGTCATCGGTGCTTCACAAATGGATCAATTTATATGGTTAAAATTATTTCTACATTCAGAAAGTTCTTCGTATTCTTGGTTTCGGCTTCTGGAAGCTTTTTTTCATAGATTATTATCTGATTTTAATATAGATTTTGCTGCAATAAGTAATCATTATTTATGAAGTAAAACAACGAAGTTATAATTAAATCGGATTGTGTTGTTTATTGAAAGAATACAAGACTAGCGATATTTTTTAAGATGTTTACACATTCACTAAGTTATTTATTTTTGGTTATGTATTATGTTTTATTATTTGTATTGTAATACAATATTTGTCTAATTTTACCAATTTTTCCTATTGAGACATAGAACTCTTGTGTTAATTTACAATGAACTGAAATGTAATAAATTTATTGTTTAAAATATAAATAGGATTTATATTTTAAACCTGTTATTTGTTTATCTATTTATTAAATATTCATAAAAATATATTCAGATTAGGTACTGAACTGATTTTTAGGGTAAAAACGACACGAAACCACTAGAATTAAAAAAATGATCCGACGGACTATTTTACCAGATTTTGCTGTGGCACTGTGTTAAATAAAGATTACACACCCACGTGTTAAATAAAGATTCTTTTCAAGTACCCTAAAAAACTTTGATTTTAGAAAACATCAATTATGTCCGTGAAGTATTTTATTTGTTATATTTATAATACCGCTGCCATAGCTTCAGCCATGGCATGCGAGTCCCCATGAGCGAAATAATGATATATTTCATTATTTCGCTCTTTATTATCCATTAAAATGGGGGTATCCCCTCAACCAGAGGTTCATTGTAGCCCAAATAAGTCTGTAGAGTTAAAAAAAAAAAAAAAAAAAAAAAAAAAAAAAAAAAAGTGAATTTGAAGATTTAATAATGTCCTTATTCTTCAGAAACACAATTTGGGTACAGTAAAATTAAGTAATCATGCTAGAAAATTAATTTCTTTAAAGTTGCACAGTAAACACCACGTGATGCGAGGTGGCCAATAGCGAGTGAAGGAGTCACAAGACCGCGAACTAAAATTTTCACTGAAAGCAAAGTCTTTGCTTTAAAACACTACACAGTACTAAATAAATTCTTGGTTAAATAAAAATAAAAGGTAAGAAATATAAGTTGCAATCAAAGTCCATAAGCTTTGTCCATAACGTAAACTGATCTTGAGTAATGAAGAGTAATAAGATACGTAAAATAAGTAGAAATAAAAGATATACACTGTACACTACCACCCATAATGCATTATGATGTATAGTTCGCGGTCTTTTATCTGTGGGTTCTTTAATGGCTAGGTATTGTGAGTTTTTCAGTTTTTCAAAGAAGTTGTGTGCTGTAGTTAGTATTTGATCATGAATCGGGAGAATTTATAAACCCTTATGGATTTGCGCGTTCCGCACAAACCAAGGTGCATTTGTTATGCTACGGAGAATCTTATTAGGTAAGACGTTTTTTTTTTCTAGCGTTCAATTTATCCGGCAGCTGCCCATGCAGGAACTCCATAGAGTAGAATTGGTCTGATGAGGGTGATATAAAGATTTCTCTTAGTATTCAGATTTAATTTAGATTTCCTTCCAAGCAGGGAGTAAAGAGACATAAACGCTGCATTAGCTTTATTGATGGTATACTGGATACCAGTCCTTGAAACTGGTCCTTGAAATTTAAAGCTTTGTCGACGTACACTCCTAGGTATTTATATGAGCTTGCTACTGGAACAGGTGAATTATCTATTTTAATATTGGAATTAACTGGAAATTTTTTTCTGTATCTGCGATATAAAACAACACAACATTTTTCTGCGTTAAGTTTAATTTTCCAAATTTCAAAATATTTGTTGATTAGATTAGCTTGCATTTGGAGTTTGTCAAGACCATTTTGTGGATTTCTAGAGTTGGTTAAGATAACTGTATTGTCCGCATATTTATAAATACTTGAGTGTAGTGGGAAAGGCATGTCATTTATAAAAATATTAAAATAGTTCGGTCCTAAAACAGACCCTTGAGGGACGCCTCGGAAAATCTCTTTCTTGATGAGAGAATTTCTCCACATCTTTACTTGAAACATGCGACACTAGAGATAAGAGTAGGTAAGTTTAATGAAGCTATTAGGCAGAAGGAAATTTGACAATTTGTGGAGTAAGCCAAGCATGCCAGACTCGGTCAAATGCCTTCTCAAAATCGAGAAAGCATGCTGCTACTCCATTCTTTTTTCTAAATTCTTGGGCGATAAATTCTACCAGGTGGAGTATCTGATGAGTAGTACAGTGTCCCTTTCGGAAACCAAATTTGTTCCTATCAATGCCAATTTGGTAAGTCTTGTACTGATGACACGTTCAAAAACTTTGCAGAGAGCCGGTAACAGGCTGATGGGTCTATAATTTTTGGCATATTTAAGGTCTTTTCCAGGTTTCAAGATGTTAATAATTATTGAATACTTCCACTGAGAGGGAAAATAGCAGTGACGAATGCATGCGTTGAAAATATTAGTGATAAGTACTGTACATCTGTTAGGCAGTGCTTGTAGCCCTTCATTTGAGATATTATCAAAGCCTTGGCTTTACGTTGTTGATAATTTAGTGGCTTTATTATGGCTTTTAATTATGATAGCATTTACGCCTCCTCTGTTGTGGGGGTCTATCCTCTCTGATAGCCATGAATTCTGAATCTGTCACAAGCTCGAAGATGTGTTTCATTGACTAACATGACATCAATGTCATGTTTTTGGAAGCCGGAGATCGGAGATCATCATTCGTTAAGTGATGTTCAACCCGATAGCCTTTACCACTACATGTTTATCCATACCCTAATAAGAGATGAGCTGAGGTTGTTGCTTACGGATACCGTAAGCATTGAAGAAATTAATTTTTATAAAGCTTTTGGTAGCTGAAATAAGATTAGGAATATTATGAATCGGCTTAAAATTCATAATCAATATTTGACAGATAATCAAAAACGGCCATGCCGACCTCTAATTTTTCAAATATTCCTTTAGCATTTTAAAATTTTTAGAAGAAATCTTTATTTTGTAACTTTAACCTCTCATAAAATCCTAATTGGCTAGTTTTCGATCCTTTCGGTTGGCTTTCATCTCTGGATGGCTGTTGCCAGGCAGGACTACGTTTAGGGATCTCCTTCGGATTGAGGCCGGGAATTCATTTTTGTCGTAATGGAATTGATTCTTCGTCGCTTCTATTTTGGCTTTAATTTCTTCAATCTGTTTCTGTATATTAAGTGGGTGCTTAGGGCAAACTTTAAAAGAAGAAATGTGATCTGCTCCGCAGAGGACACAGACTGGAGGTTTATCTTCATCATTTTTTGTTTGGGAGCAAGTATAGGTCTCGTGAGGTTTTGTACATTTTAAACAGCATGCTTTGTATTTGCGGCGATCCCGTGTATTGTCCGTACCGTTGGCACTTATGGCATTGCATGGGGCCAGGGCAAGATTCGTAAGGTTTTCACGAACACGTCGAGTCCTCTTAATTTCTTTATGTCATATATAGCTTTACCTTCTTTATTGCGGGTGCATTCAGCTAAGTATACAGGTAAATGGATAATTTTCCCCTCAATAACATGAGTGATTTGACGGTTTTTTTGGAAGGGTATTTCCATTTCTTTTATTTCAGATTTGATACGTTCAATATTAGCAGTCTTTGGCAGTTTCTCGATTATAGCTTTAATCGGTTTCTCGATGTTCATTTTAAAAGTATGGTAGGGGAGTTCAAGTTTATCTAAAAAATCAGTGAGCATTCTGTAATGTTCAGAGTCGTAAACTCTGATGGTAAGAGTTCCACCGGATAAATTTCCGCGGAATTTTTTGATTCGTAACTTTTCTTCAATAGCATCTTTTAATTTGTCCCAGTCGCCTGAAATCGGCTAGGACAGTGGGAGGGGGATATGCCCTGCCGTTTTTGTTGGGGCTATAAAATCACCCTGCTCGTTAGTAGAATACATATTGTCTTCGAGATTTAATTCCTGGAATTTGTTTTTCTGTGCTGGTTCATTAATCTCTGCGTTTGAAAGAGTGCGTTTATGTGCTATGCGAGGTGTAGTAAAACCTTCTTTATCCGTTATGTTTTTCTTACGCTTAATTTTAGCGTTAGTAGATTCGGTAGATTTATTGATTGAGTAGATTTATTGATGAGATTCGGTAGATTTATTGATTGAGTAGATTTATTGATGAGATTCGGTAGATTGAGTTTCCATAGTAGCTGGGAGTAATTAGTGGGTTCATCCTCAGTTTGAGTTCAATAACGTACTTGCTTAGTGCTGCGATTTGATTTTTGAGATCATTAAGATAAGCTAATTATTCCTCGGACTGATTGGGAACATCTCTAAGTGAGTAATATTCTTCCTCTAGTTTTTGCATAATAAGCATAAGATTAGATGGATGTAATTCTATAGTATGATTTAAACACCATTGCTCGGTCTTTCTAAAAGCCTCCTCTCTCTCCATGATAATCTGTTGATCCGTTCACCTAACCAAATGGCTAAGATTGAATGAAAAACATACTTATCAACATACTTCTGGGACTTAAATAGCCCTTCTGTGCTGTTATATTTATTTTGTGTTTCAGAAAAATCTTGTTTACAAGCAGGTTACATTATAACATAAAAATCAACTTGTGTTAAGAATCACTGAACTGTTGTCTCATCGTACGTACCAGGACCACCAGTATGCCTGATTGCGATCAATTTTCCCCCTTCAATCTTCTCAATCTTTCCTTCTCCTGAATGAACTACTACAAGTGCCACTTCAGCATTACTAGATAGAGCCTGGTATGTCATACCGAAGGTATCATATGGCCAAAAAAATTACGTTCTGCTCAATTTATTTGCAAAATAAGATGGAAAGGTGGGAAAGAGCACATGTGGTGTAATTTTCTTTAATTACCCTAAAGAAATCACATATAGTGCAGTCAAATTGTCTTTCTACTATGACATTAATGTAAATTATTTTAAGATATGAAGTTTAACATATCGTATGTCTTTAAAAGTTCTTATGCCTTATGTAACTGCCAGCCATTTAGACATATATACTTGCACTTACAAACATGTTTTGAATAAGACAAATATTAATGTTTTTGTATTTTTAAATTTAAAATATCAGTTTTAACTCATGAAATTATAAAACCTATGAAATTAATTTTGTAACACTTGCATTCTTTGATTTTATTTCCAAATATCAGTTAATAATAATCAGTAAAATGTCTTTTCTTTCACATGTACTATTGTTCCTTATTTTGAAAAAAAAAAAAAAAAAAAAAAAAGGTCTAAGCGTTTTTGGTTAAAAAAGATATTTAAAATGTTTTGAAAATGAACTCATATAAGTATTCGAATACTTTGAAGAAAGAGTCAATAAAAAAAATAAAATAAATTAATAAAATAATGGGACATTCAATACTCATAATGGTTAGATATCTTTTAGCTAAAGTTACACTTTTCACATGCATTTATCTATATTTTTTGAGTAACTGTTGTTCCATTCCTTCACAAGAATAGCTTTAAATAGAACTTTTGAAGAAATGTTACTTTACTTATTCTTTTCTCCAACTCACTCAATACATGTTCAATTTGATTTAAGTCTGAAGACTAAATGAAGGAAGAAGTTGTGATAACTTCTGGACAGTTAAAACCACATGTGAACATTTAGGGCTGCATGTTTAGAATCATTATCCTGATAAAACATGAATGTATTTTGCATTCCAATTTTCTTGCAGATGCTTTCAAATTTTCATAATAGTTATATACTGATCTATATAATTTTCCACTATAAATGATACAAGATTCTAGTAAAATTGGTTGCCCTTGGTATCTAGAATACTTGAGAATTGTGTAGCGACTATTCATTGACTTCTAAAAGTCTAGAGCGACAAGTCCAAAGTAGGGTTTAAATATCCTTTTATTTAACTTGAGACCATTTACAGTTGGCCAATCCTGGGCTTACATGAAGTCTCCACTTGGGCTTTAACTTAAGATAGAAAATAAGAAACTAATGCTAACTAACTAAAAACTAGAAAAAGCTGTACAGAAATAACTAATAGAGTTGGCCCTTAATTAAACCTCACTGGTGAATACAAACAGGCACGTAACAATACGGCTGAACGTAGTAAGATTTAGCTTAAAGCAATGACGTGGCCAGAAAGGAAGACACGCATTACTAAGCTCTTCCACGGAAGTAACTAGAAAGTAGAAGAAAAAAAATTGATGTAGTCATTCCTGAGACTTCTTATTAAATACTGGTTCCACCTCGTTTATATAAAACGGGATTTTGAAAAATCATTTTGGTAGGGAGTTGTAGGTGGGAAACAAGAAAATACAGGAAAGCTGTTTAAAATTTAAAAAAAAAAAAAAAAAAAAAAAAAAAAAAAAAAACCCTACAAAAGTAAATTTCTCATTCCAGGAGCAGCAAGAAATATACAAACCATTTTGCTTCCAACTTCGTGCTTAACAGTATGCAGAACCATATTTAGACTTAATAAGGTCCTAAGCTATTTGAAATATGGGGCCCTTTATAAGTCTGTTATACAGTACAAAATCCGTAATCTGGACTCATCGGGACTTTGGTTATTCCGGATTATAGATCATCAATTTAAATCTGGTATGATGGCATGCAGAAATTATACAATTAAAAATATGAAACTGTAATTTATGGAATAAAGAGCAATTATGATCTAATCCATATCAAAATTTACAAAAAAAAAAAAAGCTTAATATTTATTCGTTTAGTAAACATTTCTTTCAATGTAAGTTGTTTAAGTTGCTTCATTTTTTGTGCTAATACTTTCTCTATAATTCTATAAACAGACATAACTTCTTGTTCAGATACAAAGTTACATTGTTTAAGTCCTGTAATTGCTGTGTCGAGAATACCGACTAACTTGTCAATCGAAATTTTTTCATTTTCAATAACGTTCTTTGTTACTTTCTTCGCTATCGGAAGTTGCGCGTGGGTAAATGCTTTACTGGCTTTAAGCGCATGCGTAAGTTTGTGGCTTTGAGGTCGGGATTATGGATCATTCCGGATAATGGACTTTGTACTGTAATATATTTTAATATTATTTATACTATATCTTAATTTTTGGGCCCCCCCAAGAAAGTGGGGGCTCTCAGCTATAGCTCGTGTAGCTTATACATAAATTCGACCCTGACAGTATGCAGTAAGATTTTAAGCTAAAAAAAATTTAATTAGGAAACATTTCTACAGAACAGCAAGCAGCAGATTGCTTTCAAAGTTATGAAATCTGACATAAAAAAGTGTAATCTATACAATATGTTCAACAAAACAGTAAACTACCTGCAGAAAGTCTGCACTCATAGCATTCTAAACAGAGCTTCAAGTAAAATCAGGAAGGCAAAACAAACTAATAGAAATTGATGAAAGGTTTTTTACAAAGCAGGTTGAACACTGATTTTTTGTTAAATAAAGATGCGTCAGGTTTTCAGAGTTCCACAAGAACAACTAACAGAAATTTGGTAGCATCTCCCTAACTTTCACAGACGATGAGATAATATGTAAGTACTGGAGAATGTTTTAGTGAAGAAATTGAATAGCCACACAATATAATAACTACTACTGAAATATAAATGAATTTTTCTATAAAAAATAAACCTTTATTTATTCCCCGCTTTTTTTAAGCCTCAGGTTCTTAAAATACCATTTGAACTTTACCTACAACCAAGAACTAGCAAGTCTGCTCTAGGAACAGGATTTAAAAATTTAAAAACCTTGCTCCACAGAACATCCCAGCTGGTTTTTTTTTTTCTTGAAATAAAATACCAAGTATTTTCCTGTGATAAGAGATAACAGTCATCATCACAGTCATTAAAATAACTCTGATTTTTTTTTCTATTATGTCATTCACATTTAATGATTTGAGCTTAACTTAATTGCAAAACAAATATTAGATACTTTTGCTTCATAAAACAGAACTCTTAGTATCTAAGCCTGAATTTAAACCAAAGTTTTCCTAAAACAACTACACTAATGATTTTAAAAATACTGATAATTCTTATATTGATTTAAGAATGTATAAAATGGAAAATTTATTGAAATACTGAATGCATAATTCACTTCAATACATAATTTATCTTCTTTTAATATGTTACATTATTCCAGAAATTCATATACAGTCAAAAGTCGTTAATCCGAACTTCGACGATTCCGGATTATAGATCATCAGTTTAAATCTCGTAAGATGGCATGCAGAAATTCTAAAATTAAAAATATCAAACCGTAATTTATGAAATAAAGAACAATTATGATAATTATTATAAAAGGTATCAAAATTTACAAAAAAAAAAAAAAAAAAAAGTTTAATATTTATTTGTTTACTTTATTAAACATTTCTTTCAATGTAAGTTGTTTAAGTTGCTTCGTTTTATGTGATAATACTTTCTCTTTAATTCTATAAACAGACATAATTTCTTGTTCAGTTACAAAGTTCCGCTGTTCAAGTCCCGTTAATTGCTGTGCCGAGAATGCCGACTAACTTGTCAATCGAAATTTTTTCGTTTTCACTAACCTCTCTGTCACATTCTTCATGTCTTTATCCATTTTTTGCAGCAATTCCACTTTTTGTTTGTTGGACATCGAAACATACTTTCGTTTTGTAGATCCTTTGGAAGTTCCAGCATCGGAAATTCTATTTGACATAATCGAAAGTTCAAGTTTACTTTTATGAAATTGCTCTTACAGTCTGCAAAAAATAATAAGCGGGATCCAATTCGATGATTAAGGAACAACGCAATCATTAACTGAAATAGATAATTAGATAATTTTAGCTTACACCGTCCGTTATACATTAAACGCACAGGCGAAAACGTATTCTGCACTTGCGCACACGCATATGCGCAGTAGTCAAGGTCTTACGCGCACACGTAAAACGTCTGTGCGCATGTGCCAACGCGGCTTGTGCGCAGAAAGTTTTTAGCTTTGAGGTCCGGATTATAGATCATTCCGGATTATGGGTGTCCGAATAAACGACTTTTGACTGTATACAGTTTCATTTTTTAAAAATATGTACTATACTTAAGAAAGATCTTTCAAATGATGTTGAATTTTAACGATGGCTGTTACATTTTTCAGTCAGTTGTACACTTCTATCAGAAGCAAAAATGTTTTATTCACTACATTCCACCCTTTTGTAGTTCTTTGAATACTGTATATATATTAATAAAACAATTTGAAGGACCAAAGTCCATAGCTATCCTATAACAGTTAATATGCATGTATGATAGAAGCTCTTGATCATCCAAGGTGACCTTGGTGTATATTACTTTGAATAATCAGTCTATCATATAAAAAAACTGAAATTTATTAATTCTTGAAATTATTCTTAGCATAAAGAATATCAAAATTTTCTCAGTATCTTGCACAGAAGATCACCCACCCTGTGAAATTCCTAAACAAATATGAAGTTAACTGAATAATATTACTACAAACTGAACATAAATTTCAGAAGTTTTTTCCCACCAAAATATACTGAGGAATGGGTACTTGCCATTTTATTTACCATGTTCACATTCTAGGCGCCTAAATAAATGTAATGAATTAACAGAAAAATCAAATTAAAATTCAGTTCAAATTTACATGGACTAGATTATTGAACTATTTGAAACTCAATTCTGTTGTAAAATATATTAACATTTAATTCTTATATTCTTTGGCTAATTCCATTTTTTAAATCTTTATATAAAAATTTAGAAATGACTACAGATTAAGACAACTCTGACCAAATGAAATTTAATAAAATGTAACAAGAAAAAGTACAATTCAAATGAAATAGAATTTAAAAATTTTGAAAATCATTAGAGACTGAGGGAATGGAATTTGCCTAATTTAAGTTTAATTAAATACATTCCATTTATTTCTGAGAAACATTTTCCTTTGTTAAGACTAAAAATTTAAAAAAGGAGAGTAGGCAGCAATGAATTATTCTTCAATATAAAAAATGTCCTAATTTCCATACTGGCTTTAGTTATCTATTAAATGAAAGTCCACAGGAGACATGCAGATAAATTTCTAAAATTACTACACTCAAAAGTCTTTAATCCGGACTCGTTGGGACTTCCGGATTACAGATCATCAATTTAAATCTGGTAAGATGGCATGCAGAAAACATAAAATTAAAAATTTGAAAACATAATTTATGAAATAAAGAGCAATTATGATCTAAAGGATATCAAAATATACAAAAAAAACTTAATATTTATTTGTTTACTTTATTAAACATTTCTTTCAACGCATGCATGCGTAAAGAATACATTACGCATAGTCGAAATTAGAAAATTGCAATCAGAAAACTATTTGATGTGTATCCGTAATATAATGACGAGAAATTTGATTTAAATCATATCAAAAACGGAGTACATTGAGATGAAATACTACATTTAGCAAGGAATTACAAGCCGAATAAAATAAAAACATCTGCCCTGAATATAAGGATAGTGCTGACAGATCAACTTCCAGTTCATTGCGCGCCGTGATGTTCCTCCCCCCGCAGAGCAGTGTAAAATTGATAAACAGATTTTGGAAAGGTTAGAGAAACAAAGGATATGCCTTTATACATTTTTTGCAGTAATTCCACTTTTTGTTTGATGGACATCAAAACATGCTTTCGCTTTGTAGATCCTTTGGCAGCTCCAGAATCGGAAATTCTTTTTGACATAAACTAAAGTTCAAGCTTACTTTTATAAAATTGCTCCAACAGTCCGCAAAAAATAAGCCAGATCCAATTAGAAGATTAAGGAACAACGCAATCTGCAACATTAACTGAATAAGATAATTTTAGCTTAGCTTATACCGTCCGTTATACACAGTCCAGTCACATTAATGTTACCATCTGTCAAAAGCCAGAATAACCACCTTTCGCAGAGCGGACTGCTGCGAGACGTGCAGGAAGAGAGTCACATAGGTCCCTGAAGGTGTTCTCTGGGATGTTGAACCATGCCGACTCTAATGCCGTGGCCAGCTGCGCTAGATTACGCGGTTGAGGATCCATGGCGCGAACAACTCGATCGAGATGGTCCCACAGATGCTCGATTGGGTTTAAGTCAGGTGAGTTTGCTGGCCAGGGGAGGACGGTAAACTCATCCTGGTGCTCTTCGAACCACGCACGTACACTGGCAGCTGTATGGCACCTCGCATTGTCCCGCTGGAAGATGCCATCATCCTGAGGAAAAACAATGCGCATGTAGGGGTGAACATGGTCCGCAAGGACAGATGCGTACTTGTATTGATCCATTGTGCCTTCCACAATGATCAGTGAACCTAGAGAATGCCAGGAAAACATTCCCCAGACCATAATGCTCCCGCCTCCAGCTTGGACCGTTCTGGCAATGGTTGCAGGGTGGTTCCTTTCAGAGGTTTCACGCCTTATACGCCAACGTCCATCTGTCCGATGGAGCATAAAACCCGATTCATCCGAAAACGCAACCTGTCGCCACTCAGTGGACGTCCAGCTGCTGTACTGGCGTGCAAATTCTAGCCTTCGCCGTCGATGAACAGCAGTCAGCATAGGTGCACGAACCAGGCGTCTGCTTCGGAGGCCCAGACGCAGCAATGTTCGCTGAATAGTACTTTGGGAGACACTTTTGGTAGCCCCTTGGTTCATTTTGGTGGTCAGTTGCTCAACGGTAGCCCGTCTATCTGCCCGAACGCATCTCCGCAACCGTCGCTCGCCTCTGTCATCTATGGCCTGTGGTGCACCACATTTGCCACGTCGCTGATTTTGGACAGTCCCATTTTGCCATGCACGGTACACTTTTACCACGGCGGCACGCGAACAGTTCACAAACTCAGCCGTTTCGGAAATGCTTCTACCCTTGGCCCGAAAGCCAATGATCATGCCCTTTTGGAAGTCGGATAAATCGCTTCGTTTCTGCATTACGCCAACGATTGAAATGTTTTCCGAAGCCCTCACACACCCTTTATATACGCTCAACTGCACTGTGCTGCCTTCTGTGATTGGTTATTTAACTCTGACATGGAAAGTACGCGGTGGTCACATTAATGTTACTGGACTGTGTACATTAAACGAGCATGCGCAGAAAGTTTGTAGCTTTGAGGTCCAGATTATAGATCATTCCGGATTATGGACGTCCAGATTAAAGACTTCTGACTGTATTCCTATAATAGAAAAGGGGTGGTCAATGTATGCTGCAGAAAAGCTTCTGGAACAGAAAGGTGATGATAAAGAAAAACTAAGTTATTTTATGAACTTGAGCATACTCTCTATAGCCACACTTGGAAATTTTCATTTTTGGGGGGTTAAAAATCTATTATCACATGTGCCACTAAAATGAAAGGTAAAGTTCAATAGGAAAATTTTTCACAGACAACAGCAAGTTTAACGAATTAATCAAATGAAAGAAACGAATTTAACAAATTAATTTCGTTTCTTATGACTTAAAATTTACACACATGCTCAGACATTCATACCCAGAATTAAAAAAAAATTTTTTTTTTGTCAATAATGAAATTCTGAATTTAGTTTCAGTATTGCATGATAATCAAAATCAACACTTAAATGTCACTAACATATTTAATGAACTTTTGTCATTATGCAGAATGATACTGGCACAGCTATAACATACTAATTTTTACTTGAAAAAAATGCTTAAATTTTTTTAGTATGATTAGTCTTCATAGTAAAAAAATGCTGGATACATAACTCAACCACTAAAAACTGCTATTGATTGGAAACTTGCCTTTACTAGAAAATCCACGAGCATAGCCTTTATACTTTAATATCATAAATTACATGAAATAAATAAAACTATTAAAAACTAAATTCCATATTTATTCAAATTGGTAGGACCATCTGCTACTACTTTTTTTTTATCCTAAAAATAAATAATTATTAAATGATATGCATGGCTGGAAATTTATGAATACAGCAAATGACATACTCTTTAATAAATTCATTTCACATTTTGTTCCAACTGATCGATTTACTAGGAGAAAATTTAAATTATGGACATATCCCATATAATTAGCAGAATTCAGTAGTTAAGGTCAAACATTTCACCAATCTGTTTAAGCATTGAATTTACCAATAATGATACTATAATTAAGGCCTTTTTACGAAAAGTTAACCTCTATGCAATCAAATAAAGCATGTTAATCTGCAAAACAAGGCACAGAAGTCAACCTTGAAATCTGAAAAATAGCAAGACTTCTGGGAGAAAGTAGAGATGCTTTTACGCTGCACGGCAACATTAAAAATATACTGACTTATACAGAAATATTTTAATGCCTTTATTTTTTAAATTGCTTCCAAATGAATTCGTTCTTAATTATATCCAAAAAATTAAAGATTAAAATTGCGATTTAAAAGGTCTACTAGACTTTTCGAGAAATGAAATACTCAGCAGAGAATGCACAGCTTATGTTAATTATAATTCTGAAGAGAAATTCTTGCAATTAGAAAAGCCACTACTTTTCAAATTGAAACCTTTTCCCGACTGCGATATTTTAAGTTTAGAAATGAAAAGGCAGATGTTATTAATGTCTGGATAAAAGGTAGAGAGTTAAAAACTGCAAGCAGAAAGTAAAATTAGCTTCTATAATTAACAAACATTCGAAAGTGAATTGTTGGGCATTAAAATAACACAAACAAGAACTAATTATCATACTTATTCAAAAAAATACAAAGAGGAAATTCTATATAGACTAAATAAAAATAATATTCACAGGAAAAGTGCACAGCAAAAATGGATGAGAAAAATACACATGTATGAATAAATTTTCAAACTGATACATATTCAAAAGAACTGCATGACGAACAGCAACAACGAACTAGCTACACACAGAAATGGCATTTTTCTTGAATCATCAAATTTGGCACATAATCAGATAAAATAAAAATTTTCACACGTAAAAAGCAGACTTTTATCCTAGAATATAATAAAATTCAGTAATTAAGATCAGAAAATCTTTTACCAATCTGTTAGGCCAAGAACTTACCTGCATTAGTTTTAATGAATATTCTCGCATCTCAATCTGTTAAATAAACTGTATTAATATGCAAAACAAGATATTAAATAATACAAACAAGAATTGACATATTTATTCAAAAGAGGCATAAAGAAGAACAATTTTTATGCAAACTAAGTGAAAACGTCACATTTTGTCAAAAATTTACCAGCAAAAACTTGATGAATCTCTACATGAGCTAAAGAAAATACCACATTCAACTTGAAATGAGTTCAGTGAGAAATTTACTAGCACAATAAAAAGAGACATGGAGGGAAAAAAAAGAAAAAACAAGAATTAATTTTTATATCTACTCCCCCCCCCCAAAATGCAGAATGAGCAGCAGCAACACAAAACAAAGTAGACAATTAAAAATAATTTTAATGAATCGATCATTAATAATGAAATTCTGGGCATATACCAAATAATCAGAGATAAAGTACAAATTTTCATACATAAACAGCAGATTTTATCCTACAATATGATTCAGTAATTAAGAGCAGGTAATATTTTACCAATTTGCTAGGCCAAGCTCTTACCATCATTGGTTCTAATGCATTTTTCAACAAACAGCATTACACATCTGTCAAATAAACTGCACTAATCTGCAAAACAACACATTAAAATAATACAACTAATTAACATATTGGCTCAAAAAAGGCATAACGAAGAGCAACTTATACACAAATTCAGTAAAAATGGCACATTTACTTGAAATATCCTCAATCAAAAGTTTACTAGTAAAGCTTTTACATGTGTTAGAATTTTCGTGGTTACTTAAAAAAAATGGAAACAGTAATCTCTACCCGACCTAAATAAAAATGGCGCATTTATCTAAAAACACGGTAATCGGCCAGAAATCTACCAGCACATAAAACAGAAAATGAGCATGAAAAAATATACGCATGCAAAAATTACTTTTCATATTTAATAATAAATATAAGATATAAAGCAAACACTTACCAGAGAAATAGAAACCTTGGGTATTTGACGAATAACCTGAAATTTGCCATTGCGTACATCTAAAAACAAACAATTTCAAATTAATCAAGCAAAATGTGTAAATTTGGAAAACAAGGTATTAAAAATTTACGATAGAATTTTAGCATACTTACGAATCAAAATCATACCACTCTTCAACCACAGTTCCAGAAATAAGAACGAGCCAATGACGCCAAATTACTTGGCGAGAAAGTTATTAGTAGATCTTCATGCAACCCAGAGAATCTCGTAACTCCTCCCATTTTTTCCCCCTTTTTTCTCGTGAAGATAACCTGTCAACAACGAATTCCAGTAGATCCTGAAGCAAGAAATCTTGAGAGGATGCTAGGGAGAGAAAAAAAGCGATGTGAATTTCAGCATCGCCATCTGGTGGTGGCGAATGTGGTGACAGAGTCAGGGTAATCTGCAAGAGATGTAAAATTTTTTATTTTGTTGTATTATTGCAGCTAAATGTTTATTTAGTGGCATAAAAATTTTTTTAATTTTATGCAGGTCCTTATAATGTGCGTGCAAGGTGTGATGCTTCTTTGGCGAAATGAAGCAACTCCAATGATGGAACACAGCAATAACTTTTATTTAACACTCAAAAAAATGGCGACATACAAACAAAAAGAGAAAACATATTCTTTCATTTAAAAATAAATTACATTCTTCGTGCGAGAGTCGCGCGAGGCACTCGAGTCTGGTTTCAAATATTGCCATTCACAAAAACCTTAATGTTCATCTATTTAAATTATTTAATCTACAAGATTTTAATATTATTTAAAGCTTTTACAACCTCTCCCCCAACGGAGAGACTTTTACGGAAGGGAAAAGTTCTGTAAATTTCGAAAGTTTGTAAGCTCGGCTTGCTCGATTGCTTAAAGAGAAAAGGTTATTTCTCTTATAAATTTCTAAATTTTAGGCCAAAAAATTTTAAGTTTTAAACAATACTTTAACACCACATTTAAAAAGAAAGAAATGGTGAACGTTCAAATACATTAGTTGAGCATACATTAAATAATAAAATTAATTCTAAACGTGGTTACATACACTAAGAGTTACATTACTTAATTCTACTTAGAACATCTACGTTCTTGTACAAAAATCCTTTGCGATGAATGACCTTAAAATTATAAGGTTGTAATGAGAATGCCCAGCGCATCAATCTAGAGTTACATTTGGCGTTGGATTATAGCCATACCAAAGGATTATGATCAGTTTGAATCAAGAATTCTTGCTGACCATCCAGACAAAAATGCAGTTTCTTGATAGCGTAGATGATAGCAGCGCACTCCTTTTCAGTAGTACAATAATTCTTTTCAAACTTAGTAAATTTTTTGCTTATATACAAGATAGGATGTTCACGTTGTTCATCATCTAATTGGCATAGTACTATACCCATGCCATTGTCTGAGGCATCGGTTTGTATAATAAACCTTTTATCAAAATCGGGAGCATACAGAATTGGTTTCTTGCATAGCAACTCTTTTAAATTTTTAAAAGCTTTGTCACGTATTTCAGACCATTGTATATTTCCTTTTTTTTGTTACCCTCTTCAAAACGTCCGTGAGGGGTGAAGCAATTTCTGAAAATCTCGGTATGTACGGGCGATAATACCCTACCAGTCCTAAGAAAGCACGTACTTCTGTTTTGGTTTTAGGTGTAGGATACTCCTTTACAGCCAGGATCTTTACTTCATCCGGGTTCGCTCTCCTTGTCCCACAACATGGCCTAGGTATCTCACTTGATCTTGTGCAAATTTACATTTTGATGGTTTTAGTCGTAAATTTGCTTTCTGTATTCTTTCTAGAACAGAAGTTAAGTTTTTAAGGTGCTCTTCCCAGTTTTCTGAGTAAATGGCAATGTCATCCAGGTATGGTACAGCGAAACCTTCGCATCCAGCCAGGACTTTAGTCATAACTTTTCTAAAAAAATATGGGGAATTTTTTAATCCAAAGGTTAAACGTAGAGGCCTGAAACTTCCAAAACTAGTTACAAATGTTGCATATCTTTTGGCTCTTTCTGTTAACGGAATTTGCCAGTAGCCTCTAGATAAATCTAATAGGGTAATATATTTTGCTTTTGCTACAGTTTCGATATGTTCTTCAATATTAGGCAAAGGACAGTATTCAGTTTTAGTAACAGCATTGAGTTTACGATAATCAATACAAGGCCGAGGATCCTTTGATGAAAATTCTATCAAAATTATGGGAGATGTATAGTCCGATTCTCCCGGCTCTATAATTTTAAGATCGAGCATTTTCTGTATTTCCTTTTTGAGAATTTCAGTCTGTCGGGGTGACAGTCTGTATGGCTTTATTTGTATTGGTTCGTTATTTAATAGCTCAATATCGTGATAAACTAAGTTTGTTAGTCCAGGATTATTTGAAAAACAACAAGAATATTTCCATAAAATCTTTCGTAAATCTTCTATTTGCTCGGATTTCAACCTTTTCTCGAGTTCATTCTCCTCTATGATGTCCGAGAAATTTAATATACTTGGATTGGAAGGTAAACGAGGAATGTTCATTTCTAAGTCTCCTTCCACTTCAGTTATCATATTAATCATTTCTGGTCTTTTGTAATATGGTTTAAGCATGTTAATGTGATATACTTGATTTGGCTCATTTTGTTCCTCGAAACTTACAATATAATTGGTTTCTGAAATTTTCTGCTCTATTTTTTCAGGTCCTTTCCACTGTACTTCTAGTTTATTTTGACGATTCGTTGATAAAACAAGAACTAAATCTCCTCTAGTAAATTCTCTTTTCACTGCGTTTCGATCGTACCATGTTTTCCTCCGTTGTTGAGCTTCTTTCATGTTTTCCACGGCAAGTTCTTGGCATTTCTTCATTCGATTAATAAGTTCGAAAACGTAACTGACAACATTATTACTTTCTTCAATCGGTTCTAGCCACTGCTCATAAAGTAAAGTGACTGGCGTTCGTAGGTTTTTGCCATGAACTAATTCTGCTGGTGTAAAACGAGTGCTTTCGTGTGTGACTGTTCTGAGAGCAAAAAGAACTGATGGTAGATAATTCTCTCCTAATCCGAAGTCGCTCCTATACATACGACTCTTAACACCCTTTTTAGCGTTCTATGGAATCGCTCAACGGGATTACTCTGCGGATGATACACAGAGCTTCTTACATGTTTAATGCCGAAACGCTCCAAAAATTCCTCTGTCAAAGCACTGACGAAAGAGGTCCCCTGATCTGTTTGGATCACTTTTGGGAAACCCATACGACTGAAAATCTGTAAGAAAGCATCAATCACAGATGGCGAAGAAATGTCTGTCACCGCTACAGCATCTGGATATTTGGACGACATACACAGAGCTGTAATAATATATCGTTTTCCAGTCTTTGAAATAGGTAGCGGACCAACGGCATCGACATTTATTTTAGTGAATATTTCAGAAATTACTGGTACTAATGTCATTGGAGCCTTCTTCTTGTCATTTCCTTTTCCAGCGCGCTGACAAGCATCACAGGTTCTTACAAAATCTTCAGTTTCTTTGTAACACCTCGTCCAGTAAAAATATCTAGCAAGTCCGTCTTTGGTCTTTTTGACACCCAAATGACCAGAAGTTCCTTCGTGGCACATCTTTATAATTGACGGCTTGTGTTTTTCAGGTATAACGACAAGCTGTCTTTCAAAGCCCATTTTATCCGTCGTTTTTTTAACTAAAAGTTCTTTTCCTGTCAGACTATAGTTCTCATTTTTGCATGTACCTTCTTTAACTTCTTGGATGATTTTAGACAGTTCCTTATCAGCAAGCTGAAGTTGTGCAATTTCTTCTGAGTCAATGTTTACCAGTTTCATGAGAGTTTCATCTTCCGAATTTAGCTCCGGTAAATTATCTTCTTCTTCAAAAACATCTCTGGATGCTTTATTTTCTTCCTTCATCGGTTCCAAGATCTTCTCTTCGGCTATTTCTCTTTTCTTTTGAGTTCTAGTAGAGACAGCATTAACCTGGTGAGGACAACTATCAGAGTCCTTTCCTTGTTTATTCAACAGTGCAAAAGTTCCATTGCCTAATAAATACCTTCCTTTGTCGAGTTCATTTCTAATAATGGCAGCCTTAGTTATTACTTGCCCAAGATCGCAATTTAGTTCGATCTCAGCCAATGGTAAACAGGTTGGATTCAAATCTAATGGCTGTTGCACCCACACATTTTCACCTGTCAACATTTCCGGCGTGATGTATTTGCGACAAACTATATCAATACTAGCACCTAAATCCCTTAATATAGGAATTTTATGACCATTTACGTAACCCATACTAGTATAAGGTAATAGAAATTTATCCTCTGGTTTTGCACTAATTCTGTTAAGATTAGTAGGAGATTCAGTACTATTCTTAAGTTTTGGACATTGGGGTCTTAAATGTTGATAGGACCCACACTGATAGCATTGTGACGTTTTTCGTTTTTCATATTTATCATCTGGACGTGGACTTCTAGGTCTATGAAACCAGCTTTGCGAATTAAATCCTGATGACAATTTTTTTCAGTTTTATTTTTATTATCTGAACTCAATTTACCTTGAGTTAGTGCATTGTATCTTTCTTTCTGCCGATCCACTACAGGCCTCTTTTGAAAGTTTCCGCAAACGTTTTCATAGGCATCAAGTTTTTCAGCTAATTTTTTTGATGAAATCATCTCTACCCATTCATCAAGAAAATGATCTCGAATTTCAGGAGGAACTCGACGTTTAAGTTGGTCAAGCACCATTAAATCTAGCAACTGATCAAAAGTCTTAACTCCTGGACCAGTCACCCATTCCTTGCAATAATTTTCTATTTCATAATTGAAATCCACCCATGTGGATTCGGTACTTTTTTGATGTTTCATAAATTTCTGCCTAAACTTTTCCGGGCTTAATTTAAACCGTCTTAACAATACATTTTTCACGTGTTCATAGTCTTTAGCTTTATCGGAGGGTTCTCTAGCTATTAACTGTGTTACTTCGTAAGGAAGTAGTCCTAGTAAATGAGATACAAATTCTTCTTTATCAATTTTAGCCCATTCTGCTTGCCTTTCAAACAATAGCAAATATAGACTGATATCTCCTTTCTTGTCATCGAATTTCTGCATAAGGTGACGCAGCTCCGTTTTCGGCCGGATCTGTCCGGTATTTTGAGACTTTGTCTCTGCTTCAAGTCTTAATCTCTCTAATTCATACTGTTCGTTTCTTCTCCGCTCTTCTGCTACTTCCTGTCTCCTACGTTCTTCTCTTTCCTCCCTCTCTTTCCGTTCTTCTCTTTCCTCCTTCTCTTTCCGTTCTTCTCTTTCCTTTCTTCTCTTTCCCTTTCCTCCCTCTCTTTCCGTTCTTCTATTATTGTGTCTAAAACTCCTTTGACGAAGACTTCATCATAATCTCTACTTTCAACAATTTTCTGTTTTAAATCATCTATTTTCAAATCTGCAGTCACATGAACTCCCAGTTCAGCTGCGAGATTTTGCAAATCTTCCTTACGAGCTCTTCCTAAGTAAGACATTGTTTCTATGTTTAAAATTAACGAACACTGTGTCCCTATATTTCCTCAAAATAGCTCAAAAATGAAATATTTAAATTATATGAAGTTCATTCTCTCTACCACATTAATTGTGATTAAAATAAGAATAATAACATAGAGCAATATATATATCTACCGTATGGACAACTAAAATGAATATTAAATATAATATCAAATACGGTAATAAAATAAGACAATTTATTATTAACAGGAAGTAATAATCTGGTATCACTAATATTGCGTTCAGTTATGAACTAATAAAATAAAGCAATTCTATATGAACAGGAAGTAATAATCTGGTATCACTAATATTATGTTCATTGATGAACTAATAAAATAAAGCAATTCTTTATGAACAGAAAGTAATAATCTGGTATCACTAATATTATGTTCAGTGATGAACTAATAAAATAAAAATACGCACCATTATTCGATCTCGGTCGGTGCCTCCAAAATAATTAAGACTGTGATGCTTCTTTGGCGAAATGAAGCAACTCCAATGATGGAACACAGCAATAACTTTTATTTAACACTCAAAAAAATGGCGACATACAAACAAAAAGAGAAAACATATTCTTTCATTTAAAAATAAATTACATTCTTCGTGCGAGAGTCGCACGAGGCACTCGAGTCTGGTTTCAAATATAGCCATTCACAAATACCTTAATGTTCATCTATTTAAATTATTTAATCTACAAGATTTTAATATTATTTAAAGCTTTTACAAAGGGAGTTGCGTAATTTTCGCAAATATTTTACGGCTGGGTATCGAACTGCAAGTTCACGGACAACCCCTGCTCTGCTACTTAAATGGGGAGGGAAGGCAGTCTTTGGCAGACATTCGACTGCTTGCTCCTGAGCGTGAAGGTGCTCGTCCCCTCGCTCTGCGTTTTCGCTGTTCTGCAGTATTAACCTCTCGTTTTTCTGAGTTTGACTATTTTGACTGGGAAACTGCTGTGCTTTCTCGATTGTGCATTCAGGTCAGCATGCAAACCACAATGTTTAGTATGCTGTAAAACGACCTGCTTTTACCCTGTGCTTTTTAAGCATAGACTTTCTGCATCTCACTACTTCATCAACCGGCATCATGGAACGTTTCCTGGACTTCATTGCAGCTGAGATTACTCAGCTGGAACTCCGTCAAGAAGACAAAGGTTTCCTTACCCCTGAAGAAACAAGAGACCTGAATTTGTTCAAAAAATTCCGAGCTCTTGCTGACCAGGAATTTGTGAACTCCAGAACACAGGACGACCGTGCTAAGACCAAAACTGATGACAACCCTGGCTTCCCGCCTCTCCCAAAGATCAACGCTCGACGTGCTGAGAGTCCCGCCAGATCGGATGAGGACTTTACAAAATACAAGGCTTTAGATGTTAGCTCTGACTCCGATGGAGAACCCAAAGGAGACAGAACCAGACGCACCAGAAAACCTGGGAAAAAAAGCTGTTGCACCCCTGGCTGCTGCGACTGCTCCTGAAATTCCAAAGACTCACCCTGTTGCTGATCTCACTCCGAAACAGTGGACATGGACACAGACCCCGCCCCAGTGCAGACACCTCCAACCAATCAGAACGCTCCGATCAACAGTGCGAGAAAACTGCCGCCGATTATAATCAAAGACAGCAGATTCACATGGAATGACTTAAAAACGCTGTTTAATAATAAGAATTTTTCTCTGCACGATTTCTATGGAGAAAACATGAAGGACGGAATCAAGATTAAAGTGAAATTGCCCACCATTTATCGGGAAATGGTAAAAGTGTTAGAAGAAGAAGGCATCAGGTATCACTGCTATGCGTTTCCCGAATCTAAACATATAAAAGCTGTGATACGTAACCTCCCGTCTTACATGGACCCTGAGGAAATTATGATGGATCGAAAAGAACATGGACTCGACGTCGTGCGGATCAACCAACTCACTATCAGGCGTAACGGAGAAGTTATTAAGCTTCCCCTGTTTCTCGTTACTCTCACCCGCAAGGAGAAAAACAAGGAGATACACCAGTTAAAATTTGTGCTGGGAATGAAGATTAGTGTTGAGAGATACCGTGGCCGTAAGGGACCCTTGCAGTGTTATCGCTGTCAAGGGTTCCATCACGCCCAATCGCACTGCAATCACGAACCACGTTGTGTTCGTTGCGGTGAACCTCATGAATCATTTAACTGTGACAAGGATAAGGCAACTCCGCCTTAATGTGCCAACTGTCATGAGATAGGTCATACAGCTAACTACAGATTATGTGTGCGTTTTCCAAAACCAAAAACCACTCCGGGTGTGAAAACGTTCTCTGATCGGGTAGTGCATAATAAAACTTATGCACAAGCTTTAAACACCGGCCTCGCTCCTGAATTTCTAACTGAAGCAAAACAAGTTGCAGCTGAGCTACGTATGCTTGTCTCTGCTCTAAAAGAAATTGGATTTACTCTGATGGCAAAATCAAACGTATCTCAAGATCATACTCCTGCAGCTCCTGTTAATGGCTAATTACATGAAAAAGTGTACTCCCGTACAAATAAAGATATGGAATGCCTGCGGGCTACCCACCAAAATTACTGAACTGCACCATTTTTTAAGTGAGCATGATATTGACATTGCAATCATATCAGAGACTCATGCAAAAACATGACAACGCCTGAGAATTGCAAATTATAATTCATACCGCTGTGATAGACTTTCACACAAAGGGGGTGGTTTGGCAATATATGTGAAACGTAATTATGCATCTTGTCTTATATCTGATTCAAATTTTAATTGTGAGCAAACTACTGTGTGTGTCACTCTTCCTGTGTTTAATAACATCAATTTTTGTACTGTGTATAACCCTTCAACGAATAGACTATGTGATAATTTTCTAAATAGCATTCTACCGGATGACATACCTACCCTTGCTGCCGGGGACTTTAATGCTAAGCATATAGACTGGAACTGTCGTCGAACAAACCTAAATGGTAAAATTCTCCATGAATATATTTTACAGCATCCGGTGGCGCTACATGCCCCACCAGAATACACGCGGCTTCATAATAGAATTGAATTTTCTGATATAGTAGACACTGCAGTCACTACAACGACTATCCCCGTTGCAATGGAAGTATTTCATGAATTGTCCTCTGACCACCTCCCCGTAATCGCAACATTAGGAGTGACAAAAACTTCTGAGTTCTCTACTAAGCGAATTACGAATTGGAATCTCTTCAGCAATATCATGAAAAATTCGCCTCCTCGACTGCAAAATCTCAATACCAAACAAGGCATAAACACCGTAATTAATGCCTTAAGTGAAAGCATTCAAGGTGCAATTAAGGAAGCCAGTACTGAAATTACTAATCGTGATAAGGTTTTCAGACTGCTCCTTAATATACGACAGCTTATGAGAGAGCGAAATAGACTCAGGAAATGTTATCATTTAACGTTGGACCCGGCACTTAAACGTGAAATAAATCGTAAAAATAAGCAAATTCAGAAGGCCATTAAAACCTTCAAAGAAGAACTATGGGATGATAAAATGTTAAATCTGGATTCTAGAGAAGGTACATTCTGGTCTTTAATCAAAAATTTTAAAACTTCCTTCACAAGTAATCGACCCCTCTATGACAGAGGTAATATTGCCATCTCCAATCAGGAAAAGGCAGAAATCTTCGCAGCACACCTCCAAGAACAGTTTTCGCCAAATGATTGGCCAAATGACTCTGATTTCGAATTAAAGACCCTCCTACGAGTGAGGGATTGGCTCAACGCCCCTTCAGTCAGACTTCCGATTAAATATGCCACTCCTACTGAAACGACTAATATTATCAAACACCTGAGACAAAAGAAATCTCCAGGAATTGATGAAATCAGCAATACAGCAATTAAAAATTTGCCGCCTAACATCATCTGCAGCCTGACAAGTATTTTTAATGCTTGTCTTGCTCTTTCTTATTTTCCAACACCTTGGAAAATTGCTAAAATTATTTTACTACCTAAACCGGCTAAAGATCACACCCGACCAGACGGATATCGTCCTATTAGTCTACTGCCGGGCTTAGGCAAAATTTTTGAGAGAATTATCCTGAATAGACTGAAACCATATTTTCAGCATCTTCCGCCGGAACAATTTGGGTTCCGTGCTCACCTCTCAACAACGAAGCAACTTGTCCGAATAACCGAATTCGCTGGTGCAGCTCTGCACCGCAAACTTAATGTTGCTATACTCATGCTAGACGTGGCGAAAGCATTCGACCGCGTCTGGCATGAGGGCTTAATTGCTAAATTAATTGACCTTCAACTGGACAGAGAACTCATTCTGCTAATCCATTCTTTTATCAGGGATCGGACATTCAGAGTCTCGGTAAAAAATGAATTATCCAGCACTAAAATAATGACTAGCGGTGTTCCACAGGGTTCTGTGACTGGCCCTATACTCTATCTATTCTACGTTTCAGACTTTCCGAGATTGCATTTAAATCATAATTCTATGTTAGCCTGTTATGCATACGACACTGCCCTGGCAGTGAAGTCTGCTAACATCAATCATGCTATTCGGAAACTCCAAGACACTATTCCCTCCATAGAACAATGGTGTGGATATTGGAAGATACGAATTAACGCTCAAAAATCGCAGCTCCTACTCATAAGGAAAAGGAAGAAAAATGTTCCGATCAGGCAAAGTGTTTATCTTTTTAACGAGGCTGTGCCTATCGTGAAACAAGCCAAATATCTGGGCATCACCATCAACGACAAGCTCACATGGCAGCATCACATCCAACAAATCAGGGATAAAGCGATTAAAGTCATCAAATGTTTATATCCTATGATAGGGAAATATTCAAAACTTTCGTTGGACAAGAAACGACTTATTTATCTAGCCACAATCCGACCCATCATCACGTACGCTTCGCCAGCATGGACTACCGCTACGAAGGGTGAAATCCAAAAATTACAAGTTGTGCAAAACTAATTTTTAAGAATTATCACAAATGCACACCCGTATGTGAAGAACAAACGTCTCCATGAAGATTTAAAAATGGATACAATAGTGGAATATTTAACACGGCATTTTATGACGCCGCTAAGGAGTGCCAACATATGGACATTTTTAACCTATTTCTTTATGAAATTTTACACGAGGACAGGCACCTCCGTCCATATGCCGCTTTTCTACTCAGTGAAAACCAGGGTTATCCAACATAATTTGTGTTTTTAAGTATGTAGTACTCTGAAAAACTTATTTGACTTGTAAATAATGATGTTTAGAAATCTTAGCCGGATGATGTGACACACACAGCGACGCCCACAAGATATTACTTATATTTTTCCTGTATATACTATTTTACTTTTTGGAATCGTATTTTATTTTCTGCATTTATGACTGCAACACACACCTTTTATGAACTGATTTAGTACTATTTTATGTATAACTATTGCAAAACTTCAGATTTACAGCGCTACGATGCCTGGATACCTCATCGCCAACCAGATGTCTTATTGCTCATTACGTGACATTGGTCACACCCCCTGCATCTGCTATCCTGTCTCCACGAGAACTACGTTCGGCATTTCCTTACCTGCAGCGCTCCTAGAAGCACCAAAGTTCGATAGCCGGAACATAACCTGCGATTTTGCAGGTTAATCGCGGCAAATAAAGCAAGTTGGAGTTGGAGTTCTTTGGCAGAGCCGACGCTACGGAATTAGGCAGGGGGAAACATGAAGAAGAAAAAATGAATAAAAAACTTAATAACTCTGATGCTATTGACGCTACTGTCAAGTATAGTACATCAAACTAAAGGAAATTCAAAGACCTACCTTTGCAGATGAGAATGAAGCCGATATTCTTGAAAGTACCAGAGTTATTGAAGAATCAATCCAGGAAAATGTCGCAAAAGTAGAGCTTGTTTCAAAGTTTGTAGAAGAGGGGAGCACGACCAACTGGAGAATACTTGATTCCTGACGGACAACCCCTGCTCCGCTACTTAAAAGGGGAGGGGAGGAAGAGCCGACACTACGGAATTAGGCAGGGGGAAACATGAAGTTTAAGAAGAAAGAATGAATGAAAAAGGTACTATTCCGTTTTGAGGACTAAAAAAAAAAAAAAAGTATGCCCAAAAGCGCCAAATCTAGCGTACGCGCTGATTTCAGATTGCGTAAGTTTAGATAGTTCTATATGTTTTACGCCATTGAAATACTAGTTTAATTTTTAAATCCTTTTTTGATATCCTATGGATATAACAATTTGGGGAATTGCCCATGACGAAGAGTCTGCAATAGAATTTTGGGGAAAGTGCAGAATCATCCACTGCTTGACGCGTTTTTAAGAATTGCACATACTCGGTATCCATGTAAAATCGACCTATTTTCACTTCCAAAAAAATCCCAAAATTGCACAAAAATATCACTGCGCACACCCTTGACTTTATCTATGTACACATCGACCTTTTTTCACTTAAAAAGTAAAAGAAAATTGACAAAAATCCAATTGTTTTTACCCTTGTAAAAAGCGGCAAACAAATAAGTGGACGATTCTGCACTTTACAGATAATTTTTTCAAAGAAAAGGCATCATTCATTATAGAAAATTATGTTTGAACAACCAACGAGATGAAATTATGCTTTAGCGATAACTCGGTAGCGAAATAGCGATGCAGGCATCCATTCAGTTATGTTTAGCAACTTTTATATAAATTATAATAATGATCTGAAATAGTTATTTACTCTTATGCTTGCATTCAGTCATGTTTAGCCTTTTTATATAAATTATAATAATAAAAATGTATTATATGAAATTAACCTTTCATTCTATATTAAAACATCAATCTTAGATAGTTATTTACTATTATACTTCCTTTCTTGCATTAGGTTTGCCGCAATTATTTTTGGCAGCACTGGCATCAACAATAGTTTAGCGATTTTTTACTGCCCTCAAAACCGAATAGTACCATGAAAAGCTTAATAACTCTGAGGCTATTGACGCTACTGTCAAGTATAGTACATCAAACTAAAGGAAATTCAAAGGCCTACTTTTGCAGATGGGAATTTATTCTTGAAAGTACCGGAGTTATTGAAGAATCAATCCAGGAAAATGTCGCAAAAGTAGTTTTTACAAAAAACAGTAATAGTACAATATCACAAAACACACTTACATAAAACTTGCATTGGAAGAGGCCGAAAAACACCTGCTATCTGATGGTATTTTGAATGAAGGCGGATACCTGCTGGAATTTGCGAAATGCTTTAAATCTTTGGAACCCCAAAATCTTTAAAAAATTGTCATTTCGGGATTTTTGCATTTTTAAATTCTCTACACTTTTATCTTTCTAAAAATACCATTTTTTAATCTCTATGAAAATTAGAACTGTAAA
This sequence comes from Stegodyphus dumicola, assembly GCF_044657685.1. NCBI lineage: Eukaryota > Metazoa > Arthropoda > Arachnida > Araneae > Eresidae > Stegodyphus > Stegodyphus dumicola. The sequence continues at coordinate 49,007,278 of NC_140779.1, forward strand.
AAAATCTAGTTTTAATTTGTCATCTACTGCTTTGATCAATGAGGATTTTAACATAAAAACGCGTTTTTCTCCAAACGTGATTTTTTTATACTCGATGTACCTTTTCTAAGGAACTACTGCTCACAGGTATCTAAACTTTGTATGACTTATTTATTAGGTTCCCTCATATTTACTGAAATAAGCTTTTTGTAATAAACTTACAAGTGAGAAAAGTGCTAAATTTTACTATGTCTAAAGAAATATTCTGTAATTTACTCTAAAATTCAAAATGCTTCAAAAGCTCATTTCAGTATAATCAGATAGGTATACTTTAATTACAGAAAAAATTTCAAGCTTGTATCTACAGCAGATTTTGAGAAAAGGTACATCGAAAATGGCCAATTTAACATTGTCGGTATAGGGGTTTCTGATACCCCTTAACAAAAATGACGATGATCACAGCACTTCATTAAAATTCATCCTTTAGTATTTGGATAAAGTTGGAATCACACACACAGTGCAAATCAAATTAAAAGTCCAATATCTCCGGCTATAAATAAGATATTGAACCAATGATTGCACGAAATTATAGCACTTGACAAACACTTTCGGATGATACTACAAGTATTACTGTGGAATCAAAATTTCCATAGAATACTTGTGATGTTTCAGGAGTTCATCTTTCGCACGTCCACACAAACAGCCAACGAAAGTCCGTATCGATATCTTATGATAGCGTTTTGAATCCCTATATACATCCTACAATTTCGTGGATTAAAATCCTATGTGGGGATTTCTAGAAACAAAGTAGCTGATGAGGCGCGAAAATAAATTGGTCTAAATCCCAGATGAAATATTAACTTTATGCTTACGGGAACAAGTATGAGAGGAAGAGTGGAAAACTAGTGATAAAGGGGTAAGATTCTTCCAACTTTATACCTCACGTCAATACAGACAGAACCAGTACGAACCATCTAATCAATTGATTTATGACAGGACACTACCTCTTCCCCATTTATTTTTACAAACGAAACATAGCTTATTCTGAGCAATGTATATGCGAGGAAAAGACTGATTCTAACCACTACATCATCGGATGACCATTAACGGAAAATTAATACTTAAAACGCTCAGAAACTATATATCAGTGCCTGAAAATAGCATAAAAAACCAAAACTCTAAGAAGAAATATAGAAATCTTAATTACATTATTCGCTAGCAGAAGAAAGGAATTTCGCAGTACGAGCTAAGCAAATAATGAACGCACTTGAATTTCCAAATGCTTAAATTAGAATTGACAAAACGACCTATTTGACAAAAAGACTGAAGAACAAAATCGACAAAAGTACGAACTGACAAAAAGAAGAACTATATCATATAATAACTATTTGCATCCCCCACCGAAAAGAAAAGATTAAAAAACATTTTCCGAAAAATTACTTCCATATAAAATGTTCTCTTTATATATTTAGTAAATGCTCTCAGCATGTATTCGTTGCATGTAATTGTACAAAATGCTCTCTGCATATATGTGTAGAATCATATTATTATATATGAATATAATTGCATTGTTATCTATTTGACATTATGTATTATAATTTAATGAAACTTAAGGCTCAGGTTTCGAAAACCAAAGCTCTCGAGTCGAAACCCACCAAAGGTAAGTTACATAACATTTAGTTTTGTTTAAATTTCCTTCCTGTTAATTTGTTTCCTACATGTTCCATGTACTGGAGAATTATTATTTATTTATTTTTTTCGCGTTTTTTCTAGGAAATTCCAAATCTAGAATGTTCTAACTCGTTTATCAGGTGTATATAAGTGGTTACTCTTTGAGTTCGAATAAAAAAGTCGAGGTCAGACTTGAGTACTTGTCTCTTCATTCATACGATCACATCATCTACGCGATAATAAGTATGAACGGCACCATCTGTCACAATTACGTTGTAACTATATGTAAAATTGTAAATATGTCAAAATTCTTCAAAACATAATACTTAAATAAAGATAGATAGTATAATTGGACATATCGCCAATGGTTAACTGATGGGTGTTGTTGAATTTAATTTTATGTGGCATAAAGGCGAAGAACATGATCTTTACACACACACACACACACCCCCCCCCCCAAAAAAAAAAAAAAAAAAAACTTAAAGGTTTCAGATTTTAAATTATGTCTAAAGGGGCGTCTTTTTAACATTTTGTGTGTTACCTTTATTTATCAAATACGACGTGCTTTGCACTTAAATCATAAAATTCAGTTCAAGAACAGTATCGCAAAATAATTTTAAATTGAGCATATCTTTAGAATTTCCGATACACAGTCTCACGCGCTGGAGGTAAAAAGTTTTTTTTTTTTTTTTTTTCTGTACAACGTTTCCAATGCTTGCTTTGCTAATCAAAAATTCGTTAAAGTTTTACAAAATATGAAATCGATAATAAAAAAAATTCCAAATTTCAAAAATCTGGTCTTCCCCATGCCCATATTCGTTATTCGTAGGAGGATTACGTCATTCAAAATTCGATGGCTCTATGTACCGGTGTTTTATCACAATGCGAGAAATAGACATACATTTATGCAGATTTTTCATTATTTAATATCTTCAAATATAATGCAAAACTCTAACATTGGGTGGCAACAGTTTGAAAAGTGAAACGGACATTCAGAGTGATTCGACGCAAAATCGCAAAACGAAAACAATAGGCCCTGAGGGATAAAGCCCCTTTGAATTAATAAAACGTTAATAATAAAACAAGACGAAAGAGATTTTTTGTAAGCCATCTTACTAAGAAAACTGAATATTGATATGACATGCTGAGAAACGACTAAAAAATATAAAAATATATAACAACACTTAATGCTACATCGGGAATTCTAAATATATACCGTTACGACGCTTTAAAAAAATTGCGACTTTGTTTTTTGAACTGTATATAGAGTGAAGAAAAAATATTCTTAATAATGAAACAAAAAAGACAAGGGAAAAAGAAAAGATTATTCGGAGTGAGTGCAGTAGCAGACTGGTAGACTGTGAGCTCGGCGACAGCGTAAAAAACTTTAACAAACCTTTTTAGGTGACCATTAAAATCTGAAACCTTTCAGATTTTTATTTATTTATATATGTGATGAAATAATTTAGCACGTGGCAGTAATTTGGTATGTAATGAGTGCTTAAGTAGGGAAGACATTATTTTGCAGTCGCGAGTGGATTTAGGCTAAAAGGCGAAGATGCCGGAAACTTTGGAAGAATCACAAAAATCACTTGATAATTTAAATACATCTTTATTAAATGTAAATCCGCACTCCGTAATTTTGATGATGACGCATTACATTTTCAGCAGAAGCAACCAAGGAAAAGACGTCCTTCAGCTAGGAAGCGTAGGCAGAGAAAGAGAGAGAACTTCGGTATCGGCATCGCTGTGCTGCAATACTGCAAATTTTGCAATGTGTCCGTCTCGATAAAAATGGGCCCACCAGGCGGCCGAGCGGTAAAGTCGCTGAACACTAGTAGTTCGGTCCGAGGTTCGAATCCCGCGAATGGGCTGGCTACATGGACGTTTTCGTGGTTTTCCCCATGTGTAACGTTTATACGAGCCAGTTTCCCTTAGTAAGTCCTCCATGAAGGCATCCTTTTCCTCAGGGAGACAGCCCTCGAGCCTTTGCCATAATCACACACACGATAAAAATGTTGCCTTAAAGGCACTTTAAATAAAAATATATCAAGTAAGATTCCCAGAAGAGAAGAAAAAAATTAACACATGTGAAAGATAGAACATCTCCTAGGGTTGAGAGATCGAACTAGACTCCCAATGAATTGGAATATGAGATTAAAGTCATAGTAGAGATAAAATTAGATACACATAGTACCAAAAAAAAAAAAAAAAAAAAAAAAAAAAAAAAAAAAAAAGAAAATAACTATGTACAATATATATAAATACAGGAGTGCATGAGTAGCGTTTACGTTTGAAAATTTAAATCCTTTAGGTTATGTACGGCACAAGGACGCAGTTTTTCATCCTCCATTAGTAGTTTAATAGCTGGTAAAAACTAAAAACGTGCACTCACAATAGCGAAATCACGCTTTGTCTAACCTTTTCGCTCCTACAGTTTAAATACTTTCGTTTACCTTAACTTGTTTACATCCTGGTGAGGAAACGTGAGGGGAATAAGAGAATTCAGGAAAAGCTCACAAGATAAAATAATTATTAGTAAAAATAAATAGAACCCAATAACATCTGTGACAGTTGCTTCTATTGACACATTTTTTGCTTTGATATGTTGCAAAATGCATGTTAACTGCAAGGAAGTATCTTCTGTCAAATGGAACACAATATATACTGACAGGTAAATTTCAAACTGTTTTTAAATGTATGTATGGAATACTTTTGCAACAAAATCTGCAATCTTCTAATTGTGATTTCTTTAATAATGTCATGAGAATGTTGAATACATTTGCAAATATTTATTTTAACAAAATTTCATAAGTTTTAGAAGTGGTATGGGTTCTTTTTCAGATGAACGAAAACTAAAATAATTTGAAAAGCATTAAGTATTTTTATTATATCAATTGTAAACTCCAGTTTTATTATTTTTCTTATAGTATTTGAAACTCCAAAGACTGCCATTGTTCCAAAGAGTAGATATAAGTATATATGTTATGGCAAGGAAGAGATATTAAGAAGCCACTAAAAATATGAATGTAAAGCTATGATTTTTGTTATTTTATATAAGTATAGTTTTATTTCCATTGCTTAACTTGATGTATGTTTGAAATAACAAAGAAAAATAATTAAAAAAATCTGTAACTTTGAGATCCTATATTATTTTCAAACGATAAAATGTTCTCTTTATATATTTGGTAAATGCATTTACAGACACATACACATTTCGAGAACATTTGGGCTAACGCCCCATTGTGCTAAATATATTTATAAAAATGCTTTATTCAGTACAGTGTTGCCACTGCTTTCTTTGAAACTGCCGAGTTTTTTAAATCAAAAATTCGTTAAAGTTTTACAAAATATGAAACGGACAATAAAAGAAATTCCGAATTCGGGTTAGGGAGGAGACTATATTGCTCAAAATTTGATGACCGCTGTTTTTTCACAGTGCAAGAAAGATACACGCATTCATGTAGATTCTTCATTATTTAGTTTCTTTAAATCTAATACAGGACGATAATATTTGGTGGACAACAATTTGAAAAGTGATTCAGCGCTTTGCATGATTCAACGCAAAATGCCGTTTTGAGACTAATTCTCCTTCTGGGTTATTTTTATTATATGATGCTTAACACAGAGCAGGTTTTAATGCATTTAGGGATTTATCGTATACATTATTCAAAGCTCAGCTCTTCTGTGCAGTATGAAAAAAAAGCTTATTGATTAAAGAAATTGTATGACATGATCATCGTAACTCTCCTAAAATGTAGAAATTAAACATAAGTATACCCTCGAAACAAGTGATGTTAAGAAATATCAGCAGTACTTCTAAATACTATAAACCATAATTATTGCATTTTCAAATGTATTACATTTCAACAACAGAAATAATTTTTTGTTAATTGCAAACGGCTGTTTTATTACTTTTCGTTTGGTATTGTGCTTCCAAAACCTGCAAAATTCATCTTTTTAAAAATTGCAATTATATATACTGTTTGTTAAAGTTTCAATAACCCGTATCACTAGGATCAATAGTTTGAATAATCTATTTTTTGATAACCCATATCAATATTGGGAGATATTTTTCTCTCGGTCACGTGTTATCTGTTTTTTTAATGTTATGTTTTATTTTTAAAACAGTGTATTTTTGGATAGCGATAATAGAATTCTTATTTTACTAACATTGCGTTGGCATGCTCGGTTATTTCACACATTCTTAGTGATTGGGATAATTCCTATTTGAACAGAACCTTTTCACTACCGTTGAGCGACAACGCAACTAAAGTGTCCTCGATTTAGAAAAACGATTAGTGGCTACAGCAAAAAAAGAACATGTTTTAGTACGTTTCTGTTATCTGGGAGCCACTTAGCTCCAAACATAAACGTTGGCTTGAAATCTAGCTAGATGGCGGTAACCGTAACGAAGCTTCATGAAAAGAATAGCTAGAAAATTATATGGTCACCTTCCAAAATTCAAAACACAACTACAATAAAATATTTAGCGTATAATGTGCTCAATGCGAAGGCTTTTGGAGATGCCGAATTTGAGGAATTCTTTAATTTTGTTGTTTAAAAAGTCAGAGAATGGCATACTGTGCACATTAAATATTATGTATATTATATTATATGAGATATTATTCTTATTGCGAGTTTACTGATCAAGAAAGTATCTAATTTACATCTTTTTTAACAACTACCGCCACATGAACTTCGATGAGGTAGGAAGATGTATATTTGTAATGGTATATTTGGCCATTTTACCTATGTCATCCCCTAGCAGGATCAATAAAGTTTTTTCGGGTGCTAACATTAAATATGCCTGTATTCAGCAGCTCCCAAAGGATCCACTTAAGTAATTGGAAATCTAACGGAAAAAATTCCTGGATTAATGCTGATTGTTCATTCTTCCCATTTATTTGTAACATAATTTCTGCTCAGCTGTTGATGACGAGATAAAAATAGACTACCACGTTTAGCAATTCGGCACATAAAATTTGGTGATTGGCGTTCCGTTAATAGAAAAGCAGCTATAATGATCAAACTCCCTGCATATCTACTTTAGCCCAACCAGCACGCACATGCCTCTTTGCCCTCTGCCACGCGACACCGAGTCAGAACACACATTACAAAAAAGGGATGTCATGAAGAAGGCTTATTATGTTACGCTGAAAGCCAGAAGAAGCATTACGCTATTGGCTTTACGGGAATTATATCTACTCACTTTGAAAATAAAGTCTTGTACATATGATTTATGGAACTGCCTACATCATATACTTGTTAATATGCGATATATAATGAAAGTCTTACAGCACATATTCTTTTAATTTTGTTCTTGATGTAGCTCGAATGTTAGATTTCAGATTATTTATTTGCAATGCTTCCAATTAATTCATTCCAAAACTACTCTGGTGGACAAAATTAAGAGATGGAAAACATTTTCCATATTCTTCCTAAAATACTATACAAAGCATTACACAGTGGGTTGCCATACAATATCACTGCGGGGCTGGTGTCGCTGAGATGAATTTAAACATTCCTGCGGCCTTCCCTAAATCAGCAGAATGCATTAAAATTAGAAACCAGCTCCTCAGCTCATTCAGCTCTGCAACAAAGTAGTGAGTTTCCTTGTCTCTCTTGAGTAGTCTTGTTTTTTTATGTTTTTAGGTGAGATCAGTACACATCTTCGCTTAGACGAAGGCATGAGATAGAGAATCGTAGGTAGACTTGAGGCAAGGCTGCCCTAAGTTCAGGTTGTAAGAGAACTGGATGTAACACCAAGTATTTTCTCTAATTTGTGGAATCAGTTTAAAAACAACGGGACAGTGTCTAGAAGACGAGGACAAAGTCTCTCGAGAGCCAGCGACCAATGACGGCCGGTATTTGGTACTTTCAGACAAGCGTAAGAAAACATATACAGCCAAACAACTGTCTCGTGACCTTGTTACTGCCATAGGAACATCAGTTTCACAGAAGACAGTTACAAGAAGGCTCCATGAGATAGGACTGTATGCCAGAAAATCCGCTATTTGCATCCCACACCGTCCTTGCCACAAAGAGATCAAGATAGCATTTACAATGGTAAATGTAACACCAGCACTTGAACACAACTTTAATTGGATAATGCGCTGTTTACGGATGACTTCATATTCAGTCTACAATTTGATTTTAAGCGATTATTGATATGGAGGGAACCTGGGACAAGATACCATCTCAGGAACATCATTGGAAAGTACCAATACTATAGCGGAGGAGTGATGGTCTCGGCAGGGATAGTGCAAGATACCTGCACACCGCTCTATGTGTTCGACATTGGTTTCGTGAATGCCCAGAGGTACAGGGAGGAGATTCTAGAGACCTACATGCACCTTTTCAGGGCTGCTGTTGGCCATGAGTTCACTTTTATGAACGATAATACACGACACATAGGGCCCCCTGGTTGATGACTATCTGGAAAGCGAGGATATTCTTTGAATGGATTAGCCAGTCAAATCTCCTGACCTTAATCCTATTGAACATGCTTGAGATGCTCTTGTGGTGCTGCTGCAATACTTCAATCCCACCCAAAACCATTCAGGAATTAAAAAGTACTCTGGTGAAGAAGTGGGGGCGACTTCCACAGGCACTCCTGAACGTTCTTTTCAACAGCATGGCTACTGGTTGGGCATGCTCTTTGCATGTCAGAGGTGACCACACAGTATACTAACTCCATTTTTACCGCCATCTTTCAACCTCAAGTTCGGACCACATTGGACTTTTAGCCATAGCTCAGACTAATGAGTGGCATTTTCATTGTCATTTTGTACACATTATTGCCATCCAATAAACTGAATTTACACCTAGTTTCATTTATTTCTATCGAGAACTTCTTGAGATATTTGGAAAAAAGTGTTCCATCTCTTAATTTTGTTCACCAGTTTAGATTGAGTATTGATTGAAACAGATTTTTCACTCAAGAACTTGATACACAGTTTAAATGCTGTCAATCTCATTAGAATTAGATTATAAAATTTGGAGATCACTGCACCATTATTAAGCTGTAATAATTGCCGAAAGTTAAAAATTTAGTTTTATTAGGGGCTATTAGTGTCAAAACGGGATCTTGCGTTGAAACACTAATGAGCTAATTCTCCTATGAAGGATCATTATTGTTTCGTTATCTTTTCAATTGTTCATTTTTAGGTAATTTTCTTTATATGGCTTTAAAATTTTTGCATCACAATTTTATGCATATCCACTACTATTAGTCATTGGTTGTACAACAATTTTTCCATTGCCGCTTTCTCGTTTACAAGTACTTTGAAAAAATGTTCTAAAACTTTATACACTTTCAAATTATTTAAAAAATTTTAATTTTTCTATTGCTTTTAAATATTACGACTTTGTAAACTGCAATTTATGTAACTTCAAATTTTAACTCTTAGTTTTCTTTTATGGCATTCTTAATTTTACTTTGAAATATAGGAATTATAATAGGAGTATTTCCATTTCATTCTTATGATTATGTTTAATTAAATCATTGCAGCCTAGGCGTAGGATTCTAAATAGTCCTTCCTTACATTTGCTTATTTGCCTTTATGTTGTTTATATACATAAAAATCTGAAAAATTGGCGTATTTTTCATTTACAGATACATACACATTTCGAGAGCATTTGAGCTAACGCCACTTTAGGCTGAAAATATTAAAAACAGCATATCTTTAGAATTTCCAATAGACAGTCTTGCTCGCGAGAGATAAAATTGTTTTTACTTCCTACAGTGTTGTCACCGCTCGTTTTGAAATTGTTGAGTTTTTAATAAAAAAATCGTTAAAGTTTACAAAGTATGAAATAGATAATAAAAAATTCGAAATTCAAGATTCGGGTTTCTAGCTTCCCACATTCGGACGAGGGCTACGTTATTCAAAACTGGATGGCTCTAGGTACCGTCGTTTCTTCACAATGCGAGAAACATACATGCATCCATGTCGATGCTTCGTTATTTAATTTCTTTAAATGTAATTCTGGGCGATAATATTTGTTGGCAATAATTTGAAAAAGTGGTTCAGACATTGTGATTCAACGCAAAATCCCGTTTTGAGATTAATTTCCCTTCTCGGTTAACGCCATTTGGGCTAATATTTTTAAGTAAAATGTGTATGTGTCTGTAAATAAAAAATATTAAAAAAATAAAACGTTTGAGGAATTTGAAAACTTTCAGATTTTATTTATCTTTTTCTTTTCTTTCTTTTTTTTTTTTTTTAAGCCTAAACGGGCGTTAGTTTTGTAGGACTATTAGTTTCAAAAAAGCATTTTGCACCCGTTTTGCTGTTCAAATTATTGCCACCAAATTTTACCGCCCTGTGTTATATTTAAAGATATTAAATAATGAAGAATCCGAAGGTATGTATACTTCTCGCATTGTGTGAAACAACAGTATCTTGACCCAAAAAATTTTGAGTAACGTAGTCCTGCATCCGAATACGGTCACCTGGAAGCCCGAATTCGGAATTTGTTTTATTGTCTACTCCATATTCTGTAATTTTAACAAATTTCTTATTTAAAAACTCAACGATTTCACGGCAACACTCTAAGAAGTAAAACATTTTTAACTCCAGCAAGCGAGACTGTCTATCAGAAATTCTAAAGATATCCTGTTTTTAAATATTTTGTGATTTTGCAATTGAATCGACTTTTGTGTGGTGTAAGCGCCAAGAATATGATATTTAATAAAGTAAGTACACAAACGTTAATAATAAAAAGGCAAAAGTTTTGTTAAACCGTCTTAGTAAAAAACTGACAAAAAAAAATGTATGACATCTTGAATTCTAAACTTAATACAGCTATGCTGCTTTTAAAATGTTCGTAATTTCGAAGTTGAATTTTATATGGCGTAAGTGCGAGACAATTATGCTTAATAACAAAGCTAAAAAGACAACAAAAAAAAGAGGACTGGATAGAGCAGTAACAGCAGACTGGTAAACTGAGAGAGTAAACCCTACTTAAAGTGGTTCGGAGCGCATAATGGCAAACCGCACATTGAGTTGATCAATGTTAACGAATTTCGCTTAGTGCGCATGCTCAGTGGCGTATGAGGAGGAAATCAGGAGGAAATAAATACTGTCGCATAAGCAACCCCGCACAAGTCTGTTCGTCCTGTAGATCTTATCGACTGTTTACAATTTTATGGAAATTTTTTTCTGTTTATTGCATTTGCTTCAGTTTCATTTCAGTTTGGTTTATTTTGTGCATAAACATTACATTTAATATCAGTTATTTATAATAATGTCTTTGACTTTAATTCAGTGATTTAAACTGGATTTATTCCTTAATTTGTTAAAATATGTACAAATGAAATACTCGACCGCTTTTATTCCTCAGAAGTATAATCAATAAATATTCAGCTAATATATTTTGCAATGTTTCCTGTTTTGCAATCCTTCTTAAACGAAAATTTGCTAATTTACAATCGGTATTTAGACTCTAATGAAAGAGCTTAAAAACTAACAAGTTTTAAAAACCCGAACTGTTGACGCCCAGATAACAGAAAATTAACAATATACCGTATTTATCCTCTTTTAAAACTGCGCCAAACTCCCCTCTGGGCATCCACAGAGTGCGGAATTCGTTTAACATTGTCAACTAAATGTGCAGTTTGCCCTTACGCGTATGGAGCTATTGGATATTATTATTGAAGAGATCATGGAGCTCCGGTGGAGGCTCCAAACCTTCTTGTGTGGAAATAGGTCTAAATTTACTATCCTGCCTTACATTATTGACAGTTATCCACCGACGATTAGTAGATATGTATTTTCTTTAAATTTACAAATCTAAATGTACTGTACCACAATAAATAAGATCTACGAGTTGACTAAATTATCATCAAGGTAAAATTAACAACTTCATAAATGTCTAATTGAAATGCGTGATGACCATGTACGTTTACATTAACCGCTGAAATCAGGGGTGGCCAACAAGTCGACCGCGAGTCTAATTTTGATCGATCGTCGACCGCTCGCAATGACTGGAGTGGAATTTCGTGTACAATGGATTTTGAAGCGACAGTTTGTAGAAGACAAAACCTTTAAGCAATAGTATAATGCAATCTGCGATTTTTCCGAGGTTATAAATTCCTAGAATTCTGACAGCCAGACACTGACCTCCGCCCATTCAGCACAATACATTTCGACTTATGTTTTAAACTTGTCACCGGACGCAATACCTGAACGGAAATGTTAGGGCTCGACTCATCGAACAACACAGTGAGTAAGCTCAAATGTTTGGTAGCGTCATACGGTAGCTTTTCTTTTGTATTAACAGCATTATTATTAATCGATATCATTTACCCTCAGTGACCACTTTGGGTTTCAATTTTTCTTTTGTTTAAAATGTAAGTACTTTGTTTTAAAGCAAATTGATTTTCTTACATATCTATTTGATAAGGGAGCATTCTCGGCAACAGATCTCTGAACTGCTATCATTACACCGAGAGAAAAATAAGGGGCAGTTTTACAAATATATTTAGGAATAACATTAATTCAATTTAAATTAAGATTTTAGTATTTAAACCGTAATAAATATATTGTAAATTTAACATACTTCTTGCAAATTTGAATGTATCTTTATTAGATTTTAATACACTTGTATTGCTGTGTCTGATCATGCAGTATTATCATTTCTCTCAAAATAACGGAGATAATAGCCGCAGTTCATGAGCTTTTAATTTTCTAGAAAAATATTTAATTCAATATTTATTCTTTAAATTGTCATATTTCTTTGCATTCTAGTATACCCATGATGACCATGAGAAGTAAACTGAAGAAATCGAAAACTTATCACTTCAATGAAGAATGGGAACTCGATTACTTTTTTACAATGTTGAATGATGAATGTTTAATATGCCTTACCTCAGTAGCCATTGCTAAAAAGGGAAATTTGTAGAGACATGTTTTTAGCTTAACATAACAAGTATCAAACATTGTTTTCTCGGTTCAGAATTTGGTGAATAAAGTTAGGGATCATTAAACTAAATTAACAAATCAATAAAGCGTTTCTAAAGTCTCAAGCAGTAACTGCTGCATCATTCAAAATAAGCTACCTGAAAAAAAAATGTAAGCCATTCTTAGACGGTGAATTTGTGAAGGCAATTTTCTTTAGAAATGTCAGATTCACATTTTAACGATTTTAAGAGCAAGAGTGAAATTGTTGCTGCAATTCAAGATCTACAATTGTCTCGATCCCAGTGAAATTGAAAGGATGAGTGGGAATGTAAAAGAGCAGTTACATAATTATATCAATAGGTGTTCTTATTTTCCCCTTCAGTATGATGAATCGACAGATATAAGGCACAATTGCTTGTTTTCGTTCGTATGTAAAATACTTATTTTACATCTAAAGAAGAGTTGTAAAGTCTACTGCCGAAAAGCTAACTGAGGGATTTAGAGCTGCGACGATGCTAGTAAAGTTTGCGGATGATGAAAATTAAGGATTATTTCTACGCATCTTAGGTATACTTTTTCATTATGATCACGGCTATCCATTATTTCACGTATGTTACTGGTTCATATGGATGTGAGATTTATGTAATTTGAGTTTTCACATGTTCGATTTTATCCTTCGGTTATTTTTTGGACATAATTCGAAACAACTTAGCCGTTTTACAAGGGGTAGGGTTCTCGTTAACCCAGGTACCCTGGTGCTACACCGTTCCACTGGAGGAGAGTTGTTGGGTATGATTTCTCTGAAGGAAAGGACTAGAGGTGTAGACACATTCAAAACCTTTTAAAAAGTTGCTCAACGATTTAAAAGTACCTTTTTTAAATTAGTTTCAATAACAAAGGATGGCGCAGCTGCAATGATAGGTAGCATAAATGGATTTATAGCCCTATGTCATAAGAAAGATGAATTCCCTGCCTTTATCACTTCATAATTCACCAGCAAGTGTCAGCAAGAGACTAAACACAAAAGTGGTAATGGACATAGCATTTAGGATTGTTAATTCCTTTCGAGGAAGTTCCCTCAAACGGCGTCTCGTCCAACTGCAGCTGAATAAAGGCCAACCTGAATTATTACTACATACCGATGTCAGATGGATAAGCAAAGGTAAATTTCTGCAACGATTTCTTGATTTATTGCCTGAAATTAGAGATTTTCTTCACGAACAAGATGGAAACTGAACATTTAAATGATGAAACTTGGCTTAGTGACTTAGCATTTCTGATTTAACTTAAACATTAAGTCATTTAAATTCAGAATTACAAGGTAAAAATAAAACTAATTGATGTGATCAGCTCCATAAAACAAAATTTATTTTGCTAATAGAAGACCTGCAACAAAATAGTCTGAATAATTTTCCAAATATGGCAGATAACCTACAAAAATATTAATTATAAGATCGACAAATGTGTCTCGGAAATCCAAAAAGTAATTCAAGATTCCGAGATAAGAATCAAGGATTTTGAAAAACTTAAAGAAATTGGGGAATTCATATCTTTTTCTTTTAAAAAGATTTAAGTGTGAAACGCATTAACCAAATAAAAGTCCGAAAATTTGAAGATTTTTAGAAATATGTCAACCGCGAAAAATATCCCAGTATCAGCAAACGTAGCGAATTTTTGTTTTGAATCTACATACCTATGGGAATCGGCATTTTCATACTTGAAACTAACGAAAGTTAAACAACGTTCTGTGCTGACCGATTCACATACTGAAGCCTCATCATTGTTATCTTTGTCAGAATATACACCTAATTACGATTCTTTGGTTTAGGAACATGCAAACACGGTGTTTCCATTGATGTTAAGGCAACAAAATAAATTCAAAATCTCTATCTGTAGCTATTTTGAGTTAATAAATACTGTTAATTATCCATGTTCTTTTTTCTTCCTTTGACATGAATTTTTGGAATCTTTAAATCATAGTTGTTTTTATGTAGAAACCTTACATCTATATTTCAATGCGATGTATGCTCAGCGAGCTATTGATAGATTAGCAAAAATTAAGCCATGCTAATCTCTATTGATAAATTCTCCTGTCCCCCCCCAAAAAAAATGCGAAAGTGAAATATTGAAATCAAATTATGTCATACTGTGAATTTTTAAAACTTTTTCATATGAACGAACAAATAGTACAACATACATGGCAGTAGATAGAAAAAGAAATTGCATTTTAAGTTAGTAAAAATCTATCTTGAAAAAAATGTAATATCGAATTTTTTTAGGTACCACATGTACGAAATGCTGCTATTAAAAGTTGGGCATGGAAATTAATTTTCTTCGTGAGCCTATATCTCGAAAACTTAAGTGATTTACAAAATATTTTTGAAAATATTTTACTTATCTACCCATACCTTGCTGGAATGTACCTTATACTGAAACACTGCATAAACATTGTATTTTACACCCTTCTCCCCCTTTAGACTACACCTATGACAAAAAGTCGATTGCGACATACTTTTAAGATAAAAGTAGACTTTATATACAAAATGTTGTCCACCCCTGTCGTACAAAATATAAATAGTACAAGACCATCGTCCTTTGTTTTCTAAATTTGTAAATGCTATGCACGCATTTGTTGATTTGTATTTGATTTATATTTGTTGATTTGTATTTGATTATATATATTTATGCACGCATTTGTTGATTTGTATTTGATTTATATCAAGTTACTTCTTGCAATTATTGTATACGTTTTTCATTATTGTAATGTTCATTATTTCATTGATGCTTTATTTGCAAGTACGCCTTCCTGTCCAGAGACTGTACTGCCCGGGACGTGCAGTTCATGGGAAGGGGCAGTATTACGAATTTTGTATTTCGTTAAGAAATGTTTTATTTCCCCGTACAATACAGCACCAGACACAATTAAGAGAGAGCTACGGCGGAAATTAAAAATACAGGAGCATGTCAATTTAGCATTGAATAAAAGATTCTTGTAATTTGTATTTAATTTGAATAAATGTAATTGACTACTATGTTAGCTATAACAGTAATTCTCTTTTGCTTTTCCGAAATTTCGAAAAGCAGAAATTTAAGAGAAATTTCTCGGGATAGATTCAAGTCTATAAAAAGCCAGAAAGAGAACATCTCAGCTCAGTTTAGTTAGCTGTTATTGTTGATCTGATTAGCTTTCTCTACGCTGTGTATTGCTTTCTACTTAACATTTCCGTATTTTGAAATAAAGCTACTGATTATATTGCTTGATAATGTACGAATATCTCTGAGGGAAAATTCAGCGTTCTGCTATATTTCTTTTGATAAGAATAAATTTTATTAACCTTTTATTGGACTTGTGAAATCAATCCATTACGAACCCGTACACATGCAACAATATAAATGTTGAAGTTTAGGTTTCTGTTACTAGATTTATGTAGATTTCGTTTCGGAAGTACTTTTGATGACATTTTTTAACTATTTATTGTCTTTCAACTACATATTGATGTAAAGGAAAGTTATAGTTTTTGCTATGAAAGCAAATAATTGAATATTGGAACACAGGGTAAAATAACTTATACTTAGAAACCTTTCTTAACTTTTCACAGCACAATTTTCAATCAGTGTTTAAATGATAAATTTTTAGTTATTAATTCAATAGTTCTGCAGCAATAAAAACACCTAATTTATTAAAAAAATTAAGACATTTTGCCAAAAATATAAACACGTGACATGGAAATTATAGTTTATTGCTTTAGATATTAGAAATTATGAAAAATATAAATCTTATTAGAAACATTTCATTAATTACATTTTGTACATGTCAACAAATTGAGAAAAAGGTCTTATGACTGGATTTTACGATTCCGATTTTTTAAAGATTTTTGAGATTCTGATTTTTCTGAAGATTAAGTTCCTGCTAATTCTTCCTCCCAAATTTGTTTTATTACAGAATAGTATAGCTCCTCGAATAGTTCATATACTGTGTTGAGTTTATACAGACGGTCCCGTGGACGCGAAAGGCCGATCGACGCTCTGAAAATTAAAATAATATCATTAGCAGACTTTAGAAATCAATTTACCAGTTAGTCGTATAACTACAAGGTCGATAGATTTAGATCTTCCAAAAGGGAATAACTAGATTCTTTAAAATTTAGGTTCATTATTGACCATTTTGCAAAATTATAAAAATTCTAATTTAAAAAGGCATTTTAAAGTTTGGAAAGGTTTGCTTCTATCCATTACCCATCATATAGGATAAACTTGGACGAAGAAGCCTTTTAATAACGTATAAGGCTGCGGTGGTAATTTTACAGGTACAGGTATTCAAACTTTCTGTATATTAACTGAAATGTGAAGATTAAGGGGATAAGTTCCGTAAATTTATGATTTATATAGGTTTAGATTAGCTTTAATCTAGAACACTACCTTGAAATATTAGCGAATCATTTACATTGTAACAAAGACTTAATTCACTATTCTACCAAGTTTAAACAAATGGCGGCTTCACTGCATTTAAATTGTTGATAATTCTACAATTATTACATGCCGATTGATTAAAGGCATGAAAGCTTTAACATAATTCAATCACTTAACGCAAAAAATGCACAATTTACCAGCATATAAGAATACAAAACTGAGCTCACCGAGGGAGGCAAAAGAGTGGGTATATAGTATATATATATTTCAGTGTGACCGATTGCAACCAAAAAGGGAGGTGCACGACTATGTCCCATATAACAAAATTTGAAACTTTCTGCGTTGAAAGTTTTTCTTAGCTACTCGTTTTGGAGCTATGCGAGATATACACACGTACGTAAAATATCTCTTCTGAATACATTTTAAAATCATTTTTGTGAGAAGTCGTTTATGCTGTCCGTATGTACAGATGTCGCGCAAGAAGTCTCAAATGGATTCGAGAACCGCCAAAATATGTATTTTCGTTACAAAGGTACCCGAAATTTTTCGCTATTACAATACTTCCTTCACTTCGCACAAGTAAAAAGGACACTGTGTGCGACTAATGTTTTATGAAATAGCTACAATTAAATCCATTGATCAAAAATAGTCTCGTGGAGTGACGGCAGGAAACGAAATGTTGAATCCATTAACTTAGGTGCTTTGATAACATCTTATATTTTGTATTGCTTGTTAATTGTTGTTAAATTAAAGGGATTCTGACTTTATGGAGAGCCGAAAATACTCTCATATGGTTTGGTGGAAAGGGAGTGGGAGACCCTCGGATCACTGCCGCTGTGAGGCTTTCGCCACCATTCTTCCACGAAACTAATAGACAAGACAACGCAAATTACCCAAAATTTAAATGGGATCTTATTAAGGCCCCATTATTCCAACGGCACTATAATTACCCGCAAGTTTTTAATTTAGTAAAATTAAGAACTTGCATAGCAAGCCTACTCGACTGTCGTTTTTCCTGCTTTATTATATACCGCAGGGCTGTTATAAATAGCAAAACGCTGATCGAAACATATTAGCTTTTAGAATAGGATTTTCTTTTGCTTTGCAAGTTGCACCTACAAATGCTTTCGTCTACATGTAGCTCCATTTTGTGGTTATTTTCGCGCATATTCAAATGCAAAGATGTATATTAACTACTCTCACCACTACCTGGCTGGTGGTACTAAAGTAACAGAACTTAAACATTTAAAGTATGGGATAAGTCTAGTGAAATTTTGTTTTGGGCGAGTATTGGCAGCGAAAAGGAAAAATTATAAAGGTAGCTTTCTTTAATACAAAAATCATAAAGCATACAGCATACATCGCCAGTTCTTCCATGAAGCGCATCGAAAGGGCAAACTAAATCGATTTTTCAAGACACCCCTTTGAAAAATGAGTTAGGGTTCATTTCTATGGCAACAGACATTTGTGGACATTCAATCTACACATTCTTGCAATATATTCAAAGGTCTCGCTTGGAAGAATGATACAGAATCCTTTTCATCGCCTATTAAAATTTACATAGCTTCGAAAAACGACTACGGTAGAAATGCAAAGATAAACATCGCCTATTCAGGGTTCTTATTGTAACGATTGGTTGGGGTTTTAGTAGAAAACCCATATGGGTCATATTGCGCCAAACAAAAGGCTTATTTACAGAACTTAAAATAATAAAGACAAGAAACGCATGTACCATTTAGTAAATAGGCACAAAACAAGTTTAAGACAAAGTTACATATAGGTATAAATCAGTAATAAAGTTTAATAAAACCTACAATAAAATCAAACAAAATTCTTTCACGAAACCTAGGATACGAAAGACCATGAAATACCGATGGAAAACTATTAGTCAAAGGATAAATTGAAAATATAAATATATCTAGCTTCCAGTTAGACCTTCAGCAACACAAATTGAAATCGGTTCATTCAAATAACGTGGTAAAAACTTTGCAGCTCTTAAAAAGTTTAAAATTTCAGGATGTGGTTTTCAAATAAATCTTTGGCTGAAATCTCAAATATTTAAATTTCGAAAGCAATTAAATGTTGGACAATCAATTTAAATGTGTTCAATGGTTAAAATTGTATTGAATTCAACACATACTGGTTCCGTTTCCTCCAACAATAGGCACCTGTGTGTTAGTCTCGTGTGACTAATTCCTAGTCGGGTCAGAAGGACCTGATCCTTTCAGTTTAAAGCACATTTCTAGTGTTCTAGTTTAGGTTTTAAATTTCGTAATTAGTTAACTGCGCATCCTAAAGCTTCTGCCATTTCAAATTTTACCTGCCAATCTGTGTTAATATCTGAATAGGGCACCGGCTGGCTGGATGTCCCACAGGCGTATTTTGCAGCGATATTGGGAATCACTACAGCATTTCGTCTAGCATTAGGGCAAAACTTTTTCCATATTCTATTATGTAGAATGAGAAGAGATTTTTAATGACTTATTGGACAAATACATGACATAAACAATGCCATCATGGCCAGGGCTCGTCATAGACGTTAGCGACAAAACTTTGTTCATCTCCACCATAGTGAAATCAGTGTTATATGCTTCTGTACTGAGATAGTTAAAACTGATGGATATATTCTCATAACAATGTTGGTAGATAATCAGTACCATTTGACACAGCACTAAATGTCTCACCTATGCTATTAGTAACATCTTTTCTGCTGCTAAAGTTAAGCCACCTTTTTCCAAAATGGGTAGTCGATCATCCTTATTAGTACCTGAGAATTTTTAATTTTTTTGCAAACACACTTGCTTGGAATGGAATATGTAATGGATGACTTAATTGATCCAAGCATTCCTCCATCTTTGGCGTCACAATCTTTGATCATTTGCTTTTGCCTTTTTATAGGATATAAGATTGCTAAGCGTGAGATTCCTGCGAAAAATTCCACAGGCTTTTCTTTGCCGTCCGACTCCTTGACAGTCACAGTTTCACCATGGTTTGAGATATTTAGGAAGGCTGCCTGATGATATGGGAATAGATTTTAGCTCCCCTCATAGAAGGGGAAGTGATCAATTGGCACCTTGTATGCCATGTTATTAGTGAGCATAGCCAAATTAGAAAACATTTCCCAGCCTGCTTGTTCGTAAATAAAACGTAGTGATCTGAAATTTGACCATGCTGTAATTTGATTAAAAGTTCCGTAGATAGGGAAATAATCACTATTAAAAGTGTCGTTCCCAACGCTAAATGAGCAAAACGGGAGAAATAATGTGAACAAATGACAAGATCGGTACTGTGAAATGTCCTCGTGGGTTGGTGGAAAAATGTTCTTAAGGAGTCACAAGCAGTGATCATTAACAAGGTCTTCGATTTGTTTTATCCGAAGAGATCACCACTATCACAGATGATTATGGCCATTGAAATCGACAAATACAATGAAAGGAGCAAGCAACTGTTTTACCAAATTATCCAATTCATTTTTATCTATAACTTCATTAGGGTAGACGGTAATGGTGTGGTGTTGGTGTATTTAATTATGGCAAAGCACACTAGGGCTATCTGCCTAAGGGGAGGGATGCCTTCATGGAGGACTTTCTAAGGGAAACTGGCTCGTATACACGTTACACATGGGGAAAACACCCATGCAGCCTGCCCGTTCGCGGGATTCGAACCACGGACCGAACTACCAGTGTTCAGCGACTTTACCGCTCGGCCGCTGGTGGGCTAGACGACGGTAATGACAGCGGCTAGCGTTCTGATATCGATTTGCACCACAACAGCTTGGAGACATATTCAAAGAAAAGACAGTCGAAGAGTAGACAGAGGTGAGAATAGCAACACCTCCGCTTACGCGCTAACCACAGGAAACGTCTTTTCTGACAGTTGAATACCTGCGCAACTTAGCTGTGCTATCTTGCTTGAGAAATGTCTCCTGCACTCCAAAACAGGCAGGGTGATAAGTATCTATCAGGCTCTATGTTCACTAGACCTTTATGAAATCCACGACAGTTCCAAGATTTTGAGGTAGCCATCATGAATGTTTATTTTGCCTACGCTGTTTTGTTAGGCGTAGTAAAAGATCTTTTGGCGGTGTTAAATCCTTTTCCGACAGCAAACTCTAATGAAGCATGAACAGAATTTAACGTTTTTGAGCTTACGTTATTTAAAGAGGACTTGGTTATTAATAATAATTACTCAAGTTTTTTTATGACATGGTACATCTTTAGTATTGGCAGAAAAATTGCTATTTGGTATTTTTTGTGTTACTTCTGTTTTAATCTTTGAAAGGTAAGTGATGTCTGAATAGCTATTGAGAGAATAGATTTTGTTGCAACGCCAAAACTCAGATTTGGACGAGGTTGAGTGCTTTCCAACAACCCCTTAGCTTCTGTACCAGATATCGTTTTGGTTGCCGTTTGGATTTCCTTTCCGATTTTCCATTTGAGACATGGACAAGAAAGATGGGCGACTTTCTTTACAATTAACACAAAGAGGCTACAGTGCAACCCTCACTTTCATGATCCACAATAAAGCAACGAGGGCATGTTACCGCGACATGCAGCCTCTGAGGGTCCAAACCGCTCGCATTAAAAACAAAACAGTGCTTGGCCCATAGCGCTGCATCGGGCGATGCTAACTGCCTGCTTTAATGTGATTTCGAAGTTGAGAAGTGTTTAAGGTCAAAATAATGCGTTTAGTATCAACTGACCATACTTTCTTATTTTAATAGGACGTGCATCAGAAAAATTCTACTCGGCAAGTTCGGCAATGTATTTTTCGTTCGATATTGTTAATAGCTAGACTGACTACACGCCATAACTGGAATTCAGCTTTGTGTGCAGAAACCGTAACAGCAAATTGCCCCATTTTTGACTAGTAAGAAGGGTCTTCTACTTATTAACAGTTTCCTTTAATAAGTCACCAGACCGTAAGTGTTTAATTGATCTTGATTCTTTAGCAAAGGCTTTTAAATTTTTAAACCAGGAAAGTGACATTTTATGCAATTCAGATTTGGTCATAGCACAAAATATGATCAACTTTAGTGTTTTTTGAAATTTTCGTAGTTCGAGGTCTTACTTGACGATTCCTTTGCAGTTTCACGAGATAAAAATGTGTGAAGCTATATTTGAAGGAAATAAAAATTCGGACCTGGCATCCCTACCCATCACGGAGTGCATAAAAGGAACTCGGATTCATGCGCCAGGAATAACCGAGTTTATACGCAAACAAGCCCCACAGTCTGCTTTCCAGAGAGCAGGTACTCCTGAGAGTTCCCCCCCAAGGACTAGTGGCCAGCCCATCGACAACCGCGAGGACGACAAGATGCCTCCCATTTAGCTGTAGCAGGGGCAAAAGATGTGTGTTGGGGACAGTACCTCGACCCTCATCTACCAGGTCCCTTTCTTTCAGCGACACGGGTTCTCACGCTGGCGAACACGTGGGGAGTTTTCTTGCCATCGGAAAACTACAGACAAAAGCTGTTCCAGTTTCTCATGACGAGCCCCAACCTTCAAAGAGGAGTACCACAAGGGAGAAAAGAAGGAAAAGTTTCAGCTAAGAGGAGATGAGACTGAAAAGAGGCTAGATCACCTGAAGGCTTAGGGTACCTCGGGATTGCCCCACCCGTACTCACCAAATGAGAGCCCGAGGGCCTTGTTGTGACAGAATATAATATGGCAAAAATTGCAGCCATTTCGAAACGGTTTGAGAAACGCATTGAGGTTTATCGATACCAGACGTCGTTAAAAACGAGAAACGTTACAAATACATTTAAATGTTATCACTATACATAGGATGTTAATATATTTTTAGAATCAAAAAATTAAAAAAGAATTAAAAACTAATGCTTTGGCATAATATCTGGCAGCAACTGATTTCGAGAGAAATATCGTCTGCTTATTCTAAATTTTTTCAAGAACTGCATTTAAACTAGCTATAGATT
Source organism: Stegodyphus dumicola (assembly GCF_044657685.1). Lineage (NCBI taxonomy): Eukaryota > Metazoa > Arthropoda > Arachnida > Araneae > Eresidae > Stegodyphus > Stegodyphus dumicola. The sequence continues at coordinate 49,030,180 of NC_140779.1, forward strand.
GAAGAGTTTGTACTTGCAGAAAACAAATATTACTATTTTGTAATACAAAAACGTTGTGAAATGTAGGGCATTAAAATATCCAAATGCAAAATAAAGCATCCTGTTAATCGGAATAATGAAGCATGCAAGTCATCACAAAACAGGCTGTAAAACCCTGTATAAAAACTAGTTAGCAAAAGAGAGAATATTTGTACAAATCTGGCTCCGTGATTACGAACATCGTTTCAGTAACAGGTTTACGATTGTCGCAGGATACTCCGTATTTGAATCTGAATAAAGTTAGAATCAATATACAACATGCTTCTGTATCTCGCATTTTCTCGAACAATATATAAGTAAAGGTAAAATTGTGATCTTTTAATTCAAGAAATATTAAAAATTACAATTTTATTTTCGAAGAAAATAATGAAACTTCATCATTGAAATTGTAATTTAATATATTCGAATATTTTTTACATAAACTAATGGTGGAAATGTACTCAAGATTATCTAAAAATCTTTCTATTAACCAATATTCTGAAATATATGTATTTTAAGAAAATTCCTTACTCTTAAAGCTAAAGTACCTTTAATATCTTCGAAAGACTAAAACGAATGGTATGTTTTTAAAGAATTTTTGAATTTAACAAAAGAACATTGAAGACATATCGCATCTTACCTTATCGAAAACATTAGTGATGAAATATATGCGAGGCAGGAGAAGCAGAAAAACATGATCTGCAACAGAAATTAAATTAAAAGTAACGAGAAGTGTGCGAATTTCATTTCAACACTTCTGTAAAAGCTTCAAAATGTTTTCAGGCTTTGGGAGAAGGCATGATAAATTGCAATGGAATTTAATTTTCCGAGTCTATAAATGACAGAATTAGCTTTTATAAATAATTTATGAGATATTACACCCCGGTTTCCATTGCCCCATTTTACGCTTAAGCCCCGTTCACATGCAAAGCTCCTTCGCACAGCTGCCTTTAGCAACGGGAGAAAAAGGAGACATGAAAGAGTTTCGTCTTTAGGACCCGTTCAGAAGACCACCGTCTTCCTTCCCCTTTACACTTAAGCCTCTGTGAACAATCACGTCTCCGAATTGGCAAACTTCTAATACTGTTTACACATTAGTAACTCTGTTTACTGTTGTTAATTTTGTAATCTGTACTTTCGCAACTGGTACCTGAAATTTCGTAATAGTTCCTGAAAAATATGCTTTTTATTATTATTTTATAAGCTGTTATTTAGATTACTCTTGGTGCTTGTCGCTATGGTTAAAAGATGGTCATGGATTTTTAAACCGCCCACGATAAGATATAGAACTCAAACTTAGTACATACACTGCTTGTGGATGTGGTGTCACGCTTTTGATTTTTAGACGATTAGAATTTTTTTCAAATTTAATGTGGAAACGACTTTCTACAAATATTAACAAATAAACTAAGAATCTCAGAATATTACAGTTTGCACCATAACACACTGTGGAGGGAAAAAATTAAATGAAATTTTTAGCGTAATTTTTTTAAAAAATATTTTGGGAGAATTTAAAATCCTTCATATTTTGAACTTTTTGACGCCCATTAGTTTTAAAATTTCATATCTAAAAATATATCGGTTACAAACTTCCGTCGTTTTCACAGCTTATAAAACAAACTTTTCGCATTTAAAAAAATGATAAAGGAAATTAATTGGATGATTTTTTTCTCTTTTTTGAAAGATATGCAATGAAGCAGAATGGGAAATACTGGTTCTTCTTGGGCATCAATTCGAAACATCGGTTTCAAAGTAAATCTCATTATACCACACTATTTTTATGACATTATGCTATACAAGTTGTTATTGTTGCCAGTTGTTAGTTAAGCGCGAGATTGGCGATATTTCTGAGTTAACTTTCTTAAGATGCGTTTTGCATTCCATTGTGTTTAACGTTCTTATTAGATTGAAGCATAACTACTGATTATACTTAGTGATATTCTAAACACTTGCAGAGTATTTCTGTGGAATCCGAGTATTCGAGTATTTTTTGCAAAATACTGAAAGGAAAAATTATTTGAAATGAAAATGTGACCGAAATCCTTTGTTTTAAAGATTTTAGATAAAATATTTTTTCCCTCAGAAACTAATTCATTAATTGCAAAATCATTCCTTGAAATTATTAAGAACACTAATAAATACAATAAAAAACTGGGGGTGACACTGAAAATTGTAGAAGAAAGACATTTTAATCGTAAAAGTTTTCTTCGAAAATTTAAATTAAAAAATACTAGCAAAAACTTTTTTCAGCTTAAAATTATTTTGTCTCACAAAACCATTTAATAATGTTCATAAAAAGTAGATGAAAATGCTTAAATTTAAAGAAAAAAAAATCATTCAAAATGTACCGAGTCCCTTGTTGCGTTGAAGCCGATATGCATTTTCTTAACTTTAGTTTTAATTTGAACGATATTTCTGGAATACCTAGCATCAGATAACCTTCTCTGTATTTCTCTATTAATTTCCGTATCTTGTACAGTTCTAATTTTGGGGGGCATGCTATCACATACACTAAAATTAAGTGAATCGCGCAGTATAGTACGGAAAATCTCCCCATTTGCCCTGCTCCCGAGAGGTAAGGAACATTCAACCAAGTTCTACCTCCAATTCGGCGAGGCAGTTAATGCCTCTCCCACGCTCTTAGTGATCAATTTGTGAAAATTCAAAATTTCACATTTTGTATCAAAGCAATTGTTACTTTTCAATAAGAATAATCAAAAACTGCAGATCAGGCAATGGGTACGATACGAACGATTAGTGGATAGAAGACAGATGCGAGAGTGGTGATCCATGCAGAGATAAATAATCCTTATAAGTCCTGTGATCCATGCCTCACTACGATTCAATACAGCTTACGTGGAGATTTCCATCGAATGGTCTCTCGCTCTCTGCTCATATTGCTTGGCTTGTGTTTAGCTATGACTTTGGTACATAATTTAGCGAAATGCAGATTTTCAGCATTTATAATTTTGAAAAAATAAAGGGTTTGAAGCTATATGTTGAGATATTTTCTTTCAATACCAGAAAAGCTATATGTTCGGAAATAAAACTGGAAGTGACACGTCGATTCGAAGGTGGCAGGGGGAAGTTAAAATCACAAATTCCTTAACGTCAAAATCTTCAACTATACGAATAATTCTGCAAAATTAAATCTACAACATTATCAGATATGTTAGCATAAAAGGGATGAAATGTCGGAACTTTGTTTTTGAAAAACCATTGCATTTAACCATTTGTATCCTTCACAAAAGGTTAAGTAATTTAATTACGGCACAGCCTGGAGGGCTGTCTGCTTAAAGGGAATGCCTTCGTAGAGGACTTTCTAAGGGAAACTAGCTCGTATACACGTTACACATTGGAAAAACCACTAAAACACCTATGCAGCCAGTCCTTTTGCGGGATTCGAAACTCTGACCGAACTACCAGTGTTCAGCGACTTTACCGTTCGGCCGCTGGTAGGCTTCCTTCACAACAGAGAAATTTTTCTTAAGTCAGAATAATGGCAAAATCTAAAAGCACTTAATTTTCTACAAGAAACGGGTAATACACTGAATGTTTCGGGGGCTAGTTGAGGACGGTTTTATAGATTCAAGAAATAAATCAGTATTCACAATTTGAGGATTACTGACAATAAAGCTAGGCAAGTATTTCCCCAAAGTTTAGAGAAAATTTTTACTGGTGGGAACCTTTCACAACAAGCAGTCTTCAATGATAAAAGTAATCTACTTTGGAAGAAGAGGCTATCACGTGCACACATTTATGACAAAAAACCTACTTCTGGATTTAAACACTCATCTTTTCTGGACACTTTTCTTGTTTTAAGGAGGTAACGTCAAAGTGATTTTGAATTCAAGTGCTTGTGTATCATTCTGAAATATTACTGCTATTGAATAGAAGAGACAAATCAACACATTTCGTGATTTAGCGATCAACCAGAAAAGCGGGGAGTCAACACAAGTTTTTGAAGATTGATTTATAAGCGAATTTTATTCATCAGTAAAGGCGCTATTGTAATGAGAACTTTTACTAAATTCGCTCTTCCGACAGATTAAGCAAGAGGGCACCAAAACATTTGCCGCCAAACAGAAGGTCAGTTATACAATCTATGGATCAGTGTGCAATACTCAACTTTTAAGCAAGTTATTTGAGACAAACGTTTTAATATTTGACAAAACTGACTAATGAAGCACACGAAGCGAGAATTTAAACATGCTTGGAACAAAATGACTTCAAACTATGCGTAGTTTCGAAAAACGTTTTTTCAAAGAAATTGGCGAAATTATTTTCGAAACTATAGAGAGCAATGAAATTAATGCTTAGATGTAGGAAAGAAGTTTAATGCATTAAGAATTTACTGATATATCATGAAAAAAGCCTATTCAATGAAGAAACATTTGACATAATAGAAATTGATCAGAAAGCAATTCACGTGTTGAAAATTGCTTCAGAAAACACCGATGAAGAAAAATCGAGAGATTTATAGTTTTCTCGAAAAACAGCATTGCAACTCGTAACGAAAATACACGAGTTTTTGGAGCATGATCCAAATTCAGATCAAGGGTAAGAAGAGGAATTTTAAATTAGTTAATAAAGGATTGAGGCAATAAACAAGCAAAACAAATCGCCTCCAATTTCTTTGCAAAAGAAAAAAAAAGAAAGTTTCTTATATTCGGTAACGAATTAAGAATCCCTTTTTTTGTTAAAGTTACATACGCGATTAGTCATCAATTGTGTACATATACAGAAAACTATTCATTTTTTTTAAAATTTTGAAACACTTATTTTTATTACTGTTTACTTGATTGCATTTGATTTTTTTGTTTCCAATACTTCCATATGGCAAAAAATTAATAGATTCCATTATTATTTATTCGATTCACTTTCTTTTCAGAGATTAGGAGAGTAAAAATCTGGGTATTGTTACATTTCCAAATTTTAGTTGAAAAGCTCTACCCTGAAATTATGCAAGTATCTGGGGTATAGACGGGCACTTATCTATCTAATAAATACACAGTCTCCGGTAAGTCTTTCTTAGGCAGGGAGATACACGTGTTCTTGAGGTTTCACTGCAATCCTACAGTCGGAACATGATTCCTATTTAATAAACAGTTTGAATGCAATTTTCATGTCTTGAATGAACCTGAGAAACAATTGTTTGAAGATAGTTACAATCTAACAAACGATTTCCAGAAAATTAAAATTTCTTCGCAAACATCATTTGAATTACAAGTGCAAGAATAATGTTTACTTACCCAGTGTCCTCCATTAGCTCGTTTGGGTAAGTCATGCCTGAAAACAATTTACAACTGAAGAGAAACGTCAAAAGCAAAACACCAAGCACGGTAGAAGTTTCCACGCATTTTATGCTGGAAATTATGGTTCAAAAGAAATTGTTTTAATCAAATACTTACCCGAAGAGGTACCAATCATATGCTACCGTGAAGTAAGTCATCTCTATAGGATTTAATGATTTGTGGATCAAGCCATCAGCCCAAAGTGACAAACGTAAAAGGGTTATGAAGAGTGGAGTCCTATCTATACCAGTAATGCAATGGACAAGGGCTCCCTTTTTGCCTGGGAAAATGACTTAATGTTAACTTATGCAGTTAGTAACAACTTTAACAGTTAGCTGATACATACAGATGCAATTAGCGAGATATTTAATTAGAAGTCAGCAATCATATATAGCACATCCTGATTCAATTATATTAATGAATTTCTCAAGAACTAAAACAATTTTAATACGAATATTTTAATAAATCTTAAATTACAATAAAAGATATTTAAGGTAACATTCGTTTCCTATTATATACATTCAACTGCAGTCTATCAAAACACTGCAGTCTTGATTGCATAAAATTTACTTCCAAATTTTTTAACATTAATTTATCTTCCACTTTCATGTAAATTCGTGATAGGGAAAAATACTGATGCGATACCAGAAATTCAGTTCAGGGTTTTGAAGCGTCTTAATGCATTCTCTAAAAAACTTCTAAATTCAGCAAGTTTCCAAACTTCCGCTATTTGATTCCAGGCCACTATTTTAATAGTCGAACCTCAATCCCGAACAAATTATATAAAAGAAAAGACTCAACTGACGACAAGCGTCTAGTTAGAAACATTAAAGTCTGTAAAAAATGTCTTTCCAAACAGTTCGAAGTAACTGGTAAACAGAATTAACGCTCGAGGACTTGTTGAAAGATTGATATTTTCTTTTGCTTAATTCCCATTTATAAAACCTGACAGCAAGTAACTTACAAAAATATGAATTCGGCCTGAAACCTGGAGAAAATGATCAGTTGGTATTGGAGGCAAACAACTCTGTTAATTTTAGACTTACTATACAAAATATTGCAACTATAAGCAAGACCGAGGGCTTTGAATTTACCAGTGAAGATAGGAAATTCCTAGAAGATCATAAACACAAGCTCAGCTAGTAACTGCAATAACTTTACAAATAGTAGCAAAAGACGACTGTATAGAAAATATTTCAGAGGAATGGAGAAAAATATTAGTTGTTCGACCTGAGTACGTTTTACAAAAAGTTGGTAGGATGCAAAGTTTCAGTTAACGATATCACCCACTTAAAGCAGTAACAAGCTACAATATATGAATCTTCAGTGACAATGTAATGTCACTTTAGGACATGACATTGAAACATTAGGAACATTTTAAACAAAGCTAACAAATCACATGGGACAAAAGTTTACTGAAAAGAAGCACAAGGAGTGTCAAGTAGGCAAATGGCCCTAAGATAAAAAAAATGCCCCAAGGACACAGTTATCAAATGCTTTCATAGAAAGGGACTTCCACACATATATTAGCGTCTCTTCTCTTCCTCAGTACTCCACGCTTATTCTGTTCACTTTTCTTAGTACAGATATTTCAAGATTACATTTTTGACCATCATCTCTGTAAACTAGAGAAAATAAAGGCTTAATATTGTGTTTATATTGTGGTGCAGTGGCCGAATCCACTACGTAGATCTAATGTAATCCAGGGTTGAAATAAACTTCTAACTCAAGTTCTAACAATAAAATGACTTTTCCAAAAATCGTTAAAAATTTCCATTCATGTCGTTGTGGAACTTGGATACATTCGGTTCCCCAATTTCAGAAATTTTTTAAATAGCGAATGTGCGCGATCAACAGCATGCACGAGGAATGTTAGTTCTAGCGGGTTAAAACACCTATAAATCTAGCAGAAAGGTTCTGAATTTTCTCAGAAACCACCTTCCTTTCTAACTGCCAAATTTTACTAACTCACGGGTGTCGTGACCTTCACTGAATTCCTGAGGGGGGGAGGAATTCCTCCACCCGTACATAACAAGGGTGTCCCCCCTCCCAATTCCTGTGAAAGACTATTTCCTCGGACCTTTGGAGTGACTTTTTAGGTTGAAACCATAGTAATTAACAAAGGGACCGCGTTGCAACATGATTTCTCCTCTGATGTGAAAGAAGTACCATTGTATCCGGAAATCGGACCCTCTGGACAACCAGGCAAAGAACATCTATGCAAACATGCCACAATATTTTTCTGTCTTAGAATAATGACTTCTTTTGCTTTTGTTTTAAGAGTTTTACGAAAAGTAATATAATTTAAGCAAGTAATATGTCGCCAAAGGACAAGCGACTACACCCATTACGAATCCATTACATCTATGAGAAAAAGTTTTCATGACGAACGACCTTCAGAAAGCAATTGTATTCATGAATTAAAGCTTCACCGTATCTAAAATATTATACAAGCAAAGTATGAAATCATTTTAAAGCACAAAACTAGGTTTATTCCCCGATTACAAATTACGGAATTATGAATTAAATTCCAAGTGCTTAAAATAGCATTAAGTAAATTATACTCACTTAAAGCTATATAGTGCAATAAGAGCAAAAGATAATTTTCAGTGAGAACAAGAACTTTCCACTCCTAGGAAATAAAAATACAATAAGATTAAATACATAAACTAATTATAATATAGATTAACATACCCAAATTGCAATAATATCTAATTCAAGATATGCAGGGAGTTGAAATCCGTTTCATATACTGGAGATAGATCTCAATGTGCAATGATCGAAGAGGAAATTTATACGAAGTCAAAATTATAAGAGCGATTTAACGAGGTTTATAACTTCGCAAGTTTTCTTGATGACTACGTATAATTTCAGCACATAAGTAGAATGCTTCATGAAGAAGCGTATTCGATAACTGTAGATATCTGCTTATATAAGCTGGATTACTGTGAAGGAATAAATAAATTTTCTGAAACTATTCTCTACAACGCTGCCATTCTTCATCTAAGACAGAAAAACCATCGAATGTGCTTTTATAATGTTTGCTAGTCAAGGCATTTTAAGCATTGAATTTAGCTATCAGATCTCATTCAAACTCGTAGTGTGAACAAATTTTTCTCGAGATGAAAATTCGCTTGAAATTTTCTTCAAAATTCATCCGACTGCACCTGCCTACACTACCACCACAACGGCGAATTAATATCTATCAATCAAGATGACAAAGACTTTCCTCAAGAGACAATGGCTTAATGGACAAATATTTCGGAAAATAGTTTACAATAGCTTCAATGGGCAATGTACATTGCAGCTATTGTAATTCCATCGTTTGGCTTTGAGAAAGGTATTGAATTTCTTATTAGATTGTTTTAAGGGAGCTTTACAGGCAGCTGCTAACGTTCTGACAGTTTAGCTAGTTCCACCTCTGACACCAATGTATATAGTTGCTCTGCTCAGATCGCTGTTTTGTATTTACAAAAATAGCGTGTATATTTTCCTACTTTGAAAATTTTGCATGTTAAGACTAGAGCATATGCTCTAAAGTCTGCCTTTAATATGCAGATTGGAATCTTTGTGAAATCATTTGACTCAAGCAACTTAGACGGGAAATGAATTATTTGGGCGAATGCAAAGGGAAGCAAGTTAGATTTCCACAGGTTTTAAGAATTTCATGATCGTTTCCATAAACCTGGAAAGCGACTACACCCGTTGCGAATGCATTTTTCTGCCAGAGATCCCGATATTGTCGACATGGAACAAGTAACGACTTACCAAGCTACTACGTCGCCTACACAACCCTTCTGCGGACAACTACAACCCTCGTGCGGACACTAAAACCCTTCTGCGGACACTTAAAATAAATTCAGAGTTCTCTGGGACAACTGAAGACTCAGAGCCGTCGAACTCTGGTAGTTAAACGCAGAATCCCCATCCAGTCAGGAAAGAAAAAAGACGTTCAAAATCAAACCAATGGACAATCGAAAGTAAAGGACCAAATCACTTCATGCTCAATATATACCGTTGCCTTATTATTCGGAAGATATGCTCGACCAAGAGATGGCACACGAGATTGCCAAGGAGCAATTTTAGTCCTCCGCAGGCATCGCAACCAATTAGGGACTGTTGGACACAGCAACCTTACCCTCAGCCAAAACAATTCCCAGTCTGGAAAATCTAGACACAGCCAAACACAAAGGGGCTTCCAGTAACCTGACTATAAAACGTTTCACATTACAATAGACTTTACCCTCATCTGGAAGCAAATGACGAAACTTCGAGGACGCTTACCAATACAAAGAAACATACTTTCCGACTACCAATTTGTCAAAGGTTTTCTCACCAGACTTTAAGCCCACGGAAGTAATCATTGAAAAGAACATCAAGTATTTCACACAGAGGCTATCTGATTAAAAGAAACCGAAGATAGTCCCCCGAAATTATACTCCGCGACTGAAGTTACAGATGTACTCGATTTCGGTTTATTTGCTAATAGCAAAAGCACGCTAGTGCTGTCTCCCTAAGGAAAGGTATGCCTTCGTGGAGAATATTCTAAGGGAATTAGCTATTTTCACATGAAGAGAACCACGACGACACTCATGCAGCCATTCCATTTGCTTGCAATCAAACCTAGATCGGAACAACCTATGTTCAGAGACTTCGTAACCCAAATCTTGCTAATAAGGAAGTGGAAGACAAGGAACACTAAATTGTAAAGCAATTAGTTTTGAAAAGCTGTATTCGTTTTGAAAAGCTGTATAACTCGGCCACGTATTCCTTCACGTGACATGAAACGTCAGCACATAATACGGAGGTATAACCTACGAAATTTTTCGGAAACTTTCCACTCCTCTCCATCTCATGATCGAGTCTTGCCCCCAAGAGAAATATCTACACAGCTATTATCCAGCTAATTTTCACTTACTCCTGACCTGTTTGGGACCTGCAAGAAAAATGACCTGAAGGAAATAAAAGGTCTCAAAAACAAGGTTTTGAGGATAAACACTGGTGCTTCGTAAAGATCTGAAAATTGAAGCTGTAGGATTACCTTAATTTTTGTTTCTTTCTACACCAAGGGTGCACTCAACAGCGCAGAAAATTTCATTCAAAGTTTGCTCTATGAAATTACCCCAGAAGACGTTTTTGTTTGTCTATATGCACCGCATCTTCTAACATAATTAGATTCATTTAAATATGCAGAACCCTTCAGTTTCATGCAAGTAATCTAAATTATGCAAATCATATTATTGTATATATTTCATTAAAGTCATACCATTTCTTTACGGTATTGTTTTGAAAGTACAGTATTGGCGCATTAGTGTCATGACAATCGTGTTTGATAACACAGCTTACCAGCTTGAGACATTGCACCAGTTTCCCCGCGAAGTTCACGTGAGCTGAGATCTCAACCATCTCATTTTCAGACTTGCACCATATCTCTGGGTTTCACACTGTGCCTAAAGTTTCTTTCCTTTCTAAATGTTCTGGGAATTATGTTCTAGAAAGTATTGTTATGCAACATTAAAATCTCGCACGTTACTTGGAAGTCTTAGGTTCTCTGAAACATCTTACAAAAGAAACAGAAATGAAGGTAACCTTTGCAGTACCTCAGATTTTTTACATAATTTTACAGATTTTCAGAAAGGCATTCCAAGTTAGAGATTTCTAAATTATTTCAGAAAGGCTTCTAAATTATTCGAAATTTATGCATTTAAAGAAATACATTAGTACGCTATTTCTCGAAGGAAAAAGTAATGACGATAGAATTTAAAATGGCTGCAAGGAAATTTTATAAAAATCACAATCAAAACAGAAAATATTAATCGTAAATTCGTAGTCATTATCAATTAAATAAAAATCAGATCACGTATGTTTATATTAAATTTAACTTGGTATTTTGAAGTCATTTCAGAAGTCAAACACATCCAAGATTTCTTTGTAGTAATAAGGTTATCTGGTATTAATATGAAAGCTTTTAAAATATTTCAATGCCTGGTTCGAGTAATTCATAAAGAACTTCCTAATTTTTAACCCAAAAATTCTTGCATTTCTATTCTTGCATTTCCCGGTAACAGCTTACTCCGGCTAACAAGTCAACTCAGTAATTTTTTTACGGTTAGTAAAGGCGTCACTTTAGTGAGGTATCCCTCCAACTATCCAAAAAAATTTTCCCGATAGTTCTCATTATGAGGTGGTATTGTGAGAAGCTTGTGGTTAAATAAATCTAGTAGCATAAACAAGAAACTGTGTGGCATAAAGAATTCATTAAAAGACAATCTCGTGTGGAAAATTTACGAGCTAAGATGTTAGATGTTTCATTAGAAGATAAGATTACAAGATTTCGCCTCATTTGGCTATTACGTAAGTTATTTTATCCACTTTGATATTAAAATGTAAAATACAAAGGGAAGCAGAACACTATCAAATTAAATATATCTACATTATAAATATATGTCAGTACAAATCATATTTACCTGGTAATAACTAAAGTCTATCCTTGGAGGTCTTATAAAATCATCGGCAGGCACATGAAATCTGAAGCGACGCCTTCTCTAAATATATATTGAAATTTTAGATTATACATTTTTGTTCAGAATAAAAATATTCAACATACCTAAATGAGAATTATAAAGGCTAGAAGAGTGAATTATAAATTGCTCTTTTATACAGTTTATCAAGTTTATCTTCATCCTTGCGTTAGTTTAGTAAATCGTCATGATCCATGGTACCTTTCAGTTGACGGAGTCATTCGTGAATATGCACAATGTGTAAATACAACTAGTTGATTTTACATCATAAAGTGTTAGCTGTGAAATGACGACGTACGAATAACAGGGAAGAATGAATATAAAGAAACTAAAGGCAAGAGACCAAAGTCACAATAGCACTTATGGTAAACGTTAGAAAAAATGGAGGTTTCTCTAAATACGGGAAATGAAACTTTTTATAGTGCGTTGAGTTGATTTTAACAATTTTCCACTGTATCCTTACACAGTTATAGACCCCTTTCTAAAATGTTTTTTTTTTAACTGATTGAATTAAGTTTGTATATTATTTTCTCTTCGTTTTTGATAAGAGTTTTTTTGTTCATCATTTAGTTAAAAGTTTCGTCAAGAGCCATTTTCTCCTACTAAATAGCTTTCATACAGGGTTGTACAAGTTGTTCTGCGTCGAGACACATACCTCGGAAAATGCTGGTGATAATTATATTTAGCTTTGTTGTTAGAATATATTTAAAGGCTTCGCAACAGACTTCTTCATAAGCGGATGGTTATCAACAATTTTACTTCAGAAAAATTAAATGCAGTTCGCACCTATTTCGAGTATTCGTTTGGATTGTCTATTCATGTACATGTAATGATGCAGTATTTTCCTTTATGATAAATATTGTTATTAATTTTGTGCTAGATATGTATAAGGTACTTCAGACTAAAAAGCAATCAGTGATAAATTAGAGATGTTTACGTACATTTAGAACAATTTTGAAAATAAAGAATTGAAAAAGAATATGATTGGTTTTAGAGTGTGAAGTTCCCTTAGTAATGTGGTGTTTGCTACTCCTTCGGCAGCAGTGTCCGCTCACTCATTATCCAATTCCTACACTAGCTGGAAGCAATGAATACAGCTTTGAGAGACCGCATTCATAGTAGGATAGTAAAAATGTTCTGCTATTGGATTCCTTGGACTGACCCCGGCTATTGCTGCTAGACTAGAGGAAGAGCGAGTGTAAACGTGCTTGGAAGCGTTTAGATAGTTTCTCATAAAATAGCAGTTTGCTCTAATAGCAGTTAATTGAGCTTGGAACACTGAATTTTCCAACTCCTAGTTTCAGTTTCCACACATGAGTCTACGTCACCCTATAAGAGAACACATAACTAACTCTTAGCGTCTTCTACAGTTTTGGAGCTATCCTTATATACATCTTCTAGGCATTGATTTGCAGTGTTCTGTTAAGGTGAATGATCTCGACAAGATTATGTTCAGCTGGATGGCAGGGGAGCTGAGGTTTTCGTTGCTCAGTCTGTATTACCTAGAATTGCCCTTAAAGATTCGTTTCGTAGCATGCTGGAAACATTTAATATAGTTGGCTTATTTTTCGACATAAACCTAGTAGTGGCATGCGTGACGTAATCTGCAAAGTTGCTGTAGTAGTACGGTACGGCTTGCATACAACAACCTGTTGATTCCATTTATGCTGTCAGTATTTTTCCAGATTACTGATGAGTATAAAACAAGTTGTACCATCCACTTGAAACTGAAGTATTGATGTTTATTGCTGTACCGATTGGCGTTGGCTTGAATCCCTGAGAAAGCATCAATGTTTATAAGCATAGTGTTCTGTGCGCCAAAAGAGTAAAAGATACAAGAGCCTAAAATCCTCTAGTGTAGTCGGCGGTAGGGGAAGGTGATAGGCGCCCCTTAGACTGTCTCACGAAGTCTTCAAACCTGAAGCGGAGATTAATAGCTAGGTCGGCAGAATTGCACCTATACTACCAGAGGTGAATAACTAGGGTCCCATCTCATTTATATTTGCACCTATGCAAATGTCGTTGCTGCTCTAACCGGTAAAAACTAGGAAGGCTAGCTGCTGCATTAGATGACATAGGTCGAATCCCAGTAAAAGCATGGGTGTTTATTGTTGCATAATGTCCAAGGAATAAGACATTTAAAATACTGGCTAGCCTAAAGTCCCATAGAAAGGCTTGACAGTAGGGTGGGGGGGGGGAACCCTCGAATAGGTGCACTGTGTTCTGCATCAAAACCGTCATCTGGACAGGTAGTGTGGTGGGACCATATTTGTAAATTTTCAACATCCTTTCACTACTCTCATAAAAGTGCTTCATTTACTGTATTGGAGGAGTTTGATGTATAAAATAGTGTTTGTTTTCATTCATTGCACATTTTGATAGGTAATTTTGATTTTCGTAAGCTTTTAAACAACCATTTTTGAAGAAAAATAAAATACATTTCTTTTCGACTTAATTAGTGGAATATTATTGCTACAAGAAAAATGCACCAGAATGTCTAAAAGAATTTTCTGATAGCATCGCAATTTAGTGTGTAGTGACTAATATATAGTATATTTTTAAGGTTTCTGGTATGTGTCTTGAATGGTTTAAAAATTAAAATAAAAATCTTTAGAACATTTTGTAAGATACAGGAAAGACCTTGTTGAACTCTACTACTATGAATAAAAACGTTTAAAAAGCACAAAAATATTTGACATTTGGCGCCGAATAAGGTACGAAAAGAATCCAGAATCATCGGTCCCGACCAAGTGGTGTCAGAAAAGTGAAATATTAGAATAACGTCTTAAGGTTAGATTGTTCTTACCTTTGCATAGAATTATAAAGTGTACAAAAAGTGCTAAAGGCAAGAAGTTTACATTCTTTATGTTAAAATGGATAAAATGAAAACGTATTAAAAGGCGCGGAGCTTTTAGAACATCAGTAACTAACATTGTAAACAAAGCGGATGATATAAAAAATAAAAGCGATACTGAAAATTTACTAGGTCTTTAGAATTTTTAATTGAAAAAATAAAATTTATAAGAAATTGTATCTTTGATAGAAGATGAAACGTAACTGAAATTTAAAGTTCTATGAATTATACGGATGGAATAATTTTATGTAAATCTAAATAAAATAAAAAGATAAATAGATATTAAAAACCTAGTTCTGAAAACAAAACAAACTCGGATATTAGGTCAACTGAATATAAGAGTGAAAACCATATTCGCCTTCCTAAATTAGAGATTTCTAAATTTTATGGTGATGTCAGTCAATAGACAAGTTTTGGGGAATCGTTCCAAATCGCGATAAACGATAATATTGCCCTTTCCAAAGTAGAAAAATTTAACTACTTAAAATCCTACTTCAGTGAAACCCTACCGCCAATATTACAGAAGATTTTTCATTATCTGAAGGAAATTACGATGCAGCAATACAAATTTTAAATACTAGATTTGGAAAACGATGTTATAATTCCCATATGCAAAACTCGAAATCTCGAGACTTTACCGATCAAGTGACGTTTTAAAATTAATAAAATTACATGATACTATAGACATTCAAGTCTTTCTTTAAATGTCAATCCCGAAACTTGTATGTTGATCCCAGCTTTATTTAGAGTAATTCTAGCAGTTTAAGATTGAAATGTAGTCATAGGAATGATGAGACAAGTTTTGATATAAATTTATTTCCTCCAAAAAGAATTACAAGCTTGAGAGAGAACAAACGCGTTTAATAAAGATATAATGGCTGTACAAAATCAAAAGTAAGTTTACCCCCAGAAAGGTCTTACGAACATATGTAGATAGTTATCAGCAGCATATAAACTGAATAACGAGAAGCCTTACACTGTATCGTTCGTGGATAAAAGTTTATTGTTTGATTCATTAACCCACGACACAGGAAATTGTTCAGAAATTGACATAGGCTCGAAAAGAAAAAATGAAAGACAGGGTCAGTATTGCAAATTTTTCGGCAAGAGGCATATGGTAAAAGATTACAGAATAAAAATTTCTGCTATTAATTACGCAGTAAACCTCATCATACGTCTTTGAAATTAAGAAAAGTAAAATTTCGAAATTTATAAACAATGCAGTAAAACCGAAAATCATGTACCAAATGATGATTTAATGAGTTTGGAAGATAGGTCTAACAAAATTAAGTCATTTTGGTTCTTTAATTACGGTACAAGTAGAATGTCATTATAAAGTGTTGAATGCTAAATTGATACTGCCACTCGGATCAGTATTATAAAGACTACACTTGTACAAGAGTATTGTAGAAAGCCACGTGGAAGTGCAATATTAAAATCTGCTTTTGGACAGAAGGTTAATGCACTTTTAATAAATGTAAATTTAGTGATGAGTTCACAACCATATACAGTATACGCACCTTTACAGTCGTAAGTGTTACAGCTGATAATCTAGTACATGATTTACTATTAAGTTTTAGTGCTAATAACGCACCGATTGCTTCTAAAGGTAAAATTTGGAAGTTGTGTTAATACTACTCTGAATGTTTGAAATTCAACGGTCTCATGATGATACTCCTGTTAGTTACGATGAAGAGGATGATCCAAGTGATGTACTGCAAGCTGGTCAAAAAACTGAGAAAGAGGCCGAATATTTAAATGACTGAAAGGCCAAGAAAAGACGTTCCAAATGATGTTAAGGAAATGCCATTTTTCAGAACGTTTTGGAATTATCCAAACCTACAGAAATATACCCGAGACTATTTTAGAGAAGTCTAAAGGAAAATATAAAAATGATGAGATCCCGACTTATGAAGAAACAGATATTGCAGTGCTGACTGATTATGAAAATGATGTGTAAAAGCAAAAAAAGTTTGAACATAACTATAATTTCTGATATGAAGATCCGGCTTCAAAATTCATTAAACGATATTTAAGGATGATTGGAAAATGTCTGAGAATTGTTTATAATAAAAGAAAGATCCCTGAAAAAATATATTGAAAGAAAAAAGGTTAGATTTTAGATCGGAAAAAAGGAAACGTTTGAAAGCTTTGAAAAGAAAATGACTGAAAACTTTTAAAGCTGAAAGAAATGCCTGAATAACATGAATTGAACCTTTATGAAAATGATACTGAAAGTGATTTTGCTCCTGAAAAACATAACCAGAAAACGAGAGATCTTTTTATTGATGATTCTTATGCTATTCAAGAAAGATATCCAAAATTTATATACGGTGAGGAATTCTATAATGAAGCCTGGGACCATTAGATTGGAAAAAGTAAATGTAATGAATGCGGTTAAGAACAGCTTGAAGTAAGCGTTTCTGAAAAATCATGTGTGGAAGTTACAAATTCTAAGTTATTCTAAATCTTGTTAAAGTAATTTCTAAACCAGTTTTGATCAAAATGGCAAAACGTTTGATGACTATTTGGATGAGTATTATAGATTAGATTTTGAAGATGTAATAAGTCAGCCATATTCAGATATAAGAAGGTAGTGCCAAAGGACAGACAGTTTACGAAATTCTTGTAGCTGATGACAGATTTAAATCGTATGTTTTAAGTACCTATGTTTGTATTAATATATTCTTTTTTAGATATTGTTCATTTAGTCGATTTCAAGTATTAGTTTTAATTGCACTGTTTGAGCACCCACTTGAATAGGGAGGTGGGAGACACTGGCATCCTCCATGAAGAATGAGGACGCCAATGCCATCGAAATGGAGAAAAAGCAGTAAAACGGACCACGTGAAACAATTACGATTATTATGTAGTACTTCAAAAGGGGTCACTCAGAACACTGAATGGTTTAAAACATTACAAAAATCTTGAGAGAAGAGATTTGTAAAATACATGAAAAACATAGTTGTACTGTATTACTCTGAATAAAAACGTTTAAAAAGCATAGGTGTATTTGATGTTAGAGGCTAAATAAGGTATAAAAAACAGACAATTATCGGTCACGACACATATATAGAGTGGGCAAAAAGTATTCGGAATTGTTTACAATTGATCCTATTAACTAATAAAAGTAATGCTTGACAATTTTCGCTGGATATAACAAACATAGGAAGTAATAAGTACACAAATGTAATGAAACTCATTTTAACGAGTCTTCTATACAAAATATGCAATAAAATCGTAAATTTGCATGTCAAAAGTATTGGCAAAGTTCTAACTACTATGCAAGTTTTATTATGTTGAGGTCACATGTTTAGACTGATAAGAAACCCTGTTAGCATAATGTCTGCAGTACTTTTTTAAAACGTTATTTTGTTAATACTGTGATAAAATGGCTTCGAAGTCGAAAGGTTTGGGAGTTAACGTTAAAAACGTGATTATTCAGCTCAGAAATGAGGGTCTAACTTATCGTGCTATAGGACTACAACTGAACTGAATAGTTTATTTACTGTTCGAAGAGTTGAAAAACGTTCAACGAGACAGGATCGACAGAAAATAAGATTAGAAGTGTACGGCTTCTAGCATTTTCTGCAAGGGAAAACACGTGGCGTTTTCAAAGAGATAAAGAGAAATCCTAAAATAAGTGCACCCCGGTTAGGCAAAGATATTGCTAATACTTCGCATAAAACTTTTAGTGCACAGACTATAATAAATGTTTTTACATGAAGGAATTTATTATGGAAGGCCAGCTAGAAAGAAACGTTTTAATTTCAGAGATAAACAGGAGAAAAAGATTTTCTGTTCTAAAACTCGTCTGCTAAATCAATAACATTTTGCAAAATCTCATTAATTTAACAGATGAGTTGTAGAATAGAGTTATTTTCTCCAAAGTATCGAAGTTCAACATTTTCGGAAAAGATGGACGACAGTATATGTGGAGAAATCCAAGCTCCGAAATGAAAAAAAAATCACTTAACACCGACTGTGAAATATGGTGGAGAGATCGCCGTAGTTTGGGGCTGTATGGCCGCACACCATACAAGCAGAGTTGGTAATCTGCTTTATTGATGGTATTATGACAGCACGTACGTACGTTGACGTATTGCGCCATAATTCAAATTCAGTGCCTCAAACCTTGGCTTAGGAACATCATTTGCATTTCGGCAATGCAATGACCCTAAGCATACAGCGAACCTCACCTGGGAGTAGTTTCTCTAACCCCTCATCCGCATTTCCAGTTAAAGACACCGCCTCAATCATCCGATTAAACATTTATGAAAATTGAACGTAGAAGTCAGGAAACAAAATTTCGTGTATAGATTATATTAAGCTTATACACCTGCAAGAATGGCACAAAATTCCCCAATAGTACAACCAAGACTTTTCCCAATAGTACAATGGTTTTCTTTGTGAAATAGATTAAAAAAGCTGTTTAAATGCAACTGGTATGAATACAAAGCATTAAATTTTGTTCCCACATTTTTACTGTATGATCTTGCCCAATACGTTTTGACAAGCAAATTTACGTTTGTTGTACATTTTGTGTTAAAAATATTAAAATGAAAGTGTCGTTAGATTTGTACGTTTACCTCCTGCGTTCTTTGTGTCCAGCATTTCCTTTATTAGCTAATATGATAAATTAGACAATTGCCAATACATTTTTTACCCACTGTATAATATCTTTTTAATGTTTCTATTATATATGTGCTCAGTAGCTGAATACTTCTCAAAAGTAGCAAACCGAAAAGATTGTGAGACAGTCCAATTCAAAATCAAATGAATCAACATCGTTTTGAAGTTTCTCGTCTCTTACGAAATCGAGTCCGCCACATTAAAGGAAGATATTTAGAGAACGGTCAAAATTTTCCATGTTTAGTGTGTTTCTTATGCACGCAGGCTGAAGAGTTTTGACACCGATCTCCTTCGAAATCAGATGCCTCTACGCTCCGCATTTTCCCAATGAATTACATTTTCCAGAGTCTAACGTATTTAAAAAAGGGCATCCTACTTAACACTGCTGGCGTTGACTTTCATTTTCTGATACGAATGAAACCTCATCCTGCGCAACTGTCTTTTCAATTCTCAGCAAGCCTATCAATCACGAGTTTTAAAATTTTGATTAGAAGACATCTAGGTTTGACAGATCGACTTCAGATGGTGCGTGCAAATGCCATAGTAAGCAGTCGAGCATTGTCCTGGTACAAAACCAACATTTCTTTAACAAGTCCGGTAATACCTTTCTCATCCCCAGGCAGATGATTTCAAGACGCTTTCGTAATAGTTATTCCTTATAGTCTGCCCAAGAGTGTGTAATATGGACAATGTAGTGGATTACCTGCCAAAATGTATTTGCGTGTAAGCATCCTGAAGGACCTGTACCCCTGAAACACTAAACCATAGTCTGAATACGATGAAACACGCAACTATAATTTCAAGTTATATCCCTATCGTATATAACAGAAATCTTTACTCGCCTTATGAAAACTTAAGTTACTTTCACTCCCTGTGACCGAATACTAGAAGGAAAGTCTGTCCAAATGCAAGTTTATACAATCTTCCCACAACTTAAATGCATTTCCAATGTCGGAACCAGAAATGGAAGCTATTGCAAATCTTTTCAAACAGTCTTAGTATAATACTTTTTATTTTTAGAATAGGATTGCTCTTGCACTAAGCGTATTTGCTTGAGAAGCATCGAAGAAAAGTAATGAGATGTTTCATTTACTTCAAGAATCATATGCCAGTTAAATATTCAACGATAGCGTTAGATGAAAGCATAAGAGAATCTTAAATTCAATAATATTCTTAATTAAAATGAACAACAATAGATTTCATATTAAACACGAGTTGGTTTATATGTCATCTATTTGTTTAGGAAATTCAAATTTGAAACATACCGAAGTCCAATCGTAATATAGCTCTTCAATCTCTGGATTGAGGAAGAAGTCTCTAAACGAAGCGACCTCTGAAAAGATAATTAAAGAAAATTAGTTTTAAGCATTTAGAAATATTTCACGCTGAAAGATTTCTTCAACAGTTAAATTATTAACATATTTCGATAATTGTAGAAGATTAAGTTGTGAAATACCTAGATTGTGCCCTAAGTACTTTATTTGCATTGAATTTTTAAAGGAACTTTCCTTCAGTTTTAAATCAGATTTGTAGGAGAATATATATTTCAATAAAGCACCGCAATGGATATTTGTGCAAATCTAATTACAGAACAATAAATCTCAGCATCCTTTTACGTTCGTAAGATGGGACGGAGACTTTCAGTTTACTGTTGAAAAGCATCCGATGGTTACTTACCTTAAAGACATCCTGTCACGAAACTTTCTTAAAGAAAACGAGGCTTATTTACATCACAGGTATATCTTTGAATTGTCATCAGTAGAACTGAGTGCAAAGCTTTAAAACTTAATTTGTAGACACATGGCCATTAGACGATTAGAGGAGAATAAAATGATCTCTTCGTCAAAGAGCTTATTTTTGCATTTATTTTGCAAATAACTTTCTTCGGAATTAAGTTATCTAAATTTATAAATTTAGATTTTTCTAAAAGATCAGTTTCTTACAAGTGGATTCGAGCAATGCTAATGATTTGTAATTTAGTGAGAATAATTTTATAGGCTTAGTATTTGTTAGTTCAGGTTTTTTGTAATCGTGCTGTTTTCTGCAGCTGGTACGGTTTTAAGGAGTTCCTTAAAAATACTACAAATTTAAAGCAGCAATAGTACACTTTTTTCAAATTTATAAGACTTAAAAATTTAAATTTATTTAACAGATTTAACAAAATCATGTAAGGTGTGCTTATTTAAAGTTTAAACACTCATGCTTATCGGATTTTAAGTTTCATCTTCCTGAAATATTACGCACCTTCTATAATTAAAGCTTACCGATCAAAGAACAAAGGGAATTGATAAAGAGTTTTCTATGACTAGTTTGAATATATGTTAACGAAAAGCATGCGAGCTTTTTTCAAAGAATTTTGACGGCGAAACCAGAAACATTTCTCGGATTACAGAAATAGCAATTTTCCGTTAATGCATATAATATGGTCTTTTAGAGTTTTAGAATTGTTTGCACATATTTTATTTTGATTCATTCGGAACAGCAAAATGATTAGTTGAGAGAATTACAAGATTGTGCAAGGTAAGACTTAGATTCCCACGTAAAGGATAACTGGCGTATTCTCTACCATGTTACAGAAATAATCTGCTTATAAGGCAAAAGGAGATTGGCTTTGGGGTAGACGTACAAGAGAAACTGCGTCGCATTTATATTCCACATGGTAAATATGAAATATCAAATACAGCCATCGAGTTAGCCAGTATTTAGAACCAAACAATTATTTCCAATTTTCAGCGGTTTCAACCACTTTCTGAGCCACCAGCGGCGAAAGGTAAAGATAATTCAGCTTTTCCCAATCTATTCTGCAAACAGCCATTAAGCGTTTCGTGATTAGATGTGAAACCGGTGTTGGGTAACATCGAAACATTGTTTTTAGATGTTTAACACAGCTTAAAACAACTTTTAAAAGAAAATGAAAACTAATTTTTCGATAACAGCCTTTGCAAGCAGTCTTCGGCAGCCGAATTTTTACGTTGAACGAAAAATCCAAACATAAACTCATAACGTTTGACGCTATATCTGATATAAAAATCCAGGCTTCTAGAATTGTGTTAGACATTAAAAAAGTTTTAATTCGAAGACTAGAACCCATCAGAGACATTGCAATTAAAAATGCTTAACCGTATATATTTGCTTAATATAATTGGATTTATTATCTCATTTTATATAAAATTAAAAATTCAGATATTATAATGCACGATATAAAAATTGGAATAAATGCTTATTTTGTTTAGTTTAATTATAATTTCTCATAGCTGAAACCCCAAATTTAGAGTTTCTTAAAAATTTTGCAATTTGAACAATGTTCCGCAGTGAGGAAGATTTGGGAAACTGATACTTAAGTACTAGTAAATAGACTTGGGTTCGAATATCGATGAGCGGACTGGCTTAATGTGTTTCTAGTGATGTTCTTGTGATACGAGCCATTTTCGTTTGAAAAGGTCTACACTAAGACATGCCTTCTGTCTCAAGGAGATAACATCGCGTCGTTCATTAAAATCATTAAATCAAAGCAACCCATCCGCTTAGTCGCCTTTCTGGGTGGAGAAATTACAATCCGCCTTAGGACGTCTCCAAGCGAATCCTGTATGCTTAATATGGCCAACTTTTGGAAAAGGGAAACAGCATTATTTTGGAAAGAAAAATTTGCACTGCACAACTTACGAAGTTTAGAACTGATTGATAAATTTAGGTATACGAAAACTTACCTGGGTAAGGTACGGAAATTTTTTTGAATTCTGTATAATACTGCAAGTAAACACCTTCTGAAGCATTCACCCTAAAAAAACAAACAAACAAACAAACAAAAAAGGAGTTAATTTTAGATAGGGAATTCTTTAATAATTGTTTTCTTATTCTACTTTAAATATACATAGGAAATGTTGGGGTCACTTACGTTGGAGAACGCCTTTGCATTGAGTTTTCCATTCTCAAGTCAAAAATGTAACGTATGTTACAGTACCTCATGACATCAACATCCTTTATGATTTGTCTTCGGAATTTAACATTCCTAGAAAAAAAGGAATCGGATCTGGGAGTAATAAATCATTGATTGCAAATCGGATAAAATAATATGAAGGTATGTAAGTAGATGTTATACTCAGGCAAATATTCTTTCGGATTGCTGAAAGGTGTAACAATGATCAGCAGTGCTGTAAATACTAATTTGATTTTACAGGTAATGAAAGCATCTTAAATCGAAAGATCTTCATAACAAGCTCTTAAATTATGTGCTATGGATAAAGCTTTAAATTCGTAATTAATATAGTCATTTAAATAAAAATAATGAATTTTAATATGAACCGTGAAATGTTTTCAAACAAAAATATGCATTCAGGAGAATAAATATTTCAGGTAAACAAATCACCTAGAGTCAGACGAGTCGTAAATCTATAAAAGTGCTGTATCTCTTTCATGGCATCAAGTATATTTGTACAACAAGGAAATGAAAAGTTTTACAGTGTCGGGAATTTATCCAAATTTTCACTGAAGAATTTATAAAAGATCTATAAGATCCTTTCGTACGAGCAGAGGATTAACACAGACAGCAAATTAGTGAGCTTAAACCCTAGTAATAAATCAAGATTCGTCTGTTTATTATTAACATAGATTAAATTTACCGCGAGGAAAGGGCAGTAAGTGTTATAATTTCTCATATATATTTTTAAAGTTTCAAAGCGCAAAACAAAGTTACTAGCCACAGTTAAAGTATTCTTTGGTTGAAGAGTTAAAAAAATTTAATCTGAAAACAGAAGTGAAACACCAGATGAAAACAAAATTAGTGATGCAACAACCTTGAGTTTGGTGTAATTTAGTAGAGATCTCAATCGATTTCGAGAGCAAACAGATAACTCCTCTTTGTCAAGAGCAAAAACGAGAATTTTTGTCGCTCCTGGAGAAGAGGGAACCTGCTTGCTCTCGAAAGATCTCGACAGCAAATTTAAGGTTGTTGCGTTACTAATTTTATTTAAAGTTTTGTGGGTTTCATTAATTTCCCCCCGGGGGGTTGACTCAGGCAACCGCTTGAGAAGTATTGGTTAGGATCTGTACCTAGGCAGTCTCAACCACGGGGGTATAATAACACGTTGAGCGCGGCGCCGGTCCTTCAGGACCGGCAGTGAACTTTCCGTGCAGCCGGCGTCGGTCCCTCGGGAGCGGCACTGGAATTTTCGTTTGGCTGGCGTCGGTCCGCGGAACCGACAGTATTAAAGTTAAAAATAAATCAACGAAATCAAATAGTCTCAACGAAATGTGATCAAATTTAGTTTTAATGAAATGTAATGAAACATTCTAAACAAAAATACGGCTTAGATTTACGGCTTAGCTCGCTGCCGGCTGAACGAAAAAGACAGCAAATTCGGCGCCGCGCTCAAAGTGATAACAGACTTCACAGAAGGCCTGAGGGTTCTCAGAACAGAGCAAGGCTCGGCAGGGACCGTACTGGTAATGCCTTGCCTGCCCTTGCTCTGTGGGGTCGCAACATTGTGGATTGATCAAGGGCGGGGCGGCACTTAATTCCGATAGGCGCTCTATTAGGTCGCATTAGGGCGGAAGCCGTCTCTTTCCATCAGCGTTGTTTCAGTAATTTAAATGTATTACAGAACAGTTTTAAAGAAATCTCGGAAGGAAAGATTATGTTAGTTATATGCCAGATATAGTTTCTCCTTTTCAAATCGCTTGACTAAGACATGTTTACATCAGCAAAGACATTTGTTACAATTATTTCATATGCTTTAGTGCAAGTTCTATATTCAGCACTTTGACTAAGATACTGACAATGTAATTGGACTACATTATTGAACAAATTATTTCCGTTTTACATTTAGCGACAGTAAACATATTCAAAACCAGGTGGGAACATTTCCAGCGAATAAATTCGGCGCAACCGTAAAGCGGAATTTATTCCATTTTATTTAACGAAGTTTTATACAGATTGTATAACGTCCGAATAATGCTCTGAATTCATTTTTAATTACTTTGTATTCCGTTTTTTAGGAAAATTTATTTCAATAAAATTTAGTATTTT
This sequence comes from Stegodyphus dumicola, assembly GCF_044657685.1. Classification (NCBI taxonomy): domain Eukaryota; kingdom Metazoa; phylum Arthropoda; class Arachnida; order Araneae; family Eresidae; genus Stegodyphus; species Stegodyphus dumicola. The sequence continues at coordinate 49,055,524 of NC_140779.1, forward strand.
TACAAAAAAGACTTACATTTTCATTATATTGCCAGAATTGTGTTACTTCTACCAGCAGATAAAATTTCTTTAAAAGAGGCTTTAAAATATTCATTCACGAAAAACACAGCCATTTACAGGGAGTTAAAAGTAGGTAAATGTTTAATACCTCGCATATTTACATTAGAACAAGAATACGATCTTGCATATTATTTAAATTAACTGGGAACACAGCCCATTAGAAAACCGAAATGCAATCATTTGTGTAGTCTCTGTAACCCAAGTTCTAGAACTCAACTGAGAATGCTTTTTGGGTTATTGCGCTTAATTTCAAATACACAAAAGGAAATAATTCTATTTCTGTAAAAGAAATTTCTGTACAAAATGAAAGGAATTCTCCAAAAACGTTATTTCTGTTTTAAATAAGTCGAGAAAATTTACTTGCTTACGCTTTGAAGCTGAAATTTATGCAAATTCAATCCAATTTCACTTTTCTTAAGATGCATAATCTATGCATTTCCAGAAAAACAAGAAAAGGAAGACCTTTTACACGTTCACATTATGGTTAAACCACAGGGATTCTTCATGGCCTCTCCTTAGCACTTTCCAAGAGCATTCGAACCATTTTATCAAAAATAACCTAAATTTTAGACGAAATTTCGGTGCGATGGTACTTGCACTACATAATATCCGCTTAAATTTTTTAATTATTGAAGCATCTAATTTAAATTTCCAAATATTTGATTTTAAACTCAATGTACACAGTATCAACAAATTCTCACACGGTGTGTTTTTCTCAAGGGTTAGTTATACACACATACCTCAAATGACAAATATGTTTTAAATGACCCAGTTATTCATTTGTCGGCATGTTATTAAAAATCAGTTTTATAAAAATATAAGAACTCCTCCCCATATTTAAATTTAAGAAATTTCTACTCAAAAAAGTTCAACTTTACTCCAAAAATTAACAGATACTTAATTTCAAAATTTTGGATATTTAACATCATTTTCGACTTGTTTTGAGGATTCGTTTAATAAACTAATAATTATAGTTTACCCCCTTTAAATATCATCCATGCGATTCCAAACGTGTAATTTTCTTTAATATTGTTTTAACTGCTATACCGAAAGATGCCCATACAAGTAATTTATGAATTTTCACACGCTAAAAATTGTGTAACATTTTCATGAAGTTTTATTACATTAGAATCAGTCTAATACAAAATATCCTTAACTAAATATTTTAGATTTTTTGATTTCCCAAAATATTAAGAATTGGCTATATACCAGTACTTATGTATAAAACCAGCGGAATGAGACTATGCGCCGCTTCGCCGTCAAGACAATTTTTCTTTCAATGCTTATGAAATAATATAGATATATGTATCTAGCCATAACATTTAGTTCTATAATTTGGTTTAACTATTTTAAAGTCGAGACATTTTTTTAATTTTTTCTTCTTTACATGCCTATGTTATATTTTGCTCTATTATATTATTCGGCTATTAATTTCGTTTTGGAATTTCGCATCGAAAACTATCGTCTTGTATTACACTTAAAGAAATTAAATAATGAAGAATCTGCATAAATGTACGTTTCTCGCACTGGGATAAAACGGTACCTAGAGCGATTCAATTTCGAATAACGTACGTAGCTGCCCGAATTTGGAATTTGCTTTATCTACATATTTTGTAAAGCATTTATGAGTTTTTGATTAACTCAACGATTTCAAAGTGAGCAATGGCAACACTGTATGGAAAAAACATATTTATCTCCAGAGCGTGAGACTATTTCAGAAATTAGAGATTCTCTTTTCATATCTTGGCATATTACTGTTGAATTTTATGGTTTAAGTGTGAAGAATATATTTAATGGATAAAGGTAACGTACAAAATGTAAAAAAGCTCCCCGTTTGGGCGTAATATAAAAAAGCTTTCAGATTTTTGTTCGATAACCTAGTTTGCGTATTGTATACATCAGATTTCAAATTGAAAGAAAAAGCTTTTGCAGTTGAATGCATCTAGAATTACTAAAATATTTCCCAGAACTGATTATTTTGGGTAATGTGAAGAGTATTTTTGGAGGATTTTGGTAAACGTGATAATTAGGTGTATTGTGTATATTTAATTGGGTATAGTGAAAATATTATGTCATTAGGTATTAAGTAAATTTTTATTACGTATTTCATTTCTACTTGACGACGAAATAGCCCAAAGCAAATCAGCTGCCGGCGGACTGGCCTGTCTGCGAAAGGGCCAAGCTGAAAAGTCCTAGACCCCTATACAGTAGGTATGGGCTTATATGGAACACAAATTCTTTCACATGATCTGGTCCAGGTTTAACGTTTAGATAAAATCCTTGTAGCAGTTTGTGACGTAGCAAGTTCTGTTTGTCTAGCAACCAGCAATAAAGTTTGCCTTATGCCCCTCGTATACGAAATAAAATGTTAATACAATATTGAGATGCAGACAGGAATTAGATCTAAAATAATTCACTTACTGTAATAAATAGATTGCACTATCAATAGTCATCCCGTATTCGAAATATTTGCTTTCGAAAGATCTGCAAAGATAAACATTTATGTTCGTACAGAGCTTTAATTTACAAAATTTATACAAACAATTCACGAAAATAGGTTGAAGAAAGGAGGAAACTTTATAGAGTACCTAACAGGTATTTTCTTGAAACTAAATATTTTCATTATAACTCGTGCAAAGACGGTTTTTCGGATCATTCACATGGCAAATACAAAATCTGAACCATCTATTGTTCACTAGTATTGCGATTGGTAATTTAACTGAGAGCATATTGAATTGTCAGTTACCTACAGGAAGCTTTATGAGATCATATAAAATGTTATCCTAGTTCAAATTATAACACCAAATCCTAATTATTTCGGTTGAAGATTAGTGATACAAGATTTTTTGAATGCCTATGAACCAATGCTTAGTTAAAAATCAGATACCAGATTTTTTTTGGATGCAAAACTATCTAGTTTACGCAGATAACACAGCACTTTGATTCAAATAAATAATGTCCAACTTTCTTGTAACATGAAAATGCTGTATAGTTTAATCAGAAATATTTTATTGTTACGTAGAATAAGCACAGTTTAGTAATAATTTAGTCAACTAATGGCGAAACTGGGAGCATGGGGAAAAGGAATTATTTGCAATTTTAGCAGGATTAGTTCAGAGTGAAGTGAGCTTTATCATTTCACTCTGGACTAATCTTGATAAAATGCACTCAAAATAAAGATACAACATGTATCATGGTTATGATTAAGGTAATCTTACAGCAAAGATTTCAAATATAAACACCGGTTTCATGATGGCGTAAGCGTTTAGGCAACAGAATAAAGTCTAGATTACACCATTGCGGTGGCGTATATGTCGTCAAGTTCTTAAGAGTTCATTGAAGGCAGTACGTATCAAGTTCTACAGCCACTGGACGTATTTTTTGAGAAACATTTGAGCATCGTCTGTTAAAGCAGCAACCCCATAACAGTATTTGAAATTTATAAGTTATAGGTTTGCTCTTTTGCTGACACTAGGTTTTCCATTAATGGTTAATTTGGAACCACCGTGGGCACCATTTGTCATCCGTCAGCGCTGCAGGTCATGGACTATACTCTTTCACCCATGAGTAACTTGTGCTATGTTGCGCACAGATAAAAGACATCCGCGCAAACTTAACTCTCAATAAAAGACAACAGAATAACTTAACCCGCAATAAATGACATTAAAAAGCAAAAAGCCATTCCGTAGCGTTAAATATAACAAAAAGAAAAAAATCGGATGTTAGGTTGGTTTGGTTAGTTATGATAAAGCACTCAAGGGGCCTCCGTGGGGGACTAAGGAAAAATGGCTGGTATTCACATTATGCATAGGAAAAACCATGAAAACGCCTAACACCCAAACCCTTTCGCTGGGATTAGAGTTCCGAACTACCATTGTTAACAGACTTTACTGTTCGGCCGTTGATGGTTTCTTTCAGATGCAAGTAAATATTGACAAGTAACAGACAGAAGCAGCTTTGGACTTCACAGAACTAATACGGCAATTTTTAAATATTTTCTTTCTAAAGCTAAAAGATTTACGCATTTACTATGCCAGAAGTTTATATAATGAAGAAAGCAATCAACTGATTTATTGAAAATAATTTCACCATTACTATTAGTCGCTCGCATACAGTGATCTAAAAATTCAATAACGCGTTAGGATTTAAGTCTGCAGTTCGTGTTTTATTTCAAATTGTACCAAATATGGTGCGGTATCAAGGACTCGCGAGTTATGTAAAATGCTATTTTTTAGAACTTCTGAATGCTCTATTTTACCTTCATTAGAGGTTAAAAGTTGTATATTATTTATAAGTGAATTTTAGTTCCAATGTGAATCTTATGAATTTTTCCACACTTGGCGCAATGCCAGTTTATAAAATTTTTATAGGAAACTAAATTTTTAAATGACGGCCTATTTGAATTTTACAAAAAATTTTTAAACTTGTGGAGCATCCATGTTTGCATTCCTAGCGCTGAAGGGAAGCTAACAAATATATTTTGGGGTCACGAGTTCGGTATGTAAAGGTTTGGTCTACTACCTTCCAGCCTCCCTCCATAGCAGTTTCTGCGGTTTTCCTACTCATTTTTGTTCCCGCTACTATACAATAAAAAGTTATTTTAATTGTTTGCTTTTTTTTGCAATGAGAAATTAAAATTTTCTTGCAAGTATTTAATTCTGAAATAACAGAAGTTTAAGATACTTTATCTACAAATTTACTTGCATAAATATACATACACACAGACATATATACAGAATTATTTAAGGCTGTTCTGTTTCAAACGCGAATAAGCGATTTTTAAATCACGGCGAACACACTGGTGAATCTACAACACAATTAACTTTTAAATGGCAAGTTACAAAAACAAGCTAAGTCAGAAGTTCCGACGGAGTATTTCTTTTTGCTTAAATGTTCCAGAAATGGCCGATTAATTGAAGCTATACCTTAATTTTACATCATGCATAAAATGTAACGCCGGTATTTAGTAAAGAAATATAAAAGAATTTGTAAAAGAATGTTACAGGGTTTACGAAATGTTAGCTTCAATATCACAATCTTTTTTCAAGGAACTAAGGTTGTTTTCAAAAATACACTTTTCTGTATTTTTCTTACATCTTAAAAAATACTACTTGCAATCCATGCAAGCGGTAAGGATCCAGAATTCAAAGCTGATCGTATAACGTTAGCATGGAAATTCTGGATAGACAGATTACTTTATGAATCAAGAATTTCCGCAACGCGTACAAATGCACTCCCGTATCGCTGTGTCGCTTTAGGTTGCATTTGCTACCTGCGTCTGAATTTGCTCGTTACGTAACGTATGGCTTACATTAACGCGAACACAAATAGATCCAAGGAAGCCGACGTCAAAATTCCACAGCATTTGTAGTTTCTTTTAGTCGCATTCGTTTTGTTTAATATCACGTCAGTAATTCAACGCGTAACTTCCGAGAAAGTCATTCTTCCCAGGAAATACATAAGCAATGCGAAAAGTCGAATAATGACTACTTTGATTACTATAAGTAAAGAAATTGGTGAAAGGTAGTGTGAAAGATGTCATAAGCTGCCTTCTATAATCATCCACGAAACAACTTTCTATTTCCAATATTAGTAAACTGGATTTTCCATTCTACCCACTATTCCAACCTTTTTTAACATCAGAAATTTGCTATTATGCATTACTGATGTTTTTAATTTCACGATCATGTAACCATGGTACGTATTCTTTTTTTTTTATGTATCACAAGAACAAATCATACTGTAAAATACATCACTCCGTATAATTTCAATTCACCTTTCTAGGAGAGGGAAGTAAAAGTTGAAGCAAATGATATGGAAATGTTTATGCTTACTTGTGTCTTCCATCCTCCTCGGACCATTGTGACGCCACGTTACTATAGATTGAGGCAGAACGGCAAATATACTAAAATTGAAGAAACATTGGTTAATTATTTGTGGAAAACAGCTGAACCTTAAGAGAAAAACTTTCGTTAAGAACTTAAAAAGAAACCAGCTTAAACACTCGCAGGAACCATAAAAATCTATACCGTCAGTATTTTTAAAGGAAATCTTAACCTGGGATGAATTATTAGTGCACAGTTATGGAACCTAAGCCTCTCAATGTACGATAGGTAAACGGTGTACGGTTAATTACAGCACAAGACATGTTAAGATAATTTGCGCCAAACGTAGGATCAAATTTAGTTTATTACGATAGTATGTTTTGAAAAACTAATGAAAAGATCAGGCAAAATGAATTATGAAGTACCGTAATACCCCGAATTCCGGTGCCTTATTTCCCCCCCCTCCCCAGTTCCCAAGCTACTCAGCATTTCCGCAAGACTGAAAATCTTGAAATGACATTTCGCGAAAAACTTCAGAAGTAACGGGAAGGTGATTTATCTCTTCAATAAACAAGGCGAAAACATGACCGTGAACCGACCAAGAAATTCGTGCAACAGAAGTTATCATTGGAAAAAAAAAGAGTTGTTCGCAGACATAATCGAAACAACTTTTGCATTGAGGGCACAATGCATGAAAGCACTGAAGTGTACACATATTAAATAAAATAATCTAAATTATCCATGTGTGTAAAGACTGATTTGGGAAAGATAAACATATTTAAAATAAAAATACTTCATATTAAATACCGAGCGTCTTGAAAACCAAAATATACTTTTAGTTTACTTATGAAGTAGAGAGACACAGGATATATTTCAAATAATTTTCACAGAAATAATTTAAATTGGAAAATTCAAATTTATAAAAATATTTTAAAGAAAGGACAAATATTCAAAGCTGTATGTGGGAATTAAGTGTCTTGCAATATGATCTAGTTAAATTAATATACTAACAATGGCTTTCTTTGCATATGGTAATCTTTCAGGACGTTTCATCAGTAACGGCAAAGCATATGATTGATACCTAACGCAAAGGTATGCTTTCTTGGAAGGCGTCTCGAATCATTTAAGTTACACTTGAAAATAGCAAAAACATTAATGCAGCGAACCTGCTCGACGAGGTTAAAAAGTAGGTCTGACTGCTAGTGTTCAGCTACTTTACCCATTCGGACCCTCCTCGCATATTAAAATAAATGAAACAGTCACATTTAAAAATAGAACTATTTTGAGTATGAAGGAATTTAATTTAGTTATTACTGAATAATTATTAATAAGCGTACCGTTAATACTAATTGTAGGAAAAGAGACGGCTGGGGACACGTATGGGGCCTCTTATTAGCGACTAGAATAGTTTTGGAATGAAGTAGCTCCAAAATGTGTACTCTCATCTTGTTCAGGGAATTTGAAAAACTACATACGCAGTCGTAACATACGCGAGATCAAATTCATAGTGATTGTTTTATAAGTGATATCCAGCCTCATACTACGGCAAGGTATCAGCAGAAATGTAGATACTGGATAAATACTTCGCGCGGTTACTAAGCTCTACGTTAGTTATCAGCCGCGATATGTTGAAATCAGTATAGTAGTTTGAAAAATTAGAGTTTTGACTATTTTTTCAAGACGGTATCAATGAGTAACATGAGGGGGAAAACCGCCAGTTTAAGACAATGTTTCTAAGTTATAGTCAATTAAAATACAACGCTGAATGGAAAGCTCAGTCTGCTTAATGTTTATCTTTAGCTTCTCTAGGTTAAACAAAGGATGCGAAACCATGATATAATAAAGGACATCTAGTTTATTATTTTGGTTCGCATTTTCTTGGTGTCAAGAATTTTCCTACAGATAAACTTTGTAATGGTATTTTCCTAACCGTCACTTAATCTCCCCTCCCCACACACACAGTGGCGGTCTCAAACCGTTCAGAGACGTTGACCACTACCAAGGCCAGAAGCGGTGGTCACTTTATTATGGAGGCATCTGATAGGTAAGTCACCTTTATTCCTATGAGGGGACGGACAAAGCCACATATTTTCTCTGGGATTCGAACCCGTATCCTTTGGTATCGCAGTCGTCTCCCCTAAACATTATACTCTTTCCAACGTCTCCTTTATAATGTTACGCCGTATATTCCGTAAAACAATCTGTAAATATTGATCCATATTCTCCAATTACCTCTATTCAAAAAAACAATCTCGTTAAATGCCACCGACAATCATTTGCTCCGATAACTACTCCCCCTAGAAAAATATAGGAATTTTTTCACATCCTTTCCTTTATTACAGAATGCAATTCTTTTGAAGTAAATTGCAATATTTTGAGCTTATTCATTTTAATTTTAGGACTTGCTCTTGATGTTTCTTGGCGAAAAACATTGCCGTCAAGGAAACTTTAGATTATAATAGATAATTACCATTTCAACTTCTGAAACAATTTCTTTTATCATTTACCTAATAGAATATTTTTCTTTTTTCACATCACATACGCGAATAAGATCCACTTTGAGTGGATAATCCACACAGTTTTTAAATCGGTCGGAAAAATTGTATTCTATTTTGGGCAATTTTCAATGAAACAAAATTTAAATATATTACTTAAAATTTAAATTTCATAGATTTAACGAATATCGGTTTCCTAAAAATGCATATTTTAGCATTTGCAAAGCATAACTTATTTTGCCATATTCTTCAGAAAGAATTATAGTTATAATCAATTTACTTTACAGATCAGAAACTCCAGGTTCCCTTTAACAGGTTCTTGTTTTTGTGAGCGACAGAAGGTAATACACTCAGATTACCTTTAGCATAGTATTTTTAATTTTCAAGCCAGTTACTGATCCTACTTGATATTTCCTTCCACGAAACTTGGTCATAAGTCATGACATTAGAAACTAATATCAACCGATGTTTTTGCCCTAAATTGCTCAGCTTCTGATAAATTGCTTCTGCAAACTATCTGATACAATTAGCTTTTGCATTAGGTATTTGTTATAACTATGAAATGGGTACAAATTTCACTAATTTGGAGAGGAGATATTCAGACTTAAGATATAACAGCTGAACGAAAGTACTTTTATTCGTGATTTATTAAAAAATTTCAAGACATGGAACTCGAGATTTTTAAAAATCTCCAGACGGTTCTGAAGACTTTTATACAAATTTCACATTCACTATTCGAATAATTTGGAGGATTTCTGATGCTGATGTTTCCTGATTTTGAATGCTACAAATCACCAAATTTATAAATTTAATGCTTGTAATTTTATCTTACTTTCCACATTAAATGTTAATTTATGTTGACTTGAAAAAGGCCTTTTTTAAATGCATTTGTAAATTCCCATTTTTAGAACTTTAATAATAGTTTCTACCAAAAGATTCCTATTTATTATAGGAGCATCATGGCTCTTCTATGAAGTATTCAGTGGTGAGCATCAATAACGTGAATAAATGAAATTTCAAATAGTTGATTCAGATTAAATAGTCAAAGCATTAGGAATTAAAGTTTAATGCACACATTACCAGGAATATACAGCGGAAATGTCAATGAGAGTTCAATGAAAGTTAAATTACGGAAGTTCTATCTGGCAACCAAAATTAGTATATAATCACGCATCAAAAATGATAATGTAGATCTTACCTTCCCTTCAAATAAGATAACAGGTACAGGAAACCTGTGTTTGCGTCTACAAAGGTGCGATTGCTCAACCAGTGGAATGAATTCATCAACATCGAAGCTAGAAATTGCAATATAAAATTTGAAAGAGTTCCAATCACTTTAAAGGAATTTCAGCTTTACAATCTGATAACTAAAAACATTGAACATATCAATTCAATTCATTATTTTCTTGTATATTACACTTTCTTGCATGTATGTAAGAAATACACAAAATCAGAAGTAGATACACACATTAAATTTAATATCCCATGATATCCTAAAGTTTTCCACTTCAGAATTTTAGTTCTGAAGTGCTGTCTGGTAAACTACCGACGAATTTCTTGATAATTTTAATTCGAATATTACATTTCCTTCGTTTGTTGAAATTTGTTTCAGCAGTTTACTTGCTCTTAGGGAAAGGGAACGTGATCACAGGTTTACAGATAATTCTTCAATATACATTGAATTCCTCGCCTTTTTTAATCATACTTCTGTTTTATTTCTACTTACAGTATACATTGACGTCTCTTGCTCATGTCCCTGAAGAGCGAAATAATTAGTTAAAAGGAACACTCTTTACAACGTGTATGTTAAGTTAGGCTATTTGGACATAGCAAAGCCACGTGGACTATCCGTCTACGAGGAGGGATACATTCTTGGAGGACTTTCCAAGGAAGAGTAGCTCATTCCTGTTTACTCGCGGGAAAAAACAAAACCAATCATGCAGAAACGTTAGGCATGCAATCACGTTAGGCAGCCCGCACGTTTGGTTTTGTACTCAAACCAGATCGAGCTACCAGAATTCAGGGATCTTAACCACTCGGCCACTGGTGGGCCACTTATTTTAAAAGTTTGAATTGTCGAAATCGTTCAATTTTCACAAATTTTTCAGCCGAATTTTGGACATGTTCCATTAAGATGCACTGTAAATATAAAAAAGGCAAAATCGCAGCCACAATGCTTAGGTTTTCATTTTATGAATAATTCGCGAAGATAGAAAATTAATATATCTCAAATAAATCTTGACTTAGCATTTAAAAAACAGATTCATCTGAAAATATGACTATTTCGATTCGAAAGAAAAATATTTTCCTTACTGCAAACCTTAAAAATTATGGACCTTTTAGCATTTAATACAAACATTTTAATAAAAATTTGAATAATGAATTTCAATTTAACGTAATTTCTTGTTACACAATTGCTGACCAACTAAATAACGAATTTTTTACCTTCGATACCAATTCCAAATTTACCAATACCAGTTAATTCAAATACTCTCCAAAATATCAATGGTTAAAAAGCGAAAGATTAGTTCGATGAAAAACTATGTACATTTATTGTTTGCACAACTATTGTTTACACACTTTTAACATTAGTTAAAAATGGATTTTTTTTCAAACTATCTTTAATACCGATCGATTTTGTGTTTCATCGGATAACTGAGGCTAAATTTTGCGGTCTAGGTTACGGCAAAGGAAATAAATGTTATCTGCTGAAGTCTTCATTGGCGAATTCTTACAGCTCGGTAGTTGGCAAAAGTTAAGTTTTAGAATGTCGTAAGTTTCTTATTATGGCAAATCACAGAGTTAACAGGTTGTGAGTAAAGATGCCTACAAGACAAAAGAGAATAGACTCGCAATTATGCTACATTTGAGAAAACTTCCAGAAACTTGTTCAGCCTTTGCTCTCGTGGCCTTTTTCCCGGCGGCGCATGAGCAACTCGAGGCGTTTCGCTGCCTTTTTGACGCATTTCTTAAAAGAAACTTGAAATCATTAGACACAAATGTATAAAATTTTGATATTTTAACGTTTTATACATCTTTATACCTTTATAAACGTAATTTCTTAAATATTAATCTAATTTTTCTGTGTTATGTTTCTTGTAACAATTACCAAGATGCATGCCCGAATTGTCGGACCAAGTATTACAATAATGTATGGCTCATTTCTCCGAAAACAAATTTTGTGATAGATAAGAAAAAAGATTTCAGATAAGAAAATCTGGTTAATTATTGGATTATGGTAACTTGGTGAATTTTTGGCGAAAATTTTGCGACCAACCCTGCTACAGCAACCTGCTAGTTTTTGTTTGGACGCCATTTTGTTTTCACGAAGAAAAGGCATGTTTCTTTTTTGCTCAACATTTTTTTCCAACAATCTGCTAGCCGAATTACGCTTATGCTAGAATTTTTAGGGAACAAAAGAGCTTAATCATGACGAAGATTAGGTGCGAAATTGGGAGAAAGGGCAGAATCGCAAACTGCTTTACGCGTTTTTAAGAATTGCACATACACAGTATCCATGTACACATCGATCTATTTTCACTTAAAAAAACATCCCAGAATTGCACAAAAATTGGCATTGCGCACACTCTTGACTTTATCCATGTACACTGCTAAAGTCCTAGCTAGTAACGTTTATCGCCTTACCAAAATGTCACCAAACTACTTGTTACCATATTCCAAAGTATTAGCTGAAAATCTTATCTCCATTTAAAGGGATATCATTTTACATTTAAGATTATACAGAAAGAGTGTAGGAACCCGCTTCGATGAAACTAAACGTAAACGGTTATTGCGGCCCATCGAGTTTCCGCATCAAACAAAGTGGTGAGTGGCCTCTTCAGTTGCGGCATCGAATATGGTGAGTGAGTCACCTTCTAGTGAAAAGTGTTAACAACCAAGAACAAATGTGGAATGAGTCGCAGGTAAACTTAGAGTTACTTATTTGGATTATTTGATTACGGAAGACCATGGCTAGAACCCTCTGCCTAGTCCTTGGCGGAGGGCTTTCTAAGGAAAACAAGCTCATATCTATGTTTGAAAGAAAATCACGAAAAATGCCCATGCAGCTAGTCTGAAATCTGACCTAGATCAAATTGCAGCGTTCACAGCGATTTTTACTGCTCGGCCATTAGAGGATAGTAAAATAAGAATTCCTGGAAGTTGAACCCATTTCTTACAGCAAAGCGAGGGAGAAACTAATCAGCTCTTTTTATTGAAAAGAAGCTCCAGCTTCCTTTTCAAATAGTATTTTCAATCATTAAAGGTAGATTACTGAAATATCGAACAACAAAACTCTACCAACATTAAGAACAAAACAGCAGTAATTTGAATACTTTTCAGAATTATTGAAAAATGCTTGCGTGATTAAAACGATTTCTAGATGACGACCGACAGTACACTAGGAAGGATGCGGTTCCTAGACCTAGGCTTAAAATGCCCTTAAACGGTAATTAATGCCCCAAACACTAGAGGCTATCTAAGGAGGCATAATTCTCTCAAATTCATTCAGGAATACAATTTTAGAAGCAGTTTTGGAAAAAGCAGCAGAAGTTAATGGCGACTGGCAAGAAGTTACCAACAAAGAGAATATAGGTATGTCGTAGGCTATCCCTCGGTACTGACCAAAGGGAGCCAAGTATCCTCCGTTTGGTTCATGTTCGTGGTCTGAAGCCATCATACCGGTGCACTCACTCTACAAAAACAGATTTCATAAGACCACAAGATTTCTTCACAGCAAAAAAGAAATATTTTTTGTATGCGGCAACGTAATGCATTCATAGCATAAGACATTAAATAGTAAATCAGGTAATTATTACTAAAATTCTGCATCACGTTACTTCTTCGATCGCGCTTGCACACAAGCTCAACCTTTTCGTCCCTGAACCTGATTCACCTAATCTTTCAGCTTTAGCTTCTAGTTGTTTTTGCATCAATGGGCGAGCCAAATTAAAGCTAAAATAAAAATTTTGATTACAAACCTAAACACACATTTGTACCGGTAATTATACCATTTGGTATATATACGCGAAATAAAAAAAAGATAAATAATTTTAAGTAATTCATACAGACCGGATATTCTATTTCTTTTCTAAACATTTTATAAGCATTACAGTAAAATTACGTATAAAATCAAGTTTATTCTTGCACAAATTTACAGTAAAATGTATAATGCAGGCACTCACTGGTTTATTAACAAACATAACCTTACATTTAGTGAAATCCGCATGTTAAACACTGAGGGGGCTGCTGTGGTACTTAAAATACCGTAGTGGTACACTTTTCGATTAGTTATAATCTTAAATACGTCCTGCAGATATTTTTAAACATCAGTGGTACACATGTGTACCGTTCGGGAAGAAAAGGTTAAGACATAGAATCAAAGTTTCGTCATTGGGGAAATTAAAAGTACACTGCAAAAAATAAATATAAAACCGATTTGTTTCATTATAAGGAATAGTTTTTTAAAATAATTACCTAGTGTTCGGAAACTGCGCTTCAGCAACGTCTGCTCTCTCTTTTACAGGAATAATTATGTTCATTGGATAAGTCGGGCAGAATTTCCCACGCTGATTATCTAGATGCTGTGATAGAGATTTTACATTTAACGAAACACTTGAAAACTTTTAGGGTATGTTAAAAGTTTTAAACAACTTTGTTACAAAACTCACCTGACATTCATAGTCTCTTTCAAAGAGCATTGTACACATGTTCATAATGGATACACTCTCCTGAAATTTAAGAATTCTTTAATAAGGAAATTATGCCCTTTGCTAATTAAAATAGTCATTATGATTAGTACTTAAAATAGCACTTAATAGTTAACTTCGTAAAACTGCCAAAGGTCAATTAGATGGCTGTATAATTAACTGTTAAAATTACAACTACTTTTACATACACATAATTAAAGTTCTGAAATTAAAATATTATGCATTAATTAATCAGTATTTGACAAAACACTCAAAATGAAGTAACTTCATATTACATCTGCACTATCTGAAACTTCATAGTTTAATATCTAAATGTTTTGCATTTAAGTTGCTTTGCTTTCAGACATTACATATCACTTTAGAATGTTACACTAGAAAAGATTAATTTTGTTGCATTTCAAAAACATTTACATCAAAATTAAACGATTTGAAACAGGAAAACAGAAAATACATAGGAATTAATGCATATTTAAGATTTTAACAAATATGAAATAAACTTACACTAATATTTTTGGCGTAACACAAAACTGAATTTAAATGTTGGTTCACGTTTTAGCTTTTATATAGATTTATACAGCTTGAGAAAATATATAACAAGATGGGTTAAAAAGAGTTATAAAATACCGAATCATTATCCGATTTGTAATAGCGGTGGCGTGCTACTTTGTCCATCAACATTCTGACGTCAGTTTCGTTGACTAACCAGTTATTCCCTTCACCCGCAATGTCCCGTTGTTCCACTCCTCCTTCTGCCATCACTTAAAAAAATGTATCATGCTACGACGAACTCAGTAGATTCTTTCACAAAATAAATCGTTAAAAGTATTATGCGAGATATTTATAAATTCGTATTCTAAGCTCTATCTTGGGAATAACCAATAAGCTTCAATATGCAAATCTTTTTTCCGAAAATGTGTAATTTAAAATACATTTCCTACGTAAATCTCTTACGTCGAATTGTTCGCAATAAAATTAATTTATAGCTGCTTGAAGTATTTAAAGGTTATTTATTAAATGTTCTTTTTATTTGTAATGCGAATAAAAAGCAAAATAAAGAAACAAGTAAACATCTACACGATTTGTTTTGTTAATCAAGTACCAGAGAGAAGAAAAAATAGGATTTTAACAGTGTACAAAATTTTATTGACGAAAAATATAAACTATATAAATAAATATATCTCATATTGCTAAAATAGCATTGTTTAGAAATATCCTTAGAATAAAATCTTAGACACAAAACATGAGAGAACAATAAGCCTCCTGCCTTACGAATATGAATTTTGTATTTAGTTAGATATTTTGAGTAGAAATATAATTACAATAGTTTTATTTCGCCTTCCAATGCAGAACGTGAAATGCAGTAAAAATGAAGGAGCACCTGCATTTAATATTGAATAAAAGTTGATCTCGTAATTTATATTTCATTTGAATGTATGTAATTGACTACTATTTTAACTATGATCGTAATTCCACTGTTTTGCTTTCCAGAAATCTCGAGAAGCAGAAATTTAATAGAAATTGCTCGCGACCGATTTAAAGCTAAAAAACGCCATCTGCTGTAATTATTGTTGATATGATTAGCTTTCTCTGAGCTGTAGATTGTGTTTTATTTAACGTTTTAGTAGAGTTTAAAATATAGCTACTGATTATATTGCGTAATATTATGATATTGTGCGTATATATATGAGGAAAAAATTCAGCGCTCTGTTATATTTCTTTTGATAAGAATAAATTTTATTAACCCTTTATTGGACTTGTGCATTCAATTTATTAAGAACCCATGTGCACGAAACGCTTTTTTTGGGGTCAGTAGCGGGACTGAATGCCAATAACAAGAGTGATAGAGGAACAGTTAAGGCAGTTGGTGGCAGTATTTTCTGCATTTAAAGGAGTAATGAAAGCTGCCCAAAAAAGAGATAAAAGCGGACCAATACATCAAAGAAAGATGGATGCTGGTCAAAAATCACGGAAGAAGAGATGGAAGCTTTTAAAGATGATATGAAAGCGGCCCAAGCAGAAATGAAAAGAGAAATCACCTGCATAATAGAAAACAAAGTTGAAGCTATGGAAGGCAGAACTGACATGGTTGAAAGAGATTTGGAGAAACTGAAGAAAGAGTTTCTGGCATTCAACAACATATTGATGACAGGATTTCTGCGGTCGCCAAAGAAGTTGATATCTTGAAGGAATTCGTAGAGGCGGTAGGGAGGAATAGTAATGGTTTTACCCATCGCTGCTTAACCCTCTCTAAATATATACACTTACGATGGGAAGACCACCTGGAAAGTAAATAAGACACAATTTTATATAGTGGCGGATGCGAATGGATGGGTCTGTTACTTCCCAGAAATCTCGAGAAGCAAAAATTTACTAGAAATTTCTCGAGATCGATTGAAAGCTATAAAAATCCGGACAGAAAATGTCTCAACTCAATTCTTTAATTAGCTGCAGGTATTAATGTTGATCGGATTAGCTTTCTACTGATTATATTGATATTGTACGAATATCTCTGATGAAAAATCCAATGTTCTGTTATATTTCTGTTGATAGGAATAAATTTTATTAACCTTTTATTGGACTTGTGCGGTCAATTTATTACGAACCCGTAGGTACGCAACAATATTCTTTTCAGCTGCAATGCGAATAAAAATAAATAATTTGGAAACTAAAATTGTATTGATTAACAAAATATTTTAATTCAAAAGGAAACGTTTCGTTACATAATAAAAATATTCAAGTAAAGAAATGTCCAATAAATGTAGAACTAAAACGTTTTTCGATCATTCAATTTTCATAATAATTTAGCTCTTTTTCTGGAAGAAAATCAATTACGGAAGAGAGAAATGAAGAAAAGAAAACAGTATTAAAATCTTAACAACAACAAAAAAGGGGGGGGGGTTCCAAAAGCTAAATAGAATTTTAAAAATATTTCTCTTTGGAATGAGGGAAAAAAGGTAGTAAATTAAGAAATATAGTTATAATTATAGAAAATATAGTTATTATAAATACTGCAAGCCAAAGAGGTTGTTTGTGTGAAATATTTGTATTCTGAAAGAGAGAAAAAAGATGTTATATTAAGAAATATAGTTAAAGTTTTAATGAGCTGTAATAAGAACTCAGATTTTGAATACAATTTAGAAATTTCGGGAAAATATGAAGCGTCCAAATATTAGATTTTAAAGAATGAAAGCAAAATTATATACCTTCTGGACAAGTAATACTTAAAAGTATTTGCAATAAAATACCCTTCAAAACGACCCATATGATCACTTTTACATCATACGTTACGCATACTACGTTTTGCATTTTCTGTACAATATGGTTCATGCATATATGTAATAAACATAAATGGATTAGTTACATACGTTTAACAGGGTGAGATACAACCTTAGCACGATGAAAAAATTTCAAATGATTATGCTGAATAGTTTCAATAATCGAAAAATTTCGAATATACGGAAATGTTTTAATACCTAGAAGAGTATAATTCCTTACAGGGACACTAAAACATTGTTGCAGTTATCTGTTCACTAAAATAGGAGTACATCACGCTTATCATTTAGAAAGTAATTCTCTGGTGCGTGACATGCATTTGCATCTTTACTGACATTACATTCATGGCACTTTATTATGTTACATTCATGGCGCTCTATAGGGTTATCTTAAAATCGCAACGTGTCGTTGCATGAATGTCGCAGCGTGATTACTCATCAACTCAGAGCGATTTCCCACCAACGTCCTTATGAGGCGTCACAAAAAGCGAACATTAAGCCATACTTCCAACGTCACTGCAAAATTGAGATCATCACATTGTGACAAGTTTGCAATGTCACAGCGACGTCGCCCTGCTGTTCGGGTAGCTGGTCTAAGGTGTATCCCACCAAACCTAAGTCTAATGTGTACCGCATCCTCATAATCTTCAAGAACTGCAACATACTATTTCGGAGGAGCTTTCAGCAATTCCTGCAGTCCAGCTTCGATCTGCCTTCGACAACTTCCTGACCAGGGACCAAAAGTGCCAAGAGGTGAAAGGTGGCCAATTTCAACCTCTGCTATAGTCAGGTTAATACTATATTAAATTTCCCACCAAACCAAAATTAAATTTCCTTTGCTGTGTTTCTTTGTAACTTAAAACTCCGTTCTTCTGGCCACTTTTATTTGCCCCACCCTGTACGTCTAGAATCGCTTGTCAGACAATTGCATTTCTTCCATAAACAGCACTCGATCTCACTCGTGTGTCCAGTTCTGGTGTTCCCGTCACAAAAGAAACCGGAGTCTCCGACGTGCAGGCGTTAACCCGTATACATGGTATTGGTAGTCTTTCATGAACTACTTGTTCTCAATCATTTCTGGACCACAGCTTCTTTTACAAGAAAACAATTATCACTCCCCCTCTTCCATAATAATTTTGCCAAAAATTAACATATTGTATATTAGCTAAACTTATTTTTCTGTCTAGAAGCTATTAAGAGACAAGAATAAATTAATTAACACGACCATCAAATGTAGTAAACAACTATTAAAAATTTAATAAACAAAATTATTAAGAAATGGAAAACTTATTCAGATGACTGAAGCTGGAGGAGTTTCAGTAACTTATAATATCGGGTTCCAGCTTCGTTAGCAACAGTCGAAAATTGCATTGTTCAGCGATGTGCTATCTGCTTTTCTTAGCCAGTCAGTTACTGTACTGAACCCACGCTCGAATCTATAAATGGCAGGGAATAACTTGATTTTGTATGCAAATACAATGAAGGAAAAGAAATTCAAAATATCTGTACTGTTACCCACACTTCACGGTAGACAGGTGGTACTGATTTTTGGAGCCAGAGATCTTGGTATCCATTTCCGAATTTCTTTTAATATGTTTTCAGGTTGTAAGTTCTAAGAGTTCGTCTTCTATATTTGATGATTCTGTTGTATCCGCTTTCGCGAAAGGATCTAAAACCCATTTCGATATATTTATGTTTCAAATATTCTAGAATGGTTCCATAAAATCAGTATGAATAACGTACAAATATTGGCTGTAAGTAACTATTCCCATTTTGTACAAACTACCGATAATGTGGAAATCTGGCTGTACTTACTTCTACCTATAAGTACATTTGTCTACCTGTGAGTGATTGCGAACTACTTCGCTACATTTCTCAACGTTCGGCCTTCTTCTAAGGACACGACTTAGGGTTAAGTCATCCTGATAATGTCTTGATGACTCCTGGACCGTTTACCTATCACATAATAATTGCAATTCGACGTCGTTGAAATTACTGTACATCGTGCAGTAGTTTTCACAGAATTGCTGAGCGTACAATGCTCTCATACTTTATACACATCCAAACACTCCTTTTAAGTCAAGTGCCATATAACCGTATACCCAACTATAAGTTCCAAAGTCGGTCACCTGATTAGTCTTTTCTTCCATTTTGTTGCTTTGTTCCGATTTAATGCTAATTTCTCCGCCTCTTTCCTAAATTTTGCACCAGTGCAGATGCTCTACCACTTTAAGGAGGGCAGGACGTCCTCGTTCAAACTCCTAGATGAGTTTGTTTCAAGTAGGGGGTAGCATTATGTTAGATTTGTGAAAGTAAGGACGTGGCTATGCATTAAAAGAGATTTTTTTAATGTGTATTTAAAAAATAGTCTCTTGGGTATTCAGTGGCATATCTGAAGACAGATATTGCTGAACTTCTTTCAAATAGCTTCTAGTCTGTTTACCATGCCACAAAACATTATCGAATGAAGCAATGAAACCAAGTCGATTCCGAGAACATCTTGCCACGAAGCATTCAAACGAGAAGAACAAACACACTGAATATTTTCAAGAAATCTAAAAAATTTTTAAATCATCCAACATATCTGCATTATTCAAGAAAGAAAATGCATCAACAAAAATGAATTAACGGCCTCTTATCACAAATCACAATTGCCAAAAGTAGTAAAAGCTGCAATACTGGATAAATTTTTATAATACTCTGTATAAAAGAATTTAAGAGAGTTCAGAGTTCTAAAAAAGTATGATATAAGCTGTATTTAGAAAACTTGTACCATAAGAGCCAGTTACGTCATTCGGTTTTGTTGTGTGAATGGTTGATTGTGGATTATATTTCTGATGACGGTGATATTGATGACAACGGGATCGATTTAGCCTTAGATGATGACGGCAATAATGACAACACGATAAAAAACGCTAAAGAGAAAGTCAGTCTATTGCGTCTATCACAGCAATTTTATTTTATTGTAAAAAGTAAACTTTCATGTTTATTGTTTTATGTTATTGGAAAGACTAGGTGTGAATAACGAAAAGGTATCGTCTTAAATCCAAGAAGTCTCATAGATCTAACTTATACCGCCACATACACACTTACATACATTGACATATGATCGAAAGAGGTGGTGTTAAAATACGTAAATCGCAAATATTAGTAACACGTCAGAATTACTACTAATTATTGTAATAGATAATCATTGCATTTTATCTAAATATTAAATTCTTTATTAACAACATATTTAATTAATTTTTTTGGTATTTGTAGTTCAAAACACTATTTATCCAATCTTTTTCAGTTATGCAGCTATATACCTTTCTTACGTTATGCCACAAATATTGTTACGAATTTTGTACTTAGTTAGGTATTTTTTAGTAGAATTATAATTAAAATTGTTTTATTTCCCCGTGCAATGCAGAACGAGACATATTTTAAGAGAGAGCTGCGCCGAAAAAGTAAAAATATCAGAACATGTGCATTTAGCAGTTAATAACTTATATTTCATTTGAATAAATGTAATTGACTATGTAAACTATAGCAGAAATTCCTCTCTTTTGCTTTCCCAGAAATCTCGAGAAGCAGAAATTAACTAGAAATTTCTCACGACCTAATAAAAGCTATAAAAAGATAGATAGAGAACGTTTCAGCTCAGTTGTTTACTTAGGTGCTGGTATTATTGTTGATCGGATTAGCTTTCTCTGCTGTGGATTTCGTTCTATTTAACATTTTAGTAGTTTAAAGTAACGCTACTGATTATATTGCGTGATATTGTGTAAATATCTAAGAGGAAAAAATTCAGCGTTCTGTTATATTTCTTTTGATAAGAATAAATTTTATTAACCTTTTATTGGACTTGTGCATTCAATCTATTAGGAACACGTATACGCACGTAACACTTTTTGATAGTAGAAATGGAATTGAATGTCAATAACAAGAGCGATGGAGGAAAAGGTAGTTGGTAGCAGCCTTTGCTGCATATAAAAGAGACATGAAATCGGGCCAAGAATACGTTAAAGAAAAAAATGGACGCTGATCAAGAATCACTTAAAGAGAAAATGAAAGCGCGCCAAGAGAAATGGAAAGAGAAATCACCTGAATAATAGGAAACAAATTTAAAGCTATAGAAAACAGAATTCAAACGTTTGAAAACAGAGTTGGAGAAATTTAAGAAAGAGTTTCTGCCGTTCAACAACAAATCGAACAAAAAATTGAAGAAAGGGTTTCTGCGGTGTCCAAAGAAGTTCATACCTTGAAGAAATTTGTAGCGATGGTAGGGAGCAATAGTGATGATTTAAAATTTTTACCCATGCCTGCTCAATCCTCTCTGAACATATCTACGTACTATAGGAAGACCTACTGGAAAGATATAAGACACAATTTTCTATAGTGGCGGATTCGGATGGACGGATCTCTTACTTTCCAGAAATCTCGAGAAGCAGAAATTTAGCAGAAATTTGTCACGACGATTGAAAGCTATAAATATCCAGGCAGAGTAAGTCTCAGCTCAGTTTTTTAGTTAGCTGCTGGTATTACTGTTGATAGGATTAGCATTCTCTGCGCTGTGGATTACGTTTTATTTAACGCTTTAGTAGTTTAAAGTATAGCTACTTATTATATTGCGTGATAATGTGATATTGTACGAATACATTTGAGGAAAAATCCAGCGTTCTCTCATACTTCTTCTTATAAGAATAAATACTATTAACCTTTTATTGGACTTGGGCATTCAATCTATTACGAACCCGTACGCACGCAACACGTTTTTGGTGTCAGTAATGGGATTGAATGCCAGTAACAAGAGAGATGGGGGAACAGTTAAGGCAGTTGGTGCAGTCTTTGCTGCATTTAAAAGAATAATGAAAGCTGGCCAAGATTACTTTAAAGAAAAGGTGGACGATGGTCAAGATTCTGTAAAGTAGAAATGAAAGCTGTTAAAGCAGAAATTGAAGCCGTTCAAGAAGAAATGAAATGAGAAATAACCTGCATAATAGAAAACAAATTTGAAGGTATGGAAAACAGAATTGACATGGTTAAAACAAATTTGGAGAAACTGAAGAAAGAGTTTCTGCCATTCAACAACATATTGATGACAGGGTTACTGCGGTCGCCAAAGAAGGTGATACCTTGAAGGGATTCGTAGCGAAGGCAGGGAGCAATAGCGATGGTTTTAAACTTTTACCCATGTCTGCTCGTCCGTCACTGAATCTATCACCACGTATGATGGGAAGGCCTCCTGGCTAGTGTATAAGACACTATTTTCAATAGTGGCGGAAGCGAACGGCTGGCATTCCCAAGCTAAGGCTTAATCCACTTCTCTGAGAGCAGACGCTGCGCATATTCTTCAAACTCTTTCAAAAACCTAAAGAATAGACTTCGAAGCTTTATCCGGTGCATTGGAGCAGCGCTTTGGCGAGAAGTGTTAAAGAGATTACAGGTGGCTTCAATTAAAATCCCGTCTACAAAAACTCAGGGAAAAACTCAAGGAACTTGCGACGGATGTCGAAAGGCTGTCTCATCTCGTCTTTTCGAAGCCCGAAAGAAGAGAAACCCTGTCCTTGCAGTACTTCATCGACAGCATCCGGGATCGTGAATTGCAGAAAGCTCTACTAATGGTAGATGGCAAGGACCTAAATAGTGCTCTATTCTACGCTGTGCAATTCGAGGCAGCCCAGCAGGCAACTCGTAGAGACCGCTACCCAATCTGAGCTGCTCATGTTCAGAAGCTAGTGGATCAAGTAATGGTTCGTTTAGATGATTTATCCAGACAAATCAACGCTTTGATACAGAATAGGAGTGAGGAAAAAACTTACTCTAAAGTGCTGAAAATGTTCCACTGAAGGCCATGTTCGAAGTAACTACAGAACACCCCAGAGCACGGAAACTAAAATACTATTTAAACAGACAAGTCATTGCCTTGAGACGAAATAGAAGCCAAACTGCTGGAAGTGCAGTGCTAAAAGCCACATACGAAGGAAATGCAGAACAATCCTGCGCACGGGAAATAAGACTATGTTCCAGCAACGACGCAGGAAACAAATTAATGACCATCTCGTAGAGCGGAGTTTTTACGATGATGAAAAATCCCATTTTAAAGCGCTTCAGATTTCTGAAGTGAGTGGAAACAGCAATAGGCATAACGATAGAGTTTCTTGCAATATGATCGTCGACAGAGGAGTCAATGTTACCGTCATTCGGAAAGATTTAGCTCAACAGTTTAAAGATAAACTCACTTGGACGCCATCTTGCGTTACCCTTCAGACTGTGTCTGGTGATAGAACCGCAATTGATGGGAAGTTAAACGTAAACATCACATTTGGAAGTACCGCCTACCATCATACGGTATATGTGGCGGATATTACAGATCCTTCCATAGTTTGATTGGACTTTCTAAAGAAATACAGTTTTCATTGGACTTCAAAAACAACAAACTGCTTTCAGCATCTGAGGACATATCTATTCATCATCACAAGGGATCCTCACCTGGAAACGCCGATGCATTGTCTGAAAGACCCTGCTCAGAAAGCTGCCGATTTCATACTAGGGTCGAAGAGAAACACGAGCTGCTGAGTCCGGTCGCTCGGCAAATTATAACAGCAACATCAGATGATCAAGACTCATGGAGTCACAAAGAAGTCAGGAAAGAGCAGCTGGAAGACTGCGACATAAAATCCACAATTGACCTAATGAAGTCTTCAAGCAAATCCTACCTGGCAGGCGGGCGCCAAATTAGCTATTCAATAAAAAATTCAGAAATTTATTTTTAAAACATATGATTTTTAACTTTTAATTTCGGAATACATCAGTGAATATTAAAATAATTTTGTAATACAAAAAAATTGAGCTAAAAAAACAAAAATTAATAGCATTAATTCATTCTCAAAAGACATGAGCTTTCACAGTAGTGTCTACAATTTTTTCTAACATTAAAATTTGTTATTGAAGGTAGCTTTAAGGAACTAACTACACTTTGTGTAACGAATCGCTTAGACTAACCTTTCATAGAAAATATTATACTGCCGACATTAGTTGTTCTTTTCTGTTTCTCATTAGTTTGACTTTTTACTTAGTCAAAACAAACTTGCCAAAGTCCATTAACTGAACATAGACGGTGACATAGCTCCTGAGTTTTGCAATTTCATAAACATCTTCTGGGATAGCATCCGAAGAATAAACAAGGGTGATTGAAAATTGAAATGAACCATATTATTAGTTATTGCACTTTTTTTCCTTTTTATTTTTGTATAGAATTTTCTAACAAACAAGGGGCTTGAATCGAAGTTTTTGGCTTGTATTCACACTCATGTTGTGCGGGAACTGTATGGATTGTTTCATTTAAAGTTATTTCTGAAGCAGACGCTGAAGGATTAAACAAATTGGTTCATTCTTTGTCTACTGCTATGCAAAGATATAAGGTAAGATAAATTTTTTAAAATAATTCTATTGTTTATAATGAAGCAATAAAATAATTTTTTCAGTTTTAGAGAGCTAAAAAAGGAGGCTTAAAACTTTGAGTACCTTGTGGAAGATTTAAGACAAACTGTTCTGGCTAATTCTTATGTAATTAATTGATTTTGACGTAGCAAATATCTTTTAAAAAATTTAGTTTTGTTCCGTTGACTCTAACGGGATCGTTATAAGAATATATTAAAAAAATATGCTAAAATAATTTAAGAAATACTCGTTGCTGTGAATAAAAATTAATGATAAACATCTATCATAGTCGCGAAATTTAACCCATAGAAGTTTCTTGAGTTAATTGATAAGGCACGATAAAATATGAAGTATCGTTAAATCTTGTTAATTTTAAAATTATGCTTTTATTGTCGAAATATCATGGGATTGTTAGGAAATAACAATCCCATGATATTTCGAGCATAATTTTAAATCTAGTATCTGACAGCCAAAGTATTAGCATATTTAAATTAGATGGCATATAAATTTCTGCTCAAGCTCAAATAAACGTTTCGTCGGGGTTGGATAGTTTAACTGATGAAAGATCTTGTGAATATTAAAGACTGATTTCATTTATTAATCTATTATAATGATGCTCGCGACACTGCACGCTTTAGAAGGGTTGCTTTCGTGGAAGATGTTCAAAAACAACAAACTGCTGTTATAATTTGCCGAACGACCGGACTCAGCAGCTCGTGTTTCTCTTCGACCCTAGTATGAAATCGGCAGCTTTCTGAGCAGGGTCTTTCAGACAATGCATCGGCGTTTCCAGGTGAGGATCCCTTGTGATGATGAATAGACAAAAACTGATAGAACTGTCTGATATTCAAGGTACAGAAGACTAAATACAGTCAATCCGATTACTACAATAAACTGTTAGAGCAAGTTGCCTACGTTACCCTTCGGCCACTTCTGTACGTGAACATTAATGGAAAGACCAGATATGTAGAAATTATTACCGAGTAGTTGGTAAGAAGAATTTACGCGATCAAAAATATCTCTTTAAGTGCTTAAAATGAAAATCGCAATTTAACATACTGAAGAGGATTATTTTTGGAACTGTTAAAGGTGTTAAAAGTAAAAAAAAAGAAAAGGAAAAAACTATAAAATTCATTGCACATAACAGAATGACGGAAACATGTCCACATAATTTTAGAAATGCGGAATGGTTTCAGTATAATAACCATACTCAGGTTTCATTAATATTGCAATGCACAGAGGATTAGTAATTTAAATTAAGAATTGTAATGGATTTTGATGCATTAATAACATAACCGTTGTAAAACAACATTGCAAACTTTGTGTAACGAAACCATAACTTGTATTAAAGTATGTGATATTTTTCGTTAATAAGAACCCGAACTTCACAATTTCTAGAAGGCTAGCGTTGCCTAGTAAATTCTTATCTCGTATGACTATATTGTTGTTTTTAAAGTAAGTATTGTGAATAATTTTTTAAAGTATGGCAATACGTTGTTCTCCATTTACTGAGACCATTAACCGTAAAGACAAATTTTACTGCGGTCGAAAGGAACTGATTAATGAAAGTATGTTTTTCTCACTGAAAATATCAAGTTGGTAAATATAACTTGCTGGAGGAAACTGTTTGGCACATCTCTTATAACGTAAAAGATCCAAAATCTGCGATGAAGCAAATTAGAACACTATAATTAGCTAAATAAAGCGTTTATAAACGCGTTTCAAAAGATAACCGTATTCATAGTCAAACAAAAATATTAAATGCTACGTCGAAAGAAGTTTATGGCGCGATAATATTTTAAAAATATTTTCTTAATACATTTTGTTTAAAATTTTTTAAATTTTAACATTATGTAAATTTCATTCAGCAAGAAATTTTTATTAACTTTTTTATGACAAAAAGTGAAATTTAGTAATTTTTGAATCAAAATCATTTAAAACATTTAAAAATCAAATTTTGCCCAGACGGCATCGAAAAAAACCCAGTTGTGCCTGTGGTATTTTTAAGAAGTGTCTTAATGGGAAAGTAATACATAGCAACTGGCTTATTTATTCAAAAACATCTTTGTCGCTATTCTGTTTTTCCATGCAGTCTTTTTACTAAAAGTAAGACAGATTCTGCTATTTCTAATCTTAAAAGAGGTTTCAAAGATTGGAAAAACTTAAACCGAATTTCCGATCACAAAAACTTCATTGTGATTTTCAATGGAAATGCTTTGGAAAAAAATTAAAGGAGGTGGTTTCATAGGTGATTCCCTGCATAAAGCAGTAGAATCAGAAAAAGAAAAGTGGCCACATATCTTACGCGTTACATTAGACATAATTTTGTTTTGTGTAAAACACAATTTACCTCTTAGAGGTACGCATGAAATCATTGGCAGTTAGAGAGCAAGAATGTTCCTAAATTTAATTGAATTAATAAATCATTGTGTTATAAATATTGCCTTTCACATAGCTAATTACAAAAAGGTATCAGTTTATTATCTGTCTAATAAAGTACAAGATATATTTATATTATTCTTAGGTAATCATGTTCGATTTGAAATTCGTTCTAGGATCAAAAAAACGAAATATTTTTTTTTAATATTTGATTGCACACCAGATGCTTCTCATCATTAGCAACTTTGTCGGATTATTAGATATGTGTACATAAAAGACGAATTCATAATTATTGAAGAAAGCTATATAGATTTTATAGAAACAAAAAAGAAAACTGGTAGTGGTTTAGAAAATGAAACTGTAAGTTAGAAAATGAGAGCCTCGAAATTGAGAATGTTCAAGAACCAGATTATGATAACGGGGACAAGACGGCTGGATTATGCGTCAATAAGGCGTGCAAACCATTATTGGCCAAAGAAATGATCAAGATACATATATTCCATGTTCGGCTCATAGTTCAAATTTAGTATGCACTAATACTCTTTAACAAATTCAAGTATGTAGATATTTTTTGGCAATGTGCAGAGGATTTATAATTTTTTTGTATCTTCAACGTGTAAATGGAATGCACTTATGTCCGTTTTGAAAACAAAATTAAAAGGTCATAAGGATACAAGATGGTTATCAAGAGTAAATCCTGTTAAAGAATTAGATTTACAAATAACAGAAGTGCATAGATTGTTCAAAGGTATGGCATTAAGTCATAAATCTTCACAATGGGATGAAAATAACAGCATTTTGAAACAAATCAGTTTTAAAATTTTAGGTTTGTTATCTGCGGTATGAGGTATTTCTCCCACTTCTCTACCGTGCCTTCGTGGTGTAGTGGTCAGCACACTGAGTCGGTATTTCGGAGGTCCGTGGTTCGATTCCCGGCGAAGGCGGTTGCATATTTTTCATCTTTTCTGCCTCCAATTTACCTAATGACTCTACAAGTGGCGCCCGAACTAAAAGGGTTGTGGATGACGATTCTCTTCACCCAGGATTTGGCGACTAGGTCTCCTAAAACCGTAGTCGCCCTTTAAAAAGGGCAGTATATAAGGTATTTTTCCCACTTCCCTACTGTGCCTTCGTGGTGTTAGTGGTCAGCACACTCAGCCGGTATTTCAGAGGTCCGTAATTCGGTTCCGGGTGAAGGCGGTTGCATATTTTTCATCTTTTCTGCTTCCAATTAACATAATGACTCTACAGCGCGTAATTTAATACTGCAAGAAATCGAAAGCGTAAATAAAGCTTTGCAGTCAAAAACTATCACTGTCTATAAAGCCGCACGCTTAATAGAGAGACTATGTCTTGTATAGGAAATGAGAGAAAGTATTTCTCAATGCATTTTTGAAAAATGTAAAACTTCAGCTTTAGAGATGAATATATCATCAGAATTTGAAGAGAAACGAAAACGAAAGTTAATAAATCAGATTGTGAGGAATCAATTGATATAAATTTTTGTTTTTCAGAAAAATAAGCTTTTATAGAATTTAAAGAAGTGTTGGACGTTTTAATTTCACAATTGAAATGACGATACGAAAAGTTAAATGAAATACCTTCCGATTTTCAGTTTCTAACTGGTGAACAATTAATGTCATTAGATTGAAGTAATTTAAAGGCAACAACCTATAACTTAACAGTTAAATAGCCGAATGACATGAACGCTGAAAAAATTCAGTCAGAAATATCTAGTTTATAAAAACATGCTATTTCAATAATTCCGGACTCAAAAGCAGCTACAAGCTTAGAACATTTAAAAATAATTCACGATTAAAATTTAGTTCAGTCCTATCCAAATTTGGAACAGCGTTAAGAATTTTTTAACGTTGCCAGTTACTGTAGCTAATGGCGAAAGAAGCTTTAACAAACTTAAAAATAATGAAAAATAATAAGAGATCTTTACTAGGACAAGAAAAACATTCAAACATGGCCATTCACTCTATAGAACATGAGCTAAAACAGACTTTGAAAATATTAGTGGATTTGTTTCTTTAAAAGCAAGGAAAATTAAATTATAAATATGCTTCAAAAGTTTATGCCATATATTTTTGAGCAGATGTTTTATTTATACTACTTAATATTATTTGAAAAATTGCAAATAATATTAAATAATGTTTTAATATTTTTCCTTTCAAAATGGTTAAAAATAATCATTGCATATTCCACAAAGTTATAATTAAATATTACTGTAAGAGGTATTTTTGCTTGAAATAGGTACCATTAATGAGTATACAATAGATATATATAGTTAATTTTTTATATGTACGATTATACGTATGTATATGCAATAATACATATATTTTGCGCGTGATTGTATATCGTTATGTTTTCAAATATTATTTAGTATTATTTATTTATTCTTCCAACCCACAAGTAAATAATCTTGCATTGTATACAAGGGCACACATTTACCGCTTTGTCTCAGGTGAAAAAATACACTGACTACTAATAAGTATTTGGACACCTATGCAAATGGCGATATCTGCGGTCCTAAGGTACGTCACGGACTCCGTCGGTATATATCGTGTAGGAAACAGCATCGGCTTTAGTCGCATGCAAGATGCCTCGCAGTTCGGTGCTCTCTGATTTCGAGAAAGGTATAATTATCGGGTATCACAAATGTGGCCGATCCTTAAGGGACATATCTAGCGATCTGAATTACCCAAAATCGACAGTGGCCTATGTGATTAAGAAGTGGAAGGTGAGCGGTGATGGTCGGAATGTGCCCCGAGTCGGCAGACCAACAAAACTGGGAGATAGAGACCGACGAGTGCTGTCCAGAGAAATTCGGAAGAACCGCACCCAACCGATGGCCCTTATCCGCGAGGAGTTTCAACAGGCATCCGGGAGTATTGTTTCAATGAATACCATCCGTAAGGAAGCACATCTGCTTGGTTTTCATGGTTGTGCTGCTGCCCATAAGCCTTTGATTACAAAGTCCAACCGCGCTGCTCGGTTAATGTGGTGCAAAGCACATCCAAATTGGACCGTAGATCAGTGGAAACGGGTTCTTTGGAGTGACACATCAAAGTTCACCATTTACCGTTCGGATGGCAGGGTCTGGGTCTGGCGTCTACCTGGAGAACGTCTCCTGCCAGAATGCATTGTGCCAACAGCCAAGTTCGGCGGAGGTGGAATTATGGTCTTGGGGTGTTTCTCCTGGTATGGGATAGAACTCTTGGTCCCCATTCATGATAAGCTCAACTTCGATGCCTACTGCACTATTTTGGATGACAATGTGCTTCCTACGTTATGGCAGTTTTACGGGTTGAACCCCTGTTACTTTCAGGACGACAATGCCAGTTGTCATGTTTCGACGTTAACCATGGCTTGGTATGGTGTCAATGGAGTTCATCGAAAGGACTGGCCTGCCCAGAATCCAGACCTGAACCCTACCGAGAACCTCTGGGACGAGTTGCATTGCCGAATTCAGGGGTGCACTACCCGTGCAAAATCGGTGAAGGAACTTCTATGTCTTCTCCAAGCCGAGTGGAAGAAAATACCACTAGCTCTCATACAAAGACTTGTGGAAAGTATGCCCCGGAGTGTCCACGCTGTAATTACCTCTCGTGGAGGCTCTACCAACTATTGATTTTGAATAAAGTTAGTTTTTCTTTTCTATCACAGGTGTCCAAATACTTATTGGTAGTCGGTGTATAAAGGCACTGCTCTGCTGGTAGGACATTTCGATCTATAGTTCTACGACAAAACAATAGGCGCTTTGGGACTCGTTCCATATTCGAAACGGCGTCTTGTACCGAGAATTCGAATCGGATGATGGAACGTTTTCCCATGGCAGCTAATACTTTCGAGATCCCGAAGTCCTTAAAGAACTACATACTAGCCCAAGAGACCACTTGGAAATTATGAAGGCTTTGCAGAGTTCGAGGGCGTTTCTATTGGAGTAATGCAAAGTATGACGTGCGAAATTGGTGCAGATCTTGCGATGCCTGTGAAGGTCGGAGAGGACTGAAGAAACGCAGATGAGTGAAGCTGCAACGTTACAACGTAGGAGCACCTTTTAAACGTATCGATTTTGGCTTCTTGGACCTCTGCTACGAACAGCTGATAGCAACAAAAACATCCTCGTTGTCATTGATTACTTCATCAAGTGGCCTGAAGCATATCCTATTCCTGATCAAGAGGTTGTCATCGTAGCAGAGGTAATGCTACAGCATTGGATTTTCAGTTTCGGAGTACATCTTCAGTTACCCTTACATCCCCAGTCAGACGGGATGGTAGAGAGGTTTAATCAAACCATCCTTTAAGAAACTCTCATTGATTTCCAGAAACCAACAGAACTGGGACAAGAAATTACCACCGGTTTTCATTGGCTTAAAGCTGTGCTGTCCATGAGAGTACAGGATATGCCCTAAACCAGATGCTCTTCGATCGTGACCTTCAATTACATTGTGATCTATTGTTGGGTCGCCCTCCGGATCTCTAGGCCCGGACGGTTATTCTACGCTACGAGAATCGACAGCAAATTGTGGGCCGCCAGATGTCGCTACTAGTGAAAAACAGGTCTTCCCGACATCCTATATTCTCACAAGCGTCTAGACCCTCAGACGCTAGTTTCCTCCTGCTTCCTCCCTGAACATCTGCGCAGATTATTGCGCATGTCGTCATTTTCCTGAAGGCGCCTCATATTTACTGTTATTCACTCTGCTCTTTGCACTGCTCTGCTGTGGTAGCGTGTATGATTGCTGATACAGCTCTCTTTTTTTTTTAATTTTGCCTCGATTATTATATCTTCTGCACAAAATCAAGAAAAACTGCCCATTTCAGGGCCAAGTACTTCTGTTTCCTCGGAAGGTATTTTTGTTTCTGAATCGAATCAAAATCAAGAAGGAGTAATCTTGTGCGATAATTCCAATTCTGGTAATGTGATAATTCTGATTGTGTTGTGAGTGATGTGGTTCATTGTGCAAATGATTTTAGTATAGCTGAGAGTGATTTTGTTTGGAGTGATTCTTTAAAACTTTCAACTATAGATACAATTTGAAACGTCATGCATATAAATTTCATTACAACAATACTACATTCATTGAGTATCTGAAAACTAAGTTCTAATATTATGGTTGATTGTGCAAATAATTTTAGTGTGGCTGAGATTAATTTTGTATGCTCTGATTGCTTAAAAACGTACCGAAATAAATGAGGTTTGAAATGCCATACCAACACATTACACTCTAATAATACTACATTAATGATTCTTTAAAAAGTGGTCGATCACCAAGCTACAAATGTGAGGACTGCCATCTGAAATTTAGTGACCTAAAAAATTGGAAATATCAAAATAAAATTCATACTTCTAACAGGTAATTAATTATATGTGTCCTGTATGTTATTCTAATTTTGAAAAGCGAGAAAAAATATTTCATTTCAATAATGTTCATGATGTTGATTTGAATCATACTGAGCTAGAATTTAACTCGTTTGATGATTTTTTGGCATGGAAGGCAGAAATTGAAAATAATACGAAGTCAAAATTTCTTATGGAGTAAGCATATTCAATATACATGGTGTAATGCCACTGTTCAGGAAATTTTATATCAGAAGTAAAGGTTTGTGTCACTTAAAAATCCTTGGTAGCAATAAAATAAATGCATATTGCCCAGCTGCATTAAAAGTACCAGAACATACAGATGGCAAATGTGTAGTGTCATATCAGAAAATACATATTGGGCATCGGAATGATTTAGGTCACTTATTTTTAACAACAGATGAAATGAAAAATATTACATAAAAGACAGCAGCAAAAATTTCTCTGGATAATATTTTAGATGAAATTAGAAATTCTTTATGAGATGCTGGGCTTGAGAGGTTTCATTTACTTACAAAACAAGATTTACATAACATCAAAAAATCTTTCAATTTTTCATCTAATTTTGTTACACATGAAAATGATTAGGTTTGTGTAGATACGTGGGTACCTCAAATGCAAAATCCTGAACATCCATGCATTTCATTTTATAAAACCCAGGGATCAACATAGCATGAGTAAATATTGTACACAATGTTCATTTCTAAAAGGAAATGATTTTGTTTTGATAATGATGACAGAAGCACAAAGAGAGATACTGAAAAAATTTTGTTCTGACTTGTATATGTATTGATGGTACACATGGGGTGAATGCATACAGATTTTATAATTTTACTTACAATAGCTGATTTGCACCAAAGATTCCAGTGTGCATTTTTCATTTATAATCGATGTGATCTGCCAGTGCTATCATTTTTTCCCATGTATTAAAGAAAACGTTGGGCAAGTACAACCACAAATATTTATGTCTGATATGACTGAATCTTTTTTTAATGCTTGGGAGTCTGAAATGGGTTTACTACAGAAACGTCTTTTTTGTGCATGGCATATTGATAGAGCCTGGAGAAACAATTTTTAAAAAAATTAATGGTGTTGGAAAAACAGGCAAAAACATATAAAATTATTAGATCTCTCTTAGAAGAACAAGACATTCATACTTTTCATACACTGACAGAAGCAGCAATAAAATTACTTAAAGAAGATCCTGACACTATTGAATTTTGAAACATATTATTTACAAAATACATCTAGCTGGGCATACTGTTATACACTTCACAGTGGTGTTAACACAAACATGCACATCAAACGAATGCACTGAACATTAAAATATATTTATCTTCATGGAAAAAATTTTAAGAGATTGGATAACACTATATATGGTATTATGAGATTTGTAAGAGATAAAATGATGAATCGCTTAATTACAGCAAATAAAGGTAAATTAACAAGTAAGATTTGGGATTTAAGAATCAGACATAAAACAAATGAAACACTATGTTTATAAGTAATAGAGAATGAGAATGGGTGGTCTGTTTCATCAACACATAATACAGAAATATACACTATACATGAAAGTAACAAAACTTGTACATGTCACATACAGTGCACCGAGTGTAATACATGCATTCATTGATATATATGCAGCTGTATTAATTCATCAGTTTGTAGAGATATTAGGTATTTTTTTGGAAGCACGCAAGATGAAAAATATTCAATGCCTTCGCCAGGAATCAAATCGTGGTCCTCTGGATACACATCACACCATGAAGGCATGCCAAGAAGGTGGGAGAAATACTTTATATACTCCCCCTTTTAAAGCACGATTGGGGTTTCTAGGGGACCTAATCTCCAAATCCTGGGTGTAGAGGACGATCATCTAACACCATTTTAGTTTGAGCGCCACTGTACAGACATTAGAATTTTACATTGGAAGCAAGAGAGATTGAAAAATTAGCAATGCCTTTGCTGGGAATAGAACTGCGGACCTCTGGAATATGCGCCCAGTGTGCAGACCACCACACCAAGAAGGCGGGAGAAATACCTTATAAGGTAGGTGGAGTATGTGCAAGCACACTAGAAATACTGCTACTTATCAAATACATTACTTACATCAGCACACTAGAAGTACTACAACTACAATACATAATGAATTATCCACTTAGTATAGATGATGAAAAGGAATTTTGAATTAAGTAGCCACCCCCAAAAAAAAATCACAGACCCTCTCACTGGAACACAGAAAGAATGAACTATAACAAACATGTTTAGAATTAGTAGATTCATTAAAATCTGACAAACAATGTGATGTGTTAAACAAGATTCTAAAATCAGCACCACTACAACTAGAAGCTGCTGATATGTTAAATGCACAAGAAATACATTTCCCAAACTGCTTATTAGCAGTATCTTTATTACAATATTTCACCTAATAAAAATATAATACTCAAAAGATTCTCAAATACAAATTTAAAAGGAAACTGACAAAAACTTCTACAGTAACTTCACAGAATGAAGACAAAAATACAATTCTAAAAATTATTTTGAATCACAAAAATTTTACACATAATTCCACTGAAGAAACTTAACATATTTAGTGAAAAATATATACAGTGGCTCCAAAAAGTGTTCGTACACTTATGATTTTCATTGAAATAGGGTTCTATCCATTAATTTAAAGTAAACTTTCTGAACGAGATTTTAATAAGATCTATAATATATTCGTAACAAAATTACATAAAATATTTTTAAAATATATCGAAACTTTATTTTTAAGAAATTAATAATAAAAAAATGATAAACATTTTATCTCACAAAAGTCTTCGTACACTGAAATATTTTTGGATAAAATCAAAATTAGAATAATCATTTGTCGCTTTTTTTAATTTTTACATTCTTGTGGCATTTAAAAAATCGTTTGCTTTAATTGTTTACTGTTTACTTCATAATATTCTATTTATTGCTGAAAAATGGGTCGCAGTCGTAAAAGAATTACAGCATTCGAAAATTGATAATTTTTCACCATAGTAGTGGGAAATCAATTTGAAATATCGCTAAATAGTTAATTTACCCCATTCTACAGTGCAGTATGTGATAAAACGCTTTAAAGAAGTAAATCGGATTGAAAACAAGGTAAGAAAAAGTTGACCGAGAAAGTTAACTAGACATTTAAGAACATTTGTAAAAACCCCACGTTTGAGTTCTGTAAAAGTTTCTGCAGAATTTAATGCAAAGTTTTCTACTTCAATTTCACCTGAAACTGTTCGACGAGTTCTCAGAGAAACTGGATTACATAGGCGTTCTGCTCGTAAAAATAATTTTGTTAGTGAGAAAAACAGAAAGCTTAGGCTTTCATTCGCAATGGAAAAGAAAAAATGAGGAACTTCATTCTAAGAACTTAGTTGGAACAGTTAAGCATGGCGGTGGAGGTATTCTTGTGGGGGGGGGCATCAGGATTAGGTAATTTGGTATTTATTGATGGCATAATGAATCATTCTTTTTATTTAAATATTTAAGAGACAATTTAAAATTATCAGCCCAAAATTTGGGTATTGGTAACAACTTTATTTTTAATCATGATAACGATCCTAAGTATACGGCTCTTAAAGTTCGCCAAATGTGTCTCTATAATTGTCCACAGGTTTTGAAAACACCACCTCAGTCGCCAGACTAAAAAAAAAAAAAAAAAAAAAAAAAAAAGAAAAACTAGTAAAATCTATTCCCAGACGTTTAAAAGCTGTTGTGGATGCTAAAGGATATCCTACTAATATTAATTTAACGAAAAATGAAAATATTTACATAATGTCAAGATTTTTTTTGAAGTGTACGAAGACTTTTGTGAGATAAAATGTTTGTCATTTTTTGATTATTAATTTCTTAAAAATAAATTTTTTCTATATTTTAAAAATATTTCATGTAATTTTATTACAAATAGATTATAGATCTTATTATTAAAATCTCATTCAGAAAGTTTACTTTTAATTAATGGATAGAGCCCTATTACAATGAAAATCATAAGTGTACGAACACTTTTGGGAGCCACTGTATTTTAAAAATAGTCATTAGTACCTATTCACAATTCCTTTTGTCCATTTTTATCATCTAAAACATCTTCTTTCAACTGCCTATAAGTGTTTTATATGTGACAGATGATATTTTTTTCTTATTTATATAACACTCTCTGTCTCTCATTCTTCAGAACTTCTCTTTAATAATAAGATAATTCCAACTCTGCTCCTTAAAATGATCAGGAACAGATGTAGAAGGTCAGAACAGGGTTTTGAACCTTTACCTCAGGTCCTCGTGATAAGCTGATGTATTCTGTGATTAATGAGTAAGTCTATTTGTTTATCCTCCTTGCATTACTGTCTTCCTTCTCCCCCCCCCAAGTTCAACAGTACCAAATATTGTCCATACAATCAATCATTCATTGACTTTTATACTATTCAGTCAATAGATTATTACCAAACGTTTTAATGTAGATAAATATATTATGGAGAGACTGAGTCAATCCCAAATTTGAACAGTAAGCAATATTTTCTACTATTTAATACTTGCTATTTAATATTTATCAAGTTTCTTATTTTCTAATTATTCAACCCCATGTACATTCACATGTTGTGCACTGGCGATATTATTATGTGTAGAATTGTTTAAAATTAACTGAACATTGTAACAATCTCATCACAGTTTTTTGCATTACCACATGCTACTACATTTTTATTTTGGGGTTTTAATTATTAATAACATTAAATAATAGAAACCTTAAGTTTTTTTTATACTAACTAGCTTAACATACCTGGTGAGTACCTTTAATAAGGCTTACTTGTACATTATGTAAACTTGTATTTTATGCCAATCAGTCCCCCTCCCCACACATGTTGATGTCAGCATTTATTCGTATTCCTTACATTTTATAGCAATAATTCATAAGTTTGTCTTATGGATATCTGATGTATGAAGGAATATGTGAAGAACACGTTTCCCTCCCCCCTTCGGGGCCGAATTTTGAAAACGTTTCAAATTGGTTTTTAGGTATTCATATTCCATACATTTTAAAGCAAAAACCTTATGTACATCTGTTTCTTCCTTATATGAAAAAGCATAAAAACACGTTTTGCCCACCGAATCTTAAAAAATCGCTTCTTAAATGACATCTTCGGTACAAAAGGAATAAGCTCCTAAGTTTTGATATCTGTATCTCTAATAGTTTTGGGCGATGATCTGTAGGTAAATAAATGAATAAATCAGGAATTCTTCCTTTATGTAAAGATTTATAGTAAAACATCTGAACAAATAAATATGTATACCAATTAAAAAGAAAACTATTTCAGAAAACTAACAAAAGAAATTAATTTACACTCAGTAATGCGCTCCCAGTTCGTAACGTTTTAAACGCATGGCATTTAAAAAAAATCGGCTTTGACCACGCCGATCTCCTTCGAGTAAACACGCTGCGCGTGAATCTGCGCAAATGATCAGAGAGGAATCAGAAGAAAACTAGCATCTGAGGAGCTAGACGCTTGTTATATTCTCTGAGTACGGAAGTTGTCGAAAGCGCACGAAAGAGTGTTTCCGCATCGTCAATCAGGGTTGTGCAGTTGACGTACAAGTAGACAATGGCTATGTATGTGGTTTCGCCGCTGTTTTTTCATATTTAAATAAAGAATACGATCGTAGATCTCTGAACCGGTGGCGAATTTATAGAAAATATGTTGATGCTTTTGCTCTGCCAGAAGATGTTTTCATTGCGAATTTCAGATCGCAAATTAAAATAACTATAAATTTTGGCAATGAACTGACAGAGAATTTGGAGCCACATTCAGAAAACAAGAACGTAATTTCTATTGAAAGAAAGGTTATTTATACTATTCCTGAAATTATAGATATAAATTGTAATTATATGCTTTAAAAATGTAGAAGATAATAAGTTTATCAAGCACGCAAACCTTCTTCATTTAATACAAATATAGACATCCGATAAATTTCTACTCGATTTACGTACAGCAAGAATTACGTTTATTTTAAAATCTAACAGTTGAATACCTTACGAACAATACTTTGAACACAAAAAGGAATGTCGTTCATTATTAAGCGAAATTCACACTACTGTAAAATAAAAATTATAAAAATATAAAGTAGCTTTATAATATTTTTTCAGTAGCTGTACTACTACTAGTGCGATACTTTTAAAAATAAGTTTTAGCTCAGAAGGGCTATTAATTTAGTTTTGCCATTTTGTGGTGTTTCAAATTGTTTCAAAAACGGAAATGTTTCAAATTGTTGCCACCAAATATTATCGCACTGTATTACATTTAAAGAAGTTAAATAATGAGGAATCTGCATAAATGTTTCTCGCACTGTGATAAAACAACGGTACATAGAGCCATGAGATTTTGAATAACGTAATCTTCCATCCTAATATAGGCATCTGGAGGCCCAAATTTGGAACTGGAAATTTGTTTTATTATCTATTTCATATTTTGTAAAGCATTTATGAGTGTTTGATTAAGAAGCTCAACGATTTCAAAGCGAGCAATGGCAACATTGTACAAATAAAAAAAAAAAAAAAAAAAAAAAAAATTCATCTTTAGCGCGCGAGACTATGTATCGGAAATTCTAAAGATATGCTCATTTTAAATTATATGATATTGCTGTTGAAAGGAATTTTATGGTTTGAGTGCGAAGAACGTGATATTTGGATATTTGTTAAATCAAAGTTACACGCAAAACGTTAAAAAAAAACGGCTCTTTGAGAGTAATATAAAACCTGAAGACTTTTTTTTTTTTTTTTTTTTTTTTTGTGTGTGTGTTTAATTTTATTACGATTTAAAACTGGTTTCTAAGGGAAACTGGCTCGTATACACGTTACACATGGGGAAAGCCACGAAAACGCCGATGCGGCCAGCTCGTTCGCGGGATCCGAACCTCGGACCAAACTACTTGCGTTCAGCGACTCTGCCGCTCGTGGGCTTATTAGCAGAATTATACTGCATTATTACTGTAAAGAATTATTATTGAATTGTACTGCATTATTATTGTATGCTATAAAGTAACAATGCTGTAAGCCTGAGGGTTTGTTCGCGGAATAGTACTTTCGTAATCTATTAGTATTAAAAAATAATTTTTTCTTTGCAAATGTAAAATATTTATATACTGTTCATATCAGAGTTCTCATTTTTATATTGTAAATGAGATATTACTATTAATTTTCTATTTAATGTGTCGAAACGCGGGTTTGACTAGGAGGGGACCTACCCTGATTATTTTTACTCTAGTACTTGCATTGTGAAAATAATATTACTATCTTTTAATTATTTTCACAGAATAAAATTTTTTGAAAATGAATATTTAAAATAAGCAGTTCTAACATATAAATAAGAAATTAAAATAATGTAATATTAAAAAAGTATTAGTAACTGTATGACAAAAATTGCAATTAATCACATATACTGGATAGATTAGTATAATTTTGTATATACATTTTATATTGGAAAAATATTTTCTTATTTTTTAAGTTATAATGTTTATTATAGAATAAATTATTTAAAATAAAACATTTTGATGCGTGTGTGATAGTTGAATGCAGCAGCAATCTGCGATACTGTAACAGCGAATGAATTGTATTTCTTTTCCTGAAAGAAATAATTTTTATAGAAAAAGAAAATAAGAAAACGGAAGAAAAATTAAGAAATATTTTCTTTGTAATTTCTTAAGAAAATATTTTTCTAATATTAACTGTAAAGTAAATTGCGTGAAAACAGTTTAATGTAAGCATGGGAAGAAAAAACTTATTTTGCTATTACATTGTAATGCAAATTAATCATATTGTAAATTTAAATGATTAAAATTGTTTATTTCTAAAACGATTTAAGTAAGCTTAATTCATTTACTCTCATCTATTTACCGTTGCTTTCATGGTATCCCACATCACTCTTAGTCCTAAATTCCTGCGTTAACTTTTTTCTTAAAAAACGGGATTTTCCTTCACATAACATAGCAGCATATTCTGCTGCGTGTTGGTCATAATACTGTTGTATGCCTTTTTATCGAACTACAAATGCAGCGTGTGAGTTAGTGAAACAATGAAAGAATATTTAGAACTTCAGCCAGCGCGCGCTATAAATTTCGTCACTGGTCTGTGCTGCGATTGGTCTAAAGATCCTTGAAGCTTTCCCCCTTTCAGTAATAGTCAAATGGACCCATCCGCCCACCAACCGAGGACCACAGAATGGCTTTCTCCGATGAGTTGTGATGGCTGTCTATACCAGTTTTTTTTTTGAGTCAATATTGTTCGCTCAAGTTGTAGACA
The DNA here is from genome assembly GCF_044657685.1 of Stegodyphus dumicola. NCBI lineage: Eukaryota > Metazoa > Arthropoda > Arachnida > Araneae > Eresidae > Stegodyphus > Stegodyphus dumicola. Next base: position 49,096,367 of record NC_140779.1, read on the forward strand.
GATCCAGTGATCATAGAATAGGCGTCCCGGTTTGAAGAAATGCACGATATTGCATGTGACAGAGTTAACGATGGAGAATATTAAGATCCGATATGACACGTGAGGTACAGGACATCGATTCAACGAAGAAGACAAGGTGTGGTTGATGAATCCGATTGGACAGAAAGGACTGTCCTAGTCACCTTGGTATGGTCGATACAGTCCTAAACGGGCTGAACGACATCATAGTTCGGATCCGCCATCGAAGTCTAAGCCTAAAGTCGTCCATTACAGCAGGATATCTCCTTACTATGCCTATAGTATATATACGCAGTGTATATAACATAGTCTATAATAATATTATGGTTCTTGGTTTCTAAATTTGTAAATTCATGCACGGAATTTGTTGATTTGCATTAGATTTAATATCAAGTACACTTGCAATTATTTTTTGTTCATTATTGTATTGTAATGTTTATTATTGTATTGATGCTTTAGTTTTAAATATGCCTTCCTGTCCAGGAACCACTGCCCGGGGTGTGCAGGCCTTGGGAAGGGAGCAGCATTACGAAATTTGTATTTAGTCAGATTGATTATTTAATTCTCGTACAATGCAGCACCAGGCACAATTAAGAGAAAGCTACGCCGGAAAATTAAAAATACAGGAGCATCCCAATTTAACATTGAATAGAAGATTCTCGTAATTTGTATTTAATTTGAATAAATGTAAATGACTACTTTGTTAGCTATAACAGTAATTCTCTTTCGCTTTTTCGAAATCTCGATGTGCAGAAATTTAATAGAAATTTCTCGGGACATTTAAATCTATAAAAAGCCAGACAGGGAACATGTCATCTCGGTTGTTTAGTTAGCTGCTGTTATTATCGATACGATTAGCTTTTCTGTGCATTGTAAATTGTTCCATTTAACGTTTTAATAGTTTAAAATGTAGCTACTGATTATATTGCGTGATATTGTGCGAATATCTATGAGGAAAAATTCAGCGTTCTGTTAATTTTTTTTTTGATAAGAATAAATTTTATTAACCTTTTGTTGGACTTGTGCATTCAATCTATTACGAACCCATACGCACGCAACACATTTTTGGTGTCAGTAGCGGGACTGAATGCCAAACAAGAGCGATTGAGGAACAGTTAAGACAGTTAAAGAAAGTCTCTGCCGTTCAACAACAAATCAAACAAAAAATTGGTGACAGGGTTTCTGCGGTTACCAAAGAAGTTGATATCTTTAAGAAATTGATATCGACGGTAGGGAGCAATAGTAATGGTTCTAAATTTTTACCCATGCCTGCTCAATCCCCTCTGAACATATCCGAGTACGATGGGAAGACCTCCTGGAAAGTAAGATAATTTTCTATAGTGGCAGATTCGAATGGATGGATCTTGTACTTCCCAGAAATCTCGAGAAGCAAAAATTCGTCGCGACCGATTGAAAGCTATAAAAATCCAGTTAGAGCAAGTCTCAGCTCAGTTGCTTAGTTAGCTGCTGGTAATATTGATGGGATGAGCTTTCTCTACGCTGTGTATTGCGTTCTACTTAACATTTTCGTAGTTTGAAGTAAAGCTGCTGAATATATTACATGATAGTGCATGAATATCTCTAAGGAAATATCCAGCGTTCTGTTACATTTCTTTAGATAAGAATAAATTTTATTAGCCTTTTATTGGACTTGTGCAATCAATCTAATACGAACCCTTACGCATGCAACAATATAAAGGTTGATTGGATTGGATTATTGTAATTTGGCACAAAACCTGTTAAGGTTATCTGCGCCAGACAAATGGTAACAATGCTATTAGTCATTTGTAAAAACTTCCAGCTTAGGTAAGAAGAGACAGATTACAGTCTATGATAAGAGCCGATATCTTAAAAAACAGGTTAAAGTCTATTATAGAAGCCAATATCTTTTAAAAACAAACAAATTACGATGTGTTTTTCCAATTAAATTTCCTAAGTCCAGTTCTGAGCAATTAAAATGTTTTTGGCGAAAATTAAAACTGGCATTCCACCAAGATATGATGGACTGTCAGATCTGCATTGCAGTTTGGGCAGCTAGGATTCTCTTCTCCCTTCAGAAGATACTCATGGGTCAGGCGACAATGGCCAATTCTCAGTCGAGTCAAGAGGACATCTTCCTTTCTATTAGCCATACATGACCAGTATACAACGGTGGGTTTTACATTTCTCAGCTTGTTATATACTTTGTCATCCCATTGCTTCTGCCATTTGCTGAAGATTTTGCTTTTAACAAACCCTTTGATGTCTGCTAGTGGAATCTGAAGATTGTACATTGTGGTTGCAGTTTTAGCTGCAATATCCGCAATTCATTCCCCTTAATGGCAACGTGTTAAAGGTTGAAGTTTAGGTTTGTTATTAGATTTAGGCAATTTCGTTTGCGAAGTACTTTTAATGACAATTTTTAACCAATTTATTGTCTTTCAACTACATATTAGTGTAAAAGTTGGTTTTTTTTTTCTCAAATTAAGGTTTGAGTTTTATAGCAAAAATGAATACTTGAGCACAGGTAAAATAATTTATATTCTTAGAACCTTAACATTTTAGAGTAGAAGTAATTTTGAATCGGTATTTAAATAAATTGTTCGTTATTCATTCAATGTTTCTGAAGTAAAAGAACATTTCGAATTCATTTAACAAAATTGAGACATTTTGCAAAAGAATAAACACACAATATGAAAAATAAAGTTTATTGCTTTGGGTATTAGAGATTATGAAAAATCTAATCTTTCCTCCTTAATTGTTTCCAATACATCAAAATATACTCCGTCTAATAGCTCAAATACTTCTGTGAGTTGATGCAGACGGTCATCATGAGACTTCGGGCTGCCCCGTACTCTGAAAGTTAAAATAGTATTATTAATTCTCACATTTATTAACAGCAGCATTTAGAAACAGTGGCCATCAGTTTAACAGCTAGTCATATTACTACGAAGTCGCTATATTGATTTAGATCTATATTGTCTAGATTCTTTAAAATTTCGCTATATTGATTTAGTTTCTTTAAAAGTCGCTATATTATCTATTAGTTTATTAGTCGCTATATTGATCTATATTCTTTAAAATTCAGTTTCATGGTTGAATATTTTGCAAAATTATAAACTGTTCAAAAAGGTATTTTAAAGTTTGGAACTTCTTGCTTGTCCATTATCAATCACACAGGATAAACTTCGAGAAAGGAGCCTTTTAATAACGCCCAAGATTTCTGGATTCGAATGAAGATTTCTTTTATGAGAGAAATGGGAGAAACTCTTGATTACAGAACTTGAATCCGTTTTTATTCGATCATATAACTGTCCCGTTAATGGCAATCTGCAGTTCTCTAGATACACGACATGTCTGTACCTTGGCAGTTTCTCTGCAAGTCATCGACATATAAAGTACCAGATACGATTGGAGAAATATTCTTCTGAATTGCATTTATTTTAACATTAAAAGTTTTGCACTCAGTGCACAAGCCTTTGGCATTCCCTCTCCTTAGTAAAAGAATTTATACAGCACACAACCAATTTTTACTTGAAACAGCCAGTCTTTTCATGAACTTCTGAATGAAATTTGGATGTTTTCCCCGTAGGCCACAATGTATGTGTGATTATGGCAAAGCCTCGAGGGCTATCTGCCTAAGGGGAGAGATGCCTTCGTGGAGGCCTTTCCAAGGGAAACTGGCTCGTATACACGTTACGCATGGGGAAACCACGAAAACACCCATGCAGCCAGCCCGTTCGCGGGATTCGAACCTCGGACCGAACTACCAGTGTTCAGCGACTTTACCGCTCGGCCGCTGGTGGGCTGTAGGCCACAATGATAAAGATCTTTGTGAATTCCATATCTTATATGCTTTTTTCCTGTCGAAAAAACCGACACTAAATGGTTTCTCTTAAGAAAGGCGTTACGAACTGCGGTCTTAAGCAGAAGCACATTATCAATTGTCGATCGGCCTTTCCCAAAACCCACTTTAGCTTGGTGATAGTTAACCACTTTTCTCCAAAAAATGGACAAAGCGACTACTTACCATTTCTCCAGAAGCTTGCATACGCAGTTGGTGAGAGCGATAGGACGATAATTTGATTGCTTCCTTGGGTTCTTTCTAGATGTCGCTATGGGGATCACTATAGCATTTCGCCAAGAAATTAGGGAGAAACGCCTATATTCTGTTATGCAAAAAGAGATATTTAGTGAATCATTGTACAATTGATTCAACATGACATAGGCAATGCCATCATGGCCAGAGTTCGTCACAGGCGTTAGCGATAAAACTCTGCTCATCTCCAGCATAGTGAAATCAGTGTTATATGCTTCTGTATTGGACGAGTTAGAATTGATGGATGTATTCTCATAAAATTTAGCCGAGAGGAATGCTGGCAGTGTTAAACATAGAAAATGCCGTGGTTCGCAAAACATTTTTATTAGTGAGATATGCAGAGTAATACGCAGAGTTACATGCAAGCAGAATAGAATAATACTAAGCAAGCAGAATAACAGAATAATACTAAGCAGCGATAAGTGGTTACAAAGGTTATATATATAACTTTACAACAGATCATGGTTTAACAAATCATAAACAAGACACAATAAATAACCAATCAAAAGTAACATACAGAATGAGATCTAAGTTTCAGAATAACTCGGACCTGGCTGAAAGCTAATGAATGTTTCGGACTTGACAGAAAGCTATACTTCCTTTTAACCAGTAAGAATGCGATTACAAATATCTCAACAGGCAGATAATCAGTTCTATATGACACAGCACTAAACTTCTCGGCTGTGATATTAGCAACATCTTTTCTGCTGCTAAAGTTAAGCCACCCATTTCCAAAATGGGACGTCCAAATGATCCTTATAAGTAAAGGAGACTTATTTTTTGCAAACATACTTGGTTGGAATGGGAAATGTAATGGATGAAAGAATTGATCCAAGCATCCTATCTTTGGCGTCGCACTCTCCGAGCATTTGCCTTTCTGTAAGAGATAAGATTGCTAAACGTCAGATACCTGCGGAAAATTCCATAGGCTTTTCTTTGCTGTCCGACAGCCTGACAGTCATAGTTCCACCATTGTTTGCGATAGTTAAGAAGGCTGTCTGACATGGGTTTGGTTTATTAGATTACGGCAAAGCACTCAAGGGATATCTGCCTTAAGGGAGGGACGCCTTCTCGGAGGTCGTTTTAAGGGAAACTGGCTCGTATAATGGTGAAAACCACGAAAACACCCATGCAGCCAACCCGTTCGCGGAATTCGAACCTCAGACCGAACTACCAGTGTTCAGCAACCCTGATGACATGGGAATAGAGATTTTAGCTGTCTGAACAAGAGTATCAGTCACAGCTTTCACAGCTCCATCTATTGGCACTTTTTCTGCCACGTTATTAGTGAGCATAGCCAAATCAGAAAACATTTCCCAGCCTGCTTGTTTGTAAATAAAACGTGGTGACGTGAAATTGGGGGATGCTATATCTCGATTAAAAATCACGTAGATAGGGAAATGTTCACTAGTAAAAGTGTCGTTCCCAACTTTAAATGAGCAACACGGGATAAGTGATGTGAACAAATGGCAAGATCGGTACTGTGATATGTCCTCGTGGGTTGGTGCAAAAATGTTATTAAGGAGGCACAAGTAGTGATCATTAATAATGTCTTCCATTTGTTTTCTCCGAAGAGTTATATCACCATTACCACAGATGTGATTACGATAATTGAAATCTCCAAATACAATGAAAGGAGCAAGCAGCTGTTTTACCAAATTATCAAATTCATTTTTATTTATCACTTCATCAGGGTAGTAATAGATGATAATGACTAGCATTCTGTCATCGATCTGCGTTGGAAGCCATCATAGCGGTGAACTCACTACAACAGCTTGAAGGCGTGTTGAAAGGAAAGACAGTCGAAGGGTTGACATGGGAGGTGGGGACAGCAAAACCTCCGCTAACGCGCTCACCACACACGTTTTTCTTGACAGCTTCCCGACCTCCGCAACTTAGGTGTGCTATCTTGCTTGAGAAATCTCTTGTACTCCAAAAACAGGAAGAGGGATAAATATCAATCAGGCTTTTGATGATCACTAGACCTTTATGAAATCCACGACAGTTTCAAGATTTTGAGGTAGCCATCATGAATATTTATTTTGCCCATGCTGCTTCTTAGGCGTGGTAGACTTTTTGGTGGAGCTTAATCCTTCTAATTCCATTGCTGATAACACTCTAATGTACGACCAGAATTTACCGTTTTTAATCCTACGTTATTTGAAGAGAACTTTGTTTTTAATATTAATTACTTCAGTTTTTTTACGGGTTGGTGCATCTTCAATACTGGCACATAAATTGCTATTTTGCCTTTTGTATGGTACTTCAGTTTTAGTGTTTGTCTGAATAGATTTTGTTGCATCGGCAAAACTCACATTTTTGACGAGGTTAAGTGCTTTCAAACAATATGTTAGCTTCTTTATTTGATAACCTTTTATTGCGCTTTGGATTTCCATTTGGGACATGAACGAGAGACAGATGGGAGACTGTCTTTAGAATTAACACAAAGAGGTTTGAAAGTGCAACAAGCGCATGTAAGGTTATTCCGACATGCAGCTGTTAAGTGCGCAAACCGCTGGCATTGAAAAGAATGCCTATGATTTGGCACATACGGTTGCACCGGGCAATGCAAACACCCTGCTTTGATGTGATTTGGAAGTTGAGTGTTAAAGGTCAAAATAATGTGTTTAGTATCAATTAACTGATCATGCTTTCTGATTTCAATATGACGAACACTGGCAAAATTCTACTCAATTTCGGGAACGCATTTTTCGCTCGACACTGTTAATAGGTCATTTTCTGATTACACGCGACGACTGGATTCAGTTGTGTGCAGAAACCGTAACAGCAACTTGTCCCATTTTTGACATAGTAAGAAGGGTCTTCTACTGATTAACAATTTCCTTTAATAATTCCCCAGACCGTAAGTGTTTAATTGGTCTTGATTCTTCAGCAAAGGATTTAATTTTGGAACCAGGAAAGGTGACATTTTATGAAACTCGGCAGATGTGGTCATACCACAAAATCGGGGAACTACAGCGTTTTCTATAATTTCCGTAGTTCGAGGTCTTTTAAAGATTCCTTGACATTTTCAAGAAATTAAAATTTGTGAAGCCATATTTGAAGGAAATAAAAATTCGGACCTGGCGTCCCCACCCACATGGGAGTCCAACAAAGGGACGCAGATTCCTGCGCCAAGGATAACCAGGTCTATATGTAATCAATCCCCACAGTCGGCTTTCCCGAAAGCAGGTACTTCCGAGAGCTTATCCCCAAGTCACTGACACAAGGACTAATGAACAGCAGATTGACACCCCTCGAGGACGTCAAGGTGCCTTCCGTTTAGCTGAAGCAAGGGCCAAAGCAATTCGTTTGAGACAGTACCTCGACACTCAATTACCAGGACCCTCCTTTCCAGTGACACAAATCTCCACGTAAGGCGAAGACGTGGGTAGTTTTCTCGCCATTTGGAAAACTAGAGACAAGGGCTGTTCCAGCTTCTCATGAAGAGCTCCAATCTCCGAAGAGGAGAACCATAAGGGAGAAAGGAAGGAAAACGTTTCAGCTAAGGAGAAAGGACATGGAAAAGAGGATAGATCACTGGGGCTCACGGATCATGACACCCGTCTCGCAAAGATTATCCCCGAAGGGCTAGGATATCTCGGGATTGCCACACCCGTACTCATTAAAAGCGATTCCGGGGGCCTTGTTGTGACGAACTGAATGTAATATGGCTAAAATTGCGGCTCTTTCGAAACGGCTTGAGAAACGCATTGTGGTTTATCGATATCAGACGTCGTTCACAAAAAGAGAAACGTAATAAGCACATTTAAAGGTTATCACTATACATAGGACGTTTACATAATTTTAGAACGATTTCGATGAAGAATCAAAAACTGATGCTTTGGCATAACATCTGTCAACAACGTATTTCAAAAGAGATATCGTCTGCTACTTTAAAATGTTTTCAAGATGTCGCATTTAAACAATCTTTTGATTGAAGAGTTTTGTACTAGCAGAAAACAAATATTCATATTCTGTAATACAAATAAGTTCTGAAATGTAGGATATTAAAACATCTAAGTGAAAAATAAAGTATTGTTAATCGCAGTACTGAATCATGTGGGTCACCTCAGAACAGGTTGTAAAACCCTGTATGAAAACTAATTAGAAAAGACAAATGGAAATTCATTATTAGCCTTGATGAAATAGGGATTTACCCAAGTGACTGCAACAGATTTATTGGAAACGAAAAGAGTAAACCTGACTCCGTGATTGTGATGAAAGTTTCAGCAAGAGGTATATGATTATTTGATTGTCGCAGGATTCTTACATAGTGAGAAATTCAAAATGAGAATAGCGTAAAAATATTAAAATCAACGTTACTATCAAGAAAAGTTTTAGGTCTGAAATGTAAAGAAATTCTATTTTTTTTAATACTGTGACTTTCAAAGAGTGAAACTTCAACAAGATAGAAAATATGTCGTACTCAGAAAAAAAACCATTGCATTCTTGAAAGACAGATACAGATGACAAATCTTCAAAGTATTCCCGTATGCCCCTAACGTTTCAGCTATGAACCATTGTGTCTTTGGTCTCTTAAAAAGAACCCTTTCTAAGCATATATCCACCGCAATTGATGGATTCTGGAAAGCAGTGAAAGAGGCATGAAACGAACGGACCTGGAAATTTTACGGAAGCCCTATCACGGAAACATTGCAAACTTTGTAGTCTTGAAAAAGGCTATCATAGACCATTTTAATGAAATACTCTATACTTGAAATAAATAGCCCCGGAATCCCTCTAAAAATTCAATACTCTGCATTTGAATCTGAATGAAGTTAGAATCAATATATAACATGCTTCTATATCTCTTATTTTATCCAACAATATATAAGCAAAGGTAAAATTGTGAAATTTTAATTCAAGAAATATTAAAAATTACCATTTTATTTTTGAGGAAAATGAAACTTCATCATTGAAATCGTAATTTAATATATTCGCATATTTTTACATAAGAAACTAATGTACGTAAGAAAATGTACGTAAGATTGTCTAAAAAATATTCCTATTGAATAATATTCTGAAATAAATGTAGTTTAAGAAAATTCGTTACTCTTAAGGCTAAAGTACCTTTAATATCTTCGAAACACTAAAACGAATGGTATGTTTTTAACCCTGCAGCTGTAACGTAGACAGTTCTCTCGTAAGCTGCAAGGTGAGGTGTCCCTACACCATGATAAACGCTTACCAAATTTGTATTTGAGGACAGAATAACATAACGCCATCCAAAACTTTTTCAGAACTTTAATGTGAACTAAGTGTGAATAACCCAATTTAAATCTTATAACATACATAAATGAACAAAAAACTTTTTTTAAACTTACACCTTCCAAACCTGCTGCTTACTCGATTTCGCCATCTGTCACTTGAGGCTGAAGACACTCTGCGCAGATAGAGGGCATATGGCTCATACACATGAATTTGTAGCACTTTTTACAATAAGTTATAATTTCAATAATCTTTAATAATCAATAAGTATTTCTACCCCAACGTTACAGTTGCAGGGTTAAAGAAATTTTAATTTTTGAATTTAACAAAGGAACATTGAGAACATATCGCAACTTACCTTAGCCACGTAATATATCTGATGGAATGGATGCAGAAAAGCATGATCTGCAATAGAAATTACATTACAATTAACGAAAAGTCTGAGAATTTCATTTCAGCACTTCTGTAAAAGGTGTAAAATTATTTCAGGCTTTAGGACAAGGCATGATAAATTTCAATGGAATTTCATTTTCCGAGTGTATAAATGGCAGAATTAACTTTTATAAGTAATTCTGCCCATAAGATACACCCCGGTTTCCATTGCCCCATTTTACGCTTAATCGCTATAACGCTTTTAGTGATCAATTTGTGGAAATTCAAAATTTCACATTTTGTATCAAAGCAATTGTTACTTTTCAATTAGAATAATCAAAAACATCACTAAAACTGAACTGCAGATCAGGTAATGGGTACGATACGAACAATTAGCGTATAGAAGAGATGCGAGAGCGATGATCCCTGCCTCGCTACGATTCAATGCGGCGTGCGCGGTGATTTCCATCAAATGGTCTCTCGCTCTCTACTCAGCATATTGCTTGGCTTGTGTTTAGCCGAGACTTCACTACATAATTTATCGAAATGCAGATTTTCAGTCTTTATAGTTTTGAAAAAATAATCGTTTTTAAGCTATACGTTGAGATATTTTCTTTTAATACTATGTTCGGAAATAAAACCGGAAGTGATACGTCGATTGGAAGGTGGCGGGGGGGGGAAGTTAAAATCACATATTCCTTAATCTTAAAATTTTCAACTATACGAATAACCATGCAAAATTAAAAAATTAAGTATGCAACATTATCAGATATGTTAGCATAAAAGGAATGAAATGACGGAACTTTGTTTTTGTAAAACCATTGTACTTAACCATTTTTATCCCTCACAGAAGAAATTTTCCTCAAATGAAGTCATAATACTGGGAAAATCAAAAAGCACTTAATTTTCTACAAGAAACGAGTAACACACTGAATGTTTTTGGGGCTAGTTGAGAACGGTTTGATAGACTCAAGAAATAAACGTCCACAATTTGAGGATTACTGACAATAAAGCTATGCAAGTATTTCCACAAAGTTTAAAGAAAATTATTACTGATGGGAGCCTTTCATCACAGGCAGATTTCATTGATGATAAAGTGATCTATCTTGGAAAAGGACGCCATCACGTGCACACATTTACGACACAAAAAACTTCCGGATTTAAAGCAGAATCATCTTGCTTTTAGGAGGTAATGTGCAAAGTGATTTTAAATTCAAATGTTTGTGCATCATTCTGAAACATTACTGCCATTGAATAGAAGGGACAAATAAATACGTTTCGTGATTTAGAGAACAACCAGAAAAGTTTGGAATCGCAACATAAGTTTTTGAAGATAAATTCATTTATAAATCCTATTCATTAATAAAGGGTTATTGAGATGAAATTTTTAAATCAAATCTTTTGATAGGTTAACTTACAGGCCACCAAAACATCTGCCGCCAAACAGATGGTCAGTTATACAACCTATGGATCAGTGTGAAATATTGAACTTTTAAGCAAGCTATTTGCGACACGTTTTAATATTTAATTCACAAAACTGACTAATGTAGCACAAGTGAGAATAAATTTAAACATGCTTGGAACAAAATGACTTCAAACTATGAGTAGTTTTGAAAGATTTTGCAGAGAAATTGGCGAAATTATTTTCGAAACTATGGAGAGCAATGAAATTATACTCAGATGAAGGAAAGCAGTTGAAGGCATTAAGAATTAACTGGAATATCATGATAAAAGCCTATTCAATGAAGACAAATTTTACAGATAATAGAAATGTATCAGAAAGCAATTCATGTGTTGAAAATTCTTTAGAAAATACTGCTGAAGAAAAATGAAAAGATTTATAGATTTCTTGAAAAAGAGCATTGTAACTCCTAACAAAAAATGCACGAATTTTTGGAACATAATCCAAATTTGGATCATACTTTAAAGTTGAGAAGAGGAATTTTAGATTCCATTAGTTAATAAAGGATTTCGAGGCAATGAACAAGCAAAACAAATCACCTCCAATTTCTTTGAAAAAGTTTAGAATATTTATGTAACTAAGAATTCCCTGTTAAAGTACATGTGTAATTAAGTCATCAATTGTGTATATATACATAAAGCTATTTTTTTTATTTTGAAACCTGTATTTCTGTTACCGTTTACCTTGTTTCATTTTTGTTTGCAATACTTCATACAGTAAAAATTGATTCCATTTTACGTTTATTCGATTAACGCTTTTACTCACCGATTAAGAGAGCGAATCGGGGTATTAATTTATTTCCAAATTTTAGTTACAAAGCTCGTTGCTAAAATTTTGTAAGTACTTGGGGTATTAACCTGCACTCATCTAATACACGGTCTCAGGTAGGTCTTTTACTTAGGGTGGGAAGTACACGTGTTCTTGAAGTTTCATTGCAATCCTACAGTCTGAACATGACTTCTATTTATAAACAGTTTGAATACAATTTTAATCGCCTGAGTGAACCTAACAAACAACTGATTGAAGATAGTTTCAGTCTTCGCAAACATGATTTGAATTATAAGGTCAAGAAAAATTTTTACTTACCAGGTATCCTTTATCAAATTGTTTGGGTAGGTCATGCCTGCAATAAAACAATTTGTAACTGAAGAGAAAAGTCCAAAGCAAAAATACCAAGCAAGATAGAAGTTTCCAGGCATTTTATGGTTTAAAAGTTAACGTTTTAAGAAAATGCTTACCCGAAGAGGTACCAATCATATGCTAGCGTTAAGTAAGACATCTCTATAGGATTTAACGATTTGTGGATCAAGCCATCAGCCCAAAGTGACAAACGTAAAAGGGTTATGAAGAGTGGCGTCTTATCAAAACCTCTATTGCCCTGGACAAGGATTGCCTTTTCGGCTGGGAAAAAGACATAATGTCAACTTATGCAGTTAATAACTTTGACAGTTAATTGGTAGACAAACAGTTAGCTGATATAAACACAGAGGCAATTAGTTGAGATATTTAATTCGAAGTCAACCATACCATACATAGCACATCCTGATGCAATTCTCTGAATTTCTCAAGAACTCAAACGATCTATTTTAATTGGAATATTTTAACAAATCTTAAATTACATAAAAATATTTAAGATAACATTCGTTTCCTATTATATACATTCAAGTTTAGATTGCATAAAGTTTGCTTCCAGTTTTTTAAATTTTAGTTTATGTGCCACTTTCATGTAAATTCGTGAAAGGTGGTGTATTTAATTATGGCAAAGCTGACTAGGGCTATCTGCCTAAGGGAAGGGATGCCTTCGTGGAGGACTTTCTAAGGGAAACTGGCTCGTATACACGTCACACATGGGGAAAACCACGAAAACAACCGTGCAGCCAGCCCGTTCGCGGGATTCGAACCTCGGACCGAATTACCAGTGTTCAGCGACTTTACCGCTGGTGGGCCAATTTCGTGAAAGGGAAAAAATTCCTGACGTAATACCAGAAATTCAGTTCAGGTTTTGTAAGCGTCTTAATGCAAGCTCTAAGACATTTATTCTAGACTCAGCAAGTTTTCAAACTTCAGCTATTTGATTTCAGCTCACTATTTTAACAAGAGTCTAACCTCAATCCCGAACTTCACACCACGAACAAATTATATAAAAGAAAAGACTCAACTGACGACAAGAGTCTAGTTAGAAACATTAAAATCGGTAAGAAATTCTTTCCAAAGTGTTTGAAGTAACTAGTAAACAGAATTAACTCTCGAGGACTTGTTGAAACATTGATATTTTCTTTTGTTTAATTCCCATTAATAAAACCAGACAGCAAGTAACTTACAAAAATATGAATTCGGCCTGAAATCTGGAGAAAATGATCAGATGGTATTGGAGGCAAACAACTCTTAATTTTAGACTTACTATACAAAATATTGCAAATATAAGCAAGACCGAGGGCTTTGAAATTACCAGTGAAGATATGAAATTGCTAGAAGATCATAAACACAAGCTCAGCTAGTAACTGCAACAACTTTACAAATAGTAACAAGAGACAACTGTAGGAAATGCTTTCAGAGGAAGAGAAAAATATTAGTTCTTCGATCTGAAAAAGTTTTACAAAATGTTGGCAGGATGCAAAGTTTCAGTTAACGATATCACCCACGTAAAGCAGTAACAAGCTACAATGTATGCATCTTCAGTGACAATGTCATCTCACTTTAGGAACATTTTAAACAAATCATCTCTAATAGCAGAGAATAAAGGCTTATGAATATATTGTGGTGTAGTGGCCGAATACACTAGCTCCAGATGTAATACAGGCTTGAAATAAACTTCTAACTCAAGTTCTAACTATAACCTGGCTTTTTAAATAAAATCTTTTAAAATTTTTGTTCATGTCGATGGGAACTTGGATACATTGTCTCCCAATTTCAGTAACAAGCTACAAAGACAAATTAATCAATTACAGATTTCATCTATGAGAAAAATAATTTTGCATGATGAACTACCTAACGACCTTCAGAAAGCAATTGCATTCGTGAATCAAAGTTTCACCATATCTATAATATTATGCAAGTAAAGCATGAAATCTTTTAAAAGCGCAAAACTAGGTTTATTCCCTGGTTACGGATTACTCAATTTTGAATTAAAACAGCATTTAAAAATAAGTAAATTATACTCACTAGAAGTTACATAGTTCAATAAGAGGGAAAAATAATTGAAAGTAAGCATAACAACTTTCCATTCCTAGGAAATAAAAATACATTAAAATTAAATACATAAGCTAAATATAGATCAACATACTCAAACTATAATAATATCTTAAATTCAAGACATTCAGGAAGTTGAAAAGCCGTTTCATATACTACAGCTAGATATCTGTGTGCAATGATCGAAGCTGACATTCATATGAATTTAAAATTATAAGGGTAGGATTTAACGAGGTTTGCGGCTTCGCAAGTTTTCTTAATGACTATAATTTCAGAACATGAGCAGAATGCTTCATGAATAAGCGTACTCGATAGCTGTAGATATCTGCTTATATAAGCTGGATTTCTGTGAAGGAATAAATTAAAATTTTTCTGAAACAATACTCTACAACATACATTGTTCATCTAAGACAGAAAACCCTCGAATAACAAGCTTTTATGTTTGCTAATCAAGGCATTTTAAGCATTGAATCTAGCTATCAGGTCGCATTGAAACTCGTAGTGCGAACAAATTTTTCTTGAGATAAAAATTCGCTTGACTTTTTGTTCAAAATTTTTCTGACTGCATCTGCCGGAACTATCACAACAATCCGGCAAATTAGAATCTATCAATGAAGATGACTAAAAGACGCACTTCCTCAAGAGAGACAATGACTTAATGGACAACTTAATAGACTAAAGGCAGGTTTAATACAGCTGCTAACGTTCTGGCAGTTTGGCTAGTTCCACTTGTGACGTCTAATGTACAATTGCTCTGCTTAGGTCACTATTTTGTATTTACAAAGATAGCGTGTACATTTTCCTATTTGGAATACTTTGCATGTTAAGACTAGGCCATAAGCTGTATGTCTGGAATCTTCCAAAGTGAATCAGTTGACAGCTTCGACGGGAAATGAATTATTTGGCCGAATGCAAAGGGAAGCAAGTTAAATTTCCACATGTTTAAGGAATTCAACATTATCGTTTCCATGAAAACGACTAAACTCGTTACGAATGCATTCTACTGCCGCCGACATCCCGAAATTGCCGACATGGAACAAGTAACGACTTGCAAGGCAACTCATTACAACAGATCATACAACCCTTCTGCGGACACGTGAAATAAATTCAGAATTCTCTGGGACAACTGAACACCCAGAGCCGTCGCACTCCGGCAGTTCAACGCAGAATCCCCAGCTAGTCAGGAAATGAGGACAAAAAACTCAAATTCAAGCCAAAGCACAAGACCAAATCACTTCATGCTCAATATATACCGTTGCCTTCTTGGGAAGAGATGGCGCACGAGACTGCCAAGGAGCAAGTTTAATTGTCCGCATGACAACCAAACAAGGACTGTCGGACACAGCAATCTTGCCCTCAGCCAAAACAATTCCCAGTCTAGAAAATGTAGAGACAGCTAACCATAAAGACTTACAATAAACACCTCAGACTACAATAATAGACTTCTGCCTCATCTGGAAACAGATGACACTTTGAGGACTCTTACCAACAGAAAGTTTTCGACTACCAATTTGTCAAAGGGTTTCTCACCAAATTTTAATTACACAAGTCCTCCCCGAAAAGGACATCAAGAGTTTCACACAAATGCTACCTTATTATAAGAAACCGAAGGTAGTCATTTGAAACATACCATTATCTGCATCCATGATTGAAGTAACAGATGCACTCGGTTTATTTGATAATAAAAAAGCACTTTAGGGTTAATGTGTCTAAGGAAAGACGTCTTCATGGAGAACATTTTAAGAGATTTGCCTAGTTTACACATGAAGACAATCATGTAGTCATTCCCTTCGATTGGAATCGAACATGGATCGGAACTACCCGTGTTCAGCAACTTCGTAACTCAAATCCTGGTAATAAGGAAGTGGAAGACAAGGGACATTAAATTGTAGAGCAATTCCTTATGAAAAGCTGGTTTCTATAGTTAACTCGGCGAAGTGTTTAGGATTCAAGTTAAATCGTTCCTTCACATGGTCAGCAAATATTAAGAGGTATAGTCTACGAAATGTTTAGGAAACTTTCCCCCCTCCTCCCCCCAAGAGAAATATCTACACAGCTATTATCCAGACATATTTCACTTCTCACACATACGAGACCTGTAAAAAAAAGACCTGAAGAAAATAAAATTCTTCAAAACTAGTTTTTGCGGATAAACAGTGGTGCTTCTTAAAGATCTGAAAATTGAAATTTTTAAGGATTACCTTAAGAAGCATAACAAAACTTTCCATACCAAGGGCGCACTCAACAGTGCAGAAAATTTCATGCAAAGTTTGCTCTATGAAATTACTCCAGAGACGTTTTCATTTGTTTATATCCACTGCATCTCCTAACATAATTCGATTTATTTAAGCAGAACCCTTCAGTTTCATGCAAGTAATATAAATTATGCAAATCAATAATTTACATCTCATTAAAGTCATACCATTTCTTTATTGTATTCTTTTGAAAGTACAGTGTTAGTGCATTAGTGTCATGACAATCGTATCTGATAACAGGTTAACAGCTTGAGACATCGAACCTGTTTCGCCTCAACGCTCACGTGAGTTGAGATCTAGCACAGCTACCTTAGCCATCTCTTACCAGAATTCCGACACTATCTCAGCAATCTCATTTTCAGACTTGCCCCATATCTCTGGGTTTTACACTGTGCCTAAACTTTCACTTCTAAATTCTCATGTTCTAGGAAGTATTGTTATGCAACACTAAAATCTCACGCTTTACTTGGAAGTCTTAAATTCTCTGAAAAATGTTCCAAAAGTAACAAAAATTGAAGTAACTTTTGCAGTATCTCAAATTTTTACAAAATTTTAGATTTTCTGAAAGGCCATTAGTATGCTATTTCTCGAAGGAAAAGTAATGACTATAGAATTTCAAAAAGCTGCAAGGAAATTTCATAAACATCACAATTAAAACACCATAGAGAAAGTATCAATCGAAATTATATTATCTATTAAATAAAAATCAGATCACATATTTATATCAAATTTAACTTGGAATTATTAAGTCATTTCAGAAGTCAAATACTTCCAAAATTTCTTTGCAGTAACAAAGTTGTTACATTCATATGAAAATATTTTAATGCCTGGTTAGACTTATTCATAAAGAATTTGCTAATTTTTAACCCAAAATATCTATTCTGACATTTTCCGGTAACAGCTCACTCCGGCTAATAAGTCAACTCGGTAACTATTTTTGCAATTAGTAAAGGTGCCAGATTAATGAGGTAACCCTCTAACGACCCCAAAAAATTCAGCACAATTCATAATTATGAAGAAAAACCTTAATGCTACCATATTTTGAAAGAGGGATTGCACGCGGTAAATCCCAATGAATACATTTATTTTGCATGCGCACAAACATGAAACTCCCGGGAGAATGCCCGTTTCCTGAGGATCGAAATTGGTGCGAAATTATCCACATGACCGTTAAGTTATACTCATTTACAAGAAAGATAGGAAAGCAAATCTTTCTATAGACGAGGAGATCTCATTATGAGGTGGTATTGCGAGAAGCTTGTGGTTAAATCTAGTAGCATAAACAAGAAACTGTGTGGCATAAAGAATTCATTAAAAGACGACCTCGTGTGGAAAATTTACGAGCTAAGATGTTAGATGTTTCATTAGAAGATGAGATTACAAGATTTTGCCTCATTTGGCTATTACGTAAATTATTTTATCCACTTTGATATTAAAATTAAAAATGCGAAGGGAAGCATAACACGCTATTAAATATATCTACATTATAAATAAAGTTAGTATAAACGATATTTACCTTGTATTTAGTAAAGTCTATTTTTGGAGGAGGTACTATGGAATCATTCTCAGGTAGCTGAAAATCGAAGCAGTCCCTTATCTAAAAAGATATTGAAATTTTAGACTGTACATACTTGCTCAGAATAAAAATATTCAACACAACTAACTTAAAATTACAAAGGCTAGAAGAGTGAATTATAAATTGCTGTTGCATACAGTTCATCAAGTTTATTTTTATCCGTGCGTTAGTTTAGTAAATCGTTATGATCCATGGTACCTTTCAGTTGACGCAGAGCCATTCGAGAATATGCACAATGTGTCAATATAATAACTAGTTGATTTTACCTCACAAGGCGTTTTTAGTTTACTTTTTTAGTTTGTTGAAATTTGTTTCAGCAGTTTACTTCTCAGCAGTTAACGTGATCACAGGTTTACAGATAATTCTTCAATATATTGAATTTCTGGTCTTTTTAATCTTATTTCAGTTGTATTTCTACTTATACACTGACGTCTCTTGCTTATGTCCCTGAAGACCGAAATAATTAGTCAAAAGGAACACTCTTTACAACGTATATGTTAAGTTAGGCTATTTGAACTACAGTTAGCCACAAAAGTCTGCGTACAGATTAAATTTTAAATTAAAAAACACTTAAAGCAAAGAAAAATGTATTTTAATAATTACATTTCTTCCCCTTCTATTAGCTAAAATTCTAAGCTTAAATAAAAGTAAATAGTATCAGTGTAATACTTTACATTTTTTCAAATATTTATTTTGTCAAAAAAACTCAGAAATTCCCTCCAATAAGTCTGCGTACACTTTAAAAAAAGCAATATATAAGCTTTTTACATTACTTTAATACTTTGTAGGATATCCTTTATTCTTCAAAACAGCTTGCAGACGTCTGGTCATTGAACTAGTTTTTCAGTGTAATCCGACGTAAATTTCGCCCATTCTTCCTGAAATTTACTAATTAGCTCATCTCGCGACGCAATATTGAGTTTTCGAATTCGTTTCTCCAATTTTGCCCACATATGTTCCATTGGATTGAGGTCTGGTGGCTGTTGAGGAGTGCGCAACAGTCTTGGAGTGTGATAGAGGATATACTCCTTGACAATTTTAGCTGCATGTTTCCGGTCGTTGACTTGTTGGAAAATAAATGTATTAGAAAGGTTTAAATTTCGGGCACCGTCTCGTAGATTTTTCTTCAGAATATCCAGATAAACATACTTATCCATGACTATCAATAATGTGAAAATTTTCAACTCCTTTCGAAGACATACACCCCTATACCATCACACCGCCAGCTCCATGTTTGACAGTTGGATTTAAATTTCTCAGATTCAGTTCTGTTCCTCGTTTTCTCCATACGATAGAGTGGCCATTAACTTTAAATAATGTAAATTTACTTTCATCTGACCAAATTACATTGTTCCAGAAGTCCTGCGAAGATTTTAAATATGTTTTGGCAAAAGCAGTTATTTTCTTTCTATTTGTCTCTGAAATGTATGACTTAGACCTAGGTTTGAGTCCATGATAATCGGCCTTTCGCAGCACTTTTCGTACAGTTTCAGGAGAAATTTCCTTGTTGCTAGTTAAAAAATGTCTTTTGCAATGCTTGCAGCAGAAAGTTTAGGATTTTGTTTAATTCGTAAAAGAATTTTTCTTTCTTCTCTCTGCGTTATCTTCTTCGATCTCCCATATCTTGGTTTTACAGCAAGACTACCGGTGTCCAGATAGTTTTGAATAACTTTGCACACTGGAAAATGGTTTTCCAATGGTTTTACCAATATAACGAAGAGTTTTACCTTCATCTCTCAATTTGATAATTAGTTGTCTCGTAACTAAAGGAATTTCTTTATTGGTTGTCATTTTCGTCAAAGAAAATAGAAATAGCAACTTCCAATCAACGTGAAATTTGCTTCGGAAGTCAATGACCTTCAATGTGTAACCTTCTTTGCATTCTCAAGTTTGAAGTTTAAAAGTTAAATAAGAAATCCCCGCCTCCTTCGCGTTGTACGCAAACTTTATTCGCTTTGATTTCTGGCCACTTTGGATTTGATATTACTTTTCTTGATGTACGCAGACTTTATTGACTAACTGTATGTTGATAGTCATCAGCAACGACTCGAATATAAACTGAGTAACGAGAAGCCTTGCACTGTATCGTTCGTGGATAGAAGTTTATTTTTTGATTCATTAACCCATGACAGTAAACTGATCAGAAGGTAGATCATAGGCTCGATAAGAAAAACTGAAAGGACAGGGTCAGTATTACAAATGCCTCGGCAAGAGGCATATGGTGAAAGATTAGCGAATAAAATTTGTTATAAATTATGCAGTAAATCTCATCGTACATCTTTATGCAATTCTCAAAACAAATTTTCGAAATCTATAAATAACATAATAAAACCGAAAATCATATATACCAAATTATGACTAACCAGTTTGAAGGATGGATCTAACAAAATTAACAGTCATTATGATTAATTACGGTACAACTAGAATATAATAAAGTGTTGAATACCGTCACTGATACTGCTACTCAGATCAGTATTATAAAGAGTACTGTTGTGACAGAGTATTGTAAAAACACGCATGGAAAAATGTAGCATATTAAAATATGCATTTGGACAGAAGGTAAATGTACCTTTAATAAATGTAAATTAGCGATATGTTCACAACCAAATACAGTGTACGCACCTTTACAGTCGTGAATGCTACAGTTGATAATCTAGTACATAATTTAATGTCGAGTTTCAGTGTTTACAATGCAGATTGCACATAAAGGTAATTCTGAAAGTTGTGTTAATACTCTAAATGATTATGAAATACAACGGTCTCATAAAGAGGTTCATGTTAGTTCTGATGAAGAGGATTATGCAAGTGATTTACTGCAAGTCTGTCAAAAAACTGAGAAAAAGGAAGAGGCTGATTATTTACACTCATGTCCATAAATTAAGGATAATGCAAAAACAGGCAAAGGAAGAGTTGGAAGCAAAACAAATTTGACTTATTTGTAAAAACTTATTTATTAAACAAAAGGTAAAGAGCAAAAAAAAAAAAAAGATGCTATGTTTGATATTGTAAAAATTTGAGATTTTTTCTCCCTGGAGCAAATTACAAAAAAAAAAACCTATTTACAAAAAACCAATATTACATGGTTAGTATGATTGTTAATACATTGCATGTCTCCTAGGCGATGCAATACAGTTCGTACAACGCCTAGGCATGCTGAGTATCAAATTATCGATCTGATCTTGTGGGATATTACACCACTCAAAAAGCAATGCTCTCCGAAGTTCCGGTAGACATGTAGGAGGTTGACGGGCTGCAACTCGTCGGCCAAGCATGTCCCACACGTGCTCTACTGGATTCTAGTCGGGTGAAAACGCTGGCCAGTCCAAACGGGTGATATCCTATTGAAGGCATTCGCTTACGATGTTTGCACGGTGAGGACGGGCGTTGTCATCCATAAACACAAATTGTGCGCCCATGGCGCTCCTAAACAAACTTACATGTTGTTCCAGAATGACGTCCCGATAGATTTGGCTTGTCATGGTTCCAATTTGAACATGCAGGTCAGTTCTGGAACCCAGAATAATTCCACCCCAAACGAGCACTCCTGTACCACCGTAACGGTGTCGTTCAACGATGTTATCTTGGTGTTAACGGGTACCTGTAGCTCTCCATATGAAAGTCCGGCGAGAATCAGACTGCAAGCTAAACCTGGACTCGTCGGAAAACATCACACAAGCCCACTGTTGCGGTGTCCACGGTGCATGCTCTCTACTCCAGGCTAACCGCAGGCGACAGTGAGTTGAAGTAAGTGGAACGCATCTGACAGGTCTACGAGCATATAGACCAATCTGCGCTAAGCGTCTGTACACTGTCTGCCTTGAAATTGTCGTACAAGTGGCTGAAGAGACAGGTCTGAGGCTGTGCTCCACCTGTTTCTTTTGGCAGTAACTGCCAAATACCGGTCCTCATTCGGCGTTGTAACTCTGCAACAACCTGTGCTGTAACGTCTACTCACATTACCATCATCTTGGTATCGTTTCCAAAGCCTGGAGATGACTCTCTGGGCAATTCCAAGTTCGTCCGATACTTCCAGTTGGGTACGCCCACATTCCAGACGGCCGATAATTCTACCACGTAAAAAATCATCCAAATGCGTTTTGTGTCATAACTATTCGGTTATTGCACTGAAATGCTTATAGAGCGCCTGCGAACAACTTTACTTCTTTGCCTTTTGCCTGTATTCCTTATACATCACTCTTGTCATTGTGACGTACCATCGGTGTCATCTGGTTACTTGCTGAAATTTTCATACGATTCTTGAAGTTGTGTGTAGCGATTTTACAGGTGATCTATTTATTTTAGAGTTCAATTTACGCGTGACTCCGAATTATCCTTAATTTATGGACATGAGTGTAAATACGTGAAAGGCCAAGAAAAGGAAGTGCCGAAAGATGTTGAGAAAAAAATGTCATTTTTGAGATGGTTTTGGAACGGTCCAAATTTAGAGAAATATTTGAGAAACTATTTAAGAGAAGTCTAAAGCCTGGGACTATTGAACTGGACCAAATAAATGCAATGGGTGCGGTTAAGAACAGCTTGAAGAAAGTGTTTGTGAGAAATAAGGTGTGGAGCTTAGAAATTTTAAAATTTATTCTAAATCAAAATTTGAGAACGAAAGATTAACTCACACAAGGATAAAGGTTAGGAAGAAATCTTTACTTGCTAAATTTCTAAACTTAAACCATTTAGATCTATATGGCAAAACGTTTGATGACTATTTGGATGAGTATTATAGATTAGATTTTGAAGATGTAATTAGTAATAAGTCAGCCATATTCAGATATAGGAAGGAAGTGCCAAAGGACCGACAGGTGATGAAATTTCTGCAACTCATGACAGATTTAAAGCTTATGTTTTAAGCACCTGTGTTTGTGTTAATTTTTTAGGTATTGTTCATTTAGTCTATTTCAAGTAAAGTATTACTTTTTAATTTCACCCTTTGAGCACCCACTTGAATGGTGAGGTACTAGACACTGGCGTCCTCCATTAAGAGCGAGGACGCCAACGCCAGCGAAATGCAGAGAAAAACAGTGAAAAAGACCACGCGAAAGGGTTACGATTATTGTGTTCCACTTCAAAACGAGTCACGCAAGACGCAGTGAATGGTTTAAAAACTAAAACAAAATTCTTTAAGACAGATTTGTAAAATATATGAAAGACTTGGTTGTACTGTATTACTCTAAATAAAAACGTTTAAAAAGCATTTGATGTTTGACGCCAAATAAGGTACGAAAAACAGACAATTATCGGTCGCGACACAAATACACAGTAGATAAAAAAGCATTGGCAATAGTTCCTTGAAACACCAAACTCATGAACACCTGTACCCTTGAAACACTAAACCATAGTCTGAATATGATGAAACTCGTAACTATCATTTCAAGTTATATCCCTGACTTATACAAATGTTATCTTTATCGCCTTATGAAAACTTAAGTTACTTTTACTCCTTGTGACCGAATACAAGCTTCACAAAACTTAATGCCACTTGTAATATCGGGAAACGGCAATGAAAGCTATCGCAAATCGTTTCAAATAGCCTTAGTAAAGTCCTTTTTGTTTTTAAAAAACGTTTGCTCTTGGACCAAGCGCGTTTGCTTAAGAAACAAAGAAAAGTATTGTGATGTTTTATTTACTTCCGCAATCGGTTAAATATTCATTATATTGCCAGTTAAATATTCATTATATTGCCAGTTAAATATTCAACGAGAGCGTTAGATTACAAACATAACAGTATCTTAAATTCAATATTCTTAATTAAAATGAATATAAACAGGCTTAATATTAAACATGAGTTGGTTTATATGTCATGTATTTGTTTAGGAAATTCAAATTTGAAACATACCGAATTCCAATTGTAATGTAGTAAATCTACCCTTCGATTGAAGTAGAACTCTTTAAACTCACTGGACTCTGAAAAGATTATTAAAGAAAATTAGTTTCAAGCATGTAAAAATATTTCACGCTTAAAGATTTCTTTAACAGTTACATAATTACTGAAGATTAATTTGTAAAATACCTAGATTCTGCCATAAGGACTGTTTGCAGTGAATTTTTAAAGGAACATTCCTTCAGTTTTAAATCAGATTTGTAAGAATATATAGATTTGAATAAAGCACTGCAATGGATATTTCTGTGCAAATCTATTTACAGAATAATAAATCTCAGCGTCCTTTTACGTTTGTAAGATGGGACAGACTTTCAGTTTACCGTTGAAAAGCATCCGATGGTTATCATATAAAGACATCCTTTCATGAAACTTTCTTAAACAAACAAAAGCTTATTTACATGACAGCACAGGCAAATCTTTGAACTGCCATCAACAGAACTGAGAGCAAAGCTTAAACTATTTGTAGCCACTCAGCCGTTAGACGATTCAAGTAGAATAAAATGATCTCCTGGTCAAATAACTTATTTTTGCGTTTATTACGCAAATAACTTTCTTCGGAATTATGCAACTTAAATTTGTAAATTTGATTTTTTCTAAATTTGTTGTAAATTTAAAATTTGTAAAAGATCGGTTTCTAACAACTGGATTCGAGCAATGCTAATGATTTGTAATTTAGTGAGAACAATTTTATAGGCTTAGTATTTGATAGTCAATGCGAGCTTTTTCAAAGAATTTTGACGGCGAAACCACAAAAATTATTTCTCGCATTACAGAAATGGCAATTTTTCCGTTAATGCATATAATATGGTCTTTTAGAGTTTTAGAATTGTTTGCACATCTTTCGTTTTAATTCATTCTAAACAGCAAAAGGATTAGTTGAGAGAATTACAAGATTGTGCAAATTACGACTTCGATTCCCACGTAAGGATCGATTGGCGTTTTCTCTGCCATTTTGCAGAAATAATCTGCTTATAAGGCAAAAGGAGACTGGCTTGGGGAAGACGTACAAGAGAAACTGGGTCGCATTTATATTACACATGGTAAAATTGAAATCTCAAATACAGTCATCCAGTTAGCCAAACAATTATTTGTAATTTTCAGCGGTTTCAACCACTTTCTGAGCCATCAGCGGCGAAAGGTAAAGATAATTCAGCTTTTCCCAATCTATTCTGCAAACAGCCATTAAAGCACTTTGTGATAAGATGTGAAATTGATGTTACATAACATTGTTTTTAGGTACTTAACGCAGCTTAAAACAACTCTTAAAAGAAAATGAAAACTAATTTTTCGATAACAGCCATTGCAAGCAGTCTTCGGCAGCCGAATTTTTACGTTCAAAGAAAAATTTAAACAAACGCATAACGTTTGATGCTACATCCGATATAAGAATCCAGGTTTCTTTGTATCGGACGTTAACAATTATTAATTCGAAGATTCGAATGCATCAGAGACATTGTAACTATATATTCGCTTCATATAATTACTTTTATAAGACAGTTTATAGAAAATTAAAAATTCAGATTTGTTTATAAGCATGATATAAAAATTAAAACAGATGTTTATTTTGTTTAATTTATTATAATATCTCAAAACTGAAACCTCAAATTTAGCGTTTCTTAAAAATTTTGCTATGTTCCGCAATGAGGAAAGTTTGGGAGACATAATTAAATGCTAGTAAATAGACTTGGGATCGAATGTCGATGAGCGGACTGAGTTTCTAGGGGTTTTCTTGCGATACGAACCATCCTCTTTTCAAATGCTGTACACGAGGGAAATAACCCCCCCCCCTCAAGGAGATCATGGAGGTAGAAAGTAAGATGAGGGGAAATAACCCTCACGTGCTTGACTAAAATCATTAAAACAAAGCAACCCAACCGCTAGTAGTCTTTCTGGGTGGAGAAATTGCAATCTGCCTTAGGACATCTCCAGGCGAATCCTGAATGCTTAATACGTTTAACATTTGGAAAGGGAAATCAGCATTACTTTGGAAAGAAATTGCACTGCGCAACTTACGAAGTTTAGAACTGATTGTTAAATTTAGGTATACGAAAACTCACCTGGGTAAGGTACGGAAATTCTTTTGAATTCTTCATAATACTGCAAGTAAAAAGGTTCTGAAGCATTCACTCTAAAACAAGAAAAAAGTTAAAATTTTAGATGGGGAATTCTTAAAAGATTGGTTTATCCTTCTACTTTAAAGATACATAGGAACGTTGGGGGTCACTTACGCTTCAGAACGCTTGCCCATTCTGTTTTCCATTCTCAAGTCAAAAATATAACGTATATTACAGTACCTCATGACATCAACATCCTTTCTTATTTGTCTTTGGAATTTAAGATTCCTAGAAAAAAAGGAATTGAATTTGGGAGTAATAAAATCATTGATTTCAAATCTGGTAAAATAATCTGTAGCTAAATGTAAGTAGATGTTAGGCTACTCAGGGAAATATTAATTCGGATTGCTGAAAGGTATAACAAAGATCGGCAGTGCGGTAAATAGTGATTTGATAGGTAATGAAGGCATCTTAAATCAAAAGATCTCCATAACAAGCTCTAAATTATGTGCTGTGAATAAAGCTTTAAATTCATAACTAATATGATCATTTAAATAAAATAATGAATTAATATGAACCGTAAAATGTTTCCAAGCAAAAATAAAAATGTATTCACGAGAATAAATATTTCAGGTAAAACAAATCACCTCTCTAACCAGAGTCAGATGAGTCGTAAATCTATACATGCTGCTGTATCTCTTTCATGGCATCAAGTATATTTGTACAACACTGAAATGAAAAGTTATACAGCGTAGGGAATTTATCAAACTTTTTATTAAAGAATCTATAAAAGATCAAGAAGTTCGTTTCATACGAGCAGATGATTAGTACATCACCAGTAAATTAATGAGATTAAAATACAGCAACATTGGTCTGTTTATTAGCATACAGATTAAATTTAACGCAAGGTAAAGTCAGTAAATTATAATTTCTCATATCCATTTTTTAAATTTCAAAGCGTAAAATGAAGTTACTAGCTCCCTTAAAGTATTCCTTGGTTGAAGAGTTGAAAGAAAATGTAATCTAAACAGAAGTCAACCACCAGAAAAAAAAAAATTAGTAACGCAACAACCCCGAGTTTGGCGTTTAGTCGAGATCTCTATCGATTTCGAGAGCAAACAGATACAACTCTCTTCCTCAGGAGCAAAATTCCTTTTTTGCACCCATTTTTGCTCTTGAAATCGATACAGATCTCGACTAAATGAACCGCAAACTCAAGGTTATTGCGTTGTCCGTTTCAATACTTTAAATGTATTACAGAACAGTTTCGAAGAAATCTCAGAAGGAAGGATTATGCTACTTATAGGCCAGATATGGTTTCTCCTTTTTAAGTCGTTCGACTAAGACAAGTTTACATCAGCAAAGAAATTTGTTACAATTATTTTATATGCTTTAGTTAAGAGTTCTACATTCAGCACTTCGATTAAGATAAGATACTGACAATGTAATTGGACTACCTTACTCAACAAATTATTTCAGTTTTACACTTAGCGACAGTAAACTAATTCAAAACCAGGTGGGAATATTTCCGACGAATGTATCCAGCGCAAACTTGGGGCAGAATTTATTCCATTTTATTTAAAGAAGTTTTATGCCGATTGTAAAATGTTTAAATACTCTGCATTCATAGTCCATTTTTTAAAAATAACGTAAATGTAAGACGAAATTTCGGTGCGAAGGTTTTTGCACTACAGAATATTTGATTAACTTTATAATTACTGAAGCATCCAATTCCAAATATTTGATCTTAAACTCTCAATAGACATAGTATCAATAAATCATCATACGGCCTGTTTTCTCAAGGGTTGGTTATACACGCGTACTTCAAATGACAAAACGTTTTAAATGACGTAGTTATTCATTTTTCGGCCCCGTTTAAATACCATTCATGAGATTCCAAACTTATAATTTTCCTTAATTTATAATTTTCTTTTAAGTGGCGTATCGAAAGATGTCCACACCAGTAATTTATGAATTCTCACGAGTTAAAAATAGATTAACATTTATACGAGTTTTATTGCATTAGAATCCGTCTAAATCATAAAAACTTATTGACTAAATATTTTAGGTTTTTAATTTCCACAAATATTAAGATCCACAAATATTAAGAGTTGGCTATATGGCAGTACTAGTGTTGCCTATAAAACCAGCGGAATAGATCTATTCGCCGCTCGCCACCAAGACAATTTTGCTTTCAATTCTTATGTTGTATCCAGACATAGCATAGAGTTTAGTTCAATATTTTGGTTTACCTATTTTACAGTCGAGGCGTTTTCTTTACATGCCTATATTATATCTTGCTATATTATATTATTGAGCTAAAGACATGCTCTTTTTATATTTTGAAAAGGTTTTTCCAGTTAAACACATCTGTGTACATATAAATGGGTATAGTAAAAATATCAAGTCAACTTTTATTACGTATTTCATTTCTGCATGAAGGCGAAATAGCCCAAGACGAATCAACTGCCGCTGACCGACTTGTCGGCGAAACGGCTAAGGTGAAATGTCCTAAAACCCCTATACCAGTGGGTATGTGCCTGCCCGTGTTTTTTTGAAACACATTCTTAAAGGTAGAATTCACATGATCTGGTCTTAGTTATCATAACGCTCAGTCTTATACGAGGTTTAATTAAGAACGTTTAGATAAAATCCTTGTAGCACTTTGACATAGCAAGGTGTGTTTGGCGTATGCCACCCGTATACGGAATAAAATGCTAATACAATATTGAAATGCATACAGGAATTATATCTAAAATAATTCACTTACTGTAGTAAATAGGTTGCACAAGTAGTGGTCATCCCGTATTGGAAATCAGTGTCCTCAAAATATCTGTAAAAGTAAGCATATATGTTCATACCGAGCTTTAATTTACAAAATTTATACAAGCCATTCAAGAAATTACAAGTTGAGAAAAAGAGGTATTTTCTTGAAACTAAATATTTTCATTGTAACTCATTCAATGACGGTTCTTCGGATCATTCACATAGCAAATACCAAATCTGAACCAGCTGTTGTTCACTAGTATTGCGATTGGTAATTTAACTGAGAGTGTATCGACTTGTCAATTACCTACAGGGAACTTTATGAGAATATATAAAAGGTTATCCTACTTCAGTTAATAACACCAAATCCAAACTATTTCGCTTGAAGATTAGTGAAACGAAGATTCTTGAACGCCTATGAACCCTTAGTTAATAATTTAATAACCTTAGTTAATAATTTGATACCAGATTTTTTTTGGCTCAAACAGTATCTAATTAACATTAGTGGCGCTTCCTTCTTATGAAAAGGAAAAGAGCTTAGGCAAAGTTGCCCATTACTCTTCCTCCATTTGATCATTTAAATCAAAGGTTTTAAATGGTAACTCCTGTGAAAGGTAAATAATAAATAGATAAGATCCTAAACTGACACCAAATATATAGTATCAGCAAAAGATCCCATCTCTAAATTCAGGGTGTTGGTTAAATCGTGAAAACTTGCCAATTGGATGAAGAGCCGATTCGATCCTTCCAAACCACCAAACGCAAACTCGACCAAACAAAGGTGCGATGGCGAGTCTACAAAAGTAAAATTAAATAAATTAAATAAGGAGGGGAGAGGGGCTTTCTCAAGCCAAATGGCCAGGTGGTGTGTAAAGATTTGATATCCATTTCCAAATTATATTCCAAAACACAGCTATGAGGGAAATCCCTGCATAGTTTCTTTTATAAAGGAAAAAAAAAGAACTCACAGGGCGTCTCAATGCTTGTTTCTTGTGGTTTCAAATTCACCTTACCTGTAGGTGTTTAGTATACATCAGAAATCCTATTATGCCAGAGAGCCCTTTGTATAAAAGGGCTTGATCAAAGCTAATATAGGGAAACCCAAGGAATTTGTTTCTAGGGACAGAAAACACCGGACATCGTCCCAGAAAGTGAAAAGGTGTTTCCTCTTCTTCTCCACAAGCTCTGCAGACAGCAGATTCAACAAGACCACATTTGTGGAGATGCTTGGCCAGATAAGCATATCCGGTAACAATCTGAATTACCTGGCGTAAGTTAGTTCGACTGAGGTGTACGAGTTTACCTGATAATTGTACCGAGCACCAATATAGAATGAGCAGTCTGGTAGTTTAGACCATATATCATCGTGTTTGTTCTTTATCCAGCTTCTTACTTTTTTACAGTTTGATATGAAACTGGGTAAAATGGTTCTGGGCCAGACATCTGTAGTTGCGAAGCATTTTTAGCTACTTTATCAGCTAGTTCATTTCCAGAAAAATCACAATGACCTGGGACCCAGGCTAAACTAATGGTGCTTTAGGCCTGAGCCAGAGAATTGAGATCTTGAGTACAGTTCAAAACTCAATTTTGTAACTTGACACGATTAGCCAGGGCAAGGATGGCTGATTGGCTGTCAGAAAGAATATATATATCCTTATCAATTGTATTTTTAGCCAAGAGCTCCCTGGCGACCATATTGATCGCCAGAACCTCGGCTTGGAAAACAGTTGTTAGTTTACCAAGGTATAGATGAAATCTAATGAAATTTTCTCCAGATCCCTTGGTTTATTTAATAGCTCCAGCGAAGTTGGATTTTGATCCATCTGTGTAACATTCGATTGATCCTGTTGGAATTAGGTCAATTAGAGATTCTATCTCATTTCTTTTTGGCATACAAGTTGAGAATAGTTTATCTGGAACTATTGTTTTAGTAATTGCATCTTTGGGCATATAGATTATAGGGATCTCATTGCCCAAGTCCAGGCATATGTCAATGTCGCTTTTATGACCTAAACCTGGTTTTTGGCACCATGTGCCATTTTTATTCAACCTATACATGGCTTTAATTGCTTCTCCGCTCAAGAATAATTTAATTGGAGGAATTTGCAATAAAAATTCTAATGCAGCAGTAGGGGTACTATTTAAAGCCCCACTAATGCATAGGCAAGGAAGTCTTTGCAACTTTTGTAAAATGTTTAAATATGTGCTTTTGTTAATAACATTGATCCAGACCACGCATCCGTAAGAAAGCATTGGCGGAACTATGGCAGTATAAATCCATAGAGTAGATTTTGGGTTAAGGCCCCATTGTTTACCAACGATTCGCCTGCGAAGTACTAGTACATTAGTGGCTGTTTGTGCGTTTTCTTTTATATGGGTGATCCATGCGAGTTTACTCTCCAGATAACATCCTAGGTATTTAACGCATTCCTTACATCTGATAACCTGGTTACCCAGATATAAATCTGCCAGTTTCTATTTCCTTTTCCACGTGAAAACTGACCTCAGATTTTTCAGCAGAGAAAGATGGGCCATTTGTTTCGCCCCAGTGTGAAACTTTATTCAAGATCTGCTGAGCTTGATTGTGTAGGGTGCCGATATCGAAACCCTGTAGTAACACAATAAGGTCATCTGCATAAGCCTGTGACATGCCAGGTTCCTCCCGTAGAAGTACTAAATGTTGAATACCAGGTTCCACAGGAACGGAGAGAATCCCACCCTGTGGACACCCTGTAGTAACATCTGTTTACTTCAGTCAACGAGACTAACGCAGATATTCCTGTGTTTAATCATAAATATGACCCATCTAGTTATCATAGGGTGAATATGACTTCCAATAAGGGCCTTATGCATTTACTCGAAACCAATGTTATCAAAGGCTCATACAATATCCAGTAGAATCCCAATGGCAAAGTGTCCATCTATAATCGTTTTTTCTATTCTCGCCACGAAATGGTGTAGGGCCGACTCAGTGGAGAAGCCAGGCCTAAAACCGTGTTGGTCTAAGCCAAAAGTATGGTTCAGATTATTTGACTGGAGGTGTTAGAAAATCAATCACTCCAACAGCTTGAGCTGGAAGGATGTTGGAATAATTCTAAATGAGTTTAGTTTCTCATATGTATCTTTCTGGTTTGGGAAGAAACACCTCGTGAAGTTCTCCACACTTTAGGAACATATCCTAAAACCAAACTGGATTCGAATATGTCCACGAGAATGGACAAAAATATCCCAGCCTTTCTGAAGCAGAATTGGGTAAATGCCGTCGTTTCCTGGAGATTTAAAGAGAAGAAATACATCTAGGGCCGCTTTAGCCTTTTCAAAGTTCACTATTGTCTTAGCAAAATCCAAATCTAATGTATTATGAAGTAGTTCCAATGGATTTTGCTGGGAGTCAGAGGTGACACTTGTGCCCCCAGATGAAAATTCAACATGGTCGAAAGTGTATCCACAGTATCTAGTTAACGCAGATAACAGCACTTTGATTCAAATAATGTCTATATCCTAATTTTCTTGTTACATGAGAATGCTATATAGTTTAATCAGAAATATTTTAATGTCAGCACATAGAATAAGCACAGTTTGGTTTTAATTTAGTCAACCAATGGCGTTACAAGAAGCTTGGGAAATTAGGAATCGGTTGCAGTTTTATCAGGATTAGTTCAGAGTGAAGTGAGCTTTATCATTTCACTCGACTAATCTTGATAAAATGCACTCAAAATAAAGATACAAAATGTATCCTGGTTATGATTAAGGTAATCATATAACAAAGATTTCAAATAAAAACACCGGTTTCATGATGGCATAAGCGTTTAGGCAGCAAAATAAAGTTCAGATTACACCGTTGCGGTGGCGTATATGCTGTTAAGTTACTTAAAAGTTCATTGAAGGCAGTACGTATCAAGTACTACAGCCACTGGACGTATTTATTTTGAGAAACATTTGAGCATCTTCTGTTAAAGCAGCAACCCCCATAACAGCATTTGAAAATTATAAGTTATAGGTTTGCTCTTTTGCTGGCACTATGTTTTCCATTAATGGTTAATGAAGGGAATCTAACAAATTACTTTCGGGTCACGAGTTCGCTATATAAAGGTTTGATTTACCATATTCCAGCCTCCCTCTTTTCAATTTTGCAAGTTTTTTCTGCTCATTTTTGCTCCCGTTATTAAACAATAAAATGCTATTTCAATGCTTGCTTTTTTGTAATAAGAAATTAAAAATTTCTTGCGAGTATTTAATTCTGAAATAACAGAAATTTAACTTAAATTACTTGCGAATTTACTTGCATGAGGACACATATTCGCTCTTCCGTTTTAAATGGGAATAAGTAATTTTTAAATCCTGGCAAATCGACAACGTAATTAATTTAAATAGGAAATTACAAAAATAAGCTAAGTCTGAAGATGCACCGAAGTATTTATTTTCGCTTAAATGTTCCAGGAATGGCCGCTTACTAGAAGCCATGCCCCAAGAATTGTATATCGTGCATTAAATGTAACGCCCTTATTTAGTACAGAAATATAAAATTTGCAAGACTTTTACAGGGTTTACGAAATGTTAAAGTTAGTATTATATAATCTTATTTCAAGGAATAATGGTTGTTTTAAAACTATACTTTTCTTACTATCTTACAAACTACTTGCAATCCATGCAAGCGGTAAGGATCCTGAACTCAAAGCTGATCGTATAACTTTAGCATGGAAATTCTGGATATAGATTGAGACTACTTTCCGAATCAAGAATTTCCGCAACGCGTACAAATGCACTGCCGTGTCACTGTATTACTTTAGGTTGCAACTGCAACCTGTGTCCGAGTTTGCTAGTGTATGGCTTACATTAACGCGAACACAAATAGATCCAACGAAACTGACGCTATGTTCCAGAACATTCGTTTCGTTTAGTTAGTTCGCCGTCGATCAGGCTTCTGTCCTAAGGTGAAACTAATCGGAATTAATACCTTATATTAACACCTTATCAGCCGAGGTAAAATCTACTTGTACAACCAGCTGCCACCATGAGTAGGTGGACCGCCAGATCAGCGACGGTTATTTTGTATTAGCCAAAGTATTGTTAAAGTAAATATATATCAATGACATCTTCACTTTGTGCGACATATGTACAAATGATACAGTGGATGGACAAAAATATGTAAACACCTTGTGAAATGCATGTTTGAAAAGAAAGATTGATTTTAATGAAATATGTAGGTGGCGCTGGCATTTTTTACTACTGACGCCACCTATACAACATCGTAAATGTGCTAAACAGTTCAGTTGTTGTCGGAGTACTGTTATGTGAGGTTGTCATTGCATTATGTCAGAGTTAACAGACTTCGAACGTGGGCAAATTGTTGGAGCACGTATGGTAGGTGCTTCCGTAAGCAAGGTAGCCGAGGTGTTTAGTGTTTCAAGAGATACTGTATCGAAGATTTATTCCGCATATTTGAAATGCGGAAAAACATCTGCTAAATCACAGCGCGGACGAAAGTGTTTTGAGTGATCATGACAGACGATCATTAAGGGCAATTGTGACGAAAAATAAGAAGACCACAGCTGCAAAAGTTACTGCTGAAATGAATGTTGTGTTACCGAACCCTGTGAGTACCAAAACAATTAGAAGGGAGCTTCATAAACAGGGAATTGCTGGCCGTGCTGCAATTGAGAAGCCACTCAGTGATGCTAATGCCCGTAACAGGAAAAGGTGGTGTTTAAGTCATAAAGCCTGGACTATAGAGCAGTGGAAGCGAGTAATAGGGTCTGACGAGTCTTCTTTCACATTGTTTCCCACTTCTGGCAGAGTTTACGTCTGGAGAACGCCATCTCAAGCCTATAATACAGACTGCTTGTTGCCAAGAGTGAAACATGGCGGGGGTTCTGTTATGGTTTGGGCAGCCATATCGTAGTTCTCTGCTAGCCCCATGATAACTGTCAGGGCACATGACTGCCAAGACTTGTGAACATTTTGGCCGATCAAGTTCATCCCATTGTACAAACTTTGTTCCCCGATGGTGATGGTGTCTTCCAAGATGACAAAGCCCCTGTTCACACAGCTCACATTGTCCAGGACTGGTTTTCTGAGCACGATGATGAGTTGTCCCATCTTCCCTGGCCACCATAGTCACCAGACCTGAATATTATCGAACCTTTGTGGTCTACATTGGAACGGAAAGTGTTCTCGTTATCCACCGCCAACATCGTTATCTGAACTTGCCACCGTTTTGCAGGAAGAATGGTATATTCCCTTGGCAAACATACAGGAACTGTATCCATTCCGAGAAGACTGGAAGCTGTTTTGGATGTCAACGGGTTTCCTACACCATATTAAGCAAAGAAACATGTTTTTTTAAAGGTGTTTCCATATTTTTGTCCAGCCCCTGTATATTACATAATCAAAATTTGCATACGAGAGCTAAGCAGTTAAAACTGCTGCCTTCAACCCTATTTATAAAAAATAAAAGTCTGAAAGTTATTAGAAACCTCTTGAAGTCATGAAGTCTTGAATTCACATTTTGTTCTTAACTTGTTAGGAACGGCCACACAAATGAATCCCAGTCAAGGCAATTAGATCATAATTACATGAAAAATGTGGTCCCAATTTAAATTCCTTTTAAAGTAAATTCTCAAGTCTTAAAACCAATATAATAAACTATTAACAAATTATCAAATTTCATTATTCATAGTTAAGACGGAATACAGAGCAGTAAAATTTAATTCAAAGAACATTATCAATTTTATAATGATTCTTACCTATCTAAAATCAGTTCTTATCTAGGCAATAAATTATAGAATAAATGCCTCCCTAATTAACATATTTCGGTTCGAAACACTTATTCTCAAAAAGTAAGACAGATTATAAAGCAATAACATTTAGTTGGCAATTTTAACACATAGCGCTTAACTGAGAACGCAACTTTTTTAAAAACAAAGCAAGCATAAGAATTACAAGTGTGACAAATGTACTGTGTGTGCTTTTCTAAATTTGATCTTAAACTGTTAACACAAGATGGACCCTCTTTACAGTTCGGAACTAAATTAGAAAAGTGGTACGAGCGCAGCGAGAGCAAAATAAAGAATTTGTACAATTTCGAATATGGCGGCCAAAAGCCTTGCACCCATAGCATCACGTCAGTAATTCAACGCATAAATTCTGAGAAAGGTCATTCTTCTCATGAAATACATAAACAATGCGAAAAGTCGAAGAATAACTACTTTGATTATTATAAGCAAAGGAATTGGTGAAAGGTAGTGGTGCAATATATCATAAGCTGCCTTCTGTAATCATACACGAAACAGCTTTTTATTTCCAATATTAGTAACCTAGATTTTCCATTCTACCTACTATTCCAATCCTTTACCATCAGAAATTTGCTATTATGGATTACCGATGTTTAGTTTCACTATAATGTACCCATGATACGTGATTTACCCTTTTTTAATGTATCACAAGAACAAATCATACTGTAAAATAAATCACTACGTATAATTTCAATTCACCGTTCTAGGATAGGGAAGTGAAAGGTGAAGCAAATGATATGGAAATGTTTATTCTTACCTATATCTTCCATCCTTTTCGTACCATTGAGACACCACGTTAGGATGGACTGAAGCAGAACGGCAAATATACTAAAATTAAAGAAACACTGATTAATTATTTGTAACCCGAAGAGAAAGATTCTCGTTAAGAACTTAAAGAAACCAGCTTAAACACTCGCAAAAATCATAAAAATGCATACCATCAGTGTTTTTAAACGAAATCTGAACCTGGGACGAATTACTAGTATACAATTATGGAACCCAAGACTCAATGGACGATAGGTACGGTTGTACCCAATGGATGTACGGTTGAATTACAGCACAAGACATGTTAACTACTTGCGCTACGACTAAACTTCACGGTTGCGGTGCCGTGCGCTACAATATAACAAGCCGTAAAGTGTCATTAACGCCGCTCCGCGTCTGCGAGTGCAATCCAGAGCTGTACCTTGAGCAATAAACAATCTCGTTGTTAGGCGACGTGTGCACCTCGTTTTCATTCTTGCGATAAATGCCTATCGACGGGCTGTTCACGTCGCTCGCGGTTTGAGACAAACATCTCGACGTGCGTAGCACGTCCTTTTAGCGCAAGTGGTTAAAATAATTTTCACCAAACGTAGGATCCAATTAAGTTTATTACGATAGTAAGTTTTGAAAAACTAGTTGAAAAGATCAGGCAAAATGAATATTAAATATGAAGTACCTACTTTGGCCAAAAACTAATACAGGCTGTAATTCGCGGGTAATGCAGT
The DNA here is from genome assembly GCF_044657685.1 of Stegodyphus dumicola. Lineage (NCBI taxonomy): Eukaryota > Metazoa > Arthropoda > Arachnida > Araneae > Eresidae > Stegodyphus > Stegodyphus dumicola. The sequence goes on from NC_140779.1 coordinate 49,133,522, forward strand.
GAGCTTTAGCACTGCAGCCATATAATTTTCAAGTTGTTCATCGAGCAGGGAAACAAGAATATTGAGTCTAAGTAGATCTGCTACCTAATAAAATCTGGCTATTTCTTAAAATTGAAAAGAATGATTAGTATTTTTATAGAATGAAACAGTATAAAATTATATTTTGTCATACCACATAATTTGTATACTTTTGTGATGTTAAACAAAAGTATATTTAAATACCCCGAATTACCTTGTTACCTTGAATACCTTGTTTTTAAATATACCGAATTCCGATGCCTTATTTCCCCCAGTTCCTAAGCTACTCAGCATTACCGTAAGACTCGGAAAATTTTGAAATGACATTTCGCGAAAGAACTCAAGTAACTGGAAGGTGATTTATCTCTTCTCAATAAACGAGGCGAAAACATCACCGTGAAATGACAAATTCGTGCAACAAAAGTTATCAATCTCGTCAGGAATTAGGATACTGATAGTAATGACGTCAGTGAGCTATTGGGCTTGCAGTTAAACATCTGAGTACCGAAGAGCTTAGATGCTAGAATGGTGATGGCTCATTAGAAAAAAGGTTACAAATTTTGGAGAACATGGACTAATGAAATCTACAAGGGAATGGGTACAAATTTATAACAGAAAAATTTTAAGTGATCGTGTCTTGACTAATTTGTTAAATTTTATGAAGCCTTCGGCATCAGTAACTTTATCTAGCACTTTTACTACTGTTTCGTATCGATATTAATGAAAAGTACGTTCATTATGCAATTATCTTCTAAACGTTTTAGTCCCTAGTTCTAATAACTTATCACCTCAAGTGTTTATATTCGAAGGGCCAACTCCAACTAACGTGCTCCTCGTTAGTCCCATCTATCATAAAATATCTCCGAAACTTGCCATCACAAAAAGTCCCAGTATACAGTCTACAAGCTGTTTGCATACGCCGCAAAATCGGTATAGTGGTCAGGGAAACTGACTGCGACGCCGAAGGGCCTGGATTCGAATCCCGGAGAAGGCATGATTGTAATTGTCCGTCCCTTCATAGGAAAGGCGATGGTGGCCCACCTATTAGGTGCCTCTAATAAAAGAGACCACCACATCCGCCCTTGTATAGATTAATGGACTGGGTTACATTTGTAATTGTTTACAATCTGCCATTGGAAAAAAAAAAGTTGTTCGCAGACATAATCGAAACAACTTTTGCATTCGGGGCACAATTCATGAAAGCACTAAAGTGTACATGTAATATTAAATAAAACAATCTAAATTATCCATGTTTGTAAAGACTGATTTGGGAAAGATAAAGCATATATGGAAAATAAAAATACTTCCTATTAAATACCGAGTGTCTTCAAAACTAAAATATACTTTTAGCCTTCTTATGAAGTATACAGACACAGGAAATATTTCAAATAATTGTCACAGAAATAATTTAAAATGGAAAATTCAAATTTATAAAAATATTTTAAAGAAACAAAATATTCAAAGCTGTATGTGGGAACCAAGTGTCTTGCAATATGATTTAGTTAGATTAATATACTAACAAGGGCGTTCATTGCATGCGGTATTCTTTCAGGGCGTTTCAACAATAATGGCAAAGCATACGATTGATATCTACGCAAAGGGATGCTTTCTTGGAAGGAGTCTCGAATCATTTAAATTATACTTGAAAATAGCAAAAAATTAATGCAGCGAACCTGCTCGACGAGGTTAAAAAGTAGGTCTGACTGCTAGTGTTCAGCTACTTTACCCATTCGGATGAAATAGTCGCATTTAAAAATAGAATTATTCCCATTGCTCCATTAATATAAGAATTTAATTTAGCTATCATTGAATAATTTGAATTAATAAGCGTACCATTAATACTAGTTGTAAGAAAAGAGACGTGTGGGTACACGTGTGGGCTTCTTATTAGAGATTAGAATATTTTTGGAATGAAGTAGCTCCAAAATGTGTACTCGCACATCTTCTACAGGGATGTTTGAATTGTAAACGCACCATTCAAATTAATCGTAACATACGCGAGATCAAATTCATTGCGATTGTTTATAAGCGATATGTAGGCTCATAATTCTCAATATATCAGCAGAAATGTAGATATAGGCTAAATACTTCACCCGGTTACTAAGCTCTACGTTGGTTATCTACCGCGATATGTTGAAATTTGTATATTAGTTTTAAAATTAGAGTTTTGACCATTTCTAGAAGACAGAGCCTCAAATGAGTAACATCAGGGAAAACCGCCAATTTAAGAACGTTTCCATGTAAGTTATAGTCAGAATACAACGGTGAATGGAAAGCTCCGTCTGGTTAATATTTCTTTAGCTTCTCTAGGTTAAAGGATGCGAAATGTCATAGTAAGAGAAATGTAGTTTATTATTTCGGTTCTCATTTTCTTGGTGTCAAGAATTTTTCTACAGATAAACTTTGTAATGGTATTTTCGTAACCGTCACTCAATCTCCCCCCCCCCACACACACACAGTGGCGGTCTGAAACCGTACAGAGACGTTGACCACTATCAAGGTCAGAAGCGGTGGTCACTTTATTATGGAGGCACCTGATAGGTGGGTCAGCTTTACTCCTGTGAGGGGACGGACAAATGCACACATTTCCTCCGGGATTCGAACCCGTATCCTTTGGTATGGCAGTCGTCTCCCCTAGACATTATACCCTTTCGGGCGGCTCCTTTATAATGTTACGCCGTATATTCCGTACAACAATCTTTAAACATTGATCCATATTCTCTAATCACCTGTAGTCAAAAAACAATCTCGTTAAATGGCACCGACAATCATTTGCTTCGATAACTACTCCCCCTACAAAAATATAGGAATTTCACATCCTTTCCTTTATTACAAAAGGAAATTCTTTTGAAGTAAATTGCAATATTTTGAGCTTAATTCTCATTTTAGGTCTTGCTGTTGATATTTCTTGGCGAAAAGCATTGACGTCAAGAAAACGTGAGGTGACATAATTACCATTTTAAAAAAAACCGTTGTAAAATTGCTTTTATCATTTATCTAATATATAGTATTATGTTTTTCTTTGTACCATATCAGTTATGAGAATAAGATCTACATTCAGTGGATAATCCACACCTGTTTTTTAAATCGCATGGAAAAATATTCAATTTTACAATTTTTAAGGAAATAAGTTTCAAGATATTACTTAAAAATTAAAATTTTCATATTAACGAATATCGGCTTTATAAACTAGTTTATTTTGCCAGACTCAAACCTGCAGATCTGAAATTTCATATTCCCTTTAACAGGTTCTTGTTTTTTGTGAACATCAGAAGGCAGTACAATCAGATTTCGTTTAACATAGTATTTTAGGTTTTCAAGCCAGTTACTGATCCTACTTAATATTTCCTTCCACGAGACTTTGTCATAAGATTAAAAACTAATATCAACCTAATATCATCGATGTTTTTGCCCTAAATTGCTCAGCATTCCGCTTCTGCAAACTATCTGATAAGTTTTAACTAGTTTTTGCATCAGATATTTGTTTTAACTATGAAATGGCTGCAAATTTCACTGATTTGGAGAGGAGATATTCACACTAACTATGGTGGGTGAACGAAAGTACTTTTATTCGCGATTTATTAAAAATTTCAAGACATGGAACTCGAGATTTTCAAGTCTCCAGACGGTTCTCAAGACTTATACAAATTTCACATTTACTATTCGAATAATTTGGAGAATTTCTGATACTGATGTTTCCTGATTTTGAAAGCTACAAATCACAAAATTCATAAATTTAGTGCTAGTAATTTTATTACTTTCCACATTAAATGTTAATTTATGTTGACTTGAAAAAGACCTTATTTTTAAATGCATTTGTAAATTACTATTTTTAGAACTTTAATAATAGTTTCTACCAAAAGATTCCCATTTATTATAGGAGTATCATGGCCCTTCTATGAAGTATTCAGTGGTGAGCATTAATAATGTAAATAAATGAAATTTCAAATAGTTGATCCAGATTAAATAGTCAAAGCATTAGGATTAAAAGTTTTATGCGCACATTACACTGAATATAAAGCTGAAATGTGAAAGAGTCCAATGAAAGTTAATTATGGAAGTTATATCTGGTAAACAAAATTAGTATATAATCACGCATCGAAAATGATAATGTAGATCTTACCTTTCCACAAAATAAGATAACAGGCACAGGAAACCTGTTATGGCGTCTAGAAAAGCGCGACTGCTCAACCAGTGGAGCGAATTCATCAACATCGAAGCTAGAAATTGCAATAATATGAAATGTGAAAGAGTTCCAATCATTTTAAAAGAATTTCAGTTTACACTCTGATAACTGAAAACAATTGAGCATATCAATTCAATTCATTTTCTTGTATATTACACTTTCTTGCATGTATGTAAGAAATATACAAAATCAAATATATACACATTAAACTTAATATTCCGTGATTAAACTTTTATGATATCCTAAAGTTTTTCACTTCAAAATTTTAGTTTTGAAGTGCTTTCTGGTAAACTACCGACGAATTTCTTGATTTTAATGTAATATTAATTGATTTTAATGTAATAAAAATGCAATATTGAATTTTAATTCGAATATTACTTTTTTTAGTTTGTTGAAATCTGTTTCAGCAGTTTACTTCTTAGCAGTTAACGTGATCACAGGTTTACAGATAATTCTTCAATATATTGAATTTCTCGTCTTTTTAATCTTATTTCAGTTGTATTTCTACTTATACACTGACGTCTCTTGCTTATGTCCCTGAAGACCGAAATAATTAGTCAAAAGGAACACTCTTTACAACGTATATGTTAAGTTAGGCTATTTGAACTACAGTTAGCCACAAAAGTCTGCGTAGAGACTAAATTTTAAATTAAAAAACCACTTAAAGCAAAGAAAAATGTATTTTAATAATTGCATTTTTTTTCTTCTATTAGCTAAAATTCTAAGCTTAAATAAAAAGTATCAGTGTAATACTTTACATTTTTTCAAAAAATTTATTGTCAAAAAAACTCAGAAATTCCCTCCAATAAGTCTGCATACACTTAAAAAAAGCAATATATAAGCTTTTTCCATTACTTCAATACTTTGTAGGATATCCTTTATTCTTCAAAACAGCTTGCAGACGTCTGGTCATTGAACTAGTTTTTCAGTGAAATTCGACGTAAATTTCGCCCATTCTTCCTGAAATTTACTAATTAGCTCATCTCGCGACGCAATATTGACTTTTCGAATTCGTTTCTCCAATTTTGCCCACATATGTTAGATTGGATTGAGGTCTGGTGGCTGTTGAGGAGTACGCATCTGTCTTGGAGTGTGATAAAGGATATAATCCTTGACAATTTTAGCTGTATGTTTCCGGTCGTTGTCTTGTTGGAAAATAAATGTATTAGAAAGGTTTAAATTTCGGGCACCGTCTCGTAGATTTTTCTTCAGAATACCCAGATAAACATACTTATCCATGTTTGGTTTGTTCTATTAGATTACGGCAAAGCACTCGAGGGCTATCTGCCTTAAGGGAGGGATGCCTTCGTGGAGGACTTAAGGGAAACTCGCTCGTATACACGTTACACATGGGGAAAACCACGAAAACACCCATGCAGCCAGCCCGTTCGCGGGATTCGAACCTCGGACCGAACTACCAGTGTTCAGCGACGTTACCGCTCGGCCACTGGTGGGCCCATACTTATCCATGACTATCAATAATGTGAAAAGTTTCAACTCCTTTCGACGACATACACCCCTATACCATCACACCGCCAGCTCCATGTTTGACAGTTGGATTTAAATTTCTGAGATTGTTCTGTTCTTGGTTTTCTCCATACAATAGGGTGGCCATTAACTTTCAATATTGTAAATTTACTTTCATCTGACCAAATTACATTGTTCCAGAAGTCCTGTGAAGAGTTTAAATATGTTTTGGCAAAAGCAATTATTTTCTATTTGTCTCTGAAATGTATGGCTTAGACCTAGGTTTGAGTCCATGATAATCGGCCTTTCGCAGCACTTTTCGTACAGTTTCAGGAGAAATTTCCTTGTTGCTAGTTAAAAAATGTCTTTTGCAATGCTTGCAGCAGAAAGTTTAGGATTTTGTTTAATTCGTAAAAGAATTTTTCTTCTCTCTGCGTTATCTTCTTCGATCTCCCATATCTTGGTTTTACAGCAAGACTACCGGTGTCCAGATAGTTTTGAATAACTTTGCACACTGGAAAATGGTTTTCCAATGGTTTTACCAATATAACGAAGAGTTTTACCTTCATCTCTCAATTTGATAATTAGTTGTCTCGTAACTAAAGGAATTTCTTTATTGGTTGTCATTTTCGTCAAAGAAAATAGAAATAGCAACTTCAAAGCAACGTGAAATTTGCTTCGGTAGTCAATGACCTTGAAAGTGTAACCTTCTTTGCATTCTCAAGTTTGAAGTTTAAAAGTTAGATATGAAATTTCCCGCCTCCTTCGCGTTGTACGTAAACTTTATTGGCTTTAGTTTCTGGCCACTCATCTTTTAAAAATTAGTGTGGATAAATTATTAGATATGAAAATATTACAGTTAAATAATTTCAAAGTCCCTTATTGAAACTAAATATTTAAAAAATAAAACTTTAAGAAACTACCCTTTTCGCACCTTAAAATTTGGATTTGATATTACTCTTCTTGATGTATGCAGACTTTATTGACAAACTGTACATTCTTGGAGGACTTTCCAAGGAAGACTAGCTTATATTCTTGTTTACTCATGGGAAAAAACAAAACCAACCATGCAAGCAGCCCGCACGTTTGGTTTTGTATCCAAACGAGGTCGAGCTACCAGAATTCAGGGTACTCGGCCACTGGTGGGACACTTTTTTTAAAAGTTTGAATTGTCGAAATCTCAATTTTCACAAATGTTTGAGCAAAATTTTGGATATGCTCCGTTAAGATGCACTGTAAATATAAAAAGAGGTAAAATCGCAACTACAACGCTTAGGTTTTAATTCGTGAAGGTAGAAAATTAACAGATCTGTTGAAAATAAGTGACTTGGCGTTGAAAAAACTTGGATTCATCTGAATATACGACTTGCTTTCGAATTTGAGAAAAAATTATTTTTCTTACTGAAAAACCTAAAAATTATGAAACTTTAGGCATTTAATGCAAACATTTTAATAGAAATTTGAATAAATAATTAATTTCAATTTAAAGTAATTGCTTGTTATACAATTGCTGACCAACTAAAGAACGGTGTATTGGTGTTGGTGTATTGAGAATGAGGCAAAGAACACTAGGACTATCAGACTAAGGGGAGGGATGCCTTCGTGGAGGACTTTCCAAGGGAAACTGGTTCCTAATTACACAAGGGGAAACCACGAAAACGCCCATACAGCCAGCCCGTTCGCGGGATTCGAACCTTGGACCGAACTATCAGTGCTCAGTGATTTTACCGTTCCGTTGCTGGTGGGACCCCAACTAAAGAACGAATTTTTGACATTCAATCAATTTCAAATTTACAAATACCAATGATTTAATTCAGATACTCTACAAAATATCAATGGTGAAAAAAAGGAAAGATTAGTTGGATGAAAAAGTATTGTTTGCGCACATTTTATTATTTAAAATAGTTTTTTCAAATTATCTTAAATTTAAACCGATCGATCTTTTGTTTCATCTGCTTACTTAGGCTACATTTTGAGGTGTTGGTTACGGCAAAGGAAATGAATGTTATCTGAAGTCTTGGATGGCAAATTCTTACAGCTCGGTAGTTGGCAAAAGTTAAATTTTAGAATGTCTTAGCTTCTTATTATGGCAAATGACAGAGTTAACAGGTTGTAAATAAAGATGCCTACAAGACAAAAGACAATTATGCTAAATTTGAGAAAACTCGCAGAAACTTGTTAATCCTTTGCGCTCCGGGCCTTTTTCGCTGCGGCGCATCAGAAACTCTAGGCTTTTTGCAGCCGTTTTGACGCATTTCTTAAAAGTAACTTAAGAAATTTTAACTCATTAGACACACAAATTAATGTACAAGATGTTTGTATTTTAAAATTTTATATATCTTTACACCTGTATAAACATTTTTAAAATATTAGTCTAATTTTTCTGTGTATGACATTTCCTGTAACAATTACAAAGATGCATGCCCGAATTTTCGGGGCAAGTATTACAATAATGTGCGATTTGATGCCTTTTCCGGGTTCATTCTTTGAGAACAGACTTTGTGATAGATAAGAAAAATATTTCAGATAACAAAATCTTATCTTCGTTTAAAAGGATAACATTTTACATTTAAGATTATATAGAAAGTGTATTAACCCGCTTCGAGGAAACTAAACGTAACCAGTTATTGCCGCCCATCGAGTTTCCGCATCAAACCAAGTGGTGAGCGAGAGTCACCATCAGTTGCGGCATCGAATATGGTGAATCAAGAGTTACTTCTCGAGTGTAAAGGGTTAACAACGAAGAAAAAATGTATGAAAGAGTCACAAGTAAACTTGCAGTTATTTAAATTATTTGATTATGGAAGGGCATGGTTAGTACTCTCCGCCTAATCATTTTCAGAGGGCTTTCTTATGAAAAGAGGCCCATATCTATGTTACATTAAGAGAAAATCATGAAAACCCCATGCAGACAGTCTGAAATTGGACCCATATCAAATTCCACGGTTCACAATGACTTACTGCTCGGCCATTAGAGAGTAGGAAACTAAGAATTCCTGGAAGTTGAACCCATTTCTTACAGCAAAGAGCGGAAGAAACTAATCAGCTCTTTTGTTTGAAAAGAAGCTTCAGCTTTCTTTTCAAATAGTATTTTAAATCATTAAAGGTAGATTACTGAAACATCGAACAATAAAACTACCAACATTAAGAACAAAACAGCAGTAATTTGAATACTTTTCAGAATTATTGAAAAATGTTTGCGTGGTTGAAACGCTTTTCAGATGACTGTCGACAGTACACTAGGAAAAGATGGGGCTCCCAGACCTAGTCTTGAACGTCCTTAAACCTTTTAATGCCCCAAACCCTAGAGACGATCCAGGATGCATAATGTTCTCCGATTAATTCAGGGGTACAATTTTAGAAGCACAGTCTTGAGGAAAAAGCAATAGTCAATGGCGACCGGCAAGCACTTGCCAACAAAGAGAACACAGGTACGTCGTAGACCATCTCTTAATATTTGACCAAGGGGAGCCAAGCCTTCTACAAAAACACGTTTCATAGGACAACAAAAAAGCAAAGCAAAAAAAAAGTTTTTTTTGTATGCGGCAACGTTATGTTCTCATAGCATAAGACATTAAATAATAAATCAAGTAATTATTACTAAAATTCTGCATCGCGTTGCTTCTTCGATTGCACTTGCACACAAGCTCAACCCTTTCGTCCTGAACCTGATTCACCTAATCTTTCAGCTTTAGCTTCTAGTTATTTTTGCATCAATGGGCGAGCTAAGTTGGAGCTAAAATAAAAATTTTGATTACAAACCTAAACACACATTTGTACCGGTAATTATACCATTTGGTATATATACGCGAAACAAACAAAAAGATAAATAATTTTAAGTTAAGTAATTCATACAGACCGGATATTCTATTTCTTTTCTAAACATTTTATAAGCATTACAGTAAAATTACGTATAAAATCAAGTTTATTCTCGCACAAATTTACAGCAAAATGTATAATACAGGCACTCACTGGTTTATTAACAAACATAACCTTACATTTAGTGAAATCCGCATGATGTTATACACTGGGGTGATGCTGTGGTACTTAAAATACCGTAGTGGTACACTTTTCGGTTAGTTATAATCTTAAATATGGCCTGCAGATATTTTTAAACATCAATGGAGATGTGTATCGTTCGGGAAGAAAGGGTTAGGACATAGAATCAAAGTTTCGTCATTGAGGAAATTAAAAGTACAACGCAAAAATAAATATGAAATGATTTGTTCATTATAAGGAATAGTGTTTTAAAATAATTACCTAGTGCTCGGAAACTGCGCTTCAGCAACGTCTGCTGCTCTCTCTTTTATAGGAATAATTATGTTCATTGGATAAGTCGGGCAGAGTTTCCCACACTGATTATCTAGATGCTGTGATAGAGATTTTACATTTTACATAACATTTGAAAACTTTTAGTGTATGTTAAAAGTTTTGAAACAGCTTCGTTACAAAACTCACCTGACATTCATAGTCTCTATTGAAGAGCATCGTACACATGTTCATGATGGATGCACTCTCCTGAAATTTAAGAATTTTTTTAATAAGGAAATTATAACTCTTACTGCCACTATGGTTAGTAACCAAAACTAGCAAACTTATCGTAAAACTGCCAAAGGTCAATTTGTTGTTTTAATTAACTTAAAATTAAAACTACTTTTACATACACATAAAGTTCTGAAATTAAAATATTATGCATTAATTCATCAGTTTTTGAAAAACCATTCTCAAAATGAAATTACTTCATATTACACCTTCACCATCTGCAACTTCATAGTTTAAGATCTAAATGTTTTGCGTATAAGTTTCTTTCCTTTCAGACATTACATATCACTTTAGAATGTTACACTAGACAAGATTAATTTTGTGGATTTCAAAAAAATTTACATTAAAATTAAACAATTTGAAACAGGAAACCAGAAAAAGCGTAGGAATTAGGCATATTTAAGATTTTAACAAATATGAAATAAACTTGCACTAATATTTTTGGCGTAACACAAAACTGAATTTAAATGTTGGTTAGCGTTTTAGCTTTTTATATATTTATACAGCTTGAGAAAACATAATAAGATGGGTTAAAAAGAGTTGTAAAATACCGAATCATTATCCGATTTGTAATAGCGATGGCGTGCTACTTTGTCCATCAACATTCTGACGTCAGTTTCGGTGACTAACCAGTTATTGCCTTCAGCTGCAATGTCCAGTTCTTCCAGCTCTTCTACCAGTTCTTCTACTACTCCTTCTGCCATCACTTAAAAAATGTATCAGGCTACGACGAACCCAGTAGATTCTTTCACGAAATAAATTGTTAAAAGTATTACGCGAGATATTTATAAATTCGTATTCTAAGCTCTATCTTGGGAATAACCAATAAGCTTCAATATGCAAATCTTTTTCCCGAAAATGTTTAATTTAAAATACATTATGAAAACTACGTCGAAATTTGCGAAATAAAAATAATTTATTGCTCTTGAAGTAAAGTTATTTATTAAATGTTCTTTTCATTTGCAATGCGAATAAAAAGCAAAATATAGAAACAAGTAAACATCTACACTATTTTGTCTGTTAATCAAGTACAAGAGAGAGGAAAAAAAGGTTTTTAACAGTGTAGAAAATTTTCTAGACGTAAAATATAAAGTATCTGTTATTGCTCAAATAACTTAGTCTAGAAATATCCTTAGAATAAGACCTTAGACACAGAACATGAGAGAACAATAAGCCTCCTGCCTTGCGATTATGAATTTTGTATTTAGTTAGATATTTTGAGTAGAATTATAATTAAAATAGTTTTATTTCTCCTTCCAATGGAGAACGAGACATAATTTAAGAGAAAGCTACGCCGGAAAAGTAAAAACGCAGGAACACGTGCATTTAACATTGAATAAATATTTATCTCGTAATTTATATTTAATTTGAATGAATGCAATTGACTACTATGTTAGCTATAGTCGTAATTCTACCTTTTTGCTTTCCAGAAATCTCGAGAAGCAGAAATTTACTAGAAATTTCTCGCGACCGATTTAAAGCTAAAAAACGCCAGACAGAGAACATCTCGGTTCAGTTGTTTAGTTAGCCGCTGTTATTATTGTTGATATGATTAGCTTTATCTGCGCTGTAGATTGCGTTCTATTTAACGTTTTAGTAGTTTAGGATATAGCTACTGATTATATTGTGATATTGTACGAATATCTAAGAGTGAAAAATTTAGGTGTTATGTTATATTTCCTTTGATAAAAATTAATTTTATTAACTTTTTTTTTTTTTTTTTTTTTTTCTACTTGGGCATTCCAAATATTACAAACCCGCACGCAACACTTTTTGGTGTTAAATGCCAACTGAATAGGTATTATAAAGTCGCTGAATAGGTATTATATTGTGATGAGTGATAATTAAATCTTAATATTTACTACCAACAAGCTACCTTGTTGGAACTTCAGACAGCAACAGATGATTAAAAATTTGATGACAAGTTGGAGACAGCGGCTCTGATCAAAGTATCTTCAGAAAATTGCACTACAAGACAAAGACATCTTTTAAACAACAGCAAAATTTTTCAAGCAGAATTAATCGCAATACAAGCAGAAGTCCCCTATGCAATTTAATTACACTTGAAGAACACAAAAGCTTTCACCAGCAGCCAAGCAGCACTCCTGGCTCTCAAAAATTCAAAAATATCTTGAACTTCTCATCTTATAGGGCATTAATGAAACCTCAGACCAAAACGAAATCAAGTGCACAGTATTCTGGATAAGAAAGTATTTCGACCACCAAAGGAGAGGATAAGGCGGATAAAGTTGTAAAGCAAGCAGATCAAATGTATATTAGTTTTTGCAACATTTAAGTATATGGGGAACGGGGAGACTACATCAAACTAGCAAGTGAAGGTACAGACTTGTGTCAAGTAACATAAAAGAACATGAAACTACTGTTACTAATAGAGTCGTTGAACTTTTGCTATAATTCTTAAATGAAATATTTTAGGACTGTAATTAGTGCTGAATTTTATCTTTTTAAATTATAAATTGCATTAGGATTGTATTATTTATTCAAAATTATTTGTATTAGAACAGTGTTTAGGTATATAATTATGACCGTTATAAGATATTTCTCCCGACCTTCTTTCCTAGCGTACTTCGTGTTGTGGTGGTCTGCACGCTGGGCGCGTATTCCAGAGGTCTGTGGTTCGATTCCCGGCCAAGGCATTGCCTATTTTTTATCTTTCTCCTGCTTCCAAAAAATAGCTAATGTCTCTACATCGTATTAGGACTAAATTTTATGTATCGCTCTACAAATAAATCTCATCAGTGTACCAAGTATATTATACCAAGGCAACAGTGTAAATGTAAATAATTTAACTTTTTCTTGAACGAAAAATATAATGTAACTGGTTGCCCCTATTGTGGCCTGTGGGCACCTTTGATTGTGTCTTGTGGACGCGTGATTATATACCCAGTGCGGATGCTCACAGGAGGCGTTGGGTGGCTGTGTTCAAGATGGTTAGTTGATAGAGGCTTTACTTGGAAGCTAATTGGCGATGGACTGGTACCTATACTTGTTGAAACCTGTACTTGTTTTAATGGTACCTGCTCTTCCACTTCTATCTGTACCTGTTGAAACTTCAGAACGTAAACATGCTGTTGTATAATTTAGAATTTCACTCAATAACATTAAAATATTTTCAGATATACTTATCTCTAAAGAGACCTTAGTTGTTCTTTCTGCCTCCTTATTTAAACGTCGCCAAAATTATCCCGAAGCTTGATTAAGAAAAAGTAAAGAACTTACATAGTAAATATATTTACTTCTCGCATACATTCTGTAGTTACCATGTTTTTAGGACTGCTGTAAATATAACATCATAAGGATTTTGTCGTTCAAAGGAATTCCACCCTTAAACCTTTAAACGTATTTATTCTCTTTTTTTGATGGCGTGTATACCAGCCAGTTTTCCTTAGAAAGTACCTCTCGGACCCTCTCCAGCATTCATTCTACCTCAAGCGCCTCCAGTTGCACATATCTTACAATAGCCGGATAAAAACGTGCAAATTGCATGTTATTCTCCATATAGCGGAACCTGGAACCTGGTAAGGAATCATTTTTGCACTTACTTTTGCGAGTGATGCAAAAGGTTGCTCATCTAAGCGAATTTGATAGATGGCAGAACCGAAGATATGGAATGAGTATCTCCGAAACTGCACGACTGGTAGGTTGCTCAAGATCTGCCGTTGTTAGTACTTATACAAATTGGATAAATGACGGTTAAACTAGCACTAAACACTAAGGTATTGGATGTCCATGCGTCATTAAAGAAAAAGGATGTCAGATTCTGTGCCCCTCGGTACAGCAAAATCGGCGCCAGACAGTGATTCAACTGACAGCCCAACCCAATGCAGGTCCAAATGCAAGTTTTTCGGAACACACATTTCAGTGGACTGTTTGAAATGAGATTGCGTAGCAGACCTAATACTTGTATGCCTCTGTTGACTAAGCTTCATTGTCAGCTACGCCTACAATGGGTCCAGGAACATCGAGACTGGACCATGGATAAGTAGAAGACAGTTGCCTGGTTGCATGAATCATTGATAACGTTTACGGTCATATCAGGGTACATCGTCTTCCAAGCGAGCAATTGCTCCCCCTGATGGTTGCGATATTATGCTTTGGGTAACATTCTCATGGGATTATCTGGGACCTCCAGTTGTGGTAGAATAGGCCATGAAAACTGTGGACTGTCGGAACTTGACTGTGGATCAGTTGCACCCTTATATGGCTTCTGTCTTCCCAACTGGAAATGGAATATTCCAGCAGAACAATGCCCCATGTCACAAGGCTCGATTTGTACTGGAGTGGTTCGAGGAGCATAAGGATGAATTCCAATCAATGTCCTGGCTATCTAAAAAGCTCAATAACTTCACTCAATGTTTTTAATATTGAGTAACCGTCAAATCACTTACGAAGTTCTCTTTCTTTATAATTGTGACATTTAAATCCGTTCTCTCAGAATTTTTATTTTCGTTTTAAACTGGTTTTTGTTCTTTTGAAGTTGTTAATGTTGTTTACATAAAAATGGATAAGTGTTGAAAAGTACATCGTTGCATATAAGTGAAACTATCTTTTATAATTCTAATTTGAGATCTATGCCAAGTACTTATGTCAAAAACCACTCAATTCAATCAAACGTAATTCATAGCGATGATTGGCGTCAAAGCCGTATGTAACATTAATCTGAAAATTTTGCAAAAATAAACAAACAGAATAGTCCCCAAACTGTATCTATGATCTATTTAACTAAACTGTATCTATGATCTATTTAAGTAAACTGTATCTATGATCTATTTAACTAAACTGTATCTAGCATCTATTTAACTAAACTGCATCTATGATCAAACACTTAGATTTATGGCAACTGAATTCCAGATACTTTTAATGCAGATTTTTTTGCAGAAAGCTCAAAATTATCATTCTCTGCAAAATGCAAAAGCTTATTAGTTATATTTCGTACTTTTAAATAGTATGTTATTAAAATAATACAACAATGTGATATAATAATAATATTCAGCAATACCACTTTGGAAATATTATAAGGGTTTCATAGGTTCTGAAGGGCCAGGATATGGATACTATATAAAATCCTTTTAGGGGTCCCCCGAAGAAACAGGGTTGAGAGGAACTTTTTCTACAAGGGTCTTAGAATGTTAAGTTCGGTCCCTTAAAATGTAAATTCAGAATACAGGAAGAACCCTCCAAGGCAGGAGGCTTACTGTTCTCTCATGTTCTGCATCTAAAAAATTATTCTAAAGATATTTGTAAACTATTTTAATTGAGCAATATCAGATAATTTATATTTTACGTCAATAAAATTTTATACATCGTTGAAATCCATTTATTTCTTGTGTCTGGTATTTGATTAATGGAAAATATCGTGTACATATTTACTTGTTTATCTAGTTGGCTTTTTATTCGAATTGCAGCTGTAAAGAATATTGTTGCGTACGTACGGGTTCGTAATATATTGCATGCACAAGTTCAAAAAAAGGTTAATAAAATTTATTCATATCAAAAGAAATACAACAGAACACTGGATTTTTCCTCAGAGATATTCGCACAATATCACGCAATATAATAAGTAGCTTTAAACTACTAAAACGTTAAATAGAACACAATCCACAGCGCACAGAAAGTTAATCCGATTAACAATAATAACAGCACCTAACTAAACAACTGAGCTGAGATGTTCTCTGTCTGACATTTTAAAGCTTTCAATCTGTCACGAGAAATTTCTAGTAAATTTCTGCTTCTTGAGATTTCTGAAAACAGAAAGAGACCCATCCATTCACATCCGCACACTATGGAAAATTGTGTCTTATATCCCAGGAGGTCTTCCCATCGTACACGAATAGGAGGGTATCAGAGAGGGACGAGCAGGCATGGATAAAATTTTAAAACCATAACTATTGCTCCCTGCCGTCGCTAAAAATTTCTTCAATCTTTTTTTTTCCCACGAATATCAACGTCTTTGGCCACCACAGAAACGTTGTCATTAGTTTGTTGTTCGATCTATTGTTGAACGGAACTATTTTCAACCATGTCAATTCTGTCTTCCATAGCTTCAAATTTGTTTTCTATTATGCAGGTGATTTCACTTTTCATTTCTTCTTGGCCCCCCTCTCATCTCTCTTTTAACTGATTCTTGACCAGTTTCCATCTTTCTTTAACGGATTCTTGGCATGCTTTCATCTCTACTTTCCTGCTTTCATTGCTGCTTTAAATGCAGCAAATGCTACCACCAACTGAATAGGTATTATATTATGAGTACAAATGAATAGGTATTTACCTGTTCAGCGACTTTACCACATGACAGCCCACCAGCTGTCATGTGGTAAAGTCGCTGAACACTGGTGATTCGACCTGCGTTCGATTCCAGACGAACGTGCTGGTTGGATGGGCCTTTTCGTGAGTTTCCCTGTGTGTAACGTGGATAGAAAGCTTTCTCATTAGAAAGTTCTTTACGAAGGTATCCTTCCAACTAGAAGGAGTTCTAGCATGCTTTTCTATAAATAAAACAAAATTTTAACGAAATTTTATTATATATTATATGCATATTATATGTTTTATTTTCATTTTAACGGATATATATATTTAACGGATATATATATATAATTACAAAACAAATTTTAAAAAACAAAATGCAATCATTCCTAATATTTTCGCGCATTCAGTCGCTGAAACATTATCAGTAAAGATCTAAAGCAAGAAAGCAAGAAATTTAGAATCGACTTTTCAGAAAGAATAAAAATTGGAATTCATAAGTAATAAATTTCAAAGAATCCTATAAATACAATAAAGAATTTAATAAATGTTAAAACCAAAACTCTTCAAACAAGTAATACCCCAATTTAAAAAAAATTAATGAAATTTAATGAAAAACGAACGTAATAGAAGAGTAATTCTATCAACTTCAATGCCTCTTTGTCAGGAGGAGGAACAATGAAATTAATTGAAATCTCTCTTGCACAAAACCCCTTGCTTTTCTGTATCCAGAATTAACCGATGAACCATTTCAATATATTTTAATTGTAATTGTTCACCCGAAAATTATGGCCGCTCCCCAAAGCAAAGGAAAAAAACAAAGTAATTAGAACCTTGTTCCTTTAAAAAAAATCTCTTAAAAGAATTGAAAACGTAAGTGAAATAATGAAATACTTCAATGAAAACTTCAGATCAAAATTTTACTCTTAAACAAGGAGCACATAATCCAAAGAATTTAAACATAAGGGAAATTATAAACTTTAGTGAAAAGACATAATTAAAACTCACAAGAAGGAATTAAAAACTTCGAGCACTTTCGCTAAAAACACAGTCGAAATTATGAATAAGATTAAGATCGTTACAATAGTGACGTTTAGGACGAAATGAAGCCAAAATGGCAAACCTAAACGTTACTACTGTAATGATCTTATACATAGTTTCGATTCTGTTCTCAATGAATGTGCTCAAAGTTTTTAATTACTTCTTGTGAGTTTTAATTATGTCTTTTCACTTAAGTTTTAGAATTTCAGTTGCGTTTTAAATTCCTTGGATTATGTGTTCCTTGTTTAAAGGTAAAATTTTGAGTTGAATTTTTCACTGAAGTATTTTATTATTTTACTTACGTTTTCAATTCTTTAAATAGAATTCTTTTTTTAACGTACAAGGTTTTAATTGGAATTTACTTTGTTTTTTCCTTTCTTTGGAGGAGCGGCCAGAATTTTTGGTGAACTATTATACACTCACGTTTGTGAAAATTGCAACACCATGAAGGACTTACGCGAGTGAGCTAAAATTTTCAGGAAATGCAAAGTAGCGCATGATATGCAAATGATTAGAATTGCAAATCCGTAGCGCATGCGTATGCTGAGCAGCGCCCTCTGAACGGCTGATGGATCCGAATAAATAGACGGCTGTAGCGAGGCGTGTATGGTTATCGGTGGTTATCTGCTAGTGGTAAACGTTAACTCAACCTGTACTTATGCCTCGTTGACGAAAGAGAGCGAGATTTGAACAACTTACAGAGTTTGAACGAGGGAGAATCATCGGCCTTCGTGAAGCTGGATTGTCGTATCGTGCAGTAGCCTCTCGTGTGCAGCGTAACAGCAGCACAGTGATGCGCGTTTGGAAGCAGTGGACGGACGAGTGTCGGACAACTCGGAAATCCGGGAGTGGACCCCGAAATGTGACGTCAGCTCGCGATGATAGACACCTGGTCCGCATGGCGCGGACGGACCGTACAGCTTCCTCTAGACAATTGGCAGCACTGTGGTCAATAGCTACAGGTGTTTCATTGTGTGCTTCATCAATTCGTAGACTGCAGTGTGGACTGCGCGCACGGACTCCTTTATACAGAATCCCCCTAATGCACGACCATCGCCGCCTGCGGCTACAATGGGCCAATCAGCATAGAGACTGGCGTGCTGATTGGCAGCATGTCGTGTTTTCTGACGAATCCCGCTTTAATTTGTGGTACCATGATGGCCGCATTCGTGTCAGACGCTATGCCGGTGAACGCCACCTTCCGGAGTGCATTATCGAACGCCACAGTGGACGAACACCCGGAGTTATGGTCTGGGGCGCCATAGCATATCATAGACGATCTCAATTGCTACGAATTATGGGCAATCTGAACAGCAACCGGTATATCCGTGAAGTTCTACAGCCCGAAGCTGTTCCCTTCCTTCAAAGCTTGCCAGGCGCTGTATTTCAACAGGACAATGCCCGCCCTCATACTGCTCGGATTGTTAAATCCTTCTTTGCAGCGCAGCAGGTACAGCTTCTTCCTTGGCCTGCGTGTTCCCCGGATATGTCGCCAATTGAACATGTGTGGGATGTCATTGGTCGGCGTCTTGCTCGTGATCCTCGTCCTGTTGCGTCTGCAGACGAACTTTGGGTACGCGTACAAACGATATGGAATGCTCTTCCTCAGTCAGACATTCAAACTTTGTTTGACTCCATGCCACGTCGTGTAGCAGCACTTATTGCGGCGCGTGGTGGCCACACAAAATACTGATTCTGATCTCTTGTTCTTGTTTGTTTGCTTTGAACATTTAATCATTTATTTGTACCACTACCACTCAACTGTGTATTAAATTGCATTCAATTATGACGATTCCTTCTTGGTGTTGCAATTTTCACAAACGTGAGTGTAATTAAAATATATTGAAATAGTTCATCGGCTCATTCTGGATACAGAAAAGCACGGAGTTTTGTGGAAGAGAGATTTCAATTCCTTTCAGTGTTCTTTCTCCTGACGAAGTGGCATTGAAATTGATTGAATTCCTCTTCTATTACGCTCATTTATCTTCAAATTTTATTGATTTTTTTTTAATTGGGGTGTTGCTTGTTTGAAGTTTTGGTTTTAACTTATATATATAAATGAGACTTTTTGTGAAATTATTATAGTTTATATATATAGTTTTATCATTTATTGTATTATATAGAAATAATACAAAAAACATTAAATCATTTATTAAAATAAAAAATTACTATATAAAGTATTTTTATATTCACAAAAGGCTAATAACTTATTATACTATTAAGATTTAATAGCTTT
This sequence comes from Stegodyphus dumicola, assembly GCF_044657685.1. Lineage (NCBI taxonomy): Eukaryota > Metazoa > Arthropoda > Arachnida > Araneae > Eresidae > Stegodyphus > Stegodyphus dumicola. The sequence goes on from NC_140779.1 coordinate 49,153,276, forward strand.
TTAATAAAGAACTACATATATTTAAATACTGTTTCAAATAAAAATAATAAAAATAGGAGTAATTTTTAATAAATTTATTCGATTATAAAGAAAAACAATAGAAAAGTAATAATACTAAGTTGTAAGAAACCAACATAGCAACAGTATGTAAAATGATGTTCAAATGCGATGGAAAATTTAATTTAGTGGGATATTTGCATTTGTTTCTTGCTGAAAATAATTCAATATTTGGATCAAGCTTCTACGGTGCAGTACATGATAAAACTCTTTAAAAGAAATCGAATAGAAAACAAAGAAAGAAGAGATCGTGCGGCAAATTTAACTCAACGTGATCAGAGATTTATACTTGGAAAATTTGTGAAAAATCCACATTTCAGTACTATAAAGATTTTTCCTGAAAGCTTTCTATTTCAATTTTACCTGAAACTGTTCGACAAGTACTTAGATGAGCTGGATTACATAGTCACTCAGCTCGAGGAAAAGTTTTTGTCAGTGCAAAAAATAGAAAGCTTATTCTTTCCTTTGGTAAGGCCCACCAGCGGCAGAGCGGTAAAATCACTGAACACTGGTAGTTCGGTTCGAGGTTCGAATCCCGCGAACGGGCTGGCTTACATGGGCGTTTCCGTGTTTTTCCCCATGTGTAACGTGTATACGAGCGAGTTTTCCCTAGAAAGTCCTCTATGAAGGCATCCCTTCCCTTAGGCAGATAGCCCTCGAAGCTTTGCCATAATCACACACACACTTTCCTTTGGTAATGGTAAATAAGCCCGAAGTGTCCGCAAATGAAAGCAAATTTAACATTTTTGGTTCCGATGGGCATATGAAGAAGATTAAATGAGGCACTTAATTCCAAGAATTTGATTGGAACAGTAAAGCATGGCGGTGGAGGTGTCCTTGTGTGGGGATCAACATCAGGATTAGGCAATTTAATATTTATTAACAGCAAAAAGAACGATTCTCTTTATTTAAATATTTTAAAAGATAATTTTAAAAATTTCGCCCAAAATTTGGGTATTTGAAACAATTTTATTTTTTATCAGGATAATGATTCTAAGCACACAGCTCTCAATGTTTGCGTTTGGTGTGTCTATAAATGGTCAGAAGTTCTAAGAACACTACCTTAGTCACTAGATTAAAACCTAGATTGAACGCATTTGGAGAGAATGAGAGGTTAGAGTACGAAGACACAAATTAAAAACGAAAACCGAACTATAAACAGAAATGATGGACTGGTGGACTGTAATGCACCGACTTTTTGGAAGGCTGTCATAAATGCTACAAGATATCCTACAAAATCGTTATTAACAGCAATACTAGAATATTTACTAATATGTGCAGATTTCTGTATCGTGTATGGAGACTTTTGCGAGGTAACTTTCCTGCAGCTTTTTGCTTTAAAAAAAAAAAAAAAAAAAAAAAAAAAAATTGCAGGATTTAATATTTATATTACACTCAAATTTACTTTTTTTTTAACGTTTTGTGTATTACCTTTATTTATTAAATATCATTTTCTTCACACTTAAACCATGAAATTCAACTCAGCAGCAATGTCACGAAATGTTTAAATAGAGCATATTTTTAGAATTTTCGATACAGAGTCTCGCGCTGTGGAGATAAAAATGTTTTTTTCCCCCGCACAGTGTTGCCATTGCTCGCATGAAATCGTTGAGTTTGTTAATTGAAAATTCATTAAAGTTTTACAAAATAAGAAACAGATAAAACAAATTTCAAATTTAATATTCCAGATGCCGTTGTTCGAGTGGAGGACTATATTAGTCAAAATTTGATGTCTCTAGGCACCTTTGGTTTTCACAGTGCTAATGCAGGGCTGTATTTGGTGGCAACAATTTGAAAAGGGATACAGACTTTTATAGTGAACCAACTTAAAATGCCAAAACGAAATTAATAAGCCTTCTGGGCAAACTGACCCTTTGGCCTAAGGAAAAAAACCTTTACTATGCTCATAAAATAACTAATGTATTTTTGCTAAGCCAAATTCATAGATATTATTAAAAAAGTTTTATTCTCACGTATTATTTTTTATTAATGAATAAAGCAGTATTTCACTGAAACTCCTCAGTATACTGTTGCGCGCGTACGGGTTCGTTATGAAATGAATGCACAAGTCCGATGATAAAGGAACAAAATTTATTATTATCACAACAAAAATGTTTAAATTTCCTCAGATATTCTTTCAGTATTAGAATATCTCACAGTAGTTATCTTTTAACTACTCAAACGTTCAAGAGAACTTAATTCAAAACAGCTAAAAGAAGCTAATCCGCGAATTCGCTACAGTCAACAAGAGCAGTTTTCTAAACAAACTCTTAAAACAACAACAAGATAACTAAAATCACTGACTAACTGAATTGAGAGGTTTTCCTCCTTTTTATAAGATTTTTAAATCGCGCGCGAGAACTTTCTGGAACTTTCTCGAAATCAAAAAGAGATATTTTTTAAATGTTAAATGCACGCGCTCCTGTATTTTCAATTTTCCGGCTTAGCTTTCCTTTGATATTCATCACGCGCTGCACTGCGCGGGAAATAAAACCATTTAATTTATAATTCAACTAACATTAGCTATTTAACATTACCAAATCTGTAACATTGTCCCCTTTCCAAGGACTGCACGTCCCGGGCAGTACAATCCCTGGACAGGAAGCCAAACTTACAACTAAAGCATAAATATAATAATAAAAATTACATTACAATAACAAACAACATGAACAATAAATGCAATAACTAAAACAAATCAAATGTTATCAAGTACAAATCAATAATACAAATCAAATACTAAATACACATTTAGAAACAAAAAGGACCATGGTCTAACACTATTTACAATTATTTACATTACGTACTATGGCCATAGTAATGAGCTAACCTATCGTAATGAACGACTTTAGGTTTAGAGTTCGAAGACTTACGGATCATGACATCATTCAGTCTTTTCAGGACTGTATATGGACCATCCGAAAGTGACTGTAATTTAGAACTGAGTTCTTTTCGTAGAATCGGATTCCACAACCATACCTTGTCTCCTTCTTGTCTTAATCTATGTCCAGTAGCTCTCGTGTTGTATCTGGACTTCACTTTCTCCGTCGCCAGGTTAACTCGCTTTCGTACGGAACGTTGCATCACTTCAAAACGGGCCTGGACATCTCGGATGTATTCCTCAGGCGATAAAAAGCGCATCCGTATGGCGATCAAACAGGCGGTCACAAGGCAGACGAAGGTCACTACCGAAGAGCATTTGTTGATGGGAAATAGCTGGTAGTTTTGCGTTTCTTTCGACCCTAGTATGATTTCGGTAGCTTCCCGAGCTGGGTCTTTCGGACAAGGCCTCGGCATTTCCAGGTGAGGATCCCTTCTGAGGATGGATAGTCATGTCTTCAGATGCTGAAAGCAGTTCGTTGTTTTTGAAGTCTAAGGAAAAAGTGTATTTCCTTAAAAAGTCCAGTCCGAGTATGCATGGATCTGTAATATTCACCACATATGCCGTGTGATGGTAGGCGGCACTTCCAAACGTGATGTTCACGTTTAACTTCCCAGCTATTTCGATCACCAGACGCAGTCTGAAGGGTAACACAGGATGGCGTCCAAATAAGTTTATCTTTAAACTGTTCAGCTAAATCTTTCCTAATGATGGTAACATTAGCTCCTGTGCCAATGATCATATTGCAAGGAACTCCATCGATATGTCCGTTGATGAACAGTCCGTTACTGTTGCCACTCACTGTAGAAATCTTGAGCGCTTTAAAACAAGGTTTTTCATTATCTGGCAACCTCCGTTCCTTGATATGGTCATTAATTTGTTTCCTGCGTCGTTGCTGAGAAATGGTCTCAATTTTCGTACCCTGGGGTGTTCTGCAATTCCTTCGTACGTGGCCTTCAGCTCCACAGTTCCAGCACTTTGGTTTCTTGTCAATACTTTTAATTCCCGTGACATTTAATTGTCTGTTTAAATCGTATGCCTTATTTTCCGTGCTCTGGGGTGTTCAGCAGTTCCTTCGTAGGTGGTCTTCAACACCGCAGTTCCAGCACTTTAGGGTCGGTTTCTTTTCACCACTATTCCGTCTCAAGGCATTCACTGGTCTTGTTAACTCATCCGTTTTATTATCCGAGCCCTGGGGTGTTCTGCAATGCCGTCGTAGTTGACCTTCAGAATCACATCTCCAACACCTTACAGCCACTTTGTTCTCACTGCTACTCTGTATCAAAGCGTCGACTTGTCTGGATAAATCATCTAAACGAGCCATCAATTGATCCACTGGCTCGTGGACTCGCACAGCTCTGACTGGGTACTGATCTCTACGAGTTGCTTGCTGGGTTGCCTCGACATTTACGGCGTACAACAGAGCGCTTTTTATGTCCTTCACATCTGCCGTTCGCAGAGCTCTCTGTATTTCAGTATCCCAGATGCCATCGATGAAATATTGCAGCATCAGGATTTCTCTTGCTTCTGTTGGGCACTCCGAAAAGGCGTGATGTGACAGCCTTTCAGCATCCGTGGCGAGTTCCTAAAGTGTTTCGGTGGGCTTCTGTTGACGGGACTTAAGTTGAAGCCTGCTGTAGTCTTTCAAACACTTTTCCCCAAAGCGCAGCTCCAAAGCGCCGGATAGAGCTTCAAAATCTAGTCTCTGATTTTCGGGAAGCGTCTGCAGAATATCCGCTGCGTCTGCTCGTGTGTGAGAAGCGGCGAGATGACAGGCCTTAGCTTGGAATTCCATCCATTCGCATCCGCAACTATAGAAAATTGGGTTTTATACATTTGCCAGGATGTCTTCCCATCATATGAAGATAGTTTCAGAGAGGGACGAGCAGGCATTAGTAAAAATTTAAAACCATCCGAATTGCTCCCTGCCGTTGCTACGAATTTCTTTAAAGTATCCGGTTCTTTGGCAACCGCAGAAACATGGTCATTAATTTATTGTTCGACGGCAGAAGCTCTCTCTTCTATATGTTCTTTTACAGAAGAAATTCTTTCTTCTACTTGTTCATTTACCGAAGAAACTCTTTCTTCTATTTGTCCAACTTTAGTTTCAACAGTGTCAATTCTGCCTTCCATAGCCTCAAATTTGTTTTCTAATATACAAGTAACCTCTTTTTTTTTATTTCGTCTTGCCCTATTTTCACTTCCTCTTTAACAGCTTTCATCTCTGCCTTAAAAGATTGCTGAACAACATCCATCTTCTTTTTAAGGGATTCCTGTCGCGCATTCATCTCTTCCTGACCAGATACAGATAATATCTCCTCTTTAAATGATGCTTGGCCAGCTTCCATCTTTTCTTGGAATGTAGCAAAACTAGTCATTAGCTGCCTCAATTGGTCCTCCATCGCTCTAGTAATTGGCATTCAAATCCCACTTCTGACACCAAAAATTGTTGCGTGCGTACGGGTTCGTTATGAAATGAATGCACAAGTCCGATGAAAAAGGAACAAAATTTATTATTATCACAACAAAAATGCTTAAATTTCCTCAGATATTCTTTCAGTATTAGAATATATCACAGTAGTTATCTTTTAACTACTCAAACGTTCAAGAGAACTTAATTCAAAACAGCTAAAGGAAGCTAATCCGCGAATTCGCTACAGTCAACAAGAGCAGTTTTCTAAACAAACTCTTAAAACAACTACAAGCTAACTAAAATCACTTGACTAACTGAATTGAGAGGTTTGCCTCCTTTTTATAAGATTTTTAAATCGCGCGCGAGAACTTTCTGGAACTTTCTCGAAATCAAAAAGAGATATTTATTAAATGCTAAATGCACGCACTCCTGTATTTTCAATTTTCCGGCTTAGCTTTCCTTTAATATTCATCATGCGCTGCACTGCGCGGGAAATAAAACCATTTAATTTATAATTCAACTAACATTAGCTATTTAAATACCAAATCCGTAACAATACGAACACTTTTGGGAGCTACTGTATATACAAAAATCACTTTAATAATTCATTAACGGGAATTATATCTTTATCCGACGCCTTCACAGTATCCACCAGTGTTACTTCTTTATCATATTTGATCATTACTCGTATAACAGACACATTTGGCAATGTAATCTGATCTTTAGAGTCTATGTGATTTAAAAAGTAAACTGAAGAATTCTGAAATTCAATCGTATGAGTTTCTCAAGTTACTCCAATTGTAAATTGTCTTCTAATAAATGTTTAGCTTTTATTTAAAAAATATCACAAGTGTTTTTGAATGTATAGCTAAAAATAATTAATAGAAATTTTACAGCGCAATGTATCTTAACATGGAGTGTCTAAGAAGTCTGAGCGTACAATTTTTAAAATTTTTCATTTATTAAACAACTTCATTCATTTATGAAACAATTCAAAAATCATAAAGGAGATAAACCATTTTATTGCTCTCATTTCTTTGTAGCAACTTCCTTTGTGATCAACGCCCAAGCATCCTCATTAGCTTTCAATCCTCTTTCAAAATTGAATGTTTTCACTTTTTATTTTGAAACCATTCTTATCTAAGATCACTGAAACATCCTAAGCCAAAAATTAAATTATTCAGTACTGCGAAAACATAAAACTCCACACGCACAAATGTACCCAGTTGTCAACTTCGAAATAAACGTGGTCTATGTCAAAAACGGAAATGACCTGCCTTCGTGTTACTTCAACATCGGTATGTTATATCTTAACAGCTGCACTGGCAAACAATAAACAAGTTATAATAATTATTTTAGATAGTAAGACGATGAATAATTTGAAAACAGCTGTATCATAACTACAGCAGAGATCGTGTGTGATAAATTACACCGCACTGAGGAAAGTTAAAATTAACAGTTCAGATAACTTAGCAAGATAGTTTTCCATAAAAAGAGACCACCTGCGGTCAAACGGCAAAGTCCATTGAACACTAGTAATTCGACCCGGGTTTGAATTCCGGCGAGGGGGTTGGTTGCAAAAAAGTTTTCATGGATTTCTTTGTCTTAAATTAAATCCCCCCGGGGGTTGACTCAGGAGAATTCCTGGGAAGTACTGATTATGATTAGGATCTGTACCTAGGCAGTCTCAACCACGGGCATAATAACAGACTTCACAGAAGACCTGGGGGCTCTCAGGACAGAGTAAGGCTCGGCAGGGACCGTACTGGTATTGCCTTGTCTACCCTTGCTCTGTGGGGTCGCAACATGTTTGATTGATCAAGGGCGGAGCGGCACTTAATCCTGTTTGGCGCCTATTAGGTCGCATCAGCGTTGTCTCAAATTGGATATCAGCCAGGTTTCCTGAAAAAGTCCTCATGATGTCATCCGTCCCTCTATGTAGATAGCAACTTTAGCTGCTTTCCTTTGATCAAATAACCTTAAAAGCATTTTGCTACTGTATTAATAATCGAAAATTCAATTTTTGGGCTTTGTTTAGTGCGAATGTTTTCCTGATAGAGAATTAGACAACTGGTATTTGTCTCTCTATATATTTGATAACTCTCATCGGCTTGTGAAAAACGTTTCAGAGAAAAACAGTATAAATTTCGGTGTTTCTTTAGATTCTCTAATACACTGCTGAATCTTTGGAAGTCATCATCATAAAAAGCTCAAATTTCAGTTCGTTATTAGCGAACAATTTGGTTATATTATTTAAATATACGAAAATTAATTTTATTGGGCATATGACTTAATTTCATATATATTTTCATGTATTTCATAAATGCATTTTATATGCAGATTCTCAAATAAATTATGATATTCGCTTATCTTTAATTTAGATTCGCTCAAATGTATATATACATGTTTGGAATGTGCTATCATTCATTCCTTAATATCGATTGAAATTGTCCACAAGCGACTGAATAGTAAGTTCGATGAACGCTACTACTTCAACTTGTTTTCCCCAAGTGATTATTATATATTACAAAGTTTACTTTTGTGTGATGTAACTAACTCCTAACTAAACTCAGTGGCTCAACAGCCCTTAGAGAGCTATGCCCTGCATGCTCTGATATCACTTTTCTTGATCGTGAGCCCCCGGTTGCAGAGCCAGACTTGATAAGGCCCTAAGCTATTCGAGATATGGGGGCCCATTATGAGTCTGTTGTAGTGTACTTTACCACTCTTTATATTATATTTAAATTTTTTTTGGGGGGGTGAGGGCTCTAAGTTATATCTTGTGTAGCTTATAAGCTAATCCGGCCCTGCCGGAGTGCATAAACATATGCCCTGGACAAATGATCAGCTTGTCGCAGGACCCCCGATGTTTAGTCCCCAAGTGAACTTTCCTCATTTTATCGGCCCACTCAAGTGACGAAAGGCTGAGCCAACCTTGCTCAGCCGGGAGGCGTATTTTTACTTTCTCCCTAGGAAACGCAACCTGCGACTAAGTTTGGCGATCTATCAGGTCTTGGCGAAATTGTGACACCAAGCGCATGCGCAAAAGGAAATAACGCTGTGGGTTTATGTTTCAAATTTGTGATGGCTGCGAGTATATCAAACGAAGTGGAAAATGAATTTTATAAAATTTTATTTGATGGATATTCCTACGAAGTAGTGTCTTCCAAGTTCGGAGGAAAAGAGGATTTCGACTTTGAGATCAGATGTGATCTTAATAGTGAAGATAGATGGGAGAATTGGAAAATACATTTTGAAGCTGTTTCCCACGTGCATTGGATTGTATCTTCCAAAACAAAACAATGCAAATCGGAAAGAGCAAAGTTTATTTTTAAGAAAGATTATGTGTGTCAACATACAAGACTAAATAAGAAAGAGGCTAGTTTCAGAAATAAAGAATATTTAGCTGCTTTGCATGTCAGAATTAAAACAAATAATAAGTATACAAGATGTCGTAATGAGTATGTAAAAAAGAATCTGTGCATTTTGAGTAAAGTTTCATTTCGGCATACACATCGATGTGATGTTGCTGAAACGTGGAATTGCCCAATTGATTCTGTGAAAGAAGTGTTCATCAACTACTTTCGTGCCGGTAAAATAACAATTAAGAATATAATATTTTTATTCTGTTATACATCCACAGAGTTCATTGTTAGTACATACCGTCAAAATGGTGACGATAAAGGCAGTCTCATAAACATGTATCTGAACATAGAATTGTTCTAGCTAATGGACAATATGTTTTATTACTTTTCGTGATATTCAGTACCTCATATTTCGTACAATGAATTTTACTTAAGATATCAGCATTATTTTAATTGCCCTAGTTAAGAAGCTTTGAAGGCATTTTTTTGCAACAGCTGAAAGCACATTAGATTGCAATTGTCAAGCATATTAATTCATCCATTACATTATGGAATAATGAATAATTTATAGTTTCTATATGTATATTGAAATGACAGCTTCAAAATGTAAAATTATTCAGACACGATAGAAGGAAAAATCACTAAACTAATTGATTATTTAATAATAAGTTAATTGAATGTTGAAGCAATTAATAACACATAGTAACTTTCGGTTTAGATAAATTCTAAATATAATCACAGACTCCTCCGACAGTAATATCAGATTAAGCCCACGAAATCATTGAGACCAAGAGGGCACTTTTTGTGTGTCTGTCATTAGTTTAGACCTTGGGCACATTATTGGTGACATTTTATGTGCCCAGCTCTGTCTCATTTTGAAGCAGTTATGCGGAGATAGATCCAAAAATAATCTATCCCTCTTCCATTCCCACTAATTCTTGAGGACTTTTTGTTCCATGCTATTTAAAGTGCACCCACGCCACAAAGTAAAGAGAAATTTAAATGGAACCAAGCTGTACCCCTTTTATTCTTATTCTATACTTTTTAAAATAAATACAGTTTTATCATATGAATACAGTGCATCAAAACAAAAATATATGTGGTACTCAAAATTTTTCTGGGGAAAGTGCGAAATCACCCACAGCTTGGCGCGTTTTTAAGAATTGCACATACTCGGTATCCATGTACACATCGACCTGTTTTTACTTAAAAAGTCATAGAAAGTTCACAAAAATCCCATTCTTCTTACTCTTGTAAAAAGTGCCAAACACATAATTGGGCGATTCTGCCCTTTAACCATTTTTATTTTTGTTCATTCTTTAAAAATCTCTTATGTGACCAATCATTTGAAAGAAAAATTGAAATTATATCTGAACAATGGCAAGTTTTGTATTTTTAGTAGAAAACCCACTCAATCCCTAAATATTTAGGATTAATAAATACTTTTAATACATGGAAATTTATTATTCCTGAATTGTATGACTATAATAACTAAATCCTTATCACATATCTTTTATGCCACTTCCCTTTTACAGTAGTCTTAAATCTACTCCCAGAAAGAACTAAGGTTTTTAAAAGAAAGCATAGGTTTTCATTTTTCTAGAATGAAAATGTGAAATTATTATTTAGCATTTTTATTTAATGTAATGACTGCAAAAATGAAACACGTAATTTTAAGGAAACATACTGATCTAAGGCAGTTTTTTAAAAATGCTTTGATCATGTATGAAAACGAATTTTTGTATATTGAATATGTTATTTTTAATATTTTGTGCAGACCTGGACACAATATAAACTTGAATTGCCAGTACTATTAGCAAACAGGCATAAAAATCATAGGAACACTACAAACACTACTCAAAATAATAGTAAACTACTGCTAAATGATCCTTGTTCTTCTTTAGATCGGATCTTTGACAACTCAGGATACCAAACACCATCGTTACTCAAACAACCTTAATTATAATGCACTTGCTGCCCATTTAAAGTTTTAAGGAGTAATTAATAATAAAGATATTACTAATTAGACTATATATTTATTGCATCATTTTATATTTCAGTAGTTTAAATTTTTTTAAATATAATTTGAAAGGTTTGTTTTGTAATCCGAGAAGCCTTTCCAATTTAAATTAATGGTAAATGGTTCTTTGCTTTATACCATTTTGTTTATAAAAATTTTTACTGAAAGATTACATTCATTATGTATTAAAAAATCTGATTAATTAAAATTTTTTAAATTGTTCTGTAATTATATCAGCTTGACACTATTAATTAAAATAATTACTATAATTTTCAAACTTTAAATTTCAAGATAGTTAGTTCCTGCAAGTGCGTAGTGCATATTAATAGCACATAACCTAAAATAGCAACGATATGCCAAACTTATAGTGTATATAATCGTTGTTGTACAATAAGAGGGGAAAAAATATTAAAAACAAGTCTTAAAATATTTTCATGCTTTTAAAATGAGATGAATTTCTCGCAAGAGAGGTAGCACATAAAATTGTCATTTTGCCAATGTAATTAATATTTAAACGCTGCAATTGTTAAATTACTTAGCTGACACATTAGAAATAATTTTTCTCTTGCAGTAAATGCTTCTGTATTGTAAATCTTATGTCGATTAAGAATTCTCTTAACCTGTTTAATGTCCATGTGATTGCCATTAACTCCAATTTGCTGGCATGATAAAATTCTGTATATTTTTCTGGCTTCTATATATTTTTAACAATTTTCATAAAAATTAAAATTTGTAAGAAATAATTTCCAACATTTAGGATTGTGCACTGTTGTAGTTTAAATGAGAAATCAACTAGGATTTGATGAAAAAATATTTATTAACAGACTTCAGAAACAAGCATGAGACATACCTAGATATAAAATGGTTAAAACAAATTTCTCATATAATTGTTCCAATCAATAACTGTATTGCATATTACAAAACTCAACTGAGGTCAGTCCATGGTACCAATGGTACATAAATTTTACAGCTCTAAGGAAATTTAGATGCAATCCTTCAAATCAAGTGCGAGATCTGAGACTTTCTTCTGGGCAAGATCTAAGATTGAAACGTTATTTTGGTGTATCGTAATTGGTAAAACACATCATTTCAGGATTATTTTTATAAAATTTTCAGCTATGAGGAATCTTTTATTCTGTAGTAATTTCACTGCTTCCTCCTCATTTTTTTTTTTTTTTTTTTTTGTAAATCCCAGACAACTTTGCTATTGAACAAGAATTTTATCTATAGAATTAAAGGGAAAGTGTTAGCATAAAAAATTAAACAAGTTACATTGAAATAAATGCTTAAAGCAAACAAATAAATATTGAGCTTTTCTTTTTCGTACATTTTGATTCCCTTTAGGTCATACATACTTTGTTATTTCATAAATCACCGTTTAATATTTTTAATTTTATGATTAACATCTTACTGGATTCAAACTTAAGATCTAATGTGCAGCAAAATCCCAAATCTGAAATTGCCAATGTCACGAATATTCTAAATCTTTGACTTTGTACTATATCTCTAACAGCAGTCAGTATAAAGTCATGCTATACAGGATATAAAAAATTGCAGTGACAGTTTCTTTTTCAAGGATATTCATGGTCTGAACAACATTTTGTTGTTTAGGAAATGCTTCTTAGCACAGCCAAAAACAAGTTTAGTAGACATTAAATTAATTCGATGGAACATCATGCCTATTTGTTCTTTAAATTTCTGTGGCATATGCTCAGAATGAGAATGTCAAACAGGGTCCGATAAATAGGTACCGCATGCTTTCATAGAGGACTGGGAAATAAAATACATTTGGTGTTTTGAAATGACATCAAAAAGAACATTTTCTAGATTTCATTACAAATGCTTTATATATTGCACTCCAATGCACAGAGTATGGTTAGTATTGGAAAAATGCACAACCCAAGCTGTACAACATGTAAATCATTTTTTTAATGAGAATAAGAGAGTATAATAAACAAATAATAACACATGACTATTTGGCTCAGTTCACTCATAAAACCAAGATGACTTAGCTGATCACATTGTTGCTATCTTCAACAAGTTATCACATATTTTAACACTGTTTTTTGCAGTACCTATATAGCAGAAAAAGTACGTACGTTTCTAATAACAGTTTTTAAATGGAACACTATCATTATGAGTTATAAAATATACTTTTTATGTCTTATTAGGGCAAGTTATTAAATTATAAATTATAGAATTTTTAAAGTGTGAAAACTAACAGTCTCTTAATGAAGAAAAAGTTACAGAAATCATAATTACTTATGTCTAAGTAAGAAAAGATATATTTATAATTTATTTAAATCTGTTATTAAAGGGATAGTAATAATCAATTACTCAACTATATGTTAAAATCTAAAATAAACCTAACACTTATAAATGTAATAATTACTTAAAATGATCTTTCAGAATATATTACCCAACTATGTTACTTCTGATTAATATTTCTTACATGATAAAATATTTCCCGGATTGAAATTTCCTTTAAAACTTAAATACATATTTTGAATATAATGCCACTCATGGTATGTTCCCATATAACATAGATATATATAAAGGAAAATATATCACACTTGGTAAGTGTTTGTATATGTTACAAACTAGACAACGGAAGCAAAGGAAGATGAAATGAGTTAAATAAAAATTGTTAAAAGCAATGAATTATTAACTTTTATACATCCACTTGACATTTTATAAGAAAAAATACACATCTTAACAGAATTATTTAATAGGTAAATACGTATATACAATACATGTTATAGTTACAGAGTTATTAATATTGAACTATATAGGCTAAACTAAGAATAGTCCTTATTAAATTAGAAAGAATTATTATTTTATTGTTCACTTTCAACCATATATAATCATTATTAAATATCATGGTTTACTAAATCCCACAAATTTACAGGAAAGATGTAATACCACAGGTGCTGAAACATGGTATATACAACTCCAGCATTCCATAAGCCGAAAAAACGCACTTCTACCTACATTGCTATCATATCATAAGAGCTCATGCTCAGCTAAAGGAGATTGTTTTTTCTTTTTTCCCCGTGTAAAACTAATATTTATCTTTACTGTAATGCGACCACGCTAACCATACGCAGTGCTAGTAACTGCCAATAGTTCGACACGTAGTCAAGCTATTAAAAAAAAGCACCATAAGTACACTCTGTTAAAAGATGAACCACCATTTTTCTTTATTTAATACTCCCCACTAATCACATATGAAGTTTGCTGCTTCAGTAATTATATTTGACACATGCACAATTACATATAATCCGCCATTACGAAATATCGGCGATCATATATCACGCTACAAAATACGACATATCACGATAGTTCATCTCTGCGCATGCGCTAGCCACACAATTTCGCCCAGACCTCGTAAATCGCCAAATTTAGTCGCGGGTTGCGTTTCCTAGGGAAGAAGTAAAAATACTCCCAAAGAACTTTCATGTGTGATCGCCTTAACGCTCTATTGTGTACTAATTGCGCATCTCGTAGCTCGCCACGGAGTTAGAGAATTTTCTCAGAAACGGTTCACTTTTCTGAGCGAATGAACAGAGATTCCAGAAAATGAAGTGGTACCTCTTTTGCAGTTCATGAGAAACTCTTGTTGGAAGCGTGTTGAGAAAAGGTTATTTTTTCACGAATGCGAAGAACACGAAAAAATTCGTAGTATTCGCGAAATACGAGCGGATTTCTTATGAGCTCATACATCGCGACGTCTTGCTAGAAGCGTACCAGGAAAGTTCAGCCCCCATTTTAGAAAAGAATGCAAGGAAGTTAGCGTTTGATTAAGTCGATTCTTTTCTGTGTTCGTTCCATCCTCACCAACTCCCCATTTCTGATGTTTGATAAAGATTGTTAGCGAGTGGTAAGTCAAAAAAGGAACCGATTCATTTCAATCAGCGAACTGTTCCGATACCATCCCATAAAACAACGATTTTGCCAATCTCTAGTGCGTGGATGTAGGTAAGTACACTGGTTATCATAAATTAAGGAAAAATCCCAGAAATACCGATAACTCCCTCAAAAATAAGCGGAAGCGTGTAAACTTTGAATAGGCTGCCAAGTAAGAGTAGCTGAGTAAAACTCCAATATGCAAATTAGTGGCGCTTCACTCGGAATAAGTCATCTGCGAGGAGCATAAAAGTCCACATATTTCACTGTGATAGTGAAATCAGAAATCTGAGATAGCCGATTCGTAACAATGATCTCCAGGCATCATTTGCCTGCAGAACTAGGATAGAAAGCGATCGGGAGACTAGAGGCAGGACAAAGCCAAACAGAAGTGGCCAGATGGCTAAATGGGAGTCCTGTGGTTCAAACTTTGGAGGCAATTTCAAATCACAGATTCGGCACGAGGTTCAGCCAGGGACTGCCAACTGCTACGACGAGCGCCGATGACCGATATTTGACATTATGTGCACTCAGAAATCTAACCGCTACTCCGACTCTTCTTAGATCCTCCCTTGCTGAAGCCACCGGAAGGTTGGTCTCAACGTCAACTGCGCATAGAAGGCTTTACGAAGGTAGTCTGTATGCGATGCGAACCACCATTTGCGTGACGCTCAAGTCACACCATAGCAGGGACCGTTTGCAGTGGGAACGACAACATATCCACTGGACGCCTGAGCAATGGAGGGCTATTCATTTATGGATGAGTCCAGGTTTAGTCCAGAACGTGATAGTAGGCGTTATTTGATATGGAGAGAATCTGGAACCAGTTATCATCCGTCTAAACATCCGTGAAAGTGATGCATACGGAAGAGGCAGTGTCTGTGTTTGGGGTGGCATCTCTTTGGGTGGACGAAGAGACTTCCATGTCTTTCCAAGGGGAACCGTGAACGCTTAGATTTATAGAGATGACATCCTTGATGTTTAATGCCGGGGCAACAGTTGAGGCTTTCCTGTTACAGTATGACAATGCTAGACCACACAGGGCTCGCATCGTATATGATTATCTTCACCAGGAAACAATTATGAACATGGAGTGGCTAGTTCAATCCCCGGACTTGAATCCTATCGAGCACGTTTGGGATGCTTTAGGAAGACGTCTAGCTGCTCTCAATTCGTCCCCTTTGGACCCTTGCCGCGCTTGCAACTGTTTTGCAAGAGAAATGGCTCTCGCTTCCTATGGGACTGATTAACCTCATAATTGAAATCATCCAACAGCGCTGAATGTGCTGTATTGCTTCTAGAGGCGATTATATAACGTATTGAAGATACTTTTACTATAACGAACTGACATCTTCAATTTGCTTATTTTATGCATGTGCTAATTTCTATACTACCATATTTGTCTGGTAATTTCTTTTTACCTTATTTGATAGCTTACTATGCGTTGTATATTGTGATTACGTTTCATAAAATTCTACATCTAACTTTTTCAGTAATCGTGATTTTTCCTTAATTTATGATAACCAGTGTAGAATATGAATATTCTGCTAAAGTTCAGCTCAACTAATAAGTACATGAGTTGCCCTGTAGAGGGAAGAAGAGTTTCTAAAATAACACTAAGCTTTCCAAATATAAGATAATTATTAAATGTTACCATTATAAAATAGGCATCAAAAATTTAATTTGACTTTAGGATTATTTTACCCAGATCAACTGTATGCATAACAATATGACCACCTTCTCCTTTAAGGATATACAACTAGTTAAATTCAAATAGCAAAATTTCATTTAAAAAGGTCTAAATTAAATTTTATTAGCACAGTTTCTTCACACAATTCTAAGCAGATTGACTTTGCAACATTTACACGGTAGTTTATTGTTGTATCCTAGCATTAAATCAACGTAGAATTTGGAGAACTCGTATAAAACTGAGTTAGGAAATTCTAGTACTTTGCTATCACACACAAAGGCAGTATTTACGACATAAGGAAACTTCCCTCTCTAGTTTATAGAGTCTAATCCACTAATTAAATGACCAATAAAAATTACACATAATTTATATGCATATAAGCGAAATACCACAGACTCATCAAGAGATCTCCGAAACTGTACACCCGATTGATTTGAAATTTTGCATGGTTACTTATTCCAGGATGAAGACTAGCACCGAGAACGGATCGTACATAAATCCTTCCCAAAATGGATTTTTGTTATAAAATACAATAGAAGTTTCTCATGCATTTAATTTTCAAATCCAAGTACAGAATTTTATTGTTGCCATAACTAGATACGAAATAAGATGTTGCCAATGAATGCATTTTCTTTTTAAATTAAATTGGTAAATAACTTGCAACTATCCAATGAATACAAACATTAAAATGATTAGGTAAGATTCTGTGCTGTGTACTTTTAAGTTAAAGTTGAAGAAACTTAAGAACTGGTAAACGACTAATCGCTTCAGTTCGCGAGACAGTAAAGCTTGAGAAGGGTTAAAGACCCTTTATTACTCCAAATTAAATTCGCAGAACTCCTTGGAGCTTTACAATAAAGCCGCAACTCAGGCTTAAACTCAGAAACTAAGAAATTAATCTTAACTGAAAAGATATAGCCGAAGCTATCAATATTCTAACAGGTGGTGTATTTAATTATGGCAAAGCACACGAGGCTATCTGCCTAAAGGGAGGGATGCCTTTCGTGGACGACTTTCTAAGGGAAACTGGCTCGTATACACGTTACACATGGGGAAAACCACGAAAACGCCCATGCAGCCAGCCCGTTCGCGGGATTCGAACCTCAGACCGAACTACCAGTGTTCAGCGTCTTTACCGCTCGGCCGCTGGTGGGTGCTAGCTAGAATCACTGGTTCCCTCACAAACTCGTTAGAACTTCACGGTTAAATACTTCTCATCTGGATTCAAACGTGATTCTAAAAATACGTTCTGTATGGAAGTTGAAGTTGAAATTGAAATTCAGGAAGACAGGAAAGTAACCTTCCTGAACCCAAAATTTAACTTAAATAAATTAACAATCCTTACAAGGTTAATAATATTTATATTTAACCGTTATGATAAGTTTCACGAAAATATATATTATTAAGAGAAATTATTGCGATGAAAAATAAAAATGTTATTTAAAAAATGGCCATACATAAAGAAATAAAGGATAAATTATAATTCATTGAAAAATTTGACAACAAAGATAATTTATTTTCATGAAACTTGTGACAACAGTTAAATATGTATAAACCTTAGTTTTATGTTGGCAATTTTTCGTGGTGTAGGCCTACTGGGAATCCGATCTGGTTAAATAATGGGGACACATCCCAATACAGAAATCTCTACGACAGAGTCACTGACTGGTACTATATTCCCCGACTTTAAATTTAAAAAATAGCAGTTCGAAATCATGCGTTTCGACCATATAGTCTAGGTTCACATTCAAATAGATAATGTGGCTAGCAAAGTCGGCGTTTATCAGCTAGTACGTTATATAAGGAGACCAACCAGAGATGTTTTGTAAGACAATTATCATCCCAGTTCAACTGCAGTTATGAAATTGTACCAGGTATTTTGAAGGAAACAAGAGACAGGATATAGGAACTCAAGTTTATTACATTCAATATAAAACAAGAATTTAAAAAAAGGAAAACTGCCATATCAAAGATCTTTTACACCATATACGCGTTTTCGGAGGTAATCATTAATTGATTCCCTAAAGGTAATAGAATCGATATCACTATCTCCAGGTGCAGCAGGCGGCTCATCAGCAGGAGGAGGAACAGCAGGAGGAGGATCAATATCCAGAGTTCTCCACTTGTGTTGTGCTCTAGGATCGTAATACTCCAGAAACAGATTCTGCACTTGTTTAAGCTTTCTCTCCCGCTCACTTTTATATGAAATACTCTCGGTAGACTCCTCAGATGAAGCCTCAGATGAAGCCTCAGATGAATTGCTTTCCTCTTCTTCCGAAGACGGCTTGCTGAAAATTTAATGCATATCGTTTATCCACTTTTAATAAAGGATAATTAAAAATTCAATTTTTTCATTATAAGTTGTTCTAGTCTGTTCTCTTTAGAGCTAACGGTATATAAAATGCTAGAGTACAGTATAATGGAACCCTCTAGAAAAGTTCCTTGCCTACACATTTTCTCGCTTTAAATAGATGAGTACGTTTAAGCAAACAGAGCTTTGAACCTAAACTCTTTCAGTTGCACTTGAACAGATCATAGCAACCAATATGTGAAATTTACGGCTGAAAACATTGAAAATTAAAATAATTTAGAGATGGTGTCTACTTCTAATTATATATTCCCAAATCTACATAATTGACATTACTTATGGAAAATCAAGGAAACCAGGCAAATGATTTTGAGAGGATACAAAGCAGATTTCAGTAATATTTCAAGTGACGTTACAGGAGTGGTTGTCAATAACAGTTGAATTTTTATCGTCATGTATATTATGCATTATAAAAAGTATCTTTCCACTAAATAATTTGCACTGGATGGGCGTTTTCCGTTAGGTATCAATTTAGGTCGGAATTCTTATCAGTGGTGCAAAGTAGTTCCTAATATGTGCTTCGCTAGACCCCTAGGTCTCCGTGCTCTCTTTCTACGAAATCTTCAGCCACACCAGAAAAATAAAAATTGAACGAAATTAAACAATAAGGAACGGAAAGTAGAATCGAAATTTAGTAGTTAGTGTTGGCGCCGAAATCAGCCAAGATGAATTTAGTGTCTTCTAGCAAATGTTTGGAGTCTCAATCCTTCGAGAGTTCCTAAAATCCGCTTGAATCTTCTCGAAGTTTAGCCTATATAAATATTAATGACTAGTTCATTTTAAAGCAATTTACAGTGAATATTTATAGCGATGATACTGTGCATTCTTAAATATTTTTAAACGAGTTTCCTAAGAGTTTCATATCTTTGTGATATTTAGTTGTAAAGCTAATAAGCTTCCATTGATAAATTAATATAAATTGTATAAAATCACGACCTCTTAAAAGCAGACTGGGTAAAATAATATACGAAGGAATCGGTTATCACGACTCTCCTGTTGCATACTTAAGGTGGTTATCTCGATAAAAACTGACATTTGATGAAATTGCCTTACAAGTAGTGGCATCTTTATCATAAAACCATTGGAGACAGTTTAAAAAGGTATTGGCCAGGGGTATAAAATCGCGTACTGACCAAAATTTGTAGCAACACTAGTTTATCATTGGTAGAGATAATATAACAGTAATGTAAACACCAAGAGAAAACTTGTAGCGATTAAATAGCGTTGAAAACGAAATTGAGGATTGCATCTCTTTTACAAAACGTTTTCGGAAGATAAAAATATTCAGGAGTATCTCGAAGCTTTGAAGGATTCAGAGTTTTTTTTTTTCGAAAATTGAACAGAAAGTACTTAAATAACTTTGAATGGATATTGAATGTTTAGTACAAACAAAACATTACCCAGCTTCGAGTTCAACGGAATAAGATTATCTCATAACATCTCACAGCGAACTGAAAACCACGTTTCAAAAACCAAAGCCTTCTAGAGTTTTCGATGCATACAAGATAAATTCAAATAGAGAAAGAAAAATTAGTGCTGCAGTTTTGCTCAGTTACGCGCTCCTGTAAAGCAGGTTTCTGTGAACTGATGAAAATAATGTACAGAATACGTGTAAGTGCTGAACAAGGCATTCATCCGATTTTCAAGAGCTGAACATAAGATACCAGTGCATAAACATAAAACCGCAGGTGCCTCAATAATCATGTTTACGCTCATTTTTGTCTCAATTTAAGCCTACAATGCACTTTAGTTACATAATGGCAAAATCTTATATATAAACGGCTTAAGTGTATAGTTTATTGGTTGCTTGCGTAACTGTAAATTGTTTTATTCCCCGTGGAGTGCAGCCCGTGACGAATATTATGAAAAAGCTAAGCCGGAAAAATTAAAAATACAAGCACGTGCATTTAAGGTACAGCGAGTCCCAAAATTGAGGGTACACTTAATGCTAACTTAATTTGTAGGCTATTGAGAATCGAAATTATTATGCAAGTTTTCCTAGTTTTGTCTCATTAAAAAATATACATTTTTCTTCTTAACTACACAAAAAATAAGTTATAAAACTCCGTTTAAAAAATATATTACTTAAACGAAAATCTTCAACTTCTGAAAGTCACAAAATTGAGAGTACACTTCTTAAATGACTGCGTAAAACTACCAGTAAAATTTAAAAAATAATTTGTACCTAAGATTTACACAAAAATACAACCTTTTAGTATCCAAATATTACAAATTTGAGCTTACTACCTTTCTGTGTGACAAATATGGAGAATAGGAAAGAAACGACGATTGAGAAAAGAAAACTGGCCGTTAGTCTAATCAAGGCAAATCTTTGAGAAAAATAGGAGAAATACTTAGAAGAATCATTCAAAAATTTAGAAAGGATGGTACGCTGGAAAACCAAGCAGAGAGAGGCAGGAAGAAAATTCTCAGTTCAGCAGTAGAGAGGAGAATTGTACACAAGGTAAGGATTGATCCTACAATAAGTGCTCCAAAAATTGCTGCAAGTACTTCGGAAACTGAGGGTAAATTTGTTTCTGCAGAAACAGTGCGCAGAATCATCAGAAGGGCTGGTTATAATGGCAGAAAAGCTCTCAAAAAGCTCTTCATTAGTAAAATAGAGCTAAGAGATTAAAATTTGCTAAAGAGCACATTCTAAAGCCTAAAGAGTTCTGGAATGAAGTTTTTTCTGCGATGAGAGTAAATTTAATGTTTTTGGCAGTGACAGTCATCGTATGGTGTGGTGCAAGAAAAATTCAGATTAGATTAGATTTAAGAAACACAATTCCAACTGTGAAGCATGGAGGTATGTTAGTAATGGTTTGGAGCTGTACGGTATCATCGGGAGTTGGAAAGCTAGTGTTTATTGATGGAATAATGGATAAAATAGGTTATCTTAATATATTGAAAAATAATTTGAAGGACAGTGCTACTCAATTGGGACTAGGATCAAAATTCATATTTCAACAGGATAATGATACAAAGCATACAGCGAATACTGTCAAAGAATGGCTGCTGTATCACTGCCGAAAACAGCTGAACACACCCCCTCAACCTCCTGATTTCAACGTGATCGAAAATTTGTGGTCCCACCTTGAAAAAGAGGTCCGAAAACATCAAATCACAAGTAAAGAACATTTGAAGCATGTACTAAAAGTGAAGTGGGGAATATTTCACCCGAAATTACGAAAAATCTTGTTGATTAGATGTCCCGGCGGCTGGAAGTTGTCATTAAAGCCAGTGGGTGTGCTACAAAATAGTAATGTGTTGTTTTTTTATAATTTATGTTATAAAACAACTACATGTACCCTCAATTTTGTGAGCTCAGATTTTTGACGATTTCTGTTGTACATTTTGTTTCTGTATTTCATGCATTTTTTTATGTCTATTTATGAATAAATATTAAGATTAGGTATATTTCAACATCCTCGTCTAAAGGTTTTGGTGACTGTCTTTATCTGACAGTTTTTGTTTTCATTCTAAACATGAATTCTGTTGTAGAATGTAGTGTACCCTCAATTTTGGGACTCACTGTATGTGCCTACCCTAAGTTCGTCATTTCGGTGAAAATTTTGGAAAATTTTTCAATTTATTCATTTTATACGTCATACATTTAGGTTTCCAAAAATGCTTTATTTTTGTTTCTACGATAACTAGAAGCAAAGTTATAGCATAAAAAATAAACTGGAAGTGAATTTTTGGATGACGGAAGTTGATATTTAAATGGTCGTAGAAATGTAAACAATAAGTTTAAACAACTATTCTAATTATTAAACAATATAAAAGCTGTAAAAGCAACACATCTTTCACTGTGTCACATTTTGCTTATAAAATGCCTACATGGGAAGACTCAAAATAATAATGAGTGTTTTAATAACCTTTTGAGGACTATTTTACCTAAATAAACTTTTGTCCAACTGAAAACATTGCTTTTAATTGCACATATTGCTGTATTATTAAATTCAAGATATTTAGGACTTTTAACTATTTGCAGGTATATAGAAAATAATCCCATTATGCTTGAAAGCTACATGGGAATAAACAGTGAATTCAAAAATCGAAATGCCAATCTCTACATGAAACAAAGTTATCCAGGAAAATGCTAAAAGAAAGTCAAAATTAGTTACGAATGAAGTAAAAGAGGGCCTAACATACAAATACGGTGAGTTTTAACTTTTTGGAACTCTTCTAATGAAAGTATTATTAACTTGTTAAAGTATAGCACTTTTAGATTAAGGAACAGTTGAAAAGTTGATTATAAAAAAAAGAGCTCCGAGAGTCAAAATGTTTGGAAACCTAGGCTTTAGAGCATAAAGCAGTGCTCCGCAACTGGTGTGCCACGAGTAGGATATAGGTGTGCCGCAATCAAATACATGTATTTAACATTTTGCAATTTTTTATCATGTATTTAATTCACAATGACAATTTTTCCTTAATAATGTCTATTTTAAATGTTTTTATATATTTCACTGCTGTGTGGTAAGTGTGTCAGCATTTGAATTTTTTCGGCACTTCCTTGATAACTCTTTGGTGTGCCACGAAATTCCAGAAACATTTTTTTGTGCGTCGCAGGGAAGAAACGTTGCGGAGCACTGGCATAAAGGTTAGCTTCTGTTAAATTCGAACATTCAGTGGTATAAGTTTGCTTTTAAATAATGGTTTTGAAGAAATTTGCGGATGTGTTTTATAAAAAACCTACGCTAATTATATATTTTGTAAATAATTCAAATACCAGGAACTCGAGTGTTCAGATTTGTCAAAGTAATTAGTTTCAATAGAAACCTTCCTTCAGTTTTTCAAGCAAGCTTACAAAAAATTTTAATAGTGGTTTGATTGGAATTTAGATAAATATTAAATCTTAACAAATTAAAGATGAGCTGTGACGTCTTAAAGTTTTATCCTTCGTCCCAGATAACATGTTAGCTGGCTGCTCAGGCTTTTAGGCTTGAATCAGCCTAACACTATGAAAGTTTCCAGGCACTATGCCTGCGAAATCAGTGGATTTATAAATTTGTGCATGTATAAACCTTGATCCAAAAGTAGTGGCAGGTAAATGCAAATGAGATCCTCAAACTTCATTCCGTGGGCTAATCGTATTGCAGTTGGACGCAGAGCTCTTTTGTTGTTACACTACAGAGGACCACATGGCAGCCTTGCGGACGTTGTATATTTTACTAGACTTTAATTAGCTCAGATCTGATGGCCACACTGGATTTTACTGGATTTAGAGCATTTACTTATCTCAAACCTCATTCAAAATGATGAAAATATTTAACAGGACAAAAATTCATATTTTGTCCACAAAAGCAGCTTTTTTCACATACGCAGTGCCATATTAGTGAGAGATTCTATATGTCAGCCAGAACTATAAGTGTATTAAGCTTTCATGTCGCCTAGCACTCTTCAAAGAATCGCAAAGTCAAACGAACGTGATTGTGGAAATAGCCCGATACATTTGATACATACGCGAGTAAATAGATTTAAACAATGGCGTGGCTTACGAAGTTTGGTTTGAAGAAATCTGCTCGATTATCAGCATTATCAAATTAGACTCCAGATGTGGACGCAACTAATGAGACAGTCAAATGTTCACAGGTTATTAAAATCGATGACGACTTTAAATCGCTCTTAAGAATTATAAAACCTCGAATTTTAAAATCATGACATTAAAAATGAACACTATCATACGTGAATTTGAAATCGTAATGTTATGAATATATAACTTCAATTACAAATTTTATGTGCAAAATTCTGGACTAATAATGAGTCGAATCGTCTGATAAACATATGGTTTGGTTGCCCTCTTCAGTTTTAATAAAAGTAATCGAATTAAACTGCTTTAAATTTGCTGAGATTAATAATTTCCACACCATTTTTGGGATACGAAAGTTTCAAAGGAAACTGTGGTACACGTTTCTTGCTTGAAAAATATTCATTAAACAATTTATACGAAGAAATAGTGCGTTTAGAAAATTTAGGATATATGCAATTACAAGGAATGTGCAATTATTAAAGCTATAATACTCTGAAGATGTTCAATAGCTGCCATTCAAATTGCTGATGTCTTTGAACATATATCTTTTAGAGGATAGAAAGAAATTTCAGCACTAAGTAGTATTTACGACAATATACATAGTAGCATAGTTTTAGAAAGTCTTACCGTGACGAGAAACGGTCCGACGAAATATGTTCCAGGCAGCAGAAACAGAAGCGCATTATCTGAAATAAAATTATATGGAATTGTTGCGAGTGTAATGAAAACATGGAAATTTCATTTCAATGCTTAATTTGGTTATCAAAAATTGTTTGATGTTTGGGAAATTTAATAATAAACAGTGAAGGAGGCTTGATACCGAACAATAAACTGTAGAATTTACTTTGTAAAAAATTAATACCCTTCATGATAATTAGTGATCATGATAATCATTCAGTGAAATAACAAGTATGCTTTATATTTTGTTCGAATAGGTTTACTGACAAATACAGTCTTTCAATGTCGAACTCAAAGTTATTCTGAAATATAAATGAAAGCACTGATCTAGAAACACAAAGTATAAATAAAATTAGCGGGTAATATTCTATAAAGAGGCACTGTAGATAAAGTGAATGATTTTGTTTACCAATACACAGCAACTTGAACTGAAAAGTTATAGAACTGACGGAAATTTTGTCTAAAAAGTAAGATCAGAATTAAGGAAATTCTGGAAATACCAACTGCGAAAACACTTCAATTGAAATCATTTTAACATGATAAAAATAGATTTTACGTAATAAATACTATGCTAACGTCTTCAGTGTATAGGTTAGGTTATTTAATTACGGCAAAGCCTCGAGGGCTATCTGCCTAAGGTGAGGGATACCTTCGTGGAGGACGTTTTAAGGAAAACTGGCTCGTATAGACGTTACACATGGGGAAAACCACGAAAACACTGCAGCCGGCCCATTCGCGGGATTCGAACCTCGAACCGAACTACCAGTGTTCAGCAAATTTACCGCTCGGCCGCTGGTCGGCTCTTCAGTGTACAGAATAAATGCGCTGATAAAAAGTCTAAACTGGTAATCTGATTCCACTTCAGTTATCAAATTGAATCCAATTGCAAATTTAAGAAACGCAAAGTAGCGGGTGGACGAGCGTTAAAACCGCTGAATACAAGTAGTTCTACTTCTGTTCAAATCACGGTGGGAGAGACTTGTTATATGGCTCTTTTCGTGACTTTTACCCCCATGTTAAACGGGAAGGGAAATTCCTTCTGTTTAAACGAACGTTTTCTTTAAAAACATTTCTGCCATCACTAACATTTAAATTCCTTTCTTTCCAAAATAAAAATGCTGCAAGTTTTCCACCTGCGTGAATTTATTTTGCCCGAGTTTTCAAACTATATTGAGTTTATTGTTTTGTCTTATACTGCGGCATAATTTTAACGTTTTCCATTGTAACACCGTGATGTAACATTTTTTCTTTGTACCATTTATTTTTTAATTTATTACTTGACGAAACATTTGTAAATTTCCAATGAGCCATTTTTTGAGCTCATCTCTTCAGATGAGGCAAGGATTTTTTTTTATTTCGACTATTAAATTTTCATTATAATTTCACATTCTCTTAAAATCTCAAAAATCAGACTTTTCAGTTTAATATCTTCTTGCTTCCAAATGTTTGGCTCTGAAACAACATTCAAGCTCCAACGTGTCCTTAATTTTCAATTTAGCAATCAGATTGACTGCAAGTTAAAAATAAGGCTACTACAATGTTTTTAAGCTGAGGAAGGAGGTTACCAATTAGTCAATTTCCCTTTCAGGAAACTTATTTAAAGCAACAAGTGCAAAGAATAGTAATTAGCATTAAAGGACAGATTACAATGCTTTTCAAGCCAAAATTTAGTACTGGTATTTTGAGCTAAAGATATGGAGAAAATCTTTACAGGAAGTTTTGCTACTGCATTTCGAAGGTTTGGGAATCAACTTCCTACCCCCACCTCGACTTAAGCGCATAGTGCAATTTTATGAAACTGATGAATTTTCGATAAATCGCTGAAATTATTAGGTATAAAGCAATATACAAAAACTACAAAATTTCCTCTTATTTAAGAAAGCATAAGGTTTAAGCAATATAATTATATCAGCGTAAACAGGAAAATTGAAAACATACCTATCTATATTCAAACAATATTTGGCGGCGGAGCATCGTTTTGGATGTTTTCCGGGGTTTTAGATACATTCAAGTATGTTTTACGGTAAAGCACTCAAAGGATCTCCGTCCAAGCGAAGGCAGAGAAGGAAAGGCTTTAAAGAAAACCCGACTCAATACACGTTACATATGAGAAAAACCATGAAAGCGCCCGTGCATCCAGCCCCATTCGCCAGGACTAATCCAGGTCCAAACCATCAGTTTTCATAGACTTTACTGCTCGCCTGGGTGAGCCGATATATTAGAGAATTCTATCGGAATGTTTGCCATTGGGAGTCAAAAATGCTACTAAAATTTTGCGATTGCCCAGAATATTAGCAACTAGCTTATTTATCATATTTCTGGATAAGAAGATTCGCATTATTGAAGAAAAATTAAGAGTTCAAGGTTGGAAGACCTTCCTTGAATTATGTCGATATATATTCAAAGATTAGTGTTAAACTAGTTTTAACCACCCATAAAAATCTTAAAATGGCGGTAACCAAGTAATATTTTCGTTTATCCACAGTATTTTGCAGTATGTAGGTTTTGTTCTCATTTTTAATATGAAAGTACTAAAGATATTGCGCAGGTCCACGCCGGCTCTTACTGGAAATACTGATAAAGACTACTGTATAATCAGGATCCAAGTACAGTTTTTATAGACAAATCATGATCAAGATTTGTCTGTAACAGAGAAACAAGACTATACTAATGATTTAAATACTTAAACACAATAAACAATTTAACAGATTAATTAGGACGGAAGAGTGTCATAACATATGAAGATCGTTAAACAGCTAGACACGAAAAACATTTAAAATTCTATCGAATAAAATGAAGTATTAAATGCAAACGCCACTTTATTAAAAACGTGTTACAACTGAACATTATTTTTTTAAAGTTTATTACATGCTTTGCAATTGGGCATTACACGGAAAGGGAGGGATGACCCGTGGAGGACTTCCTAAAGGAAATTGACTCTTATCCACATCACACACAAGTAAACCTCAAAAACGCCCCTGCTGCCAGGCCTTGAATATTGGACCAAACTACCAGTGTGCACTACTGGGTATTAGAAGGCTGGGGTAAAAGCTTAAGTTGTGTGCATAGAATATTTCTTTAAAAAATGCCGAAAATGTTGCTAATAAGCAAATAATTCCCTATTTGAACATCTTTCTACGTATGCCATGAGGTTGCCCATACGGCCACTCCAGATAGTTTAGAAACAGACATGACAGATTCTTCTTAGTCCTGTCTGCTCCTGACAGATTCAGATAACCTGAACATCCTCATCCATGTTAAGCGACTGTTTAATATCTTCACAGACATCCGATTTGTAGGTTACACTTTAACGGTTCGTCGTCTGAACTTCATTTGCTTGCCATCTCCACTGTCGAATCACCGATTTAACTTTTTACGCTGTAGTTAATCAGAAATAGTTTTTAATCTTCCGAATATTTGAAACAGTTTGATCCTTCATATCTCAGTATTCATAGGCATGAGCTGTAGACACCCCGTTTTCTTTCCCGTTTATGCGTTACACTGAAGTGCACATGCTTTGTTTTTTAATTCCAGATATGATTAGCTACAGTAATTTATTCATACTCAACCATCCAAGAATTAATAATTCCCTTAAATATTTCGACGGTACCACGTGACCAGAAGACCAAGTCACTACAAAACACGGCAGCAGCGTAAGCCAAAGATCTGATCAGAATTGAAGCTGCGTACACACGAATTATGAAGACAGCCTAAATTCTCTCTTCTGAGTGGTGTTAGGACTTATTCTGTGCAAGAACCGCTGTCCTGTTACAATTGCATCCGCTGGCGTGTCTCATCTAGTCAAAGATTGGTCGCATTTTTCTCTGCTTACTACGTTTATTATATTACTCAAATTCTGGCCGTTAAATCCAAGTTCATTGATTGGAGGTCCTTAAATCTACGCGACGAATTCAGTGCAACTCTTAATATTGGTTCAAATTCAAAATACTGCCTATTTACCAATTCACGACTACAGTTTGTTACCATTGGTCATCGCTAAATTGAAAAGTATCGTTACAAAACATCGAACATTTACCTTCAGATAAAAAGCTGAGTAATGGGACAAATCTACCTTTATGTGAAATTAAATATGGTTGAGTTCTTAATGTTATACATACAGATTAAAATTTCAGTACCACTTGATAATCATTCTGTAGCAGCATGAATCATATCTATACATTGTACACTGAAAATTCGATTTTAAACGTTAACTTCTGTCTAATTAACCAATACCGGAAAATTTCTACAAAAAGAGCAAAAACACAGGATTCAGTTATAAAGTACTGAAATTTCCGTTACCTGAAATCTCTTCTCAAGCCGATTAGGTAAATTATGCCTGTAAATAAATTAAGACAGATGGTTAAACAGAGAAACTTTACTATCCAGCTATGCAACCTTTCTCTAAATATTTTTAATTGAGAAAGCAATACTTACCCGAAAAGATACCAATCGTATGCCACCGTAAGAAAAGTCATCTCTAGGGGGGTTAAAGTTTTGTGTATCAAGCCATCGGCCCACAGAGACAGTCGTAAAAGGCATATAAAAAGTGGTGTCCTATCTTCACCAGCTACGCAGTGGACGAGAAGACCTTTTCCTAAAATATTATCAATGCAGATGGCAATATTTAAAATTTACACAAAAACATCACTTTGTTTTATTTCCCCAAATATGATCTTAATATTCTTTCATTTCAATTTATACACGCCTTAAATAGCCATTTCAGTTTATAGAAGCCTTAAATAGTGCAAATGGACAACTTATCTCTGCCAATTCCATTATCACATTTCAAATCAAGACTGGAATAGGATCTTATGTTCCTGTGGAAACTGGACGCAAGAGCTAACAGGCAAGTAAGTAGGTTACGGAGGACTGAAACACCTGGTGTCTAACAGAGGTAAATAGGCATTTGTTCCGCGGCCTCTCCAACGACAGCAAAAGCTCCCTGGTGTCCCAGAAGCCTGCACCAGGAGATTATTGAGGTTGTCATAGGGAAGTACATGGCCTTACAAGGTCATTAGTAGGAAATGTTATCCTGTTGCCCTCAAGAGAATTCACTCTTTAGTCAGAGAAATGACATTTCCTGACGGCGCATGGCCAGTTTGCAGCCCATCTTTCGCTTCGGATTGCAGTATAGATTCCTGGATATGCGGCTGAACCGGTACCATCGATCACTATGTTAGAGTGCGGAATCACGAGACTTAAATTTCAAGCCGTACGCAGCTGAAAAAGCCTAGGTATGGCTGAAACAAATATAAAAGTAAGCTACTAGGAAAGAAACTTAAAATTATCAGACTATCTGGCAATGAAACTGCGAAAATCTATAATCAATCGAAAAAATAATTCAGCACAGTAAAAGTCTGACATTCTCTTCAAAACCATACGGCACAAATACCCATCTTCGGAAGTAACTTTATAAACTTAGCTAAAAATTTATTTAAATAAATTTGTAATATTCTATAAAGATTTTTGACTAGATTTAGTGATAATAGAATGCTCCGCCAATTGAGTACAAATACTGGTCATAACAGGTGGCACAGCAACTTAGCTGGTGGTAAGTAAAATCCTTAAAAGCGGATAGTTTCCTTGCATTTAAAAATTAGATTAAGGTTGCTTGTATATTATAAAGCAGACTGAAATTGTCGAAAAGTAGCAGGATTCAACTCCAATTATGGATAAAGGAGACATCGCGGTATACTCTACTAACGCATAGGGTTTCGTATGCGGTAAACCTGATTCACCTTTTTCGGATGAAAACAAGAATATAAACTGTTACTGGTGCATATTTTCCTTGCATTTTGGAAAATGCATTCGAGAGCTGTGGGATCACATATGACCTCACAGATTCATTTAGATTAGATCAAAAGAACTAACTTTTATAGAATAGGTAACCATCTTTCACGGTCGACAATAATACGAAAGAGCGGAATTATGAGCTTAATAAGGATGTCCTAAAATCACGATTCAAGAGGTATTATAGCCTGAAACTCTTCGTACAAAGCAGACGTCCTGATTTATGCATGTTTAAAATGGCTCAAGATATGAGCTATCACTACCAAATTGTCCAGTTTATAAGTATACGATATATATAGGAAAGGAATTACTTAAAGTAGTGAAAGGTAAGATTTTTATAGGATTGTGGATAATAGATACACAGGAAAATTCGCTGTAATTTTAAGAAAACACCAGATTTCAATTGCTTCGGGTATTTATTTCCAGTTTGTTGTATTAAGAAACCTTTTCGCATAATTTTCTCCAAGGAAGTTACGCGAACGTTTCGGGAACCCTAAATCACTAAATTTTGTTATATAAGCTTTAGTATTATGCGTTAAGTACTTAATATCTCATCTAAAGCAAATTATTGACAAATGTTCCAAGATAAATATTCCGAGAATGCATAGAGCTATAACTCACCGGAGGTTATACAGGACAATAAGAACAAAAGATAATTTTTCGTCAGTTTGAGAACGTCCCAAGCCTGGAAAAAAAAAGTTAGTCTACATACAAGTTATTAAAAGTTCAAATAGCAAGATGAAACCGAGTTCATATTTTGTATCTATAGCTCAAGATAAAATTTTAACACAAAGTTAAGATATTAAAAATACTAGACAAGTTTCTCCACATGTTATGTAAGAGGTTACTGCATGAAATATATGACAAAGAATACTGGATTTTGTTACACTAATAGAGACTCCAACGAAAAAATTGTCTAAGCGCAACTTTTATGGAGACCAATTTCATTAAACGAATTTTTGGAATGGCATTTTATACTCTGATTTTTGTAAAACGCAAATAAATTGCGAGAACTGCACGTAATTTGGCAAATTTTTAGCTCATCGATTATGGCAAATAACGCAAAGGCATTTTACATATCAGAAAAAGATAAAGATAGGTTTTTTATTACGACAACACACATAAGAACTGTCAAGTTAGGTCAGGGGCTCTCTGATGAGGATTCTTAAGGACACTATCTCTTGTCTACATCACATATAGGGAAAGACAAAAACGTCCATGCAAGCAACCCATCCCATAGCATTTGAATGGGGGTTGAACTAACAGTATTCAGCAACCTTTCTTTATTGCTCAGTTGGCGTTAGTCAAAATATTGTTACAAATTTGCTATTTAAAAAGCTATTGTTAGTTCAATAATAAATTAAATGGTTTTATTTCTCGCGGAGTGGAGCGCGTGACGAATATTAAAAGAAAGCTAAGCCGGAAAATTGAAAATACAAGAGCGCGTGCGTTAAATAAATAAATATCTCTTTTTGATTTCGAGAAAGTACTGGAAAATTCTAGCGTGCAATTTTAAAATTTTATAAAAGGAGGAAAACATCTCAGTTCGTGGTAGTTGCTTACTTTGTTGTTTAGAAAACTGCTGTTGTTGATTGTAGCGAATTCGCGGATTAGCGTTCTTTAGCTGTTTTGAATTACGTTCTATTGGACATTTGAGTAGTTAAAAGAAAACTACTGTGAGATATTGTAATACTGCATGATAATTTGAGAAAATTTAAGCATTTTTGTTGTGATAATAATAAATTTTTGTTCATTTTTCATCGGACTTGTGCATTCATTTCATAACGAACCCGTACGCACGCAACAATTTTTGGTGTCAGAAGTAGGATTTGAATGCCAATCACAGGAGAGATGGAAGAGCAGTTAAGACAGCTGATATCAGCCGTTGCTGCATTTAAAGAGGAAATGAAAACGGCCCAGCAAGAAATGAAAGCGGGAGAAGAAGAAATGAAAGAAAAAATGAATGCTGGTCAATTAACTTTAACAGATTATTTAACAACTTTTATTTCGTTTTTAAAAAGAAGAAATAAAAGCTATACAAGTGAGGATTGAAGAAAGTCAAGACGAAATGAAAAGAGAAATGGCCTGCTTAATAGAAAACAAATTCGAGGTTATGGAAGGCAGAATTGACGCAGTTGAAAATAAAGTTCGAAACATTGAAGAAAACGTTTCTTCGGTAAACGAAATGGAAGAGAGACTTTCTGCCGTGGAACAACAAATTAATGATAGAGTTTCTGCGGTCACCAAAGAAGTTGACGATTTAAAGAATTTTGTAGCGACGGCAGGGAGAAATCCTGAAGGTTTTAAATTTCTACCCATGCTTGCTCGTCCCTCTCTGAAGCTATCGACATATGATGGGAAGACCTCCTGGCAGGTGTATAAGACAATTTTCTATCGCGGCTGATGCGAATGGATGGGATTCCCAAGCTAAGGCCTGTCATCTTGCCGCTTCTTTAAGAGCCGACGCAGCGGATATCCTTCAGACTCTTCCCAAAAACAAAAGATTAGATTTCGAAGCTCTTTCCGGCGCCTTGGAGCTGCGCTTCGGGGAGAAGTGTTTAAAAGACTACCGCAGGCTCCAATTAAAATCTCGTCAACAGAAGCCTACCGAAACACTTCAGGAGCTCGCCACGGATGTTGAAAGGCTGTCCCATCTCGCCTTTTCGGAATGCCCGACAAAAACAAGGGAAATCCTGTCCTTGCAATACTTTATCGACGGCATCCGGGATACTGAAATACAGAAAGCTCTACGAATAGCGGATGTAAAAGATTTAAAAAGTGCTCTAGTGTCCGCCATGAAATTCGAGGCAGCCCAGCAAGCAACTCGTAGAGACCGCCACCCAATCAGAGCTGCTCATGTCCAGGAACCAAGGGATCAAGTTACTGTT
Organism: Stegodyphus dumicola; assembly: GCF_044657685.1. Classification (NCBI taxonomy): domain Eukaryota; kingdom Metazoa; phylum Arthropoda; class Arachnida; order Araneae; family Eresidae; genus Stegodyphus; species Stegodyphus dumicola. The sequence continues at coordinate 49,186,862 of NC_140779.1, forward strand.
CGTCTAGACGATATAACCAGACAACTCAATGACTTAAGAAATATCAGTGAAAAGAAACCGACCTTAAAATGCTGGAACTGTGGAGCTGAAGGACACATACGGCGGAACTGCAGAACACCCCAGGGCACGGATGTTAAGACCGTTTCTAACAAACAGCAGGGAAACTAATTAGTGGCCACCTCGCGGCAGTGAGAAGCGGCAGTAATGGACTTTTCGTAATAGGACTTATTAATGGAGTTCCCTGCAATATGACGATAGATACAGGAGCCAACGTTACCATCATCCGAAAAGATTTGGCTCAACAACTGGGAAGCAAACTTATCTGGATGCCGCCCTGCGTTACCCTCCAGACTGTGTCCGGTGACAAGATCGACATCGATGCAAAAGTGAACGTTAACATCACGTTTGGAAGTGCCGCTTACCATCACACGGCCTATGTAGCAGAGATCACCGATTCTTGCATACTCGGATTGGACTTTCTAAGAAAATACAATTTTACCCTGGACTTTAAAAATAACGAATTGCATTCTACATCTGAGAACATAGCCCTATTCGGAACTAATGATGGAGTGAAATCTATCCACAAAATTATAGCTCAAGACGATATCACAATACACGCAAGAACCGAGTTTTTACTACCTGGATCCATAGCCTAAAATAGAAATTTCCGCTACGCCATCACAGAATATCCCAATAACTAATAGCCCGAAAGGAGTACTAGTAGCCTCAAAACTCGTCGACCTATCCAGAACGGTTATTGCGGCGAGAGTCGCCAATGAAACTGAGAAGGCGAGAGTTATTAAGAAAGGGTGAAGTGGTTGCAACATGTACACCAGTAACCACCGTTGAAAGAGTAACATCCAAGAATCCGTATCCTCACTGAGCATTACATTGGAGTTATTGCAGAATGCGCAATTAAACGATAAAGAGAGGAATGCTACCGATCGCGTCATTAAAGATCTTCAAGTTGTTTTCTCCCGTTCGTCTTCTGACGTGGGTCGAACTAGTTTGACACAACATATTATAGATACCGGCGATCATCCCCCGATCAAGCAACATCCAAGACGTCTACCGTTTACTAAACAGGAAGAGGTGCGAACACTTAAAAGATATGGAAGAAGGCGATGTCATCGAGCCTTCAGCAAGTCCATGGGTATCTCCCATCGTCCTAGTCAGAAAGAAGGCTCAACAAGATTTTGCGTCGACTATCGTCGGTTGAATGAGGTTACGAAGAAAGACAGTTACCCTCTTCCTAGAATTGACGACATTCTAGACACTTTCTGGAAGCAAGTGGTTCTCAACACTTGATTTAAAGAGTGGGTATTGGCAGGTAGAAATACAGCCTGAAGACCGAGAAAAGACGGCATTTACTACGGGTCAAGGGCTTTGGCAATTCAAGGTGCCGTTTGGACTGTAATGCGCCGGCAACATTCGAACGCCTTATGGAGACTGTTTTGAAAGGTCTTTCCTACGAAGCCTGTCTGATATACCTGGACGATATCATCGTCGAAAAGAGTTTTGAAGAGCATCTAGAAAATCGTAGAAAGGTGCTTCAGAAACTGAAAGAGGCCAATCTGAAGCTGAGTCCCGCTACATGCAAATTGTTCCGAAAGGAAGTGACTTACCTGGGACATGTCACCTCTGCAGAAGGTGATAGAGAACCGTGGAGTGATGAAGTCAGGAAAGACCAGCTGGAAGACCGCGACATTAAACCCATAATTGATTTAATGGAGTCAAACAGAAAACCTACCTGGCAGGACATTTCTATCTGTAGTCCGACAACCAAACAATATTGGGCACTCTAGGATTCACTTCACATTCGAAACGGCGTCTTATACCGGAAATTCGAATCGGATGATGGGAAGACGTTCCGATGGCAGCTGATACTTCCAAGATCCCGCATTCCTGATGTCCTTAAAGAACTACGTAACAGCCCTACAGGAGGTCACTTTGGAATTATGAAGACCTTACACAGAGTTCGTGAGCGCTTTTACTGGAATAATGCAAAGGACGACGTGGAAAAGTGATGCCGATCTTGCGATGCCTGTGCAGGTCGGAAAGGACCGAGGAAACGCAGCCGAGGCAAGCTGCAACATTACAACGTAGGTGCGCCGTTTGAACGTATCGCCTTTGACATCTTGGAACCTCTGCCACGAACTGCTGATGGCAACAAATACATACTCGTTGTCATTGATTACTTCACCAAGTGGCCTGAAGTGTACCCTGTTCCTGATCAAGAGGCTGTCACAGTAGCTGAGGTAATGATACAGCACTGGATTTCCAGGTTCGGAGTGCCTCTTCAGTTACATTCCGATCAGGGAAGGAATTTTACCTCGGCAGTAATCAAAGAACTATGTAAACTACTCGGCATTGACAAAACCCAAACGACGCCATTACATCCCCAGTCGGACGGCATGGTAGAGAGGTTCAGTGGAACCATCCTTAATAAACTCTCATTAGTGGTTTCCAGAAACCAAAAGGATTGGGACAAGAAATTACCACTGTTTTTACTGGCTTACCGCAGTGCTGTCCACGAGACTACCGGGTATTCACCATCACAGATGCTCTCTGGTCGAGACCTTCGTCTGCCTTGTGATCTCTTGTTTGGTCGCCCTCCGGATGCTCCTTCATCGTCTGAGGAATATATCGAAGATCTCCAGGCCTGGTTTTAAGTGATGCACAACATTGCACGAGAGCGAGTCAACTTGGCGACTGAGAAGATGAAGACCCGATACGACACAAGAGCTACAGAACATCAATTCCACGAAGGAGACAAGGTGTGGTTGTGGAATCCGAATCGACGGAAAGGACTTTGTCTGAAATTACAGTCACCTTGGGATGGTCCGTACACGGTCCTAAACAGGCTGAATGACGTCGTGGTTCCGATTCGTAAGTCTTCGAACTCTAAACCTAAAGTCTTTAATTACGACAGGTTAGCTCATTACTATGGCCATAGTACGTAATGTAAATAATTGTAAATAGTGTAGGACCATGGTCCTTTTTGCTTCTAAATGTGTATTTGATTTGTATTTAGTATTTGATATGCATTTAGTATTTGATTTGTTTAAGTTATCTATTACATTTATTATTCATGTTGTTTGATATTGTAATGTAATGTTTATGCCTCAGTTGCATTTATGCCACAGTTGTAAGTTTAGCTTCCTGTCCAGGGATTGTACTGCCCGGGACGTGCAGTCCTTGGGAAGGGGGCAGTGTTACGAATTTGGTATTTAAAAAGCTAATGTTAGTTCAATTATAAATTAATGGTTTTATTTCTCGCGTAGTGCAGCGCGAGACGAATATTAAAAGAAAGCTAAGCCGGAAAATTGAAAATACAAGAGCGCGTGCATTAAATAAATATCTTTTTGATTTCGAGAAAGTACTAGAAAATTCTAGCGGGAAATTTTAAAATCTTATAAAAGGAGGAAAACATCTCAGTTCGTGGTAGTTGCTTAGTTTATTGTTGTTTAGAAAACTGCTCTTGTTGATTGTAGCGGCCAAGTGGCAAGCCTACCACTGGCATGGAAAATTTTTCAGAAGAAAGCCAATGCAGAACAAGCACCACGGGCAGCCATTGTCTGCTGCAACCCTTCCTGGTCTCCATACGTAGTAACCACAGAAAGAGACTTCGTTACTATTCTAGTCATCTTTGAAGAGCAGCAATTCCTCCTAACCTCCGTCTACTCCCTGCCCACGGAAGGTCTTACAGATGTGACTTGCAACTTTATACGAGTGAAACAGAAATGCCCAACAGTACCTCACGTCGTTGGAGGAGATTTCAATGCACGTATTATATGGGGCTACCAAGACACAACGCCTAAAGGGAGAGACATGGAAGACTTTATGACCTGTCACGATCTACATTTACATAATAGTCAAGGGGCACAACCTACCTATGACAATACCTATCATAAAGGATGGCCTGATCTTACACTCTCAACTGCTAATTTTGCCAACAACTTTAGCTCATGGGATGTTCTAGATGATGAGAGTAACTCAGATCATCGATACATCCACTTCACACTAACACTTAGCCAGCATTAATATCCTCCAGAGATTCAAACTACCGGGCGGAAAGATACGACGACTGAAGAATGCCTTTCAGGAGCTGCTCATCAGAGAAGAAGCCATACTAGAAGAGCTTACCAACCCCCAAGAACTGGATGATTACACAGACCACATTCTGTCATTACTCAGACAAATATGTCAGATCCTCCCTACAAGAACCGCCAAAAAACTCCAAGGCATATCCTGGTGAACGGGAAGACAGATGAAACAGAGGTGTAGAGCTCTGCGCCGCCGCCTCAGATCTGCTACCAACGAAATTGTAACTTCCAACATCCTTACGGCCTTTCGGCAAGAAAGGGCCGCCTACAAGAAAGCAATTCTTGAAGCTAAAATTAACAGCTGGAGATCTTTCTGCACCAGTAACAGTAATCCATATGGAATTTTACACAAACTGGCAACGCAGATCTTCCAACCAGCGCAAGTACCAGTTCAACAGCACCACATACTATGGACGTAGCGGCCTCCACCGCCAAGGAACTTTTAAATGCTATCTTTCCCACAGATGATACACAAGCAGATACTTCAGAACAGAGGCAAATTAGAGAAGATACAAGCTCGCCACGCACACCGAACGATATACAGTTTTCTGCACAGGAGATACGTAATATCTTCCAGTATCTGCCACTAAAAAAGGCCTCGGGTCCAGACGGACTCGATTACGCAATTATCAAAGTTGCATATCAGGCACGACCATCCTACTTCCATAAATACTACAACCAGCTTCTGCATTATAAAATATTCCCCACAGCTTTAAAAAAAGGCAATGTGGTATTATTTTTAAAAAAGGATAAAGACCCCCTAGTATCGAGTTCCTTTAGGCCAATTTGCCTTCTGTCGGCGATGGGAAAGATTTACGAGAAGCTCATCGTCAACAGGCTAAAATTTCATCTACATCAATACCAAAGCATTAGCCCAAGACAATTTGGCTTCAAACAAGGCAGTTCTACCACTCATGCCCTGCAGCGAATCCATGAAGTCATAATTCAGAACAAATCGCAGGGCTACCAGACGGCTTTTATATCGATAGATTTGCAAAGTGCGTTCGATACCCTCTGGTGGCCTGCCATCAGGCAGGCCCTCAGAGAGGCAAGATGCCCAAGAAATATCTATCAAGTTCTGGACAACTATCTGGCAGACCAGCAACTGATGATCTCTAACGACAGTAGTACTGTTTCAATAACACAAGTGAGAGGATGTCCACAGGTGTCCTGTGCAGGGCCTCTGCTATGGACCTCACCTTTAATAGTCTTTTATACCTCACCTTTAATAAAGTCTTAGAGGCAAGGTGGCCACAACATACTGTGTTAGTTGCATACGCGGACGACGCGGCATTACTGGTCAGAGGCCGCACACGCGCTGAGCTTGAAGCCCGTGGCAGTGAGTCATGCACTATCTTTGCCAACCTCTGCGAAGAGCTAAAACTCAAAATATCCACCACAAAGTCCACTGCTATCATCTTTCCAAGAAGGGGTACAAATCCAACACGTAGCCCATGTATCAAACTACAAGGCCGGAATATTAAGGTCGTAAAAACTTTAAGATACCTTGGGGTAATATGGGACCCAGGTCTGACTTGGCTTCCGCATATCCAGGCACAAAAGATTAAAACATCTGCAATTGCCAGGAGATCACGACAATTCCAAGGCCGGAACTGGGGACGGAATCTCCAAATTCAAAAGGTACTTTATAAAACTGTAGCTGAGAAGGTGGCACTCTATGCGGCAGCTATATGGGCACAACCCATGACCGCACGCAAGATTAAGCAACTCCTATCACTACAGCGCCCATTCGCCATAGGCTTATGCAGAGCCTACCGCACCACTGCAACTTATGCAGCACTCACCTTGGCAGGCATCATACCACTTCATATCCAAGCGGAGCTAGAGGCCACATATACTAAAATAATACATCTACAGAAAGACGCAACCTTTGCAGGCACCTTACATAGCCCTGCAAATTACGAACATCCATGTACTCCTCCACACGCACCCAGCACGCAAGGGACTTGGCATTCACACTATCCTCAAACCGTCACGAAGGCAACCAGAAGGAAACTTTAATATGCACGCGTTCTACACAGATGGCTCGAAAACTGCTGAGGGTGTAGGTAGTGCCTTTATATACTACAGGCAAGGCCATGCTGCACACATTGGAAAGGGTACCTCAATCCTAATAGCATTTTTCAAGCAGAAGTAGTTGCCATAACAGCTGCCATTGAATACGTGGCGCATAGTCACGCCTCCCCGCTGATCATACGACTGCAGCATATCCTAAAAGATAATCGGCACGCACATGTTGACCTAGTATGGATTAAAGCCCATGCAGGTAACATGGGTAATGAGACAGCGGATGAACTCGTTAAAGAGGCTGCTTCGAACCAAAATGCCAGACCGATATCAGTATCAGCACCACCATCTTTCTTCAAAGTCAACTGCGAAATGCCGCTATCCAGTGGTGGCAAAGAAAATGGGATCAGGGCGACACGGGAAGGAGAGCGCATAGCTTCTTGCCAAAAGTAACCACGGAGCGCCTTTTGGCAATTACTCCCCTTACCAACTTCATTACTGGTCATGGTCCCTTCCCGGATTACTTCTACCGCCGCACCATCTCAACCACGGATCGCTGTGTTTGCGGGGGTGAAGGGTCACCGAACCATTATATCTTTCAGTGCCCACTCACGGAACAGTTCCACTTCCCGATACCAGCCAATATCTCAGCATTTCACAAGTTCCTAGCCAAAAACAGAGCGGCCATAAATAAAATCTGCAAAATAATAACCACCATTGCAGCATATGGCCAGGACCTCTGTCAACCAGAGTAATAGGGCTTACATGCATTACTTGCACTGACATACGCACTCTAATGCTCTACCATCTAATGTCTGACTGCATAGGGACAGAAGAAAATTGAACACCATTTTTAGGTGTTTAATTTTCTTTTGTTATAAGCTATTAAGTGTTTTTTTTACACCGTGCCTGTATGTTAATTCAAATGTACTTCAAATGCCAGATGTTAAACAATTGCCCCTGTATGGCCATGTATCCACACTTATAACTATTTAAATAAACTCCAGGGGAGGACGCGGGACATATGCCTGTTAACCTCTGTTAAACTTCAGACGTCCCCGTCCTCCGTCACCTGTCACCTGTCACCTGTTGATTGTAGCGAATTCGCTGATTAGCGTTCCTTAGCTGTTTTGAATTACGTTCTATTGGACGTTTGAGTAGTTAAAAGATTACTGTGAGATTGTAACACTGCATAATAATTTGAGAAAATTTAAGCATTTTTGTTGTGATAATAAATTTGTTCATTTTTCATCGAACTTGTGCATTCATTTCATAACGAACCCGTACGCACGCAACAATGAGTAGAATACCTTTAAAAACGGATTTTAAAGAAAATTTGTATGTATATTATTAGGCATGAGGGAAATCGAGAAATGGTGTTAATGAACTCGTGAGGAGAGAACTGAACAACAAGGTATGAATGTTATCCGTTCCAGCACTGATGTTCATTTAGCTTATGCAGATAAAGCAGCTCAGACTCTGAAACAGAAGAATTCTTCGTGCTACCTACTTTACGAGTAAAGAAGAAGTTTTATTTACATAAGAGTTCTTTATATACACCAGTCTTTACAAAACATATGAAACTATTTACGAAATTAAGATCCAGACTTAACACTTCTGAAACTACGTAAACACTTTTAATGTCAGGATCATATATTAATAGCAAACAGAACATTTTCTATACTTTTATATAAAATTCATAAAACTTCGCATTTTTATTTTCCCATATTTCCATAACAGTTGTCGGCCAGTTTTGGTTAGCGTCTTTTCTGGCGATACTTGTCTTTCTAATCATCGCTCGAACAATCATGGTTTTCATCGAATATTTCCTCGTTGCAGTGAATTTCAAGACTGATTTATCAATAGACGAAAAAGCAGCCATTTTCGTCACGTAAAAAGGTATTCCTCATAAAAGCTGTTCGAATTCAAACGAGAGCCTCGTAAAATTAAAACGAGACATCCGAACACAAACTTTGTTTCTAGGATCACGAAGATTCAAATGAATAGCAACGGTTTCTCCTGATATTTATATGAGAGAGGGTTGTGACAAATTGCTATATAGGGCTAACATTATTAGTCATGAACGCAATAAAATTGCGAAAATTGAGGGCTTATTGACAGAAAGGAAAAATAAACCATGCGTTTGGAAGGATTCTGTAATGAAACTAGAGAATGTTTCTTTGTTGCCATTCCCGATCGTCTAGTGTAAATAAATAGCTGCAATAAAGGAGAAAGTTTACGGCTGAATATATGACATCTTCTGACAGCTGGAATGAATGTAGGTTTTCCGATTTTTGAATTACAGGAACGAACATTTCACAGTAAATTATAGAAATTTAGCAAAAAGGGTAAAAGCTAAAACAAATAATTTAGGGAAAAAACAGTTTAGTATCGAGTAAATGCGAGGCGTAAAGAAAGAAACCGAAAGTGCCAATGTAGAGAGCCAAAAATGCTTCGTATTTCATTCACAGGAAAGTATACACAATGGAAAATTGTGAGCAAAAATCTAAATAAGCCGTATATATAGTTAACACAAAAACATCATTACCTGGTAATTACTATAATTTATGTTTGGAAATTCTACATCATCATCGAGAGGCAGTTGAAGAGTGATGCCGACATTTTCCTGAAAAATACATTATATCAGCAAAATATAAAATTAGTCACTACAAAAATATTCATGACATCTCATTATAGCCAAAAGTATTAGAAAAATAAAATGTGAAGTTAAAATGTGCACATAACATGTGGCTTACAATTACGGTCTGTTAAAGACGATCAGCTGATAAAATTATCAAATTACAGAACCTTATCTTTCAAACCTAATGCGAGATTAAGAACCGCTGTTTCATGGTATTTGAAAAATAATCAGTTCAATGACATACCTTTTCTAGATTTGGTACGTTAAAGAATTTATTCAAGGATGCATCCGTAGAAGTTTACCAGTAAAGGAGAGGTTTTATTTACATAAGATTTCTTCATATACGCTACAGTCTTTACATAGAAGTTTACAAAACATTTGAAACTATTTGCGAAATTAAGATCGAGACTTAACATTTCTGAAAATACGCAAACACTTTTAATGTTAGGATCATATATGAGTAGCAAACAGAACATTTTCGATACTTTTATATAAAAGTCATAAAACTTCGCATTTTTATTTTCCCATATTTCCATAAAAGTCGTCGGCCAGTTTTTAGTGTCAAAAAATGCCTAGTTTTGTTTCGTGTCAAAACATTTTATGCTTCGAAATTTTCGTAAAACTAATTGGTTCCTATCTGAGAAACATGACTTTTCAAGTTCGCTGCGGTGACACCTTACCTGTCAGAAAAGCAATTCATAGTGGGGTCCGCAAGGGTCAGTTCTTCCCCCCCCCCGGCGCTATGTTTATATCAACGATTTCCCGCACCCATTCAACACGAAAATACTCAAACACGCTGACGACACTGTAGTACTGACTGAATCCAGGAATCCCTAGCTGTGAAGTAATTTACAAATGCATCTCAATATGATCAATCACTGGTGCAAGACTTGGAAAATTAAGCTCACTGCCTCTAAAAGGTAGTATTGCGCTCTATCGGAGATAAAAAACAAGATTAAGAGTCAACACCGATATCTACTTAGAACTCTAATCTCCGTAGCTAATTCCGATAAATATTTAGGTGTTTACATAGATAAGTCAACTTCTAAAATCATACATCTTAAACCAAACGCAGCGTACGTGGCAGTTTATCCTATTACTGGCAAAAAATCAAAGCTCAGTCTAAAAATAAAGAAAATGCTTTATATATATCTAATTCGACCGATCATGCTATATGCAGTGCCGGCCTGGGCAATCGCACCTTGGTATGTGAGAAAGTATAATTCATAACGACCTGGATATTCCCATCTGTGCATATATTTATACTCATGACAGCTCATAATTTCTTCGAGAAGATGAAGCATAATCAGTATAACGCAATTAAATATTGGAATATGATCCAACCACTGAATACACTGTCAAACGCCCAAGGACAATTCGTCATTTCACAATAAGAAAAACATACATGCATTCAGATTCTTCATTATTTAATACAGAGAGATAATATTCGGTGGCAACAGTTTGCAAAGCGAAACTGACAAAATGCCGTTAATAGTTAAAGCAAAATGCCGTTTCGAAATTAATAGCTTTTCTGAACTGCCACACCTTTAGGCTAATAGAATAAATTCACAATAAATAAGAAAAGCTTATGCAGAACTGGAAATAAGTTTAAAAAATTATAAATTACTAGCACAATTATTTATTACAGTTAAACACAATTTTTAACATTAGAATAAATACATAAAAATTGTTAAATGTTTATCAGTATGACGTATTGTGAAATATTGAAATAAAACTCCTTTGTAGAATATTGCTATAATATTCATCTACAATTTAAAAAAAGCAGAACAAAATTTTAAAATTTAAAAAATCCATTTTTTGGATTAGTATTTTTTAATTATTGACACCAATAAAAAGCATAAAAATTGTAACAGAAAATAGTTTGTTTGAATTTCTATTAGTTCAGATTTAAAATATATTTAAATAGACAAATTTCCTTACAACACAGGAAAAGAAAAAATATCCACATCTGAAAGCATGCAACAGCTTTATAATTATTAAGAACATTAATTATGCTTTATAAACATGCTAAATTTTTAAAAATCAATCTCAATCTCATTTCCAAAAATAAAAATATCTAGAAATTCTAATTTGTTAAATGAGGCGCTACCACCAGCTTTTTCTTGAAAATTATACGCGCTGCAATAGCCAACTATTGTTAAGTTTCTGCAAGTCGTTCCTACTACTCCGGATGTTGTCAAGATGACAGCCGGGAATACGCCAGAAGAAGGCGAATATCCATTTGGATTGGTCTTTCTTATAAGGTCCATGAGCATGAACAGGACGTGACGAAAGCGCAGCTCATTCTGCTTCGACGAAGAATGCCATTAGTTTCTTATTTGCTATTTCTACGATTTAAGTTGCCTATCTATCTCCCAATAAGATATTCCTTTTCTGGAACTGCATGCTTCTGAAGGACTTTGAATTATTATGTCATTCACAACTTCGAACTGTCTTCGCGACATTTTCATGATGTCTCACTACTGCTTATCTTGGACTATCTATATTGCACTGACCATCTGCATTTACCATTAACTCACTGCATCTGTCTGCATGCTTCAAATTAATGCCATTGCTTATCACTGCACAATTTTTATGATGAACGCCTACTTTCGTAAGTACACTCATGTCCATAAATTAAGGATAATGCAAAATCAGGCAAAGGAAGCGATAAAAGCAAAACAAATTTCACTTATTTGTAAAGCTTATTAAACAAAAGGTAAAGAGCAAAAAAGATTCTATATGTTTGATATTTAAAAAATTAGATTTTTTCTTCCTGGAGCAAATTACAAAAAAAAAACCCTATTTACAAAAAAAAAAAACCAATATTACATGGTTGGTATTGATTGTTAATACATTTTATGTCTCCCAGACGATGCAATACAGTCCGTACAACGCCTAGGTATGCTGAGTATCAAATTATCGATCTGATCTTTGGGGGATATTACACCACTCAAAAAGCAATGCTCTCCGAAGTTCCGGTAGACATGTAGGAGGAGGTGGACGGGCTGCTACTTGGCGTCCAAGCACGTCCCAACGTGCTCTACTGGATTCAAGTCCGGTGAGAATGCTGGCCAGTCCATACGAGTGATATCCTCCGATTGAAGGCATTCGCTTACGATGTTTGCACGGTGAGGACGGGCGTTGTTATCCATAAACACAAATTGTGCTCCCATGGCGCCCCGAAACAAACGTACATGTTGTTCGAGAATGACGTCCCGATAGATTTGGCTTGTTAGGGTTCCAATTTGAACATGTAGGTCAGTTCTGGAACCCAGAATAATTCCACCCCAAACGAGCACTCCGGCACCACCGTAACGGTGTCATTCAATGATGTTTTCTTGGTAACAGGTACCTGGAGCTCTCCATATGAAAGTCCGGCGAGAATCAGACCGCTAGCTAAACCTGGCTCGTCGGAAAACATCACGCAAGCCCACTGTTGCGGTGTCCACAATGCATGCTCTCTACTCCAGGCTATCCGCAGGTGACAGTGAGTTGCAGTAAGTGGAACGCATCTGACAGGTCTACGAGCATATGGACGAATCTGCCCTAAGCGTCTGTACACGGTCTGCCTTGAAATTGCGGTACCAGTGCTAAAGAGCTGACGAGACGGGTCTGAGGCCGTGCTCCGCCTGTTTCTTTTGACAGTAACTGCCAAATACCGGTCCTCATTTGGCGTTGTAACTTTGGGGCGACCTGTGCTGTAACGTCTGCTCACATTACCATCATCTTGGTATCGCTACCAAAGCCTGGAGATGACACTCTGGGTAATTCCAAGTTCGTCTGATACTTCCAGTTGGGTACGCACACATTCCAGACGGCCTATAATTCTACCACGTAAAAAATCATCCAAATGCGTCCTTTGTCATAACTAATCGATTATTGCACTGAAATGCTTATAAAGCGCCTGCGAGCAATTTTACTTTGCCTATATTTCTTATATATCACTCTTACACTCTCGTCATTGTGACGTACCATCGGTGTCATCTGGTTACTTCCTGAAATTTGCATACGATTCTTGAAGATGTGTGTGGTGATTTTACAGGTGATATTTATTTTAGAGTTCGATTTCCGCGTGACTCCGAATTATCCTTAATTTATGGACATGAGTGTATTAAGATATGCCTGCTCACGCAGCTGAAATTTCTTCGCCCACGGGTGTTGGTACTGTCTAGTACCATTCATTCGGAAATATCTGCCTAGTGCACTTTAATGCTATCTACTGGCAAGTCTTTAGTAATTAATGACCAGAAAAAAGTAAGTTTATAAAATATTTCAAAATATTTAGCAAATTCAGATTAAGATCTATTTCTGAAAATATGCAGACGCTTTTAATGTGAAGATGGTATATTAACGGAAACTGAACACTTTCTATACCTTCATGTTAACTTGGCGATTTTATTTTGGCATATTTGTACACCAGAAGTCGTCAGTTTTAGATAGTTGTTCATTGCAAACCTTAATTGTATGCTCTCCTGGATACCTCCTTTGGTTAGGTTATTTGAATAGAGAAAGAACACAAGTGTTGTCTAAGATATTGGATGCCTTTATGGAGGGTTTTTAAGCTCAAGTGTCTCATAATATTTTCTATTTTTTTTTCAGTGTGTAACTAATTTGGTTTTCAGTATTTTAAAATGTACACTGGTGTGCAAAAATTAAGGACGAAGTAGAAAAATTAGCATATCAGCTGAACGAACGAAGAGGCAGAGCGGACAGGAAGACCAATCAGGTGATTAAGTAAGGTGATGTAGGGTAGCACATGCGCAGATATGCAGGTAGACGTAATGGGGGAGTGTCTGAGTAGTATAAAGCACGTTGTCGGGGTAAGATCAGTATTTCTGGCAAAGAGATTGCACGCCGTATAGTAGTTAAAATCATACCGAGTTGCTGCCTCAGCGTGAAATGGCGAATAATCAATCTGTTAGACGACATCTGGATGCTTTTACCCAAGGCTGAATCATTGGGAAGTTGGAGGAAGGCCGCAGTGTGCAAGTGGGGCTGCAGAGTTCGGAATTGCTCACAGCATCGTTTGATTTGAGACAATTTCAAACTACAGTAACAGCTATCCGGGGGTTTAGTAGTGGTCGTCCACGAGGAACCACACCCGCAGATGACCGGTATATTGCCTTACAGACCAGAAGAAACAGGCGGCAGACAGCGGGAGAAATCGCTAGACACACGACACAGGCGACTGGACGACCGATATCGCGTTTTACCGTGACCAGAAGACTGCACGGTGGTTTGCACGACGCCCTGTACGGTGTGTACCTCTAACGCCTGCCCATCGGAGAAGGCGTTCTCTGTGGTGCCGGGAACACCGGAATTGGAGAGAAAATGAATGGGGACGAGTACTTTTTACAGATGAGAGCAGATTCAGTCTGAGTAGCGATTCTCATCGCATACTCATCTGGAGAGAGCGGGGAAGCCGCAATCATCCCTCGAACATCATTGAAAGGAACAGGTATGGAGGTGGCGGTGTTCTCGTTTGGGGAGGCATCATGCTTGGTAGTCGTACAGACCTTCACATCTTGGACGCAGGTTCAGTCAACGGGACCCGTTATTGTAACGAGATTCTTCTTCCATATGTGCGGCTTTTTAGAGGCGCTATGGGTCCACAGTTCCCTTTCATGCATGACAATGCACCTCGCACAGTAGCTGCCGAACAGCTCTTAGAGAGTGAGGATATTGAACGTATGGATTGGCCATCACGATCTCCGGATCTCATTCCCATCGAGCATGTATGGAATTTTCTAGGCAGACGCTTGGCAACTCGTACCTTACCACTAGTAACGATTCCGGAGCTTCGATTGGCGCTGCAAGACGAATGGGCCTCAACTCATTGACACCCTCATTCTCAGCATGGGCAGACGCTGTGAAACCTGCCTAGCAGTCAGGGGAGATCATATCCCCTATTAAAGACCGGATGTTTCTTGCTGGACACCCATCACAGGGATGTTTCCGCCTTCAGTCGCATTGCGCTCCATGCTACTTTTTCAATAAAGCTTCTTTTTATCCCTCTGATTTCTCTTTTAGTAAGTGTTGCTTACATTACTCATGTCCTTACATATTGGGGATATTACGGTGTTAAATGTGTTGATTTGGAAAGCTTTTATACAAAGTTATATTGAAAAAACCGTCTCGTCCTTAATTTTTGCACACCAGTGTATTTATTTATCGTTTCCATGATATAATAAAAGGAATTTGATATTGTTGACAATAACTGAACATCTTTAACATTTCACAATAATATTTGGTTGCAGCAGCTTTCTAACAAGTATGTTAATTTAAGGTAAAGCGTAAGCGGATTGTTTGCCTAAGGAAAGTAATGTAAAAGAACTGGCTTATAACTGGTGCAATACATAGGGAAAACGCCCAAGCAGTCAGCGCGCTTGCCGCAGTTGGAATCTGTCAAATTACCTGTCCGCATTGCTCTTATATACTCAATCATTGGGAATGAGAGTTTTATCAAAAGCGCAAATATAACAAAAAATCTAAAAGCTTTCAGATTTTATATTAAGGCCAACGTTTTGTGTGTTACCTTTATTTAGTAAATATCAGGTTCTTCGCACTTAAACCATAAAAGCCAATTCAACAGCAATATCACAAAATTTAAAAAGAGCATAACTTTAGAATTTCCGATACAGTTTCGCGCGCTGGAGATAATTTTCTTTCCCGTACAGTGTTGCCATTCCTTGCTTTGAAATCACTCAAAAATTCGTGAGTTTTACAAAGTATGAAATATGTAATAAAACAAATTTCCAGATGCCCATATTCGATTGGATGCTTAAATTATTCAAAATTTGATGTCACTGGGTACCTTTTTTCACAATGCGAGGAATATATATACATTCATGCAAGTTATTCATCATTTAATTTTCACTTCCTTATACGAAGTAAAGAGGAAGTATCGTAATCACGAACAATTTCAGGTATGATATGTCAACGAAAATATACATTTTGACCGCTATCGAAAGCAATATAACGATGTTTTTGCGTGACATCTGCACGTAAGGACAGATTAAAGGATGTGTTTTGAATCGGATGCACCAAAATTGTGTAAATATATGTATATATATATATGATCTTAAATTCTCCAAGTTCGAAAACAAGTTATTGTAATACTTGGGCAGTAGCTGCAAAGTAAGATAATTTATTTACTAAAGAAATTTTGATTATATTATCTCCTAATATTAATTTTAGTAGAAGTATCTAATAAGAGTGAACCTATAGGTAGGAAGTTTAATTCCGAAAATTGTTTTAAGATAACTTGAATGTAAATTGTTAAAAATATTTTACGAGGCCTGAAGTAAATCATGAAATTTCAATTGGAAAAAGAAATTAAAAGCAAGCAATTACTGCTATTAAGCGAAAATTGGTTTGACTTTTCAATGGGAACAGATCCCGTCCAATGAACAATTAATCCACTGTTATTCGGCTCAGTGAGCTCAGTTATTAAGTTTATAAATAGTGCGTTTTTTGCTTTAAAAATGAATTTTATCTTCCAGTTAAGATTTTCATGCCTTTAGTTAACCTGCATGCAATAATTGTGGATTAAAAGTTTTTTTAATTGTGGCTAAGCCTAATTTTTGATCACCATTGCAGACATATTTGTTTGCATTTGAAACTTTGCAAAATAGTGGATTTGTTGCCAGTCGACTAAGCTTCACAACAACAAATTAAAATATTATTGCGAATTAGATTATGCTCAATTCATTCCGAAATCATCATTTAAGTTATCTTGTTTTTCAGCAGAAACTAATTTTAATGGTAAAATTTTTTAAATTGCTTTAACTGTACTTTGTGTTTTATGTTTTGTACATCTTTCAAATTTTAATAAAAATATTTTGAATTTTTATGCATATTCGCCTTGCCGCGAAGTGAGAACTGAATTACTAGCACATGCGCATTACATAAGAGGCGCCGATTAGTCTGAAAAACTCTGTTTAATTTCTTATATTTAGATTTATTATAGTATTTGAATAGAACATGTTGTAATTCTTCAGATGTAATTTTTGTGCACAGTTATAAAATGAATGAGATTAACTGTTAATGCGTTTAAATGAAATGCAGGAAATTTGCGTATAATTTATAAGATAAAAGGAATAATTTATAAGATAGAAAGAAATAATATTTATAAGATAAAGTATAAGAGGAAGTCATGTGGTATAAACATCAGATTATTTTAAATATAATGCAAGGCTCTAATATTTGGTGGTTAACGATTTGAAAAGCGAACCAACGTAAAGTGCCAAAAAGAAATCAATAGCCTTTCTGGGCAAACTGTGCTTTTCAGCTAACAAAGCAGTAATTCTAGATTAAGGTTTATACCAATGAGCTTTTCGCAGACTTATTAGAATCCAAGGCCAAAAGTGATAAATTTGCAAGTTATATTTAGCTGAAGTGTCCTAGCTAGGCAATTTTGTCATTCGATTTAACTCTTAAAAAATCTGAAAAATTTGATAAAAATGCACTCAATTATATGAAGCATTAAAAGGAAAAATTTACCGAAATTGAAACTTACTTTTGTCCAGTCAAATCTCAGATCTTCAATAGACATATTATCGGGGAAATTTTCAAAAAAGTCGACAGCTGAAAGATTCAAAGAATTAATGTTGAGCATGTATGTTGCATATTTTGTTCAAGCACTTCATTAATCAGTTTAATATTAATGATTCTGGAAAACTAGCTACCACTTAAAAGTGCGAGTTTACACGCGGCTACAGGTCATGGTTGGTTGGAGTTTTTGTTGTGCCATACAAAAGCTTGTTCATTTTCAAAACTTATGGCTACAGGTCAAATTGTCATCAAGTTTTAAAAACAGCCGTAAGAGTTCTGGATACGTACCAAATTTTGATGATACTTATTTCCACAAGGTACGAATTTACAAAATATTAAAACTTGAGATTCTGTGGAAGCTACCAAGTAGACAGTTTTCTATAACGCAACAGGAATGAGTTTAGCTTTGAAGGTCTTTTGTTTCGGACAATATTAAAATTTATGCTTTCCAGCCACACTACAGACAAATTTACATGCATAAATATTCCTAATCCCTTTCAAAGGATCGTTTAGATCGCACATTTAATGAACTTTACATCATATGACTTGACTGGCTAGTTTTTATAGATCTCGGTGTATAAACTATACTTTGGCTCCATTTTTGCCATTTGAAATTAAGGAAACATGTTTTCAAAATGTCCTGCTGGCTTAATTCCGTCTTACAAATAAAATTTGATGTTCCTTGCATCTAAATTTAGATTTATTGATTATGATAAAGCACATGAAGGATATTCATCTAAGAGAAATGCTTCACTGGACAACTTTCCAAGGAAACTAGCTACGTTACATATGGGGAAATATCCATGCAGCCTGCACGTTAACAGAGATTTTGAACCCAGGTCGAACTACTAGTATTCTACAACTTTACCGCTCGGTGACTGGTGGGCTGAACAATTAAAGCAGCAAGTATAGACAAAATCGGTTTTTTTTTCTAATTAAATCCGTTTCCCAAGTGGCTTGGAAATTTTATATTACTGATTTAATACTCTATTTTCCTATAAATGTTAATTTAACATTTCAGGTTTACGAAGTAATTTTCGATGTTTTACAAATTATACCTATTTGAAATGAAGATTATCAATTCATTAAACACTTTCACATATTTTAAGAACAGTTCATCTTTCAATGCGATACAAAATTATGTAAACCGAGTTTTAAAAGGTTCAAAATACTCAAGCTTTCTGGATTTGATGCTTCATCGGCACTTACGTATTAACATAACTAACTTGGTCCTTCTTATAGAAGAAACAAGAATGTTACCTACACTCATTTTCTTTTAGACATTTATCTCGAAAATCAACCACTGGATCCAAGCTAGTTTTAATTATGAAATTTTCATGGCGATCGCTACAATATTTGTGCGGATAAGGTGCTAGTCATCACATATGCATCATTGCACCAAATGGGAATAATCTTTATATCACGCCAATAACATCTTTGCGAAAAGGCAGGATAGAATGATATCAAACCAACAATTTTCCTACCTAGAATTCAGTTGCTTCACCAAATCTGTACTCTGAAATTTAAGTTTCTCTTTTTTTTTAATGAAAACAGATCGCTGTATACATGGGGTGAGTGAGTTTTCTGGCGCAAAAACCAATAATGATTATGACGCGCCAAACAAATGGTGGGATGACCTAATTTAATGGAATGAAATAATAAAAATTTTAAAAAAGCTACATGTACCAAATCCAGAGAATGAAGTCAAAAAACCTGGTAAAAGCACACATTAAAATATAATACAAAATCTGCTGAACAGATTACATTAAGTAAAAGCCAGTCTCTTAAATAATAAAATAAATTACAATTGGCCTCTCTTCCGATTAAACGGTCGAGAGGTAAGTCAAAGCTATTAAAATATTTCTAACGAAGACTTAAAACAGGGACACTCAATTAAAATGTGACGGACAGATAGACAAACTTTATAATTTGAACAAACAGGTTACTCTCAACTTTTAAAAGGTAGTTATGTGTCACTAGTGTGACCAATTCTGAAGCGAGTCAAAAGAAGTTCCTCCTTACGATTTTTGGTTGATTCCCAATGCTCAATTCTAGGTTTTACATGTCTTGTTTTGAAGTTGAACATCCGAAATTTGCTGCCATTTTATTCGGACCTTTCCCTTGATGACACAGCAGATATCTCTAAAAGGGATAAGGCGACTGGACAGTTCAACAGCAGATTTGGCTGCGATATCTGCAAGCTCATTTCCCTTTATTCCAGCATGTCCAGGAACCCAGCAGTACAGGACTTCATATCCTCGAATCGTTAAGTTTATATGAATTTTGAGAACATCCACTACCACAGGATTCTGAGTGTTGGGAAAAGCTTCCAAAGATTTAAGAGCACTATAAGAGTCTGTATAGACTATGAACTTTTTGTGGCAGAGCTTTGAGATGTACAAAAGACCATAATATATTGCAGTTAGTTCAGATGTTAGGACTGAGAAAGCATGGTGCAGGCATCTGCCCTCTATGTAATTTTCAAATACAAAAGCCATCCCGACGTCTGTAAACGATCTCGTTAGTGCTTGCCTCCACGTGGTGTTTGAAAACATCAAGAAACTGAATCCGTGAATTTTCCCAAGGTGGAATTTCAAAATTCTGTAC
This sequence comes from Stegodyphus dumicola, assembly GCF_044657685.1. Taxonomy (NCBI): domain Eukaryota; kingdom Metazoa; phylum Arthropoda; class Arachnida; order Araneae; family Eresidae; genus Stegodyphus; species Stegodyphus dumicola. Next base: position 49,206,800 of record NC_140779.1, read on the forward strand.
TGCTTGTGGGCACATAGAGAGGGAAAGTTCCTCAATGACAAGGCGAACTCTTAATGGAAAAATAGGAACACAGGATGGACGTGTTTCAAATAAAGTGTTACACACATTATCAAGCAAGCACAGCTTATTGGGATGTTCAGGTTGGGATAGAATATTAAAATATTGCAAAAGGGACAATTACTCACGCCTCAGATAAAGTGATGGTTCATTAGATTCAACAGAGGCTCTGGACAGGAGAAGTCCTAAAAGCTCCTGAACAAATCCGCAGAGCCTGATGGTGTATGGGATCCAGTTTCAACAATACTGATGACCGGGCGGATCCGTAGACACCTGAGCCATAGTCCAGTTTAGAGCGGAAAAGCGCTCTGTAAATGCGAAGCATAGAGCAACGCTCTGCACACCAGGATGTGTTCCCCAACACTTGAAATATTTGGTGCTTTTAGACACTTCTTTCTCAGGTTTAAAATATGAGAAAGGAAAGTCAATTTTCGATCGAACGTCACTCCTAAAAATTTTACTTCGGGCGCAACTGGAATAATTGTACCATTCAGATATAATTCTGGCTCAGGATTGAGACCTCGCTTCCTACAAACGTGCACGCACAAAGTTTGCTTCGAAAATGTAAATCCCTGTTTCTCTGACCATTCTTGGATCTTATTCAGAGCCATCTGCAATTGCCTCTCTACGTATCTCATGTCTGCCCCTCGACAGTTAATCTGTAAATCATCAACATATAGAGATCCCAAGATGGTGGGAAGAAGTTCTTTTAATACAGAGTTTATTTTTAAACTAAACTGGGTTACACTAAGCACACAGCCTTGAGGAACACCCTCTTCCTGTTCAAAAGCATCTGACAAAACAGCCAATCCTTACTTGAAAAGTTTTAGTGTTCAAGAAATTCTGAATGAAAATTGGTAGGTTGCCGCGCAAGCCATTCTCGTGAAGATCGCGAAGTATACCGTATGTCCATGCCTTATCATAAGCTTTCTCAATGTCGAAGAATACCGAGACAAGGTGGCTTCTTACAAATGCTTTTCGAATGGATGTCTCCAAGAGGAGCATGTTATCTACGGTTGTTCTCTTTCGGAAACCGCTTTGATAAAGCGATATAATATTCTTTTCCAAGAAGTAGACTAGGCGGCTGTTTACCATTTTTTCAAACAGCTTTCATACGCAACTCGCAAGGGCAACTGGCAGATAGTGGGAAGGATTTCTTGGATCTTTCCCTGGCTTAGCAATAGGAATTACAACAGCTCTCCTCCATGCACTGGGAAAAGCATGCTCCTTCCACACTATTGTAAAGAGTGAGAAGGGCATTCAGTGACTTATAGGACAGATGCTTTAGCCTTTCATAATTTATGCCATCAAAACCCGGAGAAGACCTATGTGTCTGCAACGAAGCTCTCTAATTCCAGCAGAGTAAATGCTCTATTTTAAGGCTCAGATTTGGAAGAGTTGAATGCGATGGGATTTATTTCAGAGTGCCGCTTGATAGAGAAATGCAGGTGAATAGTTTCTGATGGAAGAAACAGCAGCAAATGTCTCACCAATAGTATTTGCAATTTCTTCTATGGAGCTAATCACTCGGCCATCTTTTTCCAAAAAGGAAAGTGAGTGGTCTTTATATATTCCGCATGCTTTTCGAACTCTTTCCCAAACCCGCTTACTAGACGTAGAGGATGTTATTGACGACACATATGAAATCCAAGAATTCCTTTGGCTCTGCCTTTTTACTTTTCGTGCATTTGCTTTGGCTCTTTTAAATGCAATGAGGTTTCGCAGAGTAGGATATCTACGAAAAATTCCCCATGCTTTTTTGTTTCAGTGCTTCATAACAGTCGCGATTCCATGGTTTCGAATATATTTTTCCTGATGTTTTAGGAACGGAGAGCATAGCCGCCTGAGTAATAGCAGTTGTAACTGCTTCCACTGCATCATCGATAAGCACATCTTCTACCATTTTCTGTGTGAGCTCTGCAGCTGAAGAGAAGAGTTCCCAGTCTGCCCTATCCAGTATAAACCGAGGGAGTCTCGACATGGGGTTTGCTCCTCTTCGTGCAAGAGACACAAAAATGGGATATTGATCGCTGTTGTAAAGATCACTTCCGACACTAAAAGTGCAAAACGGCAACAGAGATGATGAACAGATGGCAAGGTCGAGAGCGTGAAATGTCCTTGAAGGCTCATGGAATTAAGTATCCTGTCCATTATTCAGGAGACAAAGGCTATGATCTTCGATCATTCGCTCAATTTGTCTTCCTCGGCGATTTGTATCATTACTACCCCAGAGCAGACTATGGCCGTTAAAATCTCCCATTATGATGAAAGGCGCAAGCAGCTGCTCTATAAGACCATTTAAATCTTGCTGATCAATGTGTTCATTAGGAGGAAAATAAAGAGAAACGACTGAAACAATATGAAAATTTACTTGTACAGCGACAACTTGGAGAGATGTCATCAGAGGAAAGGAGCTTGAGGGATAATCCAGTGAGGTGAGGAGACATACACCTCCACTGGAACGCTCACCTGCAAGGTTATCCTTCTTAACGAGAGAAAACCTCCGAAGCTTTGCATGTTGATCAGGATTCAGATTAGTCTCTTGTATTGCCAAGCACACAAGATAAGCATTGATCATAGCTTTGATTTCAAGGAAATTTCGGTGGAAACCGCGACAGTTCAATGAGACGAGGGTGGCCATTATGATTGATGTTTATTCTTTCTGTGTTCCTTTTTAGTTTTGCGCGGAAGCAGATGTTCGGGAACTTCTAGACCATCTTCCACTTCCATGCTGTCTGAATCAGCAGATTCAGAAATAATTTCATTTGCAAAACTATTGCTGGGACTTCTATTTTTGGTTACTATTTTTGGAGGCACAGTTTTGGGTTTGCTCGGGATTGCTATTTATTTTGTATGACATGTGTTGGATTTTCATTTTTCTTGCTTGCAGGCTGCTGGGTTTTATTTGGTGGAGTCTGTGTACTTATGGAAGTTTGGGTGGCTATAGTGCGGGTTGATTTCACGGCATTGGCATATGATTTCTTTGAGGCTGTGTGCTTTGAACTTGTCTTCTGGCTTCGGCATATGAAATGTTCCTAGAAACTTTTATGGTCTGGACTTCCTTTTCGAATTTCCACTTCGGACAGGAACGAGAGAATTCTGGATGATAAGCCTTGCAATTTATACATAATGCGGCAGCAGTAACATTATCGCTATTGTGACCAACCGCCGAGCATCAAGCGCACGTCAGGTTGCCACGACATAACATCTTGGAATGGCCGTAACGCTGGCATTGGAAGCATCGCATAGGGTTTGGAATGTATGGTCGTACAGGACAATTGAAGTATCCAGCCTTAATATTCTTAGGCACATCAGGCGTTTTGAAGGTCAGGATCACGTGTTTCGTGTCAATCAACTGACCTTCCTTACGCATCTTGATCCGCCTGGCAGCACTGACATTTTGATCGGCTAGCTCGGAAACGAACTCTTCTTCAGAAACAGAAGGTCGACTGCCCAGATTACGCCTCTACAAATGTTAAGCGTTTTATGTGCAGATACTGTTATGTCAATTTGTCCTAGTTTGGTTAATCGAAGAAGAGAGGCAGACTGTACAGCCGAAATTGTATCGATAAGCAAATCTCCAGATCGGAGACGCTTTGTTTCTTGGCTGACCTATGGAGGAATGAACAGATTTCTGAATTATAAATGAAGATAACTTTTGAATTTCGCCAGAAGGACTTGAGACTACAACGAAACGGGGGCAATTGTTAGGATCATTTGCATTTGCATTGGTACGTACTTTTTTAGCAGTAGGTTTTTCAGAATTGGTTGTTGGACTGACTTCAAAGTCTGATTAAAAATATATGAGAATTAGCCATATTTGAAAGAAAATTGATTCGGGTCCGACGGCCCCACCCACCACGGAGCCCAACAAGGGAACAAAGATTCCTGTGTTAGGGCTAACTGGACCTATACGCAAACTGAAGCCCACAGTCGGCTTTCCCGAAAGCAGGTACTCCCGAGAGCTTATCCCCAAGCCACTGACACAAGGACTAGTGTCCAGCCGATTGACACCCGTGAGGACGACTAAGGTGCCTCCCGTTTAGCTGAAGCAGAGTCAAAAGCAGCGTGTTGGGGACAGTACCTCGTCCCTCAACTACCAGGACCCTCCTTTCCAGCGACACGGGTCTCCACGTACGGCAAACACGTGGGCAGCTTTCTCGCCACTCGAAAACTAGACACAAGGGCTGTTCCAGTCCCTCGTGACAAGCTCCAAACTCCGAAGAGAGAAACCACAAGGGAGAAGAGAAGGGAAAAAGTTCCAGCCAAAAGGAGGAGACTGAAAAGAGGATAGATCATTGGGGCTCCAGGATCGTGACACCCATCTCACCAAGATGATCCCCTGAAGGGCTAGGGTACCTCGGGATTGCCACACCCGTACTCACAAAAGTGAGCCCCTGAGAGGGTATACATGGAGCAACGAAACTAATACCATATAAACAGATCTATTTTGGCTTAATGTTAGAATGGCACATCCTTAGATTTGTGCACATTAAATATACATATTATATTCATTATATGTAGATTGTAACAGATGACACGAGTCATTCTTAAAACGGAGCATCAGCTGCAGGTTCCGTCATGCGAGATACGTCAAACTATAAACATTCCCTTTTTTACAGGTCATGCGACAACGAAAGTTAGAACTTGAAACGTATCGCGCGAGCTATGTAGTTATAAACTCAACCTTCTTTTTTAATGCGTGGTAATTCATAGCTATATTGGTGTTAGTCATAATTAGTTGACTTAATTAGTAGCCCTGAGATTCTTCCATGATAGACAAGAAAAATGTGTTAGATATATTAATTATTCTTCTCATGAAGCTTTAGGTATCTTTAGCTTTGCCACCAAATACATTTCGCGCAATATTCACGTTTGGCACTAAGTGCTGCCCCATTAACGTAAAGGAGCCAATAAATATTTACAAAAATGTACAAAATTATCGACTTACTAGGGTAAGGCAAGAGAGCTTTTTTGAATCCTTGATATACCTGCTTGTAAACATCCTCTGAAGAATTAATACTGCAAAGGGAAGCAACTGTTATAATTCTGACAATGAGGTTTTTCAAAGATACTCGAAAAAAATGTCGGAGAAACTTACATATCATTACTGAGGCCACTAAAGTTTCGAATTCTCAAGTCGCAAATATAATCTACTCCCATGTGTCTCAGCAAATTTGCATCATTTTGCAGTACTTTCAGGTACTTAAGACTCCTGAAAAAGAATTACGTGATCCATGAATTTATACTATTGAAAAGTTTATTACAAATGTATGAGCAATAATGAAATTGTTATACCAGTGATTTAAACTCGAATAGTTATCTAGTTAAGCAAGATACAATAAGACGACGAACAAATATTAATTTAAAAGTCACAACAACGAAAATTCCAATTAATCTTTGCGTTTAAGGAAATTATGCTTTAGTTCTCGTTTCATCAACAGCTGGTGCCAGTAGCTTAACTCCCGTCCAGTCTTAACGAATGGCTATATCTTATCTCGTTCTTTTGCAGATGAGGATGATAGTTCTGTTAAAACCATCAAAACTAGTCCTGTGAAAATTTGAAAATATAACGCTGATTTTTTTTTGTTTGAGTCCCAAATTAAAGTTTAGTTTTCTACTCGGCCATTCGTATAATAAACATATGACTAGATATTAAATTCAGAGTCATTCGTGCAAATAAATATTGGATTCTTCCGAAACAGATGGAGCCTTTCAAAAGCAGTCGTGACAAATTTACATCAGTAGTTAAGGGAAAAGAAATTACCTTTTGCTAGAAATTACATTACTTGTTAGCAAACATGGAAAACACTGCACTGTGTTAAATTAGCAAACATGGAAAACACTGCACTGTGTTAAGAAAGCTATTAATGATTTGTTAGACAAAAAATCATAAAACTAAATTTAAAAGAGTAAGATTATTCTCTAGATCCCCATTCATCCTAATAGCAAGGATGATAATTTTAAATCCAAGTTTAACAATTGACTAAATGGTTTGTTTTATTTGATCATGACAAAGCACGTTAAAGCTATCTGCTCTGTGAGCTATAATTAGGTTACGAATGTTACCAAAAAGCTTACAGAATTCTGTATTCCAAAATTTTAATCTGAATTTGGTTAGGAAAATCGAACCTTGCCTTCATTTGAAAAGACTAATCTCGCTTTTTTATGTGAAGAGATTTTCTTATTGCAAGATGCGATTAGATACTTGCAGGAAATCACTCAGAATTGATTTCAGTTTATTAATTTACCGTTTCAGTATACTAGCGCTATTTGCAGAAAGGAAGATTTTACCTTTTTTAAGCCTTTTGAAGGTAACTGGCCACACATGCCGTTGCGAGGTGTAAAAACAAACGCCAATGCACTCCTTTCCCTGGATTTTGAAGTCCAATAAAATGATATTCAGCTGTCTTACCCGCACAATACCACATATTCTCCATTAATGTGTTCGATGCAGCCCTTTCAGGAAGTCGCCAGGGTTGTGTTGTTCTAAATAGGTGCGGGTACCGGACGACACCCAATTTGTCATATTAAGCCGTCCGGGTGTCCGGGCCCTGCATTCACCTGTCACCTGTCTTACCCGCAACATCGTTTGTGAATCAACTAGATTCTACTGCTCTCGTTTGGTTTATTCAACTAATAGAAGCACTCGCGGAAACAGCGCGAAAGAAACTTATGAAGTTTAAAACTTTTTTCAGAAAGTTCGTTCTTGCAAAGCCTCGTGGAAGACTTTCCAGCAAACTGGCTGGTACGAATGGGGAACATTACAAATGGGGAAAACATGAAAACTCCCATGCAGCCAGTTCTATCGGCTATAATCAAATACATGTAGAAGTACCAATGCTCGGTTATTTTACCGATCGGACTGTTGGCAGTCTCATGTTCTAGTGAAATTCACTTGGGAACAAAATACAACTCGCATCTTCAAATTCTGATATTAAAATTCTAAATTTTTAATTTAGTATTAGCAGGCATTCAACCGACTAATATTATGCTCATTATAAAAATTCTGATAAAAGTTCACTTACTCTAACAGATAGTTTGCAACGTTAGTAGTCATGCCATATGTCTCGATTTTCTGCCAACTGCAAAAAATAAACATTACCTTGATACAAGGAATTTACATTGTTCTAATAAAGCAAATTAGAAAAACAAATCTACATTGTCATTAGAACTGAAATTTTTGGAAAGGCTAAATTTTCCAATTAACGCTACCTAAATACTTTATTCACAGCACAGTTTCTGCGAAAGATATACGTACAAGCAGTCAAAATATTGCATTTTTGCAAAACGTAACGACTTTCTGAAAATCAAAGCACTGTATTTCTTTATACTGATCAATTCAAGTAAACACATTTCGCATTCATATAAAATAAAGGAAGTAAATAATTGTCACGAAAAATCTGCGCTCATTAGATTAAAACGTATTAAAATGCACAGGTTGTATTTACATGTGGTCAAGCACATATGTTTGTCTAAAAAGAACATGTCTTCATAGAACACTTTCTAAGACAAACTGCCTGGTATTCATGTGATATATACATGAGGAAACATGAAGACCAACGACGCACCCAGCATATCTCTGGCCTCGAACCCTTAGTATTCAACGGTTTTAACCACTTCGCCAGTTACTGGGACCTAAATGTTTAGCAGTTAATAGTTTGTAGAATATTATTTTGGGTTATTCGCTTTTGAATTGAGCTTACTAGTTTTGCTTATTCTATTTTTTCTTTCGCAAATCTTTAATATTTTCTTTGCAATCTATCATGTATTTGCTCTATGAGGCCAGCAAAGCCTACAAGTGCTCTATTGAATTCAAACGTAGCTACTAGCACGCGGCTGTTTTACCTCATATTAGCCACAGGAGAATTACTTTAGAAGAGTGCTGAAGGTCGTTATAGTGTTAGTAATAATCCCGAATTCCCAGCAATACTTTAAATTTCCAGTTAAAATGTTTAATTATTTCGTCATGGTTTATGGCATACCTCCTTGTTCGTATACAGAACATTACACGTATAGACGACGTCCTAATGATTCTTATCTTAATAACCACTGAAAGTTTGAATTCGCCATGCAAAACCTAGCCAAATGAGATCAGTGTGCTTTCATGTTTCCTTAGTGCTGAAAAGGATGTCAAGCAAATGAAGGATATATTGTGGGACGAAAATGCATGGCCAATAAAAGTCCATCCTCTCTTTGAAGTAGGTTCTGGCAACCATTATTCCACGTAACGTGGACGGCAACAACAAATGAGTCTCCGAAACTGATTAATGGCAATTTCTGGCAGAAAACCTTGCGAGGTTGTCTGCGACAAACAAAGGGTAAAATCAATGAATACAAAGTATGTTGCAACAACTGCTTTTATTAAATCATTACATTACCATTCAACGAGCAGTAAATCCAGAGGTAAATGATTATTCAGTTTGAGTTGATGTTAAAAGTTTCATATGGAAAATTACCATGCATTTTAAAAACAGTGATGGAATGGACAGTGTTTGCATCTCTGAGCGTCTAAGATTACCGGAATAGCTACATCTTTGAATTTCTGAAGATGGCGATGAAACGTCGAAAGCGACCAGGAGCGCAGCTTAACACTCCGCCTCTGAATATGAAGCAACATGTTACAATAATTGCTTCCTACAAAGATAAATGCATACACAAACTCGCAAATTATCTCCAACAGAAAACTAAGTATATCTTACAATGCTCTACCTAAAAGCCTATGCTGTAACGATATACTTCTGAATTCTTTGGAATTTAAAAACACACTTTCAAGCATTGTCGCTTACGACATTTTCTATTAAATTTACAAATACAAGCCAAACATTTCCGTCACTGTGTGAGCGCAAAATTTCTACTCATTTTATTTTTTTGAAAATTTGTTAAGAGCAATGCATTTTAACCATTTTAACTGAACTAATTAAGAAACATTAGGAAATTTAATATTTTCTTAGGATAAGTTAATATGTCAGTTTCCTAGGAAATCCGATGCATTTTTGAATGACGTACTAAAACCTTTTATGTTAATTTATTAGGAAGCTCTATCGCTATGTGCATAAAAGAGGAAAACTGCTCGTAATGTCACCTATTAGACGAAATTCTCGAGAATTGCCTGTAGCTGTTCAATTAAAGAATTTGGGCTAAATCAGGGCATCGGTCATAATGGTGGTTGGTGTAACTGGGAATTTTGAATTGTGCCCTTGTAACCAGAGAAACTGATCTTAAGCATCCAAGTAGTTTACGAATTATAGCTTTTAATTAAGGCAAGTTGTATAAGCTTTATTTCACGCATTTCATCAAATTATTAAAATATTACTTCAATATTCATTTTTATTCCACATATAATCTAGCATTTGATACTTTTACACAACAAGAATATAGTTTACACAGAGGAATATTTTCATCGAAACATGTACTGGAGATATCTCAGTGGTAGAGTTTCCCTGAAATGCAATTTAGATGCGTTTTACGTCCACATGCAGTTTCAAACATTGAAAAACTTTTACAGTTAATACCATTTCATTATTCTGCTGGGATATACAGCTATTAAAAACTTAAATAGCGTATTGAAATGATTATTCTTACCTTTCTTCAGTCAGTCCTTTCTCTGTAAGCCATAATGAAATTACGTTTTGATGACATGCTGAAGAACGGCAAATATACTAAAATTGGAGAGAAACAATTAGTTGATTGCTTCAAAGCACACAAAGGCTGTAACACTCACGGAAAAATAAATCTTCCCTGAAAGAGTTTCGAATCAGGATGTTGAACCATGAAAGCACAGTAAATTCTTAAATTAACGCCTTTTTACAAATTTACCGTCTTTATTGCCTTTTTACAAAATTTTAAATGATATTAAAATGTTTATGCCTTCAAAATAAAAAATTCTTAGAACTAACATTCGTTAACATCTTTTATTTATGTATATTGTATGTTGTCGCCAACAAAATCTGCTTGGCGAGATTTGCACCGGTGAAAAAGTACCGTTTATTTTTTTCTTACATTCCATTCAGTGATATTTGTATTTCTACATTTGGATAGTCAAAATTTTCACTATCAACTTTTAAGTTTTTAAATTCTAAAGATACGTTAATATTCTCACGAAATTTTATTAGTTTGGAATGAATCAGGTACTTAAAGGTAATTTAAGTACAAACTTTCTGCTGAAAACCATCAGCATTTTCTAGAACATGAATTCTATAAATCGTAAAAGTTTCTGTGAATAAGATCTCCATTCAGAAAATTAATATTCATCAATTTTCACAATAATCTGCATATAGAAATGATATCTTTAAATCGGAAAACTTTATACTTTATTTTAAATTATGTACAAATACAAACATTTCTCCAATTTGCATTTGGGTCCCTAATAAGATTCCTTATTTTAACATCAAGTCTTCTTTCGGTCAACTTTTACCGACCGTACAAGTCAAACTTTTGTTTTTCCATAACGAGTACAAACATTTCCTAAATATAAGCATATGGGTCGAAAGAATGCATAAAGTGTTATGTATTTAACACAATTTTCTCAATTTAAAAGCACAAAAACATTAATCTCATTTAAAATACATTTGAAACTAGAAGCGTACGTCTACGACTAACCGGTGCAAAAGTAAAAAAACCAGGTAAGGTCTTTTGCGGACACTATGCGTACTACGCTTAGGAAATTATCTGCTGAACGGTTCTTATGTTTGCAGCAAAAAATCTTGTCAATATTCCTCCCATTTTGAGCTATTAGCTTTATGCTAACTGGTAGAATTTTTATCTATCATTAAATTCCAAGTTTAGTTCTCAGTCCTTAAAAATTCTGATGTGTGCACCACATGACTTCCTTGTATAGAATATTAAATTATACGCATATTTTCTTGCATTTCATTTAAACTTATTGGATTGAATTAAATATTCGTCGATAGCGCATAAACCGCAATAGAATAAATGCACTCTTTACAATTCAGTACATTTGTTTAACATAGCGACTTCTGGCCCTAGGTTCATTTAAGAGCGCTACATTTCAATCTTTTTAACTCATAAGGCACAACATTTATATCTTAAGAATTATCTAATCGTTGCCACATGTTCTATTCAAATACTATAATAAATCTAAACGATGTATAAAAGAAATTAAGCAAAGAACAACAAAAACAAACAGAAAGAAAGTTTTTCACAGACGATTCAGTATTTGTCAGTAAATTAATTCATTTCTAACTTCGCGACAAGGCTAAAATACATAAAAACTCACAATGTCTGTATTGAAAATTATGAAATAAATCTTAGCCACTTATTTTCTCGAATAAATTCCAGAATGGATTGAGCATAATTTAATTCGCAATAAAAGAAGTCGTTATCTCCGTTATTGCGAAGCTTACTTTCTCTAGATTGGTAACAAATCTATTCTGTTTCAAATGTAAACAAGCAATGGCCGACATGACAAAAATTAGGCTTAGCGAACTTAAACAACTTTTGAATTTATAACAATTCTAAAAATATTGGATACAGATTTACTAAAGGCATAAAACCCTTAACCGGAAGATAAGAACAGCATAATTCAATCATTTTTAAAACAAAAAATGCACAATTTACAAACTTAAGAATAAAGAAACAGATCACTGAGCCGAGTAACAGTGGATATATATATACATATATTTATATAAGTTTGGTGCCGCCTATTGAAGCCAAAATAAGAGGTGCACATCTAAATGTTATAGCAGTCCTATATACAAAATTTCAACGTTCTGAGGCTACTCGTTTGAGTTACACGTACGTACAGACGCCACGAAAAATTCTCTTTAGAATTAATTTTAAATTAGTTTTACAATTTTTTTAGGAGAAAATGTTCTTTATTCTGTCCTTACGAACAGATTTCAAGCAAAAACATCGCTAAATTGCATTTTTGCACCAGTAACATGATCATAATCCATATTAACACTTGTTATTCTTTATTTGAAAATTACCCACTTAGATTATTTAGAGTCCAAATCGACAAGTCTACTTCTCAAACTAATTACTAGAACCAAGAAAACTATTCCGAATGCACTTTCTTCGCTTTAATAGTAAGCACTCAATAATGAGCTCCAGATGCGCTGAATATAATTAAGGAAGTAAATGCAAGTTACATAAACAATGGATTTCAAACCTAGTAAGCTAAACTTACCACAGAGAAACTCTGAAGCTAAATATTCGTAAAAATATACCAACATTTTACGTCATAATGCGGTTCAACAAAATTTTCCAAAAATATTTTACATCAAAAGATTCATATGAAAATATTATCAAGACAGTTATTTCAAGAAAGAAGAAATTCGAAGAAAATTATTTCATTTGCTCATTTACAATATAGATAACATTTTTTCAGTGTTCACTGCACAAGGGATTTGAGCATAAAATGCAGCATGTTGTGGTCATTCGCTGCATAGGGATAAGTTCAGAATGCAAAAGTGTCCCCTTGACTTTTCTTATAATTAATGTCTTCGATCATTCACATTAAGAATTCCATATATATCGCAGAGAGTAGCTCAAACTTGGAAACATAAAAGGCTTCACTGATCAAGCTGTGATCATTTCAGCACTTATATCTGTCGTTAATTCTCGCCAGGATTGAATTCTTTCTTTTATAATAAGCGTTGTGTAAATAAGTAACATGAATTTATTAAAGCTGTATTGGAAATTCCATAAAAATTGCAAAGAGGCCATTCGACTACAAGACATTTGGTTGCACGTTCGCTCAAAAGAGTCCACTCTTCCTTTCGTAGAATTATAAAACTACAATAACAGACTTGTTGCTTTCTGCATTTATGAATTTATCATTTGACGTTGAAAGAATAAAATTTACATAGTTTTAGCTTGTAAGAGGGAAAATCTATTGTTATCAAAGCAGAGCAATGATGTGCCTATTTTTTTAATCTTTTACACCAAGACATTCATCTGTAGTTTCTCATCTGTTTTTCCGTAAAGTACCAACCATGGTAAGTTTAAGAAGGTAGTTTAGAAACTCGGTAGTCACTAAAAGACAAATAAACCAATTACCCATGACTATATTATGATTTGATCTATGTATAGACTTAAAGCTTTCAGCTCATGGACGATTTTTAATATTTGTAGACTTCCCAATAAATAATGTTCTATCAAATATTTGGCAAATAAGCGTGTTATGAAAATATCACACGAATTTCAAAATTATAACTTACGTAGAAGCTAGTTTCGTAAAATTTACAAACACTTCTCGTGCTGTAATCGAATATAAGCAAATAAGGCAAGTACCGCAGAATGCGTGCCTTTCCAGGTCAAATAAGATTACGGATCATTTATTCAAGAGATGCAAGTTTTCTATGGTTAATTTTGTTTCTCGAAAAACTAGCTACATAATTATATTGCCTTGCATACTAAATGAGTAAAATGCCATGAATGTTAAAATATTTTCTAGTACTTAAGCTTTGTTTACAGCAAAAGGCAAAAACTTGGCAGATCAACTTACCTTCCCTTCATATAAAATCACAGGGACTGGAAATCTTGATCTGCGCCTGGCTCTAATTGAATCATTAAGGAGTTCAAGGTGATCATCAACAAAGCTGTCGTTATATCAAACAAATTTGTTTAGTAGACAGTTCCCCCAACTAAAAAAACAGTTTCAATATTTGAAATACTTTTCAAAACAACTCAAAAGGTCTTATTTGATATTCTTATTTACCTCCAAGAAAACTTGTAGTTACGCTGTTTTGGTATATTATTGGCAAGATTTCATTGCTAAAGTTAGTGATTGTTAAAGTTCTGGATTAGATTATCGTAAAACGTGCAATTTTCCTCAGATGAGCCACATTTTTGCAGGGGACCGAGAAAAATTCTCATATTTGTTATGAAAACTGAATTCTAGTTTGTAAATGTTATCAGTTATAACTAATAACATGCAAGGAGAAAGTAATTACAAGCAATAAATTATATTAAAAGTATTAAATTAGCACCGCAATCCTCTATTTTAAAGGGTTCAGGAATATGAAGAATGGAAGGCCAAGATTATGAAAATTATATTTTAATCAAAAATAAAACAAGAAAAGGTTAAAATACTGTAAAATATAAATTGTTAATCATTACAATTCCATATGATCAGTTATGACCTCAATGGACTCTTTCTAAAACACTTCAGGAACAGCAACTGAAATTCAATAATATCGAAAAAAAGATGCGCTAGTTAACAGTTGAATTTAATTTTCCTAATGGAGTAACTTTCACATATGTGGAACCATATACATTTCCACGCAGGGCTAATAAATTACTTTAACGAGCCAAAAACGTTAAAAAAGCTAAAATCTCTCCAAACATTCACTTTTAAATATTAAATTAATTATTACTTGACGTTTTCGAAGATTCTTCGACGCCATTTTTTTAATACAATCCGCTTGCTCTGATTTTTTCAAAAGTATTCGCATGTGCTGACATCCATGTATAAAATAAAAGCTGAAACAACCCCGTACGTGCTAATCAGGTTGCAACTGAATAAAAATATACTCGAACCTTTTCCAGCAATCGAAGGTCCACATATGTGGGCATCTGAAGTCAAGAGTGTATAGGATATTCCGACTGGAAGTGGCTAGTCTCCACCTTATCCATGGAAAACATCACGAAAACTAATGTCAGCCTGTTCGAAGCGATTTGAGCACGGATTGGAATACCAGTATTCAGCAGTTTTCTTAGCTGCAGTGAGTTCCCTGAATCTATTCAGAAAGAGCACAGTTTGAGATGTTATTCAATCGGTCACTACCGATAGGGAAACATTAAGGAATTACATCTGCACCCCTGCTTAAGCATTAAAGCGGCATGAATTGTAGCAGTTTTTAAAGTTACGTTTAGTATATACATTTCTTAAGCATTTGTACCGTAAAGGTGACGATGCTTTTAAATCTGAATATATTAGTACCTTAATTCATTCTTTAAATACCTAACTTTAACTAACTTTAATTCTTTAAATTCATTCTTTAAATACCTAACTTAAAGCGAACAATCTATAGCATATAAATGCTGTTAAACCCAGAGTATAATAAACTTTGGCAAATAATTTTAGACTATTGCAGAATTATGTCATTTGAGGATCATTAAAAATCTATGCATTAAGAATTTTTATGGACAAAGTAATAATTTATACTATTCTTTATAAAATCAAAGTTTCACGAATTCATAAAACTAGAATTACGCTACAAATAGTTAAAAAATTGATTGTTCATTTGTAAACAGAAAGCGCATGAAAATAAACAAAATAATTACCTATATGAAGGCTCGTAAAAGGGAATGAGGACGTCTTCCGGATAATGAGGACAGTATGTTTTGAATTCATTTACTAGAATCTGTCATTAAAATTTCAGATTTTAGGAAATATTTAAAAAAAGAAACGCATTTAAAATCAGTTGAAAATGACAAAATCATTTAATTTAACGTCACTTGGTTATTACCTGGTTATCGCCAATACACAGTGAACATATAACGATTTTTGTGTACATATCTACATTAGCATTACGATAGAAATAACTTTTCTTTAAGCCAAAAATTATTTGGCAGGAGCACCAAACATATTCTGCAGTTTGCTTACATGAACTTTGGTTTGGTTTATTTGATTACCGCAAAGCACACGAGGCTATCTGCCCCATAGCAGAGATGGAAGACTTTAAAGGAAACTGGCTTGTATACACGCTATATTAATTCCCGCTGTAAAACATAATATGCAACCAAAGCACACGTTATACACGGAGAAAACCACGAAAAGCCCATGCAGCTAGCCCGTTCTCGGGGTTCGAACCTCGGATCGAACTACCAGTGTTCAGCGATTTTACCGCTCGTTCACTGGTGGTCCAAGAGCTTTGTCAAAGTAGATGGAAAATTATGTTCTTGAACCAGTTCGCACTTCTCATATTTACTATTTTTCAAGAAAGTTCTAGACAAATCTAAATGCAAAATGCTGTCAGAGTTAAGAAGAAACCCAATGCAAAAGAACGACTTCTAAGGTTCCCTCAATTTCGCAAGAAAGAACAGCCATGGGTGTAACTAAGTGTTTTACATGCGAGTACCGGCTAATACCCAAGTTACAAAAAAATCAAAATTAAAAATAATTGTGTAAATTACAGAACACCTTAAGAATTACTCACACCACATACGTAGTCTTTCGAAATTAGTACAAAACATATCCTGTTGATGGCCTCGTCTTCCTGCAAAAGTGAAGAAAATTTAACAAAGCATGTTAGATATAACATACAAATAATTAAAATTTCAAAAGTCCCCGACATTTACTGTATTTAGCTGCATTTATTTTGCAAATGAATCTTTTTTGTACCTAATGTTAAATCATTAAACACATCAAAGAAGCTAATAAAGTCTCTAACTGCAGTTCGATAGTTTAAAATTTAAACCAAGAACTAGTTGCACTCTTTTTAAATATTGCGTACCTGTTTTGAAAATTGCACCAAAACAGTTTAAATTTATATAAATGCTTTACTTATCCGTATGATTTGATACAAATTACCAGATGAAAATCTAAGTTGTTCAGTTTAAATCCATCGGTTTGGTTTAATTGATTATGGAAAAGCACACTAAGGCTATATGCTTAAGGCAAGGGTTGCCTTCGGTAAGGACTTCTTAAGGGAAACTGGCTATTAATCCCATAGGAATGTGGCTCGGGCTTAAATTGAACTGCAGAATGACTTAGGTTTTATCAAATATTTAGTGAAGGAGAAAACATACGGAAGAGAACGTAAGAAGTTTAATTTTAAGAGGAAAGGAACAACATTTAAATTTTAGCAAAACAAAGAAATTTAAAGCAATTAGTATGAAGTTAAATTCAACAGTTCATTCTTGATTTATTTAAAACGTACTCCGATAACATGAATAGAGACCTGCGAACATATTACGGAAGAATTATACAGTACCTTCTGAGTTTTACATCTCGTAGAGCGAAGGAACGCTGCTCTCTTGATAATTTTCTTCAGTAATTCTTTGGTTACTACTCCTTCCACCCTTGCCCGTTTAGCTCTTGGTGCCATCTCCTAATAATTAACGGCTTTATACTTTAACCGCGGCAGCAGCTACCTTTAAAATGCGCGTGTCTAAAATTCTCAATCGACTATTTATAACTTTCATTTTCAGATCTAGGATAAGAATGACCAATAAGGCTCAACATGCAAATTTTTGTGCTTCTTCTTTCTGTAGCAGTATCCACCAGGGGGATGCGTAGTGCAGGGAGAAAATTATGACACATGCGGATGACGTCATGTGGGTGACAGCATGGACCTTTTCTTATAAGGTCCATGGGTGACAGTTCTTGGCGTTCGTTTACATTCGTTGCATCAACAGTTTGATTTGATTTGTGTTGTTAATTTGCTATTATACCTAGTCGGAAGTGGCAAATTGTGCTATAGCGTTGTGTCAGAATTACACACGCCACACGTTTTTTGGCGGAAAACACTCTTTACAACCAGATAAAATGACTGACTATTTTTTTAATGAATTTATGTAGTTTTCATACATAACTGTGATGTAATTTTAATTTATTTTTCATTTTACAGCTATTTTACATTTAAAATTGAAAAATTTCTCATTTTAAATCATTTTTTATCATAATTTTCATTTTGTGAATGAGACTTGCATCATAGTGAGATAATTAAACTCAGTGTCATGTTTACCAATACTGAGTAGCTGAATGATTAGTTGATAAATTCGCGTATCCAACTTCATTCACATGTTTTCGTTACTTTCTTTACATCCCAAATGTAATTCTATGTATTGAAGCAATGTCTGGGTTAAGCATTGCGAACTAAGTAAACTGATACATGTTTCACCGTGAGGAAAGAACAATTTCTCGACTGCACTATGATGCAAACACCGAATGAATGAGTGGGATATTTCCTTCAGTATTATTTAACTGATGCATATGTCTGATGTAATTTAATTGATGTAACTAAGTGAACTTACACATGCTTGACCTTGAAGGAAAACAAATCTGTGTATTGTGCTGGCATACAAATAGCGGAAGATTACTAAGATATTCTCTTCAGTGTTATTTAACTGCTGCATATGTTTTAATTTTGATTCCATAAAATTTTTTTTTAATTATAAGAGAAAGAAAAATAATTAACTGCTCCAGTGCTGCTCTGCCGTTCCCATTAGCAGCACCATACATGAGACGCATGTCAGCTTTTTCCCTGTGCGTAAACTCACCCATCTCGCTCGACATCAGCGCTGCGGATGATACTCTGATGCATCCGATTGTGGTTTGTCAGGCTTACTACCACTCTCTACCGCTGCCTTGCCAGGCAATCACAGCTGTAGTTCCTATTACTGTTAATTTTCCCTTTTCGAACATTTATTGTGAATATTGTATTGCTGCAAAGAAGCACTTTGCGTTGATTTTGTATATAAACACATTTTCCTCTCGTGTCTTTTTTTTTTTTTTTTTTGCGTTCCTGATTTAAACCCTAAACTCGTCACTTTAGACCCTACATTCCTATACAAGAAATGTATGTTTTAGTACGCTGCACCACCATCCCTCCAAGTTTGTTCCATGATCTGTGAAACACCCTGTATATTATTATAACGAAATTTTGTTAAGCTAAATAGGTGTCAAGAAAATTATGTATGATTCGGGAATTCTTACTAGCAGTTTAGCAGAGAAAAGTGAATTTTTTATAAATACTAAAGTGTTAGTAAAATAATTGGTACATACTGTGGTGTACAGTACATAATTGGTACATAAAAGGTGGCTGCATCAACGCAGCCACCTTTTCGCAGTTCCAACAGTTTCAACATTTTTATCTCCAACGCGTGAGACTGTGTATCGGAATTTCTAAAGATATGGTCTTTTTAGATTATCTTGTGATACTGCTGTTGAATTGAATTGTATGGTTTAAGTGCGAAGAACATAAATTTTTAATAAATTCATGTTTAATAAATAAAAGTAACAAAGAAAACGTTCAAGTAAACCAAAACTTTAAACTATATTAAGCCATTTCAGCTTAATATAAAAATCTGAAAGATTTTTTTATTTTAATTATTTAATTTTTTTTTTGGAGGAGGGTCTTGCAGAAATTTTATGGCGATCGCATTTAATAACAGATTCAAAACAACCGATTAACAAGAGAAATAACCTTTACCAATTTTCGCAAAATATTGTTCCTGCAGAAATCTTAAAGTGGGTTTTTTCATTCCTAACAAATGCTTTTAGAGATTTTAAAACAGTGTAAGATAAAAAAATATTGTGTTCGCAAAATACTGTGTTCCTGCAGAAATTTTAAAGTGGGTTTTTTCATTCCTAACAAATGCTTTTAGAGATTTTAAAACAGTGTAAGATAAAAAAAATATTGTGTTCGCAAAATATTGTGTTCCTGCAGAAATTTTAAAGTGGGTTTTTTCATTCCTAACAAATGCTTTTAAAGATTTTAAAACAGTGTAAGATAAAAAATATCACGATTAGTCTACAAATTTTAACTCGGAATACAACAAAAAGAACTTAAATGCTAAAATAGGTTTAATTGAAGAATTATTATGAGTATAATTATTTCGCTTAACAGCTGTTAGGTGCATGGTTCCAAAGTGTGTCGTATTCTTAAAATTTCGCGATTTTCTTTTAAAGTGGTTGTAATAATACGTAAGTACAAAATAATTAAGTACGTCACATTATTTAAAACTTTTTTTCAAATACTTTTTAATCAATTTTTCAGTGTGTTCAAATACTTAAAAAAATATTAATATCAAAGATTTGAAAATTTATAAAAGAAGCAAGTTTCTAGTGTTCCCTGAAGCAGCAGAAAATATTCTCTCTCTCTCTTTATCTCTCTCTCTCTCTGTATATATATATATATATATATACTCTATAACAAAAAAACATGGAAATAAAAACTGGTGGATAGGAAGACTATGTACAGAATAGATGATTAAAATTCCAGAACAATTGAAATGATTTATTTCAGAGTTACATAGTTACAAATCAACGAGCTCAATAATGTGTTGACCTACCTCTAGCCTTGATTCAAGCTGCCACACGACGTGGCATAGACTACAAAATCTCCCAGATTGTCTCCTGTGGGATCCCTCTTTCTTGATCCCTCCCGGATCCCTTCTTCTTGCAAAATTTTCTCCTATTGTCCGGCTAGGTCATCAACATTTCCTCGTAGATGCAGTCGCCTTCCCATCATATCCCAGACATGCTCGATGATAGAGAGATCTTGCCATCTGGATTGCCAAGGAAGTGTTTGACAAGCTGTAAGACAGTTTGTAGCAACACGTGCAGTATGAGGTCTGACATTATCTTGCTGAAAAATAAGGCTAGGGTACTGCAAAAGGAATGGTAGGAAAACAAATCATAGTATGTCTTCGACGTACCGCTGTGCTGTAAGTGTGTCTCTACTGACGACTAAAGGACTTGTATGGGTATACTATCAAGGGAAATGGCACCCCAGACCATAACTCCTTGTTGAGGGCCTATGTGGCATGATCGGAACGCTGCTCTGGGCGTTTACAGACACGTTTTCGATGATCGCCAATTTGCTAAGCCAGATAAATGTGACTGTGAGAAAAACAAAGCGATTAAATTCAGCTTTCTTTACAGTAAAGAGTGTAATTAAAATTAATGAGTGTTCATTCTGTTTCTGGAAACTGCTCCACAAGCGATAATTGTTAACGCAATAAACTCTCGAATAAAAAAATTACCGATAAAATAAAAAACACAGTTATACTGATTGAAGCAATTTAGGAATCACAAGCAAAGAAATTCGTTTCCATTGCTCTTTCAAACTTCATACAGAACAAAGATAAGCAAGAAAGTAAATCAATTTTCTCGAGAAGAAATTTGCCTTCTATTACAACTTCTTACTCTCTGCCTGAAGATCGTATGTATTCGAGGAGGACTTGAGAAACCGGCTGCTATTTATGTTATACATCAGAAAAACGACTAAGATACCTACAGTGACCCAAGAAAGTCTTGGGGTATAAGTTTCAAATATTCTAAGGTAAAAATTCAGCTATTATTTAAAATTCAAATTTTTATTTTTTTCTGTACCTAAATACTACGTGAAATCTACTATGATGAACAAATTACAGTATTAAATAAATGAAATATATTAAGTACCATTAATTTTACATACGAAACTAAGGTAAAAAATTATTGGGACATTGAAGTAACAAATATAATGAGACAATCCTAGCAGAGTTTTCTTATAAAAGGCCTAGAAGGCTTTTTAACTAGGAACAGATAAAGTTGAGGAGCTATTTTGTTAACATGAGTTAAAAAACGAATTTCTTTTGTTGCCATTGAGGAAAATTAGGAGAAAAGTAAGTGAACTGTTGAATGTAAGCATACGAAATTTTCAAAATATAATTTGGAAATATCGTCAAAAATAAATTGTTAAGAAGCCCAAAGTTTGCGATGATGGGGAAGAACGTGAATCATTCAATATATGTATAATCTTAAATCCAGTGCAGCCAAATTGATATTGAAGCCAAATAATTATTCAGAAAATCCTTTAGTGAAGAAACTAATGAGCGCCGCCTGAGATAACCACTGACGTGACATTGTTGTAAAAGTCTTACAGTGTTAATAGTCGTCCTGGCACAAGAGAATATTTCTTCCGTGTAAAAATATAAATATAAATATTACATGGGCATACAAGGCCAGTGTGTAAGCATAGATATGTTAATTACAAACATTGTTTTGTACAAGTTACGTGTGATAGTTATATAAAATCATGACAGTTATGTGTAAATTTAAACATTGTATGATTCACATTTACAATACTTTTACCGAGGCAATCAAAGTAAACTTGTAATTCATTTACACATTGACTGGATTTTCAATGTCATTTTAAAGTGCTTTACAATATTATTTTTATATACAAACTGGATAGTAATATGCTTACATTACAATAGTTTTGCTCTTACAGTCCTGTTACTATTCTACGGGGTGAGCTATTTTTCTAGTGTTGATTTTCAGTTGTAGTATTTTGAATTGCTATTAAAAATATGCTGCGAAAGTACAATTCTCAAGGGAGGGGCAGAATTTCTTAGTACCTTGCTGAGCATAGCCTGATCATCTCCTCTATTTTAGTTTTCGTCTGCTTGTTGCCGCAAGTATTCTCCGCCCATTGAGGCCAGTATTCGTTGCTTGGCTTTTTTAAATGCAGTTTATCGGTTTTGTGGGCAGTTGAAGAGGAAGTGATCTGCATCACCTACCGCACCACATTCAAACAATTCTGAAGCTCGTTTGCCGAATCTCTTAAGATAATGTGGGAAGGGACCATGGCCAGTGTAGAATTGAGCTTGTTCTCCGCTGTATGTATTAACTGAGCACGTAACTTTCGGAAAGAACTTGCAGGTTCTCCTCCCTGTGCTTTCCCTTTCCCATCTTTTCTGCCATTCTTGTAAAAGGCTATTGAGCGTGATTTCTTTTTAAATAGGAGTGCGGAACACTTACCGCGTTTTCCAGTTTACTGGAGTCATTGGCTGCAGATTTAGCAAGCACGTCCGCCGCTTCGTTGCCAGTAATACCCACATGAGCTGGAACCTAGATCAGGATAGGTCTGTTATCTGGTGGGATACTTAGAAGAATTTTCTTAATATCTTGCACCAAAGGACTCCTTGTCTTGTGCCCTAGGATGGACTCCAAACTTGAGGTAGAGTCGCTATATATGTTAATCTTTATTCCTAATTGATATTTTGCCAAATTGATGGCTGCTTTTAATACAAGAAGCTCTGCCTGAAAGACGGTATTTTTGTCTGCCAGTCCTGAAGAAACTACTGGAAATATTTTAAGAAACGTGTAAGAAAAGCATTTTTCTGTAAAGCGTAAGGAAGGGCAAGATTATAATTCTCTGAGGCTTATTATAATGTTTCAATATTTTCAGAATTTGATTAGTTTTGCAACTGAATATAAGTTCTATGGTTTTAGGAATGAGGGAAAGCAAATGTTATGACGAAAACACGTTACTGAATTTCAGGCAAAAAATATCCCTCCTTCAGTAAAACATAGCTCAGATAGCCAAATAGCTTGAAATCTTCTTGTGGTGATGGAAACCTAAACGATATGGCAATTGAGAAAATTATATATTTAAAAATTTTAGAACAGAATTAGAAATAGAGAGCGTAAAATTTGGCATACTTTCACATTGTAAATGTTATCAAATCAATGATCCCAAACATAATACTCATATTTGCAAAATGTGAACTTCATATATTTGTCCTCATGTGATTAAAATGCAGTGCAACAAAGAATGCATAAAATTTAACACGCCCTACATAGGAGTCGTTTGGAGTTTATACAAGATTTTTTTAGACTGTATTTTCGTGCGCGACATAAGTCTGATTTATGCATAGATGGTGGCCTTCTTTTATATCACGTTCTATATTGTATTTAGATCCTAAATTATTTCAAATATGTTTCAAGATCGAATTCAGAAGCTTTAGTCTACTTTTTCTTGGGCTATTTTGTCGTGCGGGATATATTTTCTTTGGACTTTCTGTCTTGAGCAACTTTTCCATTTCCGAAAGTGAATAAAGAGTTAGTACTTATCTGAAGTGCATCCGCAAAAAATGTTTCTACATAAATTAATATTAAAATTGTAAGTTGAATTATAAGGTAATTCTCCCGCTTTCGTGGTGTAGTGGTTCTGCACGCTGGGCCGATATTTAGACGTCCGTGATTCGATTCCAGGCGAAGGAAATTATTCATTTTTCATCTTGTCTGCTTCCAAAAAAAACCTAAAGTCTCTACCCAATTATAATTAATTTCATTACGATCAAGTTAAGAAATGTACGCAGGTCTTCGGATAAACTATTTCAAGATTTTCCTTTCTGGACCACAATCGTATATTGCAGATCGGGTAGATCATAACTCATATTTGCAAAATGTGAACTTCATATATTTGTCCTCATGTGATTCAAATGTAGTGGAACAAAGAATGCATAAAATTTAAACGCCGTGCATAGGAGTCGTTTGGAGTTTATACAAGATTTTTTTAGACTGTATTTTCGTGCGCGACATAAGTCTCAAATTGCTTATATATAAATGCTTATATATAGTTAAAATTAATCACAGTTGTGTACTTATCTGAAGTGCGTCTGAAGTGAAATTATCATCAACGGTGAGCGCAGTAGTTACATCTAGGTCGTCAAAGGAAAGCGCCCCGAACAAAAGGAAAATTCCCGGCCAAGTAAAGAAAGAGAAAATCCGAAGTTTGATATAATTTCCAAAAGGAGAGAAACAGATGAGGAGGAGAGGTCTAAGAAAAACCGAAAATTTCAAAGAAGGTAACAACGATTCAGAGGCAAGAACAGCTAAGTTATTAAACGTCACGACCACACGAATGAAGACTTTCAAGCCATATCAGCTTGAAGAAAAAGGACAACGAAAAGCGAAAGATCCAGAAAGCTACAATCCTAGAATGCAACGGTGTTGGAAGAAGCGGACAGCTGCATCCAAATCTATGATGGAAATGAAAGCTTGACAATGAAGAAATGCAGTGCAAATTAAAAAATCCTGCGACCATGAAAGAAAGATGGAGGCCAGATGAGATGGTGGAAGCTAGCGGTGCAACATTTTCCCAGAATTGTAGTTCCATAGCTGCATAGAATAGTGAAGGACAGCGAAAATCGATGAGGATCAGAGATCCAGTGCCAAAGAAGATGATGCCTCGAGATGACGGATGTAATCACCATTCGCGAAAATGGGTTGGGGACTATACTGTTTATGTGAGTATCGTTTGCTTCATTTTATTGTTGCAAACAACGTAAATTCCTTTTGTTTTTCTTCTTTTAGTTTTGAACTTTATGTGTGGCAACAAGATTATTGATTGATAGAATTGTGTTTGTGACAGCCATGTTAGAATGGCTTGCTTATTTTGTATCAATTATTTCGCATCGCTGACAAGTGTAATGAAATAAAAGTGTAGGAATACAGTCCATTTGTTGATTGATTATAGTTTGTGAAACATATGAAGTTTAAGAACAATACTTTTCCCAACATGGAAGAAATTTGTGGACAGGAGTACGAGAAATTACTAGAAAATGAAACATGAGTGGAAGTTAATTTACTTGAAGAATTATGTTATGTATAATTGTATAAACTTTCCAGTATGCTTTCACGTTACCTCAACTGAGGATTTAAGTTCTTAAATATAGAAGGATGCTCGTTTTCCTAGGGAGTTCGTCTGCTTCATAAGAAATCATTTTGTTGTTAAACCCACCCTGTTAGCTTAGTCGAAAGTCTGTAAATAGTGAGAAAGTTGTGGCACCAATGAAGAGAAATAGCAACTAGATTACCGACTTTTGCATTACTTTTGTTAATGTTATACTGGAGTCTCAAACTAAGAATCCATTCATATTCCTTAATTTATGTTTCTTTTATTTAAATCGCCGATAAGTGGAGGAATTTTAACTTTGACGCTAAAAGCTCTACAGTTTGTTAAATTCAAGTTGTGATAAAAAGGTTATTTAAAATCATCTAAGGCTTCTTTCACAGAAGGAGTGAAAATTCGCTTAAAATCTACGTAGCATTAAATAATTTTAGCATGGAATTATGCAGTAACCATATAACTAAATGTATAATTTCAAAATTTTAAAAACACACATAAAAATTGTAATTAATTTTTATTTAATATTTCTTCACAGAGATCCACGTAAAGCAAGAAATAGGTATTCAGCAAAAGACCGATAGCTTCATATAGGAAGATAATAATTTTGTTTTCGGTACGATATGTGTAAATGTATGAGTGTTTGTTACAACGTTACTCAAGAACGTTCGAAATTAGTTTACTTCAAAATAACACATTTATTTTTAGATTAGAATTTAAAACGTTACCCGAAATTCTTATTCAGTGCTTTTTATATATATATTTCACAATTTTTTATGCTTATGATTGATTAAATTGTTTCTTTTTGTAATTTAAGAAGGTAGTAATGAATTCAGTGACAAGCAGTGAAAACTCTATGCATGTCCTTTTAGTTAAGACAAATTTAAATGGAATGAAATTACATCTTATGTTCTACAAATCAAGGTACACAAAAAGTGAAAAACATTCTCCAGCTAATCATAACATAAGTTTTTATTCAGATCGCTTTCTAATTTTGAAAAACAATCCCTTTAAATTATGATTCAACGGCTTAACTTGAAGTTTATCGCTTTGTTGAGTTTAATGGTTATACATATTTCATAAAGCTAACAAAGGCAGTATAAAAGTCATCTCATTTCTTAAACAAGGTTCTAATGTAATATCCAGCGCAAATGCCAGTGATGTACAGAGAAAGTAATAGAGACGCATGTCGGTCTACTTCTTTTCCAATGACATTATGCTTCTTAATGAGGAAGTTAATATAATAAGCACGAAAATCATTTGAAAGATTTCCTATATTTCCTGTTGACGATAGCTCAGTTTTAGGTTGCTGCAGAGATACATCGGCAGAAAGATCCGTCTTATTTTGTTCTTCATTCTCTTTTAATTTTCGTTCTGTATATCCATTGACTAACTCGCTTACACGGAGAACATCAAGAGGATCGTATATGGTGTCTAGAACAGGTGTCTTGAGTTTTTCAAAGTTAGTTTCAATAAGAGTGATGTCTTATTCTCCCGTCTTGCAGATTCCTTTTCGTTTGTCAACATTTGAAATAATATCTAAAAGTAATTCTTGCTCTGAATCCTTCAGTTTGTTGCGTCTTCCAGTATAACCACTATCATCACTTGAATTATTCCCATATTTATAACCGTCAATGACATTACCGCCGGGATCCGGCAATATATTTGAACCTGCGGTTAGTGGTGTTTACTTTCATTGTTACTTTATCGCTTCCAAAAAAGTCATTTCCACCAGCTAAATTGCTATCATCTTGTATGTGCATATTTCCACTAATTGTGTCGATGTTCTTCTCACATTTCTCAAGGGGTTTCTCATCTTTTATATCAGATTCGGGCTTAGCGGAGGTTCCATATTCTATGTATTGATTATACAATACTTTACAGTTTTCAGCATCCATAACGGCGACTTCTTTTGATTCAGTGTAGCCAGGTTCATGATATGAATTATTCTCCAATTCTTCACCATTGCTAACTTTTCCATTAAAGTAAGATAGTTCATTGCAAATTTCATGTCTGGCGACTTCATTCTTAGTTGCAAATATGCTTTCTTCAAAACATTCATTCTTGTCCTTTTAATTTTAAAAATTTAACTGTTGCAGGAATTTAACTGTTTGCAGATGCATCTGTTTCATCACATTCTGTCCATAGATCTATTAATGTCATCCAGTCGGTTCATATTTCTAACTTTTATGCTGCTCATGCTTATCTCGGTCATGCGTAAATGGATTAATACATTGGATTCTTTTATTTTCATCCGAAATTGGATGTTCTGCATATCGTCCTTCAAGTGTTTCTCTACTGAGGCTTCTTCTGCTATCATTTGCATCAACATCAATAAGATCAATTAGTTTTTCACTTTCATCAATTTTCATTTCTTTCAACGAGAGTATTTAGACAGAATTGTCTTCATTTTTATTAACAGTAGAATTTTCGAGAGAGATACTTCATTCTTGATTATATATATTACATTCAGTCCAAAAGTCAGAAAGTTCAGTAGCATTTCTTCGTTTAATACATTTTTTATTTGGCGACATTGCTATCCATTATGTTATGTTTTACATAGGAATACCTTTCTTTCATTGTGTTCCAAATTGTATGCAATTATTTTATGACTTCTATGGGCACAAAATAATACAACAGTAATTGTCATATAAAAGAATATAATCATCATGCATAATCGATCGTAACATCGAAAACGCTACTTAAGAAATCAGAGTTCAGTTTCAGTAATGAACTCCCTTTCACGACATAGCGTTGAACGATGGTGCAATAGGCCATATTAGCCATTACTCCCATTCACCCTATTTGAAGATTTTTCCCTAAGGTGAAGAATTTAATTTCTAGTTGAAGCAAACTAATGTGCCGCCGATAAGGTGATATCACAAATTTTTGTTTTTAAACACAAAATCATAATGCTGGTTGTTTGTTGCGAACTGATAGGGCTTGCTTGTCAAGCCATATTGTAATAGGTAAACTGCGTGAGATGCGCGTGTACAGCATATGTGTACTTAATGTAATACAATAAGTGTTAAATGGTACTGTATAGTATTGTAAATATGTAAGTGTTACCAGTATAGGTGTCTCTCTTGTAACTTAGCAGGTGTTATATAGTACTATCTAGAATTGTATAAATATGTAAGTGTATAAGTAAATGTGTAATGTAAGTAATTTAATCAATGAGTGTAATACGTTGTACTATGTGTATTTTTAACATAACGTAATCAGTAATGTAGTCATTAGTTCGTGTAACGCATGCCACATGTGTATTATTTTAAGTAACGCATATATGATTATAAGGGAAAGTATGTGTGCCTATCTTGTTATATAGCATAATGTCATTTAAGAAGTAATAGCAATAATGTAAACTATAAGTAATCCAGTTATAAAGTAACTTAGCAAGTTTGTAATACAATTAGCTTAACGTAGTATACCGTCAGGTTATAACTCTAATAAGTGTAGATTAATGTCATGCATTATGTATGTGTAGTCTAATGTCATGTGAAGTATAAAGTATGTATGTACTAATTCCTGCAAGTATTATGTACAAGTTTTATGTAATGTCATATATCATGTATGTAATGTCATATTTCATGTATGCATTATGGTCTATGAACACCCAGGTCAACCATTAACATAAGAATCTGTACTGAACCAATTTCAAACTGGAATAGCCCCTGTATGGCCATGTAAACTTTTTCATGAAGGCTCAGTAAACTCCCGGTGCGCCCTTGTGGAACCCCAGGGAGTTGTTGCATCTAGATAGGGGAGGGTGTGGGACATACCTGTTTACCTCCGTTAAACACCAGGCGTCCCCGTCCTCCGTCACCTGTCAAGCCATATTTCCAAGAAGGCACACTGAAGTAAAAGAAAAATGTCACGAAATGATCTTTAGCCTGTCTTGAAAAAACGAATATAATATCATTTTTTAAACACTTGAGAAACGGCTCCTTACTGCATTAAAAGCTTTGTTCCGAGGTTAGCTGCAGCTAGTGGGGCCGTAAGTGGATGCAAACGGTGAGTGTTAAGTTCTATAACAATTTTCAATACTGGAAGGCTAAGTATGTATGCAAAATAAGTGTTCGAAGTTTCCGTAAAACTAAAATATAAATTTATAGGTGGAACATTTGTTACGACCCTGCCACTTTAGTCCAATAAATTAGTACTTAAACGTCTAGTTTTCTCATCATTAGGAGGTTCTATTCTAAAACAGCTAAGAACTTTCTGAAATATTAAGCAGTCGGTTATGACATTGATCCTAAAGAAAACCATTGAAATGTTTAAAGATGTTACGCAGTTCCTTAGGTAATTAATTTTTGCCACAAACAATTTTTTAATACATTTTATTCCATATATTTTATACAACCATGAAAACCAGAATATAGTCTCAAAATCTAGGATTCAAAGAAAAGAAAAATAGAAAATTTGGCATTTACAATACAAAAAGTATTTAAAATAGAAGCAAAATCGCACATCTAAAATATAAAACTACAATAAACGCAACAGAAGTAGTTGTAGACTAGAAGACGCTGAAAAACCGTGCTTTCATTTGAAACATCGTTAGTTTGAATAAGTAGTTTGATCGGCTAGTATTTTCATAAAAGTTAGTCCCAAGCAATCATATGAGTGCACTGGGTTTGTAAATAGCTGAAAATATATCCCACACCTTTTCGAGCTTTTCTCTGCGTTTACCTTGTTCAAAAATCGGAATTCTTCTAGAACATTTTTTCTTCGAACTTGAATCGTGCAGCTTCCTGAAAAGTAAAATATTAATGTTTAACAAGGTTCTAGTTTAAAAGCTACAGTTACTTCCGACAAACCATTTTAAAACAGTACTTTCTTTCCTCAATGGCCGCCGCGCTTAGTCACCGAAATTTATAAATTTAATATAATGTGCAAACTTTAAATTTTTCTGGAGACGTATGTCTGCCGGCCGTTTTAAGAAGGAATACCGAAAATACCTTCCAAAAGACCTTACGAGCGTTCTATTTCTACTTTTTCAATGCGCGCTCGAGCCTCGGATGATAGCCAGTGTTAAAATTCATCTTAATATAAAACGGAATAAGTTTAAATTTTAAATAAGTCCTGTAAATTATTTCTTTGAAATTTCATGCGAATAATCATTACACTGTTCAGGTTTAAAATTGAACGCTTTAGCTAGTTTTTGCAGTAAAATATTTGTAAAGTGATCCAATAAAACCCGCCTGAAAATTAGTAGGTATAGCATAGAGTAATGCTACAGTAAACCTCAAAATGGACCTTTTAATGATTGGCAATTCCCCAAATCCTACAACTTTTAAAGCAGTTTCAAAAACCACTCTCCCTGTAAAATTCTGCAACTAAAAATGCGCATGGATGAGTAGTGAACTTTTCAAAGTCTGGTTCTTTACGGAATGCATTCTTTAGAGAAATTTTCGAAAGAAAATAATTTAATGAGAAAATGCTCCAGTGCACTCTGGTGCAGAGAAACTTCAGAGATGATGACATTAACGTAATATTTCTATCCTCCTCCCTCAATATAACCGCCATATGCCAACCTATGGATAAAGGATTTTCGGAAATGATAGAAAGAAGCTATGGCAGGAAGCTACTGTATACAATAGAAACTGAAGAATGACAAAATCTGATTGAATAACTAGTTGAAAGGTATCAATTTAAAGGATGCTGATTATTGATTTGCGCGTGTCTGGCTTGATGTAAGGGCTACAGCAGTTGTCAAATAGTAGAAAGAGCAGCGAGACGATGAACAGAAGATGGAAACGGAAAACACAAATGAAACCTTAAAACCATTCTACCTTTGGTGCAACGTATACCTGGATGTGAAGATGTATATTTGCAAGAAATCGAAAGTTGGATGAAGAATAAAATAACAGATGACAAAGTATTGCTTTAAGCAGTTGAGAGGAAAACAAAATGAAGATCAAGCAACAGCTGTTCAACCTCGCAGAATTTCCCCATAAGGCCATAGTTCAGGCTTTAGGAACTGCAATTAAATATATTAATAGACAAGAACCTCCAGAAATCGGCATAGTGATGTTGCAGCGATGGTTCATTGTATTTAGGAATAATACTTAAATTTTTTGTGTTTTAAATGTTCTATACGGTAACTCTTATTCTTCATTATTTTTCTATTCCGTAAATTCCAAGGCAATAAAGCCTTTTGTAATATCGGAAAAGGTATTTTATCCCATTCCTCTTGAATGACTTTCCAAAGTACAAGGAAGGTTATATGTCGACGTTTGGACAATCAGATTGTTAAGTCCAAAATCCATAGGTAATATATCAGATGATTTATCAGGGACATGAGTGAAGTGTATGGTCTTGATACCCGTTTCTTTTTCCATTTCAGACAGTAAATTAACAGTAGCGTGTGGCGGCTTGTATTGTCTTCATACAGTTCTAGTGATTGATGGTACTGTGGGCAAAGACAAGGTACTTCATATTTGAAAATTCAGCATAAAAATATGTTCCTGGTAATGTGTGGCGTTGCATTTTTCTGCACTGTCTTCAACTTGCCGTTATATAAAACACCAGTAGCAATCATATATCCCTTCCAAAAACTTGCTTTAGATTTTTGTAACCTTTTTTCCTCCTCTTTGATGGTAATAAATGGATATCTTTGTTACAGTCATTTAAATACTTCCAAGATTAATCTAATGTGACAAAATGTTTCGATTTTTACGCGAAAAAAGTTATCCAGATAAATATTTCCTATATAAACATTCTTCAAAGCCTTTTATGTTCGGCAATATGTTGTGGAAAAAGACTATCCACATAAAGCTTTTTCACCTTTTTAAGATTCAAATCAACATTAATCACTATGTTTACAGTTGACACTGAGCATATTTTTTTAAATTGTCTAATTGGTGGATTTTCTTTTAATAATAATGATCTTACCTTTGCAACATACAAAACATTCCGTTTTTTCCCCGTATATGTATTTGGAACAACTTTTGACCTTTAAGACAAACCGACTATTTTCCTTTCTTGTTGACAATATTGTCCATCTCAATTCTCAACTTCAGATATAGAGAAACGATGGATCTCACAGCGTAATAACTAGATACAAATACTTTACAGAAAGAGCACAAGCATAGCTTTTCATCCATAGCTTCTTTAAAAGCGCCATTTTGCATGAAAATAGAACAAGTAGTAGACGATAATTTATACTTTCAAAAATATAGTTGCAATTAAATAAAAACTTTCCAAGCAGGTGATTTTACCTACACGCGGTGTAACACCGAAAAATTATCATTTATTTTGCTAAGCGGTCTGTTATTACATGTTCTTTCAAATTTTGAAAACTTGAAATTTATCCAATTCTGTGGTAAATAAAACTGGAATTGAATGGCGAAATATTAACTTCACATAGAGATCGAAGATAAACAATTATCCCTTCCCCCCCCCCAAAAAAAAAAGATTACCATAAAACTTAGATTTGAATTAGGTTTCAGAGAGTCCTGAAATCTGTAAACAATGAGAAAGGCAGGGAAAGCTTAAGTTCAGGGCCGTGCTACTAGAAGATACGCTTCGCTTAAATGAAATAAAATTAGAGTTCAGTATATCAAAAGTAATTTAGGACTCTGCTTGTTAATGATAGCAAGTTCAAAGTTTTCAGTTCATATGGCACGCAAAAGACCTCGAAAGCCTAAGACACAGCACCAACTAATTAAACGTTCTGCCACTGTAAAATAAAGCGGTGACATTTACTTGTGAGAATACGTGAATTTGTTAGAAGTTAACACATTAAAATTGATTGATTGTAAAACGTCTCTTACCGGTAAATATTTTAAACAAAAGTAAGCATACGTGGAAATCTTAGCATGTTTAAGAAAAATGGTAGAAGTCGAAGATAATATCTCAACTTTATACTTAAGATAACCAAGAATTTCTTGTGTTGACTATGGTTATCAATAGCCGCTCAAGAAAGTATAGTGGTTAGCGTCGCTGACTGCTGTGCAGAAAGGCCCGGATTCGAATCCCGGAGAAGGCATGGATGTTTGTAAATGTCTAGTGTTGGTGCAGCATGGCCGCGCTCTAAATATGCGGCAAGTCGAAAGTCCTCCCGTGTGGAGACCCTCGGACCCTTAACCTCCCCCGGGATGCTCTATCAAAATTGGGGTGGGGCGGAACTGAGCAAAATCGTACTGTTGAATGGCGCTCAATGCTGTTGCCAACGGCAGTCGTAATCTATCGCTCCTTGCCACGAGGAATTTCGTGTTGAGCACAAGCAACAACAACATGGTCATGAATAGGTAGCTACACTAGTCATGCTAAAACCCTACTTCAAAAAAGAAATTGAAAAATATTATGAAATAACTTAAGTTTAAAACATTAGGCAGTAAACTACTTTTTACCTTAAACCTTTGTCTGTTGTACTATGCTGTGTCATGTCATGCTGCGAAACCAAAAAAAAAAAAAAAAAAAAAGAAAAGGCTTCTTTTCTTTCTCATACATATTGTGCTTCAGAATCTTTCTCCTGAACTGAGTTACTTGAAATCCGTTGCCACTGATACAGGATTTTTTATCCCGATTATTGATAAAGCCTTTCAGAACTTTTCCTTCTTCGGCCTTAAAAGATGAAATTCAGATTTTAGAAATAAGCATTATAACTTATGTTCATTCCATTTCTTACTTGTATCAATTTCAGAATTACTCAGAACTTCAATTTTTCAGGCCATTGTTCTTACCTATAAAGAAACTTTATCATTCGATTCTTAAAGACACTATTTTTTAATTCGTGGACTGTTTATAGCATACCTTGTCAATGTGG
This sequence comes from Stegodyphus dumicola, assembly GCF_044657685.1. NCBI lineage: Eukaryota > Metazoa > Arthropoda > Arachnida > Araneae > Eresidae > Stegodyphus > Stegodyphus dumicola. The sequence goes on from NC_140779.1 coordinate 49,240,718, forward strand.
TTTGATATATATATATATATCGACCTAATTAAACCAGTTTTAACATTTTGCATGAAGGAACAGTAATCTATTACAAAAGCCGAAATACCCAAATCTTATATAGCTAATCTTCACTGGCAGATACGATTACAATTTTGACTTAGAAAACAATCAGTAACAGATCCTAGGGAAACAATCAGTTCGTGAACTAGATATCCTTGCAGCAATTTGCGTTTACAAAAATTTAGCTTAGTAGCTACTTTCCAGTTTCATTAGCATTTTTGTCAACAGATGATACTATGATCGTTTTCATTTTGCTCCTGCTATTGCTTTCGATACAAGATGTTTGTCGTTCTTTGCAATTTCGCAAAATTGTTTGGTTCCTGAAGAAACTAAACCTGTGTCTTATCAAGTACGAGAAATTGTTGGCTTCATATTGCCAAAAAACATATTAGTTAGAATGAAATAAATCTATTAGAAGTGAAAATTCTGGTGTTGGAAATTAGAATAATATGAGTTAAGTTTAAAAAGGGAAGTAAATTATTAGCTATGTATTACATAGCATGAATACTTTGAAATTCTTAAAATTTCGTGCGCATTTTTCTAGATTAGATTTAATGTACAAAAATTTGCTTCGTTACTGAAGCTATGTAATTTGGCTTCTGAATACAGTGTTAGAGTACAGTTTTTAAAGGTGCTTACTTTGTAGAAGAGAAATCAGCGGTCCAAATGAAAATGCAGGAAATTGTAGCAAAAATGCAAGATCAGCAAATATAAATTACGAGTAATAAACTATGAGAATCACTACAATGTTTCAGATTTTACTATTTTGCCTGATGGGAAATTTTAGGGGTACAAATACAGTTAAAAACTCTTTGACAAAAACTGTAGTACTTCGAGTCGATAAATTGTAATATTTCGACAATAATTGGTGCAAAATATTTTGATGATCGTTTAGTTTAATTATTTTTCAATAACTTAACATGTATTAAAATGAGTAAACCGGAATATTTTATTCACTTTAACATTGAGGTCCAAAATTTTGAAGTACATACAAAAAATTACATACAGGAATTACAAAATAACAAGAACAGTTTTATTTTGTGTTTTGAGCAGGTTCAGATTTAAAACGCAGTATTTGTTTATATAGTATATACACATATATATATTAGCAGCTACGCGGCCAGCCTTCTTCTGGCTTTTAAATGTACTGGAAAAATGCCTGAAGGGAACAACAAACGTTAAATTTAAAACTGCGCAGAATTATACTCTGAAGAACAGCTTTATTAAAAAAAATCACAAGTTTAAAAATATTACATATAACAAAATTACAATGAACTAAGCAATACCCCTTAATATAAATATTAATTATCCTAATTAATTAATTAATTAATTGCCTTCTCTCAACAAACGTCCAGTATCCGACAGAAACATTAAATTTAAAAACTGCACACAATTATCGCCCTCATTTTTCCAAGTGGCAACAGCGCTGATTTTTCAACAGTCTGTGGTCCATATACAATTGAATGAAAAACTGTTGCCGAAACTACATTTCTGAAAGAATGAAACTATTCAAAATGATGCAATAAAATCACAAAGATAAAATAAAAAAAAAATCCGATTCGAATTTTGGAAAAATCGCTTGGAAGTGCACTGGCTCTTGTCTAGATGCACATATACACCGAATTTCGTAGCCCTGGATCTATTAGCTTACGCGAAGCACAAACGAAAGACACAGATTATTTCTTTTATTATATGTATATCTATAAATCTGTTTAAAATTCCTTTCATAAATTTATGCGTTTCGCTTGATTCAGTGAACTTAGCACAAAGAAGCGTTAAGAGTTTGATTCCAGGAGGAAAAATGTTTTGTCAATTATTTTTACGAAACAAAAATTTCGGTAATATATAGCAAATATGATGGATAAGAAACAGCTGAAATCTGTGTTGCTGAACAGTAAGTAGTCTAAATGTCGAAAACGCATCAAATAATCAGAAGTGTCTGCAGAAGTTCTTTGCGGTCAAGAATGAATTTGAATTCTGTGGAAGAAGTTTGAATTCTGTGCATTAAACAGTTTCCTGAGCAAATTTATTTTACATTTTTTTAACTGATACAAGGTTAAGACGCGTAAAAACTTTCAGAGTGGTTATATATGCCTTGAAGTGACATGCAGAATGTTATCTCACTTGGATCTTTCCTGTTGTAGGGTACCACGCACCAAACAGTTTTCTAAGGCGAGACATATTCAAAGGTGTTTACTTGCAACAAAAAAACTTTTCTTTGTCGGTTAACGTGTTCAGTTATTTTCAGTTAACTTTCGTTACCTGTCTGTGCAGAGTTCTTTCTGGATGTAAGAAATGCATCTCTTAGGGTTAGTTATTGAATGATATTTCAAAACTTTATGGTTATAACTTACTTTAACAGAACTATTAGTTTTAAATATTTAATTTAACCGTCATCAATAAACTAAGTTGGCGCATGTATTTTTTGGTAGAAAATTATACAGTGCATGTTGACCTTTAACGGATTAAACAAAATTCTGTTGCACTTTGAAATTATTAGCCTGTAACAGATGTGAGCGCTACAGTGTTGAGAAAATTAATGCTATGAACGTTGATACCCGTGTTTCTACATATACTAAAGCAGCTCTAAAAACGCTCTCTTGTAAACTGAAGTTAATTCCACTCAAGAGATTATGTGAAAAATTGTAAACGTTTGTAAGTCTTGTCCAATGATAACAGTATTGCATAGCTCCAATACTCGCAGGAGGCAACCTGGTTGAAAAAAAAAAAAAGGGTATCTAGTCGATGAGACAGTGAGGATAGTGGCCAGCGATCTGACCAATCAATATTAAGAAACTCCTTTGATATTAAGTCATCTAACAGCTAAAAGGTTATTTGCTCCAAAGCTTATGACAAATAAAGAAATGAAAAGGTTAGGTTGTCTAATAAGCAAAAGACATGAGAGCTACCTGCCAAGGGAAAGTAAGCATTTGTGGTCTTTCTAAAGAAAAGTGCCTCTTTTCCATGTTACAAATGGGAAAAAACCAATCGTTCAGGAATGGATCCAGAGAAAAAATTTTCCGGAAGAAATAAAAATAGTTAAAAAGCTTAATTTTTACAAGCTGGTGATAGAAGTGTAGATCTTTTCTTTCCGCAGTAACTTAAGGGGACTCATACACCTTAAACCCCTCATGATCTTCGAATATGTGACTGTTGCAAGAATTGGGATATTTTATTTATTTTAAAAGCAATCACTTCCAACCTTTTACAGATGACTACATAAATATAGCTGCTTTAGAAACTAGTAACCAGAAAGTTTGTATTGTCACAAATATTTTTGTAATTTCATCCTCTTTGTGACAAAATATTTCGCCATGTTTCCACCTTGCGCGCATGATATTTTAAAAATGGCTCATGGTACATACTTGAAATTGAATGGATATCTTTATATAGGCACTATTTTCGAGCTGAACCAACAATCTGATAAATATTTTAATACTGAAAAATTTTATGGACGGAAACATTACAAATTTTGTTAATAAAATACATTTTATAAACTCAACTCAAAATAAAATAAAAATTGAACATGAAAGTTTTAGAATTTTAGGTTCACAGTAGTTTCCAAATGTTATAAAATCTATATATTAAATATGAAATTAAATTATGAAACAAAATGTTTTAAACTGTGCGCGCAAGTTGGAAACATGACGAAAAATGTTGTCACAAAGCGGATTAAATTATAAAAATATTTGTGGCAACACAAACTTTCTGATGACTATTTCAGAAAGCAGCTATATTATGTAGTCAGCTGTAAAAAAGTTAATAGTAATTGCTTTTAAAATAAATAAGTTACCCCGATTCTTGCAACAGTCACCTATTCGAACATCTTATGGGTTTTAAAGTGTAGGAGTCCCCTTAAGAGCTGAATACTGTTCATGATGGGTTAAGTCTCATATCTTTGCAGCATAAGTCTCATATCTTTGCCTTTCACTTGTAACACGAGAGGCCAGGATGAAATTTCATTTAAGATAACTATCGTTTTAACAGCTTTTAGCAACCGTTCTAATACAACGACAGGAGAGAAGTTCTCGGTTGGTGAGTATTCACTACAGTTTCATTATGACAAATATTCCGAATGATTCGCCAAATCCTAGGGTTGTTGATCCTTGGTAGTGTTACTTGTACTTGGTTTCTTGTGAGAAAAAGGAGTAACTTAGCTATTCCGAACTTTTCTAGAAAGATAAGAATATTATGATTTGTTTTACTTGGCTAATATAGAGGGGAGAGAGATTACTTCAGGTCAATTACAGCAAGCGCATTGCAATTATTGTTATTTTTTGTAACCAACATAAGAACAAAAATTGAAGTGGGCTGTCAATGCACATTTCATTGAATTTTTTACTTCCAGAGCATTAATTCCGGTTTCAAATCTAAACTGCAGTTTGCTTTTACATGAAATTAATTTTTACCAGAATTCAAGATAATGCTGTAATGCTATGCCCAAAAATAAAAATTTGGTATTTGGGTCAGAACTGATACTTCAAACTGTTTTAATGTACAGGTAGGAAGTATGTATATGGTTTACTGAATAGCAAGATGATTATGAATACTAATTTTCTGAAACAACGATTTAATCTCAGTATCAAAAATTCACATACAAAGAAAAAAAAATTACCTCGCATTTTGCTTCAAGACGATACGGTAAACCGTGCCTGCAAATAGAATTTTTAGATTAGAATAGAAATTTTAATAGACTTTCTAAAATCTATGTGGTTACACTACAGTTTTTTGTCTTTTGTTTCAGAAATACGATGTTGTACAGGTAGACTGTATACTTACCCGAAAAGATACCAATTGTATGCTAATGTAAGATAGGTCATTTGTAATGTGTCAACGATACGTGTATCCAACCGTCGGCCCAAAGTGACAGTCGTAGAAGTGCAATAAAGATGAGTGTCCGATCCCAACCAATAGCGCAATGTACGAGCATGCCTTCTTTGCCTGAAAAAGTAAGAACACAATATAATAATTTTTATTCTTATATGTTGGTAAATTGTCCATTTTTTGCTTTAAAAAATCATTGAATTATGTTGTTCTCTTACAGTTAAGGTCTGTATGTCTTTAATCTGCATGCAATAGTTGTAGAAATTAACAATTTGAAAGTTGTCCAAGTGCGGCTAACCTAATGTTTTTACCATGGCAGAAATATCTGCTCATATCTGAAACTTAGCCGAAAGTGAATTAGGTCTTTCTGCACCTTCAGCGTCTTTTTGCCGAGTGGGACCAAAAGGAAACAGTTTTGTGCATTGAAAAATCTGCCTTCTTGTCTACTGGCCGAATTGCTTATTTTTGCGTAGAAACTATAATTATAATTGTAATTTTTCAAATTGTTTTAATTGCACTTGGTGTTTTATGTTTTATTACACCTCTCAATTTTTAATCAAAATAGAGATTTTTATGTATTTTTGCCTTGCCGCGAAGTAAAAACTGAACTAACTGAATGAGAAACATCTGTAATGAAATTCAGATGTTTCGAAAATTCTTTGAACTGTACTCATCGGAAATTATGTACTCCAGCAGAAGTAATAAGTAGTGTTTAGTCAAATCAACAAAGATCCCATTTCTGAAAAGTGAAAATTATGAATGTTAAATATGTGCTATACTTCAACAAAATGCAAAATGTATACTATTTATAGGTCTTGTTTTGCATTATATATGTGGGATGGCATCGTTCATTATAATCAGATGACGCGACAAGCTGTGAGAATAAATCTTTTACTTTTCCGATGATAGAAGTCAGACGATTCCGCCATTAAGACGATGACGCGATTAAAAGATGTTTGAATGTAAAGATGATTCCTTCTCTTCATCTGTAAATAAGCTCACCTATTTCCTTCTACGTATGTAATTACTTTGTAGTTTGTTGCAACTATTCATGTTTTATTAAATATTCAAGTTATTTGTAAATCGGACTAGTTTATTAGCCCCTAGACAGCCACCTAAGAAGTAAGTTTACAAACATCATATTCCTAGACAGTAAGTTCCGATTCTACAGATTTGGGCGCTGAGGCCGCGATGAGCCTAGGAAGAAGCATGATGAATATTACAAAAGAAGAGAAGTAAGTTTTGTTTCGATTATTTCCACATTGTTACTTCTAAGAATAGTGTTCTATGATGCTGTGAATTAAGATGACTACCTTAAATTCTATTCCTAGAATTTCAAATTCTTTAAAGACTGGGCCTACTAAGTCAATTAAACTTTTACATCAATTTGTGTTTGAAATTTTAGGTGATCGAAAAAATAGAGCTAGATTGCGTAAATTTTGTGGTTTTCCATCGGATTTTAATATTGAAGAAACAAAACAAAAATTACTTAAAACTGTTACTGCAAATGATTTTATTTCTGTGTGTAATTTGTTACATCTTAATTATGATTCAAATCCTGATAAAAACTGTGATTTAATATTGAATAGTCTTTGTGATTTTAAGCTCTTAAAATCCGAAAGTTATGACGATGATGAGTTATCTGAAAACGAAAGTGTTTATGATTCTGATAAAAATGATGATATTAATTCTGTTCGGTCAGAATCACCTCCCATAAATAACTCAGTGGATGAAAACATTATAATGCCTAGCAATATTTCCTTACATTTTCGTGATATTTTAGAAACTGTTTCTGAATTTAAGGTATCTAAGAAAAACTTACTCGCGCCCACATTATGCACAGAGAAAACCACAAAAATTCCACTTTGAAAGGTAAAAGTGTCTAATTTTTTAGAGCGAGATTTTCCTAACAATGAATTTTAGCAATTTAATACAAGTACTATATTTAATTAAGAATTAAAACAATGTTCTTTTGTGATTTACGTAAGGTAACTCTTTCTGTCAAAAATAATCATATGAAAATGCACCGAATTTCAGTACCATGTAATTTAGTTCGGAAACTGAGAGGTATCTGTGACATCTTGTCTATATGTAGAAAATTTTTAATAAGGTTATTATGACTGAAACTTGTTTCAAAATATTCAATATTTCATAACTTCTATCAACCAATAAATGCGACAAAGGTAAACTCCCCTTTTATAAATATGAAACAAGATAAACGAAATAAATTTGTGGTAAAATGAATTACAAACATTATGTCGAAATGACTGACACTGAGCATGTGTTTTTTATTTTAATAGTAATTTAATTATCAATTACATGTAGCTTTCAATAGGAATTAGATATTTTAAGCCTCTTATAAATTTTTTCTTAGCGTTAAAGCTCGATAACATGAATCAAAAGCAGAAAATTAGTTAAACTACACTGTCTCACTAGGCGTAAGATTATATTACTGAAATATGCATATAAAAACAAATTAACATTGTATACACGTACATTAAAATACCGAAACGCAATAAAAATCAATAACATTTATACTTAAAAAGCAACAAAGCCGGGCTCATGTGAATCACTAGAAGAGGCGCCAAATTGGCTATACGAATTCGAAAATTACTTTAATTATTAGGGGAAATAGGCTTCGTCAAACTTAAATCAATAAAACAAACCAAAAAAAATTGCAAGAAAAACCTGGAAATTAATGCAATATGCATTTCAGTGTTTTTTCTTATTTATCATAAACGAATTTTTTAACGTTTTCATTTGAAAATTATAAATAATTGGCTACATTATTTCTCTGAATTTATAAAACTACGATTAAAAAATACTTTAAGAATTATGGTATAATTATGCTATAAGAGTTATGACATTTTGATTTAATACAAGTGTAGCTATTTTTATATTTATATGGACGCGCATTGACCTTTCTGCCTCAGGTGAAAAAATATCTTGGCACGGCTCTAAGCAAGTAAGATTAGAAATATGCACAAAATTAGTAACAAGGCAATACAAAACTTCCTTTTCTGTTTTGGATTTCCAGAAAAAAATATCTTTTTTCGTCTAACCAAAGCATGGACACAAAACGTGTTCCTTCCTCCGTAAGGGCAAAAGCAGCCCATCTGCTTAATCGCCTCTAGGCGGTAATCAAAAGACAGTAGGAAACCATCACTTAAGTGAAACTACTTGTTGATCGCCCTACAACATGGAGGTAGGAAAGGGAGAAGGGGCCATTCTGCGCTAGAAGTGAAGCACTGCTTTGAAGCTCGGGTCACCAGACGGGGTGTTTTTTGTTTACATTCAGAAGCTCGCTTGACAAAATTCTGATAGTATTTCGACACACGACAGTACCATAGAAATCGAAAAAGGGACACTCTCGCATGAAAGAAACATTCATAGTGTGATGGATAATAGCAATTTGTATAGTTTACTGACATTTACGCAAAAATCACATCTTGGTTATTTTTCGATAACTAACAACAGCGATTTTGATTATGAATTTGTTTTATAAAATTATAAGCTGTTGCACTACAAAAATATAGATTTTAAGAAAATTGCTAAAAGAGATCTGCCAAAATTTATTTTCTAGAAGATTTGAAAAGTTTGAAACTTGATGGCTAAATGTAAATATAAAATTATGTATGTTAAAATATTTGTAATTAGGCACATAGGTCAGATTAAGTTTTTATTAAATAGAGTAACGCATGCAAGGGCTATCTGACTAAAGAGAGAGATGCCATCGTGGAGGAATTTTGAAGAAAAACTGACCTTTGAGTGGGTATTAAAAATAATACTTATAATTTTCATTCAAATTATATTCATATATATTTTTTATGTAAAACTTTCGGGTGTATGCTAAATTAGTGTAAATTCCTTTAGACGAAAAATATAGTGAGTGCACAGAAATTAAAGATTTGCGCATGTCGGAAATGATAAATAGGAAATATGTATGGGTATTTATGCATGTGCTTGCAAAAAACATGTATCTGCCCTTGACAAAATACTTAAATATTCATTAAATTATTTATAAATGTATTTGAAATGAAGAATTTATTCACTTATAAACAATTGTGATAGTACTGTGAAGAAATCTAATGATTAAATGTATCTAATTTATAATGATTATAAATGTTATCTAAATATATAATAACCTTAATATTGAATTGTAAACATAAACTGAAATCTTGTTGACAAATACGTTATAAAACTATTTAAGCAAGAATTGTTCGTATTGGAAAGCAATCTGTTAAAAGGTATTGTAAAGCAAATGCTATGAGATGCGCACTTAAGAACGTAATAAAGAGTTTTGGAATATGTATTGTTGAAATGAAGGGTAAAAAAAAATCTGATAAGTATAATTAAAAGAATTATTCCCTTTACATTTTATAATAACTCAGTTACAAGTTTTAAATAATACTTAAAAAAAAAAAAAAAAAAAAAAAAAAAACTTATTTTATTCCCTTTCAGAAATGTTCAGAGAAAGTCAAATACTGTTTTCCTAATAATTCTCTAATTTAAAATGAACCGAATAGAGCATTAATTATAAATTGACTTACATTTTTCGATTTAAAAGAAGCCAAAAAATCATGTCATATTTAAGAAAGTATTTTAGAAAGAAGCTCTATAAATAGAAAAGAAATAATGCATTATTTTAATATTAATAATACAATAAACTTTGATCTTAATTTTTGTACCTTAACCGAATAAAATCGAATTACCTTAATTTTTTTTCCTAATGTAATTAACGAAAACTTGTCAAAATATTTCATTCAAATTAAACCATTCTGAGAAACTGTCCTGTGAAAAGTATAGCATTTAATTCCTTTCAGAATGAAATGTTGTTTAAAAATATGTTGTTTTCACATACTTAGGATTCTGAAGTGTTGTAGAAAAAGAAAATATATACATTTATATGTATATTTGCGACGTAATTACAAAATATTTACACCCGAACGAGTCAAATCCCATAGAACTCAATGGTAAATGACCCAATGTTTGGGTCACCACGTAGAGATCGCCGGTGCTTCAGAGCAGGGTACGGAGAAACTTGTTTAGGGCGACTCCTTCTTACTTCCTACCTCCATGCCCTACAAGGAGGGGGGAAGAAAATCTAACAAAGGCCGTTTTCAGGACAATTTTGGTTCACTCTAAATGAAAAAAAAATTGTAAACATGGTTAATTTTTACTGCAGTTTTCGAGACGTAAATAAATTTGAATGCGAGCCGCCCAGTGGGTTAATAACTCTTGTTTATGTAGTCAACTCCATATACGTAAGTTTAATTAAATTCAAAATATATATTGATATACCAGAGGTTTTTGCCTAATTTTTTTCTTTCTGATTTTTTTCCTGATTTCTGCAATCACACATTCAAAGTTGCACCAATTCATTGATTATTGAGGAGGGCATTGGCTTCGAAGAAGAGCTACAATGGAACAAGCAGTTAGTACAACCTGCTGCATCTCAGTTTCAAACATGACTTCTAATTGCAATCCCTAATTCTGCAGTTTATCAATAAAAGAATCAGTCAGTTTACCTTTTCCTTTCAATTCAAGAGCGGAGTTTTTTACTTTTCGTAGTCCACTACCAACCCTTTTCTGTACATGTTCAATGCATTCCATTTTCTTCACCGAATTTTTACCATATATATCTTTCACAATTAAAAAACCCTTAGAACCCCATCCTCGTAATACTCCGTGTGCTTCAGCTTTCGTAATGTAATAGATCATTCAAACAGGGAATAAGCACCAACTGCTTCCATACCCGAAGCTGCTTCTTTATAATTTGCAGAACAATTATATTACGCTTTACATATGTCGTGCTGAAGATTGTATGCCATTCTGTTTATTTTGTTGCAAATGATGCAAAAATGTGACATAGCTTTCAAATCAAGCACTTTGTCAACGCTAATCGACAAAGCAGCAACACATACATTCATCGTCGAATACCTTCTGCGCCAAACTAAATACGAAATTAAGGGAAAAAACTAACACCAGATTCTTAAAATGTATTACAAAATATCTAAACTTAGTACGCAGGTTTATAATTTACAAAATCTTGATGATAAAAAAAGTTTCTAAATAGGTATATCTATTTAAACGCTCACTTCCGGCCCAGAATATTGGAACTTCCGGTTTATTCAGTTACAGAAAAATGCTTATAACTTCATTTCTAATTAACCTATCAACAAGCAAAAACTTGTATTTGATAGCTAAAGATGTATTCTTCAAGATAATGTAATAAAGAAAAAATCGAAATTTTGACCGAAAATCGTCTTTTGTACGTGGTCGGATACCTTAATGGCACTGATACATATCCAGTTGAATCCTTCATTGGTGATTTAGAAGAATCTTTTAAATTATTTAAGTTATCGGAATTACAGAAAATTGTGTTTGCTAAAAAATTGCTTACTGTTTCTGCTAAAGTATTTATTAGGTCTTTGAAGGGTATAATATCATGGTGCAAATTAAAAGAAAATCTTTTATCTGAATTTGGTTCTAAAATAAACAGTGCACAACTTCATAATTTGTTACAGAAACGACACTTAAAATCTGGTGAATCACTTTCCGAATATTTAATTCCCATGCGTGAAATAGCCAGCCGCGGTTCTGTTGATGATTCATCAATTCTTGATTATGTAATCAATGGGATACCAGATCAGAGTAGTAATAAAATTGTTTTGTACGGGTGTAAAACTATTTCTGAATTCAAAGAGAAATTAAAAATTTATGAGAAAATTCGCGTTCCACATACGAAGAATAAGGGTTACTCAAGTAATAACTCACAAAATAAAGCACGCGCTATACCCAATAAGAGTAAAGAGCCAAGGTGTTATAATTGTGGAAGTTTAGGCCATAAGTCGAATTTTTGTAACAATAAGAGTAAAGGGTTTAAGTGTTTTAAATGCGATTTGCTTGGACACAAAGCCGTAGATTGTTTGAAAACATCATCTAAAAATATCCAAGACGCCAAAACTGTTACTCTAATAACTCAGACTTGTCAGAAAGAAATTCATAAACCTGTTAATTAGGGTAATTTGCAAATTGATGCTTTAATAGATACTGGTAGTCAAGTAACGCTAATCCGAGAAGATATACATAAGAAGATAGGTTCTCCTGAACTTAAGTCGGCAGATCTACAGTTAACGGAATTTGGCAACAAACCTATAGAGATTTGAAGGTAAATTCCAAATTGATGGTTCTTTATTTAAATCAAATATTTGCGTTATCGCAGAAAATAAGAAATCTGATAGTGATTCCGAAGGGAAAAAAAATGCTTATTGCAATGGAAATGCTTCTGAAGAAGAATTTGAAAAAGTTGTTAATTATGGTTTTTCGCTTCCAAAACCAGAAACTGATCCTGTTAGTACAGTTCCTGTTACAACACAGAATGTGATCAAACTGGATACTTCATCTACAATCAAAGCAAGTGGCATTGATTCCCCGATTGTGAATTCTGATGATGTCCAGAGTGATGCAGATCCTGCTGTAAATGAAAATGATGCTATTAAAGATGAATTAGTGCAAAAAGGAAACTCAAGCACAATGCAATTAGCTCTGAAGGCAATGAGGAGAAACGCCACTGCAGAAGGAGATTCTGAAGAGAAGCATTTTCCCGAACAAGAGTCATTTGCTAAAGTATTTATTAGGTGATGAATCAAATGTGAATTCTACTAGAACAATTTCAGTAAAATACCTTGCAATAGAGAAGCAAAAGAAGCCACTGGAGACGAAGAAACTACAGAGACCACCGAAGAAGAAGAGAAGATTGAAAAGCAGAAGTCAGTCAGAAAACTTGATCACAACGACACTGATACGGAAAGCAAAGACGAAACAAAAGAAATTAAAGAATGTGAGAAAAATGAAGCGAAAAAGCAGATTCAGAAGATCCAGGAAGTAAACTGAAAATCTTTGATAATGAAATAACGATTTTGATGATTTCTGATTATAGACTTTTTCCAAAGTTGACAAATTTCTCCCGATTTGACTAATGGACTATTATTTTAAAGACGTGAACTAATTTAAGAAGACTGAAGACGATGTCTAAGGATGAAATGTATGAAGGAAGACGGCTTAAAGAAGATGATTTTAAGAAGACGCATTCGAATGACGGATCTTGAAGATATCTAAGACGCATTCAGAAGACGTATCCAGACGGTATCTAAGAAGACGCATTCAGAAGATCTATCCAGACGGTATCTAAAAAGACGCATTCAGAAGACGTATTCAGACAATGTTTAAAAAGACGTAAATACGAAGACGAATCTAGACGTGTTTGTAGAATACATGTATTCAGATAGACTGTTCAAGATGAACGAGCACTGAAAGAGCATTTAAGAAGAGCTAACGCCGTTATTTCTGAAGATGTTAAGATGATGAGAAAAGATGGCTGAAATAAACCATTTAAGACGACTTTTCCCTCAATAGTAACTAAAAATCTTTTTGTTTTTGTTTTTTTAAATTTTATTTTTCAGATCCCTAGATGAGACGGTGGTGCTACGAGAATGCGAGGCCGCATTCCATCAGGATGGACGAGCAGTTGTGGGATGGCATCGTTCATTATAATCAGATGACGCGACAAGCTGTGAGAATAAATCTTTTACTTTTCCGATGATAGAAGTCAGACGATTCCGCCATTAAGACGATGACGCGATTAAAAGATGTTTGAATGTAAAGATGATTCCTTCTCTTCATCTGTAAATAAGCTCACCTATTTCCTTCTACGTATGTAATTACTTTGTAGTTTGTTGCAACTATTCATGTTTCATTAAATATTCAAGTTATTTGAAAATCGGACTAGTTTATTAGCCCCTAGACAGCCACCTAAGAAGTAAGTTTACAAACATCATATTCCTAGACAGTAAGTTCCGATTCTACATATATGGGATCAAAACAAGTAAAAAACACAGCAATGGAAGTTTTAAGTTCCATTTCATGAGATTGTAAGGATCTTAAGTTTTACTAACGTTTATTTTAATTTAAATCTTTACTATCACTTCTTATTTTCTACTTCCGGCCAGAATTATAAGCGTTAAGGTTTTTATGCAAAGTTTGTCTGGCGAACGCCAAGTACTTAAGTTGTGGCTTTTTGCCAAGCGAAAGAGAGGAAGCAGTGAGTCAACGCAGGCCGCTTACCTTAGAAGTTACGCAGTTGCTGTTTGCCTTCCAGGCAGAGGTTTTAATCCTCTTGATAAATTAAAACGTATTGTAGTGTTCACAGTCTCTGTGCTACATACGCTTCCTGTTATTTTAAGGCCAATCTTCTACGTGTATTATTCTAAAGTTAAATTAGAGTTTAGTTTTATTTTTATACTTTTACGTTAGACCCCGAGTGGTGGGTCAGTGTATTCCGAAGTACGGAAGTTATTTTATATAGAGAAAAATAAAGGGTTTTGTATACCCTTCGTCTGTATCCTGTCTACTTACCACAATTAGTGAACATAGCTTTAGTAAGCTCTCTGTTCCGAGTCAGGTCCTTGTATGTTCCCGAAGAAGGTTAGAAGGAACATTGAACCTGATAAGATTATTTTCTCGTAATTATTTTTCTCGAAGTCACACCACAAATATTGCATTTCAACAGATAGGTAAGTCAAAAAGACCTTATTTCCTTGAAATTATTTTCCTCTAAACTACAACAGATAGAGAAGTGAATTCAATAAAGTGAATATTTTCACTATTACTTCGTCAAAGAATGAATTCACAGAAACGTTTAGAAACTTTAAGGGAGGTTATATCTGTATAGTAGTTAAGGGCAATTTAAGGCAGGTTACATCTGTGTAGTTGGTAAAATTTGTTGTAAACTTTAAAGATTTAAGTCGCTTGTAGATCTTTGAGTCAATAGCGATAAATAGCTTATAACTAATAATCGCCTGTACTACACTTTCCGCTTGGTTTCTTCGCATGCGACTCTTCTGCACTAGCATTTTGACTTAAATTTTCTAGCATATTCCATTTGTATTTTTCGATTTATATTTCACCTCTGAACATGCTAACTATTTTCAGTTTGCCATAGACAGTAAAAGAGGAATTCTATTCTTCAGAATATCACCGCTCATTAGGCTCTTTCAGAATAGTTAACAAATGAAAATTTACAATGAAGACTTCCATGGAATTGTGCAGTTGAAAAATGCCTAAACGAACATCAGCCATAGATACTTATTTCGAAGAAAGCTTTTTTTTTTTTTTTTTTTTTTTTTTTTTTTTTTTTTTTTTTTTGATTGCCTTGCGATTCATTGTTGAGCCGAAGAAATAACAAAGAACTATCAAGTGAAATGGCAAATAGTTAAAGATTCGTAATTGATGACTGATGATCACCGAGTGTATTAAGTTTATAAAGGATTGCTGAAAACATCTGGATCGATATATGCTCGAGTCCATATGAGAAAATAATTGGAAGAAAAGAAATCGAAAAGGACACCAAGAAAGTTATATAAAAACTATTCTTGTAGCAGTTGCATAATTATGGCTACAAAAAGTGTTTTCAGATGGACACTGTTTTACTAACATTTTGGTTAAATAGTTACGGACTGGAATAAATTATAAAACAACCGAAAGTTATCGACCTAGAGGGAGAATTACATTAACCGAATATGCAAAGCCACTAAGGCTATATGCTTAAAAGGAGGGATGTCTTCGTGAAGGACTTTCGGATGGTAATTGACTCGTATTCACGTTATAACATGGGGAAAATAAACCATGCAGTCAGCCCGTTAGCCTGGGATCGAATACAAAGCAGGCAGAGCTACCACCAGTATTCAGCAGCTGTAATCATTCGACACTTTTTGTTCATTTTTCTAAGAGAAACTGCCTCGTATTCATGTTACAAGTGCGTAAAACATCCATGCAGCCAGTCCGTTATGATTTGCCGTTATGCAGCCAATCTGTCCTGGAAAGACTAGTATTCAGAGGTGTTATCGATCGCCCGCTAGTGGATTAGTTGCTGTAGTGATTCTTACGAAATACTCCAATTTGCATAAAGTTTAAGAATAAAACTCCTAACATTTGAGATAATTCTTTAAAATTTCTTAGTGTTATAGTACTATTTTATCATCTTTAGGATAAGAAAGGAGATGAGGATAAATTTGAGAATTTTAAAGTGTGAAATAACAATGCAAGTCTTTTATTTAAGGTGTCTTCGTGTAGGACCTTCGGATGGTAATTGACTCGTATTCACGTTATAACATGGGGGAAAATAAACCATGCTGTCAGCCCGTATTACCTGGTATTTCTTAAGTTTTCTTCTGAATGGATTTAAATTGTCTCTATGAGGCACTTTCAGTTTTATATTTGCATTCTAAAAAAATTGACTGCATTAAGAATGTTAAAAAATATTAACATTCAACAAATTAAAATTGTTCAATTTCAACTGAAAATATAAGTAATCCTTTACTAAGTTAAAGTGCTTACATGATATTTACTGTAATCAATTCGACGAAGTCTTTCATTTTTCAAGGTCTTACCAGATTTTTCTATTTCAAGCTTTGTTTTGTTCTGCAAAAAATTTACAGAGGCATACAAGTAAAACAGTATTAAATCAGTACATTTTCTAATATTTATTTAATTTCTATACTAACTGATCGCTACACAAGTGCTCGGGAATCTCATCTAAACTGAAATGAAATTTTTAAAGTATTTGAAATTTTAATTAGGTTTGCGTTTGTCACAAAATAATTTTTTCAAGTGAATTATTTGCGCTTTCAAACTGTACAGTAAGTACGATAGTAAAGAAGCAATTCGATATGAATTTTAGCTTCTAGAGTTTTGACTGTATAGTCAAATATATTTAAATTACATTCAAATTCTCTTTTATAACTTAATAAACTACCATCCGCCATTTAATATCACGTTAATAATTCGTTTCAAATTTTTTTAGGTTTAACCTATTATTTTTATTAAGTTTTAGATTAAGGATTTTATAGAAACTATTTTATTACAGCACACTTGACACTAAAGAAGTGCTACACACTTTTTAAGTTACTATACGATTACATCAAAAGTGACCTATTAAGATGCACCCTGCAGCAAGATTAAAAATTTAGTGTATAATGGTAGTGATCCTTAAGCAATATAATAAATTTAGCTGCGAATTGTTGCAATAGTGCATTTCGTAATCTTTTCGCACCTGTAACATATGTAACAAGATGATCAATAGTGACTATAAGGACATAATATAAAAAATAACGCCTGATAAGTAAATTTTCGTCTTAATATTAGAGGCTACGTGACACGAAATTTTTAAGCTAGTATATCAATTGCTTTTAGAATTAATATCTTACGTCAGCTATTCTCAACTAGTGGTACGAAAGAGAAAAATAGATCATACGCAAAGAAATAAAGTATTTTAACTATTAAATCAAAAAATTAAATACCGCAACATCCTGTTTAAGTTTTTTCTTGTACACTCGTAAATTTATGCGATCTGAGCTTTGTTCAGGGTCAAGAACCACTCATAAACTTTAGCAAAATAATCAGTTTTTATTTTCACAAATATTCTATTTACCATAGACATTACAAAATTTGTCATAAATGATTTTTTAAAAGGAGAAATGGGTGTTCTATTTAATAAGAAATAAAAGTTCTTATAAAAAGATAACAGTACCTCAATAATTCGTTTGATGATTTATTAGCATGTCTACACATCATATCGTGACCATTTAGGGGCTCTTATTGTTCCATTTTCAATAAGAATCATTTTCGTACGTCGATCTGCTATCTGTAACAGCAGGTATTTTACCTTCTTGTTGCTTTGTACTTCTTATTTTTCTATGCGATTTGATAATATCGTTGTTTGGTTTTGAAGAGCTCGTAATAGTGCATTTATATATTTGTGAAAAAATAATAAAACAAACCTAGATTTTTAAAAGGGAGGAATGGTTAGTATTGACAGGTGATGAATCCAGGGCAAGTCAGTCTACTATTATTTGGGTTTACTTGGAATGGATCCTCAACCTCATTGTGTTGTTTGCGTTGAACAATTATCCAATCAAAATATGAAACCATTGTTTCTTAAAAGACACCTTGAATCTAATCATGTCAATGTAAAGGATAAATGGATAAATCTGAAGAATATTTTAAGAGGAAATTATAGGAGTTCAGAAACAGTAGACAAGTAATGAAAGATTTTGTTACTTCAAGTGAAAAAGTTTTGGAAACTAGTAAACGAAAATAAGTTGAAAAACTAGCATCCGACATTAAAAAATCGTCGTTTTCCATTGATAAATAATTTCAACATGCATTTTCCCCAGGATTATGGAAACGAAAATTGGATTAGAAATGCATTTTGTTCAAATGTACCTGAAATTTTATCTCGTGAAGAAAATTAAAAATTAATAGAAATTTCCTGTGATTGAACTCCAACTGAAGATTTAAAAAATAAAACACTCGTTAACTTTTGATGAACCAAAAAAATAAAATTTTTTTTAATAAAGCTATTAAATTTTTATCTCCTTTTTATATAACCTATTTGTGTGAACAAGGATTTTCTTCCATGATATATTTGAAAAATAAATACAGAACAAATTTAAAAGTAGATCTTAATTTACTGTTAAAACTAAGAGAAATAAGGCAGACAAAGAAATTAATCTCTCTTAAACAGGCACAAATTCCACACTTTATTTTAGAATTAAAGTACTGTAACTTAAATTTCGATAAGTAAAATGGTAAGCAATTTTTAATCTGATATTTTTGTGTGTACATATTTAATACAATAGCGAATAATTGTACAAATATCAAAAATTTTTTTAAATATTTCTATTGAAAAAAAATCATTGTAAAATGTAGTGGTAGTACTAAAGTTTTTCAATTTTTGTATAGATGGTACTCTTTAGTCAAAAGGTTGAGAGCCGCTGCCTTATAGTATTGAGTTCACGATCTCCCGCAAAGTCTATTTGAGTACAGATAGTACAGATCGCAAGTGTAAGTACAGATAGTTTTATAATTCTAAATAATAAAACGCTCTTTAAAGATAATTTTGATACGTTTAAAGTTAAAAATTATCAAAATTTAATACATTAAAACGTCGATTAACATGAACTTGAAGTTACGCATTTCCTTATTTTCCCGTACCCACCAACGGCCGAGCGGTAAAGTCGCTGAACACTGGTAGTTCCGATCTTGGTTCGATTCCAGGCGAATGACCCGACTGCATTGGCGTTTTCGTAGTTTTTCCCATGTGTAACGTGCATATGATCCAGTTTCCTTAGAAATCCCTCCAGAAGGCATCCCTCTCCTTAATCAGATAGTCCTTGCCTAGGATACCAAATCTTATTTCCCCTCCCGCTTCGTTCCCTGTTACCCACCTTGCAGATCAATTTGCCCGTACCAGTACACAAAAATTGCCAGTACACAAAAATATGCAGACGTTCTTCAACAGAGGTTCCATGCATAAATTCGATTTCTAGTTTTCCTCTAGAGAAATCTCGCGAACGAAACGTCAACCAAAATGAGTTCACGTAAACCACTACTGAAGAAGTCAACGCTTCAGATCCATCAGAAAAACACGGCAATCGTAAGCATGAGAGATGACGTCGGCTGAACTTCAAAAGGGTTATACATTTTGAAGAACGCAGACTAAGGAGGAACGCGTTTTAACTGTAACGAAAGTATTATTTCTTGTTATGAAAATATTTTAGTGGTAAAAAGACAGACGAGTTTGTTAAATCTTATGAAGCAATCAGTATCGAAATAACTTTGCTTTTGGTGCAAATTTAATATTTTGTGTTGATGTAGATGTGGAAAATTCTCTTTTAAATCAGATCTCGACGTAGTGGTTTTTTAAATATGCTTTTATTTAACGATAAGAAATAAAAAAAATATAAAGATAAACCAAGTAAAGATTAATTGTTGAATGGTTCATGTAATGATGCACAATCACAGACAGTCCTTTTACACAGAGTTCGATGTCTAGCTTTAAATAGTATAATCAGCTAAAGGCCTAACAGCTAAAGGTGAAACATCAAAAGAAGAATCTAAATTCCATAAACTCTTGAAGGCATACGAGCCGTCTGCTCGCGTATTTCTTCCACTCTCGACCACGTCTGGAGGCTATCTCTCGCTGCCTGGGATGATTCTTACTGCGCTGAGCGGCGCTGACGTCATAATCCTGGTATTCTAATTCAGCATCGGGCGGTGATGATTCCCACAGCTTCGGCCAGCCTGAAGAGGCATCGTCCTCGATGTCTGTTGAATGGAAATCACCATCATGTACCTGCAAAGAAAATTAAAAAAAAAAAAAAAAGAGTATTAGGTTTTTAGGTTTTGATTTGATACAAACATCAAATCAATTTGACCATGGCTTCATGTGGTCAGCCGCAGTAGACGTCAAATTCAGTCCATCATGGCATCCTACTTTTTCGACTTCATATCTGTCAACTATGATTACAACTTACAACTATGATGGTCTTACAACTATGATTTTATACGGTCCATGAAATTTTGGTCGTAGTTTCAAACCAGTCCCATATTGAGTTCTCTGAATGGCTACCAAGTCGCCAATCTTGTATAGTTTCGGTTTCTTTCGTTTCTTGTTGAATTGTTTACGATTCTCTTCTTGTATCTTCAAAATGTTGTTTTTCGCATCTTCTCTTATTGCATCACGTTCTTGCATCAATTGCTTTAGATATTCTTCATTCAATATCTCACTAATTCTCAGATCTTCTTTATGCTTCATTTTCGTGCCTATGAGAAGCTCAAACGGTGAATATTTCGTACTTCTCGTAGTTGTACTGTTGATTCTCTACATCTGGAACATACTTAAACCATTTCGTTGAATCTTCATGTGATAATTTTGACAAAACAGGAATCAAAATTCTATGAATTCACTCAATCTGTCCGTTACCTACCGGTAGTAATTTTGACATGTTCTATACCTTCTTCTGTACATTACGCTGAAAATTCTTTCGATGTAAAGGCACTACCTCGATCTGAAATGATTCTGGCTGGATTTCCAAATACAGTCTGTTGTTGCTTCAATTTTGAAATAACTTCTTGCGTAGTTAGTGATTTCACTGGATAGAACCAAGTAAATTTCGTAAAAGCATCGACAACAGTTAGAATGTGTTGGTATCTCTTGTTCGTCGATGGAAGAGGTCCAATAAAGTCGATATGATTCGTACTCAAGGGAACGTTTTCTTTCGGTACAGGATGAAGAAATCCTTCTGCTTTTCCTTGCTTCTTGTTGTACAGTATACATTCTATACAGTTAGCAATTACTTTTTCAACTTTGCATTTCAGTCTGGGAATATAGAATTCTTGCTCTACAGCATTCACAGTTCATAGCAAAGTGACCTTTTTATGTACCTTCTGTATGATTTCGTTCTGTAAGGATTCTGGTACTACTAGCAGATCTTTACCATTTTCAAATTTGTACAAAATATCATTTCTCACGAAGAATCCATTTTCTTCTCCCTTCTCAACTAAATTCTTTATCAATTTCGCATGTTCATCTTCATTCAGTTGTTGAGCTAACCGAATCTTCTCAGTTACATCGGAGGTGTATGATGTTAAAATTAGAGCATTTCTACTTAAAGCATCAGCATGTTTAATTTGGCTTCCTGAACGATGTACAATTTCGTAATCGAATTCTTCAATAAACATTGCCCACCTTGCGATTTTAGGAGTTAAATCTTTCTTATCTAAAGTTTTCTGAAAAGCTCTGCAATCAGTTACAATTTTGAATTTAGTCCCTAACAAATAGTTTCTAAACTTCTTCAGAGCTTCTATAACTGCAAGGGCTTCTTATTCGTAACTACAGAGTTTCTCTTGCTGCGGTGAAGTCTTCTTACTCATATACTGGATTGGGTGATAATTACCATCATCAGACAATTGGAGTAATACCGCACCGAAGCCTTGACTACTAGCATCAGTATGAAGTTCTAATGGATATCCTTGCCTAAATATGTGTAGAACGGGTGCTTGAGAGAGAATTTCTTTTAATCTGGAAAACGCTTCCTGTTGTTCGGAATCGAACTTAAAACCAATACCTCTTCTAAGCAAGTCACTAAGAGGCTTAGCGATTTTAGCATAATGCGGAATGAATTTACGAAAATATCCCGTTAGTCCTAAAAAGCTTTGTAGTTGTTTACAGTTACGCGGTTGTGGAAAGTTGTGAACAGCAACAGTTTTGGATGGTGATGGTCGAATAGTTCCATTTTCAATTACATGTTCTAAAAATTCAATTTTACGTTTTAAGAATTGGCACTTTTTGAAATTTATTTGTAATCCATATTCCGAAGCAGTTTTGATAACTCTTTCTAATTTATCTAAAAATTCATCTTCAAGGGTTTTCAGCGCCCAGGGGCAACTGAAGATTTCGCGCCCTCTACTGCTTGCCAAGGATGGAAAACATTTAATTCTAAAATGTCGTAACATCAATTTGCCGCTGCTTGGATTCTGCGCCCGAGGACAATGTCCCTCCTTCCCCCCTCTAGCTACGCCCCTGGGATCAGGTGATGATTGGGTACACATGGTAATCTTGCAATCTTAATTTTATATAATACTGTAAAATTTGTCGCTTATAAAATTTTAGTAAAACATTTCTTCACTATAACATTGTAGAAGTGTTTAGAGAACAGTAAAACAACAGTTGAAAGATATCCGTCAAGGAAGTTAGCGTTTGATTAAGTCGATTCTTTTCTGTGTTCGTTCCATCCTCACCAACTCCCCATTTCTGATGTTTGATAAAGATTGTTAGCGAGTGGTAAGTCAAAAAAGGAACCGATTCATTTCAATCAGCGAACTGTTCCGATACCATCCCATAAAACAACGATTTTGTCAATCTCTAGTGCGTGGATGTAGGTAAGTACACTGGTTATCATAAATTAAAGAAAAAAATCACAAAAATAGCGATAACTCCCTCAAAAATAAGCGGAACCGTGTAAAATTTGAATATGCTGCCGAGTAAGAGTAGCTGAGTAAAACTCCAATATGCAAATTAGTGGCGCTGCAGTCGGAATAAGTCATCTGCGAGGAGCATAAAAGTCCATGTTTGTGAGCAAGCCCACATATTTCACTGTGATAGTGACATCAGAAATCTGAGATATCCGATTCGTAACAATGATCTCCAGGCATCATTTGCCTGCAGAACTAGGATAGAAAGCGATCGGGAGACTAGAGGCAGGACAAAGCCAAACAGAAGTGGCCAGATGGCTAAATGGGAGTCCTGTGGTTCAAACTTTGGAGGCAATTTCAAATCATAGATTCGGCACGAGGTTCAGCCAGGGACTGCCAACTGCTACGACGAGCGCCGATGACCGATATTTGACATTATGTCACTCAGGAATAGAACCGCTACTCCGACTCTTCTTAGATCCTCCCTTGCTGAAGCCACCGGAAGGTTGGTCTCAACGTCAACTGTGCGTAGAAGGCTTCACGAAGGTGGTCTGTATGCGATGGGAACCACCATTTGCGTGACACTCAAGTCACACCATAGCAGGAACCGTTTGCAGTGGGCACAACAACATGTCCACTGGACGTCTAAGCAATGGAGGGCTATTCATTTTATGGATGAGTCCAGGTTTAGTCCAGAACGTGATAGTAGGCGTTATTTGATATGGAGAGAACCTGGAACCAGTTATCATCAGTCTAAACATCCGTGAAAGAGATGCATACGGAAGGGCAGTGTCTGTGTTCGGGGTGGCATCTCTTTGGGTGAACGCAGAGACCTCCATGTCTTTCCAAGGGGAACCGTGAACGCTCAGGTTTATAGAGATGACATTCTTGATGTTTATGTGCGCCCATAAGCCGGGGCAATAAGTGAAGCTTTCCTGTTACAGTATGACAATGCAAGACCACACAGGCCTCGCATCGTATATGATTATCTTCAACAGGAAACAATTATGAACATGGAGTGGCTAGCTCAATCCCCGGACTTGAATCCTATCGAGAACGTTTGGGATGCCTTAGGGAGACGTCTAGCTGCTCTCAATCCGCCCCCTTTGGACCTTTGCCGCGCTTGCAACTGTTTTGCAAGAGAAATGGCTCTCGCTTCCTATGAAACTGATAGACCGCATAATTGAAAGCATCAAACAGCGCTGAATGTGCTGTATTGCTTCTAGAAGGGATTATATTACATACTGAAGGTACTTTTACTATAACAAACTGACATCTTCGATTTGCTCATTTTATGCATGTGCTAATTTCTATACTACCATATTTGTCTGGTAATTTCTTTTTACCTTATTTGATAGCTTACTATGTATTGTATATTGTGATTACGTTTCATAAAATTCTACATCTTTTTCAGTAATCGTGATTTTTTCTTAATTTATGATAACCAGTGTAGAATATGAATGTTCTGCTAAAGTTCAGCTCAACTAATAAGTACATGAGTTGCCCTGTAGAGGGAAGAAGAGTTTCTAAAATAACACTAAGCTTTCCAAATATAAGATATAATTATTAAATGTTACCATTATAAAATAGGCATCAAAAATTTAATTTGACTTCAGGATTATTTTACTCAGATCAACTGCATGCATAGCAATAAAATTCTGTAACCTCCTCTTTTAAGGATATACAACTAGTTAAATTCAAATAGCAAAATTTCATTTAAAAAGGTTTAAAATTAAATTTTATTAGCACCGTTTCTTCACACAATTCTAAGCAGATTGACTTTGCAACACTTGCACCGTAGTTTATTGTTGAATCCTAGCATTAAATCAATGTAGAGTTTGGAGAACTCTTATAAAACTTTGATTTAGGAAATTCGAGTACTTTGCTATCACACACAAAGGCAGTATTTACGACATAAAACTCTCCCCTATAGTTTATACAGTCTAATCCACTAATTAAATGACCAATAAAAATTGCACATAATTTTATATGCATTTAAGCGAAATACCACAGACTCATCAAGAGATCTCCGAAACTGTACACCCGATTGATTTGAAATTTTGCATGGTTACTTATTCCAGGATGAAGACTAGCACCGAGAACGGATTTTACGTAAATCCTGCCCAAAATGGATTTTTGTTATAAAATACAATAGAAGTTTCTCATGCATTTAATTTTCAAATCCAAGTACAGAATTTTATTGTTGCCATAACTAGATACGAAATAAGATGTTGCCAATGAATGCATTTTCTTTTTAAATTAAATTGGTAAATAACTTGCAACTATCCAATGAATACAAACATTAAAATGATTAGGTAAGATTCTGTGCTGTGTACTTTTAAGTTAAAGTTGAAGAAACTTAAGAACTGGTAAACGACTAATCGCTTCAGTTCGCGAGACAGTAAAGCTTGAAGAGGGTTAAAGACCCTTTATTACTCCAAATTAAATTCGCAGAACTCCTTGGAGCTTTACAATAAAGCCGCAACTCAGGCTTAAACTCAGAAAAAAGAAATTAATCTTAACTGAAAAGATATAGCCGAAGCTATCAATATTCTAACAGATTTGGCACTTTAACGCTAACTAACGGCGAAGCTATAAAGGGCCTAAATCACGGCCGAGAGCAATAGTAGCTTAAAAAAGAGTAGCCTAAAAAGGCTGATGCGTACTAGCTAGAATCACTGGTTCCCTCACAAACTCGTTAGAACTTCACGGTTAAATACTTCTCATCTGCATTCAAACGTGATTCTAAAAATACGTTCTGGATGGAAGTTGTAAGTTGAAATTCAGGAAGACAGAAAAGTAACCTTCCTGAACTCAAAATTTAACTGTTAAATAAATTAACAATCCTTACAAGGTTAATAATATTTATATTTAACCGTTATGATAAGTTTCACGAAAATATATATTATTAAGAGAAATTATTGCGATGAAAAATAAAAATGTTATTTAAAAAATGGCCATACATAAAGAAATAAAGGATAAATTATAATTCATTGAAAAATTTGACAACAAAGATAATTTATTTTCATGAAACTTGTGACAACAGTTAAATATGTATAAACCTTAGTTTTATGTTGGCAATTTTTCGTGGTGTAGGCCTACTGGGAATCCGATCTGGTTAAATAATGGAGACACATCCCAATACAGAAATCTCTACGACAGAGTCACTGACTGGCACTATATTCCCCGACTTTAAATTTAAAAAATAGCAGTTCGAAATCATGCGTTTCGACCATATAGTCTAGGTTCACATTCAAATAGATAATGTGGCTAGCAAAGTCGGCGTTTATCAGCTAGTACGTTATATAAGGAGACCAACCAGAGATGTTTTGTAAGACAATTATCACGCCAGATCAACTGCAGTTATGAGATTGTAGCAGGTATTTTGAAGGAAACAAGAGATAGGATATAGAAACTCAAGTTTATTATATTCAATATAAAACAAGAATAATTTAAAAAAAGGAAAACAGCCATATCAAAGATCTTCTACACCATATACTAATATCCGCATCTTCGGATGTGATCAGCTATTGATTCCCTAAAGGTAAAAGAATCGATATCACCATCTTCATACGCATCAGGCGGCTCATCAGCAGGAGGAGGAGGAGCAGGAACAGCAGCATCCAGAGTTTTCCACTTGTGTTGTGCTCTAGGATAGTAATACTCCAGAAACAGATTCTGCACTTGTTTAAGCTTTCTCTCCCGCTCACTTTTATATGAAATACTCTCGGTGGACTCATCAGATGAAGCCTCAGCTGAATTGCTTTCCTCTTCTTCTGCAGACGGCTTGCTGAAAATTTAATGCATATCGTTTACTCACTTTTAATAAAGGATAATTAAGAATTTAATTTTTTCATTATAAGTTGTTCTAGTCGGTTCTCTCTTTACCTATAGCTAACTGTAGATAAAATGCTAGAGTTCAGGATAATGGAACCCTCTAGAGAAAAAAAAAAAAAAAGAGTCCCTTGCCTACACATTTTCTCGCTTTAAATAGATGAGTACGTTTAAGCAAACTGAGAGCGTAGAACCTAAACTCTTTCGGTTGAACTTGAACAGATCATTGCAACCAATACGTCCAATTTACGGGTGAAAAAATTGAAAATTAAAATAATTTAGAGATGGTGTCTACTTCTAATTATATATTCCCAAATCTACATAATTGACATTACTTATGGAAAATGAAGGAAGCCAGGCAAATGATTTTGAGAGGATACAAAGCAGATTTCAGTAATATTTCAAGTGACGTTACAGGAGTGGTTGTCAATAATAATAGAGTTGAATTTTTATCGTCATGTAAAATTATGCATTATAAAAAGTATCTTTCCACTAAATAATTTCCAATTTCTACGAAATTTTCAGCCACACCAGAAAAATAAATAAAAATTGAACGAAATTAAACAATAAGGAACGGAAAGTAGAATTGAAATTCAGTAGTTAGTGTGGGCGCCGAAATCAGCCAAGATGAATTTACCGTCTTCTAGCAAATGTTTGGCGTCTCAATCCTTCGAGAGTTCCTAAAATCCGCTTGAATCTTCTCGAAGTTTAGCCTATATAAATATTGTAGAATCGGTACTTACTGTCTAGGAATATGATGTTCGTAAACTTCCTTCCGATGTGGCTGTCTAGGGGCTAATAAACTAGTCCAATTTACAAATAACTTGAATATTTAATAAAAACATGAATAGTTGCTACAAACTACAAAGTAATTACATACATAAAAGGAAATAGATGAGATTATTTACAAACGAAGAGAGGGAATCGTATTTCTTAAGGAAACATCTTTGAATCGCGTCATCGTCTTAATGCTGGAATCGCCTGCCTGCCTGCGTCATCGAAACAGTGAAAGATTTCCCCTCACAGCTTGCCGCGTCATCCGATTTTATATGAACGATGCCAACCCACAATATTGATGACTAGTTCATTTTAAAGCAATTTACAGTGAATATTTATAGCGATGATAGTAGATAGAAAATGACAGTTCTGCATCAGGAGGAGCTGAGGGCGTGGTCAATGACGTCACACAGAGGGCGGGGGCAAAGGCAACGTCATCACACTAGGAGGCGTGGTTTCGAGTGGAGTTGTTTTTAGATTGCTGATTGAGTTGTAGACCTCCTGCTTTTAATTTAAGGTTAGTTTTTTTAAATTGGCAACGAGGATTTTTTTGAGATATATGCTTATGGCGTCCTCTAGGGACGAAAAAAGAAAATAATCTATTTAGGAATTGCTCATGGCGTCCTCTAGAGACGAAAAAAGAAAATAATTTATTTTAGAAGTTTCTTTTTTTTTAAGTGTTCTATTATCCAAAATATAGGATCGATCCCTGAAACAAAATATCTCACCAGCTGAGTAGTTTGAAGATTTTAATCACTAAGCTGACGGGATACATTCAGATTTAGGTAAAAAAGCCTATATAAGAAAATGGAATTTGAATCAGCTCATCAATTGCAATTATGCCTGCTTCAGGAGAAGCCACCGTTGCGGTGTGTTTATACACTGTTTTATGCGTTATTTTATCATCCATCTATATTTTTACAGAATTTCATAAAATGCCTATTGATTTTACGCTACGTCTTAACGACAGTGGGAACTTACCATTATCCATATGAAGAATAATTCAATAGGCTATGAATATGAATATGAATTTATCGTATCAGGATCCGGCTCATGTTGCAAATTTTGGTAGTATTGAAGCTTTACATCGTGCTGCAGGAGGTAAAGTTTCCAAGAAAGAGATTCAAACATGGTTAGAGGGAATAGATGCGTACACGCTTCACAAGCCAATTCGCCGAAAATTTCCAACGAATAGAGTAATCGTGTATTCTATAGATCAACAATGGCAAGCTGATTTAGTGGATGTTTCACATTTACATGATCATAATGATGGTTATCGATATATATTAACCTGTATTGACATATTATCCAAATATACATGGGCTATTCCTCTGAAACAAAAGAGGGGAGAAGATATTGTGAAAGCGTTTCAAAAAATAATGAGTCAACGTAAACCAAAATTCCTTCAAACGGATCAGGGCACCGAATTTAAAAATAAAGTGTTTATAAAATTTTTAAAAAGAAATCAAGTTAAACTTTTCAGTACATTCAATACTACTAAAGCATCCGTGTTGGAAAGGTTTAATCGCACTTTGAAACAAAAATGTGGAAATACTTTACGACTCGAAATACATATAAATATGTAGATGTCTTGGACAAATTAATAGAAAGTTATAATGCTACTTTTCATTCAAGTATAAAGCGAGCTCCCATAGAAGTCAATTCAGAAAATGAGAGTGATGTATGGTTTACCTTGTCTAAAGATCATCCTTCTAACGTTTCTAAATGTATATTCGCTGTAGGAGATGTGGTACGTGTTTCCAAACTAAAGCTTACTTTCGAAAAAGGTTATGAAACCAAGTGGACGGAAGAACTATTTGTGATGACAGTATGTTAAAAGACATCCAGCCGTGTATAGAATTAAAGATTTACTTGGAGACTCAGTAAAATGAACGTTTTATGCACAAGAGTTGCAGAAAGTGAGACTGAAAGAGGAATATCGCATTGAAAAAATTTTAAAGAAACGTATACATAAAAATCAGACAGAATACTTTGTAAAATATCGCGGTTATCCCGACAAATTCAATCAATAGATTCCAGCTTCTAATTTACTGTCGATATAAAGTGTGAGAAAATACTGTATCCGAATCATTTGTGAAAATGAGTTTCTACGTAATACTTCCGAGCGATAGCTCTATGAATTATTTCCCCGAAAATAAAATTTCACATTTTATAACACGTTTACCTGTTCCCATTGAATTAAAAGGTATGTGAGAAGTTGGTTTGGTTGAATTGCTATATCCGCACACATGGCACAATGTGAATGCAGACAATAACTTAATTGGATTTGTTTTAGAGAAAGATGGTGAAATGTTAGGTCGTAGATTACCACCAGGATGTTATGAAACAGTACCTGATATTTTAAAAGCTATTTATATTAAAGAACATCAAAACAAAATAATATTTAATTATAACCCAGTAACAAAACGAGTGAAAATCAAAGTGAAAAATAACGCTAAAGTGATTTTACATGATGGGTTAGCACAAATGTTAGGTTTGAACCTATGGAAATTACATCTACAGATGATAGTTCCGAAACTGTTGTAGAAAGTCCTTTTGCAGCCGACCCCTGTGCACATTATCGTGTATTAATGATATATACGGATATTGTAGAACCTCAAATCGTAGATGTTTTAGCTCCTCTTCTTCAAATTGTAAGAGTAACTGGTAGCGATGGAGAAGTGGTGAGTGCACTATTTGATAGACCTCATTATTTACCTGTGAATCGGAAAATGATAGACACTTTGGAAATCGGTATAAGAACGCATATGGGAGCATTTACGCCATTTGAACGAGGAAGGTCATACGTGAAACTTCATTTCCGTCAAAAACACTTGTCATAATGTATGTCATAATGTATTAAACTTATCAGTGTTGTCAAAAATCTTTTGAAGATTATTATGTACAACAAACAGGACATGGATTGAATTATTATCAAGGTAATCTTTATCAGAGGATACGGATTAGGGGGTCTATTCAGATCCTTCTTTCGCGCTGCCGTACCTCTTATTAAATCAGGAGCCAAAGCAATTGGAAAACAAGTATGGCATAGTGGACTGAATTTGTTAAATGATGTATCACAAGGACAAGATGTAAAAGAGGCTGCTAAGCGTCGACTGAAAGAAGCCGGAAATATATTAACGGATAAAGCTGCTACTAAAGTGAAGAATATGATTGGTTCTGGACGAGTTAATAAAAAGCAGAAACGTAGGAAAAAGCGTACCATTTCTCACCGATCAAAGAAGGTGAAAGCACAGGATATTTTCTCTTAAAAAAAGTATGACTTCGTATATTCATCGAGACTCTCCCGTTTGCGTCAAATCTGAATTAGATTTATTTACCATTCCTCCTACGCAAACAGCTATAGAAAAAGGACAGGTTGTATAATATCACCCTCTCGCAAATATACGAGATGGAGGACCTATCGAATTTAATATTTCTGGCAGTGGTGAAGACTATATTGATCTAGCTGCTTCTTATATACACGTGAAAGTTATAGTTAAGGCAGACGGATCCAGTTTAACAGACAAAGAACCGGTTGCCCCTGTAAATTTATTTTTACATTCTCTTTTCGCAAGTAGATGCAAGTTTAAATGAAAAACATTTCATCTGCGACAAATACCTATCCTTATAGAGCCTTCATCGAAACATTATTGAATTATGGGAAAATGCAAAGAAAAGTTTACTCACCTGCGAAGGATTTTTCCAAGACACTTCACCTAATAAAATAGATGTCTTAGCTCAAGATGCGGATGCTGGACTAAAAGCTCGCGGTGAACTTATAAAAAAACAGTCAAAGTGTGGATTTGATAAGACAATTACATTGTGATATTTTTCAACAAAATCGACTCATGTTAAATTTAGTTGATGTGAAAATTAAAATGGTGCGTAGTAAATCTGCTTTCTGTTTAGTTTCTACTGAGAAAGATGCCGATTATAAAGTGATCTTAGATCATGCTTCTTTGTTTATCAGAAAAGTAAAAGTAAACCTTGGAGTCGCTCTCGGACATGTAAAAGCGTTGGAAAAAAGTTCTGCTAAATACCCTATAGATCGAGTATTATGCAAAACATTCAGTATCTAAGGGAAGTTGGTCTTTTATGCAAGATAATGTATTTTTAGGATTGATGCCCACGCGAGTCATTATTACTTGTGTAGAAAATGCTGCAATGAATGGACAATATTCAATGAATCCTTTTCTGATTGCCCATCATCATGTCAACTTTATATCGATTTATGTACATGGACAACCCGTTCCATGTAAACCAATGGACCTTGATTTCGAATCTAATCATTATGTGCGTGCTTACCACAGTTTATTTTCTGGATTTAATCGCGACAAAGGCATCTATTTATCTCGAGAAGAATTTGTGAAAGGACATGTGTTATATGCTTTCGATTTAACTCCAGATATGTGTGATGGATCTCATTTTAACTTGCAGCATCAAGGCAATTTGCGAGTAGAAATTAAATTTGCTAAAGCTCTGACTCTCTCAGTGCTAGTCTATGCAGAATTTCAAAACGTGATTGAAATAACAAAATCTCGTCATGTACTATGCGATTTTGCTAATTAAGCAATGGACAGCCTTGAAATAAACAGAGCACTCTCTCAGAATGCAAAGACACGAAAAGCATTTCTGGGAGTTTTTGCAAGTGATCGACTCCCTATCGAGATCAAGAAATATCCAAGTTGCTTTATAGCTAATGTACGAGATCGTGCATCTGAATCCGGTAGTCACTGGTTAGCCTTTTACATTTCATCCCCACAGCATTTAGAATTTTTCGATTCCTATGGACATGACCCATCCTATTTTCCTGGACCGATAACCAAGTATGCAGAACGATTTCCACAGATGGACTTTAATTCGATGACTCTCCAAACTAATGTAACAACAGCATGTGGTCAATATTGCATATACTATTTACATTGTAAATGTCGTGGACAATCTCTCAATGATATATTGTTATCTTTCATACCTCAACATATATCTAATGATATTAAAGTACATAATTTTGTAATCAAGAAATTTCATGCAAGATCTTCTTTCTATCAATAAATACATTTAAACTTTATACATTATGTGTCTTGTCTCATTTAATATAGAATTTCCAAAGCTACAACATCCTTTCACAATGGTGATTTCGGGACCCACTGGATGTGGGAAAACCTATTTTGTACGAGAACTGTTAAAGTACGAGTATAAAGAGGAAATGTTTTCAACGATTCCCGATAAAGTAGTATGGTGTTATGGAATTTACCAACCTCTGTATAATGATATACCGAATGTTACTTTTGTCGAAAGGTTTACCAATTAAATATCAAGAATATTTAGGTTCCAACACATTATTCATCATAGACGATTTGATGAGCGAATGTGGGAATGATAAACGTCTGACTAACTTATTTACAAAAGGAAGTCATCATTTAAATTTAAGCGTTATTTTTATCACACAAAACTTTTTTCACAAGGGAAAAGAAATGCGTGAAGTGACTTTAAATGCACACTATTTGATTCTGTGTAAAAACAGAAGAGATGTCAGTCAAATCGTACATTTAGGAAAACAGCTCTTTCCGCGTCATTTAAAGTTTTTTCAAGAAGTATATGAAGATGCAACCAAGAAACCTTTTTCTTATTTATTCATTGATCTGCGCAGTGAAACTCCGGAAGAATTAAGTTTACGCACCGAAATTTTACCTAACCAAGTACAGTATGTTTATCAAATGAAACATTATTAAAAAATAATAAAAACAGCTTTATAAAATGCATCATTTTATAAAATGACGCTGGTCAAGAAACAGCTAAGACAGTTACAGCTGTTAAACATTTGTCCGTTAAAGTTACGGAAACAGCTATTAAAGAAAATTAATATCAATTGCATAAAAGCTATATGCGAATGTAGTTTAAACATACTCAAAGGAAACGTTCCATTGTCGGAGCAACAAAAGAAGTCTCTCTGTAAGCATAAAACAACTTTACGAAAATTAGGAAATCTTAAGATTTCTCTTGTGAAGAAACGAAAATTAATTTTACAAAAAGGAGGTTTTCTAAACGTTTTCATTCCTGCTGCTCTCAGTGTTCTTACAGGACTAATCAATGGAGTTCACTAAGAAATATGTGTTAGTTCCAGAAGAGATGATGACAAAGCATACCATTTCTGTTAAACAGTTAAGTGAATTGGATAAAGCCATGATGCATATTTTAAACAGTTCAGTTGACGATCGTGAGAAATTAGTGCGTTATTATGAACTTTTACAAAAGAAATTGAACTTAAAGGAATACAATTCACCCTTTAAACCTCCTAAAGACGACTCACAAAATTCTTTAGACGATTCAGCTGAGATGAAGAAAGTGAAAGAGGAAGAAGCCCCCTCATCTGTGACAGACGGCGACAAACAGATGACTAACTGATTATTCTACTGTTATCTTAGACAGTGTACCTTTACGAATGAGAAGAAAAGCACAAAATGCATTAGCTATTTTAAAGCGACATCCTGATATTCTTAAGTGGAATGATAAAGGCGAGGTACTTTATCATAAGGAAAAAATTATAGACTTATTCAATATCCTTTTTACAACCAAAAAGAAAAAGATTAATATTCCTGCTAAAAACGAATTTTTAAAAGCCTTGACTGAAATCAACATGCCAATGGACTATATCAAAAATGAAAATTTACAGAATAATGATAATATGAAAAAAAATATTGCATGTTAAATCTGTAAAACATACGTTCTCCACGAAAATGGGAACCTTATTAAATGAATAAAATTATTATTTTTACATATATACTCTTTCTTCTCTCTACAATCAATATTTGTTTTACATCGTTTATAAATGTTATGAAAAACATTCATTTCACTAAGAAGCTTTTACCTTTCAATACATTTATTTTCAAAGAATAAATTTCTGTATTATACATAAAATATACTTGGAATTTTCTTTTATTAGTTAATATCCATTTACTAACATTTGATATACATATTTGCTTTAAAATTAAAACAAATTTCAATATATTTCTATTAAAAACATAAGGAAAAAAATAGTCATAACATCAACCAAACACAGAAATTTAAATAGAATAGCTGTACTTATATTAATGCATTTTTATAATCTTCATAACATTTCGATTCAAAAAACCTATCACAAAATAAATGAACAATTTTTTCTGCCTTAAAGAATCTTATATTTTTAAAATTAATACATAAAAATATATCTTCACCAATATAATTCATCAACACTTATCGTAATACATTCTTGTCTTGTTTGGGAAGGACAGTCTATAAGACGTCATTATATTATTGCGTTATCATGGTAAGATAGGTTAATGGAAAACTCTGATAATCACTGAAAACTTATTTGAAAGATTTGTTATTCTTAAGTTTGACATTACTTATACATATATGCATAAGGGTAATCTTAAAAGTATCATCCACTTATAATGATGGAGTAATGGAAAATTTCTAAAACTCTGATAATCATATGTTAAAGAATGTATTATCTTAAGGTTGTTGTTACTATTCCAAGTTTGACAATACATACATAAGTGAAGGAAGATCCTTGATAAGCGTTGTAGACTTCACGTTATCATGATAAGGGTTAATGGAAGTTGAAATCGTATTCGAAAGAAAGGGTTATCATAATGTTGTTGTCCTGGTTCAGATTATACAAATCTGAAATGTTTCGAGAACATTCTTTAATCCCTATAAAAGGTGTTTCAGAAATGGAAGAAGTCAGTTCTCTTCTCAACCTTGAAAAGAGCCTTCCCGATTTGATTCACAGAGCTTAATATTTTTTTTGCGATGGCTCTCGAACAAGAGCAGCAATCTGTTTCTTCCAATGTAAGTATTATAACTGTTATATATTATTTTATTATTTTTTTTCAGACTAGATGAACTTTTTAAAACGAATTATAATCAATCTATTTTTTAATGCATGATTTATATGTTTGCTTCAAGTATGATTTGAATTAAATAGCTGGCTTTTAATAGCCTGCTTTTTACATAGTTTAGAGTTCAAAAAAAATTTTTTAAAGCATTTGTAAGAGTCTGAAGGAAATCAGTCGAGTTTGTATATCGTTGCATGATATTTTTAATGCTTGAATGAACTATTTTTTATGAGAGAAGATGCTTTTATTTTGAATCTTTATTTTAAAAGTATATTTATTATAAGATAATGAATGAAGTATAAAATACTGATAAACAGCAGTCATCATTTTTGAACATTCTAAAAAAATATTTTTTATTAACAGTTTTTTTCTTTTTTTTCTTAGTTTATCGACTTTGGAATTCAGGAGGAATTCAACTCTAACTTCTGAAAGAACGGAACCTCAACGAAGTACAAGAGAGGTAACTTTTTTTCTTTTTAATAGTGACTTGCAGATATAGTTATTTATTCAATGGTTCTCTTTCCCTTCAGTCGTTGTTGTATAATGTGTGATTATTAGGAAAAAATAAGCAGTGAGAGATTTTTAAACTAAACTAAAATTCTTTAAACGTAAGAGTTAATACTAAATGATTTCTAAAATGAATTATGTAATTAATTTTTTTTAGTGAGGGATAATTAAAAATGAGTAATTTTATGAGGAAAGCATTATATTGAAAGCCGCTTTTCTATCTTTCACAGGTTTGCGACATATGTGGTCAAAGTTTTAGTAAAAAGAGTAATTTAGTTCGTCATTCGAAAACACATGAGGGAAAAATCTTCCACTGTGAAGAATGTCAGGCTCAGTTTACGAGAGCAGATAATTTACGAAGACACATACAAAATATTCATGTTAAAAAAATACCTTTTCATGTGAAAAATGCAACGACGTGTTTAGCAGAAAACATGATATAATGAAACATGACCGTACTCAACATGGTACTGTTCAAAGTATTAAAAGGAAAAGTAATAACCCCCATCCATTAAACAAGCGTATGAAGCATGCAGCGTCGGCCTTAAATGTCTTCAGTTCTTTTACAATTATCGCCACCAAAGAAATTAATCAAGATCTAGAAATATTTTTAAATAATATCACATTAAATATTAAGTCGAAACTCGAGGAAGAAATCAATGAGAAAAAGGCTTTAAAATGGTACATTGTAGTAACAGCACAGTTCTCTAGAATAGTACATGGGGAGGAAGAGGTTATTAAACCACATTTTAGATCTACCTGCCTCACAAGTTTAACAATAGAGAATGTTGAAGAACAATTGAATGAGGCCTATAACAAGATAAAAAAATCATTTGAAGAATTTTTACAAAATGGCTCGGGATGGACATTAGATAAAATTGAAAAATTAGAACTCTGCACAGCTCGATATCATCCCTTAGCCGCTAGTAGTTATATACCTCTTCCCAAAGAACTTGCCATGAAAGAAGCCATTTTAAACATTCAAAATGATAAAAAATGTTTAGTGTGGTGCTTACTTGCACACAAATATGATCTTTCTAGAGAAAATAATGCAAACCGAGTAAATCATTATAAACCCTATGAACATGAAATAAAATTAGGAAATATTGAATGCCCTGTTCCTATTACAAAAATACCATCTATTGAAAAACTAAATAATCTTAGAATAAATGTATTTGGATATGAAGAAAAAGAAGTCTTTCCTCTCTACATTTCAAACAGAAAAGAAACTGATTGTATTAATTTACTTTTAATCAGTGATGACACTACTCAACATTATTGCTTAATAAGAAATATGTCCCGGTTATTAGGTAACCTCACAAAACATGATGGAAATATGTTCTATTGCATGAGGTGTTTGCATAGATTCACCCGTGAAAACCTGTTAGAAGAGCATGCAAAATACTGTCAACATCAAAACATACAGAGAATTAAAATGCCATCAGAAGAAAAAATATTAGAATATACCAATTATCAATATGAAGAGTCTATTCCGTACATTATTTATGCTGATTTTGAAGCTTTAATTGAAAACATACACTTGTACACCTGATGTAGCTACTGCGTCTTTTACAGAAAAAATACATCATAAAGCTTGCGGATATGCTTACTCAATTGTAGGACCTAATGGGAAAAGCGTTAAACCTGTAACAGTATACAGAGGTCCAAATGCAGTAGACCATTTTATACAAAATATTTTACGTGAAGAAGAGGAAATAGCCGAAAAATTATATAGTATTGTACCTCTTTCCATGACATCTCAAGATGAACAAAATTTTAAAAATGCAACTCATTGCTACTTATGCAAAAAAAATTTGAATAATGATCGTGTAAAAGATCACGATCATCTTACGGGAAAGTATAGAGGAGCTCTGCACAATAAGTGCAATTTGAAATTTAAACTTCAAAATAAAATTCCTGTCGTATTTCACAATTTAAAACACTATGATGCACATTTAACCATGCAAGGCATTGGTAAAATTTAAAACAGGGGGTTTCATGTTATACCTAATAATATGGAAAAATATATTTCTTTCAGTATTAAAAGAAAATGGAATAATCTAAGAATATCTTTAATTTTTATTGATAGTTTACAGTTTATGAACGCATCTTTGGAAAAACTTGTATCTAACTTCCTGAAGAATTTAAGATTTTAAAAGAAAATTTTCCCAATGATCAAAACATAAAATTATTACGGAAGGGAATATATCCATATGAATATATCAACTCTTGATAAATTTAAAGATACTCAGTTACCATCCATAGAGAACTTTCGAAGTACTTTAACTGGTGAAAGTATATCTTCGGATGATTACATTCATGCTCTAACTGTTTGGCAAGCTTTTCATATTCAAAATTTAGGTGAATATCATGATTTATACGTAAAAAGTGATGTTTTAACTATTAGCAGATGTGTTTGAAAATTTTAGACAGCTTTGTAAAACTTACTATAGTTTAGATTGTGCGCATTTGATGACTTCACCTGGATTAGCTTGGCAAGCCTGCTTAAAAATGACTGATCAAGCTTTGGAATTATTAACGGATGTTAATATGCATTTATTTATAGAGCAGGGCATTCGTGGAGGTGTGTCCATGATTACCCAGCGTAAGTCTGTAGCAAATAATAAATATCTGAAAAATTTTGATTCAACTAAAGAAAGTAAATATATCTTATACCTTGATGCAAACAATCTCTACGGGTGGGCTATGAGTCAACCCTTACCCTATGGAAGTTTTGAGTGGGTTGAACCTAATAAGAATGTCATAGAAAAGATTTTGACTTTATCAGAAGACAGTTTGGATGGATACATCTTGAAGTAGATCTCGAATATCCCAAAGAACTTCATAATGCTCATAACGATTATCCCTTAGCTCCAGAAAAAATGAAAATAATAGCTAATCATCTTTCACCTTATGCATTCAGTATACTGAAAAATAATAAATTTATCCCGAATACTAAATTAGTTCCTAATTTAAATCCTAAATTTAATTATGTCATCTATCAAAAATTTACAGTTATATCTCTTTAGGTATGAAATTAATGCATGTTCACAAAATTATAAAATTTAAACAAAAAGCTTGGTTACAACCTTATATACAGTTTAATACAGATCAACGTAAAAATGCACAGACAGGATATGAGAAAGATTTTTTTAAACTAATGAACAATAGTGTGTACGGTAAAACTATGGAAAACGTGAGGAAACATGTTGATGTCCAATTAGTCAATACAGAAAAAAGCGAAAAAATTGGTAGCTGCACCAACCTTTCATAATTTCAGAATTTTTGATAATGATTTGGTTGGAGTACAAAGGTTAAAAACTGTGTTAGTTTAAACAGGCCCATTTATGTAGGATTTGTCATACTAGAACTTAGTAAATATCATATGTACAATTTTCATTACAACCATATCAAAAAACAATATGGAGAAAGAGCCAAGCTACTTTTTACTGACACAGACTCTCACGTACGAAATTTTAACAGAAGACGTGTATCGAGATACGAGTTTTCATACGCATCTATACGATATGTCAGATTATCCGAAGACTCATGCTTTATACAATATCAATAATAAAAAGAAAATTGGATGCTTCAAAGATGAAATGAATTCCGAACCAATATTGGAGTTTATAGGACTGAGGGCGAAAATGTACTCTTTACTGTTGGATGAAAGTGAGAATAAAACCGCGAAAGGAGTTAAACGAAGTGTTATTAAAAGGAAACTTAAAAATTATAGAGATAGATTTCTGTAAACAATCTTCACCAGAGAATTACAATATAATATTCAGAGTAAGAACCATCTTTTTACCATGGCTATAAATAAAATCGCACTTTCAGCTTTTGATGATAAAAGATATATTTTAAAGGATGGAGTACACTCCTTAGCCTATGGGCATATCAATATAAATAATATTTAATGGAAAACAAAATGGATTATTTTTAATGCGGTCAATGACTTCACAGTGGAGTTATGGGAAGGGGCTGGCACCTGGGTATTCAAAAAAACCCCCATGACTGTGAAACTGAAGAGATACCTACAGGTGTCAGAAAGCTGAGGCTTTCGATAAAAGCCCGTGTGTGTGTGTGTGTGTGTGTGTGTGTGTGTGTGTGTGTGTGTGTGTGTGTGTGTGTGTGTGTGTGTGTGTGTGTGTGTGTGTGTGTGTGTGTGTGTGTGTGTGTGTGTGTGTGTGAAATTTTAATGAGTATTATGTTATTCTTTCCAATATTTTTAACAGTTATTTCTTTCCAGAAAAGCAGATATTTTGTTTCAGGGTTCAATCCTGTATTTTGAATAATGGAACATTAAAAAAAGAAACGTCTAAAATAGATTATTTTCTTTTTTCGTCCCTAGAGGACGCCATGAGCAATTTCTAAATAGATTATTTTCTTTTTTCGTCCCTAGAGAACGCCATGAGCATATATCTCAAAAAAATCCCCGTTTAAATTTTAAAAAATTAACTTTAAATGAAAAGCAGGAGGTCTACAACTCAATCAGCAATCTAAAAACAACTCAACTCCACTCGAAACCACGCCTCCTAGTGTGATGACGTTGCCTTTGGCCCCGCCCTCTGTGTGACGTCACTGACCAGCTCCTCCTGATGCAGAACTGTCATTTTCTATCTACTCATGATACTGTGCATTCTTAAATATTTTTAAACGAGTTTCCTAAGAGTTTCATATCTTTGTGATATTTAGTTGTAAAGCTAATAAGCTTCCATTGATAAATTAATATAAATTGTATAAAATCACGACCTCTTAAAAGCAGACTGGGTAGAATAATATACGAAGGAATCGGTTATCACGACTCTCCTGTTGCATACTTAAGGTGGTTATCTCGATAAAAACTGACATTTGATGAAATTGCCTTACAAGTAGTAGCATCTTTATCATAAAACCATTGGAGACAGTTTAAAAAGGTATTGGCCAGGTGTATAAAATCGCGTACTGACCAAAACAGTATTTAATGTAAACACCAAGACAAAACTTGTAGCGATTAAATAGCGTTGAAAACGAAATTGAGGATTGCATCTCTTTTACAAAACGTTTTCGGAAGATAAAAATATTCAGGAGTATCTCGAAGCTTTGAAGGATTCAGAGTTTTTTTTTTTTTTTTTTCGAAAATTGAACAGAAAGTACTTAAATAACTTTGAATGGATATTGAATGTTTAGTACAAACAAAACATTACCCAGCTTCGAGTTCAACGGAATAAGATTATCTCATAACATCTCACAGCGAACTGAAAACCACGTTTCAAAAACCAAAGCCTTCTAGAGTTTTCGATGCATACAAGATAAATTCAAATAGAGAAAGAAAAATTAGTGCTGCAGTTTTGCTCAGTTACGCGCTCCTGTAAAGCAGGTTTCTGTGAACTGATGAAAATAATGTACAGAATACGTGTAAGTGCTGAACAAGGCATTCATCCGATTTTTTAAGAGCTGAACATAAGATACCAGTGCATAAACATAAAACCGCAGGTGCCTCAATAATCATGTTTACGCTCATTTTTGTCTCAATTTAAGCCTACAATGCACTTTAGTTACATAATGGTAAAATCTTAT
The DNA here is from genome assembly GCF_044657685.1 of Stegodyphus dumicola. Lineage (NCBI taxonomy): Eukaryota > Metazoa > Arthropoda > Arachnida > Araneae > Eresidae > Stegodyphus > Stegodyphus dumicola. Next base: position 49,281,961 of record NC_140779.1, read on the forward strand.
ATATAAACGGCTTAAGTGTATAGTTTATTGGTTGCTTGCGTAACTGTAAATTGTTTTATTCCCCGTGGAGTGCAGCCCGTGACGAATATTATGAAAAAGCTAAGCCGGAAAAATTAAAAATACAAGAGCACGTGCATTTAAGGTACAGCGAGTCCCAAAATTGAGGGTACACTTAATGATAACTTAATTTGTAGGCTATTGAGAATCGAAATTATTATGCAAGTTTTCCTAGTTTTGTCTCATTAAAAAATATACATTTTTCTTCTTAACTACACAAAAAATAAGTTATAAAACTCCGTTTAAAAAATATATTACTTAAACGAAAATCTTCAACTTCTGAAAGTCACAAAATTGAGAGTACACTTCTTAAATGACTGCGTAAAACTACCAGTAAAATTTAAAAAATAATTTGTACCTAAGATTTACACAAAAATACAACCTTTTAGTATCCAAATATTACAAATTTGAGCTTACTACCTTTCTGTGTGACAAATATGGAGAATAGGAAAGAAACGACGATTGAGAAAAGAAAACTGGCCGTTAGTCTAATCAAGGCAAATCTTTGAGAAAAATAGGAGAAATACTTAGAAGAATCATTCAAAAATTTAGAAAGGATGGTACGCTGGAAAACCAAGCAGAGAGAGGCAGGAAGAAAATTCTCAGTTCAGCAGTAGAGAGGAGAATTGTACACAAGGTAAGGATTGATCCTACAATAAGTGCTCCAAAAATTGCTGCAAGTACTTCGGAAACTGAGGGTAAATTTGTTTCTGCAGAAACAGTGCGCAGAATCATCAGAAGGGCTGGTTATAATGGCAGAAAAGCTCTCAAAAAGCTCTTCATTAGTAAAATAGAGCTAAGAGATTAAAATTTGCTAAAGAGCACATTCTAAAGCCTAAAGAGTTCTGGAATGAAGTTTTTTCTGCGATGAGAGTAAATTTAATGTTTTTGGCAGTGACAGTCATCGTATGGTGTGGTGCAAGAAAAATTCAGATTAGATTAGATTTAAGAAACACAATTCCAACTGTGAAGCATGGAGGTATGTTAGTAATGGTTTGGAGCTGTACGGTATCATCGGGAGTTGGAAAGCTAGTGTTTATTGATGGAATAATGGATAAAATAGGTTATCTTAATATATTGAAAAATAATTTGAAGGACAGTGCTACTCAATTGGGACTAGGATCAAAATTCATATTTCAACAGGATAATGATACAAAGCATACAGCGAATACTGTCAAAGAATGGCTGCTGTATCACTGCCGAAAACAGCTGAACACACCCCCTCAACCTCCTGATTTCAACGTGATCGAAAATTTGTGGTCCCACCTTGAAAAAGAGGTCCGAAAACATCAAATCACAAGTAAAGAACATTTGAAGCATGTACTAAAAGTGAAGTGGGGAATATTTCACCCGAAATTACGAAAAATCTTGTTGATTAGATGTCCCGGCGGCTGGAAGTTGTCATTAAAGCCAGTGGGTGTGCTACAAAATAGTAATGTGTTGTTTTTTTATAATTTATGTTATAAAACAACTACATGTACCCTCAATTTTGTGAGCTCAGATTTTTGACGATTTCTGTTGTACATTTTGTTTCTGTATTTCATGCATTTTTTTATGTCTATTTATGAATAAATATTAAGATTAGGTATATTTCAACATCCTCGTCTAAAGGTTTTGGTGACTGTCTTTATCTGACAGTTTTTGTTTTCATTCTAAACATGAATTCTGTTGTAGAATGGAGTGTACCCTCAATTTTGGGACTCACTGTATGTGCCTACCCTAAGTTCGTCATTTCGGTGAAAATTTTGGAAAATTTTTCAATTTATTCATTTTATACGTCATACATTTAGGTTTCCAAAAATGCTTTATTTTTGTTTCTACGATAACTAGAAGCAAAGTTATAGCATAAAAAATAAACTGGAAGTGAATTTTTGGATGACGGAAGTTGATATTTAAATGGTCGTAGAAATGTAAACAATAAGTTTAAACAACTATTCTAATTATTAAACAATATAAAAGCTGTAAAAGCAACACATCTTTCACTGTGTCACATTTTGCTTATAAAATGCCTACATGGGAAGACTCAAAATAATAATGAGTGTTTTAATAACCTTTTGAGGACTATTTTACCTAAATAAACTTTTGTCCAACTGAAAACATTGCTTTTAATTGCACATATTGCTGTATTATTAAATTCAAGATATTTAGGACTTTTAACTATTTGCAGGTATATAGAAAATAATCCCATTATGCTTGAAAGCTACATGGGAATAAACAGTGAATTCAAAAATCGAAATGCCAATCTCTACATGAAACAAAGTTATCCAGGAAAATGCTAAAAGAAAGTCAAAATTAGTTACGAATGAAGTAAAAGAGGGCCTAACATACAAATACGGTGAGTTTTAACTTTTTGGAACTCTTCTAATGAAAGTATTATTAACTTGTTAAAGTATAGCACTTTTAGATTAAGGAACAGTTGAAAAGTTGATTATAAAAAAAAAGAGCTCCGAGAGTCAAAATGTTTGGAAACCTAGGCTTTAGAGCATAAAGCAGTGCTCCGCAACTGGTGTGCCACGAGTAGGATATAGGTGTGCCGCAATCAAATACATGTATTTAACATTTTGCAATTTTTTATCATGTATTTAATTCACAATGACAATTTTTCCTTAATAATGTCTATTTTAAATGTTTTTATATATTTCACTGCTGTGTGGTAAGTGTGTCAGCATTTGAATTTTTTCGGCACTTCCTTGATAACTCTTTGGTGTGCCACGAAATTCCAGAAACATTTTTTTGTGCGTCGCAGGGAAGAAACGTTGCGGAGCACTGGCATAAAGGTTAGCTTCTGTTAAATTCGAACATTCAGTGGTATAAGTTTGCTTTTAAATAATGGTTTTGAAGAAATTTGCGGATGTGTTTTATAAAAAACCTACGCTAATTATATATTTTGTAAATAATTCAAATACCAGGAACTCGAGTGTTCAGATTTGTCAAAGTAATTAGTTTCAATAGAAACCTTCCTTCAGTTTTTCAAGCAAGCTTACAAAAAATTTTAATAGTGGTTTGATTGGAATTTAGATAAATATTAAATCTTAACAAATTAAAGATGAGCTGTGACGTCTTAAAGTTTTATCCTTCGTCCCAGATAACATGTTAGCTGGCTGCTCAGGCTTTTAGGCTTGAATCAGCCTAACACTATGAAAGTTTCCAGGCACTATGCCTGCGAAATCAGTGGATTTATAAATTTGTGCATGTATAAACCTTGATCCAAAAGTAGTGGCAGGTAAATGCAAATGAGATCCTCAAACTTCATTCCGTGGGCTAATCGTATTGCAGTTGGACGCAGAGCTCTTTTGTTGTTACACTACAGAGGACCACATGGCAGCCTTGCGGACGTTGTATATTTTACTAGACTTTAATTAGCTCAGATCTGATGGCCACACTGGATTTTACTGGATTTAGAGCATTTACTTATCTCAAACCTCATTCAAAATGATGAAAATATTTAACAGGACAAAAATTCATATTTTGTCCACAAAAGCAGCTTTTTTCACATACGCAGTGCCATATTAGTGAGATATTCTATATGTCAGCCAGAACTATAAGTGTATTAAGCTTTCATGTCGCCTAGCACTCTTCAAAGAATCGCAAAGTCAAACGAACGTGATTGTGGAAATAGCCCGATACATTTGATACATACGCGAGTAAATAGATTTAAACAATGGCGTGGCTTACGAAGTTTGGTTTGAAGAAATCTGCTCGATTATCAGCATTATCAAATTAGACTCCAGATGTGGACGCAACTAATGAGACAGTCAAATGTTCACAGGTTATTAAAATCGATGACGACTTTAAATCGCTCTTAAGAATTATAAAACCTCGAATTTTAAAATCATGACATTAAAAATGAACACTATCATACGTGAATTTGAAATCGTAATGTTATGAATATATAACTTCAATTACAAATTTTATGTGCAAAATTCTGGACTAATAATGAGTCGAATCGTCTGATAAACATATGGTTTGGTTGCCCTCTTCAGTTTTAATAAAAGTAATCGAATTAAACTGCTTTAAATTTGCTGAGATTAATAATTTCCACACCATTTTTGGGATACGAAAGTTTCAAAGGAAACTGTGGTACACGTTTCTTGCTTGAAAAATATTCATTAAACAATTTATACGAAGAAATAGTGCGTTTAGAAAATTTAGGATATATGCAATTACAAGGAATGTGCAATTATTAAAGCTATAATACTCTGAAGATGTTCAATAGCTGCCATTCAAATTGCTGATGTCTTTGAACATATATCTTTTAGAGGATAGAAAGAAATTTCAGCACTAAGTAGTATTTACGACAATATACATAGTAGCATAGTTTTAGAAAGTCTTACCGTGACGAGAAACGGTCCGACGAAATATGTTCCAGGCAGCAGAAACAGAAGCGCATTATCTGAAATAAAATTATATGGAATTGTTGCGAGTGTAATGAAAACATGGAAATTTCATTTCAATGCTTAATTTGGTTATCAAAAATTGTTTGGTGTTTGGGAAATTTAATAATAAACAGTGAAGGAGGCTTGATACCGAACAATAAACTGTAGAATTTACTTTGTAAAAAATTAATACCCTTCATGATAATTAGTGATCATGATAATCATTCAGTGAAATAACAAGTATGCTTTATATTTTGTTCGAATAGGTTTACTGACAAATACAGTCTTTCAATGTCGAACTCAAAGTTATTCTGAAATATAAATGAAAGCACTGATCTAGAAACACAAAGTATAAATAAAATTAGCGGGTAATATTCTATAAAGAGGCACTGTAGATAAAGTGAATGATTTTGTTTACCAATACACAGCAACTTGAACTGAAAAGTTATAGAACTGACGGAAATTTTGTCTAAAAAGTAAGATCAGAATTAAGGAAATTCTGGAAATACCAACTGCGAAAACACTTCAATTGAAATCATTTTAACATGATAAAAATAGATTTTACGTAATAAATACTATGCTAACGTCTTCAGTGTATAGGTTAGGTTATTTAATTACGGCAAAGCCTCGAAGGCTATCTGCCTAAGGTGAGGGATACCTTCGTGGAGGACGTTTTAAGGAAAACTGGCTCGTATAGACGTTACACATGGGGAAAACCACGAAAACACTGCAGCCGGCCCATTCGCGGGATTCGAACCTCGAACCGAACTACCAGTGTTCAGCAAATTTACCGCTCGGCCGCTGGTCGGCTCTTCAGTGTACAGAATAAATGCGCTGATAAAAAGTCTAAACTGGTAATCTGATTCCACTTCAGTTATCAAATTGAATCCAATTGCAAATTTAAGAAACGCAAAGTAGCGGGTGGACGAGCGTTAAAACCGCTGAATACAAGTAGTTCTACTTCTGTTCAAATCACGGTGGGAGAGACTTGTTATATGGCTCTTTTCGTGACTTTTACCCCCATGTTAAACGGGAAGGGAAATTCCTTCTGTTTAAACGAACGTTTTCTTTAAAAACATTTCTGCCATCACTAACATTTAAATTCCTTTCTTTCCAAAATAAAAATGCTGCAAGTTTTCCACCTGCGTGAATTTATTTTGCCCGAGTTTTCAAACTATATTGAGTTTATTGTTTTGTCTTATACTGCGGCATAATTTTAACGTTTTCCATTGTAACACCGTGATGTAACATTTTTTCTTTGTACCATTTATTTTTTAATTTATTACTTGACGAAACATTTGTAAGTTTCCAATGAGCCATTTTTTGAGCTCATCTCTTCAGATGAGGCAAGGATTTTTTTTTATTTCGACTATTAAATTTTCATTATAATTTCACATTCTCTTAAAATCTCAAAAATCAGACTTTTCAGTTTAATATCTTCTTGCTTCCAAATGTTTGGCTCTGAAACAACATTCAAGCTCCAACGTGTCCTTAATTTTCAATTTAGCAATCAGATTGACTGCAAGTTAAAAATAAGGCTACTACAATGTTTTTAAGCTGAGGAAGGAGGTTACCAATTAGTCAATTTCCCTTTCAGCAAACTTATTTAAAGCAACAAGTGCAAATAATAGTAATTAGCATTAAAGGACAGATTACAATGCTTTTCAAGCCAAAATTTAGTACTGGTATTTTGAGCTAAAGATATGGAGAAAATCTTTACGGGAAGTTTTGCTACTGCATTTCGAAGGTTTGGGAATCAACTTCCTACCCCCACCTCGACTTAAGCGCATAGTGCAATTTTATGAAACTGATGAATTTTCGATAAATCGCTGAAATTATTAGGTATAAAGCAATATACAAAAACTATAAAATTTCCTCTTATTTAAGAAAGCATAAGGTTTAAGCAATATAATTATATCAGCGTAAACAGGAAAATTGAAAACATACCTATCTATATTCAAACAATATTTGGCGGCGGAGCATCGTTTTGGATGTTTTCCGGGGTTTTAGATACATTCAAGTATGTTTTACGGTAAAGCACTCAAAGGATCTCCGTCCAAGCGAAGGCAGAGAAGGAAAGGCTTTAAAGAAAACCCGACTCAATACACGTTACATATGAGAAAAACCATGAAAGCGCCCGTGCATCCAGCCCCATTCGCCAGGACTAATCCAGGTCCAAACCATCAGTTTTCATAGACTTTACTGCTCGCCTGGGTGAGCCGATATATTAGAGAATTCTATCGGAATGTTTGCCATTGGGAGTCAAAAATGCTACTAAAATTTTGCGATTGCCCAGAATATTAGCAACTAGCTTATTTATCATATTTCTGGATAAGAAGATTCGCATTATTGAAGAAAAATTAAGAGTTCAAGGTTGGAAGACCTTCCTTGAATTATGTCGATATATATTCAAAGATTAGTGTTAAACTAGTTTTAACCACCCATAAAAATCTTAAAATGGCGGTAACCAAGTAATATTTTCGTTTATCCACAGTATTTTGCAGTATGTAGGTTTTGTTCTCATTTTTAATATGAAAGTACTAAAGATATTGCGCAGGTCCACGCCGGCTCTTACTGGAAATACTGATAAAGACTACTGTATAATCAGGATCCAAGTACAGTTTTTATAGACAAATCATGATCAAGATTTGTCTGTAACAGAGAAACAAGACTATACTAATGATTTAAATACTTAAACACAATAAACAATTTAACAGATTAATTAGGACGGAAGAGTGTCATAACATATGAAGATCGTTAAACAGCTGGACACGAAAAACATTTAAAATTCTATCGAATAAAATGAAGTATTAAATGCAAACGCCACTTTATTAAAAACGTGTTACAACTGAACATTATTTTTTTAAAGTTTATTACATGCTTTGCAATTGGGCATTACACGGAAAGGGAGGGATGACCCGTGGAGGACTTCCTAAAGGAAATTGACTCTTATCCACATCACACACAAGTAAACCTCAAAAACGCCCCTGCTGCCAGGCCTTGAATATTGGACCAAACTACCAGTGTGCACTACTGGGTATTAGAAGGCTGGGGTAAAAGCTTAAGTTGTGTGCATAGAATATTTCTTTAAAAAATGCCGAAAATGTTGCTAATAAGCAAATAATTCCCTATTTGAACATCTTTCTACGTATGCCATGAGGTTGCCCATACGGCCACTCCAGATAGTTTAGAAACAGACATGACAGATTCTTCTTAGTCCTGTCTGCTCCTGACAGATTCAGATAACCTGAACATCCTCATCCATGTTAAGCGACTGTTTAATATCTTCACAGACATCCGATTTGTAGGTTACATTTTAACGGTTCGTCGTCTGAACTTCATTTGCTTGCCATCTCCACTGTCGAATCACCGATTTAACTTTCTACGCTGTAGTTAATCAGAAATAGTTTTTAATCTTCCGAATATTTGAAACAGTTTGATCCTTCATATCTCAGTATTCATAGGCATGAGCTGTAGACACCCCGTTTTCTTTCCCGTTTATGCGTTACACTGAAGTGCACATGCTTTGTTTTTTAATTCCAGATATGATTAGCTACAGTAATTTATTCATACTCAACCATCCAAGAATTAATAATTCCCTTAAATATTTCGACGGTACCACGTGACCAGAAGACCAAGTCACTACAAAACACGGCAGCAGCGTAAGCCAAAGATCTGATCAGAATTGAAGCTGCGTACACACGAATTATGAAGACAGCCTAAATTCTCTCTTCTGAGTGGTGTTAGGACTTATTCTGTGCAAGAACCGCTGTCCTGTTACAATTGCATCCGCTGGCGTGTCTCATCTAGTCAAAGATTGGTCGCATTTTTCTCTGCTTACTACGTTTATTATATTACTCAAATTCTGGCCGTTAAATCCAAGTTCATTGATTGGAGGTCCTTAAATCTACGCGACGAATTCAGTGCAACTCTTAATATTGGTTCAAATTTAAAATACTGCCTATTTACCAATTCACGACTACAGTTTGTTACCATTGGTCATCGCTAAATTGAAAAGTATCGTTACAAAACATCGAACATTTACCTTCAGATAAAAAGCTGAGTAATGGGACAAATCTACCTTTATGTGAAATTAAATATGGTTGAGTTCTAAATGTTATACATACAGATTAAAATTTCAGTACCACTTGATAATCATTCTGTAGCAGCATGAATCATATCTATACATTGTACACTGAAAATTCGATTTTGAACGTTAACTTCTGTCTAATTAACTAATACTGGAAAATTTCTACAAAAAGAGCAAAAACAAAGGATTTAGTTATAAAGTACTGAAATTTCCGTTACCTGAAATCTCTTCTCAAGCCGGTTAGGTAAATTATGCCTGTAAATAAATTAAGACAGATGGTTAAACAGAGAAACTTTACTATCCAGCTATGCAATCCTTTCTCTAAATATTTTTAATTGAGAAAGAAATACTTACCCGAAAAGATACCAATCGTATGCCACCGTAAGAAAAGTCATCTCTAGGGGGGTTAAAGTTTTGTGTATCAAGCCATCGGCCCACAGAGACAGACGTAAAAGGCATATGAAAAGTGGTGTCCTATCTTCACCACCTACGCAGTGGACGAGAAGACCTTTTTTTCCTAAAAAATAATCAGTGCAGATGGCAATATTTAAAATTTATACGAACACATTACCTTTTTATTGTTTTATTTCCCCAAATATGATCTTAATATTCTTTCATTTCAGTTTATACAAGCCTTAAATAGCAATATACTAGCCTTAAATAGCCATTTCAGTCTACAGAAGCCTTAAATAGTGCAAATGGCAACTTATCTCTGCCAATTCCATTATCACATTTCAAATCAAGACTGGAATAGGATCTTATGTTCCTGTGGAAACTGGACGCAAGAGCTAACAGGCAAGTAAGTAGGTTACGGAGGACTGGAACACCTGGTGTCTAACAGAGGTAAATAGCCATTTGTTCCGCGGCCTCTCCAACGACAGCAAAAGCTCCCTGGTGCCCCAGGAGCCTGCACCAGGAGATTATTGAGGTTGTCATAGGGAAGTACATGGCCTTACAAGGTCATTAGTAGGAAATGTTATCCTGGTGCCCTCAAGAGAATTCACTCTTTAGTCAGAGAAATGACATATTTCCTGACGGCGCATGGCCAGTTTGCAGCCCATCTGTTTCGCTTCGGATTGCAGTATAGATTCCTGGATATGCGGCTGAACCGGTACCATCGATCACTATGTTAGAGTGCGGAATCACGAGACTTAAATTTCAAGCCGTACGCAGCTGAAAAAGCCTAGGTATGGCTGAAACAAATATAAAAGTAAGCTACTAGGAAAGAAACTTAAAATTATCAGACTATCTGGCAATGAAACTGCGAAAATCTATAATCAATCGAAAAAATAATTCAGCACAGTAAAAGTCTGACAGTCTCTTCAAAACCATACGGCACAAATACCCATCTTCGGAAGTAACTTTATAAACTTAGCTAAAAATTTATTTAAATAAATTTGTAATATTCTATAAAGATTTTTGACTAGATTTAGTGATAATAGAATGCTCCGCCAATTGAGTACAAATGCTGGTCATAACAGGTGGCACAGCAACTTAGCTGGTGGTAAGTAAAATCCTTAAAAGCGGATAGTTTCCTTGCATTTAAAAATTAGATTAAGGTTGCTTGTATATTATAAAGCAGACTGAAATTGTCGAAAAGTAGCAGGATTCAACTCCAATTATGGATAAAGGAGACATCGCGGTATACTCTACTAACGCATAGGGTTTCGTATGCGGTAAACCTGATTCACCTTTTTCGGATGAAAACAAGAATATAAACTGTTACTGGTGCATATTTTCCTTGCATTTTGGAAAATGCATTCGAGAGCTGTGGAATCACATATGACCTCACAGACTCATTTAGATTAGATCAAAAGAACTAACTTTTATAGAATAGGTAACCATCTTTCACGGTCGACAATAATACGAAAGAGCGGAATTATGAGCTTAATAAGGATGTCGTAAAATCACGATTCAAGAGGTATAGCCTGAAACTCTTCGTACGAAGTAGACGTCCTGATTTATGCATGTTTAAAATGGCTCAAGATATGAGCTATCACTACCAAATTGTCCAGTTTATAAGCATACGATATATATAGGAAAGGAATTACTTAAAGTAGTGAAAGGTAAGATTTTTATAGGATTGTGGATAATATATACACAGGAAAATTCACTGTAATTTTAAGAAAACACCAGATTTCAATTGCTTCGGGTATTTATTTACAGTTTGTTTTAAGAAACCTTTTCGCATAATTTTCTCCAAGGAAGTTACGCGAACGTTTCGGGAACCCTAAATCACTAAATTTTGTTATATAAGCTTTAGTATTATGCGTTAAGTACTTAATATCTCATCTAAAGCAAATTATTGACAAATGTTCCAAGATAAATATTCCGAGAATGCATAGAGCTATAACTCACCGGAGGTTATGCAGGACAATAAGAACAAAAGATAATTTTTCGTCAGTTTGAGAACGTCCCAAGCCTGGAAAAAAAAGTTAGTCTACATACAAGTTATTAAAAGTTCAAATAGCAAGATGAAACCGAGTTCATATTTTGTATCTATAGCTCAAGATAAAATTTTAACACAAAGTTAAGACATTAAAAATACTAGACAAGTTTCTCCACATGTTATGTAAGAGGTTACTGCATGAAATATATGACAAAGAATACTGGATTTTGTTACACTAATAGAGACTCCAACAAAAAAATTATCCAAGCGCAACTTTTATGGAGACCAATTTCATTAAACGAATTGTTGGAATGGCATTTTATGCTCTTTGATTTTTGTAAAACGCAAATAAATTAAAAACTGCACGTCATTTGCCAAATTTTTAGCTCATCGATTATGGCAAACGACGCAAAGGCATTTCACATAAGAAAAAGATTAGGATAGGTTTTTTATTATGACAACACACATAAGAACTGTCAAGTTAGGTCAGGGGCTCTCTGATGAGGATTCTTAACGACACTATCTCTTGTCTACATCACATATAGGGAAACACAAAAACGTCCATGCAAGCAACCCGTCCCATAGCATTTGAATGGGGGTTGAACTACCAGTATTCAGCGACCAATCTTTATTGCTCAATTGGCGTTAGTCAAAATATGATTAGAATACCTTTAAAAACGGATTTTAAAGAAACTTTGTATATTATTAGGCATGAGGAAATCCAGAAATAGCGTTAAGGAACTCGTGAAGAGGGAACTGAACAAGGTATGAATGCTGTTATCCATTCCAGCACTGATGTTCCTCATTTAACATAGGGAGATTAAGCAGCTCAGACCCTGAAACAGAAGAATTCTTCGTGCTGCCTACTAATATTTTAAGGAGTCATGAGCAAAAAAAATAATTATAACTTTTCCACATTTGGTATGTGCAAGAATGATTTATCGAAGGATGCATTCATAGAAGTTTACGAGTAAAGGAGAACGTTTATTTACATACGAGATACGAGTTCTTTATATACACCAGTCTTTACAACACATTTTGGATTACACATTTGAAACTATTCACGAAATTAAGATCCAGACTTAACACTTCTGAAACTACGCAAACGCTTTTAATGTCAGGATCATATATTAATAGCAAACAGAACAATTTCTATAATTTTATATAAAATCCATAAAACTTCGCATTTTTATTTTCCCATATTTCCATAACAGTTGTCGGCCAGTTTTGTTTAGCGTCTTTTCTGGCGATACTTGTCTTTCTTATCGCTCGGGCAATCATGGTTTTCATCGAATTATTTCCTCGTTGCAGTGAATTTCAAGACTGATTTATCAATAGACGAAAAAGCAGCCATTTGATTTCTTCAAGTAAAAAGGTATTCCTCATAAAAGCTGTTCGAATTAAAACGAGAACCTCGTAAAATTAAAACGAGTCAAAATCGAAATGATTATGCAACTTATGTATAAATTATGAATAAAAAGGTGTCCGAACACAAACTTTGTTTCTAGGATCACGAAGATTCAAATTAATAGCAACGCAACGGTTTTTCCGAATATTTACATGAGAGAGGGTTGTGACAAATTCCTATATAGGGCTAACGTTATTAGTCGTGAACGCAATAAGATTGCGAAAATTGATGGCTTATTTACAGAAAGGAAAAATAACAAACCATGCGTTTTGGAAGGATTGTGTCATAAAACTAGAGAATGTTTCTTTGTTGCCATTCCCGATCGTCTAGTGTAAATAAATAGCTGCAATAAAGGAGAAAGTTTACGGCTAAATATATGACATCTTCTGACAGCTGGAATGAATATAAGTTTTCCGTTTTTGAATTACAGGAACGAACATTTCACAGTAAATTATAGAAATTTAGCAAAAAGGGTAAAAGCTAAAAGAAATAATTTAGGGAAAAAACAGTTTAGTATCGAGTAAAGGCGAGGCGTAAAGAAAGAAACCGAAAGTGCCAATGTAGAGAGCCAAAAATGCTTCGTATTTCATTCACAGGAAAGTATACACAATGGAAAATTGTGAGCAAAAATCTAAATAAGCCGTATATATAGTTAACACAAAAACATCATTACCTGGTAATTACTATAATTTATGTCTGGAAATTCTACATCATCATCGAGAGGCAGTTGAAGAGTGATGCCGACACTTTTCTGAAAAATACATTATATGAGCAAAATATAAAATTAGTCACTACAAAAATATTCATGACATCTCATTATAGCCAAAAGTATTAGAAAAATAAAATGTGAAGTTAAAATGTGCACATAACATTTAGCTTAAAATTACGGTCTGTTAAAGACGATCAGCTGATAAAATGATCAAATTACAGAAACTTATCTTTCAAACCTAATGCGAGATTAAGAACCGCTGTTTCATGGTATTTGAAAAATAATCAGTTCAATGACATACCTTTTCTAGATTTGGTACGTTAAAGAATTTATTCAAGGATGCATCCGTAGAAGTTTACCAGTAAAGGAGAGGTTTTATTTACATAAGATTTCTTCATATACGCTACAGTCTTTACATAGAAGTTTACAAAACATTTGAAACTATTTGCGAAATTAAGATCGAGACTTAACATTTCTGAAAATACGCAAACACTTTTAATGTTAGGATCATATATGAGTAGCAAACAGAACATTTTCGATACTTTTATATAAAAGTCATAAAACTTCGCATTTTTATTTTCCCATATTTCCATAAAAGTCGTCGGCCAGTTTTTAGTGTCAAAAAATGCCTAGTTTTGTTTCGTGTCAAAACATTTTATGCTTCGAAATTTTCGTAAAACTAATTGGTTCCTATCTGAGAAACATGACTTTTCAAGTTCGCTGCGGTGACACCTTACCTGTCAGAAAAGCAATTCATAGTGGGGTCCGCAAGGGTCAGTTCTTTCCCCTCCCCGCCGGCTCTATGTTTATATCAACGATTTTCGTGTTGAATGGGTATTCAACACGAAAATATTCAAATACGCTGACGACACTGTAGTACTGACTGAATCCAGGAATCCCTAGCTGTGAAGTAATTTACAAATGCATCTCAATATGATCAATCACTGGTACAAGACTGAAAATTAAGCTCACTGCATCTAAAAAGGTTGTATTGCGCTCTATCGGAGATAAAAAACAAGATTAAGAGTCAACACCGATATCTACTTATACAGAACTGTAATCCCTGTAGCTAATTCCTATAATTATTTAAGTGTTTACATAGATAAGTCTCAACTTGTAAGATCTTGCATCTTAAACCAAAAGCAGCCTACACAGCAGATTATCGTATTATTGGCAAAAAATCAAAGCTCAGTCTAAAAATAAAGAAAATGCTTTATATATCTGTAATTCGACCGATCATGCTATATGCTGTGCCTGCCTGCGCAATCGCACCTTGGTATGTGAGAAAATATAATTCATAACGACCTGGATATTCCCATCTGTGCATATATTTATACTCATGACAGCTCATAATTTCTTCGAGAAGATGAAGCATAATCAGTATAACGCAATTAAACAAATATTGGAATATGATCCAACCACTGAATACACTGTCAAAACGCCCAAGGACAATTCGTCATTTCACAATACGAAAAACATACATGCATTCATTCAGATTCTTCATTATTTAACACAGGGAGATAATATTCGGTGGCAACAGTTTGCAAAGTGAAACGGACCTTTATAGTTAAACAAAGCAAAATGCCGTTTCGAAACTAATAACTTTTCTGAGCTGCCACCCCTTTAGGCTAATAGAATAAATTCACAATAAATAAGAAAAGCTTATGCAGAACTGGAAATAAATTTAAAAAACAATCATAAATTACTAGCACAATTATTTCAGTTAGACACACTTTTTAACATTAGAATAAATACATAAAAATTGTTAAATGTTTATCACTATGACGTATTGTGAAATATTGAAATAAAACTCCTTTGTAGAATATTATGCTATAATATTCATCTACAATTTTAAAAAAAGAACAATTAATTTTAAACAAAAGCTTTCAAACATCCATTTTTTGGATTTCAGTATTTTTTAATTATTGACACCAATAAAAAGCATTATATTTGAATTTCTATTAGTTCAGATTTAAAATATTTTTAAATAGACAAATTTCCTTACAACACAGGAAAAGATAAAAAATATCCACACCTGAAAGCATGCAACAGCTTTATAATTATTAAGAACATTAATTATGCTTTATAAACATGCTAAAATTTTAAAAATCAATCTCAATCTCATTTCCAAAAATAAAAATATCTAGAAATTCTAATTTGTTAAATGAGGCGCTACCACCAGCTTTTTCTTGAAAATTATACACGCTGCAATAGCCAACTATTGTTAAGTTTCTGCAAGTCGTCCCTACTACTCCGGATGTAGTCAAGATGACAGCCGGGAATACGCCAGCACAAGGGGAATATCCATTTGGATTGGTCTTTCTTATAAGGTCCATGAGCATGAACAGGACGTGACGAAAGCGCAGCTCATTCTGCTTCGACGAAGAATGCCATTAGTTTCTTATTATTTGCTATTTCTACGATTTAAGTTGCCTATCTATCGCCCAATAAGATATTCCTTTTCTGGAACTGCATGCTTCTGAAGGACTTTGAATTATTATGTCATTCACAACTTCGAACTGTCTTCGCGCCATTTTCATGGTGTCTCACTACTGCTTATCTTGGACTATCTATATTACACTCACCATCTGCATTTACCATTAATTCACTGCATCTGTCTGCATGCTTCAAATTAATGCCATTGCTTATCACTGCACAATTTTTATGAACGCCTACTTTCGTAAGTACACTCATGTCCATAAATTAAGGATAATGCAAAATCACGCAAAGGAAGCGATAAAAGCAAAACAAATTTCACTTATTTGTAAAGCTTATTTATTAAACAAAAGGTAAAGAGCAAAAAAAGATGCTATATGTTTGACATTAAAAAAATTAGCGATTTTTTCTCCCTGGAGCAAATTACAAAAACCTATTTACAAAAAACCAATATCACATGGTTGGTATGATTGTTGATACATTGTCTCCCAGACGTTGTCTCCCATTGTCTCCAGATATCTCCCAGACGATGCAATACAGTCCGTACAACGCCTAGCCATGCTAAGTATCAAATTATCGATTTGATCTTGGGGGGATATTACGCAAAGGAAGCGATAAAAGCAAAACAAATTTCACTTATTTGTAAAGCTTATTTATTAAACAAAAGGTAAAGAGCAAAAAAGATTCTATATGTTTGATATTTAAAAAATTAGATTTTTTCTTCCTGGAGCAAATTACAAAAAAAAAACCCTATTTACAAAAAAAAAAAACCAATATTACATGGTTGGTATTGATTGTTAATACATTTTATGTCTCCCAGACGATGCAATACAGTCCGTACAACGCCTAGGTATGCTGAGTATCAAATTATCGATCTGATCTTTGGGGGATATTACACCACTCAAAAAGCAATGCTCTCCGAAGTTCCGGTAGACATGTAGGAGGAGGTGGACGGGCTGCTACTTGGCGTCCAAGCACGTCCCAACGTGCTCTACTGGATTCAAGTCCGGTGAGAATGCTGGCCAGTCCATACGAGTGATATCCTCCGATTGAAGGCATTCGCTTACGATGTTTGCACGGTGAGGACGGGCGTTGTTATCCATAAACACAAATTGTGCTCCCATGGCGCCCCGAAACAAACGTACATGTTGTTCGAGAATGACGTCCCGATAGATTTGGCTTGTTAGGGTTCCAATTTGAACATGTAGGTCAGTTCTGGAACCCAGAATAATTCCACCCCAAACGAGCACTCCGGCACCACCGTAACGGTGTCATTCAATGATGTTTTCTTGGTAACAGGTACCTGGAGCTCTCCATATGAAAGTCCGGCGAGAATCAGACCGCTAGCTAAACCTGGCTCGTCGGAAAACATCACGCAAGCCCACTGTTGCGGTGTCCACAATGCATGCTATCCGCAGGTGACAGTGAGTTGCAGTAAGTGGAACGCATCTGACAGGTCTACGAGCATATGGACGAATCTGCCCTAAGCGTCTGTACACGGTCTGCCTTGAAATTGCGGTACCAGTGCTAAAGAGCTGACGAGACGGGTCTGAGGCCGTGCTCCGCCTGTTTCTTTTGACAGTAACTGCCAAATACCGGTCCTCATTTGGCGTTGTAACTTTGGGGCGACCTGTGCTGTAACGTCTGCTCACATTACCATCATCTTGGTATCGCTACCAAAGCCTGGAGATGACACTCTGGGTAATTCCAAGTTCGTCTGATACTTCCAGTTGGGTACGCCCACATTCCAGACGGCCTATAATTCTACCACGTAAAAAATCATCCAAATGCGTCCTTTGTCATAACTAATCGATTATTGCACTGAAATGCTTATAAAGCGCCTGCGAGCAATTTTACTTTGCCTATATTCCTTATATATCACTCTTACACTCTCGTCATTGTGACGTACCATCGGTGTCATCTGGTTACTTCCTGAAATTTGCATACGATTCTTGAAGATGTGTGTGGTGATTTTACAGGTGATATTTATTTTAGAGTTCGATTTCCGCGTGACTCCGAATTATCCTTAATTTATGGACATGAGTGTATTAAGATATGCCTGCTCACGCAGCTGAAATTTCTTCGCCCACGGGTGTTGGTACTGTCTAGTACCATTCATTCGGAAATATCTGCCTAGTGCACTTTAATGCTATCTACTGGCAAGTCTTTAGTAATTAATGACCAGAAAAAAGTAAGTTTATAAAATATTTCAAAATATTTAGCAAATTCAGATTAAGATCTATTTCTGAAAATATGCAGACGCTTTTAATGTGAAGATGGTATATTAACGGAAACTGAACACTTTCTATACCTTCATGTTAACTTGGCGATTTTATTTTGGCATATTTGTACACCAGAAGTCGTCAGTTTTAGATAGTTATTCATTGCAAACCTTAATTGTATGCTCTCCTGGATACCTCCTTTGGTTAGGTTATTTGAATAGAGAAAGAACACAAGGGTTGTCTAAGATATTGGATGCCTTTATGGAGGGTTTTTAAGCTCAAGTGTCTCATAATATTTTCTATTTTTTTTTCAGTGTGTAACTAATTTGGTTTTCAGTATTTTAAAATGTACACTGGTGTGCAAAAATTAAGGACGAAGTCGAAAAATTAGCATATCAGCTGAACGAACGAAGAGGCAGAGCGGACAGGAAGACCAATCAGGAGATTAAGTAAGGTGATGTAGGGTAGCACATGCGCAGATATGCAGGTAGACGTAATGGGGGAGTGTCTGAGTAGTATAAAGCACGTTGTCGGGGTAAGATCAGTATTTCTGGCAAAGAGATTGCACGCCGTATAGTAGTTAAAATCATACCGAGTTGCTGCCTCAGCGTGAAATGGCGAATAATCAATCTGTTAGACGACATCTGGATGCTTTTACCCGAGGCTGAATCATTGGGAAGTTGGAGGAAGGCCGCAGTGTGCAAGTGGGGCTGCAGAGTTCGGAATTGCTCACAGCATCGTTTGACTTGAGACAATTTCAAACTACAGGAACAGCTATCCGGGGGTTTAGTAGTGGTCGTCCACGAGGAACCACACCCGCAGATGACCGGTATATTGCCTTACAGACCAGAAGAAACAGGCGGCAGACAGCGGGAGAAATCGCTAGACACACGACACAGGCGACTGGACGACCGATATCGCGTTTTACCGTGACCAGAAGACTGCACGGTGGTTTGCACGACGCCCTGTACGGTGTGTACCTCTAACGCCTGCCCATCGGAGAAGGCGTTCTCTGTGGTGCCGGGAACACCGGAATTGGAGAGACAATGAATGGGGACGAGTACTCTTTACAGATGAGAGCAGATTCAGTCTGAGTAGCGATTCTCATCGCATACTCATCTGGAGAGAGCGGGGAAGCCGCAATCATCCCTCGAACATCATTGACAGGAACAGGTATGGAGGTGGCGGTGTTCTCGTTTGGGGAGGCATCATGCTTGGTAATCGTACAGACCTTCACATCTTGGATGCAGGTTCAGTCAACGGGACCCGTTATTGTAACG
The DNA here is from genome assembly GCF_044657685.1 of Stegodyphus dumicola. NCBI lineage: Eukaryota > Metazoa > Arthropoda > Arachnida > Araneae > Eresidae > Stegodyphus > Stegodyphus dumicola. The sequence goes on from NC_140779.1 coordinate 49,300,928, forward strand.
AGATTCTTCTTCCACATGTGCGGCTTTTTAGAGGCGCTATGGGTCCACAGTTCCCTTTCATGCATGACAATGCACCTCGCACAGTAGCTGCCGAACAGCTCTTAGAGAGTGAGGATATTGAACGTATGGATTGGCCAGCACGATCTCCGGATCTCATTCCCATCGATCATGTATGGAATTTTCTAGGCAGACGCTTGGCAACTCGTACCTTACCACTAGTAACGATTCCGGAGCTTCGATTGGCGCTGCAAGACGAATGGGCCTCAACAACTCATTGACACCCTCATTCTCAGCATGGGCAGACGCTGTGAAACCTGCCTAGCAGTCAGGGGAGATCATATCCCCTATTAAAGACCGGATGTTTCTTGCTGGACACCCATCACAGGGATGTTTCCGCCTTCAGTCGCATTGCGCTCCATGGTACTTTTTCAATAAAGCTTCTTTTTATCCCTCTGATTTCTCTTTTAGTAAGTGTTGCTTACATTACTCATGTCGTTACATATTGGGGATATTACGGTGTTAAATGTGTTGATTTGGAAAGCTTTTATACAAAGTTATATTGAAAAAACCGTCTCGTCCTTAATTTTTGCACACCAGTGTATTTATTTATCGTTTCCATGATATAATAAAAGGAATTTGATATTGTTGACAATAACTGAACATCTTTAACATTTCACAATAATATTTGGTTGCAGCAGCTTTCTAACAAGTATGTTAATTTAAGGTAAAGCGTAAGCGGATTGTTTGCCTAAGGAAAGTAATGTAAAAGAACTGGCTTATAACTGGTGCAATACATAGGGAAAACGCCCAAGCAGTCAGCGCGCTTGCCGCAGTTGGAATCTGTCAAATTACCTGTCCGCATTGCTCTTATATACTCAATCATTGGGAATGAGAGTTTTATCAAAAGCGCAAATATAACAAAAAATCTAAAAGCTTTCAGATTTTATATTAAGGCCAACGTTTTGTGTGTTACCTTTATTTAGTAAATATCAGGTTCTTCGCACTTAAACCATAAAAGCCAATTCAACAGCAATATCACAAAATTTAAAAAGAGCATAACTTTAGAATTTCCGATACAGTTTCGCGCGCTGGAGATAATTTTCTTTCCCGTACAGTGTTGCCATTCCTTGCTTTGAAATCACTCAAAAATTCGTGAGTTTTACAAAGTATGAAATATGTAATAAAACAAATTTCCAGATGCCCATATTCGATTGGATGCTTAAATTATTCAAAATTTGATGTCACTGGGTACCTTTTTTCACAATGCGAGGAATATATATACATTCATGCAAGTTATTCATCATTTAATTTTCACTTCCTTATACGAAGTAAAGAGGAAGTATCGTAATCACGAACAATTTCAGGTATGATATGTCAACGAAAATATACATTTTGACCGCTATCGAAAGCAATATAACGATGTTTTTGCGTGACATCTGCACGTAAGGACAGATTAAAGGATGTGTTTTGAATCGGATGCACCAAAATTGTGTAAATATATGTATATATATATGATCTTAAATTCTCCAAGTTCGAAAACAAGTTATTGTAATACTTGGGCAGTAGCTGCAAAGTAAGATAATAATTTATTTACTAAAGAAATTTTGATTATATTATCTCCTAATATTAATTTTAGTAGAAGTATCTAATAAGAGTGAACCTATAGGTAGGAAGTTTAATTCCGAAAATTGTTTTAAGATAACTTGAATGTAAATTGTTAAAAATATTTTACGAGGCCTGAAGTAAATCATGAAATTTCAATTGGAAAAAGAAATTAAAAGCAAGCAATTACTGCTATTAAGCGAAAATTGGTTTGACTTTTCAATGGGAACAGACCAACTCCCGTCCAATGAACAATTAATCCACTGTTATTCGGCTCAGTGAGCTCAGTTATTAAGTTTATAAATAGTGCGTTTTTTGCTTTAAAAATGAATTTTATCTTCCAGTTAAGATTTTCCATGCCTTTAGTTAACCTGCATGCAATAATTGTGGATTAAAAGTTTTTTTAATTGTGGCTAAGCCTAATTTTTGATCACCATTGCAGACATATTTGTTTGCATTTGAAACTTTGCAAAATAGTGGATTTGTTGCCAGTCGACTAAGCTTCACAACAACAAATTAAAATCTTATTATTGCGAATTAGATTATGCTCAATTCATTCCGAAATCATCATTTAAGTTATCTTGTTTTTCAGCAGAAACTAATTTTAATGGTAAAATTTTTTAAATTGCTTTAACTGTACTTTGTGTTTTATGTTTTGTACATCTTTCAAATTTTAATAAAAATATTCTGAATTTTTATGCATATTTGCCTTGCCGCGAAATGAGAACTGAATTACTAGCACATGCGCATTACGTAAGAGGCGCCGATTAGTCGGTAAAAAACTCAAATTTCTTTTATACATTTAGATTTTATAGTATTTGAATAGAACATGTTGTAATTCTTCAGATGTAATTTTTGTGCACAGTTATAAAATGAATGAGATGTAATGTTGTTAAGCGAACCTACCGCCGAAGTGTCGCTATAGTAAATACACATAGTGAACTTTAAAGAGTGAATTTATTCTACAGTGGTTTATGCGCTATCGACGAAGTAGATTTAATTCAAAATACAATAACTGTTAATGCGTTTAAATGAAATGCAGGAAATTTGCGTATAATTTAATATTCGGTATAAGACGAAGTCATGTGGTATAAACATCAGATTATTTTAAATATAATGCAAGGCTCTAATATTTGGTGGTTAACGATTTGAAAAGTGAACCAACGTAAAATGCCAAAAAGAAATCAATAGCCTTTCTGGGCAAACTATACCTTTCGGCTAAAAAAAAAGCAGTAATTGTAGATTAAGGTTTATACCAATGAGCTTTTCGCAGACTTATTAGAATCCAAGGCCAAAAGTGATAAATTTGCAAGTTATATTTAGCAGAAGTGTCCTAGCTAGGCAATTTTGTCATTCGATTTAACTCTTAAAAAATCTGAAAAACTTAATAAAAATGCATACTCAATTATATGAAGCATTAAAAGGAAAAATTTACCGAAATTGAAACTTACTTTTGTCCAGTCAAACTTCAAATCTTCAATAGACATATTATCGTGGAAATTAACAAAAAAATCGACAGCTGAAAGATTCAAAGAATTAATTTTAAGTATGTATGTTCCATATTTTGTTCAAGCACTTCATTAATCATTTTAATATTAATGATTCTGGAAAACTAGCTACCACTTAAAAGTGCGAGTTTACACGCGGCTACAGGTCATGGTTGATTTGAGTTTTTGTTGTGCCATACAAAAGCTTGTTCATTTTCAAAACTTAGGGCTACAGGTCAAATTGTCATCCAGTTTTAAAAACAGCAGCCGTACGAGTTCTCGATACGTACCAAATTTTGATTATACTTATTTCCACAAATAAAATATGCACGATTTACCGTTTTCCGTTAATGAGTTTAAGCAACTCAGAAAAGTCAGTATTAGGCCGAATTTTGGAAAGCATGTAGCGAATCATTTATGTAGAGCTTCGTTAAACCTGTCTAGTTTCGGCTCTCATGGCTGACTAGCTTACAACTCAAAGGCAGTTTGTGGCGAAAATTTAAGCTACGAGGTACGAATTTACAAAATAATATTTATTAAAACTTCAGATTCTGTGGAAGCTACCAAGTAGACAGTTTTCTATGACGCAACAGGAATGAGTTTAGGTTTGAAGGTCTTTTGTTTCGGACAATATTAAAATTTATGCTTTCCAACCACACTACAGACAAATTTACATGTATAAATATTCCTAATCCCTTTCAAAGGATCGTTTAGATCGCACATTCAATGAACTTTACATCATATGACTTGACTGGCTAGTTTTTATAGATCTCGGTGTATAAACTATACTTTGGCTCCATTTTTGCCATTTGAAATTAAGGAAACATGTTTTCAAAATGTTCTGCTGGCTTAATTCCGTCTTACAAATAAAATTTGATGTTCCTTGCATCTAAATTTAGATTTATTGATTATGATAAAGCACATGAAGGATATTCATCTAAGAGAAATGCTTCACTGGACAACTTTCCAAGGAAACTAGCTACGTTACATATGGGGAAATATCCATGCAGCCTGCACGTTAACAGATTTTGAACCCAGGTCGAACTATTAGTATTCTACAACTTTACCGCTCGGTGACTGGTGGGCTGAACAATTAAAGCAGCAAGTATAGACAAAATCAGTTTTTTTTTCTAATTACACCCGTTTCCCAAGTGGCTTGAAAATTTTATATTACTGATTTAATACTCTATTTTCCTATAAATGTTGTTAATTTACATTTCAGGTTTACGAAGTAATTTTCGATGTTTTACAAATTATACCTATTTGAAATGAAGATTATCAATTCATTAAACACTTTCACATATTTTAAGAACAGTTCATCTTTCAATGCGATACAAAATTATGTAAACCGAGTTTTAAAAGGTTCGAAATACTCAAGCTTTCTGGATTTGATGCTTCATCGGCACTTACGTATTAACATAACTAACTTGGTCCTTCTTATAGAAGAAACAAGAATGTTACCTAAACACATTTTCTTTTAGACATTTATCTCGAAGATCAATCAATGGATCCAAGCCAGTTTTAATATCTTTAATTATGAAAATTTCATGGCGATCGCTACAATATTTGTGCGGATAAGGACAGGGGCGCTAGTCACCACATACGCATCATTGCACAAATGGGAATAATCTGTTTATATCACGTCAACAATAGCATATTTGCGAAAAGGCCGGATAGAATGATATCAAACCAGCAATTTTCCGACCTAGAATTCAGTTGCTTCACCAAATCTGTACTCTGAAATTTAAGTTTCTCTTTTTTTTAATGAAAACAGATCGCTGTATACATGGAGCAACGAAACGAATACCATGTACACTGATCTACTTTGGCTTAATGTTAGAATGGCACATCCTTCGATTTGTGCACATTAAACATGCATATTATATTCATTATATGTAGATTGTAACAGATGACACGAGTCATTCTTAAAACGTAGCATCAGCTGCAGGTTCCGTCATGCGAGATACGTCAAACTATAAACATTCCTTTTTTTTCAGGTCATGCGACAACGAAAGTTAGAACTTGGAACGCATCGCGCTAGCTATGTAGTTAGAAACTTAACTTTCTTTTTTAATACTTGGCAATTCATAAGAATATTGGTGTTAGTCATACTTAGTTGTTTTAATGAGTAGCCCTGAGATTCTTTTATGATTGACTAGAAAAATGTGTTATCAGATATATTAATTATTCTTCTCATGAAGCTTTAGGTATCTTTGGCTTTGCCACCAAATAATTACATTTCGCGCAATATTCACGTTTGGCACTAAGCAGTGCCCCATTAACGGAAAGGAACGAATAAATATTTACAAAAATTTACAATGTGTGCATAAATTATCGACTTACTAGGGTAAGGCAAGAGAGCTTTTATAAATCCTTGATATACCTGCGTGTAAACATCTTCTGGAGATTTAATACTGCAAAGGGAAGCAACTGTTATAATTCTGACAATGAGGTTTTTCAAAGATACTCGAAAAAAATGTCGGAGAAACTTACATATCATTACTGAGGCCACTAAAGTTTCGAATTCTCAAGTCGCAAATATAATCTACTCCCATGTGTCTCAGCAAATTTGCATCATTTTGCAGTGCTTTCAGGTACTTAAGACTCCTGAAAAAGAATTACGTGATCCATGAATTTATACTATTGAAAAGTTTATTACAAATGTATGAGCAATAATAAAATTGTTATACCAGTGATTTAAACTCAAATAGTTATCTAGTTAAGCAAGATACAATAATACGACGAACAAATATTAATTTAGAAGTCACAACAACGAAAATTCCAATTCATCTTTGCGTTTAAGGAAATTATGCTTTAGTTCTCGTTTCATCAACAGCTGGTGCCAGTAGCTTAACTCCCGTCCAATCTTTCTTAACTAATGACTATATCTTATTTCGTTCTTTTGCGCTTTTCCAGCTGAGGATGATGGTTCTGTTAAAACCATCAGAACTAGTTCTGTGAAAATTTGAATATAACGCTGATTTTTTTTTTTGTTTGACTTCCAAATTAAAGTCTAGTTTTCTACTCGGCCATTCGCATAATAAACACATGACTAGATATTAAATTCAGAGTCATATTGGATTCTTCCAAAATAAAAATTGGATTCTTCCGAAACAGATGGAGCCTTTCAAAAGCAGTCGTAACAAATTCACATCAGCAGTTAAGGGAAAAGAAATTACCTTTTGCTAGAAATTACATTTACATTTTAGCAGACATGAAAAAGCTGCACTGTGTTAAGAAAGCTATTAATGATTTGTTAGACAAAATATCACGAAACTAAATTTAAAAGAGTAATATTATTCTCTAGAAGCCCATTCATCCTAATAGCAAGGATGATAATTTTAAGTTCAAGTTTAACAATTGACTAAATGGTTTGTTTTATTTGATTATGACAAAGCACGCTAAAGCTATCTGCCTATGGTGAGGAATGCCTTTGTGGAGGAATTTCTAAGGGAGACTGTCTTGTATCCATAGTACCAGCTAAATTAAAAAGGGCCTTAGTTTCGAGGGAAAATAAAGAAGCCGTTATATCCTTCACCGATAAACATTTGAAATTTAACATTAAATAAAGTATTTGCTCTGTGAGGTATAATTAGGTTAGGAATGTTACCAAAAAGCTTACAGAATTCTGGATTATCAAAACAACTAGAATGTACCGAAATTTTAATCTGAATTTCGCTTCTTTTTTATGTGAAGAGATTTTCTTTTTTATGTGAAGAGATTTTCTTTTTTATGTGAAGAGATTTTCTTTTTTATGTGAAGAGATTTTCTTTTTTATGTGAAGAGATTTTCTTTTTTATGTGAAGAGATTTTCTTTTTTATGTGAAGAGATTTTCTTTTTTATGTGAAGAGATTTTCTTTTTTATGTGAAGAGATTTTCTTTTTTATGTGAAGAGATTTTCTTTTTTATGTGAAGAGATTTTCTTTTTTATGTGAAGAGATTTTCTTTTTTATGTGAAGAGATTTTCTTTTTTATGTGAAGAGATTTTCTTTTTTATGTGAAGAGATTTTCTTTTTTATGTGAAGAGATTTTCTTTTTTATGTGAAGAGATTTTCTTTTTTATGTGAAGAGATTTTCTTTTTTATGTGAAGAGATTTTCTTTTTTATGTGAAGAGATTTTCTTTTTTATGTGAAGAGATTTTCTTTTTTATGTGAAGAGATTTTCTTTTTTATGTGAAGAGATTTTCTTTTTTATGTGAAGAGATTTTCTTTTTTATGTGAAGAGATTTTCTTTTTTATGTGAAGAGATTTTCTTTTTTATGTGAAGAGATTTTCTTTTTTATGTGAAGAGATTTTCTTTTTTATGTGAAGAGATTTTCTTTTTTATGTGAAGAGATTTTCTTTTTTATGTGAAGAGATTTTCTTTTTTATGTGAAGAGATTTTCTTTTTTATGTGAAGAGATTTTCTTTTTTATGTGAAGAGATTTTCTTTTTTATGTGAAGAGATTGCAAGATGCGATTAGATACTTGCAGGAAATCACTCAGAATTGATTTCAGTTTATTAATTTACCGTTTCAGTATACTAGCGCTATTTGCAGAAAGGAAGATTTTACCTTTTTCTAAAGCCTTTTAAAGGTAACTGGCCACACATACCGTTGCGTGGTGTAAAAAACGAACGCCAATGCACTCCTTTCCCTGGATTTTGAAGTCCAATAAAATGATATTCAGCTGTCTTACCCGCAACGCCGTTTGTGAATCAACTATATTCTACTGCTTTCGTTTGGTTTATTCAACTAATAGAAGCACTCGCGGAAAGACCGCGAAGGAAACTTATGAAGTTTAACACTTTTCATAAAGTTCGTTCTTGCAAAGCGTCGAGGAAGACTGTCCAGCAAACTGTCTGGTATCCACGTTACAAATGGGAAAAACATGAAAACGCCGATGCAGCCAGTCCTTTCGCCTGGAATCAAATACATGTAGAAGTACCAATGTTCAGTTATTTTACTGATCGGACTGCTGGCAGTCTCATGTTCTAGTGAAATTCACTTGGGAACAAAATACAACTCGCGTCTTCAAATTCTGATATTAAAATTCTAAATTTTTAATTTAGTATTAGCAGGCATTCAACCGACTAATAATATTATGCTCATTATAAAATTTCTGATAAAAGTTCACTTACTCTAACAGATAGTTTGCAACGTCAATAGTCATGCCATAGGTCTCGATTTTCTGCCAACTGCAAAAAATAAACATTACCTTGATACAAGAAATTTACACTGTTCTAATAAAGCAAATTAGAAAAACAAATCTACATTGTGATTAGAACCGAAATTTTTGGAAAGGCTAAATTTTCCAATTAACGCTACCTATACTTTATTCACAGCACAGTTTCTGCGAAAGATACGTACAAGCAGTCAAAATATTGCATTTTTGCAAAATGTAACGACTTTCTGAAAATCAATGCACTGTATTTCTTTACACTGATAAATTCAAGTAAACACATTTCGCATTCATATAAAATAAAGGAAGTAAATAATTGTCACGAAAAATCTGCGCTCATTAGATTAAAACGTATTAAAATGTACAGGTTGTATTTACATATGGTCAAGCACGTATGTTTCTGTCTAAAAAGAACATGTCTTCATAGAACACTTTCTAAGACAAACTGCCTGGTATTCATGTTATATATACATGGGGAAACATGAAGACCTCTGGGCTCAAACTCTTAGTATTCAACGGTTTTAACCACTTCGCCAGTTACTGGGACCTAAATGTTTAGCAGTTAATAGTTTGTAGAATATTATTTTGGGTTATTCGCTTTTGAATTGAGCTTACTAGTTTTGCTTATTCTATTTTTTCTTTCGCAAATCTTTAATATTTTCTTTGCAATTCTATCATGTATTTGCTCTATGAGGCCAGCAAAGCCTACAAGTGCTCTATTGAATTCAAACGTAGCTACCAGCACGCGGGTGTTTTACCTCATTATATATTAGCCACAGGAGAATTACTTTAGCAGAGTGCTGAAGGTCGTTATAGTGTTAGTAATAATCTTGAATTCCCAAAATACTTTAAATTTCCAGTTAAAATGTTTAATTATTTCGTCATGGTTTATGGCATACCTCCTTGTTCGTATACAGAACATTACACGTATAGACGACGTCCTAATGAATCTTAACCACTGAAAGTTTGAATTCACCATGCAAAAATCCAAAAGAGATCAGTGTGCTTTAATATTTCCTTAGTGCTGAAAAGGATGTCAAGCAAATGAAGGATACATTGTGGGATGAAAATGCATGGCCAATAGAAGTTCATCCTCTCTTTGAAGTTGGTTCTGGCAACTATTGTTCTACGTAACGTGGACGGCAACAACAAATGAGTCTCCGAAACCGATTGATGGCAATTTCTGGCAGAAAACCTTGCGAGATTGTCTGCACCAAACAAAGGGTAAAATCAATGAATACAAAGTATGTTGCAACAACTGCTTTTATTAGATCATTACATTACCATTCATCGAGCAGTAAATCCAGAGGTAAATGATTATTCAGTTTGAGTTGATGTTAAAAGTTTCATATGGAAAATTACCATGCATTTTAAAAACAGTGATGGAACGGACAGCGTTTGCATCTCTGAGCGTCTAGATTACCGGAATAGTTACATCTTTGAATTTCTGAAGATGGCGATGAAACATCGAAAGCGACCAGGAGCGCAGCTTAACACTCCGCCTCTGAATATGAAGCAACATGTTACAATAATTGCTTCCTACAAAGATAAATGCATACAGAAACTCGCAAATTATCTCCAACGGAAAACTAAGTATATCTTACAATGCTCTACCTAAAAGCCATATGCTGGAACGATATACTTCTGAATTCTTTGGAATTTAAAAACACACTTTCAAGCATTGTCGCTTACGACATTTTCTATTAAATTTACAAATACAAGCCAAACATTTCCGTCACTGTGTGCGCAAAATTTCTACTCATTTTATTTGTGAAAATTTGTTAAGAGCAATGCATTTTAACTGAACTAATTAAGAAACATTAGGAAATTTAATATTTTCTTAGGATAAGTTAATATGCCAGTTTCCTAGGAAATCCGATGCATTTTTGAATGACATACTAAAACCTTATATGTTAATTTATTAGGAAGCTCTTTATTGCTAAGTGCATAAAAAGAGAAAAACGGCTCGTAATATCACCTATTAGACGAAATTCTCGAGAATTGCCTGTAGCTGTTCAATTAAAGAATTTGGGCTAAATCAGGGCATCGGTCATAATGGTGGTCGGTGTAACTGGGAATTTTGAATTGTGCCCTTGTAACCAGAGAAACTGATCTTAAGCATACAATTAGTTTACGAATTACAGCTTTTAATTAAGGGAAGTTGTATAAGCTTTATTTCACACGTTTCATTCGATTATTAAAATATTACTTCAATATTCATTTTTATTCCACATATAATCTAGCATTTGATATTTTTACAGAACAAGAATATAGTTTATACAGAGGAATATTTTCATCGAAACATACTGGAAATATCTTAGAGGTAGAGCTTCCCTAAAATGCAATTTAGATGCGTTTTACGTCCACATGCAGTTTCAAATACTTAAAAGCTTTTACAGTTAATACCATTTCATTATTCTTCTGGGATATACAGCTGTTAAAAACTTAAAATAGCGTATTGAAACGATTATACTTACCTTTCTGCATCTTGTCCCGCCTCTGAACGCCATAATGAAGCTGCATTTTCATGACATGCTGAAGAACGGCAAATATACTGAAATTGGAGAGAAACAATTAGTTGATTGCTTCAAAGCACACAAAGGCTGTAACACTCACGGAAAAATAAATCTTCCCTGAAAGAGTTTCGAATCAGGATGTTGAACCATGAAAGCACAGTAAATTCTTAAATTAACGCCTTTTTACAAATTTACCGTCTTTATTGCCTCTTTACAAAATTTTAAATGATATTAAAATGTTTATGCCTTCAAAAAAAATTCTTAGAAATAACATTTGTTAACATCTTTTATTTATGTATATTGTATGTTGTCGCCAATAAAATCTGCTTGGCGAGATTTGCACCGGTGAAATGGAAAAGTACCGTTTATTTTTTCTTACATTCCATTCAGTGATATTTGTACTTCTACATTTCGATAGTCAAAAAATTTTCACAATCAACTATTAAGTTTTTAAAGTCTAAATATACGTTAATATTCTCACGAAATTTTATTAGTTTGGAATGAATCAGGTACTTAAAATAAAGGTCATTTAAGTACAAATTTTCTGCCGAAAACCATCAGCATTTTCTAGAATATGAATTCTATAAATCGTAAAAGTTTGTGTGAATAAGATCTCCATTCAGAAAATTAATATTCATCAATAATTTTTACAATAACCTGCGTATGGAAATGATCTTTGACTCAGAAAACTTTATACTTTATTTTAAATTATGTACAAATGCAAACATTCCTCCAATTTGCATTCTGGTCTTTAATATGATTCCTTATTTTAATATCAAGTCTTCTTTCGGTCAACTTTTATGGCACAAGTCAAACTGTTTTGTTTTTCATAACAAGGACAAACATTTCCTAAATATAAGCATATGGGTCGAAAGAAGGCAAAATGTTAAGTTCTGTATTTTACACGAAATTTCTCAATTTGAGAGCTATACAAACTGGTAGAATTTTTAGCATTAAATTCCACGTTTAGTTCTCAGTCCTTAAAAAATCTGATGTGTCCACCACATGAATTCCTTGTAAAGAATATTAAATTATACGCATTTTTTCTTACATTTCATTTAAACTTATTGGATTGAATTAAATCTTCGTCGATAGCGCATAAACCACAATAGAATAAATGCACTCTTTAAAATTCATTATACTTGTTTACCACAGCGACCCTCTGGCCCTAGGTTCACTTAACAGCGCTACATTTCAATCTTTTTAACTCATAAGGCACAAAATTTATATTTTAAGAATTATCTAATCGTTGCCACATCTTCTATTCAAATTCTATAATAAATCTAAAACGATGTATAAAAGAAATTAAGCAAAGAACAAAAAAAAAAAAAAAAAAAAAAAAGAAGAAAAGAAAGTTTTTCATAGACGATTCAGTATTTGTCATTCAATTAATTCATTTCTCACTTCGCGACAAGGCTAAAATACATAAAAACTCACAATGTCTGTATTGAAAATTATGAAATAAATCAAACACTTATTTCCTCGAATAAATTCCAGAATGGATTAAGCATGATTTAATTCGCAATAATAAAAGAAGGCGTTATATTAGTTATTGCGAAGCTTACTATCTCTAGATTGGTAACAAATCTATTCTGTTTCAAATGTAAACAAGCAATGGCCGACATGACAAAAATTAGGCTTAGCGAACTTAAACAACTTTTGAATTTATAACAATTCTAAAAATATTGGATACAGATTTATAAAGGCAATAAAACCCTTAACCGGAAGATAAGAACAGCATAATTCAATCATTTTTTAAAACAAAAATACACAATTTACAAACATAAGTATAAAGAAAGAGATCACTGAGCCGAGTAACAGGGTGGATATATATATTTATATACGTTTGGTGCCGCCGATTGAAGCCAAAATACGAGGTGCACATCTACATGTTATAGCAGTCCTATACATACAAAATTTCAACGTTCTGAGGCTACTCGTTTGAGTTACGTACGTACAGACGCCACGGAAGATTGTCTTTAGAATTAATTTTAGATTAGTTTTACAATTTTTTTGAGGAGAAAAAGTTCTTTATTCTGTCCTTACAAACAGATTTCAAGCAAAAACATCGTTAAATTGCATTCGATAGCGGTGAAAATGGATATTTGCGTTTAAATATGATACCTGAAACTTTTCACGATTACAATACTTCATTTTTATTTCATACAAAGAAGTAAAAAAGTATAGGTCAGTTTTTTTAATTCCTTCATTCAATAACGTCATTCCTTCCTTCTTTCAGTTGTTAGTTGTGACAAAGTTGACCAGATCGCTTCGATTTATTTTACAGTTTTAAACCACATGCCAGAATATTTTGCTCTTGTGTTTGTTTCTTATAGCTCAGAAATTGAACTTGAGACATTAAGCACCTTAAGATATCATTCTAAGTTGTTCAGTATTTTAGACATTCCTGCAAATAAAACTTATGATATTGAGTGGCAGCAATTTGCTTGCACAGTTTAAGGGCGAAACTTCCAGTTTAAGAAATCAGTTTAATTTTTAAATATTGCTAATATTTTCATGACTCAAAAAGCAAATTTTGCACCAGTAACTTTATCATAATCCATATTAACACTTGTTATGCTTTATTTGAAAATTACCCACTTAGATTATTTAGAGTCCAAATCGACAAGTCTACTTCTCAAACTAATTACTAGAACCAAGAAAACTATTTTGAATGCACTTTCTTCGCTTTAATAGTAAGTACTCAATAATGAGCTCCAGATGCGCTGAATATAATTAAGGAAGTAAATACAAGTTACATAAACAATGGATTTCAAACCTAGTAAGCTAAACTTACCACAGAGAAACGTTGAAGCTATATATTCGTAAAAAATACCAACATTTTACGTCATAATGCGGTTTAACATAAAAATTTCTAAAAAATATTTTACATCAAAAGATTCATATGAAAATATTATCAAGACAGTTATTACAAGAAAGAAGAAATTCGAAGAAAATTTTTTCATTTGCTCATTTACAATATAGATAACATTTTTTCAGTGATCATAAGAGGCTTCAGTAATCAAGCTGTGATCAATTCAGAACTTATATCTGTCGTTAATTCTCGCCAGGATTGAATTCTTTCTTTTATAAACGTTGTGTCAATAAGTAACATGAATTTATTAAAGCTGTATTGGAAATTCCATAAAAATTGCAAAGAGGCCATTCGACTACAAGACATTTGGTTGCACGTTCGCTCAAAAGAGTCCACTCTTCCTTTCGTAGAATTATAAAACTACAATAACAGACTTGTTGCTTTCTGCATTTATGAATTTATCATTTGACGTTGAAAGAATAAAATTTACATAGTTTTGGCTTGTAAGACGGAAAATCTATTGTTATCAAAGCAGAGCAATGATGTGCCTATTTTTTTAATCTTTTACACCGAGACATTCATCTGTAGTTTCTCATCTGTTTTTCCGTAAAGTACCAACCATGGTAAGTTTAAGAAGGTAGTTTAGAAACTCGGTAGTCACTAAAAGACAAATAAACCAATTACCCATGACTATATTATGATTTGATCTATGTATAGACTTAAAGCTTTCAGCTCATGGACGATTTTTAATATTTGTAGACTTCCCAACATAAATAATGTTCTATCAGATATTTGGCAAATAAGCGTGTTATGAAAATATCACACGAATTTCAAAATTATAGCTTACGTAGAAGCTAGTTTCGTAAAATTTACAAACACTTCTCGTGCTGTAATCGAATATAAGCAAATAAGGCAAGTACCGCAGAATGCGTGCCTTTCCAGGTCAAATAAGATTACGGATCATTTATTCAAGAGATGCAAGTTTCCTATGGTTAATTTTGTTTCTCAAAAACTAGCCATATAATTATATTGCCTTACATAATAAATGAGTAAAATGCCATGAATGTTAAAATATTTTCTAGTACTTAATCTTTGTTTACAGTAAAAGACAAAAACTTGGCAGGTCAACTTACCTTCCCTTCATATAAAATCACAGGTATTGGAAATCTTGATCCGAGCCTGGCTCTAAGTGAATCATTAAGGAGTTCTTCGAGATCATCAACAAACCTGTCGCTATATCAAACAAATTTGTTTAGTAGACAGTTCCTAAACTAAAAAACAATTTCAATATTTGAAATACTTTTCAAAACAACTCAAAAGGTCTTATTTGATATTCTTATTTACCTCCAAGAAAACTTGTAGTTACGCTGTTTTGGTATATTATTGGCAAGATTTCATTGCTAAAGTTAGTGATTGTTAAAGTTCTGGATGAAATTATCGTAAAACGCGCAATTTTCCTCAGATGAGCTACATCTTCGCAGGGGGACCGAGAAAAATTCTCATATTTGTTATAAAAACTGAATTCTAGTTTGTAAATGTTATCAGTTATAACTAATAACATGCAAGGAGAAAGTAATTACAAGCAATAAATTATATTAAAAGTATAAAATTAGCACCGCAATTCTCTATTTTAAAAGGTTCAAGAATATGAAGAATAGAAGGCCAAGATTATGAAAATAATATTTTAATTAAAGATAAAACAAGAAAAGGTTAAAATACTGTAAAATATAAATTGTTAATCATTACAATTCCATATGATCAGTAATGACCTCAATGGACTGTTTCTACAACACTTCAGGAACAGCAACTGAAATTCAATAATATCGAAAAAAAGATGCGCGAGTTAACAGTTGAACCTAATTTTCCTGATGGAGTAACTTTCACAAATGTACCGTATACATTTATGTGGAACCATATACATTTATTTCCAGGCAGGGCAGTAAATTACTTTAACGAGCCAAAAACGTTAAGTAAGCTAAAATCTCTCCAAACATTCACTTTTAAATATTAATTGATATAATTATTACGTGACGTTTTCGAAGATTCTTCGACGCCATTTTTTTAATACAATCCGCTTGCTCTGATTTTTTCAAAAGTACTCGCATGTGCTGACATCCATCTATAAAATAAAAGCTGAAACAACCCCGTACGTGCTAATCAGGTTGCAACTGAATAAAAGTATACTCGAACCTTTTGCAGCAATCGAAGGTCCACATATGTGGGCATCTGAAGTCAAGAGTGTATAGGATATTCCGACTGGAAGTGGCTAGTCTCCACCTTATCCATGGGAAACATCACGAAAACTAATGTCAGCCTGTTCGAAGCGATTTGAGCACGGATTGGAATACCAGTATTCAGCAGTTTTCTTAGCTGCAGTGAGTTCCCTGAATCTATTCAGAAAGAGCACAGTTTGAGATGTTATTCAATCGGTCACTACCGATAGGAAAACATTAAGGAATTACATCTACACCCCTGCTTAAGCATTAAAGCGGCATGAATTGTAGCAGTTTTTAAAGTTACGTTTAGTATATACATTTCTTAAACATTTGTACCGTAAAGGTGACGATGCTTTTAAATCTGAATATATTAGTACCTTAATTCATTCTTTAAATACCTAACTTAAAGCGAACAATCTATAGTATATAAATGCTATTAAACCCAGAGTATAATAATTAAACTTTGGCAAATAATTTTAGACTATCGCATAATTATGTCATTTGAGGATCATTAAAAATCTATGCATTAAGAATTTTTATGGACAAAGTAATAATTGATACTATTCTTTATAAAATCAAAGTTTCACGTATTCATAAAACTAAAATTACGCTACAAATTGTTAAAAAATTGATAGTTCATTTGTAAACAGAAAACGCATGAAAATGAACAAGATAATTACCTAAATGAATCCTTGTGAAAGGGAATGAGGAAGTCTTCCGGATAATGAGGACAATATGTTTGGTATGCATTTCCTAGAGCCTGTCATTAAAATTTCCGATTTCATGAAATATTTAAAAAAAGAAACTCATTTAAAATCAGTTGAAAATGACAAAATCATTTAATTTAACGTCACTTGGTTATTACCTGGTTATCGCCAATACACAGTGAACATATAACGATTTTTGTGTATATTTCTACATTAGCATTACGATAGAAAGAACTTTTCTTTAAGCCAAAAATTATTTGGCAGGAGCACCAAACTTATATTCTGCAGTTTGCTTACATGAACTTTGGTTTGGTTTATTTGATTACCGCAAAGCACACGAGGCTATCTGCCCCATAGCAGAGATGGAAGACTTTAAAGGAAACTGGCTTGTATACACGCTATATTAATTCCCGCTGTAAAACATAATATGCAACCAAAGCACACGTTATACACGGAGAAAACCACGAAAACGCCATGCAGCTAGCCCGTTCGCGGGCTTAGAAACTCGGATCGAACTACCAGAGTTCAGCGATTTTACCGCTCGTTCACTGGTGGTCCAAGAGTTTTGGTAAACTATACGGAGAATGATGTTCTTGAACCAGTTCGCACTTCTCATATTTACAATTTTTCAAGAAAGTTCTAGGCAAATCTAAATGCAAAATGTTGTCGAGTTAAGAAGAAGAAACTAAATGCTATTCCAAGAGCTTTCCGAAGGAATACTGTTATTAATAAAAGAAAGAAATACAGATATGTGTTTGCTGTAATTGGTTTGAAATTAACGTTTAAATAAAAAAAGCCAACTTCACCCTCTTTCAGAGAAAGAAAGTTACGAGATCGCTCCGTAAAAGAACGACTTCTAAAGGTTCCCGCAATTTCGTAAGAAAGAACAGCCATGGGTGTAACTATAAGTGTTTTACATGCGAGTACCGGCTAATACCCAAGTACTAACTTGTTACAAAAAATCAAAGTTAAAAATAATTGTGTAAATTGCACAACACCTTAAGAATTACTCACAGCACATTCGTAGTCTTGAGAAATTAGATCAAAACATACATTGTTGATGGCCTGGTCTTCCTGCAAAAGTGAACAAAATGTAACAAAGCTAGTTAGATAATACATACAAATAATTAAAATTTCAAAAGTCTCTGACATTTACTGTATTTAGCTGCATTTATTTTGCAAATGCATCTTTTTTGTACCTAATGTTAAATCATTAAACACATCAAAGGAGGTAATAAAGTTTCTTTAACTGCAGTTCGATAGTTTAAAATCTAAACAAAGAACTAGTTGTATTCTTTTTAAATATTGCGCACCTGTTTTGAAAATTGCACCAAAACAGTTTAAATTTATATAAATGCTTTACTTATCCGTATGATTTCATACAAATTACCAGATGAAAATCGAAGTTGTTCAGATTAAATCCATCGGTTTGGTTTAATTGATTATGGGAAAGCATACTAAGGCTATATGCTTAAGGTGATGGGTGCCTTCGGGAAGGACTTCTTAAAGGAAACTATCTATTAATCCCATAGGAATGTGGCTTGGTCTTAAATTGAACTGCAGAATAACTTAGAATTTATCAAATATTTAGTGAAGGAGAAAACATACGGAAGAGAACGTAAGAAGTTTAATTTTAAGAGGAAAGGAACAACATTTAAATTTTAGCTTTAAAGCAATTAGTTATGCAATTAGTATAAAGTTAAATTCAACAGTTCATTCTTGATTTATTTAAAACATACTCCGATAACATGAATACAGATCTGCGAACATATTGCGGAAGAATTATACAGTACCTTATAAGTTTTGGATCTCGTAGAGCGAAGGAACGCTGCTCTCTTGATAATTTTTTTCAGTAATTCTTTGGTTACTAATCTTTCCACCCTTGCCCGTTTAGCTCTTGGTGCCATCTACTAATAATTAATGGCTTTATACTTTAACCGTAGCAGTAGCTTCCTTTAAAATGCGCGTGTCTAAAATTCTCAATCGTCTATTTATAACTTTCATTTTCAGATCTAGGATAAGAATGACCAATAAGGCTCAACATGCAAATTTTTGTGCTTCTTCTTTCTGTAGCAGTATCCACCAGGGGGATGCGTAGTGCAGGGAGAAAATTATGACACATGCGGATGACGTCATGTGGGTGACAGCATGGACCTTTTCTTATAAGGTCCATGGGTGACAGTTCTTGGCGTTCGTTTACATTCGTTGCATCAACAGTTTGATTTGATTTGTGTTGTTAATTTGCTATTATACCTAGTCGGAAGTGGCAAATTGTGCTATAGCGTTGTGTCAGAATTACACACGCCACACGTTTTTTGGCGGAAAACACTCTTTACAACCAGATAAAATGACTGACTATTTTTTTAATGAATTTATGTAGTTTTCATACATAACTGTGATGTAATTTTAATTTATTTTTCATTTTACAGCTATTTTACATTTAAAATTGAAAAATTTCTCATTTTAAATCATTTTTTATCATAATCTTCATTTTGTGAATGAGACTTGCATCATAGTGAGATAATTAAACTCAGTGTCATGTTTACCAATACTGAGTAGCTGAATGATTAGTTGATAAATTCGCGTATCCAACTTCAT
Organism: Stegodyphus dumicola; assembly: GCF_044657685.1. Taxonomy (NCBI): domain Eukaryota; kingdom Metazoa; phylum Arthropoda; class Arachnida; order Araneae; family Eresidae; genus Stegodyphus; species Stegodyphus dumicola. Next base: position 49,320,030 of record NC_140779.1, read on the forward strand.
TCACATGTTTTCGTTACTTTCTTTACATCCCAAATGTAATTCTATGTATTGAAGCAATGTCTGGGTTAAGCATTGCGAACTAAGTAAACTGATACGTGTTTCACCGTGAGGAAAGAACAATTTCTCGACCACACTATGATGCAAACACCGAATGAGTGAGTGACATATTTCCTTCAGTATTATTTAACTGATGCGTATATTTGATGTAATTTAATTGATATAACTAAGTGAACTTACATATGCTTGACCCTGAAGGAAAACAAATCTGTGTATTGTGCTGGAATACAAATAGCGAAAGATTACGTAAGATATTCTCTTCAGTGTTATTTAACTGCTGCATATGTTTTAATTTTGATTCCATAAAATTTTTTTTTAATTATAAGAGAAAGACAAATAATTAACTGCTCCAGCGCTGCTCTGCCGTTCCCATTAGCAGCACCATACATGAGACGCATGTCAGCTTTTTCCCTGTGCGTAAACTCACCCATCACGCTCGACATCAGCGCTGCGGATGATACTCTGATGTATCCGATCGTGGTTTGTCAGGCTCACTACCACTCTCTACCGCTGCATTGCCAGCCAATCACAGCTGTAGTTCCTATTACTGTTAATGTTCCTTTTTGAACATTTATTGTGAATACTGTATTGCTGCAAAGAAGCACTTTGCGTTGATTTTTGTATATAAACACATTTTCCTCTCGTGTCTTTTTTTTTTTTTTTTTTTTTTTTTTTTTTTTTTTTTTTTTGCGTTCCTGATTTAAACCCTAAACTCGTCACTTTAGACCCTACATTCCTATACAAGAAATGCATGTTTTAGTACGCTGCACCACCATCCCTCCAAGTTTGTTCCATGATCTATGAAACACCCTGTATATTATTATAACGAAATTTTGTTAAGGTAAATAGGTGTCAAGAAAATTATGTGTGATTCGGGAATTCTTACTAGCAGTTTAGCAGAGAAAAGTGAATTTTTTATAAATACTAAAGTGTTAGTAAAATAATTGGTGCATACTATGCATCAACGCAGCCACCTTTTCGCAGTTCCAACAGTTTCAACATTTTTATCTCCAGCGAGTGAGACTGTGTATCGGAAATTCTAAAGATATACTCTTTTTACATTATCTTGTGATACTGCTGTTGAATTGAATTGTATGGTTTAAGTGCGAAGAACATAAATTTTTAATAAATTCATGTTTAATAAATAAAGGTAACAAACAAAACGTTAAAGTATACCAAAACTTTAAAGTATATTAAGCCATTTGAGCTTAATATAAAAATCTGAAAGCTTTTTTTTATTTTATTTATTTAATTTTTTTGGAGGAGGGTCTTGCAGAAATTTTATGGCGATCGCATTTAATAACAGATTCAAAACAACCGATTAACAACAGAAATAACCTTTACCAATTTTCGCAAAATATTGTGTTCCTGCAGAAATTTTAAAGTGGGTTTTTTTCATTCCTAACAAATGCTTTTAAAGAGTTTAAAACAGTGTAAGATAAAAAATATCACGATTAGTCTATAAATTTTAACTCGGAATACAACAAAAAGAACTTAAATGCTAAAATAGGTTTAATTGAAGAATTATTATGAGTATAGTTATTTCGCTTAACAGTTGTTATGTGCTTGGTTTCCAAAGAGTGTCGTATTCTTAAAATTTGGCGATTTCTTTTAAAGTGGTTGTGATAATACGTAAGTACTAAATAATTAAGTACGTCACATTATTTAAAACTTTTTTTCAAATACTAAATACTTATTAATCAATTTTCAGTGTGTTCAAATACTTTAAAAAAATATTAATATCAAAGATTTGAAAATTTACAAAAGAAGCAAGTTTCTATTGTTCCCTGAAGCAGCAGAAAATATTCTTTCTTTCTCTCTCTCTCTCTCTCTCTATATATATATATATTCTATAACAAAAAAATCGACGGACCAAGGAGTTGTTCCACGGAAATAAAATCTGGTGGATAGGAAGACTATGTACAGAATAGATGATTAAAATTCTAGAACAAGTGAAATGATTTATTTCATAGTTACAAAGCAACGAGCTCATAAATGTGTTGACCTACCTCTAGCCTTGATTCAAGCTGCCACACGACGTGGCATAGACTACAAAATCTCCCAGATGGTTTCCTTCTTCTTGCAAAATTTTCTCCAATTGTCTGGCTAGGTCATCAACATTTCCTGGTAGATGCAGTCGCCTTCCCATCATATCCCAGACATGCTCGATGAAAGAGAGATCTGGCCATTTGGATTGCCAAGGAAGTGTTTGACAAGCTGTAAGACAGTTTGTAGCAACACGTGCAGTATGTGGTCTGACATTATCTTGCTGAAAAATAAGGCCAGGGTACTGCAAAAGGAATGGTAGGAAAACAAATCATAGTATGTCTTCGACGTACCGCTGTGCTGTAAGTGTGTCTCTAATGACGACTAAAGGACTTGTATGGATATGCTATCAAGGGAAATGGCAACCATAACTCCTAATTGAGGGCCTATGTGGCATACAATAGTGAAAGCAGGATCGAAACGCTGCTCTGGGCGTTTACAGACACGTCTTCGATGATCGCCTGTTTGCTAAGCCAGATAAATGTGACTGTGAGAAAAACAGAGCGATTAAATTCAGCTTTCTTTACAGTAAAGAGTGTAATTAAAATTAATGAGTGTTCATTCTGTTTCTAGAAACTGCTCCTCAAGCGATAAATGTTAACGCAATAAACTCTCGAATAAAAAAATTACCAATAAAATAAAAAATCACAGTTCTACTGATTGAAGTAATTTAGGAATCACAAGCAAAGAAATTCGTTCCCATTCCTCTTTCAAACTTCATACAGAACAAAGATAAGCAAGAAAGTAAAGCAATTTTCTCGAAAAGAAATTTGCCTTCTATTACAACTTCTTTTACTCTCTGCCTGAAGATTGTATGTATTCGAGGAGGACTTGAGAAACCGGCTGCTATTTATGTTATACATCAGAAAAACGACTAAGATACCTACAGTGACCCAAGAAAGCATTGGGGTATAAGTTTCAAATAATCTAGGATAAAAATTCAGCTATTATTTAAAATTCAAATTTTTATTTTTTTCTGTACCTAAATACTACGTGAAATCTACTATGATGAACAAATTACAGTGTTAAGTAAATGAAATATATTAAGTACCATTAAATTTACATACGAAACTAAGGTAAAAAATTATTGGGACATTGAAGTAACAAATAAGATAATGAGACAATCCTAACAGAGTTTTCTTATAAAAGGCCTAGAAGGCTTTTTAACTAGGAACAGATAAAGTTGAGGAGCTATTTTGTTAACATGAGTTAAAAAACGAATTTCTTTTGTTGCGATTGAGGAAAATTAGGAGAAAGTAAGTGATATATTGAATGTAAGCATATCAAATTTTCAAAATATAATTTCGAAATATCGTCAAAAATAAATTGTTAAGAAGCCCAAAGTTTCCGATAATGGGGAAGAAACGTGAATCATTCAAAATATGTATAATCTTAAATCCAGTGCAGCCAAATTGATATTGAAGCCAAATAATTATTCAGAAAATCTTTTAGTGAAGAAACTACTGAGCGCCGCCTGAGATAACCACTGACCTGACTTTGTTGTAAACGTCTTACAGTGTTAATAGTCGTCCTGGAAGAAGGGAATATTTCTTCCGTATAAAAATATAAATATAAATATTACATGGGCATACAAGTCCTGTGTATAAGCATAGATATGTTAATTGCAAACATTGTTTTGTACAAGTTACGTGTGATAGTTATATAAAATCATGACAGTTATGTGTACATTTAAACATAGTATGAATTCACATTTACAATACTTTTACCGAGGTAATCAAAGTAAACTTGTAATTCATTTACACATTGACTGCATTTTCAATGTCATTTTAAACTGCTTTACAATATTATTTTTATATAAAAACTGGATAGTAATATGCTTACATTACAATAGTTTTGCTCTTACAGTCCTGTTACTATTCTACGGGGTGAGCTATTTTTCTAGTGTTGATATTCAGTTGTAGTATTTTGAATTGCTATTAAAAATATGCTGCGAAAGTACAATTCTCAAGGGAGGGGCAGAATTTCTTAGTACATTGCTGAGAATAGCCTGATCACCTCCTCTATTTTAGTTTTCGTCTGCTTATTGCCGCAGGTATTCTCCGCCCATTGCGGCCAGTATTCACTGTTTGGCTTTTTTAAATGCAGTTTATCGGTTTGTGGGCAGTTGAAGAGGAAGTGATCTGCATCATCTACCGCACCACATTCACACAATTCTGATGCTCGTTTGCCGAATCTCTTAAGATAATGTGGGAAGGGACCATGGCCAGTGTAGAATTGAGTTTGTGCTCCGCTGTATGTATTAACTGAGCACGTAACTTTCGGAAAGAACTTTCAGGTTCTCCTCCCTGTGCTTTCCCTTTCCCATCTTTTCTGCCATTCCTGTAATATTGAGCGTGATTTCTTTTTAAATAGGAGTGCGGAACACTTACCGCGTTTTCCAGTTTACTGGAGTCATTGGCTGCAGATTTCGCAAGCACGTCCGCCGCTTCGTTGCCAGTAATACCCACATGAGCTGGAATCTAGGTCAGAATAAGTCTGTTATCTGGTGGGATACTTAGAAGAATTTTCTTAATATCTTGCACCAAAGGACTCCTTGTCTTGTGCTCTAGGATGGACTCCAAACTTGAGGCAGAGTCGCTATGTATGTTGATCTTTATTCCTAATTGATATTTTGACAAATTGATGGCTGCTTTTAATGCAAGAAGCTCTGCCTGAAAGACGGTATTTTTGTCTGCTAGTCCTGAAGAAACTACTGGAAATATTTTAAGAAACGTGTAAGAAAAGTATTTTTCTGTTAAGCGAAAGGAAGGGCAAGATTATAATTCTCTGAGGCTTATTATAATGTTTCAATATTTTCAGAATTTGATTCGTTTTCCAACTGAATATAAGTTCTATGGTTTTAGGAGTGAGGGAAAGCAAATGTTATGACTAAAACACGTTACTGAATTTCAGGCAAAGAATATCCCTCCTTTAGTAAAACATAGCTCAGGTAGCCAAATAGCTTGAAATCTTCTTGTGGCGATCGAAACCTAAACGATATGCCAATTGAGAAAATTATATATTTAAAAATTTTAGAACAGAATTAGAAATAGAGAGCTTAAAATTTGGCATACTTTCACATTGTAAATGTTATCAAATCAATGATCCCAAACATAATACTCATATTTGCAAAATGTGAACTTCATATATTTGTCCTCATGTGATTAAAATGCAGTGCAACAAAGAATGCATAAAATTTAAACGCCGTACATAGGAGTCGTTTGGAGTTTATACAAGATTGTTTTAGACTGTATTTTCGTGCGCGACATAAGTCTGATTTATGCATAGATGGTGGCCTTCTTTTATATCACGTTCTATATTGTATTTAGATCCCAAATTATTTCAAATATGTTTCAAGATCGAATTCAGAAGCCTTAGTCTACTTTTTCTTGGGCTGTTTGGTCGTGGGTTATATTGTCGGGATATATTTTCTTTGGACTTTCTGTGTTGGGCAACCCTTTCATTTCCGAAAGTGGATAATGAGTTAGTACTTATCTGGTGCGCATCCGCAAAAATTGTTTCTACATAAATTAATATTGAAATTGTAAGTTCAATTATAAGACTGATGTTTTAAACATGCTACCTTGCGGCAAAAGCAGGGATTATTAGAACCATTCAAAAACTTTTTATGAAACCACCATACCGTACGCATACTCTAAGGGAAGATTTGCTGACCTCACCAGCAAATACCTTTATTTAAACAAAACATTTTACAAAACAAAACAAAATTACATTAATTACAATCTATTTTGATTACAAATAATACAATAAAAAGAATTCAGACAATACAATCCAACTTGAATTTACTTGAATTAATATTTATAAAATATACATAATAAAGTAATTTACAATAGATTACTTGTACTCTTATAACTTTTTTAATGTAACAATATAAATAATAAATTACAGTGACTGTTCAAATATAACATTTCCAGACTCAGTAATAATTTTCATAATTTCTACTATTCATTTTTAAAATTTTTCAATTTGAAAAAATTTTACAATATCATTTTCTGTATTCAAACATGGTAAGAACTTTAACCATTTATTTTTTAACAAATCACATAAAATTACATGCTCAACATCAGCTTCTTGTTCACCACATAGACCCTTCAAATATTTAATATTTAATCTACTATAATATAATGGTACATGTGCATGATTTGTTAGAAATTGGGCCAAAAACCCATTACCAATACACCTCTTTTTATTAACTTTTCTAAAGAATCTATAAGTGTATCTTCCTTTTGAAGCTTTGTCCCAGAAGTCCTGCCATATATCAATTATTCTGTTCTTTAATACATTTTTAAAAGTTTCAATAGATGTAGGAAGAAAAATATCAATCGAACTCTTCAACGTAGCTTGTTTAGCACAAGTGTCAACTAATTCATTTCCTTCGTGTCCAACATGACCTTTAATCCAATGAAGATTGATATTTCTTTTCTTCAAATTTTCAATCAAAAGTACATGAGCATCATAAACCAATTTAGTAAAAGATTTTCCAGAAACTATGGCAAGTAATGCACTTTGACTATCCGAAAATAAATCAACATCTTCTTTTGTATCTTTCCCCAGTATCCATTCCAGAGATTTAAGAATGGCGAAGACTTCTGCCTGAAACACTGTTGAATTATCACTTAATCTAAACTTTTTAATTAATCCAATTTCACCATTTGAATAAGCTACAAAAGAGCAACCCACTCTTTCACCTATCTTTGAACCATCAGTAAAACTTTCCTGTCCTTCACGAGTAGGGAGCTTCTTATCTCAAAAATAATCAGTAAGTAATGCAGGATGAACTTTATTAACTATTTTATAGATCTCAATTTTTGAAATATCCACTTGTAAATCAAAAACCTTATCAGATCTTCTGCCATACTTTAAATCAAATAAAATACAGTCTCTTTGAGCAATCAAATAGATTGGCTAACAACCACTTAAAGTAAACAAGAAAGCATTAGAAACTGTTCTGAAACACTTAGTGATACTTAACATCGCAAGCCTTTGAATTTTAATTAACAGATTGTTAACTCTAACATTATTTTTATACCATGCTGCACACGAATATAAAATCTTCCTTTCAATCCCTCTCTTATAATATATTTTTCGTTATATCGCTATTAAGACCTTTTATTGCATATAATTTATTCAAAATACTAGAGCACTGTATCTTGATCTTTTTCAAATGATGAATGAAAGTAAGTTGATCATCAATTATAATGCCAAGCTAATTTAATTCTCGAACACTCTTTAAAGAATATCCTTCAATATGTCCTCTTGGAAGAGTAATCATTTTACCTCTTTTAGCTATGCTCATGATAGCACATTTCTTATAATCGAATTTCAATTTAACTTGTTTTGACCAATTACTAATCAAATCCAGTGTATGATCAATGCCAGCATCAATAGTATGTCTTCCACTTGCAGACACAATAATAATTATATCATCCGCATAAGCTTGTACTTTTACATTTTCCTTAAACGGCAATTCAAACATTAAATCACATAAAATAATCCGTAATAAAGGTCCTGAATTAGAACCTTGAGGACAACCTCTGCCATAAAATCTTTTAATGCATAGATTACCATCTTGAAAAGAAACAGAACGCTCATAAAGATAATGTTCAAATAACTTAAAAAGATTAAAAGGACAATTAAACCTTTTTAATTGAAACAAAACAAAAGGCCACCATACACTATTGAATGCACTCTTGAAATCCAACGTAACAAGTGCTGTATGCAAATTCAATCTTCTATTTTCTTTTACTTTATCCAATAAATCACAAATAGCTAAAGTTGTAATTTTTCCTTCTATAAATCCATATTGAGATTGATTCAATATTTTATTTTTATTCAAATAAAACCAGAGTCTATTCGTCATTAATTTATCTAATATTTTGCCAAGAATTGGTAATAAACAAATCGGTCTATATGATGAGGGATCCATTTTATCTTTTCCCTCTTTATTAAATAAAACTAAAGAAGCATTTTTCCAAATCTTAAGAAAAATACCATACTTCAGACAAATATTATATATTTTCCAAATGAAACAAGAATCAATTCTTATTATTTCTTCTATTACATCTAAACTTAGTCCATCATAACCTGGAGCTTTTCCCTTATTCATTGACTCAACCACATTCAAAATTTCTTCTTCTGTAAACTCTAAATCCTTAAAATCATTTTCATAAGTCAGAGAATTTTGTCTTATTTCTTTATGCCAATCCGAATCATCTTCAATCATATCATCCGAAAAATGAAACTTAACCAAGTAATCGAATGTATCTTTAATTGAATTTGTTTCAGAGCCATCATCTCTTCTTAACCGACTCAAAGTAAGTGCAGATTTATACTTTCCCACAGTAATTTTATATGGAATACCATAAGGTTGTTCAAAATTAGTTTTCATACATAAATCATTCCACGATTGATTTTTAGCAATATTAATTTATTTCTTATAAATTCCTCTTAACCTCTTACATTTATCCCCCAAAAACAATTTATCTCCAAATTAAAGGCACGAAGGAATTTTCTTCTTGCAATCCTTAAATTAGACCTCAAAAGATCCAATTTCTTAGTCCAACGAAACTGAGGACCCTTTTACTTTAAACTCCTTTTTAATTTTATTCTTTTCACAAATACTTACAATACCTTCAGTAAATTTTTCAACTATTTCTTCCAATTTTTTTTTTTTTTCATCAGTCTTTAATTTACTATATTTCAACTAGGGAGCCGAAGCATCTTTTTTAAAATCAATCCAATTTAAATTATTCAGTGAATACCTCTTTCTCGTCATAGGAAAATAGTCCTTCTCACCAAGATTAGTAATTTCTATATAGTTATGATCACTATAAGAAATATCTGTAATACGTAGGGGAGTCAACTGAAAACCATAAAAGTAGAAATAAAAATTCACATATGGCGCCAGTGAGCTGTAAGTTGACATGCCTGTTTGCCATAGTATGCCGGATGTCTCGTAGGTGGCAGCAGCCGGCAGATGCACAAACACCGGCGCAACAACAGTTCCAAAATGGCAGCCCCACTAGCCACATGCACCAGCGAGGAGCAGCGTTCTGTGATTCGGTTTTTGCGAAGTGAAGGTGTGAAACCGATTGACATTTTTAGGCGAATGAAGGTTCAGTATGGAGATGTGTGTTTGTCACAGTCACAAATCTATGAATGGTGCCGGAAATTTGCAAATGGTGTTACGTCCGTGGCCGATGCTCCACGCCCCGGCCAGGCTCGGCGCGTAGTGACTCCAGAGACCATTTCAGCCGTTGAAGCCCATCGTTTTGGAAAACCGCCGTGTCACAATAGACGAAATTGCAGCATGTGTACATATGAGTCATGGATCGGCACATCATATTGTGCATGATGTTCTCCAGTTTCATAAGGTGTCTGGAAGATGGGTGCCCCGACAACTGACGCTTGAACTCAAACAGCGACGTGTTGATGCGTGCGAAGACCTTTTATGGCGTGCTGAACGTGACGGTAATGCCTTCCTGTCACGAATCGTCACTGGTGACGAAACATGGGTGCATTACCCTCAGTCTGAAACAAAGGGAGTGAACAAGGAGTGGCGCCACTCTTCATCACCGAAACCCAAAAAGTTTCGGACACAGTCGTCTGCAGGGAAGGTTATGCTGACCCTCTTTTGGGACGAAAAGGGCATCATCTTGGAACACTAGACACCACGAGGAACCTCTGTGACGAGTGCTACGTACTCGGACCTCCTAAAAAATCATCTACGGCTACCATCAAAACGAAACGACGTGGATTGCTGTCAGCCGGTGTGCTGCTGCAACACGACAATGCACGGCCCCATACGGCGCGTGCAACGGTTGCGACCATCACAGACATGAAATTTGAATGCCTCCCACATCCCTCTTACTCGCCAAACCTCGCACCGAGCGATTTCCATCTGTTTGGTCCGCTCAAAGAAGCAATGGGCGGCAGGAAGTTCCACTCCGATGAAGAGGTACGCAATGAGGTGCACGAGTGGTTGCGCCGTCGCCTAAAAGACTTTTTTTCTGCAGGTATTCAGGCTCTTCCGAAGCGCTGGCGGACTTGCATTGAACGAGGAGGGGATTATGCTGAAAAGTGATTTACTTCTGTACCCTGTGTGACCAATAAATAATATTTAAAAAAATAATTATGGTTTTCATTTGACTCCCCCTCGTAACTTTCCAATTAATGTTAATGGAAGTATGCGCAAGAGTAAGATCAATCCAAGAAGAACCTCTTGCTCCTTCAAAAGTAGGAGGAGAATCTGGATTATTCAATATACAAATCCCGTGTGAATTAATAAATTCCAAAACTTGTTTTCCTCTAGAATCTTCCTCTTAATCACCCCAGACTTCAGTTTTAGCATTAAAGTCTGCACCTATTACAAAATCATTACAAAAGTCTTTATTGAAAACTCTTGAAATATCATTCAACAGAAAGTCAATTCTGCTTTAGAAGGACAATAAGCAGAAATCAACAAGATATCTTGATCTTCAAAGTTTATTTTTAAAACAACCAATGTATTAGAAATTAAAATTTCAATCACAGAAATTGTTTTGTCAAATATAACAATTCCTGCTAACGGAATATCATTATCAGTAAAATAAAGTCTAAGTTGAGATGGAAAACCCTTAACTTTGTTTTCAATATGATAGAGCTCTTGTACCAAAGCAAATGAATAATTTTATTCTAATGTTCTCTGTTGGAGTTGTGACATTGCAGCACGAGCATGGTGAAGATTTATTTGAACTCCTCTAATTTTTGTTGAGGAACTAAAAACCATAATTTGTCCTTCTGATTAGTAGATCAAATTGTTTCTTCAAACATGAACAATCTTTATCCAAGCTAGAATGCCGCACGTCTAACCCCATTTTATATTTACTATTCGCATTAGTACAATTTATACACACTGGGCTGTTTTTACAGTCCTAGTGATTATGTCCTTTCTGTGCACAGTTAGCACATATTAGATCTTTAGTACATCTTTTGTGGAAATGCCCAAATTCCTGACATTTGTAGCATCTTACTACATTCAAATATTCTTTAACATTTATCCAAAACCAATTAAAATTAATCTTTCCTTGATTAGTTACATTTTTAAATTTCTGAGGTTGAATTTCAACCACCCAATGAACTTTATTATTCTTTCCTTTTATTTGAAATAATGGATTAAAACCACCATCTTCATATAGAATTCTGTTTGATAATAGCTTCTTGTAATTCCTCTTTTCCAACTTCTACATCAATATTATATAGTATAATTTTCGGATTTTTCTTAATTGGAGCCCTGACTTTTAATATCCTCTTTTAACAAAACATTTGTTTTGATTTCCTCTTCTAGTTTATCAATTTCGTCATGATTTAAACAATCAACGACAATTCACCATTATTTATTTTTTTGACATTTCTAATTCTTATTTTCAATTTTACAGATCAATAGCTTCAACTACTTTCATCTTTACTTCCTCTGAAGACACTCCTCTCATTTTAGGGTAAATTAGAGCAACATGTTCACCTTTCCTCTTCACTTTATCTTTCTTTGATATAACTTTTTTCTCCATTTTTTGTTCTCTAATGATATCTGCAAATGACTTTTACACAATATGTGGTTTTTGAACCATATCCAATCTTCCTTTTAAATTTTCTATTTCTAACGCTTGAGAAACTATAAAATTAAATAGCGCTTCTTGCGCTTTATAAACTTCCTTTTTTAAAGGAACTGTTACTCTAGTTGCCTCTTCCAAACAAGTTTCATTATCATTAATAAGGGACCTAGCTTCCTCTATCAGTTCATTCTGAGGAACAGCCACTGTCTGAACGTTTTTATCCATTTTTGATCTCATTCAGTCGGGACCCTGGGGTTTGCCCTATTGAATTTTTTGGAGTTTGGATTTCGACCTCCCCCCTTAGGAGGAGTAGCCCTCAGACCACGAAAAGGTACCAAACTCCTGGGAAGTTTTTCTATTGGCTTTTCCAAATAAATTTTATTAAAGATAGATTGCCTTTTTTAATTTTCGCCCTCAATCACAAATTAATAAGCCAATAACTTTCCCTCAGGGGAAGTTATTGACTTATACCTAATGTCTCTACACAAAAAATACCTAATGTCTCTACACAATTATAATTAAATTCTCATGACGATCAAGTTAAGAAATGTACGCAGGTCTTCGGATAAACTATTTCAAGATTTTCCTTTCTGCACCACAATCGTATATTGAAGATCGGGTACATAGTAATATAGTTAAAATTAATCACAGTTGTGTAACAAATTATCATCAACGGTGAGCGCAGTAGTTACATCTAAGTCGTCAAAGGAAAGCGCACCGAACAAAAGGAAAATTCCCGACCAAGTAAAGAAAGGGAAAATCCGACGTTTGATATAATTTCCAAAAGGAAAGAAACAGATGAGGAGGAGAGGTCTAAGAAAGATTGAAAATTTCAAAGAAGGTAACAAAGATTCAGAGGCAAGAACAGCTAAGTTAGTAAACGTCACGACCAGACGAATGAAGACCTACAAGCCATATCAACTTGAAGAAAAAGGACAACGAAAAGCGAAAGGCCCAGAGAGCTACAATTCTAGAACGCAACGGTGTTGGAAGAAGCGGACAGCTGCATCCAAATCTATGATGGAAATGAAAGCTTGACAATGAAAAAATGCAGTGCAAATTAAAAAGTTCCTGCAACCATGAAAGAAAGATGGAGGCCAGATGAGAATGGTGGAAGCTAGCGGTGCAACAACATTTTCCCAGAAATGTTCCATAGATGCATAGAATATTGAAGGACAGCGAAAATCGATGAGGATCAGAGATCCAGTGCCAAAGAAGATGATGCCTCGAGATGACGGATGTAATCACCATTCGCGAAAATGGGTTGGGGACTATACTGTTTATGTGAGTATCGTTTGCTTCATTTTATTGTTGCAAACAACGTAAATTCCTTTTGTTTTTCTTCTTTTAGTTTTGAACTTTATGTGTGGCAACAAGATTATTGATTGATAGAATTGTGTTTGTGACAGCCATGTTAGAATGGCTTGCTTATTTTGTATCAATTATTTCGCATCGCTGACAAGTGTAATAAAATAAAAGTGTAGGAATATAGTCCATTTGTTGATTGATTATAGTTTGTGAAACATATTAAGTTTAAGACCAATTATTGTTGGTCAAAAGTCTAGCCGGAGAGCTAGTGAAGATAGTGACTGTTCTAAGTGTATTCTAACAACGCAAATATGCATATGGTTGGTGAGAATATTCCTCCACTTTGTGAGGTAAGTGGATTTTGAACAAAAATTCGTTTAATTTGTTGTTAAATTTTAAGAACAATGTTGTAATACAGCATAGAATTCGATTTCATTTTAATAATAGTGTTAAGTGATTTAAGAACAATTTCTGTTTTTGAATTGATCAATTATGAGTGAACTTATAACTTTTAAAACAAAAAGAGCGGTCTTACGCAGGAGTGTTACTAATTATGTAAAGAAAATTGAAACTATTTTAACTGCAGATGAAATTAATTTAATAGAACTAGAGGAATGTGTTGAATTATTGACACAAAAAGAAACTGAGTTCAGGAAGCTTGATTCTGAAATCGAAAGTTTAATTACAGATACTAAAGAATTAGAAAACGAAATAGGTAATGTTCAGGAGTACACAGATAAAATTTATTTGTGGAAATTTAAAGGTGAAAAAATATTAAAAAATCAAAATAATAAAAATAATTCTAATAGTGTAATTTCAGAACAGGTTCTTGACAATATTAAATTACCCAAGTTAACATTACCGACTTTTGGTGGTAATATTACAGAACGGATAGCTTTTAAAGATCTTTTCAGTGCTTGTGTAAGAAATAATACAAATTTATCTAATGCTCAAAAATTGCAGTATTTGAAGGCTTCGTTGAAAGGTGAAGCATATCGCATTATTCAAACCATTCAAATTTCGGATTGTAATTTTGAAATAGCATGGAATCTGTTAGACGAAAGATATTCAAATAAGAGAAAACAAATTTTTGCATATATTAAACGTTTTTTAAGTTTACCAACTATTCAAAATGAATCAGCATTTGCTATTTTAAATTTAGTTGACAATATTAATGAAGTAATTCGTTCTTTAGAAGTATTGAATCAAACCATTGATAATTTTGGTGACACTTTAATGACTTATTTAATTTTGCAAAAATTAGACCCTTCTACAAAATTATGGTGGGAACGTCAGTTAAAATCTAATGAAATTCCAAAACTTACGACTTTAATTGAATTCCTAAAAAACTATGCAAGAACACTTCAAAATAGCAAATCAACAAGTAATAAGGTACCTAAATCTGTGTTTCAAAATAAGAATAATGTTCTGGTTGCTACTTTGGGTTGTGGTTATTGTAAAGAAGATCATAGTTTAGCCAAATGTTCGAAATTTCTAAATTTATCGGTTCAGCAAAGGATAGAATTTGTAAAATCTAATCGTTACTGTTTTAATTGTTTATCTAATATGCACTTGCTCAAAAAATGCAAGAGTTTAAATACATGTCAACATTGCTTTAAGAAGCATCACAGTATTTTGCACATTGTAAATAATTCAAAGAATAAAACTCAGTTAAACAGTATATCTCCGCCTACGCAATCTATCCCTAAAAGAGATGAATTAACGAGTCCTAAGGACGTTTCAGCCACAGTTTGTGCCTCTCATTATGATTCGAATGCAGAAGGTAATCAAACCAGTCACATTTTATTGTGTACTGCTTTAATAAAAGTTCAAAATTCTGAACAACAGTTTGTGAAGTGTAGATGTTTATGTGACACTGGATCTCAGACATCATTTATTTCAAGGGATTGTGTGAAGAAATTAGGATTACGAGTGAAAGATAATTCCATTTCTGTATCATGTCTAGGAGAATTTAATACTATCAGTAATGGGGAAGTCGATTTAGTATTCACTTCTCATTTTAAAAGTGATATTCGTGTATCAACATCAGCGTTTGTACTGGACAAGGTGACAGATAACATTCCCTATGTATTTTTGCCATCAATCATCTTCGATAACTTCAGTGATTTACAATTAGCTGATCCATTATTTTACAAGTCACAACCAGTTGACATTTTATTTGGAGTAAATGTATTTCTGCATTTAATGACGGGAGAAAATGTCAAACGTGGTCCTGATCTACCATTTGCTCTAAATTCGAGGTTGGGATGGATAATTTCGGGTACTACAAATTTTGAGGCAGTATATGTAAATCATTTGAATACAAACACAGATGAGTTAGTAAATTCTTTCTGGGAGTTAGAAAAGTTTCCAAATGTACAACATTTAACAAATGAAGAAAAACTTTGTGAAGAACATTTTAAAAACTCGCATTTTAGAGACACATCAGGTCGTTATTCAGTTGCATTACCATTCAAACATAATAGAGATATTCTAGGTGACTCCCGTGAAATGGCGTACTGAAGATTTCAATACTTGGAGAAGAGACTGTTATCTATGAAAGAAATTTACAACCACTATATTCAGTTTATGAAAGAGTACTTTTCACTAGAACACGTAGAATTAGTGCTAGACACAGATTATGAATTAGAGAATAAACACTATTATATCCCACATCACTTCGTGTTGAAGGACTCTAGCTTAACAACAAAATTGAGAGTTGTTTTCGATGCGAGCGCTAAAACAACCACAGGTGTTTCTTTAAATGATACACTAATGATAGGCCCAAAAATACAAGATGACTTAATTTGTATTTTACTAAGATTTAGACTTCATAACATTGCAATAACCGCTGATATTAAAATGATGTACAGACAGATAAAGGTTCATGAAAAAGATAGAGATTTTCAGAGAATATTATGGAGAAATAGCCCGTATAAACAAATACAAGTTTGTCGTTTGAAAACAGTTACATATGGAACTGCAGTTGCTCCATATCTTGCAACCAAAGTTTTGAGTCAGTTAGCGATTGATGAAGGATTGAACTTTCCAAAGGCAAAGAATATAGTTTTAAGAGATTTTTATGTTGATGATATGTTAACTGGTGTAAAAGATAGTTCGGAAGGTATTGCATTGATAGACGAATTGCAACATCTGCTAAAAAGTGGTGGCTTTGAGCTTCACAAATGGTCGACAAGTGAACCGTCATTGTTAAAAACCTCTGGCTTAACAAACACAGATAGTGACAATATTCATCGTGTAATAGAAGACAAAACATTGAAAGTTCTGGGATTGGAATGGCATCCGGACAATGATGAATTCAAATGTAATGTCGGTGTAATAGAGTATCAAAGTGTTCCGACTAAAAGAATTATTTTGTCATTCGTAGCAAAACTATTCGATCCATTGGGGTGGATAGCTCCGTTTGTAATTCTCGCTAAAATGATCCTTCAGCAATTGTGGAAATTACAATTATCATGGGATGATCCTGTAACAGAAGAGATTGATCGAAATTGGAGAAATCTATGTAGAGAAGTTAAATGTTTGAATTCTATAAATATACCTAGGAAAATTCTGCTACCTGATTATTTTCGATGTGAACTTCACGGATTTTGTGATGCGTCTGAAAGAGGTTATTCAGCAGTTATTTATATCAAAACTTGCAATAACTGCAATAGCTGTTACGAGTTTAACATTAATGTTAAACTCGTAACAGCTAAAACTCGTGTAGCACCATTAAAATCTATTACGATTCCAAGACTGGAATTATGTGCAGCAGTGTTATTGGCACGCTTGATTCAGTCTGTAAAAGCTGCATTAGTTATAAATTTTGATTTAGTGCAAGCTTGGAGTGATTCACAAATCGTGTTGTCATGGCTAAGGTCAGATCCTAAAAAATGGCAAGTATTCGTATCCAATAGAGTTTCTGAAATACAATCCATCTTACCACCTGAGAACTGGAGTCATGCTGATGGAAAGGAAAATCCAGCTGATTGTGCTTCACGTGGATTTTTTCCTGCAGAGCTATTGTCTCATCAATTGTGGTGGAATGGTCCTTCTTGGTTAAAGTGCAGTGATATTGCCTTGCCTAAAAATATTCTTATAGATGAAGAGGCATTACCAGATGCACGTAAAACAGTCTCATTTGTAGTTTCTGAACCTGTACAGGAACTTGCTATTATATCAAATATATCTTCATTTCCAAAGTTACAACGCATATTTGCTTGGATATTAAGATTCATATCGAATTCTAAAGTAGCATATCTAGAAAGAAATACGTCTTTTTTATCTAGTAATGAAATTCGAGCTGCATTGTCCGAATAATACAGCGATTTCACTTTTTTAAAGAAATTCAATGTTTGGAGTTGGGAAAGGACTTACCTACAAACAGCAACCTCTTTAGCTTGTGTCCAATTTTAGATGACAACAAAGTGTTACGTGTAGGAGGAAGACTGAACTATCAGAAAATGAAAAACATCCAATCTTATTACCTTCAAAACACAATCTGACAGAAATCATAATTAGACACTTTCATGTCAAATATCTGCATGCAGCACAGGAACTTCTTCTATCTTTAATTAGACAGCAATTTTGGATCATAGCTGCTAGATCTGATATCCGAAAAGTAGTAAAATCTTGTATTACGTGTTGCAAAATTAGAGCTAAAACTGCAAGTCAAATAATGGCTGATCTACCGGAATCTAGAGTAACACAATCGCGACCATTTCATCGAACAGGAATAGATTTTTCTGGACCGTTCATGATTAAACATCGTGCAGGACGTGGACAAAAATCATTTAAATATTACGTATGCTTATTTGTGTGTTTTGTAATCAAGGCAGTACATCTTGAAGTGGTAGAAGATTTGTTAACAAAGGCATTTTTAAGTACATTGAAACGATTTATTGCAAGAAGAGGGAAACCATTTGAGATTTATAGTGACTGCGGTACTAACTTTAAAGATGCAGAAAAAGAAATCAGAAAATGTTTTTTGCAATGTAAGCAAAATCAAGAAATTCACAAATTTTTGTCTTTAGAGGAAATAAAATGGATATTCAACCCGCCATCATCTCCCCATTTTGGTGGACTATGGGAATCGGCAGTAAACTCAATGAAATTACATCTAAAAAGGACTGTTGGTGATACTGTGCTGACCTATCCGGAATTTCAGACCTTGATAGCGCAGGTTGAGGCTTGTCTCAACTCTAGGCCATTGTGTCCAACATCGGCTGATCCAAATGATTCAACTGCATTAACACCTGGTCATTTCCTAATAGGAACGTCTTTAACTGCCATACCTGAACCAGACCTAAATTATAGTTCCTTCAATCACATTGACAGATGGCATGTGAGATATTTTTTTTTCAGCACTTCTGGAAAAGATGGAGTCGGGAATACCTGTCTCAGCTTCAACAAAGACCTAAATGGCAAAAATGTCAAAACAATTTAGAAGTCAATGACTTAGTCCCCATCAAAGAAGACAACCTTCCGCCTCTTAAATGGAGGTTAGGGAGAATAATTGCTGTTCATCCGGGCTCAGATCATAGAGTCAGAGTCGTTAGTATTAAAACTGGTCATGGTGTCATAAAACGACCAGTCATGAAATTGTGTCCTCTTCCTATTCAGACTGAAAAACTATGAACTGCTTCGCATATAATATTTTGTATAATTTTTCTTATGTTTATCTTTTATTACAGACTAAGAAGTTTCAAAATGCTCCAACTGTTGAAATCCCCTGGGATTTCAACGAGGGCCAGGATGTTTATGTGAGTATCGTTTGCTTCATTTTATTGTTGCAAACAGCGTAAATTCCTTTTGTTTTTCTTCTTTTAGTTTTGAACTTTATGTGTGGCAACAAGATTACTGATTGATAGAATTGTATTTGTGACAGCCATGTTAGAATGGCTCGCTTATATTGTATCAATTATTTCGCATCGCTGACAAGTGTAATAAAATAAAAGTGTAGGAATACAGTCCATTTGTTGATTGATTATAGTTTGTGAAACATATGAAGTTTAAGAACAATACTTTTCCCAACATGGAAGAAATTTGTGGACAGGAGTACGAGGAATTACTAGAAAATAAACATGAGTAGAAGTTGATTTTGTTGAAGAATTATGTTATGTTTAATTGTATAAACTTCCGAGTATGCTTTCACGTTACCTCAACTGAGGATTTAAGTTCTTAAATATAGTATAATGCTCTTTTTCCTAGTGAGTTCGTCTGCTTCATAAGAAATCATTTTTGTTGCTAAACCCACCCTGTTAGATTAGTGGAAAGTCTGTAAATAGTGAGAAAATTGTGGCACCAATTAAGAAAAATAGCAACTAGATTACCGACTTTTGCATTACTTTTGTTAATGTTATACTGGAGTCTCAAACTAAGAATCCATTCATATTCCTTAATTTATGTTTCTTTTATTTAAATCGTGCAAGTGGAGGAATTTTAACTTTGCAGCTAGAAGCTCTGCAGTTTGTTAAATTCAAGTTGTGATTAAAGGTTACTTAAAATCATCTAAGCCTTCTTTCACAGAATGAGTTAAAATTCGCTTTAGACAGAATTGTCTTCATTTTTATTAACAGTAGAATTTTCGAGAGAGATACTTCATTCTTGATTATATATATTACATTCAGTCCAAAAGTCAGAAAGTTCAGTAGCATTTCTTCGTTTAATACATTTTTTATTTGGCGACATTGCTATCCATTATGTTATGTTTTACATAGGAATACCTTTCTTTCATTGTGTTCCAAATTGTATGCAATTATTTTATGACTTCTATGGGCACAAAATAATACAACAGTAATTGTCATATAAAAGAATATAATCATCATGCATAATCGATCGTAACATCGAAAACGCTACTTAAGAAATCAGAGTTCAGTTTCAGTAATGAACTCCCTTTCACGACATAGCGTTGAACGATGGTGCAATAGGCCATATTAGCCATTACTCCCATTCACCCTATTTGAAGATTTTTCCCTAAGGTGAAGAATTTAATTTCTAGTTGAAGCAAACTAATGTGCCGCCGATAAGGTGATATCACAAATTTTTGTTTTTAAACACAAAATCATAATGCTGATTGTTTGTTGCGAACTGATAGGGCTTGCTTGTCAAGCCATATTGTAATAGGTAAACTGCGTGAGATGCGCGTGTACAGCATATGTGTACTTAATGTAATACAATAAGTGTTAAATGGTACTGTATAGTATTGTAAATATGTAAGTGTTACCAGTATAGGTGTCTCTCTTGTAACTTAGCAGGTGTTATATAGTACTATCTAGAATTGTATAAATATGTAAGTGTATAAGTAAATGTGTAATGTAAGTAATTTAATCAATGAGTGTAATACGTTGTACTATGTGTGTTTTTAACATAACGTAATCAGTAATGTAGTCATTAGTTCGTGTAACGCATGCCACATGTGTATTATTTTAAGTAACGCATATATGATTATAAGGGAAAGTATGTGTGCCTATCTTGTTATATAGCATAATGTCATTTAAGAAGTAATAGCAATAATGTAAACTATAAGTAATCCAGTTATAAAGTAACTTAGCAAGTTTGTAATACAATTAGCTTAACGTAGTATACCGTCAGGTTATAACTCTAATAAGTGTAGATTAATGTCATGCATTATGTATGTGTAGTCTAATGTCATGTGAAGTATAAAGTATGTATGTACTAATTCCTGCAAGTATTATGTACAAGTTTTATGTAATGTCATATATCATGTATGTAATGTCATATTTCATGTATGCATTATGGTCTATGAACACCCAGGTCAACCATTAACATAAGAATCTGTACTGAACCAATTTCAAACTGGAATAGCCCCTGTATGGCCATGTAAACTTTTTCATGAAGGCTCAGTAAACTCCCGGTGCGCCCTTGTGGAACCCCAGGGAGTTGTTGCATCTAGATAGGGGAGGGTGTGGGACATACCTGTTTACCTCCGTTAAACACCAGGCGTCCCCGTCCTCCGTCACCTGTCAAGCCATATTTCCAAGAAGGCACACTGAAGTAAAAGAAAAATGTCACGAAATGATCTTTAGCCTGTCTTGAAAAAACGAATATAATATCATTTTTTAAACACTTGAGAAACGGCTCCTTACTGCATTAAAAGCTTTGTTCCGAGGTTAGCTGCAGCTAGTGGGGCCGTAAGTGGATGCAAACGGTGAGTGTTAAGTTCTATAACAATTTTCAGTACTGAAAGGCTAAGTGTGTATGCAAAGTAAGTGTTCGAAGTTTCCGTAAAACTAAAATATAAATTTATAGGTGGAACATTTGTTATGACCCTGCCACTTTAGTCCAATAAATTAGTACTTAAACGTCTAGTTTTCTCATCATTAGGAGGTTCTATTCTAAAACAGCTAAGAACTTTCTGAAATATTAAGCAGTCGGTTATGACATTGATCCTAAAGAAAACCATTGAAATGTTTAAAGATGTTACGCAGTTCCTTAGGTAATTAATTTTTGCCACCAACAATTTTTTAATACATTTTATTCCATATATTTTATACAACCATGAAAGCCAGAATAGTCTCAAAATCTAGGATTCAAAGAAAAGAAAAATAGAAAATTTGACTTTACAACATTAAAAGTATTTAAAATACAAGCAAAATCACACATCTAAAATATAAAACTACAATAAACGCAACAGAAGTAGTTGTAGACTAGAAGACGCTGGAAAACCGTCCTTTCATTCAGAACACCTTTAGTTTGAATAAATAGTTTGATAGGCTAGCATTTTCATAAAAGTTAGTCCCAAGCAATCATACGAGTGCACTGGGTTTGTAAATAGCTGAAAATATATCCCACACCTTTTCGAGCTTTTCTCTGCGTTTACCTTGCTCAAAAATTGGAATTCTTCTACAACATTTTTTCTCCGAACTTGAGTCGTACAGCTTCCTGAAAAAGTAAAATATTAATGTTTAAAAAGGCTCTAGTTTAAAAGCTACAGTTACTTCCGACAAACCATTTAAAAACAGTACTTCCTTTCCTCAATGGCCGCCGCACTTAGTCAAAGAAATTTATAAATTTAATAATGTGCAAACTTCAAATTTGTCTGGAGACTTATGTCTGTCGGTCGTTTTAGGAAGGAATACCGAAAATACCTTCCAAAAGACCTTTCGAGCGTTCTATTTCTACTTTTTCAATGGGCGCTCGAGCCTCGGATGATAGTGTTAAAATGCATCTCAATATATATATATACTGAATAAGTTTAAATTAAATAAGTACTGCAAATTATTTCTTTTAAATTTCATGCGAATAATCATTACACTGTTCAGGTTTAAAATTGAACGCTTTAGCTAGTTTTTGCAGTAAAATATTCGTAAAGTGATCCAATAAAACCCGACTGAAAATTAGTAGGTATAGTAGAGTCACTTATCCAACCTTCGCTCATCAGACATTCCTTATTATCCGACATATCATAGAAAAAAAAAATCAATAGAAACAAGAACTAAGTTGTAAATATGGCTACATTACGACTCATTTGTCATTCAGTGCAGTACAATTTATTATATTACTATCACTTTATGGTTATTACTGTTCATGCTTATGTGTTCGTATCGTTCTAATTTGCAAACGTTGTTGTAGTGTTTAAAATTTGAGATTTGCGCAAGCAAAAAAAGAATGGCGGGTAAAAGAAAGTTGCTGTACCGATGGAACAAACTTGGAGCAATCAAGACAGTGGAAAGAAATCAGAATGCTGAAGGTAGGCTGACGATTAGGGCGTTAGATGATTAACAGTAGGAAGTTGGGAAAGAGTACTTTCAAAGAAAAAAGAACTATGAAAAAACGACTGAAAAAGTGAGAGAAATTTTGCATTCATGGTTTACAAAGTTCAGAGACAAAGGTGGGTTTATTTTACAGCAAAATGAGTTGCAGTTTCGCAATTGTTTCAATGATGGGAGTCCAAAATTCAGAGCAAGTGTCGTTGGCTCGACCAATGGAAGAAACATTACGATATCTGTCAGTTAAGTGTCTGTGGTAGAAAATAGTCATTGAATTTAAGAAATGAAGGTATTCCAAGAAATCATTTCAGGAACTAACTGAAAGTGAAAGCCTATAGGATGATCAGATATTGTGATGAATCAGGCCTTAGTTATAAAATGTTACTTAGTAAGAGCCTTGCAGCCAAAACAGAAGAGAAGAGGCAGTTTCTAGCTACAAGCGTAGTATGGAAGGGCTAACGCTTTTAGCATAAAGTAATGCTACAGTAAACCTCAAAATGGACCTTTTAATGATTGGCAATTCCCCAAATCCTACAACTTTTAAAGCAGTTTCAAAAACCACTCTCCCTGTAAAATTCTGCAACTAAAAATGCGCATGGATGAGTAGTGAACTTTTCAAAGTCTGGTTCTTTACGGAATGCATTCTTTAGAGAAATTTTCGAAAGAAAATAATTTAATGAGAAAATGCTCCAGTGCACTCTGATGCAGAGAAACTTCAAAGATGATGACATTAAGGTAATATTTCTATCCTCCTCCCTCAATATAACCGCCATATGCCAACCTATGGATAAAGGAGTTTTGGAAATGATAGAAAGTAGCTATGGTAGGAAGCTACTGTATACAATAGAAACTGAAGAATGACAAAATCTGATTGAATAACTACTTGAAAGGTATCAATTTAAAGGATGCTGATTATTGATTTGCGCGTGCCTGGGTTGATGTAAGGGCTACAGCAGTTGTCAAATAGTAGAAAGAGCAGCGAGACGATGAACAGAAGATGGAAACGGAAAGCACAAATGAAACCTTGACACAATTCTACCTTTGGTGCAACGTATACCTGGATGTGAAGATGTATATTTGCAAGAAATCGAAAGTTGAATGAAGAATAAAATAACAGATGATTAAAGTGTTGCTTTAAGCAGTTGAGATGAATACAAAATGAAGATCAAGCAACAGCTGTTGAACCTCGCAGAATTTCCCCATAAGGACAGAGTTCAGGCTCTAGGAACTGCAATTAAATATATTAATAGACAAGAACCTCCAAAAATCGGCATAGTGATGTTGCAGAGATGGTTCATTGTATTTAGGAATAATACTTAAAATTTTTGTGTTTTAAATGTTCTATATGGTAACTCTTATTCTTCATTATTTTTCTATTCCGTAAATTCCAAGGCAATAAAGCCTTTTGTAATATCGGAAAAGGTATTTTATCCCATTCCTCTTGAATGACGTTCCAAAGTCCAAGGAAGGTTATATGTCGACGTTTGGACAATCATATTGTTAAGTCCAGAATCCATAGGTAATATATCAGATGATTTATCAGGGACATGAGCGAAGTGTATGGCCTTGATACCCGTTTCTTTTTCCATTTCAGACAGTAAATTAACAGTAGCGTGTGGCGGCTTGTTTTGTCTAGATGCAGTTCTAGTGATTGATGGTACTGTGGGCAAAGACAAGGTACTTCATATTTGAAAATTCAGCATAAAGTATATTCCTGATAATGTGTGGCGTTGCATTTTTCTGCATCGTTTTCAACTTTCCGTTATATAAAACACCAGCAGCAATCATATCCCTTCCAAAAACTTGCTTTAGATTTTTGTAACCTTTTTTCCTCCTCTTTGATGGTAATAAATGGAAATCTTGTTGCAGTCATTTAAATACCTCCAAGATTAATGGGACAAAATGTTTCGATTTTTAAACGAAAAAAGTTATCCAGATAAATATTTTCTATATAAACATTCTTCAAAGCCTTTTATGTTCGGCAATATGTCGTGGAAAAAGACTATGCACATTAAGCTTTTTCACCTTTTTAAGATTCAAATCAGCATTAATCACTACGTTTACAGTTGACATTGAGCATATTAATTTTTTTCAATTGTCCTTTAATTGGTGGATTTTATTTTAATAATAATGATCTTACCTTTGTGCAACATACAAAACATTCCGTTTTTCCCCCGTATATGCATTTGGAACAACTTTTGACCTTTGAGACAAACCGACTATTTTCCTTTCTTGTTGACAATATTGTCCATCTCAATTCTCAACTTTAGATATAGAGAAACGATGGATCTCGCAGCGTAATAACTAGATACAAATACTTTACAGAAAGAGCACAAGCATAGCTTTTCACCCATAGCTTTCTTTAAAAGCGCCATTTTGCATGAAAATAGAACAAGTAGTAGACGATAATTTATACTTTCAAAAATATAGTTGCAATTAAATAAAAACTTTCCAAGCAGGTAATTTTACCTATACGCGGTGTAACACCGAAAAATTATCATTTATTTTGCTAAACGGTCTGTTATTATATGTTCTTTCAAATTTTGAAAACTTGAAATTTATCCAATTCTGTGGTAAATAAAACTGGAATTGAATGGCGAAATATTGACTTCACATAGAAATCGAAGATAAACAATTATCCCTTCCCTCCCCCCCCCCAAAAAAAGAAAGATTACCATAAAACTTAGATTTGAATTAGGTTTCAGAGTGTTCTCAAATCTGTAAACAATAAGAAAGGCATGGAAAGCTTAAGTTCAGGGCCGTGCTACTAGAAGATACGCTTCGCTTAAATGAAATAAAATTAGAGTTCAGTATATCAAAAGTAATTTAGGACTCTGCTTGTTAATGATAGCAAGTTCAAAGTTTTCAGTTCATATGGCACGCAAAAGACCTCGAAAGCCTAAGACACAGCACCAACTAATTAAACGCTCTGCCACTGTAAAATAAAGCGGTGACATTTACTTGTGAGAATACGTGAATTTGTTAGAAGTTAACACATTAAAATTGATTGATTGTAAAACGTCTCTTACCGGTAAAAATTTTAAACAAAAGTAAGCATACGTGGAAATCGTAGCATATTTACGAAAAATGTTAGAACTTGAAAATGTCATGAATTTCTTGTGTTGACTATGGTTATCAATAGCCGCCCAACAAGTATAGTGGTTAGCGTCGCTGACTGCTGTGCAGTAGGGCCCGGATTCGGCATGGATGTAAATGTACAGTGTTGGTGCGCCGGTGGATTGGCAAATACGGTCAAGAGCAGTTGACTGACGTTATTTACGGAAGGGGAAAGTAAACGGCTGTAGGGATCATAAGGGAAGATCTATTTTAAAAGAAAAGTGTTTTTAGGTCTCATTCAGTATCAGTATATCAGGAATATATATCGCTCGCTGGAGATAAAAATGTTTTTTTTTTTCGTACAGTGTTGCCATTGCTCGCTTTGAAATCGCTGAGTTTGTTAATCAAAAATTCGTTGAAGTGTTATAAAATATGAAATCGATAATAAAATAAATTTTAAATTCAAATTAGGGCTTCCACGCGCCGATATTCTATGGAAGATTACGTTATTCAAATTTTGATGGGTCTAGGTATCGTCATTTTATCAAAATATACATTCATGCAGACTCTCCATTATTTAATTTCTTTAAATATAATACAGGGCGATAATATCTGGTGGCAACAATTTGAAAAGTGATTTGCCGTTTATAGTTTTCAACGCAAAATGCCAAAATGAAATTAATAATCCTTCTGGGCAAATTGCCCCTTTGAACTAATAATGTATTCTAGGAGCGATGGGCTGATGCCTAGCAGTAAGGGTTTGGAATCAAGAATATATTTCCCAGAACCATTATATTACTTGCAAGTATTTCATTAAATGATATCATTAAATTTTGAAATTTCATATAAACTAGAAAAGGGATATAAAAATTAGGAAAGATTTTATTTTTAAATAAACATTCAATTTAGGTGTAGATAGCTGCAAATATTTAACTCAGCTGTTGTAGCAAAGTTGTAATTTTATAGGGGGGGGAACTAGGAAATTCCACTGGTTAAGTAACGGAAAATCGAGAAATTTTTTGCGATCAAGGAGCAAAACGGTTTTTTCTGGGAGGGGGGTCTATACCAGAAACGAAGCAATAACACAGATAACGAGCATGTAACTAAATAAAATATTATACATTTTTTTAAATTACAAATTTACATTTATTGATCAATTCAAGAAATGCATACAAAAGCATTAAAGTCAAGATTACTGTTTAATTTGACGGCATTTTTAGACATTATGCTGTACATAAACGATTTTTCTTCGTTAAGAAGTTCTTCGTTTTTAAAAAGGTACCCTTTTTCATCGAAATCGTCGGCACTGATACGAAACGAAGGGAGATTTATACTGTACCTCAGTTTCCTGGCCTGTAAGACGCGCAGTGATTTATCAGTTTAAAACTTGGGAAAAATACTTAGACAGAAAAGGATAAATTACCTATTTTAATGATAAACACTTTATACAACGAAAATGGAACTGTTGCATTAAAAAATTAGCATATACATCAGCGTTTCTTAGAATCCCAGAAATTAGTCATCACAGTTGCTAAAATCATAGTTATTTTCACTTAGGTTGTCACTGTAACTAGATTTGTCACTTTCCTAAAACACAATGTCATCCTTATTTCCACCACACTTTTTAAAAGATTTGTTGTAGGATAAAATTGGATAATAGGATAAATGTATTTTTCAGTATTAACTTCATTCTGAAGAATTTTCTGCAGTCTAATTTGCGTTATTTTATTCATAAGTCTCAAATTAAAAACAATTTAATGTTTATATGTCATTAGAAAATTAACCAAAAAGCAGCAACCACAATGTAATTGAAAAACAGTCCTTAGGCGTGAAAAGGTTGAAGGCCATTTGGGTTAAGACTATTTTCTCAGATACTCAGCTACTTCGCATACATGTAACATAGCATTCAAAATGAAAAATTCAATATTTACTACAAATTCATTGATGTAACAAATATCTGTCTTTCTACTCCTACTTAAAAAAAAAGATGTTATATTCCTTACAGTTTATAGTTCTCTAATACATTTTCATTGTACAAAATTGCATTCCTTCGTAGAATTCAATTTGTATTTCCCTGTATATAAAAACTTAATGTAGAGAAGTTAGATGTTTAAACAACCCCCACATTTTCTCAAGACCACGAGCAAGACTATCTCCTCGTGAAAAAAAGGGGTTCTAAATTTATGACCTGACCGCATATAGGGCGATTTCGGTGCGCCGTGGCGGCAGTCTAAATGTGCGGCAAGCCGTAAGTCCTCTCGTGTGGTTCGGTGGAAGGAGAGGGCGGTGGGAGACCCTCGGACCCTTACTCACCCCCCGAGATGTTCTATCAAAACTGGGGGGCGGAACTGAGCAAAATCGTACTGTCACCTGAATGGTGCTCAAGGCTGTTGCCAACGGCATTCGTAATCTATCGCTCCTTGCCACGAGGAATTTCGTGTTGAACACAAGCAACAACAACATGGTCATGAATAGACAGCTACACTAGTCATGCTAAAACCCTACTTCAAAAAAGAAATTGAAAAATATTATAAAATAACTTAAGTTTAAAAAATTAGGCAGTAAACTACTGCTTATCTTAAACCTTTGTCTGTTGTACCATGCTGTATCATGTCATGCTGCAAAACAACAACAACAAAAAAAAAAAAAAGGCTTCTTTTCTTTCTCATACATATTGTGCTTCAGAATCTTTCTCCTGAACTGAGTTACTTGAAATCCGTTGCCACTGATACAGGATTTTTTATCCCGATTATTGATAAAGCCTTTCAGAACTTTTCCTTCTTCGGCCTTAAAAGATGAAATTCAGATTTTAGAAATAAGCATTATAACTTATGTTCATTCCATTTCTTACTTGTATCAATTTCAGAATTACTCAGAACTTCAATTTTTCAGGCCTTTGTTCTTACCTATAAAGAAACTTTATCATTCGATTCTTAAAGACACTATTTTTTAATTCGTGGACTGTTTATAGCATACTTTGTCAATGTGGTTTGATATATATATATATATATCGAATTAATTAAACGAGTTTTAACATTTTGCATGAAGGAACAGTAATCTATTACAAAAGCCGAAATACCCAAATCTTATATAGTTAATCATCACTGGCCGATACGATTACAATTTGGACTGAGAAAACAATCAGTAACAGATCCTAGGGAAACAATCAGTTCGTGAACTAGATATCCTTGCAGCAATTTGCGTTTACAAAAATTTAGCTTTATTTAAGTACATTAATTCCAATACAGTTCTTCCTAATGTCTAAAGAACTGTAGCTACTTTCCCGTTTATTTACCATTTTTGTCAACAGATGATGCTATGATCGTTTCATTTTGCTCCTGCCATTGCTTTCGATACAAGATGTTTGTCGATCTTTCCAATTTCGCAAAATTGTTTGGTTCCTGAAGAAACAACCTGTGTCTGATCAAGTACAAGAAATTGCTGGCTTCATATTGCCAAAAAATCGTATTAGTTAGAATGAAATCTATTAGAAGTGAAAATTCTGGTGTTGGAAATTAGAACAATACGAGTTAAGTTTAAAAAGGGAAGTAAATTATTAGCTATGTATTACATAGAATAAATACTTTGAAATTCTTAAAATTTCGTGCGCATTTTTCTAGATTAGATTTAATGTACAAAAATTTGTTTCGTTACTGAAACTATGTAATTTGGCTTCTGAATACAGTGTTACAGAGTACAGTTCAGAAAGGTGCTTACTTTGTAGAAGAGAAATCATCGGTCCAAATGAACTGCAGGAAATTGTAGCAAAAATGCAAGATCTGCAAATATAAATTACGAGTAATAAATTATGAGAATCACTATAATGGTTCAGATTTTACTATTTTATCTGATGGGAAATTTTAGGGCTACAAATACAGTTAAAAACTCTTTGACAAAACGGTAGTAATTCGAGTCGATAAATTGTAAGAGATTTCGAGAATAATGGATGAAAAATATTTTGATGATCGTTTAGTTTATTTTTTAACATCTTAACAAGTACTAAAATGAGTATACCGGAATATTTTATTCACTTTAACATTGAGGTCTAAAATTTTGAAATACACACACAAAAATTACATATAGGAATTACAAAATATAAGACCAGTTTTATTTTGTGTTTTCAGCAGGTTCAGATTTAGAACGTAGTATTTATTTATACAGTGTATATACATCAGCAGTAACTTTTGAAGCTGTGGTCTTATTTTTCGTCACAATTGCCCTCAATGATCATCTGTCACGATCACTCAGGACACACATTCGTCCGCGCTGTGATTTAGCAGATGATGTTTTTCCGCTTTTCAAATATGCGGAATAAATCTTCGATACAGTACCTCTTGAAACACTAAACACCTCGGCTACCTTGCTTACGGAAGCACCTACCATACGTGCTCCAACAATTTGCCCGCGTTCGAAGTCTGTTAACTTTGACATAATGCAATGACAACCTCACATAACAGTACTCCGACAACAACTGAACTGTTTAGCACATTTACGAAGTTGTATAGGTGGCGTCAGTAGCCAGAAACGCCAGCGCCACCTACATATTTCATTAAAATCAATCTTTTTAAACATGCATTTCATAAGGTGTTTCCATATTTTTGTCCATCCACTGTATATATACTAGCAGCTACGCGGCCAGCGTTCGTCTGGCTTTTAAATGTACTGGAAAAATGCCTGAAGGAAACAAACGTTAAATTAAAAAACTGCGCAGAATTTTACTCTGAAGAACAGCTTTATTTAAAAAAAATCACAAGTTTAAAAAAATATTATATATAACAAAATTACAATGAACTAAGCAATATCCCTTAATATAAATATTAATTATCCTAAAAAATTAATTAATCAACTTCCCGTTGCCTTCTCTCAACAAACGTCCAGTATCCAAGAGAAACATTAAATTTAAAAACTGCACTGAATTATCGCCCTCATTTTTCCAAGTGGCAACAGTGCTGATTTTCAACAATGAGCAGTTCAGTATACAATTGAATGAAAACTGTTGCCAAAACCACATTTCTGAAAGAATGAAACTATTCAAAATGATGAAATAAAATCAAACAGATAAAATAAAAATCCGATTCGAATTTTGAAAAAATCGCTTGGAGGTGCACTGGCTCTTGTCTAGATGCACCTATACACTAAATTTCGTAGCCCTGGATCTTAGCTTACGCGCAGCACAAACGAAAGACACACTCTTTTATTATATGTATGTAATGTTTTCAGTTATTCCAACACATCGTGGGTGAATGGTGAGGCTATTAAGCTAATGGTTGCACCACGGAGAAAAATGACGACTCAGGACTCTTCACTGTTAACAGCATATCTTTATTTTATTTTAGAGCAGATGATTTTTTCTAGATGAAGTTACTCAAATAACTTATTCAGTAATTGAATTATTAGATACGACTGACTTAAATACGTTATAACGTTCTAACAAAGAAAGAGGAGCATAGCGAAGACGTTAGCAGAACGAAGGCGAGAAGGCATCTGTGCAGGATTGGATTGGATTAGCCACTCAAAGGTCAGTTTTTTTTTTTCAAAATTCCTCCACTATGGCATCTCTCTCTTTAGGCAGATAGCCCTTGCATGCGTTACTCTATTTAATAAAAACTTAATCTGACCTATGTGCCTAATTACAAATATTTTAACATACATAATTTTATATTTATAAAACGTGTAAGCCCAAAGTGATTATTTTTCAGATATATAAAATTAAAACGATGGGTTTAAAATGAGCAGCAGTAAAGCCTCTCCTCTAAAAAATTTTAAAAGGTACATGTTACAATAATATATGGATGTGAAAAAAATTTGTTTTATTTAAAACATTTTGACGTTTGGAAAATAAAATAAAAGTAGCGAATACTCTATCAAGGATATCGAAAGACGTATACAATTTTAAATGTACCGTAAGGTATTTTTCATTCTTTAAGCATAACATTTTTCTTAAAATCTATATTTTTGTAGTGCAACAGCTTATAATTTTATAAAACAAATTCATAATCAAAATCGCAGTTATCGAAAAATAACCAAGATGTGATTTTTGCGTAAATGTCACTAAACTATACAAATTGCTATTATCCATCACACTATGAATGTTTCTTTCATGCGAAAGTGTCCCTTTTTCGATTTCTATGGAACTGTCGTGCGTCGAAATACTATCAGAATCTTGTCAAGCGAGCTTCTGAATGTAAACAAAGAAAACCCCATCTGGTGACCCAAGCTTCAAAGCAGTGCTTCACTTTTAGCGCGGGTTGGCCCCTTCTCCCTTTCCTACCTCCATGAGAAAAACTTATGACGCAGCATTTATATGAAAGGTTATGTAACATAGTAGCTTCTAGAAAAACGTAGAAAAACTTATGACGCAGCATTTATATGAGGAGGTTATGTAATAGGCGCGAATGTTCTAGAAGGTACTGGTCTAGGGGAAGATCCTGAATTGCAGAAAATTAAAGGTTGCTGGTTCGCAAAGAGCAAAGCCATCGTATTTTTTTTTTATATTTTACATCTCCCCCCCCCCGTCAAAAGGAGAGGCCGGGGTGAGAAAAGCATTAGTACAGGAGTAAAGCAAATGTATGAGAAAGACATGAAAACATCCAGGACATAGCGTACAAGCTTTAACTATGGCCTATCATAGTTCATGACTTTCTCATATAAAATTTTGACTTTATAGCATATGAAAATTTGAACATTAAAACTATGAGTTATAAATAAGTATACAATATATGACTAATTTTAAAACTATAACATAATAAATATGGAATACTGATAAATAAGTTATAATTACAAAAGTCCTCAATTTTGTTAAAAATGTCCATTTTGTTTTTTGAAAGTCCTTTTCATAAAAAGAGTTCGAATAGAATGAAAATATCTGGTAAAATCTCTAAATGCCAGATAGTCCACAAATACGAGTATGATGCATGTTGATAGTTCACAAATATGATGCATTTTTTTTCGCTGAATGTTTTCATAATAGTAAGCTTTGATTAGAAAATATTTAAAATTTTTCTTCCTTCAGATAAAACTTAGAAAAGAAATAAATTATACAATTTATGAATAATATATTATGTGCATTTTTTCCTCTCATCGTAGGCAATTAAAGATTGACATATTTTACACTTCAATACAAAATATTATTCAAAAACAATTCAATATATGTATTGTATGTATTGAGAATACGGCAAAGCACACTAGGGCTATCTGCCTAAGGGGAGGGATGCCTTTCATAGAGGACTTTCCAAGGGAAACTGGCTCGTATACACGTTACACATGGGGAAAACCACGAAAACGCCCATGCAGCCAGCCCGTTCGCGGGATTCGAACCTCGGACCGAACTACCAGTGTTCAGCGATTTTACCGCTCGGCCGCTGGTGGGCCCAATTCAACATAAATAATACAATTATACACTAGAACATAAACACTTTTGTGAATCTAGTTCAGGAACTAAATTATTTAATGTGCTGCGGATTCTATAGTTTTCATTTCAACTTTGGTTAAAATTTCTGCAATTTGTTTTGAGAAAATCTGAAATTCTTGTTCATTAATTTTTCTAATTTTTCATAATTATGTGTGAGCAAATTAAGTAACAAATTTTAAGCTATTTAAATTATTCATAGGGAAGGATATTAAGATAAGTTTTTATGTTTTTGAAATTTTGTTGAGAATTTTGAATACGAATTTTATAATTATTCTAAAAATGAAGTAACTGTAAAAAATAAGTGAAATTACAGATATGTAATATGAAATTATGGTAAATGCATGTAAAATTTATGGGTGATTGTATGTTAAGTATAGTACTGGGTTCCTAAGCAGAGGCCTGTAATTACCTCTGTACAGTTGTTCCCTTCACCCTCTTCAAGTAAAATAATGTTGTAGGCTCTCATTTTATGAGTGTGTGTAATTTTTTTATGTTCTGCATGTAGTCAACTTTAAGATCTTTTCCCTTGGGAAAATTTTTAGTTTATTGATATTTTTAGCGCTAACCCAAGTTGACAAAATGAAAATAAGAACAAGGCTGGTGATAGAAGTGTAGATCTTCTCTTTCCGCAGTAACTATATTTATTTTTCATAAATTTATTATTATATTTTTATTATGGAATGTATTAGTGAAGTTCTCAAAGGCCAGTTACCTTAATGCAAGGAACGGAGGCCTTTTCAAGTAAACTGCCTAGGCATCCTGGGCCACCAGTGCAGAGAACACACTGGTTAGCTCAAGAGGACAGCCCTATTGATGGATATGTTTGTTTAGAAATATTGCGAGGCTTCCAGTTTGGTAAAATCAGGAATTGTAAATGAAAGGTAACGGTGAAAACAAATTTTGAAAATCTTAATCCTATTATTTATGTTAATAGGACTCTAAAAATTAAAAATTTATTAAAAAATTTATATTTATAAATTATACTTTACAAGACAAAAATTTTATGATTTTTTTTTTTTTTTTTTTTAAATTTGCTAGTGTTTTAACTTTCTCTTTAAAAAGACTTCTCTGTCGCTACGCCTTTTTCTTTTTGAAGGGGGGGGAATATGCAAGATAAAATTATATGAATCAGAATTATAATTTAATTATAAACATTAATTCTTCCTCTATTCTAAAATCGTAATAACTTCTCTGCATTGCATCATTTCTCTAGATCACTATGGCCCGCACAGCTCTGATGACGTAATAATTGTAAACCAAAACTTTTCTCTTCGCGTGCTTCCATCTTTCATAACTACGCACTTCAGCTTTTGCTCTCTACTGTACTAAGATGTAATTTCGCTGGCTTGCTTTCTCTCAACAATATCAAAACTGTAAATCTTCTGTGGAAAGGCAGGACTAGAGTGCCAAGTGATTGTAGCCACAAATATCAGTTGCAAATAAAAATGGAATTAAAACTGCCTCGACTGCCTAAATATTACCAAGTTAGCATTACGAGCATACTACGCAATCAAAATCGTCTTCACAATATGGGTCTAATCACGCATCTACAGTGTTCCGTCTTTTTCTTGTGCTTTTATTATGACATTTATATCTATGCATCTGTATAATACGTTTAAAATTCCTTTCATAAATTTATGCGTTTCGCTTGATTCAGTGAACTTAGCATAAAGAAGCGTTAAGAGTTTGATTCCAGCAGGAAAAATGATTTGTCAATTATTTTTATGTAGGAAAAATATCAGTAATATATAGCGAATATCATGGATAAGAAACAGCTGAAACCTGTGTTACTGAACAGTAAGTAGTCTATTGTCTAAATGTCGAACACGCATCAAATAATCAGAAGTGTCAGCAGTCCTTTGCGGTCAAGCACAATAGGACATGAATTTTGTGCATCTAAAGCAGTTTATTAAACAGTTTCCTGAGCAAATCTTACATTTTTTTTAACTGATACAAGGTTAAGACGCGTGAAAACTTTTAGAGTGGTTACATATGCCTTGAAGTGACATGCAGAACGTTATCTCACTTTGATCTTTCCTGTTGTAGGGTACCACTCACCAAACCAGTTTTCTAAGGCGACACATATTCAAAGGTGTTACCTGCACCAAAAAATCCTTTTCTTTGTTAGTTAGCGTATTCAGTTAACTTTCGTTATCTGGCTGTTCACAGTTCTTTCTGGATGTAAGAAATGCATCACTTGGGGTTAGTTATGGAATGACATTTCAAAACTTTATGGTTATAACTTACTTACAGTAATATTAGTTTTAAATATTTAATTTAACCATCATCAATAAGCAGCGTTGGCGCATGTATTTTTACATGCATGTTGGCCTTTAACGGATTAAATAAAATTCGATTTCACTTTTAAATTATTAGTCTAACAGATATGAGCGCTACAGTGTTGAGAAAATTAATGCTATGAACGTTGATACCCGTGTTTCTACATATACTAAAGCAGCTCTAAAACCGCTCTCTTGTAAACTAAAGTTAATTCCACTAAAATTCGCAGAAGGCAACCTGGTTAAAAAAAAAAAAAAAGAGTATCTAGTCGATGAGACGGTGAGGATTGTGGCCAGCGATCTGACCAATCAATAAGAAGAAACTCCTTTGATATTAAATGATCTAACTGCTAAAAAATTATTTTCTCTAAAGCTTATGACAAATAAAGAAATGAAAAGGTTAGGTTGTCTAATAAGCAAAAGACACGAGAGCTACCTGCCAAGGGTGTGTTGGTGTTGGTGTATTTAATTATGGCAAAGCACACGAGGGCTATCTGCCTAAGGGGACGGATGCCTTCATGGAGGACTTTCTAAAGAAAACTGGCTCGTATACACGTTACACATGGGGAAAACCACGAAAACGCCCATGCAGCCAGCCCGTTCGCGGGATTCGAACCTCGGACCGAACTACCAGTCTACCTGCCAAGGGAAAGTAAGCATTCGTGGTCTTTCTAAAGAAAAGTGCCTCTTATCCATGTTACAAATGGGCAAAAACCAATCGTTCAGGAATGGAGCCAGAGACAAAATTTTCCGAAAGAAATAAAAGTAGTTAAAAAGCTTAATTTTTACAAGGAAGTGCGTTGTGTAAAAAGAAGCAAGTAGAAGCCATTAGATACGATGCCATACCTGCTTAAAACGTTTCCCCACAACTCATTCTTGCTTTTAAGAAGAAATTAACACATTTCAAAGAGTTCTGCATTTAGTCAACTTTAAGATCTTTTCCCTTGGGAAAATTTTTAGTTTATCGATATCTTTAGCACTAACCCAAGTTGACAAAATGAAAATAAAGACAAGGCTGGTGATAGAAGTGTAGATCTTTTCTTTCCGCAGTAACTTAAGAGCTGAATAGTGTTCATGATGGGTTAAGTCTCATATCTTTGCCTTTCACTTGTTAACACGAGAGGCCAGGACGAAATTTCATTTAAGATAACTATCGTTTTAACACCTTCTATCAACCCTTCTAATACAACGACAGGAGAGAAGTTCTCGGTTGGTGGGTATTCACTGCAGTTTCATTATGACAAATATTCCGAATGATTCGCCAAATCCCAAGGTTGTTGATCCTTGGTAGTGTTACTTGTACTTGGTTTCTTGTGAGAAAAATGAGTAACTTAGCTATTCCGAACTTTTCTAGAAAGATAAGAATTTTATGATTTGTTTTACTTGGCTAATATAGAGCGGAGAGAGATTACTTCAGGTCAATTACAGCAAGCGCATTGCAATTATTGTTATTTTTTGTAACCAACATAAGAACAAAAATGGAAGTATGCTGTCAATGCACATTTCATTGAATTTTTTACTTCCAGAGCATTAATTCCGGTTTCAAATCTAAACTGCAGTTTGGTTTTACATGAAATTTATTTTAACCAGAATTCAAAATAATGCTGTAATGCTATGCCCAAAAATAAAAATTTGGTATTTGGGTCAGAACTGATACTTCAAACTGTTTAATGTACAGGCAGGAAGTATGTACATGGTTTACTGAATAGCAAGATGATTATGAATACTAATTTTCTGAAACAACGATTTAATCTCAGTATCAAAAATTCACATACAAAGAAAAAAAAATTACCTCGCATTTTGCTTCAAGAAGATGAGGTAAACTGTGCCTGCAAATAGAATTTTTAGATTAGAATAGAAATTTTAATATATTTTCTAAAATCTATGTAGTTAAACTACAGTATTTTGTCTTTTGTTTCAGAAATACGAAGTTGTACAGGTAGACTGTATACTTACCCGAAGAGATACCAATCGTATGCTAATGTAAGATAGGTCATTTGTAATGGTGTCAACGATACATGTATCCAACCGTCGGCCCAAAGTGACAGTCGTAGAAGTGCAATAAAGATGGGTGTCCGATCCCAACCAACAGCGCAATGTACGAGCATGCCTCCCTTGCCTGAAAAAGTAAGAACACAATATAATAATTTTTATTCTTATATGTTGGTAAATTGTCCATTTTTTGCTTTAAAAAATCATTGAATTAGGTTGTTCTCTTACGGTTAAGGTCTGTATGTCTTTAATCTGCATGCAATAGTTGTAGAAATTAACAATTTGAAAGTTGTCCAAGTGCGGCTAAGCCTAATGTTTTTACCATGGCAGGAATATTTGCTCATATTTGAAACCTAGCCGAAAGTGAATTAGGTCTTTCTGCACCTTCAGCGACTTTTTGCCGAGTGGGACCAAAAGGAAACAGTTTTGTGCATCGTAAAATCTGCCTTCTTGTCTGCTGGCCGAATTGCTTATTTTTGCGTAGAAACTATAATTATAATTTTTAAATTGTTTTAATTGCACTTGGTGTTTTATGTTTTATTATACCTCAATTTTTAATCAAAATAGAGATTTTTATGTATTTTTGCCTTGCCGCGAAGTAAGAACTGAATTAACTGAATGAGAAATATCTGTAATGAAATTCAGATGTTTCGAAAATTCTTTGAACTGTACTCACCGAAAATTATGTACTCCAGCAGAAGTAATAAGTAGTGTTTAGTCAAATCAACAAGATCCCATTTCTAAAAAGTGAAAATTATGAATGTTAAATATGTACTATACTTCAACAAAATGCAAAATGTATACTATTTATAGGTCATGTTTTGCATTATATATGAGATCAAAACAAGTAAAAAAACACAGCAGTGGAAGTTTTAAGTTCCACTTCATGAGATTATTTCTTCGTAATTATTTTTCTCGAAGTCAGACCACAAATATTGCATTTCAACAGATAGGAAAGTCAAAAAGACCTTATTTCCTTGTAATTATTTTCCTCCAAGTTACAACAGATAGAGAAGTGAATATTTTCACTATTACTTCATCAAAGAAAATTCACAGAACGTTTAGAAACTTTAGAAGAGATTATAGCTGTATAGTAGTTAAGGTCAATTTAAGGCAGATTACATCTGTGTAGTTTGTAAAATTTTTTGTAAACTTGAAAGATTTAAGGCGCTTGATCTTTGAGTCAATAGCGATAAATAGCTTATAACTAACAATCGCCTGTACTACACTTTCCGGTTGGTTTCTTCGCATGCGACTCTTCTGCACTAGCTTCTTGTCTTAAATTCTCTAGTATATATTCTATTTGTATTTTTCGATTTATATTTCACCCCTGAACATGCTAACTATTTTCAGTTTACCATAGACAGTAAAAGAGGAATTATATTCTTCAAAAAAGATTCTACCACCCATTAGGCTCTTTGAGAATAGTTAACAAATGAAAATTTACAATGAAGACTTCCATGGAGTTGTGCAGTTGAAAAATGCCTAAAAGAACATCAGCCATAGATGTTTATTTCGTGGAAAGCAATTTTTTTTTTGACCGCCTTGCGATTCATTGTTGAGCCGAAGAAATAACAAAGAACTATCAAGTGAAATGGGAAATGGTTAAAGATTCGTAATTAATGACTGATGATCACCGAGTGTATTAAGTTTATAAAGGATTGCTGAAAACATCTGGATCGATATGCTCGAGTCCATATGAGAAAATAATTGGAAGAAAAATTGAAAAGGACACCAGGAAAGTTATATAAAAACTATTCTTGTAGCAGTTGCATAATTATGGCTACAAAAAGTGTTTTCAGATTGACACAGTTTTACTAACATTTTGGTTAAATAGTTACGTACTGGCATAAATTATCATAAAACACCCGAACGTTATCGACCTAAAGGGAGAATTACATTAACCGAATATGGAAAGCCACGAAGGCTACAAGCTTAAAAGAAGAGATGTCTTCGTGGAGGCCTTTCGAATGGTAATTGACTCGTATTCACGTTATAACATGGGGAAAATAAACCATGCAGTCAGCCCGTTAGCCTGGGATCGAATACAAAGCAGGCAGAGCTACCACCAGTATTCAGCAGTTGTAATCATTCGACACTGTTCATTTTTCTAAGAAAAACTGCCACGTATTCATGCTACAAGTGCGTAAAATATCCATGCAGCCAGTCCGTTATGATGTCAGTCCGTCCTGGAAATAATAGTATTCAAAGGTGTTACCGATCGCCCGCCAGTGGATTAGTTGCTCTAGTGATTCTTACGTAATACTTTAATTTGAATAAAGTTTAAGAATGAAACTCCTAACATTTGAGATAACTCTTTGAAATTTCTTAGTGTTATAGTACTATTTTATCATCTAAGATAAGAACGGAGATGAGGATAAATTTGAGAATTTTAGAGTGTGAAATAACAATGCAAGCCTTTTATTTAACCACTTGCGCTAAAAAGACGTGCTACGCACGTCGAGATGCTTTTGTCTCAAACCGCGAGTGACGTGAACACCACGTCGAAAGGCATTTATCGCAAAAATGAAAATAACGTGGTGCACACGTCGCCTAACAACGAGATTGTTTATTTCTCGAGTTACAGCTCTGGATTGTTCTCGCAGGCGCGGAGCGGCGTAAATGAGACACTTTACCGCTTGTTATACTGTAGCGCACGGCACCGCAACCGTGAAGTTTAGTCGTAGCGCAAGTGGTTTTAAGGTGAAGGTTCTTACTTGGTATTTCTTAAGTTTTCTTCTGAATGGGCTTAAATTGTCTTTATGAGGCACTTTCAGTTTTATATTTGCATTCTAAAAAAATGGACTGTATTAAGAATATGAAAAAATATTACAATTCAACAAATTAAAATTGTTCAATTTTAACTGAAAATATAAGTAATCCTTTACTAAGTTAAAGTGCTTACCTGATATTTACTGTAATCAATTCGACGAAGTCTTTCATCTTTCAAGGTCTTACCAGATTTTTCTATTTCAAGCTTTATTTTGTTCTGCAAAAAAATTAGAGGCATACAAGTAAAACAGTTTTAAATCGCTACATTTTTCTCATATTTAATTTCTATACTAACAAGATCGCTACACAAGTGCTCGGGAATCTCATCTGGATTGAAATGAAATTTTTAAAGTATTTGAAATTTTAATTAGGTTTGCGTTTGTCACAAAATAATTTTTTTCAAGTGAATTATTTGCGCTCTCAAACTGTACAGTAAGTACGATAGTAAAGAAGCAATTCGATGCGAATTTTAGCTTCTAGATTTTCGACTGTACAGTCAAATATATTTAAATTACATTCAAATTCTATTTTATAATTTAGTAAACTACCATCCGCCATTTAATATCACGTTAATTATTCGTTTCAAATTTTTTAGGTTTAACCTATTATTTTTATTAAGTTTTAGATTAAGGATTTTATGAAAACTATTTTATTACAGCACACTTGACACTAAAGAAGTGCTACGCACTTTTTAAGTTACTACACGACTACATCAAAAGTGACCTATTAAGAACCTTCGAACCGGATGCACCCTGCAGCAAGATTAAAAATTTAGTGTATAATGGTAGTGATCCTTAAGCAACATAATAAATTTAGCGGCGAATTGTTTCAATAGTGCATTCCGTAATCTTTTCGCACTTGCAACATATGCAACAAGATGATCAATAGTGACTATAAGGACATAACATAAAAAATAACGCCTGATAAGTAAATTTTCGCCTTAATATTAAAGGCTACGCGACACGAAATTTTTAAGCTAGTATATGAATTGCTTTTAGAATGTCAGCGATTCTCGACCAGTGGTACGTAAGAGAAAAATAGGTGGTATGCAAAGAAACAAATTATTTTTAACTATTAAATTAAAAAATTAAATATCGCAACATCCTGTTTAAGTTTTTTCTTGAACACTCGTAAATTTATGCGATCTGAGCTTTGTTCAGAGTCAAGAGCCGCTCAGACTTTAGCAAAATAATCCGTTTTTACTTTCACAAATATTCTATTTACCATAGACATTACAAAATTTGTCATAAATGATTTTTTAAAAGGAGAAATGGGTGTTCTATTTAATAAGAAATAAAAGTAAGTTCTTATAAAAAGATAACAGTATGTCAATAATTCGTTTGATGATTTATTAGCATATCGTGACCATTTAGGGGCTCTTATTGCTCTATTTTCAATTAGAATCATTTTTTTACGTCGATCTGTTATCTGTAACAGCAGGTATTTATCTTCTTGTTGCTTTGTACTCCCTATTTTTCTATGCGATTTGATAGTATCGTTGTTTGGTTTTGAAGAGCTCGTAAGAGTGCATTTAAATATTTGTGAAAAAAGAATAAAGCAAACCTGAATATTCGAAAGGGAGGAATGGTGAGGATTGACAGGTGATTGATCCAGGGTAGTCTTATTTGGGTTTACTTGGAATGGATCCTCAACTTCATTGTGCTATTTGCGTTGAACAATTATCCACTCAAAATATGAAACCATTGTTTCTTAAAAGACATCTTGAATCTAAGCATGTCAATGTAAAGGATAAATCTGAAGAATATTTTAAGAGGAAATTATCGCAGTTCAAAAACAGCAGACAAGTAACGAAAGTTTTTTCTTCAAGTGAAAAAGCTTTGGAAACTAAAAGTTTTGGAAGCTAGTAACCGAAAATAAGTTGAAAATAAATGAAAAACTAGCATCAGACATCAAAAATCATCGTTTTCCATTAATAAATAGCTTCAACATGTATTTTCCCGAGGATTATGGAAACGAAAATTGGATTAGAAGTCCCTTTTGTTCAAATGCACCTGAAGTTTTAAGAAATTTAAAAATGAAATCGTGAAGAAAATTAAAAATTAATAGAAATTTCCTGTGATTGAACTCTAACTGAAGATTTCAAAAATAAAACACTCGTTAAATTTTGGTGAACCGAAAAAAAATTTTTAAATAAAGCTATTAAATCTTTATTACCTTTTTATATAACCTATTTGTGTGAACA
Source organism: Stegodyphus dumicola (assembly GCF_044657685.1). Lineage (NCBI taxonomy): Eukaryota > Metazoa > Arthropoda > Arachnida > Araneae > Eresidae > Stegodyphus > Stegodyphus dumicola. Next base: position 49,362,500 of record NC_140779.1, read on the forward strand.
AGGATTTTCTTCCATGTTATATTTGAAAAATAAATACAGAACAAAATTAAAGGTGCATCCTATTTTACAGTTAAAACTAAGCGAAATAAGGCAGACAAAGAAATTAATCTCTTAAACAGGCACAAATTCCACACTTCATTTTAGAATTAAAGTACTAGAACTTAAATTTCGATAATTAAAATGGTAAGCAATTTTTAAACTGATATTTTTTGTGTGTGCATATTTAATACAATAGCGAATAATTCTACAAATGTCAAAATTTTTTTTAATATTTCTATGGAAAAAAATCATTGTAAAATGTAGTGGTAGTACTAAAGTTTTTCAATTTCTGTATAGGTGGTACTCTTTAGTCAGAAGATTCAGAACCGCTGCATTATAGTATTGAGTTCACGATCTCCCGCAAAGTCCATTTGAGTACAGATAGTACAGATCGCAAGTGTAAGTACAGATAGTTTTATAATTCTAAATAATAAAACGCTCTTTAAAGATAATTTTGATACGCTTAAAGTTAAAAATTATCAAAATTTAATACATTAAAACGTCGATTAACATGAACTTGAAGTTACGCATTTCCTTATTTTCCCGTACCCACCAACGGCCGGGCGTTCCTATAGTTGTCGCTGAACACTGGTAGTTCCGATCTTGGTTCGATTCCAGGCGAATGACCCGACTGCATTGGCGTTTTCGTAGTTTTTCCCATGTGTAACGTGCATACGATCCAGTTTCCTTAGAAATCCCTCCAGAAAGCATCCCTCTCCTTAATCAGATAGTCCTTGCCTAGGATACCAAATCTTATTTCCCCTCCCGCTTCGTATCCTGCTACCCACCTTGCAGATCATTTTGCCCGTATTTATCAGTACACAAAAATATGGAGACTTTCTACAACAGAAGTTCCATGCATAAATTCGATTTCTAGTTTTCCTCTAGAGAAATTTCGCGAACGAAACGTCAACCAAAATGAGTTCACGTAAACCACTACTGAAGAAGTCAACGCTTCAGATCCATCAGAAAAACATGGGAATCGTAAGCATGAGAGATGACGTCGGCTGAACTTCAAAAGGGTTATACATTTTGAAGAACGCAGACTAAGGAGGAACGCGTTTTAGCTATAACGAAAGTATTATTTCTTGTTATGAAAATATTTTAGTGGTAAAAAGACAGACGAGTTTGTTAAATCTTATGAAGCAATCAGTATCGAAATTACTTTGCTTTTGGTGCAAATTTAATATTTTGTGTTGATAGATGTAAGCCACATTCTTTATTAAAAACTTTTTCCTAAATGATTTTTTTAAGTCTGCGATCCTATTTTGTATTTAAAAGTAGACGTCAACCCGGATATAAGCGAATGTCCCACTTAGGTAACCTTCCTCGATACCATCTATCACAAGACTTTGGGAAATTTATTGCATCCATGCCATATTATTGCATTCATTACACATGGTTTGGTTTCATTTATTTAATTATGGCAAAGTACTCAAGAGCTATATGTCCAAGGGAAAGGATGCTTTCGTGGAGAACTTTTTAAGGAAAACTGGCTCGTATACACGTTACACATGAAAAGGCCACGAGAATGCCCTTGCAGCCAGTCCATTCGCCGTGATTCGGACCCTTGACAGAACTATTAGTGTTCAGCAACTTTACCGCTCAGCCGCTGGTGGGACTATAGTAATTCATTGCATATATGTGTCGACTTCAACGTTATTCAGTTTCCTTTTCAACGACTATCAAAATTCTAGTGAATTGGCTGAAATCCCGTCGTTTAGTAAGCTCTCATAGCTAAGTAACTACTGTAGCTCATGCATATTTCACCCAAACAAAATTTTTGTATACGAGTTAAATTAGAAGCCGTTATCCTTACAAAATGGAACTTGAAACTCTTCAGCGTATCATGCCTAAATCTGCTATAGGAACTTGCAACACGTTTGCAAAAAACTGAGAAGAATCCGCGTTGCCAGAATACATTAAAGCTTCCTTCTAAATTTACCAATAATTGCTTAGTACTACGTATGTGGGCATTCTTGCATATCTGTAAATGTTTCATTTTTGTTCACTCATTTGCTGTCAATAAAATGTGAGCAAGCAAAACATTAGTTTTCGCGTTAAAAATTCATCTCGGAGGAAACTAAATTATCAAGTGCAGCATTATAATCTGAAGCAGTTCTTTTGAGGGGGGCTAGTCTATGCACATCCAGAGAAAAATATTATGAATTTCTCTGAAATCAATTCTTTTACTATATCTTAGAATGCTAAAATCATGGTCAATTCATGTAATAATGCCCAAAAGTCCTATTAATAAAAGGGGCTTGCTCGGAAAGTGATTATTTAAATTCTAGTCCATTAACTTGTCAAAATGTGATTAGTTACACTTTGGAGATGTTTACAATGTATAAAACTTATTTCGAAAATTTTTAAATATTTCACTGTTAATCTAGTTTACATTGCACTTGCGCATTAAAAGGTATTCGATGATAATCTGTTGGCGCCTTTCAGCGACGACAGGAAATAAACAGGGTCTGATTACCAACGGTTATTCTCAAGTAATCTCGTTCAAAATATTAGAATATTATTCTCCGCAGCTTTTCTCTACTTTCGTATGACCTCGTTGAATAAGGACGCAAGGAACTTCTGTTGAACTAACTCCCAATTCTTATTCGATCACTTTATCGGCAGTTATTAACATAAGGTTTCCGTCAAGTTCATCGGTGCGAATTTCAGGTAAAATATTCCCACATCTAGAAATAATGGATTGTTTCCACTTCATTTAAAAGCTTTAAGCAAAATACAGTAAAAACCAATTCTATATTAATAAAAGTTGTCTTGAGAACTTTCCTCGGATTAAAAGTTACCCAAAAATGACGAAGTGCAGTTATGCATTTGCTCGAATAGTTCTAACGTTGCGTGCTCAGAACTAGGGAGTTGAACAGGAATAAAATAAAAATTATTTCCACAAGAATTCGGAAAAATTACGGTTGCCAAAACTCTCGTAGTCGTTAAATGTCAAAGGTAATATATTTAATTAATGTATGAGCGAGTATCGCCTATCACCCAAGAACTGCTTACATGTATGAACAAATGGAATTGGTTAAGTATATATTACCATTTCACCCAGAAAGCCCCTTCAAGGGAATCTGGAAACCGAATAAAATCTTAACCTTGTTAAGATCTATACTTGAAATGTGAATAATACTCAATTCAGTCCACGTTAAGATTAATGAAAACTTTAATACATAGAACGAAACATACCTTCTTTCTCCATTTGAACTTTAATCCCACAGGGTTCCGATTTTTTGCAGTGTACGCTTTAAAAAGCTGGTAATCTGGAAAAGATTCAACGAATTACTTTTAAATTCAGATCGTAGAGTACCTAATATTTTTCGATTACGACTTTTTTAGCTTATTACGTGCTCCACCTTGAGGTACTGCACGGACAGGGACGGATGTCCCGGGGAGGTCTTTTTAACGTAAAGTAGCTCGTATCCACGTTACACAGGGGGAAAACCCAGTAAACTCCCATGCAGCCAGCCTGTTTGCCAGGACTCGAACTACCAAAATTCAGTGGCTTTTACTGCTCGGTCGCTGGTGAGCTTCGATTATGATTTCAAGAATGTTAACAAATATTTCATTCTGATTGCTTAACTTGTCGCGATTCTGAATACTGGTCAATCCCCCATGGATAAATTTCATACGCTTGTAGGTTTGGTTTATTTGATTATGGCATAGCACTGGAGGGTTATTTACCTAAGGAAAGGGATGCCTTCTTGGAGGACTTTCTAAATGCATAGGATTGCATAACTTTTACCTGGAAGGGAGTGATGGAAACAGTTGAATATTAATATAATTGATGAAATTAAAGTATTCGGTATGAACCATTCACAGAAAGTTAATAACAGGAATGCAAGAACCTGTCCTTTCTTAAATGAATTGAACGAATTAAAAAATTTAGTTTTCTTTAAGCAGGTTTGCACAAGCGATTAACAGCTCACAGAACCAAGTTGAGATCAGACTGCATAACTTACTACATAATAGTGAGTTGAAAAGGTATAGGGGTAGAACAAGTTTTAGACATTTTTTAAAAGAATAAATACTTAAATATATTTATTACATACGATATTTTAAATTAAAAAGCTAAAAAATCAAAAACTTATTAAAAATAATGCTAATTTTACATTTTTCGTGTACAAACGAGAATTTAATAATCAAAAATGAAACGGGGCACACAAACATTTTTAAAAATTAAAAATTGCTACTGAGCGACCCTTTTCATGAATACGCCTAGTCTTCTATGCATGGCTTTTTTTATTTATATTTGCAAGATTTTGATTCATATTTGCTTCTATTTTTTCCCATTTCGTGGAGTTTTCTTTTGAGTGCATTTCTGTTGGAAATACGCTCGGCAAGATTGAACACTGCACTAAACACAAGTTTTGATCATAAAGGGATAGCTATATAAAATCCACAATTTAAAAATATGAGCATTATGCTTCGGATCATAATCTTTACAAGGTTTTAGTGCAAAAAAGGCCCAATTTTTTGGTGCTGTATTTTGAATTTTGTTTCCAAATGCATAAAATTATCAATTTTGCCATCAATATTCAGTATAATTCTTTCAACTGACTCCTTTACAAAATACACAGAACGTTATAAAATACTTATGCTTAATTTTAGAAGCTACATCTGAAATTTTATGGACTTCTGTAGATCTTTGATCTAATTTATAGAAAACAGAGTCCCAGTTCTAAAAGATCTAAAGAAGTTGAAGTTTAATGTTTATTTTCTTAAATAGAATTCTGTAACAGATTCTCGTAAGTGGTTCATGATAGTATTCTATAGAGTCCAACTAAAAATGAAACATTGCAACTGTCGACGTGAATAATAGGATTTTATATTTGTTTTTGTGTTTATTTTGGACTTAATAATGCAGTCTTTCCTTTCACAAAGTTGTGTATCAGTTCAATGTTACCAGTCCCCTTTCCAGTCAGATTTCACTCCAACTTTTCACGTTTGGCAGTAAGTATCCTTCAGTCTTCAGTTGAACAGAAAGAACATAGAAATTTTTCCTTCCACTGTTTAACAGGCACTAAAAACAAAACTACAATATTTAACCTGATGTCCTCTTGTGCAGTACTGATTAACAGTGAGAAAGTTTCTTCTGAAGTTATAATCCCGATTTCAGAACCATTTGTTTTCATAAATGCGAAAGATTGGATTTTCTAAAGCAGTGTTCACATAAAACCTTCAAGTCGCATTTCAATCAAATGACTGAAATTTTCGTATGATAAACGAATGTCTTGTATTGTCATCAACCTCTCGAAAGAAATTTTGTATCTATTTAGTTATACTCCTTTCTGAAAGACTAGACTAAATAATAGAAATTCTAGCAAACATCATGAAATTTGTATTATATTTCAAGATGCAATATCAGTTTGAAAACCAAACTTCAAGGAAGAACTTTATGAAAAACTTTGAGAAAGCTTTAAAGGAAAATGATAGCTATTTCAATTTTCATTATGGTACTAAATGTCAGTTGGATGTTCCTGAAGTTTCCGAAGTCCAGCTGGTCTGATCTTAACTGTTGTGTATCTATTCATTGTACTAGTTGCGTATACAAGTTCATAGCGTTTTTATATACAGGAGACACTAAGTTCTCAAGAATTCGTTGCACGTTGTTCTTTAATCAGTAGCTGTATATTCGTAAAAACGAGATTTCGATTTTCAGCATATTTGTCTATTTTGCAGACAAAACAAGATACCAACATCAAAGTAACATCAAAGTGGATACCAAGTTGAAGAGTTCTGGCACATTTTACTCTTCGAGTTTAATCGAGGATCAAATGCAACAGGAGCTCCAATTATTAGTCTTTGATAAAACTACTCCTGAAACATGCAAAGTAATAACTCAAAACGCCAAGAGTTTTACATGCAAGACATCGAAAACTTCGCAAAACCTTTGCTCCAGTTAACGAAGACGTTAAAAAGAATGAAGTTTGCAACGTCCTCATTTAAGAAAATTTTGTTTTAATTTCCTCAACATAAACATGTGAAATTCTCGAGTTTTTTTTTTTTTTATTATTTGAGGTAATAAGAGACAAGGTGGTATGAAGGGGTAAAAGACATCTGCTCTATTAATACGGTGTGTGCATTTAATTATGGCAAAGCATACTAGGGCTATCTGCCTAAGGGAAAGGATGCCTTCGTGGAGAACTTTCTAAGGGAAACTGGCTCGTATATACGTTACGCATGGGGAAAACAACGAAAACACACATGCAGTCAGCCCGTTCGCGGGATTCGAACCTCGGACCGAACTACCAGTGTTCAGTGACTTAACTGCTTGGCCGTTGGTGGGCCTATTAATACGGTATGCTCACTAAATACTATTGGAACTTTATAAGTGTTTGCCCTAAACTATGAATGCATTATGCTTACTTAACGATTATTTTGTATCATGTCCTTAGAAGTTTTCTTAGGTATCTTTCGTAACTAGAATGAGCAGTTTCGGTCAGACTAACAGTTTAGTTATGAAATTGAACTCAGTTTGAAAATCCTATTTGTACCTTATTGTGTAAAATCTAAATGAAATATTAAAGTTGGCTTATATAGCAATTTAACTCACCTGGATATGGTAGTTGTGAAATTCTGAAGACTTTGTAATGCTCCTTTCCAATGTTTTCGACAGAACGCAGTCTGCAAAACAGGCCAAGTGTTAGAATTCAATAGCGAGATTCTTTAGATTTACAGAGAAACAGCTGAATAACTTACGCCTTCGGACATTCCACTTTTTTTGCCCTTACATCACATAGATAACGCACTCCCAAATATTTGAGGAGCTCTATATCCTTTTTCATTTCTTCCATTAGCTGAGCACTTCTGAAAGGGAAAGACGAGTTAATGATCTTCAGGAACATGTAAAAAAATTTTAATATATAAAACGTTTGATTACTTAAAAAGATTAAGCTACAGAAATTTCGTGTTTGAGGTAATTAAAAGCTAAATGCTATCGATAATTACATAGTGCAAGTTTTTTGCTATAAATTTATAACTTGAAATTCTGAATGTACCGATTTACATGAAATTTAAATTTATGTTGAATATTTTTCAAAAGTACGTTTTGTTACAGAAATAAAGCTAATAATTTACTAAGCATTCATTTAAATATAGGTTTCTGAAAGTACATTCTCTATCTAAAAATAGAGAAGCGATTCTTTGTTTTTAATGTAAATTATTCAATTTTATCATATTTGGTCATCAAAAAGAGTATGAGCAGTATAATTTGTGTATATATAAAAACCAAAAATTTCTATGAACCTTTATGAAAACGTAGTGTACAGACAGTGAAAGTTTATGAGCCGAAAACGATGCTGTCTAAACGAAGTCCGTTGCATTGCACGCACTCTCCAAAACAAAAACGAAGATTAATAATAACGCGTCCACACATTTCCCTGTAGATCAATCTTAACTGCGCCTTGATTTGAATCTGCTGGATTATTCTCGTAGACTTTACTTTTAAAGAAACTACAGGAAATAATGCAGAGGAGATAAATCGGAGATTCTAGAATGCCAATTAATATTAGCTCTTCTTGAAATCGCTTTATTCGAAAATAACTGTTGACCAGTTTCGATTGCCTGATTTAATGTGTGGCATGGGGCACCATCTTGCTGAAAACAAGTTCTTTTAATGAAAGCCTTGAAACTGCTGCAGAGATGGCATAAAAAACTGTCGCAGCAATTGCATAATATAGCTGAGTATTAACGGTTCAGGATTTGCCCATTTTGACCCTCGAAAATGTGCGATCTATTGAAGCCCATACGACCACTTTGGAGCTTCAATGGATCGCACATTTTCGAGGGTCAAAATGGACAAATCCTGAACCGTTAGATCGTTGGGGCTGTGCAGTAGACTCATGCATTCTGAGAGGATTACTGTCAAATCAGTACCTGAAATTTTGCTTCTCTTCATGGCCGTGAGATGAAAATTAGCCTTATTGCTAAGTAAAATGTAATCGAATTCATAAAACCGTTCCATCATCTCAAGATCTCGTTGACAGAACCAAGTCATGCACTGCAATCCGTTGCTTTTAATTCTTGCACCACTTTTATTTTATAAGCATGGAGATGCAAGTCTTTGTTCAAAATGTTATTTAAATATGACTTTTTAACATTAGTCGTCCGACTTCATTTTCTCAAAGATCCTCTATAACCATTTGTCGTATCTCTTCGATGTTTGCAGTATTCCTTACAGATCGTAAACGGCTCGGTTTGTGCATTTTCACTGTAAAGCCAGTAGTTTCAAACATTCGAATTCATTTTCTAATAACATCAGGGCTAGATAAGCTAATGTATCGGAAATGGTAATGCGCGCAATACTGATGGCATGCTATCACGATAAAATTGTTTCGATAAAATGCCCGTACGGAAAAAGCATATTGCTCTTCGGTAAACAGCTCCATCACAACTAAAATTCCTTGTACCTCTTTACAATTCAGCCCCCAACCACGACTGCCGCTGTTGGTTCATTTCTCAGTAAATAGTCAAAATGCTGATACCCTTTCTGGTTGCACTTTATTTCAGTTCAGTCTCGATTCCACTGCCGCACATTGTACTTTCTGTAGAGCTAAAAAGCAGTTAAACTAATCTTTACAAAAATTATTGATTTTTATATAAAAGAAGATTAAACTTTTTCAGTTAGAATGAGTAACTGTCCATTTAATAACTAAATATATTTTACAAAAAATTAGTCTTTCCGATAGTATTTGGAAATAGAATTGAAAGATTTGTTTATAAAAGTTGAGATACGCGTATTAAAATCTCAGTTCAACGGAATCCCTTCTTACCACTTGAAGCCGTGTCAAAGGAAGATCCATGAGCTATACTGCAAAATCTAAATTCAAATTTCATTTAAAAAAGGTACTTAGAGGTTTACGTAAACTATCTTAGAACTATTACTTTCCTTTTATTTTGCAGCAGGCTGTACCTAGGAGCTTGATTTCCAAATGAATAAAGAAATAATGTAAGTAATAGCATTCATTCGCATGAATATTACTCGTAAATAAACCCCGTTCTTCTGTAGCAGTAAAGGAAAAAAATCGGGCGAATATCGCTGTTGACGATATAGTGAATAGCGGAGGTTTGATTTCCACATAAGGTTTCGCTGCAACAACCTTTTACTACCCTTGGCAGGTGTAGTTAATTATTCCATGTGGTGCACCCTATGAAAAATTTTCGATGATGAGACAGCTAATTGGGTTCTGCCATACCTGGTGGATACCTAATGACCAAGTGTCCAACTGCTTGTAAAAATAAAAGTTTTTATTTGATCAGGCACGCGAGGACTATTTGCCTACAAAAGAAACTGCACAGTATTTATATTACACATTGGGAAATTTACAACAACGTCCGTGTATACAGTCCATTTCACTGGAATCGAACTCAGGTTAAACTACCGATGTTCAGCAACTGGTGGGCCACAGAAGAAAAGAGCTGGATGCTTGATCTCTTTTGTATGATTTTAATCCTTGCTTACATCATAAAAAAGGAACCTGATCAGATTAATATTGATTATAAAGAATACATGTTAAGTAACAACTTAAAATCCAATTACGGTGTCATGTACGTTCAGCTAAAAGAGACGCCAAAGAAAATGATTGGAATCCGGCTTTAAGTGGTGTGGTGTGGTGTATTTAATTATGGCAAAGCACACTAGGGCTATCTGCCTAAGAGGAGGGATGCCTTTCGTGGAGGACTTTCTAAGGGAAACTGGCTCGTATACACGTTACACATGGGGAAAACCACGAAAACACCCATGCAGCCAGCCCGTTCGCGGGATTCGAACCTCGGACCGAACTACCAGTGTTCAGCGACTTTTTTATCGCTCGGCCGCTGGTGGGCCCGGCTTTAAGTACAAAGGAAGTTACTTAATATTTCTGATAACTAAAATATGCAAAAAGTTCAGAATAAAAATTATTGCATAAAAGTCGGTACTCTGTTATCAGGACTGCATTCAGAAGTATATGTATGTGTGCACATGTGTATGCACACAAATATATGTATGTATCTTCATGCATTAAATGAACTCGTACTTTCATACATACATGCATACATACATACAGTTCTGAATCCGGTCCCGATAACAAAAGAGTATCCAAAATTCAATGGAAATAGCAAAATTAAATTCGATTTTTGATTTAAAAATTTCATTGAAGAAAACGTCTAATCGGTCATGGTTGAGAGTTTAAATTATTCTTACTTGCATAATTTATATGGAAGATATTTTTGTAAGTTCTAAACCCCGATTTTCTTATTAAAGTGAGCACGCGATACTAAAATTAGAGGAAATATGCGACAATTAATGTGTACGAGAAAGGTTTATCCAAAGGACAAAAGTCACTTGATAGGAAGAATTCCGACAATTTTCAATTATAATTATTCTATTATAATAAAGTAATATTAAGCTTTAAGTTATTCTTCGAAAAGATGACAGCCATGTTTGTTTTCATTGGCTAAAATTAGTTCCAATTCCGTATTGAAAATAGAAACCATGTTACAGAACTTTGATCATTTGCATCGAACAATTTACAAGAGTTTTAAAGTTGATGATCAATAAATTATAGCAAAATGATCAAGCTTTTCTAATCTTGTATTATTGTATTGGCTATTACCTAGGCTACATATCAGTAAACTGCGGAGACATTTTTTCAGCATAATCAAAACAGTAGGGGAAAAGAATTTTATGGCTTTTTAATAATTTTATGGATTTTTTAGCTATTTAGAAATTTCAGGTGAAGAATTTTTTTAATGGCTTTGCACCATTACAAGGCCGAATGTTGTAGCCATTTCATTGTGGAAATACCCAATAGGTGGCTACCGTTGCCTCCTTTGAAGGAACGGATAGCTACAACCATGTCTTCTCCGGGATTCGATCTCGGGCCCATCGCTATGGTAGTCACCTACCGGCTGGGAATCGCAGCAGTAGAAATAGTTTAAATATACTTACAACAATATATAGACTGAAGTCGGAATATTCACCTCGTATTCAAAGTCGTCTTCCATATTTAGCAAGTAGCTGCAAAAGAATATACAAGTGTGTAAATAATTAGGTTTTAATTACAAAATTCATAAAAACGTCTAGACATTTCATGAAGAATTTTAGTTGTAAATGAATTTTCACACGTTAGAAGACTTCAATTTAAAACTTTATCTGCAATGCGCTTTGAAAAGATACGCATCTTAAGCTCATTTGGAATAGACAATTTACGGTTAGCAAGGTTATGGATGGCAATCCTCATAAGAAACCGTAGAGCATGTGGAAACTGGTTTATGATATTATGCGATGTAGTGAGCTGGTTCAGCTAATAAAGGCTGAAATGAACTAGTTTTGCTGTTTTAACGAAGTATTTAAAGTACTAAAATTTTAATTTGAAAATTTACTTACTCCGCTATATATTCTGAAAGCTTAAAAATTTCTCTGTACTCAGGATCAAGTGGATGACTAATCCTGCAAAAGGAAAGACATCGATATTGTTTAGTCATTTTTAATTGAAAAACTAATAAAGCTTTCAGACACTGAGTGAAGAAACAATACTTTTTAGTCAGATTATTAACAATGAAAATATTTCAAAGGATTTATGAAATCAATTTTTCCCTTAAAAGTAGTCACAATTAGCAATAAAATTCAAGCTTTAGGTTAGGTAATTTGATTAAGCACTCGACGGCTGTCTTTAAAGAAATGACCTCTTTGCGAAGGGCGATAAAGTGTTTTCATCTATTTTTAGATGTTTCATCCATTTTGACGTATTTTTAGGTACAGAAAGTTCATAGTGAGTTATATACTTATTATAAATTACTTGCACTTGTGCATTAAGTCAATTCTTGTTGATCGTTATGATCTACACTGAAAATTTCAAATATTGCTCGTTTTCAAGTATGAATTTTTGATAGCTTTGTTATAGATAGTAAATAGATTTTAGATAGTCATCACAATGTAACTAATTTTTAAAAATTACCAACTTTTCTAATCCACCAATTCATTGTGTCGAGAAGCAGAAGGTTCTGTTTGCAATTGTTCGAAGCCTTATGTACAACAGCATGTTTCCTCAGCCCAGCTCCAACTTTGACAAATGACCTAGAGACACGGATGCAAGGGCCTTGTATCCCTCTTGCCCTGCCATCAATCTCTCGAAAGGATTTCCATCTAGACTTTATTTAAAGTATTCTCATTCAGCAAAGACTATGCAAACACCTAGGCCTTCGGAATTCGAATCCAGCTGCAAAAGTTAAGGCAGCCGACACTGCTAATCAATACAGAAAGTAGGGAAATTAAACGTTTGGGAACAGCGGAAGGGAAGGCCCGCTTTGGTTGAGTATTAGAAAATATCCATACAATACTTTAGTGTTATCAGGAAATTTCTCTGCCTGACTACATTTATTTAAAGAAATGTCGAGGCAAAACTAGTTGGCGATTGTCAGGAATGTACTTCCGGGAGGAAAATGCCAAAACATGTAAAGCATCTCGAAGCTTCATTCAAATGTCTGCTAGTAAAAGAACTGACGAAACTATTTTGAAAGCCAATTGTGCGCGTCGATTTAAGTCCAAGTTGGTAGGAAAAAGCCTTAATTCTAGATTGACTAGACACTGCTCCGAGATAGGTAAAGTAAAAGAAAGCTGTTGTGTAATTTGAAGAAAAGGGCTAGAGGGCGCTGTTGCTCGCTTAGTTGTAAGAGAATAAAGTTTGTTCATGTTGAAGGCGGCGGCCTAAGAATACGCTCTGTATATAGTAATTAAAATATTATTAAAATGAAAAAGTGTTAAAATTAGTGAACTCACTGAACCACCATCATCTGATTTGGAGATGCACAAAATTATTAGATGGTGCATCGGCGTAAGGAATTAAGGCTTTGTGAAGATTTTAGGTGTTCGATCCAAGTGTTTCGATTTCAATGGATATTTCATATTCAAGGGCCAATGGAATTCCAAATAAAGGTAGGGAAATCTTAAATTAATTATTTAGTGATTATTTGTAGTACATTAGTAAGTATTTATTATTGCTGTCGTGGGTGTATTTAAATTAAATAAAATGGAAGAGAAGTTAGATAGATTGAAACGTAAACGTTCCACATTGAGATCGTCTGTTACAAGGTTAATTAAAGTGACTGAAGATAAATTAAAAATTGAAGAAGAGGAAAATTCGATTAAAGAATTACGAGAATTCTTTGAATTATTAACCGAAAAGAAAAATAATTTGAGAACGCTTGATGATGAAATACTAGAGTTAATTGATGTTAACTTAATTGAAGAAGATTGTAGTATAAGCGAAGAATACAATCACAAATGTATAATTGCTTGTAGTCAAATTAAGCAGTTTCTAGGTGCGGTTACCGCAGTACCGCCAGCGAGGAATCCCCAAAGTTCTGATTTAAACCAGTCTAGTGGTAATTTAATTTTGCATGTAAGTTCCAGTTCTAGTGGGAGTAGTACGCTGAAATTACCAAAATTAATGATTGATAAATTTTGGGGAGACCCCAAACAATGGAATGAATTTTGGAATAGTTTCGAAAATTCGATACATAAAAACGAAACGCTTTCAAAAATACAAAAATTTGTATACTTAAAAACGTTCTTAACGGGACAAGCTTCGAATGTTGTGTCAGGCTTTGAGTTAACAGAAAGTAATTATGATAGATGTGTAGCATTACTAAAGGACAGATATGGTCGAAAAGACTTGATCATTAATTCATTCATGAATAAAATTCTCAATTTAGAAGCCGTTAAAAATTCTGCTAACGTAAAGGCTTTACGTAAATTATATGACGAATTAGAAGTTTCGATTCGTAATTTAGAAACTTTAGAAGTAACTTCTGGCTCATATGGACATTTATTAATTCCAATATTATTAAAATTAATTCCGGACGATTTAGTTTTGGAATTTAATCGGCAAAGACGATCGAAAGATAAAGTTGAAGTTTCGGAATTAACACAATTTATTAAAATGGAAATAGAATGCAGGGAAGTTTCAAATCTAGTATTAAGCGAAAGGAAAAATCCTGTGCCTCCGCGAGTCGATCAATCAAAATATGAAACTAGAAAATATGTAAAAAATACACCCACGGCTGCATTTCATACTGCAGTTAACCGAAAATGCATCTTTTGTGATAATTTGCACGAGTCATTTAAATGCGAAGTGAATGTTTCTGATAAATTAAAGAAACTAAGATCCGAAAACCGCTGCTTTTCTTGTTTTAAAAAATTCCATACATCAAAAAGGTGCAGAAATAAAACTAAATGTAATAAATGTGGCGGTATGTATCACAATGAATCGATTTGTACTAATAAATCCCTTGTAAACAAAAATTCGGAACAAGGTTATTCCGAAAATGCAACTGAATCTCTGACTTTGAATTCTGAGGAAAGAAATAAAGTTCAAAACTTAAAATTGATTGCTTCTGTTCCTCAAGGTGATAATAATGACTGTAATGCCAGGGAAATATTATTACAAACTTGTACAGTTTATGCTTGTTCTAAGTATAAATCAAAATTAACTAGATTAATTCTTGATCAAGGCAGTCACAGATCCTTTATAACGAAAAAATTGGCCGACCATTTAAAACTTACTCCAATCCGTTATGAAAGACTTTCTGTTTATTCATTTGGTGCGACGAAGGCAATGAATCATTCCTATCCGGTCGTTGAAATCGAAATTCAGAATTGGAAACAAAATAATAAAATAAAAATTGAATGTTTGATCTCGGATGTTATTTCCTCGGCGTCCATCAGTGTGCCTAGTAAACAAATTGCAGACTTCATGGAGCGTATGGGGTTGCAGATCGCTGATTGCGCAAGAGAAAATAACATAGATGTTGAGATATTAATTGGGGGGATGAATTCTGGAATGTAGTTTATTCTGAAACAATTAAAATATCTGAAGGGTTGTACGCTGTCAGTTCTGTGTTTGGTTGGGTTGCCGCAGGAATCAAGAAAAATAAAACAAACAAAAATTGTTCTGAAAATTTAGCGGTAATGACAAACACTGTTGTGTTGAAAGATTTAAAAGGTTTTTGGGAATTAGAACATATGGGAATTAATGATTCTGATGATTATTCCGATATTGACTGCGAAATAGTAGACCAGTTTGAAAGAAATTTGCAGTTTAAAAACGGAAGATATGAGGCAAATTTAATCTGGAAATACAGTCCGAATAATCTAGGAAATAATTTTGAGGTAGCTAAGAAACGATTCGCAAACCTTCACAATAAACTAAGTAAAACTCCGGAGATTTTTCGGGAATATAAAAATATAATTGAGAACCAGATATTAGAAGGAATTGTGGAGGAATGTCCAAATAATGATACAAATTTGGGATATTTTATGCCGCACCGAGCAGTGATACGACCTAGTGAAACTACTAAGGTAAGAATTGTGTACGATGCTAGCTCAAGGACAGAGGACACGAATTCGTTAAATGACTGCCTTGAATCGGGACCTAATCTAAATTCAAATATACTAGACATTATGTTAAATTTTCGTAAGTTTAAGATAGCGTTTTGTGGAGACGTTGAAAAAGCCTTTTTGATGATAGGAATTGCTGAAGGTGATAGAAAATTTCTAAAATTTCTTTGGTTTAATGAAAATAATGACTCCTTTAAGATTATGCAAATGTGTCGCGTAGCTTTCGGTTTGACTATATCTCCTTTCATTTTGGCCGCCACTATGAAATATCACATTCGAAAATATAAAGATAAAATGCCGGACAGTTTCCAAATGTTAAATTCTTCTGTCTATGTCGATGACCTATATTTTGGAGCAGGAACGGTTGAAGATGCATATCGGTTATCTGTAGATGCGGTTAACATATTTAAGGATGCTGGGATGAATTTCAGAAAATTAAGAACTAATTCTAAAGCATTAAACGATTTATGGGTCTCAGATGGGATTAAGGAATCAGATAACAAATTAACTAGTGAATCGAATTTCTTAGGCATGATTTGGAATTCCATTGAAGACAATATAAAGTTAAATTTTAAAAATTTGGTTGATCTTTACATTATGGTAACTTGGCATTTTTTTGGCAAAAATTTGGCGACCAACTCTCCTACAGCAACCCTCTATTTTTTTTTCCTGCCGTCATTTTGTCTTCACGAAGTAAAGACATGTTTCTTTTCTTTTTATCTACTGAACACTTCTTCCAACAATCTACTAGCCGAATTACACTTATGCTAGAAATTTTATCTAACAAAACTGCTTAATCATGACAAATATTCACTGCAAAATTGGGAAAAAGTGCACAATACCATACTCCTTACGCGTTTTTCAAAATAACACATACACATAAACCATGTACACGCCGACTTATTTTTACTTAAAAAAACATCCCAGAATTGCACAAAAATGGCATTGCGCACACTCTTCACTATATCCATGTACACTGCTTTTTTCTCATAAATTAGAAAAATTTCACAAAAATACATGACAATTTTCTCAATCTTTAAACCCGGTAAAAAGAACATATATGAAATGACCTGATCGCGAAAAAGTATTTACCCTTTACAAATATGAACATTTCCACATATAAAATAAGTAAAATATCCAAAAACTTTTGCCTCTAAATCATCTATTACATTATACACGTCACGAACGAATTCATACCGCAAGCATTACAAATACTTAGTATCAAATATTTAAATTATTTCCATGCACGTTTACTTCAACTTAAACGTATACCAAATTCCTACAAACATAAAATTCACAAAATAACTATCATTTAATTAAAATATAATTAAATTCAAAAACACTACTTAAAATATAAATGAGCACGTACATTAAATTAATACATACATAAAAACCCATTTCGAATTCACTTTAGTTACGGCCATGGGATCCAAAAATTCACGAACACTGTTTCACACAACACAGAATAAAGCCAAATACAAAATTTCCAGATTTTTTCCCGATTTCCCCCCTTTTCCGATTAAAGAACCGTAATTCGTCCATTAATATCACATGACATATCTCATGATCTCTCATTTCCCTCACACAAAATAATGCGTAATCGGAACTGAGTACTGCTCACATTATTACCAAAGTGCCAGGTAGTAACATTTATCTCCTCCAAAATGTCGCCAAACTACCAGTTACCATATTGTAAAGATCAACCAAAAATTTAATTGACTTTTCTACTGGAAACGATTTTGTTACAAAAAGGAAACTTTTGCAAAGTATCGCCCAAATATACGATCCATTTGGATTTATTGCACCCTTTGTTATTCGGGCGAAAATTATTATGCAAGAAATCTGGTGTTCCGGTTCTGACTGGGATGAGGTCCTTCCTGCAAAGATTAAGGACAAATTCAACATTTGGCGGGAGGAACTTAATGATTTAACTGAAATATCGATTCAGCGAAATTTCTTTGATGACGATCCAATGAATATAAGCCTTCACCTATTTTCGGACGCTAGTCCTAAAGCATATGGGGCCATCGCATATTTCAGATATTGTACGAGTGATTCTAAAATTAAAACTTCCTTTATCATGTCGAAATGCAGAGTTGCACCTTTAAGAGCAATCACGCTTCCTCGTTTAGAGTTAATGGGAGCACTCGTGGCTGCTGGAATGTATAAATATTTGAAAAAATTTTTTGGTGATTTAATTGAGGATGTTTATTTTTGGAGTGATTCCGAAATCGCCATTACTTGGATTAAAGGTTCGCCAAATAATTGGAAACCATTTATCGCCAATCGTGTTACAGAAATACAGAGTATATGCAACAAAAAATTGTGGAACCATTGCGAAGGGAAACAAAATCCTTCCGATTTACTAACTCGAGGAATTAGTGCTCAGTCACTAGTTAAGAATGATCTGTGGTGGCATGGGCCACACTGGTTACGTTTTCCTACTGAAAGTTTTCCGAAACAAAAGAAATCACAACCAAATTCAGAATCGTTGGAGTTAAGGAAAAGTATTATTCTGACTGTACCTGTGATTAACAATGAATCCCCAATTTTGCATATAGAAAAATTCAGTTCTTTAGGAAAATTACTTCGAATTACTGCCTATGTATTTAGATTTATTGGGAGGCTTCGGAAAAGGTCTACAGAGAATGGACCTTTAAGTGCTTTTGAGATTAAAGCAGCTAAACATTATTGGGTAAAAATTACGCAACGAGAATCGTATCAAGCGGAAATAATTAAGTTATCAAATAAAAAATCAATTCTCGATTCTTCCATCTACTCCCTTAATCCAAGGCTTGATGAGGAGGGAATTCTTCGGTTGAAAGGTCGCATTCAATTTGCAGACTGTCACGAGAATTTAAAACATCCTATTCTATTACCCTCAAAATGCAAGTTTACCGAGTTGATCATCACGGAGTCGCATGAAAGGGTATTCCATGCTGGAGTTAATTCGACACTAACTCAGATCAGAGACAAATATTGGATCATTAAGGGAAGACAGCGTGTTAAGACTATCATCAGCAAATGTGTGATATGCAAACGATATAGTGCTCGTCCTGGGGTACAGGATATCGCTCCACTTCCTCCAGACAGAATCCAAGAATCGCCTCCATTTGCTGTGACCGGGTTGGACTTCGCCGATCCATTTTTTACGAAAGACAGGCAAGGTAAAGTTTACATGCTGTTGTTAACGTGTGCGGTCACTCGTGCCTTATATATAGAGATAGTAACTGATCTCAGCACTGAAAGGTTTTTGCTAGCTTTCCGAAGATTTTTAGCTCGCCGAGGACTGTGTACCACCGTGTACTCCGATAATGCCAAGACTTTTAAAAGAGCTGATAAAGAACTAAAATATATTTTTAAAACTTTGAGTGACTCATCTGTGAAAGAATTATTTTCTGCTAGAGGCATAAATTGGAAATTTATTATTGAGAGGGGTCCATGGTGGGGAGGGTTTTGGGAGCGTATGGTACGAACCATAAAATCCAGCTTGCGAAAAATTATTGGTCGATCATCCCTTACTGTGAAAGAGCTTGAAACAGTGCTCATTGAAATCGAGGCAATGATTAATTGTAGACCAATTACCTACGTGTTTACCGATCCCATTGAACCTTCTCCACTAACACCCTCTCACTTTCTGGTTGGTAGACGATTGCTATCTCTGCCTGCTAATAAAATAACAAATAATTTGACTGGGTCAAGAAATTCAATTATTAAACGATATAAATACCATCAAGATATTTTAAATCATTTTTGGAAGCGTTGGAGATCAGAGTATCTTTTTAATCTGAGATCTGCGAATATTTGTCCTCCACACTAACGCATCTCAGTTTAAAATCAACGATATTGTCTTGATTCATGACGACAAACATCCCAGAAATCTTTAGACAATAGGTAAAATTTTGGAATTAATGCCAGGCAGAGATGGTAAAATAAGATCTTGCATAATTAAAACACCTACTGGTACCTTAAAAAGGCCTATACAATTGTTATATAATATAGAACTTAACTAATGTTTGTATTTTGTATTTTTAGGTTTGATTCTCCTGACCTTGCTGATAGGTATCATTTAATGTTTTGTAAAATTTTATGTGCTTATAATTATGTATGCATGTGTTATATTTAACCATTTCTCCAGGATTTATTGTCGAAATATTAATTGAATATTCTAGAATATATTATTGAAAGATGAACTCTCCACCGAGTTCAGGTGGGGAGTGTTGTGTAATTTGAAGAAAAGGGCTAGAGGGCGCTGTTGCTCGCTTAGTTGTAAGAGAATAAAGTTTGTTCATGTTGAAGGCGGCGGCCTAAGAATACGCTCTGTATATAGTAATTAAAATATTATTAAAATGAAAAAGTGTTAAAATTAGTGAA
This sequence comes from Stegodyphus dumicola, assembly GCF_044657685.1. Lineage (NCBI taxonomy): Eukaryota > Metazoa > Arthropoda > Arachnida > Araneae > Eresidae > Stegodyphus > Stegodyphus dumicola. The sequence goes on from NC_140779.1 coordinate 49,382,310, forward strand.
CTCACTGAACCACCATCATCTGATTTGGAGATGCACAAATTATTAGAAAAGCTCCGATTTCTTGGAAAACTTTCAATGTTTTTAACACTGATGAAGATGTTTTCAAAAAGGGCAAGTAGAACTAAAGAAACGGTACTCAATTCTAACAGTTAAGCAGAATAATTTATTTTAATCCTTCGTAATTTCAATTGCAGATAACTTAAATATTTTAGAAGCATGCTATATATATCTTTCCAAGAACAAATGAAATTACATAGTTTTGATAAGAAGTAGACTACAGGTATAATTCAACTTGTATGACTAAAGCACTGAACGATATTAAGTATCTAACTCAGAGAAAACTTTCTCGAACAAATTTAAAAGCAAAATAAAGTAAAATGGGATACAGCGGGTACTCCTAAAAGTAGCATTATATTCATTTAACGCACATAGTGGTGTTCTAAGATTCTTTGATTTGGCCCAAATACCGAAGCTATTACCGTTTTTCTGGTAATTAAGAATCGACTATTTCCCCAATGTTATAGCAACCATTTACGGTTAAGCGCCAGTATTTTTAATTTTAATCTGATTGGAACTAGTGTATTGATTGAGGGCTATGCGATGTGTGGTATGTGTATTACGTACTACAAATCATGTATTTTGAATTACTGGAATTTTAACTGTCGTTAATTGACCTTTGATTTTCGTTAGCTGGCTGTTTTTAATCATTGTCCTGTCACTTCCACAAAGAAGTAAGTTTGGTAAGATATTGTATTTATTTTCATGATTTAAGAGTGAAAGGGTAAGGAAGCTATAGCTGATTGCTGTATGAATGGTGGTTTAATTTTCGCTATTAATGTAGATGCCATAAGTGGCATGTGGAGCCACATTAAACGTGAATTTTCGCAAGCGTCATCTGCGACACTTGTCAGAAGATATTTTAGTATATTCCTACTTTGCAGAGTCTGTGACGTCGCTAATAACAGAATCAGGAGAATGAGGATCGATTCCAGGACTACATGATTTGCATTATGTGCGTGGAGTAGTCATCCGACGCTGATGATGAGACATAGCTAAGAACACGCGAGATGGGTAATTTTGTTGTTTTTGTAGCATACATTTTCAGCGTGTTTCTGAGTAACAGCCATTTTGGAAATATTGCTTTTTTAGCACCATTCTTGGCGTCATAAAAAATCACCAAAAATATCAAGAGGCGCCCTATTGTAAGCTTTTACCTACAGCAGATACTTTATTATGGCTTCTAGCGCTTCTCAACAGCTAAAAATAGCCTTTGAAACGACTGAACTCAAGTGAGTTCTTTCGCTTTTAAACAAAATTATGACAAATTACTTGTCTATGTAGAAATGAAACTCATCAGTAATGACAAGAATTGTTGCTTTGTCATATTCAATAAATGTACGAAAGTTGCAGGCGTTACAGTGAACTGTAACACTTGCCTGAGGCAGATTACATTGTCTTGCACATTTTTTGAAAAATTTTAATGGCAACTTTGAATGTAATATTTATCAAATTGGATCTAAATTACAAGATCTTATATTTAGAATAAATGAAATGAATGTATGAAAATGTGTGAACATCCGACTTCTCCGTTAAGAAATACTTTAATATATATTTTTTTAAATATTATATTTCTTTTTAGAAGAATGTCGACTAACTGAATACAGCGAAACTCCAAAAGATTACTGTGGAAAAATCCTTAGTGAAGGACTTTTGAGGGAAAACAAACTTCGGTTCATAAAAGAATACTGGCATTTTGTTCGTAAACAGAGTGCAGAACATATTAACGTTTTATCTGAAATTCAGTTAAACTTCCTAGGCAAGCAAAAAAAGAGCTTGAAAATTACTTACGCTCTCATTTCAAACACTTGTGAACATAAATGATCACATGCTGCTGCAGAACGACATACAAACTAGAATTGGAAAAAAATGCAAATGCTATAAGTTATCATAGATATAAATACAAACAATTGAATTACTATTCCATTTAATAAGTGTAGTACATCTTTTCGATAACGAATAAAATCCTTATTTGAAATTGAACAATTCAATATTATGAGCTGTAGCGATATCACAAGGACTAAATCTGATCAAACTAATACTAATTTATATCTGAAACGTACAAGTACACGTTACTATAGATCGGGCTCTATCATAAAGGTAAGGCTATGTAAAGAATCTCTTTCTGCTAAACATTAACGACCAGCACACTGATAGAAATCGAGGGTCATTTAAAATAATTCTAGATATTTTAGCTTGGGAATGAATTTGTCCCGAAAATTCAGCAATGAGATATGACCATTGCGAAATGAAACGCATGTTTCATACGCAGATATAAAGAATTAACAAAACCTTGACTTCAGGTTTATTTCACGTTTTGTCAATTTAATGAACAGTTTATGAACTCCGCTCAGAAAAAAATGCAGGTCTTTGCAAAGAAGAGATGGTTATAGTTAGCATTAAAAATACTAAAAGTTAATATAAATGTTAATTTTGAAATATGCTTGAAACCTTAATCAGATTATCTTATCTAACAGAAAATACATTAAATTTTTCTGCTGAAGAAAGTTTTTTTCATTGCTGCGCAATGAAAGCAAATACAATCACGAACTTTTGCCACTTATAAAATTGCACGCATTCGCCAGAAGTTAAATTTTCAAGTCACTTTCTAACCTATCAATAAATTCATCGTTTGAGCCTTAAAGATGCCATTTCTGACTTAATTCTTGAGGAATTTATAGCATATCGTGTCAATGTGGTTTGAGATACTATATAGGCCAAGCTAAAAGAGCGTTAAAGTTTCGTATCAAGAAACACTAATTTTATGTCCGAAAAGAAGAAATTAACAAGTCCTCAATAGCTAATCATAGTTGGAAATTTAATTATAATTTTGAATTTGGATATTCAAAAATTCTTCAGCGAGCTTCAGTTAGTGAATTGGATTTTTTGAAGCTTTTCCCATTCACAAAGTTTTACCTTAATTATTTAATGACCAAGTACAGTCATTTCTAACGTTCTTAAAATTATATTAACTTAATTTCCTTACTATTTTCGGTTACATGGCGCTATTTTCTCGTTCATTTAACTGCCGTAGTGTATACATACGACCGTTGTGACCTCTGCTTTCCAGACCGGCAGATTCCTTTGTTCCTGATGAAGAGGAACCTGTGTACCTGCTTGCCCTCAAAGCTAATTGAGTTCTTGACTAGAATCACAACGAAATTTGTTATTTTTTTATAAGTGTTTTACAGTTTATTTTAAAAGCATTGTTAATAAAATGGTTCTCAAAATGCGCCATTCTATTTTGCACATTATCAGATTAGCTACTGAATTAACTAATCTAACAGATATATTTCTTTAGATAAATTGTTGTTGAAATTAGCTGATGACGAAAACATGTTCTCTCTGGAAATATCAAGGTAGGCCATATATCTTCCTAGATAAAGCTTATTGTGCGTTTTCTGAAAGTACAGCAAATAAAAAAGTATTAACTGCAGATGATTCATTCGGAATGTTTTAAGAATTCTCTATTTTATTTTTTTTAAGAAATTACTCCACTTTCTTTCCTAAGGAAAGAGGTACCTCCATAGAGAACTTTGAGAGAACATTGGCTCATATTTACATAACAGACAAAACTCTACGCCATGTAAGTAGCCTAGTTTACCAGAATTTCAGCCTCTGTCAAACTGTTAATATACAGCAGTTCCATTTGCTTGGTAACCGGCTCTTACTCGCTCCGGCTCTCACCTTTTTAGAGACTGCAACTCAAATTATGGGATTGTATCATTAGGGTACGCAAAGAAGAAAATGGCGTTAGACATGAGAAGAATAACTTCGTTGAGGGAAACAAACCCAAGTTTACATTAGATGTAACACGGCTATCTCAAGCTGCCAGGTATGCTTCGCCACCGTGAATATAATGCGCATTAAATACTAGTTTTCGCGACTTCAGCCAGTTGGCTTCGCCTTAGTGTTATACGACGAAGTAAATAAATCTTTACAGACTTTGCGTATCATGTGAATTTAATTTAAAAAATCTGCAATCAAATTTGCCTCGTTGATGGCCCCAGGTCCAAGAATCTCATCGAAATGACTCTCAGATAACATTAAATCTTTATTTTAAGGAAAAAATTCATTTGAAATGTAAAATATCCACGTCCTCACGAAGATACGTTTTTACGGTACTTTTCCGTTTTGCCGGCGCAAGCGATAAAGTCGCCAATAATGGTACAACCGATGCCAAACTGAATATTCTGGCTGGTAACCTTTTACGCCTCATTTTCAAAACAAGTCGCAGCTTTTTCTTATCAGATTGATTGTTTCTTTCAATACTGGCATATAATTACATAGAATTTTTATCAGATAGTTCAGTTTTATGTCTAAAGCCATTTTCGGTAATTAGATCAATTAGGATGCAATCACAGCGCCTACCCGAAGCCGAAAATATAGAAAAGAAAAGCCAAGGGTTAAATTCATCAATTCTAATGAGAATGCATTAGTGAAATAAAGCACTACAGTTTTACATAATTTCTGAGTAAGCTTTCGTACGCATTGAAATATTTCTTGCATTTAAACTTGTGTTCCAAATTAAGATTTAACTTGAAATTAATGTAGATAATTACGGAGAGCATTAGATTTTTGTAGAGTAGTTTACGTGAGATGAGATCGCTTGGAGTCACGTGATATGAACCGGCGAATTAGGATGTTGAACCATGAAAGCATAGTAAATTCTTAAATTAATGTCTTTTTACAAATTTATTGTCTTTATTTATTGGCTTTTTATAAAGTTTTAAGCGATATTAAAATGTTTATGCCTTCAAAAAAAAAAAAAAAAAAAAAGAATTCTTAGAAGTAAAAATTTTTGTGTTTACTGTATGTTGTCGCCAATAAAGTCTGCTTGGCGAGATTTGCGCCGGCGAAACGGAAAAGTACCGTTTTTACTTTATACATTACTAATGTACAATTAAGTTAAAACAATTAATTTAAACAAACCATAAAAGCATACGAGTTAGAAAATAAATTTACCTTTCCTTCAAAGAAAATGGCAGGTGCAGGGAACCTTCGTTTCGCCCTGACATCACCTGATTCCTGAACATACTTCCTGAGAACATTTACATCTAATTTTCGAGATCTGTAAATAAGACTGGTAAATTTATTCAGCAATGCGAGTTTTACGAGTGGCTTTGAAAAGATATCACAGCTTTGCTAAGTGTTGCTAATTGTTTTCAGAGAGTTTTAGAATAGCCATGTTTTATGGTTTGGTCTGGTTTATTTGATTACAGCAAAACATTCGAGTACTATTTTCCCAAGGAGAGGGCTGCCTTCGTAGAGGACTTTCTAAGGGACACTACTCGTATACATGGTACACATAGAGAAAACCACGAAAACGCCCATGCGGTCTGCTCTTTCGCGGAGATTCGAACCCCGCACTGAACTATCAGTGTCCAGCCGCTTTACCGTACTGCCGTTGGTGGACCTTGGGTTTTAAGAGTATGGAGCATAAAAAAAATTGGAATGCAATACAGATTTATTTGGAGAATTTTACATCAAGTACTTGCTTCTGAGAAGGTTAAATGTTGAAAGTTAACTGTGATAAAGTTGCATTGATGCATAATAAATGCAAGTAGTTACATAATTTTATTCATAAACAAATTCTTCCAACAATTATTTCTACGCATTAAAAACATGCATACGATCAGTGCATTAATTATTATTAGTAAATTTCATTGCAGTTTTAAGACTGATGCAAGTAGGCATCCTTGCTTAAAGAAGTCAGTCTTTAAGCAAGGATCTAAAGAAAACAATCTTTTAGCACGGATCTGAATTATTTTTAGAGCAGCCAAATTAAATACAAATTTCTTAGCCTAAAGCAATATGCAGATGACAGACTCCACTGAATGTTGCCTATTAGTTATCTGAAGAATTTTTTTATAATTCGTTAATTCGATTTAAGTTAGATTTAGATCAATGAAAAATTACAATTTAAAATTAGGGAAAAAATGTAGTCTTTAGATTAGCACACAGTTTGAGTAAAACTATTGATCTATGGATCCCTTACTAGAGAATTGGACTAAATGGACCACATCTGGCACTGATGAAGACTTTAGATTAGCTCAGTTTTTAGAGAGTTTCACAGTTTGACTAAATGGACCACAGCCGGTACTGATAAAACTTCCTGGCGAGGGGAAGAATCTAATTATCGAAATCATAAATTTTATTCCGAATCCATAAAAATCTAAGGTGGACGTTTTTGCCAAATTTTAAATTACATTAACTTACTTTGTTCCACTTAAAATAATTATAGGTGTTGTCTTTGCAATGGGTCAAATATTTCTCAAGTTACGTTTAACGAAACCTTAACGCATATTTTCAAGTGCGCAGTTAAATATCTAAGTAAAGTAATGCGAAAAAAAATGTTTCATTAAAAATTCACAAGAAATTCAGTATTAAATACTTATGATAAGATTGTGCACATGTTCTTTCTTACAAGTAGTGTTAATTTTTGATCGATTGTGCTGAAGCAAACATTTTCTTACAACATATCTACGTAAACAAATATTTCAGACTATTTAAATAATCAATAATTAGCTGAAGAGTTATTACCCTAATAAGCAATCCCAATACGCATTTCCTAATAAGAACCTGATACAATTTTTTTAGAAGCGACTTTATAAATACAGCACTGAATTTAAATTACGATGATTTAAAAGTGACAAAATATCTGTTCGTGGCCAAGGCTTTGTCGCTTGAGTAAAACTAATCATTTCTAAACTCAAACTCATTGAGTTTGGTAAGTTTAGACATAAAGTTGGAGATTAAAATTATAAATATATTCTTCGGTCAAATATAAAAAAATATCTGATAATCAAGTTCGTTGGCAGTTTCTTACAACAATTCAACTGAATAGTTTCGGTATAGTTAGGTTATTTGCTTATGGTAAAGTACAGGGTTATATGCCTATGGCAAGAAATGCCTTCGTGAAGAGCTTTCTACGGAAAACTGTCTCTTATTCTAGTTACACACATTGAGAATCACCAAAATCATCTCTTCGGCCAGTCAGTTCACCTAGGTTTGAACTCGTACCTAACTTCACCGCTTTAACCGGTCAGCCTGCTGGTAGAGCTTCGGTATAGTTAATCCCTTCGAGCCGGGTAGCGAAAACGCGCGCTTATCGCGGAGGCCGGCAGTGTCTTCCGCGAGCGTCTCTCCAGGGCCGGGAGCTTTTTTGCTACTAAGCCTAAATCCATGAAATTTCCGAAGTATCAACGCATTGTTTAATAATGCTCTATAGAGTATTTAAACGGCTTATGCTTTATAGATATTTATATGTATATATACCTTAATTACCTTATTTCTTGTCTAAATGCATATTTTACACATTTTATTTAATTACTCACCATTTTATGACTTTTAACATTATACATCTGAAAACTAAAAATATTACTTAAAATTCTCTTTTCGTATGAAAAATTTTAAAACGGGGATCTACACACAGTCCTACGTTACATTCCTTGAACTCGTAATAACTCATTTGCCGTTTTGGAGGATTTTTCCGGGAATGTGAACAAACGAAGCATCGTCGTCTCATTTTCTTATCAGTCTCTTCTGAACAAAGTTTTGGAAAATGTCTTTCAGTTAATCTTTCGGAATCAATATCAGAATATCAGAATTTCAGAATCAATATCTGAAATATTTTGCATTATTTCTGCTATTTCATGCTCTGTTAAACATTTTCGACGCTTCGACATTGAAGCGGTAAAAACAAAGAATTCACTTCTAACAAGATCTAATTATTTTCTAAAAACTGAACTGTAAACCGAAATACTCAACGCTTTAGCGCATATAAAACTTCTACTTACAATAAACAACTACCACGTGCGAATAAAGTGAGATTTAAAGAGACGTCATAAATCACGCCATTCGGAAACATTTAGTTCCCCGTTTGTTTATATAATCAAAAACACATGTATGTGAGTCATGCTTCTCTCATTTCGAGTAGAAGCTCTAATGTACATGTATCTGAAACCATATGGGCATACAGTGCCATCTTGTGGCAGAAATTATAGTTTGAAAAACGTTCCAAGGTACTGGCACAAATACGTGACATTCGGTAGAAAACGCAACATTGCTCTGGCACGTCGGCCGGTAGATAAGTGCGTTCGTTGCTGGCACGTATACGTGACAGTCGGCGCGAAGGTGTTAAATCTAGACATTGAGGATTAATTCTAATAAAAGACTATCTAATATTAAACAGAATCTTTATACATAGTGTTGATAGATATCAAACATTTAGAATTCGTTTTAAAAACAAGCATTTGATTAAAAAACTGTCTTCAGTTGGGTTATCCAATAATCGGAGATAAAAATTGCTTTCTTTATTTTATTTTATTTATTTATTTATTTTGTCAATGTTCAATGATATGATTAGTTAAAGATTATGGAGCAAAAAGTTTTTCTAAAGTATTTAATGGCAATAATTTTGTTAAACAAGAATCAAATCTTTTTATATTATATTCAATGGCTTAAAATATTTCTAATGAAAGACTATTTAGAGAAGAGGGTTAATTTTAATAAAATACTATATATCTAATTTCAAACAGAATCTTTGTACATAGCGTTGCTAAATATAAAACATTAAGAGTTCGTTTTAAAAACTAGCACTTGATTAAACAACAGTCTTCAGTTCGGATGTCCAATAATCGGAAATAAAAATTAGCTTCTTTAAGAAAATTTCATTTTTGTTCATGGTTAATTAAAGATGATGCAGACGAATATTTTTCTAAAGCATTTAATTACAATAATTTTGTTAAACAAAAATCGCATAGTCTTCTTATATTATATCTAATGGCTTAAATTACTTCTTAAAACAAATGGCGCATCTTAGCTCATATAACCAAATTATTCTTTCTTACAACGTAGTAAAATTTGTCAGATAAAAATTTTTACAAAGTATAAAAATTAGACATCTATTTAAATATTTAAATATTTTATTTTATTTATTTTATACTCATATTTAAATATTTTAGCTCTGAATTGAAATTTAGATTCGTAATTACAATAATTAAAATTCAGTTGTATTCGGCCTGCACGGACAAAAAGCATACGATTTATTATTGAATTGCATGCTCAAACCTTATCAATTAATTAAATACAGAAAAGAATGTATAAAGTGAGTAAAAAGATTACTTGGAGGAAGAACGTTGCTCTTGAGGGCCGACATTTCTCACTTTTACAGGAATAATAATTTGAGCTGGATAGTTGAGAGTAAGATCTCCATGGTTATCTAAAAACTGACATTAAATTCTGAATTTTAACATTTTCTGAAGTATTTCGTAGAAGGCAGCATTAATACCAATAAATATCCCTAATGTCAAATGAATTGTTTGTGGATAGATAAACATTTTAAGACCATTTGAGAAGAACCAACTCACCTCGCATACATAGTCTTTCTCGAAGAGACTTCGACACAATTTTAATGCCTCGTAATCTGTCTGTAAAATTCAAGAAGTTTGAGAAACAATTTCAGATGTTCATAATTAGAAATATTAAAATTTTATTAATTTGAATTTAAGGTTTCACTAAAGAAAGGCTGACATTTCTTTAATCGCGACAGAAAAATAATTGAAGATTTGAAATGCTCATAGAATTTGTAGTTTTCTTACTTATAATTTAACTTAAAAAAGATGCTTCTTTTCAGATTTTTTAAACTTTACAAGATTTCAGCATTAGGTTACATGATAGGCCAATTTAGGCAAAGCACAAAAAGATTACCTAATAAATTTTCGAACATTTCAAATATGTTCAAGTTGGAAACATTGTAAAATAAAACTTATTTGATAAACGGAAGTACATTTAACTACAGAATTTTGCACTCATTTAAACTATACTTCTATAGTTTGATTGTTAGGTATACAATACCCTGTCCAAATTCTTTGCATTATAATGATTCTTGCTAGCCCGCTCGAATAACTTCTGTATCTCTTCAACTGACACTTCGAGTTCTTCTTCCATTATGCAACTAATCCAGCGTAGTTCTTTCTAAAGCCCTTTGAATAAATATGTAAATGAGCCTTTTAAAAGTTTTCATTTTGTTCAGCCGTCTTGGAAATAACCAATGAGAGTAAATCCGTGTACCTCTTCTTTTATTTACATATAAATTAAAAGTAATATTAAAATTTTATCATATTTCAGTTTTCAAAAAATTTCTCTTTATTTTTATTTATTTCAATCCTGAAGTAGCCAATTTAATTAATATCTCTAATACCTTCACTTTCGCTCTAAAGAAATTCGGCATCTAGAATGATTGATCAGCTATAAAATTTAAGCAAGTTTTATTGCTTCTTTGCTTCGCTTATTTGGGGATAACTGCGAACCAAACAAATAATGTATGCTATCCACCCTGTCTCAACATCTGTAACCTTCGTATTAATTTTATTGCAATTTTTGGACTTTAAAACTTTCAGTAGCTCAGGAGTCATAGGACTGCCTCCACACCCCCTGATAGGACAGTGCTAGTTTTCTGTCATCGCATCCTCACCCGCCAATGAGATTTCAGAGACAATGCATCTCATTGTTTTCTTATTTTTACTGTATTTTATCTTAAGGTACACATCTTTATGGTAGACCATTTTGATGAGCCCTTATGTGTGAGGCCCCTTTGGGATTACGCGATAAGCTCTGGTTAGAGCGGATTTAATTCCCGCTGTAAACCAGAATTTGCAACCAAAGCATCAAAGCACACCGTGTCTGCTTCTTGTCGAAAACTGAAGAATTTGCTATGATAACAATGCGCAATGTCCATTGCTTCCGAATACGCAAGCCAAATATATGTCACCCTCTCACCATCTGAAAGCTAATTAAAGTAGATTTAAACATTGAAACTATCTTGCTTGTTTGTCTAGAAGAAAAAAAAAGTTCGCCATATAAATATCTATTGGAACTTCCTTTTTACACTCAGAATCACTGTCTATAATGTCTGTTCATGTTTCTTAAATCTCTTGAGTCGATTATACATTGAGAAACATTATATTCTTTTAATTTCAGTGATTTTTATTTTCCCTTGTCATGGAACTGAACAATGACAATATTTCGTCTATTGTAACTATTATTTAGTCTCACACAACAGCAACAGAATTCATTTCTATTACTTCATCTGTCTGCTCAGCGTTCACAATGATTTCCCTCTATACCTCGCAATATATCTACAAAATTCTGAGGTAAAAATAAGAACTGTAAATGTCTTCGTCTTATAATTAGAAAATAAAAGAACTAGATTTCACTTGAAAAGAGAGGTAAAATTCAGAAATAAAATGATGTGTGACTCTACTTTAAGATTTTGTCATATTGGAATAAACTCCCGTTAGATACTCCATTACATAATATTTAATGTCTGACTGGAGTTTCAGAATTTGGCAGATTTTTTAAGAAATAAAACAAAGAACATTTTTCTGCCGGAAAATTCAAGCTGTTTTATAACACATTTCTGAATGATAAATGTGCTTCTAAAATTTCTTCTCTCCAACACAAATGCACAGTAGTATTATTTTTCAGTCCTTAAACCAGCCCTGTACACAATCAAAAAACCTAGTCGCCTGTAAATATTCTGACAGTCCTAAAAAATTATACAGAATATTTTAGAAAAGAAAAAAATTTTTTTTAGGAAGGGCTAAGGAAAGGTGGAAGCCTCTTTTTTACTTTATTTTCAAATCCATACAAAATGCGGTATCCATTTTGTATCACTTTTTTCGTGACTCTTTTCCCAATGGAAGTGCTCGGGACGCTGTTCGTTTGACTAATGTAATTCTTAGAACATTTTGCATCTACTAAACTTGCTTAAAATTGGAGCTGAAATATCCTACATGTTCAATCACGAGGCATTTTGCAAAAATTCCTCAAGTATACAAATGCTGTATACAACGGAAGATGTACAATAGAAAAACAAGGTTAACAAACTACTAATAAAATATCAAAACAAGAACTGGGAATTTGTACATTTCGTTTTTAGCACAGTTTATACGGAGGAAAAAATACTGAGAATAAAAATCTGAGACAATTTTGAATGCAGTTTTCAAACAATACTGTTCGGAAATATATATATATTCAATCTGCTGGCATCAAAAATATATGTCACCCCCCCTGGCCTCCAAAGGTCGCCAACGGATTAGCGGTGGTCCATCGGAATGTTACAACTAATACCAAAGCACTGTTAATCGTACAAAGAGATATTTTTATCTTTACACGTCTGAATGATATTGTGAAATAGCTATTATTTAATGCTACCTGTATCATAAATAAAAAGTCTTTATCTAGAATCTTCAAAATTTCTAAATCCGCTTTTTGCGCGCATTTTCATCTACTTTAAATATAAAAATCTAACAGTCGTGATGAAGTTTCGGCCCACCAGCGGCCGAGCGGTAAAGTCGCTGAACACTGGTAGTTCGGTCCGAGGTTCGAATCCCGCGAACGGGCTGGCTGCATGGGAGTTTTCGTGGTTTTTCCCGTGTGTAACGTGTATACGAGCAAGTTTCCCTTAAAAAGTCCTCCACGAAGGCATCCCTCCCCTTTAGACAGATAGCCCTCGAGGCTTTGTCGTAATTAAATAACCTAACTTAACGTGATGAAATTTTTCTAATAACATTTAGATTACAAGCTTTATTGTATAATATATGTTATATATATAGTTATCTAGCGAAATTGTAATAGAGAGTTGTTATTATGGATGAGTAAAAGAAAAAGATTTCAAAATTAGTATATCACGTTTTATTTTTTAACAAAATTGAAAATTTATAGGTTTGTTTTGCAAAGAAATAATAGTAAGCTTCTTATTATCTTATATACTAACTGTTTTATTAAAAACGTTTTTGGTTGCGATAAAAGTTTGAGAAACTAAGAACCAAAAAGGGTATACATTCGAGGCCTTCTGTATAGATATAAAATATCTTTCCAGTTTTAAACTTCAGCAAAGCCTGAGAATACAATTCAAAATTCAAGTTTTAAAATTAAAGTTAAAATTAAAGTTTTAAAAGTAAAGTAATTTGAAAAATTAAAGTTTTAAAGTAATTTAAAATTAAAGTTTTAAAATTAAATAAATTGAGTTTTGCAAAGCACACAAGCGCTATCTGTCTAAGGGAAGGGATGCCTTCATGAAGGACTTTCTAATTGACACAGGCTCGTATCTACGTTACTCATTGGAAAAATTACAAAAACACCCATGCAGCCAGCTCGTTCCCCAGGATTCTATTTGAGCATGGCCTTTCTAAGGGAAACTGGCTCATATTCACGTTACACAAAAGGCAAACCATATAAACCAATTACTGTGACTCTTTAAATAATTTGTACTGATTTCAGCTATATATCTGTGTTTGTATTCACATCTTGCTTTATTATATTTGTAGGTCCAATGTAACAGTACTGTCCTCAACTTGTACTTTCCCTCTTTGTTCAGGTCCTTCTCTGAATATTCCTCACTTTGCGTAGTCAAATCCCTAAGGCCATCACACTGAGATCTAAATTTTTCTTATTCCATCGACTTGATCTAAGAAGGCGATGATCACCTAACTCAGTGGACCAGCTAGTCTGATGATTATAGAAGAGAAAGAGAAGAGGAGAAAGCCGGTTCGTTCGCCTCAGATTAGACCTGTGTCGAACACCTAGCATCAGTTGTCAAGTAGATACGAAGTCGTATCTAATCCACTACTTATAGGAAAAGTACAGATGATAAGGTTCAGAACGAAAAAATATAAACCGACATTGGAATGGGTAATCTAGCTCTTCAGGGAAGCAGAATAATTTATTTACCAGTTGATTTTAGGGCATAGAGCTAATTACATTTTAAAACTTTTTAATTATTTTAATTATTATTTAATCATTTTAATAATTTTTTAATTATTAAATATTTATCTTACGTATTCCGAGTCCCAAATTGGATTTACTGTTAAAATTGGCCTCACAAAATTAAACGAAATCTATGAAATATAAAGAATACAGACTATTTGTAATTTTTCCACAATGAAAGAACAAGTAGGAGAAAATCCCCACTCCAAAATTTGTCTTTTAACAAATGAACCCTATCATTAAAATAACAAAGCAAATCAATTTCATGAGATGCCCAAGAAATTTGTAATTCAGTAGAAACTTATGACCTACAGCGGGATTATTTTTGAAGCCTCTTTTACAGCCTTCCCAGTTAGGTAGTTTAAAAGCTTTTTACAAATGATTGAACATCTGTATAGTGAACAGCCTGATGCTACTTATTATCTTACATTAATGTGGTTACATATCGATTCCTTACTGAATATTGCTAAAATTAATAATCACTTAAAGCATCTTTACAAGCTGTTAGTAATTATATAAGATTTCTGATTGAAATTTTGGAACTTTGTGGTTATACTGGTTTTCACGAGGCGATGTATTTGCCTGCTCTTGCCAGTTCTTTGATGTATCCCAAGTTGGACCTGACGGTTGTGAATCTTTAGGGTGATTTCCCCCCCCCCGTAGTGCTTCATCTGAAAGTGGAAAGAAAGTGAAGCACTTTGCTTCTGATACTTAGTCGGTATATTGACTTGCAGTAGGGCATAGTAATCCCTACTCTTACTAGTTATTAAAAGAGTTCCATTAGGGCCTGACTTGTGATACAACCGTAAAGAATATTCTCCAAAAGAGATAAGTACCTGACGGAGAGAGAACATGTTGAAGCGCTTTGCTTCTAAAAATTGAAGACCGGGTTGGTCTGGAGACTGGTCGGTGTCGATGCTGGTGTTCTCCCAGAATTCATACATTTGCAAAGACACAATATCAAACTAAGTAGTAAAACACTTTGCTTCCGGAAGTTAGCTGCTAGGCTGGTGTATTCATTGAGGGAGATGCTTCTGATTGGCCAGTGATCTTATGAATGGAATTTTCAAAAGTCTCAACCAGTAAATACTTTAATTTTTTTTTTTTTTTTAACTATTGACTTTTATTTCTGCAAAAGAATTTTTTTGTATTTAAGAAACTTTCCAAAATATTCGTAAACTTTTGAAAAGTAATTTTATATATTTTTTCATTTTCTACAATTTTAGGGTGTAATAGAATTTGTACGGTACCATTATTACGTATTACAAATAGTGTCACGGAGAGAGAAGAATATGCGCATATGAAACAGATCAGTTAACGCTTAGAAGACGGGTGAACTAAGAATCGGACAGAGCTGCAGTGTCTCAAAAGACGGCTGTGGCCGAAATTTCGGCCAGAGAAATTCTTCCCTCCCCCCGTCCTTCAGGGTGCGAAGATAGTCATTGTCCGAATAACCGGTGATGAAGAAATTCTGGCTGAAAGTCTATTATTTCCTCGATTTTCCGTCTTGGTTAAAAATCCACTGGCTGAAAGAACACCAAACCTAAAGTGAGGTTATAGTGTATATATTCTAGTATACTATAGTGAGGTACACTTCTAGCCGTGGATTTGAGTCAGATGGGGAAAAAAGTGGATTCTTAGCCAAAGCAAGGAACACGTGCAAGTAACCCGAATCCTATCAGCTGTGGCAAAGATTATATATTGGACAGAGACGTTCTTTGGCTGTGGCCTGAGTGAAGTTTCCGCTACTCCATACGCATAGCTGCACATTTGGCGATAACTTGCTAAACTTGGCTTCTGTAGAGCAGTCGAACAATGGTGAAATACAATTTATATGAATTTAACTATGTTTGAAATTAAATAACAACAGAAAAAAAAAAAAAAAAAAAAAAGGAAAAAAACTGAAAGCTTTTAAATTTTGTATTACACCCACAGGAGCAATTTTTTAATGTTTTGTTTGTTAACTTTATTTATTAAATATCATGTCCTTCTCACTTAAACCATAAAATTCAAACCAGTAGCAATATCTCAAAATATTTAAAATAGCATGTCTTTAAGATTTCTGATAAACAGTCTCGCGCGGTGGAGTAATTTTTTTTTTTTTTTTTTTTTTTTTCTTTCGTAAAGTGCTCCTATTGCTCGCTTTGAAATCGTTGAATTTGTTAATCAAAAACTCGTTAATGTTTTACATATTGTGAAATGGATAATGAAACAAATTCGAAATTCGGGCGTCCAGGTACCCATGTTCGGATGGAGGATTACGTTATTCAAAATTTGAAGTCTCTTTGGTACCTTTGTGTTTTTTGCAGTGCGACAAACATACATACATTCATACAGATTCTTCATTATTTAATTTCTTAAAAAT
This sequence comes from Stegodyphus dumicola, assembly GCF_044657685.1. Taxonomy (NCBI): domain Eukaryota; kingdom Metazoa; phylum Arthropoda; class Arachnida; order Araneae; family Eresidae; genus Stegodyphus; species Stegodyphus dumicola. The sequence continues at coordinate 49,398,505 of NC_140779.1, forward strand.
ACAATACAGGGCGATAATATTGGGTGGCAACAATTGTAAAAATGATTCGCCGTTCATAGTGAATCGACGCGAACTTTTCAAGCATGAAATTACCCGATAATGGTCAAATAAAATTTACATGGATTTGAAATTTATTAACAATAAAATGTAATTTAAACTTAAATTGAAAACAAAAATCTTTCACTGCCTGGCTAATCGGTCCACCATTTACCCAGACTATTTAAAATCAGACTAACTGAAAAATTAATACATACAGAATAGGATAATAGGTTAAAAAAAATTCTTTTTTCCAACTCCTGTTTTTCAATAAATAAAACGCAATTTAAAAATTCAAATTTCTTTATGAATCATTTTTTAAAACGCATATTCATCGCAATTTCATTGCTTAGAAATTTCGATGTCTGAAGATGTTTGTTTGTTCTTTTCACTGTAGCAACTAACTGTATCTTTCATTGTTCAGCTTTAAAATACGTTCCTGTTTGCCGCCCAACCGGTATAGTGGTTAGCGTTGCCGAAGGGTCCGGGTTCGAATCCCGGAGAAGGTATGGATGTTTGTAAATGTTTAATAAAAAGTTGTAAAAACGCTTTTTGTTAATTTCAATAATAACCTTCACGGACTGGAGGAAATGGCGTTCGCCAAAGTACTCATCTCCTTTCTTCTTGCTTAAAAAGCAAGATTGATACAGATACAGATACATTCCTGTTACATGCTCTGACAAGGCTTCAATCAGTCCAGTAAATTTTTATAGCTATTCGGCTTTAATAATGATAATAATGATAATTATTTAACGGTGGGCTGTTGGAGTTCAAGAACTAGGCTTTAGCATAGGTATACACATATACAACGGGGAACCCCAGTAAAAAGTCAAATATGTATTGTATCGTAGAACTTTAAAATCTTACAAAAAGAGTCCTGATTATATAATGAAAGAAAAATCAAACACTTGCGCATTAAAATTTATTTTGTGTACAATTTTCGTAGAATTTATTTTACTCAATTAAATTTTAGTTTGTTTTGAAATTTTTAATTCAAACGAAAGTGAATACGATCTATCCGAAGATTTGTAATGCCCTTCATACTGTACATAGATTTGTAAAGCCCTTCTTTTATAATGTATATAAACATATAAATTTTATATAAATTTTTATATAAATTTGTATATAAATTTTATAATGAAATTTTTTTCAGCTAGGGTGAAATCTCTATTATTGAAATAACTTAAACTACTTGTAAAAGGACAGTAAACAAATGCAAAGCTTCCAAAGTTTATTCGCCCACCAGCGGCCGAGCGGTAAAGTCGCTGAACACTGGTAGTTCGGTCCGAGGTTCGAATCCCGCGAACGGGCTGACTGCATGGGCGTTTTCGTGGTTTTCCCCTATGTGTAACTTGTATACGAGCCAGTTTCCCCTAGAAAGTCCTCCACGAAGGCGTCCCTCACTTTAGGCAGATACCCCTTCTGTGCTTTGCCATAATTAAATAATCCAATCCAATCCATCCAAAGTTTATTTTTAACGGACGATAGCTAGATTTTAATTTGATGAAATGAAACTTTATGCCATGAAACGAAATATCTAGTCATACGCGTATGGCAAATCGATGCAGTTTCGATTATTTGACTCACTGTCATATTTGATGTTCCTACTTTAAACACCGAAGCTACATTCAGTAAGTAGTTAAAGTTATGAAGATATTGGAAGTAATAAAAAAGAATGATGATGCAAATTGTATTACAGCATGTGATATAATTCAGAGGAATAATCCGAATTTCGCATTCTCGAGAACCGCTTTATAAAAATATCGTACAGTAAAAAAAACTTGCTTAATTATTTATGCAAAATATTTGCATGCACTGAAAAAGGCCACTCGAAAGAGCTCTAACCTTTTTAAAAATACATTCTAATAGACGTAGATCGCGTAGTTTCAAACGGAATAGGTTTTGTTTCGTTTTTTTAAGTATGGCAGGGCACGCAAGGACTATCTGCCAATTAAAATGGAGGACTGTCTTCATAGGGAAAGGGATACCTTCGTAAACGACTTTACTAAAGGATATTCGCTCGTATACATGTTACACATAGGGGGGAAAGCACGAAAACGTTCATGCAGCGAGCTCGTTCGCTTGGAATTGAAACTAGTGTTCAGCGACTTCACCGTTCGGTCACTGGTGAGCTCAAACCTAATAGGAGACACGTTCCTTTGTTCATATGTGGCAGGATTATTTCCAATGCAGCATTTAATGTGTTAAAATTTTCATCATTTCGAAAATGCGAGTCACTCATATGCACGATAAATATATAAAGCTGAAACTATAAAATTCTTCAAGTATCCTGAGGTATATTTGGAAATATTTTAATATTTTTTGTGGAGAGGCATATAACGGCTATCTATTTCCCCTCCAGATAAATTACTTTCTTGTTGCACGTACTAGCTGAGTAACTAAAGCCGTGAAACACTTGTATTTTAACTCCAGTTTATGTTGCATTTGATAGAAACAACTCGCTGCCATAAAAGTTCTGCACGGAGGCATCTCTTTACTTATGAAGAGATCTTGCCTAATTTTCTACGATTAACTAATCTAATTAATACTTCATTGGACTCTCTAAAGTACTAGTTAAGTCTTTTATGTAGTGATATATGTAATTTGCAAATCTTTTTAACCCTTCAATAAACATTTATTGTTTTATTGTTGTCTCATCCAAATAATAGACAGTTGATAATTCTAATTGATATGTGTACCAGAACAATTTTAAAGAGCAATTTTTCTTGCTGTGTCGAAAATCTGTCGCCTTCCTAAGATCATATTTCTTTCCATTCAGAATCACCACAGAAATTGAATTACTTCATATGCTAAGTTCATTATCAGATTTGTTACGCATCGTTCTTAAAATTTGATAAATATATTTACTATAATAATTTTAAAAGAAATGCTCAATGGCTGACCATCATTTTGAAAATGGAAACTAAAATAGTATAGATAACCTTTATGGATATAAATTTCAAAAACATTTCATAACAGAGTATATTAACATAATCTCTCAATAGCAAGTAACAATAAGATACATATCCAATAATATGACATCTTGCTCAACAGTGTTTTATACCTTAAATATTAATACACTTTATCTTGATAAATTATATAATGAAAATGGAATTTTGTTTTGTTTATAACGTTGACTTTATTTAAAGCGTTGTATGCATTTCGAAATTATTATACGCAAATAATGTTATCAAAAAATTACTTTACTTATACATAAAAAGAAGAGTCGTAGCGCGAAGATATTTTCGTTAAATTTTAATTATATTCTTCAAAAATAAAATTACTGCTTACTACGAAACGAGCCGCATGCGGCTCTCCAGTTTGCTGGAGCAAGTTTTTATTAATTATAAAATTTTTGCAACCACAGCAAATTATGATCCTAATTTATTAGTACTTTGCATTTTCAGTTTCTTTGTTTAACAGCTTATGGCAAAGCATTATTTTCATAGATTAAGGATGCCTTAGTGGGAGACCTTTTAAGGGAAACTGGCTTCCATTCATATTACACATGGAGAAAACTCCTATGCAGCCAGCTAATTCGAGAGCTACGCATTACATTTCATATATAATTTCCTTTTCCCGAGATAAATTACTTCGAATTAATCTTCCAAAGTTTAGTTTTAGAAATCTTTTTTTTAAAACTATTTTCAGTGTCAAAGCTTTAACTATTCATTAATGCTGATCGCAATATCTGTGCCTAACGCTGAAATATCAAATATGAGATTGAGCTAAAAGGTCAAATTGCAGTCGTTTGCCATACAAGTTAAGCTTATTAATTCATTTCCTTTTTAAATAACAATTAGAAGTCATTCACATAGCAGTGAAACGATTTTCATATTTTTTGCTATGAAATTTAATTTAATTAAATAACCGTAAATTAAAATGAAAGTGCTGTCTTCCAAGGATAAAATATGAAAGCTTTACTGTTGTCTTACCGCTTTTTTAAATATCGTGTAGAAGACAGAAATATCATTCTAGCTGAATAAGCTACTAGTCTGCTTTTTATTAATATACTACTAGCTATTTATAAATACCCGCATTTTAGTTTTCCTTAATTTGTCTGGATTTTTTTTTTTTTTTTTAAATCAGAATTACAAAGAACACTTTTAGTCTTTCTAAGTCAAGTTTATTTCAGTACTTAGTTCTTAAACACAATCAAATCAGAATAAATTTTAGTGAGTGCTGAATAATTTCGTTTAAAATGTGATCGAACTGGGGAAAAAAAAAAAAAAAAAAAACGTTAAGTAGTCTGCTCTGTGGAAGTTAGTGCTATTAACTGGTATGCTAATTTAGCAAACGGTCGCCCAATTTGAGGCAGTAAGGATTTTTTTTAAAAAAAGAAAAAGTTAAAGCCGGAATAAGGGGGGGGCATAGTTGTGAAGTCTTGGCTAAATGGGGAGCGTTTATTTATGGCGGCCTGCCTCGATTTTCCTTTCTGTCATGGAGGTAAGAAAGGACCTACCTCCTGCTTTCTGTGAGGTGGTGAGAACACATACAAAGCTAGAACAAAGAATAGATTCTTTGGCTAGAACGACCTTTTCACAGCTTTTCACCGTTCTTCAAGTTATCCATACGCAGTAAACTGCCCGCGGATATTCAATTCACCCAATTCGCTACACATTTGGCGACTTCTTGCCAAATCCAGCGTATTTAAATAAGAATCTTTTTATGCAGTGAAGCTGCAGTTGAAATTGATAGTTCATTATAGTGTAAAATGTAGGGCACGTTATTCATTGTTTTAATTTATATGAAGTATTTCACTATTATCTAAGTGTGAAGTATATGAATTTGATGATATTTAAAACTTGAAACCGGAAGAGCTGACCAAGGAGGTTAGAATACCTCCTTGTTTACAACAATAGAAGAACAATGTGTATGAACAATAATGTAGTTGAAAGATGAAATACTTACGATGCAATGGAGGGGGGTATCATTAAGAATACTAATGAAAAAGGTAAACGAAACTAATATATCAAAAATACAACGCGATTTTTTTTTTTTTTTTTTTTTTTTTTTTTTTATGTATAAATAAGCTGTTACACAATGCTTTGAAGTAAATGAAAGCGTATTGCCGATTTATACGAGAAACAAATAGTTAAACATCATTTTCGAGTATAAATTAAAAATGATAATTAGTCCATGCAATTCTAAACTAAATTCAGTTTGAAAACAAATAAGAACTGATTAGACTACGTATTGATTTTAGGCGTGCGTAGGAGGTATTTGCTGCTAAGGCGTATTTTTCTTATGATGTAATGTCAAAAGTTAATATTCCAACATACGACAATTTAGCTACGAAATCTCACCATCATATGCTTCCCTACCTAAAGAAACCTAAAGAAAAGTTTTCCAAAGAGTAGTAGTTTCCCTTTAAAGTGGCAGCTAAAAGCGGGTGGAAATGCATTTGGATTTCCAGTCTTTTTAAATAAAACCTTTCTCCAAGGTTAACTTGCGCAGATAAGACTGAGCCAACTAGCCATTCTTTTTAAACATCTTGGCGTTAAACCTGGTTAACAAGAAAACCTGTTATTACGAACTGGAACGAAGTTGGAAAGAATTGGTTTATTCGTTCTGTCTCGTGATGTCTCAACCAACAAGATTTATCGAATACCTTATAGCAGACGTTCTGCGAACAAATGAGAGATTTAATCAACCAGAATTGCGAATAATCCAGCCAAACCGAGTTTTGAGTAATATCGCCTCAAGAGTATCCTGCATTTCTAGAGACGTGTTTTCCCAAGTCGAATATGAGTTTAATATTCTACCTCTAGATTACGTGAGAGATCGTAAGAATTTCAACTATATACTCAGATGGATAACATCTTCAAAATACCGATAATGTTTTTGTTCTATGCGCCCACATCATATTGTACGTACTTTTTGCTTTGCCTGAGAACAGATTAGCACCAAACCTTGCAGTGCCAATTATTAAATCCATTATTTCTGCTAATGTTAAGAAAATATTGCCTAAAGAATATATAGAATACTTTAACAATAATAAGGTTACAAATGTGTGATGCAGTTTCATACCTGAAATTTAAAGAAACACTTTCTTTTTGGACTTCGTATTTAGAAAGGCTTAAATTTATTTAAATTTTGTTGCTAAGGGCTAAGGTAACATACTGTTTGGACTACGTAAAATGACTTTGATCCTCACTTTTCAGTTTTACTGTTGAAGTACTTTACTATTTATATGTACTGATTGTTTCTGTTCGTATGCTTAGAGTACTTGAATATTTTCTTGTGTTGTGATTAACCATGCATGTGAATTGTGGGCTATGGTTGTACAGACTTTCATAATGTGATTTTATAACAAGACAATTTTAATACTGTACTGTAATATAGTATTTCATTTTATAATGTAATAACTTTTAATGAAAATAGAGCTTAAGTTACAGTTATACGCCTTCTTATACATCATATAAAATTTGAAACCTATGTATAACTTTTTTTCTTTCAATATATTTTTAGCAGCTATATGCTTTTCATTTTCAGGAATTCTGTCTGTAGCACAGAGTCTGACCGTAACGGAATTCTAAAGGAAACTTGATTGCAGAAATCTTTCTATATGCAATCTATATTATTTCAATTCAAAAGCAAATCTCCGTTCACTAAGACAATAATGCGAAGAATAAGTGGTTTTTCATTTTGTAATTTCAGCATGCTGGGCCATGATTTGTTCTACGAATATAATATATTGTTATCCTGTAAATTTTTTTTTTATTTCGGTAATTACTAAAGAATGAGTTATCACCCATTTATCCAAGGCAACGAATGAATTTTCGGAGCTAATTCTTTTAGTTACTTTTAATTATTTATTATGATGGTTAATCATTCATCAGTAAATTGAAATCTGGCATAACACATTTACGGAAATAATGTAAAATAAATCGCTAGTGATCATAGATCAGAGACCAACGATAAATTAAAGTGTGTTCTGTGTTCATGTTGATAATTACTATTAAACAGAATTTTTTTAAAAAAACGAATGCTATAATATGAAGATAGCCCATTTCTCTTAGACATCAGTTTTTCTTTTTCCCATTTCCATTAACTGAAAATGATTTCGCTTACTTTTTTATTTCACTTTTTTATTGAGACCCGTTATATTTAAGTTTGGTTTATATGATTATGGCAAAGCAAGCTAAGGTTATATGCTTAAGAAGAGAGATAAACTGGACATCGGAGAACCAAGTAAACATCATACAGCCAGTTTCTTTGTGAGCTCTGGTTGTTAAAAAAGCAAAAGATCTGTGAGATTGTAAACAAATTAGCTACTGCTATGATATATTAATTTTCTCCACTACATAATACAGGTATAAATACCACTACCTAATACAGATATTTATGCTTGTATTAGGTATATTAAAGGGTTTGGTTTATTTGATGAAGGCAAAGCCTCGAGGGCTATCTGCCAAAGGAAAGAGAGGTCTTCGTGTAGGACTTTCTAAACGGTACTGGCTCGTATACACGTTACACATGGAATAAACCACGAAAACGCCCGTGCAGTCAGCCCGTTTGCAAGATTCGAACCTCGGACCGAACTACCAGTGTTCAGAGACTTTACCGCTCGGCCGCTGGTGGGCGCATTATTAAAGTGAATCGAGGATGGGACATTTCCATGGCATCATAAAAAAAAATTAGGAATTTTATTTTCTAAAGTTGTTATATTTTCTCCAATCGGAAATTTGGAGTTTTTTAAGGATTTTGTGTGATATTAAATTAAAATTGAAAGATAAGCATTCATAAGAATTCTTTAATTTACTTTGCGTTAACAATATCATTTGAGAATCCCACTTATTCTATAATCTGTAAGAAATTTCTATGTGGCATACGTATTTCATTCTCATTTTATGACCAAAAACACATTTGTATATTCATCAGATTTTTAATGCAGTTTTCAGAGATTAAGAATACAAGCTTCTAGGGAATTTTGTTATTCTCTATTTGTTTTCAAGGAATTCCTGTGATGTTCAGAGATAAAATTTTTATTGATATTTTTTTTAATTTGTAATTAGTTTAAGCTATTATTTCATTTTTATGATTAAGTTGTCCTTATAAGATCCAAAATATATGCATAAAATATCTCACAAATCAAATTTAGGGAATAAGAAATTACGAACCAAAACTTGGTTTTAAAATCCTTCATCTCTTAGCCAAAGAATCTCTAAGGATTAGAGATTCTTTGTCTTAGCCATACTTTTAAAAGTTTTATCAGTTGCTAATAATATTCTAAAAATATTTTTAAATTGGATAAAGAAAATTTAACCTTTGCAATATTATAATTGATTCTCTCAAAACTTCAGAATAGCTTATGAAATTTGTTTTAATTTTTTTCCCTACTTTGTATTCTTGCACAATTTTAAAATTTTAGCATTCTTTTACATTATAGAACAAAATGCGTCAAATATTTTCCTGCAGAAAGGTATATGCGCTAGCTTGTCATTTCCAATGAGAAAACATAGTTCCGTCATTAGATCTTTTCTCCCGTGATAAAACTTTTCTAAATACAAGAATTATCTTTCTGATAAGATTTATTTCAGTCAACAAAGACTGAAGTAATGAGCCAATTTTAAAACCATTGTACTGACAGTACGTACCTTGAAACAAGACCACTTTTAACAACACAGTTAACTGAATGCTAGCTAATAAGCTGTGTCGGTGCTCATAGCTAGTTTTGTCTTGTAAAGAAGAGTATATAATTTTAGTAAAGATTCCTTTGCAAAAAGCATTTTCCTAATTTTTACTACAGTTTGTTATTTGATATCACGTTTTGATCGTTTTGATATCAAGTATATCACAGAATTTATTATTCTCAATTACCTTATTCCATCAGCAAAAGTATCCTTTTTAATACTAGTCGTATATCAAGTTTATATTTCATGAGTACATGAAAGCAGATGAAGTAAGTTAAAAACCATTTGGGACCATCATGAGAATGAACGGAACCAGCTTTAAAACTAAAAGAATAATTGGTACTATTCCGTTTTGAGGACCGTAAAAAAATTGCAGCGAAAATGTATGCGCAAAAGCGCCAAATCTAGCAAACGCGCCCACTTAACAGCGCGCCAAATCTAGCCTACGCGCTGATTTCAGATTGCGTAAGTTTGTATAGTTCTATATTTCTTAAGACGCCATTGAAATACTAGTTTAATTTTTAAATCCTTTTTTAATATCCTATGGATTTAACAACTTGGGAATTGCCCATGACGAAAAGTCTGCAATAGAATTTTGGGTAAAGTGCAGAATCACCCACTGTTTGACGTGTTTATAAGAATTGCACATACTCGGTATCCATGTACACGACGACCTAGTTTCACTTGAAAAAAATCCCAGAATTGTACAAAAATGGCACTGCGCACACCCTTGACTTTATCTATGTACACATCGACCTATTTTCACTTAAAAAGTAAAAGAAAATTGACAAAAATCCAATTGTTTTTACCCTTGTAAAAAGCGGCAAACAAATAAGTGGGCAATTCTGCACTTTACCGAGAATTTTTTCAAAGAAAAGGCATCATTCATTATAGAAAATTGTGTTTGAACAACCAACGAGATGAAATTATGCTTTAGCGATAACTCTGTAGTGAAATAGCGATGCAGGCAACCATTCAGTTATGTTTAGCAATTTTTATATAAATTATAATAATGATCTGAAATAGTTATTTACTCTTATGCTTCCATTCAGTCATGTTTAGCCTTTTTTATATAAATTATAATAATAAAAAAGTATTATAAGAAATTAACTTTTCATCTAAATTAAAACATCAATCTTAAATAGTTATTTACTATTATACTTCCTTTCTTGCGTTAGGATTGCCGCAATTATTTTTGGCAGCACTGGCATCAAATATAATTTGGCGATTTTTTACGGCCCTCAAAATCGAATAGTACCGAATGGGGAAATATTCCGAAATTATAATTAAATATTTATCTTAAACGAAATGCTTTTAGTAAACATTGTGTGGTATATTTTAAACTCTTTAAGTGAGCAAAAATATTGCAGTGCTGAGGATACTGATATTTGCGGTTTTTGCTATGTGTTTTGCAAGTATATCTGTATGTGTAGAAAAAAAGAAAAGAAGACAGTTGTGCATTTGCTGTATATGGATACTAAAAAACTGGTATTGTGTCTTTCTACAACTGGTGCAAGACTATAGGATACGCTTGAATATTTGATGTTCTTTTCTCAGAAGTGGGATTACATATCCAATGACTGTACTAAAAGCAGTAAGTTTTTCTAAGATCGAGTTAAGTGGTCCCAATGTGTATGTTAAAGGCACAGCCTAAGCCAGTTTCTGTCTGCTACTGAAAGCATCTCATTCACAAAAGAAGTCCTTATACCTTTAAGCTTTTGTGAATGTGTGTGTGTGTGTGTGTGTGTGTGTGTGTGATTATGGCAAAGCCTCGAGGGCTATCTGCCTAAGGGAAGGGATGCCTTCGTGGAGGACTTTCTAAGGGAAACTGGCTCGTATACACGTTACACATGGGGAAAACCACGAAAACGCCCATGCAGCCAGCCCGTTCGCGGGATTCGGACCTCGGACCGAACTACCAGTGTTCAGCGACTTTACCGCTCGGCCGCTGGTGGGCTGCTTTTGTGAATGAGAGGTTGATGTAGTTTTTCGTGCGAAGAAAACATAGAACATAGTATTGGTAAACAGAACTATTGTGACTCTCGTGTCACATTTCGAATGTAGGAACATATAGTTCCATTGGGATAACTCTTGCCTTTCTTTGTCTGATCAGATCCAAATGGAAGGCCTGACAGTAATCGCACAGCAGAGTTTTAACAGGTGACGGAGGACGAGGGCGCCTGATGTTTAACATAGGTAAACAGGCATATGCCCCGCGTCCTCCACTATCTAGTGGCAACTTCCCTGGAGCCTCATCAGGCTGCCTCGGGAGTATATTTGAATCTTAATGAGAAAGTTACATGGCCATACAAGGGCGGTTGACATAGTCTACATTACAAGTAATGTGTATGACATTTGAAAGTTTTAGGATTACAGTGGTTACAGAAAATCTAAAAAAAAAAAAGGGGGGGTGGAGGTGGCATAATAATGTAAGACATAATACACATAACAACACACTTAAAATACACAGAACATACTCACAGACTACTAAGTAGAGTACTAATAATGCATTCATGTGATGCTGTTAGAACATATAATGCTGGGCAGATGTAATACTGTGTGACATATAAAAACGTGTAATAAAACTGGTAAGATCACAGGATGCAGAGCAGAGATAAAGCTGCGATACTAGTGAAAACACATGGTGCATGCCAGATATAAAGCACGCGTGTAACATTGCCAGATATAAAGCACGCGCGTATACTAATTAAAACACATGATGCAGGGCAGTTTTAAGACAGATAATAACATAAGTTTGAAATAATTATTAGCAATGAACTTTTGGTTTACATATGAAACAGATGGTAGTATATGAGTAATAATACTTATGGGGAGACAATGAACCTAGGCTAACACATGATAGGAGTACATGATGCAGAGCAAATATGTTAATAGTATATACACATTATGAAGAGCAAATATGGAGCTAAATAAAAGACATGATTCAGGACAACTATAATACTGATAAAAACACATGACTTTGGGCAGAGATGATGCTATTTAAAAGCACATGATGCAGGACAGAGATAATACTAATGAGAAACACATGATGCAAGCATGAATATGATACACATGGTACAGGGCATATGTTATACTAATAGAAACTCATGATGCAAAGCAGATATAATACAAATAGGAGCATATGATACAAATAAATATTAGGGTACTTTATGCAGACCAGGTATGATGCTGGTATATACACATGATGCAGAGCAAATATAGAGCTAATTAAAAACGTGACATAGGGCAGATATAATACTAATAGAAATACATGAAAATACATTATGCAGTGCAGTTTAAGTTCTAATGAACACGTATGATGCAAATCAGATATGAGAAAAAAAAAAAAAAAAAAAGGGCCACATGCCGCTGAGCAGGTATAGTACGATTAAAATCATTTGATGCAGGACAGATATGATACTAATGAATATACATGATGCAGAACAAATATAGAGCTAATTAAATGATATGGTGCTGAGTAGATGCAGTACAGGTGAAGAACGAGTAAATACACTTGGTACAAAGTAAATATGATGCCAAAAAATATACATGGTGCAAAGCTGATATGATACTAATAGCAAAGCAGATATAATACGAATAAAACACATTGTGCAAATAAATATTAAGGTAGACAAAGATACATATGATAGTATATGAGTAATAAGTGCTAATAGAAACATATGATACAGAGAGCTGATATGATGCTTATAGGAAGGCATGCTACAGAGTCGTTATAATACTGACAAAAGCACATAATACTGTGCTTGTATAGAACTAATAAGGACACATGACAGCGTTAAAGTTCATTAAATATTTGCTATTGTGCAAGAGTTCTCAAACCAGTTCTGTTTAGGTATAAGATATAAGGTATGCGTGTGTAAATTGTAGTTTCCTGGATAAATGCAGTGGAAAACCTTATGTTGATTAAATGGGCTGGCAGATATCCTGACCTAGTGCCGCGATAAATTTTATAATTTTACATATTGCATTAATGCTTCCCTTGTGCTTAATTATCAGTCGGTGGTAGGCAGTTATGTTGCTCGTGGGCATGAAAAGATGCATGGTATCTGTCAGAGGGCACCTGAATAGGTAGTGGTCTGGCGTTCCGTCTTCTCCACAGACACAGATGTCTGTATTTGATATCCCATGTCGATGAAAATAAGACGGGAACGGCCCGTGACCTGTTATGTAGTTTACCAAAGGAGCAATGGCGATAAGGCGGTCAGTTGATACCTTTGAAATACGCTCATAGGTGCGCCTCCCTGTTTCCGCATTAGTCCATTCTTCTTGCCATTGTCGTATTGCTTGTCCCTGCAAATGACGCTTTAGATAGGATGGTGGGGCAGGAATATTTATTTCTTGTGCTTCGAGATTGCTTGCAGCATCCTTTCCCAAACGGTCAGCTGCTTTATTTCCCTGGTTGCTATCGTGGGCTTTGACCCAGACCATGGTAATTTTAGTGTGACGATTATGCTGCAGGATGTCTTGCAAGTTAATGATGCTCGGCGATACATGGTGTTGATTTTCTATTGCATTTATTGCTGAAAGGCTGTCCGTGTATATGGTAGCTGCCTGTATATTGTTGTTGAGTATATGTTGTACCGCTGCTGTGAGAGCAGTAACTTCCGCTTGAAAGACGCTGTTTTCCGGTTTCAGATGTCCTTTCCATGTGTATTCGGTGTTGGAACCATCATAGTGTATAAAGGCACTACCTACTCCATGTTCATGCTTCGAGCCATCCGTGTATATCTTCGTGAGGGTGTCTCGATGAAGGCAGTTGGATTTAACTGTGCGTATGCCTGTCCCTTTTATTGAGGGATGTGTACGCAATACGTCGCCCCGATGCTCATATTGGACTGGGCTATAGGTAGTGTTTCCAAATGTCGCATCTCGGCGAAAGTGGATCAGTTGGGCATATGCAGATTCCATTAAGGCTTTGATATGCAGTGGTATGATACCAGCTAGTACCTGTGCTGCATTTGTGGCTGTAGTTCGATATGCTTTGCATAGGTTTATCGCGAAAGGTCTTTGTAAGGCTGATAGTTGACGGATTTTCCTGGCTCCCATTGGGTTTGCCCAGATTGGGGCTGCATATAATGCGATTTTCTCTGCAGCTGTGAGATATAACAGTTTCTGAAAATGGGGGCTCTGACCCCAATTCTTGCCCTGAAATTGGCGCGCTGTTCTCGCTATTCGAGATGTTTTAACACGAAGGTCTTGTATATGAGGAATAAAGGTTAGACCGGAGTCCCATGTCACTCCTAGATATTTAAGATTTTTAACGAACTTAATATTTCTCCCGTTTAATTTAATACAGGGCCGTCGTGTTGGATTTGTTCCTGGCCTTGGAATGATCAACGCTGTTGACTTTTCTGTTGATATTTGAAGCTTAAGTCGAGTGCAGTAGTCAGCAAAAAGTGTGCAGACTTCTGTGCCGTTTTTCTCCAGTTCGTTGCGTGTGCGTCCTCGCACCAGGAGTGCAGCATCATCTGCGTAGGCGACAACTCGCGTGTGTGCGGGCCAGTCTGCAGCGAGCACTTCGTTAAATGTGATGTTCCATAGGAGGGGCCCCGCGCAAGAGCCTTGCGGGCAACCTCTCACTTGGGCTATGGATGAAACACCTGCATCGTGGGACATTATTAACATACGATCTTGTAAATAGCTTGTGATTGTTAGATAAAGGTTGGTCGGCCATTTTGCATTGCGTAAAGCTTGTTTGATTGCTGGCCACCACAGAGTATCAAATGCGCTGGCCAAGTCAATCGAAATGAAAGCCGTATGCATATTATCATTTCTATTCTTCTGGATGCAATCCTTGATTGTTGAAAGGGCTTGAACGGTGGAAGATCCTATGCGGAAACCGAATTGTCTGACACTTAGATATTTGGTCTTGTGCAGATGATGACGAAGTCGATTGACAATCAGCTTTTCATACACTTTGCGCAGTGCAGAGAACAAGCAGATTGGCCTGTAAGAGCGCTGTTCAGCTGGATTTTTGAATTTTTTCAAGAACAAGACTACCTGTCCCTTCTTAAATACGGTTGGGAAGAGCTTTGCCTGAAGTAATTTATTGAAGAATTTAGTGAAGAAATCTGGATTGGCTTTATATGCAACTTTAATTATTGAATAGTCCAGGCCATCCGGTCCTGGGGCTTTTTTCAGGGGTAGGTAGCGAAATACATGAGCGATTTCTTTTGCTGAGAAAGCATAATCATCTGGCGTATCTGGGATAGTTGTATTGTTTCGCACTGCACGTTGTTCCAGTGTATCTTCATGCGGATTGTCCTTTGCAAAAATTTCGTCAAGAAGGGTGGCAGCTGTAAACCCCGCTGGGTTTGTTGAAAGACTAGCTGTCGGAACCTGTGCATGAATTTGTGCTGGTTTGAATACCTTCTGTGTTGCAATCTTATGTAAGATCCCGTAGGGATTCGTATTGTTGTTACAGAAGGTGCGCCAGCTTGTCACTTTTGCAGCGAGAATATTCTTCTTATATTTAGCCCGCTCTTGCCGGTATGTAGTCAGAATCTGTGCTTTGGTCTCTCCGTCCACGTTGCCTCTTAGTCTGCGGCGCAAAGCTCTGCATTTTTGTCTTTGTTGCCTTAGTTCGCCGGTCCACCAAGAGATTCCTTGTAATTTCTTGGTTGTACGGAGGGGTAAAATTTGTTGACATATTTCATTAAGTTCCTCTAGAAGTCCTTGTGCAAGGGAATCAAGGTGTTCTGAGTTGTTGCAAGATTCTAGCTGCAATTCTTTTGCTTGCAGGAGACGAGTAAAGGCCTGGGTCAATTGTCTAACCTTGTTACCTGGCAGCCTATAGCGTTTAATTATAGAAATGGTGGTATCTGTTTGTATAGTAAATTCTACGTATTTATGATATGAACAACTTTCAGAGTCTGAGACATGCCATGAATGTATGTTGTTAGCAATATCATAAGTTGAGATCGTTAAGTCTGGCCATCCTTGATTGTACAAATTATCGAATGTAGGTGGTGCATTCGTTGTATTGTGCAATTGTAAATTATGTATTGTGCAATTGTTTGCCGCAATATAATCTTCAAGCTCCTGCCCTTTTGGATTTGTGGTACTATACCCCCATATAATATGATGGGCATTAAAGTCGCCTCCTATGACTTGAGCTGTGTTTGGAAATTTTCTACTTGTTTCGCTTATGTGGGCGACAGTGCTGCCAATTGCATCTGTTGGTGGTGAATACACCGAAGTAAGGATAAATTGCATATTTTCAAAAATGATTAGAATGGCGACATAATCCCTATGCAGCTTGATGACTTGTGGTGTCCATGCGGGGTTGCAGCAGGCAATTGCTACTCTAGGAGCAAGATCTGCCGTCGGGGACTCCTTTTGGTATATTTTCCATGCAATAGGTAAGCTAGCGACGTGACCTTCTCTACAGTATGGTTCCTGCATGATTACGAGGTCTATGTCGTTGGAAATAACTTGCGTGAGGACATGAGATGTTGCTGCCTCAGCCCTTTGAAGATTGATTTGCAGGCATTTGATGATGCTTGTGCTTAGTGTACCTATGTTCCTGCTTGATGGAGGTATAGTATGTGGAGAGAGAATCTGCATATGATTATTGTTATTATTAGATTGGATTACAGGCGTGTTGTTGTTAGCATTAGTAGCAGATAGACTATTCATAGATAGTGCTGCGTTTGATCCGTTCGACGTATCTCGTGTATGTTGGACAGGCAACATCATATGCTGGATGGTCGCAAGCTTTATTGTCTCGGTTGCGGTAGTTACTGTCTGCACAGTTGATGCATGTGGCTCGTCTGGCTTGACAGTCTTTGATTGCATGATTCCCCGAGCAGTATGCACAATAGATTTTATTTTGGCATCCCTGCTGGGTATGGCCAAATGCTTGACAGCGGTAGCACCTCTTAGTGTTGAAGTACTCTGAGATTCGATGTGCCCGCCAGCCGATGAGTAGTTTTCTGGAGCGCATGAGTTGTTGGAAGGCATCGGGATTACATTCGACAATCCACTTGACTGTGTTACTCCTTTCTTTGAGCCTGTACAGGATTTTGGCATTATTCTTGTTAATATGGAGTTCTAAATTGATGACTCGTCCAAGTTCCTCCTGTGTAACGCTTAATGGGATATTGTGTATAGCAACCCTGGGAAGCCTTGTGCTTGGGATCTTGGTTTGCAAGAATTCTTTAGCCTTTTCAGTCTGCAGTTTTTCCGAGAGTGCGTGAATGTCCTCCTTTGTATGGCAATCCACTGCAAGTCCTTCCTGCGGGATGTATCTTAATGCTGCTACTTGAACTCCCAATGTGGGTAACGGAAATTCAGCAGTCAATTTTTCTTTTAACACTTTCCTGGATGTTGTGGACGGGTCTTTAGGGTAGATCAGCAAGGTGTGTTTAGGCTTTTGCGCCGTTACACTTGTGTAGGACTTTCGATTGTCTGTTGCCTTTTGCGCTAGATTAGGTGCAGCTGTGATGTGTTGCTGTTGACTTGCTAGTTCACACGCGAAAATACTGGATGTGTTGACTGCTTTATCGACGGTATCCGGAGGTGGGATATACTCAGATACTCCCAAAGCCAGAATTCGGAAGGCTTCAACCGTGTCTATCAGTTGCTTTCGCAAGCCTAGGGGTAGAATATTTTTGCCACCTCGAAAGGAAGTTGCGGTCTTTTTAATTTCGTCAGTGAGTTTATCAATCTTCTCAGTATAGCTTATGTCCGAGGTAATGAATGTTTGCAAAGCAAATTCTCTCGAGTAAGTGGAGGAATCTGTGTCACTCATCGTATGGGAAACGATCTAAGTTTTTCTGTACAGTACTGCGTTTGGTGCTGAATTTTTATATTTCTATCTGGAATACAGGAAAAAGTCAAATTTTCTTACCTTGGCAGCAGTAGTTCATCTGTCCTTCATCTGTATAAAGGTATTCCATAGTAATCCAAAGGCACATAGACACTGAAACACAACACTGCACTGTAATAGGAAGTCAAACTACGCAATTTTGCAGCTTGAAAATTCTAAGTTAATAAATGTCGAAAAAATTATATCTTTGGAACCAGTGGGCCGATCACGACCAAAATTTGAAACTTCTGCTTCTGAAGATAGATGATGAAGATTGCCGTTTATTCCAGCATGATACAGCAATTAGGAAATTAATTAGCAGGCAGCTAATAAAGTGTCCACTTCATAAAAGGAAAGCCGTTGCGAATGTCCTTGACGAAAACGCGCTACCCCGAAGGGGGGACGGTGGCACCTAACGGTCGAAAATGCAGCGTGAGCGAAAAAAGCGCTAAATTAAATGAGTAATTTCTGCATAATTATTCAACCAATTATCCAATCTTGATAAAACTTATATCAAAATACTGCTGAGATGATCCTCTATCCGGCTATGTAAAACTCCGGCTGCTACGACGTCCGTCGGTGTATCCACGGGCTGCGAAGTTGAGGAACACGGCGAAAATGGCTTCAAGTCGTGAATGATAGTGTTAAAAACTTTGAAGTTCCATAAAAAAAACGACTAAATGTCGTAATGACACAATTTTTATATAAGTGTACTCCTGATGATGTTAGCTACACGTAGCAACTAATTTTACAGCGGTGCGTTGAGAACTTCCGCTGATATTAGGCAAAACGGCGGAGCGACAAATACACGTCCTGACAGCACGGCACATACAAACATATTTTAGCAAAATGTGCAGAGTTTTAACAGGCAGAAGAATAAATGTTGCATTGTTAAAAGTTTAGGAACATTAACCAAATCACCTTCTATATGCAATTATGCTTTCCATGATCGGCCAATATCATGTGAGGAAGTAATCAGAAGATACTGCTTCATTTGATATGTTATTTCTTCGCACAGAATTAGTTATAGTTTGCTTTCGTCTTTCATCCAATGAGTCAACCGCAAGATGTTGTGGCAATAACAACTCCTGGTTAACAGAATTGTGAGACAGCTTTAATCCAGTGGTCTCTTATCCACGTCTTCTTTTGTTGAGGAGCGACGGGGATGATAAGACAGTTTGTTAAACACCAGTTTGTTAAGACACAATAACACGCCGAAAAAATACTAATTCAGAAGTCAAACAACAAAAATCAGCGTTAATTTACAAAATTTTCACAGGACTAGTTTCGATGGTTTTACCGAACCATCATCTTCAGCTGCAAAACCGCAAATGAACAAGACAGGAAACAATGTTCAGATAAGACAAGAAAGCCTGGACAAGAATAAGCGAGTGGCGCCATCTGTTGGCGAAACCAGAACTAAAACATAATTTCTCTAAAAGCCGAAGGCAAATTTGGATTGGAATTAGGATCGTTAACTAGAACAGAAAGATTTTTATGAATGTGAAATGCCTCTAGAAAATCCAGTTCTCCAATGGAAGATGTTTTTTGAATAATTTTGGCAGCAGAAAAATTGAAAGTGTGATTTTCGGACCAACAATGTTGAGCAACAGAAGACTTCTGTGTTTCCTTTTTTCTAACATATGCCTCATGTTCTTTGACGCGAAATTTTAAGGCTCTCTTAGTTTGGCCAATGTAAATTAAACCGCACTGGCAAGGAATCCTATAAATACCCCAGGAATTCATATCCGGAATGGGGTCCTTGAATATAGAAGTTGGAATTTTATTGATGGGAGAGTAAACAACTCGAAAGTTAAATTTCTGCAAAATATGTGCAACTTTATAGCTAATTGATGGAAAGAAGGGAATGACAACAGAATTTTTATAATCTCCTAAAAAAAGAGTGTGGCTTTTAGTGTGTTGAGATGAGAATTTTTTAACTGCTTGATTAATAATGTTGGGTGAAAAGCCCCTGTCAATAGCTATTACTTTTAAATAATTTAGTTCTTCATCAAGGGCTAGTTTGGAGGAGCAAACTTGAAGAGCACGGAAAACATAGGAATAAAATGAATTTGTTCGGCGTGTTATTGTGTCTTAATTATAGAAGCCCCAAACAGGCTTACATTTTGCTTTCTTTTTTGCACGTGATGTGGCCGCCATTTTGTGATTGTAGGAGTTTCGGTGAGTACATTTTTGCAATTTTCAAGTTATGTTTATGTTTTGTACATTTGGATATTGTGCTTTGCTTGTCTGATTTCATGCATTTTGCTTACAAACATTTTGTTTTCTATTCATTTCAGTGAGGGATTTTTCTGCTATTTTGTGTGTACTTTATTATTGCTCAGTTAATTTAGTTTGATTTTCTGCATTGTTTATCATGCCTTCATCCGTTAATCGTTTCACTAAATTACGCCTGAAACGGCAAAAATTCCTGAATCATCTTGACTTTTTACTTAAATGTAAATGTAAAAAATTGATCCCCAATTTTATTCAAATCAAAAACCTTCGAGTCGCGTTTCAAGAATTCTGTTAAATTGCAAACTTGCCTTACTTCGGTCCGTGATAAGGGATACACGTCAACAATTGTCCAAAATTGAACATGAACTCTATAAGCTTCATCTGGAACTCGCTAAAACATATCCAAAATTCACTGCCCTTGAACAAAAGTCTTGGTCTAGAACGGAGAATGCAGTTAACCGTCATAAAAACACCCTTGCAGTTAAATTCGAAAAACTTCTTTTACAGTCTTCCAGTTCAAGTAGTTCAAAAAATCTTCCCATTGTATACATCAAGCCAATAGTTAATATTTCTAATGTTAGTCTTTCAGAAGAACAAGAGAGAATTCTAAAATATAATTTTAACTTCTCACAAACCTGTAAACCCTCGATTCCAAAGATTTTGGCTCCTATCGAAAAAGCTTTCAAGTTCAGTAAAGTTTCAGATTCACAGAAAGAAATGATTAGGCATCTTATCGCTCATAATGTGAAATTCAATAATAAACCTTTGAAACCAAATCTAACTGCGAGAGAAAGAGCTACAATGCGCGAGATTTATTCTAACCCGGATATTGTCATTTCAAAGGCCGACAAAGGTGGCCAGATAGTCGTCATGGATAAGAACACTTACATCGATGGTGTCACTAAACTCTTAAACGAAGGACCATATAATCCGATCCCTAAAGATCCTTCACCTTCGGACTTATCCAAAATAAAAACTGCGATCAAATCTTCGCAAATCATTTCAAGCAACTTAAAACATTCGCTTATCCCATCTGTTGCGAATTGTGCCAGATTATATGCTCTTCCCAAAATTCATAAAAGTGGTATTCCTTTCCGCCCTATTGTATCAAATTTAGGTACTGCCTCGTATCCATTAGCTAAATATTTAGTTTCTAGATTTTCCACTCTATTAGACAATAACATTTACACCATAAAAAATTCAATAGAGTTTGTAAAAAAGGTTAAAAACATTTCTCCTCGTAATTTACTCATGGTTTCTTTTGATGTAAAATCATTATTCACCAATGTCCCAGTGGAGGGTGCATTAAGATGTCTAGAAACCAGACTTCGCGAATTTCATTTCTCTTGCATCGAAATTGATGAGCTAATTTCTCTCACTCAACTCTGTTTGAAACAAACACATTTTGTTTTCCAAAATAAATATTACAAGCAAACTGAGGGATTAGCCATGGGAAGCCCCCTCAGTCCCATCCTGGCTGATATCTACATGCATTATTATGAATCAAAATTGTTTGAAACTTTAAACTTCCCGGCATGGTTCCGCTACGTAGACGATACTTTTACCCTGTTTGAAGGTAATAAAGATGATTTAAATAGAGTTCTTTCAACAATGAATTCTATTGATCCTGCTATTCAGTTCACTTTTGAACTTGAGACTTGCAATTCTCTTCCGTTTCTCGACATTCTGGTCACACGTAACATATCCAACTTCAGTACTACAGTTTACCGTAAACCTTCATCGGTTTGCCTTCCACCACACTTTAAATCATGTCATCCGACTAAACAAAAGTTAGCTTCATTTTATTCCTATGTTTTCCGTGCTATTCAAGTTTGCTCCTCCAAACTAGCCCTTGATGAAGAACTAAATTATTTAAAAGCAATAGCTATTGACAGGGGCTTTTCACCCAACATTATTAATCAAGCAGTTAAAAAATTCTCATCTCAGCACACTAAAAGCCACACTCTTATTTTAGGAGATTATAAAAATTCTGTTGTCATTCCCTTCTTTCCATCAATTAGCTATAAAGTTGCACATATTTTGCAGAAATTTAACTTTCGGGTTGTTTACTCTCCCATCAATAAAATTCCAACTTCTATACTCAAGGACCCCATTCCGGATATGAATTCCTGGGGTATTTATAGGATTCCTTGCCAGTGCGATTTAATTTACATTGGCCAAACTAAGAGAGCCTTAAAATTTCGCGTCAAAGAACATGAGGCATATGTTAGAAAAAAGGAAACACAGAAGTCTTCTGTTGCTCAACATTGTTGGTCCGAAAATCACACTTTCAATTTTTCTGCTGCCAAAATTATTCAAAAAACATCTTCCATTGGAGAACTGGATTTTCTAGAGGCATTTCACATTCATAAAAATCTTTCTGTTCTAGTTAACGATCCTAATTCCAATCCAAATTTGCCTTCGGCTTTTAGAGAAATTATGTTTTAGTTCTGGTTTCGCCAACAGATGGCGCCACTTGCTTATTCTTGTCCAGGCTTTCTTGTCTTATCTGAACATTGTTTCCTGTCTTGTTCATTTGCGGTTTTGCAGCTGAAGATGATGGTTCGGTAAAACCATCGAAACTAGTCCTGTGAAAATTTTGTAAATTAACGCTGATTTTTGTTGTTTGACTTCTGAATTAGTACCAGTTTGTTAGTTGATAGTTAGATTCGGATTTAATTTGAAATGAAAGGCTGACTGCAGGTGGTTTATTTAAAATACCTATTAAACATATTTCAGTACCACCTGCAAGAATCAATTTTACTCTATTTTCCACAAAACTTTTAGTTTCCCTGATTCATCCTGGACAAAGCACATTTAAAATTCTAGTTCCCAGCTTTATCAAATAAGGAGATAATAATTGATGCAAAAAAATGACCACTAAGAAGGAACCACGTAACTATTGTTTGCGTAATCGCTATGATGCGATGTATGCGGAAAAGCAACAAATAAACTCATTTATCCTGTTAAAAAAAGTGTTATTTCGCGAACTTCATGAAACGCATTTGGCTACTGGACATGGAGGACGTGACAGTATATTGAAAGAACTTTCAACCAAATTCAGAAACGTTACACGCTATGACTGAACTGTGCATCCAAATTTGTAAACCCTGCCAGGAAAAAAACAAATAAACAAGAAATTATTGTAAAATATATGATTTTTTTTTTTTTTTTTTCTGAATTTAATTCCCGTTATCAGGTAGATATTACTGATTTCCATTCTCAACCAGATGGAGAAAGAAGATCATCTCACTAATTTTTTACGTACTTTGAATAAAAGTTTTTTAATGACAGTCTTCCATTGTTTTTCAAAATAACATTTGTACTTTTGAGGAATGGACGTCTTTTAAGGGCCTTTCAGACTGTGGTTTATCTGAACTAACGGAGTCAGTTCCGTGTGTCGACTAGTTTCGCTATGCGTGCAGTTCAGATTTTTCAGCACGCGCTATGGGGAAAAACTGTTTTTGGAGACGGGTAGGCTAAGTCAGTTGTTTCCGTTAGCTCAGACAAGCCCCAGTCTGAACGGCCTCTTAAACGTTCATGAACTCCTTATCACGGCCTTTCTTTATACTTTGCTTAAAGAGTATTCGTCATCCTCTATAATGCGTAAGTAAAGTATATAATAATTCTGATATTTCATACTTTAGAAACTGGCCTTTATAGCAAAGGCCAGGCTTTCTATAAAATGCCTAGAAATTCTATAGATTGCCGGTGATACATAAGTTGCCGGTAACATATGCATAAGAGCAAATTAAATGAACAGTGTAAACATATTCTTTACCAAACCAATATCAAAGAGTTCCAATTTCTAAAGAACACAGACTGTAGCTACTGTCACATAAATCCGTTCAATTAAGGGGTCGGGAATAGTAAAATAGAGCATTTCCAAGTTCTAACCATTTGAAATTTTTTATCACATAATTCTTAAGTTCTTCGTAATTAACGGCTAATCTGGATATCGAAATACTCGCAAGTTGTTGACAATATCCCAGGCTTTAAACATACTTCATTTTTGTGAATAATGGGTTTTTATTAATTTACTCTCTTGGTGTTAAAATGATAGTGTTGTTCTTCACCAAATTAAATTAATTAAAAAGTATAATGAAAGTGTAGAATAATAATAATAAAAATAACTTGTACTAAATTTCTTAGTTGAAAACCTAGTGTAGCACTACCTTTTACTAAAACACATATTACATTTTTTTTCTTTATAAGTCTAAAATTTATTTTTCCATAAAATATAAGAATGAAAGAAACAGACTTAATTGTTGTCTGAGGTTACAGACATTGAGAAAAAAACTGTTTCATATGTTTTAGAGCATATTTGCTTTTCAACGAATGATACAACAGTTATTTTTCTTCTAAAGGAAAAAAAAAAAAAAAAAGGCTCGACAGATTTAAATCGATAATTTTTTTTGAAAGATTTATCTATTTTACCCTTTCCTCAAAGAAACAGCTCCTCAGACTTACAACAATAATTTTAATTTGCAGATTTGTTTCCTTGCTTATTTCGGCTTCAGAAAAGCTTCTTTTTGCATTTTGTTGATATTTTTGCAATCAGTTCTTGTTTTGGAGCTTAATTATACAAAACCAGTCTAATGTCTTTTAGAAACTTTCACATGTCATTTCAGATACATTAAAAATGAAAAAAATCATCTATGGCAGCTTTAATTGCTTTGAATCTTTCATTGAAAACTATAAAGCATTGTTTAAGGAAGCAAGTTTAAAGATAAGGCAGGGACAGAAAGCTAAAATATAGAAATTATAAGGAATATTTTGCATTTTGCACATACTTCTATTTCAAAGTTTTAACTATCACTCACATGATAGCATATAATTATATATTTACCTATAATTATTTATTCTTTTATGCTTGTGTACATGTTTCTTCAGTTTTAAAGAACTCCGAAGCATAGGTTTCCTCCTCAATAAGCATAAGATTGTAGCTATATTGACGCAACAAACTTTACGTGTAAGCTTATAAACAAACTGTTTTCAAATGGTAAAATGAAAGCCGCATTTATCAGTAAACTTAACCCTTTGATTACGAATTTTTTTTAAAAAAAAAGGTACCCCGTTTTCTATCCAAGTGAGCAAAATATGCCATAAATAACGTAAATTTAGTATTTGGGATTTTTTGACAAACGGTTTCCAAGACAAAGGCTGGAAACACATATATCCCAGCCGTAACTAATGGTGGGATACATATGTCCCACACGTAGCGATCGACTTACTATAAGCACACCAATTATTCTGGAAAACTTTATTATATTAAATACACTGCTCTCCAAAAGTATGTTTTTCAAAGTTCACCATTGCAAAAGTTTCAGTAACTTAAAGTCACAGTTCACATGCATGGCAGTAACGAAGTTTAAGACAATTTATGCAAAAACAACAGCTACTACTTTTATTTTATAGAAAGGAGTAGTTATATAGGAGTTGGAAAAAATGCAAAACTTGTAATTTTTGTTCAAGAGTGTTAATATTCAGTTGTTATTACACTTTCTTGTACAATATCTAGGAGAGTCTATCAATGTCCAGGAGAAGTCGTTTGCCCGATTCGTTGACGGGGCGGACGATCGAATGAGTGGCAATGGGGATGTCACAAGTTGATGCTGCTAGACGTGTCAGTGTCTCTCGTAAGACCTGAAGGAGGAGTAACATTACTGTTACTCAGCTCATGGCAGATTATTTAGTGACAATAGGAACAAGAATCTCAGCTACTATATTGGGCAGACGCCTACACAATACAGTCTGTGTGCAAGACGACCAGGTTGTTTGTATCCTCTTGACCCGAGGACACAAAGGTGCCCGTTTATGTTGGGCAAGAGAACAGGTCTCCTGGACCAGTTAACAATACGCATCTGTTCTCTTCAAAAACGAGTCCAGGTTCACATTGGAGAGTAATTCAGGTCGTCAGCTGATCTGGAGGGAACAACGCAACAGATCAACCATTCCCACATTGTAGAAGACATAGTTACAGGGGTGTTAGAATAATGGCTTGATCTGGGATCTCTCTCGCTGGTCACACTGACTTGCGTTTGTTCCATGGAGGAACTTTGACCGCTGTGAGATATCCAGACGAGATCTTTTATCAGTATGTCACCCCATATGCCGCTGCTATTAGTCCTGTATTTCTTCTGATGGACGATAATGCTCGGCCGCACCGAGCTCGGGTTGCTGAAGAATATCTTGAATGTCATGGTATGGAGCGGATGGCTCAATCTCTAGACCTGAATCTGATAGAGCATCTTTGGAACTACCTTGCAAGACAGGTTGCTACTTTGGGTCTTCATCCAAAGTCGCTAGATGATCTTGAACAAAGATTACTCCGTGTCTGGTCGTTGCTTCCCAATTTCACCGACTGACAATTTGATTGACAGCATGGAACGTCTCTGCCTCCAATGTATTACAGCTAGAGGTGGACAGATTTCTTATAAAAACCCATTTTTGTAATGTTACCACCCCATTTTTACTCAAAAATAGTATGATATACTGTTCCTCCAGAACTGGCTTTCTCTGACAAGAGTGCAATTTTTGTTGTAATTCAAGTTTGTGTTGAACTTTAGAAACATTCTATATCGCATTCATTACAGAACTGTTTAGTGAACATGTCATATATATTTCTGGTTTCTGCGTTGCTTCATTCTCAAATTAGGCATAAAAAACATGCGGTTCCTTAACTTTTGGAGCGCAGTGCAAATTTTACATCGTATGGTATAAGGTAAAGCATTCTTTGAATAATCCAACATTACATACTGGGCAACTCATATCTGTTCTTTTCTCTAGGTTCATTTGTGCACAAAGAGCAGCGGCGTCTTGATTTTCCAATTATTGGAAGATGGTCCCCAACATTCAGGAGATTCTAAGTACTTTTTAACTCAGAAGTAGTTTTTAAACTTTTAGTGGAACATATATGTCTCATTAACAGTCAAAGAGTTAATGAAAATCCGATAATATTTAAAATCCCATTTCATCAAACTCGTGATTGTGCTTTACTTCGTTCCATGGATGATGAATCATTAATAACATCTCACAAATTTGTTCCCATTAAATTCCTTAGAATTTTACTATCATATTTACTTGTAAAACCATCTTGCTTGTGGATATATTCTGTATCTAGTACAAGTTACATTAGAACATTAAAAGAACATCAGAAGTTCACACTGTATGTATACTCGTATACACATATATAAATATTATATGCAAGAAAAAAGCGCCGAGGATGTTCCCCAACTTCTTCGTATAAGAAGTATTATTGACCATGTTAACTTCGCAAAACATATAAAACGTATGTGACTCGGTTAAAAACTATATTACTGAAGAAGACGCACCAATAAGAAAACACGTCGCAATCATAACCGATGGTGCCCCAGCTGTGATCGGGAAAACTGGCTTTTTTACCTCTGTAAACAGGATGACACAGTTTCCAAATTTAATTCATAACACTGCTTTATTCATCAAGAAAATATGACCCCTAAAATGCTCAATCTCATAAATAAGGTGATTGAGTCGAAGAAACGTTTTAGAAAGATTTGTTGCTATACTGTCCGAGATTAAAACTTTTCTGATATCCAAAGGCAACTATGACCAAAATGTAGATGACAGGGAGGGTTACGTGGCCAGAGCGGACAGTGGTTACAGCGGACACTGCGAAACTCATCGTGGTCAGAGCGGACACATTTTTTTCCCCATCATGGAACAGATAAAGGGTGCAGATAAATAAGTAAATAAATACTTTTAAAAATCACAAATATAGTTTAAAACAGTATTTTAAGTGGCAAATCTCTTTCACGTGGGATAACGTTTTTTTCACCGAAGTTTTCTGTTTTTGCACTCGATTATCGAATTACAAGGATAAATACATTTTTTCAAATCAAATTTAATTATTTATATTAAATTGTTAAGATATTATAGTGCAAATGCATTTTAAACATAGCAAAATGTAATAAAAATAAAAACTTTCAGAGAAATATTTTAAAATTAATAGTAAGTAACAAAAGAATGAAGGGTATGAACGAACTCCAGGGATTTTGTGGAAAACTGTATTTTAGAGTCAAATAAATATTAGAACAGATGCAACTGCCATAAAATTAATTAGTTTCATTAATGTAAGTAAAAATAAATACTAAAAGTAAAATATATAAAACAGATACAAGTAAATAAAAGAAAAATAAATACAAGTAAATAAATACTAATTAACCTTTATTATAAAGGCATAAATGTCATTTACCATTGGATTTAGTCAAATTTAGTTATAAAACTTAAAGATTTCAGACATTTTTCTAAATTGTTTGATGTTTCGAATTCCTTAAGGATGTTTTCAATTCTTTCATCCAATTTTATGTATGCTTTTTTCCTTTTTATTCCAGGGTCGCCTAATTCTCTGGATTTCAAATTAAAAGACACTTTTTGTGTTTCTTCTTTTAGTATTCTGACTAATAAGTGGACATTAGGCTGGTTTCTGCCAGTGATTGCATTTAATTTGGAATTTCACCCTTCAACAGAATTATTTGTCCTATGACGCTGTCCATATACGTTCCATACTTTAATGGGCATATTTGGATTGTCCATCCACTGCTCGACAAAATAATCAATGAATGTGGTAAGTTTGTCAATGCTAAAAGCTTTTTCCCATACAATGCTCCAAGCATCATCTATGTGTTCCATTGGCAAGTAAGCTAATGCAGAAATCATTCTTCAAACATTTCTTATATCTTCGTTCTCTTTATATTCCTTTACTAGACCCACTTCTTGTATCTTACGCCACAAACATTGATTAAAATGAAAGTTACAACCGGAAATAGTCGAAGTGGGAAATTCTAACATACAACTATTGATGGCTGCGGCTTCAAAATCCAATTTTATAATGTCCGGCTTCCACTTAGGGCACCAACGTTTCACTTCCTGAAGCATTGCAATGTAAGTTGCTTGTCTCTTATCAGGCAGAAATGCAAAAAGCGCTGGGTAAACGTTGGTCTCAGTTGCTGTACTCCTTAAATCGACGTGTATTGTATATATTTGAGCAAATTGTTTCGGACAACTTTTAAATGTTCCATCTAAGAAAAAAGTCTTTCCATTTTCCAAAAGGTACAGAGATTCTTCTCCTCCAAATACTAAAATCCTGTTACCTTGGTCATTTTGAAAGTCTAAGCGAAGAAAGTTTTCTCCATTAGAAAGCAAAAGTGTATCGTTTGCAAGCTGAATGTCATTGGCATTTGGGGGATTTTGAGTAGCTCCCAAAGCCTTTCTCCTCTCCTTACATAAAGCAGTTTTGGCATTGGAGTATGTCGGTATTTTAGCAACGAAATCATAACCTTTCTGATATAATTCTGAAAGTTCTTCTTGAAATATCTGGGCAACGGGAACTGATGTTTCTTCTCGGACTCTTTTTCTGCAAGTCTTTAACTTCCTTTTAACTTCGATCTCAGCAACGTTGGGCGGACAGAAATGTTCAGTTTTCTTTAGTACTTCGTACTGAAAATTTGTCTTTACATTTCCTTTACAATGATGTGTCTTTTCTTTTACACATACCCAACTCATTCCTAATTTATTTTTTCGGTGTGAACGGTGTGGGTAATCATCTACAACTAAACATTCTTTTCCTTTTTTTGTAGACAGTAATTTTGTTAAAATGGCTATGGGTTCCATCACGGATTTTTTCGACGATATAAAACGACATATGGAACTGATGTTTCTTCTCGGACTCTTTTTCTGCAAGTCTCTAACTTCCTTTTAACTTCGATCTCAGCAACGTTGGGCGGGCAGGAATTTTCAGTTTTCTTCAGTACTTCGCACTGAAAATTTGTCTTCACATTTGCTTTACAATGATGTGTCTTTTCTTTTACACATACCCAACTCATTCCTAATTTATTTTTTCGATGTAAACGGTGTGGGTAATCATCTACAACTAAACATTCTTTTCCTTTTTTTGTAGAGAGTAATTTTGTTGAAATGGCTATGGGTTCCATCACAGATTTTTTCGACGATATAAAACGACATACACACTTCAGGATCGAACATCTACTGAGAAAATGAGAAAGGCCTTCTCTCTCAAAAGTATCGGCTTATCTCTACAGCAGGTGCAAAGCTCGAAACTACACAATAGATCACATTTGACTGATTAGGGAAATAACACAACAGGTGCAAGAATGTCCGCTCTGTCCACCCAGCTCCCCTCACGTGTCCGCTGTAACCACTGTCCGCTCTGACCACGTCCGCTCTAGCCACACCACCACAGGGAGTGGCTTGCAGATTTGGCATTTGTAATCGATGTTATCGCAAAACCCAATTACCTAAATGGTAAGCTACAAAGAAAAGGAAAACATATACCGGAAATGATAAGCTGAATATCTGCTTCTCTGGCTAAAATCGATTTGTGGATCTGGCTCGTATACGCTCGAGCGCTAAAATACGCCAGCCGTTGGAAATAGCCTTGAGCATCATTCACTTGACAGTGCGATGTTTGCTCAGTCACGCCCCCAATTTAGATGGAGAGCACCCAACGAGATATATACTGGTAGAGAGCTTATAGCAACCTCCGACTGGTTCCAACATTAGTGTCACGTGACTGCTGGTCGAATTCCGAAAGTCCGGAAATACTTTACATTCATTTCTATGGGACGAAAGACGCCTGCTCTGCTTGGTCACATAAAATTTAATAAAAAATGGTTATCCGCTGCAGCGCCTATGTATGTAAAGAAAGTTTTGTAAAAGGGGGACCTGTAACCTTTCATAGCTAAGTTAAAACTGCATGATTTATTATTTTATTTCCAGTATTTTTGTCATTTTACTATCTCTGTTGAATTGGTTGGAAAGTTTCAGCCATATTGTATAAGAAAATTGCCGCTGTATATGACATTTTCAGCATGTATTAATAGCATCAAAATGTAATAAATACTGTGACATTATTTACTGGAATCACCTTTTACAAATAATTGCATTTTATGTTCTTTTTCCGTGTACTCCGTTGAAATAAAAAGCTGCGCCAATTGGCGCTAACTTTTTTTCGCCAAATCGTACGCGTTTTGGTTTCATAAACAAGTACTGCCTGCAATTTAAAAAAAAAAAAAAAAAAAAAAAAAAAAAAAGAAAGAAAGAAAAATGCTATTATTATTAAATTATTGAGATAAGATTGTGCGATATGTTTACTTTGTTAAAAAAAAGAAGAGCTAATTCAAAGTCTATAAATGAGCTGAAAATTTGTATATTAGTATATCTTAGCTAATAATGCATGAATAAATCCTAATTTTTTTAAATTTAGCTAATGCATAAGAATGATCTGGTAAAGCAGGAATAAAGTGGCAGTGAATTCGAACTTACCAAACATTATAAGGAATAAAATGGTATTAACTCGTTAATGTCAACAGATTGCGTATACTTAAAAGTGCCACCTATTTATAAATTAATCACTTCAATATTTGATTGCAGAGTTTTTGCTTTCATAGTAATATTTGTTTAATTTAAGATTTTTTAAAAACCTTTTCCTTTAAAACTATTTTTTAGCAACATAAATATATCATAACTATAGAATTTTCTTTAATTTATAATGAGGATTACGTGTGTATTAAGATATTTAGTAGGAGTTAAATTTAAAAAAAAAATTCTTGAAAACAGGCCTTAACTTTTTGTTGCATACAAACAGTATATATATAGTTTGTCAAAAAAAAAAAAAAAAAAAAAAAAAAAAAAAAACCATCAAAACTATATCTGAGTGAACTTTTGCAGGTTTGAATGAGGCTTTTATCATTATACCTTTACTAGTTTTTACTTTCTATTCATAAAAGCTTTTTTTTTTTTTTTTTTCCTTTTCTGTGAAACAGTCAGTTTTATTAAAGCCCTGTATTTGTTAAAATAAAAGCATGTATTTTTAATTTGTAGTTTGTATTTTATTTACACTGTTTTATGTATTGATTTTTTAAAAGTAAATATCACATTCTTTATATATCTATAAAGATTTCCATGGTTTTACAAGCTAACTTTTTTAAAAAAAATTTATATTATCTCAAAAAAAAAAAAAAAAAAAAAAAAAAAAAAGGTCAAATTTCTCATATCAGAGCCTTATATAGGGTATTGTATTTCATAAAGTTCTTCATGTAGTATATAATAATGTGTAGTTTCTATATTTCAGCCAAATTGTGTGTTTTTGTTTTAAAAAGCTCATTACTTATTCACATATCAAAAATAGGAAATTTGGAATATACTTGACTACCAGTTTGAGTAGGTGATTTTTGGTATTTGTTCCCGATATATTTATAGTAAATACTATATTTAAGTGCACATTTTCGTAATCTGTTTATTTAATTGGGATAGAGGAATAAAATATAATATGTATTGTCATGTTTGAATTTATAATTCTGTAATAAAATTTTATTTTGGAAATGTACATTTTACAGCTGATGTGCAAAATATGAAATCTTACTAAATTTAATGTATAGCAGCATACAGTTAAGGCAGTAGCTTCCAAGTTTGCATGAAATTATTTTCTAGACATTGCTAAGTTTATAAGCACTTCAATATGCAAATAACTGAAAAAAAAAAAAAAAAAAAAAAAATGGGCATTTACAATCAGTGAAAGATTTTTTTAAAACTAAACATTTTATTTACTATCGTAAATTTCCAAAATGCAAGTACTATTGGTAACACTGAAAGGTCAAAGTTAAATGAAATTGTTCCGAAAACTATTTCTGACTTTAAATTAAGTAAAATTATGTTTACTTAAATATAAGAAAGTAAAATATTTTTCTGTAATAAGATTTCAGTATAATTTATCTTTTTGTATCATAAACTATATTATAACTTTGGATAGTAATAGTTTATAGTTCCAGCTGAAAGTTAACAGTCTGTAAGTATATATTTCATGAATAGCATAAATACATACAATGTGATTTTCTTTTCTCTTTAGGATTAAAAATAAACGAGATTTTTTTACCTTCTCAAATATTATAACAATAGTGCAATTAATTTTTAAACATTATTCAAAATTAAAGTTTCCTCTTAATTTTTTATTATTTATTTTAGATTTTCTTCCTAAAATTATTTAACCTAAACATCTTAAATAATGGCGCAAATAATTTAAAGCGATTATTAAAAATATAGATAAAATATTCAGGAAAAAAGGGGTTAAGTTATATCTAAAAATAATTGTAAAAAATCGAATAACCTAATTCGAGGCCGTTGTTTGCCGACTGCCAGCAAACGGAAATAAAAAGCACTACTAGCCATATCAGAAGCGCGCCAAACTGGCGATAAACAGCCTAAGCTATCACTCCCCAAGAGCGCCAAGAGCTTAAGTCACGTGGTATATGTTGGAGACATCCTAGCAGACGAATTCTCTGTGGGTGAGCCGTCTACCTGTTATATGAAGTCGTTGAGAGCACCCCGGGGGGGGACGGGTCCAAGGGTCTTTCACCTCTCTCTACCTTTCCACCCAACCACACGAGAAGACCGCCGCATATTTAGAGTGCCGCTTCTGCACCAACACTATACATATACAAACATTCATGCCTTCTACGGGATTCGAACCCGGGCCCTTCGGCACAGCAGTCAGCGACGAACCACTATACTGGTTGGGCGGCTGCTGAAAACCTATTACTTAGCACAAAATTTAAAAGAAGTTTCTAAGATATGTTTTCTATGGAGCCCATTTTATTGTTCGCAAAACATCCTTTCATGGTATTAAGCATTACAGAAGTGATTTCTCCAATAAAAATAAATTTGCTTTGTTAAGGAATCGAAGGCTGAATTAGACATTATTAGTCTTCCTACTGATTTAACTCTTAAAAGTGCAGAATATAAAAATAATGAAATTTTTTAATTAATGGAACCTTTTAAATGCAAAAACATACTTAGGTGTTTAGTGAAAGGAAATTTGGTTTAACAAACTCGGTGACCAGGTTTCTTCACAACTTTAAGTAATAGAAAGCAAGTACAGAAAAATGTTGACTCCAGACCATGTAAAAAACAAGGCTCTGTTATGCTGTGTATCAGAATGCACAACAAATTTTAATAAGTTGTCACATAATATTGATAACCGAATATTTCATTAATGGCAAATTTATGACTTAATGCAGTATTCAGTCAATGAGATATTTTATAATTTAACAGTTACATTGTCTTGCATTAGTAATTAATTTATTAGTATGTACTCTTTATTTTCTATTTTGAAATAACATTAGTTTCAACCTACACTACCTTTGCGTTTTATTAGTGCATTTTTTCAGCTTTTTATAGGTTCGTATTATTTAGAAACACAAAATCATGCAGTTAAAAATCACATATTTTCATGAAATTGCTATTTTTCTTTACACGTAAAAAATCGGATGCCTGCGAGGCTTGGCAGAAATTTAAAAGCAGCCTTTGAGGCAAAATCGGTTCGACACCACTACTTTAACAAAAACTAGCTTAACGTCAGGAATTAACTATGGTCGAACAAGACGCAAGCAGCATACGCCTGTTTGCTAGCCTCAACAACAGCGTGCAATTTAGAAAATTAAAGTGCCATATAATGGAGCAAAGTTATATTTCCTAGTTTGTGTACATTTTTATACCATTCTGAGAATTTATTCACAATATCTCGTGACAATTTATAATCCCGTGTTATTTTTGACTTCCGCAAATCTTGTAACGTTAGCTTCGGAAGCAATGTTGGTGGAGTTAATAAGCAAAAAGTATCGAAAATCTCTCGTACAATTGACAAAATTAATCTCTTGGTTGATTTCCTTTTACATGGTCACATGGTCAAATTAATACAACATCTTAAAGCATCATTATCTTATCTCTACCTTATACCCAAAGCGGAAGTTTCTCCAGATTGTTTGTCAACATTATTACAAGCAACATTGCTTTCAAAGCTAAGCAAATTAAAACAGCGCCTAGGTATGATTGACTTTGCTTGTTCAATAAACTGAACTTGTTCGTTAATATTAAAAACTCCATTTACATAGTTGTTCACATAGAATACGTTTTTAATTTTTATATTTTTTTTATAATTTTGTAGCGGTTTCATTATATGGCATGGGAGATCTTCCTAAAAGATGCATTATAAATGCATTCAACAAATTAGGACTAGAACAAATTCCAAATGCAGCTCAACGATGTCTCTTTACTAGATGGAGAGAAATATCCAAAAAAATCTCCATCTTGGGGTGGGGAAGAGTTGCAAAAAATAATATCAAAAACGTGTTTTCAATGTCTGTGCTTATACCAGTTGATTCATTCTAAAACGTTCAAGAATATATGATATATGATATCATTTCTATGAGATTAGCTCCTTTATATAAATATATATATATATATATATATATATATATATGTTGTATGAACTTAAATCCATTTAGTGCGTAAACTTAGGAGATAATATAATCAATTAATCAATACTGTTTAGGAAACTCAAAATAAAATAATATTGCTATGACTAATAGGTGTAGGAAAATCGTTGGCCTTCAAAACAGTTTGCAGTCTTTTCGGAATGGATAAGTAGAGGGCTTGTGTGCTTTACAAGGGGATATTGCGCCATTCTTTCTGTAAAATGGTTGACAAGTTCAGTTAATGCTGATGGCAGTGGATAGTGCTAACGCCGATTTATGCCGAATTAGCCCACAAAGGCTAAATAATATTGATATCTGGCGACTGTTCTGGTCATAGTAGATGTGAACGTAGATCCTCATGCTCAGAAAATATAGTCTTAGATGATTTGAACTGAGTGAACAGCAGGTCTGTTGTCTTGGAATACAGCATCACCACTGGGGAAAAAAACTATAACATGGGATGGACGTGATCAGTCAAAATGGTCACATAATCCTTGCCAGTAATGCAACCTTGCATACCAATGATAGGTCCCATGGAATACTACGATATGGATGACCAAACCTTGACCGAACCCCTTCTATGTTTCACTCTCTACAGCAAACACTCTGTATCATACTAGTGTGACGAAGTTCGCTACATGCAAACTCGCCAAGGATTCGAAAACAGAGTGAAGCAAGATTCATCCGACCAAATAACAGTCTTCTATTGCTCTACAGTTCAGATTTTATGACTTTGGCACCACTTCTCCTCTTACAGGTATTTTGATAACTCATGAATGCCTTTTGAATTTCAGCTCGCTCAAAAATACCCTGCTTGTAGAGCTCCTTTCGTATGCTGACAGGGTTTGCGAGTATGTCATTCAGTTCAGCAGTCACTTTTGGGGCGGTAGTCCTCTTATTTTCCATCACAATCCTCTTCAATGATCATCTGTCAGGATTACTCAACACATATTTTCGTTCGCGCTGTGATCTAGAGGATGCGAGTTTTCCTGTATGAGTTAAAAGTCTTAGATACTGTGCCTCTTGAAACAGCAAACACTTCAGCTACCTTGATTACGGAAGCACCCACCATACGAGTCCCAACAATATGCCCACGCTAGAATTCATTTAGCTCCGACATGATGCACTCACAACTGCACAGAACACTGTCTCGATAACGAATGACACTTGCAACGTATTTAGGAATGTACAGGTGGCGTTAGTGAGTAAAATAATTAATGCCACCAGCAGCTTTTGCAAGAATACACATTTTAGGTCAAACACGCCTTTTATGAGGTGTCTCAATATTTTTGTCCACCCCTGTACATATTTGGAAGTTGAAATCCTAATAGGATCCGCTATATTTTTTAAATTCATTTTAGATGAAAAAATCACAATAAACAAACATTTAGCTGCAATGAAAACTGTCTTTGGATGGCCAATTACAGGTTATTTTAGTAACGTAGAAACAAAGAAAGCTTGTTCACGAAATACTGCCGTTATGAAAAACAAGTTTGGAGAATTAGACTCAATTCGTATTTCAGAAGAAAGCGAAGAATTGTCTGTTAAAGATATATAAATAATTGATCCAATTTGTATCCTTTAATAATGATTAGATATGAAACGCAATTACTTTGAATACGCAATTTCTTGTTGTAATTCATGTTTGTGTTCAGCTTTAAAAACATGTCGCATTCATTAAAGAACTGTTTAATGAACATGTCCTCTAAATTTCTTGTTTCTGCGCTGCTTCATTCTCAAATTACACACAAAAAACGAGCTATTCCTTAATTTTTGGACAGCAGTGTACTTCAATAATAATAACTTAAAGCAGGGGTGATTGTGGTCTGGGTATAGACAGAATTCTAGATTTTCTGGGATTTATGAAATATAGACTAATTATCTTCCTCAAAAATTTTTAGAACAAAAAAATAAATAAAAAAATAAAAATTAAAAAAAAATTAAAAAAAAAAATAAAAAAAAGTATCAATCATAGATTGCATAACTTAAAAATTATGGATTATAAATTTCAGCAAGAGATCAAATAATGTGAGACTTGTCATGATCTTGAAGCAAGTTTGCCAAGGCAAGATTATCTTATACATAAATGTTACTTTTGCTGTTTGTCTATACAAAGAAAGTAAAAAAAAAAAAAAAAAAAAAAAAAAAAAAAACTAGTATTATAAACTTATACTGAAGTGTATTATAATCCTTATACTGAAGGTATCCAAGCTAAAAGAACATAGAAAACAGAAAGTACTTTTCAGTTTTACCGGTAATGAAAGAGCGAAGAAAAAAATTTTGTGAAATTCATTCCAAAAATACAAATTGTTAAAAAAAAATTATACCTCTTTTCCTAAAATTAGATGAAGGTAAAATATCCCTTTCTTGGTAAAATATCCCTTTCCCTTCGTTATCACTTTAAGCTTAATTTTATAAATTGTTATCTTTTGAATCTCTGGAAGGTGGGTATAAATAAGATAAGATTTCACAATTCTTATTAATAGACTTGGTTTTAAGTTTGCTATAACATTTGGTGAAAAATACCACCAAGCTTGAAGATTAATCGCTGCTCGTATGTTAAACCGATGAGTAACAAACAGAAATATCCAGCATTGACAAAACATATATCCATTTAGCTTGCTTCAGTGGAACTGCTCTTAAAAATGCAATGGTAAAATCCTTGAACATCGATAGTTTAGATGCGGCACAAACTAGGAAATATTATTTATTCTCATTAAAGAAAAATACATGTGATGTTTCTAAGTCTGGAAATCTTTCTTAAGAGTCTTTTAGTAAAGATTTTAGTAGATATAATTTATTGAATGGTTGGTCAGCTTTTTACAAGGTCCTCATCTGCAACTTCTGTTAATATGGATTTTCAAAGTTCTAATCTAATACTTAAAAAATGAAATAAAAAATCGCTATCTACATCAAAATGTTTTGGTAATCGTACTGAGCTTTCGATTATTCGCAAATACATGTATAGCGAATTTATATATATATATATATAAATTTTCACCTATTAAACACCCAGCCTCCTCCCCTCCCCCTGAAAAAAAAGCTAACCTTTTATTTTTAAGAAAGTTGAGAAACCAAAAAAGTAGGTATCTTTGTAAAATGAAATAGTGAAACATACCTTAATTTTTAATACATTTAAAAAAATTGCTTTTTTATGTCTCATTAATGAAATTGTCTGAATATATTATTATGAATTTTGTATATATGTAAATAATTTTAGAGAAATTATATGTAAATTTCAGTTTCTCTTCTATAATGTAACATGGAAAGGTTTCAAAAATGCGAAGCCTTGTCAGAAAAATAATGATATTTTATGAAGAGGAGGATTACAGGGGTAAGTCCATTTAACATTAAGGTAAAGTGGAGATACAGTGCCAAGCTATCAAGCTGGCTATCATTTTCGTTCCCCAGTTTGGCGAGATATAGCCAAAAGTCGCAAACTTGGCGACCATTTGGGTCCAATCCCTAGGTAACTGTAACTGTATATGCCTTCTTCCAGCAATTTCGAGAAATCGAGGGTACTGAAAATTTCTCTTCAGATGGGGGAAAACTGTACAATACTGGAGACAGCATCAGTTCCGGGTTAGTTCAGAGAATTGAACTATTGTTCAGAATATGAATCACTGTGCAAGCTTATGCAAGCTTGAGGCTTTTGATATTGTCTTATGTTTAATCTTCTAAGCAGTTTGGAAATGGTTAACTAGTGATTGTTTTCTGCTATACTGTATGAGTACTTTTGTGAAAAGTTTCAGAACTGTAAAGTGTTTCTTTTCGGAAAATAAATTTAACAAACTATTATCAATTCGGCATGCACTCAGTCCATCATGAACCCATATGCAAGCGACAATATATATGCAATACAATGTAGTGAAGTGATTTTTTAAAATTTAATGTTGAAACGATTTTTCATACATATCTTTGTTTAACAGAGAAACAAAAATTCTTAAAAATTTACTGTTTGCACCACCAAACAGAGAGGGGGATTTCTGACTATTTGACATACAAAAAAATGTTGGAAATAAAAAAGAGATTATTCGTTGCTGAAAAAATTGTTTTTCAGTTAAATAATTTGATTAACAAAGTGTCATTCAGAGAAAAATAATAATAATAAATTTAAAACAAATATTTTAATAAGCTTTTATTTAAAACTCATAAAATAATAAATGAATTAAAGAAAAAATAGTTTGTCTCACAGTTTAATGGAAATAAGAGATTAAATGATTCTTTTTACAAACTTTATCTACAATTTTAGTATATGGCAAATAATAAAAGTGTGGGCGCCTAAATAACAGAATTGCATCTTGAAACCTTATAAATCATTATATTTATAAATATACCAAGGCCCAGCATGACTTTATTATTCATGGTCTAAAATTGTAGATGAATTTTATAGAGAGAATTATTTAATCTCATGCTCCCATTAAACTACGACGTTCTTCTTCATTTAAGGCATTATTTTATGAAATTTAAGTAAAAGCTTATTTAATTAAAAAAATATAATTTTTTTTTCATAATTACTTGTTATACTGCGTCAAATGAAGGACATATATCAGCGGTGGCCAAACTTCCCTACGATAAAAGCCACATGGTAGATTTCGTGAAAGTTCGAGAGCCGCAGCTGGATTTTCCAAGAGTCGCAAATTCATATTTGCATTGTTTAAAAATATAATGAAACATTTGAAGCAAATTAACAAGAATAATATTTATATAATTAATACTGTTGAATGCGCAAGGGTTCGTAATGGATGGAATGTACAAGTAGATAGAAAGTTAACAAAATTTATTCGTATTCCAACAAATAAAACAAAATGTTGAAATTTCCTCAGCGATATCGTACAATATCGCTATATCTCACAGTAGTTATATTTTAAGCTACTAAAAACTCAATTCAAAACAGAGAAAGCTTATCGGATCTCACAAGCGGCCGAGCGGTAAAGAGGCTGAACACTGGTAGTTCGGTCCGAGGTTCGAATCCCGCGAACGGGCTGGCTGCATGGGCGTTTTCGTGGTTTTCCCCATGTGTAACGTGTATACGAGCCAGTTTCCCTTAGAAAGTCCTCCACGAAAGGCATCCCTCCCCTTAGGCAGATAGCCCTAGTGTGCTTTGCCATAATTAAATACACATACTTATCGGATCTCACCGCGAATTCGCTACAGTCAACAACAAGAACTAAGTAAACTACTGAGTAGAGATGTTTTCCTACAGCTTTTATTTTTCTGGATAGCAAAAAAGTGCAATTACAAGGTATCTATTTATTAAAATGTTAAATGCGCATGCTCCTGCATTTAAATTTTTCGGCGTAGCTTTATCTTCAAATAAGTCTCGTGCTGCATTGCACGCGAATATGAAACAATTTTAATTACAAATTCTACTAAGAATAGTAGACTGAATGAATGAAGGACATATGTACAAAATTCGTAACACTGCCCATTTCCCAAGGACTGCACGTCCCGGGCAGTACAATCCCTGGACAGGAAGCCAAACTTACAACTAAGGACAGGAAGCCAAACTTGCAACAATAAACATTACATTACAATAACAAACAACATAAGCAATAACTACAACAAGTAATTTCTTAAGTTACAAATCAAATACTAAATTCAAATCAAATCAAGTAAATGCATAAATTTTTCCCATTTAGAAACATAAAGGACAATGGTCTTATACTATTTACAATTATATACATTACGTAGTATGGTCATAGTAAGGAGCTAACCTGTCGTAATGAACGACTTTAAGCTTACAGTTCGATGACTTACGGATCCAAACCACGACGTCGTTTAGCCTCTTTAGGACTGTGTACGGACCATCCCAAGGTGACTGTAGTTTTGGACAGAGTCCTTTCCGTCGAGTCTCCACAAACACACCTTGTCGCTTTCGTTGAATCGATGTCCAGTAGCTCTCGTGTCGTATCAGGTCTTCATTTTCTCCGTCGCCAAGTTGACTCGCTTTCACGCAGAACGGTGCATCACTTCAAACCGGGCTTGGAGATCTTGACTGTCTTCTTCACGTGATGAAGGCGCATCCAGAGGGCGACCAAACAGAGGATCACAAGGCAGACGAAGGTCACGATCGAAAAGCATCTGGTATGGAGAATAGCCGGTAGTCTCGCGTTTCTCTTCGATTCTAGTATGATTTCGGCAGCTTTCTGAGCAGGGTCTTTCAGACAATACATCGGCGTTTCCTGGTGAGGATCCTTTCTGATAATGGATAGTTGTGTCCTCTGATGCCGAAAGCAGTCTGTTGTTTTTGAAGTCAAAAGAAAAATTGTATTTCCTTAAAAGTTCAATTCGGGTATGCAAGGATCTGTAATATCTGCCACATATGCCGTGTGACAGTAGGGGCACTTCCAAACCTGATATTCACGTTTAACTTTCCAGCTATGTCGATTTCATCACCAGACGCAATCTGGAGGGTAACACAGAGTGTCGTCCAAATGAGTTTATCTTTAAATTGTGGAGCTAAATCTTTCCGAATGATGATAACATTAGTTCCCGTGTCAATGATCATATTGCAAACTCCCTCGATATGCCCATTGATGGATAGTCCACTACTGTTGCTACTCGCTGCAGAAATTTTGAGTGCTTTAAAACGGGATTTTTCACTATCGTTCAAATCCCGCTGCGCGATATGGTCATTGATTTCGTTCCTGCGAAATGGTCTTATTTTCCGTGACCTGGGGTGCTCTGCAGTTCTTTCGTAAGTGGCCTGCAACTCCACAGTTCCAACATCTTGGTTCCTTGTCACTCCTTTTCCATCTCATGGCATTTAATTGTCTGTTTATATCGTCTGTCTTATTTTCCGAGCTCTGGGGTGTTCTGCATTTCCTTCGTATGTGGCTTTCAACACCGCAGTTCCAGCACTTCAGGAATGGTTTCTTTTCACTCTTATTCCGTCTCTAGGCACTGACTGGTCTGGTCAAATCATCTGTTTTATTTTCCGTGCCGTGCGGTGTTCTGCAATGTCGTCGTATATGGCTTTCAATATCACATTTCCAACACTTTAGAGTCAGTTTCGTCTCCCGCCTTTCCCGTATCAAAGCATTGATTTGTCTGGTTAAATCATCTAAACGAGCCATCACTTTATCCACTGGCTCGCGGACTTGCACAGCTCTGACTGGGTGGCGATCTCTACGAGATGCTTGCTGGGCTACCTCGAATTTCATGGCGCACACTAGAGTCCATTTTGAATCTTTAACATCCGCCATTTGTAGAGCTTTCTGTATTTCAGGATCCCGGATGCCGTCGATGAAGTATTGCAGGGACAGGATTCCCTTATTTCTGTCGGGCATTCCGAAAAGGCGAGGTGGGACAGCCTTTCAACATCTATGACGAGCTCCTGGCGTGTTTTCGTTGGCGGGATTTTAATTGAAGCCTATTGTGGTGTATAAACACTTCTCCCCCAAGCTGAAACTCATGTGTATATGTTTACATATATATGAGGGAGTCAGAGTCTTTAAAATTCCAGTTGAAGTCAGTGATTTTCCCTACCGACTTCACAGCCCTGATTAGTACACTGTGCACCATTGAACATTTTTGAAACTATCCCTCGAATTCTGTCAATAATTCTTCACCTAGATAACCTACTACTAATAAAGCAAACAACTCAGGTCGTGATATATAAATGTTGCTTCGGTTATACATTACATCTGTGGACGAGTAGAAATCTTCAGGAGTTGATGTTAAATCTTGAGTTTGTTTTCAAACACATTCAAATCAAAATTAATGATATAGAAAGAAAAGATACTTGTGATTACTGTAACAATTTACTTCACAAATAGATGTACAAATTTTTAGGGACATTTCAGGCACAAATTTTGGATGTGAAGGTCCTTTGTGACATGGCAGACACCTATATGATCGTTTAGTTCCCGAGTTCTAGCCAGAGAATAATGCCTAACCTGACTGTTAACTACTGGTTCTGTAAAGACAGTCAGATGACTTATCATTTCGCCTTAAAGTTCGAAGTAAAATAACTGTGATTCAGTATTTTCAAATAAATCTTCTTTTTTAATTGCCTGACTCAAGGTCACATAGTCTATATATAAAAACTAAATCTACTCAGCTTGAGGACACATCAGAAAAAAAGTTCAATTAAAATTAAAATATTACATTACATGAAAAAAAGAGCCTACAGATTTTGTTTCAGGCCCAAACTAGCAAACCTTAAGGCTAGCAAAGTAGAGAGGAAATAAGTAACATAGTTGGTAAGACAAGTAACAGCGAGAGGTCAACTATAACTGCCAAAAGATCCCTCCTAAGGAACCTTTGCTTAATACACAAACTATGTGGAAACTGGTAGAAATCGGAAAAGGTAGAAATGAAATTAAAAGAAAAATAAAAAGATAACCTGTTAATAAATATAAAACTCTTTACAGGCGATAATATAGCTTGATCAATAGAGCCAACCGCTGCTTTATTTGCTGTAAGTCCTGTTGAGAAGTGGGCATATGAAAATCTCCTCTTTTAAGTATCCCCAAGAAATAAATTACAAGGTTGTTCGAAGAAAAAAGGATCGCGTTTTGTTAAGGCATAGAAAACGTTTACCTTCAGAAAATTACACATATTTTCCCTCTGTAGCTAAGCAGATTTTCCATTAATAAATATGAAATTATAACCTGTTCCCCTTGCCGCATAAGTGAAACGTGGCTTCATCACAGAACACGAGTCTGTGCACGAAATCATCTACACTAAATTTCATCCATTTAACTTTTGGTCAATTTTTAACACCCTTGCTTCATCAGATTTGTACGACTTGAGCTGCAGAAGCTTGAACAAAACATGCCATAATTTTACTTACTTGTCTCTTGGCATGATGCAAGGGCTTCAAGATTAAGTGAGACAAATCATTTCCACCATTCCATTATTGACTTCTGCTTAGTTGTTGGCCTGGACAAATGTC
This sequence comes from Stegodyphus dumicola, assembly GCF_044657685.1. Lineage (NCBI taxonomy): Eukaryota > Metazoa > Arthropoda > Arachnida > Araneae > Eresidae > Stegodyphus > Stegodyphus dumicola. The sequence continues at coordinate 49,442,455 of NC_140779.1, forward strand.
CGGATGTTGGTGCTTTCTTCTCGCACAAACAACCCCTGCCTTTAAACCATTTCATCTGCTTTTTGACACTGTGACAGTGAGGTGCGTTTCAAGCAAATTTGATTAAAAAATATCCAAAGCCACTATTACTAATAAAGTTTTTGCATGTTCAAACCCACAATGAAATTTTTTCACTGATGCTGCCATTTTTAATATCATTAGAGAAGATGAATTATTTTCAAATAAATCTTCTTTTTTAATTGCCTGACTCAAGGTCACATAGTCTATATATAAAAACTAAATCTACTCAGCTTGAGGACACATCAGAAAAAAAGTTCAATTAAAATTAAAATATTACATTACATGAAAAAAAGAGCCTACAGATTTTGTTTCAGGCCCAAACTAGCAAACCTTAAGGCTAGCAAAGTAGAGAGGAAATAAGTAACATAGTTGGTAAGACAAGTAACAGCGAGAGGTCAACTATAACTGCCAAAAGATCCCTCCTAAGGAACCTTTGCTTAATACACAAACTATGTGGAAACTGGTAGAAATCGGAAAAGGTAGAAATGAAATTAAAAGAAAAATAAAAAGATAACCTGTTAATAAATATAAAACTCTTTACAGGCGATAATATAGCTTGATCAATAGAGCCAACCGCTGCTTTATTTGCTGTAAGTCCTGTTGAGAAGTGGGCATATGAAAATCTCCTCTTTTAAGTATCCCCAAGAAATAAATTACAAGGTTGTTCGAAGAAAAAAGGATCGCGTTTTGTTAAGGCATAGAAAACGTTTACCTTCAGAAAATTACACATATTTTCCCTCTGTAGCTAAGCAGATTTTCCATTAATAAATATGAAATTATAACCTGTTCCCCTTGCCGCATAAGTGAAACGTGGCTTCATCACAGAACACGAGTCTGTGCACGAAATCATCTACACTAAATTTCATCCATTTAACTTTTGGTCAATTTTTAACACCCTTGCTTCATCAGATTTGTACGACTTGAGCTGCAGAAGCTTGAACAAAACATGCCATAATTTTACTTACTTGTCTCTTGGCATGATGCAAGGGCTTCAAGATTAAGTGAGACAAATCATTTCCACCATTCCATTATTGACTTCTGCTTAGTTGTTGGCCTGGACAAATGTCCGGATGTTGGTGCTTTCTTCTCGCACAAACAACCCCTGCCTTTAAACCATTTCATCTGCTTTTTGACACTGTGACAGTGAGGTGCGTTTCAAGCAAATTTGATTAAAAAATATCCAAAGCCACTATTACTAATAAAGTTTTTGCATGTTCAAACCCACAATGAAATTTTTTCACTGATGCTGCCATTTTTAATATCATTAGAGAAGATGAATTATGAATTTAGCTCCTCTAATGAATCTACTATTTTCCAACAGTGACAGAGTTATAACCTTTTGTTTCACACTTTTATCTGTAAAATAAATTTATTATAGGGATCATAATTTTTTTTTTTTATTATTGTTCATCGTAAATTACCTTATGTTTGTCAAATTATGTTGAGAAAGTGAGCTTCAAGATTCAAGTGTTTACCTATGTCAAAGTTCATCTATGGTAAAGATTGTTTGTATCCTAATAATAAATACAGACCTAAGCAAGGAGAAGGATATTGAGTACAATTAAGTATTTAGCACTTCAGCAAATGCTATGTAATAGTTGACAAATAAAGAGATCTAATGACAGATAATCTTCCATTCAGTTTTAATATATGTGCTCTGTATTCCTTATAGGAAGTTTTATATTAATTTCTTAAAGGCAGGAGAGGTGCATACATTTGTGTCATTTGTAGCTAAAGGTCTGAGGTAAAAGTAAAGATCTACTTGCATTCTTTAGAGAATGGCAATTTAAAGTGATAATTCTCTGAAATGGAGGTATGCATGCCTATGGGGCTGCTTTATAAAATGAAAGATCATAGTTAAAAACGAAACATTTGTGGTGCTAAAATCCAGCACACCTTCACAGTACATTATGTGAAATTTTAAGTGATTAGGGAATGGATAGTAGTACAACATTCCTTTGGATAACTAAGCTCTCATGAAGAATATGCCAGGCATGCAAAATGATTAAAAATGAAGATAAAAAAAATATCAAATAGTTAAAGATTTGTAGTGCAGGCACCAGAACTGGGACAACCAGTTCAGCTGTACTGAAATGCAGAATACAGAGGAGAAACGTTTTAGAAGCACAGTGTGGCAGATAGCATAAGATCGGCTCTAACCTAATGTAATATTTGTGGAGGGCTAAAAAGAAAAGGTTTGTCAAATAACAGTGGGAGGGAAAATCGAACTAAAGTGATTTCCCTATCATTAGTATTTTGACAGAGGTTGTATATTAGAAAAAAGAAATTTGTGTCCCTCATTGCTTGGTGCAACATTATTGAAATGAAGGTCTGAAGATAAAAATGACAGCTTTCTCTCACGAATAACGGTTATTCAGAAAACCTGAATTAAAAATTTGGGCTAGAATTGAAATCAATCCAGTGAAATCCATTCTCTTCACGACCCTAAAAATTTCAACATTCACAATCACTGGTTATGTAAATGATGATCTTAGCCTAGGATTATCAAAGCATTATTGCGAAAGATGTGAAATAGGAAAAAAAAAAAAAATGTGTTTCAGGTGCAAAAAGTGTTAACTGCAGCATTTTAGTATGAGTGGTTGCATCAAAAATGTCAAGGAAATTGTATAAAAATGACCTAACATGCTTAAGGACAAGGAATTAACTTCGAAGGACACAAGAGCTCTCACAAGGACAGTGATTTTTGTCCATGAAAGAAGTTTTTTCAGTACTTAGCTTAGCTATTGTCGGAGAGCCGCAGTTTGGACGTGCCCGACATACGGAGTAAAACAAGTTTCAAATAAATTGCAAAACATACATCCTTTCTAAAGAGAGGGAAAAAAAAAAAAAAAAAACATATATACACATGTAAATAATGTACATTATGTTCATAAAATAATGTCCCAGTTTTACATTTCAATTAGTATCAACTGTAAGCATTGTAGTGTTCATTCAAGGTCATAATTAAAGAATAATTCAAACAGTTTTAGATAAGCCATGTGCGCAAGAACTGCTTTGTTGTTTCCTCATTTTCCGCAACATGTATGCAGAATGGCGTCTCCTGAGCATAAAGTGTTTTCTGTTCTGCAATTTGCTAAGACTGAATCTGTAATTTCAGTTCAATGTGCATTTCACTTAAAGTTTAGCTGTGTTCTCCCATAGGGCAAAAACATCTGCTGATGGTATAGGCAATTTGAAATGACCAGATGTGTTTGTAAAGGGAAAAGTGTGGGACAATCAAAAGTGTCTGTATAGGATGTGGACCATGTTAGAGCATCTTACCTTCATATTCCTAAGAAATCTAGTCTTGAACTTCAATTGCCAAAGATGACAGTTTGGAAGGTTTTAAGAAAATGACTGCACATGCGTCCACACCCGTTAGAATTGGTACATGCTTGCAAGATGACAATGGTATAAGTTTTGAAGTGAAGTGTACAAATGCGAAAATGACTTTCTCGATCATGTGGTGTTTAGTGATGAATCAACTTTTCATCTGAGTAGGAAGGTACCATAATGCTTGTATCTGGGGTCAGAACATCTTCATGAACTTGTTGAAACCTAAGAGATTCCTCCAACTTGAATGTTGCCTATGCGCTATGCCCCAACGTCAAGTGCATAGACCATTTTGTTTTACTGCAATTATTGTAACACGGGTGGCTTATCTGGATATGTTACAAGAATGGCTCTTTCCCCAATTAGTAGAAGGTAAATCTGTAAACTTTATTTACAACAAGATGGAGCCCCTTTCTATTGTAATGTCTTTGTATGAGACTGGTTGAATGTTGAAGTCCCTGACTGTTGGATTGGTATTCTCGTCAAGACGACAGAGCTCTTTTACACTGCCTCCACATTTACCCGATTATTCCTACCATGCGATTTTCTCCTTTGGGACTCTATGAAGGACTGTACCTACATTTCGTTACTACCTAATGATTTGTCAGAGTTGAGACACAGAATTGAAGATGCTATTGCTTCCAGAGTAGGACTTGTTAACCAATATGTGGGAAAAATTGGATTATAGGCTGGATGTGTGCCGTATAACTAAAGATGCACATATTGAATATTTGTTAGAAAAACTAGTTTATATCCGGTTTGAGGTATAATTTCTTGTAAACAGTCTAAATTAAACTGTGATAATATACCCTTGAAACTGGAACATTCTTTTATGCATACCTTATATTTTCACAACTTTGGCAGTATATATATTCAGGGACTGATACTTTTCGAGGAGATTCAAATCAAATTTGTAATATCAAACAAATAATATATTAAATTACACTATTTTTTATTTTTTAAAAAGCTTTTATTTACAATATCAAATATAAAAAGCATAAAAAATGTAGTTATATTTTTAAAAATATAGTTTTTTTTTTTCAAAAATGCAACAAATAACAGTTTTTGAAAGTTTAGAATAAATTTATGCTTTTGTTTACAAAATACTGTGTCCTGAAACTGAATTTAAATACAAAAACAATGAATATTTACAATGATGAGTTTTAAAATGATATTTTTATTTCTGAAAGATATGCAGCCTCCACTGACCACCACATGGGCAGAATCGAAGCCAACGTTGATCCCAAGCTCTAGTTGCTGCAGATCTTGCACCAGCTTTAAGCATTGAAGAACTGTGACACCTACAAGTAATATAAGTCATTTTTTAAGAATTCAGAATGAAATAAGCCAGTGGTATCAAACTGGCAGCTTCCGAAGGAATTACATGTGGCCCACAAATACTGTTCAGTTATGTGTTTGTTGCAAATATGATGTTGCAAAAATTTGAAGTTTTTAATTACTCTGAGTTTACATTATTAAGGGAGTTTACATTACTGAGTTTACATTATTATGTGTATCATCATGAAAAACTAATGTAAATAACACATCAGAAAATCGATAAATTGAGCTAATTAATTTACAGTGTGACCTAAATCTTATTCAAAGAATTGAAGATACAGATTTGATTATATTTTTATTCATATTTCTCAAAATATAAATACGCTCAATTATGAATTTTTGCACTAAGAATAATCACTTTATTTGGGAATGCATTTATTTGTGAACAGCTTTTTATCACATTTGAAAATTAATAAGAAAAGAATCCAACTGACCTATGTGCATATACAGACCACGATAATATAACTTCTAGTACATTTTCTCCAGTTTATAGATATCAACCAAACAAATTTTTTATATGAAATTTATAACCATTTGTATACAAACATCTGTATTTTAATTTATGTGTCGAAAAAATTTTTTCCCACTTGGAAAGTTTTTTCTAAAAACTTTGAAGATCTTCATAATTTATTTAATTTAATTTAAAGTAATTAATTAAGCAGGTTAGAATTATTTGAAAAAAAAAGGTCTGTCATTAAATTTAATATTTAGCTGTCAATATTTTAGCAACATTTTCAGCAGCACCTGTAGAAACAGAAGAACACATGTAAACAGACTTTTATCTAATTGCATAATATCGTCTAACAGTTTATGTGTTGCTTTGGGTTCGGTTTACCTCAGGTCATACTGTATATGTCAAAAACAAAATTATTAAACTGAAAATCTATATAGTACTTACAGAACTGAAGATCTCAACTTTGTAACAATATTAAAATTTTATGGCATTAGAAGTATATGAATATTTATCTTTTCTATAATTTTTCGATATTTATTATGTATTCAAAAATGTTTTTTCTGAAATTTCTTCAAATTAAGATAATCGACACTTTCTGAGAATATCTATTTTCTCTCCTTAACCATTATTTAGATTTAAAAAATATGTTGAAGTATATTTGAAAAGTTTTATACAGTCATTACAACCTATATAAATATATCAGCACACTAATAAATTATGTTTAGGGCTTAGATATCTTACAGATTTCCTCTTTCAGTTTCTGAAATATGAATAATTTCTGATCAAATCAAGCATTTTTACTTCCATGTACAAAGTAAAGGAACTATTGTAAATGCAAAAAATTTCAAGTATCATATTCCAACAAAAATATCTCTTTTAACTGCTTTCGAATCCATTTGAATGATGTTTTTATGTGACATCTGTACATATGGACAGAATAAAAAATGCTTTTTTTCAAAACAGATTGTAAAATGGATACAGAAGAGGTGTTTTTTTTTTTTTTTTTTTTTTTTTAATTAAGTCTGTACATCCATACATACTTATGCATTTATCTTACATAACCACAAAACAAGTAGCCATAGATCATTGAAATTTTGTACATGGGACTACTATAATATTTATTGCAGTTGTGCACCTCACTTTTCTGTAGCAATTGGCCACACCAAACATATATAAATATATATTTATATATATATATTTCCACTTTGGTATCCGGCTCAGTGAGCCCAATTTTTCTATTTTTATATGTTGGTAAACTGTGCAGTTTTTTGCGTTGAAAGGGACTGAATTATGTTGCTTTTATATTCAGATTACGGTCTTTGTTAAGTGGCGCTAGGCCTAATGCTCGCAATTTGTTTACACTTGAAACTCTTACAGTGAATTAAGTATGCTGGTGCTTTTTTGCCCAGTGGGACTATAAGTTGACTTTAAGTTTTGTGCACTAAAATTTTGTCTTTCTGCTTACTTGCTGAATTACTTGTTTTTGTATATAAATTCTAATTTTATTTGTAACAATTTTTTTAACTGTTTTCAACCATATTTGGTGTTTTAGTTTTTCTGTACTTCACAATTTTTAATGGAGCTATTTTGAGATTTTATGTATTTTTGCTTTGCTGCAAACTGAATTAATTAAATGAGAAAGATATCCGTAATGAATTTCAAGGAAATATGTTTAACTCTCTGAGCAGCATGGATTTTTGGATCCGTAACGAAGACCTGTTTTTAAACAGCATTTATTAGCTGAATTTGTGTAATTACTTATTCTCTATATTTAGATGATATTTACATTATTAAAGAAAATAAGAAAACAAATATCTCAAATTATAAGCTAATACATGTCAAATAACAAAAAAGCTGATGACCAGATAAAGACAGTCATGGTGCTCAGAGGGTTAAATGAAGTGCAGCGAAAAAAAATGTGTATAATTTATTAGGCTATACAAGGAAGTCATGTGGTGTCCCCATCAGATATTTCTGCATCCTTATCAAAAGTTAGAATAATTTATGGAAAATACATGGAATTCTCTAATGAATTAGAAAATAGCTAATTTGAAAAATTTATGGAATGCTTTCATATCAAATAATTACTGAATGCGCCTTCCAGTTGTTATTTACCATACCAAATTCTGGGAACTTCCTTTTTATTAGGACCCCATTTTGTAAATGTCACCAAAATTAATGACATATCTCTTATTCTGATATTAAATATATATTCAAAATATCATATCTTCTAATTGTTTATCAAGTACAAATTATGTAAAAACAGAAGATTGGAATATGGTAAAAGTATTTTATGGAACTACTTTACTGAAAGCTTAAATAACTCAAACATTAAATAAAACAAAATTATAAGCTGCATTAATCTTTGGATGATGTTGCCTAGCCGAAAGTGGTTAGTGACCCTGAATGCCGTACTGAAGGGCCCGGTTTCGAATCCTAGAGAAATTGTCTGTCCCTTCATAGGAGACAATGGTGGTCCACCTTTTAGCCACCTCCATAATAAAGTGACCATCGTTTCTGGATTTAATAGTGGCTAATACCTATAATGGCTAGTGCTTGCCATTGTTGGGGGGGGATATTTGTATTATTTAGATTATGGCAAAATATCATGGGCTATTTTCTTAAGGGATGCTTTCATAGTAGATTTTTAAAGAGAAACTGTCTTGTATTCACATTAAAATGGGAGAAACCATGAACACTCATGATGAAGCTAGCCCATTCAACGAGACTTGAAGCTGGACTGAACTATCAGTATACCTTCTGATTTTACTGCTTGGTAGGTAGGTTCATGGTAGGTAGGCCTCGATCATAATCACGCTTTTAATATAATATATATGAAAACTGCACATTGATTGCAACTCAATATTTTTTTTCACTTTCTTCAGTAAACTGGCCCAAACATAATTGATGACTTATTCAATTATAAGAGGTAAAATGACAGCAAAATTTTTAGACATAATGAAATTGTAATAAAAAATTATTCCTAAACAAAGTAACTTTGATAATTCAAAATTTTAAAAACAAAATCTTATTTATCACATAGGATATTCATAAACTCAGAAAGCCTTAACCTGAAAAATAAATTATTTGCATTAAGTGTAAAAAAAATTATTTACCATACCAAATTCTGGGAACTTCCTTTTTATTAGGACCCCATTTTGTAAATGTCACCAAAATTAATGACATATCTCTAACATAGAGTCATCTAAAAATGGCCAGCAGTCCTAACAATGATCATTATAGTTTTCTCAAGATGAGCAGAATGCTGAGTAATTTATATGTTATCATATTTCCTTTTCTTGCATGAATGTTAACAATTCATGATTACTTATGAGAAGAGTTTTGAATGTTCTGTCTTGAAAAGTGAGGATGATACTATATCTTTCCTCCATGAAAGCTGCATTTGACCTTGCATTCAAATATGCAAAAATGACAATTCAGTGAGTGAAGATGATACTATATCTTTTCTCCATGAAAGCTGCATTTGATCTTGCATTCAAATATGCAAAAATGACAATTAAATAAAACTACATATTAATGAAATCATTTGGAGGTATAACATGAAAAGTCACAAGTGAAGGAAAAGCATATGTTTTGATAACTAGTTCAGTGTTTCAGAACACTGCAACAGTATAGAAATTTATTTACTATTGAGCAGATGAACTGACATCCATTAAGTAGTGGAAACTGTAACTCAGATTTTATGAAAACAAGAAGTATTGACTGAAACAGTTTTATGGGAAAAGATATTGTCATCAGTTTATACAGGCAACAATCAAGTCAGCAGGATTCATTCAGAATATATTTGGAAGATTATGCCACGAAACTAGAGAATTCTTTGTTTTTCTGGTTCTGAAGTAAGCGGCAAATATATGGAAGGAAAATTCATAAATTGTGTACAAGAGGAATCAAAGATTTATTTACACAATTAGTGAACATATAAAACCGAGGAGATTAAAAAAGCAGGTGAGATATTTTACTGTGAACAATGAATCTCATTTTGTTTGTCTCATGCACAAAATATAGAAAGACTGTGGTGCTCTGCTAAGAGGCAGAATAAAAATCAGTGAGACATAGTTTGCTATCATCATGAGTGACAACTTTCAGAGTTAATATGGTGAAAGTGCTTGGGATGAAAAAGTCACTTTAATGCAATATTAAAAGTAATTATTGGAAACACTGCAACCACAGAGTATACATGAACCAAAACCTAGAGATAATCCTGGTGGTGCTAATGTAGCATTTAAAAAACAAAAGCCTTAATAATAAGGAAGTACCAAATTCTTCAGTTTAGAACATTAACTCATAAAAGTTGTGAACGTATGATTTTGAAGGGACTATAAATACTCAAATTTTTGACTTTTTCAGTACCCATATTTTTTTTCTTTTTTATTACTTAAAGGAAAGAGTATACAGGAATAATCTAAGCATTGTGGAAGACCTATACTTCATTAAACATGTACAACGTATGATGTGAATATTACAGTGATAGTGGCCTCCAATAAACATTAAATTTTCTTCCATCCCACAATGTGGCTAGCCATTTCAGCCCTAATTGCAGTATCATGACAAAGTACAGGGTTCCAACAAACACTAATCATAAACTTTTTTATTCAACATACAATAATGCATTAGGTATGCAAATTTAGGATATGCAATAACAAGTAAACAACAGGGTACTACTGAAGTTAGAAGCCACTACTACTAAGATAACTTTTGGAGTTAGGGTTAGAAGACAAGTTGCAACCCCATATGCAGAAATTCTCAAACATTACATAGTTTTTGAAGATCTAGGTCTTACATGCTTGCCAGATTATTTTTGTATGCTCTAGCTTTTAATTTATCTTTTAATTTTATTTATTCTCTAGCGTTACTAAGTAGAATGCAAATAATGCATAAAGTGCATTTTGTATAAAAGTTTATGAAACGATAACATTATCTGATATTCCCATTTAAGAATCTGTGAAACTTGATACTTGAAATAATGCATCCTTAATTATAACATGTCAGTTTAAAACACAAGTCATACAGCTTACCTTGTACATTGACGCACTAGAGAAGGATTGCGTCCCAAACTCACATGTCTTACAATATCTGTTTTATGAATTTGTGGAATAGTTCCTTCAATAATATGCACTTTGCTGTTATAACGCAAAAATTCAGGTTGAGAATGGTATTCAAATTGTAAAGGCAATGAATTCATAAAAAGAGCTGGGCTTGCAACACCTAGAAAGGAAAAGAGTAATGATCTGCTATAATGTTAGAACATTTAAAAACATAAAAAGACTACAAAATATAAAGAAAGATATATATTCATACTGCAAAGCATACTAATTATTCTGATATTAAATATATATTCAAAATATCATATCTTCTAATTGTTTATCAAGTACAAATTATGTAAAAACAGAAGATTGGAATATGGTAAAAGTATTTTATGGAACTACTTTACTGAAAGCTTAAATAACTCAAACATTAAATAAAACAAAATTATAAGCTGCATTAATCTTTGGATGATGTTGCCTAGCCGAAAGTGGTTAGTGACCCTGAATGCCGTACTGAAGGGCCCGGTTTCGAATCCTAGAGAAATTGTCTGTCCCTTCATAGGAGACAATGGTGGTCCACCTTTTAGCCACCTCCATAATAAAGTGACCATCGTTTCTGGATTTAATAGTGGCTAATACCTATAATGGCTAGTGCTTGCCATTGTTGGGGGGGATATTTGTATTATTTAGATTATGGCAAAATATCATGGGCTATTTTCTTAAGGGATGCTTTCATAGTAGATTTTTAAAGAGAAACTGTCTTGTATTCACATTAAAATGGGAGAAACCATGAACACTCATGATGAAGCTAGCCCATTCAACGAGACTTGAAGCTGGACTGAACTATCAGTATACCTTCTGATTTTACTGCTTGGTAGGTAGGTTCATGGTAGGTAGGCCTCGATCATAATCACGCTTTTAATATAATATATATGAAAACTGCACATTGATTGCAACTCAATATTTTTTTTCACTTTCTTCAGTAAACTGGCCCAAACATAATTGATGACTTATTCAATTATAAGAGGTAAAATGACAGCAAAATTTTTAGACATAATGAAATTGTAATAAAAAATTATTCCTAAACAAAGTAACTTTGATAATTCAAAATTTTAAAAACAAAATCTTATTTATCACATAGGATATTCATAAACTCAGAAAGCCTTAACCTGAAAAATAAATTATTTGCATTAAGTGTAAAAAAAATTATTTACCATACCAAATTCTGGGAACTTCCTTTTTATTAGGACCCCATTTTGTAAATGTCACCAAAATTAATGACATATCTCTAACATAGAGTCATCTAAAAATGGCCAGCAGTCCTAACAATGATCATTATAGTTTTCTCAAGATGAGCAGAATGCTGAGTAATTTATATGTTATCATATTTCCTTTTCTTGCATGAATGTTAACAATTCATGATTACTTATGAGAAGAGTTTTGAATGTTCTGTCTTGAAAAGTGAGGATGATACTATATCTTTCCTCCATGAAAGCTGCATTTGACCTTGCATTCAAATATGCAAAAATGACAATTCAGTGAGTGAAGATGATACTATATCTTTTCTCCATGAAAGCTGCATTTGATCTTGCATTCAAATATGCAAAAATGACAATTAAATAAAACTACATATTAATGAAATCATTTGGAGGTATAACATGAAAAGTCACAAGTGAAGGAAAAGCATATGTTTTGATAACTAGTTCAGTGTTTCAGAACACTGCAACAGTATAGCAATTTATTTACTATTGAGCAGATGAACTGACATCCATTAAGTAGTGGAAACTGTAACTCAGATTTTATGAAAACAAGAAGTATTGACTGAAACAGTTTTATGGGAAAAGATATTGTCATCAGTTTATACAGGCAACAATCAAGTCAGCAGGATTCATTCAGAATATATTTGGAAGATTATGCCACGAAACTAGAGAATTCTTTGTTTTTCTGGTTCTGAAGTAAGCGGCAAATATATGGAAGGAAAATTCATAAATTGTGTACAAGAGGAATCAAAGATTTATTTACACAATTAGTGAACATATAAAACCGAGGAGATTAAAAAAGCAGGTGAGATATTTTACTGTGAACAATGAATCTCATTTTGTTTGTCTCATGCACAAAATATAGAAAGACTGTGGTGCTCTGCTAAGAGGCAGAATAAAAATCAGTGAGACATAGTTTGCTATCATCATGAGTGACAACTTTCAGAGTTAATATGGTGAAAGTGCTTGGGATGAAAAAGTCACTTTAATGCAATATTAAAAGTAATTATTGGAAACACTGCAACCACAGAGTATACATGAACCAAAACCTAGAGATAATCCTGGTGGTGCTAATGTAGCATTTAAAAAACAAAAGCCTTAATAATAAGGAAGTACCAAATTCTTCAGTTTAGAACATTAACTCATAAAAGTTGTGAACGTATGATTTTGAAGGGACTATAAATACTCAAATTTTTGACTTTTTCAGTACCCATATTTTTTTTCTTTTTTATTACTTAAAGGAAAGAGTATACAGGAATAATCTAAGCATTGTGGAAGACCTATACTTCATTAAACATGTACAACGTATGATGTGAATATTACAGTGATAGTGGCCTCCAATAAACATTAAATTTTCTTCCATCCCACAATGTGGCTAGCCATTTCAGCCCTAATTGCAGTATCATGACAAAGTACAGGGTTCCAACAAACACTAATCATAAACTTTTTTATTCAACATACAATAATGCATTAGGTATGCAAAATTAGGATATGCAATAACAAGTAAACAACAGGGTACTACTGAAGTTAGAAGCCACTACTACTAAGATAACTTTTGGAGTTAGGGTTAGAAGACAAGTTGCAACCCCATATGCAGAAATTCTCAAACATTACATAGTTTTTGAAGCTCTAGGTCTTACATGCTTGCCAGATTATTTTTGTATGCTCTAGCTTTTAATTTATCTTCCAGAGAAAAACGTTTCAGAGATGGAAATATCCAAATACAAAAGTTAAAATAATCTAAGTGGCCATGGTCTCTTTGAAATAATAATAATTGCTTTATTATAGAATAAGCATTTGAAGATAACCCTTCAACATGAAAATTACCCTTTATCTTATGCAAACAGTTTATTTTTGAAATTCGCTTTCCAGACTTTTTCTATGTAATAAATGAAAACTAATAAAGAAGAAATTCAAACACATAAAAATAAAACATAAGTATACTGATAAATGGAACGTACCTAAGGCTTGAGTACCAAGTTCAATTGTAGGCACAAGTACTTGATTTGGGAGTAAACTGCATTCATCTAAAAATTTATATATATATAATACTCCAAATATGACCACAAGAAGGTTTGATTCAAATTATAAAATTAGACAAATTAATATAGAAAAAGTGTATAATACCTAACAATGTATCATCTGGTTCTGATCCATGTGTAAGAAGAGTTTTTGTTAGAAGTTTGAATAACAGAGAAAGAATGTCCAGATTATCTGCAATAATTTTAATAAAAGTTTTATTATACTGGCAGATTTGTAATTAAATAAACAAATAAGCTTTTGGTATTTATTTTGTATTTGGTATTTGCAGGATCATTATTTTTCATATCAATGTTTAAAATATAATTAAAAGGAAAAATTAAAGTTATTAGGCACACCAAATTCAATATATTTTTCAAATACTTCAAAATATCTATTTATACGTGTTTCAAGAATGATTTCAAAGTTCAGGAACGCTTGGCTATTCATACATCCTCTCTGCTCTGTATTGGGAATAAAACTTGTAAATTGACATATGCAGCTATTTGCTTTCACATATGCAGGAACATTAGAAGTAATGCTCATGTGTGTTTACTGATTATTACGTATTTCCACCGTCATTCTGACTAGAGGGCGCTGCGTTCGTCCTAATAGTCAGTGGCAGGCAGGATACTAAAGGTGTAGGACATGGAAGGCAGAGATGCCTAATAATATATCTCTAATTGATTGAAATTTTCGTATATTTTCTTGTAAATAAATGTTGTTATTGTTAACAAAACCTCGTATTATCTCTTGGATGCGCCTTTAGTCTCACAGAACCATTAGATGCAAAATTGGTGCATCTTGTCCGCGAATGTGGAATACCGGAAGTAATTAGTCATCATTACTGGATTATATTTCTGAGAAGTTTGGATACTTTATGTACGCTTTTGGATACGTAACATTGCATACTGGACTGTGGAGGTAAGACCTTTTGAACTCACATATTCGGAGTTAATATGGATAAGCTTTCGAAAATAATTGAAAAAAGAAGTAACGTTCGCGCTAGTGTTACTAAACTAGTTAAAAGAGTGCAGAAGCTTGATGAAGCCGTCGAAGACGTAAGTTCATTATCAGAACTACTGGAACTATTAGAAACGAAGGAGCAGATCTTGAAAAGCCATGATTTAGAGGTGGAAGCACTCATAGACGATCCGGAAAAATTTAAAGGTGAATTAAAAGCTTCGGAGGAATACGATGACAAAATATTGCTAGCTAAGATTAAACTAAAAAGCAAAATTAAAGAATTAGCAGCAGAAAATGTTCAGCGGACTTCTTCAGTTCTTAACACATCCAGTGTTTCGGAAAACACCGTTACGGCTTTAAAATTACCAAAGTTAGAAATTTCGCGATTCTCTGGTGATTCTGGCAAATTTATGGAATTCTTAAACTGTTTTGATAGCGCAATCGGTTCAAACAATTCACTTACGAAAATTGAAAAATTCCAATATTTAAAATCTCTTCTTTCTGGTCCTGCATATAACGTAGTTGCGAGTTTTGAATTGAATGAGAAAAACTATGACTCATGTCTTGAGCTTTTAAAACAAAGATATGGTAGAACTGATTCTATTATAAATTCTTACATGACTAAATTATTAAGCTTAGAACCCGTGAGAAGTTCGTCTAATGTTAAGGGTTTGCGTAAATTATACGATGAAATAGAAGTTAATATAAGAAATTTGCGTTCATTAAATGTAACGGAGGGTTCATATGGGCATTTATTGAATCCAGTATTATTGAAGTTGCTACCACAAGATTTGGTGTTAGATTTTCACCGAAAATGAAACAGGGAAGTGAATTGTGAGGTTTCGGAAATTATTACGTTTTTGAGGAATGAAGTCGAATCTAGGGAAATTGCCGAAACTGTGATGAGCCCCCTAAAAAGTTACGAAACAAAACGATCCTTTTCCCAAAATTATCAAAGTGGTCAAACTTATCAGAAAAACTATTCAAAGCCTAAAAATATATCAACCGCTTCAGCGTTAAATACACAAATAAAAAATGCTTGTTTATTCTGTGACGGTCATCACAATTCCATAAGTTGTAAAAAATTGGATGTAGAACAAAAAATAAATAAGCTTAGGACTGAAGCTAGATGCTGGTGTTGTTTCCAGAAATACCACGTGTCTCGTGTATGCAGGGCAAAAATATCGTGTAAAAATTGTTTAAGCAATTTTCATCATGAGTCTGTGTGTAGAAAAGATAAACCCGTTAATGTTAAAACGAGAGGTTGTGAGAAACAAGTGGAAGGCGAAACTGTTTTGAATGACTCACAATCTAAATCTAATAAAAGCACCGAGAATATTTCTGTGTTTCATAGTAATATATGTACCAAAAATAAGCCCTTTTTACAAACATGTACAGTTTTAGCCTGTTCGGATAAAAATTCAGTCTTAACTAATGTTATTTTAGACAATGGTAGTCATCGAAGTTTTATCTCATCTCGATTAGTTAAAGAATTAAAATTAAAGCCAATACGCTACGAAAGAATAGCTATTTTTGCTTTCGGAGACAAAATAGCACGTGAGAAGGAATACGGTATCGTTTCATTGACATTGCGCAATAGGGATCAAAGTTCGAAATTGTACAAGTTAGAAGGTGTCATAACGGATTATATATCTAATTTGTCCTTGAAAATTCCTGATGTATCTATTCGCAATGCGTTGAAGGAAAGAGGTTTACCTTTGGCTGATTCATTTTCTGGCGACTGTCAGACGGAAATACTTATCGGATGCGATTCATTTTGGGATGTTGTTTATGACGAGAGAGTAAAGTTAAATGAAAACATTACTGCGATAAATTCTTGTTTCGGTTGGTTACTTGCGGGAGTGAAAGGAAGTAATAAATTGACTAATAATTATGAAAATGTATGTTTAGTCATGGACTCTTCTTCCATTTTGTGCGATTTGAAAAAATTTTGGGAAATAGAAGAATTTCAGTCAGACAAACAAAACTTTTCTGAATGGGACAAGCAATTGATTGAAAGATTTGAAAATTCTCTGGAATTTAATGGGGAAAGGTACGTTTGTAGATTGATGTGGAAGGAAAACTTAGGACCTGCAGTTGGGTTGAATTCTAATTATGAGGTTACGAAAAGGCGTTTTGATTCGTTAAAGCACAAACTAAATAAAAATCAGGAAATTTATGACCAGTAAAAACAAATTATATCGGATCAGTTAGAATGTCAGATTATGGGAAAATGTGTTAATGAAGATAAAAATTCAGGATATTATATGCCCCACAGAGCGGTAATTAGGGATGACAAGGAAACAACTCGAGTTAGAATTGTTTATGACTGTAGCAGTAAGGCTAATGAAAATAATAAATCTCTTAATGAATCTCTAGAATCGGGAGTAAATCTTTATGCAAATTTATTGGACATAATTCTTAAATTTCGAGAATATCAAGTTGCATTTTGCGGAGATTTAGAGAAAGCTTTTCTTATGATAGAGATTGCGGAGGAAGATAGAAAATACCTTAAATTTTTGTGGTTTCCCGAAGAGGTAGGTGATTCAACCGAAACCATAGACTCCAACCTTCAGCAAACCTTGTCAGTAGTCAACGCGCGAACGACATTTTTACAACTTTGAAAATGTGCGCGTAGCGTATGTTGTAATTAACCATTCATTAATTTTAAATTAATAATTAATTGTAATCAATTTTATTACATTTAAAATCCATATACATATAAAACTGAATAATTAAAAATATACCTTGTAAATTATATGCACATTTAATTAGAAATTTTCTTTTAACTCCTCAAGCATTCACTAATAAAAAGTACTTCAAATCACTACTAATCATAGAAAAAATCAGAAGCTATAAATCATATCTTTATTCTGGATATGATTTCTACAGGGAAATAAAATTTAAATAACCAAGAATGATACATATAAGTATTAAACAAAATACGCATAATTTATGAATGCAAAGATTTATATGTAGCATGCTTAGCAAGGTTAAGTTCTGATTTTGAGAATGTTTTTTTATAACACAGTTCTTCATTTGCCTGCATATTTATTTTTTCAATCAAAACTGCTTCAAGAGTTTTAAGACCTAAATTTGGTCGAAATTCCGTCTGATTTTTTTTAACAATAGAAAAAATTCTTTCGCAAGCTGCATTTGAATGAGGTATTATTAAGACAGCAAGCATTACAGAAGGCAATACTTTGTATTTAATACACCCATTCATATTTTTTAATTTGGCAACTTCTCCACATGCTATATCAATACGCAAATCTACAATTTCTTTCAAATCATCTACTTGATACATGGAAAATTCAATTTCTACTTGATTAAGACATTTTTCATCAATAATGGATGGAAAAGTATTCATCAAGTAAAGAACAGATGAAAATGAGACTTCAGTTCTCAAGTTGATGTCAGCAACTTCAGCATGTTTTAGAAATGGATCACTCAGTGGAAATTTATCAATTATATATGAACATGCAGTTACAAAAAAAAGCTCGCACAGAATTGAAAAATGATTTCACTTCACTTTCATTCAACTTGGCATTTTTTAAATATAGTCTTGTTTCCGCACCAATCACTAAATTTTCATTTTCTTTTTGTTTACTATACTTCTGAAATGGAATAGACGTTAGAGTAACATCTTCATTTTCTTTAGAAATTACTGATGGTTTTACGAATCTAACAAATAAATTCATTAAAAGTTCAAAAAGTTCTCTTCTCAATTTATGTATATAAGGAGCTTGTTGTTGCAAATTAATATTTACTGTTATAAACAAAGGCAAAGTATTTTTCAAAAATAACAAGTACAATATGGTGGTCGGTGACTGTAAAATTTTTTTAATGTTTTGCAATCTCTTTCCTTCATTCTCACTGTTATCTGGTTTATCTCCAAAAAAAATTATCACAGCATCCCACTGTTCCAAAATCCTTGTTATAGATTCTAAAAGAGACAACCATCTCGTACTGCAATATTTCAAAATTTTATGAGATTTTGCATTCTGTCCCAAAATTTGTTGAGCAACTTTGAAGCTATGCTTCTGTTTCGAACTTTTCTCCAAGTAAAAATATATATCTATTATCAACATTTCAATTTCTGAGCCAATTAATTTTTCAGTAGCTTTTTTTGCAGCTATATGCAAGAGGTGGCACGGACAACCTCGGGTGATTATACTTGGTTGATGCATTTTGATAAATGATGCTACACCTTTAAACTTTCCAATCATATTACTAGCATTATCTGAAGAAAATGATAAGCAATTTTTCCATTCTAAACCTTTGTTTTTAAAGTTTTCATTTATACAATTAAAAATACCTTCTCCTGTATTATTCGTGCATTCTAAAATAGAAATCAATGAAGTAATTATCACTTCCTTTTCTTTACTGTAGTATGTTATAACCAATGGGTACAGTTTGTTATCATTGTTATCATTACTTCCATCAGTACTTAGAGAAAATGATGTACTGCACACTGATTTTATAATATCAGCAACAGTATTTTCTGCAAGCGTTTTCACAATAGCAGCAGTTTTGGTATGACCGCAGCTAATTTTTTTTTGCTATGGCAGAATCCGGAAACATTGCTTTGAAAAGCTCTTTGGAATGATCCGAAACAGAAAGCGGTAGATTATGTTCAATTAAAAAACGAACAAAATAGCATTCGGCTTTTATAGGATCTGTTTCATCATCTTTTATTAAGAAATTTGTTATTTCTTTAGATTTTACGGTGCCAAGTTCTATATGCTTTTGAGAAAACACATGCCGTTTACAGTCATCTTTTCCGCCATGAGCAACTGAGAAGTCTTTGTTGCATACACTGCAGTGTGCGTGATTCACAGAAATTTCGGACGCTTTAATGCATGGAAATTCTGAAGAATATGAATCTTTAAACTTCTGCTTTGATAATTTTGGCTTCTTCGTTCGAGGCAGCATTATGATTAAAAATCTTTCACCTGATTCACAGTTCACAAGACACACGGTAAGCTCTCGCCGTAAACTACACAATGCAGCCGAATGCAGCCTAAACACGCATCAGCGAGGAACCTGGGAGACAGACAATTGGGTGGAACTATTGATAAGTCGTTAACGGTTGGAGTTACTGATCTACGATTGGCTAATTCTTCAAAACTAGGAACACACTCAACACGTGATATATGATAACACGAGTATTCAGCCAATCATCAGATGAATTAGTTGGTTCCATTTTGCGTACTGGTTCTCCTGCTCTTGTTTCTGTAAAATCCGTAGTTTTTTCCATACTTTTCGTAGCTCGTAGTTTTTCATGAATTTCCGTAGAAACTACGGAGAATCCGTAGTAGTTGGAGTCTATGCGAAACTCTTCATTTAAATCATCTCCCATTCGGTTTAACTACTTCGCCATTTTCCTTGGCTTGCGTTTTGAAATTTCACATTAAGAAATTTAAGGAACATCATCCAAAATGTTATGACATGTTAAATTCTTTTCTTTATGTTGATGATCTCTGCTATGGAGCCAGTACTGTTCAAGATGCTTATTATTTGACGTCTACGGCAATACAGATATTAAAAGCAGCGGGATTTCATTTGAGGAAATTAAAAACTAATTGTCCGGAATTGTATAAACTTTGGAATGAAAACCGATATGAGGAAAATACTGACTTCGGGCAAGGAACAGGTTTCTTGGGATTGAAGTGGGATCCGATTGAGGATAAAATTAAATTAGATTTAAGAGATGTTAGGGATTCCATTGATGCTAGAATCACCAAGCGTCACGTTTTGAGAGTTATTTCAAAGATATTTGATCCATGTGGACTGATCAGTAATTCTTGTAATCACTGTGAAAATTCTTCTGCAAGAGATGTGGGAACGTGGTCTACAATGGGATGAAGATTTGCCAAGTGACCTACAAAAAAAAAAAAAAAAAAAAAAAAAAATGGAGAACCTGGTGTTCTGAATCAGTATCTATTGAAAGAAGGTTTTTTGAAAGTGTAGAAATAAGTGAAGTTTCTCTTCATGTGTTTTGTGACGCCAGTCCCAAGGCATATGGGGCTATTGCGTTCCTAAGGTACATGAATTACAATGGCCAAATCAAAGTGAGCTTTATAATGTCAAAAAGTAAAGTTGCTCCTTTAAAAACTTTGACTCTTGCAAGATTAGAGTTAATGGCAGCTCTCCTCGCTGCACGTTTAGGAAATTATTTACAAGGTCTATTTCCTAATTTCGCGAAACAAATTTTCTTTTGGAGCGACTTTCAAATCGTCCTTCATTGGTTGAAAGGATCTTCTAAACAATGGAAACCATTTGTCGCCAACAGAGTAGCTCAAGTGCAGTCGCTGACTCTACCAGAGTGTTGGAACCATTGCAGTGGCTCCGACAATCCCGCAGACCTTACTACTAGAGGAGAATCGGCTAGGAGGATTCTTACAAGTTCTCTGTGGTGGTCAGGCCCTGTTTGGTTGTCTAAACCACTTTACTCGTGGCCTCTTCAAGAATCGCTACATCATTTTAATGACATCTGTGCTGAACGCGTTGTAGTGAAAGAGCGACGGACTGCATTGGTTAATTCCATGGTAACCAGTTCAGCTAATGGAAACTTACCTATGTCGTCGTTACTGGACGTTAATGACTTCAGCGAATTAAGTAGATTACTGCGTGTTACTGCTTGGATTAAAAGGTTTGTGCACAATTCTAAACCTAATTCTACAAAATTAAATGGACCTATATGTGCTTCAGAACTCGAGCAAGCTTTGCGTTTTTGGATCAAAGCTACTCAATTCAAACATTATAGTACAGAAGTTACCCAACTTCTTTCTAAAGGAACTATCGATAAGAGTTCACGCATATTTAATTTGAATCCTGAACTTGATGATAATAACTTACTTTGTTTAAAGGGACGTTTACAGTTTTCAAGTAACGATATGCGAGCCAAACATCCTTGGCTTCTTCCATCTAATGATAAATTTGTTGAACTACTTATCTGTGATTCTCATACTAAAATGTGCCATTTAGGTGTTGATGCAACTTTAACACATTTACGAGAACAATTCTGGATTGTTAAAGGTCGTCAATTTGTGAAAAAAGTGTTAAATAACTGTCTGATTTGTAGACAATTCAAAGTGAAATCTGGAATGCAGGTGGTTGCCCCTTTACTGCCTGATAGAATTCAAGAGCATCCACCATTTGATGTATGCGGTGTGGATTTTGCCGGACCATTTTTTGTTCGTGATTTTAATTCAAAGTGTTATTTACTTATATTCAGCTGTGCAGTGACAAGAGCTATCCACTTAGAAGTAGTTCTTAACATAAGTGCTGATTCCTTTTTGTTAGGATTCCGACGATTTGTTTCTCGTTGAGGATTATGTTCCACTATATATTCTGATAACGCCAAAGCTTTTAAAAAAGCAAATAGTGAATTGAAAAAATGGTGGAATAAGATAGATAATGATCAAGTTAAAAATTTGTTTGCTTCTAAAGGTATAGTTTGGAATTTTATAGTTGAAAAAAGTCCATGGTGGGGAGGTTTCTGGGAGAGACAGATACGGACGGTTAAAACCTGCTTAAAGAAAATTGTTGGACGATCCTCTCTTTCTTTGAAGGAATTGGAAACTGTTTTTTCGGAAATTGAAGCTCTGGTTAATTCCAGGCCTATCACGTATCTGTACAACGAACCCTCAGAACCCTCTCCACCCACCCCATCTCATTTTCTTATTGGTAAAAGATTGGTGTCTTTACCTGTAATAAAACATAAAAATGAAAATTTAAATGTTAATAAGAATTTTTTGGTAAAGAAATATAAATATCAGCAAACACTTTTGAATCACTTCTGGAACAGGTGGAGAAAGGAATATTTACTTAATCTAAGATCAGCTTATGTTTCTCCACAACCAAGTAATATAGTTTCATTTAAAGTGAATGATATTGTTTTGATTAATGATGAGCGTTATCCCAGAAATATGTGGATGATGGGAAAAATTTTAGAGCTATATCCAGGAAGAGATGGAAAAGTTCGTTCTCTTCTTATTCAGACTCCTAAAGGACAAATAAAACGCTCAGTACAACTTGTGTATAATTTGGAAATTAATCCTTAATTGTGTTAGTTTAATTGAGTTGCAACGTGTTAATGTTCTATCTGTGTATTAATGATAGTTTAATTGTGCTTATATTTTAATGCTTGATATTTGAACAATTTTCTTTGGAAGTTAAAAGTGTAATTTGTTTTTGTATGTTAAGTCACTGAATAATTTTGAAGCTTTGTATTTGATATAATATGCTATTTATATTTTTATTCTTGTAATTTTGAATGGTTCCTGAATGTAAATTTAGTTGAAATTCAATGGTAAGTGAACTCAAGTGAGTTCAGGTGGGGAGTATTACATATTTCCACCGTCATTCTGACCAGAGGGCGCTGCGTTCGTCCTAATAGTCAGTGGCAGGCAGGATACTAAAGGCGTAGGACATGGAAGGCAGAGATGCCTAATAATATATCTCTAATTGATTGAAATTTTCGTATATTTTCTTGTAAATAAATGTTGTTATTGTTAACAAAACCTCGTATTATCTCTTGGATGCGCCTTTAGTCTCACAGAACCATTAGATGCAAAACTGATTACAAAGAAGAAAACTTTGATTATGAATTAATTTACATAAAATTAGAAAAATCAGGTGATCCAAAATTCAGGACACCTTTAAAATTTGCATTTCAGCAAATTTTTAAAGCATAGTAATGTAATTAACATATGGATGGATAAAATTATGTCACATTTTATAATTAATAAAAAAGAATGCAAAATGCATCATAATAACTGTTGAATTTGGTAGCCACTATTAATGAATGCCTGATAATAAATTAAGATATTAAGTAGTAGAAAAATACTTTCAGTGAAAATCATTGATACATGCAGTCACATAGTAACTTTCTGCTAAGTCAAAACCTTGGATTTATGAACTCACTTAACAAACGTTTTTAAAATAAAATAAAAATTTTAAGATTATCATAACACTTGATCATCAAATATTATGATGACCCTGATCATCAAGAGAAGTAACTTTTCCCATACTTGAAAAAAGGTTTCCTCGAGATTATGCCTGAGACAATAATCACACCTCTGTTAAAATTCAGCCATATTTGATATACATCATATCTAGCAACCATTTCCAACTTCTAGGCTTTATATAAATGATGCATTTAAACATGATCAACAAAATATGATCACAGAGCATTACATTTGGCTATTTCAAAATTACATTTTTATTCTTTGATAATTATTAGTTATGTAATTTTCAGTAAAGCATCAATAAATAAAAGACTTAAAACTTTTACTAATTAGATAGCCATTTAATGACATTACTTAATTCCAGTTAAAAAAAGCTGAAAATTATATGTATAGTTTTTGAAAATAAAAATCATACCAGACATTTTGGTAAATACTGGAAGGCAACTTTCGTTTAAAAAGCTCCATATTCTGATAATGACCAATAACTCTCTTAGAGTGTTAAGGGCTTTGACATCAGAAATTAATCCTCCCTTCAAAGAAAAAAATCAATATGAAAAAATACGAAACAAAAGAATGGACCATTTATTTCTAGAAGATTTCACAATATTTCTATTACACATTAAAATGTTTAACTACTGATCTAAGCTTACAGATCTAAGTCCTTTTAACATTACAAATTTCTAACTACATCAAATAAAAATATTTCTATCTACATCTGAGCTTCAATTATTTTGACTGATTATGATATTAATCCATCTGGATGAATTTGCCTAGATCAGGGGTTCTCAATCAGGACAGAATTCTCCCTTGGGACATTTTATAGATCCAGATGAATGCAGTCAACCTTTTTCTTAACTGCTAATTATGTAGTTTTAGTTCACAAATATATAAAAACAACTTTTATTCAAATTTTGGTACTTACCAGCATTTTCTATATTTATTTGTTTAATTTATAAAACATTAAAAATAATAAAAATTTAAATAAATATACACAGTGCAAAAAAAAAAAAAGGGACAGTTCTATATCTCCCGTTCTGAGTCGACTGACGAATTCAAATTGCTTTTTTCATGTCTTGAAAGCACAACTTAGAATAAATATTAGATTTATATATAGCATTGTTCTAATATAGGTATTTTGACACAAATTCACTTGGCGAACTTCTTCATTTATAGCAACCTATTTTCCTTTTGCTTTTTAAACTGTGCATAAGCGGAAAAAATTCACCCGTTCCTACTTTCAAACAAACAACTGGAAATAAAAATGGAATTAAAACCGCCTCGATCGCCAAGTTTTTTAGTATTCACTAATTCTATGTTTTAAGTATCAAATATCTTCATAATCAGCATTTCTACGCTTCTACGTCATAGTATTCCTACATCATGGCTTTTCTGAAATTTCCTTCTATAGCAATATTAATCAATCAGGATGTGTACCTGTGTTTTAACACTCCAATGGAAAATTTATTTGATCAGTTCTACTTATCCAGAAATCTACAGTGAATCACGGGATAAGTTAAGTGAATCATGAGGTATGCCCTGTTTCACTGAAAATTTTAATACAAGTTTGTGCCGCATTTATAATCAAACTGCTTGTTCATGTTCTGCCAATGCCTATAAAACGGGTGGGGGGAAAAAATCAGACTGTGTGATCATCAAGAATTTAAGTGCTTTAAGCTCAATGGGAATATATTTCAACCAGCAACAAAATGATATTCCATTCATCAGTCTGTGCTTATAAAAACAGTGTTTTAAACTGCTATATGTGAGGAACTTCCGTTCTGCATTGAAAATTAACTGAGGTCATCAAGTGTCATTTACTTTGCACATGTTTAACTGCCAAAAATCTTTTAATCCATTTCTGATTCCTGCATTTTAATATACGGTCTTATGTTTATCCAAATGACTTTCTTTCAGTCAAAGTGTATTAACTTACTGTTTTTCACTGAAGCAAAACTTATGCTGGTTCAATGGATTTTAAATTTTGTATGAAAAAAATTTAGCTAAAATTCAATTTAATTTTATTGTTTTAAGATAAAACATAGCATATAATACAAAAGATAAAAATGCAAGTATTCTGAAATTTTCATTTAATGGTTTGCTTTTTATTTGATATTTTCTACTAATATAGTATGTTTCTACTAATTAAAATTTTCATTACTTTAAAATAATTAAATTAATTAGTAATACTATTTCTTCTTTGTTTTATGAAAATGAAAAATTAAGACTTAAGGTCAAGTTTAAATAACTTTTTTAATTAAATAAGCAAAGAATTAAATTTTCTTTCAAGGAAGATTATTAAACTGTAATGTCCTTAATGATATTTATGAGTAATTTTTTTAAATGTTTGAATTAATTTTAAGACTTTTATAAATATTTTTAGAATGAAGTGAATATACAAAATAAATGAAGTTAATACAGATAAGAAATATGAAATTATGGTAAATTCATGTTAAAATTTATGGGGGATTGTATGTTAAGTATAGAGTATGTTGAGGAAGTACTGGTTGTGAAACAGAGGCCTGTTATTATTCTGTATAGTCGTTCCTCTAGGCACCCTCATATAAGATAATCTTGAAGACTCTCATTTTATGATTATACTTTTTTTTATTATGGAATGTATTAGTGCAGTTCACAAAGGCCAGTTACCTTATGCAAGAAATGGAGGCCTTTCCACGTAACTGCCTTAGCATCCCTGAACCACTAGTGCAGAAGAAACACACTGGTTAACTCAAGAGGATAGCCCTACTGATGGAAATGTTTGTTTAGAAGTACTGAGAGGCCTTTCAGTTTGATAAAATCAGGAACTGTAAATGAAAGATAATAACAGTGAAACCATAATTTCTGCAAATGTTAGTCTTATTATATTTACGATGCTAAAATATAATTTATCAATATGGAAATTAGTATAATAAATATTTATGCATGATACATTTAATTATAAGTAATGATTATCTAAAAGTTTTTATTTGTGATTCTCTGCAATAACAAGAACCTTCCCTGAAGAATTATGATTAAGTAAACTTTCAAACAAAAAGACCTTGGGACTGAAACATTCAAGAATTTAATAGGACTTTAAAAATTTATACTTTATAATTATTAATTGTGTTGGTCAAAATTTTATGATTTGCATTCATTTGCTACTGCTTTAATGCTTTAGCATTTTCTCTCTAAAAAAGATTTTTCTCACCCAGTTATTTTTCTTCGTGAAGAGAGGGAATATATAAAATGTAAAATATCTATCTTTCAAATAATAAATTAATAATAGCCCTTTAACTCCTGTTTTCATTCTAAAAATAATAATATTTCTAGACTGCATCATTTCTATATTAATCTATGCCACAAAGCTTGCGTAACACTGATGGCATAGTAATTGGGAACTGAAACTTTTCTAACTCAAACCGAAACCTTCCTTCTTCGTGTGCCTCCATATTGGATAACTATGTACTTTAACTTCTGTCTGTGTGATGCTTGCTCGTAACTTCGCTGTCCTGCCTTCCTATCGCAAAAGTATCAAAAATATAAATGCTCTGGAAATAGGCACAATTAAAATACCAAGTGAATTGTGGCCACAAATGTCAACTGTAAATAAGAATGGAATTAAAACCGCCTCAATTGCCAAATTTCCTACCCTTTACGACTTCTACGTTCTAAGTATCAAGTATCTTCGCAATCAGGATTTCTATGCTTCTACATCATAGTGCTCCTACATCAATGCATCACCGAAATTTCCTTTTATTACATTGTTATATGTAAAATATAAAATAACTACCTTTCAAATAATAAATTAATAATAACCCTTTAATTCCCGTTTTCGTTCAAAAAATAACAATATTTCTGGACTGCGTTATTTCCAGATTAATCTATGCCATGCGTAACTTTGATGACATAATACTTGGGAACTGAAACTTTTCTAACTCAAACCAAAACTTTCTTCTTCGTGTGCTTCCATACTGCATAACTATGTACTTCTGTTTGTACACTGCTTGTTCGTAATTTTGCTGGACTCCCTTCTTATCACAAAAGTATGAAAAATGTAAATGTTCTGGAAATAGGCACGATTAGAGTGCCAAGTGAATAGTGGTCACAAATGTCAACTGGAAATAAAAATAGAATTACAACCACCTGGACTGCCAAGTTTCTTATTCTTTACGTCTATGTTCTAAGTATCTTCGCAATCAGCATTTCTATGTTTTTACGCCATAATGTTCCTACATCAGTGCTTCTCTGAAATTTCCTATTAGTATATATATGTAGCACATACAGTCATTTGATTCTGAATAAGAGAATCAGTTATAAACTTTTCAATCAGCCTGCAATTCTAGATATCTTGAAAATAAGAATAACTAGAGCTCTCTTGCACTTAGCACTTGAATAACACTTCACATATAAGAGGCATATTCGGAAACTAAGTACCGTTTTGAAAAACAAAATAGTAAAACAATTTTTTCGAAGCCAATTTTATTTTTACATGAAAATACATGTCTTAAACTATTTTTCAACATAGTTTCCGCCAATGATCAAACACTTGTCATAGCGGGTGACCAGGTTTTGTATACCATCATCAAAGAAACTTCCGCCAGTTTCCATAACCACAACTCCACAGCATTTTTCGTGTCATCGTCAGATCCAAAGCGCTTGCCACCAAGCTCGCGCTTCATGTGCAGGAACAAGTGTGATAGTCGGACGGCGCCAAGTCCGGGCTGTACGGCGGGTGATCGAACTGCTCCAATGAAATTGTTTAATTAACAATTGAGTGACACCAGCAGTATGGGGCCAAGCATTGTCATGGAGCAACACAATTCCTTTACTAAGCATTCCTCTTCATTTGTTTTGAATGGCACGCCTTAGTTTTGTTAAAGTCTCACAATATCATGCCGCATTAATGGTTTCACCTCTGGGAAGAAATTCAGTAAGCAAAACGCCTTTCCTATCCCAGAAGACAGTGCACATGATTTTTTGTGATGACGTTGTCACTTTGAACTTTTGTTTTTTCGGAGAATGAGAGTGTCTCCACTCCATCGATTGTTGTTTTGATTCTGCTGTGAAATGACACACCCAAGTTTCATCACCTGTCACAATTTGCTTTAAAAAGTTTTCTTCCTCATCACTGTACCGCGTGAGAAATGTCAGGGCACTACCAAGTCGCTTTGTTTTGTGAACATCAGTGACCATTTTTGGAACCCATCGGGAACACAGTTTGCGATAATTCAAGCGGTCAGACACAATTTCGAACAAAACAGTACGTGAAATTTCTGGAAATGCCTCTGAAAGAGTTGTCATTGTGAAGTGTCTGTTCTCATGAATTGCTTCATCAACTTTCCTTACCAAATCATCGGTGACAACAAAAGGCCGACCACTCCGAGCCTCGGCGTGGACATTTGTTCGACCTGCATTAAACATTCTTACCCATTTTCTCACCATCCATCGCTTATCGCATATTAACCGTAAACTTCTGTCACTTGACGATAAATTTCGGCCGGTTTAACACTCCTTGCGTTCAAAAATTTAATCACTGCACGAATCTCACAGTCAGCGGGAGAACTAATTGTCTTAAACATTTTGAATGTGCACAGCAAACTGAAAACACAACATAGAGGAACCAAAATGGCGACAAGAAAGCGACAGTGAACAAGAAAGACTAGTGCGCATATGCGGGACGCCTATCACAGCGCTGCGACAGTGCTAGAATGAAACGGTACTTAGTTTCCGAATACGCTACATACAATATACTCATAGCAATACATGTCACTACAAGCTGTAATATTAGTGTACTGATGATGCCAAAAATCATCTGCTCAAAATATAAACTTAATAACCATTTTCAAATTAAAAGTTTTCTGTAATATGTGAAATTAAACTAATTTTATTTTCTAATAGCTGAAAAACTTTTAATATGTAGTAGGATTCAAAAGTTCCCGGATTCAGTCTATAACGTAAAAATTTTTCGCAGTAGTGCGACTATGAAAACGTTTTTGTGTTACTACGTTCTCCCCCTTTTCTAAAAGTGGTTTGCCCCAAATCAAATTGTCAAAAGCTCACAGTAACAGCATTTTTTGTAGGCAGGCACATTCAGTAACTGGTGATAGAAAGAAATGGTATCTGAGCAGAGAATCAATATCAAATTTTGTATTTGCTTGGGAAAGAGTGCTACAGAGACTTTCAAAATGTTGAAGCATGTTTACGGAAGTAAAATGTTATCGAGAATGCAAGCTTTTGAGTGGCACTGTTGTTTCAGAGAAGGCAAGGTAAGTGCCAAAGATGACAAACGCTGTGGCTGTCCCGTGACTTCATGCACCCATGAAGACATCAAAAAGGTGTCTGTGGCGGTACAGGCAGCAAACAATTTGCTAAATAGCAGAATTGGTTGAGATATCAGAGGACACATGTCAGCGGATAGTGACTACAGATCTTAGCATTCATAGGGTGTGTCAACACATTGTTCCCTGCATGTTAAACGTTGACCAAAAGAGAATTTGAAGGAGACTTAATCTCGGCTGTTGACAAAGATCCTTTCCTACTTAACACAATTGTTACTGGAGACAAGAAATGGTGCTTTTCGTACAACCCGCAAAACAAGAGAGCATCGGCAATGTGGAAATCACCATAATCTTCACGGAAGCAGTAATTCCGCCAAGATCGTTCTAAAGGAAAACTCATGCTAGAGGTATTCTTCGATATCCAGGGCACTGAGCATCTGGAATTTATCCCTGAAGGGCGCACTGTGAACAAGAACTCTACTCCAAAATCTTGCATCATTTACATGAGTCGATCCGGAAGAAGAGACCAAAAATGTGGGCTGAGCAGTCATGGGTGCTGTTGCATGACAATGCTCCTGCTCACCGATCCCTACTCGTCAATGACTTTCTTGCAAAAACGAAAACAACTGTTTTGCCTCGTCCTCCTTACTTACATGATCTCGCACCCTGCAATTTCTTCCTATTTCCTGAACTGACAAGATGCTTGCAGGGTCATGGATTTCAATCTTCATATGAAGTTAAATGTGCATCGCAGGCTGAATTTAAGAACATGGCAAAACTAGATTCCAGACATGCTTCGAAGAGAACTTTACAGGCACTGGCAAAAGTGTGTTGTTGCATAAAGATCTTATTTTGAAGGAGGATGTGTTTCTGCAATTTAATTCATAATATTTTTATGTTATAGACTCAATCCAGGAACTTTTGAATACTACCTCATATTTAAAAGAATCAAAGATACTACTGCATTACCCTAGTCATATTTCCTTCTTCAAATTATATAAAAGGAACACAGTGATTTAATTTTTTTTAATCACAATAGCACTGAAAACTCGCTGCCTATTTTAAATATAAAATAAATGTCATAACAATCATTGATATAATTAACATTTCCTACAACAAATCATAAATAAAAGTTACTCAGATGTAAGAATTGTTAACCACTTACGAGTTTAATTTTTTTGCCATATTGTGACCAAAAATAAGCATATTTTTTATACAGAATTTTGAGTTCAAATCAGCAGTCGAGACTGTTTCAAGTATTGCATTTTTTCGTTTAGGAAAAGTTTTAATTACAGCAAAAATAAAGCATTTTATTTAAACAAGGCAATAATAAGGTATTTTTCTGATAAAGGTGTAGAACTGCAAAATTACTTTACAGGAGATGGGGGAAAATTTTTTTAAATACTTTCTATTTCATTATATATTAATTTTTAATTCATTTCAAAATTCAGTTTTGGTATGTATGATATATTATAAAACGTGGAGATAAGCAGAATCCAATATCACAAGCGGAAAAAAAAATATCTGGTTTCTTCTCTGACATGTTTTCCACTATCCTTCCTTTTCGAGCCTAAAAGCCTAAACAAAAAGCAGTAATAAAACTTGTCCTTGAACTGGTTTGATCCAGTCTCTTCTAGAGTACTAGAGACATTTATTAGAAATGCTACAGCGAAAAAGCTGGGAAAAATCAGTGAATTGGTGTAGGAAAAATACTGTCCGAGTGGTGTACAGGTAAATCAGGGAAGTCCCCTTTTGTTGCACCGGAACGGTGCTCGGGCAAAGCCGTTAAGTGGTTAAATAATACTTAAAATCAATAGTTTGTTTTAACAATAGCATAGCAAATATATTCAATTAAATTATATACTACCAACAAAAATACACTCTTTTTTCTTAAAATATGACATACTTCTGAAATAAAAAGATATAAATCAAAAGGTAGAAACTACAATGTGGCTCTAAAATGCATCTGAAAATAACTTACCCCAGGAAATCGCATGTGATTCTGTGCCTGATGAGGCAAAGATGCTAGTAAATAAATAGCACAATCAGCGACCCACTGAGTAAGATGTTGCAGAGACTGCAAAATAGGAGGCTCCACAGTAAATTCTTTATGTTCCAGAAGCAATAATACCTTATCCATATGCATAATTGTCTCTGTGCCTTTACTAGTTAATATAGCTAAAAAGAAGGGAGGATTTAAAATAATTCACAAGCATGAAGTCCAATTCATGAAAAAAATTTATAATTTTATTTGCAAAAAGTGAAAAAAAAATCTTTACATGGGAGAAAGGAAAATTATTTGGTATTAATGTACTAACTAGCATTTTCTGATACATTACCAAAAAAAACTACCTGAGCATTTAACAACCCTAGAAACTGTTCAAAATTATTTCAGAAACATGAGAGATTTTTATTTATTTATTTATTTTCCTCTGTTTCTCTGTATTCTCCAGCTTTCTGAGGAGGGCTTAGAAAAGATAGGTATGTCTTTGTTTTTTTTTAATTCAACATCATTCTTATACCAATTAAAGTAAGTACATAATCTGCACTACAACATTTTTTATAACCCTTTCTCTGTGGAAAGTATTCAGAATATCATTTTGTTCATCTTGTGCTACTTTTTATTTTATTTCACATAATGCATTTACTAGATTGACTGAGAAATAAAGCAGAAGCAATTTATTATTTACAAACATATGATATTTTGCAAAAGAATTGCAAATGTTTCACTTCTTAAACAAAAAAGTGTACATGATGAAAAATCTGTAATAAAATGTAATGTTAACAAGAATCACTGAAGTTTTAGAATAAGAAACTGAGAAGTGGTTAAAGTGAAGTCATTTGCCTTCTTAAATACCAGACTTCATACGAAAGCAGAGACAAACTGCAGAGAATAATTATCTGATATGACTTTGAACACGATTGTCAAACAATACTTGATGGAAATCAAAAAAAGGGTTCTACTGATTTGCTAATGATAAAAAAATACTTCCTTGACAATTTTGTTGATGACATACTGGCAGATTTCAGTTTATACACAAGTATTAATCATTTTAACACATATACTGCCATACAAACAAATGGCTATAGTATCAAAAAGTTGTCAGTTGATATTATGACATCCACTTAAAAGAAAAAAAAAAATCGTGATACTGGGGAGAAAATCATGTTGGTCATAAGTAGTAGATGTGGCCTAAACACAGTATTAGTTGCCTATGTCTCTCATATTTAATACACTATGCCACATCTATCACATCTGACATAACAGTGCACGAGAAAGATGACCCACAAATATAAAAGGTTAAAACTGAAATGCTAAACCCAATAGCTCAGTACAATGTTGATCTCACATACCTGACATAGCAGTATTTTTATAGTAACAGACCTGACCTTCTTTGAATCAGATAGAGATCATAAAATCAGATAACACAAAAACAGCCCATTACAGAAAAATATCTCATAAATTTTTACATAGGCATTTAGGTTATTAAGCAGAATTTTTTTTTTTTCTTCCATGTAAATCTTTCCATGTAAAAGTGCACATGGAATCGACAGATACAAGCATGATTGTAATTTTATGAACTTAAAATTATTAAAAAAGAACTAAATTGTGTCTTGTTCTCTTTTAATTTGTAAAAATGTCCGTTACAGAGAATAAACTCGAAAAATCCAATATTTATTTATAAATATTTTCAGAAAAACAAATTTTTAAATTATTTATAAAATTACAAAATGAAAGTTCTTAGTTTGATTTTGCTTTTAAAACAGTTTTTCTCGCAGCAACTTCAATGAGTATAACATATCAGACTAAAAACAAACAAATAAGTTTCTCCTACTACTGAACTTTTCATTAAGGAGATCAAGCATACATCAAAGCAAAAAAACAATATATCTATATATATATATATGTGTGTGTAAGATAAACCAAAATAAGATAGCTGCTTTAAAAATCATTGTTGCGACCTTAAAATCAATGATTCTAGAATTTATGCTATCATCTGTTCTCCCAAATTTGATATCTTTCCATGTTACATAACACTTAATGCAGATACCTCTTGTACAATCAAAATAATTGTAAACCAAAACTTTTCTAACTCTGAAACCTTTGGCTCCCTCCCTTTTGAACTGTGGTGTCAACTTTTGCTTAAGCTTCCCTTTTGGCAAGACGCTTTGCTGCTGGGCTTGCTCATCTAAAATAATGCCATACTGTAAAACCCGTGTACATGGAAATTATTGCATTCAATTATGATTGAAAAATATCTCATCTGCAAAAGGATGATTTGATATGTGTAAAAATAAAGATTGTGATATTTCAAGCTCAATTGCATTAAATGCATCAGAATATCTTTCCACTCAGCCCTGTCTACAGCCACAAGCTGATAAAAGTAGATTTCTTCCTCTACGCTTTAAAACACAGTATTGCAAGCATTGTATATGTACATATATGTATATAAATGTTATAAATAAAGAAAAAATTCTAATTATGTAAAGTGTCATTATATTATATTATTTCATCAATAAAACCACATCTTTGATATGCTAGATTATAATATGCAAGTCTATCTGTAACCCTCCATAAACAGCAAATTTATTATTTCTATATATCATTAATTTTTACACATGTTTAAAATATAAATTATTTTTGTATTCATGATGCACTTTTTTACTTCAGAAAGCAGCATATATTTGTGTTATGCTAAAAGAATATTTGTTATTTCCGAAACATAAAAAAAAAAAAAAAAAAAAAAAAAAAAAAAAAATATTACTGTTATAACTACAATTTCAAGAAGAGAAATAAAAGTTAATTTTTAAGCATTAAAATCAGAAATGAAATATGTTAGGATGGAATAAAACTTATTATGCCAACCACTTCTAAAAGTTACCAGTATTTCTGTGAACAAAATTAAATAACAACACTGAGCATCACTGATAGTCTTTTCAAAATGATAGTCCTCTACAGAATATAATCATCTGGAAATGCAGGTGATCATATTACAGAAGGTTCAATAGCATTTTGAAATACTTTCTTACTGATGTACTTAATTTTGCTAATCTATGTTAAAAAAAATAAATAAATAAAGTTCATTTATTTGTACCTCATACAATCAAATAAAACTTTTATGTATTAAATAACCTGCACACTATATAATGATAATGTCAGACAAAACAACATATGTGTTCAGATACTAATCATAAATTAATGCAATTAATAAATGTCACATGTGCATACCAGTCAGGTTTTCTGCTGGTCCTTTATCTTGACTAGATAAATCTCTAGGTCGTAAAAGGCCTTTCATGGCTGCTGCAACAGCATTTAACATAACAAGTGCATGACAATCACCTGCTTTTGCAAGTCCATTGCTTAGACACCTAAAAAATGAAATATATGCTCAAGAATAGCAAATGGAAAAGTGTATTGGGTATTTGCTTTACACAATTCTCAACACATTTAAAGAAATTAAACAGTTATTAAGACAGCAATAAAGTAAACAGGCATTTAATTAAAATTTCC
Organism: Stegodyphus dumicola; assembly: GCF_044657685.1. Lineage (NCBI taxonomy): Eukaryota > Metazoa > Arthropoda > Arachnida > Araneae > Eresidae > Stegodyphus > Stegodyphus dumicola. The sequence goes on from NC_140779.1 coordinate 49,477,673, forward strand.
CTTAACACAAGTATCATATTTAAACCATTTCCTAATAAAATCAAAGTATTTTTTTACTTTACAAATACAAAATAGTTATTAACAAAAAAGGTTATAAAATACATATTTTTAATTTTTACACAATATAAACAAGTTGGCAAGCTCCTTCTACAAACAAATGCACATAACCCCCCCCCCCCGAAAAAAAAAAGGATTGGAAAAAAAACTGGTCAGAAGAAATTAGTCTCTTCCACTACAGCGATTTTGTTGAAACTGATATTCAAAGCTGTTTTATATTTAAGACGCATATAACATACATAAACGCTTACAAAAATCAAAACTGAAAACACCAATTAAAACATTCTCGATCTCACAAAATACCTATATAAAAATCCTTTAAGGGCAAGAAATCGACAAATCCATCCTTGCTGAGATGCAGCTGGTTGACGATTAAATGATTCAGAAAGCTTCTCACATATGCTTTCAATTAAACCTAAATGAGGGGAAAAAATCAGAATGTGTATAGAAATAACTTCAAAATTAAGAAAGAAATTATTCTTGTATTTAAAATTAAAAATAAACTTCAGTGATATACAATTGAAAACAATAATGGATGCGACACCATCATATTTGTAAATTAATTTAAATCTAATAACAGTATCAATATCAGAAATAATTAATTATGAAATTCATGCAAAAACAAATAATTTTTTTAAATAAAAGAATATGAAGATTTTTTAAAACATGTTTCTTTAAAATTATATGTATTGAATAATTTACTTCGTACTTCAATAACTAACGTAACTAAAATAGCAGGTTGGCAAGACTGTATTTTCGGTTTTTTAGTATGAAATAGACTCAATTTTTCTGTACAAAAAAATGAACTTTAATCAGTCAAATATCTTTCATTCTATTTGATAACCTTTTGCCATCTTTCTGTCAACTTCATGATTCCGTGCTCATAGATTTTCTGGTTTTTATTACCAAAAAACTCAAAAAGGTGCATGAGACTTTGTGTTGTTGTGTTGGAACATAATTACTTTGCATTTTGCCTAGTTCTGACCTTTTTTCCTTGATTGCTTCCTCCAGTTTCATAAGTTGTTGGCAGTAAACATCTGAATTCATTGGTTGGTTGCTTAAAAGCATGTCAAAATATACAACACCTCTGTAACCCCACCAAATTGACAGCATGATCTTTTTCTGATGCAATTTAGCTTTTGATGTGATATATGCTGATTCATCAAGAATCGACAATGGTATTTTTTTAGTAATGTTAATGCAGACAATCCATTTCTTATCACCAGTGACAATTTGTCTCAAAAAGTTTAAATTGCATTACCATTGAAATATATTCACAAATAATGATTTGTTTATGAATTTCTTTCAATTCATGCGGAACCCAAATATCGAGCATCTTAACTAGTACAAGACATCTTACATCTTATGTAATTTTCAGTTGTCATGTGTAATACATTTGACTTTTTTGCAATCTCTCGCACATTTGCATAACGATTTGATTCAATTGAGGCTTTAATTTTGTCATCATCAGTTTCAGAAAGTCAGCCAGAACATTGGTGATCTTCAAGTGAAAAATCTTTTCAAGAAAATTTCTTAAACCATTCTGACACATGTATTCTATTAAGCAATCAATATCACAAACTACACATATCTCTTTGTGAGCCTCAGCTGCTTTCTGGTCTTTATGAAAACAAAAAAGTAAAATATATCAGAAATGTTTATTTTTTACCCCATTGTTAAAATCGACAGTAAATCAACATTTGTAAACAAAAATACATGGAATTTTTTCCTATAACAGCCTAAAAGTGTCAGATGATAAATCTTAAAAATATATATATATATATATATATATATATATATATATAAAATTAGCAGAAGAATAAAAAAATGAATACAATACTATCTATTAATGCAAATCAAGATTACTTTCTTGCCAATGAAATATAAAATTTTTATAAGACAAAATGCATAAACAAAATAATAATAATAAAAGAATTACCAGGCCTTAAACTTAGGACAACATCCCACCAATCAGTTCCGGTCATTAAGCAGTACTCCAATACGGTTATCGCATATGAAGCACTCATAGGACCACCTAAAGATAAAAATTTACTGCTACACATGTATACACACAAATAACATATACATATTCACATACACATTCAAAATGACAAAATATATGAGTTAAAAAACTTAACAGAAGATAAAAACTTGAGAATTGATTAAAGCATTTCTAATAAAATTACAGAATGAAAGTTGATGAATGTCTCATTAAGGTTATTTAAAAATTTTATGTTAAAACTACCTTAACATTAATTTGTAAAAATTCTTAAGAATATACGTTATTCTTTATGTAATATAATCAATTATGTCATAAAATAGAAATCAAAATTTATATTTTAGCTATTCAAAATTCTGTTTAAAAACAATATTTCAGGTTTAGACAAGATTTCTACAATATTAACGTTTTTGCTCATTATATATTTTAGTTATTAAAATGTTATCTTATTTGCTACAGTGACTTTCTAACATTAGTACACCACCAACATTTTATGATTTGATTTTTGTATTCAAATTTGGCTAAATCTGAAAGAACTTCTGAGATAGAACAACTAATTTAAGAATCACAATGTTTTTCCCAACATAAGCTCAGAGGTATACATATGTTACATATATATATATATATACCTTTATAAAATCCCAATATAAGTTCAAAAGTAAGATTTTGCTGTAAAATTTCAGCAAAAATTCAAAATTTACAAATAAGTTGAACTTAAAATCACCCTACAAATCCAGCTACATTTTGCCAAAAATATGAATAACTAGCTGCTTTACACAGATCTTATCACGTCCTTATTCAGTCAAAAAATACACTTTTGGTGCTAATTTCTGTTTTTCAGTTCTCCCAGCTTTTAGGCATGCACACCATTTGAAGCTTTAAGAATAACACAGTGAACTTTACTTTAGTTCCTGTTTGTAGTAATGATTTTCAAAGAAACATAAAAGAAATTTTCTCCTCATTTACACTTTTATGAGTAAAATATAATTCTTCATTTCTACTGTATGGTAAAATATGCTTTGAGTAGAAAAAGACTGTGTATTCTTAGTCTTAAGGTAAAACAGTATAACTTTGCTGTATACTTTATAGAAGAAAGGATTAAATAGAATGTGCAAAACCATCCGAATCCAGAGCTAAATATAACCGAAACCCTTTAATTCTTAGCACTAAAATCAATGGATTTTGTTGTTTCTGTTGGATGATGCAATTGCTTTATGAAACTGATATAATCTGTGCCTACAATTTGCCAAAAGAGTTTAAAAAAAATCGTTAAAAAAATTCATTAGTGAACTTTGAAATAACATAATTCTGAAATATTGCAAATTGGGAATATAGCCAACCCTCCATTACATTTTGATTTCTCTTACCTCTGCTATAATTTTTTAGCGGAACACCTTGCCTACAATTCTAAATTTCTCAAATGGTATTTTATTACATGCCCATGTCAAAGATTTGAAAAATGGTATGACATTTTGAAATTCCAGTCAAAGCATGGAAAAAGAGGATGGAATTATTTTTAATAAATCATCACAGCTTGTGTAAGATTCCATTCAAGCTCATCTTATCAAAAAAGTCAACGAATGACGCTGGGAAATGAAGTCATCTGGGGCTGCAATTACATAAATAATCACATTTTAAGCTAACAGATATTTCTCTTAAGAAGCTTCTGAAAATAGCCTTAGAATAAAATGACTAGAATGGATGATATCAGCAGATATATTATCTATAAGGCAAATGATAATAATGCTTATGATGAAATGGACGAGGATGACATTCACTCGCATTTACTTGTAGATTTTTAAGAATTGCTGGAAAACTCTAAGCATTGAGAAATCTCAGCAATATATATATTAAAATTATATAAATCTAAAGTATTTTTTAAAAATTATTTACCTATAATATTTTTTGACTGAATTATTTAAAAATCATTTCGAAAAGTGTATAAGCTGACTCCTAAATTTCAGTAGCAAAAAAACTGCTAAAAGTCTTTTTGGCTCATATAAGAAAACACACAGTAAATTTCCAGAAATTAATTATATATATATATAAAATATTCAGAATGAAGTTTCCAAAACAGCAAATGGCAAGAAAAAATTTGCTATGATATTATTTCATTACAAATGCATGCTATACGGAGATTTTTGCACCTATTTATTAAAGAAAATAATTATTCAAGATTCAAAAAAGCAATTTTTTTTCATTGAATCACCTCTCGATGAAGTATATAAAAAATATTTCTCACAAGTGACCACATTCTTTAAATTACCAAAGGTATGAAATTTACACAGTAAAAAGAATAACATATTCTTCAAGATGTTAAGGATATTTACCTTAAAAATAAAGTAATTACTTTCATTCTGCATAAAAGAGCTTATTTTCTAGAGTATGATAGTGAAAGTTTTATTCTATAACTATTTTTATTTACTTATTATGCCAAAGCTTTAATCCAGTTGCAGGGTTATAATCAGAGTTTTTCTATAAATGTAAACAACACAAATATTGAGAAGTTATGAGGAAAAGTAGGATGAGTTGAAATCCCCAAATGGATTTCTGATAACTTGTGGGAGCTTAAGTGTAATTTTTACGTGAACAAATGATGAAATTTAGCAATAATGGCTTGTATCTAGTCACTGGTGTGAATTACTTTTGATGCAATTTCTTATGCTCTAATTTTAGAAGTTTCTTTTACTATGTAATTGGATGTGGATGTTTTAAATGGCTCAAAGGAATAAATATTGCACTAAACTGCCACTAAAATCAAATCAATATTTGGTATCATCAGCAATGATATGTAACATTCCACTTGTTGCACTCCTTAATAAAAATATCTATTGTTTAAGTTTGCAGAAATCAATGCACTATTTTTTTATTAGCATTCCAGTTATCTTTTTATAATCCTAAGTTTCTGTAACCACATTTACATATTTCTTTGGAATAAAAAAGTAACAAATAAATAAGAAATTCAGAAGTGAAATTTTTCTGCAACTGATTAGTAGAGTAAGAGAAGGCACATGTAAAGGCTTTATCTGTATGTTTTTAAATAAACAACCAAATCATTTCCCAAAAGAAAAACATTTTGTACCTTAACAGATGAAAATAAATGACATAACATGAATCTTCAACAAATAAGAAACTAACATAAACACAAATTTCAATTCCAACACCATTTCGTAATTATCTCAAACTATTAATAATTATTTCCTATGATACACTTTTCTCTTAAATGAGAATTATTATTATTAATTCCTATCCTATTCATAGCTATTATAAAAAATATATATTTCTTGGTCGTATATATTATATTATATTTTAATAAGTCAACGTACTTCATCAACTCCTTGTGCATCAGAATTTCATAGCATAATTTGAAAGTCTATAAACATATTAATGTTTTTGAAGATTATATGACTCTGTATATACAATTTAAAAAGAATAAAATAGTGCCCCCCCCCAAAAAAAAAAGAAAAAAAGGGTATCTGCAAGTAATTTATTACAAAATATCTCATTTTTATTTGAAAGAAAGTCCATTTTGGTAAAAGAAAAGGAAGTACCCTTCCACTCTTAAAATAACATTTCTAAGTTGTAAAAACTATCATAACGATAAACAGATCTGAAATAAAAGAATGTTGAAATTTTAATAGTGGCAATACTGCTGTAGAGACAACAAAACCAGATGATGCCATTTATACTAAATATATTGTTACGAAATGTACAGGCGCTGTAAGATGGCTTCCCCGCAAAGCAGTTTTAGGGTTGTCGTAAAATAGCAAGGAAGGCAGGGTTGCCACATTTGGCGAGAAATTGCGCATTTGGCAACATTTAGCGACAAAATTGGTGATATGCCATGGACGGATGGAGAACCTTCTGGAATGAATTCTTACCGGTTTAGCCCAGAATGTTGTTGAACATAAGCTGAAAGCTATATAAACCCTGCTGGTCCGCAATCAGTGTGAGTGCCTCGTCGAGTGCGAGATAGGTAGTCTCAAGTTAGTCAGTCCATGCGGAGTCGATCGAGGTGACAGCCGGGTAGTGAGTGCCAATTGGGTCGTCGAGTGCACTAAAGGAGACTCTTAGTGTATCGCGGTTACTCGTCAAGAGAATGTGTTGAGCTCCGGGAACGACTCTACCGAAGAGATGGGAGCTGTGCTCTGTGTGTCGTCGAGTGCATCGCGAGTTGTAGCGTGGAGAGTCTCGAGAGTACGTTCAGTTCCGAGAACGACCGAGCACAGCCGGCAGCTGTACTCTGGTACTTTGCAGTGGAGCTGTCTCCACCATTATTACCTGACAGCGTGAAGGCTGTGTCGCTGATTGTTCCAGCATGTTTATTGTAGATCTTCGACGACTGTAAAAGTGTTTTGCAGCCTTCCCGATTAATATTGGTAAATAAAGTGGTTTTGATATTCCAACAAGTGCTGTCGTTGTTATTCACTCCAATTCCACACGAACCCCGTACAAACAGGAAGGAAGAAAGTAATGCAACAACTGGTGACAGAAAAAAAAAGAAAACGTAACAATATGTTTAACTCAGAACACTTGGATTTCTCCCTTCCTACCTTAATCAATCTCGCAATTTTATAGAAAATGCTCGCAAATTTATAGAAAAGAACAGTGCCTTGTACTCTAAAGTAATGGCAACTATGATGTTATTTTGAAAAAGAATTGGATGAATACTGAATGCATCAAAAGCCATACAGATGACAGTATCACCAACATCTTCAAGAGACTAGCTTGAGGATAACTTTCATTCCTTACAGAACTATAGCAAAATGAGTAATATCTTTTAATGAAGTTGCAAAAATGTGACAGGCATGCCTTTATCCTAGAGTATGTGAAAAAGTGCAAGTTGCTAATGTGTTGTTGGAGATGAATTGGCATTGTACAGCTTGTGAATTCCCTTGCACATGGGATTAGCATAGATGACTGAGCTTCATATTCTGCATCTGGACAGGAGAAAATCATGAGTTCTACATGGTTTACAGAAATATTTTAAATGGTAACATTGTGACATTGCTCATATAATGTGGAGCACTTTCAGTACAAACAAGAAGCATTCACATGTTCTACCATTATGTGGATACAGAATGGATTAGATCACATTAAAAATGAAATACCAATCAACAAAACACATTTCATTTTTCGTTTGTAAACTCAAAACTTTTTCTTTGTGGGACATCAGGAAAATTATGATTATTTAGATATTCAGTATGATTAGCAAGACATTTTGATGTAGACTATGGCTTTTGATTTAAGTCTTTAAATATTAAATCAGAACTTGAAGTATGCATATGCATATTAATAGGTTTTTCAAGATGAGGAACTGCTAGAAAGAAAAGTACTTCTTTAAAAAAAAAAAAAAAAAAAAAAAAAAAAAAAAAAAAAACTAGAAAGTTTAGCTCACTTTTGGAAGGAAGGGGAGTTAAATTCTGGGAAGGGATGCTTCAGTATTTTTTTTTTTTTTTTTTTTTTTTGGGCTAATAATTCTAAATCGTAAGTTTAGTACGATAAGCAAATAATTTTGATGTAGATAATGCCTTTCTTTTAAGCCTTCTTGTATTAAGATTATAGTCTGAAGTATGCATATTAACTGCTATTGAAGTAAACAGATGAGTATTTGCTAATATGAAGAGAATGGTACATGGAATATAAAGAATTTTGGTAAGCTGTCCAGTTATGCAATAATTATTCCTAAAACTTTTAGCAGTCATCATCAAAGGGATTTTCTGATACAAAAGTTTCACTTGGGATTTTATGTAATAACAATAAATAAATTTCAGCTTGTGCAGTATAATTAAATGAACATTCAACAATAGGTAAACAGAAGCAAGGTAAAACAAATTTAACCAGTCTTGTCAATAATGAATAGTATTTTAGTCTGAATCATTCAGCCCCCAAATTTACATCAGAGTTTTCTGCATAAGATGCACAAGAAAAATAACTTTTTTGTGCAAGACAAACTTAGTTCTTTCAAATAAGACATTTGATCTCAATGCCAATGATTTAAAAATTTCGGAGTGCCTATGGTTCAAAACCATTTACCTCCACATCAGAGTTACTAAAAGCGAGCAGAAATTGGAAAAATTTAGCATAAGTGATTTACTTGATGCTCAATAGAGGGAGCCACAGGCTCGAGAAAGTTTAGGGATAGAGATGAGAATATAAAAACTTAAGTATCATAATTTTTTTATAAGTTTTTAGGTTTTTAAAATTTTTTTGTATTTTATATTTTATATTCTTTTTGGTTTTTTAAAATTTTTTATACACAGTACAAACACTAAAGCAAAAAGCGGATAGGAAAGAGTTTACAATTAATAGGCTCATTGGCATGTGGCTTGTGTTGGAGAGTGCAAATAATTAATGGGATCGCGATGAAAATATTCTTAGGCAGATTTAAAATCTGCGGGAGATGTGATTCTTAAGTAAACAGATTGATAACTTTGCTTGAAGATCTTGATTGCAGTAGAAAAGATGGAAATAAGCAATTATATGGCAGCTCGCTGAAGAGACGTCCTTCCTTCATGGCGCGGGGGCTGGAACTGATGTTGAGAGGGCGTGTCTTGCCCTTTTAGATGCCGAACTCTCGGCCAATCACGGCTCTCGGTCTCTTCTGTGAGCTGCGAATAGCAGGATCGTATGCTGGCATCTGTTGAAGTGCTTGGTTATCAATCTGTTCAATTTTAAGGAATAAATTTTGACTATGTTTTTTGATAAGATAATCCACAGGTTTAATGTTAAGGTCCGAATGAATCACATCTGTACGGACGTACCAGGCTGCATTTAGGGCCATACGTAAGGTTTTACTTCGAAAAGATTGAAGTTTTTTCACATGAGTTTTTGCAGCAGTACCCCAGATTGTACATGCATACATAAAGACAGGTCTTATAATTGATGTATAGAGAAGAATTTTGTTTTTAATTGACAGATGGCTCTTTCGAGCTAAAAAGGGGTAAAGTTGGGCTCTAGCACCTTTCGCTTTGTTGAGAACATTTTCAATGTGAAGGCGCCAGAGTAATTTTGAATCAAGTACAACTCCTAGGTACTTGTAAGAGTTTGACCAGGGAACATAGTCATCAAAGAATTTAATGTTAATGGAAGGGTACGGGAGGGGGCTACGTTTGAAGATCATAGCAGCACATTTAGCAACATTAATTTTTATTTTCCAAGTGATGAGCCAGTACTCAAGGCTAGAGAGGTAACTCTGAATTGTTTGGACCAAGTTTTCAAGGCGTTTGTGTTGGGCAAGGATGGCCGTATCATCTGCATAAAGTGCAAGAGTGATACTAGGTGATTTTGGTATGTCATTTATAAAAATGTTGAACAAAATTGGGCCTAAAAGTGACCCTTGGGGGACGCCGCTTAGTATAGGACGGGGTGTCGAAATGGAAGAATTAACTCGTACAGAAAAAGATCTATTAGTAAGGTACGAATTAATTATATGAATTAAATGGGCCGAAACGTCAAGTCGTATGAGCTTGATAATAATTCCTATATGCCAAGTCCTATCAAATGCTTTGGCTATGTCAAGAAATAAAGCGCCAGTAAGCATTTTGTTACGAAACCCTTCGTGAATGAACTCCACTGTCCTCAGCAGCTGGTGCGTAGTGCAGTGTTTTGCTCGAAATCCAAATTGTTCATCAATCAGAACGTTGTGATTTCGGAGAAAATCATTCAGGCGTTTAAGTAACACAAATTCGTATATCTTTGATAACGAAGATAGGAGGCTGATAGGTCTATAATTTTGAGGATTAGAATGGCTTTGGCCTGGTTTTGGAATAGGCACGATAAGTGCTTGTTTCCAGCTTTGAGGAAAATAGCAATGCTGAATCATGAAATTTATAAGCATTACTAAGAAAAATAGATAATTGGTGGGTAAATTTTTAATCATACGATTAGAAATAGAGTCCATACCAGGGGCTTTTTTGGGTTTGAGCTTGGTAATGTAATCATTTACCTCACTCATGGATGTATATTGTATTTCTCTCGCGAAGGGTGAGGAGAGGAAGCATTCAACATCTTGTGGGAAAGAATTTGCGCTGTTCGCAAAAATTCCTTCATTATGCGGTGTGAATTGAGTTTGAAGAGAATCCGCAATTGTTGGTTAAGGCATAGGGCATCCTTCCTTTGCTAGTCTGTCTGCATGTTCATTTCCTGTGATGTTGTATTGCCTCTTGACCCATTGTACATTGATATCTGTTGTCTCCTGTAGTTTAAGAAGTCTTTCCTGACAGTGGGCTACTAGTTGTTCTTCAGGGGGTTCTGTCCTAATTCGGATTTCTCAGCGTCTGTGTGAGCCACCACTGCGTCCGTAGCTAAGGACGGAATGTTAGATTTGTGTTTGCGTAGGCGGGCTGATGCGCGCCAAAGACTGTTATCATTGGTCGTTAGGGACTGAATGTAATTCGTGTACTGTGATTGGAAGAACTGGTCACATGATGCCTTGATCTCATTTTGGAGAGTACGGAGTTGAATTTTTAATCCAGGATTCCTGTTTCTTTGCCAAAGTCTCCGTACTTTATTCTTTTCTTTAATTTTGAGTTTAATTTCTTGAGGTAATTTACGAAAATTGGGTCTAAGGGTGGGTTTTGATACTTCCTTATAAGTATCTGTTAGAATGGCCGTTAAGTGATCAACTGCCGAGTCAATATCATGGCTGGATTTAATTTTGAGGGAGGGTAAATTTTTATTTTTAAGTTTAAAACAAAAATTGTCCCAGTTTGTAGAGACGAGTGCCGGAGAATTTTGATTAAAAATAGTACAGTTAAGGTCTATGATTACGGGGTTGTGATCTGAAGATAAACAATTTTCAACAGTCACGTGATATCCAAAAGGGATGTTTCGAAAGAGTGCTAAATCAATAAATGATGGGGCACCCCGTGAACCATATCTGGTGGGGGAATCCGGCGCAATAATTTTAATTTGGGCGCACTGAGCCCATTTTAGAAGGCCACGACCAGCAGGGTTGGATCTATGACAACGCCAATACTGATGGTGACAATTTAAATCACCAGCTATGATAAGATTATTTGAAAAATTGAGCAGTGTATTAAAATCTACCACAAGAAAATTACCACCTGGTGGGAGATAGGCAGAGATCATAACTAGGGATGGTGAATTTTGAATAAAAATTTCGATAATTGTTGCTTCAAGTTTGCTCATATTTGGTGTGTGAATTCTACGATGCGGGATAGAGTTTTTTATGTATATACAAGTGCCACCATGATAAACATCATGTGTACTTGAAGCTTGTCTGTCATTTTTATATAGTGCATAATCTACAAGCTTGGGAACTCTCCCTGGCTGGAGTTTGGTCTCTTGGACAAAAATGATATCAAAATCCTTCTCTTCTACATAGTCTCTAAACTCATGGAATTTGGAAAGAATGCCATTTGCATTCCAGGTGCATAGTTTAAGATTTTCAACTTTTTCAAAGTATTGAATTTTAATGAATGTGGGAATCAGAGAATTGGAGAGTAATATAACTCTCAAAGATGTAGTAGGCCGCGTCAGCACCAGATGGAGCCACTCTGAGCTGCGGTAAGGCGTTTTTGAATGCCAGAAGTAATTTGCTCTGGTCAATACCAGGCTGATTAGAAATTTGGACAATAGCCAAAAGAATTTCGGTACAATTTAGTGTCGAATTTGCTCCTAAGGGGACCGATAAATTTGGAATAGTTTGTGGTGCTGCCTGTTGCATACCCGTAAGGGCAGCGGAGTATGAAACTCCAGGGCGAGTATTATTTGCACTGGGAATGTGTGCAGCCGGCAGTGTTGGGAATGTGTTTTGTTGTAGATTAAATTTGTTAGCGTTGTCAACGGTCTGACTGGGCTTGGTGCTTGGTTTTGGTGGCTGTCGATTCTTTGATCCTGCAAACCTCGGGCAGGATCTCCAGTTGGCTGCATGGCTCTCGGAACAGTTGGCACATTTATTCGGCTCTTCGAAGGGCTTGGTGCAGTCTTTAGCTTGATGCGGACCAGCGCATCTTACACAACGTTGAGGTAGTGTGCATACTTCAGAAGAGTGGAAGAATCCCTGGCAACGCCAGCATTGCAAGGGTCCTTTCTGGCCTTTGAAATGTTCCATAGCCACTTCTGTTCCAAGGAGTTCAGTGACAGAGTAGACATCAGAGACTTTTAGGCTATTATGGATTTGCAGGTAGAATAAAGGCATGGGCATCTTGGTTTTGAATTTTTTAAGTTGCGAGATCTTATGGATTTTGTAGCCAAGCACTTCCACCGCAGTCTGCACAATGTTGATGGGTGTGTTGGAGGGTAATCCCCTAATGACCACTTTGAGCGGTCTGTCCGATTTTAGTGTATGTGATTTGAATTGAATGTTGTTTTCAGTAAGAAATCTAACGACTGTCCTGTAATCAGATTCGTCAGTGGTGTTGAGGCGTAGAAATTCTATGTCTTGTTTGGATTGGACAGTCGGTGCATGTCTGCGTAACTGATTCAGTAAAAAGAACCAATCAGCACGCGGTTTAATGAAAATAGGTGGAGGTGTTTGAATTTTTGGTGTTGTATTTTCTGCCGGCTGCTGTGCTATATTATCTGTATTTTCTTTAACGTTTTGAATGTTTGTGTAGGAATTTGTGATTGGAATGTTGTTGGATTTATCATTGGTGTTGAGTAATTTCTTTGCAATCAAGTGTTTGGGGGGGGACTGCAAAGCCGTCACTGTCGACTGGTCTGGTTCTCTTTTTATTATCAGCTTTAGAATTTTCTTTGGGTAGATCAGAGGATGAGGGTGAGTTAGGTTTAGGATTTTTGGCTTCAGGGTCAGATGTTATGGTAGATTTTTGGAATTCTCTAATGAATTCTTCCTCAGTTGCGGGTAATGTGAAAAGATTAATATTTAGTTTGGTGCAGAGTGTATGTAAAGAAAATAAAATCTTCTCACCCTCATCCTGAAGTTGCTTCATCATCAAATCTTTGTTTGGAGTATCCGATCGCTGAAGACGTTGAATATCAAATAATAGGTCGGTATGCCTGGTCTTTAGTGCGTAGATTTGAAGAGCGCTTTTGGATAGTTCAAGAGCCGAAGGAGAAGCTGGAGGAGTTGAATGAGTGTCCATGTCCGTGAGCACTTGTAGAGATTGAGAATTAGAGAGATTGCCTGCTGGCGGCGCCGTATTCTGGGTTTCCATATTTCCATTGCGGAGCTCAGAGCTCGCACGTCCATCACTATTGGCGTCCATGACGCGAATCAATGTCAATGATGTCACATTTGATCTCTTACTGAATTTTATATAGTGTTACATTCATATAATTATTGAATGACATGTTTGTTTTAAAACAAAATTTTAAAAAGACGTGAAAAGATTCTGTAAAAACAATTTTACAGAATTGTTAAGTCTACATTTTCCAAATCAGGAAATTATAGATTTGAGAAAGTAAAAAATCCAGAATTCTGGCTATACTGGATCACAATCACCCCTGATACAAGTTGATACATTAAGCAAACAAAATGAATCTCATTACTATATAAAATTCTACAGCAGATAAAAAATGCTCAATTAATAAGAAATTAAAGGAATATCTAGCCAAAATACTCTAAGGGTTCGAAGTAAGCTCTAGTTTCTTTATAATTTAGATTATATTTACAAAGCAATTCTTGTACGGTCACTGCAAGTATAAAACTTAAAAGGTATTTAAAATTGTTATCTTAAACATATAACATACATTTATCACATGTAGGTGCATATAATCCTCCAGATTTGTATCAGAAAATTCATTACTACCGCTATCTTTAAATGCAAGTGATATATAGCATGAAAGTTTATATGCTTCTGATATATGGCATGAAAAGTTCCACAGCCAAAAATGTAAAAATAAGGAACAACTTTTATCTTTTTCTTACCAGGATCAGTAATGGGAGATAAACGATACAAAAATAATTGTGAAAGAGAGTCAATAGCAATTAATGTACATCCAGTCCATGTCAACTGCATATCACTTATAGAAGCTCCATGAAGGTATTGTTTTAAGCCTAAAAATAAATCCCCATTTATTACTTTAAAAATATATATACAAATCTTCGTACAGTATATAATTAATATTTGTTTATGCCAAATGGCAGCTTTTATTTAAACACACACCTTGCTGATGACTATACATAGTATGCTCATCTCTTCTGTGAGTTCCTGTATTTACACAAATACTGCAAACTAGCTGAAGAGATTCTCTAAAAAATGAAAAAAATATTACTAATTAATTATTTTTAATAAATATTAAATATCAATTAAAAACTTTAATTATGCTGTTACTTTGAATTAAATTTTGAAAAGATTAAAATATAAATTGTAACAATTTTGGCACAAATATGAGCTTAAAATAACATGTCTGAAGAGACATATATTTTTGAATGAAAAAAAGAAATTTGCTTCTCCTTCGTTTTTTTTTTTTTTTTTTTTAGAAAATATTCCATTTTGTTAAAAAAAAATTGAAAATTTGTTAAGGAGATTTCAGCTAAAAATCTCCATTATTATTATTATTATTATTATTTAATACTTCTAAAGGCCACATTCTTAACTATTAAAAACAACTTTTCTTTTCTTGGTATATTGATTAGAAGTGGTGATATACCAGTTTATCCGACAGATGGCAAAGTGGAAGTTACTGTCTTCCACACCAGAAGTCAAAGTTTAAAAGGCAAATTAAAGATGCAGTTTTCACCCTTTTTTGTGTTATTTTTTAATTAAACAATTTTAAATATTTCAGTATGGCTGGAGAATCTGGCAAAGTACTTTTGCTATGTATTGTCTCATTTTTGTTTGACAACATGAATACTTGTGCTTATATATATGGCATGTAATGTTAATCTGAAAACTTTACATGTGGTTTTTGATTAATTTTTTTTTTATGATTTATGCTCATAGCAACCATGATAACTCAAATGGTTCTTAACAGAATCACTTTAAATTTTGTGCACAGAGTTTGTACATTATTATGCATGAAAAAGTTAAAAAATTAGCCTTATAGAATTTTAATTATATAACTTTCCCTTCAATAGCATACATATTTGTTTTTAATTATTGAGTGTCAACTAACATATCTGGCCATATACTACTAGTAAAACAATATTTTTTAGTTATCCTCCTTTAATGTATGCTTATGGTTAGTATATATAACATAAAATCAAAAATATGTTTTCATCATCATTATTTTCTTGGCAGTGATGATCGATGTTTTTGTTAATTTCAATCCAAAATTTTCAGTTTTTTGTACAAATTTCACAAAATAATGAATTTTTTATCACTTTTGTAGTTATTATATTTAAGTGTGAGTGCAATCCAACAAAAAAATCTCATAAAATTCAGAAATATAACAAATGTTTTGTAAAAAGCTCTTAGGTTAATAATTTAATGCTGAACATTTTCTAAGACACATATAGAGAAAGCAATAAACAATCAAACCTCCTTTCAGTAGCAGATATGTACAGGTAAGAATATAAAAATGCCAGTCCCCCTTTCTTAATTTAAAAAATTCACACAGGCCTTTTTTTTATTATTATTATTAAAAAAGACTTTTTTTAATGTCCATCCTTTTCCAGCTCTTTTTCTTTTCTACAGTTCAAAATCATATTATGAAATTTACTTATTAATCAGCATAATAGTTATATGATCAGTAAGCTGTTGTTCAAATGAAAATCTCATTCAGGTCAGAGACAGCAAAATTATATTTGTGATGTATTTTTGATACACTGATGTGAAAAAGTTCCTTCCTATTCAAAATCATTTCTTCCATGAAAATTCACCATAATATAAAGATAAAAACATTAAAAATGGCTGTAATATAACTACAGCTACATTATTGATTTATTTATGAAGTTGAAATTGTTTTAGAAATTTATGCAACACATTTTATACAAAGTTTTCCCTTCTTTTTCTTTTCTCTCTCTCTCTCTTTTTTCTTTATAAATAAGAATTGTTTTCCTTACTTTGAAATATTAATCATTAATAAATAAACGTCACTCTTATTTTACATTTAGTTGAGAAAATTAAACGGTAAAATAAAAGTCATTTTCTAAGATTTTTTTTGTTTTGATACATCATTCTTTGTACCTAATTTATTAACAAATGTTATTTTATTTATTAAAAAACTGATATACTGCATTTCTACTTCAATAATTTTAAAAGGCCTTCAACAGCTTTGAACAGAACATCATTACACAAATATATAACTGGCTTCTCTAAGATGACCACTGCTACAAAAGACCTAAATGGTTTGGAACTATGACTGGTCATCTAAAAGAGAATTCACTGGATAATAATACACCAGTAAATAAAAAAGAATATAAATATATAAGTATATAATCAGCATAAATGTTTAGAGAAAATTCAGATTAATGAAACATTATCCCCCTCTATTTATAAACCTTACTTTATAATTATTTTCCAATAACTCCCTTAACATTTGTAATAATCAGAAATATGACACTTTTTTCATATTAAAATCCTTAAAACTAATTTTACAAAATTAAATTTCTGTTCTATGAAAATGGAAGAAATAAATTGCACATCACTAATGAAAAGAAAATATGGGCAGAATCTCATTTTAATTAGCCTCAATTAATACATAAGGGCTCATTTTAGTGGGAATATAAGCTGCAGCAAAATATTTATTAATTCTGCAGATCTCC
Source organism: Stegodyphus dumicola (assembly GCF_044657685.1). Taxonomy (NCBI): domain Eukaryota; kingdom Metazoa; phylum Arthropoda; class Arachnida; order Araneae; family Eresidae; genus Stegodyphus; species Stegodyphus dumicola. The sequence goes on from NC_140779.1 coordinate 49,494,367, forward strand.
ATAATTCTTCAATATAAACGAGAAGTTATAAGGACTATAGATATGGCCTGGCAAAAAAACAATAATATTTTTTCAATAATGAAAGAACACATAAGTAGTTTATAATCCCTTAAATCACATAGCAAATTTTGATATTTAAAATTATATTAAAATAAACTTAGCAAATTTTCTTCTTCTTCATTTTTTTTTTTTTTTTTTTTTTTTTTTAACAGAAAATAAAGTATTAAAGAATGAAATACAAAAACATAGCTACCTGTAAAAACACTTTATAACATTATCTTTATAAGCAACTAATATGTATGATGGTGGTGGATTAGCATCATATATTGATAAACGAGGGGTGGCCACTGCCACAACAGCGGAAGAGGCAGTAGAAGATGTGTGATGTTGCCATACCTACAGAAAAGATGTTTCATATACATTAATTTTCTTCTAGATGATTAAAAGCTTCAAATACCTAAACGAAATTTTTTATTGCCAAGATTTTCAGAACATTATATGCTCAAACACTTTTTGATACTTTACCACTGTTTTAGGTTGGCCTTCTAATGATGCTGTATTTAATAGTTTGTGGAAAATGACAGGCTTCTCTCTCAGTTCCCAGAGTTCAACAGTGCTATCGTTAGGACCTAAACATCAGGAAATTTTTAAATAAATGGCTATATCTTTAAAAAAAATTTTTAAATATATTATAAAATATGAATTTTAAATTATTTCAATATCATACTTCAGCATTACTATTATAAAACTTACATACTGAAAGTATCTACATGGATAATTTTATACAAAATTTTAGCTATTATCGAATTTTATTCTCTGATTTGTACTGCAATTATACACATGCTTACAAGTATAAATAAATTCAAATTCTCAGCAAATTTTAAAAAAAGCATTTGCTTAACAAATGGGAGCAAAGAGTCTACTTAAGCAGTAGAAAGAGAAATAAAACTTTCGGATATTTTAAATTATTAAACCATATACAAAAATTCTCTTTTCTGAATAATTTTATTTATAATTAAACAAAACTGATTTCTGTTTTAAGTTCAATTTAAATTTCCAAAACAAAGTTTTCTTTAATATATTTATGCAACAATGAGAAACATCAGATACTTCATAAATAAAATAATTTATGATAAAAAAGACACAAGAATTTGATAATAAACTTACCAGAAGCAGTGATAACAACAGCATCAGCTGCTTCCCGTAAAATGAACTTCAAATGAGTGACTTTTACATAAGCTTAAGAAGAAAGAAGGAAAAAATTATGCAACAGGAAATAAATATTATCATACTATTAATATATTCTTAATGATACATAACTGAAAAAGTATAGAGGTAAGTTTTAAAATAACTTACATTGTTTTTCTCCAGATAAGCAACTAGAATGGCAATTCAAATAAAAACTTGAAAAAGGTTGGCAACTTATTATACATTCATCTAGAAAAACAAGGTAAAACATTAATCCAACAGATGCTGACAGAAGAATTTATACTAATAAAAAGAAAGGAATTTTTTTTTTAGGAATTAAAAAAATGAAGTATGGACTAACTGCAACCCTACCCCAACAAAAAATTCTTCAAACAAAAGCTATTTTAATTAGGGAACAATTACTCATTAAAATGAGAAATTTACAATTTTAACACTCTCAAAATGGAGAAGAAATCTTTATTGAGACATAGATTGTGCTTTAAGAAATTTTACCAGTAATAATCTGCAGGAAATCTTCATTTGACTTGAATATGAAGTGTATAGTTATTGTTCATAATATACAGTTTACAGAAATTCTATCTTCTATTTTAAGTCAGCAATTAATCAGGTCAAACTGAAAACTAACATACTAATGAAAGAAGTGAACTGCAAGTAGAAAAGAAACATACCAATGAAAAATTTAGAGTTAGGCAAAACAACAACCTTAAAACGCACACATTTTTTTTTTTTTTTTTTTTTTTTTAAGAAGAGGGACCTGTGTCCGATTGCTCTCAAAATCAACAGCTTTGTAAAGTCATTAGGGTTTTTTGAAGCATCAAACGTGAAACATGTGAAGTGTCCTCACCGGGATCGAACCTGGACCTCTCTAATACACACTGAGAGTGTTACCATTACACCATGAAGGCATACTGGAATGATGGAAAAAATCTTTCTTAGATATGAGTCATTTTAAACTGAAACCGTAACTAATGTATAGTGGGGTTCCTCTGTAGAATCATTTGGTTATTTTGAAGTAGGAGACATGAAAAAATGTGCAATTTCCTCAACGGGATTCGAACTTGGACCTCTCGAATGCATGCTGAGTATGCTACCGTTAAATCAAGAAGGCATGCTGAAAGAAAGGAAAAAATACCTTCCCCCTTTTAAAGAGTGAATGGGGATGAGGGGACCCAATCACCAAATCCTGGTGGTGATGAATTATCATCTACCATCTTTTTGTTCATGTACCACTATAGAGTCATTAGGTTTTTTTTTAAAACAGGAAACATGAAAAATGTGCTTAATATAGGTACCCTTAAAGTTTTATTACATTCAGCTTTTGTTGTAAAAAATTGGGAAAAACATAAAATCATTGTAATGAAAAAAACAAAGAAAAACAATTAGCTTAGGAAAAAAGCAAAATGTTATTAATTCTTTTTTCTTTAAAAAAAAATATAGAGGCAATGAAATCTTGCAGGAAAAATTTTTTGACCGAAATTCCTTCTTCACACTTATTTACAATAACATCATTGCATACTTACACATGAGATTAAATAAACAGGTTACCACAACTGCTACTTCAGCACATAACTCTTGACTGCTACTTCAACAATAACTGCTACTTCAGCACTATCTCATCAACAAGAAACTAACAAGATGACTACAGGATTATTCAATATCAAAAGAACCACCATAAAAAGAAAAGAACCACAACATAAATCCAGACTTGAAAAACAAACTTTCTACATTTGAATAAGTGCACCACGAAGGAAATTTACAAATCAGTTTTGAAAAACGTGCTGATTGGGAATTTACCTTCAAGACTCAAGAATATAGCTCATGTTTTATATCAAATATACACTTAATTTCCACTCCTAAGCACTCTTTCTGTGTTTCAAATATCATTTTATTATCATCATAACTGATCACCTGTTTTAATAACCATCAAACTTTAATCTAAAATTAAAAGAAAATTAATGAAATTTTGAAAATTCCACATTGATTGTATATTTATTCTAAAGTTAAATCAGAAAAATATCATACTCAGTTAAATTCTGAACTATCATTCAAAGATGATAAACATACAAAAAAATTAACAAATATAAAAAATTATTACCTTGATTAACTTTTAAACCAACTCTGTAACAATGCACAGATGACTGCACAAGTCCATCAGTGGCTATAACTAAAAAATCCCCGCCTATACAGGGAGGAAAAAATTCAAATATACCCACATAATTAATACAGAAAATTAAACATTATACATGAAAATTTAACTTGAGGGTTGATCAATTAATTACACCAATATATGACTTAACCCTTTGACACACGGTGGTCACACCCTGAAACCATCAATTTTCGAATTTTTTCTCCTCTTTTTTCCGATATTTTTAAATGAAAAATCAATTGATTACTGATCTTTTACCTCTAAATAACACAGAATGATTGCAGAATCATACATGTTTTAGGTCTTAGTACTTCAAATCGGATGCCTTTTAAAATTCTTTTTCAATGAGACAAAATAACTTCCTTTTATTAATGTAAAAACCTTTAAGTTTCAAAAGTTATTCATCACACATCATGATTTATAGCATAAACAATAAAAAATAGCAATAATTAAACTGTATATATATAAAAAAACCCTCTATATGTATGAAATCTGCTTTGTGGTTTCAGAGCGCGACCACTGCCCTACTAGAACATTGTGTCATAATGTTCACAAGGCTTTAGAGGCTCGGTGGTAGAGCCTTGAAACCACTGCTCTTCACAATGGCATTTGCTTGCTTCGCAAATAGGAACGTTTATTTTTACCCGGATATAGATAAGGGGTTTTGAAACCACAGAGTTATTTTATTACTAAACAATACATGCACCTGCCCAGTAAAAAGGTCTTTCTTTTCCAGAGACTTTTCTCTGACCTTAACACACTTCCTCCCCAAGCTAGTATTGTGATTTTATAAATTATTTCCTTGGTTTAAATTTAATGTAAATATACTTTGCTATAATTAAAAATAGAAATCGCTTAAAGTTTTATTTAAATTAAAAATATTTTCTGAATATTTTAGGACGAAATACGAATAAAATAAGTATGAATGGGAAACGAATGATCCATACCAAAGCCAAAAAGACCAAGCCCCCCTCATTAACATAAAAAACCACAAATTTCATGTGCCAGATGAAAAGAAACTAAATAACGCTGGACATATACTAGTGAAATTTAGATCCAGGCAGTGTACATTTTGCAGCACAAGGAAGAAATCTCATAGAATATACATGTAAGAAACGTGCAATTTGGGTCTATGCAGGTACCAAAAGACAAAACATGCTTTGAACAATGTAAAAAAATTTTTTTACTTGAAATAAATAAAAAAAATAAAAAAAAAAAACCCTTATTTTACTGATTTTTTTTATCCATTTAGCCAAACGTCCTTATTATGTAGGTATTTATATTTCCACTGCTACAGAAAAATTACATAAATGTTTATTTTTTAATTTTTTCTGATGCTTTTGTAAAATAATGTAAAAAAATTACATATAATGCAATTCTTACATACATTTTTTAAAAATTCATAAGTTTCGTCATTTATTGGAAACGCGCACGGAGAAAGGTAAGTTTTTTTCCCCCCTACTACCTCAGAAAGTTTCAAAGTCCTAGACGCGCGGTGGTTTCACAGTACGACCACCACCCACAGAACAATGGACAAGAGTAGATTTTTTTAAAGACATTTATTCTTTGCCTCTACAGTCATAATATTCAATCTCTACAGTTTTCAGTTAAAAAAATTATAAAAATATTATCGCGTGTGTCAAAGGGTTAAAGAAGGGTATGTTTTGAAAGAACTTTATAATGGAATTCAGTATGGAAGTTGATGAATTATTACAAAAGTGACCCTATAAATATTTTATCATAATTAGCTTAATAATGAAGCTTGGGGAAATAAGATGTCTTAACAAAGGATTTTCTAAGGAAAATTGGCTCATGCTCTTTTAAAAAAATACTCTCCTTCACCTATGCAGGTATCAGGCTTGGAACAAATTATCGCTGTAAAATTAGACAAGATTCAAACTTAGTTACGTGTTAATTTTCGGAAAAAGCTCAAGACATTTCAAAGAAATAAGATTCAAATTCTTTTTTCATCAAGAAGTAAAAACATTGCACTACTTTTATTTCTATACTCAAACTTAGCTTTTCTGTAAATGCAAAATTAAAGTCTAAATTTTGCCCCAATTTAAAGTTGGCATACTACTTTTACACTTATACAATGAGCATTATTTTGTAGCTTTAGTCACTTCATCATTGATAAATATTTGGCAAACTATGAATGACTAATTAAGATAAAATAACACGCTAAACAAATTGGCCTAGTGAGCTTCACTCACCGAACAAATATTTTCAAATATAAAGCTGATTTTTGTTGTTTGATTTCTAAATTTATATGAATGACTAACCCACCGGAAAAAAAAGAAGAGCTGCTAATTTTGATGCTTAACTTATAAAGCATCTCAGTGGTGCATTTCATTTATTGCTCCACTAACTCCTATTTCAAAGCAAAATTTTTATAATAGTGCCTGTGTGGAAAAATAAATAATGGTTTTAAAAATCAATTTTTGAACTTACTCTTTGCATAACATAGATCAACAACTTTAATTTTATTCCTGAATTGGCCTAGCACTTCAGCACCAGTAATTATACTTCCATCTGATTGTAAAATCAACACAAAAACCTACAATACACAGAAGTGTAAATAAAAATTAACAATTTCATTGTATATATCAATTTTCCACAAAATGAAAAGAAGATGTCAGAAAATAAAAACTTTTAAACTGTATTAGAAAATAAAAAAGGAGTATTATATACAAATAACAAGTCATACCATTCCCGCTGTAGTAATTGCAATAACACCTTCACTAGGCTTCCCACCAAACTGTTTTACAGATGGTCCAAAGCGTATAAATGAATATTTTTCTAAATACAAAGGATTATCCTTCTTCTCCATATTTAAGGCAATCTATGAGACATAAAAAATATATGCAAGTTAAAATAATTAGTATCATTAAATAATATAAACAAATACTTCACACTAACCATATCAATGTGCCAATACACTGTACAGGAAATTCACCATATATATAAATAATATGTATGAAAATGGTAATAATAAATGTTAAATAAAGAATTAATTTCTTTTGAATCAAAAGGAAAAAAAAAAAAAGTCATTATATGATCAACCTCATAATGAAAAAATCCTTACAATGTTTACTTACAAAAGTAAAAAAAAAAAGGGGGAGAAGAACTGTAAAAAATGTTACACAAAGTAAAACTTACAAAATATATGCAACAGAAAATCAGAATTTTTCTATTTATAGAGTATTTATTGCAAACAGTGAAATAATTATTTATCACTTTTCAGCATCCTCTTCAAAATCTATGCATATATCCATACTTGACAAGCCTGTCGATACCATTAGAAAGGAATCTTTTGAATAGGTGTGCAGCCATTTATGCATTACCAAATGAAACTCATAGTGCCCTAGAATTTTAATCTATTCCAAAAAATTTTCAGTGAAACAAAGATATAGAAATATGATGTTGAATGTATGTGTGAATGAAATATGATGTTGAATGTATGTGTGAATGAAATATGATGTTGAATGTATGTGTATATAAATTGTATGAAATTTACTCACATTTCAGTTTCTCAGTAGTGAAACCAAATGAAACTCATAGTGCCCTAGAATTTTAATCTATTCCAAAAAATTTTCAGTGAAACAAAGATATAGAAATATGATGTTGAATGTATGTGTGAATGAAATATGATGTTGAATGTATGTGTATATAAATTGTATGAAATTTACTCACATTTCAGTTTCTCAGTAGTGGATACTGTATCTGATCATGTGTTATCAGGGAGGAAAAACACATCTGCGGATCTATTCTAACAGTTAGTTTGCAGCTAGTCTATAAAATTAACTTCAGATTTTCCTTCAGAATTTCAGTTACATGGCACAACTCACAAAGCAAAAGAATCTCTGTATGTAACATAAGAATGGTTCATTATAGTCTCACAAGAAAGTCAACATGACTTTGTGTGCAAATCAGCCTCCTGATTTTTTTTTTTTTTTTTTTTTTTTTTTTTTTTTTAAGTAGACAAAGTAGTTTTTATTTTAGCAGACCACTATAATTTATGCTAGATTATAGACATACCTCCAGTTCCCCTTCCCAATAATGGCAGGCACCAAAGATGTTTTATAATTGATTTGAGAAAAGATGTAAAAGCTCTTCAAAAACACTAAATGTGTTTCTTTCATTACTTTGATTACCATTTTAAAGAAATTTTTTTAAATTTTAATTCGTCATAAATGATGCAATGGGTTAATTCTATAATAATGTCCAATATTGTATGCAGATAACTATAATAAATATTAAACACAAAATTATATTTTTGTTAAGTAATAGCATATACAAAATGATCTTATTTCTTACATTATTACATTATTTCTATTGTCCATGGCAGCAATCCTATTTTCTGCGACTGATCAAGGGGTATATGTTCCCAAAGGACTATTCCGAAGAAAACAGCAGCAACATTCAAATAAGGTAAGCCTATATATTTTATAGGTCTAGTTCAGGTGCTATTCAATATCAGTTTCAGTAATACACTGGTTTCCAAAAGTTAAGCAAGCAACAGTAAAATTACCAAAAATGGAATATAAAGCTTTAATTATAGATGCAGTGTACCAAATTGTACATGAATGCAGATGTTTTATACTTAAACAAATATAAGCATTGTACAAAGATAAAAACAATATTCAATTTTAGTAAATTGTAAGATGACAACATATTTGCTCCTTTTAACAAACCTATGTTTAATAATGAAGCTAAAAACAAACACACAAAACTTGCATTAATAAGTTATATGACTACCCCAGACCTTCACACAAACTTTACAGTGAAACTTTCAGTGAGGTGATACAATTGCAGATGATCACAGTGACTCTTCCTATATCAAAACAGTTTCCAACTGTCTTAGCTGAAGAAGGTAAATGCACAGAGAAAGCATTTCTGAAGCATCCCAGAAATTGTTAATAGCCAGGGGGATATGGTGGCCACTCCATACAAGAAATTTCGTCATTTCCATGCACTTGTTAAAAATGTTATCTCAATGACATTGAGGCATTACACTTGATGACATAAGCATTACAATCAGGAAATCAGGACCAACTGTTGCAGCTGAATCTCCCAATGGAATGTAAAACTTACCTCATTCTGTACAACTATCACATAATCGTCTTTAAAGATGTGAAGCTGGGTGTAATATCTCATTGAAATTTCAGCCCCTTACTACAATGCCTCTGCACTGCCTAATTAGCATATGTGTGATGTTCAATACTATTCTGAGCCGGATTCCGTGTGTCTCGTTCTCTCCAGATAACACGCTTATCATCTAAGGTAAATCTGGACTCAACCATGACTAGGATATTGTGCCTATCTGAGACAATTCACCTGAGATGATGACAACAATACTTCAGCATTGCTCCTTTAGAATGAGAGTGCAGTGTAACAAAAGGACTTGGTACTCCTGCATACAGTCCCTTCATGTAAAGTCTTCAAAGCCTTCGGATCACAATACTTGTAGATATTATCTTACCAAGTGATGCTGCAACCATTGCTGTAGAATTTATGGAGGTCACTCATCGATTCAACTTGCTTACTACTTGCTTACTATAGGAATATATCAATCCTCAGAAGAGATGGTAACACTTGATCGACCAGAAACAAGTCTATGGACAACTGCTTGACTTGTTTTGAACTGTCTTCACATTCGGGAAATTGTTGAATGATCAATGCCAAAGAAAAGGGCCACAACTTTCTGAGCATTCTTTTCAATGTGCCCAACTACATGCCAGCACTGTCTTCTTTCAACAATCTGTCATCTGTCACAATCTGTCATCTGTCTTCTTTCAACAATAGAAACATGAATATCATCCAAAGTCATCCTACAAATATTATGAACACTACATATCAGTAATTAAATGAACTACCTCCAACATATCAGAATGCTGGTGTCTTCGATTACTGTCTAAATTAGCATATGTTCAGAGAATCAATTGTAATTGAATGTAACATACAATATCTGCACCTGCAGTGAATTTTTACCACTCAATTTCAACTATGAAATATCAATTTGAAAATTATTAATTTGCCTTGAATCCTTAACTTTTGGAACCAATGTATAATCAATGCGATAAAATACATTTTGTTTCAACTCTAATATATATATTAATAATATTATGCCTTGAATTCTATAGTTTACAATTAAGATGTTATATTATTATAAAAGACATTTTTGCTTTTCTAATTTACGTAATTTTTAAAAATTTCCATTTATTAATAAACATGTTTTTTTTTTATTTAAAATAGTTTAAAATATCATGCAAATTATTAATCTTTCAACTAAAACAATGCATTACTTTTTTTCCATTATGGAACCAAGCAGCAGCAAGAATATATTCCCCATCGTATGTTGTACTTGTAACTTGCATCCAATCATTTAAGAGGAAATCCTAAAACAAATGTAAAAACAGGTAAAATAACATCAATTTCTTTTAAAATAAACTTTTCAATACCTACATTTTTTTTTTTTTTTTTTGCATACTGTTTTAATATTAACATATGCATATTTTATCTAGTAATATGTATTACAAAATAGCATAGCTAAAATTTCTTTTCCAGTATAGAAATAAAAACCACGAAAATAAAAATTAATGCAGATATATTTCTTCAACAATTTCCACTTATTTCATGCAATTAATAAATTTCAAATTCACTTAGTGCAATTGATAAATTTACTAAAGGAATGAAAAATGTCATTGAAAAGCAGCATGAATTATGTAATAAACCTTTAATGACAGATAATGTCAGGCCGGCTATAAATATATTAAACTGTGAAAAATGAAGCTTGAGAATTGCATAGCTAAATATGATATATATCAAGAAAAACAACTTTGCTAAAAGTTACAAATGAGAACTGTATTACTTGGGGGGGAGGGGGAAGAAGAAAAACTTACAATTGATAGGATCCGCAAGATGCACATGTGAATAATTCAAACTTAAAAAAAAAGCTTTCAAATAAGGAAAAATACCTGAATTTTTTTTTAAATTACTAAATTAACAAAATAGCAAATCTTTATTTCTGATAATAAAGAACTTGAAGTTATATTTTCTAAAATCAAAACATTTGCAATGTTGAAACTACACATAAAAATGATTTCAGCAAGAACCCACATTTAAGAGAACTTTGATTTTTAAGGTCTACTTTAAAACTGCAGAGCAATATACAATCTACAGAAATTATATATGATAAAATAACAGAAAGAAAAGTGAGTCTAAAATTACAAAACCTTTTATTTATTTTTTTATTAAAAGCAACATCACAACAACAATACACACAATTGTTTTAAAAGATGAACTATATACCTACTTTCATTGACCATATCTGAATGCATCCCACTGCATCTGCTATTAATAATTTAGTAGCACTAATATCCCATTCAACACATGTTATGTCCTCAGTATGACTAAGAACCCTGCATAAAAAAAGTAACAAAATTATTTTTATATGCAATAGACTTAGTGCATAATTTAAAAATACACATATAACAAACTACAATGTATAACCTTATGTTTATTTTAAGAAATTCACAACTTACTAATAATTATCAGTAGCATATTTTTAAGTAATCATTAATATGAAAATATAGCACAGCATGTATGCAGAGGTTCTTTATATTAAAAAAATTAAAGATTAAAAAAAAATCAAATAATAATTTCGGGCATTTGTTACAATATAGAATGTATGATTTTAGGCCATCAAAAATGGAAAGAATTCTATCTATTGCAGGTAACAAACTAAGAAAACTTGTGCTGCTATGAAATAATACTTTTTTGTAATCTGTTTCCACAAATTCACAGAACTCTTTCAGTTTCATTACTCGTTCTGTATATATGTGAAAATATTTGTAAATTTTTATAACAATAACTTATATGTTCAGGGGTAGAGAATCACATGCTGTTTATACTGAATTATGTACAATGTAGGCTGGACTACCAATTCCTAAAATAAGTTTTATCTAAATTATTTTGAACTTTTCTGAATACATTTTCATTTCCCTTTCTCTTCACACCACCAAAATTGCTGTTAGTGTTATCGGCAGTAGGTTACAGTTGACTTTAGGGTACCCCTTGTATTATCGTGAAGTTGTTTTATTTATTGCCAAGTTGTTGTTGCATTTATTGCCAAGTTGTTGTTTCACTTATGGAAACTTGAGTAGTTGAATGTTATGGAAACCCTATTATGACGTAATCATTTGCATTATTCCGGGAAATTTTGAATCATGGGATGTTTTGTAAGGGCATTTGTGGCGTGTGTGGTTAGGAAATACATTGCTTGTTTCATTGTTTAGATGGCAGAATGGAATAAGAGTAATTTGAAGTTTCTGTACGATTTGGAACGAAAGGGATACAATTTGGAACATTAATTGACTGGTGTGTAAATGAAGGTTTATTTAGTAGCCACTTTTGAGACAGTCCGGAATACGTAGGATATTTTTTATTTTTATTCTTGTGAATTTATGTGGCGATGCCGATATACGGATTCTAGTTCAGATAATTTTAGGAAGTTTTAGGATGCTGTTATGGAATTTTGTGTACCACAGAGGTAAGTGGATATTTGCTTTGTGTAATACTTAAATGCATTACAGGTTTTTCCTTTTTTTATGTTATTTTATTGTTTGGTTTAAAATGTAGTTTATCGAGATTACGTATTTTTTTATTTGCCTTTACTGTAGAATTGGGTGTTCATTTAACTTTTTAAGTGAAAAAATATCAATGTGTACATGGACAAACTCAAGAAAGTGTGCAAAGCCTAGTTGTAATAATCAAAACAATGCCTTTTTTTTTGTGCAAATCGGGGATGATTTTTTTTAAAGTGAAAATAGGTCGATGTGTACATGGATACCGAGTTTGTGCAATTCTTTGTCTTGTTATTTTAGCTTTGTGTAGCTGGGATTTTTGGCACAAAAAGTCCAAAATTGCCACTACACAAGCTAAAATAATAAGTCAAAGACTTGCACAAATTCGGTGTCCATGTACCACCAAAAATCACCAAGTTTTGCCAAGGGGTACCCTTAAATATACTTTTACCTCGGCAGTATAACAAACTAACTTTTCTTGAAGTTTATATTTTTTCAAGCACTGCAAAAGATACTGAGTCAAAATTTGAGCAGTTTCACCTGACACTTCATCACTTCACTTTGGGTCATATAACATTTTAACCAGTTTAGATGTGCAGTCTGATGTTTTGAAACTGAGTTCTTGTCTAGCAGTGTGGTATGAAAATGAAGCTTCTTTAGCAGCACACTCAAGATCATTGTTATTGTTATTACTATCTTTTGGCTTTAAAAAAATCTCTTATGTTTGCTAAAGTAGTAGCATTAATAGCACTCCTCCTATGTTTAGCTGTTTTCACATGATCTTCAATATCACCCTTTCCTTTATGTGTAACAGAATATTCTATAGTACACTGTGTGCAATAAACATGTTCATTATTACTGTTATTACATACAGGGTTCGTACACATTTCTGCACATGGAAATTAAGTACTTTTAAGGACCATTACTGAAAAAAATTAAGGACCTATGAGCAAATAGCAAATTAATAAATTCAATTAAAATATTATCTATGCTTGAACTTCACTTTTGTAATACCACCCAAAAAACAAAATAGATCTGTAAGTAGGATGCATTATTATTAAACATAACTTATTTAACATAATTATTAATAAGTTTGAGCATGAAAGATACTTTATGAAATTTATCAAACAGCATTAAATATTTTACACTTACAATAGTTCGGTATATTTGAAAGAAGATACATGACATTTTATTTATGTTTTACTAATCGTTAGTTTCATGTTGATTTTTTTTTTATGTCTCATTACTTGCTCAATCTAGAGGTTTACTAAATAGCAGATAGATTTTATATCAAGCATCATAGGTTAAAATGAGAAGTAAAATCATAATCAGAATCACTGGCTGTTGTCACCACTGCTCTTTACCTAGAGGAGACCTGCTGATCAGAAGAAAACTGAAAGGCCTGATGTGGGCACGTTTAACTAGTTTTGAAAGTTAGTTGGGCTCTGTCTGTTGCAGTTAGTGTCATAGCTCCATGTAGAGTTCCAGGAGTTGTAACCCAGTTAATATACTTTAAGGTTCCAATAAGCCACTAAAGCACCGGAGGTGACACTAAGTTGCTTTGTATTACTTTAGGTCTCACTAGATACTAAGAATAAGTTTTACATGAATTTTTACATTTTTGTGTTTTACCTTGTACCATGCTAAGGAATAATGAAAGGCAATAACTCACTTTATTATGCAGAGATAATTTTTAAGGGTAAGCAGTTAGTTATAAATTAAATTAGGTAGCTAGATAACCTTACCATTATAGATTTGCATGACCACTATTAAATTTTACTTATTTTTTAACAATATTGTTAAAAGTCCCTATTAAAATCACAATCTAATAAAATTTCACACTTTAAAATACATGCAATTCATGTCATTGATTCTTAATATGTTTTGTAGCAATAACACTCAACAAAATATTTATGCATCTTTTTAATTTGAAGCCTTCCCAGACATTTTGGCTTAATTTATATCATTTTACTGCTCTTTAAACATCTTTCCTAACAATTAAAAATCTGTTTGAATACACAAACCAATGTTCTCACTAATTTCTGCGTGCTTTATCTCCTAACTTGTCAACCTCTCCACAATGTACCTATGAGGGTTTAATTGATCTGCTAAAAGTTAAATAGTCCAAAAACTCCCGACAGACGTGAAGCAAGTTATCATTATGTCTCAAAGTAACTACAAAGTCAGACAAAGGTTAAAATAAGCCTCTTATTTACAAAAAACTTAAAGGCATGTTCTTATGCTAACCAATTTAATTGCAGTTTGTGGTGATGTAATTAAACAAGAACAATCAAATTCAAACAAAAAAAATGTGGACTAGTGGTCAAAGACTATACAATTTAACTTAAATTTAAGCTGGCTCAGTAACTCTATCATCATAACAAATTCGAATGTCAGCAGCGATAATGCAAAGACAAAAAGTTACAAATTATCAGAGCTGGCAGGAACTAATGCAGCGAGCAAGTGGAGATTAAAAACACGTTCTGTCTTACACACCAAAAACTTCAAACCATAACTTAGGCAGTTTAAAAACTGCCTAAGTGATTTGCATTCTGGGGAGGAAATAGAAACAGGAAATTATAGTAAAGGCTGAAATTATAAACAACTGAGTAATTTACATAATAATACCTGTATATATATTTGAAGAATAATTTTCTTTCTCTGTATGTATTCGGTTTTTTTCTTCAACACGCTTCCTTTTCATTTTAGAATTTTTGGATTTTATTAAAGATTTATGTTATTCTAAAAAAACTAAATGCATTTAGAATGTATAGAAAAAGCTTCTAATTTTATTTCTTTAGTAATATGAACATTCAGGAGAAATATGAAATATATAGGATAAGGACCAGTTACAGAGCTGGCGTGGCAGAATTTTAGAATTTAGTGACACACCGAGCAACAAAATGTAGAAATGGCAACACTTTTAGAATTTAGAGCATGCACTGGAAGCAGAATTTAGAAAGGCACTAGTCAGCAAAATTTAGGATCTACAGAGATAAGTTCAATATTCCACGTGATTGCACTAGATGGGAAAATGCCTAGCGTCAGACCTGTGTATGATGCATTAAGACATATTAGATGAATCTTTTAAATTGCCAGTTTTCAATATCTTTATTAATAAAAAAATCCTTTCTATAATGCCTGTCCATGTGATAAGATTAGAAGCATTTTTAATATTTTCCATACTTGTGTCAAGTGAAAAGTAAAGAAAATAAAGGGAAGATAAGCAAGTTAAGAAAAAGATTTGGAACTACTCTGATATGTGCCCTCAAGTCGCCATTCATGCTGCCATATTACTATCTAACTTTTTTTGTCTATATTTCAAACTTTAAGTTTAAAATGCCCCCAAAACGTGGTTTTCGCACATGCAAAAACTACATTTTGAACACACGATTTAAGCTAAAAATCCGAAACAAAAACAAAAAATTTAGATAGCAAAAACGTAAAGTTTCTAACCAAAAATATTTGACAAGAATCCGTGTACACAGCATCCTGTTTAAACTTAAAAAAACATCTACGAATTGCACAATTTAGGCAAGGAACGAATCTACGAACTATGCACACTTCGCTTTAATAAATTAACATAACAATAAATTTCAAAGAATACCATGTACACAGCATCCTGTTTAAACTTAAAAAAAACATCTACAAATTGCACAATTTAGGCAACAAACAAATCTATGAACTACGCACACCTCACTTTAATAAATTAACATAACAACAATTAATTTCAAAGAATATCATGTACACAGCATCCTGTTTAAACTTCAAAAAACATCTAGGAATTGCACAACTTAGGCAAGGAATGAATCTACGATCTACGCACACCTCGCTTTTATAAAATAACATAATAACAATAAATTTCAAATAATACCATGTACACAGCGTTCTGTTTCAAAAACAACAATAACGACAGAAATTCATACTAAATAACCAATGAACATAACATTCTACAAAATAAGAACAAGAATAAAATAAAATGCACTTACTATGAATTAATGCTTTTTCGAGCAGCAGAAATACCAATTTTATACCGCCTTTAACCAAGTAATCACTATTGTATTTACATGATAGCCAGACACACTCCAGAAAATTCATACTATGGTTCACAAATAAATAAAATCACAAATCCCTACTTCTATCATGCACAGCCATTAAAAATAATCTCCTAGACCCTCTTTCCACACCTCCAAATACACACTACCCCTCAACATGATGGCCACAATGATATTTCCTTTTGCCGAACTTCAATTCAACAACGTCTATCATTTTATCTTTCCTTCCCTTCTTCTCAGACACAGACGCGAATCAATGAGCTCCAGCAAAAGATTGTTCAACGTCAACAGGGTTGCCATAGAACACGCAATCGCGCCAAAACCCAGCACAGAACACATATTGCCACATTTGGTGAAAGTAGGGCGTATATCAGAGTTGTACCAAAGATTCTAGTATCAGAAGTAAAACATTCAAATATTATGTTTTCATTGTTCTTCCAGATGTTCTCCAAAAAGTAAGAAATTCATTGCAAACTTTCTGTAAAATGCATCTATTACGTGTTAATACCATAGAGACATTTTTCCTTTTGTCACATTTTTCTAAAATCTTATGGAATGGTGGGTCTATAGATCTTGCTTTCAAATCCTCTAAACTTTCCAAGTTGCAATGTCTAATGTCTTGAAGAGAAATTACGTCTACCAATTTCGTAACAGCAAGCAGGCAGAAATATTGGTTAATCTTTGGATTATGGTAACTTGGCGATTTTTTGGCAAAAATTTGGCAACCAACCCTGCTACAGCAACCTGCTGTTTTGGAAGCCATTTTGTTTTCACAAAGTAAAGGCATGATTTTTTTTTTTTTTTTTCCACAACATTTTTTCCAGCAATCTGCTGGCCGAATTACGCTTATACTAGAACTTTTATGGAACAAAAATGCTTAATCATGACGAAGATTAGGCGCGAAATTGGGAGAAAGTGCAGAATCGCAAACTGCTTGCCGCATTTTTAAGAATTGCACATACACTGTATCATCCATGTACACGTCGACCTATTTTCACTTAAAAAAAAATCACAGAATTGCACAAAAATGGCATAGCGCACACTCTTGACTTTATTCATTTACACTACTAAAGTCCTAGCTAGTAACTTTTATCGCCTTACCAAAATGTTGCCAAACTACCTGTTACCATATTCGAAAGATTAGCCGAAATATTTAAAAAAAAAATCAGATGGCAAAAGTGTGAAATTAGATTTTAATTTTAGAGAAAACTGATGCATATTCTGAGAATTCTGAACACTCTGAGACAATTACATGAGAAAACTCTTATCATGAAAAAATTAAAAAGAATATAATTTTTAATTAATATGTTATTTTTTAAATATAATTTCAATATATTACCATTATTTTAATGATATTTATCAATGTTAGAATGTTTAAAAAAAATCGTCAAAAAATTCTCAGATCATGGAATTTAAAATTTTCTATAGAAACTGAGCTTAAAAGTCATCAAATTTAGAGCGTTCAATAAAAGAATTCACATCCCCAAAAGTGAAAAGTTGTTTAGGAGCTCTTCATTAGAAAAAGTGAAATAATTTTGAAATACCTGTTTCACTTCTTGCTCAGAAACTCGAGTATCCCACCATTTGTATTAGAAATAGGAACAAATCATAACCCATTCAAATAACCATATTTATCAGTGAATCGCCAAAAACTAACTGCTAATTCACACTCAAAATGGCAGTTGTAAAAATAGACAGAAATTTCACATCATTAAAATTAAGGACCTTCTGCCAATTTTGGCCAAAATTAAGGACTTTTAAGGACCAAAAATCGATTCCAAAAAACTTAAAGACTTTTAAAGACTCTTAAGGACCGTACGAACACTGTACATAATTTCAAAAATTTTTACTCCTGTTGGAGGTTAACATTAAATACACATTTTTTTTGCCCATTGTTATGACGAGACAAAAAACGAATAGAGATAAAATGATTAAAGTCGTGTGGGTGAGTTACTTCACACACGAAAACAACATAAACACACTGCCCTTGTTGTGTTGCCAAATAACGAAGTAAAATGTTGTGGGGGACAGTAGCCACACCTCCGTCGAAATTGGCAGTGCTTGCCCCAAGGTCGGCTGAGAAATGCATGGCGGTAAGGGAATTTTAAAAACATGATATCAAACATATAGGTCTAACATAAAAAAAAAAAAAAACTCACTAGTTATAAACTTCTCAAACCCGGACATTTTTTCAACCCCGGACATCACTAAAAAACCAAGACTTGCTGGGGTAAACCAGGACGTATGGTAAGCCTAGTTATGGTAAAAACAATATCTAAAAATTGTGACATCACCTGCAATCATTGTTGCTAACCAATGCATTTTAGATTCTTTCCATAATTCCTGTAAAAATTTTATTTGGTACTTTTCCGTTTCCCCGGCACAAATCTCGCCAAGCAGACTTTGTTGGCGACAACATACAGTATACACAGTAAAAAATGTTACATACAGTAAACATACAGTAAAAAATGTTAGTTCACGTGTATTCGTATCACGTGACCCCAAGTTATCTCATCTCCCGTAAACTATGATACAAAAATATAATTCTCTCAGTAATTATCTAGATTAATTTCAAGTTAAATCTTAATTTGGAATGCAAGTTAAAGCGCAAGAATTATTTTAATTTGTAAAATAGCTTACTCAGAAATTATGTAAAACCGCAGTGCTTTACGTTGCTAGTGCATTCTCATTAGAATTGATGAATTTAACCCTTGATTTTGCCTTTTCTATATTTTCACCTTCGGGTGAGCGGTGTGATTGCATCCTTATTGACTTAATTACCGCGAATAGTCTTAGGGCATAAAATTTAATTATCTTTGTAAATATTCTATGTAATTGTTTGCCAGTATTGAAAGAAACAATCAATCTGGTAAGAAATGGCTGTGACTTGTTTTGAAAATGAGGCATAAAAGGTTACCAGTGAAGACATTCTGTTTGGGATCAGTTACCATTATTGGCAAATTTATCGTTTGCGCCGGCAAAACGGAAAAGTACCTTTTATTTTGTTCGGATGTTCTGTGACAGTAAGTTTTTCATTGCTCTGCAATAAACAAACTTAAATTTTGTTTACAGAAGGTGCATTTAATTCACAACCCAGTTTACCCGCCTCTGGTTAATCAAAGTTAGCTGTTCTAAACGATCACATGATATAATAATGTTCGAATAATGATGACAATGGCTTGAAATTTGAGTTGGGTTGGGAACAGGAACATTTCTTTTATGGAAAATATCCTAGTTTGAGAAAAGGTACTTACGTATTAGCATAAACACCTTGGCGAAAAAGGAGATTCAATGAATTTTCAGATTACAACTTAAAATGAATATGGTTTGGTGACTTCTACTAAGATGGTTGCAATATAAGTACCTTAAAAAGTGTACATATGAGAATCCAGCTGCTAAAAGACATTCATATATATACACTGCTGACAATCAAAATTGCTACATCGGGAAGTAAAGCAAATAGTATAATCATAGTTATTGCACATATACAGTATAATGGGAGAAAGACACAATTCAGTTTGCATGCAGTTTGGAATATACAGAGCTGCCATTCCTGGCAGCAACAATGGCTGGTACTATTCGGTTTCGAGGGCCGTAAAAAATCGCCTAACTATTGTTGATGCCAATGCTGCCAAAAATAATTGTGGCAACACTAATAATTACGGCAATAAAGGAAGTATACTAAATAACTAAGACTGATGTTTTAATTTAGATGAAAGGTTAATTTCATATAATACTTTTTTATTATTATAATTTATATGAAAAAGGCTAAACACGACTGAATTGGAAGCATAAGAGTCAATAACTATTTCAGATCATTATTATAATTTATATAAAAATTGCTAAACATAACTGAATGGATGCCTGAATCGCTATTTCGCTAAGTACTTATCGCTAAAGCATAATTTCATCTCGTTGGTTGTTCAAACGTAATTTTCTATAATCAATGATGCCTTTTCTTTGAAAATATTCTCGGTAAAGTGCAGAATCGTCCACTTATTTGTTTGCCGCTTTTTACAAGGGTAAAAACGATTTAATTTTTGTCAATTTTCTTTTACTTTTTAAGCGAAAATAGTTCGATGTGTACATAGATAATTTCAAGGGTGTGCTCGGTGCCAGTTTTATGCAATTCTAGGATTTTTTTTAAGTGACAATAGGTCGATGTTTACATGGATACTGAGTATGTGCAATTCTTAAAAACACGTCAAGCAGTGGGGGATTCTGCACTTTATCCAAAATTCTATTGCCGACTTTTCGTCATGGGGTTTAATCCTAGTTTCCGGTACACAAGGGATTTGGCTACTTTTGGCGACTTTATGATGAGCAGTAAACGGGACACATACGATGAGTAGTTCACGGGTCATTTTGGTGTTGGGGATAATTTTCAAAATCGCGCCAAGGCCGCACCATATACTAGGATTTTACCCGTCATGGGAATTCCCAAATTGTTAAATCCACAGGATATCAAAAAAAAAAAAAAAAGGATTTAAAATCAAAAAAGGATTTAAAAATTATACTAGTATGTCAATGGCGTCTTAAGAAATATAGAACTATATAAACTTACGCAATCTGAAATCAATGAGTACGCTAGACTTGGCACGCTGTTAAATGGGCGCGTTTGCTACATTTGGCGCTTTTGCGCATACATTTTCGCTGCAATTTCTTTACGGCCCTCAAAACCGAATAGTACCCAATGGCTATAATCTGGCTGGGCATCAAGAAGAACTGAGCTGGGATGAACAGATATGAAGGCTTCATTCCATATAGCTTCAACTCCACGTCACAGTTCATCAATTATAGAGGCTAATCTATGATGGTAGACAGTCTGGCAACCCATGATGAGATGCCCTCAGAGGGTGAAGTTCTGGAGAACATATTGGTCAGGGCAATAGTCAAATAGCCTCTGTATAGATGAAGATCACTGCAGCATGGGTAATGTGTGGTCATGCATTATACTTTGAAAGATGGCATCACATGGGCCTCGCAGATAGACCACAGGCCTTAACATGCCAGAAATGTAATGATGGTTGTCCACATCACTAGCTATATGAATAAAAGATGACCAACATATTTACTTAATAGCACATATAACCATGCCAAGTGCTGACAATAACAACTGCAAGCTGGCACATTTTCTTAAGTGAGACCACACATAAATAAGTACATTATGATGCTGTACACAGAACCGGGATTTGTGTTAAAGATGAGATGATGGTGCTGCACCATTGTACAGCACCATCGTATTGTGATGGTGCGATAATGAGATGCACTGTAATCACACCTTCCTCTACTACAGTGTGGAGAAAACACAAATGCTATTATACCACAGGTGTTTGTCACACCATCTATATGTATACTTGTTATCCTGTATGTGAGCAAGTTCCTCACTCACGGTAATTGATGTTGCTGTACAATCTCATAAGGCTGAGAGGACTACAAGACTGACATTAGAGGCTCAGGGTTGCTGAGATCCTGCATGGTATTCAGTATGGCCTTCCTAGAACCATCCATTCCATATCTGCTGAATAGTTGTGGGATCTCAACCAACATGAGCACCAATACCACAAGACAATAAATCACAGTTCTGATAGGTCACATGACTGAATTCCGACACATGCTTGTAGGAATTTCTCCATTTTATATATAATGCATAACATGATCTTCACACAAACAACCAACACTCAAATGTGCTTTCCAAATAAGAAACCAACTGTGCAATCGTTCCACTTATACATAATGTAAATGACATCACTTATACCTTTGTGTGCAGGCACTAGAATGCTAATCATTGGCATATCCCAGCACATATCTTCCATGCAAATTTAATGCTTGTTGCATGCCGCTTTCATAGTGTGGCAATTTTAATGACCAGCAATGTTGAAGAAATATCTGAAGTACATTATCTGGGACAGTGTAGTTCATGTTGTAATGCAAGAAGAATTAAAGCATTATTTGATTATTTCACATAATGCCACATTTTGAGCAAATAGTTATTTGAACTAAGATGTTTTGGTTGTTTTAATGAGAAACAGATCCCTGTCAAGCCATTTGCCATATTTCTTAACCACTGAGTTTATCTATATATAATACCAAGGTTTTCAGGCAGTTAAAATTACTTAAAATGACACAAGTGCCAGAATATGACAGATATTAAAAGACACATATTACTAGTAGTAAAAGAAATGTCAGTAGTATTGCAACAATGTGCAAGTTCTGACAGAATATTACTTTGAAAGTGATTAGGGTACAACTCTGATAAACGCCGTAATTTCACCAAACGTGACGATATGTGTTTTGCGCTGGTTTTTGGCGCAATTACGTGTTGTGTGGCAACCATGTTGACGTTGAAAAGTCTTTTGGTGGAGTAGTTTCTTAATTGCTAGTTGGTTTGTGTCGCGTGTGTTTTTGAAATGGCCTGTGTTGAGATGAAAGACAGACGTGGTGGGAAGGTTTCAGCTGCGTATTTTAGATTATGTGCAGACTAAATTTAGTATGAAAAGGTACGATGTTGGAGTTGTTAACGAGTCTTTTGTTCACGGATGTATTTATGGGGATCGTAGTGTATTTTTAGAATTTCTGTGGGAGTCGGGACTTTTAAAACGAAGTGTGACGTGTCCGAAATGCGGAGCTGATATGGGAACTCGGACGAAAAATGGTGTTTCTGATAGACTTGTGTGGGTTTGCAGTAAAATTGTTGCTAATAAAGTATGTGGGTGTCAGTGGAGTTTAAGGTTTGGATCTTGGTTTTCGTGTAGCAAGTTAATGTTGGAGGAAGTTTTTATTGTTACTTTCGAAATTTTGAATCGTAGGAAGGCATGTGATATAGCAAAATCGTGGAAGTTTTCTTCACAGACATTGTGTGACTGCCGAAATTTTATTAACGAATGTATTTTGGACTTTCCATGCTCTGTATCTGAGAAGATAGGGGGGAAAGATATTTCTGCTTTTAAAAGAAGCTTTCATTATGGTAAGTGCATTTTATTTTATTGTTTTTATTTTGTAGAATGTTATAATCATTGTTTTTGGTATGAATTTCCGTTTTTATTGTTGTTTTTTGAATTGTCTGAAATTTATTTTAGTTTATATTCTTGATTTGTTTTTAGTGTAGATTGTGCAATTCGTAGATGTTTTTTAAAGTTGAAACAGAACTCTGTGTACATGGTATTCTTTGAAATTTATTGTTGTTATGTTAATTTATTAAAGCGAGGTGTGCGTAGTTCATAGATTCGTTCGTTGCCTACAGTGTGCCATTCGTAGATGTTTTTTTAAGTTAAAACATGTCGCTGTGTACATGGATTCTTGTCAAATATTTTTGGTTAGAAACTTTATGTTTTTGCTATCTAAATTTTTTGTTTTTGTTTCGGATTTTTAGCTTAAATCGTGTGTTCAAAACGTAGTTTTTGCATGTGCGAAAACCGTGTTTTTGGAGACATTTTAGGCTTAAAGTTCGAAATGTAGACAAAAAATTTAGATAGTAATATGGCAGCATAAAGTTTCTCGCCAAAAATATTTGGCGACTTGAGGGCGCATATCAGAGTAGTTCCGTGATTAGTTAATCCTTTTTCTTTTATATTTCAAATAAAACTAACTGCCCTACAAGATTGCCATGAACTTTTTGAACAGAGAAATGGATACTTTTCCATTTTGTCGGCACAAGAGATAAAGTTGCCAAAAATGGAACAACCAATGCCAAATGGAATATCCTTCCTGCTAACCTTTTACGTCTCATTTTCAAAACAAGTCACAGCCATTTCTTATCAGATTGATTTTTTTCTTTCAATATTGGCATACAATTACATAGAATTTTGACCAGATAGATCAATTTTATGCCCTAAGGTGATTCATGAGAATTAAATCAATTAGTATGCAATCACACCACTCACCCAAAGGCAAAAATATAGAAAAGGTACAAATCAAGGGTTAAATTCATCAATTCTAATGAAAATGCACTAGCGAAGTAAAGCACTGTGGTTTTACATAATTTCTGAATAAGCAATTTATACGAATTGAAATAATTCTTACATTTAAACTTGTATTCTGTATTAAAATTTAACTTGAAATTAATGTAGATAATTACTGAGAGAATTAGATTTTTGTAGCTTAGTTTACGCAAAGAATTATGCGAGATGAGATCACCTGAGGTCATGTGATATGAACCGGTGATTCAGGATGTTGTACCATGAAGAAACCATAGTAAATTCATAAATTAATGCCTTTTTACATATTTATTGTCTTTTTATAAAATTTTAAATATTAAAATGTTTATGCCTTCAAAATAAAAAATTCTTAGAACTAACATTTGTTAAGGTTTTTTATGTGTATACTGTGTGTTGTCGCCAATAAAGTGTGCTTGGCGAGATTTGCACCAGTGAAACGGAAAAGTACCAAAAAATATGGCTGATCTTTAGAATATGGTAACTGGTAGTTTGGCGACATTTTGGAGGCGATAAAGGTTACTACCTGGGACTTTGGTAATAATGTGAGCAGTACTCAGTTTCGATTACGCATTATTTTGTGTGAGGGAAATGAGAGATCATGGGATATGTCATGTGATATTAATGGACGAATTACGGTTCTTTAATCGGAAAAGGGGGGAAATCGGGAAAAAATCTGGAAATTTTGTATTTGGCTTTATTCTGTGTTATGTGAAACAGCGTTCGTTAATTTTTGGATCCCATGGCCCTAACTAAAGTGAATTCGAAATGGGTATTTAGTGGGATTGAAAGGGGTAGTAATAAGTGTTTCTTTAAGGTTGTGTGAGATAGAAATAAAGATGTTTTATTAAGATATTTATTTTACCTGGTACCTTGCTGTGAACTATAAGTATGATTTTAAAGATCCTGATACAAGCTCACATACGCTTGCTTTTTATTTATCGGAGGAAATAAGAAAAGTTTATCGGACACGTAATAAAGATTCTGAAGAAGATTAGGTAAATAAGTATTTTTAATTATTTGAGGATATTATTTTTATGCATTGTTCTAAATGTAAGGTGGAAGTAAAGTAATTTGGTATTATTGGGAAAATTGTTATTAGCAATGATTTTGTTTAAAATAATTAGGATTGTAAGCTAATTTTTATTAATTTAATGTATGTGCTTATTTATATTTTAAGTAGTGTTTTTGAATTTAATTATATTTTAATTAAATGATAGTTATTTTGTGAATTTTATGTTTGTAGGAATTTGGTATACATTTTAGTTGAAGTAAACGTGCATGGAAATAATTTAAATATTTGACACTAAGTATTTGTAATGTTTGCGGTATGAATTCGTTGGTGACGTTTATAATATAATAGATAATTTAGAGGTAAAAGTTTTTGGATATTTTATTTATTTTATACGTGGAAATGTTCATATTTGGAAAGGGTATATACTTTTTCGTTATTAGGTAATTTCATATATGTTCTTTTTAACGGGTTTAAAGATTCAGAAAATTGTCATGCATTTTCGTGAAATTTTTCTAATTTATGAGAAAAAAGGAGTGTACATGGATATGGTGAAGAAAGTGCGCAATGCCATTTTTGTGCAATTCTGGGATTTTTTTTTAAGCAAAAATAAGACGTGTACATGGTTTAGTGATATTTTAATTAAATGATAGTTATTTTGTGAATTTTATTAAATATTTGACACTAATTATTTGTAATGCTTGCGGTATGAATTCTTTGGTGACGTTTATAATATAATAGATGATTTAGAGGTAAAAGTTTTTGGATATTTTATTTATTTTATATGTGGAAATGTTCATATGTGGAAAGGGTATACACTTTTTCGCGATCAGGTAATTTCATATATGTTTTTTTTACCGGGTTTAAAGATTCAGAAAATTGTCATGTATTTTCGTGAAATTTTTCTAATTTATGAGAAAAAAAGCAGTGTACATGGATATAGTGAAGAGTGCGCAATGCCATTTTTGTGTAATTCTGGGATGTTTTTTTTAAGTAAAAATAAGTCGACGTGTACATGGTTTATGTGTATATGTTATTTTGAAAAACGCGTAAGGAGTATGATATTGTGCACTTTTCCCAATTTTGCAGTGAATTTTTGTCATGATTAAGCAGTTTTGTTAGATAAAATTTCTAGCATAAGTGTAATTCGGCTAGTAGATTGTTGGAAGAAGTGTTCAGTAGATAAAAAGAAAAGAAACATGTCTTTACTTCGTGAAGACAAAATGGCGGTGGGAAAAAAAAAATAGAGGGTTGCTGTAGGAGAGTTGGTCGCCAAATTTTTGCCAAAAAATCGCCAAGTTACCATAATGTAAAGATCAACCAAAAATATTAGTCATGAATTCACATTCTCAGAACTTATTAGAAAACTAACCATTGATACCAAGAATTTACTAAGAGGTCTATATAACAATTTGCAAGACCTATCCCATATTAAATTTGGTACTTTTCTGTTAATCAGCAGCTGTTGCCAAATGTGGGTAAAAGTGGAAAATATGATATTGTGTCATGAATAAATGTATGCTGACATCATTGCAAATAAGTGAAAAGAATGACATCAATCCAAGAAGTTTCTTTCTGGGATTTCTACTTGCTTTATCATATTAACTAGCAGCTAATAAATAGCAACACCCACAAGTTTATCACTCATACAACTTTAGTGATCCTGGTCAGATGGTATACAACCATCAGTGCAGCACTAGGTGCCACCATCTAAATTAGCACCTTGTTGAATTTATAAGATGTATGAAAAGACACAAATGTATTTTCGATAATGTTAAATGAAAATAATAGTTTCCTGCCTCCTATGTATCGAATATCAATTTTGTATTTTGTAAAACAAATTCATTACACAAAACTTTATGTATTGTTAGAGCTGCTGCCATCTAGATACATTTTGGGTTAATGTTTAATACTAGGTGGCACCTTATTGGGTTAATGTTTAACACTAGGTGGCACCTTATTAACAGAAAGGTATCTTAAAATTTTCTTAATTAGCAAAAATTACAGCTTTACTTATTTTTTATCTGTTTATTTTTTCATTTGAAAAGTCTACCTTCAATATGGTTAAACTTACTTATATGCCTCCCATGGCATGTTGAGATCAGCAACATATACGTGGATTCTTGTTGTTTTAGCAGTTCCATCAAGCAGATCAGTTGTTGACGTAAAAGCAATAGTATTCCTACTTGAAACAGACAAGACAGCTTTGCCTTCAGTTATCCTGGAAGCAACACAAAAGAAAAATAAGTTATTATTATGAATAATGGTACCATTCAAGTTTACTGGTAACCAGCGATTAACTGCTAAGTTTGGCAGCATTTACTGCCAAACGATACAGCAAATCAGAAGCCAAGTCAGAAAAATTACAAGATCTCTCTTTCTTTTTTAGCCCAAATAGGCATTAGCCAAAAAGGGCTATTAGTCTCGAAATGGCATTTTGCGTCAGATCACTATAAACGGCTATTCTACTTTTCAAATTGTTGCCACTAAGTATTATCGTTCTATATTATATTTACAGAAACTAAGTAGTAAAGAATCTACATGAATGCATGTATGTTTCTTGCACTGTAAAAAAAACAATACCCAGAACCATCAAATTTTGAATAACATAGTTCTCCACCCAAACATGGGCACATAGAAGCTCAAATTTAGAATATGTTTTACTGTCTATTTTATAGTTTGTAAATTTTTTATTAAAAAAACTCAACGATTTCAAAGCAAGCAGTGGCAACACTGTAGGAATAAAACATTTTTATCTAAGGCTCACGAGACTGTCTATTGGAAATTCTAAAAATGTGCTGTTATTTAAATACTTTAGCCCAAATACTCTTTAAACATTTATGTCTGTAAAAAGCAAAAAAAAAAAAAAAAAAAAATTTGGGCATAATATAAAATTTAAATATTTTATCATAAGAAATCCCCCCCCCGGATTCAATGCGATGATAATTTTTAACCTATCGCATGCTTCTAAGGGGTATTTTAGATTCCATTCAAATTTGCAAAAAAAAAAAAAAAAAAAAAAAAAAAGGTCATGAAATGATACAAGCACTGCCAGAAGCCAAATGCAGATGCAATGTGAAAAACTATCAAAAAAAAAAAAGGGGGGGAAAGAAAATCACATTCAATACAGTAATAAGTTACTTGTAGTTTGCAAAATAATCTTTTAAAAAAAAATATTTCTGTTCAAATTCTTTTACTGAAAAGTGATGTTTCTTTTTGGTACTTACGTATCAGCACAACTCTTTGATGAAATTTAACGATTTTTTTTTTTTTTTTTTTTCAGAAGAAAAAGGTGAATTTTTGGATTGCAACTTACAATGGATATGGGTACCTAAAGCACCACTATATGCACAGTTGCCAGAATTTGGTTACTTCCGAAGACTTCTACTAAGGTGATTGCGATAAAACGTAAGTATTATCTTTTGGGGGGTATTGCATTAGGTAACCTTTTTTGGCTAATCTTTGGATTATGGTAACTTGGTGATTTTTTGGTGAAAATACGGCGACCAACCCTGCTATAGCAACCTGCTAGTTTCTGTTTGGACGACATTTTGTTTTCACGAAGTAAAGGCATGTTTTTTTTTTTACTCAACATTTTTTCCAACAATCTGCTAGCCGAATTACGCTTACACTAGAACTTTTATGGAACAAAAATGCTTAATCATGACGAAGATTAGGTGCTAAATTGGGAGAAAGTGCAGAATCGCCCACTGCTTCGCGTGTTTTTAAGAATTGCACATACGCAGTATCCATGTACACGTCGACCCATTTTCACTTAAAAAAACATCCCAGAATTGCACAAAAATGGCATTGTGCACATTCTTGACTTTATCCATGTACACTGCTAAAGTCCTAGCTAGTAACCATTATCGCCTTACCAAAATGTCACCAAACTACCTGTTACCATATTCCAAAGATTAGCCCATTTTTTCTTTGGTGCTTTGGTCGCTGGCAAAACTTACATGTACCTGAATACCTTACTGAAAATCCAATATATGGCTAAAAAATAAAGAAATAAATATGAATGTATTATTAATTCTAGAACAAACACAATTCCTGAACTGTTTAAGAATCCATGAGATTCATGCTACAGACTAATACTGAAATTAAAAACTAAAGGATAATTGAAAAAAAGAGACAGAATTATTGTCATTTTTTTTCATTAGATAAATCTAGAGCACTTTGGTGTTAAATTGGAATGTATTCCAGAACTTCTAGTTCCCTTTCAAAAGTTCCATACAATTTTGAACATTTTATCACATCAAAATTAGTTAAATAGCATTCTAGAGTTATTTGCTTAAGGGAAGGGATGCCTTCATGAAGAACTTTCTAAGAAAAATTTATACATACTGCAAATGGGAAAAACCACAAAAATGCCCATGCAGCCAGCCCTTTTGCCTAGAATCGAACCCAGATTGGAACTACTACTGTTCAGTGATTTTACCACTTGGCCACTAGTGGGCCTCGGCTAATCTTTGGAATATGGTAACAGGTAGTTTGGCGACATTTTGGTAAGGTGATAAAGGTTACAAGCTAGGACTTTAGCAGTGTACATGGATAAAGTCAAGAGTGTGTGCAATGCCATTTTTGTGCAATTCTTAAAAACACAGCAAGCAGTTTGTGACTGCACTTTTCCTAATTTCGCACCTAATCTTCGTTATGATTAAGCACTTTCGTTCCATAAAAGTTCTAGCATAAGCATAATTCGGCTAGCAGATTGTTGGAAAAAAATGTTGAGTAAAAAAAAAAAAAAGCTTTTACTTTGTGAAAACAAAATGGCGTCCAAACAAAAACTAGCAGGGTTGGTCGCCAAATTTTCGCCAAAAAATCAAGTTACGATGATCCAAAGATTAACCTGGGCCTCATTTCTGATAGGAAACTGTTAATTATTTGAGTCCTGGGGGTATTGAAAAACCACTGTCGAAAAATCCCAAACAGCACACCCGCGCTTCCTCTAAATGAGTATGAAAAGACCTAAGCAGCTCGATAGCGCTCGTTTTATTTTATGTCGAGAAATACGAAGCAGCGTAACAGCGCTTTATTTTACATCGATGAATCTCAATCGGAGCAATAGCGCTTCTTGTATTTGTTAGGTAACGTGATTCAAGTCTTTTTCTCATCACATTTATTGCAATTGGCAAAGCGATCGGACGCACTCTTGCATAAGTGTTTCTCAATTTGTCCACAATGTTCGAAATGTACTGGGTTTTCTCGACATAAAATCTTAACAGCGCGATCGCGCTGCTTGGGACTTAAACGGTTAATATATTTTGCAAAACAAATAACAATATCGAAATACAGACAATAGTTCATGTTATGTACTTTCATTAAACAAAAAAAAAAAAAAAAAAAATAATGACAATAAAGAACATTTGCCAAACCATCTCAACAAAACTTTCGAGTGACTTTTCTGATTAACGTTTTCTAAATAAATTATTTTATTACAAGGATTATTTTGATAGTACTTATTTTGTAATAAGCAAGGCTTAAATAGGAAAAAAAATATATCATAAAAATTTGAAGTCTCTATTTCAATATTTACCACGAAATCTGCGCACATAAATTTCAAAAATACTAGTATCTGAAAAGAAATGTACACCACTGTAATTGAACTCACACGGAGTTTATGCATGTAGTTTTTATGCATCGCTTTACGATGAAATTGTTCCTAAGAAGTAGCACTTATTAACAAACTGCTTACCAATCTGTATTTGTTGATGCACTTGGTATAATTCTCCTTAAAACAGAATAAATATGATCCATAATTTAATGTTAAGCCGACAAGACAACACAGAGAAAGTACACAGATGTATTGTTTTGCACTTGCTAAGTCTTTCTGCACCGATGACCGGTTTTCAAAACATATATATGGCGGTTACAGGTAGAATACAGAATAAAATTTTCCTTTTTTTTATGAATAATTTGAACAAAAGATTCCCCCCCCCCAAAAAAAAAATATTAGATCCGAATCAAGAATCTGAAGTAATGAATAGCAAGTAATTAAAAATTTTATTTCTATAACTATATTTGATGTGCTATCAAACATGTTCTAATTAGGGAAAACGTTTCGCTTTTGATAGGTGGCTCTCTCCTTTTGGTTGTGGTTGTGGGTCGGCGTAAAATTTCATATTCATGGTGGCGGAAAAAGTTGTTTACTAGACGGTAATTGATATCATTATGATTTTATACACATGTTCAGATTTTAAAATTGATTTATTAATTAGGATATCAAAAATCGGCCTACAGTTAATCTATTTTGAGTGAAATAAATAGTAGAATATGGGGGTTCTCTTTTCAAGATTTCGGGTAAGTGTCATTTCTAATTTTTGTGTATCTTATTCGTTGAAAATAATTGGTCTTTTTTTTTTTTTTCCTGTTTTATGTCTCTATTATATAAAAAAGGTCCTGTATAAAGTATAATATGAATTGGTAATGTTGATTTTAAATTCTTCATTTCCAAAATAAATAGGAATTTGCAAATAATAAACATAAATGATTTATTAATTCATTACTCTTTTCACTGATTTTATCTGCTCTGATTTTTAAATCAGTTCTTTACTTTAAAAATTTCGTGCTGTTTGGCTGTTTTGTCGTATTAATAGCGCTTACTTATTAATTAATCTCTATAAATCTCTTATAAAATAATTTTTCAAGCGCGTTTTTGTGTTTCTTAATAATCTTTAGAATATATAAGTATACTCTAAACTAAATGTAATGTGGAATTCACAGAACTACTTCATTATTTAAAATTTTAATATTTTATCACTTTCCAAACCATAATTTTAATAGAAAATGATGAACTGAATTCTTTTTCATGCTGTATTTTTTTAGTAGTTTTGTAAACTACTTGATGCACTGCCAGCACCAAATGCTTGTTGCCTAGTGAGACTGGAGTATACCCAGGTTTTGTCTTTAAATAACTTCCAATGTTGGTTTCCTTGATCTATGTTTAGCTAAATGGGTGGAAATAGGTCATAGGAACTCAGAAGCTGTAGTTTATTTATACATCAACAAGTAAAGATTGAATTTGTACACAAATCAGGATCAACGAAATTCAGATTTTTTTCACATCAGTATATATATATGACTAAAAATTTAAAAAAAAAAAAAAAATAATAAAATAAATTTGGTTTTTTGTTTATAAATAAATTTCTTTCCCACAAACTTCTAACTGAAGTTAGTACTAATTAATGTGACATCTTCCATTTATATTAATCACTTAATAAAATTTGTTATTCTATTAGTCTAAAAATGGTGTTCACTTAATCTTTCTTGATAATTATAGTTGCAAATAATTAAACATTAAGCTATAAAGGTTGAATGTATCAACTAAATATCTGTAACTCCTATTCAGTGTATGCTATGGTATATATTTCTATTAAGTGAACTTGAATAAAAATAAAAGATTTGTTCCTAAATTAGTTAACTGTCTGTACTAAACAAGTGAAATTCTAACAAAAATAAAAGCTTTGAAATTTGTTCCTAAATTAGTTAACTATCTGTACTAAATAAATGGAATTCTAAAGCACTTTTTTAGTTTCGGTCGATGCTGTCTTAGTTATAGATAATATTTCTACACCACTTATTTCTTTTGTATATGTGCACTTTTTTAATGCAACAGGATTTCCAACATTTTATTGAAATCACTGCTTGTAAAATATTTCTTTCAAAATAGGAACTAATTAAAGGTAGTGTTCAGTATTGAATAACGCATTTAATATTGCTATCTGCCTAATTTAAAAAAAAAAAAAAAATTACAAGAAAATTTCTTTTTTACTAGCTAATAAATAATATAAAATATCAAATAAGACTGTAGTTTAGCATGGATTTTGAATAGAATTGTATCAATTTTATGGGCAGTCAGGCACAGGATTTTTTTTGCTGAAGAAGACCGTCTTGTATCATTGCTGAAATTCAGGGAGTTGTTATTTAAAATCTACACCAACATAAAACAGAGTTGCATTTTATAAGTAATAAAACTAATTTTTTCCCTATAATAACAGTGTTATTTTAATGTTTTAATAAATATTCCAACAGAAAAAATATTTTATAAGCATAGAATAAGTTAGAGTAGAGAGAAGGGTACCCCTTGTATTATTGCAAAGTTGTTTCATATATGGTAGCCTGAGCAGTTGAATGTTATGGAAACCCTATTATGACATAATCGGTTGCATGATTGGGCTCTGCTCTTATATGCGGCCTAAGATCACCAAATGTGTGGTAAAGTAATTTGCAAATGTGGCGATATGTGTTCTGCACTGGTTTTTGCCGCTATTCCATACTATGGGATGGTTTGGTGGACGATGCTGTTTGTATGACAACCCTTTTGACGTAGAGACGTGGTGGCAAGATTTCAGTCGCGTATTTTAGATTGTGTGGAAAGTAAATTTAGTATTAAAAGATACGATGCTGGAGTTGTTAACGAGTCTTTTGTTCACGAGTGTGTTTATACAGATAGAAGGGCATTTTTGGAATTTCTGTGAGAGTCAGGACTTTTAAAATGGAGTTGGGCATGTCTGAAATGTGGAGCTGATATGAGAAGTCGGACGAAGAATGGTGTTTTTGATAGCCTTGTGTGGGTTTGCAGTCAAATGGTTGCTGCTAAAGAATGTGGCTGTCGGCGGAGTTGACAGCCACATATTACTGCACTATACGACTGGAACTAAAAAAGTGTTTTAGAAGATTTGGATTGTGGTTTTTGAGTATTAAGTTAACTTTGGGGGAAATTTTTATCGTTACTTTCGAAATTTTGAATCGCAGAAAGACATGTGATATAGCAAAATCGAGGCACTTTTGTTGACAGACGTTTTGTGACTGGCGAAATTTTATTCACGTATGTATTATGGTAAGTGCATTTTATTTTATTGTTTTTATTTTGTAGAATGTTAAGTTCATTGTTTTTTTTTTTTTTTTTTTTTTTTTTTTTTTAGTTTCTTTTGTTGATTTGTGTGCAATGCTTAGATTGTGCAATTCATAGATGTTTTTTTAAGTTTAAACAGAATGTGGTGTAAATGGTATTCTTTGAAATTTATTGTTGTTGTGTTAATTTATTAAAGCGAGATGTGCGTAGTTCATAGAATTCTTTCGTTGCCTAGATTGTGCAATTCGTAGAGGTTTTTTCAAGTTAAAAGATATTGTTGTGTACATTGATTCTTGTCAGATATTTTGGTTAGAAACTTTATGTTTTTGCTATCGAAATTTTTTGTTTTTGTTTTGGATTTTTAGCTTAAACTGTGTGTTCAAAACGTGGCTTTTGTAGACATTTTAGACTTAAAAGTTCGAAAAACGTAGACAAAAAATTTAGATAGTAATATGGCACTGTGGATGGCAAGAAATTTGGCAACCTGAGGGCACATATAAGAGTAGTTCCCATGATTGCGGTCAATTTGTAAGGGCTTGTGGTGTGTATTGGTCAGGAAGTATATTGCTTGTTTTGTGGTTTAGATGGTAAAATGGCCAAATGTGGTAAGTTTAATTTGAAGTTTCTGTACGATTTGGAAAGAAAGGGGAAAAGAGCATTACTTGACTGGTGTATAATTGAAGGTTTACTTAGTAGCCATTATTAGGTGTTTTATTTGTAGGAAGGAAATGCGTATGGTCGAACGTCGGAAATGCGCACAGTCGAACATAATTATGGAGGATATTTTTTACTCTTCTTTTGTGAATTTATGTGGCGGTACCAGTATACAGATTCTAGTTCAGATCATTTTAGGAAGTTTTTGGATGCTGTGAAGGAATTTTGTTTGACTGAAGACATGTTAATTCGTAAGTAAGGTAAGTGGATATTTCCTTTGTGTAGTGCAAAGATGAATTTTCTTTTTTATGTTATTTCATTGTTTGATTTAAAATGTATTTTATTGGGATTATATATTTTTTTGTTGGCTGCACCTTTGACTTTTTAAGTGAATATAGTTCAATGTGTACATGGTGCGCAATTCTCTGATTTTTTTTAAGTGAAAATAGGTCGATGTGTAAATGGATAAAGGGAGTGCACAATGCCATTTTTGTGCAATTCTGGGATGATTTTTTTTAAGTGAAAATAGGTCAATGTGTACATGGATGCCGAGTTTGTGCAATTCTTTGTCTTGTTATTTTGGCTTTGTGTAGTGTCAATTTTTGCACAAAAATTGCAGCTGCACAAACCAAAATAACAAGTGAAAGAATTGTGTAAACTCGATATCCATGTGCTGCCACAAATCGCCAAGGGATACCCGTAAATATACTTTTACCCATAAAATATTTTTTAAACTCAAGATTTGTTTATTTATTTATTTATTTATTTATTTATTTATTTATTAGATTGGAATGAAATGTACAGACTTTATAAGGTTTTCTTTTCTTCTTCTTCTTTTTTTTTTTTTTTTTTTTTTAAGTTTTTTATTTCTAGTGGCTAGGCAAAAAGTTACAAATAACTAAACTCTTATAAACAGTAAAACTAAGAACAAAAAGACCGAAGTCATTGCCTAAATAGTGCTGTTGCTTCCCAGTATTTCGACACCTCAGTAAGACCACGAAGAGTCCCACATTGAAGCAGGTGGTCCTGTCCATTTCTTCTCCAGAATCACAAAGTGGGCAAACAGGATCGCTTGAAATGCCTATGCAATGCAGATGGGTGACACGGTAATCATGTCCTGTAGACAGACAGAAAGCCGCAACTGCGTTGCTTCTTGGACTGTCGGGAATAAGTGAAGGAATTATTCTCTAACTGTTTAGGGCTGTACAAGTCTGAAGATCTTGTAAGATATTAGACGTAAATAAACTTTTAAAAACAGTTTAATCCCCCTGTAAGAATTAGGCTGTATTAGGATGTTGTAATAAGCTGGCACCTCTTTTTGCAAGGAAGTCTGCTTGTTCATTGCCCCAAAGGCCACAATGGCCAGGCATCCATTAGACAATGATTTGTTTCCCCTCTAAAGTGAGAGTTCTCAGGAATTCTTGACATTGTAAGATTTCAGGTATTAATGGATGTTCAACAAAGCTAATTGATTGAATGGCTGCAGGAGAATCAGAAAAGAATGCCTTTCCAAATGTATAATGAATAGTTAATAATTGCTTTAGGGCTATATGGATGGCTACTAATTCACCATCAAAGGAGGTACCAATGTATCCTGCGGTAGTATAAAAAGTAAAAAGATTCGAAAACACACCAGCCTCAACTTCAAAATGACAGTCAAGCTAAGAACTATTAGTAAAAATGTGCAGCCACTAAATAGGTGGATATTAAGCTGCAATGGATCCAAAGCAAAATATTTCAAAACACTTGGTGCAATATCTCTCTTTATATGGATGGTTTCCACTAGGTCTAGCCTTTCTTCAACATTAATCACCTCCAAAAAGAAGGCTGCATGCCAAAATTGTAAATTATTTACCCTCAAAGTGTTTCCAGGCTGCACTATGAGGAGGTAGATCTATGTCGTACCCCTTATTACTTTATCAGTAATTGGTTTCTTTTTAATGTTCATATATAGTGTATCATTAAACACGGGACTATGCTTTATAAACAGAAATTTTTCAGTGTTTTAGTGTAATGTATAATTAACTCTTGAATGAAATTTAGTTTTTTATGATGATCTTACAGTAAATTTTTAATTAACCAAAAAAGTCTATATTCAGTTTTAAAATAAGTATAAAAAAGGACAACTGGTCTGAGTTTTTCCATTATGGAAGTTTGGCAACATTACATCTACTACAGTCAGCTAGATGTGTTTTCTCATATTCTCCTATTTAAAAAAAAAAAAAATAATAATAATAATGAAAACATTGAGCTGGATACACTTCTCCATGTTCTAATAATGAAAAGGGCAAAGAATAAAAATGGAAGACATAAAAAGAAAAAAAATCTTAAAGAAATAAACAAATACACCAGTGTTTCAACTTAAAAAGCTGTGATTCCCAGTGTGTTTACAAAAAAAAAAAAAAAAAAAAAAAAAAACTATTAAAACTAGAAGTACAGAACAGAAACTGATGTTGATATATGAAGGTCAAAGGTCACCGATGAGATGAATGAAAATGAAGTTTAGATATATATTCAGTGGCTAGTATCTGTCCCATTTTCAGTTTTGTTAACTGTTGATCAATAATATAATTTTCTACATATAATACATCAATAATATAATTTTCTACATATGTCACTATTCAATTATACAAAGTACTAGACCTCATCTTAGAGCTTTGATGCATTCCACTAAATTTACTAATTTACTCAAAAATTGAGAAATACTGGAGCCAGGCTTGTTTTTAGTATCAGAGACTTTATCATCATTAGCAGTTTGAGTCAAAAAGAGTTAGGAGGGCGCATTGTGCTGCAAAATTAAAAAAATATTTGCAAAGAAGAGGAATGTTTAAAAGCCATTGCTAAAAAGTACATTTGACACTGTAGTTCCTGTGTAAAATAATCATGTAAAAACAACTAACAATACTAAAGAAGTTTAAGTTATCGCCTAAAAATGTAAAATTACAAAATGGGATAACTTCAAAATCAAAAATGGATAAGGAAAAAACTAATAAATTTTAATACAAAAAATTTTAATAATTTTAAAAAGATGCAATGAATTAAAAATGCATATGTGTATGCATGTACACACACAGATACATACACTGGTGTGCAAAAATTAAGGACAAGACGGTTTTTTCAATATAACTTTGTACAAAAGCTTTCAAAATCAACACATTTAATACCATAAGATCCCCAATACGTAAGGACATGAGTAATGTATGCAACACTTACTAAAAGAGAAATCAGAGGGATAAAAAGAAGCTTTATTGAAAAAGTAGCATGGAGCGCAATGCGACTGAAGGCCGAAACATCCCTGTGATGGGTGTCCAGCAAGAAACATCCGGTCTTTAATAGGGGATACGATCTCCCCTGACTGCTAGGCAGGTTTCACAGCATCTGCCCATGCTGAGAATGATGGTGTCAATGAGTTGTTGAGGCATTGCTGCCCATTCGTCTTGCTGCGCCAATCGAAGCTCCGGAATCGTTACTGGTGGTAAGGTACGAGCTGCCAAACGTCTGCCTAGAAAATCCCATTCCCATACATGCTCGATGGGATTGAGATCCGGAGATCGTGCCGGCCAATCCATACGTTCAATATCCTCACTCTCTAGAGCTGTTCGGCAGCTACTGTGCGATGACATGGTGCATTGCCGTCCATGAAAAGGAACTGCGGACCCATAGTGCCTCTAAAAAGACGCACATATAGAAAAAGAATCTTGTTACAATAACGGGTCCCGTTGACTGAACCTGCGTCGAAGATGTGAAGGTCTGTACGACTACCAAGCATGATGCCTCCCCAAACGAGAACACCGCCACCTCCATACCTGTCCCTTTCAATGATGTTCGAGGGATGATTGCGGCTTCCCCGCTCTCTCCAGATGAGTATGCAATGAGAATCGCTACTCAGACTGAATCTGCTCTCATCTGTAAAGAGTACTCGTCCCTGTTCATTGTCTCTCCAATTCCGGTGTTCCCTGCACCACAGAGAACGCCTTCTCCGATGGGCAGGCGTTAGAGGTACACACCGTACAGGGCGTCGTGCAAACAGACCACCACCATGCAGTCTTCTGGCCACGGTAAAACGCGATATTGGTCGTCCAGTCGCCTGTGTCGTGTGTCTAGCGATTTCTCCCGCTGTCTGCCGCCTGTTTCTTCTGGTCTGTAAATTAATATATCGGTTATCTGCGGGTGTGTTTCCTCGTGGATGACCACTACTAAATCCCCGGATAGCTGTTCCTGTAGTTTGAAATTGTCTCCAAAGTCGTGAAACGATGCTGTGAGCAATTCCGAACTCTGCAGCCACACTTGCACACTGCGGCCTTCCTCCAACTTCCCAATGATTCGACCTTGGGTAAAAGCATCCAGATGTCGTCTAACAGATTCATTATTCGCCATTTCTCGCTGAGGCAGCAATGCGGTGTGATT
Source organism: Stegodyphus dumicola (assembly GCF_044657685.1). NCBI lineage: Eukaryota > Metazoa > Arthropoda > Arachnida > Araneae > Eresidae > Stegodyphus > Stegodyphus dumicola. The sequence goes on from NC_140779.1 coordinate 49,533,229, forward strand.
TTAACTGCTGTACGGCGTGCAATCTCTTTGCCAGAAATACTGATCTTGCACCAACAACCTGCTTTATACTACTCATACACTCCCCCATTATATCTACCTGCATATCTGCGCATGTGCTACCGTACATCACCTTACTTAATCTCCTGATTGGTCTTTCTGTCCACTCTGCCTCTTCGTTCAGCTGATATGCTAATTTTTCGACTTCGTCCTTAATTTTTGCACACCAGTGTATGTACATGCATATATATATACATTTCTGGAAGCAGCCTTGATAACAGAATAGTACTGTTGTAATTTCAGTTAACTTATTTTGCTATTCTGAATTAGTGATAATGAATTAAGATGATTAAATAAATTTTGCTTTTGTTTAATTTGTATGCTTTCACAAAACTGGCTGTTTTGATCTCCCTTCCAATTGAGAGAATTTACCTTTTTCATGTGGTAGATTAATCTCTGAGTGTGAATATGGATAAGGATACAGATAAAGTGTGTATGTATTTTTTAAATTTCTTATCTTAAAAATTATTTATTTATTTATTTATTTATTTATTTATTTTTCCAGTCTAAACCTTCAACTAAAGAGCTTCTAGAAGAGCTTGAAAAGGTAAGCATTTGTTAAAATGCACTTGAATTTGAGCTTCTAAGGAAATTATCCTTATTTTTCATTGCATTACTATAACATTAAGAGGTCAGTATTGATTCCCTAGGCGTTGCTGATGATCGTGGAGTTGATAACAGAATATGCACCAGCTAATGATTGACATAGTCACGATCCATTGAGTAAAAAAATTTAATTATAAATTTGATAATTCATTATTTGGTGAATCTTTGGATTATGGTAACTTGGTGATTTTTTGGTGAAAATACGGCGACCAACCCTGCTATAGCAACCTGCTAGTTTCTGTTTGGACGACATTTTGTTTTCACGAAGTAAAGGCATGTTTTTTTTTTTTTTACTCAACATTTTTTCCAACAATCTGCTAGCCGAATTATGTTTATACTAGAACTTTTGTGGAACAAAAGTGCTTAATCATGACGAAGATTAGGTGCTAAATTGGGAGAAAGTGCAGAATCGCCCACTGCTTCGCGTGTTTTTAAGAATTGCACATACGCAGTATCCATGTACACGTCGACCCATTTTCACTTAACATCCCAGAATTGCACAAAAATGGCATTGCGCACACTCTTGATTTTATCCATGTACACATCGACATATTTTCACTTAAAAAGTCAAAGAAAACTGACAAAAATCCAATTCTTCTTACTCTTGTAAAAAGCGACAAACAAATAAATGGGCGATTCTGCACTTTAGCAGCAAAATTGTTTCTAAGTGCTTATTAGCTAAAATCATGATCAGAATTTTCCGGAAAATGTCACATGACATGTCTCATGATCTCTCATTTCTCTCAGACAAAATAATCTGTGATTCGAACTGCGTACTTCTGAGATTATCGCTAAAGTCCTACCTAGTAACCTTTATCACCTTACCAAAATATTGCCAAACTACCTGCTACCATATTCCAAAGATTAGCCCATTATTTATTATTGTAAAGTTGGAGCATATAGTTAGGAAGAAATCATATAAAATAAATATAAGGGAAAAATTTAATACAGTACAAAATTTGACTTACAATCTAATCCTCTGGTTCACTAATCCAAAAAATTAATAATAATAATAAAAACTCCCTTTCTAAGGCAGGAATGGTGAGTGTAATACTTAACAAAAGACAGCAAGTATGTGTAAATGAAATTTTTCACCAGACTGAGATTCCTGCCTGTCACTTTTAAAACATCTGCTGGCTAGGGATCTAATGATATATCATCATGGTTAATGACAGTACATTAATTGACACAGTCAGACTTTTGACCCTTGGTTGGTTGTCGGGGTAAGGTTCAATATTTCTATCTGACCTAAATAGTAAGTGAAGCCCCAATAGTAAGCAAGTCCTTACTTACTTAGTATAGTAATATAGTCAATCCTGAGCCCTAGTTTGCTCCAACTGTCATTTGTTTCTCTCCTTACAAAATTTTTTGAAAAGAAAAAAATTCAAAACTGAAGCAGATGTCAGTCAAGTACTATTTGAGTTCTTTGCTTGTAAGAACTAGTCATTTATCAAAAATGGTAGCTACAAATTGCATTAAGCTGGCAAAAGGTCATAAGTAATGACAAAAATTATATTGTTTGACAAATTTTGTTAAATGCATGTAACGTGTATTTGCTTTTGCTTTTCAAATGAATAGAATTTTCCTGTAGACTTAATATGATTCTACCTTCTTCTGAAAGATATTGTTAGTAATGCTGCTTGCATGTAACTGAATGTGAGTGTATTTGATTTAAAAGGTATGATTGCAGGCTTTAATAATGAATATATGACATTGTTTTTAAAGACCTCCTTAAAAATGTCAAGTTTTGAGCTCTCCCCAAAAAAGTATATTTAGGGGAAATTTTACTTTGATTGTTTTATTGTGAAGAACATTGAAGGTAAAACTTACCATTTGCTTTTGGAAATTGCTGATAAATATACTCCATCAAATTAAACTTGCAGAGAGCGATTTTCACGATTTAAAAATTATGAGTTTGGTACACATGAGAAAGAAGGAGCATAGAAAAACATCAAAGAAATTTAAGCTCTTACAACTGAATCAGACAGTCACTTCTGAATGTTACAAACAACTGTTATTTGATTTGAGCAAAGCATTATGGCTATGCTGAAAGAAATGGTAATATTATTTTCCTACATGCTAACATTCATCTATATTATTGATTGATTTTTAAAGTGGGGGTTGCCCTCCTCCAAGGAAGGCACAACGACATCTAGAGGGACTGAGCTACCAGTACTTTGCCACTCATGCCCACCACGCTACCCTGCCATGCTGTGCTTGTGCCTTAGTTGGGCCAAAGAATTTGTATGTTAAAAACGAAAACTTTGTCAAAGCAGGAATGGCTGCGTCAGATCGTGGAGGGGAAAAATATACTTCAAATTTAATTTGCAGGGTTATCCATTCAGCCTTAATACTTTTTTGCATATGCAAGCCGATGAATATCTGATGAAGCAGATCCACCCTTAAGGCCTTTTCGTGCATGGAGAAAATAGTAGTTAAGCTGATGTTAAAAATCACGTCCGAGTTCTGGATACACAAGTTACGTTTACTTTTAATGCAAAAATAAACTGTCAACTTGTTGTGTTTCCCCCTTGTCCCCCCCCAAAAAAACGTAAATACAATTATGATTATATTAAACACGGTTTTGTTGCTGTCCAGAAAAATGATGTCGATTAGCCGCAATGTGTTATTTGTTACAAAGTATTGAGCAATGATGCTATGAGACCTTCTCATCTAAAGCAACATTTGTTGACAAAACATAGTGTGTTATAAGACAACCCAAAAAGTTGTTTCCTGAAAAATGTGCAAATTTGAAATGTCTGAAAGTGGATAGTATTGGATCCTTTGCTTGGACATTTGAAAAGGAGCTCAAGTCTTCATATGAGTTATACCTACTCATTACAAAGGCCAAGAAAAATCATATTATCGGAGACACACTCATCAAACCTTCCCTGTTGAAAGCAGCTGATATTGTTCTTGGATTAGAAAGTAAGCAAAGGCTTTCATAAGTACTGATTTCTGACAACATTGTGAAACGTCACATTGGTGATAATACTGAAGACATAAAACCAGTTAATGCAGGTTGTTAAAGAATCACATGTTTTCGCAGAATAGTTGGATGAGAGTACAGATGTTGCAAAATATTGTTAACTGTTAGTTTTCATTCGTTCATACAAAATGAAGCAGTTAAAAATGAGGTGCTGTTTTGTACAGAGTTAACGACTTTTCAAAATTAATTCATATAATGACAGCAAACACTGAATTCTTTTGCAAATAGGAACTGTCATGGCAAAAGCTGTTAGGTGTATGCACAGACAGCACTCGATCAATACTTGGATCTCGCTTGTGATTTGTACAGATGGTTAGAGAAAAAATATCCCAATGGTACAGCTGTTCACTGTGTTATACATTGTAAAGCCTTGGTAACAAAAAGACTTCCAAACGAACTCAATGATAAAATAAAATTAGGCATCAAAATTGTCAATTGTGCTAAAATGAGTGCTTTAAATAGTTGACTTTCTATGGCCTTTTGTGAAGATTTGGGAACAGAAGATAAAACACTGTTATTTCACATGAAAATACACTGGCTCTTAAGAGGGAATATGCTGGCAAGATTATTTGAATTTCCAGATGAAGTGATTCAGTTTTTGGAAATTCAAAATCAAACTGAATTGTATGTAGAATTCCGAAAGCCAAATGTTCAAGTTGTTTTGGCTTATCTATAAAATATTTTTGATTTTTTTGAACTCATTGAATTTGAAATTACAAGGTGGGAATTCTAACATAATTTATCATCAAGATGCCATCACAGTGTATACTGATAAGTAGTCTGAGAATGTAAAACTTTAGCCAGCAATTTTTCCTGCTTTCTCAAATTATTTCGAATCCTGGAAGAAGGACGCATTTAGGAGATTTTTAAGGATGCTGATACTAAGAATAAGATATCAAATCATTGTGGCACCTCATTGATGAATTCAAATGTTATTTTCTTAACTTGTGTGATAAAAATATTTATAGAATGGTGACAGATCCTTTTCACTTTGACATAGCTAAGCTTCCAGAAACACTAGAAGAGTAAGCTTTGGAAATGAAAAATGATTCTGCAGCCAGATATGACTGTGAGGAGATGGATAAGCCATTATTTTGGATGAAATAAGTTTACCCCAGCATATCAGAAAGCACCACTCAAATGTTGTAGCAATAGAAATGAAGTATAGAAACAAACTCAGTCTTGCTAGTGATTTATGTTGTGCACTTTATTCTATTCAACCAAGAATTGAATAACTTGTCAAAAATATGCAAGCACGTTGATTTATCTGTCTTTATTCTTACTACAGTCAAAAGTCTTTAATCCGGACCTCAAAGCTACAAACTTTCTGCGCATGTGTATACCTTTACGCACGTGCATGTGCGTTTACACATGTGCATAATACGTGTACGCATGTGCGTTTAATGTATAACGGATGGTATAAGCTAAGCTAAAATTATCTATTTCAGTTAATGTTGCAGATTGCTTTGTTCCTTAATCTTCTAATTGGATCCGGCTTGTTATTTTTTGCAGACTGTTAGAGCAATTTTATAAAAGTAAGCTTGAACTTTCGATTATGTCAAAAAGAATTTCTGATTCTGGAGCTGCCAAAGGATCTGCAAAGCAAAAGCATGTTTCGATGTCCATCAAACAAAAAGTGGAATTGCTGCAAAAAATGGATGAAGGCATATCCTTTGTTTCTCTAACCATTCCGAAATCTGTTTATAAATTTCACGCTGCTCTGCGGGGGGTGGGGGACGTCACGGCACGCAATGAACTGGAAGTTTATCTGTCAGCACTTTCGTTATCTTCAGGGCAGATTTTTTTATTTTATTCGGCTTATAATTCCGTACTAAATGTAGTATTTCATCTTGATGTACTCCGTCTTTGATATGATTTAAATCAAATTCCTTGTCATTATAAATATCACGAATACACATCAAATAGTTTTCTGGTTGCAATTTTCTAATTTCGACTATGCGTAATGTATGCTTTACGCATGCATGCATTGAAAGAAATGTTTAATAAAGTAAACAAATAAATATTAAGCTTTTTTTTTTGTAAATTTTGATACCCTTTAGATCATAATTGCTCTTTATTTCATAAATTAAGGTTTTATATTTTTAATTTTATAATTTCTGCATGCCATCTTACCAGATTTAAACTGATGATCTATAATCTGGAAAAACCGATAATCCGGAATAGTCTCGACGAGTCCAGATTAAAGACTGGATATGCAGAGTTGTCAACTCTCCCAGTTTCTGCTTATTCTCCTGCCAACCCGATTTACAACCTATTTCTCCCAACTTTCTCTTATTCTTAAAATTTCTCTTGATTTCTTTGTAACTTGGCTTCGTTATTTGCACATAAGAAAAGTGATTTTGGGTGTCTGAAAGCACTTGGTTTTTCTCTGTGTTACACATAAAAGAAAACCAAAGTTGTTTTGTCGGTGAGAAATTATGGCACACTTCTGCTCTGTGAGTGAGAGCACACGTGTCCGAAAATGTCATATCCCAGCTTTTCAATGAGCATTGAGTGCTACTGCGCGTCATCTAGTATATATTAAGCAACTAATGAGCATAAAGCAAGAATGAGGTTGTTATTTTGTTCATTTTGTCGCTGAGTGGTGTGAGTGTATCGGATTTCAAGAAATAGATTAAGAAATTATGATCTTTTGTTTTAGTTATGTCTGTGAAAAAGGTAAAATACTCATGCTTTTCAAAAATTGTACACAGATGACTTCCCTTCTATTATTTCCTCAAGAAAATATAATACATTTGTCATGCATGCTGTTTGTCATTGTGATTTTTCAATTCCGTATGGTGGGAGGGCCAATGTTCTCAAACATGTGCCATATACAAAAACACAACAACATAATTTCTATTGGGGGGGTGAAGAAGAAGAAAATTTTTTTGTGGAAACAAAAGACCAAAAAGTTATTAATGCAGAATGCCTGTTCTCTGCCTTTTTACTTGAGTGAATGCCATTGAATTAATTAGATCATGCAGCGGCATCATTTAGAAAAATGTTTCCTGAAAGCGAAATTGATAAGAAATACTCAAGTGCGCAGCTGTTAAAGTAATGGGTATGCAAAATAAATCTGCAATTATTGATTGCATTAAAACAATTCCATTTTGCCTCTGTACAGATGGAAGCAATAATACTGATTGGATATGATTCAAAACCGTATCCAATGGTTGTTTCTTTTCTTAATCCAATCTCTGTTTCTTTTCTGAATCCAGTGTCTTCAGAAATTGTAGTTTACTTTCTGTCTCAACTTTAATTGCTTAGCACGTGGTGCCGATAATGCTTCAGTAATGGTGGGCTTGAAGACTGGCATTGCAGGCTTCTTTAAAAAGGAAAATTTGGATTTGCAAATTATGAGGTGCATCTGTCACCTTAAATTTAGCAGCTGAAAAAAGGGCAGCTTCTTTACCAATAAGTGTGAATAAACACATTGTTGATATTTATAATTATCTTGAAAGGAGTTCGAAAAGGAAGCAAAAACTGAAACAATTCCCAACGGCTGCATAATACTGCAGTAAGAAAACTTTTGAAACATGTATGTACACACTGGCTCTCTTTAAAGAAACATTTATCTAGAATCCTTGACCAATGTGTTAAATAGAAGTTTATAATTATGTATCCTCGGATCATGAATAGCTAGCAATAGTGTTTATTTGTGAAAAGAAACTGTGATGTCATGATTGTGTATATGTAGCAGTACGTCTTTGGTGTTCATCAGTAAACATTGTGTAGAATAACGCTTTCTGTTCATTACTTAAATTTGATTCAGTCAGATTTATTATGGAGACTTACATGTTTTGTTTACAATAAAGCCCACTTCTTGCATTTTTTAAAGAAGTAAATGCTTCTAGAGATAAGATAAAAGTCGGTATTGAAGGCAGGTTATAAAATACCTGAAGTAAATGTAAACATATTAACTACTTCCACTGTTAAAAATAGGTTTGAGAAAAATAAAGTAATTTATTCCTCACTGAGCAATTTAATTGGCAGTTAAGCAGATACAAATGTCTCTCAAAATGAAAAATTCCTCAACAAGGGAAATATTTTCCATTTACTGTCTGTAAGTTTATCGTATGAAGAACGAATATTTGTGTTTATTCTTTGAAACTTAACGTGCTTGAAGCTTGAATTTTTTTTTTTGGGGGGGGGGGGTACAATTTATTTTGCCATCATTGGATGTTCTTAACACAGTTCTACAAAGCAGAATTCCATTAATTCATGTTTTGCAGTCAATGATTTCTTGTGTAGCAAATTTAATTTAATTAAGTGATTCATAAAAATCAAAATTTTAATTTGTAGTTATTCAAAATTTGAGCTACACAAGTTTGGTTATATTCTTTTTTGGCTTATTAATTCTAGTGTAACATATTTTGGCTTTCCGAGTTTTACGCGAACTGCATCTTCAATCTTGTACACGCAAACAATGGATAGGTGAATTTTTTCATGTAATAAACTCAGTTTTTCATGTCAAAAATTAATTTGATTTCTTAGTATTTAATATCATTAGTTGCAGAAAAATTAGCTCTTTAATTTGACATAACTTTCGTTTTTCTAACTTTAATTGCATTTCAGTTATGAGCTTTAATTAGTAGATTTTTCTTCGTTTGCTTGTGATTTAGTTAAAGGGGGATGAAATGCCCTCTTTCCGGTTGAAAAAGTCACTTTTTGCGAGTTTCAGCGTTCTTTCGTTGGGACCGTTTGCAGGGTTGTTGAAATTCCTAATTTCTCCCTTCCACAGGTGGTGTGTTTTTGGCGAGGGTTTGGCGACATAGAATTTCCGTTGAGGTTTCAAAGTAGTGGATTTGGCGAGTTTGCTAACATGAGGGAATGTTGTTGTTGCAACTATTTTAACTTTTGGCGAAGAGTGGGTTGTGCCAACTTGGCAGTCCAGCGTCCTCCCTTTTAATGGGTTGTTTTGGGGGACGAGCAGACTTTTGACACTATTTTTGACTGTTTTCACTTGCCGTGAAGTTGTGCTGGCTGACAGCTGAATTTGTTTGGAATCATGTTCAAGAGAATGAAAAGTGTGGTAGGGCCCTGGTTGGGCTGTTGCTTCTCGAGTTTTACTTAAATGAATTGGCTTAAGTAGCCGTTTCTCGTGGCCTTCAGCCCGAGAAAATGTTCGGTATCTCTATCAAGTGAATTCCGTCAGTATAGATCCATCAGCACTTAAAAATATATGATCTGCAACTTGTGAATAACTTCAGCATCGATAATAGCTCTTATAAATGTTTGATCTGCAACTTCTGAATAACTTCAGCATCGATAATAGCCCTTAAAAATGTATGATCTTCAACTTCAGCATCGATTCAGTGCGTTTTTTTTAAAGAAAATTTTAAAGCTTCTAATTAAGGACATTCCATGGCCATAGCATTCAAGAACTTTTCTATTAGACTTTTGGGACTCGGAAAATCTTAAAAAATACTATTTCAAGAAATTCCGTGTCCATAGCCACAGGAACTTTTTCCTAACGTCTCTTTTGGTGTGTCAACAGTGGGTTTCAAGAAATTGGTTTGGAGTTCCACCGCCTCTTACTCGCCAACCAGGCTCCTGTGAAGTTTCAGCTAAGTGATTTGTATTTTTTCTCTTTTCTAATAGTTAATGGTTAGGGAATTAATTCTGTTTGTTGAGTTGAAGTAAAGTATTAAATTGACTAAAGATTTAAAGATTATTTTTAAAATTATTGTAACTTAACTTAATTATAAAAGAAAAATAAGTTCTTCATGAAATGATTTAATTGAATTTTTTTGGAGTTTTCTTCATGGTGAAGATTGATTTGTAATAGTACCAGTATCTGAGCATTTTTGCTCCTCTCAGGGATTTACCTTGTTTGTTGAATTGTAATAACAAAACTAATTAACTTTTATCGGGTTAAACAATACTTTAATAATCAAATGGAAAAAAAATGAAAATTATTATGTGCAATAACTATTTTATTTTGTTGGATGGTATTGAGTGCAATAATATTTCTTCTGTATTGATTATTCTGTGTGAAGTGGAAGGTGTAACTTGTTAAAATTTATATTTTTTTTTCTCCCCGGGGAGGGTACTGTTCATTAATTTATAGTTTATTTTTGGTATGTTTACATGATTGCAAAAGTAACTATAATAGAGATTCTAAAGACTAATGTTAAAGAAATAATCACTCAGTAATAGTTTGATTTGTAAAACAGTAGTACAAAATTTGTTGAATATATTTTGATTTTCCAAGTAATGGATAATATATATATATATATATATATATATATATATAAATTGCAATAAGAGTTAAATAAATAAATTTTTTTTCTAGATCAATCAATGGTTAATTTATTTTGTGTGCTCATGATTTTTACCAGTCTTTACTCAAATGGATTTTAAGGGTTAATCCGGAATAAACACAACGCAAAATTTTCAACTTTATTGTTACTAGTATTTTTCTGTGGTAAGAGTATTCTGGTGTTATGGTCAATTTGTAGGGTACCTTTTGGTAACTTAGGAAAATTTAAAGGGTAAATTCAAAAACACCCATAACAAAATTGTGACCAGGATGACTGGCAGACCAGCACATAAATTTTCAGATATAACATTGGTGCCGTGACAAGGATAAATTGTAGATGCTGTAAAAATTTTCAGATATAACAATGGTGCTGTGACCAGGATGACTGGCAGGCCAGCACATAAATTTTCAGATATAACAGATTTATGATCTGTTTAAAGATATTTTATCAAAGTTTGTAAAATTAACCTTTGTTTCATCTTCTAATTCTACATATGTTGTGATTTATGATAAAATTGAAAATCAGAAGAAAGATGAAGATTTGGCTGCAACTAACAAAGTAGTGGAAGAACTTTCACTCAAAGACAAAAAAGTTTTATTTCCTCATTAGAAGCTACTTCAGCTGAGTATGTGATTACATAATTTCCAGTCAACAATGAAGGGATTTTATATGTTAAAGTTGCAGATGATAAAGATGCTGTAACAAATGCATCTTTTTGTGATATAAGATATTTTTTGAACTGATTTCCAGTTTCTCTTCATTTAGTCATAAAAGACGATGATAGTGATGTTGCAACTGATAAATTGCAGTGGCAGTTTACAATTAGAAAACTTGGATAAAGTTATAAAACCAGTTAGAATTGACACGCATTGAAGTTTAATTGGAAAACAGAAAGGTGGTGATCTAATTTTAAAGTATAGTGTACTGTCTAGGGCAGGGATGTCAAACTCATAGGTACACTTAAGCCAAACAAACGGACGGTGTAAGCTAAGCTAAAATTATCTAATTCAGTTAATGTTGCAGATTGCGTTGTTCCTTAATCTTCGAATTGGATTCGGCTTATTATTTTTTGCAGACTGTTAGAGCAATTTTATAAAAGTAAGCTTGAACTTTCGATTATGTCAAATAGAATTTCTGATATATATTTACTAATATGTAAAGGATCTACAAAGCGAAAGTATGTTTCGAAGTCCATTAAACAAAAAGTGGAATTGCTGCAGAAAATGGATAAAGGCATATCCTTTGTTTATCTAAACTTTAACGTTTGTGTATCTAAACTTTGTTTATCTTTAATGCCGCGGCGGGCGCGCAAGGAATTGGAAGTTGATCTGTCAGCACTATCCTTATCTTCAAAGCAGATGTTTTTATTTTATTTGGCTGATAATTCCTTACTAAATGTAGTATTTCATCTCGATGTACTCCGTCTTTGATATGATTTAAATCAAATTCCTCGTCATTATAATTCGCTTCCGATAGCGAAGAAAGTGGCAGAGGTTATTGAAAAGAAAAAATTTCGATTGAGAAATTAGTCGGTATTCTCGACACAGCAATTATAGGACTTGAACAGCGGAACTTTGTAACTGAACGAGAAATTATGTCTGTTTATAGAATTAAAGAGAATGTATTATCACATAAAAAATAAAACAACTTACATTGAAAGAAATGTTTAATAAAGTAAACAAATAAATATTAAGCTTTTTTTTTTTTGTAAATTTTGATACCCTTTAGGTCATAATTGTTCTTTATTTCATAAATTACGGTTTCATATTTTTAATTTTATAATTTCTGCATGCCATCTTACCAGATTTAAACTGATGATCTATAATCCGGAAAAATCGATAATTGGGAAACACCGAAGTCCCGACGAGTCCAGATCAACGACTTTTGACTGTATTATATAACTTTGGTACATTAATAGTATTATTACATATCAAGCAGATTATTTTATCTTTTATTTCACAGCAAAAATATTCTTATTCCCATTTTACTTGGAATATTCTATGTTCGTCAGCGATTTTTCGTTTAATTTTACTACCACTTGGTTTTGATATAGACATACTGGATACAAAGAGCTGGAATAAACACGGTTAACGTTAAAAAGTTAACAAAAGTTTATTCTTTCCACAAGAGATAAATCAAAATGCTAAAATATTTCTTCAAAAATATTCTAACAATATCACAAAATGTCAAACGTTTAGCAAAAATCAATTCAAAACAGAGAAACTAATTCTATCTCACAGCGAAATCGCTACAAATCAATCACAGCATTAAGTAAGCAAACAGTTCGCTAGAACTACAGCTACTACTGAGATGAGTTGTTTGTTCTCGGCTTTTGTAAGCTTTATAATTAATTTCTCGAATATACTGGAAACATCTATAAATATCTGGATTTTTGTGGATGGCAACAGCAATTACGAGATATTCATTTATTAGGTATTAAATGCACGCGCTGTTCTATTTTTAACCTTCCAACGCAGCTGTCTTTTCAAAAATCGGCTGCGTTGCTAAGGCAACATGAAGCAAATCTAATTACAATTCTAAACTAACTAAATAAATAACTATGAAATCCGTAACAAAATGAATTAAGTAATAATTAATAATAAAGCAAAGTGCATGCACCAATATATCGTACAAAACTATGATTGGAAAACTGAGACCATGAGTTCGGCCACATTCGGCTATCGGGGGATGCGTACAAGTTCTGAGTGCACGTGTCCCCTAAAAGCCGAAGGTAGCTGAACGCAAGCTACTCACACGCATTTGTAATTTAAGTAGTGTGTTTGTCAGCTCGCTGTGAGTAATCTAACAACACTGAATAAATTATTGTTAATTACTTAGCAGTAAACATTTCATTTTTTTTTTCGTCGATATGTTATTTTATTATTATATATTATTATTTGCCGATATATTGGCTGGGCCGCAAAAATATTTGTCGCGTGCCGCGATTTTGACATCCTTGGTCTAGGGTAATAGTGACCATCCTGACAATTCATCACAACAATGCAACGTGTGAGAGGATTTTCAGGGTTGTTGCGAGAAGGACTAAATTTAGTTCCAATATTAGTAACGACACGTTAAGGAAAAACTTTTATTAGCAAAAGCAAGTGTACGTGGCATTTGCTATGAACAAAATTAAGAAGTTTATTTCTTAATGAATCAGATCTGCCACCGTTCACAGCATTTATACGAAAATTGATTGAAGTATTAGTTTTTTGTTAAAAAATGCAAATAATAAAAATGTTTCTTTTTTCATGTTAAGTATTTTTGTACTGTATGCATTTAACTGAACTTCCTTAAAGTTAATTCGTTATTAAAAATATATATTTGTCATTGAAAAAAATCTGATTTTTTAGTGTCATAGGTTGGCAAGTATGCATATGTGTCTGAAACAGCATATTTCTGTAATGAAACCTTAACAGGTAAATGGTATTGTTATTATTAGTGAAAGGGAGACATGAAGTTTCATTTTTGCCAGTAGGGTGACGTGACAAAAAAAAAAAAAAAAAAAAAAAAAAAAACTAGGAAGCCATGATCTACATGTTGCCAGGCCAGCAAAGGAAACTCTTAAAACCACTTCACTAGGCTGTGCTGCCCCACTTCTGGTAGTCACCAGATGTTGCTCCTTCAAATTACAATTTGTTTTAATCCATGCTGTAGCCTTTCTGGTGAGCAGTTCTATTCATATGTGGATATCAAAAATTGTCTTCATGACTGCATTGTTTTGAGACAACCACACTAACAGGAACAATTGCTTTAAATTTATTCTTAAAGTGATTGCCATTATATTTTTCCTAGGACAAAAGAAACTAAAAGCCACTTGTAAGTAGTTTATTGTTGCCCCTCCCCAATAAATACTTAATTATGAAGTATAAAATATGTACATATGTAGCCTTTTTTTTTTTTTTTTTTTTTTTTTTTTTTTTTTTTTTTCCCCAATTATAAGTCATTTTCTTTTTTTTTTTCCCTCCATAAAAAAATCGCCTTTCTTCACCAAGGTGATTATGCTAATATGTAAGAATCTATTATTTTATATTTGCATAGTTTATCATATAGATATATTGTTGATTATCTGTCCTGCAACACTAACTGAAAAGGTGAGCAAGGCAACCATGTGAGAATGAAAACAAGGCTCTTTTCTCATGAAGCATTTTGCTATAAACAATAGCAAAATTATTGATTTTTGAACTTGATGATATTAAAACTGATTTTTGGTGGTGTGATAATTTGTTATAAAAGTTTTGAATAATTCTAGTATGCACTTTTCTGTTATTGGGACTGAATTCAGAAATTTTTATGTATATATGCACATATTTACATGGATGTATGTGTGTATATGTATGAGCGTATACATGCATATGCATATATACATACACATATACCTGCATACATGAACATATACATTCATACATATATGCATATATACACATATTTCTTAATTCAGCCTTGATAACAGAAGAGTACCTTCTAGTAATGCCATAAATTTGGTTATTTTTAATCAGGACTTAGAAGAGAAGGGCTAGCTCATAGAGCTTTTCCCCCTGAAGCAGAAAGTGAGAAGTGATGACATAGCCATGATGACACTGAGAGCGCCAATATAATTCACAGCTTGGAAATTAGCGTTTTTGAACCAGCATTTAAAATGAGCTGTGTGTGAAAGATAGCTATAATTTGGAAGAGGCAATATTACTGCTTTATGCATTTTAGACTGAACCATTAAAAAATTTAATAATGCTTACTCAATTTTAAAATAATAGATAAAATGTGCTACTCTTTTAACATAAAGTTCCGTGGTTTTTTTAAATTTTTATTTGCAGGTTTTTTTATTTAATGCATGTTTATTTCTAATCATTTCTTTATTTGCATGCTAACTGAGAGAATTTTTATACTGCTTCTAAGATAACTATAATAGCAGCTATTTAAATTTACTCAAAAAACAACTTTACATTGACATAGGTTTAAACATATATGACATATATGGCAACATTTCTGCTAACCTACGTTTGATTTTTTGCCTAATTGTAAATTTTATATTGTTATAATTCTCTTCCGATTCAATATAATATATATTTTTAAAATAATTTTGTAATTTATACTTATATCTATATTACAATTAAATAAATGTATATAAGATTGTTACCTTAATTTTGGCAAAATAGCTTTATTCAGAGTACCTAAAACAGTTATTTAATTTTTCAAAAGTGTGAGTAAAGGAAGCAGGTCTTTTTATGCCAATTACTTTGATGTTTTATACTATTATATTTTATCTAGAATGCTAATCTAGCACAAAATCTAATCAATAATTAGTTACAAAGGATACAATAAGAATAACTTTAACAAGTACTTAACAAAATTAGTTTGTTAAATACTTGTTATTCTTGTTGGTACTATTTTGGTACTATTCATAATACCGAAGATATTATCGATTAACTCATAGAAGTCAGATGCTTTCTGATTTCCTGTGGGGTAGAGTATACCTTTTGCGGTACTTTTTGAAAATAATGTTTTCTCTGGAGCGACTTTTTGTCTCTCGTTTTCCTTGACCATTAAATAATTTGGTTTTAGTTTGTGACACAATTTGATTTCTTCTCAATCTCTATTTAAAACCTCTTTAATAATATCAAAATTTAAAACAGTTACATCTTCTAAAACAAATCCTCTATATAAAACACGGTTTCTCAGTAATTTGAGGCAGAGCGCGAAATGAGACCTCTGATTAAAACAAACTGCACATTTTGAAAAGAACCAACTTAGTCCAGTTTAGAGTCATAGCAGAGTTTTCAATCTATATGCATTTTGTCGAAACTGAGAACGCATATTTTTTCTACAGAATACAAATATTCGCCTCTTTCCTTCTTTAGAGTAAGAACATTACTTTGAATTCTTGGACTACACTAAAATTTAGAAAACACTAAAAAATAAAATAAACATCATTTCTTTAATTTGATAATACTAGGTAAAGATATTCCAATTTTTTTCTTAATTTTTTTTCTTTCCAAAAATCATAGCTTTAAGATGACAGTATGACAAAGCAACGTGAAATATTTTCACTAGTCCACCTGATTTTTTTTCTCTTTTTCATTAATGCATTTGTAAGGATTATGTTAATTTTATTAACAGTTAAATTTTAAGTTAAAGTTCCTTTCCTGTCAAATTCAACTTACTACTTCCGGCCAGAACGTAGTTTTGGAATTTGCTGAATATTTAATGAGAAGGAGCGGTATTTAAACCACGAAGTTACTTACTGGGACAGAGAGAAACAGAGTTTCTGAACTACGCGCGTCTGCCTTTTTGGCCGCTCTCTCTCTCAAAGCTGTTTTATGCTCGGCCGTACTCAGGCCCTTGCTAAGCTTCGTAGTAAAATAAGTTAAGGGGCCAATTCTCATTGAACCTTGATAGCTTTGGCTATACTTAGTTAGTTAATCTTAGTTTTAGTTTAATTCTTGGTCTTTTAAGTTCAAGTCCAATGTGCGAACTTTATTTGTACACTCCCAGGCGGAGTTTTGTTAAATCTTATCGAAACAGTAAAGGGTTATTTACCCTTCTCTCTTGTTGTTTCCTGTCTTCGAACTCTAGCGATTATTCGCTTATCAGTTCCTAGGTTCCTTACTTCCAATATTAACTTAGGATTTCAAGTGAGGGACCTTACACATTAATCTGCGTCTTTATAAAGTAGGCTTTAAACATTTTTCCAAATTCTCCGATTTGTGCTCCCCCCCCCCCAGATTTCTCTATTTGAGATTTTAATTTCTGATACCAATTTCTGTCTAGATGTCGTCCACCTTCTTTGTCGCTGAACAAACATTCTAAAATTTTTCCTTTCTCTATTTTTCAATACTTTAATACAATTTAATGAAAAAAAATTAAGAAAAAAAATTGGAATATCTTTACCTAGTATTATCAGATTAAAGAAATGGTGTTTATTTTATTTTTTAGTGTTTTCTAAATTTTAGTGTAGTCCAAGAATTCAAAGTAATGTTCTTATACTCTAAAGAAGGAAAGAGGCGAATATTTGTATTCTGTAGAAAAAATATGCGTTCTCAGTTTCGACAAAATGCATATAGATTGAAAACTCTGCTATGACTCTAAAATGGACTAAGTTGGTTCTTTTCAAAATATGCAGTTTGTTTCAATCAGAGGTCTCATTTCACGCTCTGCCTCAAATTACTGAGAAACCGCGTTTTAGATAGATGATTTGTTTTAGAAGATGTAACTGTTTAAATTTTGATATTATTAAAGAGGTTTTAAATAGAGATTGAGAAAAAATCAAATTGTGTCACAAACTAAAACCAAATTATTTAATGGTCAAGAGAAACGAGAGACAAAAAGTCACTACAGAGAAAACATTATTTTCAAAAAGTACCGCAAAAGGTATACTCTACCCCACAGGAAATCAGAAAGCATCTGACTTCTATGAGTTAATAAATAATATCTTCGGTATTATGAATAGTACCAAAATAGTACCAACAAGAATAACAAGTATTTAACAAACTAATTTTGTTAAGTACTCGTTAAAGTTATTCTTATTGTATCCTTTGTAACTAATTATTGATTAGATTTTGTGCTAGATTAGCAATTTTGTAAGGATATTATTTTGTTCTTCAAATTATCAATGCATTCTTGTTTATCCTTAAACATTCAGGATGATCTACATTTTCATTTGTGAGTTTTATTTCAAAATCATTAAAATTTGATTTGTTATTGTCTTCATCAATTTCGATTTATTATTGTCATCATAATTTACTTTCGGCACAGCATTCCATTTCAACAGTTTCTTTTTGTGGCTCTCCAAACAAGCGATTTTTCATATCATCTTCATAAACACTGCATAGAAAATGTTCGCTGCAGATTTTTCCGCTCTTCACATTAATAGAATCTTCTCTTTGACATTTGTGTATCCATTCTTTCATCAAAAGCAAACTCTCATTTGGATCCTTTGGTCCCATGAAATAAAATATCTCATCCTTTCATACTTCTGCAAGTGCTATGGCACGTTACTGCAGCGCAAAAAGCCATATTACGTAAACGATACTTTACAATATAGAATTTAAAATAAAAACTGACTAAAGTTACATATATATACATTATTAGAAAACAGATATATATATTATTAAAATTAATTTGGGATATGTAACCTCTAGAAAATCGTCTCGCAGCTCAACGAAACTACTGTTTTAAACGCGGGAAATCAGGACAGGTGGCATCACAGTGACGTCAGATTATTGCCTGTTACGCCCCCATTAGGCTCGCGTCGGCAAGGAGTCGAACAAAGAAGTGAGTTAGCCCTTCTATTTATCCCTGATGTTTAATGATTATTACAAATGTGTTTCTATTAAAATCTTGATTATGTAAATTAAAAGGGTGGAGAATGTACTGTAAAATCTGTTAGTTTATTATATTGGTGTTTTATAACATTTACTTTAAATTATGCATAAAAGTAAATCTTTATATGAATGCTTTTGTTAATTCTTATGATTATTCTAGGAAATAGAAGCTCTGGAGGAATACAAAAGGAGCACTGAACTGCAGCAAAAAGCGGTTGTCCGTTCTCTGGTGTTTTATTCCGTGCTAATATACATCATAGTAGCGGGAGTGTTCCTTTTCTATTCTTTTCCTGTTACTACAAGAGATCGTATTGTATATTCTATTCCACTTTTAGTTTTTCCACTTTTGTAAGTATTTCCCTTTTATGTATGTTTTGCTATTATCTGATTTAAAATTTTATGTATCCTTTGCTTCCTTCAACATTAAATATTGCATTAGGCTGTTAATAAGTGTAAAATATTTTGTTGTGATTTTCTCTCCATTCAGTTAAGCAGTATTAAATAAATTCATGTGCCCTCTTTTGGTTTGCATATGTAATCTGCATAAAAAACAAGAGTAAAATGCTAAGCTAAAATTTTAATTATTAATATTAAAAAATGTGTGTCTGTATTTTCTCTTTAAAATAAAGCACACTGTTTGCATTGATCCATAAAAGTATTAAATAACGAACTATCACTGCAATAATCTGAATAACTGAATCTCCCTTTTGTGAAAAGTAAGGAATAGCTGCCTTTATTATGGGGGGCTACAAATATATTGATGTTCTAGTGGCTGATAATTCCTTTTAAAAAAATTGCACTTTTTTGTTAATGGAGCAAAGCAGGCTAATATGGCCTTTTTTTTGGGGGGGGGAAGCACCAAGCATAAATGTTTGCACAAAATCTCACCAGACAGTGACAAAGCTAGTGCTATGTAAAGCTTCATGAAAAATTAACTTGAAATAACAACTATGCATCATGAAAGTTTTGCATCTTTTTTTAACCCTTTAACGAGCGGTGGTCGCGCCCTGAAACCACCAATTTTCGAATTTTTTTCTCTTCTTCCTTCCGAAATTTTTGAGTGAAAATCAATTGATTACTGATCTTTTACCTCTAAATAACACAAAATGACTTCAGACTCATACATGTTTTAGGTCTTAGTACTTCAAATCGGATGCCTTTTAAAATTTGTTTTCAATAAGACAAAATAACTTCCTTTTATTAATATAAACAACTTTAAATTTCAAAAGTTATTCATCGCACATCATGATTTCTATCATAAACAATAAAAAATAGCAATAATTAAACTGCATATATAAAAACAACCCTCTATATGTATGGCATTTGCTTTGTGGTTTCAGGGCGCGACCACTGTGACACTAGAGCATTGTGCCACAATGCTCTAGAGGCTCGGTGATCGCGCCTTGAAACCACTGCTATTCACAATGACTTCAGACTCATACATGTTTTAGGTCTTAGTACTTCAAATCGGATGCCTTTTAAAATTTGTTTTCAATAAGACAAAATAACTTCCTTTTATTAATATAAACAACTTTAAATTTCAAAAGTTATTCATCGCACATCATGATTTCTATCATAAACAATAAAAAATAGCAATAATTAAACTGCATATATAAAAACAACCCTCTATATGTATGGCATTTGCTTTGTGGTTTCAGGGCGCGACCACTGTGACACTAGAGCATTGTGCCACAATGCTCTAGAGGCTCGGTGATCGCGCCTTGAAACCACTGCTATTCACAATGGCGTTTGCTTGCCTCTCGAATAGGAATGTTTATTTTTAACTGGATATAGATAAGGGGTTATGAAATCACAGAGTTATTTTATTACGAAACAATACATGCACCTGCCCAGTAAAAAGGTCTTTCTTTTCCAGCAACTTCAACACACTTGCTCCCCAAGCTAGTATTGTGATTTTATAAATTCTTTTCTTTGGTTTAAATTTAATGTACATATACTTTGCTGTAATTAAAAATAGAAATCGCATAAAGTTTTATTTAAATTAAAAATATTTTCTGAAAATTTTGGGACGAAATACGAATAAAATAAGTATGAATGGGAAACGAATGATCCTTATCAAAGCCAAAAAGACTAAGCCCCTCCTCATTAACATAAAAAAGCCACAAATTTCATGTGCCAGATGAAAAGAAACTAAATAACGCTGGATATAATACCAGGGAAATTTAGATCCAATCATTGTACATTTTCTAGCACAAGGAAGAAACCTCATAGAAGAAGATACATGTGGCGAAACATGCAATGTGGGCATGCATGTACCAAAAAAACAGAACATGCTTTGAACAAGGTCACAAAAAATATTTGTTCTTTGAAATTAAAAAAAAAAAAAAAAAAAATTCACCAAGTCTTTTTTTTATCCTTATTGTACTGAGTTTTTTAATCCATGTAGCCAAACGTCCTTATTATATAGGTACTTTCACTGCTATAGAAAAATTATATAAATATTTATTTTTAAATTTTTTCTGACGATTAACTTTGTAAAATAATGTAAAAAATATATATATTATATATTATGCAATTCCTACATGCATTTTGTTTTAAATTTGTAAATTTCGTCATTTATTGGAAACGCGCACGGAGAAAGGTAAGTTTTTTTTTTCCTACTTACCTCGGTAAGTTTCAAGTCCTAGACGCGCGGTGGTTTCACAGTGTGACCACCACCCACAGAACAATGGGCAAGAGTAGATTTTTTTAAATTCATATATTGTCTCTAGGATCATAATATTCAATTTCTAGAGTTCTTAGTTAAAAAAATTATAAAAATAATATCGCGCACGTCAAAGGGTTAAGTGCATCTTCTTTTAATTATTTTGTTACTCCTGGTAAGGAGTGATCTTGTTGAAGCAGTTGTTTAAATACAGTCTTTTCTGCTCACATTGCATAATTCTAGCATCTGTTATGGCATATTTTTTGTTTCTATGCAGTAATAAGAACGGGAAACCCAAAAGTAAATTTTTGTCATATTATGCTGTTTTATTTTAAAAGAGAAAATAGTGCTAGTCTGACTGTTCATAAAATTTATGTTATATATGGAAAATTGCGGTGTCTGACAACATAGTTAGTCAGTAATTTGAGAGGTTTAAAAATGAAAACTTAGACAAAGATGATGCCTGCTCTAGATGACCATTCTCTGTTTAAAAGAAAAAAAAAAAAAAAGGAGAAGCCTAGTTTTCATGTTTAAACTTCTCAAATCACCATCGAACTATGTCATCAGATACAGCAATTTTCTGTATATAGCATAAATTTTAATGAAGATGGTGCGTGCTCTGGAAGACCATCCTCTGTAAACAACTCTGTAAACAAGACTTATTAAGCACAATATTAAAATTCTTTACGATTAATATCTGGACCAGAACTGCTGGGTGAATTAATTATCTTTTTGATGCAAATGATACTAAAGTTCTTTGGATGTGAGGAATAGGGTATAAAATTGTAAAATTTGAATGCACAGTTGTTTGTTTTATTTTTCTGTCATGACTTAATTTATGAGAGGTGTGTCATGGGTAGATATTTTTTTTTCCTTCCATATTATTGATGTGCTAATTATTAAGGTTTTTCTTTTGTCTTTGTGTGGGAATGAAACTTTAATAACAGAGGAATGTCTTAAAGAGAGACTGCATTTTTGAAGGGACTGTAGTATGGTATTTTGTTATGTTATTGAAATTTATGGCCATAAAATATGTGAACGACAGTTCAAATATTGGGGAAATTTTTCATCCCAGTATTATTATTATTAATATTTTTATATATTATCAATATTAATAATTTTTATATATTATCAATATTATCAATATTAATAATGAACAAAGTTAAAAATATATTTATGAGGTTCTCTAGAAAAATTAATTTCTGAAAAAAGAGATATATATTTTGTGTTTAAGCTTATGTGGTTACTCTGTATTCTTTCCTAAATTGAAAACATAAAAATAATGTTTTTCTTATTTTGTTATGTGCTATCAAACAAATGTTTTAAGGCATTAGATGAGATTATTGCATAGTCTTTTTGTTACTGTTTTTACTATATTTGCCATTTATTCGTTTAGGTTATATATTTTAAAGAAATTTCTGCATTGGTACTTTCTACAAAAAATTCGTAGCAATGATCAGAACTTAATTGAACTTAAGAGGAGAAAAAAATCTTTATTAGAATTTGCTATGGAAACAGAGACTTATAAAATTGTAAAAGAATTATTAGAAAGATTTGATCCAGAATATCATAGGAAGGTGAGAATTCGTGTTTGTTTATTATCTTATAATTAAGCAATTTGTAGTTGAAAAGAAATTGTTTTGAACAATTAATTTTATGATTAAACACCTCAGAACCATGACTGTATTGCAGTGAAAATTAGTGAAATTTAAATTAGGCAAAGTGTGACGAATTCAAAAGGCAAGAGGTAGCATAAATAAATTTATTTGCGTTCTTTCTAGGCTATATACAAAAAAATAAAAATAAATAAACTTATAAAATATTGTTCTCACAGTAGGGTGAGGGGAAAAGAAATATAACCAGTTCAGATGGTGGGAATAAAGTTCTTGTTTAGAACTCAGCCAAGATGAAAGTTCTTGTTTGGAAATAATTCAAGATGAGGCTGTGTTGAATTAATTGAATCTCTAAGCCAGTGTGGTTGCGGACTGAACTGGTTCTGAGCGGGGTGCTCCTCCGTAAGGTAGCGGCGAACCCGGCTACTTCACTGTAATCTTTTGGCAGAGATACCAATATCGCTCTATGCAGCACGAAAATAAAATTTGCTTGTGGCGAAGCTGGAAAAACCGAGAGAAGGTTTCTCTCTCTACTTACTGCAAGTCACTCTCACTTTCTCTTCTCTCTGGAACTGCATTCCATGATTTTGTTCAAGTTGTACTGGGCGTGTTGAAATGAATCCCGGGATCCTCATTTGACCGTAATTTTTAGAAGCGCTTCTTGATTGGTGAGAGCACTTTGATTAACAACTGGATATGATAAAGACGGCCTGGGAAAAAAATCCTTGAGAACTTTTCAATTCCAACTTGGGATTCAAACCGGGCGGTCTGAGACACTGAACCTATAACCTGATGAAAGGGAACGGAACAATGTCTCCTTTCGAACAACTATGAAAGGTAACAAAAACCTAAGATTGTTTTGTGACTGCTTGTCACTTTCTTTTTCCGAGAATTCATTAAGAAATACTCTGTTTGTGGGAACTTTCGAGGTGGTCATTCTTTTTCTCAGAACTTCGTGGTGGTCGATAAAATAACTTAAGATGTTACAATAGTTTTATGTTTAAGTCCTCTTATCCCCTGATATATTGAGCATTAGATGAATTAATGAAACAAGCACAACTGTCACTTCAGTTACATTTTATTCAAGTCACACAGTTAAATTTATGACTGAAATATTAAGCCATTATGCTAAATATTCCTGTTGGAGAATACTTTCTTGATACTCTCTCTTCCATTTTGAGTTAATGTATATTCTGAATTTTAAAATGTATCAAGGAAAATTATTTAACACAAATCTTAATTTTGCTAAATAAAGCAGTGAGCTTAAAAAAGCTAAAGTAGGTAGATTTTCAAATTTTGGAATTTTTTGGGACAAAAAGGAAAAGCATCAGCTATAAATAAGTTGTTATAGATGAGATACTGATTTGTCAGGTACAAAAGAATTTATATATTTGTGTACATTTATGTTATTTGATTGTGCAATTTCAATAATATATTTTTTCTGGTGATTGAAATGCGTGTGTAAATAATTTATTATTTCAGTGGGTTCCTTAGACTATATGAAGCTAAGACTTGTAACTAAATTACAGATGCTTTTTGGGAACAACTAGTTTAGGTTTATTAGCATAAGCTAATAACATAACATACATAATTATGTAGCATTAATCTAGAAATCATTTTTATGATCTGTATATGTTATGAAAATAAATACAGTGTTGGTCATTAATATTGCTACATCATGAAGGCTGTATGCATGCATCCAAATGTTTGTTGTTTTGTGTGAAGATCATGCTATGCCTTGTGTAAGAAGAAACACCTACCAGCATATTTTGGAATTTGACAGTGGCAGGATTGTGTCTTATTATGTCTGCCTTTTATTGTTCCTCAACATTGTTGCTCATGTTGGTCGAGATGCCATGACTATCAATCGAATATAAAGTTGATGGGTCCAGCAGAGCCATACTGAATGTCATAAAGGCTCTCAATGTCCCAAGGCCACTAATGCCCAAGAGAACAGATGTTATCTTCTTGGCCTTGCAGAATTATACAGCCAAGTCACATACCTTGGATCAGGAACTTGGCTTGTGTTCATGACAGTAAGTTTTGTTCGGGCAGTGTGAAGATGTCTACAACACCATAGACTGATAGCATGGTGACCATTGCTGTGACAGTTGTCGTGCTTTCCCTTGATAATATAGTAGAATCAGGCACTGCTATAGTGATGTGACAAATCATAATACTGGATACAGGAGTGGCACAATGTCACCTTTTCAGACAAATCCTGTTCTCTGTATAGCATCATAATAAATATATCCTTATGTAGAGGCACTGAGGAGAACAAATGTTGCTAACTTGTATTCTTCATTGTTGTATAGATCCGAGCACCCTGAGGTGTCATTTGGTATGCTCTCAGTCATCTCCTGTTGGTATAGCTGGTAATATAGACAGTTGCCATTGCATTTTTGATATGTTAAAATTCAGTGTCTGTGCCTTATCTTCAAGGCATGTATTATGTCAACTTCCAACAAGTTCAGCAGCAACCTCATAGGCTCATGCTGATCAGGGCCAGAGAATATTTTACTATTTCCCTAGCCAGCACATTATCCAAATCTCTCACCTACTGAGAACATCTGGTCATAGTTTACCAAGAGACTGGCACGGCACCACTCGCCTCACACTGCAATGGATGAAATCTGGCAAAGATTTGAAACTGCAAGTATCTGTATCTGTCATCCAAACTCACTTTGGCTTGATGCCTGTCCGAATACAGTCATTGTTTCTGTCAGAAGTGACAGCTCTGCATACTGAATTCTGCAGGCTGTATACTCCAGTTGAAATATTTATACATAATAAATAATCTGCTATTTGTTTTTCTTCTCGATGTAGCAATTTTAACAGCCAGTAGTGTAGTAAATATAAATATGACACATATATTTATTCAGGTAATATAATATATGGTTGTAAATATAATACATTGTTGCTTATTAAGCATTAATGAGAACTCTTTAATATAAAAGTGCTGTTGAAGATGTGGGAGAGCAGTAAATATTATCAAAAATATAATGCACATTAGTTTTTATATAAACACAATCATAGTCAGTGAGATCTTTTATTGTTGTTTTTTAAACTCTTTGTATTAGAGAAACAAATTACCCTTTTCCAATAGCTTTATTCATGTTTTATTGCAGGTATTTGAGCCAAAGCCTGCCATTGAAGCCCCACAACCTTCTCCAGCTATCAAAGGCTCATTTACTGATATAGGTATAATTTATTGTATTGAGTCAAAATTGTATTACAAACTTGCAAATACACAGCCTGTATCATAAATAGTCTACACATAAAAAAAATAATACATTCATAATGAAACTTTGCATGAATTATAGGGAGTTAGAAATGAAAGAGTGATTGAACAGCTATGAATCTGTTGAACAAATATAGATCCAAAAACATTTACAAATTAATATATATATGTATATACATAGTGCAATATATATAATATATGTGTGTGTGGATATTTAAATCTTTATTGCTTTGTTGCAGTATAGTGCACTGATTTAAATTATTTATTTGGTACTTGCATATTATCGCAACCACCTTATCAGAAGTCCCGAGACTTCCAGAATGTGCGAATTCTGGCAACAATTCTTCAGGCAGCCATGCTTGTAACAGACCTTCAGTCAAGCAACATACCCATATTAGTGTCCGTTCTTTTTGTTCCATTCCAAGTTCTAATAGTTTTTATAAACTAGTAGTAATATTTTTTGCCTTAAACTTGGTTTTAAAACAAGCACTTGTGGCATTTGCCAACAATGGAAAAAAAATTTCGGCAGGAATTTTGAAGCAGAATTTCTAAACGCAACAGGGAGGAGATGCATTTGGTTCGTAGCTACTGTTGGAATTCTCTGATGTCTTTTAAGTGAAAACAGATCACTGTGTATTTGAAGAGAACAACCTAAAAAAAAAAAAGACAAAAGATTTGGAGAAGAATGCAAATGTTTTATTTTTTAATGTATCACATAATCTTTATTTAATTATTAAAATCTGTATTCTTAATTACTAAAGTATATTTTATGTCCTGATAATGTTTGCCAACTTATAATAAATATTAATAGTTCGGGAATCTTTTTTTTTTTTTTTTTTTTTTTTTTTTTAAATGATATGTGAAGCTTGCATCCAATAACTCATTTTTACTTTTTCATCTGCAAAAGGTTGCCAAATTATGCCTAGGTAGTTGTGTACCATTTATTTATGTGTTTTCTATTTATAGTCACTTTTTTATTTATTTATTAGCATTAATTTTTTTATATGAAATTCCTGACATTTTTGTTTTGAGTATGCCACCGTTCAAACTGTAAAAATAGTGTAAGTAAAATGTGAGATATTCTCTTCACAGGCCTTGGAAACTAATTTTTCTTAAAATTTCTAGAAGCTCATGCTACATTAGATTCATGCCTATTGTATGAATACAGCTCAGAGAACTTACATAGACTTGTTGTAGTTGTTATTCAACTACTTAAATTTATTGTTAACTGAATTGTGAGTTTATGGATATTGGCAGTTGCTAATTCTTCTTTTGTGCACTAAGGAGGAATTTTCAATTCTGTGTTCTGCTTAAACTGTTTGAAATTATTTATTGTGCTGTGTTGAGTTAGTTTTTATAATAAATTATTAATTTCTTCTTAATATTTGAAGTGTTGATTCAAGAGATATCAACAAACCAGTAACTTCCTACAGTTAGTGTCAGAAATGAGATCTCTTTGAGTACCAACAATCAGGAAGATAGAACAGCTGAAAGCTATTATGGAAGTGACTGCTAACAATGGGAAAGAAGCCACAGAAACGAGAAAAGAGGCAGTCGCAAATGCCGCCATGATAAAGAAATCCATCAGTGGAAATACCACTGAGATAAGAAGAGAAATTAAAGAAAGAACTGCCACACTTAAAGAAGAAATTGTGAATAATGGGAATAAAAAATTAGCCACCAAAGAAGACAAATTTGAAAAAGAGATAGCATAATCTTCTTTGACCGAAGAAATCTGTGTACTGAATGAAAGCCTGGTAAAGAAAATTTTAAAACTAGCTCCTTCAAAAGCAACATTCCAGCCCAACCTGATTTGAACACTCTAACTTATCCTGTTTTGAGAACATTCCAGTTTATTTATCTTGTCTTCCAATTAAGCTCTTGTCATGTATAGAAAATCATCATGGTGTGTATAGAAAACCCAGTTTGAAATGATTTCACATGCAAGTCAATTGGGACCTTGTCAACAAAGTCATAATTTTGGCTGTGTCCTTAAAAAAAGAGGCTTTTACATCTTACAAACACTTCCAGCCAAAAAAATGTTTAGATATTGCCTCTTTAGTTAATGTGTTAGATATATGGTTTCAAAAAGCATTTCTCAAAGACTGCAGCTTAAGACTCAGCAATGGAGGGCAAGAAAGACCCTTTGAGAACTGCCATTGAAAAATTAACACAACCAGCATTTCCAGATCATGGTCAGGAAATCAGAGGCATGCTGAGTCCTCAATATTTTGTGGATGTTATTAGAAATCCCAGTAAAAAATAAGCCCTCCATTGCTGAGCACTGCAGATTGCTGATAATAAAGACTAGGAGAGTGCTCTAAGTGCATGCACAGAATGTTGATACTGCCTAGAATGCCTGTAGAAGAGGTGCTTGGCTTAGAAATATGGATTTTGTTTAGATGTAAAAAGTTATAACCTGTGCACCTCTAATGAAAAATATCAATGCTTGGAATGAATGATGATGAAGTGAACTGCTGTAGGACAGTTACTCATGAGAATATTACTATTGCTGCTAGTGTGAAATGATTTATTGGCTCTGAAGTGGAAACTCATGAGAAGCTGCATGGGGGAATTGCTAATTTCCCTAAGGTGACATGTGAAAGGACTTTTAACTGCAGCTGCTTTGGTTGATTTAACAAAAATATGCCAGTCAGAATCACCAATTACAAACTTTTCTTTGACTGTTTTGCTGACAGTGTCTTTCTGAAGTCAGCTTTTTATTAGGTTTCAAAAGCTTGTAATTTATTGGTCCCTGGATATCTCATTATCTACACATCATTATCTTACTCAAGCTTGGTTTAGAAGTGGAGGTGGCAGCTTGTCCAAGCTAACAATTTTCACTTTTTCTAATGATGTTTTTGTAGGTAATCTACTTTTCATCCTAGTTATCATCCAGTCCAAAAAGGTTTGTTTTTGTTCTGAACAGAGAAAATAACATGATAACTCGATAATGCAAATTTTTCTAACTCATGAGGCATCATCTGAAATATATATAGACCAATCTTTGTTTTTGAATATGATCCAAAATAGTTTGTTGAGCTGAATTAAGCTTTTCTGCCATCTCCAGTTTTGTCAAAAATGGATTTTTCTCTGTCATAGTCTTGACAATCTCATCATCGATTAAAGATGGCGGCCTAGAACTCGGTTTTTTGTTAAAATCAAAATCACCTGCTTCAAACTTTTAGAACCATCTCCTGTATGTTTTATTCAAAACTGCATTTCCACCAAAAACTTTCACTAAAATTTGACACAATTCTGTAGCATTTCTTCCTTTCATACAAAATACAGTGTTGTGTCTGAACTTTATCTCAATAGTACAAGCAATTTTGTTTCAGTTAATTTAGAGGAGTGTATATGCATAAATGCAATGATAAAGAGAGACAGCAATGTATATCTCAGATGAACACATGGATGTGTGTTAAAATTTGAAATAATGTTATTGGACAGAACTTTTGGATGGACCTTATAATAAACATATTGAAACTGATTTAGGTGCAATGAAGACACACCATAAAGTTTGCTAATATTTTTCCTAGGACAAGGCCATAGTAAATGTAGAAAATTGATGCAAATCCTGTGATGCATGTGCTGCTCAAAAAGGCCCACAAACATGTACATTTGCTACAGTGTAGGAGCACCATTCAGAAGGACTGCTCTGGATGCTTTCACACCATTGCCTTATACAACAAAGGAGAACAAGTATATTCAAAGTGTCATGGATTACTTTAGTAAATGGCCAGAAGCTTATACCTGCCTTATCAAAAAGCCTTTGTTGTCTAAATCTTAATAAAAAACTGGACTTCATGATTTAGAGTGCATTTGTTTGTTCGCTCTGACAAAGGGAATACATCTGCTATATTTAAAGGGCTATGTAGAATTCTTGGTATAAAAAACTAAAACTTCACCTTTACATCCACATTTGGATAACATGAAAAAGGTTTAATCGCATATTGGACCATCCTTCTCTGTTCTTATTCTGGAGCCAGCAGGACTTGGACAAAAAACTGCCATTATTTCTGTTAATATATAGTAGTGCCATTCTTAAAGGCACTAGATTTTCTCCATCACAAATGATTTTTTGCTGTGATATTTGTCTGCCATGTAACATACTCTTCAGATGACTGGCATACATTCCTTCTTTGCCTGATCAGAACCTAAAGGTGTGCAGGCACATTAAGTAGTCATTCATTAGTTCACTAGAGGCAGGATCAACACAGTGACCAAGAGGATGAAGAGATATGATGTCAAGTCCATATAGAGAGAATTCAAGGATAAACATCAAGATCAAGTCTGGTTGTGAAATCCCAAGAGACATTGCAGGATCTCACCCAAGCTGCAGACATCTTGGAAAAGGCTGTTGACAGAAGCTGAATGACATGCTGGTACTTGTCCAAAGAATTCCCTTTTCCACACTTTGAGTAGTGCACTAGGATAGACTGAGTTTTATTATGGTAATAAAGTTTGGTTCTCTCTGATCTTGAAGTTTGTTCTGACTTGGATATACAATCCTTAAGGATGGGATGTTATGAATATATCTGCAAATATTTGAATTCTTTTTATTGTATTGTTGTAATATTGTACATTGATTTAGTTATTTATTTATGTGTTTTTAATTAATGAACACATTTTTTTTTATATCAGTGTTTGTTTATTCTATGGAATTTTTGATTTTGTTATTCTGAACATTGCATCATAAAAACTGTAAAAAAAAATTTAAAAAATAAAAAAATGCGAGATATGCTCCTTACCAGCCTTGGTAACAAATCTTTCCCCAGAATTTCTAGAAGCCCATATTGCATCAGACTCATGCCTACATTATCCCTGTATTACATTATAAATAAAATTCAGACCTTGTTGTTTTAATTCATTTATGAGATTTTAGCATTAGCTGTATTGTGAATTTACTCTTCAAGTGTTTTTGGCATTTGCTGATATTTCTCATGTACAAAAGAAGAATTGTTTAATATCTATGTTTTACTTAACCTGTTTGAAGTTATTTGTTTTGATATGTGCAGTTAATTTTTGTAATAAATTTTAAATTTCTACCTTGTACTGAAGTGTACAGACAGTGCTTACAGACATTCATATTAATGTTTATGATTTCTTTAAATAACTTTAAAATTAAATTAGTTGTTTAATTTGTGACATAGTCTGAAATTTTTTCAAAAATGTTTACCAGATTATGAATTTGAATAACTGAAAAAGTTTTAAATCTATTTAGCTGTTCAAAAAATGATTCTTCATTAAAATCTTTATTGTTCAGGTTTGTTATCAGTTACTACTCTTCATGCACATTTTGCAAACTGTTTTACTAATATTGATATATGTTGCAGAAATGGATAACATGAATTCTATGTAATATTGTTTATGTTTCTTAAATAAAGAACTACTAATTGTAACTTTAGACATTTAATAGCTTTTCATTATGAAAAATGTATTTAATTCTTATTTCATAAACTGCTTAATAGAGTTATACACATGTAACATTGGGTAAATCTAATGACATAATTTAAGATATTTAGAAATCTTTGCGCATTTTATATTACTTTTTAGCAGAAATATTAAATCCTACAAATGATTTTTTTGACTTTTTATTTATTTATTTTCAGATTTGAGGAGAAGAAATGTGTCACCTAAAGCATCTGCTCTAAATTTAGCTTCATCTGGTCAAGCAACTCTTACCATTAACAGTGCAGCAGCAGGTCATCCAAATATATTTCCTGTTATGCCTGGAAAACCCCCTACTAACCCTCCTTACCCCCCTGCATTTTTACAGAGAGGTGGCCAACCTTTTGGTATGTCAAGCATGCTCATAGAAATATAATTTAATTCTTTGGATGCTTTTTGCCATTAAATAAAGTGCCGATTATACAAATAAAATAGCACATTAATATTGTTCTAATTTATTTTATGAAATGAATAACAAGTACATAGATCAATCAAAAAGTAGTGTAAAATCCATTGTAGCTTAGTAATAGAAGCAATAGAGAAAGCAATTTTATAGGTAGAAACAGTGGTCCTTTGGAAATGTCACTCAGTATATTATCAATTTGCTTTCTCATGTTGCAACCATCTTTGTTTTGCAGGACATGGTTGTACCTCCATTCCGTCAATTACATTTTGCTATCAGAATCAAAAATGGGAAAACCAGGTTTTGTCACACACAATGACTCCATAAAAATATTCATTTCCAAAGAGAAACTTTACTGAAGATCATCAATTTAATTCTTCTTGATTTACATCATCTCGTATGCCAAGAGCTTTAGAACCCAGTGAATATAACATTTTCCCTTTTTTTTAATATATATATTAGTATGAATACAGATTCTTTTGTCGTACCTAGTACACCATGATCTGTCTTGTGGTGATACATCTGATGTTATAGCAGTTCTTCAAAGACTTGCATTTTCATTGGTTGTGACAGTCTACCCTCTACCCGTATGTGGCTGTTCCTTGGTATTGTAGTCACTAGAAACCTCTGATGTTATCAATGTACATTACTTCGACTCATTGTATTGTTCCCAATGGCTGGCGACAACTTAGTGTTAATCGATGTGTCTGAGTTATCTCCAGATTTCCAGAGGAATTTGATGACTGCAAATTGATGTAGTAGAGTATCATTGTATAAAACCAGGAGATTACATCCATGGTGGCTTACTTGCAACAGTAAGGAATAAAAATGTGATTTGGACA
This sequence comes from Stegodyphus dumicola, assembly GCF_044657685.1. Taxonomy (NCBI): domain Eukaryota; kingdom Metazoa; phylum Arthropoda; class Arachnida; order Araneae; family Eresidae; genus Stegodyphus; species Stegodyphus dumicola. Next base: position 49,565,683 of record NC_140779.1, read on the forward strand.
CCACAACTTGAATGGCCTATTGAATTATATACATTTTTTGCTTCACATCATGTAAACTTATTTTCTCAAATAATTCTAAATTAATTGATCCCTCGGGGCAAGTTAAAAATGATATAAAAAATTCCAAATTTTAAAAATTAAATACCACAGTTTGTATTTGTCATATGGATGTCAAACTTGTTATAATTTTGTTTTTTCACAACGAGTAGAATACTTTTCTGAGTATAAGTATTATAGGAACCAGAAGAGTGCCATTTAAAGTTAGATTTTGTTATTTGTTGAAATTAAAATATATATACAGTCAAAAGTCGTTAATACGGACTCGTTGGGACTTCGGCGATTCCGAATTATCGATTTTTCCGGATTATAGATCATCAGTTTAAATCTGGTAAGATGGCATGCAGAAATTATAAAATTAAAAATATGAAACCATAATTTATGAAATAAAGAGCAATTATGATGGGTATCAAAATTTACAAAAAGAAAAAGCTAAATATTTATTTGCTTACTTAATTAAACATTTCTTTCAATGTAAGTTGTTTAATTTGCTCCGTTTCATGTGATAATACTTTCTCTTTAATTCTATTAAACAGACATAATTTCTTGTTTAGTTACAAAGTTCCGCTGTTCAAGTCCTATAATTGCTGTGTCAAGAATACCGACTAATTTGTCAATTGAAATTTTTTCGTTTTCAATAACCTCTGCGTCACATCCTTCACTATCGGAAGCGAATTATAATGACAAGGAACTTGATTTAAATCATATCAAAGACTGAGTACATCGAGATGAAATACTACATTTAGTAAAGAATTATAAGCCAAATAAAATAAAAACATCTGCTCTGAAGATAAGGATAGTGCTGACAGATCAACTTCCAATTCATTGCGCACCGTGTCGTTTCCCCCCCCCCCAGAGCAGCGTGAAATTGATAAACATATTTCAGAATGATTACATAATCAAAGGATATATGCCTTTATCCATTTTTTGCAGCAATTCCACTTTCTGTTTAATGGATTTCGAAACGTACTTCCGCTTTGTAGATCCTTTACGTATTAGTAAATATATATCGGAAATTCTATTTGACATAATCGGAAGTTCAAGCTTACTTTTATAAAATTGCTCTAACAGTCTGCAAAAAATAATAAGCCAGATCCAATTCGAAGATTAAGGAACAACGCAATCTGTAACATTAACTGAAATAAATAATTAGATAGTTTTAGCTTATACCGTCAGTTATACATTAAACGCGCATGCGGAAACGTATTATCCGCATGCACACATGTATATTCGCAGCCGTAAAGGTCTTATGCGCACGCGTAAACGCCTTTGCATGCGTGAAAGACACGCATGCGCAGAAAGTTTTTAGCTTTGAGGTCCGGATTATAGATCATTCCGGATTATGGGTGTCCGAATTAACGACTTTTGACTGTATACATGTACATATCAACGAAACATGAATATTTTCATCATTTAAAACATTTTTGTAATTGGAAGTATGTGACTACTACCAATGATTTCAAAAATAAAAGACCAGGTAAAGGAATGGGTGTGTGTGTGTATGTATGTATATATATATATATATGTATAGTTTTGGTACTGCCGGTTGCAGTGAAAAAGGGAGATGCACAACTAGATGTTATAGCAGTTCCATGTGCAAACTTTCAACATTTTGCAGCTAATCGTTTTTGAGTTATGCAAGATACATACATACACGTGTATGTACAGACATCACAAGAAAATCCGTTTTGGAAAAATGAATCCTTTATTCTGTCCATATGTCGCACAAAAAAAAAAAAAAAAAAAAAGTCAAAATGGATTTTTATTGAAATATGATACCCAAAATTTTGTGCTGCTATAATTAGGTATATGTTAGGCAATCTAAGGTAAATGCTTCTACCTACAGAATTTCATTGCCAGTTATTGAGCTGCAGTGGATTATGCACTATTTTTAACCAGCTTATGTGTAACAGCTAGCAAGAACTTGGCATGAAAAAAAAAAGTATGGTGTGTTTATTTTCGTAACTTTTCTGTGCAGTATTCTTTTTCTGTATGTTAAACACGCTCATTAAATATATGCTCCTAATTTTCCATGGCATGCAGATTTTGTAACATAAATACGTGCATGGTGTATTTGTTACATGACATACAGTCCTTCAGTGTAGAGAGTTATTTCCAAAGTAACAAATTGAACTGATTTATTTTTATTAATAATACCTGTTTTGTATGTATGTATGAAAAATATTGGAAAATGTGAAGTATATAATTTGAAAAAAAAAAAAAAAAAAAAACTGGTTTGGTATTTGAGGGGAAAAAAATTTTAGCATTTTTAGAAACATATATATTTTGTATGGTGATCAGAATGACTGTGCCTAAACTACCAACTAAAAAATACACTTCAATGTGTAATAATAAACCAGCATAAATTGAAAACCTAGAAAGTATTTATGTTCTTAAGCATAAAGTGGTTTTTTGATAATACTTGCGGCTGTTGTTTTTAAGCTGTAAATACTTGCTAATGAGCCTATAAGTATCTTCTTTGTGATAAGCAATTTTTGTTTGTTTATGTGACAGAATTTATGCTAGTATCATCATTAAAGATCAAAGCTTTGGGAAAGACTTCTCTTAAGGATTTGAGTCTCGACAATTTTTCCGAAATCTTCTAATTAATTATATTTGTATAAATTATCTGCTTTTTAAATGTTTATATAAATAGAATTTATGGATGAACTGCTTTTAATTGTTCAGTATAAAAAGATATTTGATGCTCTGTCCTATATTTTAAGTTATACTGGATTCTACTTAGCACTGATATAGATTTTATTAACTGGAATTCAGTTCGTTCTGGAATTAAATTATTGCAAAAATATTTAAATATTGATTTTACAATGAATGATTTAAATGGAGATCATTCCTGTCAAAGAAGTGAAACAAATAAAATATTTGGGATTTGTTTTGGATAATAAATTTCAGTGGTAATTTATGATACAAAGATAGGTGATCTTGGATGATAAATTCCATTGAAATCATTTTGATTGATTTTTGAAATCTTTATTTAAGTTGATTGCAACATTTTTTTTTTTTTTAATATGATTAATTCTTTGAAGGATGGTATAAAATTTCCAAGAATATGTATGTAATATTTTGGCAGTCTGCCACATGAATGAAGCTTGGCATGAAATGGTGACAAAGAATAATAGCTGTTTTGATTCCACATCTTTATTCAGTTCAAATGGCAAATCATTGTTCTTTTAGATCTCCAAGATTACATACACGATAGTAATTTAGACTAAATAGGATTAACTTTAAAATTTGCTGTGTCATACTATTCAAACAAAGAAAGACGGGAAGAGATGCAGCAAGGGTCTTATAGCGGCAGGAGGAGAAAAGCAATCTGATGAAAAATTGCACGGACTCTACATTTATAGTAGTGATTACATAACATGCAGAATATTCTCGAAGGTACTGGTCTAGGGACAAGATCCTGAAATTGCAGAAAGTTAATTAGAGGTTGCTTGTTTGCAAAGCCATTGTATTTTTTATATTTTACATGTATTCTCTTAAAGTGGATATTCTTATGTTCATCTGTTGATATACAGGCAAAGAATGGTGCTTGTTATTCCATATGCATTAAGAATTTGAGGCAGTTCTTTGACAAATTGCAAACTTTTAAGAAATCTTAAAGGAGAATTTTTGTAAGAATTATTTGTGGCTATACCAGTTTTCTGGTTGCATCATGTAAACAATTCTTTATTTCCTCTGATATTTTTTAAGAATATCAAATTATTTTGCTAGCAAAAGCGAGATAAATAACAAATTTTGTTTTGCTTTTGTTGTCTATTAAAAAAGATTCAACAGTAAGTAAGAAAAAATGATTCAAACAGTATCTGGCCATAACAGCATTAATGTTTCCTACAATGATTTGAAGTGAATGTTGTTTCTTTGGTTGAGTTACTATGCTTAAATCTAATGTGAAATGGTTTTAAAAAGTCAAATATTGAGGTCAGGGCATTTTTTAATGTAATAATTCTCTTGCCTTTTATATGTAAAAAATTATCTCCAAAAAGGTACTTATTGAAATTCAGGCAACTTTAAAAACTGCAAAATCTTAATATTGTACATTCATTTTACTAATGTTTGGGGGCACTGAAGGAATTCTGAAAAATAAGAGGGTTAAGGCCTAAGTTAATTTTGAATCTCACTGGGAGAATGTTTCTGCGTATAAATGAAAAATGATAAATTTCCTCAAAATTCACTCCTGAAACTTTTAGTGTATGGGGTTCAAGATATAATTTTTAGATATAAATTCCAAAGATTTAAGAGTAACTAAATCTAATTAATGCACATCAAACATACATATTCAAAAGCAAAGCATGAAACAAAACTAAAATAATAACTCATTTAACCCCATTTTCTATTAATTGTTTGAAATAAGATATAAAAATACACAATTCAGATTCAAAACAAAATTAAGATTGATTTAATATGTATTTATTATATTTTACATTCATTTTCAAATCTTTAAATTGAAACTTGCAGAGAACTAAATATAGTACTTGACCATTGAACAGGATATTCATTAAAAATACAGTACAAAGTCCAAAACCCGGATTTGTTGGGACTTCAATCCCGAATTTGGGATTTTTTCGGATATTGGATCATCATTTAAAATCTACTAAGATGGCATATAGAAATTATAAAGTTAAAAATAAGGAATCAATTGATTTATGAAATAATAAAGAATTTATGATCTATAAAGGATAACAATACAGTGAAATTTGCTTAACACGAAACTGAGGGGACTGAAATATTTTTTCATGTTAAAGGATACTGGGGCGAAAAGAAAAAAAAAAAAAAAAACTTGTCTTCAACAAAATTAAGTTTATTAGAGTATGTTTTATTTACTTAGATATGTATATAGGCATGTATTTAATAAAAATCAATGAAACAAAAACATCCACAAGAACTTCATGAAATTTAATACAAAATTTTCAAGCTTTTTTAAAAAACAAAACATTTATTGAGTTTTTGGAAAATAATACGATATTTTTCTTTGCATTGTTTTTTTAGCATCAAATTGTTAACAAATTGTCCAATGTCGTCTGTTATTTATTTCACCATTGGAATGTGCGTCTAAATAACTGTGCATACTGTTTATGATGTTCCTCATTTCGGATGACATGGGAACAGGAGCTGTATTATTCATTTCATTTTCGTCGTTGGAATCTGCATCAATGATGTTTTTTTAGCTTTGAACAAACTCCGAAATGTGTTTGCTGCCATAATTGGGGCTGTACACACATTATTATCAACTACTGCAACAAATTCTTCCGATAATACAGTAAGACAGTCAATTAATATAGAAACTTTCTCAAACATTTCATTACGTGTTGGCTCAGTTTCAATATCCTCCTTCTCCATTTCTTTTGGCACCAAAGAATCTGTTACTTTTGAGAATTGTGCATGATGAAAACAATTTTCATTCATTCTTGGAGTCACTGAATTTCATGCAGAGTGCAACATATGAACTAAACTCACAATTTTTGCTCACACTGTGATGTACTCATCACTGAATTCCAAAGCCAACTGATGAAAAATGAGGTGTTTATGTGGCGTTTGTAGGAATGGAAGGTGAAAGTAGCTTAGATAAACAAAACTGGCTCGTGTCACAGGCTATTCCAAGAGTGTTTCAAAACCAAGTTAGCTTCCTTTCTATGAAACATGTGAAACAATCTCTCTTTAATTTCACACCCCTCTTAAATCTCGCCTGCGAGGCCAGTGCTTTCTGTATTTTGTTTGTTTCGAGAAAAGATATGTTTTTGTATTAAGCAATTTTTGTATCGTGTTAAGAGGGGAAAAAAAAATGCATGAAAATACACAGTAGTTAGTCGGGACCATTGTATTATTTCACGGTAACCAATATTTCATCTTAAGCATTTTCGCGTTAAACATATTTCACTGTATTTACAAAAAAAAAAAAAACTTAATATTTATTTGTTTACTTTATTAAACGTTTCTTTCAGTTAGTTAAGTTGCTTCATTTTTTGTGCTAATGCTTTCTCTTTAATTCGATAGAAAGACCTACCGTAATTTCCAGAAGAAACGCCGCGGCGTTTACATGTTTAAAACTTAAATTTTCAGCGGGTACGGCGTTTCTACCCATGCGGTGTTTAGGTGCACTAAAAATAAAATATTTCCTATGATGATCATTGTACATAGTTTGGATGGCCTTGTCATTGTGCATAGATTGGTGCTGTTCCCACACAAAAGACCACTCAGTTGCTTTTTGCGAATGTTATTTTGTTTACATTCTTTCCCTTGAACGGACCTACATGCCTTATTCACCCTAAACGAGATCTCAGAACAATAACATTCTTCTCCCTTTCAAATCAACATTGTCATAAGTTTGAATAGTCTCTCTCCTCTGCCATTCGATGAATCTTCCAGGACCCATCCTCTTTCCACCCCTGCCTTTTCTGCAATTTTTTTCAAAGGCGGACACGCTCCACTTGCCTCGCAATAACGAACTCTGACGTATTTCCCCTTCAGCATGAATGGATTTTTCTTGGCATTCTGCCAAATACAGATCCCATCAGTTAGGGTACAAGTACTTGTTGGATAGTTTTTAATTAGGGAGCGGAAAATTTTTGAAAATGTCTCTAAACAGCACAGAAGCTATACATTTCTTACCTTTAATTTATTTTTGAGTTATAGTTTCATTTCATGCATTTTTCTTAACTGGTATGTCATATATCAGGACTTAGGTTGAGTTTTTGCATCTATACGGCCCACGACGATGTCACGTGCAATTTAATCTATTGCGACGTTTACGCTGATGCGCCCTTTCTTCCGGAAATTATGGTAATTTCTTGTTGAGTTGCAAAGTTCCATTGTTCAAGTCCTATAACTGCTGTGTCGAGAATTCCGACTAACTTGTGAATCGAAATTTTTTTCATTTTCAATAACTTGTCTGTCACTTTCTTCACTATCACTAGCGACATTTTCCATATCTAGAACCATACTACAGATTTCGCCATCCATTAATTAATTGATGATTGGGGCATTATCATCCCAATGAAAAACTTCTGTTATGTGATCTTCATTTATTACTGTTTCTCCACATTTCTTTACAAAATCCATTAATCCATTAATTGGAAAATTTAACCTTTGGTTTGCGATATCCAGAAACCTCCATATTCGGGGCTGTCATCTTCATCAACCCCACTGTGAAATATGGTAGCTGGCTATAAATTATACCAAGCAGTTTTTAAAATATCTGGAAACACATCCTTCCGCGATCTTGCGATGCTCCACACAGCAAATTTTATGCTAAAATATTTCAAAAATTCTTGAACAGTCTTGCCATTATTTAAGAAATTTAACATGGACTTTAAAAAACTACTCTATATTTACATTTCAGCTCGTGCACTATTCCGATATCAATATTCTGAATCAAATGTGCATGTCTAAAGCATACAAAAACAAATCATAAAAAAATGGGTTGGTGGCTTTGAGGTCCGGATTTTTTATCATTCCGAATATTGGACGTCCGAATCTCGGACTTTGTACTGTATTATTTATATAAATTGTCTAAATAGTGTACGTTACCTTGAGATTCAACATTCAAATTGCAGCTATATTTGTTTGTTTGAGTTACCATAACAAACTTTTCAATTATTATATATGAACTATGTATATAAAAATACAATAATACTTCAGAATTTATCTTTCGGTTCTAAAGGAACTGGTAAACAACAGAACGGTTACAGTATGATCAAGATATTACACTTCATAAATAGGAACTCTGTTTCCATGAGAACACTGAACTTCATTTAAACATTTAACAATTTGCATGAACAGCGAAAGCGAAATTAGGTCAGGATGACAGAATTCTTCGTAACCTCTTTTATTTTAGTTAATTAGTTTTACTTAACCACAAATCATCAATCATTAAATGAGTTATCTTAAAATACATATCCATCCACTGGGTGTTGTCATCACTTTTGGATTAGAGTATACAAACCTTTTTGGTTTGAGTTTCCAAGTTCAGGCTTGAATGCTGAATTTTGGGCTGTTATTTTTATAACAAACTGCTTTTCATGAAATTAAGGAAGAAGACATATTGAGGCCATTACTAAGATATAAGACATGGCACACACATTTATTTTATGAAAACTATACACGTAACACAAAGAGTAATCAGCTTGCTGCTATGTTCTTCGTGTGATCTATCCAAACAATCATGTGACCCGAAGTAGGTGCTCCAGTTTGGTTAGTCAGTCCATTGCAGTCTTTTAAACTGTAATGTAAGTTACAGCATCTGTTATGTTTTTAAGCATTTTATAAAAAAATAGTTTGCACAATAAATAAAATATGTAAATTTACTGTATTTGCTTGGAAATTTCAGTGTTTTATCAGTTGTGATATTAATTATTTAAAAATGACTAATTTATTCAGAATTATTGCCATCATTTAGTTTATGTTCTTGATATTTTTTAGGAGAGTTACTTTTGAAAAGGTTACATTTTCTCTAACTTCTGCTTCATTATGTATGGGCTTGAATTTGCTTAGCAGAAAATATCATTCATTATCATATATGATTAAATTCATCATCTAATATGATTGTTTTAGAGTCATTTCTATGATTATTCAATTTCACATTTTTCTCACTTGAGTCTTCATCACTCTCAACAAAGCAGCTGCTGCTTCTATTCATTACTCTATTTTCATTTGATAGATATATAATTTAACTCATCTTAAGCAGGTGTTTTCTCACCATATAGTAGACAATTTTTTGCAATTTGTACACAAAATTACTTCTGCTTCATAGCAAAACCATTGTCCATAAAAGGGTTTAAAAAATAAAAACACTTTTTTCAAGAATAAAAAATTTAATACTGTTTAAAAATGTCAAGCACTTTCCTTCATGCACGTGTGCACTGCATATTTTCTTGTCATAAGTATTTCTCTTTTTCTAGTTCCTACAATGGGTTCTAATGTATGTTTTCTTGTGTCCATGAAAAATCTCTACAGAGAATCATGCATTCTTACTTTTTTTCTATTTCTGGGTGTTCATAGTATGTAGTGATCATGGACACCTGCAAGAGAGAGGTACTTTGCCCTTTTGGCAAAAAGAAACTGCCACATCATGATTCGGCTTGGTGACGAATGAGTTTCTTGCTGCTACCATGACAGCGGATCTTCCTAAAAACTATTGCTACATGTCTGGGGGAAGAAGGGCTATATGCCGTAGATGGGTCTATTGTTAAGAAAGCACCATACCACCCATTTGCAGTATTATTGCCCCATGTTCACCTTTTCTGTGGTGCTTTCAGTGATAAACATATTTTAATATAGTGTATTCACTATATATGCTACACTGTGCAGAACATTTTCTGTATTTATTCCTGAGCAGCCTAAAAACTTTTCCTAGACTGGTGGATTGTCTACTGACAACCATTCTTCTATAGAATCATCTTGAATCCTCAGAAAATCAGGACTCCGGGAAATTCATTATCAGAGAAAACTCTTAGGACATCATATAATTTCTTTGTCTTTAGAATTATCATTGTTAAGATTGTTTTTGCAAGAATAATTCAGCAAACTATCTGCACATAATTCTTGATCATCACATTTTATTCTATTATGATTCAACTTTAGAAATTTTCTGTTAAAAAAATCACTTTATCTCCAAAAATCCCTTGATAATTCATAGAAAAAAAATTTTGTCTTCTGTACTTTAATAGCAGCCTGCACAAAACACATTTATTCATTTCCCACTTAAGATGTGTTAATCATTGTTTAAATATTTTCTTCACTTTGTTTAAAATTATAATACAGCATCAAAAAGAATATAATAAAGGCACTCGTGAAAATTACAACACAGTATGTGATCACCATTTTATATCATGATCGTGAATTATTGAATAGACCAAGATAGATAGATGATTGATTGATAGAAATTGTAGCCAAGATTTAAATGAAGGAATGAGCGTAATGGATATTTCCAATTAAAAATACGGAATAACATTCCTATTACTAATATGGTTAACAAATTAATAATTTTGTATAAAAGGCATCCTCGATAAACCAACTAATCAGTTAATGTTATAATTTGCTTTGCAGTAAAAGCATCTTATGTAGTGACAGCTGTATTGCAAATATAATTCAGCTTTCAACTTTATTTCTTAAACATTTTGCAATGTGAAATGTAATCAATGAAATACTGGTTTTGTAATAAAACTTGCTGGGGTACCCAGCTTCACTCAGAGAGTTGATATGAGATTTTGTGGTAGTTGGAATAAAAGGATAAACTTTAAAATATGAGGTAATTTTTTGTAATTGAAAATATATTCTAGCTGTTTACATACTTTGTTAATTGTTTATAAACAGCATTTTTAATTTTGTTATCCATGGTACATATGTACAGATTTTTCAAATTTCCTACTCAAGAGCAAGCTACATATAGCTGATCGTGAGAAAAGCAAGAGCCTTTGAGGTTGATGCCACAATGTTTTACAGTTTGTCCTTAAGCTTTGTTAATTGTAAAACTATAGGCTGATTTGATTAGAAATTGCAGTCTTTTAAATTGGAATGACAGTTCAGTAGATATCGGTGGTATTCTGGGGATAATTACTGTATGTCCTCCAGTCATAAGTTTGGCTTCGATGATGTTATTCGATAGCTGTTTGATGACCATCCTTGTACCATTACATAGTTTTGGTGAGTTGAGATTTTTGAGTAGTATCATTGGAGATCCAATTTTCAGTGAAAGCATGAGCGAAATGTGCTGTTTTGTCTTTCTAATAAAATAGAATAGCTCAAAATAAATAGTTCAACTCTCATATTTTTTGTTAGTCGCAGTATTTGTATGTGCAGCCAGAGATGTGATTTTTTTAAGCATGCATTGATTTCATCTGCTGATGGCTTGATAACTAGAAGTGTTTGTTGAAAATCTCGAGAGTGTAAATAGAAGAGCTCCTCCCATCACATCAGAGTTTTCTCGCAAGTCTTGTAATGTTCTGTCTGTGGCTTCAAGCGATTTTTTATGCGGCATTGTGCATTTGTCCCAGAAGATAATTTTAGCTTGTTTTAGAAGCTACCTCGTCCAGATGCTCTTGAGATTTTACATACCGAGAATTGTTCTTCGGCTATATTCAACGGTACTTGTAGGACGGAATGGGCAATTTGTCCTCCTTCTTAAGTGTAATGGCAATGCCGGATGATGCCAGTGCAAGTGCAATGTGTTATTTAGCACATATTTCTGCCAGCAATAGGTTTATTAGAAATGTTTTATTGGTGCTACCTGGTGCATTCAAATAAATAATTCCGCCAGTGTTGTTAATTTGGTTCATGGTAATATTGATTTTTTTTTTTTTTTTTTTTTTTTTTTTTTGGATTGTCACTGAGGAGTGGTTTATTTTGAGCTGTGTATTGAAGTAGTTTGTTGATGTTGTAGTTTTTTTCCTTTGTAATTTCAAAGTTTAGCACTCTGAAAGCATCCTGTCATGGTACTGACATCCTAAGTTGTACTTAGGTCCCTTTTTTTTTTTTTTGCTAAACATTTATCGTCTAGGCGAATGAGTTTTCCATTGAAGACATTGTCGTTGAATTCAATGACCAGTTCTGGATGAACTAGATTTGGTACAATCATACTCATACTCTCTTTGAAGGAATCCTATAGCTGTTTTTGATTCAATGGGTTACATGTTGTTACAATTATGGTGGATAAGATTCTGATTTGTTCAGCTGAGGTTTCTTGTAGTGTTAAACCCCACTAGTTGTCATTTTTTAGTAGTCCTAAGCATTGCCATGCTTCTCTGTATATGTGGCATAGGTAACCCTCAACAGTCTTGAGATCTGTGAAACTTGTTAGTCCCTATTTTGTGTAGCAGCATCTGGAGAGGAAATATTCAGTGTTATTTGCATGTATGGCGTATACTGGGCTTAGTGCGTTAGTTTTTCATGATTCCTGGAAGATCCTGTACTGGAATTCCTTATTTTAATGTTTGAAAGATTTCTCCTGCTGTGTTCCACATATAATAGGTAAAGACATCAACATATAGTAATGTTTTTGCAAATAGATCCATTTGGCACAGTTGTGAGAAAGCTCTTAATGCTATGTTCTTAGGTGGTTTGCTTGCAATTTTTCTGGCAGTGTCTTCTGTAAAGTAAATTATCTATCCATTCTCCAAATGTCTGCTAGATGTTGCACAGTTGGTTTAGGTTCATGTATGAGAAAACTGAAAATCCACCACGCTGCTTTGTTACTGCTGATGTATCTTCCCATTTGGTACATGTGGATCTCGTCATTTCTGTTTTGTTGCTCACTGTCTTTGGCAATTTGAAATACTTACATATCACTGCCTTTCTTCACATACTTACAGATATATTTAATAGATTTCACTGAATTGCAGTATTCTATATTTATGTGTGCTTGGAACATTTTGGAAAGTAGTGAGTTATATGGTGCTACCCATTGATTGCCTACTTCCAGCTCGTCTGTGCCTCATATTCATATTTTTGCCACGAAGCCACCATTTTGAGGTGATCATCTTTTATGTTTGGGATAGCCATCATCGCCAGTTTGTATGTCATCTAAGTATGGTTTTGGGTATTTTTTCGTACATTTTCCTTCACTCATACATGGCAAATTGAGGTTTAATGGCCCGCATGGAATGTGAATCATGTTTTCTATAACTGTGTTGTACAGTTCTGGATCTTGTGGATTGGAAAATTCAGCTTGGATGATTTTGTCAATACTTGTGGGATGAATTCTGTCGTGTAGCCATATGAGATTGTGTGAGTGAGGCAATCCTCATTTTTGCTATTTGATTGTGTACATCCAACATCTAATGGTTCCAAAGATGTGGTATTTTGTGATGACTTCAACTAATCTCATTTGTTTTTGTCAGAAAACTCTGGCTATTTTGTTGTATCGATCCACGAAGGCTTGTCCGTACTTTAGTTGTTCTTTGAGTTCTGACCACGATGAGTTACATGTGAATGTTATGAAGAGGTCAGGTCATCCATATTTTCTTACGTAGGTCATGACATCTTGAGTGCATTCGTACATATGTCTCGGACTTCCTATGTAAGATGATGGTAAGATAACCATTGTTCCAATGTTATCAATGTTTCCATCATGTATAATCGTGTCTCGAAGGTGAATGTATTCTTCGGTGCATAGTTTCTTTTGACTCAGTCTTATGTAAAGCTTCCGTTCCGTTCCACTTCTGTTTTTGCATACGTATCTACTAGGAACTGTTGAAATAAATTGCAAGTTTTTAGAATATGATTATATGTTTCATTGTCTCTGATCATTAAGCGATAAGCATAGAACTCCTTGGAATTTTTGTTTGTTTGTGTGCCTGTTTTCAGGTTTGATTTGTTTCACATTAAAAGTCGTGTCGAACCTCTCCGTGTAAAGCCGTCGTAAAGCCTCTCCGTTTGAAACATTAATGGATATTGGAGGGCATCATATGAACAGTGTATCTCTGAACATTGTAGTCCTTCTCTTCTTCATTGTACAATTATACCATGGCTTGTGTTTTCATTGCCCACAGTTATGATGGTGACTTTTTATCTGAAGTACATTAAATCAACGTTCATGTTCTCCAGATGGTCTCTTGTCGGGTTGAATTATAACTTTATAATCATCAGAAAGCATTCAGTTATAGTGCTGTTTTAAATATGGGAATAAGTTGATTGTATTTGTGAAAGATCCCCTGTACATTTTGGATATTATTTCTCATCTCAGTCCACTGTTGTTTGTGCATCATTGATCAATTTCTCTTTCTTCATCTCCGATGAAATATACTTGCAGAAATTTATAGTCTTCGTTGAGTAGTGGTAGTATTGATCCCATTTTGTTATAGATTTGTCCTTGCATGGAAGAAACATAATAGATTTTATCTCTGTTAGCGTTGAGCAAAGTGACACTAAAAGAAGTCATATGGAAGCAGGCATTGTATGCTCTTATATTTTGAATAAAGTGCTTTGGTTTTGAAGTTGGTTTGAATGTAATGTACAAATTCCTGCGAAGGTGCTTTCAATGGTGGTAATCGAATTTTTCCATTCATACTGTAAATTCTTGGTGTTTCTCTATTGAATTTTCTCACATTGCAAAATTGGCAGATGTTATCCATTTTACCAATTACGATGTGTTTTTTATGTTGTTTTGTCAGGTCATAGTAGAATGTTTCATTTGTTAGGTTGTACAATTTATTTATCTTCATCTGTGCCTCTCATAGGGTGATATTTTCATGGTTAGTTTGCATTCACAGTGTTTTCTAAGATTGTGTCACAATTCTTGATTCTTCAATTCGTTCATTTCGTTGTTCTTTGGTTTCTCTGTTTGTCATGGTGTTCATTCTCCTTCGTTGGGAACGTAAACATGCTTTGCGTTCTTCGACTGTTTCGTGTTTTCACTGTTCTTTTTGTTTTCGCTGTTTTGCTTCAGAATTGGTAAGATCTCCTCCTCTTTTACGTTTGGGCTTTCTATAAAATATAAATTGTATTAACTTTTTATTAAGAAATACACAAAGTACACTTTACATATTTTTCATACTTTATTTTTGATTTATATTCAGTCACTATATCACTTTCATTACTCACACTTCACCGTTTGTTTTTATTCACCCACTGCACTCCACTGATAAGAAACTAATGTTTGAACCCACGACGAATCTTCCTTTACATAAAAGGGCTTTGAATTGTCCACAATGTTTCACAACATTTGAGAGTGTTCCACAATGATCTGGGATGTTCCCAAACATTCTAGACTATTCCTGAACATTCCACAACACTCCAGAATGTTCTTGAATGCTTTCAAATGTTCTGGACTGTTATAGAAATTTCTAGAGGGCAAAACTTCCAGCCCTTATATCTTCAAAAGCATGCTCTTCAGGTAAAATGGGAACCTTCTTCATGGATGGGGCATAGAAGGCTACCACACCATATAACTCCCTTGATGGTACCGGGACTCCTTTCTGAGTTTTAGTGGCATGTACATTGTACACTTACTTTTATAATATATATTGATTTAAATATCAGAACATATCCTTCAAAGTAGGAAAGGTATTTGGAAATAAGCTGAATTTTTGTGTAAAATAAAATGGCAAATAGAAAGAGGGGGGCATCTCTTAAAGAGAAATGGATATCATATTAGTTATAATAATTGCAAAAAGTTATAAAATTTGTTATCTTTTAGTTAGACCACCTGCACCTCCTATGCCAAGGCCTGTATTGCCTCGGGAAAGGACCTTTGTGGATAGGATAGTTGATTATTTAGTAGGGGATGGACCATCAAACCGATATGCCTTAATATGTCGACAATGCCAGTCTCACAATGGAATGGCTCTAAAAGAAGAATTTGAATTTATAGGTGAGTTTATCCTGTTATTACAATTAGTTAATTTTATGTACACCTTGCACAAAAAGAAATGGGACAGTTCTATATCTCCCATTCTACTGGACTGATTGTCATAATTTAACTTGCATTATTCAATTCATAAGAGAATCAAGGGCTTACTAATAATTATGAGAAACAGTAGCTTCTAGCAAAAATTCATTTAAATAAAGATTAAACAGTAGTTGATCAATCATAAATTAAGATTAAACAAAGGCTACTTATTTTGGTTGTAAGCTTTCTAGAGAAAAATGCTAGAGGTTTGAGTCCTTGTTTAGTAACTCAGTTTAGAGATCTGCCAATAGCGTAGTCAGATGCATTGACTTGTAGAATGATAGATCATTTGTTGAAGGATATGCTAATAATGTAGCATTTGCTAACTGTTTAGCATTTTCAAAAGCTTTGCATGTTTGCACAGACCAAGGAATTTTTCGCTTGTCATTCTTTTTTTAACCTTTTAAATATTCGCTGAATAGTGCTGGAATATGTGCTGCATGTAGCAGATACCTACAGTGAAAATTTAGTAAGCCTAAGAACTTCCTAAAGTCTTCAACAGTTTCTGATTTTTTGAAATTCAGGATTGCGTTTACCCATTCGGGTAAAGGTTTAGTGCCATCCTTGTTTATTAAATGGCCTAATAATTCTATTTCAGGAACTCTGAAAACACATTTTGAAGTTTATAACTTAAGTCCATATTCCTTTAGTTTGTGTAAAACTTCGGAAATGTGTTGTTTTTAAAGTATTTCGTGTTTTGAGAAAACTAAAATGTCATCTAGGTATGTGTAACAAAAATCTAGTCCTTGTAACACTTTGTGCATGAACCACTGAAACGTTTAAGCAGCATTTTTGAGTTCAAAATTTAAATAAGGAAAATCAAAAAGACTGCGAGGGGTAATTACCACTGTTTTAGGTGTGTGTTTTTCATAGATGGGTATATGATGATAAGACCTTGCAGTGTCTAATTTAGAAAAAACTGTTTTGCTATGAAGATATTGAGAGAAATTTTGTGCATGGATATGAATCAAAAACTGAATTAAGTGCTGTGTAATCTCCAACTGGTCTAATGCCAGTAGGCGTTTAGCTGTGCAGTTGAATTTGCAGATGGCCCAGCAGTTAACATGAAGATGCAGATGGATTGCTGTATAGCTGTCGAAAAGTTCATAATAGTTGAGGTTGTTAATGCAGTTGTCAGTCCTTGGTCACCCACTGGAGGGATTTGGTGACTACCTTTTCAGTCGATCTTCTTTCTCGCTCTTCTCCAAAGGGATATCCAGGAATTTTTTATAATTAATTGAAGATAATCACTATTCATTCTAAAAGAAGGCACTTCTATAATATAATATATGTTTAATTTACGTTACATCTTTCATTGAAACATCCATTACGAGTTCAGTTATAGTTCTGTTTTTATTTTGGCCCCCATGCATGCACAAATCACATGGTGTTTGGTAAGAGTTTTAATGGCAAGAGTTCCAACGTGCACAAATTGACAAATAAATAGAGAATACCACATAAATTCTGCAAACAGTTATATTACCAAGTTACTAAAATTCATCAATATTATACTATAATAAATCATATACAAGCTACATCCAATTATGGGAGTGGAGATCTAAAGCTATAAGATCTTTCTTTTTTCCCTGGTTATGATTTAAAATTTGGATTTTGCATCATTCAACATAAAACTTTTCTAAAATTTCAGACCAATAATGCCATATATAAAAGATATAAGATAAATATATCAGCTTATGATATTGTCAGGAGTAAAATATATCAGCTTATGATAAGATATTGTCAGGAGCAAATAAAAGGTTAATTACATAACTCATATTTTTTAACATCATTTTATGTTTAATGTTTAACATTCTGATGGATATAGATTATATAAATACAGTCAAAAGTCGTTAATCCGGGCACCCATAATCCAGAATGATCTATAATCCGGACCTCAAAGCTACAAACTTTCTGCGCATGCGTCAACGCATAATGCGTGTAGGTATGCACACAATACGTTCACGCATGCGCATAATACGTTTATGCATGCGTGTTTAATGTATAACGGACGGTATAAGCTAAGCTAAAATTATCTAATTATCTATTTCTATTTCAGTTAATGTTGCAGATTGTGTTGTTCCTTAATCTTCGAATTGGAACTGGTTTATTATTTTTTGCAGACTGTTAGAGCAATTTTATAAAAGTAAGTTGGAACTTTCGATTATGTTAAATAGAATTTCCGATGCTGGATCTACAAAGGGAAAGCATTTTTCGATGTCTATCAAACAAAAAGTGGAATTGCTGCAAAAAATGTATAAAGGCTCCTTTGTTTCTCTAACCATTCTGAAATTTGTTTATCAATTTCACGCGGGGGGGGGGGGGGCGTCGCGGCACGTAATGAACTGGAAGTTGATCTGTCAGCACTATCCTTATCTTCAGGGCAGGTGTTTTTATTTTATTCAGCTTATAATGTAGTATTTCATCTCGATGTACTCCATCTTTGATATGATTTAAATCAAATTCCTTGTCATTATAAATATCACGAATACAAATCAAATAGTTTTCTGGTTGCAATTTTCTAATTTTGACTATGCGTAATGTATGCTTTATGCATGTGCGCGTTGAAAGAAATGTTTAATAAAGTAAACAAATAAATATTAAGCTTTTTTTTTTTTTTTTTTTTTTTTTTTGTAAATTTTGATACCCCTTAGATAATAATTGCTCTTTATTTCATAAATTGCGGTTTCATATTTTTAATTTTATAATTTCTGCATGCCATCTTACCAGATTTAAACTGATGATCTATAATCCGGAATTGCCGAAGTCCCGACGAGTCCGGATTAATGACTTTTGACTGTATAAGCTCTACTGGAAAGTTTTATCTGATAATGTTGTTTCAAATTTCAACATATATGCAGGTATTCTTTTGAGACATATATGGCTGTCTCACTTTATCAGTGCATTTATAAACTTCTGCTTTTCTAAATTAACCAAAACAAAAGTATATCATATTATTATTGAGACGCGATCGTGTAAACATAGAATTCTGTCAAAATTTAGTTACAGTTTTTGGTGGAGATATAGTTTTGAACAGAATGTGCTGAAGATAATTAAAAAAAAGTTGAAGCTGCAAACAGTTATTTCGACCTTAATGATAAGCTATGCTCTAGGTGGCCATCTTATATCGATAATAATATTGTCAAGATCATGGTAGGCAAATACCCTTTTTTGTCAATATTGGAGATTGTAGAAGAGCTTTAAGCTCAACAAGCCATATTCCAGATGATACGTTATGAGAGAAACGTTTGCATGATTGGATCATCATATGCATATCTGTGCTTGCTCAGGGGGGGGCTGGGGAAGTAACTCATTTTGAACCAGATGATAACTTGGGATGAAAACTGGATTACCTCTAAAAGCACTGTTAGAAAAAGAACATACTATGAGCTTGGACAACCTGCCCCTTCTACCTCTAAACCAAGTTGAACTTGAATAATAGAATGTTGTGTGTGGTGGGACGTTCAAGGGATTAATATATTACAAGCTTTTGAAACCTAAAGTAAAACTTACTTCAGAGAAATACTGTCAGCAGATGAACAATTTAAATAAAGCAGTCAAGGAAAAGAGGCAGGTGATTTTCAATAGGAAGTACATCATACTGGACAAGATAATGCCAGACTACATGTCATTTTGGTGACTTGTCAGAAATTTACAGAGCTAGGCTGGGAAATTCTACTGCATCCTCCGTACTCCCCAGACCTAGCATATTCTGATTATCATTTGCTTCTCTCCTTGCAAAATATTTTGAAAGGAAAAAAATTAAAAACTGAAGCAGTTGTCAGACAAGCACTACTTGAGTTTTTTCTCTCTAAAGACAAAACAAAAATGGTATCTACTAATTGCCATCAAGTTGGCAAGAGGTGAAAAGCAGTGACAAAAATTCTATTGTATGACAAATTTTATTAAAGGTTTTAAATATATATTTTCTTTCACTTTCCAATTGGACACAATTTTCCAGAATTGATTCTGCCCTCTTCTGATAGATATCATTAGTGGTGCTACTTGCATGCAACTGGTTCTGGATATACTTGATTTAAAAGGTATGATAGCAGCTTTTTAATAATTAGTATGTGACATTGTTTAAAGTCTAAACAGTAATTACATCCTTAAAAATGATAAGGTTTGAGCCCCTCCTTCAAAAATAAGTAAAAAGTATTTTGATGAAATTTTACTTGTTTGCTTTGCAATAAAAAGGTTGTTTTATTGCAAAGAAAATTAAAGCAAAGCTTACCATTTTCTTTTAGAAATTTATGATAAATATAGTCCAACAAATTAAACTTGCAAAGAGTGGTTTTCACAATTTAAAAAATATCAGTTTGGCGCACATAAGAAGGAAAGCATATGGGAAAACACCAAATAAATTTAAGCTCGTACAACTGAATCGGACAGTTACTTGATTTGAGCAAAATATTGAAGGGAAAAAATCCAAAGTATACTGAAAGAAATGTCAATGTTATTTTTGTACATGGCAACATTTGTTTATATGTTGCCAGATCATTAAAGGATACTTTAAGACCACTTCACTGAGCTAAGTTGCCCCACCTCTGTTATTCAGCAGATGTTGCTCCTTCTGATTACAGTTTGTTTTAATCCATGCCGAGCGGCCTTTTTGGAAAGCAAGTCTGTTCTTATGAGGATATCAAAAATTGGCTTGATGACTGGGTTGTTTTGAAATAACCAGACTTCCCTCTTTATGGAATCTATTTGTTATTTGACTGATAGGGAAATGCTGTAGCTTCTTATGGAAAATACTTTGAATAAGTTTTTCTTTTATTTTGAAGGGAAGGGGTTTTTATTTATTCAAGGAAGGGCAAAATCATATTTATATATTCAATAGATAAAGTGTGTTGTTTTGGGTAAATCTTGTATTGGCTATGGCATATCCAGGTATTTAATTTACTCCTGCAGCTTATTTTTACTTTACATTATCATTTTAAAGCATTGTTCATGTACTTTCTTGTTTGTTCTTCTAATTTGTGAATTTGATTGTAGTACTATTTTACAAAGCTTTCTGTTCATAATTTTGTAATAGTTTATATGTATGATACTGCATGCATATCTGTGTAAATAAATATCAATTATATAAATTACAAATCTGCAAGACGATATAGCTGCAGCTATTTTATTATCATCATTAAATCATCTGTTGACATTTTAAACATGTATCTTGCTAAGTATGAATCTAAATATTGCTGATATGCAGCTGTGGTTTATTTACTTTCCATTAAAGCAAAGAATATTTCTTGAGAAGTTTTGGAAAAGCAATTAAGGAAAATTTTTGTATTAATATTTAATTCAAGAAACTTCAGAAGTATTTCATAAATGTGTTGTGTCTATGAGAGAGAACTCTCTTTCCTGTTTAAAACATCTTCAGAACTTTATTACAATTTGATATTTATTTTCCGGTCTTTATCGTGATTATTTAATTGTTAAATAAGGTGGAGAAGTAAGCTACTTGTATGAAAATTTCCATAAGAATATTTTTTTCTGGTTACATTGCTTTTTTTTGTAACTTATTTCCTATTACCTAATATTTTGTTCTGTAGCATCTAACTGAAAGAAAAGAACTGATTAAAACATTTTATTATAGCATTCAGATGTTGTTATTGTTTCCACTGGAACCCACCAAGAAATCAACAGCCTCCTCCTCCAAGATTGTCTTTGCCTGCTCCAAGTGCTCCTGCAATTACAGAAGCTACATCTGAGATTTCTTCTAGCAGTGGTATGTTCTTTTTTATGCATTCAACCTTCTGTTTGTGTGTGAAGGGCATGCATATATAAGTCATTGGAAAGTTAATGATTGCTGGTGAAAGACATATACAATGAATTCCCTCCAAGAAAACACCCACAGCTCCAGATGACTATGAAAATGAGAATTTCAATAGTAACGTTATGAGGTTATTCTCAGTGCTTGATATTTTCAGAAATTTCATCTTTTGGAAATGTCGCCATGACAGGGTTTACTGTGCATATGATTTCACAAATCCATTGAACGTACATGAAAGGTATAGGTTATATGCCCAGTAAATATTGTTCCACATAGTACTCTTTTACTAAGCCATCCTTTTTTAAATTGTGAGTCAGTTCAGCGCATGAATATAAAGAAACATTAGTCATAATTCTTCACTGATTTAATATATTGTATTTTCTGTACAGAGAAATCATAAAATCGTAATACTGGTTGAGCTGTAAATTATTATTATATATTCAAAAATACTACTAAGCACATCATTATAGTGTTGTCACATTGAAATTTCAGCATATGAATTATTTCAGAACCAAAATATGCCACAAACACACTATACATGACATACTGTTCCACCATAGGCATGTTAAGAATAAGGTTGGCAGCACTGTGACTAGTGTAGTGATAAGTCACCATTGTGACTTTTTTAGCATAGTTAAATTGTTTCTGTTTCATCACAACAAGTATGTACATTATTATAACAGTGCAATATAATGTCTTATTGGTTTACTTAGGATGGTATTTATTTAAACAATTAAGAGATTATTTATATTTTAGGTAAAATTATTTTTACCAATGAATAATTTGTTAAATTGATGATGCAGATGTCATTGGTACTAAGTCTCTTCAAGCAGGATTTCGTAATCAGAAAGAGACATTTTAGATATGGGGAAAAAATATGATGAAGTATTTCTGCAGTTTCACTTTGCCTTCAACAACTATGATGGTAATAAGCAATCTCTTTGTTTAATTTCCAATAATGTTTGGGCTGTGGAGAGTATGAAACCACTGAAATTAATAAGGCACCTTGAATTCAAGCAATTTATATGTGAATATAACAAAAGATTATATCAAATGATTAATAAGATCTTCAAATAAACAAGAGCAGCATTTTGAGAAATTTATGACTGTTAGCAAAAAAATATTTACTCGCACCATCCGAAGTTTCTTATTAATTGCTAAAAGACATACACCATTTGAGAAGACCTTGTATTACCTGCTGCCATTAGAATGATAGAAATATTTTGTGTAAGTAAAAATAATGATGAAAATCAGAAAATATCTTTGTGAAACCACACTGTCACCTACAGAATTTCTGAAATTAGGGATGACCAGTTCAAGCAGCTTATTATTAAACTTAACTGTCTGACTAGCCCGGATTTTCCCTAAGAAATCATATTTTTCAAAACTACCAGGAAAAAGAATTATTTCTTAATTTTAATATAAAATTACCCCTGGTACTTTATACCTGGATTTATGTACTTTTAATGATTGCCTTAATTTCTTGAGAATATTTTTAACCCATTAACTGCCAAATTTTTATTTCATCAATTTTTATTTTAATTTTTGTTAGTTTACATCTAAATAATAAGAAAAACATGTTTTTCTCATAAATGAGTCAATTTTTTTTCAGAAATTTTAAATTTAAGTCCGATTTCCAAATGGGGATCATGGCTGGTACTATCTACTTTTAATGCCAGCGCTCAAAACTGTCTACGTGTAATTCAACATTACATTTTCCACATTGTTTTCTTGCATTTGTTTTACACACTGCACATTTTCTTTGTTTACCATTTTCGGTCTGTTCAATATAATGAATACCAGATATTCTGATAACAGTAAAAACACAATTAATTGATGCTTTAGTGAAAGAATTCCTTCCATCCTTTTTTCCATCTGAGAGTTCTGAAGATAAAGCAAGATACCCTCTAGCAACCATCCTCCTAAAATCTAGCAATGTAATTTTATCATTTGAAATACAATACAGTGCGGGGGCATTAACCAGTGTTATGTCGATGGCATTCTTCTCAGTTTTACTCCATCGCTTCACCTCTGATATTGGTTCGATAGTTTTATGATTAGACAGAAACCTTACACAACTGTTGTCATTCCACGTGATAGCTAAAATTTCATTACGGGAATTAAATCTGTAGTCATATGCCCGCGTTCTTTTTTACTTATTTCTTTGTCTGTTCATTCTCTTGAATCGAACAGTTCCTATTTCTCTAACGTCAATGTACTGCAAATTTTTCATCAGAGAAAATCCTGTGAAAAAATTGTCGAAGTAAACTTTATGAGCATTTGGTGTCTGAAGAATACATACCATCTGAAGGACAACATATGTCCCAAGCCCACTGATGCTTTCATCATCTCCTGATTTCTTTGATTTGCCTTCATACACTTGAGTCTGATAACAATATCCAGTTTGTGAACAACAGATAGCCAATTGTTTGAACCCAAACCGCACTGGCTTACCACGTATAAATTGTTTGAGGTAGTGATGTCCATAGTAACGAACCATTTGTTCGTCAATGCTCAAACTTTCAGAAAACACCCCAAATTGTTGAAATTTGTCATTCAGCTTGTCAATCAATGGGCGAATCTTGAAGAGGTTATCACGTTCACCTAGTGGAATCCTTTCTAAATCGGAGTTGTCACTGATATGTAGGTACCGTTTAATTTTCAGATACCTATTCCGACTCATGCATGCTCTAACACACAGAATGTTCATCTTCACACCTATATAATTGTTCTTGCGGAAGTGAATGATAGCCAGTGAAAAAAAGTATTCCAATAAATGTTTTTAGGCAGTTATCAGAAAGCTGAAATTGATGATTGTTTTTCTGTCTGGCATATATTACAGACTGCTGTACAATATAGGTGACAGTTTCATTATCAAAAAGTATTTCAAAACACTCTATCGGGGATTTTCCCCTGAGTTTTCTAATGCATCATTTCGCCTTGTCTCTATAACATCAGAATTTTCATATAGTTTCGAGTACTTAGGTTGCTTCTTTTTGCAATTGGAAGTCAATACTTCTTTTCTCTTTTTAGCAGGTGATAAGCCGGTACCTTTTGTTACTTCATTTGCTGAAGATTCAGTTGCATTTACTAAAACATTTTCCTCAAATCCTGCCACACGGTGAATTTCAACACACCCGGGAACATCAAGTGGTTTTTCATCATCAATTATATTGTCATGCATGTCCTCATTATCTGAAATCTCATCAACCCGCTCTGGTGGAATTTCAACAATATCTATGGGGCTATTATCGTCAGATGCATAAAAATCACCAGAATTTACAATTTCTTCTATTTCTTTTAAAGAAAGATATCTTTTGCTTGACATTTCCTGGAAAAAAAGAAAAACAGTTTTTTTTACAATTTTAGTCAGTATCAGCCATGATCCCCAAATGGGGATCGATATATGTAGGTTCATTGTACCCATCCAAATTACAGTATGAGGATAAATAATATATAAATACATTAATTACTTACCAGTGATCGAGGGAAATTAAGTACAACAAAAATAATTGTTCCTAAGTAACATTTTTGTGCTTTGAAAATAACCGTATTATTTTTTTCGTGAAAAGTAACAAGAGAGCAAGAAAAATAAACTCGTGAGCTCAACTGACTGAGTCCACGTGTTTGTTTAAGATTTCTACCCTTAGTTGCAATCTTCAGGAAAGCATGACCACCTGTAAGGGTGGACCCAGGTGCAACATGACGTCACAATGTATACAAATGTAGGCGATCCCGATATGGGGATCATGGCAGGGAATGGGTTAAGATGCACATATATATACATTCTTACAGACATCACAAAATTTATCGTAGACCTTATATGTACAGCCTTACCAGTCAGAGGAGTAAAGAAAGCTCAAAATTTACAATCCAGTTGGATGAAGCTAATGTTATTTGAAAAACATCTCAGTTTTTAGTTGTTATTGTGACTTTATCTTGTTTATCTGATACCAGATTCATCATGGCAAGGAGGCAAGATTGTGCCTGTCATTGGCCAGTCATGGTGACAGTATGACTTTTCAATTCCGCCCCCAGTTTTAAAGGAAAGCACCCTGGAGGAATGGATCCGACCCCTCTTTCCCTATCACCAACCCCTCGAGAGGACTTTTGCTCACCACATATTTAGACTGCCCCCATCCCTTACAGACACCATACATTTACAAACATCTATGCCTTCTCCGGGAGTCGAACGGCGGCCTTTCGGTATGGCAGTCATAGTTGCTAACCACTATCTTGGTTAGGCAGCTCAGTTAATGTATGTCAGATACATTTATAAAGAAAAAATTTTTATTCTGTTGATCATTGGAAAAACATATAAGAGGAGAAGGCAGTAAAGTTGCTGAATTTTTTTAAACTGAAGATTTAAAACAGAAAAATTGCATTGGAGTGGGCACAAATGGTGCAAAAGCAATGATGGGCAGAAATACCAACTTTTAAATCATTTCCTAAAGCTTTATCTCACTTGCTGTATAATACCCAGAAGGAATTTATTGAGCTACTGACTCAAACAAAACTTGAGTTTCTACAGAAATTCTTGATTGACTTTGATCGTAGCCAGAACTGAATTTCACCCATTTCTGAAATGGTATTAAATATTCTTCTGCCTTTCTACAACACATACTTAAGTGAAACAGCTTGTCCAATTATAATGCTTATTTAATCAACATATCCTTAAAATGACTAAAATGACAATTAAACTAAGATTAAATTTGTTATGCAGTAGCAGCAGGCAAAGGGGGAAAGCACAATTGCCTCATTAAAATTTTCTGTTTATTAATTTTGTGTATACTTGCAAGAAATCCTAAAACTACTTTCCGTATATATATATTGTTTACATTTACTTCAAAAAATATTTATGGTAAATATTTATTTTTTATATATTTATTTTATATTTAGTATCTGGGATTATGAAGAATTTTGATGGTTAAAATGGGTTGTGATTGTTTCAGAAACATTGTACTAAGCCAATACAATATTGTTACAAAATGTCCAGGCGCTGTAAGATAGTTTTCCCTCAAAGAAAGTTTAGGGTTGCCATAAAATGACAAAAGGAAGGGTTGCCACATTTGGCGAGAAATTGCGCATTTGGTGACGTTTGGCGGCAGAATTGGCAATAAGCCATGAATGGATGAAGAAACTTCTGGAAGGAATTCTTACCGATTTAGCCCAGAATGTTCTCGAACACAAGCCGAAAGCTATATAAACCGTGCTGGTACGCAGAGAGTGAGTGCGGGATAGTTAGTTTCGAGTTAGTCCGTGCGGAGTCAGTCGAGTTGACAAGCCGGGCAGTGAGTGCCGAGTGGGTCGTCGAGTGCATCAAAACTCTTTGTGCATCGCCAAGAGAGTGTGTTGAGCCCCGGGAATGACCGAACCGAAGAGTCGGGAGCTGTGCTCTGTGTGCCATCGAGTGCATCGCGTGTAGTAGCGTGGACAGTCTCAAGAGTACATGGAGTTCCGAAAATGACCGAGCAGAGTCGGAAGCTGTACTCTGGTGCTTTGCAGTAAAGCTGTCTTCACCATTATTAGCATGTCGCTGATTGTTCCAGCGTGTTTATTATAGTTCTCCGACGACTGTGTAAAACATGACTTTGGAACTGCCCTGATTAATATTGGCTAAATAAAATGTGTTTCGATACTTCATAAAATGTCATCGTTATTCACTCCGAGTCTACGAACCCCATACGAACTGGTGTCAGAAAATAATGTAACAACTGGTGTCAGGAGTGGGGTTTGCGAGTGAATGCTAGTGACTCACCTGCAGAGTAAAGCCATGGCGGAGGAAACGAAAACTTTGATGGACTTTTCTTAGCCAAGATCTGAGCCGGGCGAGAAGAGATAAAAGCTGAGATCAAAACCGAACTGAAAGAGATGAAAGAGTTAAAAGCTGGATATGAAGAGATGACAGCTAATATGAAAGCTGAATGAGAAGAGATGAAAGCCAGCCAAGTAAATGTGCAAGAGCAACTCCCAACAGCTGAAAGTGGAGCTTGCAGAAGAAACTGGAGCTATTAAAGAAAATGTGGAAGTGACAGAAGTGGCACCTAAAGAATCAGAGGATGAAGAAATGAAGGAAATACTGTTGAAGTATCTGAGAAAGCTAATGAAATAAAGGATGAAACATCTTATGAGATTAAAGAAAGAGAATGAAAAGATGAAGAAAAAGACAGGAAAGACGCTTCTCATCCTCTGGTGTCTGAAGTTGAACTGGAAGACAGTAATAATACTGTTTGTAAATATGAAGAAATAAACGAAGTGGCTTGTAAAGCTTCTGAAAGAGGTGAAGAAATAATTCATGTAAATAAAGTTCCTGATTCTCAATTGCCGGAAGTAGAGATGTAAGAACGCGGAAATGCAACAGTAAAGTTGGTAGAAACTGATAGTGAAGTTATGAAGTCGCAGTTTATGAGTATCGAACCATCTGAAAATGCGTGTGATTCGGAGATTAGAGAAGTTGATGTGCACCTTAAGTGGTGTGTTCCAGTATTGCAAGAAAATTCACCCGCTCCACAAGCTGAGTCTCCTAATACAGACTGTGCAGATACGGACTTGATACTAAACCAGGATACTTGCGTTTGTAAGGTATCAGGCTCCGTTCATGATTCTGATGCAGAATTTGGGGCTGGTTCCCAGGAAACAGAGGAAATTGAACATGTACCAACTGCTAAAAATACCAAGGAGAACTGTACACATAATGCAAACAAACTACAGAGTGGTGAACAAACTGTTTCAGATCTTCCTGTGGATGAAAAGTCTGAAAGGACTGAATCTTCAGAGTGTGATATGCAAAACATAAATATATCTGAGAACTGCAGTGGAAGGTATTTGACCCGGGTATAACTTAATGAAATGACTGAGACAGAAATTCATTCAGAACTTTAATTTGTATTATTTGAAATTGTTATGTATGTAACATTACATAACAATTGTTATGTAGGTTAGGTTAGTTTATTTAATTACGGTAAAGCCTTGAGGGCTATCTGCCTAAGGGCAGGGATGCCTTCGTGGAGAACTTTCTAAGGGAAACTGGCTCGTATACACGTTACACATGGGGAAAACCACGAAAACACCTATTCAGCCAGCCCGTTCGCGGGATTCGAATCTCGGACCGATCTTCCAGTGTTCAGCGACTTTAGCGCTCGGCCGCTGATGAGCTTAATTGTTATGTATGAATTTGCGTATATAACTTGTACATAGTGTAAATATTTGTTTCTTTAGTTATGTTATTTGTTTGTGTTATTACCTTTTGCTTGTATCGAATTATGCTTCTGAACAAGGATTGTACTGCCCGGGACGTGCAGTCCGTGGGAGGGGGCAGTGTTACGAAATGTCCAGGCACGGTAAGATAGCTTCCCTGCAAAGCAGGTTTAGGGTTGCCATAAAATGGCAAGGGAAGGAAGGATTGGCATAATTGGCAAGAAATCTTGCATTTGGCTACATTCGGCGACAAAATTGGCGATAAGTCATGGACAGATGGAGAACCTTCTAGAACGAATTCTTACCAGTTTAGCCCAGAATGTTTTTGAACACAAGCCAAAAGCTATATATAAACTCTGCTGGTACACGGAGAGTGAGTACGAGATAGTTAGCCCGTGCGGAGTCGATCGAGTTGACAGCCGGGCAGTGAGTGTCGAATGGGTTGTCGAGTGCATCAAAAGAGTCTCTTTGTGTATCACGGTTAGTGCATCTTCGAGAGAGCGTGTTGAGCTCTGGGAACGACTGAACCGAAGAGTCGGGAGCTGTGCTCTGTGTGTCGTCGAGTGCATCGCAAATCGTAGCGTGGAGAGTCTCGAGACTACATGGAGTTCCGAGAACGACCAAGCAGAGTTGGAAGCTGTACTCTGGTGCTTTGCAGTAAAGCTGTCTCCACCATTATAGCCTGATAACCTGAAGGCTATGTTGCTGATTGTTCCAGCGTGTTTATTGTAGTTCTTCAACGACTGTGTGAAACGTGACTTTGGAGCTGTCTTGATTAATATTGGCTAAATAAAGTGTGTTCCGATACTTCATCAAATGTCGTCATTATTCATTCCAAATCTATGAACTGGTGTCAGAAAATAACGTAACAATATTGTAAATCAATTTTTTGTGTTGTATAGAAATTACTAAATGCCTTGAGCTTCTTTCATATTTAGTTATTTTATCAATGTGTTTGGTGTCAGTTTTGCTCATCGTATTGCTTACTAATTTTTTGCATATTCAAGTGTTTATTGTCAATTTGTAATACCTTTTACTTTATTCATTTGCTGTTTTTCTAGCTGATCAGTATTATCTAAATATTTGTGACTAAAAGAACGGGAAATAATAAACAAATACTAGTGAAAATGAAAATTTTACATGATATTCTTCTCATGTTATAAAAAAGAACATCATCACAAGAAAAGACTTTTTAACCAAGTCCTGCTCCTGAATATAAAAGTGCAAATTAAGACAGCTTGGACTTTTCTATAAAATTGCTAGCATCTCAAGAATGAAAAAATAATTATAAATTTAAAAAGGTAGCTCAGATATCAGATATTTGTCAATCTCTTCAGAATTTGATTCCAAAAATATATCTGCAAAATGGGCAGCTAAAGTTCTAGCTATGCCATTATCCTTTGCACTTAATTTATTTACAGATATATTTGTGGATTCAAATTCTGAATATGTATCAAGAGCAATATCCAAGGAGGGGTTGTCCACCCCAAATTCCATTCCTGTTAACCAGTACACTATCAGTTGCAGCTAAAATGGTGTGGAAGGTTCTGCATGCAGAAAACATGCACCTATTCCATGTGCGTAATGTCCAACTCCTAGGCGATGCCGATTATCCTTTAGGTAGGGTTCATATACTGGATGCTTGATACCATACAGAATGATTCACAGTTTCTCGGCACTGTTTTATTTTCAGAGGCACTGTTTTATTCTCAGTTTTATTCTTACATTGAACTATGAGGCCTGCTTTACGTGAATAGGCATGCTCAACATGCAAATTGCGTATTTGTGGTCATCTGAATATCTCTACAGCACTGTCTTGTCAAAAGTGCAGCACAAATTTGGGTTAACATCTGGGTAGGTATTCTCGGAGATCATCTGTTAGGACCATAACTTCTGTCCAAACACCTTAATTGTGCAAATTACCTTATTAAAAATTACAACATGTCCTCCCAAATTTGATGCAGGGAATATTGGCCACTGTGCGGTGAAATATATGATTTATACATTTTGCGATTGCGGTGCATAACCACCTATATGAACAGATCCCGGGAGGTGGATTGGACCCAGTAGACCTCTTGCTTGGCTTCCACACTCCCTGGACTTCAATACTTTGGATTTCATCTTCTGGAAGCCACCTGAAATCAGTTGTTTATCAGATGTTTGAATTCGGTTGTTCAGCAGACATCCCTAGCAAACTGGGTATGTTTGACTATGTCTGTCAATGACTTTCCCGCTACTACAATTTTGAACAATTCTTGTAAAACTGTCTTGTTGTCCCCTTTCTTACATTGAACTGTGATGCATAGTAATCCTGCTTTATGTTAAATAAATGTTTCTCTTCTTATTATTGACCCCCCTTTGTTCCATTTGACATCACACTATTCATAACTATTCTTGCCATTTTCTCCCGCAAAACATGGTCTGCAACCCCATGTTCTATGGCAGTTTTCATTCTTTTGATGCCTACTTTCACCCCTCTGAATTTGTCAGTCAGCTTCAGGAACAATCTGTAGATGCATCTCTGAATGCATAATTATATCACAAAATCTGTAAACTACAATTGTTTTAACTGAAAAAAAATCATCCAGTTTGAAGTAATTTTAAAATATGAATGATGTAAAATGGGTGAAGATTCTTTTTTAATAATTATTGTACCAGTGTGTAAAGCTATTCTATTTATACTTTCTTTTTGCTTGTATTATGTGTGTGTTTTTCTTCTGCTTTCAATTTTTCTGTAATTTCCCAATATGATTATAAATTTAACTCTAAAAATGATTTCTAAATGGCAGAGAAATTGAAAATTGGCATTAATAAATAATGCACATTCTTTCTTCTTTCTTTCTTTTTTTTTTATATTTATTTTAGAGATGTGGTTAAGAGTGATTTGTGATTTAATGTTTCGATGTGCTTAAATTTTGGTGCAGATAAATTCTTATGTAAAATGTTTATCGCTGTTAATATACTTGGCACTAAGTATATAACTTTTTTCTAATGGAACTAAAGTTTTAGAGATAATTTTCTGCAGTACAAAATATATGTGGTACTACAAACTCATTATTCAGATTCCACCCTCCTCCATAGGGAAGGATGATGGCATTTTGAAGCCCTCAAGTGCCATTACATGCTCTGAAAAAGTGCTTGCTTCCTCTTAGTGATCTTGGAAGTCTGCTGAACTTACAAGGCAATTTTTTTAATGCTTTCGTGTCTGTCACCAAGATATCTCTTGTTGTCTGACTTTTGATATGTGTGTTCATCCTGGCAATTTGTTTTTGCTTGAAATCTTACAACCTCATCACCTCCCCCTTCCCCTTCACAACTCAACTTCACTAATTTCTGTTTGATTGCATTCTTAATTGTGATTTGTAAACTTCATCACTTCATTTAGAATCTGCCATATGTTTCAATAGTTCCTTAGCACTTCACTATTTTTTCAAATTATTGATTGAAAAATGTGTAGCCCAAAATATCTGTTTGTAATATTAAAAATTAGCTCCTTAAAAACTTGAATATTTGCTCACCACAAAAAAGCATGTTAATTTATTAAATATGACACTGCAAATATTTAAACTTAATTATATTTAAAGTAATTTGTTTTCAAGATCATGTTTCAGATACAAACTGCAGAATTTGAAAATGCTTGACATGTATTTCAAGGTTCATATCCTTTAAAACACTGCTCAATCATATGCCATCAAAGAAGTGCAATAACATACATCCTAAAACAAAGTAATGTGGAGTATTACTGTAAACACTCTCAAGTGCCTCAAGTACTCCAGATTAAAATGCCTGCTTACCATAGCGAATATTTTCTGTATGTTGGGGAGATAATGGAATATTCTCTTGTCATAAAACCATGCTGATAATTATTTATGCATTGCAAGATTCACTTCTTAGTATTTAAACAGAACGGTAGCATGTTGGCATTGTTTCCAAAAATGTTACTTGCAACACCATGAAAGATTATCTTTTCTATGGCAAAGGATACAGAAGTCAAAGCAATGATTTTGGATATATGGCTTCTATCTATATACTGTGCATATATTGGATCACAGACAACAACAGGCTCAGGTGAAAGTTGTTTGCCTGTTACCTGTCACAGATGCACTTAAATCCCAGATCAGAATTTTATGAAGCATCGCTATTTTTGGGAGTTCTTAGCTTGATTTTCTGCTAATGTTACCAATATTTGGGACTGTTTTCATTGCATGAAACTGTTTATGAAACTTGTATCTATCTGAATGCCTCCACTTGAGATCATCTACTTTATACTTTTTGCCAAAGATCCTTAATCTGAATGCATCATTTAAACTATTGCGAAAATTAATTTTACTGGTCAAAGTTGCTATTCTACATGAAGAAAATAATCAATTTCAAGGCTCCTGCCCTGTTCTAAAGTTTTTTTTGTTTTGTTTTGTTTTGTTGTGATATTACAGATACATTTTTGAGTGGGAATAAACTCTGTTACAACCAGCTTTTATATTCTGCAGACTCATTTATTCATACACTTTGCTTGGAAATCATACGAGCAAATTACCTAACTCTATAGTGAAATTATTTATGCTTTGAAGGGTTCCTAACTTAGCTTTATTAAGTTACTGCAGTAATACTGCTGTAATATATGACAATTTGTAAATGTATATTAAACATGTATTACAGTGTTTTCAAGATATACAAGAAAGACTTCATATTACAGGCCTCTCAAAGCTATCTTTCACACATTCTAATGTTTGGAATTATCATATACAGGGTTTCATAGATCATGGGACAAACTTGGAGGGAAAACATGCATTTTTTTATAAGAATCTTTTCCATGGCAAAGATGGTCTAAAGTGATGGGTTAAGGCAGGAATGCAAAAAAAAAAAAAAAA
Source organism: Stegodyphus dumicola (assembly GCF_044657685.1). Taxonomy (NCBI): domain Eukaryota; kingdom Metazoa; phylum Arthropoda; class Arachnida; order Araneae; family Eresidae; genus Stegodyphus; species Stegodyphus dumicola. Next base: position 49,598,975 of record NC_140779.1, read on the forward strand.
AAAAAAAGGCACGAGAGGAAAATGTGTTTATGTACAAAATCAATGCAAAGTGCTTCTTTGTAGCAATGCAGTATTCACAATAAATGTTCAAAATTGCGACCATCAGCAGTAATACATGCTTGGTAATGTCGGAGAAGGGATTGACGAACATTTTGAAAAATGACAGCCATTTCGCGCATGCTTCCAGCCGCAGTGGATAGTTGTGCAACGAGGTCCTCCGGTGAGTCAACGGGAGTCTCGTAAGTGATGCTCTTCAGATGGCCCTATAAAAAAAAAATCCAAGCTGGATAAATCTGGTGAACGGAGTGGCCATCAAACAGGTCCACCACGACCAATCCATCGGTCCGGAAATGTCCCATCCAAGTAGTTGCGGACCCGCATGTGGTTATGGGCTGGTGCACCATCATGCTAGAACCACATGCGATCACGAACAACAGCCAGAACATCCTGCAGCAATTCCGGTAGCACCTCTTGCAGAAAAATATAACATAAGCCATTTGTATGTGCAGGTAAGAGGTATGGGCCTATGAGGTAGTCGTTAACAATACCCGCCCTCCACATTCACGGAGAAGCAGGTTTGGAATGCATGCGGGCGTGTGCCGGGGGGATTATGAGTTGCTCACACGTGCATGTTGTTGCTATTGACAATGCCGTCCTGTGAGAAAGTTGCCTCGTCCGTGAATAGCACATCCGATGGGAAATCCACCTGCGCCGCACACTGCTGCAAGAATCAATGACAGAAATGAACTTAAAGAGGGTAAACTGTCTCTTGCAAGGCTTGGACTCTCTGCAAATAGTATGAGTGCAAACCATTTTTATGCAATACTATCCAAATGGTGGAATGACTCATCTGTAGATGATGTAGAATAGCTCTTGTACTTGTCCAAGGTGATTCATGCACAATGTTCAAGATGGATTCTTCAATGCGAGGTTGTCGTGCACTTCTTCTTCCTCTCCTAGTGTCAGAGGTGGCTTCAAATGACCCATTTTCACACAGAGATTGATGCAACCTCTCGAACATTGTGTGCTTCGGCATATGCCTGTTCAGAAACCGTTCCTGGTACAACCGTAGCACTGCTCTGCCGTTCCTATTAGCAGCACTATGCATGAGATGCATACTAACTTTTTCCCTGTACGTAAACTCGCCCATCACACTTGACATCAGAGTTGCGAATGATCCTCTGATGCATCGGATCGTAATTTGTCCGGCTCACTACCACCCTCTACCGCTGCATTGCCAGCCAATCACAGCTGTAGTTCCTATTACTGTTAGTGTTCCCTTTTTTTTGAATTTTTTTTGTGAATACTGTATTGCTGCAAAGAAGTACTTGATTTTGTACATAAACACATTTTCCTCTCGTGTCTCTCTCTCTCTCTTTTTTTTTTTTTTTTTTTTTGTTCCTGCCTTAACCTGTCACTTTAGACCCTACATTCCTATAAAAAAATGCGTTTTAGTACACTCCACCAACCCTCCAAGTTTGTACCCTACATTCCTATAAAAAAATGCATGTTTTAGTATACTCCACCAACCCTCCAAGTTTGTCCCATGATCTATGAAACACCCTTCTAATCTTTGGAACTTTGCATAGTTAAAAGACATTGCTTTAAACTTGTAGAGTTGTTGAACTGTAGTTTTCTCATGATCTTTGGAAATTATTTTTACTAGCCACTAGTTAGTTTCAAAGTCCATCATTAACATAATATTTTCTGTAAACATTCCCAAGGTTTAGTTTACTCTCTGTGTAACATTATTTAAATATGTGCAGCAAATTTTATTTGCACCATCCTTTATATTGCAATGTTCCAGTATCATGCTAAAGAAATAGAGAGCTCATTGAAATCATTACTTTGCATTTCCTTCAGAAGCTTTCCAACTTCCTGAGAGTTGTTTAAATAAAAACTGGTAGCAGTTGTAAAATATATCCTAGTATTTTTCAATATATTTAAAAGATTAAATTAAAGAAAATATGTTTAAATCAGATCAGTATTTTAACAGCAATTTGACAATACTGTATCATAAGGCAAGGCATTCAGCTTTTATTTTAGATTTTCTTTATTGTGTTTGCAGAAGATTAATCTAATTTTATAATATCCATTCCATTTATTAGTAAAAGTATTTTAAGCATCTTTGTTGCTGTTTCTATAAGTTTGGCTCAAAATTAAGAATTATTATTGTTGATTTCAATATTAAACTTAGTTAAATTTACAAATGAGCTTGTGCACAGGATTATAAAAATGTGTAAAGCTCTTTGCTGCTGTAAAAGTGACAATATAATTTCACATAATATTTCAAGGGTGTAACATTGCTGCACATTTTGTTTTACCTGGCATCCATTATTTTCAGCCATTGTAGTCTCAAATGTTTTTCATTTACTTTCTTAATTAATTTGTGGAAGTAAATATTTTGCCCATAAAATTATCAAAATGTGGTCTGTAAAATAAGTATAATATATTTATGTTTAAATTTAATTATGTATACTAATTTTTTAATGTTTTGGCATTATTTTCTGATTGATTCACCAAAATAATATTCCAAAAGTCTGAATTAGGACTGACTACCATTTAATAAAATTGCACAAAGTTCAACTCTAGATTAACTTTAATTTCATAGCTTTTTGTGTTTTGCAAAAACTGAGACAAGTCTTTGAAAATCCAATATTTATTTTTTTTTTAATTTAAAGCTAATATATGTGCGTCAATGTAGCAGTAAAACTGACAAATAGCTTAATATAAAGAATCTTATTATGTGGGTGTTAACATTAAATTGTGCTACAATAAATTGGGTAGAGTTTCAAAGGGATTTAAGAGAAAATAACTGTGTTATATTTATGTCCATTCTTTTAATGCGAATTTCATTGCCAAAAACTTAATTGAATGACAAGAAAGCCTTTATTAGCTCTGGTATTTGGAAGCATTGTTAACCTTGAATATTAAGTTCCCATGTATGTGTTATTGCATGATTATTTGGTATATGTGTGACCTGGTGTATGTATTTGATATTTTTGATGCTTGCACAAATACACACAGGAAAAAATTTTAAGTCTATGTGGGTAGAGGTAAATATATTCAGTCCATATGCTATTCCATTTTATAATATTCTTTACTTAATTTCCAAAGGATTAAAAAATGTAAGACTAAACTATCAGTTATTTACCTGATTGTGTTTATGCGTGAAAAGGTTTATCCAGAGGTTTAGTTTCAAATTACTATTTGTAGGTGGGTTTTAAAATACATGATGATAAAAATGTTTAATGAAATAAATGATTTTAATGAAATTTCGAGTAGCTTAGATTTCAAACTTGGTCAGCGCTAAAAGTTAAAACTCGCTCATTCTGGCATAAACTTGGTGCTACAAGCAGATGACCCATAGCACATCAGGTTGGAGATCTCTGTACTGAAAGGGTTAATAATAAACTGATGCAAAATTTAACTTCTTCAATTTCTTTTAAGAAAATTTCATTTTTCTCATATAAATGTATACTAATTTATGCATTCAAATAAAATATCAATAAAGCATTACTTTCACTAGATATTTTTGGGTAACACTGTGTTTTGAGGAACATGATCTAACTTTCCATGCTACATTTTTCTGTGTTGTATTTTTATATGCTGTTGTTTCAGATTTTTTGGCATAAGAAAATTAATTTCTTTTCAAATTGAAGTTTTAAAAAATTTATATTTCAATTAGAATTTGTGGTATATAATAAATTTTTACTTTTAGAAGACACTGAAATTGAGAACTTGAGTGATGCTGATATAAGCGCCAGCCCTAACACTTCCAAAAAAAGCAGTGTTGACAGTACAAAAGATGTGTCCATGCAACAGAGGCTAAGTGTAGGGTCTGAAAATGAGATCCAAGCAAATTTAGAAGAAGATAGACCTTTTATTCCCTCAGACTCTAATGAAAGAAACAGAGAAGACTGTGTAAAATGTGATGATTCATCTTGAAATAGAATACTGTCTTTCACTGCTAGCCTGCAAGAATTGTATAAAAATTATTTTTCTAAAATATATGTAAAAATTTGCCCTGTGCTTGTTTTTACTGACATAATTTTTTTTTTTTTTTTTTTTTTTTTTTTTTTTGCTTTAAAGGCACTTGCTGACTTGGATGACTGATAAGAAAATAATTTTTTTACAAAGTGAACAATATGTTTCCAGCAAATATATTATTTTTGTCATCAAAAGCTTTTATTACAGTGCAGTTTAAATACTTTTTCTAGTATTTATGGTATATATAATATACCTAAGATATTTAATATTTATATTAAGAGTCATATATTTATTCAAATGTGTTTAACAGAATATTTTTTGTCTGCAGATTTGATTGCAGTTATACAATGTAAATATTCTGCATAGTATATGAAATTTTAAGCCCATAAATTATATTCACAGTATTAATGAAGTTCAGAAACAATCCCAGAATGTTAATTGTGAAAAAAAGCATTAAATGTTCTTGTTGTTTCGCACATAAAACTATATATGCATCTGTATTGCATTGTTATGGGATCAGATAATGCATGTAAAATTGCTTTATTTTGATGTATTTGCATGAAATGCATTATTAATTCAGATTGAAAGGAACTTTATCACACGTGTATTAAAAATGTAAATAATTTTCAGTTATGTGTAAAGAATCTTTTTAAAATTATTTAATAAATTAGATGAATTAATAACTCTGCAGGCCCAGAGCATGTTAATAATGAGCCTTTAGTCTTATTTTTTAGACAGCACAAAAGTTTAAATTTCTGAGTATCTTAACAAGTTTGTATGTGGTTGTCTATATTCATTCATATTCAGTGATTTCTTGGTAATATTAGTTCATGATGATGTTATTGTATTAAAGTTAATAATACATTCATCAGATTCATGATACATATTATCATTTAAAAGAGGATAGATACTTTAGACTTCAAAAAAGTATTTTTTTAAGGAAACTTGAAAATATCTTTCTCTCTCTTATTACACATTATGAAGTCTTTTTAAATTGTTATAAACATAGGTTAGATGGTGTATAATTTTAAATTAGATTGCTTTTCAGAATGTAATTTCAAATTAAAGCATTTTTTAGTAATCTTAACTGTAGAATTGTTTGAAAAGCATATCTTAATTTCAAATATTTCAAATTGGGGAATTTGTAAACCAAGAGATCACTGTTTGTTTTATTCAATTAAAGCAGTTGTGTACTATAATTGGATGAACTGATAGAATAGCTAGCACTTTGTATTTCTCATATTATTTTTGACAGACAGTTTCCTTGTAAATTTTTCATTTAGGAATATCAACATTATTATATTGCCATAACTGAAGTTGAGCATTATTTATTATGATAGTGAGTTGCCATTCATGAAAGAAGTACTTATATCTTAATGATTTTCTCTCCCAGCTTTTGCCTTAGTGTTACAAATCATACATTGTTTCTTTTGTGATAGTGTAAATATTAGTCAAATATAGTATAAAATACTGACATATTGTTTACTCTGCACAATTACAGAGTTAAAACAAGTTATTTAAATTAAGCTAAATATTTGTGGCTTTCTGTACACAGTATCCTATTAGGTTGTTAAAATTTGAAATTGTTTTAAGGAGTTTTTTCAATGTATGTATTTGGGAGTGTTAAAATCATATCTGTTTTAGTTTCCCAAATTCACAATTGCTCAAATTCCACTATAGTCATCTAATTGATTTTAATAACTTTGTCTGGTATTAATATATTTGTTGCGTGCAATGTCTGTTAATTTATGAGGGAAAAAATAAAAACACAGTTGCAGAAATCTGACTTATTTCGCTCATTTATTCAATCTGAACGACCTTTTTCTTTCATACATACTTAGTTATTAACAAAATTCTTTGTTGACCAACAAAAGAGGAACTTTGTTTATTACCCTTGAGCAGTGTTTCCCAAACTTTTAAAACAAAACAACAAATATATGTGTATATAATAAATTTCGTAATGCTTCTATAATTTCCTTGTTATTCTATAATAATGCCCCTTCTATAATTTTGTTAACACTGAGTATATCCCTTGTTAAAAAAAATGGATGTATTTTAATAACAATCAAAATATATTTATTTTTTTCTTTTTTGTGACATACACAAAATAATAATAAAAGATAAATAAAATATAAATAAAAGTTATATTATAAATAACATTTATTTGGATTAATGAGAAGAATGAAATTGTTTGTGCCGAGATGACAGATCATCTTAATTTGGTTCCCTGGTCGTTAAAATTAACTTCACATAAATATGAAGTTGGAAAAGACAAGATATATTTCAGAATTTTTTCTGTTAAAACCAGATAGACATGTTGCATTTGTAACCAGAGTGATGTTAAACTACACTCCTTATGTTTATTTTTCAAGAATCTGTCTTCTGCTTGTGACGAATCTTCTGGCATCGATGTTGTGTTAATGTTAAATGGATCTTATCCATTAAATATTTTTCTTTAAAATCAGAGAAATAGTTTTTGAAGCCCACTTGCAATCTCTCCAAATACTGTGTTATGCATTTCAAAGTATCAGCATCAATTTTAGCAGTCGAATTTGTTATGAAGAGGGGAAAACGAGTTTACTTCTCCATTACCAGCTCTCTTTTGCCATAAATTTAGTTTTGCGATGGCAGCGTTCACTTTATCTTGAATGTGAAACAATAAAATTTCTTTGCCTTGTAATATTGAGGCAATTTAAAACAGAGAATATATCTGCTAAGTATTATACAGTCAAAAGTCGTTAATTTGGACACCCATAATCTGGAATGATCTATAATCCAGACCTCAAAGCTACAAACTTTCTGCGCATGTGTCGTGTGGACGCATGCGCATAGGCGTTTATGCATGCGCGTAAGACCTTTACGGCTGCGCATATGCGTGTGCGCATGCGCGTGATACGTTTACGCAAGCACGTTTAATGTATAACGGACGGTATAAGCTAAAATTATCTAATTATCTCTTTCAGTTAATGTTGCAGATTGCGTTGTTCCTTAATCTTCGAATTGGATCCGGCTTATTATTTTTTGCAGACTGTTAGAGCAATTTTATAAAAGTAAGCTTGAACTTTTGATTATGTCAAATAGAATTTCCGATGCTGGAACTCCCAAAGGATCTACCAAGTGAAAGTATATTTCGATGTCCATCAAACAAAAAGTGGAATTGCTGCAAAAAAAATGGATAAAGGCATATCCTTTGTCTCTCTAACCATTCCGAAATCTGTTTATCAATTTCACGCTGCTCTGCTGCGGGAGGGGGGAGGGGGTAAACGCCGCGATACACAATGAATTGGAAGTTTATCTGTCAGAACTATCCTTATCTTCAGGGCAGATGTTTTTATTTTATTTGGCTTATAATTCCTTACTAAATGTAGTATTTCATCTCGATGTACTCCATCTTTGATATGATTTAAATCAAATTCCTCGTCATTATAATTCGCTTCTGATAGTGAAGAAGGTGAACAGAGTTTAATTGAAAACGAAGAAATTTTGATTGACAAATTAGTCGGTATTCTCGACACAGCAATTATAGGACTTGAACAGTGGAACTTTGTAACTGAACAAGAAATTATGTCTGTTTATAGAATTAAAGAGAAAGTATTATCACATAAAACGAAGCAACTTACATTGAAAGAAAAGTTTAATAAAGTAAACAAATAAATATTAAGCTTTTTTTTTGTAAATTTTGATACCGTTTAGATCATAATTGTTCTTTATTTCATAAATTATAGTTTCATATTTTTTATTTTATAATTTTTACATGCCATCTTACCAGATTTAATCTAATGATCTATAATCCGGAATCGCCGAAGTCCCGACGAGTCCGGATTAATGACTTTTGACTGTACTAGTTTACAAAGCCATTTCCAATCATGTAAACAATTTTTCAACTCAAATCTATCATTAAAACATTAAAGTTCAAACAATCGATTTAGAATTTTTCCTCGAGATAGCCAACAAACATTGGTATGAAAAAGAAGCTGGGCACGACTACTTTCTATTTCTTTGCTTATTTGAGAAAAATGTCATGCATTCAAAGGATTTTTTTTTTTTTTTTTTAATGTAGTTAATGGTTTTCATGCTTTCATCCAGAACTTTCTGTAAATCAACAGGCATCTTGAGTGTTGGCGAAGCTTCTCTGTGTATGCAACAATGTGTGGATATGACATTTGGGGCAACATTTTAAATTCTTGCAACAAGTCGTTACCTTTTGCTCCATACCTCCAACCATACATTTGCTCTGTGTTTATTCCGATACATCTAATCCAATCAATTTTGTTCTCTTGCATAAATTTATTCGTAATATTAAAGATATCGTCTTCTGTTGTGTGGCCTAGCAAAGGCTGGTAAAATAAAAAGTCATGAATTTCTTGATTTTTTCTATATCTAGCAAACGCTGTAAGATTTGCAAAATTCATGATATCAGTGGACTCAACAACTTGCAGTGCATAATAACTCTTTGAGAAATATTCAGATAATAACATCTGTTTCACGTTATTAGACATATCAATAATTCGTCGATGAACTGTATTATCTGAGAGAGAAACACGGTGTCAAAAGTTTGCTTCACTCTGTCTCCTATCAGTACTTCTGCCATTATCTTGGTTGCAGGCTTGATTAAAATTTCACCAATGGTTTCCACTGCAGTAAATTTTGCAATTAAAAGCAGCATGCAATACAAAGCTCCTAGTATTTTTTATTGTCATCTCCTGTCAAAGCCTGCTTTACTTTTTGAGACACATTTAACTCCTTAAGTTTATTTTAAAAAAAATCTATGGGTTTATCTGTGCTGATTATGGTTTGTCTCAAAACTGCACTTTAAGTTGGATGGTTTCATGCTTTCGTTTGTTGGATTTTCAAAACAAATGACGTAACCTGGAATAGGCTCATTTTCATCTCCAGCAAATGAGAATCCAAATTTAAGATATTAGTTGTCATACTTGTGAGTTTTTCTTGCTTGTTCCTTAAGAGGTTTTTTTTTTTTTTTTTTTTTTTTTTTTTCAGAATTGAAGTTGATTTGTCATTGATTTCATTGTCTCCTGTTAGTTGATTGCTACTATAATCAATACTTTCTTTCGTTGTAGTAGTTTCAGATTTCAACCAGCGATTCATAACCTATGTTAGGGGTAAAAATTATATTTAAAAAAAATAATCGAAATCAGTGTGACTTACTAAAGCACATAACAAACATTTCCTGTAAGAAAAATCGCACAAAAGCTAAGAATACACAGGCGCCTGGAGAAGCCAACTAACTGTTAATGAAGTAAGTTATCTATGTAATGTGGTATATTCCTGCCATGTCATATCAGACCATCTCACACCTCTCAAGACTGTCTTGACTCATGAGAATGTAGAATTAGGTTCAGCTAAGAAGCTGCAGTGCATATCCCTACCAAACGTTGGTGCAGTACGTACCCCCACCACCTGGGGGTATGCATAGCACACTTTGGGAAACACTGTCCTAGAAGAACTTTGTTTATTACCTGTTGATGGATCAGTTTAGAATTTTTGCATATGTTGGAAAGAGAGAGTCCTCCCCCTTCCCAAAAAAAAGTTCTGTACAAAGAGAACTAGTATTGATAATTTTTTTAACAGAGAGAGCAATATTGGATCTGTTTAATATTTATTAAAAATAAAGGATTAAAGATATGATTTATTAATAAGTGACAACGAAAAGAATTTTTAAAGTATTTTATTTACAGCTGTTGAAAGTTACGAATGTTTGCATATGTATGTAGTTGCTTTTAATCTATATTAAAAAGTTATTACAGTGAAATTTTGGAATATTTGAATTATTGATCGGATGATCGACTTCTCAAAATTACCAAAATTTATCCAATAAATATGTTTCATACTGCTCTTAGCTATGTTAAAAATTATAGAATAACAAAAGGCTGTAAGAGTACTTGTTCCTAAATAAATAACTTCTGCTGTATTATCAAATTGCTATCTTGCCTGAAAGGTCATAACTGCTGGATATGATTTTTGGTTATCTAGAGTTGAAATGTAATTTGTTCTTCTTCTTAAACATTATTTACCTCTTTTTTTATTGCTTCAGATATATCTGTATCAATTAGTTTATTATAGGTTGTAACATGTTTGTAAATGTATATGAAGCACTTAGACAGTAAACTATTTGGCATCTTCATTATTCAAATTCACACATCTAGATTCATATATCATTTGGAACTACTCTTGAATCAGTTTTTGACTGTGGTTTTTTAAGTCATTATTCCAACTACTCACAATCAGCCTGATTTTTCTAACTTCACATTTATTGTTTTTCAGCTTTCATTATCATTGACTGCATTTTAGAATTGCCATTTTCTTTAGGAATATTGAAAGCTTTTAATGATTCTTTAGTCAGCTGGTTGCAGTTTAGCTGTTGTGCTTTCAAACAGAAAGTCTAATTTCTTTGATTTCAAGTTTTGAAGATCATAGTGGGTTGTTCAGTTATGAATATGTTCTTATTTTTTGTGTGAAATATTGAATTTGAATCCTCAAACAGTGTAATAGTCATAAAAAATTGTATTTAGCTTAAAAACAGACCTTTGTGTTTTTGAAACCATAATTTTCTGTGTATTTATTTAAAACAGTAAAAGTAATATCTTTTTTCCAGAGGCATTTACTTCTAAAAACATACTTAAACTGTGTTTGTATATTTTTATACCAGAATATGATTTGCTTTTATTAACGTTCTTTCAGTGCCCTTTATTATTGTATATTTTATTATAAATTCAGAGTGTTTTATCTGTTACTTAATTAATTTTAGTGATACAGTCAAGTGCAAAATTTAAAATATGTAAAGGTTCAACAAAATTATCATCAAGGCTACAGAACTTACTCTTTCTGTATTAGATATGTGTAAAATATGAAAGATATAACAAACTTCCACAAGAACAGGATAGGTGGCTTGAAATTGTTCTGAGTCGACCAGAACACCCAGTTATCTGTTAATTTGTCTGAATTAGTTTTGAAACATTATACATTTCTAATGGGATGCACAAAAGCTGAGAGAAGGCTTTTTGGTAATCTTTGACTGTTAACATGTTGTTTTCAACTTTACTGGGAAGTTTATATATCAGTCTATGATAGAGAGGGTCAAGACTTCATAAAAAGTTAGATTTAAGCATATACAGTGGATGGATGTATTTATAATGGCTATTCCATTAGCCATGACCAAAGCAAAAAATGCCCAGCTGATGAGAGTTTATTAGTCAACTTTTGCTGTAATGACCACTTATTATAGTGTCCTTTTTCTATAGGATATGAGGGGTTATTATAATGAATGTCAGTTGTATCCCAGGTTCTTTATATATCATTGTATGAAATAATGAGATAAAAATTATATATAAAAAAAAGATATTTCATGATTAATGTTCTCCCCACTTATGAGTTAATACATTGATTAATGATTATAAAGTCTTGAACCTGTGATATGTGTATCAGATTATTTGCAATGATAATATGAAATTATGAAAAAATTCTGGAAATTTTTAAGGGAGATGTTAACCAGCCCATTCTGGAAACCTCTTTCCAGAATTTGTACAATATTGGAGCTATAGTAAATTCCACTCGATGTTGTTTCAGTATTGCATGGCAGGCGGTATTGATATTGTTGGATTGGTTTAGGATTTAAAGCTTCAAAAGATTGTTTATACTTCTACTGTATGGTAATGGGGACTTAAAATTGAAACTACAGAGGCAATGATGAGAATTCCAAAATCATCTATGCCAGAAGTTTAGGCATCCAATTAAAAAAAAATAAAAAGAAATTGCTATAAAAGTTTTTGAGAATTGCTTTACCGAGCATTATTGCAAATTTATTAAATGCTACTAAAATTTTTAAAAACTACAATCAAAAGTTTTATTAACAATACCTAAAGCCATATAAAGCATATTTGTGAATTAACAACATAGATTCCAGTAGGAATGGTTTTCTTCCACCAAACAAAACTTTAATAATCCAACGAAAGGATCAAGACATAATTTCAAGTTTTAAAAGCTTTTTATCTGTGGTGAAAATTCCAAGAACTGATTGATAAAACCAGTGGAGAAGATACACATTCCATTAGAGATTTTTGGAAAAACTACAATATCATGGATGCTATAGACAATATCAATTTTTGCTAGAATGAGGTAGCTGAGAAATGTTTGAAGTGAATATAGAAGACTGTAAGGTCAAGTTTAGCAAGGATGTTGAGACGAAAGAATTAATAGTTGATGTTAATGAAATTGACAAGCTAGTTAATGAAACAGAGTTGGATAATATAAATGCACTGGATATTGAGTTAATGCATGTTACAACAGGTGAAAGTTTTTCCAATGATGATCTTAAAATATAATTCAGACAACAAGTGCACAAGATGACAAAATTAGCCTTTCTGAAGATGAGGAGTGAAAGGAACTTCTAATGGATTTTCTCAAAAGAAATTTTAGTGACTAAGAAAAATTATGGAACAGTTTATACAAAAGAAATTTAATTTTGATTGAGGTTCAAAGGCAGAATGAAGTGTCACTGGTGCAAAGTCTTGGTATTGATAACTAATTGCTAAACGAAACAGGGAAAGATAAACAACACTAGATGACTTCTGTACGAAGAGCAGAAAAAGTATTTTCATAAAAATTTACATCAGCAATAGATAAATCTATATATAATAAAAGGATATTTGAATATAAAAGTTATAAAATTGAAAACAAATTCTTACTTTTTCTCTCATTACTTATCCCTCATTATTTACATATTGACCTCATTTAATGTCTATTGAACCTTATTGGAATGCATGAATTATTTATGTCCGCTACAAAAAAAATAAAACAAATTTGGATTGTTACTATGGAATCTATAGTTTGGCCTTAGTTAGTATCAAATTGCAGTCAACAGCTTTTAATCCTAACCAGTATGACTGTGATTGTATCTCAGATTTATATCATATATTCAAAAGCATAAGTATTTCAGATCTTGGATGGGGTTCAGGCTTTCAACCATATCGGCTTTTAGTGTAATTTGAGAAGGCTTTTGGCATATGGCTGTAATTTAAAAAAATAATAATAATAAATGCATAAGCGACACCAAAATCGGTGAAAATTTTGGGCTGTTTGAGCTAGGATATGGTTTAGTCATGACAGGCAGAAATGCTGTACACTATATACAAATACAATTATTGATTAATATGCCAGAATGTGGTGGATTGTTTTTGGTAATTTGAATGCATGTTCTACCGTAGGGTGATAGTCTGCAAGTTTAATATCGTAGGATCATACCTTCAAGCCAATTTTCCTGCAAAAGTAGTATGAGCTTGAAAGAATAAAATCTTGTGCATGTTGTATTTTCAGATCTTCATATAATGTCTGGTTTCTGATAAACCATAGCGCATTTGTGAGGGCTGTCAAAACCTTATTTTGATAAACTATAGCGCATTTGTGATGGCTGTCAAAACCTTATTCTGAAAAGCCATTATTTTTTCCCCCTGTCAGTTTTTAAAGCCATAGCCGATACAGGTATGGCATAGAGAAGTACAGGTCTTATTGGGGTGAGATTTAAAGTTCTTTAACATTAATTTGTATCTTCTCCTGGTGATATAATTTCAATTAAATATAAAAAATAAATAAATTTAATAAATATTCATCAGTCAATTTTGCTTCATGAAATTGTGACACATTTCTCTGCACCTAGTTACATGAATAAGACATACATTTGCACATACAAAATCTGTATATTTTGTTGCATTCATTTTTATTATTATTATTTTCCAGGTAAAGCTATTTAGATATTAGGGACTCCACGGAGCTTTTGATTTTTATTTGTTGTAAATTATAAATTTGTGTTTGCAGTGTTAAACCCATGGAATAAAGCATCATAACATGAATGTTATGCAAAATTAGTTGGGGGGAGGTAAGGATGAATGTAATGCAAAATTAGTTTTTTTCTGATGCTATAACATCAGAAAAAATTTCTTTTGTATTAAAACTAGTATGCCCAGAATATAATGTAGAAAAGCTGGAATCAGATACATTTAACTGACTATAATTTCTAATTTTTAAGAAAACAGATTATTGGAAAATAAAAGTGAGATAACCAGGTCATGAACTCTAGATATGCCATTGCTGTTTAGCATTAATTGCTTGAATCCTTTCACTGGGTGATATTAGTTACAAAAATGTGGTGTTGTGAACTAACTATCAAGTGTGATTATCAATACAAAAATAGCCTATTTGAAATCTTGCCTGAAAGGATTCTCATGACTTTCAGTAGGGTTTCTTACAACAACAGTGTTGATCCAGTGATTTCAGATTTTAATGATGCATTGTTCAGAACAACAGTTTACAACTGGCTTAATATTCTATTGTGCATTTAGGAATCTGAATGATAAATTTAATGAAGCTTCGCCAAAAGCTGCTGTGACTCTAGAAAGAATTGATATTGTGAAACAGTGGCATATCCTCGGTTCATGACCTGGGCTCTGTCACCTTTACCTTCTAATAACTTGTTTTTAAAAATATGAAATTTTGTGCAAGTTAGGTAGTTACTTGTTAGTTGATTGGATGTCCGACTAAAACTATCATTCAACTATCGAAAATAATATGTGAATAGATTCATTGCACCTAAGTCTTCGCTACTATATTCCTAATCATTTATTGGTACATTTACAAAAAAATATTATGAATTTTTTGGTACCTACCTCCGTATAATTTACTTGCACATGAATTCTATTCTTATTTTATTTATTTATTTATTGAGCACATTTTTGTGGTTTGGTGAAACGTTTCATCTTTACTTACATTAGAATGTCCTTTTTACTTCCTTGTACAAAGTAAAAAGGAAGTATTGTAATCGCGAAAAATATCGGGTATCATATTTCAACGAAAATATCCATTTTGACCGGTAACGAATGCAATTTAACGATGTTTTTGCGTGACATCTGTACGTCGTAAGGACAGAAAAGATGATCTCTTTTTCCCCAAAAAAATTTATAAAACTGATTTAAATTGAATTCTAAAGAGAATTTTTCGTGGCGTCTGTGTGTATACGTACGTACGTATCTCCCATAACTAAAAAACGAGTAGCCTCAGAACGTTGAAATTTTGTATATAGGACTTCTATAACGTGTAGATATGCATCTCTCATTTTGGTTGCAATCGGCCGCACCAAAAGTATATAAATATATGTATATATGTCCACTCTGTTACTCGGCTTGGTGAGCTCAGTTTCTTTATGTTTGTAAATTGTGCATTTTTTTGCTTTAAAATTGATTGAGTTATGTTGTTCTTATCTTCCGGTTAATATTGTTATGCCTTTAATAAACCCGCATGCGATAATTGTGGAATTATCAACAATTTAAAAGTTTTTGAAGTGCGACTAAGCCTAATTTTTGTTTATCATAGCGGCCATATTGTTTACATTTAAACTTAGCAGAATCAAGGAGGTCTATTCTAACCTCCTTGAGCAGAATAGTGGTTTTGTTGCCAATCTAGAGAAACTAAGTTTCGCAACAACAAAGTAACGTCTTTTATTATTGCGAATTAAATTATGCTTAATTCATTCTGGAATTATCATTTAAGTCATTAGCTTGTTTTTGCGTAGAAACTGTAATTTTAATTGAAAAATTGTTTTTTGAATTGTTTTAACCGTACTTGGTGTTTTATGTTTTTCTATCTTTTTCAATTTTTAATGAAAATATTTTGAAATTTTATGCATTTTTGCCTTTCCACGAAGTGAGAACTGAATTAATTAGTAGCGCATGCGCATTAGGTAAGCGGCGCTGAATCGCCTGTGAAAAACTGTTTCTTTTTTATTTGTTTAATTTCTTGTATACATTGTTTTAGATCTTTTGTAGTATTTGAATAGAACTGGGGCTAATTCTTTAGATGATATAATTTTTGTGCACTCTGAGTTATAAAATGAATTAGATGTAACGCTGTTAAGTGAACCTAGCGCCGAAGTGTCGCGGTGGTAAAAAAATATAGTGAACATTAAAGAGTGCATGTATTCTATTGTGGTTTATGCGCTATCGACGAAGTAGATTTAATTCAAAATGCGTTAACTGATAATTCAATATGTTTAAATGAAATGCAGGAAAATTGCGTATAATTTAATATTCCGTACAAGGAAGTCATGTGGTGTACACATCAGATTATTTTTGTTTTTTTGTTGATGTCAGGTTTGTTAAAATGACTAATGTGTTTACTGTCTTAATTTTGTACAATTTTAGTTATATGCCAGAAGATTTCTAGTGCATTTTGACCCACAATGACGTCCGAAAAAATGTTAATATCATATTTAATCATTTCTTTTCAGTGTCATTTTCCTGGATTTTATTTGCCACATGTCATTTTATAAAGCAAAATTGCTGCAAAAGATACCTTCGATATTTATAATCTAACTGTTGTTAGTAACTCCCTAACATTATGAAGATCACTCACTATACATTGCAAGTGCTATCATTCTAAATACAGAACATTTCAAAGATTAACTGAAGTTAATTCATATGTAGTTAAAAATTGTCACACTTATGTGCAGAGCTGTCGAGTCGTAATTGGAGTTAGATTTTTGCATAAAAGGCGTCGGAGCTGGAGTTGCTAAAAACACGTAGACTCCAGTTTTTGTTGGACAGTTTGAATTTGAAATGAAATTAAGTAAATTGAAAAAAAAAATTAATGACAAATTGAGTTGTTATTTTTATTTATAGACTATATACATTAATAAATATTTAGTTATTTCCTCTTTTATTGACATATTCATAAATGAATACAAGGGAGGAGGATAGATGATGTTGCTGAAGAGGCATCAAAACTCCTCCAAATCAAGCATGCGTTATAAAGTTCACACCTTGCAGCTTGCTGTTAAGAGATGGGTTGAAGGACCTAATGGTACAAATCTCATTGGTAAATTCAGGCAAGCAGGAATAGCAGCAAGGACTCAAAAAATTTGTGCCATTCTAAGGAGGTGAGCATAAAAAGGAGCTATCAAGCAACGCGATGGGGAAGTAAATATGTGATGGTAAAGAAGTTGTTAGAATTAAGAATTTTTTATAAGATCTAGATAACCCTAATGCTTCACTTACAGAAAGACTGTAGAATGATGTTGCAAAATTGGAAACTCTTCTTTCCACGCTTTGTATAGTCACGAAAAAGCTACAATCTGAAGAATTAACTGGAGGCTTGTTTCTGTGAGAATGAAAGAATGTGATGTTTGTTCTTTCTAAAATGGGTGATCTTATTGCAGAAGGAATCATTTCCTCAATGAAGAAAAGAGAAAATAGTTTGCTAGACAATGAGATCTTGCTCATTGTCTAGCTCAACAGGTTCAATATATGTAGATCCAAAACACCGAATTTTGTTGGATGACGAACAAATTAAAAAGGCAAAGAAAGCCGTCTATGAACTTTCGCTAAGAATGAGTAATCATATCAGGACAGTCATACTGCAGACATTGCAACTGAGTTTCTATTATCCTCTTCCAATGATGATGAATTATATTTTGAGAACTATTTAGATAATATCGAAAAGGCTACACAGAGTGAATGAAAACAAAGAACCTTTAGATATAAACATAAAAAATACAAACAAGATTTCCACACAGCCCTTGAAGAAACGAGGCCCTCGTCTTATTTTAGATTTCTCCCGCTGTTTGGTGACTGTTCCTTCTTGCTTATAAGGCAATATACTGGTCGTCCGCTGCTGTGGTTGCTCGTGGACGACCACTGTTGAACCGTCAGACAGCTGTTCCTGTAGTTTGAAATTCTCTTCAAAGTCTGAAACAATGCTGTGATCAATCCCGAACCCCACAGCCACACTTGTGAAACTTCGACCTTCCTCTCTCTTTCCAATGATTCGGACCTCGAATAAAAGGATCCAGATGTCGTCTAAGAGATTTATTGTCCGATATTTCACACTGATGCAGCAACTCGACGTCGTTCAAACTGATATATGGCGTGCAATAGCTTCCCCAAAAATGCTGAGGTCATACCTTCACCGATTTTTATACCCCTTCCGACACTCCTCCAATAAGTCTAGCTGCATGTATGCGCATGTGCTAATATACCTGACCCTAGTCGATCTCCTGATTAGCATTTGAGTCCTTTCTGCCTCTTCGTTCCACTGATAAGCTAATTTTTCAACTTCGTACTTAAGTTTTGCGCATCAGTGTATACTAAGAGATCGTTCATGTTTTCTCATCAATACCCAAATGTCTCTTTTTTTAAAAGCTCAAAGTATTTATATCCAAAAGATTTAGACACCGTGTCCGCATATGTCCTTAACCGGCCTTTTTAAATGTTAAATTGCAAAGTGCTTCTTTAAATCATCTAAATCTAATGGCGTCAATTTTTCAGCGGTCAGAAATGAAGAATCGGAAGTTTGTAAAAGAGATGATAAATTAATAAAGAAACCTACTGTAGAATGAAAATCATAAAATATAGAAATCACAAAAATATGAGCTAGAACAGCTTAAAAAAAGGCTGTTAAAAATAAATAATATATGCTTTAAATCCTTTACAGGAACTTATTTACTATCAAACAGGAACTTATTACTATCAAAATTTTACGTAAATACGAGGGTTACTATTTATATTTCTGTCCCGATAATGAAAACTCAAATGTTTATGATCGAAATTGATTTTATTGTTTCTCAAAATATTCTTCATGAAGATCAATACACTTTTGCATGCGTATGAACCAATTTTCGAAGCACTACTCCGATTGATGTAACTCCAAAACATGTGTTTTGAATGCATCAACCGCTTCTTCGGGTGTCGCAAATCGCTGACCACTTTAATTATTTTTGATATGCGGGAATAATAATAATAAAAATGTCATTGAGGGCCAAATCAGGGCTGTACGGTGGATGATGCATCAATTCGATGTTTTGGCCTGTCAAAAATTCCTTTGTTTGAGCTGATGTGTGACAGCTCGCATTGTCATGATAAAGAATGATTCGCCTCTTCCGCTTTTTTTCGAATTTCTCCGATGACTTCTGGGAAACAAATGGTCGTGCTCGAAACTGACCGTTGACTGGCAACCATTTGCTTCGATGTGCTTCTTCCGCGAATAACTTTAGTTGGATTTGGCTCGTCTTGGAAGACCCATACAGTCGACGGCTGTTTTATTTTGGGCTCATATACATAGACCCATTATTTGTCACCCGTGCAGATGTTATACACGGCCTTTGGTGCACCTTGAATGTATTTTTCCAACATTTCCTTGCAGCAATCGACACGAGCTTTCTTTTCAGCATTTGTTTGATTATGCGGGATCCAACGTCAGCAAATGTTTTTTACGGCCAAATATCCATGTAATATCTTATTGATGCTTGTCATACTAATGCCCAAAGATGCCTCAATCTCACAGTATGCCACATGATGATCTTGCTTTGTGAGTTCATGCACAGCGTCGATATTTTCGGGTACAACTATAGAGACATTAGTATTTTTGATGCTGACAGACGTGAAAAATGAGCAATGCCCTCGCCGGGACTCGAACCACGGACCTCTCGAATACGCGCGAGTGTGCTGACCTCTACACCACGAAGGCATGCTAAGAAGGCGGGAGAAATACCTTATACAACACCCAATGACCTCGGTAGACACAAAACTAAAACAAATCACTCAGGCAATAAGAAAATAAAGTCGAAATAAATATGGAAGTTTTATTTATGTATTTGATATGGTGTGTAGATTTCAGATGTAAACATATACAGCGAAATGAGAGATACATATCACATAATGATAGTTGATTCTTGCGAAGAAATTATTCTTGTTCGTGAAAATTTTGGGAAGCATATATTTTAGTGATAAAGATGATTATGTAAATAACCTGTCCATTAAAATATCATAGACATAACTTACAAGTAAAGAAATTTTGTATTTTCCTCCCTTTTTCCCCACTGGTTTCTTTCTTTCTTTCTTTTTTTTTTTTTTTTTTTTTTTTTTTTCCCCAGAAATATACGTACTGTATGAACACTAACAATCATAGCAAATATTTTTCTAATTTATAAAATTCCTATTTGTTTGCCATTTGTGTTTCTGTGCTATAGTTCTTTTAATATTCATCAATTACTTAACTACGGAGTAAATATAGACAATGATTTTATTGATATTGATTGTTGATGTTTATTTTGCAATTGATTACAAAAATTAACAAAGTATAGGTATTTTGGATAGTGAACATTATCCAGGATATATTGAACTAAATATGAATTTACATGTACCCAGAGATATATCTAAGAATTAACAGCTTCAGCTACAATAACCATATGGTCAGCACCATGCCAAAAGTAATAATTTTCAAAATCGTTGTCTTAATAAAAGTATGCTTAAATTTTTTTTTCTTTGGAAGAAATCTGATTATGACTTAATAAATTCTTAATAATATAATGACATGATAATTCTTCAGTCACATGATGATTCAGAACAGAGATTATGCATGTTTACCTTCCAGCATAACGTTTTAAATACCGGAAAACATCATAGAATACACATTTAGGTGTAAACAGCAAAAAGGAGAAAAAATCATTTTTATGTAGCACTGGTTTTAGAGTAGTGCTGATGGTATGACTAAATGTAACAAACAGATGTTCCCTTGGATTATATATTTAATTAGATGTTATCCTAATTAGATTTACCCCTACGTAGTCATCTTCCAACAACTTTTCCTTCAGAATTTCGATTTCTCCGCCACCACTTTTCCTTTGTGTTGAAACTCATTCCGCATAACTCTAACGGAGCAGAACGCTCCAACAAACGGCGGAGTGAGGATCGGCCCAACGATTAACATGGTTCCTATATATATTCTCTTTTCAAAAAGGACTCTTCTGGTCGATAATTATTCGTTTGGAACAGCCTGAGGGCGACTCCTGACATTGATGAATGAGAGGGCCGAACTGCTTGCAAAGGTTCCTCATCCATTTGCTGTGGGCATGTCCATCGGTTCCCTCGAACTGTTTTCATATTCTTAGGAAGATTGCATCTAAAAAAATTCACTGTCCTATGATGTGAGGGTCTCGCTTGACCCAGATGTACAGTTAGACTTTCAAAACGCTTTTGAGAAACATTAAGTAATCCTCCCCCCTTCTCCCAAGTCTTTAGCTGATGACAAAGCGATTGCGATAAATATTCAGTTTCGCAGTCAAAAAATAAAAAGACTATTATTTACGACGAGTGCATCTACTGAAGTCTCGTAGCTCGGAGTAGAATGTTATATTAACAGAAATACTAAAGATGTTTCGATTTATTTTTCCTTATTTCTTTTTTCAAACTAACAACTTTTTAACTGTATTTAGTTTCGTCGAATAGGTGTTTATTTTAATCAATTTGTATTTAAAGTTAGGGAAGGAAAATTTTAACATTTAAGTAATGTGTGAACTTTAGTAAAGCAAAATTTTCAAGGGCGGAAGATTTAAAATAGTGTCGACCTAGAAAATATGTATTTTTTACATATTAATTTCCCTGATTTCTTTTAACTACTATGTTTATTGACTTATCTTTTATACGCTGCTATTTACTTATATGCATTAAGATATTTAGGAATACAATAATTTAGGAATTAGGATAAAATAAATTTAAAAAATTTTAAATTACCTAAAATATGTTTGAAAAGTCGAATATTGGGCTTAGTAACAAATATTCCGTAAGTAACCAAAAATAAAAAGCAGTTACTAATTTTATAACATTAATTTGAGTTATATTATGTCTCCATTAAAGACCCTGGCATAAAAGTTATTTTTGATATTTTCATCACTGATAAATAGATGGAAAATGTTAATCTTAACTTCGACCTTTTAACGACTTAAAAGTAAAATTTAAAGAAAAAATTGAGTGGCACTAGAGTACTAGAATGTAGAAAGCCAGAATGTTAGAAAACTAGAACTGACAATGTTAAAGCACTACATTACTGCTATGCTTACGATGTCACAATATCGACATTTACGACGCATGAGTCTAGCTAATGAAACGGATAACCAACTCGGTAATCTTCTTCAAGACAATCAAACTTGTAAAATCTTGTAAAATAATTAAACGATTTCAATCTTATTGAGTTTTTAAGAACTTGATAAAGATACATGTTTTTCAACTGAGGAAAACCAATTCAGCCTGCAAATATTGACTTAATAAATTGATCCAAATCCTGAAAACTTGTTATGCTTATTTGTAAAATTATAAAAAAAAAAAAAAAAAAAAAAACCTAACTTCGAACAGGTTGTTATAGCTGCAGGAGATTTAAGACTTAAATATAGAGCCCGTACGTAAATTACCAAACAGAACGATACGTAAAATGCCGATTTGATGAAGAAACTATTGACAAACTTATTGTACAATAACATTAAGAATAATGTAATGAACACTGCATACTGTTTAAATGAAAGTTTCAAAAATTAAACGATTTTATTACCACGTTAAATTTTTGCATGATTTTTAAATGTACCCCAACTTAAGAACAGTGTGTTGATTTACAGCTAAAATTAATAGTTGGTTCCAAACCAGATATTGACAGACATTTGTTGTGAAATAAACTTTCGATTTTACATAGCTTCTTTCGCGAAGAAGACCTGGCCAGGTATTAAAGTTATTAAAGCGCATAATGTTCAAGAATTGTATCCTAGCATATAAATAGCATTGTAGATATTATTAACTACACCAGTAGCAGTAGTATAAAAATACGGGTTCTGCTGCACGGGGTGTGGGGTGTGGGCGTGGTCAATGACGTCACACATAGGGCGGGGCCAAAGGCAACGTCATCACATTAGTAGGCGGGGTGACGAGTGGAGTTGAGGTGTTGGTAGATTGCTGATTGAGTTGTAGACATCCTGCTTTTCATTTAAAGTTAGTTTTTTTTTAAATTGGCAACGGGGTCATGGCGTCCTCTAGGGATGAAAAATGAAAATAATCTGTTTAGGAATTGCTCATGGCGTCCTCTACGGACGAAAAAAGAAAATAATTTATTTTAGAAATTTCTATTTTTTAAAAAAAAATACTCTATTATTCAAAATATAGAATTGAACTCTCAAACAAAATATCTCACCAGCTCAGTAGTTTGAAGATTTTAACCACTAAGCTGATGTGATACATTCAGATTCAGGTAAAAAAGCCTATTTAAGAAAATGGAATTTGAATCGACTCATCAATTTATTCTGATACTTTTATCCTTTCTAGTTTTTCATGAAACTTTAACTTATTTCTCAGGTTTTCTGTTTCATAATAACATATTCATTTACTGTCATATTTTTTTAATACTTAACGTTTCTAATTTATTTGTAATATTTTATTTAATTTCCACATACTATTTTTTTTTCATACCTTTCATAAATTTCAGAATACCTGATTTTTAACTTATACGTTATATTTCACAAACGTTCCCGCACGTGCTGTTTATTTGTTACATTACTTAATTTTAGATGCAATTTCACACTTTTTTTTAACGTTATAATGTTCAATATATTCTGAATTTTAACTTCATTTACTTTTTTTAAACCATTCTAGTATTCTATACACACTTTAACTTAGTGGTATGAAATTGTATTTAAAAAGAAACGTTTATTTTTCATGATCTTAGTTCTTTTACTAAATTTTCTACAGAATTTCTAATTTCTTTCACGTGTTTAACAATATCTTCCTTACATTACCGAATATTTTTTAAAAAAAACTTAAGTCTATAACTGTTAATTGCTTTTCTTACGTTCATGATTTCCCTTCTGTGTTTATATTTCTTAATTCTAGCTTAACTTATTTATTATAATGTTTTTATTTCTGTCTCATCACTCGTAATTCCAACATTTTATCCCTTTTTATTCATTTTAACGATATGGATTGTTTTCATTTACTCCATATTCAAATATTTCCTTACAATTTTTATAATACTTGTTTTATTCCTCGATCATAATAGATCATCTACAAGTTTTACTCAGAAATTTCCATTCACAACTTTACAGTTTAATACCATTTATATCTAAATGTATTTCTTTCTCATATAGTTTTATGGTCTTCAAAGTTTCTAACATCATATTTAGTTTTAAATCCCGATTACCTTTAAGTGTGTTGATAATTTTCATTTCTAATTTTACAACCACGTTCAGTGTTTCATCCACACATACCAAAATATTTCTTACATTTTCTGATATTTAGTCTATGTCCTATTTCAGTACTTCAAATGAATTTACACTGCTCACACTATTATTTTTTCATGTTTTAGAGACACTAACTATACTAATTTTACTATTTTTCCTGCACTAATTGCATCTATGTCAGCACTCATGATAAACTAGCAATTGTTTTGCATCACATGCATAAAGAAATTCTTAAAACCAACCTTTTCAATATCGTACTCAAATTACTGTTTTCCAGATGGGAATTACCAGTATTCTTTGGTTTTACTCTGTTACATCTTTTTAAAATTTAACATCTTACTTTTAATTCTAACATACATCTTTTAAACAGTTTTTTCTTTTAATGATAGCCTTACCTTATTTGTTCAAATTAATTCTTTCATTCACCTTCTTTACTACTTTTCAGTACCTTCATAATTCACTATGGAAACGCAATGTCTTTCACTGACATTCTGTTTAATAATACCACAAGTTTCCTTAATTGACAAAAAGCGAATTATTTCTCATTTCAAAATAGAACTACTATATTTTTGCACAAACATTTCCTTTATCCATTCAAGCCACCCCTTAACCTGTAACTGATGTAGCGATAGGAAAGGAGATTCTTATCATATGCTCTTTCGACATTTGAGGTTTCTAGAACTTCTTTGACAAGTATATCAATACCATCAGAAAATATACTTTACACTTTTACCCAGTTTAAAGGCAACATACTGTTATAAGAATGGTTTTAGTTAAATTTATAACACAAATAAACGCATTTTGTGCTAAATAGGCATAAACATTTAGATTCAGAGTATTTCTTTTTAATCCGATGTAAGACTTGAATTTCATTCATGATACGGATTGTCTCTTGATTTTCTTTTTGTTTACCTTACACTAATAGAAAATTTTTATTTTACAAGTTCAGCTTTTAATGAAATAGAAATAAAAACTACGATACACCTGCTGATTTTAAGAAAAGGAACTTTGATATATTTCTGGAAATGTAAATGCTTTTAGAGTTTTCTTTCAATAACGTTGATTTTCATTACTTTACTAACTTCAATAATTCTCTTATTAGCTAATATGAATGAAAGAAGATTGTCAAAAATGTGACACAGTATAATTCTTACGAACATATGTACCTTTACCAGCATACAGATATTACCGATTGAAATGAAGAAAGATACAGATATTTTACTCCAATCTACATTAAATTAAAAAAAAATATTTAAACTATCATACATTCCAAAGAATAAACGAAAACTCAATAGATATTGTCATGTTTGTATATATGAGATAAAAGTTTTATGAATGGTATTTAAAGTAATGCTTAGAACTTCATAAAAGCGAACATTCACTATGTTAATACACATATCATCAGTTATTTACATTAATCAATGTAATATTAATCATTACATGTACTATATGCATATATATTTAAAGTTTAATTGTCTTACAATTGAATAATTAACTATTGAGAGAAAGAGGTTCATATCTTACACTATTTAATTCACATGGAACAAATTTTTCCATCAACCACATTGAACCAAGTTTATTAAATTCGCCAAAGCTCTTTTATTTCTGCATTTTCACACTCACGACACATTTTAAATGTAACTATTGATTACCATTTCAAACACCGATATCATAACTCAGTGTTAACTCAGTGTAACTACATCATAACTCATTTTTCCCTACTAACTACAATTTTATATATTCAAGAAGTACATCTAAGACATGATCATTTTCTATGTTCTAGCAAATCGATTCAATTGCGAACATACTATTAAGACTTGCGATTTTAGAAGACTCGCATGTATTAACGATGTCAACGTTTCTTCGTTTTTATAAGATTCACATCAAATCATGTCGCATTCGAATGTGGTGTAAGAGATCACTTTTTCTTTTAAACACTTGTAAACAATGGATGCAATTTATAAGAAGAGAAGTATCATGCTGTTTCAAAACATCATCATCAGCATATTTCTGTTTCTTTTGACACCGGCAAAATTAAAAAAAAAAAAAAAAAAAAGGTTCGTGAGATTTTCTTCAAATTCTGTTTAACTTGAAAAAATGTCCGAACATTCAATACGATGTAAAGATTCATATTGTTTTAAATTCTTATGCTCACTAAATATTTTTTATCACGATTTACTCTTAAAAGTAACTTTATAAGTTTTCATATCCTTTTTACATGAAAAGAACTTGTGATTATTCACTACAAAATTCTAAGACGAGAAGCTTCGCGACTTTTCAAACTACAAACTTAAATTTCTTAGGACATACACTACATCTGATGTTTCTTTCATGAGATTTCAAATATCTCTTCAGATTACTCGTATTCAAGAAACCTTACAAATATATCACATAAGTTCAGCGAATAATCGCTTCATAAACTCTTAAATTTTCAACACGAGTGAATCACTTGAAGCATATACTGCACTGTAAACATACAATACTTAAAAAAATTGTTATAAAAATAAAAATACATTCATTTCCCCAAGAAGCTTTTCTATTTAAATACATTTATTTATTTCCAAAGAACAAGTTTCTGTATTATACATAAAATATACTTAGAATTTTCTTTCATTAGTTAATATCAAATTAACAACAATATCCATTTACTGATATTTGATATACATGTTTGCTTTAAAATTAAAACTAAAATTTCAATATATTTCTATTAAAAAAACATAAGGAAAAAAAATACTCATAACATTAACCAAAGACAGAAATTTAAATAGAATAGCTGTACTTATATTAGTGCATTTTTATAATCTTCATAACATTTCGATTCAAAAAACCTATTACAAAATAAATGAAACATTTTTTTCTGCCTTAAAGAATCTCTTATATTTTTAAAATTAATACATAAAAATATATCTTCCCCAATATATTTGATTCTATCCTCAACACTTATTATAATGCAATCATGTCTTGTTTGTGAAGGATGATTTACAATACAACCTTCGCATTTAAATAGTTTTTTAATCACTGAATTTAATTCAGTTTTGATAGAGTTTATGAGTTCTTTAAAAAGTTCATCATCATCACTTACCATATCCGAACAATTGTTTTTACATTTGATTTGCAACGGTAAAATAATTTCAAAAATACTTTTATATAAAGTATTAGATACATCAGGAATAATTTCTTTCAATTTTTTTAAAATATCACAGTTTACTTTTAGGTATGTAGGTTTTAGTTTAAAAGAATTTTCATCTTGTTTAAAAACTTGTTGAAAAATACACTCACCTTCTTTGTTGAAAACTACCAACTCATTATTGCAAATGATGCTGGCAGTCGTATAGATAAGATTAAATTCATATATTTTTGAGGAAAATTCTTGCCATGTTGCAGGAGTTATAACAACACCGCGTGTAGTAGGGTATAATATTTTATTTTGTTCCACACATTCACGTAGATGAATGTTCATTCTGTTTTCAAACTGATTTATGGACACAAAATATCCCCAACCAAGAGTCCACTGTGCAATCAACTTCGAACTTTCTTTTTTCTGTTCTCGATTATTCGGCATGAAGATATTTTCAGGAACAGACTTCATATAGTGGGCAAACCAGTCATCCTCTGGAAGTTCATCCTCATTATCTTCCAAGCGTCGTTTTTCAATTTTCGAAATTTTTATGTTTCGGAATGTGATACTAATTCTAGGATCTTTAACGTCAGGTTGAGAGGGTATTCTGTGCATCCAAAATTGATTCGTTGGGGGTTTCATTACAAGGAGAGTTCCATGAGTTAAGTCCACGCTTCGAGATGTGAAATTTCGCCTGGTAAATACCATTTCACGTTTTGCACCTAAACTGATGATAGGTATATCACTTTCAGGTTCGAGACAAGTTTCATTGTCTTTATGCGTTGAAAGTTTCGCCACTCCGTCAGGATAATAGTTCAATAAAGCAAAATTATATTTTTTGCCAGTTATCGTTTCAACATAATCTTTTACATTTAGAAGAGTTTGAGTCCATGGTTCTGCACAAATGCTCGTTCCAGAGAATTCGTAACTAAGTCCTTCATCACCAAAACCGAGTACTTTTCTTCGTGGAACATACTGAGTCCCATTAATTTCAAAACTAATATTTTTAAAATCATAATTTGATAGTTCATCTAGCAAAATATCAGCTTCATTTCGTGAATAAAATTCTTCGTATAATTCCACATTTAACTCTGTATCACATATATTCCTCATATTCGCTTCTGAATCTAACGACAATTCTGAATGATATAGAAATACGTAGCATTCTTAAATAGCAAAAATTATCTAAAACATACATTAACGAAATGATTTCATCAACACTTATCGTAATACATTCTTGTCATGACTTGTTTGTGAAGCCAGTCTTTCCGGCGTCATATGTGTAAAAATAATCATGATAGGATAGTGGGAAAGAGTTATAGTGTCCTAATGTTGTTATTCTGAACCTCGATATTACATATATGCATAAGGTGAATCTTAAAAGCATCATCCACTTATCATGATAGAGTAATGGAAAATTTCTAAAACTCTGATAATCATACGCGAAAGAATGTATTATCTTAAGGTTATTGTTGCTATTCCAAATTTGACAGTACATACAGAAGTGAAGGAAGATCCTTGATAAGCGCTGTAGACTTCACGTTATCATGATAACGTGCAGCACTTATCAAGGGTCTTCCTTCACTTCTGTATGTATTGTCAAACTTGGAATAGCAACAACAACCTTAAGATAATACATTCTTTCGCGTATGATTATCAGAGTTTTAGAAATTTTCCATTACTCTATCATGATAAGTGGATGATGCTTTTAAGATTCACCTTATGCATATATGTAATATCGAGGTTCAGAATAACAACATTAGGACACTATAACTCTTTCCCACTATCCTATCATGATTATTTTTACACATATGACGCCGGAAAGACTGGCTTCACAAACAAGACATGACAAGAATGTATTACGATAAGTGTTGATGAAATCATTTCGTTAATGTATGTTTTAGATAATTTTTGCTATTTAAGGATGCTACGTATTTCTATATCATTCAGAATTGTCGTTAGATTCAGAAGCGAATATGAGGAATATATGTGATACAGAGTTAAATGTGGAATTATACGAAGAATTTTATTCACGAAATGAAGCTGATATTTTGCTAGATGAACTATCAAATTATGATTTTAAAAATATTAGTTTTGAAATTAATGGGACTCAGTATGTTCCACGAAGAAAAGTACTCGGTTTTGGTGATGAAGGACTTAGTTACGAATTCTCTGGAACGAGCATTTGTGCAGAACCATGGACTCAAACTCTTCTAAATGTAAAAGATTATGTTGAAACGATAACTGGCAAAAAATATAATTTTGCTTTATTGAACTATTATCCTGACGGAGTGGCGAAACTTTCAACGCATAAAGACAATGAAACTTGTCTCGAACCTGAAAGTGATATACCTATCATCAGTTTAGGTGCAAAACGTGAAATGGTATTTACCAGGCGAAATTTCACATCTCGAAGCGTGGACTTAACTCATGGAACTCTCCTTGTAATGAAACCCCCAACGAATCAATTTTGGATGCACGGAATACCCTCTCAACCTGACGTTAAAGATCTTAGAATTAGTATCACATTCCGAAACATAAAAATTTCGAAAATTAAAAAACGGCGCTTGGAAGATAATGAGGATGAACTTCCAGAGGATGACTGGTTTGCCCACTATATGAAGTCTGTTCCTGAAAATATCTTCATGCCGAATAATCGAGAACAGAAAAAAGAAAGTTCGAAGTTGATTGCACAGTGGACTCTTGGTTGGGGATATTTTGTGTCCATAAATCAGTTTGAAAACAGAATGAACATTCATCTACGTGAATGTGTGGAACAAAATAAAATATTATACCCTACTACACGCGGTGTTGTTATAACTCCTGCAACATGGCAAGAATTTTCCTCAAAAATATATGAATTTAATCTTATCTATACGACTGCCAGCATCATTTGCAATAATGAGTTGGTAGTTTTCAACAAAGAAGGTGAGTGTATTTTTCAACAAGTTTTTAAACAAGATGAAAATTCTTTTAAACTAAAACCTACATACCTAAAAGTAAACTGTGATATTTTAAAAAAATTGAAAGAAATTATTCCTGATGTATCTAATACTTTATATAAAAGTATTTTTGAAATTATTTTACCGTTGCAAATCAAATGTAAAAACAATTGTTCGGATATGGTAAGTGATGATGATGAACTTTTTAAAGAACTCATAAACTCTATCAAAACTGAATTAAATTCAGTGATTAAAAAACTATTTAAATGCGAAGGTTGTATTGTAAATCATCCTTCACAAACAAGACATGATTGCATTATAATAAGTGTTGAGGATAGAATCAAATATATTGGGGAAGATATATTTTTATGTATTAATTTTAAAAATATAAGAGATTCTTTAAGGCAGAAAAAAATGTTTCATTTATTTTGTAATAGGTTTTTTGAATCGAAATGTTATGAAGATTATAAAAATGCACTAATATAAGTACAGCTATTCTATTTAAATTTCTGTCTTTGGTTAATGTTATGAGTATTTTTTTTCCTTATGTTTTTTTAATAGAAATATATTGAAATTTTAGTTTTAATTTTAAAGCAAACATGTATATCAAATATCAGTAAATGGATATTGTTGTTAATTTGATATTAACTAATGAAAGAAAATTCTAAGTATATTTTATGTATAATACAGAAACTTGTTCTTTGGAAATAAATAAATGTATTTAAATAGAAAAGCTTCTTGGTGAAATGAATGTATTTTTATTTTTATAACAATTTTTTTAAGTATTGTATGTTTACAGTGCAGTATATGCTTCAAGTGATTCACTCGTGTTGAAAATTTAAGAGTTTATGAAGCGATTATTCGCTGAACTTATGTGATATATTTGTAAGGTTTCTTGAATACGAGTAATCTGAAGAGATATTTGAAATCTCATGAAAGAAACATCAGATGTAGTGTATGTCCTAAGAAATTTAAGTTTGTAGTTTGAAAAGTCGCGAAGCTTCTCGTCTTAGAATTTTGTAGTGAATAATCACAAGTTCTTTTCATGTAAAAAGGATATGAAAACTTATAAAGTTACTTTTAAGAGTAAATCGTGATAAAAAATATTTAGTGAGCATAAGAATTTAAAACAATATGAATCTTTACATCGTATTGAATGTTCGGACATTTTTTCAAGTTAAACAGAATTTGAAGAAAATCTCACGAACCTTTTTTTTTTTTTTTTTTTTAATTTTGCCGGTGTCAAAAGAAACAGAAATATGCTGATGATGATGTTTTGAAACAGCATGATACTTCTCTTCTTATAAATTGCATCCATTGTTTACAAGTGTTTAAAAGAAAAAGTGATCTCTTACACCACATTCGAATGCGACATGATTTGATGTGAATCTTATAAAAACGAAGAAACGTTGACATCGTTAATACATGCGAGTCTTCTAAAATCGCAAGTCTTAATAGTATGTTCGCAATTGAATCGATTTGCTAGAACATAGAAAATGATCATGTCTTAGATGTACTTCTTGAATATATAAAATTGTAGTTAGTAGGGGAAAATGAGTTATGATGTAGTTACACTGAGTTAACACTGAGTTATGATATCGGTGTTTGAAATGGTAATCAATAGTTACATTTAAAATGTGTCGTGAGTGTGAAAATGCAGAAATAAAAGAGCTTTGGCGAATTTAATAAACTTGGTTCAATGTGGTTGATGGAAAAATTTGTTCCATGTGAATTAAATAGTGTAAGATATGAACCTCTTTCTCTCAATAGTTAATTATTCAATTGTAAGACAATTAAACTTTAAATATATATGCATATAGTACATGTAATGATTAATATTACATTGATTAATGTAAATAACTGATGATATGTGTATTAACATAGTGAATGTTCGCTTTTATGAAGTTCTAAGCATTACTTTAAATACCATTCATAAAACTTTTATCTCATATATACAAACATGACAATATCTATTGAGTTTTCGTTTATTCTTTGGAATGTATGATAGTTTAAATATTTTTTTTTAATTTAATGTAGATTGGAGTAAAATATCTGTATCTTTCTTCATTTCAATCGGTAATATCTGTATGCTGGTAAAGGTACATATGTTCGTAAGAATTATACTGTGTCACATTTTTGACAATCTTCTTTCATTCATATTAGCTAATAAGAGAATTATTGAAGTTAGTAAAGTAATGAAAATCAACGTTATTGAAAGAAAACTCTAAAAGCATTTACATTTCCAGAAATATATCAAAGTTCCTTTTCTTAAAATCAGCAGGTGTATCGTAGTTTTTATTTCTATTTCATTAAAAGCTGAACTTGTAAAATAAAAATTTTCTATTAGTGTAAGGTAAACAAAAAGAAAATCAAGAGACAATCCGTATCATGAATGAAATTCAAGTCTTACATCGGATTAAAAAGAAATACTCTGAATCTAAATGTTTATGCCTATTTAGCATAAAATGTGTTTATTTGTCTTATAAATTTAACTAAAACCATTCTTATAATAGTATGTTGCCTTTAAACTGGGTAAAAATGTTAAGTATATTTTCTGATGGTATTGATATACTTGTCAAAGAAGTTCTAGAAACTTCAAATGTCGAAAGAGCATATGATAAGAGTCTCCTTTCCTATCGCTACGTCAGTTACAGGTTAAGGGGTGGCTTGAATGGATAAAGGAAATGTTTGTGCAAAAATATAGTAGTTCTATTTTGAAATGAGAAATAATTCGCTTTTTGTCAATTAAGGAAACTTGTGGTATTATTAAACAGAATGTCAGTGAAAGACATTGCGTTTGCATAGTGAATTATGAAGGTACTGAAAAGTAGTAAAGAAGGTGAATGAAAGAATTAATTTGAACAAATAAGATAAGGCTATCATTAAAAGAAAAAACTGTTTAAAAGATGTATGTTAGAATTAAAAGTAAGATGTTAAATTTTAAAAAGATGTAACAGAGTAAAACCAAAGAATACTGGTAATTCCCATCTGGAAAACAGTAATTTGAGTACGATATTGAAAAGGTTGGTTTTAAGAATTTCTTTATGCATGTGATGCAAAACAATTGCTAGTTTATCATGAGTGCTGACATAGATGCAATTAGTGCAGGAAAAATAGTAAAATTAGTATAGTTAGTGTCTCTAAAACATGAAAAAATAATAGTGTGAGCAGTGTAAATTCATTTGAAGTACTGAAATAGGACATAGACTAAATATCAGAAAATGTAAGAAATATTTTGGTATGTGTGGATGAAACACTGAACGTGGTTGTAAAATTAGAAATGAAAATTATCAACACACTTAAAGGTAATCGGGATTTAAAACTAAATATGATGTTAGAAACTTTGAAGACCATAAAACTATATGAGAAAGAAATACATTTAGATATAAATGGTATTAAACTGTAAAGTTGTGAATGGAAATTTCTGAGTAAAACTTGTAGATGATCTATTATGATCGAGGAATAAAACAAGTATTATAAAAATTGTAAGGAAATATTTGAATATGGAGTAAATGAAAACAATCCATATCGTTAAAATGAATAAAAAGGGATAAAATGTTGGAATTACGAGTGATGAAACAGAAATAAAAACATTATAATAAATAAGTTAAGTTAGAATTAAGAAATATAAACACAGAAGGGAAATCATGAACGTAAGAAAAGCAATTAACAGTTATAGACTTTAAGTTTTTTTTAAAAAATATTCGGTAATGTAAGGAAGATATTGTTAAACACGTGAAAGAAATTAGAAATTCTGTAGAAAATTTAGTAAAAGAACTAAGATCATGAAAAATAAACGTTTCTTTTTAAATACAATTTCATACCACTAAGTTAAAGTGTGTATAGAATACTAGAATGGTTTAAAAAAAGTAAATGAAGTTAAAATTCAGAATATATTGAACATTATAACGTTAAAAAAAAGTGTGAAATTGCATCTAAAATTAAGTAATGTAACAAATAAACAGCACGTGCGGGAACGTTTGTGAAATATAACGTATAAGTTAAAAATCAGGTATTCTGAAATTTATGAAAGGTATGAAAAAAAAATAGTATGTGGAAATTAAATAAAATATTACAAATAAATTAGAAACGTTAAGTATTAAAAAAATATGACAGTAAATGAATATGTTATTATGAAACAGAAAACCTGAGAAATAAGTTAAAGTTTCATGAAAAACTAGAAAGGATAAAAGTATCAGAATAAATTGATGAGTCGATTCAAATTCCATTTTCTTAAATAGGCTTTTTTACCTGAATATGAATGTATCACATCAGCTTAGTGGTTAAAATCTTCAAACTACTGAGCTGGTGAGATATTTTGTTTGAGAGTTCAATTCTATATTTTGAATAATAGAGTATTTTTTTTTTAAAAATAGAAATTTCTAAAACAAATTATTTTCTTTTTTCGTCCGTAGAGGACGCCATGAGCAATTCCTAAACAGATTATTTTCATTTTTCATCCCTAGAGGACGCCATGACCCCGTTGCCAATTTAAAAAAAAAACTAACTTTAAATGAAAAGCAGGAGGTCTACAACTCAATCAGCAATCTACCAACACCTCAACTCCACTCGTCACCCCGCCTACTAGTGTGATGACGTTGCCTTTGGCCCCGCCCTCTGTGTGACGTCATTGACCACGCCCACACCTCACACCCCGTGCAGCAGAACCCGTATTTTTATACTACTAGTAGCTGTATCAAGTTTAACTCAAATAAATTAAAACTTGTGTAAGATAGATGGTATTACAGGCCAGATTGAATGGAATGCTGCGTTATCAATAGACAAGAATTGCATTTAAAATTAGTTTTCTTTGTTTTGATAAGAGATATTTTGGGCAAAAAGACCTGTACAATTAACTTTTAATTATTAATTTAAATTAATTCAAAACTGCTTCATAGTTTTTCTCCTGTAAATTCACAAAAATTAAAGTTTTTAAATTTTTTATTTAATAACTAAATGTATTATTTATTAAGTAGATAAACACCAAAATTTCTATCGAATCATGGGGCTGAAAAATTAGGCTATAGTTTGATTTATGCATAAAGTTTCATCGCTATCTCGCTACTTTAAGATTTAGAGGGGCGTCGGAAACATTCTACCCAGAATGTCCTGTTGATCAGATGCTTTAAAAAGAGCTGGGTTAAACTTTAAGCAAAATAACCACTGCTGAGCGCATCATTGAAAAGAGAAGGTACAAAAATTTTCTATTGCTGATTTTGCCATGGAATGTATGGTACTGCTAAACCAAGAACTAGAGGGAAGGAATGTCGTAAAATGAGCGTAAGTGTACGTAGAAACCGTAGGTACACGAAAATGTTTTAACTAACTTTAGAGGCATTAAGTGTTTAAAGTTTCTAAATTCCTCTAAAATTCTTTAATCCAGCTGTGGCTCTGAATAACACCTATTACAAATGCAAAGCTGGGAAACTCTGATAAATTACATAAGTTTCTATTAAATACTATTGAAATAGAAAAATTTTAGTAAAGAAAAGCAACGAAACAGGGTTGCATGGAGAGGAGTAAATAAAGTGCTCACAAAAACTAAATCACAAACTAAGATATTTATTTCTGATATGCTTCTAATCTCAGTGTATAGTTATTAGTGCTCTAAATTTTTTCTTGCCTTTGGTATTATATCCAATATAAATACCAGTTGAAAAAGACGCTTTCGTTTTAGAAATTTTAATAAACCAAAAGTTCATAATATACAGCGATTAATTTTCTAAATTTTTCGTTATCTTCTATACTGAATCCAGTACGGCAGACGAAGAATCACAGAACACAGTTTTGTTTTAAATATTTTTAAAAACCAAAAAGTTCGTAAGAAGAAATATGTGTATATAACATAATTTAAATTCAGAGCCTTTGTAATTTAATCCACTACAAGCAAGCTACCATTTATAGGTACACTCAAATTCTTAAGATACTATTCTCTACTATAACATATTATCCTCTGTTGGAGAAAAAATAGCTATTTAGGCGGCAAAACATATTCGAGCAGTCGAACAGTAAATTTTAAATAGAAAATTATACATCCGAAGAGGATGTTTATGTTATGAAACTTGCTCATGCAGATTTAGGTCTTGGAAAATAATTACTATAACTGGAATTTTATCTGGAAATTCGCGAGCACAGAAGGTTGCATATGGGCGTTGATCTTATCCAAGCTTACAGTATTGCATTTTGCAATACATCAGCATTCTGCCCATGAATTAAAAGTATTTCCATAAACCATACACAAAATCAGAAGTATAAACTTTTACGCATTGATGTAATGAAGAGAAAGTATAGTCCTGCTCATGAAATTGTGCTTAATAATTTAATATTCTGTTAAGTTTTTTGTGTAGTGAAGATGACACACAGACATTCTTGTCTTTAATATTAGAATTTATTTCTTATGAAAAACTTTTATGGAGGCTGATGAACCTCTATAGAAATTCCGATAGAACTTTATATCTAATCCTCTATAGAATGATACCTCTATAGAAATCCGCTACAGAAATGCTAATTCTATAGAAATTTTATAAAGCTTTCCCAGAATAGAATGCTACAGAAACGTTGCTTTGCAAAACCATGTAGAAATTTTATAAACTCTGATAGAATGGTATTATACAAAATTAGCAAAACTTTCAGACTGTAATTAAACACTTTTTATTCATAACTGTAAGACCATTTCTGAATGGAAGTATTTTCCTCTATAGCTTAAAGCATTTTAATTTTTTTAATTTATGTAATATTTTGTGCAGATATTAGACAGTATTGCTCATATAATACAAAAATTAAATCTTGTAAAAGCATAGAAACTTCCGTTTAAATCACAAAAGTAATTGAAATATTAAGTTTATGCTGTTAATTATAAAATTCTAATTTCCAAATTTAATGGTTTTGACTATTGTATACATACCATTCATAAAAGATTTTTCAAAAAATTTTAATTAAATTTAAGTATTATTTAAACTGCATTAATATTTATTATATAATATTCCCCTTCCTTTCCATATCATAGACCATTTTAAAATTTAGGCTAAAAAATTCTATTCAGAGATAAAAATTTAATCCCCCAGTTGAAAATTTTGTTGATTTTATAATGCTTTAAATACTTAAAAGTTTCCATAGAATCTTTCGTAGAAAATTAAAGAAATTCTTTAGATTTGTCGTCTAGTTTTTCGTTACTTAAATCTGATATTTTCAGTAGTTGATTCTATACGTATTAAAGCAGATTCTGTTCGTGGTAACTTTAGAAACTGTACAAATGTTCATAGATTATCTGAAAAAAACATCTATAGAAGTTTAACATCGGAATATTTTATAGGATTCTGTAACATGTTTTCGTAAGGGCTAAGCCACAACTATTAAAGATGCTATTAAATAAGCAAAAAAGGAATGCTTTAAGTACAAAAAGAAGATTTTCCGCTTTTATGTACAAACAAATCACCTATACAGTTAAAATTTAACAGTATACGTGATTTGTTTGTACTCAGGTCTTCAGAGTGACTGCGCGATTGAGGAATTTTACAGCAGAGAGAAATACAGTCGAGTGCAAAATTAAGATAATTTGCAAATTATGTCTATTTTTACAAAACGCACTGAATCAAAGGTACTAATTATACCACCGAAGAATTTTGCAAATATTCGGAGTCGAACACATAAGTGTTCAAGAGCGGGCTTGCGGAGCTGTGATTGTGGAAAGGATATGCGCGTACAAGAAGTTTTCGGCGGTTTGTATGTTTGTATTCCTTCACGACATTCTTCGTATTTCTCGCAAGAGTTTGGTAAATTTCAAAAGATATCAGGTAAAATGATTAGCCACGAACGTATTGAAGATGGAATGAGATCGAGAATTGTCCGTAGATTGGATGCAGGCCAATCACAAACTCATGTGGCTACAGAGCTCACTGTAACGCCCAGGTGTCATTTGAAATTTGTGGAAATGGTGTCAGGACTCTAGATCCATACTAAGAAGACGTGGACAAGGTCGATCAATATCCACAACGACCAATGAGGATCGTTATTTGGACCTTTCCAGCGCGGTATGCTTCAGCTTCACAGCTCTCACGTGGGCTGTATGCTGTCACTGGAACCCGATTTCCCCGTCTACAGTTGCCAGAAGGCTTCACGAGATAGCTCTACATGCCAGAAGACCCGTTATTGGCTTCCCACTCACAGCCATACAAGAAAGTTCATTTAGCATGGTGCAGACAACATGCATGTTGTACCAGATTTGTGTGGAGCACCGTGCTCTTTACAAATGAGTCAAGATCCAGCCTGGACTCCGATTCTCAGCGTACCTGTATCTAGAGAACCTGGAGCATGATACCATCCCTCCCTCACCAGTACAGTGATGGAGGTGCAATGGTTGGGTAGGCAATATGTTAAATGGACGCACACACTGCATGTGTTTCGAAAAGACTCCCTGACTGCTATGAGGTAGAGGAGATATTACAGCTTTGTTTTCGACTTTTCAGAGGTGCAGTTGCTACTCAGTTTCTGTGTTAATGGAAGCTCATTTAAAATTGTCTCATCATTGCCTGAAATGCTCATGGGACGACATTTTCATCTCGCGATCCCCTTCCAAGAAACCTCCTGGAGTCGAAAACTGCCTTTCTGCAGAAGTGAGATCAGTTGGTATACTATCTCCTCAACTGCCTTCTGTCCAGTATATCCTCACGCTGTCTGGCTGTAAGAGAAGTCTATACCTCATATTAAGCTCATTTTTAGTTCGATATCAAAACTTGGGATTTGAACATCCTTACACTAGGAGCTTTACTGATAATTATGCATAATATGACTTTTGAATACATAATATGACTTTTGAATACATAATATGACTTTTGAATAGTACATCTCCTTTTTCTGTTATAAATGAATATTCATAAAAAATTTCATTAAAATTTGTCCATCAGGTTTTTCAAAAATTCGATATAATGAGTAAATTCTCATAATTTTGTATATGAGTGTAGTATCGCATTATTGTTGCTAGTTACATGTGGAGAGTTTAAGATTCAGTTATGAATAAAGTTTCAAAGTTTTACATATGGATTATATAGTTAAAAAAGAATGTCTGACAAACATGCCACAAATGCTAGGTTATTTGAATATGGCAAAGCGGTTAAGTTAGGTTAGGTCATTTGAATATGGCAAAAAATAAAAGGGCTATCTGCCTCAGGGGGAAATCTGCCTTCGTGAAGGAATTTCTCCGAGAAAGTGGGTTGTATTCGCGTTATGAATAGGACAAACTGCGGAAAAATTGCTTTCACCAGAGGTTAAAATATCGTATTCTGCCACTGGTGCTGTAATAAATATGCGTAAGGGCAAAAGGAGTATATGAAGGGAAAACAAGAAATGGCACAGCTAATGGCAAATAAGGCGACAGATATGCTGAAGATAAACAGTTTTAAACTGAAAATAAATAAACTTTTATTACAGGAAGGGTTTTAGAATTAAATTTAAAACTACTTTGTGCACATATCCATGTATGTCTGCTCATTAAGACATGTAAGGTAATATTTTTATTTGTATTTTTTAGAGGTCCTAAAATCCTTCTTTTATTTTGATTATTCTCCTTTCGCCCTAAAAATAATAACATGTTTGTAAGTTAAGTTTCTGATGTCCAACATTCCTTCATTAATAGTTTCCACTTCCTGCATTCCATACCGTTGCGGATGCACATTCTTATATAATAGCAAAGAATAAAAAATGAAATTCTTTATGTTGTAGTGTCCAAAATAAAACTTTCAATAGTCAATAATAGTAAAGCGATATTGTGTTTGCTCTCGAAAAATAGACTAACTTTACCATTTGAAAACTATTATCTTTAATGAGATTCTTTCTTCTGACTATAAGAAATATGTATACCTTTACTCTCTAAATTTTTAAGATGGGAACGCCATTTACTTTTTTTTGTCTT
Source organism: Stegodyphus dumicola (assembly GCF_044657685.1). NCBI lineage: Eukaryota > Metazoa > Arthropoda > Arachnida > Araneae > Eresidae > Stegodyphus > Stegodyphus dumicola. The sequence goes on from NC_140779.1 coordinate 49,638,985, forward strand.
GATTTGTTGTTTTTTGTCTGCCATCTGCATAGCCGACCTGCTACTTTTATCTTATTAGAATACTGTGCTGAAAAATTATGATGATTTTTTAAACTGTAAACCATCTCTATCTGTCTGTTACTATATATATTTTTGGCATCCTGTTGACAAGATGGTAGGGGTGGCCTCTACCATAATCTTAGACCCGGATCCGAATCCCAGAGAAAGAATGGATGCTTGTAAGTGTATCTGTCTTTGTGGCATAAGGGCGTTTAAAATACTATCCAGCTGAGAGTTTTCTCCAAAGGCTGGTCGAAATGGAAGATTGGGTGAGAAACCTCGGATCCGTTCCCTGCGATATTCTCCTTCTAAAATAAGCTGGGACAGGGAAAGTTGGTAACTGTCCTAAACTGCAGTTGACGACGAAGAAGTTCCAGATACGGAAGAAGGAATAATCAAATAACTAATCGAGAAATGACGACTGAAGAAGTGAATGATTTTTTAGTACCAGCCCACAACGAAAGTAGTGGTGATGAGGAAGTTAAACGAATTGTTGAAAAAGATCCAGAGGCTTTGTTTGATTTTGCAACAGAGATCGACCTAAATGAAGAAGGAAGAGGACTCTTTATGCAAGACATTGTAAAACTTTACTGTTCTTAACGGAAAACATTTAAAGAGATGCGTCAATCATTGTTCCAAGCTGAAATCATCAGCTTTTTTAAAATTGATTGTATCCTGTTATTTCTTAAACAGTAAAAAAAAAATTTCGAACGAGCTGTTTTCTTTTGCTTGGAGGCTCTTCCATTAAATATATTTAGAGCTATAATTCGGGGTATGAATAATCAGAAAGTAACGAACAATATCTAATCAAATTAATTCTGCAGCCAAACATTTGGCTTATGAAATTATTAGTTACTAATGTCTGAGTAAATGCTGTTCGTAAATGTATCGATCATTTTGTATTTAACTTATTTAAAGGGTAACGAACATTACGGTAACTGAACTTTCGCCTCACGAGGATCGTTTTAATAAGGTTAGATTTTGTGTTTAATAGAAAGAATTCTTCGACTTCTAATGCTGAAACTGTTTCAGGAAATTGTATACCTCGTTTGGGAAATTTCATAACTGAGCGCGTATATCTAGAAACAATAGTTATAAGAATTAATTTACTTTTGTTTAAACTAAAACTAGTCTAACTTTCAGTCTTAAATACGGATGTTCGTATCGACTTCTAATACAATATCATAATTCTAAACGATTACAGCAAAAATAATAACTAAAATTTGTGACTTCAGTTTGAAGGACAAAACTAACAAACACAGATTTTCTTCCTCTCCGCTCAGACTAACAGACAACAGAGAATTAAAATTACTTAAAATTCACAAATTCTCTCCTATTACTTGGCTCTTTAAGATTTTGTTCTAAATTATTACATAATAATTGATTCATTCATAACTGCTTACCTAATATTCAACAGCTTAGGAAAAACTCACCAATTAGAAGTATTGAGCATGACCAAAGGCGTTCTTTACGGCTGTCATTCATTATTAGTTCTCCTTTTCTTAGCTTATGGTTCTTACCGTATTTGAAACTCATCTCATTTATATATTGCTGTGGGTTGCGAGTTCAGGTATGTCGTTTTATGTATATCTGAAGTAATCTCTCCAGATGAGCAGGAATAAATTGAAAATTTACTATAAGATTGATATAAAATAAAAAAATAATAATAAATGCTTGTAACTAGCACAAGGGGAATACGATTAAAAAGTTTAAAAAAAATCTGAAAGCTTTCAGATTTTATTTTATGCCCAAACGGGCTTCTTTTTAAATTACAGACACATACACCTTTCGCTGTGCTAAAAATATATTTAAAAACAACTGTAGAATTGTAGAATTACCGATTTTTCATTAGAATTTCGGATAGACAGTCTCGTGCACTGGAGATAAAAATGTTTTATTCCCTACAGCGTTGCCACTGCTTGCTTTGAAACTTTTGAATTTTTTAATCAAAAATTCTTTAAAGTTTTATAAAATAGTAAATAGACAATTAAAACAACTCTAAATTCCAAATTCGGGCTTCCAGGTGCGTATGTTCGAATGGAGGACTACGTTAGCCAAAATTTGATGACTCTAAGTAACGTTGTTTTTTCACAATGCGGGAAACATACATACATTCACGTAAATTCTTCATTATTTAGTTTTTTTAAATATAATACAGGATGATAATATTTGTTGGCAACAACTTGAGAAGTGATTTAGAATTTGAAAAGTCATTCAATGCAAATTGCCGTTTCGAGACTAATAGCCCTTCCGAACTAAAGCTCATTTCGGCTAACAATCAAATCCTCTTTGGCATACAAGAAATATCGCAAATTCCTAATATCACTCACTGAGTAAACTCTAAAATATAATTCAACTAACTTTCTTGAAACAACGATCTCGCAGAGCTGATTAATAACTGTCTTCTTCTGACACTTTGAGCCGGCATTTAAATGATGTCGCTCAAGGTTTTGGAAGCTCCAGCGCACTGCTAGGAAGGCCAGCTTTCTTACAAACTAAGTAAGTAAACACCTTAATTGCCAAACCAGCGGAAAAATCCAAAAAAGGCCAGTAGTCACAGACGCAACATAAGAGATACCAACATCGGAAGGTTGAAGACTATCGCGGAAAAGGGAAAGGTGATGCAAATGTTAATAGCCGAGGATAATGCAACTATGTGCTATAAAATTGGAGAGCCATTGCTACAAATTAAGGGTAAACTGTATTCTACAAGAATGAGAAATTTAAAAAAAAAAATTGGCAAATTCTGAAATTTCTGTTCTTTTAACTGTTGGAAACTTTGCGAATAACCTGTAAGCGCTGCGATAAGTCAAGCATGAATCTCATTCTTTACTGTTTAACTGCCTCTTAAAAAATTATATGGAATGTGTAATTATTCATATAAGGTGCCGACAATACTGGGTTGTTCGGAAAGTCATTTCGTTTTTCCCCAACAGAGGGCTAATTGTATTTTTTCACAGCCAACTTCACACTTAAGCTGCATAATCATTATATATTTAGACAGCTGATAAAGCAAGACTTCTTGAAAAAGTTCAATTTATTCTACGCGGTTGTTTTTGGTTAGTGCCCTTTGAAACATGGAAAGTGAAAAGCACCATTTTCGGCATATTTTACTTTTTTACTATCGAAATGATAAAAATGCTGTTCAAGCAAGGGAAAAATTATCCAATGTGTATGGAAAAGATGTATTGACAGAACGCTGATGCTAAAACTGGTTTGCAAAATTTTGATCCGGCAGTTTTGATTTTGAAGATTGAAAGCTGATGGAGAGTCTAAGAACACGAGGAACCCATATGTCGAACTAGGCGTTTCAAATGGCCATGAACGGTCGAATTCGATAAATTTATTCTCTCAGGGATCTCAAGAATTGTTATTCGACGGGTTTGCATCAATTAATGCCTTTATTGTGTCTTCATTAGCTTCAACTGGGCTTCCAGAACGCGATGCGTCTTCAAGATCAAAATTACCGGATCGAAGTTTTGAAAACCAGTTTTGGCATTGGCGTTCTGTCAATACATCTTCTTATAGATCGGATAATTTTTTCTCTTACTTAAACAGCATTTTAAGCTTTTCGATAGTAAAAAAAGTAAAATATGCCGAAAACGTTGCTTTTCACTTTCCATATTTTGAAAGGGCACCAATCAAAAACTACCGCGTAGAATCAATCGAACTTTTCACAAACAAGCCTTGCTATATCAGCTGTCAAAATATATAATGATTATGCGGCTTAAATATGGAATTGGTTGTGAAAAATACAATTAAGCCCTTTGTTGAGAAAAACGAAATTACTTTCCGAACAACCCAATAGAATGTTGTATGATGTAAAAGTTCGAATTGAAGCTTGCTTTACGAATTCGTTTGCCGCTTCATTGCTGACAATGTCAATATGTGATGGTACCCAGTAAAGCAGTGAGCTAGTCTTTATAGACATAGTAAAGAGAGGTCGTTGGATATTTTAATGGCTGGGATTTTGTTTGTCGCATTCATAACTGCGATGAGATTAGAAGCAGAATCAGAGAATAATATGGTGCCCATTGGCAAACTCTTGGTATAAATTATGGCTTTTTTTATATTGTATAAATCCACCTTACTTACAAAATCTGAGTTTCATTTTCCAGCTGTGCACTTGTCTGTCATTTATATAAGCACGAAAAGCAGGCTTGTCCCTCTGTCATAGTCTTTAGAACCATCTAGAAGCTTCGGCAAAGCCTCTCCCAGAGCTTCAAAATTCTTTTTACTGAATCTACCAGAAAACCTCAAAGTTGCGGAAAAATTTTCAAATGTCGCCTTCTTGGTGGCAAAATTTTCGCCAAAGACTGTCAGCAGAGTTTTTACTCGTATCTTGAGTTCTAGATGAGTTAATTTTACAATTTAAATGCTCTTGGTTTCAGAATTAAAAGATCTATAATTATGTTCAAAAAATAAACATATATGTGTAAAACACGTAACTATAAATTCAGTTACACACAAAAAAATCATAAATTGTTACACTAAATGTAAAAATGAAATAATGAATAAATAAGTCAATACACAGTAGCAAAATAACGTAAATAAGATACATTATGTTTATAATTATTTTTATGAACATAACATTGTTCATAAAAAGAACAATGCCATCAAAGGATTTTTAATATTTACAGAAATTTACAACGATACCCTGATGGAGGAATGTACGAAACGATAAAAGTATAAGACAGATATTATAATGAGTAAAATGCGTTATTTAAAATAAATCATTAAAAATAAACATTAAAAAAATAAACATTAAAAAATAAATAAATAAAGTCTGTAAATGTTTTTCTGAACATCATATATATATAATAACCTATGTGTAATTGTTTGCAAAATTGCATCTATTACCGCAAAATATTACCACGATCAATTCTAACGCATTTTTACAGAATCAGATATTCTACACAGAATAAAAAAATGATATTGCTTATGAGGTTTTTGAAAGCAGATATTCTGTAACAAAGCCATCTTTTTTTCCTTATCTTTGGCTTAAATCTGTTAATTAATCATTGTTTTTCAGAGTCTGCAATACAAATTACATTATTAGTGGATTTTAAACTGATATCATTCCTGTGACAATATTGATTGATATCGCCACACAGAAATTTCTTCACGTTAGTGATGGATTGTGTTCCTTTTAAGTGTTGCATAAGACTTCGAAGCAGCTTGTCACAAGCCTCCACACTTTTTCCCTCCTTAAACTGAAAACTTTATTTTTCTGTGAAAACATTTAGTTCTCTAAATTTCTCGCTATGATATACCCGAAGATTATGAAGATAGTCTATTTTCTCGAAGTACTATTTAATATATTTATAAAGGTAGCCTATTTTTACTTCCTTGTACGAAGTAAAGGAAGTATTTTAATCGCGAAAAATTTCAGCTATCATATTTCAACGAAAATATACATTTTGACCGCTATCGAATGCAATTTAACGATGTTTTTGCGTGACATCGGTACGTAAGGACAGAATAAAGGACTCTTTTTCCCCTAAAAAATTATAAAACTGATTTAAAAGGAATCTTGAAGAAAATTTTTCATGGTGTCTGTACGTACGCACGTATCTCGCATAACTCAAAACCGAGTAGCCTCAGAACGTTGAAATTTTGTATATAGGACTGCTATAACATGTAGATGTGCACCTCTTATTTTGGTTGCAATCGGCCGCACCAAAATATATAAATATGTATATATATATATAATAATTTATTTCCAAAATAATATTGATTAATTGATTATATTACCTCCTAAGTTTAATTAAAGTAGAATTATTTTAAAAGAGTGAATCCATACTAGTAAGTTATATTTTGAAAGATGTTTTGAAGTAACTTGAAAGTAATGATAATAATGTTTTAACGGGGACTGGAATTAAATCATCATGAAGAACAAAATTTCAATTGTAAAAGTTAAAAATTAAATTAAAAGCATGTAATCATTGTCATTTATCGGAAATTAGTTGACTTTTCAAGGGGAACAAACCAACTCCCGTTCAATGAACAATAATTAATAAATAAATACGTAAATACGAAGGTGTTTCGTCTTTACTCGAGTAATAAGGTTAAGCCAAACCGGCAATTCTAGTCAAGCCAAATATTTCCGCGAATAGAAGGGATTATGAACCAATGTTGATACTCAAAGAACTTATTCCTATGAAGCATTTAAGCCAATTCAATTTTGAGTGAAAAGCAATTTCTGTAGAGAAATCCGAAAAAACTCGAGTAACCGTCCCCGACACTCCCGTGTTTATGCATTTGAGTTTTATATTATTTGTAAAAAGTAAACATTGGAAATTGTCATTATGAAATAGAATTCAAAGTATAAAGTTGAAATAAACATAGAAGATTACAAAATAAGATAAATAATGCAGACTTTGTAAAAACAAATCAAAAATATAAAAGGAAAAAATATAATAAGAACAGTGAATGTACATGAAGATATAAAGGCCAGAAAAAGTATTAAGTAACTTACATTCTTTCTAGTGGGGAGTCAGCAAAGTGTTCTTTTCGTGTCTGATTCAGAAGTGAAGGATGTCCAAAAAATTCTTAGCGGCAGTGGGGGCTTTGAATAATATCAGTCGGTAAGATTTGGGTGAAATAATTTATGGTAGTGGGTGGGACTCGGAATTCTTGAGGGATGTATTATGTGGAGTTCTTATTTTAGTGAAACTGTCTGTTAAGATTTTTTTGAAAATACTAGTGAATGGAAATTAATTAATTTCTGGCTAATTGTCGTGTCGTAATGATTAAGAATTTAAGAAAGGAAAAAAGGGAATACTATAGACAGACTATAGATTATGAAATAGGCCCATTTTTTTAGTAACAGCATAAGTCTGAATACAGTTAGCTTTTTACAATATATACAACTGAGCACAACAATAATCTAATACCCATTCAATTTATTAACCATTGCCTTAAAAGAGCAGGCATTAAATACTCATTCTAAATCTTTTAACTGATAGGGATATGATAATTTGTTCCTAAACCTGAGAAGGCGGTATAAGTTGGATGACTATCAGTTGAAAAATTTGTATATAGTGTAATTACTCAGTTGTATATATTATAAAAAGCTAATTGTATTCAGACTTATGCTGTTACTAAAAAAATGGGCCTATTTCATAATCTATAGTCTGTCTAATAGCTCTTAGACAGTGAAAATTCCCTTTTTTCCTTTCTTAAATTCTTAATCATTACGACACGACAATTAGCCAGAAATTAATTAATTTCCATTCACTAGTATTTTCAAAAAAATCTTAACAGACAGTTTCACTAAAATAAGAACTCCACATAATACATCCCTCAAGAATTCCGAGTCCAACCCACTACCATAAATTACTTCACCCAAATCTTACCGACTGATATTATTCAAAGCCCCCACTGCCGCTAAGAACTTTTTGGACACCCTACACTTCTGAGTCAGACACGAAGAGAACACTTTGCCGAATTCAATAAAGTGGTATATAAAAAGTTTTCTTATTATGAATTATTGGTTTATACATAAATATATATATATATCCACTCCGTTACTCGGCTCAGTGAACTCAGTTTCTTTATTCTTATATGTTTGTAAATTGTGCGTTTTCTGATATAAAAATGATTGAATTATGTTGTTCTCGTTAAGATTTTTATGCCTTCAGTTAACCTGCATGCAATAATTGTAAAATTATCAAAAATAGAAAAGTTTTTTTTAAGTGCGGCTAAGCCTAATTTTTGATTACCATGGCAGCCATATTTGTTTACATGTGAAATTTAGCAGAATAGTGGATTTGATGCCAATCTAGAGAAACTAAGCTTCACAACAACAAAGTAATGTCTTCTTTTATGATTGAGAATTAAATTATGCTTAATTCATTCTGGAATTATCATGTAAGTTATTAGCTTGTTTTTGCGTAGAAACTGTAATTTTAATTGTAAAAATTGTTTTAACTGTACTTGGTGTTTTAAGTCTTTCTATATCTTTCAAATTTTAATGAAAATATTTTGAATTTTTATGTATTTATGCCTTGCTGCGAAGTGAGATCTGAAATAATTAGTAGCGTATGCGCATTAGGTAAGTGGTGCTGAATCGTCTGCGAAAAATTGTTTCTTTTTTATTTGGTTAATTTCTTTTATACAGGGTTTTAGATTTATTATAGTTATAAGATATTTCTCCCGCCTTCTTGGTATGCCTTCGTGGTGCAGTGGTCTGCACGCTGGCGCGTATTCCAGAGGACCACGGTTCGATTCCCGGCAATGGCGTTTGCACATTTTTCAAGTCTCTTGCTTCCACATAACCTGACAGCTCTACATAATATTTGAATAGAAATTGTGGTAATTCTTCAGATGATATAATTTTTGTGCACTCTGAATTATAAAATGAATGGGATGTAACACTGTTAAGTGAACCTAGCGCCGAAGTGTCACTATGGTAAATAAATATAACGAACTTTAAAGAGTGCATTTATTCTACTGTGGTTTATGCGCTATCGACGAAGTAGATTTAATTCAAAATTCGTTAATTGTTAATTCAATATTTTTAAATGAAATGCAGGAAAATTGAGTATAATTTAATATTCGGTACAAGGAAGTCATGTCATGTACACATCAGATTTTTTTTATATAAGATTTCTGTGGGTGATATACAAATTATTATGCATTATACAGAGGATAAATCATGTTATTGCATTATGTAGAAGCATTTTATGTATTTGCAAAAACTTCGAAATGAGTTTAAAAACATTACTGTGCTATTTTATGTTTCTTAATTTATATTATTCAGCAAATAATCCTCAGTGTTTCGCATTAGGACTTTTTGTATATGCTTATTTTAATTTTAATTCATTGCCAACTGCTGCTTAATTGTTTTAACTACAGAGTTTAAAAAAATCCAAATTATATATATTACCGTTAAAAGTGCGAAAATCGTTAATGTGTACTTTACCTAGCTAATCTAGAGGTTAACTGATTTGCTCCGTTACAAGGCGGAATCAAGAGTTCTTCGCATTTCCCTAGGTATTGTGCACATTGACGGCTTTCGTACCTTTTTTTTTTAAAGTTCAAATATTTGTTTCTCTCATTTCCTTTCCCTCTCCCACCACTTTGCACATTGCCTACTAGGCACTCGCTAATGTGCACATTGCTAATCTCATTAAACTGAAAATCAGATCTTTGCTGGAACAACAGCAACGTTTCTGTACTCATAAATTAATATAATGTTATTTATTTATTTTTCAATATCTAAAAAATCAATTTAATACAATCAAACAGTCAACAAATTAGTTGATAGAATCAGTCATCAATGAATTAGAAAATTACAACGAATAAAACGATTTGAAATTTTGATAAAATTAAGGAAATGAATATGCAAAACATGCTTTAAAATTATGCTCACTTATTAGTGTAATCTAAAGATTGGTGACACTTTGAATTACATAGCAACTGGGATTTTGTGACAAGCACATCTATTTTCGGTATATAAGTCTGTAGTAATATTTTCAGAAACCTGCCTGATCAACAATTTTAGAAGGGTAAACAGCGACTGTTTTAACCGTACAGAAACATTGCTGTTGTTCCAGCAAAATATCTGATTTTTACTTCAACGAGTGCCTAGTAGCTAATGTGTATCTATATAGATAATATGCATATTATCTAGATAATATGCAGATTACCTAGATAATTTGAGAAATGAAACAATTTTCCGCACTTTAACGGATTACTCTAGTTTGCAGATTAGGTATATAATCTGCAGAATGTCTGATTTCCGTACGCCGGCGATAACATAGTATATATGCATAAAGGACAACCTTCTTAACACTATACAATAAATTTCAACGAAACAACGTTTAGACATTTTGTGATGAAAATCGAGACAAGGCATAATTTTCAGATTTTGGATATGAATAGAATGATAATTATACATCAAAGATTCATATTAAAATAAAAATATGCTCTGTACGCATGCCTTTCTTCATAAAATATAGCATTTAAATTTTCATTTTTATTTAAAATTTTGTAAAAATTATCATTTTTTTCATATGCCTTGGTTTTAAATACCTATATAAAATAAATGCTAATTAAAAAAATATAGACATATTTACTAAACAAAATTTATGCATGGTTACCATTAACATACAATATGAGAGAACGTAACAATTTGTAATTGACTTCATATATTGTAATAACATGAATGTCAAATCAGAAGAAAAAAATGATATCTTTGCGCCGTTATCTTTAAATCGAATTAAAACACATTTTCACTTTCTACCAATAACGAAATTATTCTCTCATACTGCATTTGAGAGTTTAAAGTCTTTTCAAAACAATTAATTAAAAAAAAAAAAAAAAACTGAAAGTGTTCAGATTTTTACGATCGCCCAAAAGAACTGTTTTAAAGTTAAACATTGTTTATCCGTAGGGATTATCGATGAAAATGGCCCAGGTGGATTAACGAAATATTTTATAGGATATTAGATGAATATGAATTCAGACTAACATTGTTCTGTATATTTAAAAAGGGAAAACTTATGTAATGTAATTCTAGAAAAACATTTATGTTTTTAATAGGTAAATCAAGAATTAAATGCATTGTTACTTAAATGAATCAGATTAAAAAGTAAAAAATAATATTTAGAAGATATGCAACTATTTGTTTTTAAATAGCTTAGTTCTTTAATTAATAACAGACAGATTCAGTATAAAAGAATAATACTTTACTTTTTTCTGAATGGCAACAAATTCGAATGAAAAGTGAAACAACACAGTGTCGTGCTTCGAGACTAATAACCTTTTCGAGCTAGTAATAAATTTCGAAACAGCAAATAAAATAAACTAAAAAATAGATAAATTAAAAATGAGGTTTATACTCGGCACATAAGCAAATATTACAAGGAACTCTTATGTCTACAAAATTAATCATTTTTGATTAGAATAAATCTAGATTAAAAATAAATTGAATATCTTTGCAGATCACAAATTTCAGCGTATTAGATTTATGAATTGAAGAAACATTTCTGCGAAATCCTGCGAAAATTCCTTTACTAATGCATGAAATGTTTGTATAAGAAAGAAGTTCAAGCTATTTGATTAAGGCTAAGCATAGTAGAGCTATATGGCTAGCTTTATCTAATTCTGATTAAGAGTACTCCAAGAATAGAAGCTGTGAATCTCATGCCCTTCTTCCACTGTCACCAACTTCTCATATGAACTTAGTTATTGGCGTATTTTAAATTTCTTATTTCTGCAAGGACACAGAACTCACTTAAGTTAATACCTTATCTGCTATTCGGGACCAAATTCACCATCCCTCAGATAGCTTTTCCCAGATAACAATATGCCAACATAACAACAATATCCCACATAACAACAACTGAATAGTAGTATTCTGCAGATATCAGTATACCGACCGGACACAGTGAGCTAGAAAGATAAATTTTATTTACTTCACAAATATCTTATATATTTGATAATTGAATAAAAAGTCGGAAAATAAATTATCTTTTTTTCTCAATATGTAAAAGTTAAGATTTAAAAACCGTGAGAATTTTAGCAGGGGGGAATAGAATATTACGTAACAAGTTTGATCTGTCTTTGTCCAGACCTGATACAATAAAATTACCTTAAATATTATTCTTTAAGAAGAGAGTATATCTGTCCTCTATCAAAAAAATATTGTGGTGCAAATCAATAGTTAGTGCGGTGAAAATAACATATACAATCAAAGATGAAATTCTGGCATCTCGCCCATTTCTATTAGTAGCTGGCTTAAAAAACTTTTTTACAGAATATAGAATTCTTCCAAATTTTGTGGCCCACCAGCGGCCGAGCGGTAAAGTCGCTGAACACTGGTAGTTCGGTCCGAGGTTCGAATCCCTCGAACGGGCTGGCTGCATGGGTGTTTTCGTGGTTTTCCCCATGTGTAACGTGTATACGAGCCAATTTCCCTTAGAAAGTCCTCCATGAAAGGCATCCCTCCCCTTAGGCAGATAGCCCTAGTGTGCTTTGCCGTAATTAAATACACACCACACACCACCAAATTTTGTGATACAGAACAAATAAAACTAACCATGAGAGTAAATTCTTAATTATTTACTACCGCTGCTGGTTTTACGTTTTGCGACATCTTGGCATTTCTATTAACAAACTATTTTGTAACTTGTACTATTTACTATGGTAAATTGTGTAATTTGTATATATGTATTCTGTCTTGACGTTTTTTTTTTTAACAAACAATTTTGTAATTGCATTGTCCTGATGTTTCTATTTACAAACCATTTCAAGATTTGTTACTGCAACGTTTCGGTGATTCTGTTGAAAAATCAATTAAAGGTTTGTAACTGCTATGGATTTATGCTTCTATTAATAAATGACTTAAAGGTTTCAGATAAAAAGACGCGAATAAATGCCTACTTCAGGCACGCGACAAGGCAGAAAAGTTTGTGGAAATGAATTAGAAGTGGTAATTTTCAAAAATGTAGCATAATCTTTTAAATCATAGCTTTGCAAATCATGATGTTTAATTCTTCAAAAAATCTTATGACTTACAAATTGCTCTTCACGTAATTGTTTTTTTCCCTTAAGGTTTAAACTGTTGTTTTACAAAGTCTGTTTTTTCCTAGCAATGCTTTTTAAAATGCTTTTCCTTTTTTGCTTCTTTAAAAGGATGGAAGCTGCATTATTTTCTTTTAAAATGTTTAGATTTCTTATATGAAACCAAAATCAGTTCTTTCCTCCTTATTTTACTTATACATTTGTAACTTTCTCATACATTCTTACACAATTACTATGTTATTTTATTTTTCTTGAAATTTTCTTGAGTCATAGCTTAAATAAACACGCATCTATCATCTATAATGCACAGTTATAACTTTAAATTTGATTTTTTTGAGGAAATTAAACTTGATATTATAAAAAAGTTAGAAATAGATTAATTAAAGTAAATAAAGATTGTCGTTTAGGTTTCCAGTGCTAACCTGAAAGTATTTAATGCGTTCAGTGTTAAATTTTATTGTTCATCTGAATAACTGAGAATTGAAAGTATCTGACAAACTGAAGGTAATCTAGCATTTAAAGATTTATTACTGTGGTCAACTTTTTTTTTAATCTTGTAAGAGATTCGTATAATAATTTAAATGCTGCATAAATGACCGTTATTACTTGGCATTTACATTTACTGTAATTTGAGATAGTATGAAATGATATCGGACCCCAAGTTATTTAAACAGAAACTAATTTCGTAAATAAAAGATAAATAATTTCGAATGCCTTTTTCTTTTTATTTGCCGCTTATTTCATCCTCTTCAAACTACAAATTTCTCATTTAAGTCAGCAGTCATTTTACGTAGCTCTAAAAACGAAACGACGGTGCCCCTGAACAGAGTTTATTAATGTTGATACTTCTCATTCATTGTAATACGCAGGCAAAATTCATATTTTCAATTTTTTAAGTACATAAACTATTGCTTTTCCATCCATCATTTCCATCCTTTCAGAGACGTGCTTGCGAGACAAATCTATTGATTCAAAGACTTGCCCTTTCACCTACCTTCATGTGAGCAGCCTGACAGTATCGTTTATTGTCAACGCGTTTTCTTTTACAAGTCCAGCCGTCAAAATGTATGTTCTTTCGCATCTGAAGCCCAATAGAGTAAAAATTAGTTTTAGGCATATTGTTCGTGTGTTCTTATGCTCAAAATGTCAAATTTTTTATGGTATATTTAAAATAGTAGCATTGCTAATTCATGAAGTTCCTTTTAATTGAACAACACATGGAATAATACACGAATTATAGATAAACAATGTAAATTTAATTAACATATTGAAGACTCCTGATAAACTGCGGTAATACTGACGTCCATAGTTAAAGCAAAATCCCGGTTATTTCGAAGATAGATTAAAAAATGAAGTAAAATCTGAGAGCTTTCAAACTTTATATTAAGCCCAAAAGGGCGTTTTTTTTTTTTTTTTTTGTTTTTTTTTTTTTGTTTTTTTTTTCACGGAAGATTCAAAACGGGATTTGAAAAGGGAGAGAGACATTCAAAGTCATTCGACGCAAAATACCGTTAGACATTGCAACGTCTTTGCTTTGCTACGCTATCAACATTAAAGCAGTAAGGAAAAAAAAAAAAAAAAAAAGAAATCTCGCGCATAAAATATCCGTGATTAAAGACGCAAGCGATGTTAATGTTAATGGAACGCTTTGAAATAGTTGAGTTTTGTAATCGAAAATTCGCTAAGGTTTTACAAGATATGAAACAGATAATAAAACAAGTTCCAAAATTGGGCTTCCAGATGCTGATGTTCGAGTAGAGTACTACGTTATTCAAAATTTGATGTATCTAGGTACCGTTATTTTTTCATAATGCGAGAAACATATTTCATATTTATGCAGATTCTTCGTTATTTAATTTCTTTAAATATAATGCAGCGCTATAATATTTGGTGGCAACAATTTCAAAAGTGATTCACACTTTTATAGTGAACCAACGGAAAATTCCTCATGGGCTAATGCCCTTGGGGCTTAAAAAATGCATCTGAAAGGATTTAGATTTTAAAACAGTTCTAAAGGGATTTAAAACTCTGTGGCTGCACTCTCTCATGTTTTTTGATAAATTATATTCTCTCATTTCTCGCTCTCTCTCTTTTATACATCGTTCTATCTTTGTCCCGTTTCCGTTCTATTTACTTGAATTGTAAAATATTTCTCCTATACGTCACATAACTTAAGTTATACGTAGCTTTTGCTTGACTTACTATATTGGTTTTGCATTTCGCACTCCCACCGTCCAAGTACTTTTAACCAGAAATGGGAATAGGAGAAGGAAACGAAGATATGAGACATCACACTGGTACAGGATTTGAAAAACAGTTCATGAATAGAGGAAATGCAAAAATAGATTCGATTCTATCTTCTAAATAGGACGTTAAACGAAATGTCGCGAAAAGCTCTATGGTTAAAAAGTAAACATAAAATCTTATAAGAATTTGATGAGAATGCTAAATTGTTTTAACAAAAGTTGAGCATTCTTGTAACAACACTAAAACTGTTGTTTATGATAGAGAAAAAAGGTTGACGAAATATTAGAAATTTGGGGACAGTCCACTTCGAAGTACTTGTTTAAGATGAAAAGTTTCTTGAGGTCAAAGTCATTTTGCTAAAATTTTTCATTAAGTGTCGTGTATATCCAGTATTCCAATGAATGGCTACATGTTAATCGACGGTATAAAAAAATAATAATAATACTTCGACTAAATGGGAAGGAAGCTCTAAACTATGAGGAGATAAAACCGCAGTATTTTTCTTTTTATGGATCAGGGTACCACCATCTTCAAACGACAGAATTCTTGCAAAATGTGAAAGTTGTTTTCTTTCCAGCAGTTTGCACTGGTATAGTAAAAGCTTTAAATCTGGGTGTCATTAAGAATTTGAAAGTGTTCTATAGACAAAAGTTGATTCAAACAATCATTCAAAATATAACTACAACAAACACATAGAAAAATATGAATATACTTGAGACTCTGAATGTGATTTAATTTGCCTGGATTCAAGCAAAATCCCAAATAATTAAAAACTGCTTCATTAAAGGGGGATTTTAGAACCCATAATTAAGTGCTGACGATGAAAATGATGATGGAAGTGGAATTATGGATGATGAAGATTAGAAACTACTGGTATTAGACATAACGATCGAGAAATACGTTAACTCTGAATCCAAATTAAAGACGTCTGACGCACAGTTGAAGAACTTACTGATAATGTTTTACCAGATGAATATTTAAGTAGCGGGAATGAAGAACAAAGTGAAGAAATAATTCCATCTTTTTTTCAAAATGCTATCTACTGCATTGACACCCTCAAAAATTTCTTTTTTCTAATAACACAAACGAAAAATTTTTCAAGAACTGAATTAGATTCCTAGAGCTTTGCTTATTAAAAGACACGTCAGATGGCAATTAAAGACTTCTCTCAGGCTGTAAAATGATAAAATTTAAAAGTTGCTCCTCACCGCCATCGTAAACATCTTTTTTATTTTTTTTATTTTTATTTTATTTTATTTATTTACTTATTTATTTTTTTCCCGGAATGCTTCTTCACATATATACAGAGTGATTAAAAATATTTGGGAAAAAATAAAGAGGTATGTAGAGGGAACCGAAATAAACAGACTTTATTATGGAATGCACGTGCGGAAATATAGCGTTGAAGTGACACAGGAGGTTGTTGAGCGGAAGTAAAAAAGTTTTGTTGTGGCGTAAATCGTAATTCCCCTTGCAAATTTCGAGAGGTATTAGTTGCTATGTGGAGATGATCGACATGTTGATGCTTAACCATGTATTTTATGGAAGAATGGTTGCCAAAATCTCAAGGAGGTTGGACATCTTCCACCCTAATTCTTACATTCTAACTTCTTCCACCCTAATTTTGAAGGGGAAGGGGTTTGAGGATCTCCCACCCCTCCGTCCTACCACCAAACCACACGAGGGGACGTTCGCCTCGCCATATATTTTAGAGTGTCCCCATGCCACAAAGACACTATTCATTTAAAAACATCCATGCCATCTCCGGGTTTCGAACTTGGGCCCTTCGTTACCGCGGTAGGCCATCCTAACCATTATACCATCTGGGAGGCAGATGATCGGCATACATTTTCTGTACGGGGCTGAAGCTGAAAACGGAACAATTACTTTAAGGAGATTCAGAGAACGATTCTCGAGCACCTCCTTTTTGCAACTACTCCGTTTCGTACACAGACCCATAGATAAAACACATATCGGCAAGCTTAAAATCCTCAGGAGAAGGATGATTTAAGCCAACAGAACGTTCTTACCTAACATCCAACGACGCCTTTTACCTTAAAGCGCCATTTGCGCACATACATTCCGTTACGAAACCTGCTCGCTTCGGTCCACATAATTTTAAATTCCCCTGTGTTTATTGGCTACTGGAAATTGTTATACAGATTTTGCACGGAATTGTTTCAGATTTATTTATAGAAAGGAAGTCTACTGGAAACTGTTATACAGATTTCGCGCGAAATCGTTTCAGATTTACTTACAGAAAGGAAGAATTTAAAATTTACCTCGCAAATCTTGATTTAAAAACCCTAGCGAGGGTGATAGGAATACATATGTGCAACAGAAAGAGCCTTTGTAAATAATGTAAAGGTGAAAAAATGGCAGAAATCTAAGAAATATTTAACAAATAGGTTTAACAAAACAAACTTTAATTCTATTCAAGTTGCAAAAACATTTAGTCGGATTTAGAAATAATTCACTGGGATTTCTGATATTTTTATTGCACATGCATTGACTTATTGGCATTTAGCGTAAGAAGCGTTAGCTACTGTGAATTTTTTAAAAATATTTTGCAATAAAATCTTTTCATAAGACTTTTATGATAAAATAAAATGCAGTTACGAAATTCTTTCCTCATCATTCTCTTCATTAACGCATCCGAAACAGTCTCAATGAGTAGAAAATGTTCACTGCTTCGTGATTCTCACAGCATGTCAGTTTTCGTACGTAACTTTATTAGTACTTCAGAATAGCACCTAATGTAATAACATTGTGAACGAGCACGTGATATTAAGTCTCGAAAAGACTAAAAAGTAAAACCTTTTTTTTTCCCGTTAAACTCTATTTCTGACTTCAAGAATCTAAATCTGGCGTGCTTCACGTCAAACTCAGAATTTCTAGAAAAATGCAACTTCATAACTCGCGTGCACACTTTTCCTTGTACTCGAAGTGAGGAGAAGGAACATGTACGTTTCGGAATTAATTACTAAAATGAGTAAGGAGGAAAAATTTTAAATTGTAAGGAAGAATTCGGGATAAGAATGGAAAATTATTTAGTGTTAGAATTTTTGTGAGAATTTCTATTAAACTGCGTCTAGTAAATTGTACACAATGCTTCAAAGATTATCTTTTAATAAAGGTCTTAAACTCTATAGTGGAACTCTGAAGTTATCGATTTTCAGTGCGTTAAGTTACAGTAGAAGATCGATTATGCGAGTACTTGAGATCTTAAACGTCTCGGATATTTGAAAACTCGGTTAATAGAGACTCAATTTTAAGTCATACAATTTTTTTTCCCCGCGGAATTATCTGAAACTATTCATTTGTGTTCTCTTTCAACATTATAAACAAACTCTTTTGTTAGTAGATAAAATCAACAAAAAATTTGAAAGCTTTCAGATTTTAAATTACGTCCAAAGAGGCTTTTTATTTAACGTTTGGTGCGTTACCTTTATTTATTAAATATTATGTTTTTTGCACTTAAACAATAAAATTCAGTTCAACAGCAGTGTCGCAAAATAATTTTAAAATGAGCATATCTTTAGAATTTCCGATACACAGTTCCGCGCGCTGGATATAAAAAAGTTTTTTTTTTCCCTCGTAGTGTGTTGCCATTGCTCGCTTTTAAATTGTTGAGTTTGTTAATCAAAAATTCATTAAAGTTTTACAAAATATGAAATCGATAATAAAACGAACTCCAAATTTCAAATTTGGGCTTTCAGATGCCCATATTCACAGTAGGATTACCTCATTCAAAGTTGGATTTCTCTAGGTATCGCTGTTTTATCAGGATGCAAGAAACATACATGCATTTATGCAGAATCTTTATTATTTAATTTCTTCAAATATAATACAGTGTGATAGTATTTGGTGGCAACGATTTGAAAAGCCTTTTAAAGTTTTCAACGCAAAATCGCAAAACGAAAACAATAGTCCTTCAGGGACAAAGCCCTTTTGGACTAATAATCTATAAACGGTTTTATTTCCTGACAAAAAATATTAATGCAAAATCTAGAATAAACAGATTTCATCAAATTTTACCCAACTTAATAAAATTTCATCAAATTTGTAGTTGCAAGTTCTCCCGGTTTTTCTTCTCATTTCTCGGTCTCTCGCTAGATCACCGAATTTACCGACTATTAATTATTTATTATTGTTTTATTTGTGGACTATCCAAACCGATCGACAGTAACATCAGATCAGGTCTCTGATACCAGAGCAAGCTCACGAAATTAATCATAGCATGTACATAATGACAAGTTTGAGCCTGTCGTTGGCAATAGCCTTGAGTACCATGAAGGTGACAGTAGGACTATGTTGATTTCGGCCCCCAATTTTGAAGGAGAGTTTCCCGGGGGGGATAGATCCGAGAGTCTCCTATCGCTCCTTCTCTACCACCAATCTCTCGAGAGGACTTTCGTCTCGCCTCACATTTAGAGTGCCTCCATGCCGCACAGACACTATACATTTATGGTGAAAAGATCCATGCCTTCTGCGAGATTCGAACCCGGACTCTTCAAAACTTCAATCAGAGTTCCTAACCACTATCTCGGTTGGCGGCATTTACTTAGTTTATTTACTTGAAGTACTAAAAATATTTTGACAGTACAATTATGCTTAGTTTTCCATAAAAATGTGATTCAGAAGCTAGTTAAGTATATGCTATTTATAATAAGTAAACAATTCATTTGGGAGTATTTTAGAGTAGTATTTTAAAAACTTTTCTTCATCATGCAATTTACACTTGAGAAATGATTCCGCCCTCGTTACCATCTCGAAGTGTTAATATGCCTGCTGTTCAGAAAACAGCAGCACTCAAAGGAGAAATTTTCGGCAATCAGAATGTTTAAAAGTGAATTCATGTACATAATGACAATTATTGATTGCAAAAAACACTTGTTTTCTTATGCTGCGGTTTGGAAAATAAATTGGTTAAAACAAGCAGCTTGAAATGTACCGGGTGAAAAGATTTCATTTAAATTTTGTTTCACACTTTGTCAGTTGTAAGGAAAATCAAAATTCTGTAATCAGAATAAAATATTTATTCAACAGTTGGGAATTGTGTTGCTTTAAATTTAAGGTCTAAAGATATAATAATTCATGTTTCGGGAATGTAGATGTTAAGAATTAAGAATAAATTAGATTTTTTGTCCTTTAAAACGCATATCATAGCAACCACATTCACTGCAAGAGTATTTAATAGGGTTTCGATATTAAAACTTATTAGACCAAATGGAAAATTTGCCGAGAAAGGCTATTAATTTCGTTTTGGCATTTTGTGTTGATTCACTATAAACAGCGAATCACTTTTTAAGTTGTTGCCACCAAATATTAGAGCCCTGCATTATATTTAAAGAAATTAAATAATGAAGAATCTGCATAAATGAATGTATGCTTCTTGCATTGTGACAAAACGGCGGTACATAGAGACAATTTTGAATAACGTACGTCTCCACCCGACTATTTGTTTCTGGAAGCCCAAATTTGAATTTGTTTTATTATCTGTTTCATATTTTTAAAGCCTTTATGAGTTTTGGATTAAGAAACTCGACGATTTCAAAGCCAGCAATGGCAACACTGTACGAGGGGGGATTTATCTCCAGCGCTCGAAACTGTGTATTGGAAATTTTAAAGATATGCTCTTTTAAATATTTTGTGAGATTGCTGTTGAACTGAATTTTATGATTTAAGTGCGATGAAAATGATATTTAATAAATAAGAAAAACACATAAAACGTTAAAAAAATCGCCCATTTCGGCGTAATATGAAATCTGAAAGGCTTTCAGATTTTTTTAACTTTTACTTTTTCTCTAATGTGAACCATAGGCTGTATTAAAAATACTTATATTTATTTAGCGAGTAAAATTATCATGTGCATTTTATGGATTTTATGATTCCTAGAAAATCCTCTCAAAGACACGTGCTTACAGAGTCAAGCAAAAAAAAAAAAAAAAAAAAAATCAAACTCAATCTTTATGCTATAAATAAGCATCATCTATACCTGCACTTTTTCAAGATGAGAAGGCTCACTGATGACTTAACGGGCAAGGCACTTACACATTAATAGTTAATATCCTGAATTCAGTTTATGGCTTCGAAATGGTCTGACTAAACTGATACATTTTTTTTTTTTTTTCTTTTAGAAACTTCTCTTCAAAGAAATTTTTTTCCCATTTAGCTAGCCATGGAGTATTTTACTAACCAGTTTCTTACATCAAACTGTCTTTGCCTTACCATAAAAATGCAAGTTTATATTGACATAAAACTAATGATTGGAGTTGTGTTTCAAAAGCTAAATCTATAAAAACGCAAAGGGTTCTACGTAGCAGTCATAACTTATATTTTAGTTAACTAATTGTAAATGAAGCTTCAAATGTGAATTATCTTCCCATATATATTTCAAATTTTTACATATTAAAAATCATTAGTTTTGTTTATTAGTTTGTTTCAAATCTCCAATGTACTTGATTCAAAATTGTTTTTAATTATTTTTAATGAAATTATTGTATTACAAATAGACTCCAATGCCTGTCGATTTTCAGTATAGCAATTCTATTCAAAATACTATCATCACAAAACTCTTGTAGTGGCTAGTAAAATTTTAGGATTTTTAAACAACGTCTTTTCCAAATATCGCGCATTCCAATCCTAGGATTAAATTGAGTGAAGGGAATGAAATAAAAAATACCAGCCAAAATTTAGAAAACAAAACTTAATACTGTAACTTCTCATCATAATTTTCATTGAAAGCAAAAATTAAGATCCTTTGCATCATAAAAATTATTCTCCTACCATCCCACTTTTTACAAATTGCTTCGCTTTTCGTAACACTCAGATGAAAACAAACTTTAAGGTTAAAGTTTCTTATTTACAATATTCTGGTGTCAAGAAACAATATAAATGAGTTAGGATATCACATTTAATTCTTACTCATTATATGATAAAGGGCTGTCTTAAGTTTGAAAGATTCTTAATGGGAAATCTTTCATGTTACCTTTGCTGGTCTTAGTGTCTTGACAGGATGACTGATGAAAACAATGCCGCATTGTCGGTCTCTTAATTACCCGAATTAAATGCCTCGCGTGCCCTTCTCATTAAGATAATCAGGGTAAAAAATGAAAAAAAGTAACAAAAGGAAGAAAAAGCCAAGAGAAAAGAAAAACCTTACGGTGTCTTCCTCCACCGCAGGTGACTGTGGTAAGGTTGCCTTGACGACGTGCAGGCTTTATGCATACACATTTTCAGAATGGGGCCCAGTCACTATGGTAACGCTGACAGAAGATAACGGGAGGCCAGGAGGGGCCACACCAGACTCCAACCCCCCCGTTGTGACATCCCAGTGGGTGGCGTCGCCCTTTTGTCCCCTCCCTCGATTCATCATATCTCCCCTCAAATGTCATATCCTGTGCCCAGGACAAGAACAGACGAGTGCACTTATATCTGAAACCAAACTGCAGAGGCCTTTTTCTTTTGGGAGGATGTATGTTTATTGTTCGTGTTTCTTTTAATCAAAAAACGAACATCGCATCATTACCTAGAGATCACTAGGTCTGGGTTGAGAAATAATCTTTTCAAGCATTCTGTAGACTTATTAGAATTAAAACTCTGTTTCAAAAACGTGGGAGTCGCGATTTCGTTACATAATTGTTACAAACATGCATTTACTGAAGATGTCAGTGAACATTAAGGCTTTTGTCTTATTCCGACTATTCTTTCACTGCTTTCTTTGAAAATTATTCATATATTCTTGACTTTATTATTTTTAATAACCAGCTTTTAAAACATCTTTACGAAAGACTCTACTATGAACTTTTGAAGATGTTACAAAAGCTTCTACTGTTTATTTTTTAAAATTTACGTTCTTCCCAAAACATAGCCCATTTTAAATTCCTTGCTTGTAAGTGCCTTACAAAACTCTTCTACTATGAATATTTTTTGCATATAAAATTTCTTACATAATTTACAGAAGAAAAATAATCTAAGCAAATAATAAATGCTTAATTTTGTTCATTGACATTTTCCCTTCATTACTCATAGATCCGAGCTTTTTCCATTTCTCATTAATCCGATTTTGGGGCTATTTTCTTCAACAGCATTTTTCTCAGAACTCCTCCGCAGTATTAAATTATTTGTATTATACACTTTAAATGCATAATATTCAATTAAAAAAACCTATTTATTCAAATTACATTTTTGCATTCCCTAATTTGCATCGCAGTTCCATATCAAGTCCGAACATTTCAGTTTAAATTTATTAATAAATTTCTTGTTGGTTTGCAATTCATGCAAGCCTTTACCATTTAGCGAATCAAGCTCAACTCACAGTAAAAACTGCATTATTCATCTTTGAATGTATAGATACAAATGTTTGCTAACAGGAAACATGTTCAAAATAATGAGAGAGTTCAAGCTGTACTTCAAAGAAAATCTAAAAGTTTATTTTGATTTTAAAACGTATATTCAGAAAGCATGTTTTTCATGTCTTAAAGCAGAGAAGTATAGTATTTGCGTTTATCTTTTGTGTCGTAATTCAAAATTCCATGTATAGGCGAAAAGAACTTTAACTATCACTACGAGACAGATATAGGTGAAGAAAACAGGTGTATCAATAACATGCCCACAGTGCGTTGCTTCTTTGGCGTATGCATGACTTAGGATAGTTTTTTTCCACCTTCAAAAGATACCACAATCCTAAAAAATGAAAGAAGGCGCGCCGTGATTGGATTAATACAAGATTGGAATTTCTTATTTGGGAAAAGATCTTAGAAGGGCATTGTACTCAGGATTGCATGTAATCATTATTTGGACATGATAAAGTTTATTTTTTAAGAAACTGCATCGATTGGCGAGATCGGATTACCGATCTCGCCAATAAACTAATATTTCACAACTTTAAATGTTTTCTTGCTTTACGAGAGTAAACCTTTTTGCTCCGGTGGCCTTGTTCGGGCATAATTTTTAAACATGTAAATTAACTTTTGCGCTGTACCTTGAGAAGTAGTTATTCTGCAGTCTAATACCTAAGCAAATTCTTATATTTTTTGCTTTTAATTTATCTTATCATCTCTCAAAGGCATTTTCATAGCAGGCATAGTAGGACATTTTCTGCGATGATTGTTTTCAACAAGAAGTGATAGTCCATTAATCTTAATGATTTAATATAAATATTATCGTTTAATCAAATTTTCACTTATAGTATTTCAATTTCTACATTTAAAATAAAAGTATTAAGACATGTATACGTTACCAAAATAAATAACTAATTCCTTATTTCAAATGTTTTGTAATTTATAATTTTGTAATAAGATTTCTCCGAAATTTTTTAAAAAGTTTCCATTTTCTCTGTATAAATAAAAATACAATTTGAGTGCAATAATTTGATAATATTTCATTGAAGAAATAGTCATAAATTTTTCTTTACTTGATTTAATAAAATCCATAAGCTAATAAAATCTCCATAAAATTAAGAATATTCTATCGCTTTTGAGACCTTTATCAAGCAATAATTCATAAATTTACTGAGCTTTAAAGAAAAAATAGTTTATATAATATATGTTAAATATAATTTTATTCATGGACATTTTAACATAAAGTTAGGCAAAATATTCAGCAAAATAAAAATATATGAAATTTTCAACTAATTTTTTTTCGATTTTTCCTTAGTGCATACATAATAAATAAATAAAAATTTAAAAAATCCGAAAGGTTTCAAATTTAATATTACGCTCCAAACGGCTTTTTTTTTTTTAACGTTTTGTGTGTTACCTTTATTTATTAAATATCACGTTTTTCACTCTTAAAACACATAACTTTCAATTCGACAACAATATCAAAAAATAACTAAAAGCGGCAAAACAGTTTCCGATACACACTCTCGTGTACTGGAGATAAATTTTTTTTTCCGTACCGTTGCCATTGCTGGCTTTGAAATCTGAAAGGTTTCAGATTTTAAATTACGTCCAAAGGGGCGTTTTTTTAACTTTTTGTGTGTTATCTTTATTAAATATCATGTTCTTTGCACTTAAACCATAAAATTCAGTTCAGTAGCAATGTCGCAAAATAATTTTAAAATGAGCCTTTAGAATTTCCGATATACAGCTCCGCGTCTTGGAGATAAAAGATTTTTTTTTTCCTCCCGTAGAGTGTTGCCATTGCTCGCTTTTAAATCGTTGAGTTTGTTACTCAAAAGTTCGTTAAAGTTTTATAAAATATGAAATCGATAATAAAACAAATTCTAAATTTTAAATTTGGTCTTCCACATGCCCATATTCATAGGAGAATTACATAATTCAAAATTCGATGGCTCTACGTACCGTTGTTTTTTCGCAATTGCGAGAAATATGTATACATTTATGCAGATTTTTCATTATTAATTTCTTCAAATATAATACAAGGCGAAAATATTTGGTGACAACAGTTTGAAAAGTGAAAAGGACATTAAGAGTGATTCAACGCAAAATCGCAAAACGGAAACAATGGTCCTTCAGAGACAAAGTTCCTTTGGACTAAAAATTCGTTAAAGTTTAAAAAATATAAAACAGATAACAAAACAAATTCGAAATTCAAAATTCGGGCTTCCCAGTGCATAAAATTTCTGCCAATCAAGAAGCCTTTTTTTTTTTCCTCCATAGTACATTTGAGAGATTAAAGTTATTTCAAAACAATGTTTTTTTTTTTTTTTTTTTTTTTTTTTTTTTTTTTTTTTTTTTTTGAAAGGGTTAAGATTTTAACGATAGCCCAAAAGGGCTCTTTTAAAGTTTAATATGGTTTATCAGTAAAGACTATCGATAAAGAAGGCTCAGATGAAATAACGAAACATTTTATAGGATATTACATAACTATGAGTTTATATTAACATAGAAACGTTACATATTTTCTGTATATGTAAAAAGTGAAAAAGTATTTAATGTCATTCTGTAAATGTATTTAATGTTTTCAATTAGATATATCACGAATTAAATGCGTTATCAATCAGAATAAAAACCGAAAAAATAATTTTTTCGAGATATGCAACTATTGCTTTTAAATAGTTTTATTTGCTTATCAGTAGCCTACAGATCAAGAATGAAAGAATTATATGTTACGTTTTTCCAAATGGCAACAGACTCGAATGAAAAGTGAAACAACGCATTTAGAGTGGACCACGAAAAAGGCAAAATCACCTTTGGAGAGTCCTTTTTTTTTTTTTTTTTTTTTTTTAGTCCAAAGGGATTTGAATCCCGAAGGACTATTAATTTCGTTTTGGCATTTTGCGTCGGACTCATAAATGTCGGTTCACTTTTCAAACTGTTGCCACAAAATGTTAGAGTCCTGCATTATATTTGAAGAAATTAAATAATGAAAAATCTGCATAAATGTATGTATATTTCTCGTATTGTGATAAAACAACGGTACATAGAGTCATCGAATTTTGAATAACGTAATCCTCCAACGAATATGAGCATGTGGAAGACCAAATTTGAAATTTGAAATTTGTTTTATGATCGATTTCCTATTTTTTAAAACTTTGACGAATTTTTGATTAACAAACTCAAGGATTTCAAAGCGAGCAATGGCAACGTTGTGCAGAAAAAACATTTTTATCTCCAGCGCGTGAGTCTCTGTATCGGAAATTCTAAAGATATGCTCGTTTTAAAACTATTTTGCGATATTGCTGTTGCACTGGATCTTATGGTTTAAGTGCGAGGAACATGATATTTAATAAAGAAAGGTAACACACAAAATGTTAAAAAACGCCCCTTTGGACGTAATTTAAAATCTGAAACATTTCAGATTTTTTTTTTCATTCTCAGGAAAGAATGATACTACTATGGAAGATCAGCTGTTCCTATAATACTAATAGAGAAGTTTGAAAATTGTTGTTTGAATAGAACTGAATTATTTTCAAGACCAAAATATACTACGTAGATAAATAGCTTTCCTGAAGAATGACGAGTATTTGCTTTCTCATGCTAAATAACACTCTTAGACACAGCTGAATAGACTGGCTATATATATATGCAAATAGATATCTGTCAAAAGTCGTTCTGAATTCAGTAACACTAACTGTTCAGCTTTTGTATGCTCCTGAAGCTGACTAAGCTGTTTTTCCAATTGGTTGATTATTTTAACAAAATATGCGATGCGTAATGAAATAATAATTGAGTTTTTAGTGGTCTCCGTATTGCTTAAGACATGAATCATCACAAACATTACTGAATTCTGATAAGCAAACTTTTTTGCATGACTGCATAAACGTAAATAATAAAATGCTTAGATGCTACCTAACGTTTATTATAACTTCTGAAATTTTGCCCTGTACATGACATGCAAATTTTGCATGACTCATGCCTATATTTTTTCCAAACGAAATTCTCCAAAAACGAAATTCCAACGAAAAGTTGTTTATTTTAGTTTTGGTAAGATATTTTGATTGCAATTATGTCGGATAATTATTTCGCTAAACTGAATGCTAAGATTGTTGAATACTAATTTGCGCCTCTTCTTTGCAAGGAGACAAATACGTCAGTTTAATTAATTGGGAATTCCATTATTAAAAATGACTATAATTAAGAGGTTTCGTTTTACTTTTTTTCTTTCTTTCTACTTAAGGTTATTTTATACAGTTTTCTATTGAATTTATTCTTGAGTGTTTTTCCTCGCTGTCAACATTATGGGAAATTCTTGTACAGAACAGAACGCTTAGAATTCAGTTTAGAGAATGTTTATCAGCTTTCGTCAAAGTTTGTTGTTGTTGTGACTTAGCTCACTTATCTGACAGTAACATCGAAACAAGCCCTCGAAATTCATCGGGGCAATGACTGCAAGATTGCGCCTGTCATTGACCACAGCCTTGAGCCATACAGGTGATAATTTTACTCCGTTGAGTTCCGCCTCCAGTTTTGAAAAAGAGCACGGGGTCTTATATCCCTCTTCTCTTACCACCAACCTCTCTCGAGAGAACACCGCGTATTTAGAGTGTCTCCATGCCGCACAGACACTATACATTTCCAAACATCCATGCCTTCTCCTGGTTTCGAAACAGGACCTTCAGTACGGCAGTCAGAGTCATTAACTACTATCCCGGTTGGGCAGCTGTCAAAGCTTTAAATATGTGTATCTATAGTATTTCGATTTGAGACATGACAATTTTTTAATTTAGTTAAATTTTCTATACAAGCGGACCTAAATATAAGTAAAATATAATATAAAGCGATCATAATCGGGAAAGGAACATTATATTAGTGATGAAATTTTGTATCAATGAGATTTAAACTAACAATAAGCAACGGAGAGGAGGAAATGTTATAATAAACTACTATCAAAAGGTTACATTATTAGAAGAACATTCATGAATGTAATATATTTATTTCAATATACTTTTACTAATTTATTTCTCACATATTTTAATGTGTAGTATCAATACATTTCTACACAAAAGAGTATTCTGGCTTTGGAAAATAACAAATTATTTTTTTTTCTCAATTTAAACCATATTATGCAAAAGCACTGACATTTTTCTAACCAGTTAATTATAATTTAATGGATAAAACTACAGAATACACAAATTTCGCTTCGTTTTTACTGTCTCATAGCGTACAAAAACAGGAGCTTTGCAGTCACAAGTAACATAAGCAAAATGCATTGCTAGGCAACTAGACCTTGCAATATCACAGCAAATGGTATACGAATTTTCTCTAAATGTTATACCTGATCAACTTTATGCCAACCTGATATATGGCCAATCACAGTTAAAGAAATACTAACTGACATTCTGAGTTAGCTGTTACATTCATGTATACGCAACTTTATCTTCTCTGATTTGCCGCAACTTGCCTCTTCCACCACAAGTGTGAAAAGAGTTAATGACTTTTACATTTTAGGACTAATACAATAATGATATCTAGACCATTGTGGGAACTCTTCCTTACGAACGAACTGGATGCTTCTATGGGATTTTCATGGGTTTCTCAATATGTGGAAGCGAATTGGTTTAAGGTATTCTTCTTAAATGATAACTAGACTATTGTGTGAACTTTTCTTTACGGATGAAGTGGATACTTTGATGGGATTTTCATGGGCTTCAATGTACAAAAGCGATTCGATTTCCTTTCTAATATCTTTTAATATGGTATTCTTCTTAGTTTGTAACATCTTCGAGTATTTTGCCGTGATAAATAACCGAACCTATCTGAATAGTATTTATTTTTCGCATGATGAGTCCTTGATTGAATTACGTAAGTGTCCTTTACTTTCCTAAAGCTAGTGTTCTTACTTCTTACTTTCATACACAAAGTTCTTCTACGGATCCTTTCAAAATTCCTGATTATGAATATTAATGATAAAGAATAGTATTTTATTGATAAAGAATAGTAATTTATCTTCTCTGATTGGCCGCAACTTGCCTCTTCCACCACAAGTGTGAAAGGAGTTAATGACTTTTACATTTTAGGACTAATACAATAATGATATCTAGACCATTGTGGGAACTCTTCCTTACGAACGAACTGGATGCTTCTATGGGATTTTTATGGGTTTCTCAATATGTGGAAGCGAATTGGTTTAAGGTATTCTTCTTAAATAATACCTAGACCATTGTGTGAACTTTTCTTTACGGATGAAGTGGATACTTTGATGGGATTTTCATGGGCTTCAATGTACAAAAGCGATTCGATTTCCTTTCTAATATCTTTTACTATGGTATTCTTCTTAGTTTGTAACATCCTTGAGTATTTTGCCGTGATAAATAACCGAACCTATCTGAATATTTATTTTTCGCATGATGAGTCCTTGATTGAATTAGGTAAGTGTCCTTTACTTTCCTAAAGCTAGTGTTCTTACTTCTTACTTTCAAACACAAAGTTCTTCTACGGACCCTTTCAAAATTCCTGGTTATGAATATTAATGATAAAGAATAGTATTTTTAAAATCTGTAGCTAAAGAAAAGTATTTTTAAAATCTGTAGCTACCAAAAATTCGAAATACAAGCAAACGTTGAATAAATATTTTCATTAATCTCGGACATTAAAGCTATTTATATAATTTAATACAGCAAGCATCTGTTCGAAACATATTCGTATAATTGAAAATAAATCTGTGGGTAATTCTTGTGTCTAAGTCGTTTGAATAGCCGCATAACCATGTTACAAATTTTCTTAGCAGCAAAGAAAAATGTTTCTGTTTTAAGAATGAGAGTTAAAAAGTCATCTCGGGCTAGCTGCTTTATTTAATTTTTCTGTAAGTAATTGTGTTTATTCATCGCCCGTGCATTCTTCAATAACATGAATATTTTGTTTCCCACCGAAGCGTAATTAAATTCGTTCCCTCCGATCGCTTGGTGCACTGCTGCTCCAGGGAAAAGCTTTTCGCAAACGATGAGAAAAATCTCGTTCCATCTCCCCTTTTTCTCGACGCCGCCAGTCTTCGAATAAAAGAATTTCCCATTTTCGGGAGCTGATGACGGTTTCTACGAAACAAATTGAGTTCACGCGAAGAAGCAGACGATAATATGAAGAACGAAGAAAATTAGACTGAAAAATTAATTTTATGTGCGCATTTTTACTACGCATATGCAGGAACTGGTGGAAAGCGAAGATATGAAAAGGTTCTATCTACTTAGAATTCACAGTAGAATAAGAAAAAAGTAATTACTTTCATGCAAATTAGTATTTTTTCCTTCCTCTTTCTTTTCGGATTTCGTTTTTCGTTTTTTTATCATTCCTTAATTCAACGTCACTTGTTTTTAAGGAAATGGGAATAACATATTTTTGTTATAAGAAGAAAACGCACATTTTGGAACATTTATTTCTTATAAAAAATAAAAGCAGAAAAAAAAAGTGATTCCACGCGGCTGTTGCGGAAGTTTTAATTAAAAACTTTTCTTTCTTTCTTTTTTTTTTCCTTTACTTCGCTTCTCCACACTTTTTTTTTTCTTTTCTTTTTTTTTTTTTTTTTTCCTTTTCCTCTTGTAGAAGGAGCATTTTTTCCTCTGCTTCATTTTGCTGAAAAATGACGATTTTAGGTTTGAGCGGCTGCAATAACTTTCTAAGAGGGATACAAGATTTAATCTGATTTCTAGAAAATTTTCTTCCCCTCAAAAATCAGAACATTTTTTTGTGTCACTCAACATAATTGGCTTAATGAGATGTACCATTTCGCGTTTAGTGAGCAATTATATATTTATTATACCAAATGCTTCACTTATGCGTTCCAAAGGCAAGCGTATTCGCAGCTTCTTAGCATAGAAAATGATTTACGACTTCAGCGAATACTGCCAAATTTTCAGTTATTTTTGTTTCTAAACTTTTTAATATTTTCAATTCCCTTTTCCCGATGGGTAGGGGAGAGGCAAAAGCCCCAGATGACTAAGAATTTCTAATGAAACAAAGGAGAAAGCTTGTAGCCCTTAGGGAGTGTTCACACGGTGGTATAGCTAGCGAGTAGTCATAAAACGTAAAAGTCATTAGCTTCGTCATTAGTCATTAGCTTAGTCATTAGTCACCTGCAGAATAGGGTTAAGCAGTAACCAAAGGGAATATAAACTGAGCATGCGTGAATGCGCAGATGACTAATCAGCGTCAGAGAAATCACGAAATGGATATCAGTTCGAGTTTACTCCATTGTGATTGACGGGTTCTTATACCATCGTGCTGTAAAGTCGTAGTTAGGACATTTAGACAGTTAGAACATTTAGACAAAATACTCATACCAGTTTCTGTGACGTAATAAGTTGTGGTTACCTAGCAACTAAGTTCGGCTTATGCCACTTATGCCTTGCAAAGAAAACTTGTGAGTGCTCCATAAAAGTTTAATTGTATTTGTTGGCTATGAATTTAATACTCTGCAGCTAACCATTTGAGAAGATTTTGAAATAGTACTTGCAAATGAAACCATACTTTTTGCAGATATTATGATACTATTTTTGCAGATATTATGATACTATGTACATTTAGAACTAAATAGATGATAATATCATGAATAATGGTTATATCATTCGCAAATTTCGTAATCGCCTAAAAGAAGCATTACAGGATAAAGATTTTGCCTCCTGTCTAATATTCATCGACGAAGCGATATAGTGATGAAGCAGCAAAGAGAAATTGCTTACCTCCGATAGTTTTATTTTATCAATTTAATATTTCTAACTACTCTCAAATAAGAATTTTTGCATCTATTCCATACCATCACAGTAATGAATTGGAATAATGTATTGCGCAGACTTAAAAGTCAAACTAGTATTAAATATTTAAAAAATCCAAATTTGATAATTAAAAATTTTATGAATATACGTACAACATATTCTAAGCAATAATTTACCCTGATGCTTCGAGTTGTTGAGTAAACAAAAGAAATTTTCAATACGTATTGATACTACTTTCAGATCTATTGGTAGCTGGAAAATAAATTAACATTAGTATTTGATAGCGAAATTTTAACTAGTAACTCTCGTAGATTTGTCGGAATATTTCCGCTAAAAATTGCTGATGGAGCAAAACTTGGTTTAAGTAACTGAAATGGAGCCATTTCGAATAATTTTCAGAAAACCTCTTCAAACTCTTTCATAAAAATTAGAAACAATTCGTTTTTTGTGTACATCACTATCCACAAAAGAGAAAGATGCAGTCAACGAGGTAAGAAGAAAGTATGCTTGTACTAAAAGTAATAAATTAGCCCAAATTGCTGCTAAATTTAATGAAGTTAATGTTAGATCCAACTCATTAGTTATATTTTTGAATGCGTTTTGCATTTTATATAAAATTTAAAAACTACTAATTTTAAACGTTTCTCTATTTTTATTCAAATTATACACGCGAAATAACTGCGCTAAAATTAAGTTACTTAAAAATTTGATAGATTATTATTTTTTTGCAATTATTATTTTAAAGTTATTAAAGGAATATCCCAGATTAAAAGCTCGAAAAACCTTTTTTAATATGGAAATGTTTATAAAAAACAAATGCTACTTCTAAAAATTGAAATTAAAAATACTGGTATCTTTTAAATATCCCAAGTTTCCAGCTCTCTGTCTTGTTCTGCAATATCGTCACCATTAATTGCAAATAAAATCTTCTAATCAAATACAAAATAATAAAATTCCTTCATAAATTTTCTAATTAATGGCAAAAGTTCAGTTGAATTGTATTGCAATGCTTTAAAATAATTTATTGAAATCTTTTAAGCATCCGTTTTTAGTGGTTTGTTTACTTTTGGGAATACTAATTGATTAAAACAAATTTTAAAAATGAAAGAGAATAGTTTTTTGGATTAACATATTCAATGCTATTTTTCTTAATCATTTCTGTTCAGTAAAATTAATGAATAAGAATTTTATTGAATATTGTTTTCTCATGTTTAATGAGATTTTAATTTTTGGAAATTTTATGGTTAGCTTATAAAAAACAACAAATTCTAGTGTTAGCTTATACACAACTTGAGAGAAAATTATCATATTTCTTAATAGTTAAAGTACTACGTTAAATTCCTATCATTCTAAATGATTAAAATAATCCTATGAATTCTTAAGATCAAAATTAATAAAATATTAGTTCTGTAACAATACCATGGGTTTTATAATTAGATATATCATTACTTTCACCTCTTGTTAAATTAACTTTTAATTTTTTGAGTTTCTCTATCCACAAAATTCACTATCACTATAGGTTTTTCTCGTTCATATCACTTTTCGTGTTTCAAGATTTTTTATACAGATAATTTTCAGCCATTAAAAAAATGTTATTACTTTCTAATGCTCAGTATTATAATGTTATTACATTATAAATGTTATTGCATTAATAAATGTTATTATTTTCTAATGCTCAGTGTTCAAACATAAACTTTCACTTTCTCTTTTTATAATTAATTACCAGGGATTCTGTTTATAAGTTCAATGAACTCAATTCAACAATATATATTAGCACCGTAATTATTTTTTACAATGGATATCCATTAGAGATAACTACTTTATTACATGGATTAGTTTGACAGGATATGCAGTGAGGTAACAACCAGAAGCTGTTTGTATAAAAGATGCTGATCTTGAAAACAAATGGCTATTACTGAAGTCAGTGTAAAAATGGGTAAGATTTGATTGACGTGATTTGAAAGATTTGAATAAGGCATCATCGCGGGTGCAAGAGGATTAAGCCCTAATATCTCTCAAAGGACTAATATTTTAGTATTTTCTCATGAAATAGTAACTTGGGTGTTTAGAGAATGACCTATTGTGTGTGTATGTGTGCGGGGGTGAAATCAGGCAGTAAAGACAGTTCTGGGCGGAAAGTATTGCTTAAAAGAAGATTGATATATATCGTGCTCAGCAACAAAAGGGCAACAACAGGATAAATTGCATCTCAATGCAATTTAGGTGCATCACAAAACATATCCTGGCGCACAACTCGGCGCTCTTTGCCAATGGAATGGATTTAGCAACGGAAACCTTTAAGAATGCTTATACTATCATTTATAAAAATCAAATAACGGTTGCTGTGGGCCTAGAAGCACCAAAATTAGACTCATAATGATCAGGAAACATTGCTTGATCTGATGAATCTTATTAATTTCTTCATTATATAGACAAAGGGTTAGAATATAGCTTCAACCGCGCGAATGATGGATTCCTCTCGCCAATACTAGGAAGGTACCTTGATATTCATGAAAATAACTCTTAGCATCACAGCTTAAAATCATTACCGATCATGAAAACTCGTTTATGCCTGCTATGTTCTGTGTTGAGGATGCTCACTCCCAGTAGGGCAACGCGTTTGATCCCAAATTGATTTGAAAAACAGATTTCGAAGCTGAAAGTGTTTTAATGTGGCGAGAACATTCTCCTGATTTAAACTCTTTCTAGCATTTGTGGGAAGAAATGGAAAGATTTTCTCAATTGAAAATGTCACCATTTAATCTGAAAAAAAAAAAAAAAAAAAAAAAAAAAGAATTAGAATTACCATAATATTAGTGTGGGCTAGTATTCCTCAGAAACAATATCAGCGGTTTGTTTAATCTATGTCTAGAAGATGAGATGGGACTGTGATGAGACGTAGATAGACTAGTTCGCTATTAGGAAGTGTCACTAAATTTCCTGGCCACACATTTTATATCGAAATTCTTCTCGTTTCGCACATGTATAAGTGTCCGTAAAAATGTCCTGCCGGCTAAAATAATATAGCTGTGATGATACGGCAGTCGTGGCACATGAATGACTAAGCTTGGCTGAGTGGAATACAGCAGAAGGATGACAACGAAGGATTTCGCTTTTAATTGCACATCTTTATTTAATTCAAATAGCAGATCATTTTCCTTTTAGATGAAATTCTTTAAATTACATATCCAATTGTAAAGATCGTGACTTGTAAAGATCATGACTTGTAAAGACCGTGATTTGTAAAGATCGTGACTTAAAGAGAACGGGAAATATAAATAATAGGACAAGAACTTGCATTTTACGGTGTGGCAACAAGAAGAGGATTCGGAAGATTTTGATATTTTTTGTTGAGAGAGTTTAAGATTTTAGTTTTTTTTAATAGTTGTAAGAGTTTTGAACTGTAGTAGTTAAGAGTTTAAAATTTTGATAGTTAAGAGCTGCAGTATTTATTTATTTATTTATTTATTTTGGTTCTGTTTTAAAATTCAAATAAAAGTATTTTGTTCATTCTGAAAATTTAGCTTTGTTCTTCCTACAAGATTCAATATCCATTATATTGAAATAAGGAAAGGATTTTTACTCCAATAATGTTTCAAACTGAATAAGAGGAAATCTAGGCTTTTGACATCATAGCTATTCTAACTAAGGAAAGATGGGTTAAGCAGCAGCGTGGTGTTGTAGCACAGGAGGAGAGAAGCTTCTGTTCGCAAAATGGCGCGTATACGTTATTTATAGTAGCGGTTGCGTAATAAGCTCGAATATTCACGAAGGTACTGGTCTAGGCGAAGGATCCTGAATTTCAGAAAGTTAATTAAAGGTTGCTGTTTCGGAAAGAGCAAAGCCGATCTATTTTTTATATTTTACATCTAAGAAAAAGAATATGTAAAAGATTAAATTAGCAGCGTAAATTAATTTTCCTTCTCTATTCTAAAAATAGTAACATCTATTTGCACTGCGTCATTTCGAGAAAAATCTATGTCATATAATTCTTGTAATGTAATTCTGATGATGTAAATGAACTAAAACTCAACCAGCCAATAGTAATTTTACAGCAATATTAACTATCCAATCAAAATGCTTTGAGAACCAAAACTAACTCAGTTTGACTTAAAATTTCATCCTGAACATTACGCACTTGCTTTTTACGTTTTGGTCTAGTTACACTGCTGTCTGTCTGCTGCTGCTTTCTTTCTACAAAGTTATCAAAAATGTAAGTCTTTTGGAACAGGCACTTTTTAATGTGCCGACTTGTGTGTAGCCGCAAAATGTTGCTGGAAATAAAACTGAATATTTAATCTGCCTTCGCGTCCAATTTCCTAGTCATTATGGATCAACACTTCAGCGCCATCCAAATTCCTGCTCCTGAATATATTACAACTGGCTAGGCCAAAGCGTAGAAAGCAAGGGCTTAATTTTCAGGATCAAGACAAACTGAGTTAGTTTTGGTTCTCAAAACATTTTAAATGGATTGTCAATATTGCTGTAAAATTACTATTGGCTGGTTGAGTTCGTATGCGATATGCATGACGATAAAAATTTAAAGAACATCTTCGAAATGAAAAACTCAAAAAAAGAAAATTCTTTGATTTAGGGGAAAAAAATTTTTTTTTGAGAAAAATCTTAAAATCGTTTACATAAGTAAAAAGTAAAAAGCGAGAAAAAATTTCACTTGTAAATTATATCAAACCAGAAAAATCAGCAGGATTTACAAATATGTAAAGAAAAGGAGAATGAATTTATGAAAACAAAACAAAAATAGAAAAATTAACTGTTAATATATTTCTTAAGGATTTGGTTTGTAAACACAATGTGAATATTTTAAATGTGAGAAACATGTTAACTTATTCAGTTCTGAGTTTAATTTTGATAAAAATCTAAATTAAAAATTATTCTATTACCTTTCGTATCTTGTGGAAGATTTTAAAAATATTTTCAGTGGCATCATCAAAAATGTTTTCAATGGCATTACTTTAATATGGAAAAGTATAGATTTCTTATACTCCCACTCAAACGCCTTTTTTTTTAGTCCAAAAGGGCTTTGTCCCTGAAGGACGATTGTTTTCGTTTTGCGATTTTGCGTTGAATCACTATAAATATCCGTTTCACTTTTCAAACGGTTGCCACCAAATGTTAGAGTTCTGCATTATATTTGAAGAAATTAAATAATGAAAAATCTGCATAAATGTATACATATTTCTCTCAATTGCGAATAAACAACGGTACGTAGAGCCATCGAATTTTGAATGATGTAATTCTCCTATGAATATGGGCATGTAGAAGACCAAATTTGAAATTTGGAATTTGTTTTATTATCGATTTCATATTTTATAAAAATTTAACGAATTTTTGATTAAGAAACTCCGGGATTTCAAAGCGAGCCAAAGCAACGTTATATAGAAAAAATATTTTTTATCTCCAGCGCGTGAGACTGTGTATCAGAAATTTCTAAAGATATGCTCAATTTAAAATTA
Source organism: Stegodyphus dumicola (assembly GCF_044657685.1). Lineage (NCBI taxonomy): Eukaryota > Metazoa > Arthropoda > Arachnida > Araneae > Eresidae > Stegodyphus > Stegodyphus dumicola. The sequence goes on from NC_140779.1 coordinate 49,676,392, forward strand.
TTTGGCGACATTTCTATTGAACTGAATTTTATAGTTTAAGTGATGATAATTAATAAACACACAAAACACATTTTAACATGATATTTAATAAACACACAAAACATTAAAAAAACGATTTAACATGTTATTTAATAAACACACCAAACGTTAAAAAAAAACGCTCCATTGGAGGTAATTTAAAATCTTTTTTTTTTTTTTTTTTTGCCAGACAGACATTGACCAAGCATGTGCAGCAATATCATTCTTATAACAGTTTCCCACTGTTTAAGGCTTAATCATGCTGTGCTCCCCTGAAGAGTGATACTAGAATTCATTATCCTCCTCCCCAGGGATTACTGTTATTTTTGCAGGAAAATTTTTAGATGAATCAGAGAGAACAGCTCATGTAAACGAAAGACACGCTGCTACATTAATATAAAGGCTAAAATTAGAATCATCAAAATAGTTTTGTTGCAGAAAATGTTTTGAGCTGAAAACACTAATGCAATTATGATTTTACTATGATATTGATTACTTCTCGATCTTTTTAGGTATGCGTTCCTAATATTCCAAAGCAATTGCCGCTGAAAATTAAACACCTGAAGTTTGAATACCGCTTAGAGTCCTATATGTAATTTGCAGCGGCATAAAACTTCACGAAGAATTTTGCGAATTTTAGACAATTTTCGAATTTTTAAGAATGCCAATTTTGTTTTTTGCATTGTCAAATACACTCGCAGATTTTAGGAGATTCTTCTATTATTCTCCAAGTTTCAGGATTATTTTTTATGTTTAAATCAATTTAGTTTTTATAATAATTTAGTTAGTTGGTAATATATTTTCTAAAATTTTTGCAGAAATTATGTTGCAAAGTATTTGTGCTCCGGAGCATCCAAACGCGAGTTTTCAGCATTGAATGACAAAATTTTAGTTGAATTATAAGGTAATTCTCCCGCCTTCATGGCATGCCTTCGTGGTGTGGTGGTCTGCACTCTGAACGGGTATTCCAGACGTCTGCGGTTCGGTTCTCGGCGAAGGCGTTTGCTAATTTTTCATCTCTCCTGCTTCCAAATAACCTAATTTATCTACAGTGGCGCCCGAACTAAAAGGCTGTTAGATGATGATTCTACACACCCAGGATTGGGCGACTGGGTTCCCTAAAACCATTGTCGCCCTTTAAATCTGGGAGTATATAAGGTATTTCTCCCGCCTTCCTGGCATGCCTTCATGCCTTCAGGTGTGGTGGTCTGCACGCTGGGCTCGTATTCCAGAGGTCTGTGGTTCGATTCCCGGCGAAGGCGTTGCTCATTTTTCATCTTGCCTGCTTCCAAAAATACCTAATGTCTCTACAGTGGCGCCTGAACTTAAAGGGTGGTGGATGATGATTCTCCTCGCCTGGGATTTGGCGATTGGGGTTCCCTAAAACCCCAGTCGCCCTACGAATTCTGCCCATTGGTTGTAGAAAGAATTTAACATTATCGTTTGAAAATTGGAACTTGTTAGAAATCAGAAAATAGTTTGAAAATTACGTTTTTCATCTGGGCATACATTTATGTAAAGCATGTAGTATATTTCACTTGATTAATTTAAGTTGTAAGATGTATAAAGTCGCCATCTGTTATCTGTCATAAACAATATAAATATCCGACTTTTTTTTAAATTAAAATGTTTTTTGAAAGATTATCGATACCCTGTTCCGCTTAAACTGAAATTTTGATTTTATGTATGAGTGCTAATAAATTCGATTAATTTATAAAATTAGGTATTAAATTAAGAAATGCATAATATAACGGTTATCAGCTTCGCACTAGTTTCTAACATTAATACTTATTACACATGATCCGTTCTGAACGTATTAGCTTTATTCCTGAGACAGAAATATGTGGTCACCATTCAACAACAAAAATATTTCCCTACTAAGTATAAATGTTAACAAATCAAATTTTCGCGAATTTATGAATTTCATGATTTACTTCGAAAAGTTCCTCGAATTTCAACGTTGCTTTCCCTACCACAATAAAACTTCTAACCTAGATAATATAAGGGATTATCGTATTTTCCAGTGCGTGCTTTGGTGGTGTAAGTTGTTAGTACATCTGGCTATCAAACTGGATGATCCATGTTCCAAATTCTCGTGAGGCGAGTTGATTTTTCATGTTTCTAGCCACGAGAAATATAATCATCACCACAGTGGCAGCCGAACTGAAATATGGTGGAGGATAACTTGCCACTTCCAGGATTTGGTCGATAAATAGAGCTTTCCAGTCGCCTTTCAAATAGGGGAGAATATAAGGATTTATTTCATTCTTTTATACCACTATAAAGTAGTTAGCCCATATATAAGTAGTCAGCTAGAAAATTGGTTCGAATTCCGGTGAGAGCATATCGTTAATGTTTAACGTTTCATTGTTCCGAAAATCTAGGAAGTATTTACGGATATAAAATATGTGGAAACGATGATAAAAACAGTACTGAGAGTAATTAAAGTACATGGCGCATTTCTCTAACTTACCTGTTTTACTCTGGGATTGGTTAAATTTTTTGTTTATGGTTCGTCTCAGGGAAGGCGACAAATTTTTGGAGGTAGCTTCCAATCACGACAGTATGTCGGAAGAATGTAGTGACGGCGATAAAGTGTCTCAAAGGAAGATGCTGTTATCATGAAGATAAAGAAGCGCAAGGACAAACCCTATTTTGCACTATTTGCAGTTAGACTATAGCAAACAAACGCCTGTTGACCTGAAATAATATTACTGATAATAACTAATATTACTGATAATAACTAATATTACTGATAATAACTAATATTACTGTTTACCTGACCTAATTTTACTTGGAGGCGCATTTGTGAAATAGTTAATAGTTACTAGCAGTAATAATGACGATGATTATAAAATGATAATAATGACAATAATTGATAATAATGATAACAATAAAAACAAAAGACATAAAATGTATAAAAATTAATAAGGATTAAAAATTTAAGACATGCTTATATATATATATATGATTTGATGCAACACAGCAAGTGCATACAATAATTTACAATCCTATCAGCTTTAACATTATAACGTTATAAATTCTGTACCATAAAATAATTTAAAATTTGCTTTAAATACTTAACAGCTAACAACAGAAGTTAAATTAGAGCTTTCTAAGATTACGGCATGATCACAACAATATCCTTACTCGAATTTATAACATGCTGAAATCGCAATGAAAGTTAATTTCTCAAACACTTACAGAGATCGGCCAAACCTTTCGGTAGCTCTAGCGTAGCTTTACAGGCAACTTTCATAGACATAGCGGCAGAATCATGGAACAAACTCAAGTAGACTCACGGTTAAGATTAACGTCCTTTTTTTAAAAAAAATTACTCAGCTTTTATCGTTCCCTTTGCATACAAACCGCTGGTGTGAGCGAGTATAGTGATGAGCTAAGAAACACAGGTAAGAAACTAATTGCTAGTAAAACTTAAAGTAGTATAACCGTCACAAAAGCATGTTATACAATTTACAATAAAATTGTAAGGACAACTCTGTACCATACGGTAATACCAGTCTTTACAAATCGTGTCATGTCTGTGTGATCTTCTGCTAGAATCAAAATAGTAAGGATATCGATTCGTATTTACATTACATATTAAAATCCGTTCAACCAATAGGAGAGAAACCTGGTAGAAGGTCCAAAAGTTTGTCGGTTTAGCCATCTGGCTATAGATAAGATCTAGCTATTAGAATATGGCAAAGCTCACAAGAACTATCTGGAATGTAGTTCTTGTAATTTGAGAAGATAGTTCTTTGACTTTATGGAGAAATTTGTAAGGAAAACTGATCTATATTCGCACTGCACATGGTAAACACCACGAAAACTAATTATGCAGTCGCCCGTTTGCCTGGCTTTAAACCCTGGTCGAACTATCAACATTCCGAGATCTTAACCACTCGGCCATTGGTGGGGGCAGCCACAAATTGTTTCCTCGTTAGTAGGAGAAGTTACAGCAGAGGAATATTTTAAGATTTTTGTTTCTCAACGCATGGCGTTTGCATGGCACAATACAGTTTGCAGAATATAGCGTTTGCATTGCTTAATACATGGCACAATAAGGTCCCCTTAAATCATTTTCAAGTCTTCATAAAATTAAAATTAGTTATTGACGTTAAAGGCTGAAAAAGAAAGTGATAGTGAACTGTTTTGTTGCTATATTTAGCTTCGCTGGTAATCAGTCAGTTAGCTTAACACTACATCACAAAACATAAAATAATGCAGAATAAAACTAAAACACACAAACACACCATAAAAAAAGACTCATAAAAGTTTTAAAATGACAGATTTAGGTCATTAAAGTCATGATATCCCAATATAACTTGTTACGCCACAGAACGTGATACTTTCCCTCATAGTAACCATTCACCATTTTTTAATCATAATCTTATCCTTACATCATTATGCAGCTTATTGCTGAAACAATTCGAATATTCTTGAATTTTATACCCTGCCTTATCTTCTGATCTCTTCTTTAGTTCTTTTCGATTTTTCATAACATAGAATTTTCTTCCAATCAGTGAACTGTCGTGAGTACTCTGAAGAATATCAGCTTGACTAGAGTTTTGAAAATAGAAATGATTGTGTTCGCTGATGTATAATTAACCTAGTTTTTCGACACATACCATCATAATTAAAAATGTACTCATGCAAGTGAGCAAACATTTCCGTAAAAATGATTAAATAGTAATCACAATTTGCCTAAATATGTTTATATGCTTAAACTTAGCCATGAAGATTTGATTGCTGTTTTGCCTTCTTTTTAACTGTTAAGAGGAAATAACAATATTTCCTTGTCATTTATTTAACATTTTTTGTTCCAAATTTCATTCAAAATTAAGTAAGAAATAGCCTAAAAGAGAATTACATCACCTTTTCCCTCCCACCTCTTACATTAATCATGTTACTCTGCTAGATTTATTATTTATTTATTTTTTTGGAAAATGGGTAAAAAAAATAAAAAGTAGGAAATACAATACTAAAGAAACACACAAGATGACGACTGGATATGTCCTTCTATATCTCTGAATGAATACCAGAAATTAAATATTATCTTTATTACTATGTTAATTAACTTATTGTCTTATTATTTTTAATTGTCATTTCTGCTTTCTTCAGCCCTTACCAGAGTGAAGATTAGTGAAGTACATATTAAGGATAGAGATTTTGGAAGTTTGGGAGAGAATTAGGTGCGAATGTTGGCAGCGACGTTGATTGTTGGGATATTTCCTCCCCCAGCTCTGAGAATTACTTTAGAACAGCAGTAGCCTTTTACCAGTCAAGTTTGCCTGCGCATTTATACGATTAGATTGTGGTAGTACTTGGTAGGATTTTGTTTTGTGAATCTCCAGTATTAAATATTTTTCCAAAATTGGTTTTTAAGCAGAAGTTATGCATTTGTTAATCTTAAGGTTTTAATTGGAAAGGTTGTTTTAGCTTTCTTTTGAGTTGTAGTTATTTGAACAAATGGGACGATGAGTCACCATACAGCCTCAATAGGAACCAAATTTAAGTTAAATAAGGAGTGTTATCCTACATCATGTTATCCTCGGAGAGTATTACGAAAGCTGATATTTGAAGTTTTTATTTCTGTAAACGAAACTTGTTAATAAAATATCCTAAACATTAAGTTTGAGATTTAGAATTTCCTCATAACTAATAATGCTGCGAAATAAATTTTGATGGTTAAGCAAAGTAATTTCGTCTTTATTTTAAGAAATTATTCCAAAAAATTCATAATTTCGTAGAGAAATTAGGTTATTCTGAAGCAGGAGACATGAAAAATGAACAATGCTGTCGCCGGGACTCGAACCTCAGACCTCTCGAATACGCACCGATTGTGCTGACCATTACACCACGAAGGCATATTAAGAAGGACGGGCAAACACCTTATATACTCCCACTTTTAAAGGACGACAGAAGATTAGGGGACCCAATCGCCAAATCCTAGTGGGGAAGAATCATCATTCACCACCTTTTTTTAATTCGGGCGCCATTGTAGAGACATTAGGTTATTTCGAAGCAGGAGAGATGAAAAACGAGCAATGCCCTCTTCGGAACTGGAACCTCGGACCTCTCGAATACGCGCCGAGTGTGCTGGCCTTTACACCAAAAAGGCATGCTAAGAAAGCGGGAGAAATACCTCATAAGCTTTAGTACATGCCCTAGTGAAGTGATAATAAAGGCTATCTGCTTTAATAAAGTTTCCTCAACATTATCGAAGTTCTTCAACTTCATTATTAACAGACAATTATTCTACAACTATTGACTCAAGTAAATAGTGATGTGTACTATACCATGTAGGTTTTATACCTTAGAAGCTTGTATTTTATTAGATTTTCATACTTGTTTTTCGAATTCAAACTGGATGTTAATAATAGATTTTCTTTAATCTATCCTCTGGAATTGTTAATATAATATAACAGCAACAGTCTTTATATTTCCTGTAAACTTTGTATGAAACTTTAGTTCTCTTACACAGAGTTATTAATATTGTTTACGCGTGAGATTTAAGCTAAAATTCTATTATAATCGCCATAGAAAGGGCAGTTAACTCTGTAATTCTTGTATGTCCGCTAAGCAATAGATGGTCCAGCTGTGAAGCTTAGCGGATTAGGTGGAGGTGACACAAAAGGTACCTCACAAAGAGTGAAAGGATGAAAAGATAGGGGAATGGCTGCTTTTTCAAATGGGACTAAATTAAAGGGGTAATGGGGTTGGAAGTTTATTATTCAGCAGGGAAATAAACTCTAGTGTATGTGCAAAAGGGGAAAGCTTGTTTGTAATAACACTCTCGCTCTTAAGTTGAGAAAACAGTTTTCGAACTATTCTAATTTCCCGAAGAATGAAAGCTAATTTTCGTATTTTCTGACAGCTTATAAATGTTAAGAAAACTTGCAAGACAATTATAATAAAAAGACTTGACACCCAGAACCAAAATCGAATGTTTAGTATTCTCAAATATATTTCTTTTTTCAAATTTTTTCTCTATGTATTCTAAAAAACAAAATTAATGCATGTAAACTATAAATTTGGTATCGTAGATATTTTTAAATAAATAAATAAAAAGAAAATTTGAAAGGTTTCAGATTTTAAATTACGTCCAAAGCGGCGTTTTTTACCATTTTATGTGTTACCTTTATTTATTAAATATCATGTTCTTCGCACTTAAACTATAACATTGAGTTCAAGAGCAATATAGCTATATAATTTTAAATTGAGCATATCCTTAGAATTTCCGATAAACAGTCTCACGCGCTGGAGATAATTTTTTTTTTTTTTTTTTTTTTTTTTTTTGTACAACGTTATCATTACTTGCTTTAAAATCCTTGAGTTTAAAACAGAAAATTTGAGTTAAAGAGAAAAGGGAATATCGAAGTACATCCTGTTTGAAGGCTGACTTCAAATGCTCCTAAGATTTTAAAACATTATACATTAGTACTTCTAAACCTGCTAGTACAATATTCCAAACTTTCCCGCGCATTAAACAAAATATGAGTATCCTTGAGTTTATCCTTGAGTTTGTTAATCAGAAAGTTTTACAAAATATGAAATTGATAATAAAACAAATTCCAAATTTCAAATTTGGGCTTCCAGATGCCCACATTCGCAGTAGGATTACGTCATTCAAAATTTGATGGCTCTAGGTACCGTTTCTTTTCACAATGCGAGAAACATACATACATTTATGCAGTCTTCATTTTTTAATTTTTCAAATATAGTACAGGGCGATAATATTTGGTGGCAAAGTTTTAAAAGTGATACAGCTTTTTAAAGATTTCAACGCAAAATGCCAAAACGAAAACAATAGTCCCTCAGGGACAAAGCCCCTTTGGAATAATAAATAAATTAGTATATACAGTGTCTCAAAAAAGTGATGAGACACTTGTGCTTTACAAAAGGAAAGTGCAATAAAATTAATTTAAAAAACATGTAAAATTTTTTGTGGGTGTGTTTCATACTTAAATTTAGTAACAATTATTACATAACATATATTTTCTCAAAATATTAAAATTTTAATTTAATAAAAATACAATTGTTTAGAACGGAACAGAAAATGGCTCACTTAAGTGAGGGGATACTTACTTTTCCATCAAATATTTATCCAAAAATTTTACTTTTTAAAAGGTTTTAATATTTTGTTGGATTTCCTTTTACTTTTAAAACATGATTTAATCTTCTTGAGATGGATTCGACTAATTTTTTTGTGATTTCTGGAGTGATTTTACCCCATTCTTCTTGAAGCACCGATTTTAATTGTTGTTTTGAAGAAATGGTGTGTTTGCAAATTCTTGATTCCAATTCTTGCCAAATATTCTCTATAGGATTTAATTGTGGAGATTGTGGGGGTGTTTTTATTATTTCAGGACAGTTATACAGCAGCCAGAGTCTAACGTTCAAAGCACTGTGCTTGGGGTCATTGTCCTGGTAGAATTTAAAATCGTTATGAATTTTCAATTTTCGTGCTGAAGATTTCAAATTTTGATTTAAAATGTCAATATACTTGTACTGATCCATTATACTGTCAATAATTATTATTATGTCAATAATTAGATTACCAACTCAAGCGGACGACATACACCCCCATACCATAACTCCTCCTCCACCATGTTTTACTGTTGGCACCAAGTTCTGTTTACGAAATTCTTCTCTGGGTTTTCTCCACACCAAGATTCTACCGTCAGAACCAAATATATTAAATTTACTCTCATCAGCAAATATAACTTCATTCCAGTAATCAGAATTCTTATTTATGTTGGATTTTGCGAAAGCCAGTCTGTTTTCTATTCTTTTCACTTACGAAGAATTTTTTCCTGGCTGCTCTACCGTGATATCCAGTAGTCTATCGTGATATCTAATAGTCTCAGAATTAACAATTACTCCATATAATGCTTGTAAATCAGCAGCAACTTTAGGAGCACTCATTCTTGGATTTTTTTTAAATATTTCGAACGATAATTCGCTTTATTCCATTGGATAGCTTTGATGGTCGGCCAGGTCTTCTTTTATCCTGAATCATATGATTCTTTTTATATCGTTTAATGATATTGAAAACTGTTGAATGACTGAAGTTAACTGTTTCAGTAGTTTCTCTAATAGATTTTCCACGTTCAATATGCAAATTAATAACTAATTTTCGAATTCCAGGCAAAGTTTCTTTTCGTTTAGCATTCATGGCTGCACAGAGCTAAAAAACATAAAAATTCCAAAACAAACTGGAGAGAAATACAGCAGACGATTTTATAAATTATTGGCAATTGCTTTTGAGTAAATATAAATACTCCAAAAGATATTTATAATGCTTACTTCAGACGATTTTTGTTGCATAGTACGTAGTGTCCCATCATTTAAGTGAGCCATTTTCTGCTCCGTTCTAAACAATTGTATTTTTATTAAATTAATATTTTAATATTTTGAGAAAATGTATGTTATGTAATAATTGTTACTAAATTTAAGTATGAAACACACCCACAAAAATTTTTACATGTCTTTTAAATTTATTTTATTGCAGTTTCCTTTTGTAAAGCACAAGTGTCCCATCACTTTTTTGAGACACTGTATATACATAAAGGAACTTAATAAGAGGTAAAATTTAAAAACGAATTTTTATACCCGTCCTGCGGTATATCTGCAGGACTGAAGTAAAAAAACCTAAAGCATCTAAATTTAAAAGTAAACTGGAGTCAAAGCAATGCAGTTCCTCAAGAATATTAATAATTACATCCTTGTATAAGAGGTTTAACACAATATCTAAATAATTCAAAATTAAAAAAAAAAGGATCATAGTAGTGCAAAGTCGATAACTAAAAATGCAAATTTATACTCCTGAGAACAGTTACTAGTAGCTTTAACAACTGAAGCTTTAACAATTACAACTACGTATATATATACATTTATATATTTCCAAAAATCTATCTTTTATAGAAAATAATCAATTAGGTAATAATAGATCTCCGGGGAAAAAAAGAGGAAAAGGAATATCGAAGTACATCCTGTTTGAAGGCTGACTTCAAATGCTCCTAAGATTTCAAAACATTATACATTAGTACTTCTGAACCTGCTAGTACAATATTCCAAACTTTCCAACAAAATATTCATGTAACATTCATTAAACAAAATATTCATGTAACATGTACTACGTCAAGTTTAATTGATAAATTATGAGTTGTAAGCTATTTTCAACGTTAAATAAAATAACAGTAAAGCATATTATTATATACGTTTCTATATTACATTCTGTTCTACTAAATTAAGTAGTAAAAATAGCCTGTATTCAGTATACTTTCTTATAAAAATAAGGAATTCTGTTTCATGTGAGTATTACGAACTTATAAAAATAAGATCGTTTGATGACTGAATCGGCAGTCCGCTCCCACCGGATGTTTGAGTAATTAATATATGATTTATCGTTTGGAATGTAAATTTCTCTTTATTTTTTATTGCATGTGGCAACTAGTCGTGTGATAAACAGAACTTCGTTCTTATGACAGCAGTGTAATGACTCGCTGTGTTGTAGGAAATTTCACATAATTAGAATTAGTGTAATTAAATAAAAGTGAAGAATATACGGTTCAATTGCTCGTGTGTTTATTGTTGTGTACCATCTGCGTGAAACTGTGTTAAGTAAGCATCAAATTCTAATGTTTAATTTGCAAAAGACGGGTGAACAATTAAAGACTTCCAAGTTTATTGTGTAATGTGATGCTAATTCAAGGAGTTGAGAAACTAATAATAATTTTTTCCCCGACTAAACAAAAAAAAAAAAAAAAAAAAATCTGAAATGTTTCAGATTTTAAATTACGTCCAAAGGGGCGTTTTTTAACATTCTGTGTGTTACCTTTCTTTATTAAACATCATGTTCCTCGGACTTAAACCATAAGATCCAGTGCAACAGCAATATCGCAAAATAGTTTTAAAACGAGCATATCTTTAGAATTTCCGATACAGAGACTCACGCGCTGGAGATAAAAATGTTTTTTCTGCACAACGTTGCCATTGCTCGCTTTGAAATCCTTGAGTTTGTTAATCAAAAATTCGTCAAAGTTTTAAAAAATAGGAAATCGATCATAAAACAAATTTCAAATTTCAAATTTGGTCTTCCACATGCTCATATTCGTTGGAGGATTACGTTATTCAAAATTCGATGACTCTATGTACCGTTATTTTATGACAATGTGAGAAATATACATACATTTACGCAGATTTTCATTATTTAATTTCTTCAAATATAATGCAGGACTCTAACATTTTATGGCAACAGTTTGAAAAGTGAACCGACATTTATCCGTCCGACGCAAAATGCCAAAACGAAACTAATAGTCCTTCGGGATTCAAATCCCTTTGGACTAAAAAAAAAAAAAAAAAAAAAAAAAAAAAAAAAGATAAAAGCATTACTAATCAAAATAGAAAAATAGACTAAAAAAATGTAATGGGAAGTTTTACGATGAATTTTAGACACAGAGACAAAGAAGGATAATATCAAATACTCTCGCAGCTCTCATAAGTGTGATATCTGCTAATAAATTTGTGGCTATTAAGCAAGATGCCAGCAAAAAAGCACACGAACCTTAGGGGTAACGTGTAGGCTAACGTCTAAAAGATTCCACAGTGACTATTATCACGTTCCACTCAAATTTTGTTATGTCTGACTGAAATTAGTATGCAAATTTTCACGGTTGTGATTACGATGGGGGGTCACGTTTGGATTTCGACATTTCCCTGCTGTTACTACACAAATAAAAAGTAAAAGACATGGCAGGTGTTATTATTATTATTAAGCCATTCGTTTTGGCATTTTCCGGCGAAAACTTTAAATACCCGTTTCACTTTTCAAATTGTTGCCATCAAATATTATCGCCTTGTGTTATATTTAAAGAAATTAAATAATGAAGAATCTGCATAAATATATGTAAGTTTCTCTAATTGTGATAAAACAATGGTATTTAGAGCCATCAAATTCTAAATAACATAATTCTCAGCCGAATATGGGCATCTGGAACAAACTCACCAATTTAAAAGCCAGCAATGACAACGTTGTAAAGAAAAAAAAAAGAACAATTTTATCTCCAACGCGTGAGAATGTGTATCAAAAATTCTAAAGATATGCTTATTTTAAAATTATGTTGCAATCTTGCTGTTGAATTGAATTTTATGGTTTAAGTGCAAAGAACATGATATTTAATAAACAAAATAATGTAATAATTATAATAAATAAAGGTAATACCAAAAACATTAGAAAACAGCAGGGGTAGTTAAAAAAACAGTAATGCTATTGTGATTTTGTTTATTTATTTTGTTTGTGCTATAACTTAGTAAAACACAAGGAGTCGAAATTACAGTTAACAAACAAACAAACAAAAAAGTTCTAATTACTTAATCTTATTTTACAAAATCTTCCCAAAGGAAGTTTAATTCTGGAATTTAAAGTAAAGTGGCGTGTTCTTAAAAAAGAATTTCGGTGTGAACATGTCAAAGCTATCATTTAATTTTCTACCTAGGGCAACGGGATACCAGAATTATAATTTACAGCATGAACTGCTTAAAAGATGATCACTCTACATAAAGAAACTTGTATTTGAAAACTATTTTATTTTTGAATACGGTATTCATTTTCAGGAAAAGAGGACAAGGATATGTAGCTGGCCATGAGAAGCGACCTTGTTCTCATAGCTCGGGAAAATATCCATACAAATGTAAGAAAAAAAGGATAATTCGTAAGAGAAAAACATAACATTCCTTCTCATCATTTTTTTTTTTTTCTAGAAGGAGGAGCTGTACTTTATCATCGTCTCTATATGAGTTGTGCATTCATCTAAATAACAGATTCCGTAGCACAAATAACGTGACCTATAGTTCAATCTTCATATGTTGTCGCTACCTTGTCAAGATCTTGAATTTACAGTTTTCTGCCCATTTGAGCCTTAAAAATAAGAAGCAAAAAATGTTTGACTTATATTAAAAATAATAATTTAAAGAAAAATTTAAATCCGTGTTTAGTAAAAAAATTCAGAATAAAGTTTTTTAAAGATGTATCTATATCTATGAAGAGCTTCATATATATAGAAACTGGAAATAATATTAAAATGAGTTGAAATACATTAATATTGAGCAGAATGGTGCAAAATTAATTAAAATAATTAAGATATAACTATGATAAAATAAATATAATTAATATAAATTTGCAGCCGTGAACTCTCTAACAGAAAAGGCACAAATCAAAACAAGAAAGAAAAACTGAAATAAAGTAGATCAATTTAAATAAAATAAAACTAAAGAAAAGAAGAATGTCATATCAACTATCATTCAATTTTCTATTTTACATAAATTTTGTTTTATTCATATTGATCTATGTACTTTTATTTCAATTCTATTTTCCATATTTAGGATTCATTGCTTTGATTTTTGCCTTCCTGTTAAAGTGTTCATCATCGTAAGTTTATATTAGTCCTGTTTATTTTATTATATATCTTTCTTGATAATGTATATATATTTATATTTGAATTATAGTTTAATTTTCTCCCTTTTTTCTGCATGCCTGCGGGATGTAACAGTAGCAAAATCGGCGCGTATTCGAGAGGTACAGATTTGAGTCCCGACTTTTGGCGCCCGAACTAAAAGGTGGTAGATGATGATTCTTCACCACCAGGATTTGGTGAGTGGGTTCCTCAGTCCCCTTTAAAAGGGGATTATATAAGGTATTTTCTCCCTCTTTCTGCTTGCCTTCGCGGTGTAACCGGTAGCACACTCGGCGCGTATTCGAGAGTTTCAGGTTCGAGTTCCAGCGAAGGCGTTGCTCATTTTTCATGATTTCTGCTTCAAAAATCCTAATGACTAATGACTAGAAGTTTATATATATATGAACTATGATTCAAAACTTCTGTAATATTCCAGAATCTAAATCGGAACAAGTGTACAGGGATGTGTAAACATAAATTATGACTTAACACGGAATGCTAAATTTTGAATAGAAAATTAGGTTTGGTTTGGCTTGTTTAATTATGGCAAAGTACTCAAGGACTACCTATCTGAGGGGAGGTCTTCGTGGACAACTTTCTAAGGGAAACGGATCGTATACACGTTACACATGGGGAAAACACGAAAAGCTCATGCAGCCAGCACGTTCGCCGGGATTTTGAATCTGGCCTTTTTGGCGCGACAGCACACATCCTTCATACCGATTGCGTAGCTAGTAGTTATCAATGTGAAAATCATAACTCTGTCCCTCCCCCTCTTCAAACTTTTAAGAGCGCGTGAGGTTTATCCTAAGTTGTTAACAGTTATTTTTAGTTAAAGCCACTTTCCTATCGTTCTTAATTTCGGCTTACAATTTCCGATCAGAATGTGTTTTCAGAATCGCGGTCAAATGCAAGTGAAGGAAGAACAATATTTAAAGTGGAAGTACCCCGGACTTCGTTTAGAGAGCCAGAGATTCTGACCAGCGCGCCTTCGCCTTTTGACTACACTGTCTCTAAAGCTATTACTGTGCTCGGCCGTATTTCAGGCCTTTGATAGTTTCGCGGTTTAGTTAGCGTTTAAGAGACCAACTCCTGCAGAATTTTGATAGCTTCGGCTGTATCTTTTTAATTAAGCATTAGTTAAGTATTATTTCTTAGTATTCTTGAGTTCAAGCCCAAGTAGAGGCTTTTCTGTACGTCCTGAGAGAGGACCGTCTGTAAAACTTTATTTTGAGTAATAAAGGGTAATCAACCCTTCTTGAGTTTCTGTCTCCTGAACTAAAGCGGTTATTCGCTTACTAGTTCTCAAGGTTTCACACATTTAGCTGTAAATTCTAGGTTGGAACATTACAAGCGTTTTTCTGAAAACAGAGATTTTGTCAGATTCGTAACTTAGTTTTGGTGTGGGTATAAAGGCATCGGCAGAAAAATATCATTTTGATAGTTGCTTATGTATACAATTAGAGGTATGTCTTTTTTTTTTAATCCCTTTAATAACGTCTGCTACTAAAATGCAAGTTTCAGCACACAAAGGCATTTTTTTTCTTCCTTTCACAGCACTTGTAATGAGGTGTACCTACGTGTCATTCAGTGATTCTATAAATACTTAATGTGTAACAAACTATAAAGAAAAAATAAGTCAAACTCAAGAGACACAATCTTTCACACCAGTCCCGAGCAATTCATTGCTTCATGACTGAGTGTACCTTCCCTCGTGGCTTGTGCCGTGGAAATAAAATTTATGGTCATTTTGAATTCTTAAGTCGTCCAACAACAGCCCTGGTGTGTTTACAACTATTAATGTTCGACAAAAAAGGACCGCCTTGACGAATCGTAATAGCACCAGGTACCCACCGAGCACCATTCATCATGCTGTACCTTGAGCCAGAATTTTTTTTTTTTTTCTTTTTTTATTCTTTTTGCTTCCACTCCCCTCTTTCTTTCTTCCTTCCTTTCCCTTTTCACTTTCCTGGGTCTTTTTGTCCATTTTATTTCTGGTCTTTTTACTAAAGGTGATGGGGTGCTCCCGAAATATCATTAATCTTCCTAACTCGCGTTAGCCACACAGACTGGCTGCAGATTTTGGTACAAGGCAACTTATATGCGGTTGCTGAGCGTAGCAGGTCTTTTTATCCGTTATTATTTTCACGCTTTTTTGTAGTCAGTATACATCTCGGCATACTCAGCTGCACTGTAGAAATCTGTCGATTAAACTTCCGTGTGCGCAGCCTGGCGAGTTTTGCTTTATGCATCGTTTACTTCCATAAAAAAAGGGGAGTTTTAAATTTTTTATGCCTTCTTATTGGTTGAAAGGAAAGTTAAAGAAAATTTCATAATGCATGTTCTGATTTTGAAAAATTAATTTAAAATTAAAAAATACTGTCATTAAAGGGCGAAACAACTTGAATATTTTTCCGTAACAATATTTTATATTTAGCCCCAAGGGGCAATTTGCTCGGAAAAGCTATTAATTTCCTTTTTGGTATTTTGCGTTGGTTCAGTATAAATGGCGTTTCACTTTTCAAATTGTTAAGAAATTAAATAATAAGGAATCTGCATGAATGTATGCATATTTCTCACACTGTGAAGTGCGTTTCATTTTTCAAATTGTTGCCACCAAAGAAAAGAGCCCTGGATTATACTTAAAAAATTAAATAATAAAGAATCTGCCTGAATCTATGCATATTTCTCGCCCTATGAAAAAAACAGCGGTATCTAGAGCCATAAAAAACTGAATAAGATTGTTCTGCACCCGAATATAGGCATTTGGAAGCCCATATTTGGAATTTGGAATTTTTTTGTTATCCATTTCATATTTTTTAAAACTTTAACAATTGTCAACGTTACGTTTTGATTAACAAAGTCAACGATTTCAAAGCGAGCAGTGGCAACACTGTATGAAAAAAAAAATATCTCCAACGAGCGAGACTGTGTATCAGAAATTCTAAGGATATGCTGTTTATAAATATTTCGTGGTATTGCTGTTAGATTAAATTTTATGGTTTAAGTGCGAAGAACATGATACTTAATGAATAAAGGTAACACACAAAACGTTAAATAAACCGGCGTAATATAAAATCTGAAAGCTTTCAGATTTTTCTTATTCATTTTTATAGCAGTTTTTTCATTATGTGCGATTGAGATTAATGGTGACATTGATGTAAAAGAATTCGTAAGTGTAAATGAGTCAGAAAATTGTTTCTGATTACTTTTGATATGCATAGCACTGTGCAAAAGTTCTAGAACATAGACTTGTTCCCACTTGCGTAAAGAATAAATAAGAACCATAATAGAAATATATTCCTTTATTTAACTATAAAGAAAGTTATGTATGTTTAGCTATTAAATTGAAATAACGGAGGAATCAATATTTTGTATGAAATCAATTTTCTTTTAATCATAACGTTTAATCTCTTTGATACTAGAAGGAACGTTAAGAACTACAGTATATTCATTTATTTAAATAAAACTAGTAGGATTACTTATATAAAACTATTAATCGGAAATGATAAACGAATCAGTATTCTGTACGGAATTAGTTTTGTTTTAATCATAGCATTCAGTAAATATTCTATCTATAATTTATCTTTATGATTGAAGAATCAATGTTTTACACAACATGAGTTTCTATTTTAATTATAACATTCACTCTCTTTCATGATGAGAAAAATGTAGAAAAAAAAAAAAAAAAAAAAGAAGATTAAGTACAATTCTAAGAATATATTCATTTATTTAACGAAAGGGCAATGTTGCTTATATTTAAATATCATTTCGAAATAATATAAGAATCAATATTTTCATTGAAATCAATTTTGTTTTGATTATACCATTCAGTTCCTCTGAGGCTGAAAAAACGATTTCATTAAAATATCGTTTCTATTTTTTTTTTTTTTTTTTTTTTTAAATTTCTCACAGACTTTTTTAGATTATTTTGAATTTTTCAAGATTTTAGTCTGTTAAATCGTATAGGTTATCAGCGTAATTTAGGAATAATGTCGTATGTCAAGTATTTTAGCTGTTTTAGTTTTTGCAGGAAAAGATATTTAGAATTTATTTAGAATTGAATTTAAAACCTTCGATCAATAACACGAGCCCTGCTCCGTAGATTATGAGGCACTGTAGTTCAGTGTAACCGCTTTAAGAATCCCATAATCCATATGTTTGTAAATTTATTATGTAACACTGCAGAGACCTTATGTTTTGTGTTACAGGAAATATGAAAAATGAGCTATGCCCTCACCCGGATTCGAACTCCTGATCTTCCAATAGTAGCCGGACGTGATTTCCAGTTATACCGCGAAGACACGTGATATGGAAGGAAAAAAACGTTACAGCATATAGACTTCAGCAGAATTTTGATTACTCAATTGATAATTAAAATTGCCGATAAACTGAGAAGAGTGTCCTCCATTTCCGACAAAATTTCCTCCATCTTAAAAACTGAATGATCTTAAAATCTTCAAAACATAAAACCATCTTAAAAACTCGATCCATAAACTGGAATTATTTTAATCCACTTATTCAAAATTTTCTATACGTCTAGCTTTTCCCGAATGACACTGGAATTAATTTCTCTGCATTTCTCTCTGGATAAACGGATGGCTAAGATTATCCTTAAATGATAGAGGTCATATCTAAATTCTTAAATCTTAAATTTAATTAAAGCGAAATAATATGAATTCCCAAGATCCCCTGAGGATCATTTAGTCATCCGTGTAAGCAACTACTCTTTTGCTAAAGAAAACAGTAAAATGCAATTGGAATCCGCATAACTTGAATAAACTCATATAGCTTTCCCTTATGTATATTCATGCTAATCAGCGGCCGAGCGGTAAAATCGCTGAATACTGGTAATTCTGACCTGAGTTCGGTTCCAGTTGAATGGGCTGACTGCATGGGCATTTTCGCTGTTTTCCATGTGTAATGTGTATACGAGCCACTTTTCCTTTGAAAGTCCTCCACGCAGGCATCCCTCACTTTAGGCTCATAGACCTAATGTGCTTTGCCATAATCAACTCAAGCAAACCAACACCCTTACCCAGATTCACACGGCTTTTTGTTGGTTTCATTACATTAAGTTTTTTAAGACACAATAACACGCCGAATAAATACTAATTCAGAAGTCAAACAACAAAAATCAGCGTTATACCTACAAAATTTTCACAGGACTAGTTTCGATGGTTTTACCGAACCATCATCTTCAGCTGCAAAACCGCAAATAAACAAGATGAACATCTTGCTAATCAGCGGATGAATGATAAATGCTAATCAGCTAATCAGCGGATGAATCTTGCTAATCAGCGGATGAATGATAATGAATCTAATGAACAAGATGAACATCTTGTTCATTTGCGGTTTTGCAGCTGAAGATGATGGTTCGGTAAAACCATCGAAACTAGTCCTGTGAAAATTTTGTAGGTATAACGCTGATTTTTGTTGTTTGACTTCTGAATTAGTATTAAGTTTTTTGCCATTTACTTTTATAGCAACGTCATTTTTGTTTTGGTGAGTACTTAGAAATCCATATTATAGGAATACTGACTTTATTTTAGAAAAGCAGTCAATGTTTTCATTTGGAGTAAAGCAAAACTCAAATTGGTTGGTATTCCATACTTATGTTTTAAAGTTCCATGCTTATGTTTACTTTATGTTTTAAAGCATTTAATATATTTTCTTTAAGGAAATAAAAGTAATAGATTTCAGATATTATTTTTGTTATATATTTCTATTACATTTTTCACATTTTTGTTTTTGTTATTGCTTAAAGAAAAGGGCCTACATCAACAGCAATCACCCTCGAAATCGGTACCGAAGAAAGGACATTTAAGTCAATCCTCTCGAAATCGATGCAACTCTATTTAAAATTTAAAATTATTAAAAATTTTTAATTTTCCTTACATAGTTTTCTGTAAGAGTAATACTACCAAATGCGAAGAAAATGTTTTGCTAATTTTCATTATTACTTTCACACGAATTTACGCCATTAATTCTCCATCAGGATTACATGATTTCTTTTACATGATTAGATCAGGGTTGCATCAGGATTACATGATTTTTGTTGATTTTCAATTACTCGAAATATTTCCTATCCTCCTTATTTAGGGCCACATACTCAAAGTATTAATTGCTGTTCAAAATCGTCTTTAAAAACATTAACCGTAGCTAAGAACATTATTCATGCAATCCTACTTCCTTTTCAATTTCATTCATGGCAAATTAAAGTTTTCATCTGGCATTAATATTGTCTAATGACAAGTCCGACAGAAACATTCGTTCAGTTTGAATTCTGATTGATAAAGATACTTTTCATAGAGATATTTAAAGTAATTTCTAATTTCTGGCGATGCATTTTCTCGTAAGGCTCAATTTCGTACGAGGCAGAAATAAAACAATCTTCTATTTATTAACAAACATAAACAATTTTTGATGGCTACAAAGTAGAAATTTTCTTACTGTTAAATTTTATTATTGAAATAGTCGGCTTTCTGCTTTGCCGACATGCTCGCGTATGAAAACTTAATAAGTTTCATACTTAATAAGTTCCATCTGAAAAGAAGAGTTTGCGAGATCACTCCAGTTATCTTGTTTAAGTGAAGATCGATTTCAAATTTTAAGTTTCTAATAGGATGTAACTGTTTGGATGTAACCGAACTATTTTATCAAACTTCATCTAGTGTCGACGAAATTATCTTACGGAAGTCGACTTCCAGCTCTCCAACATTATGTCTCTATGACTTGCTTTGTGTTTTGTTTTGATGTATATATTTTTAAATTGCTTTTGTGCTCTGTTAATAAACACATTTAGAGCTTGCAAACGTTTGTGCTTGTAGAAGAACGGTTACAAGTTTCTAGAAGTACAGAATAGTCAACAACTGCTGAGCCATATGCGTTTTTATTATGTAAAAGAGCATTTTTAAAGCATTTTTCAGAAAATCAAATAAATTATTTTTAAAAAATTTTAAATTTATAATTTATAATTAAATTATTAATCAGTTCTTAATCCATTGTATTTCACCAAAATTTTCTATCAGTTCAATTTTGTTCAACAAATTGTGTTGGCTATATAACGTAACTATATAGAACAAAATTGATCGATTCAATTTTGTTCAACATAGTTACGCTATAGCCAATACAATTTGTACTTTGTAATTATTGAAAGTATATATTAACGCAACGAAATTCTGTTAAAAAATCAAATTACTTAAAAAAAAGAAAAAAAATTCTGAAAGCTTTCAGATTTTATATTACGCTCAAAGGGACGTTTTCTTAACGTTTAATGAGTTACTTTTATTTACTAAATATCAGGTTCTTCGCACTTAAACCACATAAAATTCAATTCAATAGCAGTATCGCAAAATATTTAAAAACAGCACCTCTAGAATTTCTGATAGACAGTCTAGCGCGCTGGAGATAAAAGCGTATTTTTCCGTACATTATTGCCATTGCTGGCTTTAAAATCGTTGAGTTTGTTAGTCATAAATTCGTTAACGTTTTAGGAAATATGAAATAGATAATAAAACATATTCGAAATCCAAAATTCGAACTTCCAGGTGCCCATGTTCAGGTGGAGGATAACATTATTAAAAATCTGATGGCTCTACGTAACCGTCTTTTTTTCACACCGCGGTAAACATACATACATTCATGCAGATTCTTCATTACATAATTTCTTTAAATATAATACAGAGCGATAATACATTGACTACCAATAAGTATTTGGACACCTGTGATAAAAAAGAAAAACTAACTTTATTCAAAATCAATAGTTGGTAGAGCCTCCACGAGAGGTAATTACAGCGTGGACCCTCCGGGACATACTTTCCACAAGTCTTTGTATGACAGCTAGTGGTATTTTCTTCCACTCGGCTTGGAAAAGACATAGAAGTTCCTTCACCGATTTTGTCCAGGTAGTGCACCCCTGAATTCGGCGATGCTACTCGTCCCAGAGGTTCTCGATAGGGTTCAGGTCTGGACTCTGGGCAGGCCAGTCCATTCGATGAACTTCATTGGCACCATACCAAGCCTTGGTTAACGTCGAAACATGACAACTGGCATTGTCGTCCTGAAAGTAACAGGGGTCCAACCCGTAAGACTGCCACAACGTAGGAAGCACATTGTCATCCAAAATAGTGTAGTAGGCATCGGAGTTAAGCTTACCATGAATGGGGACCAAGGGTCCCAGACCATACCAGGAGAAACACGCCTAGACCATAATTCCACCTCCGCCGAACTTGACTGTTGGCACAATGCATTCTGGCAGGAGATGTTCTCCAGGTAGACGGCAGATCCAGGCCCTGCCATCCGAACGGTAGAGGGTGAACCTTGATTCGTCACTCCAAAGAACCCGTTTCCACTGATCTACGGTCCAATTTCGATGTGCTTTGCACCACATTAACCGAGCAGCGCGGTTGGACTTTGTGATCAAAGGCTTATGGGCAGCAGCACGACCATGAAAACCAAGCAGATGTGCTTCCTTACGGATGGTATTCATTGAAACAATACTCCCGGATGCCTGTTGAAACTCCTCGAGGCTGAGGGCCATCGGTTGGGTGCGGTTCTTCCGAATTTCTCTGGACAGCACTCGTCGGTCTCTATCTCCCAGTTTCGCTGGTCTGCCGACTCGGGGCACATTCCGACAATCACCGCTCACCTTCCACTTCTTAATCACATAGGCCACTGTCGATTTTGGTACTTCAGATCGCTAGATATGTCCCTTAAGGATCGGCCACATTTGTGATACCGGATAATTATACCTTTCTCGAAATCAGAGAGCTCCGAACTGCGAGGCATCTTGCATGCGACTAAAGCCGATGCTGATTCCTACACGATATATACCGGCGGAGTCCGTGACGTACCTTAGGACCGCAGATATCGTCACTTGCATAGGTGTCCAAATACTTATTGGTCGTCAGTGTATTTGGTGGCAAAAATTTGAAAAATGATTCAGCCGTTTATAGCGATTCAACGCAAAATGCCGTTTCGATACGTATAACACTTCTGTGCTAACGTCTGTTTAGGCTAATAATAATAATAATAATAAAAAAGTTTCTACATATATTTTGATCCTCTAGTTTTGAATTGAGCATCTAAATAAAATTAGGTAAAGTAAAGATAAATTCTTCAAACAGTTCTTTTTTTTATTCGTTGGCTAGTGGCAAATCCTGCTTCACTAATTTAGTTAGATGAATAACATGATATTCTTTAAGAATTAATTTCTGAATTTAATTTTTAATCCCTTAAGGAAATCATTTAAAACATTTACAAACTAAATTTGGACAGTTCTCTGTCATTTTATGCATTAACTGTCTTTTTTTTTTTTTTTTTTTTTTTCAGTTTAAAAATAAAATAATATATGTAAACTTCAATCATTATTCTGTATAAGCACATTAGTCAGAAAAATTGCTTTTTAATGCTCAATAACCTTTTATTCCCTTAATTAAATGAAATCACATAAAACACATAAAAATTGAAATTTGCATATTTTGTGTCATTTCAAGCATTATTTGCCATTCTTTGTTTCTGTGTTTCAAAAATACAAATATTTGAAATCAGTTTATCCTTCTTTTAATACACGCATTAGTATGTTTAGTATAGACGTATTAGTAATTTTTAAAACTCGAATGATATATCATTCTTTTAATTAAAGGAATTCTCAAAACTCTAAAAATGAAGCTTGGGTATTTCCTATTACTTCATGGATTATTTGTCATTCCGTGTTGGCTTATTAGTAAGAAGGAGTAAGTATATGATGCTACTCACTAATTTTCACTTCAGTAGCATAAATTACACAAGAATAGCTAATTATATTCCCCACTGCTAATGTTAGAACTAAATATTAATATTACTAAATATTAATTTTATTTAGTTTCGAAGTACCTATACATTACTGACTCGGAATATAAATCTCTGAATATTTTCTAAGTGTTTTATGAGAATTTATTACAAAGTTAGCAAGAAAGCAAACAAATAAGCTATATTATCTTCATAGAAAACAAACCTCTCTACAGGAATGACGTTCCGAAAGTAGAACTGTATTCTTAAGAGACAAACTACTTAATTTTTAATCGAATTCAGAAATTCGACATCTCGATAAGCGTTTTTAACTGCAGGAGTTTAAAATGGACTTTAGATTCAATAAATCTTTAATCTTGGGGGCATCTGTCTTTTCCCAGTGGACATCAAAGTTGAGAAAAGAGCTTTCCGGAATGGGAAGCCAGCCGGAGGCCATTAATCATCAGATGACAGAATTTTCGACTCACTCCCAAGAAGCAAATATTGCGTCCTGTGATGGTCAGAACATTCCACGCGCCTTCGGTGACGAGGATTGCGGACCATGGAATTCGGATTCAGAAATTCCGCTGAAAGTTCCAACCTAAGGACTGGATTTTTATTTAGCTTTCTTGCAGTCTAAAACACAAAATTTTTAAATGAATGGTCACTCTTCTGGCTATTGAAATTGAGAATATGTTGCAGCTAGGAATTCATACTGAGAGGATAACCTTTAAAATACTTTCAAATTGTTTAAATAATTCAATACATGTTTGGAAAGTTGAAAAAAGTATCTGTACTGAAGCAAGGTTCGTACATTTATGATTTATAAATTTGCATTTGCTAGTTTTTTTACCTGATTTACTTACCAATGTTCCTTTTCACAGTTGAAACCTTTTCTTCGAATGTCATTTCTTTCACCATTTGAAGTTCTGCACTATATATGAAGGAAAAAAAGAAAGATATTAAATAGCTCAGACTAGAAACGTATTCAAATTCAAACGGTATTTATAAAAGCTGTCACGTGGAAGGATTAAGTAGGCAATTACTATGTATGCTGCACAGACAAGATTTCCTGATGGGAGAGGTTTCGTTCCTACTTCATGTGGTAAATGTGATTTAACTGAGTTGTTGTTTGCATCCTGTACCCTTTAAACGCTCGATGCTTTTTTAAAGGCGATGGCACTTGGAGATATTTTTTTCTTTATAGGCAATTAAAATCTGTATGAATGTAATTATCTTCCTGAGGGATAAAATGTAATTTATTAGAAATGAGCAACTGAAATTCAGGTATGGCCATTCTCATTTTTATATTAAAAACATACAATTTGAAATCTTATTTTAAAAATAGAATACTTATTTTTTATAGCACGGTAATTATTAAATTTTTTTTTAATATTTCAAATAGCTTAAAAAAATAAGGAAAAAGAATGTAATGTAGAAAATTATGTAGAAATGATGTAGGACAAGGATGTCAAACTCGCGGCCCACAACAAATATTTTTGCGGCCCGGCCAATATATCGGCAAATAATAATATATAATAATAAAATAACATATCGACGAAGAAAAAAATGAAATGTTTACTGCTAAGTAATTAACGATAATTTATTCAGTGTTGTTAGATTACTCACAGCGAGCTGACACACACACTACTTAAATTACAAATGCGTGTGAGTAGCTTGCGTTCAGCTACCTTCGGCTTTTAGGGGACACGTGCACTCAGAACTTGTACGCATCCCCCGATAGCCGAATGTGGCCGAACTCATGGTCTCAGTTTTCCAATCATAGTTTTGTACGATATATTTGTGCATGCATGTGCATGCACTTTGCTTTATTATTAATTATTACTTAATTCATATTGTTACGGATTTCATAGTTATTTATTTAGTTAGTCTTTTTATTTAGAATTGTAATTAGATTTGCTTCATGTTGCCTTAGCAACGCAGACGATTTTTGAAAAGACAGCTGCGTTGGAAAAATAGAACAGCGCGTGCATTTAATACCTAATAAATAAATATCTCGTAATTGCTGTTGCCATCCACAAAAATCCAGATATTTATAGATGTTTCCAGTATATTCGAGAAATTAATTATAAAGCTTATAAAAGCCGAGAACAAACAACTCATCTCAGTAGTAGCTGTAGTTCTAGCGAACTGTTTGTTTACTTAATGCTGTGATTGATTTGTAGCGATTTCGCTGTGAGATAGAATTAGTTTCTCTGTTTTGAATTGATTTTTGCTAAACGTTTGACATTTTGTGATATTGTTAGAATATTTTTGAAGAAATATTTTAGCATTTTGATTTATCTCTTGTGGAAAGAATAAACTTTTGTTAACTTTTTAACGTTAACCGTGTTTATTCCAGCTCTTTGTATTCAGTATGTCTATATCAAAACCAAGTGGTAGTAAAATTAAACGAAAAATCGCTGACAAACATAGAATATTCCAAGTAAAATGGGAATTAGAATATTTTTGCTGTGAAATAAAAGATAAAATAATCTGCTTGATATGTAATAATACTATTAATGTATCAAAGTTATATAATATTAAACGTCATTACGAACAACACAAATCGAAATGTAACAATTACGAAGGATTAATGAGAGAAGAAAAGTTGAAAGAGCTCAAGTTAGGAGTGAAAAAGCAACAGTCCATGTTTAGTAAAGTATTGCAAGAAAGTGAAGCGGCGGTACATGCAAGCTACGTCTTGTCCGAGTTGATAGCTAAACATTCGAAGCCTTTTAGTGACGGTGATTTCATCAAGGAATGCCTAATGAAAGCTGGAGAAATTGTTTGTCCTGGAAATGTGAAGGCTTTTCAATCAATTTCATTGTCTTGAAATACAGTTGCGGAAAGAGTTACTGATTTAGCCGCGAATTTAAGTGATCAGATCAAAGCAAAATCATCTAGTTTCGAAAGTTTCTCCATTGCCTGTGACGAGAGCACGGACATTAGTGGCAAAGCTCAATTAGCAGTGTTTCTTCGTTCTTGTGACAAGAATTTTAACATTTTTGAGGAATTACTGGAACTAATACCGATGCCTGGTACTACCACAGGAGGAGATATATTTACTTGTGTTTTTGGACTTCTGCAGAAATACAATCTACCTTTGGCAAAATTAAATTCTGTAGCTACAGATGGCGCTCCATCAATGACCGGGAAAAACAAGGGCTTCGTAGCATTACTAAGAAAAACACTTAGTGAAATTCACGGTTCGAACATTCATCATATGCATTGTATGTAACAACTTAAAAATGAAGATTTGACGCACTTTGAACAAATCCAGTTTAGATGATACTTGTTCGTATCAAAAATACCCAGAAAAAAATGCAAATTTAACAACTGAATTTGAAACGAGGTTTAATGATTTTAGTTCCCTCAATAAATTTTTTTTTTGTTTTCTTCGATTTTCTCAATAAGTATTGACTCAGTACCCAGCCATATGCAAATGGAGGTGATCGAGATTCAATGCAACTCAAATTTGAAAGCAAAATTCATTGAAGTGGGCGTGCCTGAATTTTACAAATATTTCCCAGCCAGTTTTGAAAATACTCGAAAATTCGCATATGAAATTATTTCCATGATGTTTGGTAGCACTTATCGATGCCAGCAGTTATTTTCAGTCATGAAAGGTAATAAGTCTCCTATTAGAAACCGTATTAATGATGCTCACCTTGGGTCAGCGTTGAAAGTTATCACTGCAAACAAAATTTCTCCCGAAATAGGAAAGATAATAGCAGAGAAGAGATGTCAAGTATCAAAACGAAAACATTAAATTTTTCTTGTTCTTTTCTATATATATATATATGTTTATTATTATATTAATCGAAATAAATCTACGTTTCTATGAATATTGATTTTTTTTTTTTTTTTTTTTTTTTTTTTTTTTTTGCGGCCCGCCTAAATTTAAACCTTGTTTGTTTGGCCCAAGTGTACCTATGAGTTTGACATCCCTGATGTAGGATGTAGAAAAATGTGTATAGTATAAATAGAAAGAAAGTAAGAAGGATATACACATTAGCTCTCTTCAGCAATTTGATGTTAAGTTGTAACACCTGTCTGGGGTTCAAATAAGCTAACTTACTTATAAGTATTATTACGGTATTTCGCGAGGTATGACGGTATTTCTTGAGTGAATTATCACCATTAGAATTCCTAAACTCTAAAATAAAGAGATACAGAAAATAGAATAACTTTGAATCTATTCTCTCTCACCACTTGTGAGGATTAAATTAAAACTATACAACACAAAGTTACCAGTCCCCTGGATCTGGCTTCAATACAAGCTTCCCTCAGGTTACAATAAATTCAAACAATTTAACCTATTCTTAGCAAAGGCTACAAGCTTCGCCTAGATCGCGGTAGAGATTCAAATTAACTTACCAACTCTATTCTTACGCTATAGTGTTTATTTCGAGGTAGGTGTTGGAATTTTCAAGACAAGAATAAAACTTTCTACGGCAATGCAGTGACGGCGAGCAGGCCAAAACTCTCACACGTAGCTATGTGTAATTCCTCTAACTCAACAAATAGCATGTCACTTCATCTTACATAAATTCTGAATCCCGTGGGGAAATGAAGCAAATATTAAAGATGCGGATTAAATAATATTTCGTTAGTAAATATTCAACATAGATGCCACAAAGTATGCAAGAGAAATTCGATTACCGAAGCTTCTGCAATTCAAAAATTCTCTTGTGCGGTGATGACGACACGCATTACGATCGCAGATGGGGGGGGGGTTGTTGGAAAGGCCTTTAGAGTCCTTATTCAGAAATTTTTTCACGCGAAATATTCCATAAATAGGACAACTTTCAAAAGGCGCTGAAATCATTCTTTTACTTTTATTTCTGAATAAGCCAAAATCAAGTATTCACCACAAACCACAAAGATTATGCCACTATATTTTTTTTTCAGGAATACTTCTTTTCAATGCAAAATAATTTACATTTCAGTGGTTTTCTGAGATATTTAGTACATCCAAAAATAAATGCACTCTTTTTATTATGAATATTTAAAAATATATTAAAATATTGCCATAACTTTTAAACAAAATCAAACTGATACACAAAAGATTATATAAGTATAGTTACTGATACACAAAAGATTACCATTTGCTAACAAAATATCTTACACACTTTCTTCATCGCTTTTGTATTAATCTTCATTTCTGCTTGTATCGCTAAATTCTTTACTTGTTAGACTGAAACAAAGGTTAATTTGGGGTATACAAAATTCAGTGCACATTATTGTCAAGAGAAGAATGAACAACTCTCAAATCAATTGTATTTGTATAGTTGTGCGGTGATTTTTGTACTGGCGTAGCCCGTATATGGTCATAGGGCAAACTTTGTTTTGCAAGGTGGACCGGGCTACGCCCTAACAAAACAAAACTCTCAAATCAAATACTTTAACAATAACTAAAAATGTATTAAGGTGTGCTATTGCTAGGATTTCTCTCATTTGTCTGATAGGACCATTAGATTGAGTCCACGAATTTTATCGTGGCCGAGAGGCAAGGGTTGCTTCTGTCATTGGGTAACATGCAAGGGACGCCTTCATATCAGTGCCCTGGCTTAATGGCATGGAGGTAAGAATAAAAGGAGGGGCCAACCCAGCACTATGTGTGAAGCACTGCTCCTAGGCTTTGATCTCCAGATGGGGTGTTTTATGTGCACATCCAGAGCTTCCTTGATAGCGCTTTGATAGTATTTCCACACACGGACAGTTCCATACAAATCGAAAAGCAGGACACTTCCGCATAAAAGAAACATTCATTGTTGGATGGATAATAGAAATTTGTATAGTTTAGTGACATTAACGCGGAAATTACATCTTGGTTATTTTTTGATAACTTGCAACAGCTATTTTGGGGTATCTTTAAAATTGTATACGTCTTTCGATATCCTTGATAGAGAATTCGCTAATTTTATTTTATGTTTCAGATACCAAAATGTTTTAAATAAAATACATGTTTTGTCATCCACATGTTATCATTTTATTCTTATATAACTGGAAAATAATCACTTTGGATTTACACTTTGGGTTAACTAAAAAGTGAAAAAAAATGAAGTTTTGTCTCTCTTTTTTTAAATTTTATTTCTCAACATGTTTAATTAATGACTAAATGTAATACAAAATTATGAATAAAAAATCTTTATTATTCAATATATAAATTTGAATAGTGGTCTACTATTTTTGAAAGAATTTCAAGACATGATAAAGCATCATCAGTGTTATTAATCGGTATATCAATATACTTTGCATACTTACCTTCTGGATTTCCTCCCAGTATGTCAATTTCAGGTATTTGTAAATTTAGATCAATTAGTCGTTTTAGCTGCTTTAAAAAATGAAGCAACATTATGTAGAGTAAAGCAATCAAGATTGCGATCTGATGACAGTGAGGTTAATATTTAAATGGGAAACTGATAGTTATTATTTATTATATTAGCAGACAACTGTTAAACTGGGTAAAATCGCTAAGAGGTATTGAATGAAATATATTTATTATTATATATTTATTAGAAAATTTGAAGGATTGATTACGGCAAAGCACGCTAGGGTGTATTCTTTACCGTTAGTGTGTACATTTTATGTGTCTGACTATACCCAAACTTGCGTTGCTAATTGAAATTAGAGCAGATTGGAACGTTGTGTACAACTTATCTGACTTTAAGAAGATTTTAATACAAATCTCTTTTTATGGAAGCAGACGTGGTCGAAGCCTGGGGCGTATTAGTATATGATTTTATTTTATATAACTGTATTTTACTTTTAATGATTTTGACTCAAAACCGAATTTCTGTTTTTCGATGGGAATGGAATATACGTATTTAGTTTTCGGATCCTTCAGTGTGAACTACAGTGACTATAATTGGAAATATTAGAAGAAAAGTCTCCCAGCGACCACAGATACGTAATTTTAGAAATAAATAACAATAATTGAATTAGTAATAATTGAACTAATGAACTAGTATTACAAGAAATATTACTCGAACAAGAAGATTCTGGAGAGGTCTAATAGATGTAACGAAGAAATATGCAGGAAATTGCAATTTTTATCGAATAAACAAGGACTAGATGAATTGATCGCAAAGTAGAACTAACTCGCAGAGTGAATAAAAAGTTGAAAAGTAAATAAAAACGGAACAATAATATTACGTGGTGGTCGTTGAAAATCTCAAAAACTAAACGGAGTGTCAGAACTTTACGAAAATCCTCCCAAGTGAAAGGAATAGACGAAAAGATCAGAAAGAAAAGAAATCTTTCTTGTGAGAAGGAGCTAGCGGAATATATAAAAACTGATTAAAAAGCAAAATGCAACAAAAAAATAGAATATCATGTAAAAAAACAACATTTACTGCGCACCGCTCAGGATTCTCATTTTATCCAAGCTATTGAAATAATAAATGAATATGAAGAAAACAAAGAAAATTTTATATCTGGCGAGATTATAGCGGCCGTTCATCAAATATCCTTGGAGGGAGCTCCTCCAAGGTAGATGGATTGCATATTGAACTTATAGCGGTTTCATATGAAAACTATTAAATTTTTTTATTTTGTTGTATAATATGTATTTTAATTATGGTTTTTTTCCCCTGGAGACTTAAACAATTGTCAAATTAGTTTTGATATCATTGAACAAGAATAGTAGATGCAGACCAACATGTCTTTTGAAGGTCGGCGGAAAAATTCTATATAAATTGATTTTAAATAGACTACAGTTTTTGTTGCAAGTTAAAAATGTTTTATTTGTTATATGATTTTACTCCCGAACGGGGCAGGGAAATGTGATGTTATCAATTGCATAAGAAATAATAGAGACACATGGTAGTAATCTCGCTCGATGTGAGAGGTGCTTTTGACTCCACATTCTGGCCCTTTCTCCTTCATAAACTCATCGATATGGGAATTTTAAGGAAAACCTTTAATATTGTAAAGGATTATGTTACAGAACGCCAAGTTTCCGGATCTGCGACAAAGGTGAAAACTTCCAACGTGCTGCACACAAAGGTCATACAGTGCTTCGGTATATTGGAATCTCATTGTAAATAACTTGTTGGAAAGGCATTTAGATGAAAATAAAAAAGTTTTTTGCCTGTGGCCATGATCCCCTCATCCTTATTAAAGGAAAATGTCTGGAAATAATGGAGAAACTTTTTATGCAACTTAACAAATACTTTGAGGATTGGGAGATCAAAGAAGATTTAAGCTATTAATATAACTAAAAAAAACCCATTTTGCTCTTCGGGTGATCATAAAAGAAGAAATTCTCAGTTAAAGCAAAAGGGCCAAAGAATAGGCTTCAAGAAAGGAATGAAATACACTCACGTTTGTGAAAATTGCAACACCAAGAAGGAATCGTCATAATTGAATGCAATTTAATACACAGTTGAGTGGTAGTGGTACAAATAAATGATTAAATGTTCAAAGCCAACAAACAATAACAAGAGATCAGAATCAGTATTTTGTGTGGCCACCACGCGCCGCAATAAGTGCTGCTACACGACGTGGCATGGAGTCAAACAAAGTTTGAATGTCTGACTGAGGAAGAGCATTCCATGTCGTTGGTACGCGTACCCAAAGTTCGTCTGCAGACGCAACAGGACAAGGATCACGAGCAAGACGCCGACCAATGACATCCCACACATGTTCAATTGGCGACATATCCGGGGAACACGCAGGCCAAGGAAGAAGCTGTACCTGCTGCGCTGCAAAGAAGGATTTAACAATCCGAGCAGTATGAGGGCGGGCATTGTCCTGTTGAAATACAGCGCCTGGCAAGCTTTGAAGGAAGGGAACAGCTTCGGGCTGTAGAACTTCACGGATATACCGGTTGCTGTTCAGATTGCCCACAATTCGTAGCAATTGAGATCGTCTATGATATGCTATGGCGCCCCAGACCATAACTCCGGGTGTTCGTCCACTGTGGCGTTCGATAATGCACTCCGGAAGGTGGCGTTCACCGGCATAGCGTCTGACACGAATGCGGCCATCATGGTACCACAAATTAAAGCGGGATTCGTCAGAAAACACGACATGCTGCCAATCAGCACGCCAGTCTCTATGCTGATTGGCCCATTGTAGCCGCAGGCGGCGATGGTCGTGCGTTAGGGGGATCCTGTATAAAGGAGTCCGTGCGCGCAGTCCACACTGCAGCAGACGTCTACGAATTGATGAAGCACACAATGAAACACCTGTAGCTATTGACCACAGTGCTGCCAATTGTCTAGAGGAAGCTGTACGGTCCGTCCGCGCCATGCGGACCAGGTGTCTATCATCGCGAGCTGACGTCACATTTCGGGGTCCACTCCCGGATTTCCGAGTTGTCCGACACTCGTCCGTCCACTGCTTCCAAACGCGCATCACTGTGCTGCTGTTACGCTGCACACGAGAGGCTACTGCACGATACGACAATCCAACTTCACGAAGGCCGATGATTCTCCCTCGTTCAAACTCTAAGTTGTTCAAATCTCGCTCTCTTTCGTCGACGAGGCATAAGTACAGATTGAGTTAACGTTTACCACTAGCAGATAACCACCGATAACCATACACGCCTCGTTACAGCCGTCTATTTATTCGGATCCATCAGCCGTTCAGAGAGCGCTGCTCAGCATACGCATGCGCTAAGGATTTGCAATTCTAATCATTTGCATATCATGCGCTACTTTGCATTTCCTGAAAATTTCAGCTCACTCGCGTAAGTCCTTCATGGTGTTGCAATTTTCACAAACGTGAGTGTATTTAGGCGTTGTAATAGACAGCCGTCTTAATTTTATATCACATTTTAGAGAAATTCATAGGAAGCTTGACAGAGTTTGGCAAAATACTGAACGAGAGTTTCAAGAAACATGTTGTCGATTACATATGTCATCTTGAGGATTATGTATGAAATTCTCTTCATTTCAACAAATATATGCGGCACCAGGCGCATAGGGATGCCACTCGACAAGGCTTGTGCGTCTTAGAATGAAACTGGATACTATCCAAATAGAAACTGGTTACTGATGTGAACCAGATACTTCAGAATGGTCTCCATGGAGGAATTATGCATACTCGCTGGTGTGCCCTATCTCTGGGAACAATATTATTTTATCACGACAAATTTTGAGCGAGTACAGGTAGACTAGACTGAAACAATAACGCTGTGCTTCTCAAGGATTTGATGTTAATAAAATACATCTTGAACGACGAAAATCTATTATGTATTATAAAAATCCTCTAAAGGTAGGTGAATATTGTGTCTATACTGATGGATCCGATATGGGGCAGAAAACCGCCTTTGCCTTTACAGTTTTTCATTATAGAACTGAGATAGAATATAAGAAATATAAGTTGAATGAATATAATTCGGTATTTCAAGCTGTGTTCACTGTTATTTATTTGCTTTAAAGTGGATTAAAAGATTCTTAAAAACCAGGAATATAATCAATATATATACCGACAATTTATCAACTTTACTGGGAGTTACTTGCCGGGACCAGACAAATAAACTGATATTAGATGTAAAAGGATTTCATTTTGAATCATGGGTGATAAACATAAAAACTGTGTGAGGCTGGTAACAATACAGCGAGAACAAACATATAGTTACAAAGATTTAAATCAAATTTTAACGGGTCACGGCCGTTTTAATGCTTGCTTAAAAGATTTAATTTCCAAAACTGACAGCTGTAATGAAGTTAGAGATGCTAAATACTTTATGGAGAGCTACCCACTTTTAAGACACATAAAGAAAGATTTCATTGTAAATGGAACTTTTAACGTGGAATGGATTTTACCCAATTTTGTCATGGTTAGAAATCTATCAAGAATGACTATGAATTATATCAGTAATAATAGATGAACCGTGGGAATTCTCAAGTATGTATGCTGTGTAACTGTAGCGGTATATATGCTGTGTAATTGGGACTGTGTATATATATAGCTGGGACTGCCTAATTAAGCTACAGAATGGGCAAGCTGCTTCCCACAAACAAATAAACATATCCTGTACATCCTTGAATAAAATGTCATCTTTATAAAATATGAAATTTCAGATAGTGTTCATAATTATTTTTTTTTTGTCCAGTTTGGGAACTATTATGTCTTTTGACAGACAGAAACAGCGGCAACTAATGATTTATTAACGGAGAAGAACGTAAAGTATAGTCTTTGATATGTATAAAATTTTTAACTGGAATGAAAACGTTAGAAATGAAATTTAAATGCTACCTTTGCTCTATTTGTTTGCTTTATTTGTATAAGGGTGAAGTTGATTATTAGAATGATACATAAATATTTACTGAATATTTATTCAATTACTTGGTATGCATTTATTACGTAAAAAGAATGCAGGACTGTGAGAATAATTCTCTGGCTCACGTTTTCAGGGAAAGGACATATTTTCGATTGGATAATTTTATGTATTAGGATTTTATTTTCAGGACGGGGAAACTAATTACTATCCGCAAGATTAAAAAAGAATTCTCAATTTTTAAAAATAAAGTGCTTCAGTGACATCTTCAACTGAAAAGCTGACAATATTGAGGCGTAAACAGATTGTCATGTTAGTATTAGATATGAGACATTAAAATCTTCGAATAAGATGAATGTTAAAAAAAAATCTCCGACTTCAAATCTTGAGTTTTCGCGAATACTTGATCATTCGAACTTATAAAATCATTAAATGTTTTTATTGAAAAATTTGGGACTATTAGTTTTATTGACGCCCTTTAGAGGTGTTTATTAAAAAGGAAGGCTACTGTTGCAATTTTAGAAGGTTTGAATCAGGAATATCACATCTTGGGAACGTAGCTGTCCTCCAATTAAATTTCATGAAACGAATTTGGCATTCCGTGTTTAGTGTTTAACTCTCTTAACATTTGAAATAATCCTTCTCCCTGTAACATGTGTTGCCAGAAAAAAGTCCTGGAAGAATATTAAAAAAAAAAAAAAAAAAATAAGGGACTTGAGAATTTTCTGTCAAATTACATTGTGATTATAAACTTTAAGTTTCGAGAGGTTTAATTATATCTTTCATTTTTACTAAATTTTATTTGAATCTTTTTAATAAATTTAGGTTGTATCTTTGTATCTATATTTGTATCTCTTTAAAGTTTTTAAAAACTGTATACTTGAATTCATTTTTTCATTAATTGCAGATTTTAAATTCTGCTTTAACTAAGAACATTTTAATATTGAACAAAAATTTCTTTTCCCCTAATTTTTATTTTTAATATTCTTATATGGAACATTCGAGAACCTGACTGGACTCTGATTGGAGAAGAATTTAGGATTATTCCATATCTTGTAACTCATACTAAAATAACTATAATAATAGTAAAGTTTAAACGTGATAAGATTAAATGAAATTAAGTAAAGAACAATAATATCAAGTAAAGATTAAACGAAGCTATATTTTACTTGTGTATTTCATACACTAGCGGAAGTACCCGATGCCAGTCAAGTTAGATTGATAGTAATGTATCTAACAACAGATAGAACGATACGGCTGTAATTCTTCTCTAATAAAGATGCAAAAAGTACGATTCATAGTCATACATTTTTCACTCTGATGCGATATGGAACCCACATAAAAAATTTCGATAGAAAAATAAACTAATTCATTCTCATTATATCAGTAAAAATGGCACGCAATTTTGAATTATTTTCGTCTTTCTAATCAAATGGGCGCAAAAGCTCAAGCTTCATCGAATATTTCACCTATATTAAATTTTAGTCGATTAAATGTGACAAAAAATGGACCATGATTGATCAGAAATCAAAAACGTGAACAAACATGCAAACAGGCATTCCTCTTTATATACTATATAGATTCTACGATTTGAAAGCAAGCAGTAGTAACACTTTTCAAAATAAAGCATTTTTATCTCCAACACGCTAAACTGTTGCCACTCGGAAAAAATAGTGTTTTCAGAGTTTTTAATTAATATCTCGGCTGATTAAAGCCGTACGAAGATGAGAACAGTCGGAATGGCTTCCCACGAATTTTTGGAATCGGGAACAATGTATTTAATGTT
The DNA here is from genome assembly GCF_044657685.1 of Stegodyphus dumicola. Classification (NCBI taxonomy): domain Eukaryota; kingdom Metazoa; phylum Arthropoda; class Arachnida; order Araneae; family Eresidae; genus Stegodyphus; species Stegodyphus dumicola. The sequence continues at coordinate 49,712,663 of NC_140779.1, forward strand.
TGGCATTGCTATTTTATTTCATTGTAAAACATAGAAATGTTTTATTAACAAACTCTATGATTTGAAAGCGAACAGTGAAAGTGACAACACTTCTCGAAATAAAGCATGCGAGATTGTTGCCACTCGGAAAAATGAGGAAGAAAATTAGCGTTTTCAGAATTTTAAATTAATATCTCTGATTTTAGATTTTTTTTTTTTTTTTTTTTTTTTTTGAAAAAAAGCTGACGTTGAACTTTCCAGGACCCAGAAAAGAATTGTAGAAAGTTTGGTGACGATAGCTGCAGTAGTGACTGAGTTATTAGAAGACAAACCAAACACATATACTTTCTACTTTATATAAATAGATAACTCAAATTTGCGCATCAATGGAGCAGTAAAGTTAATAAAATAAATCAACTCATGAAATTAATCAGAAACTTCACTGCGCACAATGTTTCGAGCAAAAACATCGTTAAACATTAATAAACGTAATAATAAACGTAATAATAAGCCTAAAACGTAATAATAAGTTGCGTCAGATTTGTTCTAAATAATGCACTTCCACATGAGGTAATAAGCGCAGTATGTAATGCATGGTTTGTCTGTGTTTAGGTACAAGATAATCATTGTGCGCTCAATCTCAAGAAAAGATTAAAATTAACTATAATGTCCTTCTTGAGGCAATTTTTAAAGCAATCGAGTAAAGATTTTTAATATAATATCTTCATTCTCTCTGTAAAATTCAATATTTACAAGTATTCAAAAGAATTCCAAGGATAAGGTTCGAGAAGAAGCGAGGAATCTGTTAAAATTATTATTTCTAGTTCAAGCCTTGGGACATCAAAAGTGCTGATTTCACGATCTTTCTGCTTATAGCTTATCTTATGTCCACCCAAACACTGTATGCTGGAAAAATGGCACGAAATGAATTAATTGCAGAGGCTTTGAAATTAACTTTAATTTCTTGTAGAACAAACCTGCCGATTGCTCTTATTATTGCCTTTTATGAGTCATATAAATATGTAGAACTTTACTTCGAAAGAAATGTGTTTTCGTCACGAGTTTTATCTTCCAAGTGCAACTCTTCACGAGCCACTCCCTTGGTTTACCCTCTTGTACACTGGCTGCCTTAAAGACCATATTTACTCCAATCAAGATTTGATTATGGAATCTCAGGTGTCACGAACTTTTCCTCAGGTGTCACGAACTAATGGATTTGATTTGAATATCAAACAAATGAGATAAGCTACAAGAACAACGACAAATATGTTGATTAAAAGGGAGGCTGCTTTAAAAGCTCCATTTGTTTAAAAGCTATAAATGCATCTGCAATGCTCTAAAAATTTAATTTTTTTGGTTCGTTTTTGTTATGTAGAGAACTTTGAAGATCATAAATAAAGAATTTTTTTGCCATTTGCTACATAAGCAACTGACCCAACATAGCTTTAATTACAACTTCATAACTTTAATCAGACAAGCTTTTAAAGCATTCTGTAACTTACAGTCATATCGCATACTGCATTACTTTGTGTTCTATTATCTTCAATGCATTCTTCAAGTAGATGTAATGTAACAATGTAATGTTTGTAATCTTTGTAAGCATTATGTATGTCGCTATGCTGGATAGTTTAAGTTACATTACTCTACCGTACATGGTATTTTTCTCTTGCTGATGAATAATGTGTATAATAACATGGAACGTACAGAGTTTTAAGGAAGATATATTAATACATTTCTTACTCTGTGCATTTTCAAATCTTTTGTTGCCAAGGAAATTTTTCTGCTTGTATACTTAACCAGGTTAAACCAATAAGTTAAAATACGTAAAGTATTTTAATACATATTAGAATTTGATGATGACGTTGTCTTAGGCAAGTAGTTTTTTTAAAGTAATAAATAGTGAATAGTGTTTTTCTCGTTTTTTTTTTTTTTTATTTTCTTGCTTTATAGTAGTGAACATTTTATGCTTAAAAATTTCCATTCTATCACTTTATGCTTAAAATTTTTCGTTATCTCACTTTATGCTTAAAAATGTTCATTATATCCTTAAAATAAACATCAATTTTATGAATGATTCTATGTAGTTATTCTATTTGACCCACCAGACCATGATTATTTCTTTAAAAAACTATTTACCTAAGACAACGTCATCATCAAATTCTAATGTGTTAAAATACGAAAAGTATTTTAAAAGTATTAACGTAAAGTATGTAAAGTATTAACTTTACGTACTACGTACTTTACGTATATTAACACATGTTTAAACTTGATGATATTATAGCTTGATAGCCAGTCATTTTCGGACCACGATCATTTGCAGACAACGAAGATTGTTGTACTTTAAATAAATAAAGTTATTCACTTAAAATATTACCAGATTGGATTATTTTTGCCTGTGTTGCGTTTAGTATTTTGATGGTTATAAGTAATTATTCAGATTTAGAAAATTCCAAAAAATTTAACAATAAATTAAAAAATAGAGAGCAACTGAAGTTGCAGCTCATAGAGTTTAGTTGTTGTAGTTGCAGCTCAAGTTTTTTTTTCATTATTTAAGTTTCAATATTAATTTTACAAAAATTGTTATTAATTATGTACATTGAATTCCTTATAATTGTTTAAAATATTTGCATAAAATTCTTACTTTGTTTTGTCTTTTTTACTAGTGTATACGAATGAAGTTGCTAAACTTTGTCGATTTATATTACAACTATCAACTAGGTACTAGGTACTAAGTAGGATTAATTAGGTACCACCTCTAAACATAACACGGAACTTTTAAACAAACCATTATTTTAGGGATAACGAGAATTTATTCGAAACATTTGTAGGCCTAACTTTAATAATTAATTTAAGTTCCGTGTACAGAATATCAAAATTTCCTAAATCTAAAACTGCATGGCATTCGTGAACCACGTGATGTAATTTCATAATTCATCTAATGATTAAATACGCAATGTAAACAAAACAAATAATCAAAATTTATCTTGGCTTCGAAGATGAAAGCTTGAAAGACAAGATGCAAAGACCTTTTCGCATGCTGCTTGTGAATTAAAAATGTTATCTCTTTTCTATGGCTACTCATCTGCCACGCCTTTTCATTCTCGAAGATTAAGCTCTATTTCAAAAATGCCAATACGTAATTTTCCCAGCAAGCTATATTATACCAACTTCGTAATGAACTGCGCCCAAGGCTGTCTGGAATTATGGCTCTTAAACCTATCATCTCATTGAAATGCAAAACTGTTTCTAACCAAAGCGTGGTGTTTGTGTTTTTCTTCTTGACCAAATAATGAGAAAACAATCAAGAAAAAGCTGAGGTCAACTCTGAAGCAAGTCTGTGGCTGACATTGAAACAGAAGATTTTGTGGATTGGCGATGTGTTGTCAGGAGTGAGCCTGATTATAGGCTTCTGGTAGAGTGGACTCATTACAATCGCATCCATCAACGTTACGTTTCACTCAGGAATGCAGCAGACATCACCGTGACACATCGGACCTCGCTTTTCATGGGCTCCACTCTATGGATACCTCAAGCGGCAGATCTGGCGAGGGAAAATAAAATTCCGACTGGGCGGAACCTCTCTGGAGACGGGCGGGTAAGTTTTCGCGATGACCTTTCATGGTCTCTTACCGCTTGCTGGAGCGACAGAAAGCTGGATCACTAATTATGCTTTATGTATGCCTGCTGTATGTTATACCATTGTTATTGGAGGTTACGAATGAGGCACAATGAAAAAATTACCATGCATTTGCATTAAACCAAATTCATCTGATTGCAAAATAAGAGCTTTTACCTTTATTATCCTGAACGCTGTGTAGTTTTTAAGGCAACAAAACTCTTAATGCTAAGAAATTTTCTGAAGACAACTTTTTTTATGGAGTTTTGTCGTTTATACATGCCACAGAAAACAGCTTTAGTCACTCTGAGATAATTTATTGTAATGGCTATGGTAATCCTTGAAATTATGTAAAATTTCTTAATCAGATGTATCGTTTTCCAGTTTTCGATGGCATTTCATTATCTAAAAGACATGAGATTCCAATAAAATAGTATTTTCTTAAGTTCTCTTTTCTGAAAGATTTTATAACCTCAGACTTCAGCTACAGAAAAGGCTATATCTATCAGCAGGTTTTTTTATACATTTTTGGCATAATATGCTGCCATATGTACCTTTGATTGCAAAGAATACTTTAAGCTAAAGGTATAAAACGGGAGATGTCTAATTCTTTTCATGTATGAAGCATCATTATCTTCAGAGAAAACCTTCACACCTCAATTCGCTCTTAAAAATACCTTCTCTTTTCCAAGCTCCTTTCCAAACATCTAACTAACTGTTCTCTATGTTTAATAAAATCACATTCAACAAGTTTTACTATTTTCATTTTGATGTAACTTTACAGCTAAGAGAAGCATAAAGTTTAATTTTATTTGTGGTATAAATTATTATCTGAAATTTATTATAATAGGATTCGAACATTTATAATTGAATTTTAAAATATTTAAGCATAAAAATTCATTGTTAACTTATTTTAAAAGAATACATTTTACTATAGTCTTTTGTACTTAAGAAACAAGGTTTTGATATGGCGTAGAGATGATAATGAGACATAAATAATATATTTATTCTTATTTCGTTTAAATATTAAGGTTTTAAAAGACCCATTACCATTGACCGTTTAGTCCTTTCCATAATTCATTCATTATTTTTTCAAAAGTTTATTTTCAATACTAATACGTTACTGTATATTACTAAGTAAATAAGGTTAAAGTACTTGTCAGAAGAAAGTCAGGGAACTTAATTAAAAATTTCACATTATTATATACTTTGTTACAAATTCATTTGTGACTACATTTCTAATTGTTTACCAATGACGTACTGGCCACTGATGAGAGTTCCTCAAAGATCTAAGCATGAATAGGCAGTTGCTGCGAGTCTTTTGGCTAGCGCATTGCGCTGCAGCACCACAGGTGCTGGATTCGATCCCTGGGCTGGACAAGCCTTTCAAGCCTGACTCAGCCTTTCATCCTTTGAATGGGTCGATAAAATGTGTACTAAGTTCGCTTGGAGACTAAACACCGGAGGATCCTGCAACAAGCTGACCGCTTGGCCAGGGCATATGCTCATGCACCCCGGAGCCCACGGTCAGGAAAGCAAATATCGGGGCACTGCAGACCATGGCCCACTAGGGCTGTTGCGCCATTGAGTTTAGCTTAGTTTAGTAAGTCTTTTATATAAATTTGATCTCCGGTCCAATGTGGTAGTTAAGGATGTTACTTTTATAACAAAGATCTCGGGGCTGATCCCTACTTAAGGCATGGATATTCATGACCGCAGTTTCTTCGCATTAAATGAGGCATTTAAAGTCAAAGTACACTGAAAATATTATTCTAGGAAGAAGAGGTACAAAACCATCGGACTCTATATCCCTAGTTCAATTAAAATTGTAAAAGGACTAGCAAAAATCTTTCTGTTAGTACTGGTGCATAATGAAGCATTTACACGAAGGTTGTTTAGTCACAAATGACCTAAGCCAAACTTCATTGCTAGCTAACAAGAGCTTACTGTGTCACGGAAACTGGTATAAGGACTTTTTCTAAATCTTCCAACTGTTCAAATTTTATGCCAATCTATGATTTTATGAATCGACCAGTTGTAGCAAAGCAAACAAGAACTGACCTTGGTTTGGCAAATTCCACGAGTCAGCTTCACATCCACGCATTCGCAACTTTACCTTCTCTGATTGGTTGTTCCATAGGTGTGAATGGAACTAATAATGTTCATGCTAAGTGACTATGGCAGCTGTAACCGTTAGACCATCACACAAACGCTCCCTTAAAAGCTGAAACGAGAGAATATAAATTTAACTGTTCGTAGACGCATGTATTGATCAATAACGGCACTGATGCACCTTACAGTAATTATTCTGAGATCTGTTTATATGCCTAACGCGGAGATTCCAGATAAGCTGTAACATCAGATTAGCAAAATAAAAGTTCTTTTATTATGGATGCTATTGAGTGAGCTTCCTTCTAATCTTCATACTCATAAGTGATCAAAATACTTCAAAAGATATCAAATGAAATAACATCTGCAGAAAATATCTGCCACTGATAAGAGACTACGTTTTGTTTAAAAGAATTTACCGGAAAAAGGCTTTTAGAGGTCTATTCTTCCAACGTTACGCTTAACATTTCTATGGCATATTTTCAGCCGTTAACAATAAAATGCTTAAAATATTTTTAATAAGTATATTAAAATATGACTCCAAAATGTTACATTTAAATTAAAATCCTTTTTAATTAATAACAAAATCCTAACGTATACAAAGTTATTTAACTTGATTAATAATAAGTAAAACGCAGTGCTTATTTGTTTTATTATTTTCCAGAAAATATAACGGTAATTTGATAAAGGAGCGATAGAAGTTTTGCTCACCAACTGAGTTACTTAACCAAAACTTTGCATAGAATGTTTTAGTTTTACGTAAAGAAAAAATGTGAAAATAATGATTAGTAGCGTAAATTACTACCATTTTCATGTGCTCTTAGAAAAACGATAAATGTTTTGTTATACGAATTGAATTCTTATCATTATCGTTACTTAATCACACTTAATACTACACAATAATACACTACATTATCACAATATTAAGTTAATAATTACAAAAGCTCCATAAGTGTTCGCATAGTTGAAAGCCACAGAATGCAAGTTTTCTTGAGGATTGATGTGGTTGGCTACACTACATTTTAGTCAATTTAACAATGTATATCTATACGAGTTATCTCCATTAGAAATGTTGTGCCAAGATTATGTTTCAGCCTATGAGTAATTCTACGTAATTAAATAATTAAACATCTAACTTACTTTATAAAATGAGAATTATATAATTACAATGAGTAAAAAATACTGACAAATTCCTAGCAAGGTTAAAAAATAAAAATAAAAATAACAGAAAAACTTTTGAAATAAATTTGAAGAGGTAATGTGTAAGAAAAGATAAATTTAAATTTTTCAAATACTTGTGAAGATATCATAAATGAAATCAAAATAAAAATAATAAGGAAAAGGAAGAATAAATCCGAGAAAATGTAAAACAACATAATACCCTTGTAAATCAAAGCGGAAACCTATTATTATAATGTCATCACAGAACTTTTAAACTTGTATGGAAAAAGGATATTGTAGAAGCCATTTTGAAGCAGGACTTCAGCGAAAGTCCATTAAATAGAATTTGCTAACTTAATACATGTCATTAGACGAAGTCATTGTTCTCAAAGAGGTTAGCAATTCTCTTATGAGTTTATATCTCTTCATTACGCTTGATCTTGTTGTAATATGCAACAAATATTTCTAATGTTTTGTTTGAAAAAAGAAAAAATATAGTTTTTGAAATGTTTGTACCAATAACAACTTGTTCAAGATAGGTTCGACAAGGAATTTCTTGTAGTGCTGGAACGAGTTAGGGAATGGCTTCCCTCTGATGCACAATATCTTTACACCGTTTTCGATTGTGTTTATGAATTTATTTATATCTCTGAACCTGCCCTTAAGTTCCAGAAGATGATTTTTTTTTAAAAGCGCCATTTTGCAAACTATTAAATCTAAGCTTTTGGTATGTTGTCGTTATGAAGACAGATATTGCTATGCAAGCAATGAACATGGACGTCCGATGAAATAGTCCATTTCGGAAAGCTTATCAATATAAACGCTGTTAAAGATTTAACCCCTCAGTCATTTGCTCATAAGGGTGATGAGCAAGTTTTCTAAAAGTGACTCTCTTTAGCAGTAGCAAAATATGAAACCAAATGTATTTAAATCTTAATGGTAAGGGGCCTCTTGATATGTAGTTTCGGAAATCGGAATGTGCTTAATAATAGCAGCTGGTTCGTCTGCTAAAAGTCCTATCAAATATTGGAATTTCTGAATTATTGCTAATGACTGATTGGTATGAACTGTCGCCATGTACAGATCTTTAAAATTAAGCCAATCACCAATTCAATTTACCATTGAAACTCCGAATGTTTAAACGAGAAAGTTTAAAGCTAGCCTCAACTGCAATGGTATTTGAAATCAAAACATTTCTGGCCGTTGACGATTCAATGGAGAATTGATACATTACATTCGTTTCAAAATATTTAGCTTCGAATTCAGCAATTTCAGAAGCTTCTTCGGGTAAAGCGGCATCCTATTGATCAAATTCTTTAAATAATTGCTCAATTCTTTCTAATCACGCTTTTAATTCGGTTACACTTAACTGATTACTGAAACTAGTGCGAAGCCGCGTTAGAGTAGATTTCGTCCGTCCTCTTAATCTTTTAATATCAGCTTCGCTTAATTCTGTCATTATTACCATGAATAATGATTAATAAGCACAAACAACTTCAAGAAGGTACTTACGCAGCAAAAAATATTTCCACTTATCTTTCTAACAAGCATTTTGATTCCGCATGCAATATGTGTGATTATAATATTTTTTAAATGCCGTTGATAGCTGAATACTAAAAAGCCAAAATAATTAGACTTCCAGAACTATGTTTGTTGTCCTGGTCAAAATAAAATCACGCCTCCATATAAATGACGTAGGAATACAACGAATGCATATCTACCTTTCCATCAAAACAAACACAAATAAATTCGCCCTGAAACATTAGAAATAAAAACCTTTAACCCTTTTTCGTAGCATGACATCTTCATTCCCTTGTGTCACATGCAATATAAATACAGAGAGCTTTTCTCTGTCCCTTTCTGTCATTTCCTCGATCTGGAATTTCGTGAGTATCTTGAGTTCTCTCGCTACTTTAAAGCGGACGCCGTCAAATCGTAATCTGTTATCATGGAGGTCATCAAATGTCACTAATGCCCTTTAAATAAACATACAGAGACATCATACTGATGTGACACGGATGATGAATGGCATTTTGCTCGTGCTCAAGGTGAAGAGCTCGAGAGGTTGGTCGGACGGTGGTGAGGTATGGAGAACAGACACTGAAGATGTTCTAGAACTGGTTCAATTTTTTCTTCGCTGTTATTAATTAGACGTTTTATATATATTTCTTGGTGAAAGTTGTTGCTTTCTTTACTATTTTTCACTTTTCATTCGGTACATTACTCAGATTTGAAAATCAAAAGAAACAAATTTCGATTCTATAACGTTGATGTATATATGTTACCGTGAAAGACCGAAATTGAAGAAGGTCGACTTTCACCGGAGAATATCAACATTCGCCAAATACGTCGGTGAAAGATCGAATATTGCACTACATTCTTGTATATTCGGACCCTCACCGGTGTATGTCGACAATCACAGATATGCTCTGGTGAAAATCGGAAAGAGCGGTCATAAAGTGCCATAATAGTTTAAGTTGTTGCAATAAATAAGATAAGACCTTATACTATTATATATGCGGAAAACATATTAATGACTAATGTTTTGGTGACATAACTAAATTTTAAACTGATTCTATTCTGTGGTGAAGTTTGAGAGACATGATATAAAAGTCAAACATTAATTAGACAGTTTTATTTTACAAATCGGCTGATAGTAGAGCTGAGGTATGTATGTAGCATATACATTTATATGAATATTTGGTGACACAAACTTTACATTTTGACATATTCTATATAAAAATACATATTTCATGTAAAGTTCCATGCCTTTCATTGTTGATTTACACATAAAGTCATAAAATATTTCATAGAAGCATTTTTTAACTTTGATCACATTACGATTATAACAGAACATTTGGAGGTTATGATTAACGAAGGAAATAAAGCGATGGAAAAAAATTGTTTACAAATAACTGAAAATATAATTTAGTGATAAATAAGCGTTTTAGTTAAACAATACAAAATTTAGTCACATAATGCAATTAAATGTTTGGCATATGACCTTTACAATAATGAATTGTTATATAATTGTGAATTATTAAAAGCAGAAACAAATAATGAATTTTTCATACTTTGTGACAAGCAATTTGATGCTTCTGGCTTATGTTTGAGAGAGATATATTAAATAATCCTGCATATGAAAACTTAGTGTAAAATAGGGATAATGCTTTCATAAGACAGCGTTACACTTCACTCTTATTAATCGTTTTTTTTAAATGTATTTACGCCTTTCTTTTTATAATAGTACGACTTGAATTTTTCTGTTAATTAAAATTTTTATTTAAACTTTATCTTTAAAATTAGGTTACTATAACAGACAGGAAAAGATTGTTTGAGAAGGAAAATTTCTCTTTCTAACATGTTTTATGCTTAAGATTAAAACAAATGAAATATAAACAATATAGAAAGTGCAGATTTTTATGAACAAAAATAACGAATGAGAAACTAAAAATTCTCTTTATTAATAAAGTGTATTAATGGGCTGTTCTAAAGCATTGTATTTCTTTAGCACTTTGCTTCCAAATTGCTTTGAAACGCTTATATAGAAATATGGAAAAGTTTTAAATAATTAAATAGTATTGTTTTTACCAAGCAAATAAACATGTGAATAAGTTAAATTTTTTATTATATTAAATATTAATAATAAGATCTTTAGTGAGAGAGAAACTCATTTTCATTTGTATGTAAATATTCAGATCTTCTTTCTTCAGTATTATTATAAAAATGGAAAACATATTAATGACTAATGTTTTAGAAAAGAGAGAAAATCATATTCTAGCAATATTTTCCAACAGAAATTGTTATTTCTTACTAATTAGCTACTTTAATTTAACTATAAAATTTGTGGAAATGAATTTATAATGAAGGTATACCCAAAACTATGAACTTCTCAAAGTAGAATCATCCGTATATCTTATAATGGCATTCAATTAAAAGTACAGCCACACACACTGAAGTGCATTTGGTTAAATTTTCCAAAAAACTTTAAATTGAATTCATTTTTAGATATTATGTTTCTTAAAAGGTTTACAATTATTTAATTAGTTTCACTAAAAGCTCATGGCCTATTTTTAATTTTTACAAAATTAATTATTATAATTACTCATTAATTTATTAAAATAAAAGTAAATAATTATTATAATTACTCATTAATTTATTAAAATAAAAGTAAATAATTATAATAATTGCTACACCTTTTGTTTAATAAAAAAATGAAACTTTCTGTCAAAAAGAAAAATAATGCATTTGTATAATTAAAATATTTCTCAGACCAAAGAAAAACAAAAACGAGTAAATTAAACGTATTAAATATTATTTCTAGTGAATTTGTAATTAGATTTGAATCTTCTTAAGCTGTGATTGTGAGTACATATATCCTCAAGTCAGTAAATAATTTAATTTAATTTGTTAATATAATACATACTTTTCTGGAATCACAAAAAGTGTCTGTTTCATTTCATTCATTCTCTTCAAATTTAAATATTAAGTTATTATTAAATACTAAATTTATCAAGATTGAAATTCAATGTGCATAAAAACAAAATTTTTTTTCAGTAATTTAAGACTAATATACATTTTCTTATTTGTAATTTTCTCCTTTGTATATAAATATATCCTTATTTTCCTTTTAATTAAATGTTTCATTTCACAAGAGTTACAAAATATTCACATAAAACATTTTATAACTCAAAACTAAACATATTTAATATTTACATATGAAATAGAAAGCAAATACTTATATTTACTCAATATATCATCATATAATAACTTTAAATAATATAAGATTTAATGCCACACAAAATTTCCTTTGAACTGATACTTTGAACTTCATTCCAATTGACAAGAAATTGTCATTTTCTCTGCTGACATTTAAAATTACAGTAACATTCTCTTAGATGTAAAATCTAACATGGCATCACATTTCGACGGAATAGAAGTCACAAAAATAGGAACCCTTACATCATAGGCGCCCTTGGCAGTTCTGTTTTCAAGATAAGCCATTATAGAAGCACGGCCCTGTCCTTTAGATAGTCCCTGGTCTCTAAGCAAGCCATAGATACATAAGTATTTCCAGCCATCGAATCTCTGTACATTTTTTGATGAGCTAGAAATAGAATAATCCTGTTTTCTTATGTGCTGTACCACGAAATGAAGTACAAATGGAATCATGTCACTGGTTTGCATCTTTAGAAGATAATGGCGTTGTTGCGCCACTTCCCGCAGTTGGGGGACTGTTAAGGAGAGTTGGTGTAGTGCAGGTTGGACTGTTCTCTTTGGTGGAACCTACATCGGTGGGTAGGAGGCCTTCTTTCATTCTTTTTTTCTGTTTCATTCTTCTATTTTGAAACCAAATTTTCACCTGGGTTTCGTTGAGCTGGAGGGCTGAAGCTATCTCTATTCGCCGTGCTCTAGTAAGGTATTTGTTGAAGTGGAACTCTTTTTCCAGTTCTGTTAACTGTTTGGTGGTGAAGTTCGTTCGCCCTGACCCAGGACCTGTACCACCACCAGCCGCCGTGGCAGTAGAAGCTGGTGAACCATTTGGATAAGTACCACCTCCTGGAGATGTGGCAGTTACTGCACCATTGTAACCGAATTCTGGTTTAGGAGCTGTTTGAAAAGAAAAAAAAATAAGTAAGAATCTGTACTTAACACAGCAACAATAAAAGTATACTATATATTTGCTAAAGTTGTCACTTCAAAAAAAAAAAAAAAAAATGTGCATTCATTCACAGTCTTCTGGATGAAAGTTTAAAATTTCAAACAGAAAATGTTAAAATTCGTTGAAAAAGACATGCACTTAAAATTCGAGTCAAAAAGTTTTCTCTAATTTAACAAGCATTTTCAGTACATGTGTGTACACTGAAAAACTAGATATAATTAAAGAGAATTACTTGCAGAAACGCGTCAAAAGCATCTGCTTGTAAAGGGATAGAAAGCAGAATTAATAACGATAATAATAAACTGCATTATGAAGACTTAAGTTTATGGACTAACACTAAAAGAAGAACTTACTATTAAAGTTTTCAAAAGAATTATTGAAGATGTAAAGTATTGTGAACTATCGTAAAGATTAGAAAATTAGGAAAAGTCATTCTATAACAGTTTCGTGACATACGGTGTTAGGAACGCTCTTCATTTATTACTACAAAGCAATTCATTAATTTATTACAATTACTATGTTAATAAAATGTATTATTTGGATGTATTATAAATTAAATATATTTCCTTTTATATCATTTAGGTACATTTTTAATATAAATAAAATAAAAAACTTAAGTTTTTAAGAACAGCGCAACTTTAATCCCTGCGTTTGTTCATCAGTAATATATTGATTACATTTAAAACATAAATTCAAGACTTTATTCTTTGACAAACTGAAACACACCAAAAACGGCTAAGTGAAAAGATGCATGATAGAAAAATGAAAGATATTTTGCTTACCACAGTGGTAACACATTACAATCAAATCGGTTCCCTGAATTTGTTCATCAATACGGGAATGGTTCAGTTTGAAAAATAAATATGCTTTATTGAAGCTTTTTTGCTTTACTGAATTGTAGAGACAATAGGTAAATTTTGAAACAGGAATGATCAAAAATGAGCAACACCTTCGCCGGGAATCGAATCACGGTCGACTGGAATACGCGCCCGGTGTGCAGACCACTACACTACGAAGGCATGCTAAGAAGGCGCGAGAAATACCTTATAAAATGACAGTAACCTGAGAGCTCATTTTGCGCTAAAGTGCATAGAGGAAAAATTGAAGATCTTTATTATGCTTGACAACGGGAAAAAGAACAATTGTATTTCTATCGCGTTCAGCAACAATGTTTTGATAATATTCCACTAAGTAGGGATGACGCCGGAGCCGGTGCAACCGGTGCGGTTGCACAGGTGGCAAAATTTTAGCATTTAGAGAAGCATAGCACAGCAAAATTAATTCTAATTGGGTAGAAAAGAGGAAGTACTCAAGGGAAGGTTTTGGAGAGTGAAATCATAGCTTGTTCCGTCTGCTTGAAGGTCGTGCTGCTAACTTTGATTCTTTAACGATTAGAATTCTACGGCGATCAGTTATGCTTGCCATGAGGCTTGTTTATGTCGACTTCTGCCAAAGCCAACTTGAGAGATAGTTAAACTGTGAAGCCGTTAGGCTAGACTTAAATTTCATTAACTTCAGTTTATCCATTACCTTTGATTTAAAGCCAAAAGTGTTGGCTTCTGTATGCACGAATTGGTGCCATCTGTTAAACTTTATTTGGATTAATAAAATGGGTCTTTACACCCTTTTCCTGTCTCTGTGGTACTTAAAAGACATAGCGATAATTCGCTAGTTGTCTTTCAGAGATTTGGTCAAGTGTGCCCTCTGAGAAGACCAATCTCTATAAAATACATGGAGTTACTTTTCCTCGAGTAAATGAATGTATTCAATTTCTCATAAATAACAATGATTTGCTATAAAAATATGAATGATGCAGAAAGAATGTAATTTAAAGGCGTTTATTAAGAACAAAAAGGCAGATAATTGCAGAATATATGGAAAAGATTTACAGATATTTCTGTTTGAGTCTGCAGTAACTTTACCTTAGATATCTACCTATCTATCTTTTAACTTATATTAACCTTATGTATTGTATCTCTCTATCTACCTATCTATTTTATCTTATCTATCCTACCTATATCTATTTGTCTTATATTTACTTAATATGCTTTATATTGCAAATTATTTGTCTTATAAAGTTCATACCTCTAATGCTATTTCCGCTGAGCAAAAATAAAATTTCTATCAAGAAAATTGTCCAAATTTTCTAAAGTAGACAATGCTTATTAAAAATGTTTCCATACATTTTGATTAAATTTAAATTCAATAAATTAATATGATTTCAATTATTTATTAAACAAAAACTGTTTCAGATAGCGCTCAAAAAACGGCTTAAAATGTGGAATGAAATGAATAAATAAAATGAAAAAAACACAACAAAATAGTAAATGAAATTATGTAATATACATTAAAAAAATCTGATGTGTACACCACATGACTTCCTTGTACGGAATATTAAATTATACGTATTTTTTCTTGCATTTTGTTTAAACTTATTGGATTTAATTATATCTACTTCGCCGACAGCGCATAAAACACAATAGAATAAGTGCATTCTTTAAAATTCACTCTATTTGTTTACCATATTTTGTTTACGCTAGGTTCACTTAACAGTATTATAATTTCGTTCATATTGTAACTCAGAATGCACAAAATTTGTATCATTTAAAGAATTGTCTAATCGTTGCCACATGTTCTATTCAAGTACTATAATAAAGCTAGAACGATGTATAAAAGAAATTAAGCAAACAAAACAAAAAAGAAAGTTTTTCACAGACGATTGAGTATTTCTCATTCAATTAATTCAGTTCTCACTTCGGGACAAGGCAAAAATACATAAAAACTCAAAATATTTCTACTAAAAATTACTAATTATTTAAATTAAATTACTAATTATTAAAAATTAAGTAAATCTTAAACACTTATTTCCTCGAAAAAATTCCAGAAAGGATTAAGCATGATTTAAATCGCAATAATAAATGAAGGCGTTTATATTTGCTGTTGTGAAGCTACGTTTCTCTAGATTGGCAACAAATTCACTACTCAGCTGTTTCAAATGTAAACAAGCAATGGCCGCCATCAAAATAGGCTTAGCGGCACTTAAACAACTTTTAAATTGTTGATAATTCTAAAAATATTGCATACAAATTTAATAAAGGCATAAAACCCTTAACCAGAAGATAAAAACAACATAATTCTATCATTTTTAAAGAAAAAAAATGTACAATTTACAAACAAATAACAGTAAAAAAATTGAGATCACTGTGCCGAGTAACAGAGTGGATATATTTTAAATATATTTATATGCGTTTGGCGCGGCCGATTGAAACCAAAATACGAGGTGCACATCTACATGTTATAGCAGTTCTATATACAAAGTTTCAACGTTCTGAGCCTACTCGGTTTTGAGTTATGCGAGATACGTTAGTACGTTCGTACTCACGTACGTACATACATTCGTGCAGACGCCACGAAAAATTCTCTTTAGAATTCATTTTAAAGTAGTTTTTTAGTTTTTTTGGAGGAAAAGAGTCTTTTATCCTGTCCTTACGTACAGATATCACGCAAACACATCGTTAAATTGCATTCGAAAGCGGTCAAAGTGGATATTTTCGTTGAAATATGCTGCCTGAAGCTTTTCGCGATTACAATACTTCCTTTTTACTTCGTACAAGGAAGTAAAAAACGAATTGCGTTTTAAATGAGTTGTGAAGTTATTGCATAGAAAGCTACAGTCTAAGTTCATGAACCTCGTGTATTTCTAATCTTTATTATTAAACGATGAAATAATCTGTATATAATGTAGGTATATGTGCGTGTTTGTTCTTCGAATTGTGAAAACACAGCGACACCTAGAGCCACTGAATTTTAAACGCATAACAATCTTCCACCCAAACATCTGCAACTCGAAGCACAAATTTGGAATTTGAAATTTTCCAAATTTATTTAATATTTTGTGCTAATTAAGAAAGTTTTAATTAACGAGCTAAACGATTGAAAAGCAGTAATTTTGAGCTACTTGCCAGAATAAAACTTTTATCTTCCGTTCGCCAATATATTGGAGTTGTATGACAAAGTGTTGCATTGAGAATTTAATCTACAAACTGGGCTATTTAAAACCAATGCGTTGCCTCTGCCTGAAGTAAAGTAACAGACAGAAGTAAAACTAGTTGACCAAAAAAGAACAAAAGTAAGGAAGAGGAATTGAAGGAATCGAAGACATGAAGCCCTTTGGTTATACTACTCCCATTTAAATGCCGTTATTTTTCAATTTCAAACTTTAATTTTTAATTTTTAAGCGTGCAGCAAGTTGAAAATGCAAATTTCCAACAGTTTTCAAACGTGTAATTCCGAAGTTACAAACTTCAAAAGCGAGTTCAAGCAACACTACCGTAACATTCAAAACCTCAATATAAACCAAGCGGAACGGCAGCTGTAATGAAAGCCACCTTTTAAATACCGTAAATTATTCAAACTTAACATACAGGCTGACTCCGAAGTAAACTATTTTTGGATTTAAATAATTTTTCGCAGTGAGAAAAAAGAAGAAGAGAGAGGGGGGAAGCGCGAAAGGAAAAGAGGAGAGGGGAGGAGGGGAAAATCAGCAGATATCCTAGTAATTTAGCACATTACCTAATGTTACGCCATGTTCCGCAAGAGCGTAAATTTTCCCATAAATTATACAGATACGCTTGCTATAAAGTGATTAATGTACAACAATTACGTCTTGAAGTGCCTTTCTGACCATTAATCAACCTAAAATAGTGTATAAAAAGTGACTAACGTGTTTGTCAAACGCTCGAAGATTTATTTATCATCATCATTCTGAGAGAAGTGCTGAAGGAAGACGAAGAATTTTACTACTCATGTTATATGTAGGTGTGATATTTTCCCCACTTTCTCACATGTTTTCTTTTCCTTTTCCAAGGAATGTTTGTTCGATTGTTTCTATTTTTATAACCCAAGGGAAGAAGCAAAATATTTCCACGATTACTTAAGGAAGAAAAGATTCGTTCATAAAAAAATGAGGCAACTAAACTCCTTAAACTGTTTTAGCTGAGATGACTGACAGTACATATTTTCATTTTATGTAGTACATAACCATTGCCCTTATTACTGCAAATCTGCTTTATTATTACTGCTTTATTATTGCAAATCCCATTTTTATACTGATTCACAATTCATTTGAAAATAATGTTACCTAGATTTCTGTAAAGTGTCGTATATGGAAGGAATATTAAGGAGTAATAGCATCTATCTATACAACCCTTGTGGCCAACTTTTATAAATAAATTCTTTTGCTTTTATGCCTGAAAAGTTGCTTTTTTTCTTACATGCGACATATTGCAGGAAAGATATATATAGGAGTACAACGATATATGCAAAAGATACGCAATAACTTTAAACGAAACCTCATTACATATATTATATATAAATAAATAAATATATGGATATATAGATATAGATTTATATATATATATATACATCTATATCTATGTACCTATAAATAAGTAAAAGTTAAAAGAAAATTCCTAGTTCGTACGCCAAAAAGTTGCTTAGATACTGTGGTTCCGTGAAAATATTAACATAAGTAAAATAAGATGCAATGAAATGTGCTATAAAGGTAAAATAAACAATACAAACACCTGAATATTTACAAATAAAATTCAATACTAATTGTAAGCAATAAGCTAATCGAAGTAAGGCATACTTTAAATATTAGAATTAAAGTGCGGCAAATGATTTAAGCAAAAATATAAAAACTAAGAAGCGGTAAATGCCTTATTTTACTTATGTTAATAATTTCACGGAACCACAGTATCTAAGCAACTTTTTGGCGTACGAACAAGGAATTTTCTTTTAACTTTTTTCTAAATTTTGCAGCTCAATGCGCAAAATTTTTTGACCACATAGGTCTTTTATCGTTTATTATTTTTTACTTTAATTAGTTATAAATAAATTAATATACATATATTTATAAATAGATCGATAGAGAGAGATAGATATATTTATAGATAGAGAGAGATAGATATAATAATAGATGTAGATACTAAATAGATATATACGCGTGTGTGCATGTTTGAGTGTCTAAGATAATAAAAACATATAAGGCAAAATTCTAACATTAATTGCAATAATTCTTCAGCTCTCTATTTTAATTTAGGTAGTTGGGAATCGAAATTTTTAAACAATCAGTATCGAAACATTTTTTGACAACCAATAAGAAAACTTGGGAACCAGAACTCAAATCACTTTGAAACAAGTTTTCATCTTAGAGACATCGCACTCTTGCTAGTTAGTCTCTGCTTTTCGCCAGTTAGTCGCTGTTTCAAAAGTGTAAATCTTTTAGAACATGCGTTTATTGCGACAGTTCAACTGCACTGGTTAAGAAAATGTTTGTCAAAGTGAAAGAAATACTAAGATTCACCACGAATGTAATTATGTCTTTAGTCATCTACATGCTACCAACACCATTATATATATATACAAAATAAACAAATTTAAGAAGATAAAACATCAGAAGCATTATCAGCGATCTTGAAAATTCTTTTATAGGTGAGGGCGAAGAGTAAAGGCGGCTTAAAATCTATCCAAAAGGAATATACCTCGTTGCTAGAACATTACAGAAAACATTAAGTATTCTTTAGAAGAATATATGTACAGTACAAGTGGCATTATAATTTTCTTTGCTTAATTTCATCAAAAGTACAAATATTTATGAACATTTTCGGTTAATTATAATAAAGCGCATGCCGGCCAGACAGTATGGTGGTTAGGGGAGCCTGACAGCAATACTGAAGGGCCCGGGCTCGAATCCCGGGGAAGACATGGATGTAAAATTGTCAGTTCCTTCATAGAATGGTAGCGGTGGCCGCCTATTAGGGGCCTCCACAATAAAACTGCCACCACGTCTGGCCTTAGTAGTGGCCAATGCCGTTATAGCAAGTGCCCGCCATTGGAATAAAAAACGTATATGAAACGTACATATTGTTATGTAATAAAAAAGGGCAAAATTTATTAAAGATTGTATAGTATATCGGCCTCAAATCGTTGAATTTGTTAAGCTCTTGTTTAAGAAATCATTATGGAAAAAGTAGACGAAAATTAACAATATATATATATTTATTTATTTTTATCAGATTTTATATAACCCCCAAAAGGACGTTCTTTTTCTTTTACCTACACATACACGTTTCGAGAGCATTTGGGCTAAAAGTATTTAAAAACAGCCTATCTTTAGAATTTTCGATAGACAGTCTCGTGCGCTGGATAAAAATGTTTTATTCCATACGGTTTTGCCACTGCTCGCTTTGAAATCATTGAATCTGTTCCTTAGTAATTTGTTAAAGTTTTAAAAAATATGAAATACATAATAAAACAAATTCGAAATTGAAAATCCTATCTCCTAGGTGTCCATATTCAGGTGGAGCATTATGTTATTCAAAATTTGATGGTTCTATGTACCGTTGCATTTTCACAGTGCGAAAAACAAAAAACATGCATAGATTCACATAAATTCTTCCTTATTTAATTTCTTTAAATATGATACAGGACGATAATATTTGGTGGTAACAATTTGAAAAGTGAGTCACACTTTTATAGTGATTCAACGCAAAATCCCGTTTTGAGATTAATAGCCCTTCTGGGTTATCGCTCCTTTGAGCTAATAATTCTTTTCTTCTTTTAGGAGTTAATCTTAATTTTTAGCATTCAGGATTCTTTAGTAATATTAGAAGGGAATCAAAAGTTTTCTAACACACATCATAATTGACCATTTGTTGAGTCCTGTGGCTATGAATGCAGCGGTAACATCCTACAACATAACACCAAAAAATATCTACACTGTATACATTTATAAAGGGTGAGTGGGTGAGTGAGTGAGAGGTTATTGGCGCAAAACCTAAGATGATTAAAACGCGCCAAACACAGTGTGGGATGATTACAACTGATGGAATTAAAATACAATAAATAAAAACAAGTGGACAGTGTACATTTATAACTGTTTTATTTATTTGCATTTTAGTGTATACGTTTATACCGTTAAAACTGGATTATTTCATTAAAAGATTTTATCTTTTTTAGAAAATCCGCATCGAAATATTACAAACTTCAGGAATTGCTATTATTCGCAAAAAAAGATTTGTAAATATAGAATAAATATTGGGATTTAAAGAACATTACTGAAGTTAATGTTCAACATTGAACTTTTGCAGGCAAATCCTAATTTTTCGAAATGATATGTCTATAGTTAAACTGTTAAAAAGATATTCTGTTCACAAACACACTCGCTTATTCTTGTTATGTTTCGTAGCGTTGATTTGATAGTGAATATAGAGCATGGGATATTCGCTAATGCAATTTCAATTTCATATTGTCCGAATTTGATCTGTTATTGATAACATTCAAAGGGAACAGAATATCGTCAGAAGCCAAAGGAGTAGACATCCTCGCGGGATATAAAGTTTCTTATTGAAAGAGCTAAAATGTGTTAAAAAATATTAAGATATATAATATCAAGGATAGAAATTTTAAATGGGGGAGCTTTACTGATAAAAATACCGTTTTTCATTGAAAACTGAATGTGTATCAATGCAGATATACGAAAAAAGCACGACTGTTTTATCAGTAGGGATTATTGGATTATTATCGGAAAAATTTTCCTACATTACAAAACGATGAACTTCGTATTTAAAAAATTTCTGTGAAGTATGATAAAAAAGTGCAAAGAATAAACTTGAAAATAAATAGCATCAGAGCTTTAGATAAAGGATTATTATTCCCAAATCACAGTTTAAAATCATGGATTCAGCATTACCTGGCAATATTTATAATAAAATCTTTTAAGATATATAAAAACGTTCTAATCTAATGATTAATAATAGAAGGTCATATGTCTTAGGTTATTCACAGAAGATATTTGTTGGAATATTTGCAAATTTACATTCCCCCTTGTGTACGTGCATTGTTGTATGTCTGTTCTTAAGTGCAACTGTTATTTAATTATCAACTGCAAGAGAAGGGCAACTGTTATTTAATCCCTAGTAAAAGTAGACTGATGTAGCTATTGTCGAGGCTATAACTGTGATACTTACCACCCTTGTACGATGTTCAGAAGTATGGAATGCTGGCGCAGATGAAATCAAAGATGCGAGAGGCAATAGGAATCCATTACATCTAAGTCCCGGCCAGTATCTACTATGTAGCAAAGCATCGTAATGTTGGCAAGAGAATGACGACATCATATAATGCTAATGATAGACATAACATAGCAGTTACCATGATCAAGTTAACACCTGTTTATCTCAATTTTCATATGTCATAGGTTGTCACGCATTGCAAATCAATCCTGTTAAGTCTGGAATAACATACCTATTATATGTTATGTTATTCATTTAGCATCCAGTGTTCTCCATGGCTCGCAAACTCTACTATGTACCCATCATTCTAAACGCCCAACAATATAACTAACATAATTACAAGTACGATGGTATCTGGGAGACAATGTAAATGCAGTAAGTACATGTCGAAAGGTAACTGAGATTTTCAATCATCATGAGACATTTTGATCGCTGAAGTACATGAATCTACCACGGACGAGAGAGTCATCCCCAGTTGTTGGAATATGTCACGAAACAGTTTTCGCAGGCTGTGAACCATAAAGATATAGCATAGTCTTTGCCTTATCACCTTACTTTAGTAAGCGGCCGATCTGCCTCTTCAAATGAGCATTTAGTGCATTACAATAGAAAAGATGGAGTGCTGTATCAGAAAATTCTCTGGTCCGGAGGCAAACGTGGATAGAATAGTAATGATCTCAACTGAAAATTACAGTTAACGCAGTTGTAGCATCAATTGTCTCTAAAGCTAAAACAGAGTTGCGATAAGAATCCAGAAACAATGATACTGATAACTACAGATAATGTCCAGTCTATGATTCGCCGTCTTGCCATTCCTTCTTAGTACCAGACGCACGAAAAGTGAATCGAAAAACAATCAAGATTTTTCTGGATATCAACATCAGAGAAAAAGAATGAAATTTCAAGATGACACTCTTTACTGTTTTGTGTAACACTGACTTTTCTCACACTACTGTTGTTCCAAAGAATTTTAGATTGGCTAGAATTGACAGTTGTTAGAACTTTTCATATATTAAGAGACTAGAAACCTTGCAACTTTGAACTGTCCTTTAGAAGTTTTTTTTTGGCTATGTAAAATGTTATTTTATGAGTTAATCTCACATAAAGTTAACTAAAAGTTCGTATCTCTAGGAAGTTATAAGAAATATTTGTTGTTACTCAATGAATATTTGAATTCTCAAAAAACTACGAGAAAAGAAATTTCTTCAATTGCATGTCCTCTGAGTAGTGTTTTATTAGCATTACGAATAGCAACTTTGCTCACAGCGAAATCATTGTGAAAACTTCAGATATGTAGCAAATATTTATATAGAAGAAAGCACTTCATATCCAAACCCTCTTTAAATATTAATATAATTTACGTTACCTATTATTAGTCCAAAGGGATTTGAATCCCGAAGGACTATTAGTTTCGTTTTGACATTTTGCGTCGGACTCATAAATGTCGGTTCACTTTTCAAACTGTTGCCACAAAATGTTAGAGTCCTGCATTATATTTGAAGAAATTAAATAATGAAAAATCTGCATAAATGTATGTATATTTCTCGTATTGTGATAAAACAACGGTACATAGAGTCATCGAATTTTGAATAACGTAATCCTCCAACGAATATGAGCATGTGGAAGACCAAATTTGAAATTTGAAATTTGTTTTATGATCGATTTCCTATTTTTTAAAACTTTGACGAATTTTTGATTAACAAACTCAAGGATTTCAAAGCGAGCAATGGCAACGTTGTGCAGAAAAAACATTTTTATCTCCAGCGCGTGAGTCTCTGTATCGGAAATTCTAAAGATATGCTCGTTTTAAAACTATTTTGCGATATTGCTGTTGCACTGGATCTTATGGTTTAAGTGCGAGGAACATGATATTTAATAAAGAAAGGTAACACACAAAATGTTAAAAAACGCCCCTTTGGACGTAATTTAAAATCTGAAACATTTCAGATTTTTTTTTTTTTTTTTTTATATATATATATTTTTATTATTATTGTTCAATACAGACGAAATTTTATCTAATTGCTTGTAAAGTTGCGCGCTTCCAACCTGCACGCAACAAAGTGGTGACTGCTGAGAACTGGAAATAGACTAAAGTCTTGAGAAGGGTTTAAATCCCTTTTATTCAACTTTAGAAATTACAAATGCGTGCTCTTGACGCTCACAAAGTACGCCGACCCGGCGGTAAAATAAAAATAAGAAATTAAAAAGAGATAATAACTAGTGACTAACTACGAGGCTCTCTAAACGTAACTAACCTCACCGCGTTCTAAAATATTGCTGATAATTCAGCCAACTCTGAATATTGCGTTGAAAGATTAACAATTTGCCGAGGCAAGCACACAGGCCGAAACGCGTGGTTCTTCAATTTCTAACTAGCCACCTCCACACTCGTGAAGCAAGAAAGCACACCTTCGAACTCGCTTCCCTTCCTATTTAACTCAGAATACTTCCGCTGATAATTTGAATCCTTGCGCGTTCTACTAAAATTTACATACTCTGGCATTGGCAATTCCAGGGTTAAGTAAGACTTGACAGGAAAGATGGTTTAAACTTAAAATAAATGTTAGTTAAAATAAATATAAACCCTACATGCTCTTTATGTACTGATGAATTGTATAGACCAGTGGCTCCATACCATTTTTCACCCCACGTGCCCTTTTCACCATTGTTAGAATATCATCCTCCCCCTTGTTTCCCAAACTCGAAAAATAAATATATACATTTGTCTAGATTTAGATGATTTTTTAATGTGTTTTATAATTTAAACAAGAAAAAGAATAGAAAATATTGATAAATAACAAAATATTAATAAAAGTAGTTTTTCATATTCATAAACTAAAAATAAATCTTTTATGGCTAAGTAAAAGACTGACGGCATTCCTCCCCTGAAACTGTGAAATTTTTCTGGGGGGCGGTATTTCTTCTTGGCTGACAACCACTGGTATAGACTTACTTGAGAGTATATTAATTGATATGATATTATTCTATGTAAATGAATGCTGTTTTCCAACATGAAGTGATCCAAACAAAAGCACCTAACTAGATCCTACTAGATCGCTAGCTAAAACCTACTATACCGCGAAGACCGAAGCGGGCTGATAATGAGAAATAAAGTAAGTTGTCTCACGACTAAATCGTAAAATGGGATTAACTTTTGATGTGAAACTGTTGTGTTCATTAAAAGAAGTATCTCTACTAAAGACCATTGTATTACGCAAAAATAGGCAATTTTGCAAATTTATCTGTAAGGAGAGAGGAGAGTTTGAAAGTTATGTGACCAAAATGTGAAGAAATCTCTATCACCCCCCCCCCAAAAAAAAAGAGCGAGTGAGAGAGATTGTGCTATCATGAATAGTGGTGAAAAGAATTAGAAAGAACTACTTAGGACAATTTTATTTTATTTTTAGTTTTCTAAATCGTGCGATAGTATAGCAGATTTTAGCTTGTTTAAGAAGGTTGTTATTATCATTATTGGAATTGTATAACTATTTAATAATCATTGCTTCAATAAATTGCATCAATCAATCATTACCAAAGTTCAGTGCCTAAAAAACGTTAAGCAAAATGTATGCAAATTCTGCGTCTGAAAAAACAAGGAACCACTGACAGTAGTGAAAAACTTAAAGCCCAACTTCAGCTACATCGAATAATAACGGTTTCGCCATGCAATGTAGAAATATTTCATTAATTAACTAAAATTTCCTTTAAGCAAAGCGAGTAGAAAATTGTTTCGTTAATGTCCGCAGACACAACTCTAAAGATTCAAGACAACAGTGCTAAACAGTTTTAATTCTCTGTTGCTCAAGTTGAACTATAAACAAATTAAAGTTTGTCTTACAGAACAAAAAATTAAGACTGTTTGGTCAAGATCTTCCGAAATAATTCAGTATCTCTAAGCTTAATTTCAGCAATACCAAAGGCAAAATGTTTTCAAATATGTTTTAAAAGCAGCTTTATGGTACGGAGTTTGGTTTGTGGACAATAGAATGTTTATAGCACCGAGTTCGTAGAATTGCAACGATTTTGCCAGCTTATTTAAAGGTCCTCCCTTGAAACTATTAAACACTGTAATAACATAACTAAAAGGTTTAATCCTTCTGATGTATACAGAAAAAGACGGTGAATTGCGAGCAGGTAAGCGCAAGCAGTTTAGTTTAACCCTTTGACTGCGATGGGCGCATATATGCGACCAGCTAAAACCATCGGTATGTCCTATGGGCTGATACGCGCGTCTGGCGCAAGCCATTAATGTAAACTATGGACGCAAATGCGCGGTCGGCGAAGGCTTTGGCTGTTTACTGCTGTAAAATGTGTATGCTCGGAAATTATTTCTATTGCACATATCAAAAATCGTTGCTTAGCAACGAGAAAAAGTGAAATGTCGTTTATTTGGTCAGTCATTCTGCCGCTGCACGCCGCTCACGCGAATCGCTTTAACTCAGGCCAGTCAGCAGTCAAAGGGTTAATAAAGAGTGAGTGTGGGAAATTGGCTGCGGCCCCATTCAGCGTCAATTAACAACTTCATAATTCAATGCATCTTTCCAAGAAATGTTCTGTTGATGATAAATTTCATTTTCCTCTCATAATCAGAAAACTAAATTAGGAAAACTTAGCAGAGCACAGCGGCGGTAAATAAAAAGCGTACAGAATCATACTTGAATGACGTTTAAATATACAAAAATATACTGGAATATCATTTTTGCACAAATGATTTTATTGTCATTTTGTACATACATTTTCTTGTTAACGTCAAGAAGCAATAGGCTATGGTGACAGAAACTTTGTAGCACAGTACATATTAAGAACAATTTTAAAAAATGAATAAAAAGCAGTAAATAAATCATAATATTTAAGTACTTTGCCAAGAAAAAAAAGACTTTAAAATTTTAGTTTGAAAAAAATGGCTTAGTATTCTGTCTTAAAGTTTCTTTTAAATTCCTAATATTTTTTAATTTTTCATAATTTTCCTCGGGGTAAACTTTTTAAGTATTGAATGTAAAAAAAATAATAATCAAATACTTCAGATCTTCGTCTAATATTATGCTTAAACATCGGTCTTGTTAGTTCTGTATGATTAATTATTCAAATTTAAGTAAAAAAAAAACCTAACAAATGAAGTAAAAAACCTAATGAACTCTTTTCAATTAACATTCATTTTTAAAAGTTTATTTCATTACGTCGAGTTCATTTTACTGTAAACGCAAAATTATCTTTTTATTTCAAGACTTTCCTTAAAGCTTTTTTCTGTTTAAAATATTATTTTTGTAACTCGATCTGGCAATATTTAACTAAAAATCTCTAAGAAGTTATATAAGAAAATTTTGTTGTTACTTATGGAATATTTGAATTCTCAAAAAGTTACTAGAAAAGAAATTTCTTTAGTTGCATGTTTCCTCCTCTTTTCAATAATGCAATTTCTTTTTTCTCTCAGTAATAGCATTTAGTTCCTAAACTGTAAATTAAATCCTTTTAAAATCTAAAAAAATATCTCCCCTAAAATTTTAGAACGACTTCTGGTCTTCGACCTCATGATTAGATAAAAAATTCTGTTTCAGGTACATATAAATAAGTAAACAAGAACTGATATCAAAATAAGAAAAATCAATGACAGATATATCTAACTGAAAATTATTTAAAAAAATTTAAATTTGGAATTGTAAGCTATATAAATAACAATCTTATAGAGATATTAATGAGCTTGCATTGATACTAACAAGAAGGTTAGCATGTATTTCAAATATATGCCTCATACCTTCAGAGAACTCTTTTTAAATCTATGTAAAAAAACCCATGAAAATAATTATACAGAATCATTTTAAACAGATAGAATTTTTTAAAAAAATATATATGACTGAAAATAAGATATGTTGAAAATAATCTTAGATGGGGCTCATAGTATATTTTATTGTACTCATTGATATTTGGAGGATGCAAGGTTTTCTATATATAATTTTCATTTTACATTTGTTTGTGAAGAATTTACACAGATATTTAGAGACTATGCTTTTATATACTCAGTTGAGAAGGAATATGAAGTTGTAGGAAGTTATAAGCGTAAATAAAAGTGAGTAATGTTTCACTGAAAAGAGAGCCTGAAAAAGAATGTTTTCAGTATAAAATAACCTAACTGCACATCACTCATAGGCGATAAATACCCTGATTTATATAAAAGAAAGTATGAAGAGAAACTATTCTAAATTTTGATATGAAAATATTTTTCTTCCCATAAGAAGGAAGGAGAATTTTTTTCTAAAGTATACTTCAGGGTATAAAGTTCACAGGTATGCATTTATTGCAACGATAACTTTTGGTTTAAATTACCATGTTAACTGCAATCTTGCAACACACGCTTTAATCGGCTTTGTGTATTTTGTATGCAGCATAGCACAAAACTCGTATAATAAGCAAGTTTCTGTGGCAGTTTAGAGACATATTATATAACTTGAGTTTTGTGCGTTCATAATTCCTGTTAAAAGTTTTGCCAAAATTTAGGCAGAGTGTTAATTCCGGAAAAATAAGAATTACTCAATTTAAGATGTCTCTAACCTAAAAAAATGGAAACACCAAAGTAATTTTTGATTTTGTATTATTGCTAAAAAGAAATAAAAATTTTTAATATTTTAAGTGAAACTAATACGAATTTAGAATATATATGCAGATGTTAAAATTGATTTTTTTTTTCGACACAATTCTGGTTGCAAATTATTAAAAAGAATCATGTATAAACGCTTGATTTAATTGATAAGCAGGAAGCTCTACTTTGTGAGAAGTATAAGCAGCATGACTCATCTTAAATGTTGTTAAAAATTTGACTGGAAAATGCGATGTATTCAAACTATAATTTGTTGGGGGAAAAAACAAATTTGTACAGTTATATTACAGCTAATACTGCTCTAGAGTAGTACACAGCAGAACTGAAAGCATTTAATAAAAAGCTCCATATCGTGATTTTGACCTCTCGAACGATTATATTGGTATCTATTCATGTTTCATTTAAACTACTCCAACAACAATGATTTTACTTAAAACTTCATGATTCACAAAGAGAAAAATTTTGTCTTTGAAAAGGATTTTCTCCAAAAACAAGACGTTCCTATGGATTTCTTGTTAACGCCAGACTGTAAGCGGGGACCATCTGTTAGGTAACATCTTCATCAAATATTCTTTGTTTACGAGCACCTATCGCAGATCTGAACTTTTATGGACAGTCTTTTCCAAGAATAAAAAAAAATCATATTACTTTAGAATTCTTTACGAAAGGTATCCACAGTAACAATGTCTGTTACCTCATTTGTGGCAGATTTTATATGTCAGCTGCAGTATTAGTCGTGTAATTAAAGTAAATTTTCGCAATACCTTGGATGCAGTACAATAAGTAATGTCAGCTTTGCCAAGATAAACTCATCTGTAACAACACATACACTTTTCCTATAGTTCATCTGAAAGATTTAAATTAATTTGTTGACCATTTGAGGCTATGCTGAAATTAAAAATATCAATCATGAGCAGTCAGTTTATCTTAAGTTAATATAGATATCAAATCATTAACTGCACTCCTGTGTTTATGAGGATCTAGTTCCAGTCCATGTGTCATATCCCTCTTTAATGTTTGAAAATTTCTAGAAAGTTTCAAGACGGCCTCTTTTAACCCTTTCAGCCCCAATGGGTTGTATAGGTTCCAGTAGATGTTTAAAGAAGCTTAGAGGGAATTACACGCATCAATATACTACGTAGTTGATTTTCCACTGGTAGTAGGCATCATTTCTAATATCCCCGCTACAAAATTATATATGATAGATTGCATATGGTAGACCATTCACCACCACTACAATATGATACCATAACCACTACAATATCGTAGACCATCATTCAGTTCCAAGTTGTTGGATATAGAAGATCACTTACCCATGGAAGGGCCCATTAGAAGAAGGTGTTACAGTTGCACCAAGAAAAAAACAAGAGAAAAGAACTAAAACAATTTTTGTGGCATGCAATCTTATTCACACATAAGATATGAAAATAAATTTTGATTTTTTTCTTTTATGTGTCAACAGTTTAATATTAAAGGGATACATATGTCCCACCATTACCGCCCAGTGGGACATATTTGTCCCAGGCCTCTGGAATCCCCCATTTTAAAATAAAATGCTTAAAATGATATTTTTCAATTCTTTGTAATAGTTACCAAGAGTATATACAAAAATAAAGTCAGTTGAAACAAATAAATTGGGACTGAAAGGGTTAAGATGGCGGTCGTAATTATCATGATAGTAATGCCTTGTCCGCTAATTGCCCGTACTCACTTTTTATTCTGATTGTTTGTTGAATACAAAACGTTTTCCATATTTTTGAGTTAACCTTTAATATAACTGACAGTAATCTAGCTTGTGTAAAGGTTCTCTCAATAAAAGCCCCAGATTTGAATGCCCAGTGAAAACCTTTATTTTTAGAAAATGCAAAATATTTTTACATATTTACAACAGATTAATGTTTCGATTTAAGAAGGAAAATAACGCCTGGCATATATTTTCTTCAATTTGTTCTATAACACTTTATTTTCTAGATCAAATTTGTAGTCACTTTTCCATGTATCTGCCCATCGATATGACTAATGACACGCTCAATTTCTTTTTTAAGTTCTTTTATTTTTAATTTTTACTCTTTACGTTTGAATTCTTTTGGAAATTGCAATAACACTGGATTGCACAACAGCGATGTTTTGAACAAACCGGCTGGATCGAGAGCATGATGATTTATGTCTCATATTTTTGTTGAATATATATGATTGCTAATAAAAAATGTATAGCTTATAATGAAAGTGTCTTTGTTTTCTAATTTTAAGGGAAAGAAAACATTACAGCTTATTTTACATTCAAATGATTGCCTTCAAATTTCTCTATTGATCTGCTATTTGTTGTTTTATTAGGTGCATTTTCACGTCAAAAGACTGCACAAAGCTTCTTAACAATCTGTGTATTATGCTCACTATTCTTGTGGTAAGTTTTTACAATTAAAACTCGCTAAGTCTTTTTCTAACGGTCCAAGTCGACTAAGCTGCAAAATGAACTAACAGTGATAAAATGCCAATCTTGTCAGGGAAAATCAAACTCAACATTCTTAAATAGGAACATTTGCTTGTCGTAAGCATTTCAAAAATATTTTCCATTTTCTAAAAATAAATTTCTTTTGTGGGCATATATTAAATTCGACGCTTCTCTTGGATTACCCTATGTTATTTGTGGCTATTATATATATATATATATATATATATATATATATATATATATATTGTTAAAAGAATTTTTTTAATTATTAGGTTAATTAAATTTTTAATAGTTTATATCCTTTTAAAAGTTCTGTGATATGCATACGAAGACCAGCCTTGCTCACAGGTATGGCTGGTCTTCACTTGTTTTTGGCACGATCTGTTTCCAATAATACGATCTTACGGCTAAACATTGATTTGTATAGATGGGCCGGAGCTTTTCCCTTAAATCAAATCGAATTCAATATTTGACTGACATTTTATAGCTGACATTTTTTATAAAACAACGCTTCTAAATACTTTAACTGGTTTTAAAAGCAATATTGAAAGAGAGAGATAAAAACAATACTGAAAGAGAGAGAGAGAGCATTATTTTATGCTAACTTAAGAAAAGGCTTAAAAAAAAGAAGAAAGATTTGATAATAAGTTTAGGAAATATGATTTGATAGACTAAAAAAGACTTTAAAACAATTCTTTTATTTTTTTGCCTTATTCATTGGTGGTTAGTAAGAAATATGCTCACTTAAAACGCACTGAGTATCTTACTATTATTGAGATGAAATCTAAACCTTGTTTGAACTTGCTACTTATTTGTCTTTGTCTTTTTATTGGTTTATTATGATTTCGAATAGGAAATGCATAACTTATAGCGAAATTGTCTTTGTTTCCTAGTATCTAGCGAAGAAAAAAAAACATTACATCGTATTTTAAAGTCAAAAAACTTTATCTGCTACATTGGCAGATTCGTGCTGTTATATTCTAAATCACACATTTTATTTTGAGAAATTTTCTTTGAGTAAAGATTTGTTGAGACAACTTATTCCCAATTTCGAATTTTCTGGAATATTTCTATATTAAAAATTTGTCGACATAATTTTCATATGGAACAGTAGTATGTAGCATAATTTAAAAATATTTTTAATGAAAATGATAGCAGTGTGACTTTTTATATTATATAGATTATTTTCATTTATGTCAATATCTATTAGCTTAAGATATATGATTTTTTATGAATAGAAAACTACGTTATGTTGATAAGGAGATAAATATGCTCTACCTCGCAATAAGAAAGCAATAAATTATAAAATCTGATTCTTAGTTATAACTGTTGTTATTTACTATTAGAAGGAAAGGAATTCTACAAGTTTCTTACACTGCAATACTCTGCACGTCCTTTAATTAAAATGAAGGACTACAAAAAAGTAAGTAAAAAAAATCTATTTTTGTATTACATTCTGATCAGAAGAAAGTGTCAAATTTGACTAACCAAGAAAGAGAAACAAAATATTTTGATGTCTCAATCAATCTCATTTGGCATATAACTTTTTTTACAAGTTGATAAATTGTGATACATCGCAGTTACTGCAACTGGATTTTAAATCGTAATAACTTAGGCTGTGTTTCGGTAAAGAAAAATATGCCACTTAAGTATGTAACGAAATTGTACATTCCTAATTCCATGCCTTTCTATTCTAAATATAAACCAACTATAGTTAGATAAGGAAGAAGAAAATAAAAAACGCTGACTAGGTCAAATGTTCAACTGATATCGGAAGTGTACACAGACCAGAAATACAAACAAAGCTTACGAATCAATGTTTGGGAAAACATAAGTAGGCTAAACGGTTAAAACTAGCAAACAAAGGTAAACAGAGCACTAAACCGTAACCTGTAAAATAATAAAAGAAATTAAGAGAAGGAAATTTCATTCGCAAATTTCCATGGCGGAAACAAACAGAGTAAAAATACAAATGCCTTAATATATACACACACACACACACACACACAAAAAAAAAAAAAAAAAAAAAAAAAAAAAAGCTCAAACAGCATCAAAGAAGACATCAGAACATATAAAAACAAAATGTTACAGTCAACGTACTTTTAAAACAATTATTCGTTACTGAAACTATTTCATTATAACGACTGTACAAAAAGTCTGCAACTGATAAAGTTATACAAATCCATATTCACCATAGCACCAACTTGTTCAAAATCCATATTCACCATAGCCTCTTTTTTTCTGTAGAATGAGAGAAAGTATTAAAACGAGTAACATCTGCTTTTCTAAAAAGATAACTTTTAAATGGTTAGGTTATTTGAATACGGCAAAGCACGCGAGGGCTGCCTGTCCAAGAGGGAGCATGCCTTCGTGGAGACATCCCTCCTCTTGGGCAGTGGAAGGTTTTCTGAGTGAAGCTCGCTGTTACACACGGGGAAAACCACACAAAATAACCATATAGTCGTCTCGTTCACCTTGGATTGAACCTGAGTATTCAACCGTCTAAACCCTTCGGCCACTGGTGGACAGATAGCTTTCAAGCATTTTGGTTAGTGATCTTGTACAATTTTAAATAATGCTGTTTTAAATATACACGATTCCAAAAATACGATATTGACTACATACGATAATGACTGCAGTTTCAGTGGAGCGAGCAGTTGAAGCATAGTGTCCTTGCATTTTTCAGATGATGGTGCCAGTTCAACATTCTGGCACGTCTAGTCCGAGAACGAAAGCAATACTAAGTCATAACAAGAAGCGTGGTATGGCAAAACCATGAGCAAGTTAACATGGTACAATCGAAGCTTATGCATATGGTCAAAAAAGAGTTGCATGTTTCTTCGAAAAGAGGAAGCACAAATTCACAGGCCGCAAGTGGGTGTATGTGATAAGAGAGTTCCTGCCCTAAGCTCTGTACTTAACTGAATTAAGAACTTCAGCTTGACAAATTAAGGTACCAGGAAAGAAATGAACACTAG
Organism: Stegodyphus dumicola; assembly: GCF_044657685.1. Lineage (NCBI taxonomy): Eukaryota > Metazoa > Arthropoda > Arachnida > Araneae > Eresidae > Stegodyphus > Stegodyphus dumicola. The sequence continues at coordinate 49,746,289 of NC_140779.1, forward strand.
TAGAATAGTACTGAAGCGTATCTCAGCCGCAGTACAGCAGATGTTCAACTCGATAATGACAAATTGAAGCACTATGTTCGATAACGTACAACAAGAAGCAGATACTTGCTCAGAAACTCTACACATGATATTGTAGGAAGATCTGAAAATGTGTGAAATTTGTGCTCATTGGGATGGCCATTTAACAGGTTTACTGACTTTGCAAAAACAACAACGTGATATAATGTGCCAGGTATTGTTGCATTGGACCATGCACTTTTAGATAAAATAAAGAACCTGTGTGATCAATGATTCGCCCGCAACGAGGAACTACAACCAGCTCTCCATGAGGTTTGCTTTAATGTTAAAAATATTTGTTACAGCCATCCAAAAAACTTTTTGGGAAATGAAAATGCTGCGTCCAGCTGGGTGGGAATTACCTATATTGTTCATATATGTGTTTTGGCGGTTAAAATATCTTTTACACATTACTGGTCTTAGTTTGCATCATCATAAACGACCAAGTATTAATCGCGTCGATGAATGTGTAATTTAATCCTGTTTGCCTATAAAATAAATTCTTAACTTAGTCAAACTAAGTATGCAAACGCAAATTAAGTTAACAGATCGATAAACATATTTAGATATGCCTAGTTCAGAATTTTTGAGACCAGATTCTCTTCAGAAGATTGGTACGAATAAGGTTTCATAAATATTTTCCTTTGTCATTCTCATCTAGCTATTACTAAAACATTTATTAGTGCATGAATGGGGAAGAGGGAGGAATTGCTGACGTTTAGTATAACGCAATCTGCATTTCTTGCCCATATTTCGGATTCTTTACCTTTCATGTGTGTGTGGAGGGGGGGGGAGAATATAGCTTTTACACTGTGTAACTATGTAAACAATAATAATCTAGATATCACTTAAAAAATAAGCAAAGGTAAAAACAGTTTTCTGTAAGTTTCTTGAACGTATTCTGTATTAAATGATACAGGTACATTTGGAAAGTCAACTGATAACACAAAACGCAAGATTTTTCCAAAAAAATTTTTCTTTAATCGTTATAAAATTCTAAATAAGTATATATGTATATTCAAAACAACATAATAAATATAAAGATTTTGTAATTTTATTTTTGAAATATTTATAAATTAAGAATAGTTATTCCAAAATAAAAGAATAAAATACTTCAATTGTTTGTTCAGAATTTTAATCTTCCAATAAAACGTTCTAGAAATAATCAATAACGCTTCATGTGAATCGCGAATAGAAATCAGTTTTTCTTAGCAAATCAATATACAATGTTTCTATCTTAGAGTAAGTAGCTCTCGCTTGCTGTCCAATAAATTAACTTCAAGTAAAAATTTTCAGTGATTAACAAGTAAATAGTTATTAAACTCGTCATAAGTTTTAATTAAATGACGAATAAAGCTGACGGTAAATAATTATAAAAAAAAACCCTAAATTCTGCGGATTTTTTTCAGTTAAGATTTAAATTTATATTCTGTGAACAAGTTGTTTCTATTTCTCCATAAGTTCTGGATACCACATTTTAAACGAAATTTTTACAGAAAAGTAATATAAATATTTATTTTATATGCGCATTTTTCTGTTCTTTTACGTATCTTTTGAACAGCAAATGGTTAAAGTCCCGGAGCCTTGATTCCTCTTCTTCATGATTATTCCTCTTCTTTATGATTCATGATTACTGGAAGGTTTAAAACTGCGACGAATTTATTTAGTTTTTCTTTTGAAACACAAGTTCAACTCAGTCTATCTCTAAAACCCTAAAAGCAAAGCATTCTTCGTCCTAAGATAATTTTCAAATATTTTGCAATAGTTATTTAGCCAATTGTCCACGGCATATATGTGTAAACTATTAAATATTTTGGAGCAAAAAAATGTGAAACACCAACGGTACTCTTGCCAGGATGTGATAACCAATTGCATTACTAGAATAGGTATGATGCAATGGAATTATCCTTTACAGTCTACGTTGCTTAAAAGGCGTATGCTAAGAAGCATGAGCTTCAGTTCAGAGTTAAGTGGTAATGAATTATCGCATATCGCACCTTAGTACGAGAGCCATTGTAGAAACTTTTATATTTTTCGAAGCAAAAAACGTTAAAAAGCAACAGTGCCTTCGCCACCTCGAACCACGGCTTTCTCAAACTGCTAGTTGCTCGTGCTAGGCTAACATCCCAGGCTAACATGTAACATCCCGTACGAACGTATAAGCTAGCATCCGTGTTAACATGGGAGCAAGCGCAGGAAGATGCGATTATTCTTTACAAATATTTATGTGAGATCAGAAAGCATTAGCGTTTAGGCTGTGAACTTACCAATTAGATAAATCAATGTATGTTATTCTTTAGCTAAAAATTACGTTGTCTTGAAACATACAAAATTGGTGTTGGTGTTTATTACACAGTAAAATATGCATTTTAATGAAATTTATCAATAAAAATATTCATTTTTCTAGCTTATACATGCACTGTCTAACACATTCTTTTTTTAACCCTAATACTCTGAGTAATGAAATATTAAAGCTCCTTTTCTTATTTATTTTCATTCACAGTAAGTGATGAAAAATACATGAATGAAGTTATATTCTCGTGGAATGTAATTCTGAATGCGGAAGGAAACGCACTGTAAATTGAAAATAACTCCTGTGAAACGAATACCATTTTCGAGGAACAGGCAATCTTAAAGTTGCGTGCTTTCTAACATTAACGCTAGCGAGGAACGACTTTTCTGCATGTTAAACACATACTATGAATAATTTATTCAATGGATAAACAAGAAAACTACTCTTTCAATTTCATTGTCACATTCACTAAGCTAACAGTAACGCTGAATTTAGAGAGCTTTTAGTATACTGTGAAATTAATCTTTGTTTTCGTTGTTTGCCAAACATGTTATCACACTGCAAGGGAATTTTAGGATCGCGTTTAATATTAATCATTCGTATAGAGTTCTGTGCCAAAATATTAAACAGAAAAAGCTAAGTAGATCAATGATAAGCTTACTTTTTATTTCAGAATTAAATAGTACAAAAAGCTGCTGCTTCAACGTCTTCCTCTAGTATGAAATTTCTTTGACAGGAAATTCACGTCAACAGAATATGATTAGAATTGCGTGCATAGTACATTTCGACAAGAAATTTAAATAACCATGCGTATAATATAAGGAATTAAAGTACATTTACAATAGATGGAGGTGGTAAGGATTATTTCCCTAAAATGTAAGAATTAGCATATAACTATTAATTTTACGCAAATTCTTTTTTCTCTTTTTTTATTCTTCCGTCAGCAACCAACACCAGAATGCAAATTATGCTGATTTTAAATAGCCAGCAACTTTGCAGTTTAGTAGAGAGAGCTGTGGCAACCCTCCGGAAACTTGTTGATACCTAATATGTCTATTTATAGGTCGATCTGAATTTCAATCTGTGATTCTGCATTTGCTAGTATGCAGGTTTTAAACCCGGCACTAACAAATACAAGAGTCGAGTTGGTAATGCCCCTAAACGTTATCTGCTGTATTGTACATATTTACATACCTGAACTTCTAAAATCTCGCATGTACTAGCAATGGCTACTTTTTGATAAATTTGAGTTATACTACAAGTCTTTAATAAATATTTAAACTAAATTTTACTTTTTGTTTAGGTTCTTAGAATTTAGAATTCTAGGTAAGTTAGAAAACAAAGAGCAGGAAAGTTAAACACTTGTTAACTTTCCTGCTCTTTGTTTTCTAACTTACCTAGAATTCTAAATTCTAAGAACAAACAAAATTATTCTAAACATAAGAACTTTATGAACAGGAAAGTTAAACACTTGTGTTCAACCTTACAAAATCTATTCTAAACATAAGAACTTTATGAGACCAACGATATCGTACGGGGAAAGGAACATGACGCCCAGAACGTGTAGTCTTAGGTTGCACCTTTGTTGCAGGCTGTGCTGAAGTTGTTATATCAGATGGACAATCATTTGATGGGGTATCTGGGTTAAGTGGCAAATCATGTACCACAGTGCCCTGCAAACGGTGAAGTGAAGTTGATGGTGGAGCGATTGGTTGATCCTTGTTCAGAACATAAGCTGGCTTTACACGATCAATGGATACAGGTACAGTTTTGCCATTTATGTCTAGGTAAAAGAACAACTAAAAACGGTCCATCATAAGGAGGTTGAAGTGGGCGTCTCACCATATCATGACGAAGAAAAACATGGGTAGCTGTGGCTAAATCACGGTGTGTAAAGGTTTTGCTATCACCATGTCTCTTGGGTGGTATGGGGCGAAGTGTTTGCATATGTGCACGTAAGTGGCTGACAAAGTCTGTGGTGTCAACCGTTTGTTGAGCAGGAACCAGGAACTCCCCAGGCAGACGAATGGTGGTGCCAAAAACCAAATCTGCTGGTGGCAATCCAAATCTTCTTTCAAAGCAGCTCGAAAACCAAGAAGGATCACAGGAAGACTTCAGTCCACGGCTCGGTGGCATGGCACTTGATAGCAAGCAGTCTTAAGAGGTCGATGCAATTCCTCTATTAACCCAAGCAAATGAATTGATTTCCGAATTCGGAAAATGAAAGATGTGTCTAACGTCATTTTGCTCAAACACTTTCTTAATCTGATAAGACCAGAATACCATGGTATTATCACGTTAGCTAAATTACGGTAAAATATATGCGGTTTTGTTATGTGGAAAGGTGTTATCATTTACAGAGAACTTAAAACCAGTTATTTTCACGTGAGTGTGGAACATATGCGTTTTATGTTGTTGCATTCAAATGAAAGAAAGTTTAACATATATATGATAACACCTAAGACATTATGGTCATCAGAAGAGGCTGATTGCTAGTCTAGCTTGAAATTACGGGTGTGGTTTAACTACTGCATACAGCTTCGCCGTATGTATTGTCTTTCCTTATCTTTGCGGGAGTAATACCGATGCACATTCTTGTGCACTTTGGGTAACGTTCTCGGCAACGAGGCAATTATATGATAGATGGGTTCAGCCTTCTTCAAGATTAATGCTCAAAACATATTTTATCCGGCCGGTCAAACGCCGTAACTATCACCGGAGCAAGCGGTGCAGTACCTGAGTCTGAGTGTACAAGTATGAGAATAAAAAAATATATCGAGAATTATAGACTGGTCTAAACATAGCTGATAATCTTTTTCCGAGAGATGTTAAACAACAAGGCCAATGTCTTTCCAACATCTATAATAGTTCTACAACTAAGGCTGGATAAAACTAAACAGAAATTTGTTGTGATACTCAATGAAGCTTGATTGACTCTCTACTATGTTGGTTATTTTTTCAAGAACAAGAAGGCACGGACAAGGGTGTCAAAAGCCGTTGATAGCTGAAGCTGACACGATGGATCTCCATGCTCGTGCTTTTGATGCTTATAAACTGTGGTACAGGCGTGGGACTATGGATGAAACAACTGATAGAAGAATGAAGGATGAAAAAAGCTTGTGGTGAGAGCTTCATGTGCGTGAGAAAATCTTGAATGTGACTCTAAATCTTGCTTTTCGGAAGTTGATCATAGCAATTAGAGAGATTTCCTATCAATCACTGAGCTTTTATCCAAAGTATGATCCAGTGTTTTAAGAATAACCGCATTGTTCACATGGTGCAGTAAAATATTTAAGTCCGAAGATACAAAATTAACTTTTTAGCATCCTAACTTAAAAATAACATTAATCGGGAAATTTTGAATGCCTAATTTTTTTCCGCTGATATTGGTTGTTAATCAGTCTCTAAAACTGACCAATTGACTAAGTTTATAGACATGTGAAGATAGCTAGCGACGAATCAGTTAAACTTGCTGAATTAAAAATTTGTTAAGTTTTTATCTCTTTTAGAAAAAATAAAATATCATCAAAGGAAAAGAAGAGTAAAACGTGAAATTATTGCACGAGAAAGATTTGGATTTAACAAAATATCATAGGAAAGGATACGGTGGTGCAGCAACATACTCGTATAATAATACAAAAAAACTTGCATGCTTATTTTGTAGATTGTGATGCCAACAATTAAAATTTAATTTAGATTGAAAATTCTATTCAAGGAGGTATAAAAATTTGGCAGCTTTTCTAAAGGGTCTAAAATGTATATCTCTATTTCGGTCATTAGTTTGGTCATAGCTTTGTTCGCTGCGAATGTAAGGTACCATAGTGGATCGTGTAACACGAAAATATCACCAAAAATAAGCAGTAATGCCTTCAAGTAGCAGTTTCCAATCTTTTTTCTTTCGCGTGCTCTTGACAAAGTTTAATTATTTCGAGTACCCCTTAATGATACAGACGGATTACTCCTTCCATGAGACAGACTATAATTATAGAATATCCATAACTTCTTCTTCGAAAACCTATAACCCGCTTTCTTCAGTATTCTCACAACGTATCGTACATTACGTTTATTCTAATCCCATAAAATTAATAAGCTGCATTGCGTTTAAACACATTAAGGAATTACATTGATTGCGTTTAGAGCGGGATTAGTCAAGCTGATTATTTTTCTAATCAATGTGTAGAGACATCGAACCTGGACCTCTCGAATACGCGCCGAGTGTGTTAACCGTTACACCACGAAGGTAAGCTGAAAGGAGGGAAAAAATAAATTTAAATTTTCTGAATATTTGGATTTTTATCAACATTTATTACAACACTTTGCTATTTTTCACCATAGCTGTTAATTGCTTTCGCGTACTCCTGACTATCCGATCATGTATCCTCAGGGGTACACGTACCACAGACTGCGAACCGCTGCCTTAAAGTATAGGTTTGATGGTATGATAAAATTTCTCAACAGCATAATTTTTATTAGCCAAGAAAACAAGGAAAGGAATGAAGCGATACAGTAAAGAAAAAACTAGAAATATATGACTCTATCCGATTCTTGGTTACACAAAGCGAAATTTTAGGATTCCTAAGCATTGTTTCAATGTTTGACAGCTGAAATCATAGATGTATTATGAGCCTACTGGAAAATGGCTTGCTTAAAATTACCGAAATGAGAAGAAAATTTGAAGATCACATATTGTTATATGATAGTTGGATTCCGCCTTTTTCAAGATGATTGGGGAAGAGATTAAAGATTTTTCCGGAGTAAGGTAAGGGAAATGAAAACACAATATAATGAATTACGCAGAGGTGAGCGACTAAAAGATCTAGAATCTTATTTTAAGCTTTTTATATGTTTTGCCAAAGATAGATACTTTATGAATTCAGCTTCTTCATCACTTCTAAGGTATGTTGAAAGTTCTCGGCCCTTACCAAGTAATTCAAGCCGAATTTACCCGAAGCAAAAAGAAAAGAGATCAGCGATTAAACAGTTGATTTTATGTGAAAGTCATCAACGTTTCCATTCCAGTTAAGGTATCATTTAAAGAGGAACTTAAAAAAAAAATTAATAGCGTCAAAGGATTAGCAGAAGTGTTGATGATAAATCACATATCACTTTCATAGAGCTCCCCTGATGAATGCTCAGCATGCATCCCGTGCTTGATGATTCCTTTAACTATAGCTATGGCTCAAAGATCATTTCAGAACTAAAATGAATAAAAAGTACTACTTCAGTCAATGTGGGACAGGAGAGGTTTGACAGTTATGCTTTGCTTTCTACTGAGAGTAACTAAGCTGTACAGTCATTAAGTCATTTTGATGCTGAAGACGTGAAAAATGAGGAGTGCCTTCGCCGGAACTCGAACCTGGACCTCTCGACTATGCGCCAAGTTTGTTACCGTTACACCACGAAGGAAGGAGGGAACAAATACCCCTTTTAAAGGCGACCCAAACAAGATCATAGGTCTATTTTTAGACCAGGTGGATCGGGTCACATCCCTTTCTAATATAACCATTTGTAACCCTCTTTTAAAGGGCGAGTGGGGGTTAAGGGACCCAATCACCAAATCCTGGTGGTGAAGAATCATCACTCACCACCTTTTATTTCGGGTGCACTGTAGAATCATTAGGTTTTCTTACAGCAAGAGACATAAAAAATGAGCAATGCTCTCGCCTGGACTCGAACCTGGACCTCTCGAATACGCGCCGAGTGTGTTACTCTTATACCATAAAGACATGCTGAAAGAAGGGAGAAAACATCTTATAAAACCCCAAAATTAACCTTGATAAAATAATTAATGAGTTCGCTTCTTAAACAGCTATAAACTAGGGATTTTTGTAATGTAAATGTAAAATTAAAATATAATGAATAATTCTAGCAAACATTTAACTTTAATTACAGTGCATGTGTTTCATATTATGCTCTGTATGACGTCAAACAGCTTCGGATATTATATTCTTTTTGACAGGATTAAACAAGAAAAAGAATAACGCATAACAATGGGACATTCATCAAAAAATTTTACCTTCTTTTTTAAGCGTGTTCAGCTATTTTAACTAAGGGAAAGGGACAAAAATAAAACTTAAAATTAGGCAAAAGAACAATCTTGAGTTTGGCGTAGATTTAGTTGAAACTCTGTCCATTTCTAGCGCGAATAAGTGCTTGTCTCTGTCCGTCAGTAAAAAAAAAAAAAAAAAAAAAAAAAAAAAAAAAATTCTGAATTTATTTTGCTCTGACGAAGAGGGGCCTTCGCTGTCAGAATCGAGAAAGTTTCAGTAAAAGTTAATGGCAAACATAAGTGTTATTATTATTATTATTTTTTTTTTGTGTGTGTGCCTAATTTTAAGTTATTTTAATTATTAAAAATGATTAACCATAACTAGAAAAAAGTGGTTAAGTTTAGGAAAGATAATGGGGACCTCATTATCATCTGTCTCTCCGGGGCCCCCAGGTCTCTAACAACGGCTTTGCCTGATGTTAGATATAAAAAATAAAAATTTAACTTTTTTCATATTTAAAAGAAAATCTCTTTTGATTTTAAATCATAAAATAATAGAAATTTAGCGTTTTCAGTATGATTATGAAATGATCAGTCCATTTATGCACCTGATCCAGTAGTTTTTTTAAGAGCATAATTAAGCAGAAAACAGAAAATACAGGAATTAAAGGATTTTAACAAAACTGGCTTTGATGACGTCTTACATCTGAGGCTTACAAGAAACATAGCTTCCAACGCGACTTGAATCACGTGTGTCAAAAAGGCTGAATATACGACAAAGACAGATTTTACTAGCTTGACAGTATATAAATGTTTGATTTAAAAAAAAAAAAAAAATATTTATTTTTGGGCTTACGTCATGTTTTATTTAAATTATTTCAACATTTTCAGGATTTTTTTATTTTAAATGCCGTAGCCAGACGTTAATAGTTAGTAATAAACTATGCCGCTTCTTAAAATGTTTCTACCAGTTAAGGTGTTTCTCGTAAGCAAAATTGGTAAGTTGCTTTAGGTCAAATTAATTAAGATTAGCAATAACTAACGCAAAGAAGAGGAATGAATGTGCTTGTCTCGGATAAGGAGATGTGACGCAAAATTAAACTACAGTTGCGAAAGTAACTTTTAAAAAGTACTAATTAGTGGTAATTATGAGATTTACTTCAAATTATTCAGACACAACACTGAGTTACAGGGCCATTTTTGCTACAATTTGAAGAGCGTATCGTAAATAAGAAAATGTTTTCTGAATGCTTCAAACGTTACAATGATGCACTTCTTGTTTATACCAGAAGAACTGAAATTGGTCAATTTTTTTTTTTTTTTTTTTTTTTTTTTTTTTAATCATGCTTTTATAATTAACACCTAGAACAGATACAAAAACATCTCTGAAATTTGTAAACAAGCAGTAATATTATTATCATGCTTTTAACATACAAATACATAAGTAATGCGTTTGTTTCAGTTGTAACGCTTACTGGAAAAAAGAAGCATATTCTAAACTTCATTATTTGACGTAAAAGTTATGCTAACTTATCTTGCATTGCATAAAATATAAGAAAGATTCTAAATACTAACATGGATAGAAAATATTCTTATGAAAGAATGAATATGTAATTAATTACATCTCGAGATGCGCATTGCTATAGAATAAAGCGCATTATTAATTATTTAACTCTATAAGAAATTTTTCTCTTTTCTTGCCTCTCCCCTTTGTGGTGTAATTAGAAGCACATCCAACTGGCAATTGGAGTCCAGAGTTCCAACCCCGCCAAAGGCATTGCCGGCTTTTTTATGTTTCTTACTCTAAACCTAATGACTCTAAAGCTAGTTAATTAATATTTATGAGGCAATTTTTTATCTTTAAATAATGCAAGCTTAACAATTTCGCCATGTACGTTAATTTTTAAGTTTCAAAATGGACTGCTATTTCACACTTAATATGAATGCACGCTGCATTTTCGAATTTATTAGCCAAAAGGGACAATTTTCTCAGAAGGGCTATTAATTTCGTTTTGACATTTTGCACCGTCCTCTATAAAACGGAATTTCTATTTTTAAATTGTTGCCACCAAATATTAGAGCCCTGCATTATATTTAAAGAAATTAAATAATGGAGAATATGCATGAATGTATGCATGTTTCTCGCATTATGAAAAACAACAGTACCTAAAGACATCAAATTCTGAATAACGTAGTCCTCCACTTGAATCTGAGCTTCTGGAAGTCCAGATTTGGAATTTGTTTTATAATCTATTTCATATTTTGTAAAATTTTAACGAATTTGTGATTAAACACCCAATGATTTCAAAGCGAGCAACGGCAACACTGTAGGTAAAAAAAAAAAAAAAAAAAAAAAGGAAATGATTCTATCTCCAGCGCGCGAGACTTAGGGACTTTCTACCGGGAATTCTAAAGATATGCTCTTTTTAAATATTTTGTGATATTTCTGTTGAACTGAATTTTACGGTTTAAGTGCGAATAACTTGATATTTAATAAATAAAGGTAACATACAAAACGTTGAAAACTAATAATTAAGAACGCCCCTATGAACGTATTATAAAATCTGAAAGCAATTTTTTTAAAGGCTTTTTGCGAGTATAACTATTCCTATAGAATATGAATCAGGACTGACACTAAGGCATGTTATATGAATTTTGTACATTATAAAGTTAAATAGTTTCGTATAAAGTTTGTTATGAACTTTAAAAATTCTTGAACGTTTTACAATAATTGTAAATTTTAACTGTTTATGAACGTCTGGCAATCATAATAAATTTTAAATATTTATGAACGCTTTCTTTTTCCGTTCATTATAAGCTTTTGCATCTATGATCGTTATACGTTCCTACGTAATAATAAGTAATAATCTCAGGTAGAAATAACTTCTGTTACATAATAAACGCTAATTGTTCGACTAATAATTAAGATTTTTCAAAACTTAGAACCTTAAATTCCTTTAAAAAAAGTACTTCTTACTCTGTACTCTTCTACGGATTAAAAGAAAAAGTATTTATTCGCGTATTCTCCCCCTTTTTTATATCGAGTAATTTTACCTTTTGAAATACACGGAGGGCACTGTTTCTGAAAAGATGGCTTAACTTATACACATAACACATTAAAAAGCACACATAATGACACTTTAATATTATTACATTATATATTTCAATAGACTCACCAATTTCAATAATATTCTTTTTACTTATATAAAATATTTTCCTATTCGTGCATACATTTTACATTGTTATCATAAATAAGAAGTTTCTAAATCATATGCTGAAAAAACTAAGAGCAGAAATATCCGAGTAAATATATTGCTAAAACTCGCTGGGTAATTCAGAAAAATTTACAAATGGAAATTACGATCAGGAAAGGCAAACGTATACGATTTGATGAAAAATCTGTATATATTTTTTTTCTTCTGGTGTCTTAATTTCTTATGTTTCGTCCTATTTATAATCTATAGTTTGAAGTTAAGTTGGAATAACTAAGCTGTTTACACTTTATTACAATCAAATGTTGCTTAATCGTTGCTTACTTATTTACAGAAACGTAAATAGATATCATTTTTGAATATATATCTGATATGTAAAGTACAGTTATTCATAGTAACCTAAATTTACATTTTCACTGAATTCGGGGAAGAGTAACTTGTGCAAAAGCACATTATTGTTTTGATAAAATTTTCACTGCTTCTGTTATGTACTGAACATGTCGTCATGCCGTCAGCAGAAATGTGTATTATTTATGCAGAGTAAAGATGGCTGCAACATGAACTAATACTACAATAAAAGGATTTCTTTCTTATCTGGCAGAATTTTATAAAAATAAAACTTCATTTCTGCTTAAATATCCACGCTATCTGCTGAAGTCATATTTGCTCCAAACTAGAATATATGAGGGGTAATTGATAAATAAGTTCTCCCATCGTATTAAATAAGCTTTCGTCAAAATAAAGTAACGAAAATTGTGTCAAAATGATGAATTATTAATTTTCTTAAGAATGAAGCGCATAATTTTCAACATAGTCACTCACCTGTGGACTCTATTATGCTTTGCGAACATGAAATGGTAACTAGACCTACTTGGATGTTAACCTTGCGACTTCTTGCGCAGGCGAGAAGATGAATACAACTGGGAAAATTGACTGCTATTTAGTTCATATTTGCTATTTAGTAAATTCCAAATTGACTGCTATTTAGTACATACTGCGTGAAAAAGGCAATTCAGATGAAATAATTAATGTTTTCACATTTAAATACCTAAAAGAATCTACATCAGATTTATTTTTACATTAATTTTTACACTGGGAAAGGGTGTAAAATGTTTTGTTACAAATAACTAACAGGGCTATGTCCTACGTGCGTATAACTAAAACACCGTCTGCTTGTGAGAACTTAAACGATAACAATAAATTTGTTATCGTTTAAGTTTAAATAATAACGAAAACGCTAGATGAAATGCAATTTAATTTACACGGACAATTTAATTTCAGAGGCTGGCTCCGAAACATACACTAGCAATATACTAACTAAATGGCCAGAATACGTAGCGGCTACTAAGATTAACAGCTAGAGAACAACTCGCAAACGTGCGCTTTCATTAGCGAAATCACGCTCTGTCATATCTTTTCGTTTCAAAGAAAGTCTCTGGTTTTTTTCGAATTATATGTGCAAATTTCAGTATCTAAGAATCAGATGAAAAAATATTTACTTTTTTAACATGTGTTTGGATTTTGGAAATAACCACAATCAGACTGTGCCAACTTTGTAACTTAAAGTTGTGGCATATGTTGTGAATTATTATAATGTAGCTTTCTTTTGTCACGATTTGAAGAAATTTCCTCTTCTGATGATTGAGTTTGAGGGGTTTTTAAGATTTCCCAATACCTTGAAGAAATATTATTATTATTATTCACTTAGGTAGAAAATTCCTTTGAGCGATCAAAAACTCTGTTACCAGTCCTTTTTTTATAACTAGGAGGTGGTATTCATGATAAACAAATACAGTAACTCAAAGAAGTTACAGAATGAAGTGATATTAAGTTGATTTTCACCTGCCGAATTAGTAAGCTCATTTATGGTTGCCGAATGAGGCACACTTTTCAAAACAAAAACACTTTTCTTTTGCTGAAATGAAGGACAGCAAAACCACTTTTCTTATTAATCAGACTACATAGCTTTTGTATGTATTTTTGTTATTTTATTTATATATTCTACCTTTTATTTACCAATTTATTACTTCATCTAAGAATCCATTATTTACTGAATCACAAAACAACCATTTTGTAGTTCTGGGTTGGTGGGAGGGGGGGAAGAAAGATAGCACTGCGATGCTAAATGTATTTACTATTATTATTTTTATCTTTACTGTCAAGAATTGTTTTCCAATTGTTGAACATTTTAAGCTGATTATATACAGCTGTTCAAACTTTATACTTTGATGTTTGAATCAATAGATTTTTACCGCATAATTCGTTTGATATTTATTGTAATTAAAATTAGCATAAATATATGTAAAGTATTCTTTTACATTTAGGTTGCCTTAAGCTTATCGCCATTTTATTGACATCTTACAGCCGATCATATAATTTTCGTGCTCTTTATCTGTAACTGTTCATTATTCTGCGTAACCGCCCATTATATCCAGGATAATGTTTCCTTTTTATTGATTATGTAAACAAATTTCTACAAACTGAATAGGGTAATAAATTACATTGTATGCATTTTAATAAAATGTTTATTTCAAAGCGTAATAAAAACACTGCAAGAAGTAAATTCACGCAAGTAAAAAAGGCGACAGTGAGTGGGTCATGATCCCTCAGATAAAGTATCGACAAAGAAGTATTTATCGACAAAGAAGTCTATAAATTTGAGTCTTAGCTGTGAAGTGTTTCAGCTTAATTTAGAAGATAAGTTATATATTTTTATTATAACTTGCATCATAATTCGTGTATTTGCATTTAGCTAAATTGCATTTTTCCAGATATATTAACTAGAAGAATGTTCTAAATTTTTATGTATTATTTTAAAAGAGAATATGGAAGCATTAATACATGGAAGTAATTCATAATGAATTAATTTCTTATTGTGACATGCATTAAATTTCACAATTCTCCCATAAATTATGATAATTGGATGAAAACAAAAAACATTCAACTATTTTTTACAGAATTCAGCATAAAAGAAGCTGGCTTTTATTTAGAAAAAACACTTAGCTATGAGCGCGAAGTAGGCATAAAATCTCGCGAAAAAGAAATTTAATTACGAAATCGAAAATTTAATTTGTGATTCAGTTACTCTCATTGAATTATTAAGTAGATTCTCTTAGAAATCATCGCTTTAGACACGGAAATCTATAACAGCTTTGTTCGGACGTAAAAGGGTGAATCTCTTTCTCTCGAATAACAAAATAAAAGCGAAGTTAATTATTCATTAAAAAGAGAAATCTTGATTTTAAATTCCAAATTGACTGCTATTTAGTAAATATTGCGTGGAAAAGGCAATTCAGATGAAATAATTAATGTTTTCACATTTAAATACCTAAAAGAATCTACATCGGATTTATTTCGATGAAATTTTACATTTTCTTTGTTTCATTTTTAAGTTGATAAATTTATTCATGAATTTAAAATAATATATTTCCTTCATTAACGGTATTTTGTATTCATTTCTGTGTTTCTTTTAAAGCAAAGTAGCATGAAATTCTAGAAAGATCTTCGAATGGTAGCTAACGGAAATGTAACAGTTGTGAAAACATTTCTGTAAATTTTTCACACTTAATCAACCTCATTTCAAAAGCACATGCATTTTCCGGTATATTGTCTTTTTTTTTCAATCATATTTGCAGAACAGGAAGCTTAAAATAAAAAATATTGATTTATTTTATGACATTCTTAAAAATTAGAAGTAAATATTGCTCACAAGTGTTCCCAAAGACTGAAAGAAGGTGAACCCGATATGACCCAGATCGTCGCCGACGCATTTTCCTTCTTCTATATGCCCAAGAAGCTGTACAGAATGCATATATTTGACGAAGATCTGGATTCAGGAAATCCTCAAAAAGTAGAAAAGATGTTAAAGGTAGATTCATCGTCGAATAATATACATTTTGCGTTGTATTTCTTTCAAGCATCGCACTCTTGAGGCCATAAAATCACCGTTTAAAATGGGCCCTAGTTATCAACGATTTTGACTGTAATTCCTTGATCATGAATGATAACCTTGGTCAGCAGGTAACTTGTACAAAGGATGAGCTCAGGAGAACATTAATTCTGCCCCAATATGAACAGCCGTTATTTCGCGTTTCTAATTACTATTTATTTTAATGTCCCAGTATTCTTTTCAAGCAACTTAATTTTATCAAAGGAATACTTAGACTGAACAAAGTTCTCCGTTTTTTGATGCATACAACCATAAACTCAGATATTAATGCCTTCGTCACATGAGGAAGATTCACTGCTTGGTAACATAAGCCAGATAAGCGCCACAGATTGTCCTCCTTTGAACTACGATATATCCTCTATTTATGCCCTATATTTGAAAATGCGTATATTGAGTAGTACTCAATATCTGAAAATTAAAATTCTGCCCTGTACTTATTCCTATTGAACACTCAGAATATTCCAGTGGAAGGACAGAATCTATTTATTCCACGGTAACTTGAAATCTGAACGGCTTTTCTCTAAATATTTCATTGTGCAAGCTTTTCCTGTGGGAAATAATCCTACGGTGTTTTCAGCAAATCGTTAAACAAAAAAGTGCATAATTTTTGGATCTCATATGCAATAATCATATTACTTTCGTTCACAATATGATCACTATGATTCCAGTTTTTATTCTAATGACGAAATATGATAGTACAGAACATATCCGAACATCCATATTAACTTGCATTTATTGTTTTTCGATTTTCAAAAATTGCGTCATTTGTACATATATCTATCGTCTTCAAAACCGTTTACACGAAAATGCCTCTTTATGTAACTGATTTCAATGGATAATCTTAACTTCGAAAAAGTTAACAACAGAAGTATAAACGAAACCAGAAGTTTCATCTAAGTACAAATATCAAAAATCGAATAGCATTTTCATCTAGAAACTTATAGTTTACAATTTAGTTACGAATGGTTTTGTTTTGCTTCGTATTATAAAATACAAAAACATTTTTTCGATTAATGATTCTAGAATATTCCATCAGTGAAAAACTACTGTAAAACAGGGGATTTTCTTTTTCCCCCTTTTTTTATTTTGCTTTTTATTTTTATAAAGCAATTGTTGAAGCACGTGCAACTTTTAAGCTCTTCCATACAATAGAAATTTTATTGAATGAAAATATTATTGAAGTTAATGTAATTTTCTTAGCTACTGCATGAACGTAAAGTAAACTAGTGTGCCCAATCATTTCAGATAGCCGTTCAAAGAACTGCAGCTTATTCTTAGCGGTATTCCAACAAACAAGATTAAAGTGTTGCAAATTCTCTGAGACTTGAGTCTGGAAAATTATTTTCAACATCAGTATTCTTCTCAACCTGAGGTAAGATCACTTGTTAAGTTAGCACAGTTTTTTTTTACTCTGGAGATGTAAAAAATGTACTATGTCCTCCCCAGGATTCGAACTCCGAACCTACCGAATACGCATCGAGTGCGTTCCAGTTACACCACAAAGGCACGTGGAAAGGAGAGTCAAAATATCTTAAATACACCCTTTTAAAGGGCGACTAGAGGTGAGAGAACCTAATCGCTAAATTATGGTGGTGACAAATAATCGTTCACCACCTTTTTAGTTCGAGCGTCATTAGGAATTTTTTTTAAGCTGAAGACGTGAAAAATGAGCATGCCCTCAACGGGACTCGAACTCCGGACTTCTCGCATATGCGTCGAGTGTGCATCTAGTTACACCACGAAGGCATGCGGAAAGGACAGCGAAAATACTTTATACACTTACATAATGAACTTTTTTACCTACGTTATGGATAAAAAATATGTATTATTATTAACGAAGTAGGCATTACTATTCAGTTAAGCTGACTATCAGTTTGCTATATATAATAAAACTTACATCAGAAACAGACAATCATTCATAACATTATCCGTTATTTTGCTTTACAGCCAAATATGTATTGAACCTTAAACGTATTGAATGATAAAAAAAAATTATGTATTCTTTGTAAAACACTGCATAAGCCTGCTTAATAGTACATATGAAATAGATTCTTTGATAATAAAGCTAAACTACAGCTAGTGATGTAAAGTGCAAAGTATTGAGAAACTGCATCTAACTTTTTCTCCTTTCGAACATTTTGAAAAATCATAGCTTGTAATAAAACACAATCTGCACTGAAAATTCAAGTTTTTCCATGAAATAGAATTTTCTTTATATATAAATTAATAATTTATTAACAAATTTTAACAATACTTTTTACCCTGCTGGTCGTGCTAGGAACAGTACATTACTAAATTCCTGGAACGGCATCAACGCACGTGGAAACAGGCGATTCTGTTACGCCTCCTAAGAGGAATCTACCTCATCTCCTACTTCCGCGAAACGTGAATATACCCTCCTGCAAAAATGATAAATAGAACTATTGGTGGCTTCTCCAATCCGTTAGCCGCTTTTTCTACGCTGAGTTAAATTGATTAATGGAAGAAAAAGCTTTAAGTGTTCCTAATTTTTGTGACTCTAAGGCTCAAGAAATTAAAGAGTGTACATTTTGATTTAAGAGAAAACACCAAAGAGCTTTTTTTTATTGTTGAGTTTTTTTCTGCTGTATAAAATGGTGGTGCTATCGTGGCTTGGAACACGAAATAATTAGTTACTTGTCATCATCAGCAGAACAGAGCAGACATGATTGATGAATCGGTATCACTCACGAGTATTTCTCTGGCGCGAGACATACAAAGATAAATGAATTGAAAGAAATCTTTCATTCGTAACAGGCTCGTGATCTATCACTTTGCATTTTCCTTCCCCCTCGCCTTCATACCCTTCCCTTCCTTCTTGACTAGCCTCTGGGAACATAAACAGTTACTCATTGGCGTGAGACTTGGAACAATCGACTCGTGCTGTAGAAGAAAAGAATTTTATGTTGTATTGTTTAACTAAACCTAATCACTCATGATGATCTCGTTCTGCATCGACTTCGACAGGTTCTGGAAGTCAACACTTTAAAAAAAGACTTAAATTACTTTGCAAATCCGTTTCATAACTAGTTATTTTTAAATAAGAAATGACTTACTTTATAGTAGTATTTATTTATTTTATTTACAATATTTTATGAATAAAATTACTCAATTCTTATACTTTTGTTCAGACTATGATACTAGAATTCATCTAAACAAGACTTATTCACCTTACTGTACCATTATCATCTGTCTAATTTTACTCGTAATAAGGATTAGTACTTTTAATCAAACATATGCATTTCATTTAAGTTTAACCAGTCACGCGGCAGAATGAGAAGGTAATACTAGTGCACATTTTCCAGTGTAATTTACTAGATGTGTATATTATCCTGTATATTTACTGTAATATACTAGAATTGTATTTTATCCGATGTATTTACTGTAATATCCAGTTTAATTTACAGGGAGTTAAATTTTTATCTAATATGATCTACAAAAAATTGCCTTATTTGCCAAGAATATAACCACACTGATTGTTCAAAACGAAATATTGTACTAGTCTGCTAGGAAAAGTTCTGACCGCCATGGACATCAAGGCTAATCCCCCCCCCAAAAAAAACATTGTTATTATAAAATACATACACTGACCTTATCGATGTCTATCTACCAATGTTTGGGCAAAGTTAGAATATCGTTCCCGTGGAAATAAGTTGCGTCAGGAGAAAAACATTCTGCCCGCACTTATCATCAAAACTTCGTTGACAAAGACAGACTTACGTTTTGAAGGTGAAGCTCAGTGACTATAAAACACCACAGAATATTAGTGCAAATCTGCAGAATTCAAATCTTTGTCGATAATAAGACGTAATTTTCGATTTCAACATCAGTAAATCTTGGAGAATCATTGTTACCACATGTCATCTTGCGTTATGGTGCAAGAGTTGAATAAAGCTCTGTCACAGAAGTTTGTCAGTTATACATGATGTAACTATTAATAGAATTTGGTGATAATGTTGTGCCCGGCAGAAACAGCTATTACGAATTATGCCATTTTTATTTCTACCAAAGACAAACCGCGTAGTCATTTTAATCAGGTATAGCCTTGTTTCTGCTTAGAGTCAGACATTTCGTTCATCTTCATCCACTTTCATATGGCCTTTACGATATGCATTATACTTCATCTGGGACAGAATCAATCTGCATATTCTGGGGAGGTGAAAAAGGAGATAAGCATAGGTTTTTGTCAGGCGGATCATCGGTAAATAAATTACACAACTATTGAAGCTTGTTTCCTAAGCTTGTTCATCTTAAATGTACGCGCCGGGACATTTACGATCTTTAAAATATAATGCATAATTGCATATGCATGTCCACAGCTAAAAGATGTCCTGATTGCAGCCGGTCTTCAGGATCAATTGTCATTACAGAATCAGGTTGACCAACAGCTTTCTTTGTATTCGTTCACAGCACCTCAATGATCGCTGTGATTTGGCAACATTGAACAAGCTTTTCAACCTTACAGCTGTTAACTATAGACAAAATGCAAGAGAGAGTTTAACTCAAGACTATTCAAAGATTTTAAGGGGGGGGAGGAAAGCAAGAAATGGTAAAAATCAACAGATCAAGATTTCAATTATTATACACCCGCATCGGAGAGGCGCTAATTCAAATATATGCTGTAGCGATTAACTGCACACTGCACATGAAAATGTTAATGACACTTTAAGAAGACGAATAAATTCAAGCAAAACAAGATTTAATTTTCATTAAAGAATACCAGATTAACAAAAGTGAAATAAAATAATTTGACAATTTGACAATTAATTAAAGAATTCTAATAGAACTAACCTCATGCAGTTACTTATCTTCCTTTTTCTAATCATTTTTAGATTATATTTTTCATGAAAATTACCAATTAAACTTTATAAAAGAGATTAATTACTTAATGCCTTTATTAGTTAATTATGCAAATTTAAAATTCTATTAACTGCTGTAAGTGGCATGAATTTTTTATACATTTTCAGTTTTTTGAATGCTTAAATTTCCTTTTTACTTTTTTAGCAAAAATTTATTAGTTAATTCAAAAATATGAAACCATAAAATAAAAATATTCCTCATTCCTTCTTACGTTCACAAATCATTATACGAATATGTAGTTAGAAATTTTAAAACCTGAAAAAAGCCTTTCTGCTATGTTATCGTCATGCGATGATTTGTAGGTGCTTTATTTTTTATCCAGATATTTCCGACGCCGATGTTTATAAATTGCGAAGTTTTTGAACCGCTTTATTTTCGAAGACGCTGTTTTGTACCACGATGTTAAAGAACTTTTTCTCTTTTCTCCCACGATGATTTGTACAGCGATACTTTTGTCATGCGTTGTCTTCTTCCCGACGTTTGCGTCCGGAATGTTTTTGCCGCGATGTTTTTGCCTGTAACTATACCAAACAATTCAATTTTTTTTTAAAAAGCATGACATTTTCTGTATTTTATAGAAGTAAAGTCAGCACAATTAATCGTACTTAATATACGAATTGCATTATAATGTCTTTTAATTTATTATTGCAAAATACTAACATAATTCACATAATGTGTGTTTCATAATTAGACGCATTTCGCATACTAATTATATTATGCGCATGAAAAGGTTGTAGGAATCCTCACAGTGTAATGCTGAGTTACTGTTGAACGTGAAGAATCTTAAAAACTGATAAGCCAATAATCGCTTGAGTTCGTGTGACAGGAAACAACAAGATAGAAGGGTAAACTAGCCCTTTATTATTCCAACTAAAGTTTAACAAACTCCGTCTTGGAGTGTACAATAAAGCCGACACTCCGTCTTGGAGTGTACAATAAAGCCGACACTCGGGCTTTGAACTTCTGTGGAGCTATCAAGGGCCTAAAGTACGGGCGAGCGTAATAATAGCTTATGAGAGAGTAGCCTAAAAAGGCGGACGCGTGCAGACAGAATATCTGGTATCTCTCTCACTAAGACCGAAGAACTTCGCGGTTAAATACCGCTCTTCCTCATTATGTATCAGCCGTGATTCTAAAATTACGTTCTGACCAGAAGTAGTAAGTTGAAGTTAAGAATCGACAGGAAAGGAACTTTAACTCAAAATTTAACTGTTAATAAAATTAACATAATCCTTACAAGGTGTCTAATTGCATTTCATTTGCGACTTATATTCATTGTTTTTTAATTTATTGCTGCAGAAAGCTAATACACACTTCATAAGTAGTGTGTCGTAACTGGATGCATTCGTGTGCAAATTGCATTGTGCCCATAAAAAATGTGAGTTATAACTGGAAACCCTAGCTGTGCGAATTATATTATTATGTTTATCTTGTGTTAAGTTTTTGTGGTAATAAATTTTTCAAAAATTTTATTTAATTCTCATATCAAGTTCCATTAGGTTTGCTCACTTTGCTTCCAAGAAAACAGAAAAAATTGCTTTGTAACTAACCATATTTCATATGCAAATTATGTTTAGGTTCGCAATAAAATATTAGGTATGAGGAAAACTGACCAGAAACTGAGAAAATGCAAACTGCACAACTCAGTTCACTGAAATGAATTTTGTGCCAAAGGTGCCCAAAATCCTAGATTATACGATCACGACAATACTAGCAGAAAATTGTGGTTGTGAAATTGTTTCAATAACGTAATACGTATTATACTAATTTTTTCAGTATGCATAATTAACGCTTGTTTTGCCAATGTTGCAAATTAAGGACTTAAAGTGTTTGGGCAATATTGTGTAATATATTGGGGAATTTCAGTTTTTTATAACAGATTTGTGTCTACTTAATGATGATAAAGGATGAACTAGATTACTCTATGCATTTACTTTATATACTGATTACACTGCTTACTATTTATTTATTATTATTTTTTAATTTCTAGGCTATTTAGCTGTGCTAATTTTTAGCGCCAGAGAGGCTCTTAGTCTCGCTCCTCACGGTTACAGCCGAAAACATAACGGCAAAAATATCGCGGACGAAAACATCGAGGAGAAAACAACGCAAGGTGAAAACGTCGTGATACAAAACATCGTGGGAGAAAACATCGCTGTTCTAAAACATCTTGATACAAAATATCGTCGTCCAAAATAAAGCGGTTCAAAAATTTTGCAGTTTAAAAACATCGTCGTCGAAAATATCGTGGTAAAAAATAAAGTATCTACAAATCATCGCATGACGATAACATCGCAGACATGCTTTTTTCAGGCTTTAATAATTTTAAAAGGATATTTCCATAATGATTTGTGAGCGCAAGATGGAAAGAAGGATAATCTTTACTTTCATATTTTTTATTAACTAATAAATTTTTGCTGAAAAATTAAGAAGGAAATTTAAGCATAGAAAATAAAGGCAACTTATAGCACTTTTTACTGGTAATTTTTCATTAAAAGTATAATCTAAAAATGTTTAGAAAAGGAAGCTACGTAACTGCATGACCTTATATATAAAAAATTGCTAATTATGAGATTATTTTCTTCACTTTTGTCAATCTAATATGCTTATAATGAAAATTATTTCTTGTTCTGCTTCAGTTTATTCTTAAAGTTTCCTTCTTACGTTTTCAGCAAAAATTTATTAGTTAATAAAAAGTATTAGAAAGTAAAAATTATTTTTCTTTCCATCTCGCGCTCACAACTCATTATGGGAATTAAAGCCTGAGAAAAGCAGGTCTGCGATGTTATCGTCCTGCGGTGATTTGTCGATACTTTATTTTTTACCGCGATATTTTCGACGACGATGTTTTTAACCTGCGAAGTTTTTGAACGGCTTTATTTTCGACGACGATATTTTGTACCACAATGTTTTAGAACTGCGATGTTTTCTCTTTGCGATGTT
Source organism: Stegodyphus dumicola (assembly GCF_044657685.1). Classification (NCBI taxonomy): domain Eukaryota; kingdom Metazoa; phylum Arthropoda; class Arachnida; order Araneae; family Eresidae; genus Stegodyphus; species Stegodyphus dumicola. The sequence goes on from NC_140779.1 coordinate 49,769,610, forward strand.
TTCTCCCAGGATGTTTTGTAGCACGATGTTTTCGCCTTGACTTGTTTTCTCCGCAACGTTTTCGCCCGCGATGATTTTACCGTGATGTTATCGGCGGACACTCACTTGTGAGTCGTCTTACTTTTTTTTATTCGTACCGCTTCTCAAATCAAAAGTTGATCATATTTATATACATACACAAAATCGTAAAATATCCAATGATCTGTACGCAATTAGAGAGTGTTCAATCTGTTCAGGTTTTCTGTGATGTGATCTGAATCATTGAATGAATTACCATTGAATGTAAATGATGTACCGTAAGTGTTTTAACATTATCGTAGGTCCGAACATAAGCCTGGACATTGATGACATCACTCGTGGTGTCAGAGTTTGCGATGTCGATTGAACCAAACAACAGTAGCACCTCGACACCAGAGCGGAACCGTAGGCCCCAAGAAGCTGCTGTTAATCTGGATACCTAGTGTAAGGGACCTTCACCTAATTGATTAGGGTAAATAATAGGTGGCTCCTGCATTTATACCTAATTTAAACTATATGTATACAGAAGTTGCCCACCTCTGCGCTGTATAAGTAATATCATTGTAAATTTTTTAAATATGTAATTTCTATCAATGAAGCTTATAAACCCTCCGTGGTGTGACGCTTTAAAATCTGGATCCTTTTTTCGATTCATTTTTTTTTTTTTTTTTTTTTTTTGTTAAATTATTTTTTAAGATCTAAAAAATTTTTTATTTATTTCTGGAGTCATTTAGAATTTTTCGAAATCTGGAAACTGAAGTATTCCGCAGTGCTCCCTTTGGAATTCGAACTTCGGACCTCCCGAATACGTGTCGAGAGTGCTTTCAGTTTCACCACGAACACACGCGGAAAGGAGTGAGAAAATATCTTACGCATTTATTAAAAAATTAGCTTTTCCACGCAATTTAAACCCGCACAATAATAGTGTCAGTTAATTCAATACAGCTTTTATTTTACTCTTTTATACAAACGATATTTATTAGTAATGTTATTATCTATTTTATCAGGTCTTATTAATAATGTTCTGTATTACTTCAATAATATTTTCATAAAAATATATGCTGGATAGTTTTTTTTAAATCAAAACATTTGGGTTTCCAAGTAAGTAGCTTTTTAGTTCATAAAATAGAATTTTTTAACTATTTATGAAGAACTTTTATATGATAAGAGACTCATATAATATATAAGATAAGAGACTCATATGATGTATATGATAAGAGATTTTATATGATAAGAGAGAGAGAGAGAGAGATGACTATGATAAGAAAACTTTTATATTTAAAGATACAGGAAACTTTTCAGTATTTTAAACATTTATAAATGTATAATTACTTAAGCATTAAAAAACGATTCTATTCTGCAAATAGAGTCGATTTACTGCTGAATTTTGATTTGAAAAAAAATAGGTTACATTAGTGATTAAATTATGTTAACATTTTCAACCCAAAATAAATGAAGTTTGAAGTAATAACATTCACTTTAAAAATAAAACACTTTTCTATCATTTTTTATTGTGACTCAATGACACAAAGGGAAAATAATAAGTAGGAGAAAAAAAGGCACTGTTTCGTTGCAAGAGAAACAAAATCTTTGTAGTGTAATAACAGATTGGCTTATTTCCCAATACAGAATTTTAAAAAAATGTTTGAATTTCCTGCTTTGTTTGCTGTTAAGCATGAGAACTCAAGCAAGAATATTGAGTATTAAAAATTCATTCAATTGAACAAATGTGGGAAATATTCCAACCTAACAAATATAATTCCTTAGAGGATTATATGAAGTATCTTTTGGTGTTCCACATTAATAATCTAATTTAAAACAATAAAATTCAATAAAAAGTCTTTACTTGATTTTCAAATTGTTTTCATTCGATTAAAATAGAATAATTGAAAGTATTTAACGAAAATAGAATAATTGTTTTGATGCATATGCAATATGAAAGAATTGTCCTTGAATCATATTCTATTCATTGTTATCGGAGATAAAATTTGAAGATAATATGCTGTTATAGGTGAAGATATCGAGGCTAAAATATCGCGTATGAAGGCGACACCGAGAAAACATCGCAAGGGGGAAACTGTAATCTTACAAAAGATCTTGAAACGGGAGAAACAAAGGTGAAAAGAAAGCTGTGCCAGAAGCATGGTAGAAATAAAGCGGATGAAAAAAATCGCAGTACTTAGACATTGTGGTATAAAACAAAGCAGTAGAAAATAAAGTGGGTAGTACAAGAAAAAGTATAAATGCTTGCTGTAATTTGTGATATTTTCGCCTTGCATTCTTTTCTTCCATAACGTTTTGTACGACTACGTTTTCCCCTTGTATTGTTTTTTCTCGAAATTTTCGGCGGGCAGCAAACAGGTCAACATAAAAGTTTAAATTAGTAAAAAAAGGCTGGCATAAATTTGGGTGTGGGGGAAACCACTTATTGCGATAACAATCAGCTATGATCTTCTTCAGAAGTAAAAGATTTTTTTCTCTTGAGGGAAAGACATCTATGTGGGATTGCCTTCGAAATCCATAAAATTATATTCAAATTCTGCGCCAGTCGGATGTTGCTTTTTGCCAAACCAAACTATATTTTCATGAATGCTATCTATGATCAGCATATAATTTTATTCGTTTGGATTTTGTCAATTGCATATGGCAATGCTGATTATTTTCGAATTCCAGATCAGTGGCGTAGATAAAGAGGTGCAAGCGGGGACATCAGTCCCCGGGCGCAGCATCCAAGGGCGCCAAATTGATGTTAGAAATTTTAAAATTAAATGTTTTCCATTCTTGGCAAGCAGGGGGGGGAGGGGCGCGAAATCTTCAGTTGTCCCCGGGCGCTGAAATTTCTAACTACGCCTCTGTTCTAGATGCATTAAAAATTGAATAGAAATTTAAAGTTTCTAATAAAATTTAATCTAGCATTCAGACTTTAATAGATCAAAAGCGATTAAAGCTTCTAGTGTTTCCCCTCGGTTTTATTCCTGAAAGACAAACGGACTAATTTAATGGTGTTTTTCATTTCTGTTATGTAAAGTAAATGTGGGTTAGTTTTCCTCACAAAATCTTCCCCAAAGGAATCTCTTCCTCAGCAAAAAAGCTCTTGTATATTTTAATGTACACAAACAATCAAGTCCTAAATTATGTAAATCATTTTCTGCAGAAAATGCTGTTGGTAATTTCTGGGTCCTTAGTTTATTCAGCAAAACAAAGATATTAAGCAAATAATCAAATAATGATTATGACCATATGATTGATTGGTTATTAATAAGTAAAACAAATGAAATGTTTAGAAAAACATCAGAAATTTAAAAAAGAAGTTAAATGTATTGATTTAATAAAAGGGTTTGTTTTTCCTTGATCGTCTGTTCTTTATGTCTTGGGGAAAAAAAGGAGCAACTTACAAGTGACATATACTATGATTATTATCCTTAAATTTGAAGGAGAAAAAGGGAGAGAAGTCTTTTTTTCATTGAAAGCTTAAATTGTATATTCTTTATGAACAGGTTTTAAGCCATTAAACAGTGTTGCGTTTGTTGTACATATTTCGTTAAGTTTGTAGTTGTTATAAAAGCAACTTAAAAATCATTAAAATTGTTACAACGTTTTTAATTCAAAAGATTTCAAATAGATATTTATTTTCTGGTAAAGTGAAAAAAGTAAAATTAAGTTAAAAAAAAAAAAAACACTTCTACCATAAAATTGGGCAACCAAACAAAACATGTTTAAACCAAGTGAGTTGTCTTTTTTTATCCTTACTGTTTAGTGGTTTCATTATTTATTTATTTAAGCATTCATCTTGATATACCTAACATCAAAAGCTTAAAAGGAAACGAATCTTTCTTCGAACTCTTATGAACCAAAGGAAAAAGTAATTAGAAAAGCTGAGGAAAAGGAACTAACTCAGGCATAGAATGCATATGTAACTACTTGTGCATGTAACTATTTGTGATACTGGTTTGTAAGTTTAGAATTTAAAATAAAGAACAGAATAAGATTTATTGGAATTGCCAGTATTGAAAAATCAGCTTTAGATACGTATAAATTATTCTTCAGTATAGCATACTGTCGCAAACAGAAGAGCCAAATTGACTGGCTAGTTTGGCGGAACATTTAATAATAGAAAATTTTATAAAATACTATAATAAATAATTTTATAAAAAAATTTTATAAAATAATTTTCATAAATATTTAAATTCCGAGGGCATTGTTTTTCTTATTTTTGGGACTGTGCACATAGTTTTACTTAGTTTTTTATTTATTTGTTGCTTTTATAGTGCTAGTTTTAGGATTTATTTTGCTTTTAAAGGAATTTTCAGTCGCATGCTTTGTATATGAGTGCTTATTTATTATATAAATTTATAGAATTATAGGTCTTTTGACGAGCTTTTGACGGTCAATAATAAGGATTTCAGTACAAATTTTTAAACTTGTTCTTTTGCGTAGAATATTCGAATGCTAATAAATGATAAACGGATTAAGAATTGTTATCCCAAAGCAGCAATTCGCCCAGAAGAGCTATTATTTTTGCTTTGGCATTTTGCATTGATTCACTATAAACAGCGAAACACTTTTTAAATTATTGAATCCAAATATTAGAGCCCTGCATTATATTTAAAGAAATTAAATAATGAAGAATCCGCAAAAATATTATATGTTTCTCGCATTGTGATAAAACAACGTTACCTAGAGCCGACAAATTTTGAATGACGTACGTTTCCACCCGAAAATGAGCATCTGGAAGCACAAATATGAATTTTTTTTATTATCTATTTCATATTTTCTAAAGCATTTATGAGTTTTTGATTAAAAAACTCAACGATTTCAAAACGAGCAGTGGCAACACTGTACGGAAGGGGGATTTATCACCAGAGCGTGAGACTGTGATTCTAAAAGATATGCTCTTTTAAATATTTTGTGATATTGCTGTTGAATGAACTGAATTTCATGGTTTAAATGAGAGAACATGATACTTAATAAATAAAGTATTAAAAAAAAACACTCCTTTGGGCATAAAATAAAATTTGAAAGATTTCAAATTTTTTTTCTTTAATTAATAAAATAGTTTTGAAATTTGGAGTGAAAACTGATATTTTTCTCGTCTTTATTGTACTTCTGCTAGGATAGTTATTTCAATATGCGCTGTCATTTGCAAAGTCAATATTATATATATATATTAAAGTTTTTAGGGTGCCTTCCTAAATTTTTTAGAATACTTTTCATTTAACTTGTTTCTTAAAGGAAATCAAATGTTTTTCTAGATATATTTGAAAGGATAGATTTCTAGATATATTTTTTTACATTTTCTTAGATATTCCAATAATTCTTTAGCAAATCTTCAAATAGTTTTTTACATGTTTTTTACATACTTCATTCATTTTTCTAGAATGTAACTTATATGTGTTCATCTAGAGACAAAGTTTCCTAGCAAAGAAATTGCTATCTGCTCACATAATCTGTAGTTATATGAAGATTTTATCTTTTTGTCACATTTTGAATTGACCATTGTAAAAGATTGTTTATAAGATTTGAGTTAAGGTTAAAGAATCATACACAAGATTTCAGAATTTAGTTTACATTTTAATTTGAGTCTCATAAAAGACGAGTAAAATAATTAAAACAATTTAAAATTTCAAGAATTTTATTTATGGGTTTGATTTTAGTAGTTTTATTCTATAATTGAAAAGATATCACAAATAAGAAGTTTAAATAAGAAGAAGTACAAAACTTTTGATTTGAAGTTCGAATAAGAAATTTTAAAGGCTTACTTGCTAAATCCTTTTATAAAATCCTTGAATATAAAATTATAAATCTTTACAACCAATTACACATTTTCTCACTTGTACGGTGAACATCTGAAGAAGTTTGAACACTTATTCACAGAACAGGGAAATTAAAAATATGCCATAGAAATATCATAGTCAAATAAACTACTTTATTTATTTTAATCTTGAGTTATTTGTGCTATTTGAATAGAGCAAAGTACAAAATTTTCATAATATTTTATCTCTTGATTAAGTTCTATGTTGCTGCTATCAGGAAGATAAATAATAAGATAAAAAAATATAAGTAAGATTAGTAGGGTAAATTACTTGTCTTTGCAAACACGTTTTATAACAAGATATGTAATAAAAATATGTTTAGATGACAAAAGATTCTAAGGCATTAAATTTTAATCCCATGCTTCACAATTCCGATGCCTTATCAAGAAATTCTAAAAAATTACAGGGTTTCAGAGTTTGAAGCTGGTGAAATCATTAAGATACGGACTGAAATTTAAGTCGAAATGCATGACAATCAGTCTCCGCTAGTGACCGTACCACCTGTAGACTTATCAGAATTGCACAGGATAATCAAGCTTACTTTCAGGTTTCCAAAAGTGTGTTTGGAAGGTTATAAACTTTAAAAATTAATTTCGTAACCTTAAAATTAAATTGTTATTGTTTTATGATACTGCAGAGCTTTATAAATAAACAGAAATGGATAAGAAACCGACAAGAAAATTCTGTTTATTCTTGTCAGAACAAACTAGTTATTAAATTTCTCTCCAATTGAAATGACTATTTCATAACGGGGATAAATGAAAATTTGTTTAACTTGGATAAATTGTAGTTTATAAGAATAGCTATTAATTCTGTAAGTTGTTGAGAGTGTTATAATTTATTATATCATCAAAGCAAAAAGTTTGTAAGAAATTTTACGTAACTTGATTCTATAACTTTATTTTTACCTAAATACTCTCATTAAACAGTTAATTAGTAGTAATCGAAATGTATTTGAATATTAAAAAATAGGTCTGCATTTTGATTCTAATGACATTCAGTAGTTTTTCTGTTCATATTTATAAAAAAACAAGACATCTGAAATATCTCGACAGTGGGTCCCTGTTCGGGCGCCACTGTGGAGTCACTAAGTATATTTTTTTGAATCAGGTGAGATGAAAAAGGAGCAATGCCTTCGCCGGGAATCGAACCACGGACCTCTGGAATACGCGCTCAGCGTGCAGACTACTACACCACGAAGGCACGCTGAGAAGGGGGGAGAAATATCTTATAACATTATTATTCAAAAAGAAGAATTGGAGAAGGGCATACTGATTAACATAACTAGAGCAATATCATCAAGAGATGAAGAGAATAATACCGACCAGTTCGTTTGAGTTCTCTTATGAAGTAAATGTCATTCGAAGACTACAGAAGAATTCGATAAAAATAACCTGTGTGTAAAAATAATTTGGCTGAGCGTAACAGGAATTTAAGAACTGAAATCTCAGTTATAGTTCTGGCTTTAATACATTAAATGACTAAAAATCAATGAAAACTGTTTTTATTAAAATTTTGCGTTCTCGAAAGAGAATCAGAAAACACATCCTAAATTCTATATTCTATGAAATAAAGGCAACTATATCTTAAATACTGCTTGCCTGAAATTGAAAAAACTGTTATTTCTTAACAGTGTAATAAATTTATATAAACAGACTACCTGTCTATCATATTTCGCATTTAATTTTCTGCCTGATAATTCCAGAATTGGAAGGAAACTGAGAATATAATTTGTGAAAATAAAAATTGTTTTTCCTAACTATCAATTTCCTAAATATATATATAAAAAAATTCATTTCCTAATCGCAGGCAACCGAGGTCATAATATTACAAGCAGATGAACAAATTCTGAAACTTTTTTTTTACTTAATTTCACCACATAATACATAAAAATGGATATAATCATTAGTAGGAAAACACGAAAAATGGATAATAAAAGAACTCTAAATGATATTCTAAGCTTGGGTGAAAGGAAAAAATTACTTTTTTGCGCACCGGTATCGATTTTCATATCGAGATGAACTTGGATATTATACCTAGCCATAACGTAATTGGACACGTGCGTGCTGCTGCTCTTTCGGTTGATTGTCCAAAAGGTCATGTAATACCAGCTGAGTGGAATTTTAGCAACATAAAGAAAAAGCAGCTAGTTTTAACATATATTTCGAGCAAAGCGTGTAATGAGATATGCTTCTAAAATGGAGTGTTAGCGATTCCTAATCAAATATTCAGCATTCTGTGATAAATAACTAATTGAAACCCGAACAGTACAGAACATACATGTTTCTAACTATAAAATTTGCAGAAGTAGTTTACCATTAAGTTGATTCCATTAACTGGACAATCAATAGAGCATGAATTTGTGATGTTAGTGCATGTGAAACGTAGAATTTCACACAAGTTTGCGATAACAGTAGTGGTTTTATGCTAACGTGTGATTAAATGTAGATACTCTTCAATCATGCATGTTGACAAATTAACCATGGTAACAGCTTTGTTCATTGCTACCCGAGAGATAAATTGAAAAGGTTGCTGTTCAATTGTTTGAAATAATACCGATTTAGCTTTTCCTGGAATTGTATGAATTATTAACAACACTCTGTTGTTAAGTATAAATACCGAGATTGCAATTTAAATTTTATTTCTGCTTTTTAAATGCTTCATATTTTCCGTAATAGAAATATATTTCATTTCGGCTTTTCCAAAATAGCTGTTCTTCTATTCTGTTTATTGAACTTCTCGTATAATAGCCGTCCCATACTCCTCCAAGTGAGTTCATTTGAACGTTTTTAGTATTATATAACATATTAGTTAAGGCCTTCGCAAATTCTGATGCTTCCCAGAGTCTCTTCTATAGAGGTGGTAGCGTGTTCTTCATTATTATTAGATTATTCTTAGAATAGAGCTGCAAAATGAATGTTTGTAAACAACAGCCCTATATTGGGCCTCAATACTGTTGCAATGAAACCCTTGCATATTTCGATATCATTCTCTAGTCCTCGGATGTAAATGTTCACTACGAGTAGGCTTGCGTGAACATCAATCATCTTCATCCTAAAAAAGCTGACATTAACAATTTCCCAACTACAGAGAATTTAGATCATACCTCAATTAAGATAAAACATCAGTTTTATGCAGGGCATAATTAAAGTATTTGTCACTTACCTGCAGCTGCAAAGGAAATATAGCAGAGGATTGACATTGCATAAAACCAACGGCATTTACCACCAAAAAGATCGAGAAGGCTGCTCAAAAACCGTAACCGACTCCAGGCCGGTGTCGATCCTTTATGCAAATACCTTAAAGAAATCATGATTTAATAAAATTATTTCCTTTTGATGATATACTGTTGCTAATAAACCCTGGCTGCATTATGCAACGACGATTGCATACCCGTTGTCGTCTTTATGCCGTGTTGATGTTTTGCTAGTGACGATCCTAGTGTCGATCGTATGCCTGTGACAACTGTGCAAAGGAATCCTCTTATGCATTATAACATCATTATCCAAATTTCTATTTTATCGTGTCAATTCGCATGCCAGTAACTAGTGTTTGTCATGTGCTGGCATCGGTTCTGTGCTAGTGGGTCAAACACAGCGCCAATCCTATCCAGTGTCTGTTCTACGCAACATCGGTTCTTTGTACACAACCCCTGTAATTCCAATGTCTCTTTCACTTCCCCTCTTAATGCTAAATAAGTGCTTTATATCTAATTCCAAATCTCACAGACCGACTGGTTCACAGGAGGGGACTTTATTTGGCCTCTACTCTACAAATACCACTGCTCCAGAATTCGCTATACAAATAAGGTACTATAATGTCAAGTATAACTATAACTAACTATAATATAAGTAACTATAATATAAGGTCTATAATCTCAAGCTACATGTTTTAATTTTTAGTTATATTCGCCGAATAATGCGCAGCCAGTTCTTCACGAAGATACATGAAGATATTCTAAAAAGGATACATGAAGATATTCTAAAAGATACATGCGCAATGCATCTTTCGAGGTCACTTATTCGAAGATTTATGTACGAACAATGGTGCCTTTAGAACAACGGTGTACCGAATTGACAAGCGATAAGGGGTAACAAAAATGTGTTTGGATAAATGCTTGAGGAAGCAAATATTCCTGCAAAGAGTATGGATTGTATTCAATACAGATGTCTAAAAGAATTCTAATGTAGGTTTTCAAGAAAAGGCGGATATAATTTGAAATAAGTATGCATTTCCAACCGGAATGAATTCGTGCAATTAAGAATGTTTTGCCTTTCTGTAATTATTTGAAACAGTAATTCTGAAGTGAAAATTAAAGGCTTCGGTAAATCGCATTTGCTTTAATTGAAATACAGTCGATCTAGTGTTCCTTTTAATAGTAAAATGGCTCCCGCGAAAAGAAGCAGAGTGCTGGTTTCAAATATAAAGCCATACGTTTTGCGAGAGAAAATGGAAATCTTGCTGCAGCAAGGATGTTTGGTGTTGATGAAAGATGGAACAGATGATGATGATGATTTAGTTATGGATCAGATTAACATTGATGGTGAAGATGAAACAGAATTCGAGGATGTATCTGAAAATATAACGGAAGACGAAGACGTCGAACTTTTCATGTTATCTGATTATGAAAGCTTTAAGTTCATAAAATATGTCATTTCTTTTCAATAAACGGCATTTATGCTTATACAGAAATTTAATTTTTTTAATGCTCATTCCTTACTTTTAAATCTATCATTTTTATACCCGGCGATGATACAATGATACGCGCATCCTTAAATTTCGACCTTCTTTTTTGTATTGAAAGTGGCGTTATACGCCAGAAGTACAGTAATACGAATCCGTTATAAAACTAATCTGGCTTTTTTTTTAAACAACAGCTCTCTACTGAATCCTCAATAAAGCTGCAATGAAACCCTGCATATTTCGAGATCATTTGCTAGACACTAGTTGTGGCATACTCGCTACTGACAGGCTTTTGCATGAACATCAGTTTTCTTAACCATAAAAAAGCTAATATTAACAGTCTTATAACTGTAATGAATTTAGATCTTATCTCAATCTCTCTCTATGTATAAAGAAGAATGTCTGTTTCAGATTAACTCAGTCACTACTATAGCTGTGGTCACCAAACTTCCTACCATTCTTTTCTGGTTTTTACAATGAAATAAAAATAGCATTTCCAAACATTAAATACGTTATTCCTGATTCCGAAAATTCGTAGGAAGTCATTTCGACTGTTCCCATCTTCGTACGACATTAGTCGGCCGAGATATTAATTAAAAACTCTGAAAAGACTAATTTTCGCATTTATTTTCCTGAATGGCAACAGTCTCGCGCGTTGGAAATAAAAATGCTTTATTTCGAAAAATGTTGCTACTCCACGCTTTCATATCGTAGAGTCTGTTAATAAAAAATTTAGAAGTTTTACGAAATCTATATATAAAGAAGAATGTGTGTTTGTTTGTTTGTTCGCTTTATTGGTTTCTGATAATTATGATAAATTTCTTGACAAATTTAATCGTCTAAAATTGAATATAGGTGAAATATTGGAAGGAACTTGAGCTTTTACGACAATTGATTAGAAAGACGAAAATCATTAAAAACTGCGTGCCATTGTTGCTGATATAATCAGAGAGAGTTTCTTTTTCTATGAAGTTCTTTCATGTGGGTTCCATATCGCATCCGACTGAAAAATGTATGACTACGAATCGTACTTTTTGCATTGTTATTAGAGAAGGTTTACAGCGGTAATGGCATCGGGTACTTTCGCTAGTTAGGATATAAAATTAGTTACAGAATAACATATTTAGTATAGTTCAAAGCATACATGCTATGTAACAAATGACCAGAAAATTTGGACAATATTTCTAAAATGCGGTGGAACTTTACGAGATAATTAATTTAAAGTATTAACTTTAGCTGAATCGCCCATTCTGATCACGTGCTTAAGACAGTTCTTTCACCAGTATTGGCACTTGAAAATATACGCTTTCAGGAAATTGAACTTTCAAAATGAATGTTATATATCAAAGTATGCATGTTATATATCAAAATGCTCAGAATAATGTGTACAATCTGAAAGAATAGCATCGGGAATAAAAGCAATAATCAAGTAAAAGTTGCAGCATAAGTGTCCAATCAGGTGGGAAGGAGCGGTCACATGAGTTGAATCAGTTCTTGTGTTCTCCCTTCGAACTTTGGTGTATCTGGAAATTACACATGCATATTTACACAAAAGTAGGCATGTAATATATCAAAATGATGAGAAAAATATATATAATATGGTAAAATTGAAATTGAGCACTTCGGAGTATTTTGCAGCCCACCAGATGAGAATAGAGAGAAGTTAGTCTTAACTGAGATACAAAATGAGAGTAGTGTCAATCGTTTTTATATTGAAAGCAATGGGCGGAGCAAACCGAACACAAAAGTGGCGCCATCTGTGAAAAAAATTCTAATTAAAACTTGATAACTAATCTATTATACTAATTCAGAAAGTACTGGAATGGAAATAAAATTAAATTTGATTAAATACGGAAATCTAATTCACTTTGTGAAGAAGCTTTTTGCTTTTTTGATAATTTTTGCAGAACGAAAATCAAAACTGTGATTAAGTCTCCAACTATAATTAACTGTCAAAGATTAGTTTAGTTTTCCTTTTCAAATATAAGATTCGAATTCTTTGCCGTGAAATTTTAACATTCTTTTAGAGTGGCTGATATGTTTGATAAACCACACTGACAATGTATGCTATCAATTTTTAAATTTTACTCTTATGTGTTTCTCTTCCATTTGATGATCAGCGATCAATTTAATTTTTTAAATTATATGAAAGCTTAGATTTGAAAGAAGGAGCTATTTTTTATGCTAAATCTGCGAATATATAAATTATATATATATTTTTAATTTACTTAATATTTTTACAAATTTAATATTACTATATTCCTCCTTTTTTAACATTTATGTTCGGTTCATTTTTCTCTCCATTTTATTATTATTATTTTATTTTAATTGAACGTGTAAAAATTGGAACTTTTAAATGATAACAAAATTTCAAAAGGTTTCTTTGGAAATTCTGTGTCCAAAGAAATTTTCAAACATTTCCTGTGTATTGCTAATTTCGTAAAAATTGATTTTTCTGTCTATGAATTTCTTAAAATTTCAGAGCTACATTTATTGTATCGATCTGCAGAGGTGATTAGCTGTTGTGAGGAAAGTTCGTCATGGTAACTGAATAATGCACTATGTCTGCCAAAAATTGCACACTTTTACATGTTTCATAACATATACTAGCACGCAAAAAATATAGCAGCGTTGTTAAAACCTTGTAATATGGACTTCAGCTCTCTGAAAATAGGCTTTCTAATCTTTAATCAAGTGAAATCCGAAAATTGTGCATTTTTGCCATTTGTATATTATTTAACAACTTTCTGAAATGCAGTACAACTATTACTTATTTCTATCCAAAAGTACTAAAATCAGCCTCATAAAGCCACAAGTGTATTTAATAAATATTAGCAAATTAAAAAATATAAACTTATTTAGTAAGACATATTTAATAAAATTTAAAATGTGACAAATATTCAGAAATTAATAAGAATTATAGATATAAATATAAACTTTTCTCAATAGATATTGTCACTTCATCATATACTTTAAAAATAGGCATATGCATTTAAAGATTTATATTAATTATATCAGAATTTTTGCATATCACAAAAATATAATGGTTAATTTAAATTACTGATAGCTTAAACGCTGTCGTTTATATTGTATTTTCCGACGAAGGGGAAAAAATTCCTGTTTTTTGCAGTTATTCATCTCAGAGTATAACACCAATAAAGTACATTAAGCCAATCGATAATAGGTGGGGCTGAAGACTACAAGATAAAAAATTGCTCTTCTACCCGCAATTTTGTTTTTACCAAAATGAAAAGGAAAATATGGTTATTCTATTTTAACTATAGCTGCGAGGCTTACCAGTTTCTTTTATCTATAGTCACTCTAAATTAAATAAACCCACGTATTATTGTCATCAGTTATACTGGGATACCAATTACTAACTAAAACGGGATAGTAATAGTAAATGTACTCAAGTTTGACATTTTCCTGATCATATTTTTTATCGAAAAAAGCTTCAACTTAATAACTAATGCAAGAAAAAGGAAGAAAATGTGATGTAAATATTCTCGAATACCCTTCTCGTGGCTATTTCACTAACAGAAATGCATATCATAAGCTTCATATTCTTGAAAATATCGTAACTCCTCTCGAAAGTATTTTCTGGCAACGCCCATAACCGAAATAAACTCAGTACTTTCAGAAATATCAATCTTGAGTTTATGACCGATATTATCATGTTTTTTGACAGAAGAATATATCGGAGTCAGGAACGCTAAATTAGATTTACAAATTTTACAATTAAGATTCTACAAACAAAATGAAAAGTAAGAAGACAGTAACTTAAGAGCAGATATGAATTTTATTTTTATGAACAATTATTCTGAATGATATTCGATAGAACTATATAGGTTTGGTTAATTTGATTGCGGCAAAGCACTCTTGCGCTATCTGTCTAAGGAAAGGGATGCCTTTGTGGAGGACTTTCTAAAAGAAACTGGCTCGTACGCACGTTATGGAGGAATCCACGAAAACGCCCATGCATGCAGCCAGCCCGTCCGCCGGGACTTGAACCCGGGCTGAACTACCCGTTTTCTGCGACTTTTACCGCTCAGCCGCTGGTGGACGCTAAAATTATATACATTTAGAACTTAAAAAAAAAAAAAAAAAAAAAAAAAAAAAAAAAAAAAAAAAAAAAAAAGTAAAATGGATGAAATAAATTTCTTTTACTCATTCCTTTCAGAACAAATCTCTTAAACATAAACACATGTAATAAGAGACCATAAAGCCATTGGGACTGATGTTTCGGTTTTTATGCAGTGCTTTAACATATCATCCTACGCAAGAAATGAATGTTTTCTTCTTTAGTTCCCCTCAAACTGCGTACGATGCTACTCAGTACAGTTACATACTTTGTCACTGTTTTCTCGTTTCCTTAAGAACTAAAATAAAATAGCAGAATTCTTTACTTTTCGTACGCAAGACAGAGAAAGAAAGAAATGCAATGTAAATGAATACAGCACCTTGCAGTACACTTTATCATCATATTATGACATGTTTGTTATATATTTCTACGCGTGATTTATAAAGTAAATATTACCGTATTTTTTATGTTGCATAAATATTGTATTGCTAATAATATCCTGCACAATCTATAGTTTAACATAGCCGCGCTACGCTTTGGAACGTATACGAGGGCGTTACTGTCAATAAAAAATGATACTTACGTATTACCCAGTCGACCGTGAAAGCTGGCTACTATCGAACCATGAAAGCTGGCAAAAATTCTGCCAAAGCTGCGGCAATCATTCCTTAGGAATTCTGAAGAAATTTACTTCTCTCATTCAATGAAAAATCAGTATCGACTAGCAGGTTCGTTTTGCGCTTTTTAAAAAAGGGCTCAGTGGATTTCTACGGTTTTATTAGGCCCTCCGGTTTTAGCGAAGCTCTGTTAGAAGACAGGTCCTAAATTTCATTTTTTTTTTTTTTTTTTTTTTTTTTTTTTATAGAAATGCAAGGAAATATCAGGTAATTTTCATCGCTATTCATAAAAACAACAGGTGAATGGCTTTTCCAGTATCAGTCGAGGTGAAATGAAAGCTCATATGTTATGAATGTGTTGAGTCTACCAGCGGTCAAGAAGTAAATTCGCTTGAATGCTGGTAGTTTGGTTCGAATCCCACGAAAGGGCTGGCTGCATGGGCGTTTTCGTGGTCCAAAAATGGCAAGAGTAGTTTTTGTTTAGAAAACTAGCTCTCAAAATTTTATATCCTCAATGTTAATTGAACTTGGTATAACATGTATTAATATCGCTTTTTTTATTGTTATTAAATTTACTTGATTCTTTCTTTCACAATTTGAAATATAGATCGAATCCAAATAAAATTCACAGATATTTTGTGATTTATTTTTTTAATTTCTACATTTTAGTATTTATAAATTTTTGAATTGTAGTCTATAAAGTTTTTCCATCACCTTAAAGTAAATGTATTTCTAGGCATCCTGCAAGAATATAGAGCGTTTTATTTAGAATTTTCAAAAATATACAGGAATTTATATCTAGGCGTGTTTTAAAATTTCATATTTGTTATAAAGGATAATAATGCCAAGACGTTTTTCAATTCTTCATCTGAAGACAAATTCTTCCCTCGTAATTATCGTCTTTTCAATGTTGACAGTCAGACATCACCAATTTCAAACGGCGCTGCCAATATCATAGTAGCAAGATGTAGCTTGACATCGTTCCAGAGCAAATCACTATTTCTCGAGGGAATTCCAATTTTTCTTTATCATTGCTCCAGCAGATGAGTTTACAGAACATTTATATAGTAGTTATCGATCTGCTCTGAGTTAACGATGCTGACATGAACAATCGCAATCAATAGCCTATCATAACATACTTTGTATATCAATCTTACATTTTTCCTTTTAAATATTTCAATGATGGAGCCTCTGTTATACGGAAGAAAGACTATATTGTTGTTGTGACTCATCTTACTTGTGTGATAATAACATCAGAACAAGCCCACGAGATTCAACGTGGCAAGAAGTGCGAGATTGCACCTATCGTTGGCAAGAACCTTGAGCACCATACAAGTGACAATACGAATTTACTCAATTCCACGCATTGCGCTTTACGCATTTGTTAAATTATTTGAAAATATGAACTATGCACCTTTTTTTCCCCTCGTGCATAAAGAAAAAAGGAAAAGGAAAATAGGTTGCTATAAATTAAGAATATTACCGAGTGAATTATTCTTGGCGCAAACTGAAAAATGTGCGCCAAGAATAAATTTTTAAATTTCTCCGTAAGTTTCTCATTATATTTTAAGAAATTTAATATTTGGCCCAGAATTTGATTCCTAGACACCGAAGTCTTTCGGAAGACCTCACTGCTTAATCCCTCTTTAATGAAATAAAAATAGAGAAATGAGGAGTTAAGGATGACTTCAGTGCTCTTAAGCCTTGGGATCCTTAAGACTGGGTCTTGTGGGTCTATTCAGTATTAAAGTTCTGCCTTCATTTTCATCAGCTTGAAGGCAGAACTTAAAATTTTCCTAAATGACATTGTATTCTGTATAAGAGATTTAAGACATCTGAAAGTTTATTTTCTAAATTAAAGAAACTAAACAGCATATTGTTGTGTGCGTACGGGTTCGTTATGAAATGAATGCACAAGTCCGATGAAAAATGAACAAAAATTTATTATTATCACAACAGAAATGCTTAAATTTTCTCAAATTATCATGCAGTATCACAATATCTCACAGTAGTTATCTTTTAACTACTTAAATGTACAATAGAACGTAATTCAAAACAGCTAAAGAACGCTAATCCGCGAATTCGCTATAATCAACAACGGCAGTTTTCTAAACAACAACAAACTAAGCAACTACTACAAACTGAGATGTTTTCCTCCTTTTATAAGATTTTAAAATCACGCGCTAGAATTTTCCAGTACTTTCTCGAAATCAAAAAGAGATATTTATTTATTTAACGCACGCGCTCTTGTATTTTTAATTTTTCCGGCTTAGCTTTCTTTTAATATTCGTCACGCGCTGCACTGCGCGAGAAATAAAACCATTTAATTTATAATTGAACTAACATTAGCTTTTTAAAT
Source organism: Stegodyphus dumicola (assembly GCF_044657685.1). Taxonomy (NCBI): domain Eukaryota; kingdom Metazoa; phylum Arthropoda; class Arachnida; order Araneae; family Eresidae; genus Stegodyphus; species Stegodyphus dumicola. The sequence continues at coordinate 49,787,181 of NC_140779.1, forward strand.
ACCAAATTCGTAACACTGCCCCCCTCCCAAGGACTGCACGTCCCGGGCAGTACAATCCCTGGACAGGAAGCTAAACTTACAACTGTGGCATAAACATTACATTACAATATCAAACAATATAAACAATAAATGCAATAACTAACTTAAACAAATCAAATGCTATCAAATACTAAATACAAAACAAATACTAAATACAAATCAAATACTAAATGCAAATCAAATACTAAATACAAATCAAATACTAAATGCAAATCAAATACTAAATACAAATCAAATCAAATACACATTTATAAACAAAAAGGACCATGGTCTGATACTATTTACAATTATTTACATTACGTACTATGGCCATAGTAATGAGCTAACCTGTCGTAATGAACGACTTTAGGTTTAGAGTTCGAAGACTTACGAATCCGAACCACGACGTCATTCAGCCTTTTTAGGACTGTATACGGGCCATCCCAAGATGACTGTAATTTCGGACAAAGTCCTTTCCGTCGAGTCGGATTCCACAACCACACCTTGTCTCCTTCGTGGAACTGATGTTCAGTAGCTCTTGTGTCGTAGCGGGTCTTCATCTTCTCCGTCGCCAAGTTGACTCGCTCTCGTGCAAAGTTGTGCATCACTTCAAACCGGGCCTGGAGATCTTGAATATATTCCTCAGACGATGAAGGAGCATCCGGAGGGCGGCCAAACAATAGATCACAAGGCAGACGAAGGTCACGACCGAAGAGCATCTGTGATGGAGAATAGCCGGTAGTCTCGTGGACAGCACTGCGGTAAGCCAGTAAAAAGAGTGGTAATTTCTTGTCTCAGTCCTGTTGGTTTCTGGAAACCACTAATGAGAGGTTATTAAGGATGGTTCGATTGAACCACTCTACCATGCCGTCCGACTGGGGATGTAATGGCGTCGTTTGGGTCTTGTCAATGCCGAGTAGTTTGCATAGTTCTTTGATTACTGCCGAGGCAAAATTCCTTCCCTGATCGGAATGTAACTGAAGAGGCACTCCGAACCTGGAAATCCAGTGCTGTATCATTACCTCAGTTACTGTGACAGCCTCTTGATCAGGAATAGGATAAGCTTCAGGCCACTTGGTGAAGTAATCAATGACAACGAGTATGTATTTGTTGCCATCAGCAGTTCGTGGCAGAGGTCCCAGGATGTCAAAGGCGATACGTTCAAAAGGCGCCCCTACGTTGTAACGTTGCAGCTTGCCTCGGCTGCGTCTCCTCGGTCCTTTCCGACCTGCACAGGCATCGCAAGATCGGCACCACTTTTGCACGTCATCCTTTGCATTATTCCAGTGAAAACGCTCACGAACTCTCTGCAAGGTCTTCATTATTCCAAAGTGACCTCCAGTAGGGGTGCTATGTAATTCTTTAAGGACATCAGGAATGCGGGATCTTGGAAGTATAAGTTGCCATCGGAACGTCTTCCCATCATCCGATTCGAATTTCCGGTATAAGACGCCGTTTCGAATGTGAAGTGAATCCCAGAGTGCCCAATATTGTTTGGTTGTAGGACTACAGATAGAAATGTCCTGCCAGGTAGGTTTTCTGTTTGATGACTCCATTAAATCAATTATGGGTTTAATGTCGCGGTCTTCCAGCTGGTCTTTCCTGACTTCATCATCACTCCACGGTTCTCGATCAGCCGATGTTGATGTTGTAATTTGTCTTGCGACCGGAGTCAGCAGCTCGTATTTCGCTTCCACCCTGGAACAATATCGGCAGCTTTCTTGGCAAGGTCTTCTAGACAGGGCGTCGGCGTTTCCGTGTGATGATCCCTTACGATGACGGATAGTGATGTCATATTCTTGGAGTCTCTGTATCCACCTGGCTATTTGACCCTCAGGATTCTTGAAATTTAAAAGCCAGATCAATGATGCATGATCGGTGCGGAGCAGGAATTTTCTGCCGTATAGATAGTGATGGAACTGTTCTACAGCTTTGACTATGGCGAGCAACTCTTTCCTGGTGACACAATAATTCCTCTCCGATTTAGACAGGCACTTGCTCCAGTATGCCACTACACGTTCTTGGCCGTCTATTTCTTGGGACAAAACAGCACCAACACTTTCATTACTCGCGTCGGTGTCGAGAATAAATGGTCGGTCAAGCTGAGGATACGTCAGGATTGGAGCAGATGTTAAAGCCTCCTTTAAGTTGTTAAATGCATCGTCGCATTCTTTTGTCCACAAGAACTTTTGGTTGCTCTCTGTCAGCTTGTGAAGGGGTCTTGCGATGGAAGAAAAGTCCTTCACGAATCTCCTATAGTAGGTGCAAAGCCCTAGGAAGCTTCTCAGCTGATGGACATTTTCGGGACGTTTCCAGGATTTAACGGCTGATACCTTTTCAGGATCCGTGCGCACACCTTCTGCAGAGATGACATGTCCCAGGTAAGTCACTTCCTTTCGGAACAATTTGCATTTAGCGGGACTCAGCTTCAGATTGGCTTCTTTCAGTTTCTGAAGCACCTTCCTAAGATTTTCTAAATGTTCTTCAAAACTCTTTCCGACGATGATGATGTCGTCCAGGTATATGAGGCAGGCTTCGTAGGAAAGGCCTTTCAAAACAGTTTCCATAAGACGTTCGAATGTTGCCGGCGCATTACACAGTCCAAACGGCATCACCTTGAATTGCCAAAGCCCTTGTCCCGTAGTAAATGCCGTCTTTTCTCGGTCTTCAGGCTGTATTTCTACCTGCCAATACCCACTCTTTAAATCAAGTGTTGAGAACCACTTGCTGCCAGAAAGAGTGTCTAGAATGTCGTCAATTCTAGGAAGAGGGTAACTGTCTTTCTTCGTAACCTCATTCAACCGGCGATAGTCGACGCAAAATCTTGTTGAGCCGTCTTTCTTTCTGACTAGGACGATGGGAGATGCCCATGGACTTACTGAAGGCTCGATGACATCGCTTTCTTTCATATCTTTTAACAGTGTTCGCACCTCTTCCTGTTTAGCAAACGGTAGACGTCTTGGATGTTGCTTGATCGGGGGATGATCACCGGTATCTATTCTATCTTGTGTCAAACTAGTTCGACCCACGTCAGAAGACGAGCGGGAGAAAACAACTTGAAGATCTTTAATGACGCGATCGGCAGCATTCCTCTCTTTATCGTTTAATTGCGCATTCTGCAATAACTCCGATGTAATTCTCTCTGAGGACACGGATTCTTGGATGTTACTCTTTCTTTCAACGGTGGTTACTGGAGTACATGCTGCAACCACTTCACCTTTCCTAATAATTCTCCCCTTCTCAGTTACATTGGCGACTCTCACCGGGATAACCGTTCTGGATAGGTCGACGAGTGTTGAGGCTACTACTAGTACTCCTTTTGGGCTATTACAGTTATTGGGATATTCTATGATGCCATAGCGGAAATTTCTGTTTTCGGCTATGGATCCAGGAAGTAAAATTTCTGTTCTTGCCGGTATTGTGATATTGTCTTGTGCTATGATTTTATGGACAGATTTAACTTCATCATTGACTCCAAATAACGCTATGTCCTCAGATGTAGAATGCAATTCGTTATTTTTAAAGTCCAAGGAAAAATTGTATTTCCTTAGAAAGTCCAATCCGAGTATGCAAGAATCAGTGATCTCTGCTACATATGCCGTGTGATGGTAAGCGGCACTTCCAAACGTGATGTTAACATTTACTTTTCCATCGATGTTGATCTTCTCACCGGACACAGTCTGTAGGGTAACGCAGGGCGGCGTCCAGATAAGTTTGCTTTCCAGTTGTTGAGCCAAATCTTTTCGGATGATGGTAACGTTGGCTCCTGTATCTATCGTCATATTGCAGGGAACTCCATTAATATGTCCTATTATGAAAAGCCCATTACTGCCGCCTCTCACTGCAGAAATCTGAAGCGCTTTAAACTGGGGCCTTTCATGATCTGGCAACCTCCGCCCCGCGAGATGGCCACTAATTAGTTTCCCTGCTGTTTGTTAGGAGCGGTCTTAGCATCCGTGCCCTGGGGTGTTCTGCAGTTTCGTCGGATGTGTCCTTCAGCACCGCAGTTCCAGCACTTTACGGTCGGTTTCTTGTCACCAATATTCTGTCTCAAGGCGTTCAGTTGTCTAGTTAAATCGTCTAGACGAGCAGTGACTTGATCCCCTGGCTCCTGGACTTGAGCAGCTCTGACTGGATGGCGGTCTCGACGGGTGGCTTGCTGGGCTGCCTCAAATTTCATGGCATACACAAAAGCGCTTTTCAGATCTTTAACATCCGCCATTCGCAGTGCTTTCTGTATTTCAGGGTCCCGGATGCCATCGATGAAATATTGCAGGGACAGGATTTCCCTTGTTTCTGTCGGGCACTCCGAAAAGGCGTGATGTGACAGCCTTTCAACATCCGTGGCGAGCTCCTGAAGCGTTTCGGTGAGCTTCTGTTGACGAGATTTTAATTGGAGCCTGCTGTAGTCTTTTAAACATTTCTCGCCGAAGCGCAGCTCCAAAGCGCCGGATAGAGCTTCGAAATCTAGCCTTTGATTTTCGGGAAGCGTCTGCAGGATATCCGCTGCGTCTGCTCTCAGAGAAGCGGCGAGATGACAGGCCTTAGCTTGGGAATCCCATCCATTCGCATCCGCAACGATAGAAAATTGTGTCCTATACACCTGCCAGGAGGTCTTCCCATCATATGTAGATAGTTTCAGAACGGAACGAGCAGGCATCGATAAAAATTTGAAACCTTCAGAATTGTTTCCTACCGTCGCTATGCACTTCTTTAGGCTGTCAACTTCTTTGGCGACGGCAGCAGAAACCCTATCATCAATTTGTTGTTCGACGGCAGAAACTCTCTCTTCTATATGTTCTTTTACAGAAGAAATTCTTTCTTCTACTTGTTCTTTTACCGAAGAAACTCTTTCTTCTATTTGTCCAACTTTAGTTTCAACCGCGTCTATTCTACCTTCCATAGCCTCAAATTTATTTTCTATTACGCAGGTAACTTCTCTTTTCATTTCGTCCTGACCTGCTTTCATCTCATTTTTAAGAGATTTCATCTCTTCCTTAACGGATTCCTGGCCCAATTTCATTTCTCCTTTAACGGATTCCTGGCCCAACTTCATTTGTTCCTGTGCCGCTTTCATTTCTTCCTTGAGGGATTCCTGGCTCAATTTCATTTCTTCTTTAAATGAGGCAAAGGCTGATATTAAATGCCTTAATTGCTCTTCCATCGCTCTTGTTATTGGCATTCAAATCCCACTTCTGACACCAAAAATTGTTGTGTGCGTACGGGTTCGTTATGAAATGAATGCACAAGTCTGATGAAAAATAAACAAAAATTTATTATTATCACAACAGAAATGCTTAAATTTTCTCAAATTATCATGCAGTATCACAATATCTCACAGTAGTTATCTTTTAACTACTTAAATGTACAATAGAACGTAATTCAAAACAGCTAAAGAACGCTAATCCGCGAATTCGCTATAATCAACAACGGCAGTTTTCTAAACAACAACAAACTAAGCAACTACTACAAACTGAGATGTTTTCCTCCTTTTATAAGATTTTAAAATCACGCGCTAGAATTTTCCAGTACTTTCTCGAAATCAAAAAGAGATATTTATTTATTTAACGCACGCGCTCTTGTATTTTTAATTTTTCCGGCTTAGCTTTCTTTTAATATTCGTCACGCGCTGCACTGCGCGAGAAATAAAACCATTTAATTTATAATTGAACTAACATTAGCTTTTTAAATACCAAATTCGTAACAATATTCTTCAATAGAACTTCGAACTCTACATTGTAGCTTCGTATAGAATTCTACAATGTAGAATCCTGAATAACAACCCTAGAAGTAGTGATCTCTGTTTTCATTACACTTATCAGGTTCAATGTTCCGCCTTACTTTCTTTGGGAACATTCAAGAACCTGACTCGGAACAGGGAGCTTACTAAAGCTATGTTCAATAAATGTGGGAAGTAGACAAGATACACAGGAAGGGTATACGAAACCCTTTATTTTTCACTCTTTACAATAATTTCCGGACTTCGGAATACAGAGACCAACCACTTGTGGTCTGAGCGTAAGAATATAAAAATATTAACTATTAACTTTGGAATAACAAACAAGGGCCTACGTGGAAGATTGGCCGTATATTAACAGGAAGCCGTATGTAGTACAGAGAACTGTTAACACTACAATACGTTTAAAATTATTAAGAGGATTAAACCTCTGGCCTGGAAGGCAACCAGCAACCGAGTAAAACTGCTAAGGCAAGCGGCTTGCTTCTACTAACTCCTTCCTCTCTGCTTGGCAAAAAGCCACAACTTAAGTACTTGGCGCTCGCCAGACAAATTTGCATAAATAAGTTAAAGCTTTTAATTCTGGCCGGAAGTAGAAAATAAGAAGTGATAGTAAAGATTTAAAATAAAATAAACATTAGTAAAACTTAAGATCCTTACACACTGACATTAATTTATTATTCATGCGCAAGAGCTTATTTAAAAGTCTTAAACGTTTTTTACTCTTTCTTCATATTACAGACATGTCAATCACGTATTAAGCAATTAAACATCAACGTGCCTGAATCTGCTATCAAACAGATAAACTCATCGCTATTTGTTTATACAACATCTATTTGATTTTGTGATTGTGGTGAGGAAGACATCACTGAGAAAATATAGCAGATGTGTAACTGAATGTTGTGTTTACCGCGAAGCGTAGTTCTTGAAACATAATGGCATGCATATGTAAGTGAAACATTTATCCTGCAGCTCAACCAGGATAATGGTAGGCGACGCTGACTGCCGCTATGCTAATATGCTAAATATGCGGCAAGAAGAAAGTCTCTCGAAAGGTTGATGGTAGAAGAACAGGTGGGGAAGGCTTTCGGACTCGTCCCTCCGGGTTGCTGTCCATCAAAATTCAGGGTGGAATTGAGTAAATTCGTATTGTCACTTGTATGGTGTTCAAGGTTCTTGCCAACGATAGGTGCAGTCTCGCACTTCTTGCCACGTTGAATCTCGTGGGCTTGTTCTGATGTTATTGTCACACAAGTAAGATGAGTCACAACAACAATATATAGTCTTTCTTCTGTATATCAGAGGCTCCATCATTGAAATATTTAAAAGGAAAATGTAAGATTGATACACAAATTATGTCATGATAGGCTATTGATTGCGATTATTAATGTCAGCATGTTTACTCAGAGCAGATCGGTAACTACAATATAAATGTTCTGTAAACTCATCTGCTGGAGCAATGATAAAAAAAAATTGGAATTCCCTCGAGAAATAGTGATTTGCTCTGGAACGATGTCAAGCTACATCTTGCTACTATGCTATTGGCAGCGCCGTTTAAAATTGGTGATGTCTGACTCTCAACGTTGAAAAGACGATAATTACGAGGGAAGAATTTGTCTTCAGATGAAGAAATGAAAACGTCTTGACTGTAGTGCTATAAAGAGTACGCTTAAGGCCGTAAAAGGTTTAATTAACTGCGAAGGAAAAAGTACAGGCCTCGCAGAGTTATCGGATTCTGAATAAAAGTCGCTGTCTTGAAACATTTTAGTCAGGCCTCGTATTAGAAGGAATTTTCAATAGAGGAAAATGGTTCCGTCCTCAATAATACTTAATGATTGAGTTTTTTCCTTTGAAGAAAAGATTATTAAGTGTAAGTAAAACATGCGTTTGTTTTAACTAAATTTTACGAAAAGTTGATTAGCCTCTAAAGGGCTTTAGCCCAGAAGGGCTACTAATTTCATTTTGGCATTTTGGGTTGAAAACTTTAAATGTCCGTTTCACTTTTCAAATTGTTGCCACCAAATAATATTTTGTAACACTTCAACGAATTTTTGATTAACATACTTAACAATTTCAAAGCGAGCGGTATCAACATTGTACGGAAAAAAAAAAAAAAAAAATCTTTACCTCCAGCGCGCGAGACTGTGTATCGGAAATTCTAAAGATATGTTTATTTTAAAATTATTTTACGATATTGCTGTTGAATTGAATTTTATGGTTTAAGTGCGAAGAACATGATATTTAATAAATAAAGGTAGCGCACAGAGCGTTAAAAAGTTCCCTTGGACGTAATTTAAAATCTAAAACCTTTCAAATATTTTTGAATTAAACTCGTTGAATTATAATAAATTTAATGTTGTAAGAATTCATATGGAAAATTATCAATTGAAGGCGTCATAAATAGCATGAAATAAGCATGCTATAACATACATCAACAAGAAATGTTATTAAATACTAAAATATAACTATAAATTATTAAAGAATAAGTACAAAGTAGTTCAAAATCTAATCCCTTTTGAGCGCTATGATGATACAACGAAAGGTGTAAATTTTTCCTTTTCTCTTTTGGTTTTGGCATATTATACAGTTTTGGCATATATGCAGTTAATTTGTGGCTGTGACTTTTTTTTTTTTTTTTTTTTTTTTTTTGGGTATACGGCTTGTTTTGAATTGAATATGGTATAGGTTTTAAAAGTATTTTTTAATTCATTTTGAATTATTACAAATTATTACGAAATACCTATAATGTTTCAAAGCGGTGTGTTAATGAAGCAAAGTACGGTTTAATCTGAACGATAAAAATCCTACGATTCGTCGAGTCGCAATGTGAAAACTTGCAATTTTCTAGGTCGCCTGGATGATCAGTCAAAACTTTATGCGTTGTGAAAAGCAACATTTCCCAAACCTATTGGATGATAAATATCGTGGCAGTATAACGTAGCATAACGCCAAAAAAGAGGGGAAAACTCGACTATACATGCTTTCTAACATCAAAATAAAGTGCTATATTTACCCAAATGTTAAACAGTTTCACACGTAATATGGTTATCCCATCCAACGACGTATGAGGGTTAAGAGAAAAGATTACAAAGATTTTTCCTTCTGTTACAATTAGAGTGTTCCTAGCCGGAACATTTTCGCTGGACCGATGTCTCAGTCAAATACACGACATATTTTGCAATTGAGATGAAAATGTTTCTTTTAAAGCTCTATTTCTCGCAGGATTTCCCCAAACAACTGGTTTTCCCGTAATTCAATCAATCAGATATCCCGAAAGGGAAAATTCGCGGATACATTTCTTTCGACGCTCCCTTAAGGGTAGGCAGTAGATGTGATATTGAAATAAGGTAACTTGTATTTTTGAAAATATTTTTCAAAGGTAAGGAAAAATGTAAAACAATTAAAAGATCTAAATACGCCAGAATAAAACAAAATCTTTTCTTTCGAATTTAATGTTAAAGAATAAGTTATAAATTAACTCAACTCATTTTGAAGTTAAAAATGTAACGAAGTCTTTCCCAAATTCCATCACTGCTTTCTTTATACTGCTGTGTATTTATCATCCAAACTACTCTGCAACCGCTGCCATTGCCCAAAACATAAAGTCTTTTATTTAACTTTACGTGCCTTCTCAAACTGATATTTCTCACTATGTTGCCAATGGAATAAGCGTAAAGATCTTTAATCTGCCTTTCAAATTTAATCAATCTATAATTGCTTAATAGCTAATTTAATAACAATAAATTTAGTTTCTAACAATTTATAACTTTATTATGGATAAATATAATGTTATTATAATAAGCTGAAAAAAAGGATTGTGAAGTTAATAACATAATAATAATTTTAATAACATAAAATGGATAATAAATGGAGCAAATTTTACGTTTAATTTATGATATATCCATAGCCACATATTTATGATATGGACATTAATAATTTTATAATAATTTTATGAATATTAGTTTAATTAATAAAAAGTTTCTAGTGTTATATGTAATGTGTCTTGATACACAATATTTTTTTTTCCGTTGAACTCTTTTAAATTACGTAAATTAAGAAGTTTATTATTAGAAGACGTCTCTACAAACTTTTCAGACACTCTTTAAATGAACTTACCATAATGGTTTCTGTTTTATCTATATTTTCATTCACTATTATATTTTGAAGTTTTTCTAACTTTTTAATTTTTCTGTTTTGCATTTCTCAAAGAATATTGCATTCGCATCAGACAATTATTTTTATAGCATGGGAAAAAGCCGAGTGACAAGTTTGTATAGATATTGAATTGCCATTATTTGCATGAAGACTTGAATTATGCATGTGGTTTCTTCTGAAAGTTCATTGGACCAAACTTTGATTACTGCTGCCATAACTGCCCCTTGAAAGCTGTAATTTTCTACACTTGTAACTTTAGTACTGATGAATTACAGAAAGCAGCGATGCATGCAAATTGTCTTTTTAAATTCAGATTATTGTTAGTCTTCGACCAGAAGTTAAGAAACAATTTATAGAGATGTCTAAGGTGATTCCTGAAAACAGTGAGCTTATACGAAGCCACTGTCAAAGTTGATAGCTTAATTTTTTATTTATAATTCAAAACCGAAGTCGAATTTTCTTCTAGTACTTCTCTAATGCATGAATCATAAGGAAAAAGGAAATTTTAGTTCTGAATCTTGAAGGGAGGAAAATAAGTAAATTGGCTCTGTGCTTTAGATTTGAGACTTTTTTTTTATAAAGAAAAGTTCTTTTGTTTTAAGGTTTGTAACGGTCAAATTCCAGAAAACATTTCACACCCTAGCTGACATTTTTGCTTCTTTGTATGATGTAAAGGAAGTATTGTAATCGCGAAAAATTTCGGGTATTGTATTTCAACGAAAATATCCATTCTGACCGCTCTCGATTCCATTTGAACGATACGATATTTTTCCGTTACATCTGTACGTACGGATAGAATGAAGGACATTTTCCCCAAAAAAGGATTGTGAAGCGGATTTAAAATGGATTCAGAAGAGATTTTTTACCGTGACGTCAGTACGTATGTGCGAATCTATGTACCTCGTATAACTCAGAAACGAGTTGAAATTTTGTATGTGACGTATTTTGTATATGAGCTGCTATAACATGTAGATGTTTTGGTTACAATCGACAGCACCAAAAGTATAGAAATAATAAATATATGTACATATATACCCCCTCTGTTACCGGCTCAGTGAGCTAAGTATTTTTATTCTTATCATAAGTAAGTTGTGCATTTTTTGCTTGTAAAAGTGATTGAATTATATTGTTCTTATGTTCCGGTTAAAGTTTCTATGCCTTTATTTAATCTGTATGCAATAGTTATAGAATTATCATTAATTTAAAAGTTGTATAAATTCCACTAAGTCTAACGACGCCGCCATTTGTTTGCAATTGAAACTTAGTAGCATAGTGAATTAAGTCAGTTTCTGAAAACTTCAGTGTCTTTTTTCCGAGTGGGGTTAAAAGATTTGTGCATGGGAAATTCTGTCTTTCTGCCTAATTTTAATAAATTTAAACTTTAATTTTAATTGTAAAAATTTTTAACGGGTTTTTTAACTCTATTTGGTTTTTCAGGTTTTTCTGTACTTTACAATTTTTTATGAAGATGTTTTGAATTTTGATGTATTTTTTCCTTGCCGCGACGTTAGAATTTAATTGACTGAGTGAGAAATATAGCTCTGATGAAATTCGGTGAAATAATTTTAAATAAAGGGCAGCAAAAAATGTGCATATCTCCACATCAGATTGTTCGGCTGATAAATAACTATGTACAAAACGTACAGCAGTAAAGTCTTCTCATAAATTCGATATATTGCACGCTTGTTTTAAGCTTTCGTGAATACATTTAATTTGCTTAGAGTTAAAACTTTACATTTCTGACATATCTAAAACAGATCAATGAAAACGTATGCTTTATAATCATCATCATTTACATCGCATAATGTACAGCTAAGCAATAACGAGATACTATCTTCTTTTCTATTACTTCCATTACTTTTTATTTATTCTTATCATTACCTTTTCATTCCTTTTACTATTATGTCTGCGGTAATATATTCTGGGTAATGAATGAGTTGATACCTGCTGACCTTGTTTGCATACGCATTTTCATCATTATAAATGAATCAGATCTATCTTACTAATGTCAAAAAGCAATTAAATTACACTAATACAGATCTCTTTTAATTTAATTAAAAGCAGCTACTGAAGCGAGATTGGAATTGATAAATAGAAATAGTTTTACTTATTTCTCGGCTGCGGAAAAAGGTAATAAAATTATAAGATCGAAAATGGGAAAAGAATGTGTCGTTTTGCTTCCGTTTCACCGCCATTAGTTTTACTTATTTCTCGGCTGCGGAAAAAGGTAATAAAATTATAAGATCGAAAATGGGAAAAGAATGTGTCGTTTTGCTTCCGTTTTACCGCCATTAGTTTTACTTATTTCTCGGCTGCGGAAAAAGGTAATAAAATTATAAGATCGAAAATGGGAAAAGAATGTGTCGTTTTGCTTCCGTTTTACCGCCATTAGTTTTACTTATTTCTCGGCTGCGGAAAAAGGTAATAAAATTATAAGATCGAAAATGGGAAAAGAATGTGTCGTTTTGCTTCCGTTTTACCGCCATTAGTTTTACTTATTTCTCGGCTGCGGAAAAAGGTAATAAAATTATAAGATCGAAAATGGGAAAAGAATGTGTCGTTTTGCTTCCGTTTTACCGCCATTAGTTTTACTTATTTCTCGGCTGCGGAAAAAGGTAATAAAATTATAAGATCGAAAATGGGAAAAGAATGTGTCGTTTTGCTTCCGTTTTACCGCCATTAGTTTTACTTATTTCTCGGCTGCGGAAAAAGGTAATAAAATTATAAGATCGAAAATGGGAAAAGAATGTGTCGTTTTGCTTCCGTTTTACCGCCATTAGTTTTACTTATTTCTCGGCTGCGGAAAAAGGTAATAAAATTATAAGATCGAAAATGGGAAAAGAATGTGTCGTTTTGCTTCCGTTTCAGCGCCATTAGTTTTACTTATTTCTCGGCTGCGGAAAAAGGTAATAAAATTATAAGATCGAAAATGGGAAAAGAATGTGTCGTTTTGCTTCCGTTTTACCGCCATTAGTTTTACTTATTTCTCGGCTGCGGAAAAAGGTAATAAAATTATAAGATCGAAAATGGGAAAAGAATGTGTCGTTTTGCTTCCGTTTTACCGCCATTAGTTTTACTTATTTCTCGGCTGCGGAAAAAGGTAATAAAATTATAAGATCGAAAATGGGAAAAGAATGTGTCGTTTTGCTTCCGTTTTACCGCCATTAGTTTTACTTATTTCTCGGCTGCGGAAAAAGGTAATAAAATTATAAGATCGAAAATGGGAAAAGAATGTGTCGTTTTGCTTCCGTTTTACCGCCATTAGTTTTACTTATTTCTCGGCTGCGGAAAAAGGTAATAAAATTATAAGATCGAAAATGGGAAAAGAATGTGTCGTTTTGCTTCCGTTTTACCGCCATTAGTTTTACTTATTTCTCGGCTGCGGAAAAAGGTAATAAAATTATAAGATCGAAAATGGGAAAAGAATGTGTCGTTTTGCTTCCGTTTCACCGCCATTAGTTTTACTTATTTCTCGGCTGCGGAAAAAGGTAATAAAATTATAAGATCGAAAATGGGAAAAGAATGTGTCGTTTTGCTTCCGTTTCACCGCCATTAGTTTTACTTATTTCTCGGCTGCGGAAAAAGGTAATAAAATTATAAGATCGAAAATGGGAAAAGAATGTGTCGTTTTGCTTCCGTTTCACCGCCATTAGTTTTACTTATTTCTCGGCTGCGGAAAAAGGTAATAAAATTATAAGATCGAAAATGGGAAAAGAATGTGTCGTTTTGCTTCCGTTTCACCGCCATTAGTTTTACTTATTTCTCGGCTGCGGAAAAAGGTAATAAAATTATAAGATCGAAAATGGGAAAAGAATGTGTCGTTTTGCTTCCGTTTCACCGCCATTAGTTTTACTTATTTCTCGGCTGCGGAAAAAGGTAATAAAATTATAAGATCGAAAATGGGAAAAGAATGTGTCGTTTTGCTTCCGTTTTACCGCCATTAGTTTTACTTATTTCTCGGCTGCGGAAAAAGGTAATAAAATTATAAGATCGAAAATGGGAAAAGAATGTGTCGTTTTGCTTCCGTTTTACCGCCATTAGTTTTACTTATTTCTCGGCTGCGGAAAAAGGTAATAAAATTATAAGATCGAAAATGGGAAAAGAATGTGTCGTTTTGCTTCCGTTTTACCGCCATTAGTTTTACTTATTTCTCGGCTGCGGAAAAAGGTAATAAAATTATAAGATCGAAAATGGGAAAAGAATGTGTCGTTTTGCTTCCGTTTTACCGCCATTAGTTTTACTTATTTCTCGGCTGCGGAAAAAGGTAATAAAATTATAAGATCGAAAATGGGAAAAGAATGTGTCGTTTTGCTTCCGTTTTACCGCCATTAGTTTTACTTATTTCTCGGCTGCGGAAAAAGGTAATAAAATTATAAGATCGAAAATGGGAAAAGAATGTGTCGTTTTGCTTCCGTTTTACCGCCATTAGTTTTACTTATTTCTCGGCTGCGGAAAAAGGTAATAAAATTATAAGATCGAAAATGGGAAAAGAATGTGTCGTTTTGCTTCCGTTTTACCGCCATTAGTTTTACTTATTTCTCGGCTGCGGAAAAAGGTAATAAAATTATAAGATCGAAAATGGGAAAAGAATGTGTCGTTTTGCTTCCGTTTTACCGCCATTAGTTTTACTTATTTCTCGGCTGCGGAAAAAGGTAATAAAATTATAAGATCGAAAATGGGAAAAGAATGTGTCGTTTTGCTTCCGTTTTACCGCCATTAGTTTTACTTATTTCTCGGCTGCGGAAAAAAGTAATAAAATTATAAGATCGAAAATGGGAAAAGAATGTGTCGTTTTGCTTCCGTTTCACCGCCATTAGTTTTACTTATTTCTCGGCTACGGAAAAAGGTAATAAAATTATAAGATCGAAAATGGGAAAAGAATGTGTCGTTTTGCTTCCGTTTCACCGCCATTAGTTTTACTTATTTCTCGGCTGCGGAAAAAGGTAATAAAATTATAAGATCGAAAATGGGAAAAGAATGTGTCGTTTTGCTTCCGTTTTACCGCCATTAGTTTTACTTATTTCTCGGCTGCGGAAAAAGGTAATAAAATTATAAGATCGAAAATGGGAAAAGAATGTGTCGTTTTGCTTCCGTTTTACCGCCATTAGTTTTACTTATTTCTCGGCTGCGGAAAAAGGTAATAAAATTATAAGATCGAAAATGGGAAAAGAATGTGTCGTTTTGCTTCCGTTTTACCGCCATTAGTTTTACTTATTTCTCGGCTGCGGAAAAAGGTAATAAAATTATAAGATCGAAAATGGGAAAAGAATGTGTCGTTTTGCTTCCGTTTTACCGCCATTAGTTTTACTTATTTCTCGGCTGCGGAAAAAGGTAATAAAATTATAAGATCGAAAATGGGAAAAGAATGTGTCGTTTTGCTTCCGTTTTACCGCCATTAGTTTTACTTATTTCTCGGCTGCGGAAAAAGGTAATAAAATTATAAGATCGAAAATGGGAAAAGAATGTGTCGTTTTGCTTCCGTTTTACCGCCATTAGTTTTACTTATTTCTCGGCTGCGGAAAAAGGTAATAAAATTATAAGATCGAAAATGGGAAAAGAATGTGTCGTTTTGCTTCCGTTTTACCGCCATTAGTTTTACTTATTTCTCGGCTGCGGAAAAAGGTAATAAAATTATAAGATCGAAAATGGGAAAAGAATGTGTCGTTTTGCTTCCGTTTTACCGCCATTAGTTTTACTTATTTCTCGGCTGCGGAAAAAGGTAATAAAATTATAAGATCGAAAATGGGAAAAGAATGTGTCGTTTTGCTTCCGTTTTACCGCCATTAGTTTTACTTATTTCTCGGCTGCGGAAAAAGGTAATAAAATTATAAGATCGAAAATGGGAAAAGAATGTGTCGTTTTGCTTCCGTTTTACCGCCATTAGTTTTACTTATTTCTCGGCTGCGGAAAAAGGTAATAAAATTATAAGATCGAAAATGGGAAAAGAATGTGTCGTTTTGCTTCCGTTTTACCGCCATTAGTTTTACTTATTTCTCGGCTGCGGAAAAAGGTAATAAAATTATAAGATCGAAAATGGGAAAAGAATGTGTCGTTTTGCTTCCGTTTTACCGCCATTAGTTTTACTTATTTCTCGGCTGCGGAAAAAGGTAATAAAATTATAAGATCGAAAATGGGAAAAGAATGTGTCGTTTTGCTTCCGTTTTACCGCCATTAGTTTTACTTATTTCTCGGCTGCGGAAAAAGGTAATAAAATTATAAGATCGAAAATGGGAAAAGAATGTGTCGTTTTGCTTCCGTTTTACCGCCATTAGTTTTACTTATTTCTCGGCTGCGGAAAAAGGTAATAAAATTATAAGATCGAAAATGGGAAAAGAATGTGTCGTTTTGCTTCCGTTTTACCGCCATTAGTTTTACTTATTTCTCGGCTGCGGAAAAAGGTAATAAAATTATAAGATCGAAAATGGGAAAAGAATGTGTCGTTTTGCTTCCGTTTTACCGCCATTAGTTTTACTTATTTCTCGGCTGCGGAAAAAGGTAATAAAATTATAAGATCGAAAATGGGAAAAGAATGTGTCGTTTTGCTTCCGTTTTACCGCCATTAGTTTTACTTATTTCTCGGCTGCGGAAAAAGGTAATAAAATTATAAGATCGAAAATGGGAAAAGAATGTGTCGTTTTGCTTCCGTTTTACCGCCATTAGTTTTACTTATTTCTCGGCTGCGGAAAAAGGTAATAAAATTATAAGATCGAAAATGGGAAAAGAATGTGTCGTTTTGCTTCCGTTTTACCGCCATTAGTTTTACTTATTTCTCGGCTGCGGAAAAAGGTAATAAAATTATAAGATCGAAAATGGGAAAAGAATGTGTCGTTTTGCTTCCGTTTTACCGCCATTAGTTTTACTTATTTCTCGGCTGCGGAAAAAGGTAATAAAATTATAAGATCGAAAATGGGAAAAGAATGTGTCGTTTTGCTTCCGTTTTACCGCCATTAGTTTTACTTATTTCTCGGCTGCGGAAAAAGGTAATAAAATTATAAGATCGAAAATGGGAAAAGAATGTGTCGTTTTGCTTCCGTTTTACCGCCATTAGTTTTACTTATTTCTCGGCTGCGGAAAAAGGTAATAAAATTATAAGATCGAAAATGGGAAAAGAATGTGTCGTTTTGCTTCCGTTTTACCGCCATTAGTTTTACTTATTTCTCGGCTGCGGAAAAAGGTAATAAAATTATAAGATCGAAAATGGGAAAAGAATGTGTCGTTTTGCTTCCGTTTTACCGCCATTAGTTTTACTTATTTCTCGGCTGCGGAAAAAGGTAATAAAATTATAAGATCGAAAATGGGAAAAGAATGTGTCGTTTTGCTTCCGTTTTACCGCCATTAGTTTTACTTATTTCTCGGCTGCGGAAAAAGGTAATAAAATTATAAGATCGAAAATGGGAAAAGAATGTGTCGTTTTGCTTCCGTTTTACCGCCATTAGTTTTACTTATTTCTCGGCTGCGGAAAAAGGTAATAAAATTATAAGATCGAAAATGGGAAAAGAATGTGTCGTTTTGCTTCCGTTTTCACCGCCATTAGTTTTACTTATTTCTCGGCTGCGGAAAAAGGTAATAAAATTATAAGATCGAAAATGGGAAAAGAATGTGTCGTTTTGCTTCCGTTTTACCGCCATTAGTTTTACTTATTTCTCGGCTGCGGAAAAAGGTAATAAAATTATAAGATCGAAAATGGGAAAAGAATGTGTCGTTTTGCTTCCGTTTTACCGCCATTAGTTTTACTTATTTCTCGGCTGCGGAAAAAGGTAATAAAATTATAAGATCGAAAATGGGAAAAGAATGTGTCGTTTTGCTTCCGTTTTACCGCCATTAGTTTTACTTATTTCTCGGCTGCGGAAAAAGGTAATAAAATTATAAGATCGAAAATGGGAAAAGAATGTGTCGTTTTGCTTCCGTTTCACCGCCATTAGTTTTACTTATTTCTCGGCTGCGGAAAAAGGTAATAAAATTATAAGATCGAAAATGGGAAAAGAATGTGTCGTTTTGCTTCCGTTTTACCCGCCATTAGTTTTACTTATTTCTCGGCTTGCGGAAAAAAGGTAATAAAATTATAAGATCGAAAATGGGAAAAGAATGTGTCGTTTTGCTTCCGTTTTACCGCCATTAGTTTTACTTATTTCTCGGCGGAAAAAGGTAATAAAATTATAAGATCGAAAATGGGAAAAGAATGTGTCGTTTTGCTTCCGTTTTACCGCCATTAGTTTTACTTATTTCTCGGCTGCGGAAAAAGGTAATAAAATTATAAGATCGAAAATGGGAAAAGAATGTGTCGTTTTGCTTCCGTTTTACCGCCATTAGTTTTACTTATTTCTCGGCTGCGGAAAAAGGTAATAAAATTATAAGATCGAAAATGGGAAAAGAATGTGTCGTTTTGCTTCCGTTTTACCGCCATTAGTTTTACTTATTTCTCGGCTGCGGAAAAAGGTAATAAAATTATAAGATCGAAAATGGGAAAAGAATGTGTCGTTTTGCTTCCGTTTTACCGCCATTAGTTTTACTTATTTCTCGGCTGCGGAAAAAGGTAATAAAATTATAAGATCGAAAATGGGAAAAGAATGTGTCGTTTTGCTTCCGTTTTACCGCCATTAGTTTTACTTATTTCTCGGCTGCGGAAAAAGGTAATAAAATTATAAGATCGAAAATGGGAAAAGAATGTGTCGTTTTGCTTCCGTTTTACCGCCATTAGTTTTACTTATTTCTCGGCTGCGGAAAAAGGTAATAAAATTATAAGATCGAAAATGGGAAAAGAATGTGTCGTTTTGCTTCCGTTTTACCGCCATTAGTTTTACTTATTTCTCGGCTGCGGAAAAAGGTAATAAAATTATAAGATCGAAAATGGGAAAAGAATGTGTCGTTTTGCTTCCGTTTTACCGCCATTAGTTTTACTTATTTCTCGGCTGCGGAAAAAGGTAATAAAATTATAAGATCGAAAATGGGAAAAGAATGTGTCGTTTTGCTTCCGTTTTACCGCCATTAGTTTTACTTATTTCTCGGCTGCGGAAAAAGGTAATAAAATTATAAGATCGAAAATGGGAAAAGAATGTGTCGTTTTGCTTCCGTTTTACCGCCATTAGTTTTACTTATTTCTCGGCTGCGGAAAAAGGTAATAAAATTATAAGATCGAAAATGGGAAAAGAATGTGTCGTTTTGCTTCCGTTTTACCGCCATTAGTTTTACTTATTTCTCGGCTGCGGAAAAAGGTAATAAAATTATAAGATCGAAAATGGGAAAAGAATGTGTCGTTTTACCGCCATTAGCTTCGTTGTTATGCATTAATCTATATTTGTGTGCATCTTAACGACTTCAAGCTTCAATACACAAACTGTAAACTGTGACACTTTACGTGCAATACAAGCATCTTAATCAAATGTCATTAATTTTCTTATTTAAGTGTAGTAAAACAACGAGCAACCCATTTTTTAACATTAACGGCGGCATTATCTCTTTAGCAGATAAAATTTCCATTGTAATAATAAGTAACAAAGAACTGGTTGCGAAAAAAATATTTTCTTATCCCAAACTACTGCCAAAAGAATTTTGTCTTAAATTACGTTACTACTGTGAAAATAAGAGGCAATTTACTGTATTAAAATGTATATATACGTATATATATATGTAATATTTTTATGCGTAGTCGTGATAGCAGAGCGACAAGACGGGACGAAGATGTTGATACCAAACCAAGTTCAGCTAATTACCGTGTTTATTTCCTGGCACATTAAAATAATCTTTCGTAGACAATATATTTTTTATCATAAACAATTACAATAATTTCTTATATATGTAACCGTGAAAGACCGAAATTGGAGAATGTCGACTCTCACCGGAGAATGTCAACATTCACCAAATACGCCGGTGAAAGATCGAATATTGCATTACATTCTTGTACATTCGGACCCTCACCGGTGTATGTCGACAATCACAGATATGCTCTGGTGTAGGTCGAAAGAGAGGTCATAAAGTGCCATAATAGTTTAAGTTGTTGCAATAAATAAGATTTGAATCACATAATTTAGTAAGTTTTTTATTACTGTTATTTTATTTTCTCATTTAGAAGGTACTATATAATTAAGTAAGTTTTCAACTTCTATTATTTTCCTTTCTCATTTTGAATGTATTGTGTATTTTAGGTTCTTATGTTCTTAAGTTCTTATTTCAAGTCTCAAGTGCGTTTACTCGCGACTGAATTACGGAGAAGAAAATATAATATCGCTATATGTAAATGTCGACATTGACCGGTGTAAGTCAGAAATAAGAGTAATTTGGAAAGTATTTCGGACATACACAAAGCGACTATGTGAATGTTGACATTCACCGGTGAAAGTCGACATTCTCCAGATTTCGGTGTTTCACCGTAACATATACACAGATTAAAGGGGCTATATCATTTTAGACGCAGAAGCAAAGCAGCGTGGATCTTGGCGCGTGGCGAAAGCTAGGAAAAGAGCAGTTTATTGACGAGCAGTATTTATACTAAGTCTGATGTTATTGTAGAGACAAGCTATGATTGGTTAATTTGAAGTTGTTATATAATCATGGAAGGATCTCGAATTTGGGAGAACAAATGAATTCAGGGGAAGAGCACCAAATCTAGAACCGTTAATTTTGAGATCGCCAAATATTTTTAAAGCAGCTATCGTATTTTCTTATATCTTACATATATATATATATTATAAATTCCTTTTTACGTAATTTTCAGTTTAAAATCAGATATGTATTTGGCTGTATAAGGATTTTAAAAGAATTAATAAATTTTCAGTAAGATTAAATGGTTACCTAATCAAAAACAGATAGTAAAATAATATTAAAAATTTTTACAAGCTTGATTTTATTTTACATCTACTTTATTTCAAGCAATGCGTTTCCAAGTAAACCTCTGTCTTAGATGACATCCATTAAAGCTTCCATCATGCAGGTTGTAGGATTCCCCACTGTGTAATTCTAAGTTATAGTTGGAAGTGAAGAATCTTAAGAAGTAGTAAGCGAATAATCGTTTGAGTTCGTGAGACGATGAATAAACTTGGAAAGGGTTAAAAGACCCTTTTATTCGAATAAGATTTAACAAAACAATCTCCGTCTTGGAGTTGTATAATAATAAAGCCGACACTTAAGAGACTGAGAATTAAACTAAACTAAAGAGATATAGCCGAAACTATCAAAATTCTAACATAGCTGGCCCGTTAATGCTAATTGACTGCGAAACTATCAAGGGCCTAAAGTACAGCCGAGCGTAATAATAGCTTACGAGAGAGTAGCCTAAAAAGGCGGACGCGGGCAGCCAGAATATCTGGTATCTCTCTCACTAACACAGTACAACTTCGCGGTTAAATACCGCTTTTCCTCATTAGCATTCAGACGTGATTCTAAAACTACGTTCTGGCCGGAAGTGGTAAGTTGAAATTAAGAAGCGATAGGAAATGAAGTTTAACTCAAAATTTAACTGTTACTAAAATTAATATAATCCTTACAAGATAAATAATTATGTTTCAACTTTAAGCTAATCGTGGTCTAAGATTACTTGTCTTAGTGAGTCATGAAACCTCTCAGAAACATTTAAACCTCAGATTTAGAATATAATATTGGTGAGTATGAGAAAATAATAACAAAGGGGAAGAGGAAATAAACTTTTAAAAACTGTAAATTGTTTATTCAGGATTTTTTTAGTCCAAAGGGATTTTGTCCCTGAAGGACTATTGTTTTCGTTTTGCGATTTTGCGTTGAATCACTATAAATGTCAGTTTCACTTTCCAAACTGTTGCCACCAAATGTTAGAGTCTTGCATTATATTTGAAGAAATTAAATAATGAAAAATCTGCATAAATGTATGTCTATTTCCCGCATTGTAATAAAACAACGGACGGTACATAGAGCCATCGAATTTTGAATGACGTAATCCTCCTAAGAATATGGGCATGTGGAAGAACAAATTTGAAATTTGGAATTTTTTTTATTATAGATTTAACATTTTGTAAAACATTAACGAATTTGAGTAACAAACTCAACGATTTAAAAGCGAGCAATGGCAACACTCTACGGTGGAAAAAAAAAAAGAACCTTTTTATCTCCAGCGGGCGCGGTGTATCGGAAATTCTAAAGATATGCACATTTTAAAATTATTTTGCGACATTGCTATTGAATTGAAATTTATGGTTTAAGTGCAAAGAACATGATATTTAATAATTAAAGGAAACACGGAACGTTAAAAATATTCCCCTTTGGACGTAATTTATTTGAACATGTATGAGGCTTTAGATTAAGAACTGTCAACTTTAACAATAAATAAGCTTATAATATCATCCCGATATTTATTTCCGTAACAGGAGAAAGTCTATGTGAGTAAAGTAAAACGGTGTTACAGGAATTCAGTAATTTATTGCTAACCATGTGGCATCTTTAATGTGTTTCAAATTGTGTTACTGCTAATTTGGAGTCATAGATTTTTTAAATAAAACTTTCTATCAGGCCAGCTAGAGTAATCTGCCTTTTGCAAAATGTTGTAAATCCGGCCATTAAACGCTTATTTGATAAACGAAAGATGAAGATTATCACTTTTAAAAGTACTTTCCATTATTCTATATTTGCAAGACAAGAGCTCCAGTAGTAAATATCCACGTCAAAGAAAGATTATTCTTCAATGTAGTCACATAGACTCATTATATTTATTCTGGAAATAGAAATATGAGAAATTTGGGTTGGCCTTGCCGGCAGTTGAACTCTGGACCTATAGACTGTTGGCCAGGAATGTTTCCAATAATAGCTTCATTGTTATTTAGGATTTAATGTTTGTCAAAAATATTAATTTCATGTTTCTTAGTAGAAACAACACAATCAATAAAATATGAATTTTTGAAATGTGGCTTAAGTGCTGTTTATAATTACCAACATTTAATATTTTTCAAAAGTTTTCTCATCTTTGTTATTAAATGATAAAGAATCTGTATGTATGTATGTTTCTTCCTCGCATTGCAGAAAAACAGCGGCACCTAGAGCTAACATATTTTTAACGTTCGCCGCTTTTTCGGATGGCACAGACTGTCCTTCACCATCGATAGACAGACTTGTATCATCGATAATCAAGTGGGCGTTGTTTATCGATTACGAACTTTTCAAATGAATAAAATTCAATGATTCTACATATACAATTCGTACATATACAATCACTAGAATCTAATATCTATTTTTTAATCATGCTGTAGAGACATTAGGATTTTTTTGGAAGCCAGAGGGATGAAAAATTAGCAACCGCCTTCGCCGGGAATCGAACCACGGACCTTTGGAATACCGGCCCAACGTGCAGAAACACTACACCACGAAGTACGCTAGGAAGGTGGGAGAAATACCTTATAATGCATTATTTCTGCTTAGACAACAATACCCTCATATATTAATTTTCATTATTTTTTAGACTCATTACGGGCGCAATTGCTGTTTTTTATTAACAAGAGAACTAAATTAAGCATATCAATACTTTTGATCATTGTATCACCAACATGAATCAGTTTCTGTTTATTAAGACTTTTGTAAAGGTATTACTATGAATTAATTCGAATAATTGAAACGATTGAATGTATCTTAGAGATTCATTCGCACTTTCTCCAGCTTCGCATGCAACAAAAAAAAAAAATTTAAATACGAAGGTAGGTTTCTTTCTGCAAGATCTTCTATATGCTCCTTACCACAATTCCGCATAAAACGGAAACGAAGCATCGAAACTTCGTAATAGATTACAAAGTGCAAAGTACTTGTATATCAGCTATTCCCCGTCGATGCTGAAAGGACAGTCTGTGCCATCCGAAAAAGCGGGGACCATTTTTAACCCACATAGTTCTCCCCGAACATGTGCACTCTAAGTCAGAATTTTGAATTTCAAATATGTTTCTTTTTTATTGTTATTTATTTCCTATTCTGTGAAAATTTGATGAATTTTTAATTAAAGGCCACGATGCCTTTGACCTTAGTAGTGAAATATTAACTGTTGATCGTAAGCACTGTCATACAAGCAGCTAGCATGAACTAAATTTTTAACTATAAAAGGTATTTAAAGATGGGTAGAGAATTATATGCAAGTAAAATGAACTTTATTATATGTTTTTAAATTACAGCTCGAGAATTTAAGTGTATCACTTCCCAAATATATGTATTGCTGCCCATCTGGGATAGCGGCTAGTGACTCTGATTAAGGGCACGAGTTTGAATCCCTGATAAGGCATAAATATTTATAAATGTATAGTGTGTGCGCGGCATGGGGTCAATCTAAATATGAGGGAAGCCGAAAATAATCTCGAGAGGTTGGTGGTAGGGGAAGGGTTGGGAAAACCTGGGACCTGTCCCTTTAGGGAACTCTCTATCAAAATTGGGGGCAGAATTGAGCTAAAGTCACCTATATGGCGCTCAAGTCTCTTGCCAACGACAGGCGCATTTGACTTCTTGCCGCGATGAATGTCGTGGGCTTGTGCTAACCATTGTCAGACAAGCGATATCGGTAACAACACCAACATCCCAACATAACTATTAAAATGAGAGTCACAGATACTTAAAAACAAAGTTTCCATCAAATTATTTAAATTTCAAAATTTCACGGCCATATTATCTCTTTCCGTTATTCGAAAAGAAAGTGGAAAAGTAAACAGAGTGGGAATCTGCATGCACCACAACAATCTAAATTAGCTACTCAACCTTCAACAGCTTGACTAAAAAAACTCGTATGAATCATGCAATTTTACATTTCACATTCCTAAGTCTTCTCTTCATCCTTCTTTGAGTGACAAACTCCCAAAAGCACTTACTCTCCCAATCCTTGACACTTTCAACTTCTCGGCCGGGCTCCGTTATTGGCTCAACCAATAAAAGTGCACTCCGCACCTGTCATTCATATGCAAATGCGGCCACCCCGTCGACAGCCTAATTAATTAAGCCTCGCTCATTAAGTGCCTCAAGAACAGCTCATTACGTTTCAGACCCCGAATTGGTGGCCAATTACCTCGCGAGCTGGTGGATGAGGGAGTGAATGAGGGGGTAGGGGAGAACTCCTCCGCGATAAGTAGTCGGGGAATGTTAAAATGGGAGTTTAGAATTTTACGGAGTGTGTTTGGATCATCCTCTGGATGAAATCAAAACATTTTGGGGTGAAGGCGCAGGGTTAAGTGGAGCAGAAGTTTAAACTGATGCTGTGTATACACTGTCTGTGGTTGCCTGTTGAGTTGGCTTTTAGAAAACAAACTGAATCAGCAAACTTTCTCGAGTGGTGATTATGTACATATTATATAAAAGAAATATACTTTCTATTTTACTGCAAATAATACGAGCTGTGAAGGTTTCTAG
The DNA here is from genome assembly GCF_044657685.1 of Stegodyphus dumicola. Taxonomy (NCBI): domain Eukaryota; kingdom Metazoa; phylum Arthropoda; class Arachnida; order Araneae; family Eresidae; genus Stegodyphus; species Stegodyphus dumicola. The sequence goes on from NC_140779.1 coordinate 49,812,424, forward strand.
CAATGTTATTTGGAGTAATCACAGACAAAAGGCTAAATTATTAGATTTTTTAATAATGTAAAAAATTCAGATCTCAAATCGGCTCTCAATCAACTAAAACTTTAAAAGCTCTTAAAATTTTGAGCTTTTAAAATAAGCAATTTATTGACATTTAAATTTTATAATGAAATTAATAAAATAGCTATCGTAATTTCTTATTAAAATGAATTTTATGTAATAATGAATAAATCTAGATATCTTATATAATTACGATTTATTATTCAGTGAATTTCTAGTTTCAGAATTCTTACAATGTGAATTTATTACCTTTTTAGTAGTTATAGTACGAATAAGTTTCAGTTTTTCGAATTAGAACAATATTTTCTAACAACTATTAGAAAATTAGATGAATATATCAGGCTTATCAATATTACTTTTCTTTTCAAAGTAGATTTGCCGATTTTAGGGATAGTAAGTTCGAATCTTGGAATTTCATATATCTGAAAAATATTCGAGATCATAAATTGAATATTCACTATTTTTCTTCATTTGAATCTTTCGAATTATAAACTAAAAGCGTAATTAAACATTTTAGTTCAAAACTTTAGAAAGCTTAGTTTATTCATAACCCGCAAAAGCGCTCATTAAAAAAGAATTGCAATTATTAAGAATTTAGAGCACTGGGTAACCAGTATCATTGCATAAATTCTCTGAAAAAATATCAGTTATCTCAAATTTTAGTCTAGTTAACTCGAACTTTTAGGAATACCCTCAGTCTTGTTTAAAGAATTCCATGTATCTTAAGAACTCTTACCAACATGAGCTTAATTGTAATCATTTCTAGTCTACAAGACTGCAAATGATTCGATAGATTGCAAAACTATTTGTATTTTTTATAAAAATTACATACACAATAATAATTTTTATGTAATAGTCATTAAAAATATAATATTAAAAATATAATTAATAAAATATTCTCCGAATATTCCTCTTTTCTTCCAAATCTTCTTCGTGGTTCACTTGTATATATTGTAGTACTACACGTGATTTGTAAACCATGTTATCAAGAACTAGCTTTGACATTTCTGGGTGTATGAAAACAGTCTTTGGATATTTTCGAATAACTAGGATGATTTCCTACATCCGTCAGAGCATTAATACATACGTAGAATGTATTTTTGATTGGAATATGTATAACAAAACTGATAAAAAAGTAATTTAGCTGATAACTAGCCGATATGATGAATAACAAATCCAACGGATTACGTCAGAGTTACATCAAGGAGTTTATCAGCTGATTAAAAGTTGCAACAATGACAGCAACAATAAACATTTTCAAAGAGGTCGTGCTTGTAGTATCATCCCACGCTATCTGCATCATAATGATAATCACATAATATAAATGAGCTTAATTCAACGGGTTATATGCACAGAGCGATGTTGCATAGGATCAGCAAAGCATAGGACTAAAACGAGACGACGTTTGATAGATACTGTGTTCAACCCCTATCGGTTTGCAATCGAAACTCTAAAACATAAATTTTAGCAATAATGTAATAAAGAGTGAGACTATAATGCAAATGTTTCGGCTTCATACAGTTGTGACAAGCATACGATCGATAATGCGTGGTAACGACACCGGCATAGCTTTGATACTGCCATAGGAACGAGATACCATGACATGGACAGGAACGAGATACCATGAAATGGACATTGCATAATGCAGCCAAGATTACAATTAGCAATAGGACATAATCAAGAATGAAAGAATTTGATTAAATTATTGTTTTAGGATCGATATCAGCATAGAACCCACATCGGCTTAGAGGCAAAAACGATGTTGAAGTTGTCTTGTTGATCTTCTATTGGGAGAGAGGCTGTCGCTTATGTGCCGTAATTCCATTTCAACGATACTACTTATAGCTTGACGAGATACGGTATGTCTATGAATATTTCGAATTCTTCGGATTCGCAAACCTTTTGTGATTACATTCAGGAAGATGGGAGCAAAATAATGCTTTTTAGATGAAACTTTCAGTGCTTAACTGGTATCGAAACGATAACTTTTGAAATAAAACGGATTTTAAAGAACCAGACAGCTTTGACTTGTTTGGCATTTAAAACTCTTCGATTTGGGAATATAATTATTGCCGATTTAAAAGGGAACAAGTTACTCCGTAACGTACTTTCAGCTGTAGCGATATGGAATGTGATGATTCAATTGCGATCTGATTCATATCAGGTGGAAATCTACGAAACAGTATAAATGAGCTTTTTTGGACACAAATGAGATTTTTATGCAATTCGCATTCTTGCTAGATGAAAAATATTAAAAACAGAGTTAGTTTTTATTTTTCTAAGAACTGCAGGATTTCGAAAGATAAGCTGTTTGTTATTTGAAGTGAAATATCCTATGCAATACGAAATTTGTTTTAGTTAGTCTTTCTGACAAATGCATGGATAAGGCTAGTACAGCTTCACTTGAGACACAAATTTGGTCTTACAGGTAAATTTTATTATTACAGGTAAATTATTATTGCCAACAGACGAAATGATATTTTCACTCATTCACGGCAAAACTTTAGTTTTACGTGAAGAATTATTGAAGAAAATACATATGAGAACTAGTAATTGAGTGAATTGTCATACGAAAATAAACGTTTTTAAACTAATGTTTAAAATAAATGATAAAAGGGTTAATTTTTCACAACAGAGTTTAATTTAAGTTTAACACCATTTTAAGCAAGTAATTTAATGAGAGAAAAATTTTTTCTGAACAACTCGTGGATCATAATTTTTGTAAGACCTATTGATTCTGTGGTAATCATCATCAGCTTGCGTCTAGAAAAGAATTTTTGAATCGAAGAATGTGGATTGAAAGGAACGTAAAGTGATGGAATGATCTTACAAAAATAACCATATTTGTGGGTATTTGGTAGTAAAGATTTTTTTTTCATTTAATTTTATTCTATTAAGTATATCAAGTCACGTGGTTTCAAAAGGAAGTGCTAATGCTATTAAGAAACGAATATAGCAAAAATGTGTAATTAAGAGTAAGACAATAAATATATCTCAATGTTACAGACCTCTCCCTCGACGATATTGTAATTTTTCATACTTTACGAAAGTTTTATTTCTACTTTCACAAAAATAACTGTCTGATCTCCAGCCTTAATACTCGTCTTTAAATTTAGGTCCCTTAAATATAAATTTAACTGCCTATTATTTTCATTTAGCGAAATTTATAACTTCCTGAATTTTGCCTCGTGAAAACTATCTTTTTTGCCAATACATGTAAATTGCGCCAATATAGTTTATTTTAACTACGTATTCTTTCTGTGCAATAAATTAATTATAAATGAAATTTATATTATTTGGAACTTCACTTGCAGTTCTGCCCAGAAATTTCGAATGAATATTATTAATTTTTTTTCATTAGCCGAATGTAGATTTAACTAATGTTTTTTTACATAATTTGACTAATTAAATACGAAAATTCAAAAGTTTAAAGTAAGCGTGACAATTAATAAGTTATTCTTTAGAAGTGTCACATATGGATCGAAAATAATTTAATTTTTTATTTGAACAATACTCACAAATGTTAATGTTACTTAATATCTATGGAATAATTTCTGTTAATTCTATGTAAATAAAGAGAAATACTGCGTAATAATATTTTCTTTGTAAGCAGAAGCGTTGGCAGACATAATTTTCATCAGGTAAGTAATAAAAGTCACTGAGTAATATTTTCCACAGGGTAAAATTTCTTTCCGGTGCTTAAGTTTATCAAAATAGAAACAACAGAAACCAAGAAGAGAAGGTCTATAAAGAAAAACAAATGATACTAAATAATTTGGGTTTCTAATTTCAGTTGAAATACATAAAGGATTAAGCCATATAATTTCAAAATTCATATAATATTTTAGTATTCAAGCAATCATCAATTTTTGAAATACATAATTGTACTTGCTATATTTATATTTTTAGACCAGTGTTAAATGACTCTAATTCTCAATCTTTGTTAAGTCCATAATAGCTCAAAATTCAAATCAGTAAATTTTATTCAATAAATTTCTACCCATTTATATAGTTTGAAATATTGTTTAAATAAGTTAAATTGTAATAGATTCCTTGCATAAAAATATTACCCATAAAAAAATTCTGTTTAAAACAAAGAAATTACAATTGAGGTCTAAATGAGCCTAATTTTCTAACTTAATTACAGACTTTCATTTAAATAATAAGAAAGCTTTTACTTTTAACTACTTAGCTAATAGTCCAGAAAGACTTTAAAAGTATTTCTCTAAAATTTTAACCTATTTATTTATATTTACGAAATTTTTGCATAAGCGTTAATAAAAGGATTGTTTATTTGCTTTTTCAATGTAAATGAAAAAAAAAAAAAAAATACAAGTGATAACAAAACACAAGTGAAAATACAAGTGATTTGATTAAGTAATATTTCACTTGAATTATAAAATCCTCATTAATCGGATTAAAGTAAGAGCAATCACCCCTTTCCCTTAACATGAAAAAGTTGTTTTTGTAGTTAAAAGTAGATATACAAACTTACAAAAGTTTAAGCAAAAATCTGCATTAAAATACAAATGACGTGTTTATATTATTTAAAATAATAGGAATATAACGATAAACGATCTTTTGAAGTCACCAGCAGTATTCTAAGCTTCTTTTTTCGAAGTGTTTACAAGCACATATATCGTGCCACAGTCTGATGCACTGTATAAAATCCCATATAAGGTTTAGTTTAAAGCTTATAATTACACTGTATTATTACGTACTAATCATATACTGGAGAGATTCACAGCTCATTATTTTTGGATACAATATACTAAAATTATCCGCTTTCAATAAAAATATGAATTATCCTCTAAAAAATAACGTAATGAATTAAAGAAAATATGACAGTAATTATTTTACGGGTTTGTTGATTAGTTTTTAATTTTCGACAATTATTGGATCATTTCTTAATCGAACAGCAAGATTTCTGTTAACATTGTTTTAAGATATGAGAGGCAAAGAAGGATTTCCTATTGATTATTCAATCAAGGTTTTTTAATTTACTTGTTCGAAATAAATAAAAACGAAAAGAACAGTACCCCCGACAAAATAACCACAACATTACATAGTCCCGAGAAAATAGCGCACGACAAAAGAGCCCAATACAAATTAGCCCTTGAATAACATAGCGTGATTCTAAGGCTCCTGAAAGAGATTCGGCAAACAATTTAAAAAATTTTATCAACTGTTGATTCCAGTACAATTAACAGTTGTCATATAATTGTAACAATGAGTTAAAGAAGATCATACCAGATATACATAATGTTTGTTCTATGTTGTATATATCTGGTATGATCTTCTTTAACTCATTGTTACAATTATATGACAACTGTTAATTGTACTGGAATCAACAAACTTCTTGATTGAATTTTTGGATTTTATCACTATGATTTAGTACAAATTCCAGTACCTCTGAGTTACATGATTTAAATCTTGCATGAACTGCACAATACTTTGCTTTGGACAAAACATTTAGTACTGGATTGTGGAACATAAAGTATGTTCATTTACACTTAAACTTGGACTCTAGAGATCAGACTTGATTCTTTCATGACTATATACTTCATTTCAATAGCGTGCAGATTCTGAACGGGGAGTTGATCGTTATTGTTCATTTACTTGTGTTTTTCTATTATATATAACTGACATTTATCTAACTATTATCTTCTACTTTAAAAGTTTTGCATTTATTGTTACCATGTTTGTTATTGTAGGCGACTGTCAATTCCTGACTTAACTATTCTGGAAAATCTTAATATAATAACTTCAGATGTATTTCTTCAACGTATGCAATATATCCAAATAACTCTGTATATTGTACAAATGTAAAACTTTCAAATTTGACTTTGACAATTAATGCCCGTGGCCCCGACCTAAGGTTGTGACCAGTAGATAGTAGATGGTTTTACCTCTGAGCAAGATATTCCGTTTGTTGCCTATAGACTAACTTAGGTCGGAAGTTGCTCACTAAGTCAATGTAGTATCTAAGTATATGCAGGCAATATAAAAGAGTGCCATGGCATATATATAAATGAATAATTACATATTGCATGCAATTGCATTATTAAAAACACACATGTTTAAATCTGCTGTTGTACACATATTCACATATGTTGGCTGAGAGGCGTATTTTATTAAATGTTTCACAATCACATGTGAATTTTGTCGAATGTAAAAAGTAATTCAAGAAAAACGTTTGTAGAGTCGTTAGGATTTTGTTGAAACAAGAGACATGAAAAATAAGCGATTCCTTCGACGGAACTCTAACCTGGACCTGTCGAATACACGCCGAGTGTGCTACCGTTACACAACGAAGGCATGCTGGAAGAAGGGAGAAAATACCTTATAAGTTCTTAAAAATGAAACTAGAACTAAGATGTTGATAGTTATATTTAGGCTATTTTGTCGTGGGCTATTTTATTGCGTGTTATTTAGTCGAGACTATTTTGTCAAGAGCTGCTATTTTGACGAGTCACTGAAAAGGTATTATAAGACGCTAAAAATTACCCAAGTTTTCAAAGAGTTTACGAATATCTAAGATTATCACAGTATTAACAGCTTTCTTTTTCAGATATAAACGCATTTCCCTACAAATCCTTTTTTTAATGCAAACTGTTTATATAAGAGTCAGTTAGTTTTCTCCATAAAGGCTGCAATATTTTAACCTCTTTTCCGAAAACTCAGACGTCAAGTTTGTTTAAATCAAAACGAAAGAAATAAGTTTAGATTACATGCAACAAACAGCACGGTTTGAAATACCAGATTTCTTAACAGGGACGAATTTCCGATTCATTCGTCACTGTTACGTCTGGGAAAAATAAGTATAATATCCGTAAGATAGAATATGATTACCCCAAAGGGATTTTTTATTTATAAGGATATTATACAGACAAATATTTCTTTTTGGGCGGAGAGGGAAAAAAATGGGGGAATGTTACAAGAGTAATCATGCACGATGGGAACTAAAAACAATTCCGACATTGATCTTCCGCTGTTAAGGAATGTTTTTTGAAGTTTTGAAGCCCATGTTCGTTGATTTTTGAAACAAAATTCTCATCCATTTCCCCGGAACTCGTGCCTTCCTCTTCCAACGCTTACTTCTTTTTTCACTGGAAGGGATTTGGCTCGTCATTTTTCATTAGCTCTCGCTTTTGCAGACGGGCTCGGGTTTCTTTCCCGGAAATATTCCTTTAAAACAAGGAGCTGCATCCTAATATTGCCGTTCAGAAGTTGCAGGAATTCTCTCTCTTCAGTCAAGTACCTCGGAAATGTTCCGCGTTTGGATTTCTGTAATATTTTTTTATAACCATCCATATCGATTTTTGTAAATCGTAAATCGTTTTGTAAATCGCGTTCGTGTAATAAGTAGCATAATAAGGGATATATTTTCTTGTAATTTAAACCTAATTTATTTGTGGCTCATAGGTATACTCACTCAAGTTACTAAATCTGTGTTGTGATTTTTATATAGCGTATAATCCGGCATATAACTCGCATTTTTAATACAAAAAATAAGATCGAAATTTGCCGGAGCGCGTTATATGCCAGACATAAAAATGATACATTTAAAATTAAGGAAAAGCAGAGCATATAGAAATTAGATTAATGCATGTAGCTAAATGGTGTTTCTTTAAATGAAATGACACACCTACGAACTTAAAAATATTATTATCGTATAATTTTTAATCATCGGATAATTTCCGTTACATAAAGCATATTAATTGTTGTGCTTTCGTTCATTCAGTGAAAAATCTGACTTTTAATTCTGTGAATTCATTCCTGTCGAAAGTGTATTCTTACCTCAAATTGTCTCCACCTTTTCTCCAAACCCTAGAATAACATTCTTGCGCACATCTGCATTGAATACAACTCACCCTCTTTGTAGAATTATTTATTCCCTTAAGCATTTCTCCCCCCCCACACACACTCATATTGTTTTCCTTATCGCCTGTCAATTCGAAAGTCTGAGAAAAATCTCCCAATGAATGACTTCAAAAGCATCGCACATTTATCCTTCAGGTTTCTTCTTAAAGAAAAGGGTGCGCGTTATATGGCGAATATAATATAAAACTTTTTAAAAAATGTAGTTTGAAATTATAGGTGCGTGTTATACACCGGAATATATGGTATTTAGATGATATTTGCTCAAATATACACAATGCTATGTCATCAGCATGCCATAGAAACAGTTCTTAGAAAAAAACGAGTTGAAAGAATGGATGCGTGTTTGTTTTTGAGTACATTTTATGACTAATGCGTAATACATTTCTTATTTGCATAATTTTCTTTTCATTATGGCATCACATTAGTCAATCAGTCATCTGTTATATACCTGCTTCGCTAACACAAAATGCAAGCACTACAGGCCAAAAACTTGATTGTCAACAAAATTAGTTCTGGTATAAAATCATAAACAATAGAGCTGCGTAAAAAATCTACATATATATATATATATATATAACTGGCTAACTGGTAATTAGACGTAAGAGACCTATCTATCTATATATATATATAGGTAGATAGATACATGCACGTATAGAAGCATCATATGCAATGTGTAAAATAAAACATTACAATAAACATAGCACAGCGGAGCTGCAACACGTAAATGACATCATTCGCATTACATATACTATGTAATGTTTATAAATTAAGGGGTCAAGTACCTTTAAACTATCAAAATATGTAAAAAACATAACACAATTTAAAGCTGAATGTTTTTTATAAATAATTGGTTTATGATGTGAATATTCATATACTTATTTTTCATATCCTTGGTATTATGTTTTCTCTTTTACTTTGTGTTCCAGATACCACAGTATTTTAAATTAAATAAAAACAAAATATCTTCTTTGTCATCGATATAAAATTGTAATATGCACAGAGCTCAGCATTATGAATAAATAGATCATAATTTTTAGCAGAATTTTTTACTCAGATTAAAAAAGATGAAAGCGTAAGTAAAATAACTAACTTTAAAAATAATCAAATTATATTTTTGCACAAACAAAATTATTTATTTTTGAAACACCAAAACCGAATATTTTTTAACTCAAAATAATTTCTAAAGTTTTTATGTGAGAAGCATAATATTTAAAAGAGCGTATCTTTAGAATTTCCGATACGCAGACTAGCGTGCTGGAAGATATTTTTTTCGTACTGTGTTGCCATTGCTTGCTTTGAAATTGTTGAGTTTCTTAGTCAAAGCTCATAAATGCTTTACAAAATATAAAATAGATAATAAAACAAATTCCAAATCTAGGCTTCCAGATGCCCATATTCGTGTGGAAACGCACGTTATTCAAAATTTAATGGCTCTAGGAACCGTTGTTTTATCACAGTGCTAGAAACATACATGCGTTTATGCAGATTCTTCATTATTTAATTTCTTTAAATATAATACAGGGCTCTAATATCTGGTGCGAACAATTAAAAAAGTGATTCGCCCTTTATAGTGAATCGACGGAAAATTCCAAAACGAAATTAATAGCCCTTCTAAGTAAATTGCTCCTTCGGGCTAACAAGTATAATTTTTAAAATGTACTATAATTTTAAAATTTATGAGTTAACAACGTAACATAAGACTGATTTTCAAACTAACGAGATTTAATGATGCTTCATATTTTATCTTCAGTTAACTCAGTAGGCTTCAATGTGTTAAATTCCGCGATATTATAACAATTTGCCACTCATTTTTATTCGCAGCAAATGAACAAATTTCACATTGCTGAAATAAATGAATTTCACTTTTTGTTTTGCGATGGGCACAATTAATGAAAGATAACAGTTAAATATATTTTTCTAGACATTCGTTAAGTACATAAAATTGTTCCAAATTTCAATATTAATAGCGCAAATATATTATGCTGTATGATTAAGGAGTTAAAGTTTTTTCTTCTTCTTTAAAATACAACGTAAGTCACATGTTCCTGTCAACCCACAAATGGCATCCTTTCCAGCGGCCGAGCGGTAAAAATGGCGTCCTCCCCAGTGGCCGAGCGGTAAAGTCGCTGAACACTAGTCGTTTGGTCTGGGGCTCGAATACGGAGCTGGCTGCCTTGACGTTTCCTTGTTTCTCTCCAAGTGTAACGCATACACAAGCCAATTTTCTTTATAAAGTCATCCGCCACCCCCCTTAGACATCTGTTTTGCCATAATCAAATAAACCAATAAAAACCGACTCAAATGGTTTTCTCTTATGAATATCCTCCAAGAAGCTTCTTTTTCCTTAGTAGCTAACTTCACGTGATAAATAATCACAAATATTTTGTGTCTATTTACCATTTATATATTATTATTACTTTATTCTACTGGGCACTTCTCTTTTTATATATGGATTTAAACCTGGATTTTCCTATGTATTCTGCTTTATCTTAGCTTTTTATACTAAGTTTTACTTTAAGAAACACAGAAAATTTTTTAATCTGAGTTTTCCCAAATAAAAATAATTAAAAAAGAATACTTTAACTGCCCTTCTTTTCTCAAACTAACATTTTTTTTTCATGCCATATGAAATAAATTATAAAGAATTTTCAAAGAGAATTTTAGAAGATTAATTTTTATCTTAAACATATGAAACACGTAAGGAAAAGTAATTTTATTTAACATTCTTGAAAACTGAAAGCAATAAATTGGTTACAAAGCGCTAAGATTCATTTTTTCTCAATGTTGAATAAAAAAGATATACTTTTTATACTTCTCAATGCTGAATGAAAATGATATACCTTTTTTATGAGACTTACGCTGTAAATAAGAATTTTGCAAATATCTTAGTATATAGCTACATATGTATAATATATAAGTATACTATAATCGCAAAATGTAATATAATAACAAAAAATAGTAAAGTATAACTATATGTATAAGTGTTATATTAATACTGTTTATGCTTAAATCATAAAATCTGAGCTCTTTGAAACGCAAATATTAATTCATTTTAAAAATGTGTTGCATATTTCACAAAGCATTAACTGTAAGATATGAGTATTGAATAATATTTAAATAAATAAATTAAAAAAATTTAAGTAGGATAACATACTGCGATATTTTATTTCATATTTTTCTTCGGTGCAGGCTTTTATTTCAGTATTGATTTTAGATATTTTGTTTCTGATGTTAATACACCCTATAATTTCACATTTAAAATTATATGATGCTAATCGTTCATTTTATTAAAATTAAATAAGTAAGGGATAATGGGAGTAAGGGATATTGTTATAGCAATACATTAATATCAAATGTAAAAACTGAATGTTAATAAGAAACAGTAACAAACACATAGCCAGACCTTGCAAATGATGTAACTAACTCCCTGTCACTGAGCCAATACCGTGCTTACCTGCTTAATTGCCGTACCTTTTTATGCCAGTTTTTCATTGTGAAATTCTAGGTGCGATTATTATTCTGGGAAGTCTACTACACAATGTTGTACTCTTTTGACAATTTTTTCTGCTTCAAAAGGAGGATGCGACTATTACGCAAAGGCGAGTATTTTGAAAGGAAACACGATATTACATAAAACTTACGACTAAAAATTACTGCTAAACAATTTTCAATGTATTAAAAATCTTTTTTTGAAGATTCAAGTTCCCGCTACATATATTTAAAATGTAAAATCCTGTTATCTATATCAATTTCCTACTGCCATTCTTAGATATAAATTTTAAAGAAGATCAGATTACATAGTTTCAAAATAAGAAATTGGTTCTTGTAGAAAGTAACTGTAATTTAAAGATGACGTGTGTCTTCTTTAAAATTAAAGCAAAAAACTTCATGTGAATGATATTTGTCGCTTATTTCCAGCTATTTTCACAAATTTCTGGCTTTAGTTATTGTTTTATCAAAGAGTCTTGCTCATTTTTTGAGTATTTAAATATTTTAAAATTATTTTATAATAAAAAATATAGATATAGTCTACTAGCAAAATTTCAGTGGTATATTTTTGGAATATCGCAAAAATTCCCAGCCGTAATGACTTCCTTTTCCTGGTCCATCCTGGGAACCTTATCCTTCTATTCAATTCTGTGTTACTTCCCACCACTGCTGAGAAACGACCGTGAATATACCCAGTGGACTCTTTTCTAATCCTTCACCTATATCGATTAGTGACAAGTGACGAAAAAATTAGTTTCTTACAATAGCTTTAAACGGTCTCATCACTAGCTGATCTTGATGAATGAATGCCACACACATCTAAGCCATCAATCTACTGACCGAAGATTTTACAATGGGTCAAATGGAATGTCAACGACATTGTCCATTTTCAGACATAATAGCCAGATAAACGATCACAAGACGTTTTGAATGAGCTACAAGAGGGAAGCATTCATTCCATAACAACCCTATAAATTTTAAAGTCTCAGGAGGTACGTTTCCAAGGATACAAAAGATTTTCATACGATTCACGACAAAGAGATTATTGGATTTAAAATTTTGTGTCAGACTTTGCAGTCACCACATAAATAGTAATAAAACAAATGTACAGATAAATAATAAAAAAAAAAGATAAAGATTTGCTGTATGTACATGCTTATCTCATTTCTCATTTGCTAGACTATTAAACTAACAGGTAAGGAATTATATGATCAGAAAACACTGCAAATAATTCATGAAATTTTAAGATTATGAATTCACTGTTATTTCATCTAACAAAAGGATTCTAGATCATGACGTCTGCAGGCAAATTAGATTAGCAAGTTGTGGTCAGCATATAAAAAACAAACGCAAGTTGCCTTTGTATAAAGGTTTAGTTAAAGCATATTTGTAAGCTAGTTAAAAACGATAAATAATTTGCTAATTGATACAAATTATTTAAAGTAATACATCTGCCCCTCTAGTAGTCTGATTATCCACACAGAAAACTAGGTTCCTGATATTTACTTAAAATACAATATACCTTAACGGACGAAAAATTCCTACTAACTTGTTTAATCAAACCACCTAGTTTCATTTACTAGAACATTCTAGTCTTTCAAAACAGATTAAAGGAGGGATTATCAAACAAACCTACAATTATTCTTCATTCTGAGATCAATCTTAAAAGTTATAATGGTTTTCTTGTGTTTGGCTACAACATATATGTGATTAAAATGTTGTTGTAGTTGCTATTTTAGTTGCGTGAAATAAATCGTGAAATAACTACTTCCAAAACATAATTGCTATAGAAATAAAAGCCACACGTAATTGCACGCATCCACAGATTTTTTTTCCTTTTGTATTTAGAACACATCATAATTAGCTGTGAATAATTACTGAAATTCCAAGTGCACGTAAAAATACTTTATGGTAAAAATATCTCTTAAATCGGTCTTCTCCGCTGCTTTACGCTACGCAAAATACAAACGCTATACCACAAATTGCCAGTAGCTCCTTACACCTTCCGTTCAGAAGCTCCACAAGTGGTTCTTAGGCACAAAACAAAGCCTATTCCCTCGATTGAGCCGGCGAGATCTGCTCTTCCTCCCCAGGAGCAGCCACCATTAATCTGCGGCGACTTAAGCCTAAGCCGGGTCGCCATCCACCGCATGAGTAATGGACCCTCACGCCGGAAACTCTAGCATAGCACGCGGCTAAACGACCGAAAATTTTTTCCTGCGCAAACTTACCGATCTCTTTATTTTTTATTTATTATTATCATTATTCTCTCTTCCAAGTCTCTTTTTTTCTCTTTCATTCCGTTCCAAACGACATTCTGTTTGCAGGGTTGACAAATACGGAGAGGGGCTATTAATTGCGAGGGGTTGTTGAACGCCATTTATTATATCGTCCGCTCCAACAGGTGAAGATCGTTTGTCAGAGTCCATTTATATAGCGAAGCGCGGGCCAGATTCAAAGGCCGTGTTTGACGATAATGACTTTATTAGCTTGACCCGTGCGGCAATGAGATTTATGATCCTTTACAGCGACGGTTATGGGTAACGAATGCTTCTTTAATAGAATCTTCATCGTGTAATGAATAGGTTTGATACATGGTTGTTGTTCTCGTAGAAATGTGAGTGATTTTTTTCGTACCCTTTTTGTAGGAGCATGTGTTTTCCTCCTAAATAATTTATCACTTTGAATTAGAGCATTATTTATCATTCTGGAATTAAAGTAAACTATTAAATCTCAGCAATAGATTTATGTTCCTTTCTCATCGTAAGCGTAAATCGTCTGACTTTCAATGCTAACAAATAGAAATAAATGCGCAGTAAGAAATAATTACGTATAAAAGAAACAGACTGATATTTCTACTGTTTATAAAGCTGTTGATAATATATATATATATATATATATATATATATACATATATTCTTTCCATAACATATTAGTGAGGAAAAATGATTTAAGAATACAATTCTTTTATTCTCGTTACAAATTAATGGAATTTCCTTATGAGAAAACTGATATTTGATATTAGATGATTGATATTTTCATTCTTAGTTGATTCTTTGGAGGCGTACATACATATATAATTTTTTATGCTTTTCAATAAATTATTAAAAGATTAAAAAATCTGTTTTCAAATGAAAATAACCGCTTTTTATAGTTAATAATATATTGACTGGTATTGCTTCGCAATTAGAATTATTGTTCCTTAAAAGTGTTGTTGTCAGAGGATACAAAAGCAGCTGATGTAACTTTTACACCCAACTATTATTCATCTATTTGATATCTATCATGTACGCTAAAAAAAAAAAAAAAAAAAAAAAAAAGAATTAGATTTAAAATTACATCCAAAGGGGCGTTTTTTTTTTTTTTTTTTTTTTAACATTTCGCGAGTTACCTTTATTTATTAAATATCATGTTCTAAAATTCAGTTCAAGAGCAATATCGCAAAATAATTTTTAATTGGGCATATCTTTAGAATTTCCTATACACAGTCTCACGCGCTGGACCATAAAAATGTTTTTTCTGTATAACGTTGCCATTGCTCGCTTTGAAATCCTTGAGTTTGTTAATCAAAAATTCGTTAAGTTTTACAAAATATGAAATCGATAATAAAACGAACTCTAAATTATTCAATTAGTTATTTTTATTAATCCATAAAAGGATCAAGAATCCAGAACAACTTTCACAATATTAAATTTTTAAAGGAATATTACGTTTTAGTTTATGAGCTCGCTAATGAGACAAAAATAACTTCATCACATATATTATAATTAATTAGCTATTGATATTTCTCGAAAGATGATTAATCGCTTAATCCTTAAACTGGCGTAGGAAGTGAGATACTTCATTTAGAATTATCTTAATTAAATGAGTTTGCAATCGTTAATAAATAATAGATAAACTTTTTCAGTATTCTTACTTAAACTTCAGAATTTCAAATTGAAAGAAAACTCTAAACTTGCTTTTTAGTCATTAGTTTTCCAAATTTCCTTCCCCATTGGGGGGGGGGAGAATATGTACGTGTTATAAACGAAATGTTAACTTGTTCCGTGTTGCATAAAAAGAATGGAAAATTTCCTTTCTTCCTCCTGCTTCTTTATTTAAATTTTGTATCCTTCTAGAAACTTGTAGAATTATTTTAGTCTTATGAAGAAGATCCTAATTTTGAAAATATTTTCTAAGCGCTTTGTTCGTTCTTTTTGTATAGTTCCTGAATTTTTTTTCTACTTGTGAAAGCCAGTTTATTCCATTAAACTAGAGAAAATTTTTAAAGTATAAAAACTTAATACTTCATATTAAAATTAATAATATTTAGAGATATCTTTGATTACTTATAATATCTTCTATATGTATGATAAATGACCCACGTTGAGAAGAAAATTTGCAAAATTTTAAGCATAAAATTAAAGATAGAGTCACAAGAGCTCAATCTGATATACAAATAGACACATTTGCAAAATACTTGAATAATTTTTTCAGACTACAAAAAATTTTCCACTGAAATAAACCACTCATTCGATTTCGGAAAATGCAATCTTATGTTGTTAAAATTCTAAATTCTCTACAGAAAAGGATTTTACTTTAACCATCTGTTCTATCTCGTGATTAAACTGGTATTAACTTTCTCACTTGGGCACATATTGGCATATGTTACGTGGGGGAAGAAAACTTTCAGACTTTCTTACCAAATATTGAATTACTTTCTGATAATCACAAAATTCGAAGACCAAAACATCCAGCTGGTATCAGTTTTTAGCCCAAAGGAGCGTTAGCACAGAAGGGCTATTAGTCTCGAAACGGAATTTTGCTTTCAATCAATGAAAATGGCTGAATCACTTTTCAAATCATTGCCACTAAATATTATCCTCCTGTATTATTTTAAAAAGGAATTAAATAAAGAGAAGAATGTCCATGAATGTAATATGTTTCTCGGCGAATTTTAAATTTAGAATTTGTTTTATTATCTATTTCATATTTTGTAAAACTTAACGACGAATTTTTTATTAACAAACTCAACGATTTCAAAGCGAACAGTGGCAACACTGTACAGAAAAAAAAAAAAAAACATTTTTATCTCCAGCGCGCATGACAGTCTATCGAAAATTCTAAAGATATGTTGTTTTTTTAATATTTTGTGATATTACTGTTGAACTGAATTTTGTGGTTTAAGTGCGAATAACATGACATTTAATAAATAAAAAGGTTAAAAGTCACCGCTTTGGGCGTCATAAAAGATTTGAAAGCGTTCAGGTTTTAGTATTTTTTAATGGTTTAACATATTTCTTAATCATTTTCGAAGCTACATGCTTTTGCTATATGTGTAAAAAATTATCGATGTATTGAAAAATTACGCAATGTGCCCACTCAACTCAAATTAAATGCTTAAAGTGAAAGGATAACTTAGTGAACGATTTACCAAGGAAGTTACCTTGCTTCTAATTTAATTTGAGTTAACCTTGCTTCTACAATCTACTTTGCTCATTACCGTGTTTTAACCAAAATCACGAAAATATCATACAACTAGCCTCTTCAATGTTGAAAAAGTAATATTAAGTCATTAGGTTTTTTGTGAGAAGGAAATCATGAAAAATCAACCTTGCCTTCTTTGAAAATGGAATGCAGGACAGATGATCTTTTATAAATATTCCCGACTATATTACGTATAAAATCTCGAAATTACGTATTAAAATACAGATACGATTACATTGCACATTAAAATTTGATGTAATATTAATCAATATCACTGGGCTGGTAATTTTACTTATTTACAAATTGTAAATTTTATTTACAATTTGTAAATAAGTAAATTATTATTATTATTTACAATTGTAAATTACTTATTTACAAATTGTTAATTTGTTTTTCTTTAGACTACATTCCGAGAAAAAAAATAATAAGTTCAAAAATCATCTAACAAGCCTAGTTAAGCATTCTTATGTTATATAGTTTGTATTACATCCTTACCTATTGTAGCCTTTTTACGATAGAAATTTACTGATTTACTAAAATAATAATCATAATAAAAACAAACAAAAAAATCTGAAAACTTTCAGACTTTATATTACACACAAATGGGCGGTCCCCCCCCCCCCATGTTCAAGCACATTTTTCACGTTTCGAAAGCATTTGAGCAAACATCCTTTGGGCTAAAAATATCTAAAAACAACATACCTGTAGAATTTCCGATAGACAGTTTCACGCGCTGGAGATATTTTTTTTTTCCCCGTGCAGGGTTGCCATCAATCACTTTGAAATCGTTGAGTTTGTTAATCAAAAATTCGTTAAAGTTTAAAAAATAGGAAATAGATAATAAAACAAATTCAAGATTCTGGCTTCCAGGTGTCCATGCTTGGGTGGAGGACTACGTTATTTAAAATGTAATGGCTCTAGGTACCGTTGCTTTTTCACAATGCGAGAACATACATATATTCATGCAGATTCTTCATTATTTTATTTCTTTAAATATAGTACACAGCGGTAATACTTGGTGGCAAGAATTTGAAAAGTGATACAGTCGCTTATAATGATTCGACGCAAAATGCCGTTTCGAGACTAATACCTCTTCTGAAATTAAAATATAAAAAAAATTAAAGAGTAATATAAATGTGATAAAATGTTTAGGGGATATAGTTTTGAGACTTGCCTCAGTTATTAATATTTGTTAGCCCATCTCTGTCTCTGCTTAAGATATTGCACTAAACGCAGATTGTAAAACAACGAAAATAAAACTACACAATTTTAAAATTAGGGTGTACTATTCTAGGAAATTAGGGTGTCTTCCTAGAACAGTAGTTTATAAGCAAATACTTATATGGCATGCTGATACTTGCATAAAAAATGCCATAAGAAGCTGATAACATAAATGTAGGTAATTTGATGATATAAGATAGCGTTTAAAACGTAGGGTATCCTCACTGTGAT
This sequence comes from Stegodyphus dumicola, assembly GCF_044657685.1. Classification (NCBI taxonomy): domain Eukaryota; kingdom Metazoa; phylum Arthropoda; class Arachnida; order Araneae; family Eresidae; genus Stegodyphus; species Stegodyphus dumicola. Next base: position 49,830,772 of record NC_140779.1, read on the forward strand.
AATATATCACAATTTTAACAACAAAAAATCGCCTTTAGTGTCCTGGTTATCAAACCTGCTTTTTAATATCGCTATGTTCATTGTATAAAGATGTCATTCTGAGAAAGAAGAGAGAGGCAAATGTAAATTTAATCCATTCCTGAATTAATGGTTAGGAATTAATGGTTACATCAATAATTAGTAAACTGAAATTGTTTTGTTTTTGTAATTTGTTACCTAACTATGAAATGTTAAACTAGGATTCTTTGATTTTTAATTCCATAGCAATGAGAAATGCTTCTAGTATTGTTAGTATAGTTAGCAAAAATTGGTGTAATTTTTTTAAAAACCTTTTTTTTTTTTTTTTTTTCTTTTTAAAGATTTCCTCTTAAAATAGTTATTTTTGTAAAGCAACTGAATAAAGTAGAAAAACGACGGAACAAAAATTCTTTTCGACTTCGGTCTCAATAGAAATTGCTACAAATTAAAAGAGATATTTTAGATCTGAAGTTTGGTTGAAAAATATCTAAACTGTCTACACCGTTCCCTAGTTTATGGTCTATTATCCACTTGCAAAATTACAAACGCTGTTAATTTACGGAACTTAATTTTTTTTATTAGAACTGTAAGAGCATGTAAAATAAATCGATAGATAAAAAAACTTATGAAAGTGTATTTTTTTTTTTTTTTTTTTTTTTTTACTTATTACAAGTTCCACCCTTAGGCACTTAGGGTCCGCCCTTAAACAGAAATTGCTATAAATTAAAAGGATATTTTACATCTGAAGTTTGGTTGAAAACTATCTAAACTGTCTATACCGTCTCTTAGTTTACGGTCGACATTTACCACTTGTAAAATTACAAACATTGTTAACTTACGGAACGAATTTTTTTTTTTTTATTGAAACTGTAAGAGCACGTAAAATAATAAGTCTGTAAATAAAAAAAAGTTATAAAAGTGTAATTTTTTTTTTTTTTTTTTTTTTTTCTTATTACGTGCTCTGCCCTTAGGAAAAAGGAAAAAAGGGAGGGATCCCCCGTGGAGGTATTTTTGAGCGAAACAGGATCCTACCCACGTTACACATGGGGTAAACCACGCAGCCATGCAGCCAGCCCTTTCGCCGGCACTCTAATCCCGGACCGATCTACCAGTGTTCAGCAGCTTTTACCGCTCGGCCGGTTATGGGCCAGATGAAAGTGTACGACATTTAAAAATTGTAATATAAATATATAGTAAACATTCTCAGTAAATATCATTGATAAACTATTTTCAACACCTCTTCTCCCTCCTTCATCTCGGATTTATCCTTCCTATAAATATTACAATAAATATGACATTCAGTATAACAGGCAGATATGAATACCAGTATTTGATATTCATATTTAAAATCGAAATACTTTTTTAATGTTTAAATCTATTTAGAATAACATCTATATATATCTTAAATGTTTAAAAGGTTTTTGTTAAACAATACCTATTTTCCCAGATTTTTTTTTGTTTTATATAACATTTAGTAAGAAATTTACTCAAAAATGTACTTTTTCTTATGCAAATAATTTCCAAACTCACTTATATATATATATTATCTACATGGCGTTTAAGGAAATAAAATCAAATGTTGTAATAATATGAAAATTTGAAATTAAAGAAAGTACCATTGCGTACCAAATAAAAACACCTTAAACACAGGTATAATAGTATTATTAATTATTATGTACTGTAAATAAACTAAATATATTTTTTATGAAATAAATATGCCATATACTGTAAAAATTTCGTAGACTTATTGGTTCTGTTAAAGTAAAAACTGAATTGTTTAAAATTGCCTTAGTTTTTATTTATTTACAAGCTCTTGCTAATATTTTAGTGTCATTATTTTCTATAATTACCATCATTATAAACTAATTTTTTTAATGTATATGTTGAAATTATGATTCATTCTTTCCCACACGTTAAAATAATTGATAAAATTTCAGATTTTGTTTTTAAATAAAACAGTGAGAAAGGTCTTATTATTATTAAAAATTAAACTTTGATTTCATGGACATTTTCCATAAAAATATCACTAAGTCCAAAGATAATAATGTAATAATCTGGGGCGTGTAAAAAAAGTGTGGCCTGCTTTAATAGAGCTATTAAACAGAGAGTATTATTAAATGCGAAAAAAAATTCGTGTGACCTATATTTTTTCTATTATCTAACATAAGAAAATTCACAGATGTGAAGTGATTCAACTGCCCAATTGTTCTTTTGGATATAATAGCGTTTAGAAACTCTTTTGATTGAAGTCCTTGAGAGAAATGCATATAACAGCTTTACTCTGAAGGCTATTTATTTCTCAATGCAAATTTGTTTTTGCATTTTCTCTTTTGAATATCTTATTGTGCAAATATTTCAGATTTTAATTTTAGCATCAAACTCTACATTTGTAATTTTTAATTCTGGTATATTTTCTCCCTTTCCCTTAAAATAATATTTTCTTTCAGAAAAAAAAAAAAAATCGAAACATTTATGTCTATGGATTTTATTGCAAAGCTCTACATATATCCAAATACTTTACTTAAAATAATGCCATATGCTGTTTACATTTTTCACGACTTAAATTTATTTTGTCTTACAAATGACTGAAATTCTTAATTAGGAAAAACTGAAATGTTTTTAAGGAAAGATGATAAGATATGCTCTAAAAAATTTACATTTCTGATGTGTGAATAGTAAATAATAGCAATAATATTCAATAAAAAGTGTGGTAATTGCAAAATAGCAATAACATTCAATGTTAATGTTATTGCTATTTTGGTAAAAGTAATAAGTATCTCAACATGACTAGCTTCGGTTTTTCGATTTGTACTGAAAATTGTTTTAATGTACAAGTTAACAAAAGATGCCTGAAAAATTGTTACAGTAGCGTGCTATGCATTATTATTGCAAAACTTATTCTAGTACCATAGCATGTAAATTATTATAGCACAGTGTACACTATTATTGCAAAAATTATTGCAGTAGTACAGTGTGTAAATTATTAGAGCACGGTGTGCACTATTATTACAAAAATTATTGCAGTAGCACAGTGTGTAAATTATTTTAGCACATTGTACACTAGATTCCTTTTATGAAGATATGCTTTATTCTCACCGTTTGTTTATGTTTTTCTCACTTTGCAAAATGTACATATGTTTTTCTCACTTTGAAAAATGTACATATGTTTTTCTCACTTTGCAAAATGTACATATGTTTGTATATTAACATCTTCCCATATTTGAAGCCTTTTACAACAATAGCTCGGTATGCATTCTGGAAGCCTAACAACTCATTTATTTGATCGTAATAAACGGTAAAACAAATAAATATCTACATTTTATGCCCTTATGGGATATTTTACAATGTTTTGATGTTTATAAGCTGAATGTTTTCGCTGCCAGTTATTTCAAATTACTGTAAACATTTTTCAATTACAGGAATAAATAAACATATCTGCGATACAAATATGTCCGTGCACTTCAAATCTACATACTTTAAACGTCAGTTGTTATTTTGTAGTATGAGTGGATCTTTCAGCAGTATTAAGCATATATAACGCGTAGTGTCTAAAAGATAGTCAATTAGTTGACTATGAGGAAAAATTATGCTAAAGAAAATAAAATGATACTCGTCAGAGAATTCATTTGAACAATGGAGGTAAGTATGGTTTTAAATAAACAGTAAGTCTGAGCAAAAAACTTTCCCAAGCACCAAAGCATGATTACAACTTTACTTACTTTTATTGTTTAAGATAGTATACGAATCAGTAAAGATACGTCTCTTACTTACAAGTTTAAAAGTGAGAACTATTAAAGAGTGTGGTATTCATGCATCTGCGTTTATCATAAGCCATTAATTTGAAATAATATGCAAAATAACAGAAATTCATAAACAAAAAATGTTTCCAGAGCTGAAGAAAATTGAATAAACTCATTTTAAAGATTAAGAAGCTGGGAATATGGAAGACTGGTTTGCAGTTTCCTTTTGATTTTTTAACCATACTCTAATTAAAAGATGGAAAAGTATTTACTTCATAATCACATAATGACGAAGTTTCACGTAAAACTTGTCCTGCAGTGAGCAACAATATTTAGAAAATATTAATTATTTCGTAAACCCATACATTAAATATCAAGAACAATAAAACCTAATGTATATAGTTAGGAAACTATTATAAATTTTAAGCAAAGTTTCGCAAGAAACTTAATTTATCTTTGAAATATTGTAGGATCGCAATTTACGTTTTCAGTACTATTATCTGAAAGTTTCGAAGACATATAATTACATTAATTTTTATTTTTATTTATATTGCTAAGAATTTTTTTTTTCCAAAATTCACTTGGTTAATATTCTAAATTACTTTTAAAACATTAATGAGTACGAATTGTTTTAAAAATTTTTTATTAAGAGGGATACTTTTTATTTATTAATACGAAATCAAGTGCTGACATTAGCAACTAAATAAACAGCTTTAGTAGCTTCTAGAAAAATTAATACTAAATTGAAAAGCTAATGAAAAACGACTACTTACATTTACATACACATAATGCAAAAAATAAAATTTACATATTATATAAATAATATGAAATTAAATAGCTGTTAAATAAATGGGAAATATATAGTTAATAACAGAAAATTCTTAATTTATATTTTATTATTAAGATTTTGACTTATAGAAAACACTAAAATATTTTTCCCCTTGTATCGAAATTTATTGTACGTTTATGTACGAAAAGTAAATTAAAATAAGTTTCCTAGTTTTTAAGTAATGAGTTTGACATGCAAATTCAAACATTACATTGATGTCCAGAGAATTTTTATTAAACAGTTTGAAAACAAAATATTTGCTCGATTTTATTACATTTCTTTCGTGTTTTCCTGGGAATTTCAATATCAATATTTTCTCCAAATTTTTGCTTAAAATTATAATAATAATATTTCATTATGAATCAATGTGCTACAGAAAAGTTTCTATGAGCACCATAAAGCGAAATCCAAAAGAAATGTTATCACATATATGCGTTCTTTAATGCCTTCGTCATAGACAATAAGAATAAAAAGACACAACATACTTTAATGCCGATTTGTCTTTTTTGTAAATATTGCCATTACGAATTAAAGAATACGTGTATTTAAATGCTAATTGACTATTTTCTAGAAATATATAAATATCAACACTATAAAAGAATAGGTGTGTTTTAACGTCCTCGTGGCTTTCCCTGACATTTATCGATATTAATATAGTTTTTTAATTGAAAGAATTTTCAGGAAACATAACATAAAAGAACTGAAGTTCATTTAACATTATTGAATGTAAAGACACTACCAGTAGACAAACTGAAAATTATGTGATAATTTTAAAAAATTATGTTTTAACTTCTTTTATAGATACATATATTCAATTTTGAGTACTGTACATCTCTCATAAAAATATAATTTATCACTCCTCTATGATAATGTAACTTTGTTTTTATCGTAAAAGCTTCGAAGGTCTCAACCATGCGAGTTATCACACATTATTTTGAAACGCTCCCTGTTTTCATTTTGAGGAGGTATAATAACGGCTATCAAATGGTTTTATAATAGTTATTATGCATCGGTTAATGTTGTCTTCTTTAATGATCTTACCACGCTCCAAGAAACCATTAACAATAGCTTTCCTTCATTCCCTCTTTGCGCGGCGCGCATGCGGGATAAATGCTGAACAAGCATGTGTTTCTTAGATACTCCGGCATGAAGTTTCGAAGCGTGTGCCTTGGTATATTGCATCTCTTCGTTATGTAAAAGGAACAAGTTACAATTTCCTGACTTTAGAATCATTGCAACGCTAAATTGTCCGCTGAAAGCGCTTCAGAAAAAGGTAAGCCATCTCAACACAGAAGTGGCAATTTATTATAATACTTTGGAAGTGAACGATAATGTTTTTGTTGAAATATTACACAAATACTTAATTAAAATGTATTCCTGAGGTGGTTGTAAGTGTAGATTCTGTAGAAGTTAAACATAAATTATTAATAAGTATGGATTTGGAGAATTCAAACTTCATTTGTTATTGTTGTAGATATTTTCAAAATTTTAAATATTAAATAACATTAAAGTAATACATTCTTAATTTACTTATTCAAATTTTACTTATTCAAATTTTACTTATTCAAATTTACTTATTCAAATTTTACTAATAATGCATAACTGCAATTTCTTTAAATACAATTTTTTCAAAATTTGTGACTATGAAATTTAATGGTAGTATCGCAGTGCGATAAATTTACAAATTCTATTCAGTCTGCATAATTAAAGGCATATTATGCACTTCATTATATGATTGATTAATCAAAGCATAAAGTAAAATGAAGTATTCACAAAATTTATTTCATAAATTTAATTAATAGTGAGACATTTAAAAATATACTAAACTGAATTTCTAAATTTGACCTGAGACTTCACTGAATATTTGTCAGAACTTTAAAGTTTTTATCATTTGTCTCGAAGAAGCTCAATTGCCTGGAAATAAATTATAACCATAAATGTCACACATTTGAAAATAAACGATAATTGTAGCAACTTTCTTTTTAAGTATTTTATCATTATCGCTTATAATGCTTCCTTAATTTACTTATTTTCTATAACTTTCAGAAGTAAAACAGGAAAAGGAGAAAGTAATAATGTATGAAACGACCGTTCTTAATAGACCCGCTATTCAGTTCCGTTTCCCTAAAGTCTCTTCGAACAAACGAAAGTAATAAATCTTACCTGGTTTCGGTAGACTTCTCTTGACTTGCATCCATTTGTAAGTGGGCACGGGGTGCTGTTGGGGTGTTTGCGTCCTTTGAAAGCCTGATACTCCATTGATCTGTTGACACTCACCACCACCAACATGGTGTTGAGAGTCATAACTTTCCGAGGGGTAGGCACCGTACGTGTTGTTGCTTCTGCGACTAATGCTCACTTGATGGGACATAGGGTCAAGGTGATGATAAGATGCTGGAGGATAGCTGGGCACCACACTACCACCTGGATCGGGATTGCTGGACATCACGTCATAGTCAAAAGTCCGGTAAAAAGGTCCACCGGAGGACTGCGGGCAGTAAGGCTGGTGGTGGTGGTGATGATGCCGCTGTGAACTGTACGGGTGACCGGCGTCCAGGTTTGTGTAACTGAGGCCGTTCGCTTCATTGATGATTTGGTGCGGTAAGTGACTATTAGGTGGCTCGGCTGGCTGAGGATCGGAAGCCGGAGGGTATCCATAGTGTTGTTGGCCGACGTCGCCATAGAAAATTTGAGAATCCCCGCCATAGTCCACTATTGGGGGCTGCTGAGGACATACACCGCCTCCGTACACAGCGTTAGTGCCGTTCATCATCATTTTTCACGCTGTCCGCTTTCTTTTTTACTTTTCTTTTTTTCCCTTTATGAGTACAATTACGAACCACTCTCTTTTCTTTCCGAATCCGAGCAGAGGCAGTAAATTAGCTGTCTCGCGTGGTACAGATAAATCGGAAAATAAATGGATGAGAAATCATCCCCGACCTGGAGTTGACAGAAAAATATGGGAAGAGAGAGAGCGGGGTCTGGTCACGTGATCGGCGATCGGGCCAATGGCGATGTTGCCGCGTGATAGATGAAGTGACAAGTTCTTTCTTTTTTCTTTTCTTTTTTAATCTTATTTTTTTCTCCTCTTTCTCTTCGGAGAATAACTCGTCCACTTTTTCGCTCGCCGGTCCTATGTTCAAGTGGATGCCGGACGGCCGCGGAGCGCTGCGGTCCTTCGCAAAGTGCTGCTTCCTTTTTCTTGTAATCGCATGCACTGACCGCTGGGGCCGACGTCGCGCGTGAGGCCTGCGCGCTACCCGGTCGTCATGGCAACGGCGGGGGGGAGGGACGGTATTTCCAAGTCAACAACTCAGCGCTCACTGGACAGCAGCCGTGTTTTCTTCTTCTACCTTAGACAGTACCGCTATGTTTGAGACTGCACATCCTCTTTTAGATAAACACTCAGAATACTTTTGATTCAAGGCAAAGAACAAAAGAGGAAAAACAAGATAATCAGCATAGTTCTTTTTAAGGTAAGAATTTTTTTTTCTTCTCAGGATTTTGTATACTGTAAATCCTTTTACACCAAAGACACTAAAACATGATTAATTGCTGCTTGTTTTTTAATTTTTTAGATAATCTTTTACTTACTATGTTAAAAAAATTGTATTAATGAAAATATGCTTCGACTTTCTAGCATCTATCACTGCTAAGAATTACCTGCTACTTACCTTATATAATTTGTTAGAATTTAGCTTGAACGTTTATCAAATTATTTGATTTATATTTCCTTTTTTGAAGTGTTGGTTCACTAGAAAATATATCAGAGATAGAAACTTAGAGCTTTCGAGATCTAAAATAGAGAATCTTTTTAGAACAGTTTACCGTTTTTTATATAACTTTTGGGGTTACGTATGTAATTAAATTGCCAAACAATTCTTTATAGCTAAATTATTCAGAGCAAAATAAGTACATATAAATTGAACAGTAGTTGAAAATTCCTCATAAAATTTAGATTTGGTTTAAATATCTCCGTTTCGAAATCTATATTTTGATTAAAAATTTACGAAACTGAATATCAAATCTCTGTACTGCAACTGAATATAGCTGAACAAGCCATAATTTCTTTTTCTTTTTTTTCTTATTGGTACTTTAAAAATTTTGCACGCAATGCTGTCCATGCAACTGACTGTTGTTTTTTTACTACGAAGTTCATCGTGGCGATTGTTGAATGCACAAACACCAGATTTTTCCCCTTTCGTGGACGAATCTAATATTGTCACTCACGTCTATCAACACCCACGGATCTTTTATTCCAAGCAGTCACCATAGCAAAGATACTCACGCTGTTTCCTGCACGAAAACAATCAACAAACTTTTCCAAGTTCGTGACGTCTACTGAGCATCAAGCACACTAGGAATCCAGAAACACGGGAAAGATCGTGAGATGGTATATATTAAAGTAAAATACGTATAGCACCGCTCCATTACAGTCGAAATTCATTCAATTATTACCTGAATTTATAAATAATTGCAAAAGTGAGCTGAATATTCTTAACAATCAACAGCAAAACTCCCACAAACTTTTTTCGTTGGACACCGAAACGCAGTGAGTCGTCGGTGCCCGTTTTTGCGACTTCGCCTTATGAAGGTTCGCGAGAGTTGCTCTCTACTAAAAGGGTCGATGGTTGGTTGCGTGCTCCATATCCTCTCCCCTCCCCATCGGGGCTATGTTCCCTGCGCTTGATGAATATTAACCAACAAGAGTGTGGGGGAGGGGACTCCCGCTTAAGATGGGGGACCATGCATCTTATACATCACAGTTTCGCGCTGTTGTTGAACGACATTTTAATCATGCAACGGCAGGAAACAAGGAGAGAATTGACGGAAGTTTATGAGCGTCCTCTACTTTTATTACGTACGATCTTCGCGTTCTTATTTTATTAGAATTTTTTTCTCGTTTTTAATGGATATTTTTCATTGTTATATTCCTTTTTTGAGCTTGTTTAGCCAATAGATGAATTTTCGATTAAAGGTTTTATTTTTAATAAAATGTCTTAAAACAGCCTCCCTCTATATTTCGGAACTTAGAGGGATTAGTTTATGAGTATAATGATTCCAGTTTTTATCTAGAAATATAGTAGTTCCGTTATTTAATGAACATAACTGTCTCGGACTTTTAGTAATTTTTTTCAAAAATTCTATAATAATGATCGCAAGCAGAAACTGTTAAATCAGACTGAAAGGTAGTTTAAATAAACGCAAAGCACCTGTAAATTTAAAGAACACTTAGAACTGATTCATAGCTTACTTAATTTTTAATGCTGTTTTATTGCTTCTTTGAGAGCGAAATCTTATCTAAAGGATTAGTAGAATATGTTAATTTAATATGCATGTTTAAAAAACATAAATAATGTAAAAATAAAAATTCAAACGTATTAGAAATTTCTCAAAATATTGGGAATTTTTTAGTTGCATATTTACTGCTCTTAAAGGACTTAAGTATTATGAATCTGAGCAATACAACCAATATTTTAAGAATAATGATGAAGTGTATATCACCCGGAATTTAAATACTTTCTCTTCAACAATTATATCAACGGAAAGCGTTAATTTAAAGATTTTCGATGAATTTTAAATAAGGTTTTTAACAAAATTGGTAGTTATGTTCTTGATATGATATTTACTTTCCGGGGGAGAAAATTTGGCTCGGAAATTTTCCATTCTTTCGATCTGAATTCATAGTAATATTAAAAATTAAATATTTTATGATTGCTTGATCACAAATACCAGCAAATTTTTTTTGTTTATCAACATTCAGATTTCGTTATCTAGCTTTTCAATTGGGTTTAGCAAAACAAAATATTTATGTCTCTATCATGTTTTCACCTAAAATTTAGCTAATTACTTTTCTTTTGTCACTAATGCTTTGTTTGTTTATAACATTTGATTTAAATGTATAGGATTTGAGCTAATAATTCGCCATCTTGCATAATTCTTTTACTTTAAGATGTTATTTGGCGCTATTTTACGTCTTCTGTAGACCTTTCAGAATCCCACTCGTATGCGTAATTCAGTGTGCATGTATATATGTGTGTGTGTGTGTATTTGCATGCCATTATGTGTATATATACATATGTGTGCATATGTTTTTTATTAGCCACAGAATTGTTGGCTAATACTTTTACACATTATTTACTCTGTTTTTCTTCATGTGTAATGTGTATACGAGTCAGCTTCACATAGAAAGTCCTCCATGAAGGCAGTCCTCCTCTTAGGCTGCTAGCCCTCGAATGCTTTGCCATAATAAATTGAACCAAAACATTATTTACTACAAATTTTTAATATTTAATTCCGCTTCCTTTTAATAGACCTCTATGCTATTTACTACAGTTTTATTTTGTTCTTAAACGTTTACTACTATTAATAGATTCCAAATATAAAATGAATATTATTCCAATACGATTTTCCTAACCATATTTTCAGCATTTCATATTTTCAGCCATTTAACTATGAGGGTACGCAGCTGAGTGAGGGAATGAAAGCAGCATTAATTTTGCACGCAAAAATAGATTGCATAGGCGTTAGAGGATTAGAGTAAAGCGCCTCCCCAAGGTGAGTGGTAAGTCACGTGAATAAAATGTATTAGTTTTTTCTTCTGTTTCCATATTGTGTGCATTTAGAATATGGAAATGAACCTAATATTTATATTTTTTCCTGAACTTACTTATTTTCTGTATTTTGAAGGATGAATATATTGTTAATTAAAAGCTGTTTTTGACAGCATCTTAGCCAACCAGTGACCGAGCCTAGAATCGACCTGGATCGATTCTAGGCGAAAGAGTTGACTGTATGGACGTTTTCGTGATTTTCCTCATCTGTAACGTAGATAGGAGCTCATTTCCCTAAGAAAGACATCCATGAAGGTATCTCTTCCTTTAGATGGATAGTTTGGCTATAATCAAGTAAACCAAAAAGTTGACAATTTCTTAATTTTTAATATAAATTTATACTATAAATATTTATATAGTTATGACAAACAAAAAACCTTTAGTTCGTAGAATTTGCTGAAAATGTAACTTAATGCTTTTTCAAGCTTAATTGATTCTTCTCAGTACAGTTTTAAAGTAATGTATTTTGGTTTAAAGAGCGCCAGATATTTGTAAAAAGCAAGTTTCGCCAAAAATATAAACGCCAGTATCATTTCCAAATTCTAAATGCCCACTACAACGGAAATAGACGAAAAAAATAATACATTTAAGTCACTTGACTTACCACTCACCGCGGGGCGCTTCACTTTCGTCTAACTGCTATGTAATCTATTTTTGCTTGCATGTACTATTCTACTATAGAAAAAAAAAAAAAAAATTAAAGAATTTGACGGAATAAAAATTCTTATAAATTGATTTGGGTCCCTCATGTCAATCCAAAATGATCCGAAAAAACAAAACGAAATATTTACTCTGAATTCGTGTTAAACCAAATTCGTGTAAAAAACAGAATTAAGTACACATCACTCTAGGTAATACATAAAAAAGCATATATATAAATATACATATAAAAGTACTGTATATTCTCTATATTTAATATGTAATATGTAACATGCATATTACATGCTTTGCTGTATCATTGTATACTGAAATATAATCCTAACTGTGTTAAGTTGTAGTATGTAGTATGATTTGCACATTAACTGAACGAACTTGGCTAGCAGCAGCTATTCTCGAAGATTGATTAAACCACCTTTTCATCTCCCATTTGATATCATAAGTCCGTTATGTTAACAAATGGCAGTGGATCACAAGAAATTAAAATTTTTCATTGTCTTACAATTGATGTCATTGGGACTTTTGATGCCATATTTTAGATCATCTTCATGAAAACTTTCTTGCGGTACATGACAGGATTAGAGTAATATATATTGACACAGTTAGCCAATTTTAAACCATGGACGAGGAAGGGCGAAGAAAAAATATTTCCATCTCTTTTATTACGAAGTACATACGAGCAGCCAGTGAAAAAGTTTATGCCAACTCGCTGATAGCTATTGTATTGATAGCTATTTTCGGCGATCTGTATACGGTATTTTTTAGGATATTACATTTAAGACAAACAAAAAATAATCACAAAAGATCTGTTGTCTCTTTGTCTGTTGTACAAATATGAGACTCTGTATTCGAATATTGTCGCATTTTCTAGATGAATATAGTTCTCAAAACTGAAAAATAAATTACTTTTCTGTTATTTTAGACAGATATTTTTTAAATATTGATTTATTTATCATAACATCCATCGAATTTAAAAAACTTTATTATGCCTTTATCAAATTTAATTGCTTCCTTCCGATTTCCACAAATATATTATTGTCGAAATTATATTTAAAAAAATATAAAGAATAATAAAATTTGAAAGCTTTCAGATTTGATATTACGCCCTAAGGGGTGTTTTTTATAAAGTTTTGTGTGTAACCTTTATTTATTAAATATCATGATCTTCGTACTTAAAACGTAAAACTCAATTCAACGGCAATACCACAAAATATTTAAAAGAGAATCTCATTAGAATTTTCGATGCACAGTCTGGCGCACTGGAGACATCCCCCCCTCTCCGCACAGTGTTGCCATTGCTCGCTTTGAAATCGTTGAGTTTATTAATGAACAATTCATAAATGCTTTACAAAATATGAAATAGATAATAAAACGAATTCCAAGTTTGCGCTTCCATATGCCCAAATTCGGGTGGAGACGTACGTTATTCAAAATTTGATGGCTCTAGATACCGCTGTTTTGTCATGATGCGAGAAACATACATACATTAACGCAGATTTTGTGTTATTTAATTTCTTTAAATATAATACAGGGTTCTAATATTTCGTGGCAACAATTAAAAATGTGATTCGCCGTTTACAGTAAATCAACAAAAAATGCCAAAACGAAAAAATCCCTTCTGGGTAAACTGCCCGTTTGGGCTAAAAATATAAAGGTTTTCCAGATCCTACTCTTTATTGGAGAAAAAGACGGCACTTCACTAATATACGATATGCCTGTTAAAAAATATAAAAAAATGTAATATGCTTCATGATGAAAAGAATTTAAAATAAGTAAATGATAGGGGTAATGTAATGATAGGGGTAAGTAATAATTTTATATAAAAATAAAGTAACAGTAGGTGCATTAAAAAGTGCAGGAGCAAATTAGTACACTGGGACAAGTATAAGTGTACCAGATAGAAACTCAGAAAAAGTATAACTTTGTTTTTCCTCCTTTGTGTTAGAATGCGTTAAGCAAAATACTGTAGAAATATTAAACTTGAACATTTCCGCTTTTTAAATCTAATTAATTAATTACCGATACTGATATTGATTCATGATAAAAGTAAAAAATTCTAATATATTTAATACCGTTCTCCTAATTTAACGGCCGTTTTATGATATGTAACTTCACTCTACAAATTTCGCAAACGATTTCGATGTCAAACATTTTTGCCATACTATGCATATTCTTTCTGTTTATTGCTTCTTGCATTCTTAGCTAATTTTGCACTCAGTTATATGGTTATATGGTTAGCAAATTACATGGTTAATAAACTCAGAGATAAGTAAAGAATTATTTTATTTCGTTATTTAAGAAAAACTTCTCATTAAACAGTTTTTTCGGCAATACACAGAACAGGAGTTTCTTATACGCTTTACCTAAAATAATTAAAATTACATATATATATATATTATAAGTAAGGTTGCAAGAACAAACGAAAAAAGACCGATTTAGGTCAAAATTTTGCGCATTGTGCTGCAAAATTAAGGAAATTAGAAGATAAATTTTAGAAAGCTCGCCAAAAAGTTACCAAAAACTGTGGCTCCGAGAAAACTCCAACATAAACATATTTAGTTACTATGAAAAGTGTCAAAAGGAGAAAAAATACATGAATATTTACAAGAACCAAGAACATATTTAGTAGCTATGAAAAGTGTGAAAAGGAAGAAAAAAATTTTTAAATAATAAAAACTATTTGCTAAACAAATTAGGAAATTTTAACAAAACAATTGTAAAAATAGTAAAAAAACAAATCAATTGAACTAGGTAAAATAATGGGCTATATGCTCAATAAAATGTTGATTATAAACACATAAAAATACTAATCAATTGAACAAGGTAAAATACGAAAAAAATATTAAAATTAAGAAGCGGAAAATGGTTAATTAGCCCAATTCGAAGTTCATTTTGGCTTTTCAAGGGAAATTTCTTTAAAATGAATCTCGAACTAAGCTAACTCCAATATATATATATCTATATATATACATATAAAATCTTAAAGGTTTCAGATTTTAAATTACGTCCAAAGGGGAGTTTTCTTTAACGTTTTGTGTGTTATCTTTATATATTAAATATCAGGTTCTTCGCACTTAACCCATAAAATTCAGTTCAACAGCAATATCGCAAAATAATTTTAAAATGAGCATATCTTTAGAATACACAGTCTCATGCATTGGAGATAAAATTGTTTTTTCCTTTACAACGTTACCATTGCTCGCTTTTACATTGTTGAGTTTGTTAATCAAAAATTCGTTACAGTTTTACAAAATATAAAATAGATTATAAAACAAATTCCAAATTTGGGCTTTCAAATCCCCATATTCGGGTAGAAACGTACGTCATTCAAAATTGGATGGCTCTAGGTACCGTTGTTTTATCCCAATGCGAGAAACATACATACATTTATGCAGATTCTTCATTATTTAATTTCTTTAAATATAATACAGGGCGATAATATTTGGTAGCAACAATCTGGCATTTATATTGAACCAACTCCATTGAACCAAACTCTCATTGAACCAAATTGCCAAAACGAAAATAATAGTCCTTCAGGGCAAATATCTCCTTTGGACTAATAAGCATTCTATACTAAAACTGCTTGGCCTTATTTTGCCTTGTATAAGAAGAAATATTGAGCTATAGAAAATTATAGGGAGTTATTCTCTGCTGATAAAATTAAAGAGTTACTAAATGCTAATTTATATAACTATATAATACACAAATTTAAATAAATTATATAAAAAAAAATCAGTAGTTCAGGGCCAAATTGCAAGCAAAAAAGAGCAAAACATGCGAAAAGCAAATAAATATATATATATATATATTTCGCTGCATCATCATCATCAGAGGTTGGTGCAAATAAAGAAATAATTACTTCAGCCTGTTCTGATCCAATATAGACGTTTCAAAATTAAAATAATCTCAGAAAAACAATCAAAGTAATCTGTGTCTTTATCAGTCCAACCCCTGCAGACCGAAAGAAGCAATGTAAAAAAAAAAAAAAAAAAAAAAAAAAAAAAAAATTGAAAAATTGAAAAATTATAGCATCAAAAACAAAATAGATTTTAAAAAGCCCAAAATATTGATCAGAGTCCAAAAAATAATCGTGCTATATTGATAAGCAATCCAATACATAAAAAAATAAAGCCATATGCAGATTTTTAAATCATACAAGCCTATTTAATTTTTTTAAATATTATAGCGTCAAAATCAAAAAAAGCTTAAAAATCTAATAATCAAATTTTCAGTTTACCGAGTCCAAAAAGCATGTAAATCCAAAGCAATCCAAAATATGAAAAATAATAAACGAAAAATTCATCTAAAAATATATTTTGCTGCTCCAAAGTTACTGATTTTAAGAACTAACTCCTCATTATACTTCTTATTATTTATTTAAATTATTAAATATATATATATTATACGTTCGACTGCTGCGATGATATATCTCAATCTTTATTCATAAAAATATTGAAATGTGAAATTTAATAAAGAGTTGATCATAATATTAGCAGTTTTATTTTATATATTTGACTGCGATTGTATATCATATTTCTTACTCAAAATACTGAATTTGTACTTTTATAAATGTAAAGGTTTGGGATAGCATTTATTAAATTATGGTAAAGCACACTAGAAATCCCTGGCTAAGGAAAGATATATCTTCATACAGGACTCTATAAAACTGGCTTGCATTCACGTAACATATGGGGAAAACAGAAATTCACTCACACAGCTGCTCCCCCTGCTCTTCTAGGATTTGAACCCCGATCAGATCGATTGCTCAGCAGTCTAGTATTAATGCAGGCAGTAGATAATAGTGGGAAGCAGAAGATTAATACCTATACACTTAATTTATTTTTGAGATACAGGAGTTTATTTTTAATGGATGATTCAACAATATTTATATATTCCAGATCATAAACAATTAAATTACTGATAATGGATAAAAACAATTACTAAATACTGTGACATCATATGCTATTACTACTGTTCTTAAGCATTTACTTCTCCTTTTTTCCACTACAAATTTTTGCTTTATTCTGATGCTTTTGTTATTATTTATTACATGCTCCACCATTAGGCACTACACGTGAAGCGAGGGATGCCCCGTTGAGAACTTTTTAAAGTAAGCTGGTTCTTATCCTTGTTACATATGGGGATAACCTCTAAAAGGCCCATCGAGCCAGCCCGTTCGGCGAGATTCGAGCTACGGGCCGAAATACCAATGTTCAGCTGCGTTTGCCACTGGTGGGCCAGTCTGATGGTTTATGATAGCAATTTTTCTATCGTTTTGCAATAAGCAAGTCTATACTTTTTTAGACAATTCTCAGTGAATTCGCAGCCTAGTTAAGCAGTTTAGAGCTAATCGGATACATAGTTCGCAAGTGAATATGGATATCGCAACCGAAGGTGGAGCTTCTCGAACGGAAAAAAATTGACTTAAAATAATATTTTCTGTTGTTACACGACCTTTGCCGAGCTTAATGCGAGATGACTGGAAATATCTTGCAGCTCAGTTTCCCATGCAAAATAATTTCTTGTGAAAATTTTCATTGCGAAATTAGATCAAATGTAAGTAAAGATTTGATTATCTGATCTATAAATTTGAAAGGAATATAAATATATTTTTGAGGCTAGGAAACAAAAGCGAAATAAAAGTCTAAATAATAGCTTTCAGCGTCATAAGAGCAGCAGAAGCCCATTGGTCCTTGGTCCACTCCATCGATTGTGATACCAATGTGCATTTGCGAATTATGCTAACCAGATTGTCTACAGAGAGGTTAACTGAGATCTGAGTGTATACCCTCCATCTTAAATTCTTTTAAGAACCAAAGAAATTATATCTGACAAATTAAACATTCACATAAATAATTCAAGAACATACATTAACATAAATTATGTCAAATCTTAAGATAAAATCATTACATGTAAGTTGGGAACGTATAAATCATATAATATGTCCAATTAAAAAATTCAGTTGGACATTTAAGAAAACGTAATTTCAAACATATTTTGCTTGTAATGTTTTTCTGATTCCTATATTGTCCTGTTAATCTCTGATTTCTCTGTATTTTTCAGGGTATATCTCATAAATATGTGCATTTTCTTTATATATGTATACTATTTAATATTTCTACAATCGATCATCTTTCAAAGCACAAATACAAAATTCCTAATGTGTGGAAGTATAAATATTCCCTGAATAAAGGTTTCTTTAATTGTAGAATATTTTATCATAATTAATTTCGTCAGTCCCACAGCAATGAATCTTTTTTGCGTGTCTATATTAATTGTACACTGAAGTACTTCGTAATTTGATTGGCTTAAGGAATTTTAATATTTTCTTATAAGTTTTCGTTACTCATATAAGTAACGATTATTATGCATTTAAGTAATACTTTTTTAAGCAACAGTTATCCCCCTTCCCAAGAAAATAATAATTTGTATGATAATTTAGCCAACACAAATGTAATTTATTTAGAATACTATCGAAGTTAACGTGGTACGTTATTTATTTTCCTTTTCATTTTGCCGCTTGAATTACTCTGGAATTCAATTCCTCTCCGTTGTATTTAAAGATAAGACGAATTTCCCATGCGTGTTATCGTTCCTATACTTTAACGAGGTCTTATCAAACTCGCTGAAAGATTCGCGCATAACCTTCGTTCAAGGGAAAGGCAATTTGAGAGATAAAGATGCCGGCTGCCTGCCACAATGCCATGAATAGAGCGCGATCCCTCTTTTCCTCTGGAGTTGCCGACAGACTTCAAACAAGAGTTTCTAGATTTCGCTTATCTCGAGCCAAGGAGTGCTGGCTCTAATCCCATTGGCGGACGCGCACCAATGCAAAGAAGAAAAACAAGTTGGCAAGCAGCCGTTCGCCAACCACATTCCTCGTGTGGTCTTGGACTCAACAGGAAATGTCAGATTCAGATGTCAGTTTGTGGGGCAACCCCCTTCTTCGGGGTCAGCAAGGAGAGAGAGATCCCAGCTGGATTTTCGCTGTTTTTATTTGACTGTTTGACGTGCTTTTTTAAGACAGTGTTGTTATTATTATTTTATGAAAACATGGTTCGTGTTTTAGGAGCATTTTCGTTGGGGGTACTCCAGTGGATGTTGTAAAGCTGGGGGTAAAACATTCGCCCCTAGAGACATCCAGTTTTGAATAACGTAATCCTACTGCGAATTTGGGCATCTAAAAGCCCAAATTTGGAATTTGTTCTATTATCGATTTCATGTTTTGTCAAACTTTAACTAATTTTTGATTAACAAACTCAACGATTTAAACTGTGTGTCGGAAATTCTAAAAATATGCTCGTTTTAAAATTATTTTGCGACATTTCTGTTCAACTGAATTTTATGATTTAACTGCATAGGCATATTTAATAAATAAAGGTAACACACAAGACGTTAAGGAAACGCCCCTTTGGACGTAATTTAAAATCTGAAACCTTTCGGATTTTTTTTTTTATTTCTTTTTTTCTATTTTCTTTGAAATATCTTCATATAAATATTAATGGATAACAGTGATAGTCCTAATAATCGCCACTACTCATATACAGGAACTGGTTTACATATAGCCAATTTTACGACATATCAGTTTGTTTAATATATAGCAATTTCACATATAGCAAATGCCAACGCTGCTATTTTTCGAGATGGTTTTTGAAGACTATAAGATTAAAAAAAGGAAGGCTTGCATGTCATAATATAAAGTTGCTGTGATTAAAGTAGTTGTATGTATTACTAGTTCATATTACAGATTAGTTATCTTCCCTCAACGAAAATTACTAATTTAGGTACTCTAAATATCCCTAGCAATCCTCCCTCCGATACTCACTGTAACAGATAGAAATATATATATAACATATTTTTATCTGTTACAGTGCGTATATATGAGTTTTGATTTCCAGAAGGGCATTTTAGGGAGAAAACTTCGCATATCATCTTACAAATAGGACATAAGGCGATTTATAATTCATTTAATGTAATACATATTGCGGATACTGTAAAGTATGTATGGATTTCCTAACACTTCTTTAGTTATTTAAAAAAAAAAAAAAATTGAAAAGTTTCAGATTTTAAATTTCGTCCAAAGGGACTTTTTTAACGTTTTGTGTGTTACCTTTATTTATTAAATATCATGTTCTTCGCACTTAAAGCATAAGATTCAATTCAAGCACAGTATTACAATGTATTTAAAAAGAACGTATCTTTAGAACAGTCTCGTGTGCTAGAGATATATTTTTTTTATTCTTTATTTTATTTATTTATTGTACAGCTTTGATATTGCTCGCTTTGAAAACGCTGAGTTTGTTATTCAAAAATTCGTTAAAGTTTAACAAAATATGAAACAGATAATAAAACAAAATCCAAATTTCGGTTTCCAGATGCTCATATTAAGTGGAGGACTAGGTTATTCAAAATTTAATGTCTCTAGGTACCGTTGTTTTCTCACAGAGCCAGAAATATACCGACATTCATGCAGAATCTTTATTATTTAATTTATTTAAATGCAATGCAGGGTTCTAATAGTTGGTGGCAACAATTTGAAAAGTGAAACGCCATTTTATAGTAGACGACGCAAAATGCCAAAGCGAAATGAATAGCCCTTCGGGCAAATTGCCCCTTGGGCTTATAAATTGCATACAAAAAGAAATTTTTTTAACATTTTGTGTGTTGCATTTATTTATTAAATACCACGTTCTTCGCATTTAAACCATAAAAATCAGTTCAACAGCAATATCGCATTCTGTACAACGTTGCCATTGCTTGCTTTGAAATCCTTGAGTTTGTTAATTAAAAATTCGTTAAAGTTTTACGATATAGGAACTCGATAATAAAACAAATTTCAAATTTGGTCTTTTACATGCCTATATTCGTAGGAGGATTATGTCATTCAAAATTGGATGGTTCTACGCACCGCTGTTTTATCACAATGCGAGAAATATACATACATTTATGCAGATTTTTAATTATTTAATTTCTTTAAATATAGCTCAGGGCGATAATACTTTGTGGCAACAGTTTGAAAAGTAAATCGACCCAAAATCGCAAAACGAAAACAATAGTTCTTCAGGGAAAAATGGAAACCAAAAAAACATTAATTGTATACTGCCCAATTTATCTGGACTCAGAAATTTATGCTATTACGAAGTACAGAATTTTAAAACATTTCCTTACGTCTGTATTTAGACAACGGCCAAAAAGTAGCAAAACAGTAAAATAAAAAAATAATTAAATGAAATCTGAAATGTTTCAGATTTTAAATTACGTCCAAAGGGGCGTTTTTTTAACGTCTTGTGTGTTACCTTTATTTATTAAATATCATGTTCTTTGCACTTAAACCATAAAATTTAGTTCAGTAGAAATGTCGCAAAATAATTTTAAAATGAGCATATCTTTAGAATTTCCGATACACAGTTCGACGCGCTTGAAGATAAAAAGTTTTTTTTTTTTTTTTTTTTTTTTTTTCCGTAGCGTGTTGCAGTTGCTCGCTTTTCAATCGTTGAGTTAGTTACTCAAAAATTTGTTAAAGTTTTACAAATTATGAAATCGATATAAAACAAATTCCAAATTTCATCTTTGGGATTTCAGATGCCCATAATCGCAGTACGATTACGTCATTCAAAATTGGATGGCTCTCGATACCGTTGTTTTATCACAATGCCAGAAATATACACCTATTTATGCAAATTTTTCATTATTTAATTTTTTCAAATATAATGCAGGACTCTAATATTTTGTGGCAACAGTTTGAAAAGGGAACCGACATTTATAGGATTCCGACGCAAAATGCCAAAACGAAAGTAATAGTCCTTAGGGACTCAAATCCCTTTGGACTTAAAAGTAATGCAAATAAAGCTAAATATTACATAATGAAATAAGTAATGCGACATCATTTTTGGCCGAAAACTAAATAAAAAAAATTAATAGCATAAAATATCGATATTTGAGTATTTTTATAGTTAGATTCTCAGTGCCGAATGTTCAGTCTTTTAGGTTTTAGGATTGCCGAATTTCCCCTTTGACAGCAATTTTGATACAAATAAGTAAAACTGATATCGGTATCACACTTTTATACTATAAAAGTGCAGTTCAGGGAATGAATGATACAGTTAAAATTTCAATTACTTATTTATCTTAATTATTAAAAACACTTATCAAATAAATAGAGAATTTATAATTAAATAGTTCACAAAGAGAGACTCGTTTTAAACTATAAACCTTGGCACCTTACAAAACTACTAATTTTTCGATTTAGAAATCAGAGAGGAAAAAAAATCCAATGTGGCCTGCACATGACTTCCTGCTAATTCCATGCTTTAAATAGTAGCGGGCTGTAAGCAAAGTAATACTTCAGGCTGGTCATTTGTAAACAAAATCTAATTTATTGTTCCAATAAATAGAAAAGTCTGTAACATGAAATTTCGATTATATTTTATAAGGTACTAGCAGCTTCGCTGCCAGCCTTCGTCTGGCTTTTAAATGTACCGGGAAAATGGCTGAAGCGAACACCAAACGTTAAATTTAAAAACTGCTTAGAATTTTACTCTGCAGAACAACTTCATAAAAAAAGTTATTACGTATAACAAAATTACAATGAAATAAGCAATATCCATTAATACGAATATTAATTATCCTAATAAATAAATTAACCAACTTCCCTTTGTAAAATCTTAAGAACTCAAATGGTATAAAGGAAGTTAAAAACGTTGATTCCTAAAAAAATCTCTAAAAACGTTTCAATATCTTAAACACAGTGAAATGAGCAATAAATAACATAAAAGAATACAAAAAAACAAAAAAATTCTGAAAAGCAAAGTATAATCAATGATATTTTATCTTATATTTTCAAGAGGAAAAAATTACAATGAAATAAGCTATATCCCTTAATACAAATATTAATTATCCTAATAAAAAATTAACCAACTTTCCGTTGAAGAAAAAAAATCATGCAAAACCTTTCAATATCTTACAAATAGTGAAATAAGCAAAAAATAACATGAAAGAAACTCAAAAAACAAAAAATTCCGCTCAGAATTTTACTCTGCAGAACAACTTTATCAAAAAAAAAAAATCAATAAAAATGTATTATATATATAAAAAAATGACAATGAAATATGCTAATCTCTTAAAAACAGTGACATAAGAAATACGATGAAAAATCGTTGCCAAACACATATTTCTAAAAGAATGAAACTACTGTAAAGGTCCTTACTTTCGCGGGCCGTAATTTTCGCAAAAATGAATATATCTGTGATTTCGCGAGTTGAAAATTTCGCGAATTTAATATGAACAGAACCGAAAGTTGAAAAATTTCGAAAGTATCTAAGTAAAGTTGAGAAAGTTGAAAAATTCAAAAATTACATAAAGCATAAAGCATTTGCATAAAGCATTTTAAGAAACTTCCTTTTGTCCAAAAAGTTCAATCAAGAATGAGTTTATTGAGTGGTATTCTAATGAGCTTCAATTTCTAGAGGAAAAAGAATCTGTGGACTTGCGAATATTACGACTAAAACCGATTCACGCTTCTTGGCTTGTGCGCGTATTTAACGGTATTCAAGCCAAACATTAGATAATTTTGAATGGCTTCAAAGAAGCTAGTATAAATAGTATTCTAAGTGATTCTATTAATTTTATTGTTTTATATTCGAGAAATATAGTTGTATATTATTCAAAAAATAGTTATAAGAAAGAAAGTTGTCAAGAAAAAACTTGTAACTCTGCAATAAATAATTAAAGTTTGTGTAAGTGAAAAATTTCTGATTTATTATTATTATTATTTGAGGCGAAAAAAAAAAAAGTATTTCGCGAGGCTTAAATTTTTGCGATTACCACGGGCTCGCGAAAATCACGAAAATTAAAGTATCGCGAAAAAAAAGGGCCTTTACAGTATTCAAAATGATGCGATTTCCTCAAAAATCTATCAACAACAATAAGAAAGGAAAATTGTCAAAATCACATTTTTAAAGATGTGAGATGTGAGAAGTGTACTCGGAAGCTTCATTTAATTTTTTTTAAAACACAAAATATTATCATTTTTCCAAAATTCTTTTTGTAAAAGCAGTCGCAAGGATAAAAGTTTAACGCGCCCAAAAATCAAAGAAAAATAAACTGTACATTTTTAAAAATAAAATTTTTTAGAAAAAGTCCCGTTGAAAAGGTGTTAAGCTCATTTTGTTAAATAAATTCGTATTTAATCGATTTATTGAAACACGAAATTTATTTTAAGTTCGTAAAATAGCTAAGTGCCTACGTTTCATGACGATGTGAAAATGGAGTGTGTAGAGTAAAATCGCGCTTTCCTATAGCCCATGTCCTATAGCCCATGTTTGAGCTTATGTCTCAAAATGACGCGATTTCGTCACAAAAAATAAAATAAAAAAATTTCTAATTCGAGTTTCGACAAAATCGCTTCGAGGTGCATTGGCTATTGTCTAGATGCGTGCATGTACCAAATTTTGTAGCCGTGGGTCTATTAGCTTACGCACACGGCGAACAAAAGACACACTGACACACACACAGACAGACTCTTTCTTTTATTACATGTAGAGATAATTGAACGTGTGTAAAGAATGGGTTTTCTAAATTTATACCAAATTATCAAATGTTTATTTTTATTGAAAATTGTATTTTATTGGATAGTTGAGTAATACAGAATTAGCTTTTAAATAAAGAAACTTAAATGCTTATAATGTATTTAAATAAACTTTGAAGCCAATATTTTAATTTAGTTTTCTTCTGTGTTATTTCTGTAGTACCAATAAATCTAAATTCATTTCGATTTGCGCATTTATCCTACGATACTTAGGTATCAGAAAACAATGCTCGTTAGTTTTCGGAAATTAGAGCTGAATATTGACTATACTGCGTTGCATTTTTAGCCCAAAGCAGCTATTAATTTCTTTATGGCGTTTTGCGTCATCCACTGTAAAACGGCTTTTCACTTTTCAAATTGTTGCCGCCAAATATTACTGCCCTACATCATATTTAAAGAAATTAAATAATAAAGAATCTACATGAATTTATGTATTTTCTTGCATTGTGAAAAAACGACAGTACCTAGAGACATCAAATTTTGAATAAAGTAGTCCTCCAACCGAATATTGGCATCTGTAAGCCCAAATTCGGAATTTGTTCTATTATCTCTTTCGTTAAAACTTTAACGAATTTTTGATTAACAAACTCAACGATTTCAAAACGAGCAACGGTAACAACGTACGGGGGAAAAAATATCTCCATAATATTAAAATCTAAAAGCTTCCTTTTTTTTTTTTTTTTTTTTTTTTTTTTTTTGTAAAAGTCTGTTAAGAGTAAAGTGTAACATCTTGTTTATGAATTTTAACCAAACTCTCATTTGTTGATCCGATTGATATAAAGGTCTTAAATAATAAAATTGAAAATTTTCGGGTAATATTTTAATATATATTTCCGTATGAAACTGTTAACGGCTAAGTAATGAACCACTTTCGAATGTCCAGTTTTGCCCCAAATCTAATGAACTCTTTACATGAATACAGAAAGCTTTAAAATTTGAAATGAAAGTTACTGTGGACTAAGCAATCGTCCTGCGCATTCCCACAGATAGACAGGTATCATTGTAAAAATAGTAAAAACATGTTAAAGGGGTCCTAATTCCTACTTATTCACTGAAAACTCACTATCGAATTTCTGGACCGAAAACATTACTGCCCTTACTTACATACATATAGGTTGCTGGAAAAGGTAAAAATTGTTTCAGTTTAACGTCATTTACTATGTTATTAGATATTTTTCATTGGAATTTGCAATGATTACAGTGATGTTATGAGTTATCGAAAGGTTTCGAGGTTAAGATTGTTTTGCAAAATTCATAACTTCTCTATATTTTACATTTATATTACCTTAAATTTATTGTAAGAAACATGAAGAGATGAAGAGGACATTTGCTTTATATATTAGAGTCATGGCCAATGCTAAGCTTTTTGCCGTCCGATATAAGCTTTGGAGATACAAATTCCTGCCTGATGCCTTCCTAAGGTATAAAAGTTTGAATATCACTTAATTCTGCTAGTCAGTGCCTCTCACTTTTAAAAAAACGCTTCTTTGGGCGTAATGTAAAATCTGAAAGCTTTCAGATTTTTTTTTTTTTTTTTTTTTGAAATCAGTTAACATTTTATGGGTTATCTTTATTTATTAAATATCATATTCTTCGCACTCAAACCATAAAATTCAGTTCAACAGCAATATCGCGAAATAATTTTAAAATGAGCGTATCTTTAGAATTTCCGATACAGTCTCGCGCGCTGGAGATATTCCCCCCCCCTCGTACAGTGTTGCCATTGCTCACTTTGAAATCAGTTAGTTTGTTAATCAAAAATTTGTTGAAGTGTTACAAAATATGAAATCGATAATAAAACTAATTCCAAATACGAAATTAGGGCTTTCAGATGCCCATATTCAGTACAGGATTACTTTATTCAAAATTTGACGGCTCTAGGTACCGTTTTTTATCACAATGCGAAAAATATACATTTATGAACATTCTTCTTAATTATTTAATTTCTTTAAATATAGCACAGAGCTCTAATATTTGGTGGCAACAATTTGAAAAGGGAACCGACATTTAAAGTTCTCGATGCAAAATGGAAAAATGAAATTAATAGCCCTTCTGGGGTAACGCTGTTTGGGCTAAAAAAAAAGTCTAACCACTTCTTTGACAGCAGTTTTTCAGAACTAGCCGAATTCTTCAGTCTTTTAACCGTCTTATCATTGACAACGTTCACAGCGCACCACATCTGATATACCGTTATTGCATCCTCGAGGAGAGGGAAAGGATACACAAAACTGAGCGTTTTACTCGGAGTAAAAACCATGCACTTAAGTTTTAGCCTGTCAGGCTTCATTAATTTTTATGCAGTAAAATTCAACATCTTTGAAGGAAAGAAAAGTCCGCTTATATTTTAAACCAAAAAAGAGTAAATAGTTTTTAATAAGCTAATTGCCGTATTTACTCGCATAATTGTCGCACTTTTTTCGCCTTTTTCAACGTGAAACTATTATGCGTGGAAATCTACTACACGATATTATACACTTTTGACAATTTTTTCTGCTTCAAAACGGGGGGGGAGGAGATTATTACGCCAGAAATACGATAATCAATTTATCTGCAACTAATACTTGTACTCAAAACGAAAAAATTCTGAGAACATCAAAACAAATAATTCAGTCCCATTGAAAATTAACTGTGACAAAAACTAATCAATCAATTTATCTCCAACTAATACCTATACTCGAAAAACAATAATTCTGAGACATATCAAATATAATTCGGCGGCACTGAGTCTTAACTACACATAAGCCATTTAAATAATTTTTAAAATCCATTACTAGTTTTTACAGAACACAATAAAATGCAAAGGTTACGAAATACATGAATGAGAATTCAGGAAGTCTAATTAGATTAATTTTTAAATTAACAGTTTTCCACTTGAAAAGTTCCACATGGTGATCTCAAAGATTATATATAAGCCTCCGACTGATTAAATAACTGTATTTGAAATTAGGCAAGACGGCAACCATTTTTTGGTGCAGATTTTAAAATTCTATCGCTTTCGTTGACGTATCGATAGAGTTTTTATCGATTTTTTGTAGGAAGTTTATTTAAAGATTCTTCTGTCGCGCAATTTTGCGGCTGATGAAGAAGGACCTGTGTCTGATCACCGTCGAAATCGATAGAGTTTTATTTATTTTATTTAAATCTAAGCCAAAATAAGGTTACTGTTTTGTGAAATTTTAAGTTTTACATGTCTGTCTTTCTACTTGATAACTTTATATCTTCATTAAAATTTCAGCTCAATGTTCAGTTCCAAATTTAAGATAGATTAATGCAATATCTAGTTTCAAGAAGTTCTGTAACAGTTACAAAGAGTTTTATTTGACTAAGTTCAAAACTTGAAAATAAAAATGATAATAGAAAATAAAAATGATAATAGAGAATAAAATTTAATTATCATTCAGAAAAAAAATTTCTACTATTTTATGCATATCCACTACTATTGGCCATTGCTAGTAAAGCAATTTTTCCAATCCGATTTGATTTTTAGTAAATACCTGTAAAAATATTTTTCTAAACCTATTTAAAAATTACGAAGTTGTAAATCGGAATTTATTTGGACTTCAGATTGTAATTCTTTTATTTTGTTAGCTCTCTTAATTTTATTTGAAATATAAGAATTATAATAGGAGTATTCCTCTTTAATTATGTTTATGTATGGAATAATAGATAGGAAAAAGACGGAGCACTGTTGATGCCGTAATACCCAGCTAGGATAGATCGTCGATCCATATTAATGAGGAAGCATTCTGATTGCGTATTATGCTAATGGTGTTGAGATTGTAATATCTAAGAAACTTGGCAGTCAAGGCAATTTTAATTCCATTTTTATCTGCTACTGACTTTTGTGGCCACAATCACTTGGCACTCTAGTCGTGCTTATCCACAGAACATTTAAATTTTTGATACTAACTGTGACAGCAAGCAAGCACAACGGAACAGCACCCAACAGCGCAGAAGCTCAAGCTGAAGTGCGTAGTTATGCAAGATGAAAGCACACGAAGAGAAAAGTTTCTGTACCCAATTACTACGTCATCAGGGCTGCGCAGGACATGCAAAATGGAATGATCTAGAAATGACGCAATTCAGAAAAGTTATTACAATTTGTAAAACAGAGAGGGAGAATTAAAGGGAATTGGGGCTTAGTTTAAATTATAATTTTGATTTACATATTTTTTATCTTACATATATGTACGCAAAATTTAAATACGTATAATAACATCATTTTTTAGCCTAATGACTCTCCGTTCCAACCATTTCTAAGCCGAGATAATCCCGCATTACATCCCAGGACCTTTATGCAAGTCAGTCACTATTCGAAAAGATAAATTCCTTCATAATAATACCTTGGTAAAAAGGTGCTTTCTCTCTTACGTAAATAAATTTCTAACTCATAAAAATCAATCTTCATAAAGGTGTGGATACCTCAGTACTCTAGGGCAATGCTAATTAATTTTTTTAACTAACGGCTTTCATAACCATTTTCCAATATAAAAGTGTTTCTACCTTTATGAAAGTCCTTTCTCCAAGTTTGAAATTTATCTGCATAAGGGTGCGGAGCCATAAGCGTCCGCAAAAAATTGTCGAAAGGAGGGTGAAACTTGGTGACAAATGATTAACATCCATCAGGTAGGTAGCGGTAGTAAGTTTTTACTTAATTTTTTAATTTTTGGAGGTTTAGAAGATTTCGATCTCAATCAATATGAAAGCTTTTATATTATACATCCATCAATACAGGCCCCACTTTCTACTCTAGAGGGGGAGGCAAGCCTCCCATTTGTTCTCCTGCGGACGCCCATAATACAGGCACTTAGGCACCTTTACATGAGGAACCTTTATGGAAGTTTCTATCTTTTCTCAACTGAAAACTAAAATAGGTCGCAGTTTATGCTATATTTATTTCTTTAAAAATTTTTTTTTTTGTTGAGTGGTAGCGTTGAGGAGTAAGATTACCAAAAGTTTCAAGAACGAACAAATGTGTACAATGAAAGTGATCGCGGAAGAGAATAGCGAAACTGATGATGTCTCTATTGATTTTTATGATGAATATTTGTTTTCGGAGGGACAGTGTTAATTGCATTCAGCTCAACTGAAGCTGAAAGCAAGAATCTAAAGCAATCAGAGTCAGCACTGGCAACAAGAATTTAAGCAAGTGAACTTACCATTAACCTAAAATACAACATGGGAACTCCTTCCATATTCAGGTCCATCCTTCGCCTTCTTTCGGATCTCTTACCGAATGATGAATCACGAATACGGATTGAAGTCAAGACAGGATTATGGTTTACACATGCAAAACCAAAGGCTTGACCGTCAAATTATTGTACAAATTTTCATGATTTTAGTTATTTCTCATAAAAGTGAGGAAAGGAAGGAGGAATTCAGGAGGATTCAAGGAAATCTAAATTAGTTTAATCCTAAATTAAACGTTTTCCACATGAAAATCTCCTTACGGTGATCTAAAAAAATATATAAAAGCCTCTGAATGATGTGATAACTTTATTTGAAATTAGGCAAAACAGCAATCTTATTTTGACGCAGATTTTAAGTGAAACTCTATCGATTTCGATGACATACCGATAGGGTTTCTATCGATCTGTGTTGTTCTACGTTGTTACCTTTAAAAAGCGGTTGTGCAAAGTTTGCTAAGCTGTCTTACTCGGCTAATAAATTACAAAATAAATAGCCACGAGAAATGTGTAACTATGGGGAAAATAACAGTATTTTTTTAGGAACTTCATTAGATGTTAGCGTTTTAATAAACATGAATTAAGTGATTTCTCTCAATGGGAACTGAAATGATAAAAATTTTATAAAATATAAAACTGCAGCTTAGATGTTGTTGAATGCATTCAGTGATAGTTCTATGAAGATAAACCCGTTAAGATGAAAATAAATTAAATAATGCTTTTATATTCTAAAAAAAAAAACTTTCCTTTTTTTCGTGGAATAGGAAGAAAAAAATGTGAGGCAAATTTTGCTTTGATATTTTTCAGGAAAGAATGTACAGCGAAATGCTAAAACCGCTACAATATTTTAGCTTGATTCTTATAATCTCATTCGGAAAACAGAGATCTCTTGTGTAAACACTATCAGCTGTACGACAACGTCTCTTAGTCTTTCGCAATAATTAATCTTTGCAGTTATTATGTAATGTACTTTTCTCCTTATTAAATTCATCTTTCTTTTGTCAAACCAAATTTTGTTTTACATATTGGTGACATGCATGTTAACAGAAGCAAGAAAACTAATAATGATTTCTGGAAGCTTCGCCAGGTTCTCAAAGTTTTATCCAACATGAACTAAGTAATCCCAACTGGAATTCTCATGCCAGTAAATTTATTTGAATTTTATTGATTTATTAAACTACAAGGTTAAAATTTAATAAGCAATATTATATACATTCTAAAGGTATTTAAGGGTCCGTTCAGACGGTGGTATAAATGTCATAGACGCATAGTCATAAGGCACAAAATGCGGAAGTTCCATTCACACTTGCGAGATACACTTGCCGTAGCCAATTAGAGAAGCTAAATTTGAGCATGCATGGATGTGTCTACAGTTTTCCCGCTCTATTCTCCTGTTCAATAGCTTTCGCGCGTTTGCTCTGATTGGTCGACTGTTATACCAAGTCGGCATAAGGTTGAAAACTTCGAACTTTATGCCAAAGTCACTAAACCAGTTTTTGTGACCTAGCAAATTGTGGCTCCGTTCACACGGAGGTAAAGATGTCATAACTGGTTTAAGCCGAGCTTTACTGATAGGCAACCAGAACTTACTACATCAGGCTGCGTTCAGACGGCGATGTAAATGTCACAGAGGCATAGTCACAAGGAATAAAATGCGGGAATTCCGTTCACACCTGCGACACAAGGTCTAAATTTGCGCATGCGTTGGATGTGTCTACAGTTTCCCGCTCTCTTTTCCCATTCAGGTTTCACGCGTTCGCTCTG
The DNA here is from genome assembly GCF_044657685.1 of Stegodyphus dumicola. Lineage (NCBI taxonomy): Eukaryota > Metazoa > Arthropoda > Arachnida > Araneae > Eresidae > Stegodyphus > Stegodyphus dumicola. The sequence continues at coordinate 49,862,166 of NC_140779.1, forward strand.
ACTGGTCGACGCTTATCCCAAGTTGACATAAAGTTGAAAACTTCGAACTTTATGCTAAGAGCTTTAAACCAGATTTTGTGACGTAGCAAAGACTGGTTGCCTTGGCAACTCAGCTCGGCTTAAACCACTTATGCCCTTTATACCGTCCTCTGAAAGTAGCTTCAGGGGCTTTGGCATAAAGTTCGAAATTTTCAACCTTATGCCGACTTGGTATAATAGTCAACCAATGAGAGCAAACGCGTGAAACCTATTGAATGGGAAAACAGAGCGGGAAACCTATAGATACAATGTACGCGTGAGCAAATTTAGTTTCTCTATTTGGCTACGGTTTATATCCTGTCTCGCAGGCGTGAATAGAACTCCCGCATTTTATGCTTTATGACTAAGCGTCTTTGACATTTATACTATCATCTAAACAGAGCTTAAGTAACTAAGAACTGTTTGTTGCCAACCTGCCAGCTAACCTTAAGAAGCTATCTCTAACGGCTGACGAATAATCGTCTCTGTTAATACTTATTGAGAAAGCATATGATCGATTTTTTCCGAGTTTGATTGGAAATCATGTGTAATGATCAAAACTTTGAAATTACAGACGAATTAGAACACAACCTCTAGCATATTATTCTGTGGTTGATAATGAATGAAAATTATTACGCGATTGGTGATTGTTAATAAGTATCTTATGCGGATTATTTCGCTTACTAATACAAATGGATTAACTCTAGTAATTCCCCTTTCCCAATGTACAGACTCTGGGCAGTGTTTTAATATTGAGCTCAATACAGAATCGAATGGAATGATTTCTAATACATAAGATGCTGATTATTAACATTATTCTTCTATTTACAAGCACTTCTAGATCATCCAACATTGATTCCATTAGGATTCAGATAAAACTAATGAGACAATATTTGAAATTTAAATGAAACAAGTGGAACAAAGGATGAAATCTAACTAGAATATATTAGTTCTAAAATCAGTTATATTTTCAATGACGCTAGAGAGTTTCGGTCCGAATATCTACTTACTTTAATCTGTATAATCTTATTTACCCAGATCCGATAACTCCTCGTTTTTGCAGCTTGCTAATACCTAGCTGAACTTCAAAGAACTACGTAAAAATAAAACTCCAAAAAAAGAAGGAAAAAAAAAAAAAATCTACGACTTCTAGTTAAACTTAGCATCCATTGCTACTTGTGAGGTTCCAAATAACATAAGGTACAAAACAGTCAGGGAACTTATATACGTATACATTTCATCTAAGGAGTTTCGAATACAGAATTGTTTTTCTCTAGCTAATCCTAGTCTTTAACAGGACACAAGAGTCTCTCATTACTCCCTTATGTATGGCTAGTAATGACTGGCTCTAAGAAGAATAAACAATTCTGAGACGGTGCTCAAGTACGCTGTGAAACTAAGTATCGTTTTCACTCGCTATTCACCCCCCTAACGCTAACTGTACTATGATGAAAGTCATTTCAGGAAAAGAAGGCATAAAAAAGAATTAACATAAAATAAGTTCATTAATCTAATATTTTCCATTTTTTATTAGAAATCCATTTTTCCTGATAAGCGAAGCAAATTTTCGCAAATGTAGATTTTTCAGATGATGGACAATATATTAGACTTCGTTTAGCGGGCGATGCTTTCGTGAATGATGTTCTGCTACAGTATTTGACACTAGATCGAACTACCAATGTACAGCGATCTTACCTTAACCCTAATATGACTATCATTTCCGTCCTTAAGAAGAATTCTGAGAAATTATTCATTTTTTAATTCTTTTTACAAAGGTCAGATTATTTGACTATGTCAAAGCATATGAGGACTGTCGGCCTAAGGCAGGGGTTCTCAACCCTATGCCCGCGGGCAGCATGGCGCCCGCTAATCGTTAACGTGTGCCCGCCGCTGTGCGATCCCAATAAAAATATTTTAGTTTTCAATAAAATTCTGCGTGAAAGTTTTCTCATTTTTAATGAAACAGAAATTGCGTCCGACACAGATACCAACACAGATACCAGCACCGAATACGACCGATCTCTTTTTCTGTGTGCATCTATTATTAACTCCATCCAACTATACAATCACCTTTAAAAGTAAATGGTGCCTGCCGACCAACACGTAAAGTTGGGAACCCCTGGCCTAAGGGAAGGGGCGCCTTCCGGGAGGACTTTCTAAGGAAAACTGGCTCGAATTCGAGTTACGCATGACATCTTTTGCAAATAAGAAATCAAGAAAGAATTTACCCTATATCAATATATTAATTTTAAACTCACATTATAAAACTTAAAATTTGCCGATAAGAAATGAAAAGATGAAATAGATTGTAAACACATCTTCATGTAAAAGATGAAGTAGACTATCAAAACACATGCATGCACAGTTTTTTTGAACGCATTTTTATTCAAGAACGGGGAAAAGTTCTGATTTAACATATTTATATGTACACCTGCGTATGTATTGCAATTTTTTAAACTTAAATCCTCCTAAGTTGTATATTGAATTTATTTGATATACAATCACTGTAGCTTTAAAAAAGGAATTGCAATTAAGCTTTGAACAAAGGATTAAGAAGTAACATTTAGCTGTATTTTTTAAAAATGATTTAAAGCAGTACCATTTTCTTTTCGCCAATGGCGAAAGCGTATTGGTTACAGAGCACTTATGCAAAAAATTACAATAACTTCCACATCATCGAAATGAAATTGAAATAAATAAGAGACTAGCATTGGCTAATGGACGAGAAAAACACACACCGTTAAGGGTTAAAGAAAGAAATAGGTAAGAGGTTAAGTTTACATAAAAAAGAATTAGATAAAAGGTTAAGATTAGATAAAGGTAACTTCGTTTTGCGCCAGATAAATATTCTGACGAATCTAAATATCGACATAATTACAATTAAGATATTGCAAATGTTTTAAAAAAGGATTCTTGCTAAAAATGTCTCACTTCAGATAATTTTCATTATCTCGGGCTGTACCTCATATTTATTTATTTCTTAACCCGAAGGGGCAATTTGCCCAGAATGGCTATTAATTTCGTTTTGGCCTTTTGCGTCGTCTACTATAAAAGGACGTTTCACTTTTCAAAATGTCGTAACCAAATATTAGAGCCTGCATTATGTTTAAAAAAATTAAATAATGAAGAATCTGCATGAATAATAAATCTCCATGTTTCTCGCATTGTAATAAAACAACAATACCTACATACATCGAATTCTGAATAACTTAGTTCTCCTTTCGAATTTGGGCATCTGCAAGCCAAAATTGGGAATTTGGAATTTGTTTTATTATCTATTTCATATGTTTTTAAACTTTTTAAAACTACGAATTTTTGATTAAGAAATTCAACGAATTCAAAGCGAGCAATGGCAACATTACGGAAAAAAAAATATTATCTCCAGCATTCGAGACAGATTCTACAGGTAAGCTCTTTTAAACCTTTTTGTGGTATTCCTGTTGAATTGAATTTTATGGTTTAAGTACGAAGAACATGAGATTTAATGAATTAAAGTAACACACAAAACGTTTAAAAATGGCCATTTGGACGTAATATAAAATCTAAAAGCTTTCAATTTTTTTTTTTTTTTTTTTAAGTGGAAGGTATGATTTGTTAAAATAGTTAAAAGAATAACTTACTTAAATGTTTAGTCCAAAGGGGCATTTTGCCCAGAAGGGCTATTAATTTCGTTTTGGCATTTTGTGTTAAAAATGATAAACGGCGAATCACTTTTCAAATTGTTGCCACCAAATGTTACAGCCTCGTACTATATTTAAAGAAATTAAATAATGAAGAATATGCATGAATGTTTGTATGTTTCTCGCATTGTGATAAAACAACGGTTCCCAGAGCCATCAAAATTTGAATAACGTAATCTTTCATAAAATATGGGCATGTGGAAACCCTAATTTGAATTTAAAATTCGTTTTATTATCGATTTCCTACTTTGTAAAAGTTGAACGAATTTTTGATTAACAAACTAAAAGATTTCAAAAAGAGCAATGGTAACACTGTAGGGGGGACATTTTTATCTCTAGCGCACGAGATTCTGTATCGGAAATTCTAAAGATCTGCTCATTTTAAAACTATTTTGCGATATTGCTGTTGAACTTAATTTTTGATTGAGTACGTAGAACGTACGTAGATGATTTGAGTACGTAGAACATGATATTTAATAAGTAAAGGTAACATACAAAATGTTTAAAAAAACGCCCCTTTGGTTATAATTTAAAATCTGAAATCTTTCAGATTTTTTTTACATTTTATTGTCGTTTGTACTTATGTTTCATTAGTTCTCAGTTGGGTTTTTCAATATGTAATGTGTTCTGATGGTTAATAAAAGCGGCTATAAATTATAAGCTTAACAAAAATTAAAAGTCCGAAACAACTGCGTGTTCAAGGAACTGCTGTTGAGCAGGTTCCATTCTTCTTTGAGATAAGATTAATTTTTTAACATTTAATGAGCCAGAAATATCATTCATTCTCCGGCAGAAGAAACTCAGTTTTTTTGGGTATTAACCTTAAAAAAAGGGAGTGGAAAAAGGGAAGAAACGAGCGCTTTATAAACAACCCTAAAATTCTTTTTTTTTTTTTTTTTTTTTTTTTTTTTTTTTTTTGTACGTACCTATTGCCGACTTCTCAAGAGAAGCAGAACACCAATGTTCCGTGTCTGATGTCCAAAACTCTCCCACATTTATCTTCTCTGTACAAAATGAAATATTCGGACATGAGAAAATGCTCATCTACTATTGTCTGGAACGAAATTTCTTTTGCGAGTCGTATACTGCTGAAACATCGCTCTTAGTAACTTAACCGTAACGTTATTGATCGCTAATCATTCAAACCCCATTGATGTCCTGCCCATGGATCGATGCAATGGCTAGAGTGGACCTTATTCCCTCTTCAGGTTAATGCCACTGTTTTTGCTCGAACACATGAGAGGATTTTCTCACCTTTTCTTTCTTTGGCTTTAATCACACTTTTTTGCTGATATTTGTTATTGTACGAAGAGTATGCACGCTCTGACACTCTGAAGGAAAAATTTAGGTCTGCGTCCATTAGCCTGGAATGGGAATAGGTTGTATCTTTCCTCAGTTTTAATCAATCGATGTGGGCATGAAATTTTCTGCTTGACCCATGTTTACTTCTTGTAATGTGATGTATAGATTTCCGGACTGTTGCACATGCGTTGCACAAACAACATAGCTTTTCTGGTGGTCGATTCTTGAGCAAAACATATCGTAATTCATTAAAAGAGTGTGTTAACTCTGATCCCAAATTCGATCAGCAACCGTAGTGTTATTAATTAGTCTACTCAACAGAGTGTTTTAAAGCACTGAGTCTCATCCGTAGTGGAACATGAAGGAAAGCTCAACATTCTGTTTCGAGATGCAACTAAAATTAATCATTCGGGGTTTGTTAAGTTTCAAGCTCTAATGTGTGAAGTATTTTCAAATGCTTTTCTGAAAGACATCATTCAGTTTTTCATAGTTAATTCAAACGTACTTAAATTTTAATACTTACAATAGAGAAAAATTTATACTGTAATATCTGATCACATTTCTCCAAGATATACCATATTTATTTGAATATAAAACCTCCATTTTTTATATAGTTTCGTTTCTAAAATTTGAAATGGTATTACAATCCAGCATTTTAATAAGAGAAACTCCAGAACTTCGTACAAGGAAAAAGCTTAATTATGATGTTATGTAGAATAATTAAACTGTTTTAAATGCTAAATAAATCACGCAGGCAATTATAGTATAATAGTAAACTGCATAATTACTTCTAGATATATTAGCCTCGTCTAGGTGAGCGATTTTTATTTAGGTCTGTGTCCACTAGACTGGTTACTGTTATGCCTGAAAACAAACAGTTAATAATGTATTATTAATTTTTAGCCCAAATGGCCTAGAAGAGCTATTAGTCTTGAAACGGGACTTGCATCGAATAACTTTTAACGTCCGAATCACTTTTCAAAATGTTGCCGCCAAATATTGCTGCCTTGTGTTACATTTAAAGAAATTAAATAATGAAGAATCTGCATGAATGAATGTAGTTTCTCGCATTGTGAAAAAACAACTATACCTAGAGCCATCAAATTCTGAATAACGTAGTCCTCTACTTGAATATAAGCATCTGGAAGCTCAGATATTGAATTTCGAATCTATTTCATATTTTTTAAAACTTTAATGAATTTTTTCATTAAGAAACTCAACGATTTCAAAGCAAGCAGTGGCAACATTGTAGGGAATAAAACACTTTTATCTCCAGGGTGTGACACTGTCTATCGGAAATTCTAAATATGCTCTGTTTTTAAAGATTTTTAGCCTCAAGCGGCGTTACCCTAAACTCTCTCGAAACGAGTATTCGTTTGTAAATGAAAACAAAAGCTCCTTTGGGCGTAATATAGAATCTAAAAGCCTTCAGATTTTTTTTTTTCGAATTATTCTTTTTAAACCATTTAAAATATTGTAACTTAATAAGTTAGCTTGCTTTTTTTTTCATTCCAACCAGAAACAAAGCAGTTCTAATTAGAAAAATGCTGCCAACAAATATTCACCTATACTCTTATTTCTTAAAATTTATCCTAAAATGTAAAGGGAGTTTTATATTCGAATGGGTCTTATTTTCATGTGAACAGAGTATGTAATATTTATAATACGTGAATTCTGAATTAAAGTGTTTAAATTTATTTATTTATTTATTTTTTAAATATCAGCCTTTGTGAAAAATTATTTTTTAATTTTTTAAATAAGGGCTTGTGAAAATTCATTTTCATTACTTCATTCATTCATTTATTTCATTAGGTATTCAATGTATATCTTTTACGTTTTACAAAAATTCTGTATTTAGTAAAATTACAGTTTCAGCCTATTTTTTAGAAAGTAATGTTTTCAAATTATTGTCTAATTTTTTTTTTTTTTTTTTTCATTTGGGGAATTTTTTTAATAGCAGAATTTGTGGTTTATTTATGTTATTTGCCACTGGTTCAGAAACTTGAAAACTGGAGAAAGTAAACCTTTCCTATTTTGGAATTCAATCTGTTCAAAAAAAGAAATTTATATGACTCAGTTATTTCTTAAGAAGCGAAAACAAAAGCCTTATTTTCAAAGTTGTATTTTATAATTTTAAACAGTTTATTCATTAAGAATGCATGATGCATTAACAATGTTAGATTAACCCTTTCAATGCCGCTCCCGAGTTAACTCGGGCTTACCGAGTTAAAACGCGGCACTGAGCAGGTTAAATGTGAAAAAATACAATTAAAATTTGTATTGGTACATTTGTATTGGTTAGCATCGATAATGGTAAATGCAATTAAAATTTGTATTGGTACGAAAATACAGTTTGTATTTGGTTAGTATCGATTAGCCTTTCTCGTTTTATCTGCTCAAAATCGTGTCGACGCTTCACGTGCCATTTCCTTCATACACTGCTCGAAACGTTAAATAATTTTAATTGATAAAAAATCCGCATCAGCGAATACTACTTATTTCTAACTGTATATTAATCTACCGTATATTTGATGTTGACATAAAACTTTTCCTTTGAAAAGTAAAGTTTAATGATATTCATGAAATTTTCAGTGTCAAAAATGTGTTTGTAATATGATTCTTTTTATTTATTGCATAAAATTGATTACGAAACTTCTAATAATACAGCCGAAAATTGCCTAAAATGCAGTCTGGAAAGAGCGAGAACTGAGAACTGTTTTCATCTTTAGATGTATTTCATTTGAAATAAATTATATTGACTTCCAAACGTTAAGCACACGCTGATAACATCAACAAAAATGGAAAATTAAAGCTTTGAAAGCTTCAAATGTCACATGAAGGTAGCAAACGTGTTTATATACGAAGGGGGGGGGGAACATGTACATTTACAAACATGAAACAAATATTTAATTTTCACCAATTATATGATGACGTCGTATTTGGGTCATTAGTAAATTGAAGTTCAAAGTAAAAAACAAACAACAATAAAACTTACTTTGAAAAGATACGTCATCACACTGAACCTTCAAACAAACTCTACAATGATTGCATATGATGACTACCATGATTTCAATGAGATGATCGACCATCGCAGATACAAGCAATGACTAATCCTCCATTACGGCAGTTTCCAGCTCTGAGACTGGTTGGCAAATAAAGAGTAGAGACAGTACGTTCGAAAGCATCCTGAAATTTTTCAGAGGGGCTACAGTCGAAATAATAGAAAGGCCATTTCCTCTGAGAAATGCCCTTACATTTCGAGCAGTTGTTGACGAATATTGGTAAGAGGGAGATGGAGAGTATTATCCATAAGGAGCATATCAGGAAAAACTACTGCTCACATAGAGCCTTACAATAACTTCATCGCAATACGCGCTGCCGTTACAAAACCGCTTTTAAAGCTATGCAGTTGGGTGCTATTTCCCGTCGAAATTCAAGCCCATACATTATGTTGCCACCTCTGGATGCATGATTTTTGATGGTATTCTGGTCCTGATTATGTGTGTCTCGTTCTCTTCAAGCCCTTGTCCCTTATCATCTGATTCCAGCGAAATTCTACGGTCGTCCATTAGCAGGATGTTGCGCTAATATGAAGCAATCCCACTGAGTTGCTGACGGCACTATTTTAATATTGCCCATCTAGATTAGGTAGTTAGTGGAATGCAAAATTTGGTGTATAGTCTCTACATGTGAAGCATTCGGCGCACCGTACTGGCAGATATTGTGTCACCAAGTGACTCTGCAACCAAGGTGTAACAGTTGTGGAAGGTCGCTCAACAATTCTTCTTGGTTACTCTTACCAATATAAGGATCTTCAGAATGGGTGCTAACTCTTGGTTGAGCAGGCACAGTTTCCGAACAACTGTTTGAGTGTTTGGAATGGCTTTCCGCAATCGAGAAATTACCAAATGATCAACGCCAAAGAGAAGTGGGATATCTTTAATTGAGTGCCCTGGTTCAGTGCATCCAACAGCATGCCAGCGCTCGCTGTCTTCCATTTGTCTTCTTTCAGCCATATTATCTTAAGAAAGTTATGGACATTTCGTATCAGCATCTAAATGTATCCTCCTAAACTCTTTAGACTGTTGGAGTCTTCAGTGACTACATAATTAGCATATGTTTCAAAAGGCAAACATGAATGGATGTAACCTGAGGTATTTGCATACTGACATTTGTATCCGCTGCGATTTTAGTCACTCAAATTCAACTCCGATTTCGAAAATTGCTTATTTGCGTTGGATGCTTTACTTTTGGAAGAGACTGTAATAAATCAGTATCCCGGGTGTCTTTATAAAAAATTTCAGACTAGAATCTAGGTTTGCCCATAACGAAGTTTGCCAACTCTGGCGAGACGCAATAAAAAGGCACTAAAATATATTTACATTAATTTCTTTTTTATTGCTATAAAAAAGAAAATATTTAAGTAGTAGCTAAGTAAATTATATGAGTACAATTTTAGAATTAATGTTCATATGAATGAAAAATTTCTTAAAACTTCGAAAAGAATCGAAAACATTTGCTTTGTAATTTATTAAATAATATATTGACTCATTAAACACAAATGATGCATTGTTAGAATAATAATTATACTGCATTTCAAAACTATAGAAAATTAAAAAAAATATTTGAAATTTTAAAAACTACACTAACTTTTAATTTTTTAAATTCCATTTTTCCTGATTTTGAGCAGACAGTAGAAAATGCGCATCACGGTTTATTTTTTCGTCAAGCTCTCTACAACTTTCCTTTCAAATTGAAATACATAAATAATTTTTTTTTTTTTTTTAAGTTCAATAGAACACGTATTTGATTCATTTATCCATTTGACATGACACTAAAAATTCTTTGATAGTATGCTGATATACTGCAGGATTTGAAAACATAAAACACTATTTTAAAAATATGCATATATTTATAATCAGCACTTTTTAAAATCATGTGTCATTTGCTGCTTGAGGTTTTGGATCCTATAAAATGTTCAGAACTTTGAGTAGAATCAAAGTGTTTTAGAATTAATATTGCTTCATCGGAAAGATCATCCATATTTAAGTCTAGATTTTTCTTTAGCTTCCAATCTTCAATAACTTCAACAAATTTCTGATATGTTAGAAATGATATATAACAGAATTAGAACTAGCAATTTGTCAAATATAGAATTTTCATCAAAGTGCTCTTCTAAATAAATAATTGTTGGAGGGAAAAGTAATCTAAACGTCATCAATAATCTTTTCAGATTCTGCGTTAACTAATTTTTTTGAACGTTATTGAATCTGAAAGCCAAAAATTCCGTCATCATATCGAAGCTTTTAAATATTGAAAGCATCTTCCTCAGATATTTCATTTTTCATAAGTTCTTCAAAAGCTTAGTTGAATATTGAAGTAGCAACTGACCGTTCTCAGTCGACGGAAGTGATGTCAAGTGACACTGATATGATGTCGCCATCTTGGATTTTTATCAGAAATGACGTAGACGTGTTTGAATGGCGTCATATTTTTCAGTTTCTTTTTTATTTTGAGGCAAGGAAAATATTTTTTCACAGTTTTATTTTTGTGGCAACGACTTTTTGAATCACCTGGGATGACATCAATTTTAATCAATTTTCTTTTACTATTTTTAATTATTTAATGTGTTATTATTTTTAATTATGAAACATGCAGTTATTTTTAACTGAGCATCTCATTATTTAGTCTGTAATTGTTTTTAGTTGATTCAATTATTTATTTTAACAATATCTTTTTCATGAAATTTAAAATGGTAGGACTCGAACCCGACACCTCTTATATGAGAGACGAGTAGGATACTATACAGCCATAGTTTGTCCCTTGAACCCTGTGACTTGAATTTGTCTTGCAGCGAAAGTATCCTACTTGTCCCCCATACGAGAGAAGTCAGATTCCAATCCCATCTTTTTAAATTTCATAGAAAATGGCGTCGTTATTAAAATAAATATTCGAATCAACTAAAAATAATTGTAGACTAAATAATGAGATGCTCAATTAAAAACAGTGACATATTATATACTTAAAAATAATGAGAGATTGATTTAAAATAGTGACAGATTAAATAATAAAAATATTAAAGGAAAATTTATTAAATTTTGGTTTAAAACATATGGTTTAAAAGTCGTCGTTACCACAAAAATAAAATTTTGAAAAAATATTGTCGGTGTTACAAAATGAAAACGAAACTTTGAAAGTATGACGCCATTCAAACACGTCTACGTCACGTAAGATGAAAATCCAAGATAGTGATGTCATAGCCGGTTGTGACATGATCCCAAGAGGCTGTAGATCATGCCCCTTTTCTGCGATGTCCTTTCCGTTGGCTGAGGATGGTTGGTTACTGTACATCAAGATTTAATGGTATGAGAGCAATAAATACATTTCAACAACCGGTGTAATTTCTGTAGAATTATGATCAATTAAGAAAAACCTTTGAATTATTGTTTAGGATATTGAGTTGGTCTGCTTCGGAAATAAGAACTGGACGCTTTCCTCCAAATTAAAATTTTCAATGTATGGCTTCACGGAAGACTACTTAACAAGCACATATCTGAGAATTTCACAGAATTGTGTTCATAGAGATAAATGAAATGCTTAAAGTATTTCACTCTGTTTTCTAACATCGAAAAAAAACCATATGTTTCTAGGACAATATTTTCTATGTCCACAACTGTTTTCCCATAGCATATCTTGCTGGATTATGTACATCGAGAGCATCGCAATTACCTTTCACAATATTGTCATTTAATATAGCGTGCAAGAAACGCCTCCTTCCAAAATTACACTTTGCATAATATGTACTAAAACAAGAAATTCTTGCCTATTTTTGTTGCAAATTTTTCATTATACTTTTCATATACTTTAACTTCCATTTGCACTATCATCTGGATTTTCAAAAAAGTTAATTACACTGAATTCTGTATTAAAATATTAAACACGAACTGAAAATATTTTCATGTCTTTTTAATTTGAAACGTCAATTTGAAGACAAAATTATTGTGGTGCATCATGATTTTTCAATTGTTAAAACTAAACCTAACACCTTTTTAACAAGTACATTTGTAAGAATTGCTTCCGATTATGTTCTTACTCAAGAAATTTGGGCAATTGCTTTGGACAAATTTGCAAATTTTTTAACGTAATTTACAATTGCAATCAACCGAGTTGAATGATTGTGTTTGATTGCATAGTACTTGTATATTCAACATCTTTCTAAAGCAACTATATTGTATTGTATCTTCTATCACATGACATTTTTGCAGTTGGTTTGGAATTTTGGTAAATTTTTTAACTTAATTTATAATTGCAATCAACTGAGTTATAGGAACGATTGTGTTTTACTACATAGTATATCTGACCTATTTCTAAAGAAAAAGAATGAAAAGGAAGCACATTCTACACGGAATTCATAGGGAATACGAAGGAAATATTAAACATTGCTGGCAATGAGGTTGCCTTGTGAGATATAAGTTAGGGCTGAGATTATAACTTTTAGCCAATCAGACCGCTTTCTGGCATTTCAAGATCATGATGTTATATGGCGTAGAAAATGAAACTCACAAAAAAATATTGCAATCTTCATTTTGTTACTTTTCCGAGAGAAATATATAAAAAAAAAAAAGCGATAATATATTGTGGGAACGATTTGAAAAGTGATACAGCTTTTAAAAGTTTTCGATGCAAAATGCCAAAACGAAAATAAAAGTCCCTCAGGGCAAATTGCTCCTTTGAACTAAAAAAACATTTTTATCTTCATCGCGCAGGGGAGTGTATCCGAAATTCTAAAGATATACTCTTTTTAAATATTTTGTGATATTGCTTTTGAATTTAATTTTATGATTTAAGTACGAAGAACATGATATTGAATAAATAAAAGTAACACACCAAACGTTAAAAAAACGCCCTTTTGGGCAGTTATATAAAATCTGAAAGCATTTTTTTTAAATGTAAAACCGGTAACATTAACCTACTCTAGGATTATATTATCTGGACTCTTAAGTGCTTTAATAATGCTTTAATAACAATACTGCAAAAATCTCTCCCTTTTTCATTAAAGAAAACATTTTCCCATCTTTTTCAAGGTTGTACAATAAGAGGATTTGTAGATGTGTATTTTATCTGCCAAGTAAGAAGAACGGTATCTGAAATATACAAGGAAAATTTATAGGGTTTAAATCTGAGACAATTAGGTGAAAAAATTTCATCACTATAAAAATTTATAAAAATTATACTTATGTTGTTAAAACTTAAACAACAGCATTAACATAATTTTTACCGCTTTCAGATCTGCGTAGAACTGAGTTTTTCATTAAATTTCAAATACAAATATTCTGCATATCATATATCTCTCAGTAAATATGATACATAAATATCATGTTGTACAAGAGTTTAAAAAATATATGTAAAAATAAGGTAATATTTTGTTAGGTTTAGAAGAACTTGTTTAGACTGTAAAGTAAAATAAGCTTGATAATGCACGAAGCAAAATAGCTTCTCTGTTTCAGTGAGAATCGATGACAAAATGCAAGCTTATGCATGCTTTATGGGTGCTGTTTCCTGCATTCGTAACATGCTTTTCAAATTGAGTTATCATAGATAATTTCAACTTAGGAGTTATGAGAAGACGGAGTACGACTGGTGGTTCTGTTGCGTCTAAAAACAACAGAAAGAGAATTTTTCGAAGGCGTTGATTTTCATCTTCCATTTTCTGTCTCATTTTGAAATTGATGTTGTCGCTTTCAGTTTATGTCAACAATCTATAAGAAAGAATACATGTGTTTATTTTCTGGGGATGAGACATTGAATTTTTACTTATTTACTTACTTATTTTTGGTTTCGACGCTAGAATGCTGTGTGTACTTGATTATATGTTTAAAATTGCTATTACTAAGATTTAAACAAATTTTAATGGCTCTTTTCCGCAAAATAAATTTGTAAAGTTTGCATTTTTTTTCTTTGGTTGGTCATTTACTAGCATGATTTCCTTACTCTTAAAACCATAAAGAGATTATTGCAAGTTTATAAAGGAATCTAAGCGTTTAAAGAATTTTAACACTGTTCGTTCAGACTAAAAAATAATCTAAATCTAAATTTGAAGTTCTTTTTCAAGATTGTTTATAACCAATGTACTCGCAAGCAATAGCTTAAAAATTGATGACTCACAATCGTACTTTTTCAATTCCTAAGATATAAAACAAAATACTGTCTGGTGAATATGCTGGCCCGTTCAAAAATTGACATTTTTCAATGTAATATATGCGGGTGCACAATTGTATAAAAATATACGAAAGTTATTTAATTCTGAAATGTTTTGCATTATTATACGAAATTAGATAGACTGTTTTCAAAAATTTTCTGGATAATTTCTGAAAATTGACTGTAGCAATTTCAGGAATTTCCAAAATTAACAGAAAAAAGATGTCATAATTACTTCCAAAAATAGTACCTACAAATACTTAACATCCTGCTTCTTAACATCTATTATCCTATGGAATCAGCTGGTAAAATACGAATTCTAAAAAGCTATACAGTGATTTCTTTAGAGTACTGGACAACACATTTCTTTCCTGTATGTACAATAGATGGGTCATTTTAAAACTATTGCTTCAAGAGTAATTGATTAATGTGAATGTTATTAACATGTCATGTTAATGTGAATATAGCAAAACATCCATGAAGCCAGCTCATTCCTTGCAACCTAAATTCCGATAAAATTATCCATTTTCTCACTTCCGGCCATGTACAGTCATTAGGTTTTCTTGGAACAGGAATCAAGAAATTTCCAGTGATGCCCTTCCCGGGATCTGAAATCCAGGCCTCCCGACTGCCAATCGAACGTACTTCCAATTAAGCTACGAATGCAAGCCGTAAGGTAAGAAATAATTTATTACATTTTCTCCTGCATATAGAGCGATTGGGTAGGAGGGGTCTCAGTCACCAAATCCAGGTGGCGACGAATTATCATCCACCACATTTTAATCGGGCGCTACTGTAAAGCCGTTTAGAATTTTATTGGAGGGGAACTGTAAGACATTCAGCTATGTTCTCTAAAGCATTCAAACTCTGGATCTCCTCACTGCTAGACAAAAGCGCCTCCGATTACATCATGAAGGCACGCGATAGTGAAGGAAATAATTTCTTACGGGTAAATTAATGTGCAAGCTACGCATCTAATATTAAAATCGAATCTGTAAAACTTTCAGTATGCTTGCATAAAACAGTAAACATATTATATTTTTGTTATGAGATTATATCTTGTTTTCGCTGAAAACCCATTGTTTCTTGTATTAGTACTTGTTTTTTCCGAAAATAGTATAGTATAATCATCATTTAGTAAGATATTTTTCTGTGCAATAGGAAAGCATAATTAAAGCAACAAAATGAAAGAGCAACTTTCTCGTAATCTCTAAGATCAAAAATGTAAGGGAATAAAGTCCTTTGCTTTTGTCAGCTTGTCACCCCATGCTACTTCCGCAAAGGAACTGTCACCTCTAAGTCAACGGCATCTTCGAAAATTCTCCAGAAATTTTATCTATAATCCACGGTTAAAGAATACCGGTTCTAAAGATGAAGATGTTAAGCTCTAGCATTATCAGACGAAATATCAGCATATGTTTCTCGTATTAGACCTGCCAGCAAGTCGGTTGTATCCATTTTATCCCAACCCTTTTCTTCAGAACGTCATGGAAGGCGACGCATGATTTATGGCCTGCAGGCTAATGACCAACCTGCGTCCATTGTCCATGAAAAGTCAACTGCAAGCTTTTGGTCGTTAGGTGGCTGACTGCCTATCAATGACTGACTGCTCAATCAAAATCACAATAGCTTGCTTTTCCCTCAGGTGGAGCGGGCAGGAGTAGGGGGCGATTTGGGCATCAATATCACTTTTGCACGTGTTTTGAGTAAAAAGGGTAGATAGATTACTCGTGAGATATCCACATGAATGGTTTTCTCAGGAGTTCTGTGCTCTTGGTGAGAGAAATAACATAAGCGTGTATTTGTAAAGATAAGAAAAAAGGCAAAACTTGTGCAGTTCTAAGAGTTTTAGCTTTTACTTGGACAACAAGTTTTTATTAGTCATTAAAAAAAAGAAAAAAAAAGAAGCTCCCCCCCCAAAAAAAAAACTATCTTCTGAAAAGGTTTCAGATTTTAAATTACGTCCAAAGGGGCGTTTTTTTACCGTTTAGTGTGTTACCTTTATTTACTAAGCATCATGTTCTTCGCCCTTAAACCATAAATTTCAGTTCAATAGCAACGTCGCAAAATAATTTTAAAATGAGCCTATCTTTAGAATTTCCGATACACAGTTCCGCGCCCGCTGGAGATAAAAAGAATTCCCCCTCCCTCGTAGAGTGTTGCTCGCTTTTAAATCGTTGAGTTTGTTACTCAAAAATTCGTTAATGTTTTACAAAATGTGAAATCGATAATAAAACAAATTAAAAATTTCAAATTTGGTCTTCCACATGCTCATATTCTTAGAAGGATTACGTCATTCAAAATTCGATGGCTCTATGTACCGTTGTTTTATCACTATGCGAGAAATATACATAATTTTATTCAGATTTTCCATTATTTAATTTCTTCAAATATAATGCAGGACTCTAACATTTGGTGGCAACAGTTTGAAAAGTGAAACGGACATTTACAGTGATTCAACGCAAAATCGCAAAACGAAAACTATAGTCCTTCAGGAACAAAGCTCCTTTGGACGAAAAAAAAAAAAAAAAAAAAAAAAAAAACTGGCATTTGGAAGATGAGTTTTTGCTTGAAAAGGTAAAAATCAGATGCATCATAAGAATTTCATAGATTATTTTCAGATCTAACGATGGATTCACATAAGATTTAAAAAATAGATAAATAAATTTGCATTACCGATGCTAAATTGTGAAAGTTTTTAAAAGGCGTTAGGCCAGAAGGGTTATTAATTTCATTTTGGCATTGTGTTGAAAACTTTAAATGTCCATTTCATTTTTCAAATTGTTATTATATTTAAAGAAATTAAATGATGAAGAATCTGCATAAATGTATGTATTTTTCTCGCATTGTGATAAAACAAAGGTACCTAGAGCCATCCAATTTTGAATAACGTAATCCTCCACAGAATATGGGCATCTGGAAGTCCTAATTTGAAATTTGTTTTATTATCGATTTCATATTTTTTATCACTTTAACGAATTTTTTATTCACAAACTCTTCGATTTCAAAGCGAAAAAGGGCAACACTGTACGAAAAGAAACACATTTTTATCTCCAGCGCGCGAGACTGTGCATCGAAAATTCTAAAGATATGCTCATTTAAAAGTTATTTTGTGATATTGCTGTTGAATTGAATTTCATGGCTTAAATGCGAAGAATATGATATTTAATAAATAAAGGTAACGCACGAAACGTTAATAAAACGCTCCTTTGGGCGTAATGTAAAATCTAAAAACTTTCAATTTTGTTTGTTTGTTTGTTATTTTTTTTTTTTTTTTTTTTTTTTTTTTCTGAGGAGAGGGGAGTCATTTTATGAGCTTTTCTAAAAGTGTTTTCTTTAACTAAATACAGGCCGGCTTCTCACTAGCGTTATTCCTTAATGTAAAATCCTTCGAAATATTACCTATTTTAGCAGTTATGCTATTTTAAAAGTTATGCTTTTTAAGTTGTTCGGTTTTTTAAGAAAAGATACCGGTGCGATAAATTTTTAGCTGGTAGTCTTCTTGGCTTTTCTAAGATATACCGCACCTTATCACAGGAAGTTAAATTCTGCTAGAAGAACTGGGCTTGTGTCATGGTAAATTTTCGACATTCTACACTACAAAACATTCTACACTTGGGTATGGCTTTTCCTTTATTGTGTAGTATTTTGATCATACTCTTCTTTTAATGGTGTACTTTGTATAATGCTACATTGATAGTGTAAAAAAATTAAAAAAAAAAAAAAATAAAATAAAAAAAATAAAAAAAAAAAAAAACTTTTTTATTATTCAAATGAATACATTACTTCACACAAAATCTGAGGAAAAAATACAATGTGAATAGGACTAAATATAATTCTCTCATTTTACATTATGCCGAATATATTAATTATCATATTTATGCCATTATATCATTTCGCGTCAATTCTATTCTCTTATATGAATTTTTGGTTAAAAAACGATCTAAGGAATGAAAGTAATTTTCTCTTCATTCCCAGAGGTCCATTTCTACACCGCTCCCCCAAAAATCCTTAGGCGGCCTTTATTTTTGCAACCGTTCATCATAGACATATTCTTTCAAATGCAGAATAGCATTGAAGGGCACAAATATTCATATTTTGTTATTTTAAATTTAAGGAAAAACGAAAAGTCATTTTTGTAAAAGTTACAAAATATAGCTTCTTACAAGGTCCCCCAGAGCCCATGGTTATATTCAGAAACATTTCCTACTCATTTGTGGAGATTCATTTAATTTATTGAATAGTTAATTTTATTTTGAAGCAACCTTCTCTATCGCTCTTGCTTCGAATTCACACTTTCTTGCTGTAATGTAAATGATCTAGCGCGTGCGTATTCAAATGAGGTAGAAAGAAGTTAGTATTTAAGTGAAGGTTTTGGAAGGTGAAATTAGAGCGTGTTCTTCCTGCCTGAAGGCCACGTCGCTATCTTTCATTCACTAGCGATTAGAGTTTTGTGGCTTTGAGCGCTTCTTGCCATTAGGTAATTATATTTCTGTTGCGTTGACTGCTTCTTGCCATTAGACCATTAGGTGCTTCTTGCCATTAACGCGGAAGCTGGCACCGTCTTCGAGTCAGAGCCAACCACCGCTTTAATTAATCTGTGAGCCGCTAGGCTAATCTTACTCAATTTAATTTTAAGTTTAAAAGAGTTGCCTTTTGTAAGCACAAGTTAGTGCTATCTGTGAACTTTAGTTTCAGTGAATAATAGGTTATTTATACTCTTCTCCTGACTCTGCCGACTTAGAGATAATTCCCTACACAATCTTCTAACGTCGAGCTTCGTTTATGCTAGCAAAGTATACGAGACATTATACATTATAAAAAATTTCAAAAATAATTGCATCTCTTGTACGTATAAAACTGAACGAAATATTTAATTTTAAAATTTCAGATCTTACTCAGGGGCCACACATGAACTGAAGAACGAAATGTTTACATTTGGAAGAGAGTGAAAAAAAATATCGACTTCGGAAAAAAGTTTCTAATGTTTATAAATTAAATGATATGTATTTCTATGTATATAATCGTGAAAAGTATTAACGAATGCATTTTTCTCCAAAAAGGAGATTTTTATTACGGAATCCTATAGAATTCGTTTGTGAGAAAACAGTAGCACGTTACCATATTGGCAATAGTCAACTCGTAACATTATTGACATAAATGAAAAATGAAAAATATTTCTACTTTAGTGAATTTTTTCGTGTGGTTATTTGATTACAATTCTAAAGTAACAGAACTTCAGGAGACTATTAATAAAGTATTTTTAGCATTTGAAGACATACAATTTACTTGTGTGAAGAGTCTTTCGGCAGACCATATGTAACAAAATTATAAATTAAAGAATGTTACTCATTAATAAATCACAAAAGAATATCACTGAATGACATTTAAGTGGGAAAAAATCGACTTTGAATTATTCTAACTTATTTATTAACTGACATCTCAAGGCAAGTTGAAAATGCCATCAAAAATCTCAAATTCTAGAATTAAATAGCTCTATAATTTTTTTTTTCTTTCTTTTTTTTTCTCAATCGGAGATAAAATTTTTTATTTTATTTTTTAAAATGAGTGTAAAATGTTTTTAAATATAGCTATAGTGTCCGTAAGACTGTACAAAAGTCAATATTTCGTTAATTTTAATAAATTGATTTTTTTTAAATTTACAAATACCCAGACATGAATGATTGCATTATTTAGGACATTTTTGTACGTAAAAGTATATGTCTACGGCTGCGAAACTAAAGGCCGCGTAAAGACTTTTGCTGACGCGGTGCACAGTAAAAACGTTATTTAGATATGGCTCCGTCTTTCACACAAAGGGCCAAAATATTTGAAAATATTTTAATATAAAATAACTCCACACACATTCTACAGTTTAAATACATTTATTTTCCAAGCGACACTCAGGCGCTAGGTTCCACCTTACAGCGTAACATATAAATCGCAACTTACAATGTACCACAAATCAAGTTTCTCACAGAATACATTTCAACGCCAATTCCGGCGGCGCATGCGCCATTAGCCAACATTCCGCTCTGGCGCCAAGCATTTCTCAGCTAATACAAAACATACGTGATAAAAGCTTATAAAATTTAATTTTTGAAATATCTAGGACTATTTTAAATACTTCACAAGATTAATGAGATCGAACATGCAGCGAAGGTATTTTTAAGATTTTGTTTTCCTCGATAGTTCTTTTTTTTTTTTTTTTTTTTTTTTTTTTTTTTTTAAGTTTCAACAGTCAACCAAAAAATTTAGGAGAGTTCTCTAAGTAAGAGCTGTTTTAAGTAGGCAAATGGCCCAATTAATTCTTTTGTCAATTAATTAATTAATTAATAATAAAATCAATTAAAAAACTTAAAGTTTTCAGATTTTATATTATGGCCAAAGGGGCAATTTTTTTCATTTATGCACACATATACGTATCGCGAGCATTTGGGCTAACGCCTTTTTGGACTAAAAATATTTTAAATCGTCATATCTTTAGAATTTCCGATAGACAGTCTCCCGCGCTGGAGAATAAAATGCTTTATTCCTTACAGTGTTGCCACTGCTAGCTTTGAAATCGTTGAGTATTTTTATCAAAAATTCTTTAAAGTTTACAAGATATGAAATAGATAATGAAGCAAATTCGAAATTCCTAATTCTGGCTTCCAGGTGCTCATATTCGCGTGAAGACTATGTTATTCAAAATTTGATGACTCTATCTACCGTCGTTTTTTCACAATGCGAGAAAAATACATAAATTCAGGCAGATTCTTCATTATTTAATTTATTTAAATATGATACAGGGCGACAATATTTGGTGGCAACTGTTTTAAAAGTTATTTAACGCTTTTAGTGATTCGACGCAAAATGCCGTTTTGAGACTAATAACCCTTCTGGGGTAACGCCCTTTTGGGCTAATAATAATAATAATAACCAAAAGCGTACTTGCGAGTGAATGGTTAAGTAGTTATGCCGTACAGTCGCAGTGAATGAAATAATTATTGTTCTTTCACCACTTTTCTCTTATTATATACTCATTGCAGTACTATGAATGATCTTAACTCTTACGGAACTTCAGCGAAAGGTATCATAGGGATGATAAATGATATCAACCCTATGATAAAAGTAGAGAAATAAGCTTTTTGGATTCAAACTAACTTCGTGTATAAACGAACAAATCTTTCACGTACAGCAAATGTATTAGAAAGCAATACAGCAATATAGAATATGTAGCCTGTGCCTATTTTTATGCGTGTCTTCCGTTATCACGTTTGCCGTGTTTTTGCCACTCACTGGATAAATAAAATCACGCTGTGTGGTAGCCACGCGGGCATATCTGTAATATTTCTCAGAGCCTCTCTATGTTTATGAATAGTTATGTGCTATCGCTTTTAAGATAAACGATTGTATATCAAGAGTATGTATGAGTCTTAAACTATTTATTCTCGATTGTTCATTGTTGCTTTCAACAATTCTTCACATTTAATTTGCTCATTTTGGGTATAAGCCTGCCTACGCTTTTGTAATAGATTGTCCCATTATTAGCTTGTTACTTTTCTTTGGGTATCAGCAGCCAGTGTCTGCAGTTGCATTATACTACAATAATAATTTTAGAAAAATTTTTTAAAAAAAAGCGAGGAATAAAAATCTGAAAGGATTCAGATTTTAACGTTGTACCACAAAAGTTTCTAAAGATTTCTTTTTTAATGGCCTCTCTGAGCTCGCAGTTTATCAAGCTGCGCTTAGACTCACTCTTGTTGACCAATATTTTTATTGTCATTTTAACTTTATTATTAAACTTTATTGTTTTCATACTTCCATCACATAAGCTTTAACAGCAAAATTTTTTAAACAGCATGTCTTTCGAATTTCAGATACAGTATTAAATGTTGCCATATAGTTTTTAGCTCAGAAAGGCTATAAATCTCGAATTTCATTTTTGCGTTGAATCAATTTTGCTGTCCATTTCTGTTTTCAAATAACTAGCCGATGGCGCTGTAAGCCGACTAAAGTAGTTCCTATAAAAAAGAAAAGTATATATAATACTTTTAAAAAATCCAACTAATGTAATTTCACGGTTCCTGCTCTTAATTAATAACAACTAAGACAAAGAACTGCGTTTACTGCTTTTAAATAAATTAATTTGATATATAATAACAGACTTAACTTTAAAAGAAAAATTAAATATCTTACTTTTTGCTAAATGGGAAAAAACTGGTTTCCGGAAAATATAATTATTTTTTACCGAGTAGTGGCAACATATTTCTACTAAATAGCTGAGTCCTTTTAATAAATATATTTGTTCCTTTAATAAATTTTTTAGAGCTTAAAAGTTCTAAAAAAAAAAAAAAAAAAACTATTGAAAAATCTGAAAGGATTCAGATTTTAAATTACATCCAAAGCGGCGGTTTTTTTTAACATTTTGTGTGCTACCTTTATTTATTAAATATCATGTTCTTTGCACTTAAACCATAAAATTCAGTTCAACAGCAATGCCGCAAAATAATTTTAAAATGAGCATATCTTTAGAATTTCGATACACACTCTCACGTGCTGAAGATAAAAATGTTTTTTCTGTACAACGTTGCCATTGCTCGCTTCGAAATCCTTGAGTTTGTTACTCAAAAATTCGTTAAAGTTTTACAAAATATGAAATCGATAATAAAACAAATTCCAAATTTCAAATTTGGGCTTCCACATGCCCATATTCGCAGTACGATTACGTCATTCAAAGTTGGATGTCTGTAGGTACTGTTATTTTATCACAATGCGAGAAACATTGCTTTAGAATTCCCAATAGATAATAAAGTGTTGCCATACTATTTTTATATTTACTACATTATTTCTTTAAAAAATAGTACATGGTGATAACATATGGTGGCAACATTATTTGTCATACATGCAGAAGTTAATTATAAGAGATCACTCATTGTGCAATAAAACCTGATTTCGGCCCGAAAGTTGACAACGGCCATGGAAAGTGGCAAAGAAATATAATTGCAATTATCGTTAATTGCTACTTTTTGTATTCGGAATGTACATACATTATTGTTTAAAATCTGAGCATCAGTGACACCATAAGTAATTTTAAAGCCAATGCCCATGTTGCACAGTTAAAATTATCGTAACACGAAGAGATATTCAGTATTAATGATTTTAAACTAATATTGAATATCTTTTCTCTACCTTTAAATAAGAAATTTTAAACTGCCCCTAACATATCAGTCATCTTAGTCCATATAGTATACATGTATGTTTAAATATAATTGCGTTCAAGGAAAATTCCAGCTTTAGAAAAGTTCAGATAATTATGATATCATTATTGCCACTTTCTGACTATTTGCTGCCACATGAAAAGTTTCTAGACCATTGGTACTTAACGAATTGGTGAGAAATATTTGTTTGTCTAACTTTATGTCTTGTAAGTTGTATTTTGTTTAAATACAAGAAAAAAGAGTTTACAGCTGCTAGATACTATACAGTTAAGTATAAAGCGCGCCAATCACCATTATGCGTACCATACATATGCGCTATAATACACGTATGGTACTCGCGTGCGGGATTGGCTGTTCTGCTTATATCGGGGATGTAAGAAGGAAATAAAATATAGTACTTCTTAACTATGTGGTGTATACTCCAAAATACTCCAAAAGAGAGTAATTTTCAGGAAATATTGAAACTGGGTAGCCGATCCGATAATTAGAAAGTTCCTATTTAATTTAATTTACTAATTTTACATTTGAAGATCTATTTAAAATTTTTATATATCCAGCGTAATATTTAGAATATTCAATATTTGACTCAGAATGGGTAAGAAGTTATAAGATATTATAAATAATTACCCTAAATTTTCAGATTATCACTAATAAAACCGTTGTTCATGATATTTACTTTTGAAAATTTATTCTATTTTCTTCTTTAAAATGTTGAGTACAACTGTAAGCAACGCAAGGCTTCGACGTGAAGGAAACTATCAAAGTTAAAAAATAAAATAAGATGACATTGTTTGGTATGCAATAAATAATTCAGACTTATGATACTTAAATGCAATATAAACTGGCCTGTCAACATATATCAAAGTACTTCTTGCCTCTCTCATTGCTGATGCCACAAACCGTTTTCGGAATAAAAAATATATGGTTGGAGAGATTAACATGCTTCATCTAATTATTATTTCTATATCTAAGCATATTATTTGCGTTGAAATACCTTTTTTATACCTATTCGAAATAGTATTTCTTTAAAAATAATACGTGACGACAACATTTAGTGGCAACATACTTTTACACGAAAAACTGATACGAACATAAAAGCTTATGTTTAGAAGAGAAAATCTTTTCCACTCTGAGCGCCTAAGCGATTCGATGCTTTTTCATTCATTTCCTTTTAATTATTTTTGAAATGCTATTTTGAAATCTCTTTTCATTTAGGTTGTTGTAAGATATGTAATATTCTAAAAACTACAATTTCTTAATATTGATTGTATTGTAATCGATTTATTTCTTATTGATACAAGATCAATAAAATGGGTTTTCTGATGAATAAATAAATTTGCAGAGTAATTCAAATAGCATGATTAAAAGAATATTTTATTTTCAGGCTTCCATTATTTTTGATTTATTAAAAATATAATAGTTTAATAATTAACAATTTAAAATGAGTTTCCAGTTTGAAAATAATCGTAATAAAAGTGATAGCTTGGCATGAGTTTAGTAAAGAGTTTTGAGTACAGAAAGTCTAAAGGACAACTGCGCAGTATGGTATACTTTTGTGTTGTTGTTGCTACTTATGCTCATTTGTCTGACCATGAGCCCAAGCATACGAAATTCCTCGTGGCAAGAAGCGCAAGATACGCCTGGCATTGGCAACAGCCGTGACGGCCTTACAGGTGACAACGCGATTTAGCTCAGTCCGCCCCCAGGAGAGAGCCCCAGTGGTCTCCAACCTCTCTCCGCTTCCACCAAACCATACGAGAGAACTTTCGGCCCGCCGCATATTTAGAGTGCCACCATGCCGCACCGACACTACACATATGCACATATCCATACTTTCTCCGGGATTCGAAACCGCGCCCTTCGGCAGTGCAGTCAGCGACTCTAACCACTATATCGGTTGGGCGACAAGGTATACTTTTTAATTGCTTTTATGGTGATAATTTCTTTTTGTCGTATTTTACTAATTTAATTTTTTTTCAATTTAGTTTATTTGAAAATCTGAAGTTTACTAAATTCAAATTATTTTAATTAAAAAAAATTCTTAGTTAATCTTTCAGTTTTTTACTTTAAAGGCAAGATTTAAGTCAGTCCAGAGTCTTTATTGATTGACTAGTGCCAGAAGTGCAGGATTTGGCAATAAAATGAGTATTATCAGAACGGAGAAAGAAATTGCAATATTTTTTTTTGGGGGGGGACTGTACATACAAAATAATTTTAGAGAAATTTACCTGCAAAATAATTCGTTAAATCAGGAATTCAGCGCATAGAATAATGAAGTCTATAAGAACGTTCATCTGCCAGCAGTACATAGAGCCAATAAGAAATAATCCTATTTTGCAAATTAAATAATCGACGTGAATTAGAATAAATTAAATAATTGACGTGACGGGTGGAAAATTAGAATGAAAAATATTACCTGGTTTAGCTACTAGATTCACTATACACCGCGAAGATGACATCCGTCCTAGTTCTTGCCGCACGGAATTGAACGTCATTTCTGCGGAAATCAGTTACATTGGCATACAAGGCCTGTTGTTCAATACATATTATTTTATTTTGTTAAAAGCACAGTATTACATATGAACACTCTTATAACATAAATCAATACTATATATTAGTGAAATTATATTGTGTGTATACACATATATGCATTTGGCAGTGCATTAAATGAATGCTACATTTGGTATATAAATAAGTCAAATGTGATACATTTAAGTGATGACAATCAATGCGGAAGAAATATTTTTACACTACAGAAATATATAGACATTATGCAACATTGTTATTAGTATTTCATGTGTTAGGTTGGCATATTTACTATATTGGAATGAACACTTATATTACGAAAGTTAGATAACTGTATGAACAAAATGTATTACACCGGATGAGTACAAATATTTGTATATGTCAAGAAGTTGATTCGATGGAACAAAGATTTTTATAACAAAAGGGTTAAATAACTAAATTTATGTAAAAAAAAAGATAAATAATATATATATGTATATGTATATATATAAAAAATAAATACTTATATTACAGGAGCTGAAACAGTAATTTAGCTATTTGGGGAATGACTGTGATGAGACCTGTTCCAGGTTACTTTGTTTTTGCAGCGCAGTAGGTAGTGATAGCATGTAGTTTCGATAGAGAAACATTGTTATTTTGAATATTATTCCATCACGCTGCGCGAAACATGGGTGCTGGTATTTTTAGATGGAAGTTCGCCGTCAAGCGGCATTCAAAGTAATAGCGGTCTGGACTTCCCACTTTTCCACAATTGCAGATGTCTGTGTTGGATAGACCAAACGTATGCAGATAGGCTTTGCACGGTCCATGTCCTGTTAGGAAATGTGACATGCTGCCAGTTTTGCTCTGCAGATCCATGCTTACACTTGGGAGCATTGCATGTGTACGTCGACCCGTTGTAGCTACTAGATTCACTGCCAACCAAAAAGAGACATACAGAATGTTAAAAAGTAGAAACATTTTACCATGATTATCAAAGGCAAAATGATGAGGCCTTGGTGGTATAAAACATCTAGTCTCAGTATTTCACTTATATGTACTCACTTGGCCACCACTCCAGGGTGTCAATCATACGGCGTTTAGATGCCGACTCGTCAGTCAATACTAGCGTTTTGACGGTAAGATGAGTCTTATTGAACTGACCGAATACTGCTTACAAAATATTACCGTTCATTCAATATCTTCTTAGCAAGAAATGGTTCAGTAATCGCAGATAGTATTGTCTACTAGACATAGTTATCAGCAGTTGTTGAACGAGAGTTCCCTTCATTCTGACAATAAACTCACCACATTTTTTTTTTCTCAAACAAGCGTTTATTCAACATGTTTTCGTTAAATGAAAACTGAAACAGAAGAGCGGATCAGAGAGATGCAAAGGAAATGAATTCAGAAGAGTGGACCCAACGATCTCTCATTTGCACATTATGTCGACGTAATCATTTTCTCTTCAAGCCTTTTTTCCGAGGGACTGTTTGAAAGATTAGATTGATGCAAAATAATGCAAAGACCAATTATAATTGCGCAATATGAAAATAGAAATTAGTACTGTTTTATGTTTATGTAATTTATGCAAGAACTTACGTAGCTACGCTCTTAAATCTGGAAGCCTACTAATGCTACCTGCACACATGGAGCATAGTTCGAAGTACACACTTATACAATAAGTGATATCATCTCTTCATATATAAGCTGCATGTATACCTATTTCAATGCTATGTTCTATGCTTGCAGCTTAGCTATGTACTTCACCTAAGATTGATTAGAACGGAAACAAAGTTAAATTTCTAATCCCACAGAACTTTGAATTTTCTCGCACTTTCACATTTACGACTATGATGTACTCTGCGCCAAAAACAAAGTTCTCCCGTTCTAGTGGGCCGATTGACGAAATTCTACTTGCGTTTATCATGTCTCTAAGAGCGACTTAGGATATGTATTAGGTTTGTATCTAGCATTGTTTTAATACAGGGATTTTGACACGAAATCGGACTTTTTCTGAAATGAATGCCAATTTTTTTTTTTTTTTTTCTAGATTTCAAATTATCCCAAACTGCCGATTATTGTAAAAATCGCACGAGTAGTTCTTAAAAAATTAGCTCTCGAAATTTTAGTTCCTCAATGCTAATTGAATTTGATATGTATTTATGAATATCTCTTTCTTTTATTAAACTTGTAAGGATTATGTTAATTATATTAACAGTTAAATTTTGAGTTAAACTCCTTTCCTATCAAATTCTTAACTTCAACATACTACTTCCGGCCAGAACGTAGTTTTAGAATCAGTCTGAATACATAATGAGGAAGAGCGGTACTTAACCGCGAATTTCTACTTGCTGAGTTAGAGAGAATCAGAGTTTCTGTTTAGCGCCCGTCCGCCTTTTTGGCTACTCTCTCTCAAAGCTTTATTACGCTCGGCCATACTTAGGCCCTTGATAGCTTTGCAGTCATCTAGTGTTTAAGGGGCCAACTCCATTAAAAGTTTGATAGCTTCGGTCGGCTATATCTCTTTAGTTTAGATTAGTTTTAGTTCTTACTTCTTAGCCTCTTAAGTTCAAGCCCAAGTGTCGGCTTTGATTGTACACTCCAAGACGGAGTTCTGTTAAATCTTATTTGAATAATAAAGGGTTATTTACCATTCCATCTTGTTGTTTCTTGTCACACAAACTCAAGCGATTATTCGCTGATCAGTTCTTAAGCGTTTTCACTTTCTACAGTAACTGAGAATTACACTGTGAGGATTCCCACAGCCTTATTTTATTCCTTCGCCTAGAATTCAAAATTTAGGCTTAATCCAAATATAATTCGCACAATTTTTTATGATTTATTTTTTAAATTTGTATTTAAAATATTTTCTATAAATTTTTCAAAAAAATTTTGTATTATAACCTATAAAAATTTCAACATCATCTTAAAGTAGATGTATTTCTAGGCACACTTGCCAAAAGTAAGCTTTTTTATTCACAATTTTCTAAGATATACATGAATTTACATAAACAAGCGTTTTGAAATTTGGCAATTTTTTTTTTTTTTTTTTTTTTTTTTTTTTTTTTTTTTTTTTTTTTTGAGTAAAATAACGCCATATGTGGTTTACACACTTTGTTAAAATTTTTTGAAAGTATAAACGATGACTTTTTTCCCGCTCGTCTACAATGGAAAAAAAAAAAAAAAAAGTCTGATGTGTCTGATGAAAAAGTCTGATGATGACACCACATGATTTCCTTGTATGGAATATTAAATTATATGCAATTTTCTCACATTTAATTTAAACATACTGAATTAACAATTAACGAATTTGAAATAAATCTACTTCGTCGATAGCGCTTAGACCACAATAGAATAAATACACTCTTTTAAAGTTCACTATATTTATTTACCATAGCGACACTTCGGCGCTACGTTCACTTAACAGCATTAACATTCATTTTAAAACTCAGAGTGCATAAAAATTAAGTCATCTGAAGAATTACCATAGAAATACTATAATAAATCTAAAACGATTTATAAAAGAAATTAAATAAAAAAAAATCTGATGTGTACACCACATGACTTCTTTGTACGGAATATTAAATTATACGCATTTTTTCTTACATTTCGTCTAAACTTATTGGATTGAATTAAATCTACTTCGCCGACATTGCATAAAACACAGCAGAATAAATGCATTCTTTAAAATTCACTCTATTTGTTTACAACTCTGGCGCTAGGTTCGACACTCTGGCGCTAGGCTCACTTAACAGTATTATATTTCGTTCATACTATAGCTCAGAATGCACATAATTTATATCATTTAAAGAATTATCTAATCGTTGCTACATGTTCTATTCAAATACTATAATATAATAAAGCTAGAACGATGTATAAAAGAAATTAAGCAAACAAAACAACAACAACAACAAAAAAAAAAAAAAAAAGTTTTTCACAGACGATTCAGTATTTCTCATTCAATTAATTCAGTTCTCACTTCGCGACAAGGCAAAAATACATAAAAACTCAAAATATCCGTATTAAAAATTACTAATTATTAAAAATTAAATTATTGAAAATTAAGTAAATCTTAAACACTTATTTCCTCGAAAAAATTCCAGAAAGGATTAAGCATGATTTAATTCGCAATAATAAATGAAGGCGTTATCCTTGTTGTTGCGAAGCTACGTTTCTCTAGATTGGCAACAAATTCACTACTCTGCTGTTTCAAATGTAAACAAGCAATGGCCGCCATCAAAAAAATTATTAGGCTTAGCGGCACTTAAACAACTTTAAAATTGTTGATAATTCTAAAAATATTGGATACAGATTTACTAAAGGCATAAAAACCTTAACCGGAAGATAAGAACAACACAATTCAATCATTTTTGAAGCAAAAAATGCGCAATTTATAAACATATAAGAGTAAAGAAACTGAGATCTCTGAGCCGGGTAACAGAGTGGATATATATATAAATATATTTATATACGTTTGGTGCTGCCGATTGCAACCAAAATACGAGGTGCACATCTACATGTTATAGCAGTCCTATATACAAAATTTCAACGTTCTGAGCCTACTCGTTTTTGAGTTGTGCAAGATATATACATACGTACGTACAGGCATCACAAAAACTTCTCTTCAGAATTCATTTTAAAGCAGTTTTATAATTTTTTCGGAGGAAAAGAGTCTTTTATTTTGCCCTTAGGTACAGATGTCACGCAAAAACATCGTTAAATTGCATTGGATAGCTTTGAAAATGGATATTTTCGTTGAAATATGATGGCTGAAACTTTTCGCGATTACAATACTTCCTTTTTACTTTGTACAAGGAAGTGCAAAAAATGGAAAATAGGTTGCTATAAATTAAGATGTTCACCAAGTATAACTGAAAAAATACGCCAAGATAAATATTTGAATTTCTCTATATATTTCTCGCCAAAAATTACAAACTTTAATATCTAGGCATAATTTGTGCAGTCGAATCGAAATATGGAAAACAAATTCATATGCTCTTTCAGAAAAAGCCCGATTTTGAGTGAAAATACCTATGTTAGAACAAAGCTATATATAAATCTAATATATATCCTAAGTCGCGCTTTCGAGCATGGAAAACACAATTTGAATTTCGTCAATCGGCTCAGTAGAACGGGAGATGTAGAACTGTCCCCCCCCTTTTTTTTCTCAGTGTACCGTATAAACACAAATTTATTTTTCTTTCCATTTGTTTTTTTAGCTTCTTTTTAATAAAGCTTTTTTGAGAAGTGCCTGTTCTTTTAATACCTATTTTTTTGTTGTAATATTGCAAATATAAATGTTACTAACATGCGAGTTCGTAATGGATCACATGCACACAGAGCCAATGACAGCTAGCCTGATGAAATTTATTTTTCTAAAAACACTTAACAGTTCTGGAACTCATCCTACAAAACTACTCGTACAGCTCTTCTGAGCACAACAGAGTAGAATCAATAGTTACAGCTTCAAACTACTCTGAACATTGAACACAAAGCAATTTAAAATGCCTCAAAAGCAAAAACTCGTGCAATGATCTCTCGATAATCTCAATATTCTAAGCTAAATTCTGAACTCAACTCTGAAATAAACTGAAAACTGATTATCTCTCCGGTCTTATATATAGTTTTTCCTCGCTCGCCAAAATTTATCCAATATATTCGTTTGTTTAAAATTTCTGGATGGTGTACACAGTTATAGTTAGATAGGGCCGGGTGCAGTTACAGTTATAGAGAGATCGGAACAGTTTAAGGTTTACAGGGATCGGACCGAAAACCTGACAGAAGATTGATGATTTATGGATTTTTCTCGCCAATTTTACGGATCGCAAAACCATCCCCAGCTTGGCTGCTGTCTCTCAAAAATAGCCATTTACCTCAATGTTAAACGCACTTACCCCCGTAAACCTGTTTTTCCAGCGATTCTTCTCATTCTGATGCCTTTCATGTTATATTGTACAAGAGACATACATATAATTTCACTGAAATTATTCACATGCATATAAAATTCGTAAAAATAATACTATTAACATTAATGTAGTTTTTGCGTTTGTCTAGCTGGACCGTGTTATTAAAGTGAAAATCAAGGCTTTGTAAGTTTATCCGTTCTTTCTCAATCGTGTTAAATGGAAATCATGTAAATTGAATGCGTGTGAATCGAGGGTTACCTGTAAAACAAAATTTATGTTTGCACGAATGACATGCGGAATTACAGTCGATGCGGTAAATGGTATTGAAATAACCCACTTGTCAAATATTACATTTAAATCCTCGAGATTATTTTTACTGTTTTTTACTTTAAAACTACTTTTGTTATAGATGAGTAATGCTATACGAGGGTAGTATTTTTATTGTTAAATGTATCACGCATCAATTCAACTTTATTCTGAAAATACCATTTAATTTGCAAGTAAGTTTTCTTTTTATAAAAATTAAAAAAATAAATAAATAAATAAATAAAATAAAATAAATAAATAAATAAATAAATAAAATAAAAATAAAAAATCTGAAGGGTTTCAGATTTTAAACTACGTTCAAAGGGGCATATTTTTAACTTTTGTGTTTTACCTTTATTTATTAAATATCACGTTCTGCGTACTCAAACCACAAAATTCAGTTAAACAGCAATATCGCAAAATAATTTTAAAATGAGCATATCTTTAGAATTCCCGATACCCAGCTTCGTGCGCTGAAGATAATTTTTTTTTTTTTTTTCTTTTTTCCGTACAGTGTTGCCATTGCTCGCTTTTAAATCGTTCAGTTTGTTAATCAAAACTTCGTTGAAGTGTTACAAAATATGAAATCTATAATAAACAAATTTCAAATTCAAATTAGAAATCCAGCCAAATTATTGCCCATATTCTATGGTAGGCGACGTTATTCAAAATTTCATCGCTCTAGGTACCGTTGTTTTATCACAATGCGAGAAACATACATTTATGAAGATTCTTCATTATTTAATTCTTTAAATATAATGCAGGGCTCTAATATTTGGTGGCAACAATTTGAAAAGTGATTCGGCGTTTATAGTTTTCAAAGTAAAATGCCAAAACGAAATTAATAGTCCTTCTGGGCTAATTGCCCCTTTGGACCTTTAAAAAAAAATGCTGAAAGTTTTCAGATTTTATATTACGATCTTTTAACTTCCTTGTACGAAGTAAAAGGAAAGTATTGTAATCGCGAAAAATTTCAGGCAGCATATTTCAACGAAAATATCCATTTTGACCGCTATCGAATGCAATTTAACGAAGTTTTTGCGTCATATCTGTACGTAGGGACAGAATAAAAGACTCGTTTCCTCCAAAAAAATTATAAAACTGCTTTAAAATTAATTCTAAAGAGAATTTTTCGTGGCGTCTGTACGAACGTATGTATGTACGTATCTCGCGTAACTCAAAAACGAATAGCCTCAGAATTTTGAAATTTTATATATAGGACTGCTATAACATGTAGATTTGCACCTCGTAATTTGGTTGCAGTCGGCCGCACCAAACATATATAAATATATTTATATATATATCCACTCTGTTACCCGGCTCAGTGATCTCAGTTTTTTTACTCTTATATGTTTGTAAATTGTACATTTTTGCTTTAAAAATCTTTGAATTATGTTGTTTTTATCTTCCGGTTAAGTTTTTTATGCCTTATTAAATCTCTATGCAATATTTTTAGAATTATCAACAATTTTAAGGTTGTTGCAGTGCCGCTAAGCCTTTTTTTATGGCGGCCTTTGATTATTTACATTATTATTATGTTATTAGGTTTACATTATTGATTGTTACAGTAGACTAGTGCATTTGTTGCCAATCTAGAGAAACTTAGCTTCGCAACAACAAAGATAACGCCTTCATTTATTATTGCCAATTAAATCATGCATAATCCTTTCTGGAATTTTTTCGAGGAAATAAGTGTTTAAGATTTACTTCGTAATTTTTAATATAGATATTTTGAGTTTTTATGTATTTTTGCCTTCTCGCGAAGTGAGAACTGAATTCATTGTATGAGAAATACTCAATCGTCTGCGAAAACTGTTTCTTTTTTGTTTTGTTTGCTTAATTTCTTTTATACATCATCCTAGCTTTATTATAGTATTTGAATAGAACATGTGGCAACGATTAGATAATTCTTTAAATGATTTAAATTTTGTGCATTCTGAGTTATAATATGAACGAAATATAATACTGTTAAGTGAACCTAGCGCCAGAGTATCGCTATGGTAAAGAAATAGAGTGAATTTTAAAGAATGCATTTATTCTATTGTGGTTTATGCGCTGTCGGCGAAGTAGATTTAATTCAATCCAATAAGTTTAAATGAAATGCAAGAAAAAATGCGTTTAATTTAATATTCCGTACAAGGAAGTCATGTGGTGTACACATCAGATTTTTTTTTTTTTTTAACGTTTTGTGTATTACCTTTATTTATTAAATATCGTGTTCTTCGCATTTAAACCACATAAAATTCAATTCAATAACACGATCGCAAAATATTTAAAAGACAGTATATCTTTATAATTTTCGATAGCCAGTCTCGCGCGCTGGGGATAAAAAGTTTTTTTTTTTTTTTCTTTTCCCGTAAAGTGTTTTCATTGTTCGCTTTTAAATCGTTGAGTTTGTTAATCAAAAATTATTTAAAGGCTTAGAAAATACGAAATAGATAATAAAATAAATTCCAAATTTCAGCTTCTAGGTGCCGATATTCAGATGGAGGAATACGTTACTCAAAATTTGATGGTCCTAGCTACCTTTGTTTTTTCGCAGTGCGAGAAACATTACGTACATTTATGTAGATTCTTCATTATTTAATTTTTTCAAATATAATGAAAGACGATAACATTTAGTGGCAACAATTAAAAAAGTAATACACAATTTATAGCGAACCAAAGCAAAATCCCGTTTCGAGACTAATAGCCCTTCTGGGTTAATTCCCATTTGGTCTAAAAAGGATAAAGAAAGTAAAGTAAATTCTAATTGACCTGTTATTGTAAAATGATTTTGCTACTATATGTGCGCATATTTTGATAGATATTTGCAGTGTTAAAATTATTTCCCTCCTTACATGCACAAAGCATATACCTCTCATCACCTATCTATAATTTTCTGTTGTCTCAAACTCTTACATTGCAAGTCTTCAAAAAGTTTGAAGAGTAATTAGCTAACAGTTTGATTTAAAATATTTATTTGTCTATTTTATAATATTTCTAAACCGAAAAGTTGAGCCAAAACCGAAAATATCATTAAAAATATTTCAAAATATCTAGATATTATATATGCACAATTTTGTTAACGAAGAAAAATACTACTGAGGCATGCAAATTAGCATGCAAATTAAAAATCGATGTTAATTCTTTCTTCTGTGGAGTTCGGAATGCTTTATCATTTAATACACAAAAATGTAAAATGATTTTTGTATTAAAGGTATACTTTCAAAGACAAATGAAATCATTTTCGAAACTTTGTCTCTTTCCAGCAAACATTTACATGGCAACACAATAGGCTTTGAGCCCTCAGATTTTGTTACCACTAAGATGTTAAAACTTCCATTAGGAATGAACACGACGATTTCGGGAGATGCGGGTAAGTACAAACTTATTATAATAAATTAATTTTTTAAATAGATGTTATTTAATGAAAAAGAGCTTAAATTAAAGCTCAAGCTAAAACTTACAATAAATGTGATTTTGAATAATAAGAGCATTCTTTACAAAAGCTTCATTTTAATCTCTTAGTATAAATAACAAAGGTAAACAATATTGTTAAACGCTACACGCTTGTAAAGATCAGAAAGATTTGAATCTTTACTAAATTAAAATAAAGTTCATACAACATAGTTAATACCTATAGGTAGTATAACGTTGTTCAACGGGGAGGAACAGAGGCAAGTTAAAATTTTCCTTAAAATGGAACGAATATTGCATATCATCAAAATCGCGAGCAGAACAGAATAGTGTTACCGAGCGAGATGTTTTTCAGTAAAACAGTCTCAGCCTCTGAACCAATTAAATGACTGATTAATATCCTTTCGTTTATAGCGTTTCCAAAGGGAAGGTTAAGCATATCTGGAAGTTTTGAGAAAAAATGCTTTTAAAGTTTCCACAATTTCAAACTGTACAAAATATGCAATAAATAAATAGTTACACATTCAAAATTAAACAAAATATGAAATAAATAAACTTAAAATTACAGAATCGAATGAAGTAGTTAAATAATTCAGTAAACAAATATGTAGCATTAAAATAAAGCAAGGAAAATAAATCCTATACAGATAAGCGAAAATATTTATATAATGTACCGCAATATGTGTTATTATGCTTTGAAATTTTATCGACAGCGCAGTAAGAAAGAAGAATAAAAATTAAAATTTATTGGCCTGAATTTAGAATATAAAAATATTTCCTTTATAAATGTTCTTGTAGAAACCATACGTCCTTAAAGCGCATCTCAAATTAAAAATATATATATATATATCTAAGGTAATCTTCGCTAACCTCATACTTTTAAAGCTAAAAGGAAATGTATTACGTTCTACTTTAAGTTAAAACATTTAAGGATTTTATTATTTTTTACAGGATATTTTTGCCCCACGTCAACTTTGCATATAAGCAACGTTCTTACATTAATTTTTTTGTACCTCTTTTATAAAAAAAAACTTCCACCTAATTCATACATTACAGACCGCCTCACACTCAAGTATATTTCTGTTGCATATAGCTTCTTAAAAATTAATTTTCTGTGAAATATTATATGGAAAACCAGTATGATAATACAAAAATTTTTACGTTAAACTGTTACTTGTCAATGAAATCAAATAAAATAAAAGAGTGCAAGGTTTCTAAACTTTAATTGAATTAATATATAGAGCTTTAAATAAAATGTACACATTTTTACCCAATATTTATAAAAATTACATTTCAGTAGTAACATTACTTCGATTTGAAACAAGACAAAAACGAGTTACGAGTCTTAAAAATGGTATAGACTTTGAATAAAACCGCGTAAGGCCATCTATCATAGGTTCTTTTCTTCTTCAACTGTGGAGAATCATTAGGTTATTTTGAAGGAGGAGACGTAAAAAATGTGTAATGCATTCGCCGGAACTCAAACCTGGATCTTTCGAATACGCGCCGGATGTACTACCGTTACACCACGAAGGCATGCTGAAAGGAGGAAAAAACTACCTTATATATTCCTCCTTTTAAAGGGCGAATGGAGATTAGGGTCCCCAATCGTCAAATCCTGGTGGTGACGAATTATCATCCACCACCTTTTATTTTGGGCGGCACTGTAATGTCATTAAAGTTATTTTGAAGCAGGAGATGTGAAAAATGTGCAATGCCCTCACCGGGACTCGAACCTGGACCTCTCAAATACGCTCCGAATATGCTATCTTTGCACCACAAAGGCATGCTGGAAGAAGGAAAAAAAAATACCTTAAGTTGCGTTAGACAGGCTGCATCAGTCGGTTGAACTCATTGTAATGTGAATACACTTTGAGAGACTTCGGACCATGCATATTTAAATCACTAAGTTTGGCTCTTTCAGAGACTGGTTTGAAATATTATACCTAAAAAAAATTGAAGATATTCATCTAATTTTGATTTTTTTTTAGTTAATTTAAGTACTTCTGTAAAATATTAACAAATTATCTTAACGAACAAAATATCGTGCGGATTTATTTTAAAGCTTCTTGTAATTTTTTCAAAAATTAGAGGTGAAGTAGAGGTCAGAGATTAGAGGCCACTTTGAACGGTTCAATTATAGGCTGCTGATTAGTTAGCCGTTATTTGTAAATCTTTATCATTACTCAACAGCCACTTAAATGAAGGAAAAATAAAGTTGCACACAAACCGCAACTTGAAAGTTCTTTAGCGACTGAATAAACTATCTTTTACGATTATGAAAATCTGACCCGGGTTTCATAAACTTCTTTCGTGACGTGCACTATCAGTTATGAAAGACTTATTTAAAAAATATGAGAAGAGAGCTTTGAAAAACTGCCTTGTCGGTAATTTATTATGAAAGCACAGTCTAAAACTATTTTCTAGTAATTAATTTATGTTTCCAAAGATTTTACATTCTCCTATTTCTTCTTGCTTTCCGTCACAAATAATTCAACCAGTTCAGAAGTTTATATTAATCTCGAAGACACAAAAGTCACAATAGTTAAATAATTATAATAAAGTCACAATAGTTAAATAATACAAAGACACAATAGTTAAATGCTATTGCTGAAAGTAATTGACGCTAATAGGAGATTTTTTCTAGTCACCCGAGATTTTTAGAAATTGTGTTTAAGGATAAGTAGCATATAACTTTTATCAGATGGAAAGACTTCCAAATCAGTAACTAATTGAACAATTAAATCTGTGAATTGTTAAAGCAATAGCCAGTTGTCAAAAGCAATAGCAATAGCCAGTTGCACAAGTTAGTGAATTTCAAATTTTTTATTGTATATTATTTTAGGTTCAACAAGTTGTGACCTGAGTACACTCTAATCATTGCTACTTAGTTTTCTTTAATTTTTTTATTCTTATGCAGATGATAATTTACCTAGATATTGAGTTTCCAGTTTGCTAAGATAATTAGCCAACAAAGGCAAGTTAAGATATGCCCAGACATTTAGCTATCTTGACCAGTAAAAATTTTAAAAACTACAATCTGAGTTTGAAAGTATGGCTTCAAGAAGAACTACCGTATACGCTCGTGTAATGTCTAAGCCCCAATTTCACAAATAAAATTTATGCAAAGTAAAAAGTGACCCTCAAAATCTCCGCACCCCCCAAAACTAAAGAATTCCTTACTTTAAAACATATTTTTTTTTTAATATCCCCTTTTTCCCATTAGTCAATAAACATCTTTAAAGAAAGAATATGCATTTGTTTTGCCTTTGGTTGGCGCCAGGATAGAAAGCAAAGAATTTCATTGCTTTCTGGTGCAGCTGTTATTCAGTCATAACATCGACGCTAAGAATTAATTTTAATTTCGATGATTATAATTAACAGTTTTAGTCTTACTTCCAGTGAGTGGTTTAACAGTGGGAATTCATTACACTTAGAGATGCTCTATACGCCAAGCTACAAGTCAAGCAGTTTAAGGTAGAAAGGAAGAAATTTAGAATGAGAAGGAAAGAGTATGAATTAGGAAATGAAGAAATTAATGAAATTAAAAAGAACACAGTTCATATGATAAATTATAAGGATGGGAAAGAACATGTTTCCTTCTAATATATTAATTTTCGAACTGCTTTCGTAAAAAATTATTTCTTGGACAGGTCGTCAAGATACACAGGGGGTTTCGAAAAGGTACAATGAATAAACATCTCTTGAAAATCTTAATTTATTATTTGTTGCGAAATATTTATTTCAGAGTTTTAATCTGAATACAGTTTATTTAACTAAAAGGGCCCACCAGCGGCCGAGCGGTAAAGTCGCTGAACACTGGTAGTTCGGTCCGAGGTTCGAATCCCGCGAACGGGCTGGCTGCATGGGCGTTTTCGTGGTTTTCCCCATGTGTAACGCGTATACGAGCCAGTTTCCCTTAGAAAGTCCTCCACGAAAGGCATCCCTCCCCTTAGGCAGATAGCCCTAGTGTGCTTTGCCATAATTAAATACACCACCACACCACACCTTAACTAAAAGGTGTCACGGAGCAAAATTTATGATTGGCAAAAATCCTACCTTATTTGATTCTTCTCATAAATGGGACCATGCATCTTTGTTCAATGTTTAAGATACATTTTTGTATCATGAAATCGTTTCATAACACCTTGTATGTATACATATTTACCCACACGCATTTTGGAAAGCTGAATGTCAATAAGAGCTAGTACGCTACATAATTTGTAAGTGTAGAATTTTTGCGATAATAATTTCTTTTAAGCTATAAGTAATACTGAACTTTATTGCATTGCAAATGAAAAAAAATCATGACTGTAATTAATCAAAATAATAAAAATATGGGAGCTATTTTATAAAAACCATTTGACGTTTATGAATTCTTAGTCCTTTTCTAAGACTTTTATCAAACTATTTCAAAAAGTTAAAATCTAAATTAAAACTCTACATGAATACACAGATATAAATCAAATTACTTAAGTTTGGAGTTTAACGTGTTTAGATATCATCCAAAGTATTTAAACTTTTGAAAGACGTTAAGAGACTTATCGTTAAGACTAAATAACAACTGAAACTTGAGCAGGGTGTAAAATATCCTTTATTTAAAACTAAATAAAAACAGAAGGCACAATTTGTGCTTACAGCTCAGCCAATCATTTGTAGCGAAATAACTTAAGAGAGTAATAGGAAGTTAAAAGTAAACTTTCAGTTAGATTAATTTAGGATAGCCGAAGGCTACGAAATGAATTGAACACGAAGTTGGCTCAGAACTTAACCGGCGTGGATTCAGCTATTGGTAATTATAATGTAAGTCCTATAAGGTATTTCTCCCGCCTTCTTAGCGAGCCTTTATGGTGTAGTGGCCTGCACGCTCAGCACGTAATTGAGAGGTCCGCGGTTCGATTCCCGGCGAAGGCGTTGCTAATTTTTCATCTTGCCTGCTTCCAAAAGTACCTAATGTCTCTACAGTCCGAAGACAAGAACTCTTATCTAAAATGGAAACTTAGAAACGTGGCGCGGAGAGGCAGATTACGCTGGATCTTACAATTTCAAAAAACACGCGAACTAAATCTGCCTTATGGTGGGAAAACGGAAAGGCAGAAGTGACAGTACAGATGTTAAACATAAAATAACTGGCAATTAACATAAAGGAACATCACCCATATTAGAAAAGGCTGAAATTTACAACATGACGGCGTAAACACAGAGCTTAAGCAAATGTGTATTTTTATCAACCTGGAGCAGGAAGATGCTTTACTCAGAATTCTAATTCTATTAAATTAATTTAATTTCTTGCTATTTATGCGGTAAGAATTTAATTCCTCTGGTTAAATTAGACGTAGCTGCAAGTCAACAGATTAGCTGAAAGAAATTGTTTTTTCTTGCGCTTAATTTTAGTGTTTGATACAAACAAATATATATTCATAGCCTACTGCTTATTATCCATTAACGGGTGGTATATTTCACAAGTGCACATCAGTGTAGCCATTGAGGGAGGTGTTGTGAAAATGGACCAACGAGCTTCTTGTGACGTTAAATCTTCGTGCATGTGAGCGTATGTTGTTTACGTTTTGTTTCGCATTTATAAATGTATGGAGTAACAGTAGAAAATCTCGTAGTGCTTTCGTTTTCTGAGTTTAATTAATCGCTGACATTTCACTTTCGCGATTTTTAACACGCATCAATATTTAAATTGATGTTCAAGGCATATTATCGCTCTTTACATCGACAAAATGGCTCAAGCTACAATTAGCCTCCAATATTATCCATTTACTAACACCTGTGCATTAAGAGAATTCAAATGTATAGTTTTTTTTTAATTGAGGTGAGACGGACTGAAAGTGTTACAATGAATCTAGTGTTTTCTTATTTCAGTGTTTGCATTTTGATTTTTAAAGTGTAATATTACATATTGTGCAGGATCTGATTATATCCATGGTTAACATTAAAAGTTGTAGGTGAATAAATTAAATATATTCGTTGTGAATAAGATAAATTCATTCTGTTTGATGAGTATTTCTTATGTAGACAGTACATTTAAGAGTAAACAGTTCTGAAATGTGAAATTTAACACACTAAATGTATATGAACGAAAATTAGTAAAGTTCACTTTGAATAAAATTCTGCATTGGCTATTATTATAGAACATCTTTTTCATATAGATTGCAATAAAAAGTGCAGACTTCTATTCACGTATATAATTGATGTAAATATTTTTCTTACATGCATAGTTTTACACAAAGATAGCATTTGCGTTCATACATATTTCTTTCTTCATCTTATTTACCACTTGTTAAGTAATATTTCGCATAAATTCTTTCAGCCAGATGGTGAAATCTTCACAACTGCTTATACTTTATCTAACTCCACAATGAAAAATTTCAGAAGAAATCGACAATGCTTTAATTATACTGTACAGAAAAACTGTGTGGCAAAATATTTTCAACTATCTTGCTTAAATCTTAAAGCACACGAAAGGTCATGTGAAATGACAGAAATATTACTGGATGCCCATTGGTCCTTCCTAGAAGCCACTCCGTCAGTGGCTACACAGATGTGCACTTGTGAAATATGCTAACGGGTGCTAAATCTGGCATCAGCTTTGCATTAAGCGTTAAATTGAGATGTAAAAAATAAAGATAGAAAAGTATTTAACCTATACTGCGGAGAAAAAAAGTTTGGATAGGAAGCATGGCGTTAAACTATAGCGATAAAATCAAAATCATTTAATGAAATGAAACCCATAAAATTACTTCTTGACATAAAGCAAACTGAATTTATCCTATCAGGAGAGGTTTTTCTTTAAAGTGTATATTAGCATTGTTTTTGCTTGAAATATTACTTTCAATTTTTTTTTTTTTTTTAATTTATCTCCTTTATTTCTGAATGCTTTCTAGAATTCCGTGCTTATAACTTTAGAGATTGTAGCATAGCAGCTTCGAATATTCAATCTATTTGCATGTTTCAAACAGGGATTCTATTTTTGAAACATTAAAATTGATATCAGCATTTCATATGCTCAATTTGTTTCATACTGCTACGAATTTTGTATGTATGTAAATAATTTTAGTGAAATTATATATGAAATTGCAGTTTCTTTTTTTCTGTATAATGTAACATGAAAATACTTGAAAGAGACGGAGCTATGCCGGAAAAATAAGAATATAGGGACAAGTCTATTTAACATTTGAGTCAGTGGCTATTTCGCTAAATTAGAGAGATATCGCCAAATTGGCGATGGTTCCAGTGACTAATTCTAATTTCCAAATTTTGCCAGAAATTGTTAAAAGTCGCCGAACTTAGCGATTATTTGATGACGTTTCAGTCCGGTCCCTATATATGTAATTGATAAGGATTGTAAATGTGTTTTTAATATACGTGAATTATTTGATATAAGTAGACTATACTTGATTCTCTGTATCCGGCCCCCCATGTTACTTCCACTTATTTCGAGAAATGGCCGGGGGTAAACTATGTAAGACGGAAGAGGGCATTACTCTGTTTTTTCTCAATTGCTTATTTCAGAGTTGAATTCGGAGTATTGAGGTATCCGTGAGAGCTTCGCCTTTTAGATGCGGTTTACACTGCATTGTGTTTAACGTTCTCTGTATTTTGAAGTGTAACTACTCATTGTGCTCTGTGATATTGAGAAGAACTGTACGAGTATTTTCTGTGTAAAATTCTAGAACTGTCAAGTGCTTCTTTTGGTAAAATAAATTTTATCAAGTTTTCATCGGCTCTGTGTGCATTCAGTCTATTACCAATCCGCACGTAACAATACTGTAAATTTTTTACTCGCACAGTTTGTCGAGCACATATAGAACAGGGTAGCTACTGAAGTAGTGAAGGGCTTGAAAAATTTACAACCTGTTTGTTCCTTGTCAATCGTTTTCATTTTTCTTTTTTATAGGTTATGGGGCATTCCTTAGAGAACAAAATGGCTACGTATGATGTCTAGCAGCAAGCAAAACTCCGTAAGTTTTTCTATTCTTTCTGTATTCCAGTAAAAAATCCATACTCAGATAAAATATCGGCAACATTTTAATGTCAGAATGCCTCCTGCCGATAGCATGATTTGGAACTTAATCGCCCGGTTGCCCGGTGATTTTCGGGAAGAGGTCCTAGATGCAATAGTTTGGTTTAACTGATTATGACAAAGCACTCGAGGCTATCTGTCTGAGAGGAGGGATGCCTTCCAGTAGGACTTTCTAAGGAAAACTGGCTCGTATACGCGTTACACACAGGGAAAACCACGAAAATCCCTTGCAGCCAGCCCGTTTGAACCTCGGACCGAACTCACAGTATTCGGCGATTTTACCGCTCGGCACCTGGCCTAGGTGTACGAGTGCACTTACACAGCAGTGGCATCCATTTTAATCTCTGTGGATGAAAAAGATGCTTCAACAAATAAAAAAAAAGTTACATGTAAGTTTTGCTTAGTAATTTTACCGTTTACTAAAGTACTGACTCTTTGGAAAAGGCCACCTCTTTGAACAGACCCTTGTAATGTCTTCAGTAGCTTTTGGCTATGTTTCTAAAGTTAAAATTTTCATTTTTAGATTTGCAAGTAATTTATCCTATTCTAAGTTTAATTATTTAAGATTTACGACATATTCGTTTTTTAATCTGATAGGACTCAGATTTTAAAGATCGACCAAAAAGGCTCTTTTAGGTTGATCAGCATAAATTAGCGATACAGATGTCCCAGATGGAATAGCGAAACATTTTATAGGTATTAGCCTAACATGCGAAAGTTCTGCACTTTCTGTATATTTGAAAAGTTATAAGGTATTTCACCCGCCTTCTTAGCGTGCCTTCGCGGTGTAGTGGTCTACACCCTCGGCGCGTATTCCAGAGGTCCGTGGTTCGATTCTCGGCGAGGGCTTTGCTCATTTTTCAAGTCTTCTGCTTCCAAAAAATACCTAATGTATCTACAAAGTGACTTAATATATAGTATAATTCTAAATGTTTTTAATTATTACATTAATTTTATTAATTATATCGTGAAGTAAAGGCATTTTTATTTAAATCAATCAGATTGAAAAATATAAAAATTTAAAAGGTCTGCACCTTCTGCTTTTTAAATAGTTTAGTTTGCTGATTAATAACAGAATGGAAGAAAAATATCTTACATCTTTCCAAATAGCAACAGTCACGAATGAAAAGTGAAACAGCGTTTTACGTCTTTCCAATGGCGACAGACATGAATGAAAAGTGCAACAGCGCAATAAAATGAAAGAACACAAAATCCTGCGTCGAGAATGATAGCCCTTTGGGCTAATAAGAACAAGTTACGAATTTTTTTAACCCGTCAAAAAGTCTTTCAATGGTAACAGGAAAAGGAAATAAAAATCCTTTAACTAATTTTTCTTTCCTTTCTTCCCTTTCTTTTTTTCCTAAAAAAATCGAAAATTATTTAAAACATTTCATTTGCTTCATAGGAATAAATGAATGAAGCTT
The DNA here is from genome assembly GCF_044657685.1 of Stegodyphus dumicola. Taxonomy (NCBI): domain Eukaryota; kingdom Metazoa; phylum Arthropoda; class Arachnida; order Araneae; family Eresidae; genus Stegodyphus; species Stegodyphus dumicola. The sequence goes on from NC_140779.1 coordinate 49,907,142, forward strand.
TTAGAATTTCAATAATTACATTTAGTATTAATATATTTTTTTCATTTCTAGGATTTTTTACAGTATAATAATTGGTCCTTGACCAAAGATTTAAAAAGAATGCATCAATATGCAAGAGTGCTTAAATGGAAAAAAAAAAAAAAAAAAAAAAAAAAAAAAAAAAAACTTGTTTATTGGTCCTTGACCAGGCTTTCTGAGGAAGTCTCTTCAGATCATTAGGTGCTGCAACAGTTGATGAAACGGAGATTTGTTAATTAACAAAACTAATATTATCTAAACCGAAGCTCGAACTCATCATTAGAGAAAAGGTCATACTACAAGTAACCTCTTTTTCACATGAATGTCCCTGACTAGAAGATAGTAAAGTGGAAGAAATTTCATGACAAAGTTTTTATTCTGTCTATAATCTTGATGAGCTGTCTTTCGCAATAAATACTTGGACTAAAATAAAAGTAATTCATTGAAGGTTTTACACGTATTTACAGGAGCAGAGCCGGGTATAAAATACCTAAGCTGTTATACTATATTTTAATACTTTGTTTATATTCTATGTGGATACAGTCGTTCTCTTCAACTAAAAACAAAGGATTATTGGAACTAATTAAAATCACAAATAAAATGAAATGTATGAACAATTTTGACGTTAATTAGGTTTTAGCTGGACATGGTAGGTTTCCGTTCTATTTCAACCGATTTAATCTGCAGGAAAATAAACTGTGCAATAGTTGTCAGGTTGATAGTGATGCTAGGCATTTTGTGGTTGATTGTAGTTTAACAGCCCCTATTAGACAGATTTTTAACGTTACTGATTTTAATGCAAGTGCCATTCATTTTAAAGTTTTTAAATCATATATTAATATTCTAATGAAGTTTATCAATGAAAATAGGGCGCTTGTTGGAATCTTCTTTTAATTGAATTCTGTATTTATACGGGTTTTAGATATCTGTGGTGCTCTATGTTGTGAATTGTGTTTATGGTTTGTTTTTTGTTTGTTTGTTTGTTTGTAATTTTGTGTTAGATGAGCTTACTTATTTTTAATTTAGTATTTTTGTTTGTTGTTTGGGGGTGGCTGAGTTACTGGCTGCCCTCGTTTGTGGAGAGACGGGTGTCCCTTCTTTTGAGCTGTGGGGACACTCGTGTTCAGGTGGGCTGAAGGAAGCCTCCAATTATTACAATTCTTACTATGTTTATACTATATTTAAATTTTTAGGGGACTCCCATAAAAGTGGGGGCCTTAAGCTATAGCTTATATAGCTTATACATAAATACTGCACAGTATAGGGGGTAGAAAAAGAAATTTAAAACTTCTAACTAGAAAATTTTAAGACTACGTAACATGGGGGCATTCGACTTTTTTCGAGCAAATATAGCCAGGGAGGTAAAAGAAGAAAAAAAAAAAAAAAAAAAAGGTGAAGAAAAATTAGAGATTGTGATTCTAGCAGTAAAAAAATAAAAAATAAAAGAAATACATAAATAAACTCTAAACTCTACTTCCTTTGAATATTTTAACAACATATTAGCGCACTTTCAATGGAATGCATATATATATCTAAAGACATGCTACTGATTGAGTAATTTAAAATCTCCATCAATGTTAGAAAATAAAAATCACTGAATATGTGAAGGAAATTTAAAAAAAGATAAAGAAAGATAGAAAATCTGAGAGAATTCAGAATTAAACGTCGCACCAGATGATTAGTTAAGGTATTTTATACTCTTACTGAGCGTCGCAAATTGCAAATCTGCTCTTAGATTCATTCCTGCAAACACTTTATTATTATTATTATTATTTTGAGTGAACAACCCTTTAGAGATTACTGCACTTTTTTTTATTTGCTGTATTATTTCTTTGAAAACTAGCCAGTCGAGGTCCAGCCGCCTTATGTTAATATTCAGTACAAAATATTTCTCAAGTATTTAATTCTCTTATGTAGCAGCTGCACAAAATTTCTATGTTGTCTATGTTGTCAAAGTGTATGTTGATTTAAGTGAATTCATCATCGAGTCTTTTCAGCCATAATTTTAGGCTATACGCATTTCATTAACTTATTTTACACATAATATTTACGTTTCTACATAATATATTATCAAGAGATATATTTAGTCTGTAGAAAAATGGAATTTGTTTTTGAATAAATAGAACAATTTAAATAACTTTGTAAGCTTTTCTTTGTTCCGTGGATAAATACAGATTACATTTTAGTATTCTTCCTACTGCATTTATCGTAACTCAAATGAAAAAGTACCATAAAGGAAAATTTAATAAAATCTTTATGGTTTAGAGGCTTACGTTGAAAAATTTTCAAGTAAAACTTGTTTTTGTGGGCCAAGGGAACAAAGGAAAGTTCACATATCCTAGCAAACACTTCTATAGAGTCTCCAGATTTTAACAGTTTATGATGGCAAGTGTCATGGAATGTGAATGAAAATAAGAATTATATATAAGAATAATTTGTTTCTTATGTATAATCAGCTAAATACCTGTTAATTAACACATTAGAAACAATGTATAATTTCAATTTTATTATAGGAAAGCATTTTATCTTTTGAATTTAAATGCTGAAGAACTTAAATCCATTAGCTATGCATGTTTGTAGAACAGCAAATCGATATGAAATAAAAGCTGTGGTTAATTGTACTGTTTAAAAAGCGTTGTCAAAACAAACTGTAATAAATCTTCAGAGTTCAGTTATATAATGTGTAAAATTATGTAACACTAAAATTAACAATTACATAACATCAAACAATAAAGTTGCTAGTTTTTTCACGTGAAGTTTTAAAATAAACTAAAAAACCTTTCATGAATATATTAGGTCTGCTTTTTCTGGTGTATGCAGGTGTATTTAATAGAAGTAAATAACAAAGGTAGTAATAATAATAAAAGCAAATTAATTTACAAGTGAGAGTACTTGTAAATCAAACAGGAATTTTTATGGAAACTCAAACCAGATGTAGTATTAATTTATGCTATTTATGCTAAGTGCTATAGTAGCCAAATTTTCAATAATTTTTGCTATAGGTACGCTTACATGTTTATGTAAATAAGCAAATTTGCATAAGAAAACACCCGTTGTAGAAATTCATTAAAAAAGTACCAGGAGAATGTGCAGCAAAAAATGGCAAATATGAAACTTTATGCTTGAGCTCTCAAATAACTTCCTATAATTTATACTTAATGGTTCAGAATAGTTACAGTTAATAGTAAACATAAGTACAATAATCCTACTTAAGTTTTCCTAATTGAGTGAAATATTCCTAATTCATGATTCAACATACACCCAATCCATGCTTCAATATACTCCAAATAGACGCTTTAACGTATTCCCAGTTCTTGGTTCAATATATTCCCAATTTATGAATCAAAATATTCCTAGTTCGTGGTTCAAAGTATTACCACTTCAGGGTTCAACTTATTACCAGACAATGATTCAACCAAATAATAGCTCAACGTTTCGCTATCTTCTAGTTGCAACTTTTTTAGTTTCGTAATTTGGTGTCATCTTTAACCAAATTTTAAACAATGTTAAAGCGTTAAATTCCTTATAGAATTTAGTTTCAGACTGATTTTGTTAAACCATTATCATCTTTCTCTCCAACCGTTATCAGAAAGAGGTTCTAACCTACCCACTAAGAAGTATGAGCAGTTTGAAAAAGCCTTGAACCCCAGCCAAAATGTATTAAAACTAGTAATACAATACAAAGTTTATGAAAATACATTAGACGTACTCGTATTTTGAAGCAGAATGGAAAATTTTAATAATCCATTCACCATTTACATTTAGGGAAGCCTGTATGTTAAGACATTGCATGGCAATATTGACATTAAGCTTTTCGGAAAGAGAAACATGAAAAATTAATTGAAATTTGAACCATAGATCCTCCAATTTGTTAGCTAGACATACTAACCACTTACATGAAGAATGACCTCACAGAGAAAATAGAAATATTTCATGTATTCTGTATGCTTTAAAGAGTAACCGGAGAAAGATCCAAATAATAAATCCAAGTGGTGATGAGTTATCGTCTGGAAAATTTTTAGTTCGTGCTGCATTGTAGAGGATATTAGATATTTTAAATCAGGAAACTCAAAAAATAAATAAAGTCTTGGTCAAAATTCGAATCATGGATCTTCCAACGCTTAGTGTGATGATATATAAATCACTTACAACACTACAGCACTCACGGGGCAATACGATAATTTCTTATTGCGTGGCAAAATTCAATTTAGGTTTGATCTTGTTTCAAATGAAAAATCTCGATGCCTCGAGGGACATATAGATTGTCTTCTCTGTTCAAGGAAATAATTTTCCGATGAAGGCAAGAAATATTTGATCTTTAACATATTTTAACAAGGTCTTTAAATTAATTTTACATTTTAATCAACTCCAGTCATTGATTGGAAGTTAACCAGTTGCTAAAGCTCGAGTGATGTGCATGTCTTGCACCTCATAAAATTTTACTAGAGAAAAGGTAATGGCCATATAAACTTTTCTTTCATTAATATAACAGGAAGTTTTACTCACTAAGGCCTGCATAGTTAAGATCGTTCTAGAAGAAAATGTGGAATAGTTAGTTTAATGCACTTTCTTGCAGCAGATATTATTTCAAGAATATTCTTGTGAAAAATAGGTGTTCGTGCATATTTCGTTATTAAAATTCTCAAATGCTGAAATCTTTCTTGCATGCATGACTAAAACAATTAATTCCATAATTAACTACCGCTTAGGGAAATTAATTCAAAGGGCGAGATAAAACTGTAGTAAACATCACAGGAGATTAATCAAGTTAAACTGTAATTTGAACACACTGTTTGCAACAAATTGTGCACGCAGTGAAATGTATAACTGACTATTTGAATCATAGTTGGTATTCAGTAAAAGCTAGCTGAGTATCACAGTGTAACTTACAATTCCATCGTCTTTGTGATTCAACCAGTAAATCAATTTTCTGATTATTTTACATGATAAATAGTTAAAAGACGAAGGTTTTGTTTTTATTATTTTCGTTAAAGGCGGGAATAAGTTCATTTTGTTGTTCTGTGTTTGGTTATGATTAAGTGAGACTTTTGTTGTTGTTTTTCCACCAATACAATGTGCGATAAATAGCCGATGCTGGTAGACGGCAAAATAGCAGAATGATGATCGATAAATGCAATTAAAGCGCAACCCTCACGAAGGGCAGTTGGTGAGTGACTTCTGTTGGCGATCGACTACGCCAGAAGTTTTCGTAAACAAGAAGTTTCCCTTTTTCCTTTATTTCGGCTCGGCAAACAATTTCCGAAACAGCAATTGCGAGATTTCCAGCGGCATAATCGATAGTTACTTTGGCGACCTTGGATCGACCATTGGCTTCTGGTGATATGATCTTTCAACTTAAATGCTTGGCAAATGGCGTTTAAGAAGCAATTTGTATTATCATGCTTTTCATATTTAGCACTACATATTTGTTTAATAAATTTTCTAAAAAGTCTGATTAATTAATATAATAGATTCGTTATTTGACCTGCAAATCGACATGCGCATAATTACAGATTCTCAATATTATTCTGGCAGAATAATTATAAATTTATTACTCGATAATTAAGGATGAGACATTTGAACCATCAAAACAGAAGAATGTTAAAAGAGATTTGAGATTAGAAAACTCGAATCTCCGTGCTTTTTTCACCTTTCGAATTTTTCAGAATGAAAAAATATTAAGGTTAAAAACTGGGGAAATTTAGTTTCATTGTCATCTAATAGGTGCATTCAATAAAAATAAAGATACTTAAATGTCAATAGCTTTTGTATAAACAGTATCTCCTCGTGAGGATCCTTAATACTTAACTTTCTGGAGAGAATTTAGTATTCATGCTTAAGGTGTACGGCGAAACCTCGGTTCAAGAGTTTAATTCGTTCTTGAAGGCTGTTTATCATCCGGAATAGTCGTTAACTGAAACTAGTACTTGTTTTTTACATAGAAATTTATGTAAAATGGATTTATTTGCTCCTGAGCTAAAGATGATCGCATAATCCATATTTGAAAGCTGCTACTCTACCTTGTGCAAAAGTTCATAACACAAAAATCAGTGAAAATCAGTGGAAATCATTACGTCTAAGGGGGGGGGGAACTGAATTTTTTTAGATTTTATATTACATACCCAAATGGCGTTTTATTCATTTACAGACACACAGACGCTTCGAGAGCATTTGGGATAACGCCCCTTTGGCCTTAAATATTTAAAAACAGCATAGCTTTAGAATTTCTGATAGACAAACTGGCGCGATGGAGATAAAAATGTTTTATTCCCTGCAGTGCTGCCACTGCTTGCTTTGAAATCAAATAAAGAATTCGTTAATTTTTTTATAAAATATGAAATAAACGATAAAGCAAAATTTCAGATTCCAAATTCGGGTAGAGGGCTACGTTATTCAAAATTTGTGATTTTTCACAATGCGAGAAACTTACATACGTTCATACAGGTTTTTTATTATTTAATTTCCTTCAATATAATATAGGGCGATAATATTTGGAGGCAACAATTTGAAAAGTGATTCGAACTTTTACAGTGATTCAACGCAAAATCCCTTTCGAGACTAATAGCCCTTCTTGGCTAACGTCATTTGGGCTGAAAATATATATATATATGTATATGAAAGCTTTCAGATTTTATATTACGCCCAAAGGGGCATTTTTTTAACGTTTAGTGTGTTACTTTTATTTATTAAATATCATGTTCCTCGCACTTAAAATTCAGTTCGACAGCAATAACGATAAAAGAATAGCAATAATTTTATATTTCACAAAATAATTTTAAAATGAGCATATCTTTAAGATTTCCGATATACAGCCTTGCGCGCTGGAGAAAGAATGCTTTTTTTTTTCCCCTCTCCTTCCGTGCAGTGTTGCCATTGCTCGCCTTGAAATCGTTGAGTTTATTAATTAAAAAATCCATTAAATTTTACAAAATCTGAAATATATAATAAAACAAATTCAAAATTCAAAATTTGCCCTTCCAGATACCCGTTTTCGAATGAATGACGTTCTTCAAAATTTGATGTCTCTAGGTGCGTTGTTGTTTTACAATGCTGGAAACATATATACATTCATGCAGATTCTTCATTATTTAAATTCTTTAAATATAATGCAGGGCTCTAATATTTGGTGGCAACAATCTGAAACGTGAAGCGCCGTTTTATAGTGGAAACGCAAAATGCCAAAACGAAATTAATAGGTCGTCTGGGCAAATTGCCTCTTTGGGGTAAAAATAGGTATGCAGAATAAAATGCACAAGAAGTTAATTTAATTTTACTGTATTTGTACGAAAGAGAGTGATAACGTTAGTTAACACAAGTTAAGAAAGTGATAACGAAAGAAAGGAAGATAAGTTATTAGTTATATGATGATACGAGGAGATTTCTTTCATTAAAACATAAAGTAACTGCCTTTCTAGTGCATTTTCTGTTATCTGACACCACTCTGCTTGAAACTTACAAGGCCTCCATTTCACTCCAAAGTGTGTCCAACGTGATAAGTTGTTGCTTAAGTTTTAAAGTAAAACAGAGCGTTGACATTGCAAATGCTTGTACTGTAGCTTATTACTGCTTTATCAGGATTACATCATTACATGAAAGATTTCCTCTTACCACAATTCCACAATTTGCACAAATTTCCGCATAGAAGAACTAGATTCGTTTTTTCTTTCTTCCTTTCCCTCTGAAAACGCTTTCTCTAATGTGGCCTTCTGATGCTTCTTCTGAAATTGCCTTGGTTTTTTATTTATTTATTATTTTTATTATTATTACACAGCACATTTGTGTGGTCCTTTAGTAACTTCTACATCTTCTCCAAGCCCAAAGTTTTGCCTAGACACCTAGTATCACAGATAACCAAAAAATCTCAGTTTAAAATTTCTCAATATTTATACCTATAGCACAGCGTGGAGCTAATTTCCGCTAAACCAAATGTTTTGCCCTGTAAGTCACTTCTTGATGTGATTTCTTAATCAGAATTTGAACAACGAAGAATATTAAAATGACAGTTCTAGAGTCAATTCCTTCTAGAGCTTGAGCTTGAGTGTCAATTCCGTGTCGTAACTTACTTCAAAATACTTGCGAAAATTATTGGTTTCCAACTTGAGCATTTGTAACTCGAGACATCATACGTATCCAAGATGTTTTTTGTTCAAATCAATTATTCGTGAACCGATTTGCTCGTGATTAGAGGTTTCGTGATGTTTTCGTTTTACTGCATATCTATGTATTATCTCTTAAAATTATCTTCTGTTTCTCTACATTAGTTTTGACTTAACAAAATTTTGGAAAACTGTAAAAGTATCTGAACAATTATTTTATGAAATGATATTGAGAAAAGCAGTGCCAAGATAAAGAACGTTAATTATGTTATTTCCTTTTAGAATTTTAAATTATATTTTTACAACAAATATAAGTGAATTTTTCAACATTGTACCCTGAAATTTTTTTTTCGTTATGCATAGTTTAAAATTTTGATTTAATTAGAAAGTTGTATTCTTAATACAAGATTTTTTGCTTCTTGTTCTTATTTTTCTTACTTCTTTTCTTCTATGAAAAAGAGACTTAAAGGATTTAGGTTTAAAGAAAAATCGGGAATCATCCGTCTCTACTTATAATTCAGCTTATTTTTAAAGTTAGCAATTTATTTTAATTTAACTTTTTAGGAAACATAGGGGATCACCTTAACCACTTTAAAAAAGATTTATCATCTTTCATTTATTTGTGTTGTATAATATGAAAAATTTTGAAATTTTGAAATATGAAAAATTAGAACCTAAACTCTAATGGATAAAAGCCCACTATTCTTTGCAAGTTTCGCTGTGTTCTACATGTGGGGTAGGTTATTCAGTAATGCAGTATTCAGTAATGCAGTAATGAATAATTATTCAGGAGTGGCAAAACTTTGTGCCAGTAAGAGCCTCATGTTGGAATTCAGGAAAGTTCGAGAGCCACAACTAGATTTTCCAAGTCCATATTTACTCATCTTAAAAGTAGTGAAACAAGTTTCAAATAGAAAGAAACGTCAAATAACTTTAGATAAAAAATGAAATAAATGAATTACTTCTTTTGGAAATTGAGTAGTTTTATTTTACCATATTTTATGCATATATTTTATTTGCATAAGAGCCGCACGCGAATTGCGAGCCTCGCTCCACTATAACATTCTCTGTCATGAAATATGTAAATTTAACTATATTTTGCAATATAGAGCTTATAAGGTATTTTCTCCTTCCCTCCAGCATGCCTTCGTGGTCTGCTTCAAAATAACCTAATAGACTCTACGCTGGTGCCCGAACGAAAAGGCTGGTGAATAATGATTCTTCACCACTAGGATTTAGCAACTGGGTCACCTAATCCTCAGTCGCCCTTTAAAAGGGGAACATATAAGATATTTTCTCCCTCCGTTCTGCACGCCTTCGTGGTGTAACGGTTAGCACACTCGGCAATTTTCGAAAGGTCCAGGTTCGAGTCCCGGCGAGGGCACTATACATTTTTCATCTAATCCTGCTTTAAAATAACCTAATGTCTCTACAAGCTGATTTGCAATTTTCAAAAATTTCGAAACATTGATAAATTTTGTCAACAAATTTGGCTTGGTGAGCAAAAAAATTACAAATTTAATAAATTTTCTGAGTTAATTATATAAGGATTAGAAGTTCATTTGACCTGATTTTGTTCTTTTTTAGTGTATAGAATTAGTCAATTGAAGTTCGAGATTGGAAAATTTGCTTTTTTAGTGAAATTTGTTAGAACTGTGGGAATATAAATGTATTAAAAAGTAAATATTTATTTTAAAAATTTTCATTTTCGATTTACTATAATTTCGTACTTGATAATCCAACCGGAATAATGAACTGTATAAGGACTGTTGTTCATGTTAGTTTGTCCTATTCTTCTGCTAATACGGAATGTAAGAGACTACGAAATATCCAAGGACTTCTTCTTACAGAGGTAGTTAGTGCAAATACTAAGAGATATACAAATGCTAATACTATACTGATATTTAGTTTACTGTGTCAATACAACTGAGTAAAACCTTCAAACATTTTAATTTCACGATTATTTGATCATAAGAGCCATTAAATGCTTTGTTTTATCGTGTATCCCTTGATGTTTTAAAAGCATAATCTCTCTAAACATATTATTTCATACTATATTTTCTATTTACTCGAATATCATAGATAGTTGTCGCCAAACAAAATAAAACTTGGAATAAAATTAATTTGCCTATATTATCTTCGTGTACTAATTAATAAATTTTTTTCGCTTTACATTAAAAAAGGAGCTAAGTCTCATTTATTTATATGGTAATAGTATATTTCGAACAGGTTATGATGAGCACACATATATTAAAGTCATTTTGTAGAGTCTCGTCTTCTTTGGCAGCATAGAGCAGAACTTGAAAATCTAAAGTGCTTTAACTCTGAGTCTTGTAAAGTTGCTTTATCTCTGAGTCTTGTAAAGTACCACAGAGACTGAGAAAGGGTGGAAAATACCCTTTAATTTAACCGAAACAAAAGTCAACTGAAGGCACTGCTCCTTCTTACAGAGTAGCCAGCATTTATGGCTTAAACCAAAAATAATAAATTTGACTTAACTAAGTATACGTAAATTAGCACAGTGACTATGCAGACAGAGAAACGCAAAAGTTGGCTCAGAACGAAAGTCAGCGTGACAAGCCAATGGCAAAAATAACGCAACGCCGCTGAATACTGTGGCTCTCAAGAGAATCAATTAGCAAACGTGGCCTTCAGCAGGAGGAACACACTCTAATTCTACCCTCTAAAACCTTCCTTTAAACACTATCTTCTTTCTTACTTATTTGAATACGCACGAACTATAAATTTACATTCTGACGGTAAAATGGGAAACGACGAAGACAGTAACTAATTATTTAAGCAAACGGGGTTCCGTCAGACACAAACGCCGACACTACGCGGTCAATCCAATTTCAAAACCAGGCCCAGGATTTCATCCCCTGTCCTCAGGCAAAGACAGTAAAGCCAATTATCATAAAATAACTGGTTAGTAAAACTGAACGAATACTTATAACGCATAGCAGAAGCAAAAACTACAGAATTTTAACTTATTCTCTTGAAAGTACTACTGATTAACAAAAATATCAGTTACGTCTGGTTTAGAGAAAACCTCTTTGTAGATCCGCTTATCATTACATTTAAAATCCATTTTTCTTCGTGGCTTAAATGTAGGTACTTTCAGCTTACTCAATTTAAATAATAAATTACGACATTAATGAAATTATTGCTCAGTTCTTGAAAATTACTGTAAAATATATTATAATAAATAACTACAAGTATTATTAATTCAAGGCTTATATCACTGACAATGAACTAAAATACATTATTTTATAAACTTTTAGTTACAGAAAATATAAATATACACATAGTTATGATTTTAAACTGCAGCATGCTCTCTTAATTTACCAGAATTCTCAGTAGTTTCGGTGTTATGACAGAAGCAAAAGCCCTTTCAAAACCGTACTACTTACTGTATCTAATTATTTTCCTGAATGCCCATTTCCTCATATTGTACTCTGCAGTATATTCTCTTAATCTGCAAGAACTCTCAACGCATTTCGTCTGTGATGACAGAACTGTAAGACATCTCCATACCACACGGTCTTAATGGATCTCATTACTACCCTTAACATCCTTTTCCTCTTACTATTACCACAACGTGTTTCATATACCGTGTTACAATAAAGTGACCCAAACTCCACGGGTATCACGCCAAATTATTGATCCCTTTATTGACGTCACAGAGCGACACGTGCGTAACACGTGCTTCGTCCTTCTGCGTCCATTTCGGACACTGACAGGGACCTGGAAATTCGAAGGGACATAATGAATGACCGTAGACATGTCACTCATCCAGCGCAAATGGACAAGTAGGAGGAAATGACACTTATAGTTCCGATCCAACTTGACCCTTCTGTCGGGGCTTATGGATAATTTTCTTTGTTGTTGAGTACGACGAGGTGATATTGAAATCGAAGACAGAGGGACAAGCGAGTTAGTTTTCATAGCCATTTTATTTTTGATCATTTTTAACTCCACTTATAAAATCAGGATATGAAGGGAAAACTATTCTCATTCATAAGTGCAAGCCAGTCAGCTATGTATGTAATTTATTGTAACAAAGAAGTTTCTAAAGATGATATATATATCGCTGTAAAGCTTCGAGCTCGGTCGTTAAGTACTGATTCTTTCATTGATATAATGGTGCACGATTCGGATTGGATTAGACCATTAAAACCAGGGATTTCCAACATTTTTCTTACACAGACCCTCTTTAAAAGAATGGTTTTCTTCGACGGCACCCTTATATATTTCTCTGTAACAAGTAGAATACAACATGTTCATAATACAGGTAATTGCTCCTAAATAAAGTAAATTTAACAATTAAAATAGGAACACAATTTTGAAAAAATTGTTTATTGGATTTATGTTTTGTTAATTCTTGCATTATTATCCCAAAGGGGCATTAGCCCAGAATCGTTATTAGTCTCCTAAAGGCATTTTGCGTCGGTTCACTATAAATGACCATTTCAGTTTTCGAACTGCTGCCACCAAATATCGCCCTGCATTATATTTAAAGAAATTAAACAATGAAGAGTCTGCATGAATGTATACATGTTTCGCGCACTATGAAAAAACAACGGTATCTAGAGACATCAATAATAATGGACTTTGAATATAATAATAGCTCGCAACTTACGGAACAAATGGGGACTGAATTTATAATGCTGTCGAAGTCATGTGAAGTGTCGAAGCTATGACGTCAACAATATCAGATGATCTCTGACGTCATGTGCTGCTTTCTTGCGATTTTTATATTCTTCTCCTACTACTATTTTAGTTGAAAAACTTCTTTAAATTGGTGGATAGTTACCAAATCAATTGAAATTTTAGAATATTGCACGTGTAATATATTTATTTTAATAATCATATAAATACATAGTTGTACGATATAAAATAATGTTTTTTACTTTGCATTGTTGTGTAGTGTAGTTTATGCAGCCGAAAATATCTAACTGAGCAGAAAAACGCAGAACAATCTTGGCTTTTGGGGCGAACGAGGGAGAAGTAAGTATTATTGAAAAGAAAAACCCTTCCGCTGGGAGGAGAGTGATTTGGGCAAATGAATATCAGACAAGAAAAACAATTATTATTAGAGAGAGGTCGAGCTGTTACCCGTCACTGGAGGAAGGAATTTTTTGGACGAAACGTTAGTGGGCAAAAAAGCATATATACGATTTGTACTAAGCAAGAAAGAGTTAGTTAATAATGATGGTTCGGCAATAACTTTTATTTTGGGATAGTTCTCTCAGGAGACTTTTAAGTTCCAAAACTTAACTTTCCCATGAGTTTTGAATTACTCTTATACTTGGACATCTTTCTTCAATGCAATCAATACTTCTTGCATCATAATGTTAAGATCAAACATATCGCTGCTCAGTGGTTGTATGAGCCATGTTAGCATATTAAAATTTTCAGTATCTTGAAAGCGAACATTAAAATGCTCTTATAAATTTTGTGTATGGCTTAAGTAATGCATCTTCTCGACTCCAAATGGTGTGCCTAATTGCGGTACAAGGTATTGTCACCCTCCTCCCAGCATAACTAACTTCGTGGGGTAACGGTAGCATATTCGGCACCTATTCGAGAGATCCAGGTTCGAGTCCCGGCGAGAACATTGCTTATTTCTCATATCTTCTGTTTTAAAATAACCTAATGACTAAAGCACAAACACTGAAGCAACACTGAAGCAACACTGAAGCAACATACTCGATAGGTGAGAACAGACGCTTTCTCTGTGTAAAACGTTATTAGAAATATAACTGTATACAGCAATAAAATAATCAGCATTGTTCACGCCATCTTCAGATTTCTCAAACCGTACATATTGGTATACATTTACAATTCTCATTAAAGGGGAAACTGTATATTTATAAAGCAATGATCCAACCAGTATATCCATATGCTTCACCTATTTATAACACCGTAAGTAATAGGAACCTAAATAAATTACAGTTTCTACGAAATCAAAGTTTCTGCCTTACAAAATTCTCCTTAATTATTATAAATATTGCTATATCATGTGTAATAAAAAGCTCTATAAATATTAAATACACCAAAATCCCAATATTAAATACACCAAAAACTAACTTCAGCAATATAATAACTTCTAAAATAAAGCAGTTGACTGTGAAAGAGTATTCAATAAAATACAATTACGAAATTTTGAAGAAAAGTTACAACTTGTGTCATACAGCAATCATTTATTGAAGTTTAATTAAATTACCTTTGCAGCGACTTCTACTTGTTACATTATTTTTCACGAACACTGCTATCACAGATAGCTGAGTGGTCAGCGCGCTGCTATGATGCCGGAGGAATGGAAAGGTTGCAAGTTCGAACCTCACCCGTAGACGCTATAATTCAGTTAGCTTTTCTCATTTTGAAACGTGTTTCTTATATTTAATCATGAATCATTATATTCTTATTTTACCTATTATTATTGTTTTCATTTCTTCTTATTGTTTTTTAGTTTAAAATGTGCAGTGCAAATAGAAATCCTTATGTAAAAATATATCTGCATCTCTTTATCATATATCATCTATAAATTCTCTCTTTATTTTTACTTTATTGCATATTTTATCATGCACATAATTTCTCATAAACTGTCCGAAGTTTGAACCTCATTCTAAATTCCAAAATAAATAAAAAGAAAAACAAAAGACCAAGGGAGAGCGAGTTAAAAAAATATGAAGTTGGTTTTATTATATGGTGGATGGTGTATATAAAGAGAATTAAGTAATTTAATTCTCTTTATATACTGTATTCCAAACCAATTTTATAAATCCTAATTTTCATACGATATAGAATCTGCAAGTCTGTCAAACTGGTCGATACTCATCCTGAAGGAATTAAAAAACACAAGTAATATACCCCCCCCCAAAAAAAATAATTAAGTCAATTCCTACTTAGGTCCACAAAGAAAAGTTTAAAAATACAAAAATAAATAAATAAATAAAAATACAAACATAATTTTTTTAATTAAAAATTTAAAAAATTTAATATGTGAAAAAGCTGTATCAAGTGTCATTCACTGCAAGTTTAAAAAATTGTATTTGAACTTGAGTGGATGAATAAAAAGCATTTTATGTACTGAAAATTTAAACAAGATATAGGGAGAGTGTGAGCTAATAGAAGGAATTTAACGAATTGCCATATGCTGCCCATTTATCTGCAGAGAGTGCGGTACGTTGAAAATGACAGGACTAGCAATAAAGGTTGTAATGCTAAAACAGCTTGTTAATAATGTAGAGACATTAGGATTTTTTTGGAGGCCGGAGGGATGAAAAATGAGCAAACGCCTTCTCCGGGAATCAAACCACGGACCTCTGGAATACCGGCCCAGCTTTCAGAACCACTACACCACGAAAGCACACTAAGAAGGTGGGAGAAATACCTTATATACTCCCCTTTTAAAGAGCGACTGGGTTTTTAGGGGACCCAGTCGCCAAATCCTGGGTGGGGAGAAATCACCATCCACCACCCTTTTAGTTCGGGCGTCACTGTAGAGACATTAGGATTTATTTTTGAGGTTGGAGAGATGAAAAATGGGCAAACGCCTTTGCCGAAAATCGAACCACGGACCTCTAGAATACCAGCCTAGCGTGCGGAACCACTACACCACGAAGGCAAGCTAAGAGAGTGCAAGAAATACCTTATAATAATAATAATAATAATAATAATAATAATAATAATAATAATAATAATAATAATAATAATGAGCTTGCAAATTAAGCTCTAGAAATCATAGTAAATTTTGATTTATTACTGTGAAAAATTTTGGTTTAAAATTAAACTGACGAATCAAGTTAAATAACTCAATCTCTAAAATATAAAATTGAAATTGTATTGAAAAGGTAATAACATCCTTTTTGCATCGAGTAGGAAATTGTATACATAGAATAAATAAAAAGTACATTCTCAAGCATAGATATTGTTGCGAATTTTATATACAGATGCATAATTTTAGTGAATTTATATGTGAAATTGTTACATTTCTTTTGAATAATGAAGCGTGAAAATCTAAAAGAGCGAAGCTTGACGGAAAAATAAGAACACAGGGAAAAGTTTACTTAACATTGAGTACATGGCTATCTCGCAACTTTAGCGTCCATTTTTCGACATTTCGGTTCGATTCCCGTATCACCGTAAAAGGTATTGAAACTGAATTACTGTAATTGATTTTAGATGCTCTGTAACCATACTCAGCTTGCCTTCCAGTAAGCAGAAAGTAATACTAGATCTCGGCGGCCAAGTGAAAACTATATAAAACAGGAGAGCGCAGGTTATTTTATTACTTAACGTATTATTAAGTACATTATTTCGAAAATTTTAAACGTTCTATTCGGGATAGGGCATCCGCGTGTTTTAAACACAATTCCATGTTATCTTCTCTAAGCAGTAGTTGTTGGTATGAGTTGTTAGAAGCGAGTTCTGAGTATTGAAAGCTTCGCCTTTTAGATGAGCTTTACTTGTATTGTGTTTAACCCTTTCCGGCACGCTACCTTTTAAAATCGGAGTTTTCATAAAAAAAAAGGGGGGGTAGGCAGTCTAATTAGGCCTAAAGGAGTACACAAGTAAAATTTTGTGAAGATAGCACTTATCGTTTTAATTCTGTGGGTGTGCCCAGAGTGGCACACTGATTGAATAGAGCTTCGAAAAGAGTGCTGAAACGAGCATTGTTGTCGATGAACTGACCGATGAGATGCGGAGAAACAAAGAACACAGACTCTCAGTTGTCCTAGATTATCCGTGAGCCCGGTCTGGGCACACCTAGTGTTCGCCGTTTGATTTTAGGCAAGATTTCAAGGTAAAAATTTAAAACTAATATAGAATAAGGCGATTAGCATACAGCCAAAAAAATAACATAAAAATTTCTTTTCAAACAATTCCTTTTATACCCTAAAACAAAATCTGGAAGATTTCTTTGAAAAATGAGGCTCTTAAAAAACTAAACATGGCTAAAATATATGGACTGGTTTGTGTTGAGCTGCCATCTACTATAAATAAAGAAGGTTCAGAGTAACCTATAGTAACCTACAGTAACCTATAAATCCTTTTTCATTCAAATTTTCTGTGCGTACAGAAGAAAATTTTTAGGTGTGTCCAGACCGAACACACTGTGCCGCAAAGGGTTATCGTTCTTAGCAATTTGAAGTATAACTACTGATTGTACTGTGAACTGATACTGTGAACACTCGTACTAGTATTTCTGTTGAAAGTTCCAAAACTCTGAACTTCCTTTAATAAAATAAATTTTATCAATCAAACATCGGACCTGTGTGCATTCAATCTGTTACGAGCCCATTCACACGCAACAATCCCTGCACAATATGTACGCATATATTGTCCAGGCATGTATGTGCATATAAGAATAAAGTTAGTATAGAAACGTATCTAAATAGAGCTTTGGCTTTTCTTAGGCTGAAGGTCTGAAAGAATAGGCCCTAGAGTGGCAAAGCCTTAGTGTGCTATGGCAAAGCTACGGCAAAGCCCTAGTGTGCTTTGCCATGATGAACTAAACCAACCAACCAATTAAAGGAAGAGATAAAATACACATTTGTCTCACGTAAATGGATATTCTATTATGTGCAACAGCAGTGTTTATACAAAAAAAAAAAAAAAAAAAGTCAAAAAAGGTTTTATTAAATTAAAATGTTAACGGAGCAATACACGTTTATGTATAAATTCTAGTACTAGTACGCAATACATGTTTGTAAACAAATATTCTACCCGTTCAATTCTACTTGATTATACTATTTTTTCAACCTTCAATATTGTACCGTTTATTTGTTTTGTTTAAAAAATTTCGCTCTGTATTTTATTTGATGAAGGAAAAAAAAAATTGAACAATGAACGTATTTCTACCACTGGTACATAAAACCAATCATTGAAAGAGATAAAGATTTCATGTTTTCTAATCAGTCTGAACAGGCTCGCAAAGAAGCAACTCTGT
Organism: Stegodyphus dumicola; assembly: GCF_044657685.1. Taxonomy (NCBI): domain Eukaryota; kingdom Metazoa; phylum Arthropoda; class Arachnida; order Araneae; family Eresidae; genus Stegodyphus; species Stegodyphus dumicola. The sequence goes on from NC_140779.1 coordinate 49,925,211, forward strand.
TCAAAATTAAAATCATTTTATAAGTTATAATTTCATGATTTAATTTTACTTCTATTAGAACTAGGGAAAATGGGACTTTTTGTGAAATATACTAAAGCACTTTAACTGAAAAAATTTTATCTGAAAAAATCTCATTTATGCCTCCCAGACGGTAAAGTGGTTAGCGACGCTGACTGGCTGTAGAAGACTTGGATGTTTGTAAATGCATAGTGTCCGTGCGGCATGGGGGTACTCAAAATATGCGACGAACCGAAAGTCCTCTGGAGAGGTAAGTGGTAGGGAAAACTTCGGATCCACCCCCTCCTGGAGTGCCCTCATTCAAAACTGGGGCGGAACTGAGCATGAGTCGGGCCGTCTCCTGTATGGTACTCAAGGCTTTGGCCAACGACAGAGGCAGTCTTGTACTCCTTCCCACGATAATAATTCATGGGCTTAATCTGATTACATCAGATAACTGAGATTAGTAATAATAGACACAACAAATCTCGTTTATACAGAACAGCTGCGAAAAGAGATTCTGAATAACTCCAATCAGTTAACTCCAATGTTTTTGAGACAAACTTTTATCGTTGTTTCGTTCCTCAGAAATAAATACATATTTTACAATGAAAGCAAATGATTTTTGTACGTTGTAAGCAATCAGAGAACTGCAAACAAACTTTTATCGAAGAGATATAATCCTGATTCTATATGCGTGTGTTTGCTAAATGTTAGTTAGCTGGTAGGTGGCTTGTTCGTTGAAAAAACAAACTAACCGGCTAATTGCCAACGCTGCTTTAATAATCCTGGACCATATACATTGATTAAAGACTTTTATTAACACACTGAAATGACATCAATATTGCAAGATACATGGATGTTTCTGGATTTTGTCAATCAATATTTGTATTGTACCAAAGTAATTCTGTGAAAGCTGTTTAAACTATCAAAATCAGACAATGAGACACGCAGAATATTGCAATGATTTGTTAAAAAAATTTTCCAGTATAAAGAATAGATTTTTATAAATCCATAAAGAAATCTATTTTATTTTAATAATACTTCAAGAAAGAATTACCAATCTGAATATTCTATGCAAATGTATGAGCAATTTTATTTGATTTTTAATTACATGATTTTGTGAGCTGTGTGTTTTTACTTCCTTGTACGAAGTAAAAAGGAAGTATTGTAATCGCGAAAAGTTTCAGGCAGCATATTTCAACGAAAATATCCATTTTGACCGCTATCGAATGCAATTTAACGACGTTTTTGCGCGATATCAGTACGTAAGGACAGAATAAAATACTCTTTTCCTTCAAAAAAATTATAAAACTACTTTAAAATTAATTCTGAAGACAATTTTTCGTGGCGTCTGTACGAACGTATGTACGTACGTGCGTACGTATCTCGCATAATTCAAAAACGAGTAGCCTCAGAACGTTGAAATTTTGCATATAGGACTGCTATAACATGTAGATATGCACCTCGTATTTTGGTTGCAATCGGCCGCACCAAACGTATATAAATATCAACATATATATATCCACTCTGTTACCCGGCTCAGTGATCTCAGTTTCTTTACTTTTATATGTTTGTAAATTGTACATTTTTTGCTTTAAAAATGATTGAATTATGTTGTTTTTATCTTCCGGTTAAGGTTTTTATGCCTTTAGTAAATCTGTATGCAATATTTTTAGAATTATCAACAATTTTAAAGTTGTCTAAGTGCCGCTAGGCCTTTTTTTAATGACGGCCATTGATGTTTACATTTTTACATCTGAAACAGGAGACTAGTGGATTTGTTGCCAATCTAGAGAAACTTAGCTTCGCAACAACAAAGATAAACATTCATTTATTTATTTAAATATTCATGTTTTGAAAATACAGGGCGATTATAAATGATTCCTGGTGTTTTAAGATATTATATTAAAAAAATATTGCACACTGAATGATGAACGATGCCCTAAAATAAGCTTTATATATCTAAGTTTATATCTTTATTTTGAAATTCGCATGACTAGTTCCAACCAGGAAAACTCACGTCCCTGGATTGGGCGATGAGCTGAAGATGATTTACGCTGTTCGAATGGACCAAGGAGGTTAGAATTCTGTTCTAACCTCCTTGGAACGGACTCCATCGCAGACATCATGTTTGTGGTTTCTTTCTTTGGAGGACTGTTTATGTGCCTCTACTTCCGGAAACTTTGTTAAACTCAAGAATCGCATTCTAAATGGCCGTTAGTTCCGCAAGTGTGGACCGAACTAGAATATCACATAGACCAGAGGAAATCACACAGAAAATTTATGAGTATTTGCATAAAAGTTTATTTTCATTTATTACTTATTCTTTTGAGTGTAATATTTTTCTAAATACAGTGTTTTAAAAATCAACGACACATTTATAACTATTTTATATTTAATCATAATTGCACATTAGTACCATTGATATTTTTCCTGCCTCTTCCCACGTTTATTCATGGAATTTGGTTTAACATTTTAATAGTCATAATGGCACATATATAAAAATTCAAGACGTTTTGGAATTATCTATTTTCGTTATTTTCTTGATGATTTGAATAAAAATAATGATTTGAATAAAAATTTGGATATATGATGATTTGCATAAAAATTTGGGTACTTAACGTTTATTTTCATTTATTACTTATTCTTTTGCATGCAATATTTTTTTAAATGCAGTGTTTTAAAAAATCAACGACACATGTATAATAATAACAATCCACATTAGTACCATTGATATTTTCCCTACCTTTTCCCACGTTTATTTGTGAGATTTTGGTACAACATTTTAATAGTTATAATAGTAAAAATATAAAAATTCAGCATGTTTTGGAGTTATCGATTTCATTATTTTCTTTTTGTGTGATTTAATTGGAAATAAAATGTTTAACAGGAAATTTTGAAGCTTATTTATGAAAATAAGCTGCTAGTGTTCGTGTCATATAAAAAAACAGATAAATAAAAAATGCCTCCCACCCGAATACAAGCAAATATTACAATCTGCTTTCGTTCCTTTTATCAACAGGTGACATTAGGTACAGCGCATGGTCGGACTATGATGCGAACTGTCACTGCCGTCCTAAGTTTCGTCACGCAAATGTCGCCTCATCACCGCCATTTAGAGAACAGTCGGGCAGCTGTGTCCACACAGGTGGTGGTGCAAATCCTTGGTTTTAATGCAAATACAAATTCTCTACTTCTGGTAGTTTTGAACTTTCATTGCTTTGATAATCGCAAGTGCATAACAGTGGTATAGTCATCGACGACTGCTTTATTCCGTTCCAAAAAATATTTCAAACTTAGTTTTTTTTTTTTCTTTTAATATTAATTCCAGACTTGTAATTTGAATTATAAAGTTTCTAGAAATAAGATAAAGAATATTATGAACTGCCTATAGGATTCTGTAAATTAAAAATATAATTTTTAATAGAGTCCATGTACAATAGAACTTCCAATTAGTGAAAATATCACTATACATTTATGGATTAAATAAGAGAAGTTCTTTAACTTTTAATTGCAAAAATAGCAGAGATATGCAGAGTGAGTATTTCCACACATCCTCCAGCAGTGAGTGGAGAAGACCGCCGAGATTTGGTAGTTCAACCAGGGTTCAAATCTCGGCGGAATGTGATAGCAACAAGGATATTTTTGCGGTGTCCCTATGTATAACGTGAATACGTGCCAGTTTTTCCCCAAAAGTCTTTCAAAAAGACATCATTCTCTTCAGGCAGATAGCACATCTAATAAAATCTAAATCCCAAATTTTTCCTCGGATCATTTTCGAATTAAAGAACAAATGCTGTTTTATTCAATATGGAATTACGAATCTCAAAGACGGGCAACATATCTTGTCTCTCGCTAAATGTGATAGAGAATTAGGAAACACCGTCGCTAAAAGTCATCGCTGAGTAACTTAAATCACTAAATTCATTATCGAATTATACTTTTAAGATATGGTACTAATGTATTTAACTGATGTTAAAGCAAACTGAGTATTTTGTTACTTGAAATTTTTGCCCATAGGAGGTACATAAAAAATCGAGTTTTATATGCTCTTCGAGTCCTGAAACAATTTTATAAAATTAGGTACTTCATTCTGAGATACTATGTAATAGGAGCCACGTATCTTAAATCAATATGTAGAGGATATAAATGTTATAGCCTTTTTAATGGACACATTTTTTGTATTAAATCTAGATTTTAAGAGATGTTTACGGTTATGTAAATTTTTACGGATTGTACTCAGATATTTTTGACTATATAATTTACAATATTATTAAATTCATTTTCTGCGCAATTTAGAAAAAATTTCTCAGATTTTGGCCTTGAGATGACCTGCTACAATAGAATTACCTGCAATCGTTGACGTGCTAGAATATTTTTTTTAAATGAAACATAGTTCCAGGACTGTTTTTATTTATTTATTATTAATTAAATTAAGATTGTATTTTTTATTCAAAAATTTTATATTAGGACAGTATATCAGGTTCAATGTTCCGTCTTACTTTCTTCGGGAACATGCAAGGACCTGACTCGGAACAGAGAGCTTACTAAAGCTATGTTCAATAACTGTGGGAAGTAGACAGGATACACAAGAAGGGTATACAAAACCCTTTATTTTTCTCTATTTACAATAACTTCCGTACTTCGGAATACAAAGACCCACTACTTGTGGTCTAAACGTAAAAAATATAAAAATAAACCTAAACTCTAATTTAACTTTAAAATAATAAACGTGGAAGATTGGCCTTATATTAACAGGAAGCCGTATGTAGTACAGAGAACTGTGAACACTACAATACGTTTAAAATTATCAAGAGGATTAAAACCTCTGGCCTGGAAGGCAACCAACTGAGTAAAACTTCTAAGGTAAGCGGCCTGCTTCGACTAACTGCTTCCTCTCTCTCGCTTGGCAAAAAGCCACAACTTAAGTACTTGGCGTTCGCCAGACAAACTTTGCATAAATACGTTAACGCTTATAATTCTAGCCGAAAGTAGAAAATAAGAAGTGATAGTAAAGATTTAAAATAAAATAAACGTTAGTAAAACTTAAGATCCTTACAAGTATTTAGGGCTATAATTAGGACTGAATTTAAGACTATATGGTTTTAGGACTATATTCTATACATTACTATACAAGTCAGAACGAATCAACTTGATCAATGTAACCAAGTAATGTTGTATAGTAAGGCAAAGTAATATTGCACCAAGTCGTGTGGTCGAGTGTTTAGTACGGATGCTCACTGCAACTACTAAGGGTGCTCAAGATGGTTAGTGGATAAAGGTCTTACCTGGAGACCTATTGGAGACGGACTCTGGTGCCTACTTCAACCTATACTTATACCATCTGTAGAGTTGATGATAAATCTATTACATCAAGTTTGCTTCGAAGATTAAGTGGTGATCATACAGCAGTTTCATAGCACTGATTAGATTTTTTCGCATTATATATTCTGTAAAACAATGCAAACGTTTCTTTTCATTACAATAAGTCCAAAAAATATCAGGTTGATCAGAAAGTGCTAGATAACTTTCTGATTAACCATGCATATCGCAGTATGGCCATGATTTTAACCAAAGCTGGATTTTTCAATTTGCCTACTATACAGACATTTCGATCGAATTGAGCAAATAGCAGTCATGGAGGTGAGCTTTCAGACCAGGACAAAAAGGAGTGGGCGGGACACCAGAATTTAACTACTGGTTATACAGTAATAACCCCATTGGAGCAAAGCGTAGTACAGCTCTGCTCCAATTTGGAAGGAGCAAGAGGTCAGATCCGGGGATCTGTATTTTAAGTGTCCTAATGCTGCACAGAAACTAATGCTAATGCTGCTAATGCTGTCCTAATGCTGCACAGAAACTATAATCTTACACACATCTGTGACTTCTTCTGTATTCGAACCTGGACCCATCGATATGGCATTCGGAATAGCTAATCATTAAAGCGATCGGGGTGGCAGCTTCCATTGAAATTAGGTTAAAATCCTGGATAGTCTGGATGTCTTTGGAGAGCAAAGACACATAAAACCCATCCCAACAGTGTAGTTTAACAACACCATCGACTGAAATATTCAGCCTGGTTTTATTACTGTATAACACTCACTTCCTTGAGCTTAAAACCGATTCGTCCTGTACTCAAAATCGTACCACTTTCTGTTCCTCATCAACTCCCTCTTTAACATTTCATCCTCTCCTTGAATTTCCGAGAAAGCGAAAACGAATTAAGAAGTCTTAGATGAGTTGGGCGTTACTGCTTCCTAGCTTATTTTTTTATTCCTAATATCTATTATTAACCATTTTTTTCAACAATTAATTTTATAAATTTCTTTTTGGTGTTTAAGATATACCATCAGATATTAACGCTGGACATCCATATTTGATATCAATTTAGGTTTCGATGAACAGATTATCACATTTTAAACAGATAGGCATGAAAATATCAAAAGACTAATTTATATTATTGATATATGATTGTAAGCAGAGTTACATTCCATGCTTGTACATCGCTTTAAAATAACTTCATAGCACCTGGAGATTCTCTACTTATACTTGATAATCTGATCAATAGGTCAGATTATTAAGTATAACACGCTTATTGGCATTTATCATGTAACACTCTTTGCTTCAACAATGATGTTTTGAAAAAGAGGTCGAAGCAGGAAAGATTTTGTCAGAAGTTAGATGGGGAATAGTAACAGATGAATCGACACGATTATGACTATAAAATGAAACATAGAAGGACGAGTGTAAAAAAACAGCCATCGTTGGTAGACCAATTGTTTAATCGATGATGAAAAGGAACAATTCAGATTGCCTTCTAAGAGATTAACAAGGTAAAAGAGATAAAAGATCTTCGGTTTCCATTCCCCATATGCTAACGATGGAAATTGGAATTTATTGGGAAGAGACACCATTTGAACGTCTATAACCACTGACAGCGGTGTATGCATCTCCCATGTTAAGTATCTAAAATCTGTCTGAGTGATCTTAGTAGCTCAGATGTGAATTAAATAACAACAGCAATAATTGAAATGGACATGCATAAAAATTATTTTACATTCAAAAGAACAGTAGCATTTGGGGAGAGAAAAAGAATTCTACATTTTAACTAATCCTGTTAAAAATAATACCGAATGTAAGAAATTGCTTTATAGATTTCTCCACATTTAAGACATTCTGTCTATATTGTAATAATCTTGACAACTTTTATTCTTATTTTACTATAATGTAAAGGATTAAAAATGTGTCGAAAAAGGTATTAATCCTTTTCCTCGTTACTTTCAATTCAAGACACGTGCTTTCACTAAGGAGAAAAAAAGAATAGAGCTTAAGACACGTATTTCTAACCTTCCTTTCGTTGCTTTTTTAAGCATTCAGCGCGAATTTTATAGCTAAGTGCTTCGCTGAAAATGAAATTCTCCGACCACCGAAAATAAGCGATAAAAGAATCCCTCTTTCTTTTTCGTTTTCTCTGTTAGATAAAAAGCTCCTTTTGAAAAGAATTGAAGTGAAGCACGCTTTCATGACTCACGCGATGTCTGACGCCGTGAATTCTTGCATCAAGTTTCAAGAACCGATCAATACCAATGAATAAATAACTTAAAACAAAAACCAAACAAAAGTATAGTGTTCTGAGCTCTAAAGCTTAACTCTGGTGATTGGGCATCGAAAAAGAGCTTATAAATAAATTTCCGAACTACGTAAGAAGGTATAACATGGATGCCGATTTCGTGCGAAGTTTGTGCGGCCTCACTGCTTTTCGGTCTCGTCAGAGCCACCTGCCGGTTCCCAGCGGTTACGCCATTTAAAAGAAACCTGTCCAACCGGTCCGTTTTGGAAACGGCTATTGGCATGCAAAGAACACGCGATCCTCTGTGTTCTGTTGTACCCAAGCGCATAAGAGCTGTCTTGCCGTTCGGTTTTGTTTTGATTCCGCGTATCCCCTGCTGCGTGGACTCGTTTTGCCCACATGTCATGAACACATTATCGTGCGAGCAGTGCTACCGGTACGTGTATTTCAACCGAAATATGTTTCGTAGCAAAATTATGGATTAAGCTGTGGAGGGCGCCCACGTAATCTGCGATTTTCGATTTCATTTTTGTTTCCTAAATAAGATGGGAGCATTCAAATATTAAATACCGTAACTTGTTTACTTCAACGAACAAATAAATAAGTATAGTACTAAAGTTATTAAAATAATCTTCCAATCAACTTTTCAAACATATTAAATATTAACTTTATTCACAAAAATAGTACTAACATTTCAAAAGAAAAAAAATAGAATGTTACGTAGGAATTGCAGAAGTTTGTTTTCCTCTCCCCTTTTGCCCACATATAGAAATTTCGAGGAAAACTCGAGATTATGTTTACAATCATATCAAATTCGTTGCTAGGTCAGGGCAAAGGATTGCTTTGTTACTGAATACATGATGGTGTTGGAATCGTCGCTATTAGTGTAAATGTCTGAAATATTATTAGATTTATTTTCAAATAAAATGTATGCAAAAATTATCAAGAAATATGTACATTGTTTCTAGTCTTAATATATGAAATGCTGTGTTATAATTCGTGAGAGGAATTATGAATCACATTCCCCGAGAATTACAACGACGGCCTATTGTTTATGTGGAATGCTGTAGTAGTGTATAAAGTAATAACGAAAAAAAATGCTGTAGTAGTGTATAAAGTAATAACGAAAAAAAGTAATAACGAAAGTAAAAGTATAACGAAAGACTATAGCCTTTCTTAGTTTCAAAATAACTCTTTAAAGCGCAACGATCTCAAATTCATTATTATGTTAGAAGAAATAGGGTATGCAGCTCTAAACAACATCGATAGAAAAATGAAAATTACTTTCAGAGTAGCTAATAAGGTTTTTATGCTTAGCAACCCATTATTTTATTATGTTTATCCTTACTCACAATTGTGCTTTCTTCGCTTTTCACCAGTATGCAAATAAGTTTACAACAACATAGTTCTTGAAGGGAGAGATTTTCCGCAGAGACCGCTGATTTTGTTCATACTGTTAACGCCCAGTGCTTAGATTCGACTGGATCGGTTTCAGCATGTAGCCAACTGTGTAATGATAAAGAAAGCATAAGACACGTCTACGAGCCCAGGAATTCGACCATCATCCAGCTCAAGAAAGAACTCCCACATCACATCGTCACCAAAACGTTAGTGTCTCTGTCATATTATCACTTAGTTACCACGGAAACTTTGAAAACAGAAGAAAGTATGTAATATGCTTATGCGCTAAAGAAGAACAACAAGATTTTTAACGACAGCTAGCAAGTGAAAATAGTACATTCCAAGCACAGTTAATTCCAATAAAGAAGACACTGTTTTGGAATATACAAGAAGAGCTAACATCAACAAATTCTCTTTCAAATCAGATCGTCAGTCAACATTGTATTATATTAAAAACACACAACACAACTGCCTGATAGTGAACAGAACTTAACAAATATTAAGAGTATATAAATAGCAATGCATTATTATCTCAATTAGCAAAGGACATGAAGGAAAATGTAAATGAACAAACAGGTAAACTTGGAAACCAAATTGCACAAGACACACAGCAACAATAAACTACAACATAGCTGTTAACACCATGGCCAAGAAGTCATCTCACAACCAGTCTGTAACAAAAACCAATGACAACTTACAAGATTGGGATGTTATGCAAAAGGGAAGGCTAACTTTTCAATGGGTCATGAACCATTTCCTACCTAATGTTACTCCAGAAGGATTCAATCAATAGACACTTGCATCTGCGTAGAATTAGAAGACTTTTCGTATAATATATTCAAATACCCGATAATTAAAGACTTCCACATTTATGACTCATCACAAATGACACCACAATATATAGCCTTCTTTATTAAAAGGAACGTAACAACATTATTTAAATGATTTAAATATAGCTTACTTGCATATCTATATTTAACTTGCCATTACTTCTTTAGTAAGATTTCAGCATTACAGTTTGCAACAATTGTTGCTCTTACGAAGTATCATACTACGGTCATCAAGATCCTAAGGGGTGAAGATTGACCTACAGTTAATCACGTGATAATGTGTCTTATGATGTTTTGAAGTTTTTCACGTATTTTATCATTTTTTTTTTTTTTTTTCCGTTAGCACATCTTCACAGTACTAGAATGTCTAATTTTTGCCATTTATATGTACTTCATTAATTTAGAGCTCTTGTGTACACCTGCCGATGGCTATGGCTGTGTTTAATTCCAGAAACGTTTCATTGTTCTTTTATCTTCCACCGTGTCACTAGCTCGACAGCATGATTTCGCACTAATGTAGGCTGGCACTTTATGTATTATTTCCTTTTTTCACCTTTTCTTTCAGGAATATATCCACAAGCTGAGGTAAAAACCTATAGGTGGTTATATACTGAAGAAATTCTTAGTTCCAAGCTCCGTGTTTTTGAGTAGAATTCTGGCCGCTTGTGTTGCTGCTTGCCTAAACAGTCTGTTATCCGAATAAAAGGTAGATGTCTGATGTTGGTCACTTTAGTTGAGAGTTGAAAGTTAGGTGGTGTTTCTGTCCGACCCAGACAGTAATGTAGCTTGGTAGAGTTGTTGAAATTTTAAGTCAACAGATAGCAGATTAAACAGCGAGTAGCTGTCAAACAGAAGTTTTAGTTGTTTCGTATCATTTCAGTTGTTATCCTATACCAGTGGCGAGGAATAAAATTTTTCGTTGATCTGTACCTTTAAAATTATACCTTGCGTGGTACGGATATTAAATGGGACGTTATCACACTTTAATAATATCCTTGCTTCTACGTTTACATATCCTCAGACTTAGAAATGAGTTAATATGTGTTTAAAAAAGTTCTCGAAATTGGTAAAATGTGAAGCATAGACGAGAGCAATTAAGTTTAAAGCACACAACATTCATTTTTGCTTCATATAAATGAAAACAATACAGAATCTTCCTTAAGAAATTCAGTAATAATATAATAATAATAAAAAAATATCTTGGTAGTGCCTTAGGCATGGTACTATGTGTACATCTGTCTAAGGCATTTTTGGGTTATTCTGGATATTGTTAGATGGGGAGGGGAAACGACCCTCTTGTTTCACCTCGTGCCGGTGCATCAAAGAGAATTGGCTTTCAAGGTGAAAGGTTATTATTGCTAGGGGAAATCAAGACCGTGCTACTTTCAGATTTCATGAAAGGGAATTTTTTTTTTCTGAAGCATCGAGGTTTTTTTCCTTTCCCCACAGCTGCTTAATATAAAAAAAGTTTTCAGTACTTATCAAGCAGTAAATTTGAAAAATTCAAATATGTGTAGAGCATATATTTCAAGTGCGTCCTATTTTGAAGTATTTTTGTAAAATTTATTATTTATTGTTAAGAAAAACGAAACTTGATAATTTTAATGAACATAGTTTTAGTACTAAAAAAAATTTCAAGAAATGTAATATATATTCATCTATATTTTTTTTTTTTATTTTATTTTCTCGAAATATACATTAGAAGGCTGCTAAATTGGGCAAAACAACTTAAATTTTAAAGGTGTCAAAATTTGTGCCTTTTCGGGTTTTAGGCATGATTATTAAGTACTGCCTCAGAAGAATGGGTTTGTACACATTACGGTTCGTTACACCTATAAGGCCCAAGTTTTCATTCGTGTGCAAGCTGAAAAAACAAAGTAGAGGGGGGGGGAGAAAAAGAGAACTTTCTATAATTACTTATTTTAATGTAAAATTAAGAACATATTCGAACCATCTATTTATACAGTCTCATTTAACGTACTTTAAGCTATGAAAATAAATAGGTCAAAAAGGTAGAACTAAGAAGTCTTAATCTTGAGAAGAGGACGAAATGTTATTTTAAATTCTACTAAAGTTTTCGACAGTTTAGACGAAAACTTGCTGTTTTAAATGAATTTGGTATTGAATAAAAAGTTGTTTAATATTCATTTAGAAATCTTCAATCTGTAATAAGCTTTCTTTATTTCTAATTTAAGTGTAAACTACGAACCGATTTTCATTTTCTCTTTTCTTTAAAGGGAATAAAAAACATTTAGTACTAGCTTTCAGAGAATTAAAATTTTAAATTAATTTTTGCGATTTTCTAAGATAATCTAATAATTCGCAAGTGATAAATCAGTGTATGCAGTTCATTTTTCAAGTATGGTAATAAAAAATGTGATTAATACAATTTCTCCAAGATGCAATCACATTGCAATCACATTTTTGATAACAAAATCAGATGCTGTAACTGAAGCTATATTGGTGAACACTTTATGTAAAATAACCTACTAGTTCGGATAAAAAACATCTATAATAATGACATTATATCTTGATGAAAATGTTTCTGATTTATGCATTATTTCATATAAGAAAAGTTATAAATTTTTTCGTGCACCAAAATTATCTCGATACTTTTCAGTGCGGTCACCATCGACGGTGCGAGAATCGTTCAAGATATTAGTTAATGCCTTTCCTTGTTACTTGATGACTTCATGTAAATCTATGAATCCCCCCCCAATCAATTTCTTTCGCTTGAATTATCTTAATGCATTTCAATGAAGTCATCACTGAATGCAAGAGACATCTAGAGTAGTGTTCTTCAAACTGTGTTCCGCGGAACACCGTGGTTCCATAGCTCAAACCCGAAGTTCCGAGAATTAAAATGAAAATTCGACAAGAAAATTATAAAGCACTCATACAAGGTTAACTATTATTTATTAATTAAAAAATTATGTTCGAAAATTAATCGTGTGCGGGCTGCCGACGTCAGCAGTGATGCAGGTGCGAGAGTAGGCCAGGTTTTTGGATTGTTCAGCCGATGTGTACGTAAAAATATTTCTCACACAGCTATAAACATTTTAATGCCATTTGGAACAACGTATTTAACCCTTTGACTAGAATTTAAAAAAATTACCCTGTTTTCTATTCAGGTGAACAAAATATGTCATAAATAAGGTTAATTTAGCATTTTGACAAACGTTTTTTCATCTTTTGTCAAGAAGTGATCTTTTTGATAAACGGTTTTCAAGCCAAAGGCTGGGACACATATGTCCTAGCCGTAGTTAATGGTGGGATGTATATGTCCCACACGCAGCGATCGACTTACTATAAGCACGCCTATTATTCTAGAAAACTTTATATTATATGAAGTAGATTTTACGTCGTATGGTACAGGGTAAAACATTCTTTGCATAATCCAACATTACACATTGGGTACCTCATATTCATCCTTTTCTCTATGTTCATTTATGTGCTACGAGTATAGCGGGATTTTGATTTTACAACGACTGGAAGATGATCCCCAATATTAAGAAGATTCTAAGTACTTTTTAACCCAGCACAAATTTTTAAACTTTTAGTGAGACACATATGTCCCATTATTAGTCAAAGGGTTAAGTCAGAAATCTCTCTCATAGTATGCTGCAGTTCACCAGCGTTTGAGCGGTAAAAGCTGCTAAACACTGGTAATTCGATCCGGGGTTCGAGTACCGCGAACGGGTGTTGGCTGCATGAGAATTTTCGTGGGTTTTCTCATATGTAACGTGGATACTAGCCAGTTTTCCTTAAAAAAACCTCCACGGGGCATACCTCCCTTTGTGTAGTGCCTAAGGTAGAGAATGTAGTAAGTAAAAAAAAAAAAAAAAAAAAAAAAAAAAAAAACATAGAAACAATTTAAACGCACAACATAAAATATAACTGCAGACGACATCAATACAGCTAGACCTCGACAGTATAGGCAAAAAAATTCATGCAAAGTCCCTTCCATTAAATATGATGCAAAAGTGCGTGACACCTGAAGCACGAGTCGATGTTAATTAAATGTAAATTACTTGAATTTTATGCTGAAATTTTTTAATAAAAAATACTATACTTTTCTTTAATTACTTTTGTATAAAGTACCCATAGTATTGTTACAGTTTTTATTTTATTTAGCTATTTTTAGTAGAAACTGTAATTAAATTGTTTTATATCCCGGTGCTATGCAGCACGAGACTTATTTGAGAGAAAGCTACGTCAGAAAAATTAACACACAGGAGCACGCGATTTTAATAAATAGATATCTCGTAATTGCTTTTGTTATCCAGAAAGATGTAGAAAACACCAGAATGTTCTCGTGTAGGATTTAAAAGCTTAAAAAATCCGAAAGAAAAACATCTCAATTCAGTTGTTTATGAGTTGTTTACTTAGTGCTGTTATTAATTGTTGCGAATTCGCGGTGAGATCGAATTAGCTTTCTCTGTATTTTTTAATTGAGTTCTATTGATATTTTAGTAGTTCAAAATAAAACTACTGTGAGATATTGTACGAATATCTCTGAGGAAATTTTAGCATTTTTTTTTCTTTGTTGTGATAAGAATAAATTTTATTCACTTTTCATCGGACTTGTGCATTCAATTTATTACGAATCCGTACGAACGCAACCGTATGTAAAAGGAAGCATCAAATTTAGAATTATTGCCATAGCAGTTTTAGAACAAACTAATTTGAAAATCTGCATATTGAACTACATTATGCATATGCTAGACTATGCATGGAGCTTGTGAAGCTGTATACGGCCAGCAAATCCCACTCCTGACACCAAAAAGTGTTGCGTGCGTACGGGTTCGTAACGGATTGAATGCAAAAGTTCATAAACAATTAATAAAATTTATTCTTATCTCAAGAAATTAAAACAAAATTCTGAAATTGCCTCAACAATATTCGTACAATATCACAATATCTCACAGTAGTTATATTTTGAACTACTCATATCAATAGAACTCAATTCAAAAACACAGAGAAACCTAATCCGATTTCATCGCGAATTTGCTACAATCAATAACAGCACTAACTAAACAACTCTCTATATTAATCTTTGATCTAACTTTAAATGTTATTTTAAGCTATATTTTGCTAAGGGTAGTATAAGTTTCCCCGAAGAAACATTATTGTTATAAGGGTTTCGTGAGTCGACAAAGTTTGAAGACCACTGATCTAGAGGACAGGAAATCGCCTTCCATTTTTCTCACTATATTTCTTGAAATTAGAAACTAGTGGCAACATGAGAGTGAAATAGTTCATTACTAAAAAAACTTAACGTTAGGGGAATATTGTACGCATAGTGAGTTTTCAAGAACTTCAATGACGAATATTTGAATTTTTATATTGAGTCATTAAACGAATAAGATGCTTCTGTTATTGTCCTGAAGATTATTCAAGTTTCCCTCCTTTGCTGATGATAATTGTTAGAAGATGTTGTTTTTCATTGAAGATTTCATAAGTCATTTTTAAAATATCAAAGTTAAACATGCAACAATATTAAGTTACAATTATCAGAGCAATAAAACAAGTACCAAACTTTATCTAAGGATTACTTTATTTCGTATTAATATGGTGAAAGACATATTTATGGATATCAAAGATTATCAAATTTATATGCTAAATACTACATTGCTTTTTGCAGTATCTTTCAAATGTACTTTTAAGAGAAATGAATATATATAGCTTTATTGCATCGCTATTTATTTGTTTTAAAAAAATTTTCTCCGTTAAACTTTTTTCCCTGTATATCAATCACTTTATCCTTCAGCTTCTATGATTCTTCATGGATTTTTTTTTTTTTTTTTTTTTTTGAAAAAAAAAAAAGTTTTAGATAACTAAAGCAACATAAAATTTTAAAACACTGCAAAAATGTCTTCCCTTCATCACAAAAAAACTTTCTTCGCCAGGGACATAAAAGAATCACTGTCATGATTTTTTTAAAAACTGTTATGTTCCCCGTTTCTTAATCAGATTAAAACAAATGTACGCTAGATAAAACCGGGGACGCAAAGAGATATTTCCCCCTTACCCTGCTAAGAAAATGCTTCAAAATTCATAAATTCCATTAGCATCCATGGGTAAGCAAGTAACGGAACTTCACTGCAACATTCTTTTTACTTTCTGTCCTCTGCTCGGGAACTCGCTTGACAAATGAAGGTTTCAGACCAGAGTGATAAATGAGTCACTAATTTTCGCATCAAAGCAACGACAAGGATGTTTTTACGTCAACAATTCCTCTCCGAGATACGCGCCAAAAAAGTCGCCAAATGACCGGTTGCGAATGACTTAAGGTGGTTTGATTGATTTATTCGCTGAGTTACCATTTTTCTTTCAGTGTCCGTTTTTTCCTCCTCATCCCTTATTTCCCTTGCTCCCGTTTGAAATTTCTTTTAATCGATTCAGAAAACCATGCTGTTAGTGGAAAGCTGTAAGTGTTTGCGATTTATATTGAAACAACTTTTTTTTGAAGGGATATCCTCCATGAAGATATTCATGTCATATGCACTTCAATATTTAAATTTTGTTAGTACTGTTACAAGTATACTAAAGATTATTTAATTAAAAAAAAACACTTAAGTCCCTCTAGGGGGAACTTATAAAAATTTGGGCATTAGTAATATCCTAATTAGGATTTCCAAAATTTTGGGATAGTTATGTTCATTACTCTACGATCATGTGATGTCCTATTTCAGTTTTTCCCGCTTCAAGATCGGCTACAAAAATCGGCTACTTCAGGCAAATGTTGGGAGTCAGAAATCAATAAACAGTGCCATTTCATCCTTTCCTTCACATCACGGAAGAATTCATACCCCCCCTTTTTTTTTTTTTTTTTTTGAGCAAATAATATTAACTCTCCCCCCCCCCGGAAAAAACAGCATATTATAGTTTAAAACTATATTGTATCCGTACTGGATTAATTTCACTTATTCTGCTTCTTAAGTCATCGAATGTTTATTAGCGATAAAATACTCCCACAATTTGCTTTAGAAAAAGAAAATCAAAACTGAAATTCACATATTTTAAAATGTCCGAAATAAATTACGTGTGAAGAAAGGAAGATAAAAAACAGAGGAATTCATAAGTTGGTCTAAGAACACTTATTTTACCCGGAAAAGTCTTTTCTCTGTACATGGTTCAACATTCTCCTTCACGACTAAATACTGAATGAATATTTTTTAAAGATAAGCTAGTGAAATACAAAGGATTAAATTCACATTTTAATACATTAGTAAATAAAACAATGACAAAAATGTCTCATTCAAAACTGAGACATTAGATTTTCATGAGCCTTTGGAGCATTATGTTTTAAAATTGGCTTTAATGTTAGCCTCAATCATCCAACGTTCTCAAATTTTGCTTTCATTTAAAGTGTAGAATTCCCAAAATATTTTTGCCACGATTATTCTGAAGAAATCGACGTAGCTATATCTCAAGACACAATACTAAATTGTGATCAAACAAAAATTTTTATATTAATTCTATTAGATATCTAATAGATTTGATGTCCTGCCTAAATAAAACCTGAATAGAAAATTTAAGGCGCGTCATTGTGACATCATTATGTAAATATTTCACAATCATGTGAATTCCTATCACGTTTCAGAATTGATCCCAATCACCGTGATCACATTGACACTGAATGAAAAGGCTGAAATGGAAGTTCTTCTTACCAACCCCATCCAAAGAGACTGAAGTAAGACCTTTTTTTTTTTTTTTCTTCCGAGGGAAAAAAAAATCTCCTAGATGAAAGGGTTTTTTTTTCCCGAAAAAAAAAAAACCCTTTCATCTAGGAGAATATGAAGTGGGATGTGATAACTATTGCGAAATATAAGAGCTTTAATTTATTTTCCCCGCTGCTTTGTGCATAAGCAGTTCTTAGACAATTGCCGTTAGGTGACTGATAAAAAGTTTTATTTATCATTAAATATATGCATTCTTAATTATTCAAATTTTCAGCTTGTTTTTTAATTACATATTTAGCTGAAAATAAACTAAAATGCACTTAATTTATAATACATGCAACTGATATTTTTTATGAATATTTTCACATTACTGAAATTAATTAACAGAACAGATTTTTAATACTATATATTACATATCTGGTACGGAATCCTTTGGCCTCCCTCCATAGTTTAATTTTATAATAAATGCCATTAAGCAGTGCAAAGTCAAAGTGTTCATAAAGCTTGATTTGCCGCAAACTGGCTGATATCTCGGGATTCTATTTTTATGAGCCTGAAGCAGAAGTTTCATATCTTTTGCTTTATTAAATTACGGCAAAGCACATCAGGTATAACTGCCTAAAAAAAAAAAAAAAAAAAAAAAGAGAGAGAGAGAGAGAGGATGAATTTGTGGAGAACTTTCTGAGGGAATCGCCTCACATTCACGTTACACTAGGGAAAACCCACTAAAATGCCTATGCAGCGAACCTATTCGCCAGCTGAGAGTAAAGCCGCTGATCACTGTAGTTCAACATGGGTTCAAAAATCTGGCGAATGGGGTAGATGTGCGTGAGCTTTCTGGGGTTTTCCCGTGAGTAACGTGAAAATGAGCCAGCTTTCCCTAAAAAAATCCTTCACGAAGGCATCCTGGGCCATAGGCTTATAGCTCGTGAGGGCTTTGTATAATCTAAGTAATAGAAAGTTAAACATCAGCCCGAGTCGAATTACCATCATTCAGTCGTCTTATCCGCTCGGCTATTAGTGAGCTATCGAACGGAAATTTTAGATTACCAGTTCCAAGTCTCCTTTTGGGTTAGATTATACCAATCATGCTGTCCTCGGTGTGTCACAAAGGAAGTCATTCAGAATTTAGTCGTATTTGCCAGTATCTTTTAAGAAGATAAATCAAAGTGATGTAATTGGACTTAGGCTTTTGGTAAATTAGGCCTATAGCATTTTTTTTTTTTGTTGGAAAGGCACCAATTTGCTAGTTCAGGCAAATTTATTCCACACATAGTCTTACAATTCCGTCTTCCTTCGACCCAGAAACTATTAAATAAGCTTATTCACTTTTTAATTCAATAATTAGTCCCAGCCGTAACAGCACATACATCTATTTGTCGATCAGCTTCATTTTTTAAAGGACTCCTGGTAAACCGCTAAATCTTCTGGTTCTTTGGTACACTTTAGGCTTGAGTTTGATATCATGTTCTCCAATACTGGCATGCTTTCTTAAAATTTCCACGAGTTCTTTTGTTCTGATGGTTCGAGATGCGTAAAATGAAACTTTTCATCAGAATAGTTTTCTTCTACTTTCAGTGGAATAAACTCTTGAAATGTTTTCAACGTCTCCGGAATCAGTATGCGTATCATGTATCACACGAACATTATATATAGCAGTGCTGAACTCTCGTATCTTATTTACTTGAACGTGCTTCGAAGTGTTGACAAGCATTTGCGCTATGTAACTATTATCAATATGCTTTCTGATGATCGCAGGAAGTTCAGTTCATCTTTATGGTGAGTCTTCCGACGATAGAATGCATTAGCTTGTTGCTTGCTAATAGCTGCGTATTCAGTAGCTTTTCCTAACTTCATCTTCAAGCTATTCAGGTAATCAGTCACTGAGCTTAGTTATCCATAAAATATAGGGGTTTTATCAGTCCATGAAGTTTTCAAGATACAAAATGGGCCATTTGGACGTTTTCCATATAGCATCTGGAGCGGACTAACACCAGTCACAACGTAAAGCACTTCTTGTAAGACCCATAGCATCCTATAGGATGGTAGGTGTTTCTCCCAATTTTGTGAACATAACTGTATATCGGAAATTCTAAAGATAGGCCCATTTTAAAATTATTTTGCGACATTGCTATTGAACTGAATTTTATGGTTTAAGTGCAAACATGATATTTAATAAATAAAGGTAACAGACAAAACGTTAAAAAAAAAAAAAAAAACCGCTTCTTTGGACGTGACGTAATTTAAAATCTGAAACCTTTCAGATTTTTTAAAAATTTTATACTTCTGATTTTCCTGTGGTTTAGTACCGTAATGTAATTATTATTATAATTGTTTATCATTGCTCACGGGCGAAAATTCACCAAGCGGGTGGTAGGTTACCTGCTGCGCCAATGGCTAACATTACGTTAGGCCACCCTTGAAATGAAAAATAAGCAGATATAACTTTCTGCTCGAAAAATTTTATTTTTGCGAAATAAATCTACTAATAGTCTACATTTATATTATTCTAAACATGTATTCTAACTGATAATATTAAATGTTATCTACTTCAAAAAGAAAAAAAAAAAAAAAAAAAAGTGAACAAAAAATTTGATGCAAACGGTGCTGTCAGTTATCAAAACCAGTGATGTGTTAACTACCAAATGTTTTATTTTATTTAATGAAAATTACTTTTTTCTCACTTTCCAAAGATAGTATAACAACACACCCCTGGCGCGGTTCAGGTTTCAGTGGGTTGTTCCTTGAATACATTATCGCGAGTCGAACTTGGCAGAAGAGGTGTGCAAACACTCAACCAATCAGGACTCAAAGAATGACGTAACACGATCTCGAGAAGAAGAATGAGATAAAACACATCCTTTTTTTTTACAACCGAGAATTTAACCCGAAGAACGCGGATCTTATTTCACTAAAGGAAAAAAAAAGAAGCTGGGAATTTATCTTACGACTGAAGAAATGCGAGATTCTTGAGAATTTACTTGAGATTTTTATCTTAAACATACTTGCAGAAAACTCGCAGGTGTGCGTGCTTCATCCCAGGCCATCAAATTGTTGCTCTTTAAAACGTCAAGTTCGTTATCTTTCATTGACACTTGATCAGCTGCCTGTGTAGCACAGAGTGTTTACATAATTTTAAGGCATTTTAATTTCACTTAATTATAAATGTTTGCGATAAATTACGCAGTTACGCCCAGTTAAATATGAACCACAATGCACTACTGAAATTTTGCCTGATGAAATGCCAGAGAAAATCATTTATCCATTATCATGCCAGTAAAATTGTATCTATGAAGACACCAAATTGTATTTTAATAAAGTTTCAGTTACGAAGATTAAAAAAATTATAACTATTCATAATAAGTAGGTTTTAGAATTTTTTTATTTCTTGTTCTAAAAACTCTATTAAATTTAATAAATTTGATCTGCCAGTTTTTATTTTAGAGCAGCCGCTTGAGCGGTTAAATGCCTAAAATAGTTATTATAAAAAAAGAATATATATATGTAATAATAAAATTCCATAGTCAAGAATACACTTAAAATTCTAACTGTATGTTCTTTTCATTTTTAATGCCGATGTTCTCTTATTTGAAAGTACGTGGAATTAAATGTACAGCCCCGTAGTCAAGTTGTTTTTCCCGCCTTTTCTACACGTACAGTTTTAGAATGTTCTGGAAGTATTTAAAGCGAACTGGATTGACTTTAATCGCCTTTCCAGAGGCTATAAAAGGACTCGCAAAAGATATATCGGGGCTTTTTCTTAAATGTCACGATGCAGTAAACTTCATACAAAAAGTTAGTAGTAATTCTTTTTATTTACTCCAGATATCTGATTTTTGTAACTACTATTTCTCCTGAATAATAATAAATGGATTCTTGTTTTTTAAAATTATCGTCTGATTATTTAAGCTACGACTAAAGCTGATACATCATATATATATACTCACTGATTAATATATACTATATATATTATTTAATAATGAGATAATTTTTTATATACCATCTCCAAGGAACAGAAATTCAATTAAAACCACGAATTATTAAAAAAAAAATTATAGACAGTATTTTAATTAGTGTTTTAAATTAGCATTTGCTAGACCTCTACTGCTTTAAAAACATAAAAATCTGTAAAGAAATATATATATATATATATATATATATAATATTTCTTTACAGATTGTATGTATAAGTTTTTAATTATATATATATATATATATATAGATATACAACATTATATATATATACATATATGTAATTACAAAACAATTCTTTTGAAAACAATATGTAAACATGCCTAGTGTTATGGCTCATTAAGCTGCAAAAAAATTATCATTAAAGACACAAAGTAAGAAATTTAAAACTAATTTTTCACAAAGACCAAAAATTGAAATTCATAATTAATAAATTTTCAATAATCTTATAAAAATCCTTTCTTTTCTGTATCCAGAATTAGCCGATTAACCATTTCAATGTATTTTAATTATAAAAATTCTGGCCCTTCACCAAGGCAAGGAAAGAAAAATAATTCTAATTAGAATATTGCACCTTAAATAAAGATAATTCTATTTTATTTAAAGAATTGTAAACGAAAGTGAAAAAACAAAATACTGTGAAAAATTTACCTTTAAATAGATAATCCAAAGAATTAAGACGTGAGTAAAATTATAAAATATAGTTGAGAAAACCCTAATAAAAACACACAAGAAGTAATTATATATATATAATTTAAAGTAAAGTAGAAAGAACAAACGATATAAGACATATATATATATATTCTTTTTTACAATGTTATTCATAATATATTTTTTACAATCATTATATGTGTAATGATTTTAATGAATCTAGGTACTGTAACTTTCGGATCTAGATGGTAATAAACAGTAATAGCGATGAAGAACTGCGTTTATTGCTTTTAAATGCTTAGTTTGTTAATCCATAACAGACAGATTAAATATGAAAGGAAATTTAAATATCTTACGCTTGCCGGATGGTAACGCATTTCTTTCAGATCACTGAGATTTCTTATTAAATTATACTACGCTTTGCCTGGTGATAGTATATTGTATTGCTTTTAAACCCCTGCGTTTGTTAATCAAAATTTCCTTAAGTTGGCACAAAACATAAAAGAAATAAAAAAAAATATTCGAAATTAAAAATTCCAGCTGTTCAAAGTGCACATATTCGGGTAGAGGACTTTATTTGTTCAGAGTTTGGTGGCTCTAGCTGGTGTTGTTTGTTCTTCTACAGTATATATAAATATTACAAATTCTTCATTACTTAATAGCACAGATTGTTAGTTTTGTAATTCATTTTACGTATTTTTGGGTTTGTTTAGGAGTAATTTATTTGATATGTAAAGTTACCAAATAATCAAAATAAATTCACATTTTTTGTGTGTTAACTCCTAATGTTTTCAGAATAGTAAAAGTTTAAAAAATTTTGAAAATATATCAACGATATCACTTTGTATGGCAGCTGGAGCGAAAATAATTATTTCATAATAATCTTTCCTATCAAAACTGATTCACTTCAAATTATTTTAGGCAACAATAGCTACAGAAATGAAAAATTAGAAAATAATAATATTTAAATAATTATTTTATTTACTGAATTTTGCAGTTCATATATTACTAAACAACCCTTTAGATTTTTAGCCCAAATAGGCTATTAATTTCGTTTTGACATTTTGCGTAAGTTCACTATAAGAGTCTGAATCACTTTTCATATTGTTGGCACCAAGTATTAGAGCCCTGCATTATATTTAAAGAAATTAAATAATTAATCTGCATTAACGTAGGTATGTTTGTCACATTGTGAATAACCAAGGTACCTAGAGACATCAAATTTTGAATATCCATTCGAAAATGGGCATTTGGAAGCCCAGATTTGGAATTTGTTTAATTAGCTATTTCATATTTTGTAAAACTTTAACGAATTTTTGATTAGAAAACTCGACGTTTTCAAAGCGTTTGACTATCATTAATATCGCGTGCATCTTCAAGCACGGATATTTTATGCGCTACGCTTCTTTGCATTGCTTACAGGTATTATGTTGGTAGGGTAGCAACGCAAAGATGTTACAATGTCTGTTGCTTATTATTATTGCATCTATATTATTTTGCGTCGAATGACTTTGAATGTCTGCATCACTTTTCAAATCCCGTTTTGAATCCCCCGTGAAAAAAACGACCCTTTGAGCGTAATATGAAAATTGAAATCTTTGAGACTTTTTTTTTTTTTTTTAAATTTCAAGAATCTCTACAAGAGTTGCATAGATTCCGCGGAATAGTACAGTTTTAAGACCATTATTTTATAGCAGTAACATATCTTCTTTACACTAATGAAAGATTTACGTATAAGCTACACAAGCTATAGTTTAGCCCCCCCCCAAAAAAAATTAAAATATAGTATAACAGACTTATAAGGGGCCCCTATATCTCAAATAGCTTAGGGCCTTATCATGTCTAAATCCAGCTCTTCCCCTCACAATTCTGTTTCCTGAGTATACCGTCCCTCTTCAATAAAATTCACTATATATGTTCAATAAAAATGCTCCTCAATGTATTTGCAGCTGCTTTGGCCTTCCCTCTGCGATTCAACGAAATCATAACATCCATTTGACGCAGATTTTGAAGTCTGTACCATCAACAAGAAGCAGCGACCTCAGGATTTAAGCCACGAAGTGAAAGTGACGCGGTCAATTTCACGTTATCATCGCATTAGCATTTTAATACCCTTTAGTAGGAGGGAGTTCAAAAGAAAAAAAAAATCCCCTCTTCCATGACCCCAGTATAACGGCAACCCCCAAAATAGGAGGAGTTCCATCAGAAAGCTTTTTTTCCAAGTGGGGTGCAGACCACAAACTTAATCTGTTACTTCCCCCAACTTTTCTACAGCGAAACACCATTTGACGGTACAGTAACCCTCCCCCACATAAACGCGTCATCGGAAGTCCTGGGGGAAAGAAGATTCTCCCTTTCAACCAATGATAATACGGACTTGTTTTTTAGTTACCTTGACCTTATCATGTAGATCAAAGAGCATTTACGATGGCTAGTCTTTAGATACTTAAGTTTACGAAATTACTCTAATACTGTGTTGGTATTTTTTTCATAGGTACCACTGAATGTATTTGGATACTTAATGCATCAAATAGTTAAAAAATTAAACAAGCGAACAAAAAAAAAAAGTTCATTTTTATCACGTTTCACAAATGATTTTGCATTTAGCTGCAGGAAAAATTTACTGAAGAGAGACATAATGTCTTATAGATAATTAAATGCTAGATAACTTTCTGAAGATGCTAATATACTTAAGAAGACAAAAATAAATAAATAAATAAATAATTCAGATTGCAGTCTGACACCTCTAAAAGTTTACCAATAAAGTTTTAAGAAGTTTAAAAAAATTGAATTGTATGAAAATTAAAAGATAAAAAAGAAATTGCAGCCTAGTCTTCGTATGCGGATTTTAGTTTAACATCTGAATCATGTTTACGTTAAGTACCTTCAATTGTACGATAGACTCACTATTAGTCTTCCACAAATTAGAGATATGATTCAAAAATTAGTCTTCCACAGATTAGAAATATAACTGGCCGCCCAACCGGAATAGTCGTTAGCGTTGTTCTTTGCCGTACAGAAGGGTACAGACTCCCGAAATTCCTCTCGAGAGGTTGGTGGTGGGGAAGAGGTGTGGGACACCCTCTGACCTGTTCCCCCCCCCAGAGTGCTTTTTATCAAAATTGAGGGAAGAGTTTAGCAAAGTCGTGCTCTCACCGATATGGTGCTCAAGGTCCTTGCCAACGACAGGCACAATCTTGACCCTTTGCCATGATGAATTTCGTCGGCTTGCTCTGATATCAGAGACCTGATCTAATATTACTGTCGATCGAGGGAGATAAGTCACAACAACAGAGATGTAACGCATAAAGTCTGATAATGAAAATGAGTCTTACAAGAATGGAAAAGCTAGATGGTACGGAGTAAATTTTATTGTAAAGTAACGTCCAGAAATTTTGTGTTTCCTTGGGAGGCGTGCACTTATTTAACGAGGGAAAGAATTATAAAAATGTAACTATACATTTATTTCACTGGATCGCTTGCGCATGGGGCTTATTAATATTCCTCGCAAAGGGCAATACTTTCTGTTTGCTAGGACATGAAGTATATGAATTTAAACAGTAATCACATTAGAAGAGAATTACTTCGAGGTATTTAAAAAGAATTCTTATGTAACTTACCGTATTTGCTCGCGTAATAGTCGCACTTTTTTGACAATTTTTCATTGTGAAAGTCTAGGTGCGATTATTATGCGGAGAAAATCTACTACACTTTTGGCAGTTTTCTCTTTTTCAAAACGGTGGGATGCCACTATTACGCGAGTAAATACTTTAATATTTGTTATTACAAAGTCGAGGACTGAAATGAAGGTAGTAACTGATCTTCAAAGAACACATTCCGTGCGTTCTCAGTAACTTTTGGATCAGGAGATCAAAACTAGTTAGTCGTTGCACATTATATTTTTTAAGGTAATGTTGCACTGACCAATCTTGAAGTACACGAGTATTTTTGTGACCTGAATTTTCCCCTTTTTCCTCTGTAAAAGGAATACATAAATCCCATTCCATTTGAACAATAGGCTTCAATCTGCCATAGAAGACTGCGAAGCCAGCTAAAGAAATGCCCACTCAAATATGCAGAGAACTTTGAGTATGTTGAAGGGATATAAGCATCACCAAAATACGTGAGCACTTATTGTTTTTGTGTGTGTGTGAATTAAGTGGTGCTCGAAATCATGCTATGTGCAATATCCAAATTCAAATGTCAATAATATGTAAGCCTGCAATTAATATCTGACTTGATCAGTTTTCTTAAGCTATTTAAACGTTCTTTTATCGGACGTGAAATGAGATTTATCTAAATTACTGGCATATTATTTAACAGCGAGATCTTCTTTCATGGAGCTTTTTTATTCACGATAAAAACTGATGCAATGCTTGTAATCACTGCTGCAAAATATAATCATAGTTAAACTAAAAGAGATATTTTGATTTTTTGCCCAATTCAATATATAAATGTAAATCTTTCTCTATAATTTGCTGATCAGTCGTCGGAGTATAGGACAACAATAAATAGAGTAGACACCAGCATAGAGTCGACCCGGCGTATGATCGGTACAACATAGGACCAACACTGAATAAAACGGACATCAGCATAATATCGACACGGTGCATAATATTACGACATAAAACCGACACAACCGACACTGAATGGGGTGTGCAACGGCCAGTCTCGATATGAGATAGAATCTATACGGCAAAGTATCGATACGACCTACGACGGGCCCTGTATGAGTGAACGCTAGCATAAGATAGACACGGCGAAGGATCGTTCCAGCACAGGGCCAACACTCTATATAAAATGGATACTGGCATAGGATCGACACGGCATACAATCGAAAAGGTAATGGATCGACACTATAAAATAGTAAGGGGCTTAAGATCAACAATGTATAACAAAGTAACAGGCACAAATCAACACTGTAGGGTCACTAAGACATAGGACTAACAATATAAAATGCACACGGCATAAGATAGTAGACACGTCATAGAGTCAATAGGACACGGGACCAGCATCGAATAGAGTGAACACCTACACAGGATCAACATGGCATAGCATCACCATGGCACAGAGTCGACACCGGCGCAGAATCGTCACCGATATAAGGCTGAAAATATTTTTGAGCTGCCATGTCGATCATGTGCCAGTGAAGAGGTTATCGAATCTATATAATGGTAACCATGTGTTATATTCTCATATGAAGTACTTATGTGTTTTGTGTTACTTAGCAATATTTTTTCTAAAATTGTTTCGACTTTGTTACTTCAAAATATTATCTACAGATTTAACTCAGGGAAGTAGGAGCTTACCAACCGAATTGTACGTTAAAATAAATAAATAAATAAATAAATAAATAAATAAAAAATAATAATAATAAAAAATAAAAAAAAATGCTTATTTTCCCTTGTATTGACTTAATTAAGCTTCTAAAAATTGTAGCATTATCGCGTATATATCTGAACTATTTTTCTTCTGCATCTTGCAAATCAGACGATTCGAAAAAATATTACCAGTTTATGAAAACGTTTTGAACATGGTTGAGATATATTGTCCAATGTTTGCCGAAAAATTTAAGAACTTAAATATTTTGATAATTTATTTACCGTAAATTCATACATCAAACATACTACAAAATAAAAAGCAATCTCAAACTACGTTTGGGTTTAATAATATCACCTAAGAATTCATTCATATCAATTTTCTGCAGTAAATCTATTTCCTCTGACTTAACTTTTCCTCACCATCGCGTCTTTCCGTTTCTTAGCATCTCCATCATCGGCGTGGAAATATCGACCGGGTAAGGAAAGCTTCGGGAGAATAATGATGACGTGGGCAACAAATAAGTGATTTATGACCAACCCTTCTCGGACACGCATCAAAAAAATAATAACGGAAGCAGACTTTTGTGTGCAGTCTTCTAGCATGCTGGCGAAAATTGGAGCGACAGTTGGGCATAATATCTTTGCTGTTTCAGAAATGTCCTCCGACTGTACGTCGCCAAGATCTTATTAAGTCTCATTATTAAAAAGAAAAGTTACGTTTTAAGCGCTTTAAGTAAACTGTCAATTGAAATGTTTCTTTATGCAGTACTGAATTTTAGTCCTCTAATCAAGAAATAGTTTTATGTAATATCTTTCATTTTATTGTCCTCTAAAAGGCACAACTAATTATATCAAAGTCTAATTTAATTAATTATATTTTTTTTATTATTTTTTTAACACATGGAGGGAAAACATTTCGAGACGTTTATTTAGTCATAGATTTCTTGTCGTGACAAAATGGAAAACATTGACGTCTGAGGGAATTATTTATTGCAGGCTCGTGTACGAGCGACACAGGTTATGTTTATATACATATATACATAGTTGCGTTTGTTACTATATTCAATAAGTGCATAAATATCATGTGGCATCTATTCACGATAAATGATGCTGTAGCATTTCCCCCCGTTTGCTTTGTCTTCTTCAATAACTCCTTAAATATGCATATATATGCACAATAAAAATAGATAAGATAAAATATTAATTGGAGTTGCAATAATCTCTTAAACCTGCTTTTAATTTGGATATTTTGCTTTTTCCTTCTAAAAGCAGTAATTGCCTATAATAAATCGTTCTAAATTGCGTCATTTCAAAATTAATTTTTCTCACCTGATATTTACTTAACGCAGACACTTACATAACGCTTCAACCAATGATAATTTAAAATTTGCAAATCGAAATTTAAAATTAGCCAATAAGAATGAAGCTGAACCGGAACTAAAGCTTTCGGAACCGGGTTTTCATATTAAATATGTCGCCTTTTTTCTCTCGCTTTTATACTGTCAATTCGCTGGCTGCCTGCTGCTGTTTCTTCCATCAAAATTAATTTTTATAAAGCTGAAAGAGACAAACGTGATCAAGAAAAGGTGTGAGGATTTTTCCCATTTTGAAATTCAGGCTAAGAACGTGATACTCAAGAATAAAAAAATGTTAAATCAGTCTCTACCATCCTTTAAATACTAATCTCCATCATTTTGTAAATCCTGTTCTTTGCAACTTCAAAGACTTCTAAATTATTACATACATATATATATGCTAGAACGCCCGGCGGTCATACGAAATGACCGCTGTTTTAGATATTATAAATTGTAATTAAAATGATTTGTGCAAAAGTGCAAAGGTGTCTGCTAATTTAAACTGAATTACCCAGGGCAGGCGGCGAGGACGCCACTTTGTTTACTGCCCCACGGGGTTTCCCCCTTCTACTTGCAAAGTAGAGTGCAATGAAAGAAACCACAGGCGTTCTTCTTAAGAGCCACCGCAAGCTCAATCAATAAAGGGGATTTAAATAATGAAATTTTAATTCACATAGTCAAAGATCTCTTTGTACACAATATTTCTTGTGTATATCCTTCCATCATTTTTAAGCTCGCCCTGCAGAGAACCATCCATTATTTTTAATTTCACATCCGTTCTTTCACCAACTCTTCAACAGGTAACATAAAGTTGACCGCGTTCAAATGCAGGCTCAAGTAAAAAAATGCCAACACATTTAAGCGGTTGGCCCTGAGACTTTTGGATGGTCATAGCAAAGGCAAGTTTTGCAGGAAATTGTTTACGTCTCAATTGAAACGGCAACCCTGTACTGTGGCAACTTCACCCCATTGGCTAGTACAGTTACGCAAGCAACCAATAAACTATCGGCGACAAACAGACACTTAAGCCGCGTATATATATGGGGTAAAGAAACATCATCTCCTCCGAAACGGCTGGCTCCAGGGCTTAGTGAAGCACATCGTTGGATTCCGCAGGTCCGTGGCACGCCATTTTGACCATCCGCGTCTTCGTGGGACTTTAATTAGCCGATATATTAATTAAAAACTAATTTTCCCCTACGTTTTCCCTACATTTTTCACTTTCTTTCTTGAGTTTTCCCCATTGGACGGATTTGGCTACTTGCCAAAAAATTCTCCAAATCCATCGATACCGTTCTAATCTTCGTACGACTTTAATCGGTTGAGATATAAATTAAAAACTGCGGAAACGTTAATTTCCGTGCTCATTTTTTCCGAGTGGCAACAATAAACTATCGGGGACACACACTTTAGCCGCTTATATATATAAAGAAGATAAATAAAAAGCAGTAAAAAGAATTTAATAATCGAATGACCAAGCTAGTCCAAAATAGCACTTCTGATTTTAAAAATTGAACATAAAGAAGAAAGGATTTTGTGCACGTTTTTCAATTTTTCTGGAGTTTGGATAGGTTTTAAAAATATTTTTCAGTTTGCTTTATCACTCATATTACATAGTGTTTCAAGAATTTGATAGGATACTACAAACGTTTTTAATGACTTTTACTAGGTTTCAAACTGTGTGGTGTGTGATTAAGATAAAAAACATGTAAATCGAAATGATATAATTTTAATATCAATAGTCGCTTAACTCTCCATTTTAATTTGGTTATTTCCTCTTTCCATTCTAAAAATAGCAATTGTTCAAAATAAATCTCTCTAAACTGCCTTATTTCAAACTGCGTCATAAGGCTTCAGCCAATAATAGTTTCCCAAAGTTAGAGATCGCCCATCCCACTTTGTAATTCAAATTAATTTTACTGGTGTCTGAAGAAATAAAATATCTTTAATCGACCTCGACAGCTATTTTATGGATCAGCGCTAAAATCAGCGATGCTTTATCTTTATGGATCAGCGTTATTTAAGTTATCAATTTGTACATTATTACATTTACTGAAGTTGGACAGCATTTGAAACTCAATGGTTTTGGCTCAACGATTGAATAAATCTCGAAGGTTTCAGTTTGCAAATTTTAACATCATTATTGGCTAAAGCATTATATAAGTACCTGCGTCATGAGCGTTATGTGAGAGTCATGTAGCAACGATTATCTATGAAAAGATGCAATTTAGGAAGATTTATTATAGGCGTGTTAATATTTTTAGACATAAGAAGAAGAGATAACAACAATAAAAAGGATAGTTAAGGGGTTGTTGCACATTATTTTGTTTTTTATCTTTACTTTTATTATATTTTAATATTACACAAAAATATTGCGTTGCATTAATTTCCTGCGGGAGAATTCTGAAGCTAGTAGATCTCTTGTAACTGCATAAGTTTAAAATTATTTCAAGTATTAAAATGAAGTTTAGGTATTTCAATATGACAAAGCACACGAAGGCTATCTATCTAAAGAAGAATGTCTTTGTAGATAATATTATGAACGAAACTGCATCGTATTTAAGTTTCACACGGGGAAAACCACAAAAACCGACCATGCAGCCAGTCCGTTTCCTTGGAAAAATTCAACCCGGAGCGAAGTGAGGTCATTTAGAGGTTATAACCTTTTGGCGTGATGTATTAAACTGAAATCTGCACGCCAAGATTAAATTGCAGTTTATTTTTAATGGGAATTTTTTTCGAAGTGCAATTTTCAAATGGCATTATTATTTTTGTTTCATTTTTTTCTTCTAATTTCACTGAAGTTTTGAAACTTAAAGGAAATAAAAATTGTAGGCAAGAAATTAATGAGAATGAAAATTTTATCTCAAGTGATAGTCTAAAATTCTTTTCAGATCTGTAGAGATTGTATAAAAATCCTGCGCAAATAACGTGAAATAATGTGGAAGAGGATTTCTAAAATTATATGGACTACAGCCCTATTGAAGGGGACCCTTAGGAAATGTTTAAGAAAATAATTCTTACGCTACATGCAAGGAAGTAGCACCAGGTGTTAGCATTTGTTTTTATGTTGGGGTACTTAACTGTGTATTTATCTACTCTGGAATGCCAAAGATTTATATTCCTTCTAGGATTAAATAAAACAACAATAACAGTAGATAGAAAACACGCGTTCACCGACACGCGGTGTGGGGTGTGGGCGTGGTCAATGACGTCACACAGAGGGCGGGGCCAAAGGCAACGTCATCACACTAGGAGGCGTGGTTTCGAGTGGAGTTGAGTTGTTTTTAGATTGCTGATTGAGTTGTAGACCTCATGCTTTTCATTTAAAGTTAGTTTTTTTTTAAATTGGCAACGGGAAATATTTTCTGCATCTTAATTTTGATGATATAGCGATGCTGCCCTCTATTAATGAAAAAGTGAATTATATGTTTTAGAAATATATTTTTTAAGTCTGGTGTTAAAATTATTCAATGCGCGACTCTGAAAACAATGTAAAAGAAACAAATATAAAGAAAAGACTTTCCTTTAATGAAACTACAAGATAATTTTTTTTTATTACTCAATTTTATTCTGATACTTTTATTCTTTCTAGTTTTCCATGAAACTTTAACTTATTTCTCAGGTTTTCTGTTCATAATAACATATTTATTTACTGTCATATTTTTTTAATACTTAACGTTTCTAATTTGTAATATTTTATTTAATTTCCACATACTATTTTTTTTCATACCTTTCATACCATTTCAGCATACCCTGATTTTTAACTTATATATTATATTTCACAAACGTTCCCGCACATGCTGTTTATTTGTTACACTACTTAATTTTAGATGCAATTTCACACTTTTTTTAACGTTATAATGTTCAATATATTCTGAATTTTAACTTCATTTACTTTTTTTAAACCATTCTAGTATTCTATACACACTTTAACTTAGTGGTTTGAAATTCTATTTAAAAAGAAACGTTTATTTTTCGTGATCTTAGTTCTTTTACTAAATTTTCTACAGAATTTCTAATTTCTTTTACATGTTTAACAATATCTTCCTTACATTACCGAATATTTTTTTAAAACACTTAAGTCTATAACTGTTAATTGCGTTTCTTACGTTCATGATTTCCCTTCTGTGTTTATATTTCTTAATTCTAGTTTAACTTATTTATTATAATGTTTTTATTTCTGTCTCATCATTCGTAATTCCAACATTTTATCCCTTTTTATTCATTTTAACGATATGGATTGTTTTCATTTACTCCATATTCAAATATTTCCTTACAATTTTTAAAATACTTGTTTTATTCTCCGATCATAATAGATCATCTACAGGTTTTACTCAGAAATTTCCATTCACAACTTTACAGTTTAATACCATTTATATCTAAATGCATTTCTTTCTCATATAGTTTTACGATCTTCAAAGTTTCTAACATCATGTTTAGTTTTAAATCCCTATTACCTTTATGTGTGTTGATAATTTTCATTTCTAATTTTACAACCACGTTTAGTGTTTCATCCACACATACCAAAATATTTCTTACATCTTCTGGTATTTAGTCTATGTCATATTTCAGTACTTCAAGTGAATTTACACTGCTCACACTATTATTTTTTCATGTTTTAGAGACACTGACTATATTAATTTTACTATTTTTCATACACTAATTGCATCTATGTCAGCACTCATGATAAAGTAGCAATTGTTTTGCATCACATGCATAAAGAAATTCTTAAAACCAACTTTTTCAATATCGTATTCAAATTACTGTTTTCCAGATGGGAATTACCAGTATTCTTTGGTTTTACTCTGTTACATCTTTTTAAATTTTAACATCTTACTTTTAATTCTAACATACATCTTTCGAACAGTTTTTTCTTTTAATAATAGCCTTACCTTATTTGTTCAAATTAATTCTTTAATTCACCTTCTTTACTACCTTTCAATACCTTCATAATTCACTATGCAAACGCAATGTCTTTCACTGACATTCTGTTTAATAATACTACAAGTTTCCTTAATTGACAAAAAGCGAATCATTTCTCAGTTCAAAATAGAACTACTATATTTCGCACAAACATTACCTTCATCCATTCAAGACACCCCTTAACCTGTAACTGACGTAGCGATAGGAAAGGAGACTCTTATCATATGCTCTTTCGACATTTGAAGTTTCTAGAACTTCTTTGACAAGTATATCAATACCATCAGAAAATATACTTAACATTTTTACCCAGTTTAAAGGCAACATACTATTATAAGAATGGTTTTAGTTAAATTTATAAGACAAATAAACACATTTTATGCTAAATAGGCATAAACATTTAGATTCAGAATATTTCTTTTTAATCCGATGTAAGACTTGAATTTCATTTATGATACGGATTGTCTCTTGATTTTTTTGTTTACCTTACACTAATAGAAAATTTTTATTTTACAAGTTCAGCTTTTAACGAAATAGAAATAAAAACTACGATACACCTGCTGTTTTTAAGAAAAGGAACTTTGATATAATTCTGGAAATGTAAATGCTTTTAGAGTTTTTTTCTTTCAATAACGTTGATTTTCATTACTTTACTAACTTCAATAATTCTCTTATTAGCTAATATGAATGAAAGAAGATTTTCAAAAATGTGACACAGTATAATTCTTACGAACATACGTACCTTTACCAGCATACAGATATTACCGATTGAAATGAAGAAAGATACAGATATTTTACTCCAATCTACATTAAATTAAAAATGTTGTTGTTGCTATTGATAACGTGAAGTCTACAGCGCTTATCAAGGATCATCCTTCACTTCTGTATGTACTGTCAAATTTGGAATAGCAACAACAACCTTAAGATAATACATTCTTTCGCGTATGATTATCAGAGTTTTAGAAATTTTCCATTACTCTATCATGATAAGTGGATGATGCTTTTAAGATTCACCTTATGCATATATGTAATATCGAGGTTCAGAATAACAACATTAGGACACTATAACTCTTTCCCACTATCCTATCATGATTATTTTTACACATATGACGCCGGAAAGACTGGCTTCACAAACAAGACATGACAAGAATGTATTACGATAAGTGTTGATGAAATCATTTCGTTAATATATGTTTTAGATAATTTTTGCTATTTAAGAATGCTACGTATTTCTATATCATTCAGAATTGTCGTTAGATTCAGAAGCGAATATGAGGAATATATGTGATACAGAGTTAAATGTGGAATTATACGAAGAATTTTATTCACGAAATGAAGCTGATATTTTGCTAGATGAACTATCAAATTATGATTTTAAAAATATTAGTTTTGAAATTAATGGGACTCAGTATGTTCCATGAAGAAAAGTACTCGGTTTTGGTGATGAAGGACTTAGTTACGAATTCTCTGGAACGAGCATTTGTGCAGAACCATGGACTTAAACTCTTCTAAATGTAAAAGATTATGTTGAAACGATAACTGGCAAAAAATATAATTTTGCTTTATTGAACTATTATCCTGACGGAGTGGCGAAAATTTCAACGCATAAAGACAATGAAACTTGTCTCGAACCTGAAAGTGATATACCTATCATCAGTTTAGGTGCAAAACGTCAAATGGTATTTACCAGGCGAAATTTCACATCTCGAAGCGTGGACTTAACTCATGGATCTCTCCTTGTAATGAAACCCCCAACGAATCAATTTTGGATGCACGGAATACCCTCTCAACCTGACGTTAAAGATCCTAGAATTAGTATCACATTCCGAAACATAAAAATTTCGAAAATTAAAAAACGACGCTTGGAAGATAATGAGGATGAACTTCCAGAGGATGACTGGTTTGCCCACTATATGAAGTCTGTTCCTGAAAATATCTTCATGCCGAATAATCGAGAACAGAAAAAAGAAAGTTCGAAGTTGATTGCACAGTGGACTCTTGGTTGGGGATATTTTGTGTCCATAAATCAGTTTGAAAACAGAATGAACATTCATCTACGTGAATGTGTGGAACAAAATAAAATATTATACCCTACTACACGCGGTGTTGTTATAACTCCTGCAACATGGCAAGAATTTTCCTCAAAAATATATGAATTTAACCTTGTCTATACGACTGCCAGCATCATTTGCAATAATGAGTTGGTAGTTTTCAACAAAGAAGGTGAGTGTATTTTTCAACAAGTTTTTAAACAAGATGAAAATTCTTTTAAACTGAAACCTACATACCTAAAAGTAAACTGTGATATTTTAAAAAAATTGAAAGAAATTATTCCTGATGTATCTAATACTTTATATAAAAGTATTTTTGAAATTATTTTACCGTTGCAAATCAAATGTAAAAACAATTGTTCGGATATGGTAAGTGATGATGATGAACTTTTTAAAGAACTCATAAACTCTATCAAAACTGAATTAAATTCAGTGATTACAAAACTATTTAAATGCGAAGGTTGTATTGTAAATCATCCTTCACAAACAAGACATGATTGCATTATAATAAGTGTTGAGGATAGAATTAAATATATTGGGGAAGATATATTTTTATGTATTAATTTTAAAAATATAAGAGATTCTTTAAGGCAGAAAAAAATGTTTCATTTATTTTGTAATAGGTTTTTTGAATCGAAATGTTATGAAGATTATAAAAATGCACTAATATAAGTACAGCTATTCTATTTAAATTTCTGTCTTTGGTTGATGTTATGAGTATTTTTTTTTTCCTTATGTTTTTTTTTAATAGAATTATATTGAAATTTTAGTTTTAATTTTAAAGCAAACATGTATATCAAATATCAGTAAATGGATATTGTTGTTAATTTGATATTAACTAATGAAAGAAAATTCTAAGTATATTTTATGTATAATACAGAAACTTGTTCTTTGGAAATAAATAAATGTATTTAAATAGAAAAGCTTCTTGGTGAAATGAATGTATTTTTATTTTTTATAATAATTATGTATTGTATGTTTACAGTGCAGTATATGCTTCAAGTGATTCACTCGTGTTGAAAATTTAAGAGTTTATGAAGCGATTATTCGCTGAACTTATGTGATATATTTGTAAGGTTTCTTGAATACGAGTAATCTGAAGAGATATTTGAAATCTCATGAAAGAAACATCAGATGTAGTGTATGTCCTAAGAAATTTAAGTTTATAGTTTGAAAAGTCGCGAAGCTTCTCGTCTTAGAATTTTGTAATGAATAATTACAAGTTCTTTTCATGTAAAAAGGATATGAAAACTTATAAAGTTACTTTTAAGAGTAAATCATGATAAAAAATATTTAGTGAGCATAAGAATTTAAAACAATATGAATCTTTACATCGTATTGAATGTTCGGACATTTTTTCAAGTAAAACAGAATTTAAAGAATATCTCACGAAACATTTTTTTTTTTAAATGTTGCCGGTGTCAAAAGAAACAGAAATATGCTGATGATGATGTTTTGAAACAGCATGATACTTCTCTTCTTATAAATTGCATCCATTGTTTACAAGTGTTTAAAAGAAAAAGTGATCTCTTACACCACATTCGAATGCGACATGATTTGATGTGAATCTTATAAAAACTAAGAAACGTTGACATCGTTAATACATGCAAGTCTTCTAAAATCGCAAGTCTTAATAGTATGTTCGCAATTGAATCGATTTGCTAGAACATAGAAAATGATCATGTCTTAGATGTACTTCTTGAATATATAAAATTGTAGTTAGTAGGGAAAAAATGAGTTATGATGTAGTTTTACACTGAGTTATGATATCGGTGTTTGAAATGGTAATCAATAGTTACATTTAAAATGTGTCGTGAGTGTGAAAATGCAGAAATAAAAGAGCTTTGGCGAATTTAATAAACGCGGTTCAATGTGGTTGATGGAAAAATTTGTTCCATGTGAATTAAATAGTGTAAGATATGAACCTCTTTCTCTCAATAGTTAATTATTCAATTGTAAGACAATTAAACTTTAAATATATATGCATATAGTACATGTAATGATTAATATTACATTGAATTATGTAAATAACTGATGATATGTGTATTAACATAGTGAATGTTCGCTTTTATGAAGTTCTAAGCATTACTTTAAATACCATTCATAAAACTTTTATCTCATATATACAAACATGACAATATCTATTGAGTTTTCGTTTATTCTTTGGAATGTATGGAAGTTTAAATATTTTTTTAATTTAATGTAGATTGGAGTAAAATATCTGTATCTTTCTTCATTTCAATCGGTAATATCTGTATGCTGGTAAAGGTACGTATGTTCGTAAGAATTATACTGTGTCACATTTTTGAAAATCTTCTTTCATTCATATTAGCTAATAAGAGAATTATTGAAGTTAGTAAAGTAATGAAAATCAACGTTATTGAAAGAAAAAAACTCTAAAAGCATTTACATTTCCAGAATTATATCAAAGTTCCTTTTCTTAAAAACAGCAGGTGTATCGTAGTTTTTATTTCTATTTCGTTAAAAGCTGAACTTGTAAAATAAAAATTTTCTATTAGTGTAAGGTAAACAAAAAAATCAAGAGACAATCCGTATCATAAATGAAATTCAAGTCTTACATCGGATTAAAAAGAAATATTCTGAATCTAAATGTTTATGCCTATTTAGCATAAAATGTGTTTATTTGTCTTATAAATTTAACTAAAACCATTCTTATAATAGTATGTTGCCTTTAAACTGGGTAAAAATGTTAAGTATATTTTCTGATGGTATTGATATACTTGTCAAAGAAGTTCTAGAAACTTCAAATGTCGAAAGAGCATATGATAAGAGTCTCCTTTCCTATCGCTACGTCAGTTACAGGTTAAGGGGTGTCTTGAATGGATGAAGGTAATGTTTGTGCGAAATATAGTAGTTCTATTTTGAACTGAGAAATGATTCGCTTTTTGTCAATTAAGGAAACTTGTAGTATTATTAAACAGAATGTCAGTGAAAGACATTGCGTTTGCATAGTGAATTATGAAGGTATTGAAAGGTAGTAAAGAAGGTGAATTAAAGAATTAATTTGAACAAATAAGGTAAGGCTATTATTAAAAGAAAAAACTGTTCGAAAGATGTATGTTAGAATTAAAAGTAAGATGTTAAAATTTAAAAAGATGTAACAGAGTAAAACCAAAGAATACTGGTAATTCCCATCTGGAAAACAGTAATTTGAATACGATATTGAAAAAGTTGGTTTTAAGAATTTCTTTATGCATGTGATGCAAAACAATTGCTACTTTATCATGAGTGCTGACATAGATGCAATTAGTGTATGAAAAATAGTAAAATTAATATAGTCAGTGTCTCTAAAACATGAAAAAATAATAGTGTGAGCAGTGTAAATTCACTTGAAGTACTGAAATATGACATAGACTAAATACCAGAAGATGTAAGAAATATTTTGGTATGTGTGGATGAAACACTAAACGTGGTTGTAAAATTAGAAATGAAAATTATCAACACACATAAAGGTAATAGGGATTTAAAACTAAACATGATGTTAGAAACTTTGAAGATCGTAAAACTATATGAGAAAGAAATGCATTTAGATATAAATGGTATTAAACTGTAAAGTTGTGAATGGAAATTTCTGAGTAAAACCTGTAGATGATCTATTATGATCGGAGAATAAAACAAGTATTTTAAAAATTGTAAGGAAATATTTGAATATGGAGTAAATGAAAACAATCCATATCGTTAAAATGAATAAAAAGGGATAAAATGTTGGAATTACGAATGATGAGACAGAAATAAAAACATTATAATAAATAAGTTAAACTAGAATTAAGAAATATAAACACAGAAGGGAAATCATGAACGTAAGAAACGCAATTAACAGTTATAGACTTAAGTGTTTTAAAAAAATATTCGGTAATGTAAGGAAGATATTGTTAAACATGTAAAAGAAATTAGAAATTCTGTAGAAAATTTAGTAAAAGAACTAAGATCACGAAAAATAAACGTTTCTTTTTAAATAGAATTTCAAACCACTAAGTTAAAGTGTGTATAGAATACTAGAATGGTTTAAAAAAAGTAAATGAAGTTAAAATTCAGAATATATTGAACATTATAACGTTAAAAAAAGTGTGAAATTGCATCTAAAATTAAGTAGTGTAACAAATAAACAGCATGTGCGGGAACGTTTGTGAAATATAATATATAAGTTAAAAATCAGGGTATGCTGAAATGGTATGAAAGGTATGAAAAAAAATAGTATGTGGAAATTAAATAAAATATTACAAATTAGAAACGTTAAGTATTAAAAAAATATGACAGTAAATAAATATGTTATTATGAACAGAAAACCTGAGAAATAAGTTAAAGTTTCATGGAAAACTAGAAAGAATAAAAGTATCAGAATAAAATTGAGTAATAAAAAAAAATTATCTTGTAGTTTCATTAAAGGAAAGTCTTTTCTTTATATTTGTTTCTTTTACATTGTTTTCAGAGTCGCGCATTGAATAATTTTAACACCAGACTTAAAAAATATATTTCTAAAACATATAATTCACTTTTTCATTAATAGAGGGCAGCATCGCTATATCATCAAAATTAAGATGCAGAAAATATTTCCCGTTGCCAATTTAAAAAAAAACTAACTTTAAATGAAAAGCATGAGGTCTACAACTCAATCAGCAATCTAAAAACAACTCAACTCCACTCGAAACCACGCCTCCTAGTGTGATGACGTTGCCTTTGGCCCCGCCCTCTGTGTGACGTCATTGACCACGCCCACACCCCACACCGCGTGTCGGTGAACCCGTGTTTTCTATCTACTAATAACAATAATAATACAGTTATGTATGAAACATATAAATCGAAATTATAACTTTAATTATCAATAGCTAAGTAATTCTTTCCTTTATTTTGTCTATACCTCCTTTCAGTTTTAAAATTATAAACATTTTATGTTTTCTGGATTGCGTTTTTCCGCATTAATCTGTTTTCGGGCTTACTTACCTAATCCTGTATTGCGGACAGCTCTTATCTATTAAGAGTAAAGAACCTTTTGGCTATTTTTCTGAATTATACATTTAATTATCCTCATTTTTCGTTTTGCATCTGCTCTTGCCAAGACGCGTCGCTTGCCTGGCCGCTTCGCCCATAATCTGAAAATGTGAATGCAAAATTGTGAGGTACATATCGCACCCATAATGATCTATGAATGGAATATGTATTAAGAATCCAGCAATAAATTATGTCTTATCTTCGGCCACGTCTGCAAGTTTTTTTTTTCCTCCATTATGTATCTACGTTCTCACTAACTCTTGCTAAGTTAATACGAGGACTCTTTATTCTAACGACGTAGTAAAGCAATGGCCTAACATCCATTGTAGCTATCGTCCAGTCATCAAGTTATCTTTCTATAGATATAATTTAAGAAAGGAAAACAAATTGAAAAAGACCTTTGTGGTCAAGAATTTTGCGCATTGATCTGCAAAAATTAGAAAACAAGGTAAAAAGAAAATTCTTCATGCTTTTGCTTAAAAGTCTTTGTGATACTGTGGTTCCGGTGAATAATTTTAACACAAGTTAAAATAAAGTGCAATGAAAAGATAAATTATCACTAGTATACATACAAATAATAAGCTAATTTAGAACTGAAATCAAATTAGAAGTTATGTGTTGATTAAAGTTAAGACAAGCTTTAAAAATTTGAATAGAAATACAATGGCTATATAAGACAGAAGCAAAAATACAAAAAAGCGGTAAATTGTAAATTAGCCGAATTTGAATCTCTTATTATTGACTCTTCAGAGAAAATGCATAATGGATTTCCAATCCAACTAATTCCATATCGCTTTTCGTCAAAACAGAAAATAGAGACTGTACACGAAACATTTTGATTATTTAACTGATAAAATAACCTAGATAAAAACTTTAGTCTCAATTTCACTGTTTCATTTCCCGGCGCGTCCGTTTGTAAAAGTAAATGAAAACCACATTAATGGTGTAAGAAAAACTATACAAACTGGCCTGGTTAGGTAATGTACAAAATAAAATAAATAGCGAATTGCTATTAGTAAAAAATTTAAGATTTTTAGGGAGGGCCTACTAGCTTAAAGAGTTTAAACTTTGTAAACGAAGGGGAAAAACTTTAAAATTAAAACTAAAAGCGAATTAATTTGGGTCTTGCTATGACCAAATATTAAAACAAGGGAAAGAAAGAAAAATTTTAAAACAGACCTTGATCGGCGACTTCTACTGTGAAGAGCCAATTGTTAACAAATGGACGTTTGCCTCCTGAAAAAATAAGAAAGTAGCTAACCAACGAGGTGTAATGACGTAAAAGGGGAAGAAACGACACGAAAATAGAGCTATATATATATATATATATATGGATATATGTGATGTATCAGCTTTTGTCCAGAATAAATAGATCGTTGAAGAAATATAGATGTAGTCGTAGCTTAAATTATCAGACGATAAGTTTAAAAAACAGGATCCATTTATTATTATTCAGGAGAAATAGCAGTTACAAAATCAGTTATCCGGAGTAAATAAAAAGAATTACTAATAACTTTTTGTATGAAGTTTACTGCATCGTGACATTTAAGAAAAAGCTCCCGATATTCCTTTTGCGAGTCCTTTTATAGCCTCTGGAAAGGCGGAGCTTCACAGAAATGACGTCAGCCAATCCAGTTCGCTTTAAATATTTCCAGAACATTCTATAACTGTATGTGTAGAAAAGGCGGGAAAAACAACTTGACTACGGGGCTGTGGATTTAATTCCACGTACTTTCAAATAAGAGACCGCCGCCATTAAAAAATGAAAAGAACATACAATTAGAATTTTAAGTGTATTCTTGACTATGGAATTTTATTATTACAAATATATATAGGTATAATTTGCCGTGGATAATGAATGTATTAACAGCATTATGTAACATAAAAAATGGCTAAAATAGTGAAAGTCTTTTTTAACAGTATCTGAAAGAAATAAACATAAAATTGTATTTACCATAATTAATAATAACATGAATACACAGCAGATAAAAAAATATAATATATATATATACTTTAAAATAATATGTATTTTGCACTGAATATTGCAAAGTTATGTAAATAGATGTTATATCAACAATGAATATCGCTTAAAACATAGAGCATAATTGAACTAAATGACATGTAGAACAATAGACATATATACATGTAAAATATTTATAGATAAACAAATAAGGAAATAAAGATATATGATTATTATTTATAACTGGAACACCTTCATATTTGCAGAGTTTGTCCTTCTTGTTTCTCCTTCAATGCTTCTTCCATAAATCTTTAAATCTTTTTTCTGAATTTCTAAATAAAGAAAACAGTTTACACCAGCTATTATCTGACACCATGAGCATGATGAATAGGCTTCTTGCGCCCTGTAACTGGTGGGCTGCAAAATTTCTAGAAGAGTTTTTTCGAGGTAGGCACTTGAATTCAGGAAAAAAAAAAAAAAAACTCTAATGTAAACATATATTTAGGTAAACAACGTTGTGCTTGGCGTAGATTTATTCAATACTTTATCGATTTCGAAAGCAAACAAACCTTCGTCACCAGCAAGGAAATCTGCAACGAAAGTAAAGCCACGGTTGTCTTTATACCCAAAAGAAGTAAAGCAGACGAAGAGGTACCCCCATCTCACGGCAGAAATAGTAAAGAAAATTTAAAAATTAAGTTAATAGAATTTTAAAACCGTTACGAAGGACTGGATTGGAATTAAAGTCATTAACTAAATAAGAGAAATCTTCGTGAATGTGAAAATTCTTCAATCTACCAATGGAAGAAGCATTTGGAGAGAATTTTGTAGACTCTAATTCAGAATTATAATTAAATATCGAGCTATGATTAAATATCGAAGTCTTGTTAAAAACTACTAGTTGCCGGACGTAAGATATGGATTCCTTGAGGCGAAACTCGACGATGTTTTTGTTTGGCCGATAAATCTCAAAACAAACTGGCAAGATATGTTATAAGTTCCCCAAGAATTAAAGTCAGAAATGGAATCTTTATAAATGGAACTATGGATTTTATTGATAGCCAAAAAAATGACATGCAGGTTTAACTTCTGGACAATGCGTGCAATTTTGTAAGTGACAGAAGTATGAAATGGAAGCACGATAGTGTTATTAATGTTATTTCTAACAGCGGAAAGTCTTCTTTGATGAAATTTTTCTAAAGGTTTTTTTTTAATAACCACGGGAGAAAATCCTCAGTCGACGGTTGATTTCAAATAATTGAGTTCATTAGAAAGCAAAAGCTCTGAAAAATAAACTCTCTGACAGCGCAAAATATATGTTAGTAAAAATATTTTGCTTAGCTGGGTGACATAACTTAGCATGTGGAACCAAACAGCAGAAAATAGTTTAGAGTAAACAGATGTATTGAAATCAGATTCATTGCAGACTATAAAAATATTGAGGAAGAGAAGGGTACTGTTAAATTCTGTTTTAAAACTGAACTGGATGGCTGGATCAATCGAATTTATAATAGATAAAATCTGGGTATGTTTTCTTTATTGCTACCAAAACGTGCGAAAATATAAGTACAGTGTAAGCAGTCTCTGGATTTACTGCTTAGCGAATCCGGAGAAGAGAAAATAGTTTGTCAAATAATTAGACATCAAAATAATGAGTGTAAATGTCAGCAATTACAGGACTGAGAGGATTACTCATAGCTGAATTTTCAGTTTGGAAAACAAAGTAAGTTTGACTCAAGAGAAATTAACTCTTGAATTTC
The DNA here is from genome assembly GCF_044657685.1 of Stegodyphus dumicola. Lineage (NCBI taxonomy): Eukaryota > Metazoa > Arthropoda > Arachnida > Araneae > Eresidae > Stegodyphus > Stegodyphus dumicola. The sequence goes on from NC_140779.1 coordinate 49,969,699, forward strand.
AGTTTGTGCGAAGAGAAATTCTCGAATCCTAGTTTCGAAACATTTTAGTGCTCCTTCGACCGGAATATTAGGAAACAGTGATATAATATCAGAAGAAGCCATAATGGAGCGCAGTGGAGTAATATCTTTTAGTTTATCGAAAAAGTTTATCAAGAATTTTTTTCGGTGTGAATATAGTTATAAAGTAAAGGAGAAAATATGGAAATTAAATATTTGGCCAAATGATATGATGCCTTTTCTAAGTTGGAAATTATAGGTCCAAAAGAAATTCCAATTTTGCAGACTTTGAGGATATCATAAAACCTTTAGAGAAAGCACAGATAACAATTAAGTGAAACGGCTGATTTTTTTAAAATTGAATTGGGCTTATATAAGAAAATTTAAGAGCTGTTTCAACTTCCTTGAGATCAGAAGTTTAAGGATCTGTAGAGGTTAAGCAGTAAGGGTCTTCAATTATCAGTTTCGTGACTCCATCAATGCATGCGTTTTTGTCCATACCAACAACATGTACATCTTTATCATCTTTGGAAATTATAATGTTAGAAACCTTCTTACAAAGCTGGAGGAGGTTAAATTCTTCTCTGATTGTCCAAAGGACATGATTGTCTTCCGGCCCACCTGCACCGCATAGGCATATCAACCGATCCTTTGCCACTTTGTGATTCTGGAGAAGAAATGCACACGAACTACCTGCTTCGATGTGGGGCTCTTTAAGGTCTTAGAGAAGAATCGAGGTACTGGGAGGCAAGAACGAACTTTAGGCACGAACTTCGGTCTTTTTGTTCTTTTTTTTTTTTTTTTTTTTTTTTTTTTTTTTTTTTTTTTTTTTTTTTTTTTTAACATTCTGCCTAGCCACTGGGGGGGGGATGTTAGAAATTTCACATAAGTCTTTCCTTTTATTTTGGTTAAGATCAGAAGGAAACAATTTGTTATTAAAATTCACGTTATAAGTAACTAAGTGGCGGATTGTATCTTCCTGAAATTTTAGAAATTTTCAATATTTTCTGAAATTTTAGAGAATTTAAAAGCTTTTCCATTAGGGGCGATGGTTGATTTAAAACAATTAAAAACATTAAATATTTTTATGGAATTACATAACATATTTCTTCACTTTTAAAATATACAGAAGATATGTAACGTTCCCATGTTACTCTTAATGCATACTCAATTTATATCCTATAAAATGTTTCAGTATTCCACCTGGGCCATCTCTATGGATAATTTCTACTGATAAACTGTATTAAAATTTAAATTAACCCTTTGGGACTATCATTATAATCTGAATTCTTTCAAAATTTTTTAAAAACTTTTCACTCTAATTGATTCAAATAAAATGCATTTAATTTAATATATATGTAGTTGAAAACCTTAAAAATTTATATAGAATTACATTAACTAGTTTTTCATTTTTTGAATATACAGAAGATGTAAGCGTTCCCATTTTAGTCTAAATGCATAATCGTCTAATATCCTATAATGGTTTCGCTATTCCAGCTATTGATAAATCGTAATAAACTTAAAAGAATCTTTCGGGTAACCGTTAAAATCTGTAACCATTTCAGATTTTTTTTTTTTTTTTTTTTATCAAACAGTTTGTTGGTACTCTGCTTCCTTTTTATGATAGAACAGTTTTTGGATACTTACCCTTTTCTGTGCGAAGTTGGTGGTAGGAGGAATTATAAAAATCACATTATTTGATTGAAGCACTAAAACTGAGGGTAAATAATATCGATTATAGAAACACACAGTCGCGCGTACACATTTTTTCATCCGAAACAAAGAGATAAAAGGTCGCCCCTTTGTCTTGTACTTTTTTTAAACATATCGCAATCTTTACAAAATTGAGTTCTTTAAATTTGCTAATAGTCCACTCGCGGCTGAGCGGCAAAATCCCTGAACACTGGTAGTTCGGTCCGATGTTCGAATCTCGCCAAGGAGCTGGCTGCATGGGCGTTTTCGTAGTTTTCTGAAAGTGTAACGTGTTAATACGAGCCGGTTCTCCTTAGAAAGTCCTCCACGAAGGCATTCCTTCCATGTAATGCCTTAGGAGGGAACACGTTAATAATACTAATAAATTTACTAATACCAAAACATGAATCTTTGCATTATTTGAAACATTTATCTTACTGGAAGTACATGTCTACGACCAACGGTTGCGATAACAAAGGCGGGTAAAGATTTTTGCGGACACGTTTTACATATATTCATATATACAATACAAATTATATATATCTGTGCAACTTAATGCAAACTAATATTTATTTTTTCAAATTATAATACAATAATTCTTGCAACAATGTTTAATTATAACTATATATATTCTGAAAAATGAAACATACGTAGTGATTTACAATGCTGAATTGAAAAGAACATTTTTGTTAAGTAGCAAATAGCCTAATAATCTACAACAATTCCTTAATTTATGTTTATAATCCTAGGTAGATTGTAACAAGCTAACGGAAACTGAACATAATTTTCATGTTGAAACTATTTGGATTGTCTAAAACTATGCAAATACATTTTCATCAATGATTGGAATTCTTTTAAAAACAATCCTATCTTTACAACAACATTTTGAAAACAATAGTACCTCTACAGGATAGATAAGTAATGTAATATACGAGTGTACTGCAACCCTCCTGGCCGATAATAATCTGCCTCATGCCTAGTGCAGTGCATATAATTTTAAAATAATTATTGATAAGTATAATTTTACAGGACAATATACATAATTTAAAAAATGTAAGTAAAGTTTTAAAGTTAACGAGTTAACATATGTAATATAAAAGGGTTTTAAAATTAACGAGATTTAATGATGCTTCATATTTTATCCTTATCTATATTTTTACACCATGTCCGTTAGTTTCAATGTGTTAAATTTGATAACAGTTTGTCTCTGATATCGCATTTTTAAAAAGTTCTTAATAAAATTGGTAGCAGTTTCTTTTAAACGTATTTAGAATCAAGGAATAAAACAAGATTAAAAAAAAAAAAAAATACGTTCTTTTTTGTCAAAATCAGTTATATTAGAATTAGCCAGAACAATTTGCCATGAAACTTCCTCAAAATATTCAGAATTTTAAATCTCCTTTTTTATTTCTTTGTAACTAAAAAATTCATTTTATTGTTTCACTACAAGTAATAAAATAACACACACACACACACACACAAAAAAAAAAAAAAAAAAAAGACGAAGTTTGTATCTTACCTTACATTTTAATCCCAGTCAACAAAGAATGAGACAAACTAATGTACCGATTAGCTTAATCCGTTTAGCAATATGCATCTGCTTTAGAAATAACTATAAATGAAACCATATGCATAGTTCTATAAATGAAACCATATGCATAGTTCTATAAATGAAACCATATGCATAGTTCTATAAATGAAACCATATGTATAGTTCTCGCGCAAATTAAACATGGATACAACAAAGCAAATCTCAAGCCATGTTCAAATTCGTTAGCAAATTTTACATAAAAAATCTGATGTGTACACCACATGACTTCCTTGTACGGAATGTTAAATTATACGCATTTTTCTTGCATTTCATTTAAACTTATTAGATTGAATAAAATCTACTTCGCCGACAGCGCATAAACCACAATAGAATAAATGCATTCTTTAAAATTCAATCTAGTATTTGTTTACTATAGCGACACTCTGGCGCTAGATTCACTTAACAGTATTATATTTCGTTCATATTACAACTCAGAATGCACAAAATTTATATCATTTAAAGAATAGAATTATCTAATCGTTGCCACATGTTCTATTCAAATACTATAATAAAGCTAGAACGATGAATAAAAGAAATTAAGCTAACAAAACAAAAAAAAAAAAAAAACAGTTTTTCACAGACGATTGAGTATTTTTCATCCAATTAATTCAGTTCTCACTTCGCGAGAAGGCAAAGATACATAAAAACTCAAAATATCTATATTAAAAATTACAAAGTAAATCTTAAACACTTATTTCGTCGAAAAAATTCCAGAAAGGATTAAGCATGATTTAATTGGCAATAATAAATGAAGGCGTTATCTTTGTTGTTGCGAAGCTAAGTTTCTCTAGATTGGCAACAAACCCACTAGTCTGCTGTTTCAAATGTAAACAATCAATGGCCGCCATAAAAAAAAAGAGGCTTAGCGGCATTTAAACAACTTTAAAATTGTTAATAATTCTAAAAATATTGCATAGAGATTTACTAAAGGCACAAAAACCTTAACCGGAAGATAAAAACAACATAATTCAATCATTTTTAAAGCAAAAAATGTACAATTTACAAACATATAAAAGAAACTGAGGTTACTGAGCCGGGTAACAGAGTGGATATATATATAAATATATTTATATCCGTTTGGTGCGGCCGATGCAACCAAAATACGAGTTATAGCTACATGTTATAGCAGACCTATATACAAAATTTCAACGTTCTGAGGCTACTCGTTTTTGAGTTATGCGAGATACGTACGTACGTTCGTACAGGCGCACGAAAAATTCTCTGCAGAATTAATTTTAAAGCAGTTTTATAATTTTTTTTTTGGGAGGAAACGAGTCTTTTATTCTGTTCTTACGTACAGATATCACGCAAAAACATCGTTAAATTGCATTCGATAGCGGTCAAAATGGATATTTTCGTTGAAATATGCTACCTGAAACTTTTCGCGATTGCAATACTTCCCTTTTACTTCGTACAAGGAAATAAAAATAGACCAAAGCGTAATAATAAGGTATATTTCATTTTCAAATACTCTTGCTCAGTCTCCCGTTGCTGTCCCAATGGGCCTTTGTTCATAGTGGGCAAAAAAGTGTTTGCAATTGCGTTGCCGTCTGCTCCAGTTAGGGGACTTTGCAAGGCTTGTAATGGCGAACTGGGAGCAGTGGAAATTAGTGAAAGGCAAAGTGATTAGAAAGAATTACGTTGGGAATATGATATTTTTAAGAAAGTTTAGCTTAAAAATTGTCAATTCTTACTTAGGTCAACAAAGAAAAATAAAATTTAAAAAAAAAATAAATAAATAAAAATAATAGAAAAATTAAACAATTTTTAATAATTAAAAATTAAAAATAAAATACAATTTTTTAAATTAAAAATTTAAAGAAATTGATATGTAAAAAAAACTGTATTAACATCAAGTGTCATCCACTACAAGTTTAAAAAAATGTATTTGAATTTGAGTGGATGAATAAAAAATAGTTTGTTAACGATTGAAAATGTGAACAAGATATAGGGAGAGTGTGAGCTAATATTAGGAATTTAATAAATTTCAATGTTAAAAAAAATACATGTACTTCTTCGAAACCTATCTGAGAATCAATTAATCTTATTAATTTTTCTTTTAATTGAGATGGATCGCTTATAATACAAAACTCTTTTTGGTGTATTACAGAGTTGAAAGTTAAATTATAATTTGTTTTGCAAAATGGACAAGGGTGAGGCAAGCGCCTCCTTTGCCTCCCGCTCTGCATAAGCGAATTTCATTTGGAATTAAATTTTATGCAAATAATATCAAACTGAGAAACGTAATTACAAAAACAGTAGAAAAGACATAAAACAGTGTATATAAAAACATAAAAACAGTGTATTGGTTTTATGAATATGTTTATTTCGTGCATTAAAATAACAAATCTTTTATAGTCGAAATTTTTCTCGTATGAAAAGTCTTTTGCAGACTATAGAACTTTTTATTGACTAGTTCAGTGTAGAACAGCCCTTGGAGACTCGTATTTCATTCTTCTGTTGGCAATAAAATGTTTAACAACGCACGTGATAAAGTTTCTAATGCAAGTTTTTGGGCTTATTGTTATATTTGATAAATTAGAAAAAGAAAACTAATTTTCGACATCACAGTTTTGTTTTGAGAATAATTTTCTTAATATAATAACAACCCATTAATTCAGACATTGCACAGTGTTACATGGCAGACTTGTCAACTAATATCATTATTCTTAACATCCCAAGGGGGCACGCAAACAAACTCCAGTGAAAGTTAATTTATGTATTCTTCTGTTGGCCACTGGATTAACTGCTCGGAACAAAGGCAAACAAAGTAAGAGTTTTCTATTACAATTTATATCTTGTTTTGAAAAAGTGTTCTTTGTTAAAATCAGTGCACCATTCATTTATTAATTTAAACTCCTATATATCTTAGTCTGAAATGAAACGAATGCATAGTAAAATAAACGTTTTAAAATAAGTTTATTCTTATTAGAAAATTTTCGGTTTTTGTGAAAAACGAGCATTATTTACATCTTTCATTTTTAAAAAATAAGTACATTTTATTTTAAAGAATATTTAAATTTTATATTTCTATTTAGTTAAATGTTCAAAATGTTTGATAGGGGATAATAAAATATTTAAAAAATCTTGTTATTAGATATTTGAATTAAAATGAGAAATATTTCCGATTCTTATCATATTATTTATTGCAATATTTAAGTAATGTAATTGAAATAAGCATTAATAAATGTTACGTTTGAAATAATACCCATACGTTACTCAAATATGAGCCAGTTTGCTTTGGAAAGTCCTCCACAAAGTTTCTTTGTTTTCACACAAATATTTTTCATATATTTTGCTATAATTCTTAGAACAAAATGGAACAGAACAGATAAAAAAAAAAAAAAAAAAAAAAAAAAAAAAACTTTTAAAGAAGTTTTAAAGAGAATTTGCATTTTATTAAAAGGCATTTTTAAATACCTGCCAGTTATTAGTTATAAACTCATATATATTCAAGTTTTAAAAAATAAACTATATTTTAGCATTAAATTTAGATTTATAGCTTTGCTTATTCTGAATACACATCTGTTTAATAGATTACCCTCACGATTACATAGTAAATGTTTTCATAATTATCACCGCAAGATTACTATAAAATTATTATACGAAATTAGACATGCAGCCAAATAATTTTAATCAAGAAAGCATTGTCGAAAATTATCATTATCTTTACTTCGTACGGATATTCATCACGGCTGCTGTTTTATAAATCAAACATTAAAGGTTTGGAAAGTTTAGAAAATTTTTGAAATAGGCCGATGGCAATTTACAGTATTTATTGATTGTACCAAACATACCTTCGAAAATGAAAAGCTTAATGTTAGTTATAATAGAAAATTTGAATAGTCAAAAAACCATAGCTAAAAGATTACTGTAAAAATAATCTTTTTGATTGCTGAAGTCCTTTCAGTTCAGGTGGATGCAGGACATCTTAAAATAATGTTTATCTAAACATCCAACACATCACAAATAATAATGTTTTGAATAATATAGTTTACGTTATGTACCGCAGACTATTATTACACTTTATCTTCCTATTACATAGGTTAAAAGCACTGAAAAGCAATGGATTCTTTAGCTCTAAAAAGCATTTCTGTAGTCTCAAAATGATACTCTGCTGTCATCCTATTCCCTGTAGAGCTCATTTCGATACGACTATAGTCATACTAAAGGAAATTAATTTTTGTTATTCACTGTAAAAAATGTGTTTAATCCTTTCCATTTCATATCATGCCTACAATCGCCATGAATCCAGGGAAGAGTTTCTTTCTTGTTGTTTCTTGCAACTATTACAGAAAACAATTGCTTGAAAAATGGTAAAAAAAAATAAATTGCACCGTTAAACAATTTGAGCACAAAACCGGCACCCGAAGACGTATTCATAATTACATTTTTGTTCTGCCGAATAGATGAAAGTACTTCCGTTTATTCGGGTTACTATAGCGAATCGATATAACGGCAAAAGCAGAGCACACGTTCCTCTACAACAGGAGTTTTTTAAACGCAAAAAGAAAAACAAGGCAAAAAAACTTTATTATATCCCAACAAATAAGGCGCAGTCATCGGTCGCTCCCCTCAGATTTGTATCCGAGTTCCGAACGGAATTTTTTTTCCCCCTTTAAAAATTAAAACTTTCTTTTCATCCTCAATGTCGGAAGAAGGGGGGCAAGACTAAAGAGGAACTTGATAAATGATCGTTTGGCACGCAAGAGCACGCGCCGTGGGAGGGGGAGGCCTATGATAAATGATTCCAATGGCAGTTCCTATTTTGCTATGTCCAAAACACGGGGATATCCCTACTACTACTAAGGGATGACTAACTCGACAGGATTGCAGTTGCTCGCTTTTCAAGCTGGCAATTGCGGTCGGATTTTTCCCCGTTACCATCTGCTGTTGTGCGTTACGTTCCAAGTATCTTATTCGTTTGAATTGTATGGATTTGTTTAGAGATACTGCAATAGCAAAATATGAAATGGTAAGAATTAGAAAATTTCTCAAGGACGAACAAGTGGGCAGATATTTTTGTACATGTCGAGCGACGTTTTTGATAGCGAAATTGTCTTTTTGGATCTCTATAAGACGTTAAGTCTTTCCCTGTATTAAATCTTCAAGTCTTTCTTATGCTTGAGAAGTAGAACTGGAATATAAAAGAAAATGAAACATAAGTGTTATCCTTTATGCGCGTGTCTGTTGTAAAAAACTACATGAGAGTTGCCAATTTTGGTCAACCTACTTGGAATTGACGTCTCCAGCATAGGATGGAATAGTTCAATTATCTTAGTCATTCCTTTGCTGCTTCATTAAATTTTAAATTTCACGATAGGAACAAAAGATCCTTGAATAAATGTTCTATTCTCAGCAAATACTTAACGGCCTCAGAAAAGGAGAATAGAGTCACACCATAATCACAATAAATGCAGCGAGGAAGAGTCAGAACGATTAACATCACAACGATGAAGAATAAGAATCACGTGGGAGAATCAGAATCACGGAGAACCACAACTTAGAATCAGAATCTCCGTGGTGGAAAACAACTTTCATAATGTACTCGCAATTTTCTTCCTTTCTTCTCCAATTTAAATTGTCAAATAAATATGCCAGTTACCACTCTTGTTCCATTTTATGGTTCAAGGCTACTGTTTAATATGGCTAAGATGGACTAGTTGTGACTCAGTAGCCCATCGCTAGTTGCTTTGGTAAATTTTTCATTCTGCTAAAGCGTATGCATGATCCTCAAGCTTAATTGTAATAACGTCTAGCGCAGTGTAGCTATGACTTACAATTCCTGAGAAAATTTGTCCAGTGGCCTCGCTTATTTTGGGTTAAATCTAGTGGCCTTGCTTAGGTTGCATTCAGTATCATTAAGATTTATTGCCGGTTAATTAACAATAACACACAGAAGAAATTTAATAACTGTAATTTATTTGTCACTACTTGCGTTTCATAAATTATTTTTATTTTAATTTTTTTAAGATGAAATAGCAACCTTCAGAACTCGAATAAAAGTTTCTGAAAACCTAAACACAGCGTTTTTCATTAATCTCAGTACATACTTTTTTTTTTTTTAATTAGCCCAAGGGGCGGTAATCCAGGTACGCTATTAGTCTCAAAACGGTACTTTGTGGCGTTTTATTATAAACTGCGAATCACTTTTTAAATTTGTGCCATCAAATGTTATTGCCCTGTAATATATTTAAAGAAATTTAAATAAGGGAGAATGTACGTGAATGTAGGTATGCTTCTCGCATTGTGAAAAAACGATGGTACCTAGAGCTATGAAATTTTGAATAACGTAAGTCTTCGCCCGAATATGGGCACCAGGAAGCCTAAATTTTGATTTTCGAATTTGTTTCACTATCTATTTCATATTTTGTAAAACTTAAATGAATTTCTGATTAACAAACTCAACTATTTTAAAGCGGGCATTGGCAACACTATACAAAGAAAAAAAAAATCTTTAGCACGCGAGACAGTATGTTGGAAATTTTAAAGATATGCTGTTTTTAAATATTTAGTGATATTGCTGTTGAACTGAATTTTATGTTCCTTAAGTGCGAAGAGCGTGGCATTTAATAAATAAAAGTAACACACGAAACGGGCCCTTTGGGCGTAATATAAAATCTGAAAGCTTTCAGATTTTTTTTTTCAGTTTATTTATTTAATTATTTATTAATTTTTGTTCTAGGAAGCAATGGGAGTGTTTGAAAGAGGTTTTGAAGCCCTAAGCCCAACCTTGAGAACCCAGTAAGTTGTAAATAAAAATTAAACCTGTTTAAATCTTCTGTACGCGTAGCTAAAATTCGTATTACCTTGGTTTGGGCGAAACAGGAATGTTGAAAAACGATAAAAAGCTAAAAATTTTAGAAGAAAAATTAGCTATTAACAAATTTACAAAGTTGAGAAATAAGCAGCGAAATTAATATTTTATTTATGATTTTTTTTTTTTAAAATTAGATGGCATATCACGAAACCACCTTTTCTGTTTTCGAAGTATGCTGTATATCAGAAACTTAAAGCTTATTTCTCTAAATTAAATAATACGAGTTAAGATCTTAATGATATTTCAGCTAAAACGGTATTTTCTACTCTAGTCATTTTCTCTACAAGAGTTGTGATATGTTATGAAACTCTAGACTTTGAAAAAGTACCAAATGGTAAAAATTTTCAATCCCTTAAAGATTAAAATTTTATTTAACATTTTTAATGAATTCAGTTAGAAATATAATTAAAAAACTGGTACTAAAATTTTAAAAAAATCGAGCAGAGAAAAGAATGCAAAAAATCTGATGTTGACACCGCATGACTTCCTTATTGAAATGTATGAAAATTATACTGATTATTGAAGTGAATTAGTATGAAATATGTATTAGTATGAAAATTATACTTATTATTATATATTAGTATGAAAATTATACTGATTTTTTGCTGCTCTTCATTTAAACTTATTTCCTCAAATTATTCTAAATAACTGATCCCTCAAGGCAAGTTGAAAATGGTATCATAAACTGCAAATTTAGGCAAGTTGAAAATGGTATCATAAACTGCAAATTTAGGCAAGTTGAAAATAGTATCATAAACTGCAAATTTGGAAACAAAATACCGGTCAATATTTTGTCTTACTAGAGTCAAACTCCTTATAATTTTTTTTTTTTTTTTTTTTTTTTTTTTTTTTTTTGGCCCACCAGCGGCTGAGCGGTAAAGTCTCTGAACACTGGTAGTTCGGTCCGAGGTTCAAATCCCGCGAACGGGCTGGCTGCATGGGTGTTTTCGTGGCTTTCCCCATGTGTAACGTGTATACGAGCCAGTTGCCCTTAGAAAGTCCTCCACGAAAGGCATCCCTCCTCTTAGGCAGATAGCCCTAGTGTGCTTTGTCATAATTAAATACACCACACCACCTTATAATTTTTTTTTTTTTTTTCATGACGAGTCTAAAACTTTACTTCCTTTACGCCGTACAAGGAAGTAAAAAGGGGAAAATTTAAATTTTGCAGAAACGAGCTTTAAATAAATTATTTTGCAAGCGAAAGTAAACAATAATCTTATGACAGATGAGAAACATCCAAGAAGTTAGCCTTTTTCTTTAACATAGTGCTACAGCAAAATTCAGTTCTAACTCCAAACTTTGCAAATCGTTGCAAGGAAATGTCAAAAAGGAGATAAATGAATAAAGCCCAGAATTTAACTAAAAATAAATTCAACAACTCCTGTTTTGAGTAATTATAAGGAAAATGATACATTGGAACAACACAGAGTCTGCCAACATGCTACAGATGTAGTTCTTGATTTCCTGTGTGAGATGCTTCATGTGATTACAATGCCACTCCAGTCTCCTGAAAGTTACAAAAAAAAAAAAAAAAAAAAAAAAAAAAAAAAAAATGGGAGACAGTTGCCTCTGCATATAGCCTGGATATTAATCAGTGTAATTTCTTTTTATGGAAATTTTTGTAAGATAAGATATTTGTAAGGAAGCCTTCCAATGCACAATATATCAAGATTCTTATCGTTCAGTTGTGCCACGCAGTTTCGGAAGACGTGTGCCAGAGGGTTGGAAGAAATGCAAAGGTTCGCTTGCAAGTGGTTGTGAAGTAAGGTCTTGGACAAACTCAACACATTCTCCAGTAAATCACTTTCCATGTTCCGACAATTAACTATGTATTCATTCTGTAATCTGTAATCTTTCGATGATAAAGAAATGTGTAATAAACAAAATAAAATATATGATATTTTGTGCACCCTTCTGCATATTATGGCACGTTTACATTCATAACAGAGGTACAAAAATTACAGAAATGCTTTAGCCTCATTCAGAAAACTCTAGCCTCTAGCTTTCTAAAGTGCCGATAATATTTCATAAAAGTAGGGATAATAACTATTAAAGTAAGTCTAAATTCAGAAAACTATAATTCCCTGAATGCAGACACTATAATGAATGATGAATTTATACTCTTTGTAGAAAATTATTTATTATTAACCATAAAAAGTTTTAACCGAGAGATAACTAACTTTATAAGGTATTTCTCCAGCCTTCTTAGCATGCCTTCGTGGTGTAGTGTTCAGTACGCTCGACGCGAATTCGAGAGGTCCGTAGTTCGAGTCCCTTTGAGGGCATTGCTCATTTTTCAAGTCTGCCGCATTAAAATAAAACCTAATTTCTCTACAATGGCGCCCGAACTAAAAAAAAAGATGGCGGATGATAATTCTCCACCACCAGGATTTGACGATTGGGTCCCCTAATCCCCAGTCGCTCTTTAAAAGGGGAAGTATATAAGAATCCCCCCTTCTTAGCATGCTTTCGTGATGTAGTGGTCAGCACGCTCTATGTGTATTCGAGAGGTCAGTGGTTAGAGTCCCGGCGAGTGCATTGCACATTTTTCAAGTCTCCCGCATCAAAATAAAATCTAATGTCTCTACAAATTATAGATAAATAAGTTCTCTTTACCTTAAAGTTTCCTAAATTTTAACGAGTAAAAATATTTGAAAGTAATTTTTATTCGTTTGCTACTTCATTGCAAATTATTACCAGTTAAGAACAATACTATTTGCAACTGAATTTGGCAACTAAGTACTTAAACGAAACTATATACATTGTCAAAAATTAATTTTCCTTCAGGATACCTGATATTTATATTTAGTAATTCATATATAACTGATTTAATAATTAGTGTATAACCTTTTCAACTACAGAAAGAATATAATAAATTCAATAGTGGAATGAACTTTTAAATATACAAATTAAGAAAATGAGAATGATCTGCATGTACGCAGAAAAAGCCCGTTGAACAAGGAAAATTGGGCAAGGAGACAAACTGCGAAAACTACGTTTTTGTGAACTTATTTCTTATTTCATTTTATGACTTAATGAAACAAATGACTTGATACATTTCCAACAACCTCCCCACACCGGATTGATTTGTAGACATTGGCATATTTGGTTGCAAGTAATCGATTAAAAATCACGCAAGAGTTAATCTTCGCGTCCATCAAAAATCAATCATCCCTAGTCGATAAATTAATTCAACCGAATTCAAACACGCTCCCTTGGCCATTAATCATCCTTAACAATATTCAGGTTTTTGATTAATGCTCGTTGCAGAAGATACATCGGCAGAAATATCATAATTGAATTTATGAGAAAGAAAGTACCTGATGTAAAACATACCAGGCTAAAGAGATGATAAAGACTCCTGCTCTCGTTTACGGAAAGGCATCAAGGGTAACTGATTTTCATCTTCACGTTTTATGCTTTTTTATCTGGCTTTGTAAAAATAACTTTAATCATTTTCGCTTAGTTAAATTTCCTTAAATAATTCTTTTATAAGACGAAAGAACATTTGGCTGTGAGGTCCATTGAATCATGTTGCCATTTTGAAATCCTTAGTATTTTTTGTAGCCTAAAGGCGCAATTTGCCCAGAAGGGATATTAATTTCGTTTTGGCATTTTGCATTGATTCACTATAAAAAGGGATTTAAATTGTTGCCATCAGTTATCCCTCTATTATTTAGATTCCCTCTATTATTTAAAGAAATTAAATAATGAAGAATCTGCATAAATGTATGTATGTTTCTCGCATTGTTGTAAAACAACAGTACCTAGAGCCATCAAATTTTGAAAAAGGTACGTCTCCAGCCGAATATTGGCATTTTTAATTTGTTTTATTAGCTATTTCATATTTTGTAAAGCATTAAAGCATTTATGAGTTTTTGATCAAGAAAGTCAGCTATTTTACAGCGAGCATTGGGTACACTGTAAGAGGAAAAAAAAAAAAAAATCTGAAAGGTTTGAGATTTTAAATTACGTCCAAATGCGCGTTTCTTTAACGTTTCGTGTATTACCTTTATTTATTAAATATCATGTTCTTTGCACTTAAATCATAAAAATCAGTTCAACGGCAATGTCGCAAAATAATATTAAAATGAGCATATATTTAGAATTTCCGATAAGTAGTTCCGCGCGCTGAATATATATATTTTATAATTTTTATTTTCGTAGAGTGTTGCCATTGCTCGCTTTGAGTTTGTTAATCAAAAATTCGTTAAAGTTTTACAAAATATGAAGTCGCTAATAAAACAAATTCCAAATTTCAAATTTGGGCTTTCAGATGCCCACATTCGCAGTAGGATTACGTCATTCAAAATTGGATGGCTCTAGGGACAATTGTTTTATCACAATATGAGAAACATATATACATTTATGCAGATTCTTCATTATTTAATTTCTTCAAATGTATTACAGGGCGACAGTATTTGTTGGCAATGCTTTGAAAAGTGATATTCCATTTATAGAGTTCCGACGCAAAATCGCAAAACGAAAACAATACTCCTTCAGAGACAAAGCCCCTTTAAAGTAAAAAAGAAAAAAAAATTATCTCCAGCTCTTGAGACTGTGTATGGGAAATCCTACAGATATGCTTCTTTAAATATTTTGTGATATTGCTGTTAAGTTGAATTTTATGATTTAAGTGCGAAGAACATAATATTTAATAAATAAAAGTAACACACAAAACTTTGAAAAACGCCTCTTTGGGCGTAATATATAATCTAAAAGCTTTTAGATTTTTTGAATCTTTGTATTTTTTTCCTTAAAAAAAGATATTGCAGCAATTTTATTATTGCAATATCCATTTTAAGTTTTATTATAAAAACATAAAATGCGTTGATTTGCATTGAATGTGAAACAAATGATTTTTAAAAAAGATGAATCAATAGTCAAATCTGAAATCATTGATTGCAACTTTTCATTTTCTTTGATATCTTTTTATCTTGAACCAACTATTTACAGCTGCATTTAGCCACTCAATAATTCCCCGTTTAGATAACGCATTAAATTACTGCTCCATGTTTCTCAGATTTTTAATCTCAATCCTAAAATTAAAAAGTAAATTTTCAGATTAAAGATTAATTTTTACTTACTAATTGTTGCCATCAATTATTAGAGCCCTGTATTATATTTAAAGAAATTAAATAATGAAAAATCTGCATAAATGTATGTATGTTTCTCGCATTGTTATAAAACAGTACCTAGAGCCATCAAATTTTGAAAAAGGTACGTCTCCACCCGAATATTGGCATTTGGAATTTGTCGTTTCGTGTGTTACCTTTATTTATTAAATATCATGTTCTCTGCACTTAAATCATAAAATTCAGTTCAACGGCAATGTCGCAAAATAATTTTAAAATGAGCATATCTTTAGAATCTCTGATAGATAGTTCCGCGCGCTGGATATATATATATTTTTTATTTTTATTTCCGTAGAGTATTGCCATTGCTCGCTTTGAGTTCTAAGGGATTCTGAATTCTAAGGAATCTGAATTCTAAGGAGTTCAACAACAACGTATTGAAAAAACGTATCTGAATTCTAAGGAATTCAGATACGTTGTTTTCACTGCTTTCTTTTTTTTTTTTTTTTAGGATGAAGATGCTCTGAAGTTACAAGATGTATCAGCGGCACATAAGGATTTTACATTAAAAGGGCATGACAGCTAATACAGATGGGAGATTAATAAACGCATCATACGAAAAGGCAAATATAAATGGTAAAGGTAAGAATGTGTTTAATAAATTCAAAAGTATAATAAAGTTCTGCAGTAGAAAAGGTTAATCTTTAGGTATATTGGAGAACTGGAATTCAACAGAAAAGTATCTTGAGGAAAAAATATTCTCAGATTGCTATACTTACGCGAGCCTAACTGTTGACAGGAGGATTTGAGTACTAGTAAATCAATTAAACCGGGTTCGATTCCTAGCAAGTTTGCAGGTTGTAGTGGTTTTCGTGGTTTAAGCCACATGCAATATGAATATAAGCCAGTTTACCTCGAAAATTATCTACGAAACTACCCATTCCTTATGAAGGTAGCTTTGCCATAACTGCCTAAGAAAACATAAAAACAGTTAGATACAGCCGTTATTAAATTTACTGAAAATTATTTAACTGCCAAGGAAAAGAAAGCTTTTTCATTCACTTCTCAGAAAATTAGGTTATTTGAATACTGCAAGGCACACGAAGGCTATCTGCTTAAAGGAAGGGATACCTTCCCGAAGGACTTTTTAAGGGAAACTGACTCGTACAGACGTTATCTATGCAGAAAACCACAAAACTCAATCATGCAGCCAGCCCGTTCACCTAGGATGGAAGCTGGGTTCCTGGGATTGAACTCCCAGGATTCAAGGGTCTTAACCGCTCGGCCACTGATAAGGATGGTTACAGCCGAAAACATCCTGGACGAAAACATCGCGGAGAAAACAACGCAAGGCGGAAACGCATGTGTGCGATGTATCGCCATGAGATGATTTGTAAGTACTTTACTTTTTACCACGATATTTTCGACGATGCTTTTAAACTGCGAAGTTTTTGAACTGCTTTATTTTCGAAGAAGATATTTTGTACTATCGATGATATTTTGATGTTTTAGAACTGCGATATTTTCTCTTTGCTATCTTTTCTCCCATGATGTTTTGTACCACAACGTTTTCGCCTTGCGTTGTTTCCTCCTCTACGTTTTCAACCGCGATGTTTTTGCAGTTGACGGACACCGGTAAGGATATTTTCCCAGAGAAAACGCTGTTCAGGTAATTTAATGGTGCTACTTTGGTAGACGGTTGCACGGATTTTGGCGATTTTTCTTTTGGCGAGTAATACGACTTATAGTAAACCTATTGCTGGATAAGTTATTTATGGTAACCGATACTTTGTTGTCATTTTATTAAAAAAAATAATGCGTTTTATTATGCATGAATTCCGTGTTTTAAGTATTATTTATGGCTTCTAAATATTAAAAATCAATTTAATTTTGCATTTTTATTTAAAATAAAAATTTTATTGTTTATGATATTTTATGAAATTTTATGCTGTGGATGATATAATCAATGACGTCACCTTACTTTAAAAATAATTGGTTTTAATATCTATAAATTTAATCTAATGTTTTAAACATTATTTATGACTGTTAAATATTAAAATACAATTTAATTTTGCATTTCTTTTTTTAAAATGATTTTATTATGTATGATATCTAAATAATTTTAATTCTAGGCTTGATGTAATCAGCTCTCTGATTTGTTATAGAATATTTGTGCATTAACGAGCTGTAATAAGCTCCCTGATAGGATGCTGAAATTTTGTGTATTACAGCGCCATTTTAAAATTTAAGTCATATCTTCGAATTCCTTCAAAAATGTCACTTTCAAAGATGAATGTTGTTATTGATAAGTACCAAGAATTATTGTTATCGGAATCAAAAAATTGTTCTTTAACACCTTATTTTGGCCAGCCTGGCTTTCCTAATCAAAGATTTATTTATAAATTCTTACAAGGGTCAGAGAAAATTTATTAAAAATTTTTGGAGGAAACCTCGCTAATTGCTTCTTTAATGAAGTGCGAAAATGTAGATCATAGATGAAGATCGTTAGAAGAGCCGATTCTGAGGACGGCCGTATATGGAATTGTGGTCATGTTGGAAGAAATAACCGCTGCAACGGTAAGAAAAGTATTAGACATTCCTCCTTTTTTATCGACAATAAACTAATTGCTGTCATTTTAGCTCTAGTGTACGAAACACTAGAGCTATTCATTTTAGCTCTAGTGTTTAAAGTATTTAATTTAAGTAATATTTTAATTCTTTTAAACGTTGGTATGATGGTTTTTTATTCGATATTCAATTTACGTAATATTTTAATCCGATTAAACTTGGCGCAATGTTTTTATAGCGGTATTTTTATTCTATTTCTGTGCTATATGAAAGTAATAATTTAACCTTTCTTTATTATTTTAGACTCGTAATAAATGTATTTATTTACATTTGTCTGTCATCTTAAAAAACAACATTTGCAACAAAAAATTAATCCATTATTTTTAACGATATTTATTTTTTAAAATTTCGAATACTTTACTATGCGGAAAATAACGTAAAAACGGCGTTTTTCAAGATGGCTGACGATTGTAAAAACCGCGCCAACAATTGCGCCAAAGTAAATCGCCAAAAACCCGTACAACCTAAGTAGCACCAATTTAATTTCATTTAACAAGTTCATAACTCTTAAGTGTCACAGCTAACGTATGCATTTTATTCTGTAAGTATTTCATTAATGGACTATCTTATATTGTAAAATTATGCATTGCCAAATCTGAGAATTTTCGAAAAAAAAAAAAAAAAAATGTTAGAAAGATGAAATCGGAAGGTATGTTACGGTCATCGCTCTAAAATTGTTCTGTTAAATGTAAGTCCTTTAGAAATTGTTTTAAAATTAAGTGAAAGTTAGTAGTTAGATTTTTTTCCCCTTCAGTAACTTGTTTTAATTATTATAAACTTTTTTTGGTATCTTTGTAGGATTCTCCACTGTGTAATTCTAAGTTACAGTTAAAAATGAAGAATCTTAAGAACTAGTAAGCTAATAATCGCTTGAGATCGTGAGAGTGAATAAACTTTGAAAGGGTTAAAAGACCCTTTATTTTTCAAATAAGATTTAACAGAACTCCGTCTTGGAGTTGTACAATAAAGCCGATACTAGAGCTTCAGCTTAAGAGACTAAGAATTAAACTAAACTAATCTTAACTTAGATATAGCCCAAGCTATCAAAATTCTAACAGAGTTGGCACCTTAACGCTAATTGACTGCGAAGCTATCAATGGCCTAAAGTACGCCCGAGTGTAATAATAGCTTACGAGAAAGTAGTCTAAAAAGGCGGACGCGTGCTAGCCAGAATATCTGGCATCTCTCTCACTAAGACAGTAGAACTTTGCGGTTAAATGCCGCTCTTCCTCATTAGCATTCAGACGCGATTCTAAAATTGCGTTCTGGCCGGAAGTGGTAAGTTGAAATTAAGAAGCGACAGGAAAGGAAATTTAACTCAAAATTTAACTGTTAATAAAATTAAAATAATCCTCTTATTTTTTAAGCCCGCCGTTTACCGAGCAGCAACAAATCCAACAATATTTGATGGCCAGTTAATTTATTGTATCAAAAGTTCACCCTGGGAGTAATTTCTTCGAAAAGAACTTTCAAACAGAACCTGGCTCGCATTTACGTTTTGCATAGGGAAATAATTATGATAAAATAAAATAGTTGCAGTTCAGTAGTCTGAGTTCAGTAATCATTTTTTTTTAACCACAGAGTAGTTCAGTAGTCAGTTCTGTCAACCAATGAATAACCACCTTATAGTCAGTTCTTTTAACCACGGAGGATGAAACTAGTGGTGAACTGAAGTCTTCGGACATTCGAAGATAGTAGCAGACCAAACCATACTAACCAATTACGTCAAAACTTGATACAAGAATTGACAAATGTAATTTATATCATTTTCCCCAAATTTAATGTAAGTTATAAGCTAGTTTTTATTAGAAAACCCTCCCTATGAGCGGCCTACCTTTTCACCAGCTTGTAATTATCAGGTGTTTTTCTTTCATACTGAAGAAGCAATTTGTTACGTTTTCAAGCAGAAGACATGCTGATATAGCAGAATGACATGCTGATATACTGTATGAAGAGTGTTCGCCGAAAACATCGCGGACGAGAACGTCGCGGAGAAAACAACGCAAGGGAAAAACGTCGTGGGAGAAAATAAAGCAAAGCGAAAACATCGCAGTTCTTAAACATCGTGGTACAAAATATCGTCGGCGAAAATAAAGCGACGGATATATATATTATACGAATTACCATTTACAATCATTAAAGCCTGAAAAACGCATGTCTGCGATGTTATCGTCATGCGATGATTTGTACATACTTTATTTTTTTACCACAACATTTTTGACGACGATGTTTTTAAACTGAGAAGCTTTTGAACCGCTTTATTTTGGACGACGATATTTTGTACCACTATATTTTAGAGATGCGATGTTTTCTCTTTGCTTTATTTTCTCCCACGATGTTTTGTGCGGTGACATTTTCGCCTTGCGTTGTTTTCACCGCGACGTTTCCGTCCGCGATGTTTTTAGCTGCAACCGTATGAAGAGATTTGTAATCTATGTCTGCACCTAAAATTCATTAAAGCTTCATCTTAAGTTTGATTAAAGGCGAAGGGTACCGCTTGTCAGAAATTCTTCATGTTTTCTACTAGTGCTGTAAGGCAAATATGAAGCAATTATGTTTGGAAAGACTTCCATGAAAGAGCCCAACACTGGTAGTTCGGTCTGAGATTCGAATCCCGCGAACGGGCTGGGTACATGGGTATTTTCGTGATTTTCCCCATGTGTAACGTGTATACGAGCCAGTTCCCTTAGAATGTCCTCCACGAAGGCATCCTTCCCCTCAGGCAGATAACCCTGGAGGCTTTGCCGTAATTAACTAACCTTCCATGAAAGACATTTCTATCAAGGAAAATGGCTTTCGTGCCATACTTATAATAAATTATTCAGCCGATTTTAGACGTTTTAGGCACCTTGTCTCGGCAATAACAGCTAAATGAAGGTCAAACCGTTTTATATAAAATTTCATTGGACCCTTATTTTGCTGAAAAAATAAAATTGAAAATAAGTTTTAACTAATTAATTTACTAAAACTTTATTAGTCCAAAGGGGCTTTGTCCCTGAAGGACTATTGTTTTCGTTTTGCGATTTTGCGTCGGACTCATAAACGTCGATTCACTTTTCAAACTGTTGCCACAAAATGTTAGAGTCCTGCATTATATTTGAAGAAATTAAATAATGAAAAATCTGCATAAATGATTGTCTATTTCTCGCATTGTGATAAAACAATGGTACATAGAGCCATCGAATTTTGAATGACGAAATCCTACTGCGAATATGAGCATGTGGAAGACCAAATTTGAAATTTGGAATTTGTTTTAATATCGATTTCATATTTTGAAAAACTTTAACGAATTTTTGATTTACAAACTCAATGCTTTAAAAGCGAGAAATGGCAACGTTATATAGAAAAAAACTACTTTTATCTCCAGCTCGCGAGACTGTGTATATCGGAAATTCTAAAGATATGCTTAATTTAACATTATTTTGCGATATTGCTCTTGAACTGAATTTTATGGTTTAAGTGCAAAGAACATGATATTTAATAAATAAAGGTAACACACAAAATGTTAAAAAACGCCCCTTTGGACGTAATTTAAAATCTGAAACATTTCAGATTTTGTTTTTTTTAATTTTTTATATTTGACAAAGCATCACGTGTTCTAGTGTTAATTTAAACACCTCTGTTGTCAGAATGTTTGAATGAAGGGAAGAAAATTGTAGTTATTTATAATCCTCTGAAACATAAAATTAATTTCATGGTTCAGTTTTTTTTTTCTCATTTTTAATTCTGAATAATTAAACTCAACGTTTTTGCCACATTTCCTCCTTAAAGCTATCCGTTTTCCAGCGTAGATTTCATTGGTTTGAAATTAGATCGACTTATTACAGTTTTTTGCGTCATAGGAAATTATACCAATGGAATCGTTTGCTATTCTAATTTTAAATTTGTTTAATGCTGCAATTTAACTTTCTTTCTGAACTATTCTTTCGAAGAAAAATTATATAAAAGTTAAGTTAAATTAATGAAAATTTGAAGATTATTAAGGAAAAGCATAGTAACAGGCTTTCAACCTTTATGTAAGTAATAGTCTAGTCCTCTAAATTAGAATACTTTTTATTAAGTGTTTAATTTTATTGCAGCATTCATCAACCCGCCCTTAATTGTTAGGGATAAAGCAAGCAGGTAGAATTAGAGAACAATGGTTCCCTGGCCGTGATTAGTCCAGCTCAGATCGTGACGAACTTGTTAATAAGACGCTGGCAAATTGCAATCTTTAACCACCTTGCGTAGTAAGGTGTTCTTTTATTGTTTATTCTTGAATAAAAGTTATTAGAAAACTTTACATCGTTCTTTTTTCTTACGATTTTTTTCTGCTTTTTAATGATAAAAAGATGTTGAGGAAGCATCTTTCATTTTTTTATATAATAGCCCATCAGATTTAGAATGTAGAATGATCGATGAATACCATTCAAATATATTTCGCGGTTCGTCATTCTCCCAATAAGAGCTTTGTTAACTAATTGCTCAGAAATAATTTGTTTCCATGCAATCTATTTTCTATTAGCAGAATAATTCTATAGTTATCACTGTATATAAAGAGTATTAGATACTTCTTTTGTGTACATTTGTCCCAAAGTAATCATGAAGCGAAGAATAATGATAGATGAGCTCTATGAAATGTAAGAGATAAAATAACACTGCTAGCTTTCGTCGTTAATTCCATTTATTAGATTAAACAACGAATGCCTTAAAATGCTTTGATTAACGCTAGGATATCTTATGTCTTTTTCTCCTTGAGCATATTTTAATTTTTTACTTTTATTATAAGTACATAGCACATTAAAATGGTGCAATTAAACAATAAAAAGGTGCACATAAAAGTATAAATTAAAAGACCCTTCAAACGATAAGGAAAATATTATGTAAAGTTTCTTGCATTTATAAAAGAAAGAAACTTAATTCATCTGCTTTCATAATTATAAAACTGAGTTATTTTTAATAACTTTAATGGATTAAAACCTTTAGCAGTAAAAACTACCCCCAAAACTAAATTGCTAGAATATGTTTTAAAACTTTTTATCACTGACATAACATTTTGCTCTTGATTTATCAATGGTACGAATTTCTCGGTCTTCATTAAAAGTTCCATATTTATACGACAGCGCACTTCTGATTTTACGAACTTGAACAGAGGACAAAAAACTTCATAATTTCCAAAATTCATAAAAGCTTATGCTATTAAATATGTCATAAAGCTATTGAAACTAGCATGATTTTATAAATGCTCAGTTCGTAAACTGGAAACTTGATAAAAATTCAAGTCCACAGTAAAAGTTTTAACGAATTATTTACTGGGCAGTGGGTAAAATTTATTGAAAATATGTAAACAATATTTAATACATTAATCTTCTTCATCTTTAGCAATAAAGTACTTTAAAATTACAAAGACATCAGTGTCACGTAAATAAGATTAAAGATTTTCATGTCTCTTCTTTAAATTTTTGAATTTCAATTTCCTGTAATTGAGATCAGTATTTCTTAAAACTACAGAAACATTGAATTTACAGTGAAATTTAGTATTATTAATCTATCGTGTAAACAAATTTGTTCTTTGTATTATAAATTAGTATAAAAATTTAGATATCTATGCTACATGGTTAATGTGCGAAATGAATGATTTGTTCTGACTTTTTACTATGTATAATTCAATTACTTTATAAAGTACTGTTGTGATTTATCTTACTTGTTTGACAGTAACCTCAAAACAAGCCCACGAAATTCATTGTGGCAAAGATGCAAGATTTTGCTCAGTTCCACCCTCACTTTTAATGGAGAGTACGTCGGGGAAACAGATCCCAGGGTTTCCCACTCTCTCCTCCCCTACCACCAACCTCTTGAAAGAACTTTCGGCTCGCCGCATATGTAGAGTGCCCCCATGTCGCACGGACACTCTACATTTACAAACACCCATGCCTTCTCCGCGATTCGAATTCAGCCCTTTGGTACTGCAACAGGCTTTCGTAACCGCTATACTGTCTGGGCGACTTTTGTAAAGCTAATTAACCTTTATAAAGTTAATTAAACTAACATTTTTTTTAAATTGGTGAATTCTGTTTTAATATACATCAAAATAACAAATATCACTTGAATCCCCTCCCCCCCCGATATATTAAAATTAATTTAAAGATTAAATAAGGGAATCTTGCAAAACTAAGATAAACAAAGAATCAAAAAGTATTTAAAAAGAACATATTAGAAAAGTGCAGTAGCCTTTGAGCCTTCTTTTTAATTTCTAGAATAGTTTGAATTATGATCTTCCTGTATAACATGTCTATCACTTGCCTTGCATAATACGTTTCAGAGCAGATTTATTAAAAATGAATTCAAAATTCCGTTTTGTAACTCTTATCACTTTTACGTATTCGAGAAAACATCAACTGCGTAATTTTATCAATGTTATCAAATGTGCAATAATAGCAATCCTGCTTGAAATGCATAAGTTAAAAATCAGCTAAAATGTATTAATACCAGTTATCTATAAATAAAATCAAACAGATCAAAATTAAGTCGTAATTATGTTTATGACTTACAATACGTCTCAAACACAATGGTATTTACATTAATTATTACATAACTCTTGAAGAAACAATGTTAAATTTTGAAATTTTGTTGATTATATTACAAACTTAATTTTAATCTAAAAATGAAAAACTATTAATAGAATATGAAAAACTAATATAATGCAAAACTACCATAATAATAATAATAATAAATGCAAGAACTGAAAATTTTGCAGGAATTTCAATCTCAGTGGAAAAGGGTCAACTGCACAGGATAGTTGTTGCTTATGTTCTTACGTGTAGCATAAATACATTCTGCTTAGAATGTCTTTCAGAAAGACATATTTTCCAAGTAACTTAGTTCTTTCTTTCCCAGCGATCGAATGAATAACGGACAAAATAAAATTATGTCCCTAAATAAGGGGGCTTTCAATATTCTCTTACTATTTAATACCAATAGAAATCCCTTCGGATAATCTACATTTAGAAATTTGCATCTAATTCTGTTTTAAATTCTTGTAGTTTCAAAATAGTCGAAAATAGAAATTTTCATTAATATTTATCTAAACTAAATTCAGTGGTACAGCAGCCCTAGTAGGCCAAGGCCAGAAGTGCCCCGAAATCTGCTTTCTTGACCGTGGGCCCCGGGGTGCGTAAGCATATACCCTGAACAAATGGTCAACTTGTCGCAGGACCCCCAGTGTTTAGTCCCCAAGTGAACTTGGCACTCATTTTATCGACCCAAGAGGTGGAAATCAAGGAATGTAAGACTGAGTTGACCTTGCCTAGGCCGGGGATCGAACCCCGGACCTGTGGTGCTGCTGCACGATGCGCTAGCCACTGCGCCACCGGACCTCATTAATATTAAAAGACAATGAAATCTAAAATATTAGCAATTGGTTACGGGACATTTACAATTGAAAATATCAGAATTAATTGGAAACATACTCGATGTGTATTCAAGAATCGAGTTCGAGTTCGAGGGGCGATACTGCACATTTTTTACGTCTCCTGGTTAAAAATAACCTATAGACTCTACAAGGTAAGCAAAAATCCAAGCTGTACTTAGATATACCATCGATATCTTGGTATGTGTCTGTGTCCGGCAGGTAGACAAAAATTCAACTTGTTGTTGGGACCTGCCCATGGCGATCTTCCTGTTCTACGTATAGAGCGAGCTCTAAAATTTTTATTAACGAGATTTCTCAACTTCTATACGAAAGCAAATTCTGATTAGTTCCAGAAGTCAGCAATATTCAGATCTATAAACTCGGATTACAGTCTTAAAACGGGACAGTCTTAAAAATATCTTATAAAGGGACTACAGCAAGTACCAACAGATTCTTTAAAAGAACGAGCATGGAGTAATATGCTGTAAATTGTAAATCAAATCAAATTTATTAGAAATTGTACTACTTAAAAGAAGAAATTCCCTACATTAATTATGTGCTCGTATTTATCGGAGTAATTTTCTTTAACAATCTCTGAAAAAATGTTTCATTTTTTAAGCAAGTTTTAAATTAAAAATGGCGTATCAAATAAAATCTCTTCATGTCTTTTATATTTGGTTCATAAAACGAATTAGCATTTCGTGACACATCGAAAGTTTGAAAAGCGTTACAAAAAAGATATTAAAGCGAATAATATTAGAAAGCCGTACTTTTCAATTTAGATTGGCACATAAAAATTATTGGATTCATGCTCTGTGCCCACTGGCTTCTTTCACGTCAGTAATAGCCTGTATGAACTTCGTAAGGAAAAGAAAAAAAAAAAAATCTCTTCAACTACCTGAAATAAGGTAAGTTCATAATAAGAATCGCGTGGTAATGGGGAGGGGGGTTGGCTTAAGTTAATATAATTCTGCAAAACCACAAACAACATTTGTATCCCGTCTCTATTCGTGGAACGGCAGCTGAACCTTCTAGGTTCGGGTTTTCGGATCTTTAATTAGGGAGGGTCTCTCGCTGGTGATGGATGAGGGATCGGCAACCCTCGATAACGTCTGTTCCACCACCGTACCTCTTTTCGTCCCCACTTCCTTCCTTGTTGCATGGTGCGGATAATAGCCGCTCTTGACCTAGGAAATATTTCAAGTGAGCTATTTTTATACTGCGTATCTTTTGGGCTAGATGAGTTTTAATTTTGTCTTAGTTCGTGGAAAAGAATGAAGAAATTAAAGTTTTCCCTGAACTGAAGTGCGAGTAGTGAAAAGTTCAAACGAGCACTTTTGATGTTATACTTATATGTAGTTATATATTTTTGATGTTATACAATCGGATACTCAATATGGATATTATATACCATATTGAATATCCGATTGTAAGGCAGCCTTAGATTTTTGGTAGTGTTCATAAGAAGAAAGAATTAGCTTATTTGAATTTGATGTGTTAAATGTGTTTTACGAAAAAAGATAGTTCAATGACACAAGTGAAATATATGCTTTTTCAAGATAAATATTTAAAGAAAAAAATTGCGTATTATCTTTATATATTTTTAAACGGTGACCGTGTAATGTGAGCATGGTCTTAAAAAGAATATTTTGGGTGAAAAATTATCTTACATTCCAACCAGTCCTGCGTGCAGTTTTCTGTCAAGCAGTACCCATCTGCATGAGTACTTAGCAAATACATACTCAAAAAACAAATGATTCTACACACTGTTCAATTCCGCTTAGCTTCACATTTTGCGCAGATGACAGTGGTATATAAAGGAATTCGATGAATTTATGAAAGCGAGATGGTTGTCTTGTCACCCATCAATTCTTTATTTTCCATTGTAAATCTGTCATAGAGCATGGTAGTGAGTCCAGATTATGGAGACATCGTTCCAACTCGTTCCACAGATATTCAAGGTTATTAATTTAAAGTTATTATTTAAAAGGTATTTAAGGACCTTGGACACGAACTGTACATTCCAACTTCATTGCTATGTTATTTTCATTACTTCTGTGCAATGTGCAACTGATGGAGAAGAGCATTATCGCCTGAAAAAGTGCATCATTCTGTGGGAACAGTAAATGTCTGAAGGGGGCATATGATCATCCCATAGTTCTACGGAGCCCAAACTCGTCAGAGTTCCAGCCATTGTGATGAGAGACCCAATAAGGACCAGGTAAAGAGGTATCAGACAGTTAATATCATCACTGCCGGCCTACACAAGGCCTGTCTGACAGAAAGATGCAGTATTTCGTGAGGTTTATGTCGCACACAAACTCTTCTGTTCACCTGCAGCAATTAGAATACCCATTCAACCAATTAAATAACACCAGTCTTCTACCGGGCACTAATGGTTCATTTTAGGAAATTGCATTCCCAGCATACGATGTCTTTCCATTAACCATGGAACTCAGGATGATCCGCGGCTATTATAACCGAGTTAGCTGACGAACTGTCCTTGTGATGATCTTCATTTCACTCCTTAATATCTGAAATATTAGAAATAATTTTCAATTCCTCCGCGACTTCTTCTACATGAAAACTACATTTTCTAAAACTATTTCTAACTGTGTTTGGGAAGATTGTTTCCCATTCTTCGACTCTATGCATTGTCTCTAACAAAGCTATCGACTTAGTTATCGCCTTCAAAGTGCTTGTATTTTTACAAAATACAGTTTTATTTATTTATTTATTTATTTATTTATTTATTTTTTTTTGTGTGTGTGTGTGTGCTAATGACACCTTTTCTGTAATTACATTTGAAAGCTTTTATAATAGCTTTGTCTAATGATTGAATATTAGAAGTCGTACTTGCAGGAAGAAACAATAATTTAATGTTTTTCAGAACGATATCAGAAGGGTGTGCAGAACAATAATCTAACAGTAAAACTATTTTGGGGGTTTTCAGTTCTCTGCCCCATTTCAAAAGGAAATTAATAAAAATACTGCTTGTCATCCATGAATTCCTGTTGCTGTAGTAAAGGCAAATTCTTGACTCCTTTTAAACATCGAGACTACGCTTTCCAATAACCACTGGCGTTTTTTTAATTTTTGCATCCATACTGCATATTAATAACACTTTTTTTTAGTTTCTTAAAAGCAGCTGCTGTTTCACATTTAAATATTAATGAGTGGTCCAGCATCTACAGATTTTGTGGTCAAATGAGCCCTTCTGAACTAACGTTTCTTTGGCTAAAAAACGTATAAACTTGTTAAGAAAAACTGATAATATTTTTACAGATGTGGAAAAAATATCTTATTCAAAAGAGATAGTTTAAATTTGGCTTAATTTATTAAAATTTTTATTATTTAATCTAGCTTTTAAATACAAAATTTTCAATATATTGATAATACTGTAATACTCGCAATGAAAATATTTAGCCTTTCTGAGCGTATTGATGTGTTTAGATGTATGCCTACATTATAAAGAATTTTGAGTTTTTATTTTCCTATGGTTAAATACAATTGTAAGGGATTTTTTTTTTAAAAAAATAGAAAACATTATCCCATCCTAGGGAAAATTGTTTAGAGTATTAATACAACCTCATGTTTACTGGTAGTGAAATGCTAAATTATTAGTTAAAATATTAAAGCTGAAAAAAATATTTATTAAAAGAATAAATAAAGTTTGAGAAAATATGAATGTAAGAAACAAATAAAAACTGTAAAACTAATATTAATCACCCTCTGCTTAGTGCTTGAAATAGAACTTTTGAGTTCACTTTTCGTTCTTTCTGCCATTATGTGACTTAAATCGCAGCTACTCAATTGTTCAAAATTGCTAAATAATATTTCTCATAATCGCATATTGAGAAGAACTACTCAGACGTGTATTTGTTAAAAGCAAACAATAAAAGTTTAATTTATAATAAAACTAATTTGAAATGCAAAATTATGCAAAAACAAAATTCACACAAAAGTAAAAACCCAGAAAAATGGTGCGCAAAGTGTTCGAAAACGTTATTCTTTTAATAAACTAGGAAACCCCAAGAATAAATTCTATAAACAAAATTATATAAGCTCAATTAGTGACTTCTAATTTTTAACTTCCTAAAAAGCAAACAATATCCTAAAAAACAAAAACTAAAATAAAACTGATATTACTGCCGGAGTTGCGATATAGAGTCATTAGGATTCCTTTTTTTTTTGAAGCATGCGTAAATGAAACATGTGCAGTGCCCTCTCCGGGACTTAAACCTCGGACCTCTCGATACGCGCCTAGTGTGCTGACCGTTACACCACGAAGGCATGTTAAGAAAGCGGGAGAAATACCTTATATACTCCCCCTTTTAAAGGGCGACTAGGGATTAGGGGACCCACTCGCCAAATCCTGATGGAGAATCATCATCCACCTCCTTTTTTTTTTCGGGCGCCCCTGTAAAGTCATTAGGATTTTTGAAAGCAGGATAAGGGAAAATGAGCAATGCTCTCTCCGGGACTCAAACCATGGTCCTCTCGAATACACGCCGAATGTGCTGACCTCTATACCACGAAGGCATGCTAAGAAAGCGGGAAAAATATATTATACTTTAAAAAAGTTATTATTCTTATTTTTACTAGAATAGTAGAAAGATCAAAATTAAAGATAGGAAAAGATGCAATAAGCACTTAGGCACGCAGACATGTATGGCAGTGTAAAAAATGGCTGAAATATACAAAAATTAAATGTGTGAATTTGCAGGTTGCCAAATTCTATAGCTTAAAATTTTGTTAAAGGGTAGGTTGCCAAATTCTATAAAAATCTTGAAACTGTCTTAAGGCTTGCATTTTGGCCAGCTTTTGGCTGAAACTGCGTCTAATTGCACTTGTATTGTTAAATGGAAAAATGAACACGAGGTAAGAACTGACTTAAAAAGACTGAGAAGAAAAAAGATTGGCGGATAAAAGAGCGAATGGGACTAAAAAGAAATTTGATTTGAAACTATATCTGGGAAAAGTAATTGAAACATGAAGATAGCAAGTCAAAGACTTCAGTTAACTGAGCTTTAATACGCCTTGTTGGATCTTTGTTAATGAAAGGAGAGTGTCCGATTAATTTACAACTGTATTACATAAAACACAGAGAGATTACTTATATAAAACAAATTGTACAATGGTCTTAGTACACTGTTACATTATATACACTATGGGGACTACGCCACAATAGCCATAGTAAGGAGTTAGCCTGTCGTAATGAGCAACTTTAAACTTAGAATTCGATGACTTACGGTCATCGAATTTATCGAACAGTAATTTCTCTTTTTATTTTTTCTTGACCTGCTTCAATCTTTTCTTGAACTGATTTAACACTCCCTTCCATTTTTTCTTGGCCCGATTTTATCTCTTTTTGGCCTATTTTTTATCTCTCTTTTAACAGTTTTCTTTTCTTCTCGGATTCTTAGGCTGAGTCATCTTTTCTTTGAATTCAGCAAAGTGTGCCACCAGCTATTTCACTTGCTCCTCCATCCCTCTTATCATCAGCATTCAGTTCCACTTCAAAAATCGTTGCTTGCATACGGGTTCGTAACAGATTGAATGCATGCAGAATCAATGCGAGCTTGATAAAATTTATTTTTACCAAAAGAAATACTTTTTAGTTCTGGAACTTTACACAAACAATTCTCGTACAGCTTTTCACAGTATCGCAGAGTAAAATTAGTAGTTACACTTAAAATTACTAAAAAGATTAAACACAGCGTAATACAAAAAGTATCTAAAGAGCGAAGCTCACTCGGAGATTATTTCAGTACTTCAAACTGCCGCTGAACTTAACAACTACTGAGAAACTGATGCTGTGTCCGGTCTTAAACAGTTTTGCTCCGGCCGCCGAGAAATCTATAGTACTTTACAGTTCTTGAAATTACTGGAAAGCATATGAGAGCCGGATACGGTTACAGTTAACCATGAGGCCAATTATTATGGAGCAGGAGGGTTGCAGCACACTCGTATATTACATTACATTACATTATGGTTTCAATTACGCATACGGATTAATTAGAGTTATTCAAATACAATAACAATTACAGTTATACAAGGACCGGACCAAAATATCGCCTTATGGTTGCCATGTATGGCGAATGGCGATTTCTCACGAAAGTTGGTGACAAAAATTAGTCCCCAAAACCACAGCGATGCAAAAAATGCGATTCATAGTCATACATTTTTGCAGTCTGATGCGATATGGAACCCACATAAAAAATTTCAGCAAAAAAAAAGAAACTAATTCTCTCTCATTATATCAGCACGCGGTTTTTAACGATTTTGGTCTTTTTAATCAAATGGTCGTAAAAGCTCAAGTTCCATCCAATATTTCACCTATATTCAGTTTTAATCGATTAAGGGGCCGTTAACTCCGTTAAAGAGAAGACGAAATTGGCCAAGAATCCGTTAAGGACGAGATGAAATCCGTTAAAGGCGAGATGAAAGCAATTCAAGAAAGCTTGAAGCAGGTCAAGAGGAAATGAAAAGAGATATTACTTGCATAATAGAAAACAAATTTAAGGCTATGGAAGGCAGAATTGACACTGTTGAAACTAAAGTTGGACAAATAGAAGAAAGAGTTTCTTCAGTAAAAAACAAATAGAAGAAAGAGTTTCTTCTGTCAAAGATCAAATAGAAGATAGAGTTTCTGTTGTAGAAGAACGAATCGAAGGAAGTATTTTTGCCGTCCAACACCAAATCGAACAACAAATTGATGACAGGGTTTCAGCAATTGCGAAAGAAGTCGATACTTTAAAGAAGTTCGTAGCGACGGCAGGGAGCAATTCAGATAGTTTCAAATTTTTACCTATGCCTCCTCGTCCCTCTCTGAACGTATCCACTTATGATGGGAAGACCTCCTGGCAAGTGTATAAGACGCAATTTTCAATAGTGGCGGACGCGAATGGATAGGATTCCCAAGCTAAGGCCTGTCATCTCGCCGCTTCTGTGAGAGCAGACGCAGCGGATATTCTGCAGACTTTTCCCGAAAACCAGAGACTTGACTTCGAAGCTCTATCCGGTGCATTGAAGCTGCGCTTTGGCGAGAAATGTTTAAAAGACTACAGCAGGCTTAAAAATCCCGTCAACAGAAGCCCACGGAATCACTCCAGGAACTCGCCAAGGATGTTGAAAGGCTGTCCCACCTCGCCTTTACGGAGTGCCCGAGAGAAACGAGGCAAATCATGTCCCTGCAATATTTCATCGATGGCATCCGGGACCTTGAAATACAGAAAGCAAATGGCGGCTGTTAAGGACATAAAAGCGCTCTGTTGTGCGCCATGAAGTTCGGGGCAGCGCAGCAAGCAACTGATAGAGATCGCTACCCAGTCAAAGCTGTGAGAGTCCACGAGCCAGTGGATCAACTGATGGCTCCTTTAGATGATTTAACCAGAGAAGTCAATGCTTCGATACGGAGTAGGAGGGAGAATAAAGTGGCTCTAAGGTGTTGGAAATGTTTTAATGAAGGGCACATACGACGGCATTGCAGAACACCCCATGGCACGAATAATAAAATGGATGATTTGACAAAACCAGTGAATGCCTTGAGACGGAATATTGGTGGGAAGAAACCAACCCTAAAGTGCTGGAACTGCGGTGTTGAAGGCCACATACGAAGGAACTGCAGAACACCCCAGAGCACGGAAAATAAGAGAGGCGGGTTAAACAGACAATTAAATACCTACCATCACACGGCTTATGTGGCGGATATTACAGATCCATGCATACTCGAATTGGATTTTTTAAGGAAATACAATTTTCCCTTAGACTTCAAAAACAACAAACTGCTTTCAGCATCTGATGACATGACTATTCATCCTCAGAAGGGGTGCTCACCTGAAAATACCGACCCTTGTCCGAAAAACCCAGCTCGGGAAATGGCGAATAATCAATCTCCATCTCAGATGCTCTTCGGTGGAGACCTTCGTCTGCCTTGTGACCGCCTGTTTGGTCGCCCTACGGATACGTCTTCATCACCTGAGGAATACATCCAAGATGTCCAGGCCCGGTTTGAAGTGATGCACCGTTCTACACGAAAGCGAGTTAACTTGGCGACGGAGAAACCAAAGACCAGATACGACGCGAGAGCTACTGGACATAGATTCAACAAAGTAGACAAGGTGTGGTTGTGGAACCCGATTCCACGAAAAGGAGTCAGGCCTAAATTACAGTCACCTTGCGATGGTCCGCACACAGTCCTAAACAGGCTGAATGACGTCGTGGTTCGGATCCGTGAGTCTTCGAACTCTAAACCTGAAGTCGTTCTTTACGACAGGTTAGGTTGCCTCGTTACTATGGCCATAGTACGTAGTGTAAATAATTGTAAATACACTGGTGTGCAAAAATTAAGGACGAGACGGTTTTTTTCAATATAACTTTGTACAAAAGCTTTCCAAATCAACACATTTAATACCGTAAGATCCCCAATACGTAAGGACATGAGTAATGTAAGCAACACTTACTAAAAGAGAAATCAGAGGGATAAAAAGAAGCTTTATTAAAAAAGTAGCATGGAGCGCAATGCGACTGAAGGCCGAAACATCCCTGTGATGGGTGTCCAGCAAGAAACATCCGGCCTTTAATAGGGGATATGATCTCCCCTGACCGCTAGGCAGGTTTCACAGCGTCTGCCCATGCTGAGAATGAGGGTGTCAATGAGTTGTTGAGGCATTGCTGCCCATTCGTCTTGCAGCGCCAATCGAAGCTCCGGAATCGTTACTGGTGGTAAGGTACGAGCTGCCAAGCGTCTGCCTAGAAAATCCCATACATGCTCGATGGGATTGAGATCCGGAGATCGTGCCGGCCAATCCATACGTTCAATATCCTCACTCTCTAAGAGCTGTTCGGCAGCTACTGTGCGATGACATGGTGCATTGTCGTCCATGAAAAGGAACTGCTGACCCATAGCGCTTCTAAAAAGACACACATATGGAAGAAGAATCTCGTTCCAATAACGGGTCCCGTTGACTGAACCTGCGTCGAAGATGTGAAGGTCTGTACGACTACCAAGCATGATGCCTCCCCAAACGAGAACACCGCCACCTCTACACCTGTCTCTTTCAATGACGTTCGAGGGATGATTGCGGCTTCCCCGCTCTCTCCAGATGAGTATGCGATGAGAATCGCTACTCAGACTGAATCTGCTCTCATCTGTAAAGAGTAGTCGTCCCCATTCATTGTCTCTCCAATTCCGGTGTTCCCGGCACCACAGAGAACGCCTTCTCCGATGGGCAGGCGTTAGAGGTACACACCGTACAGGGCGTCGTGCAAACAGACCACCACCGTGCAGTCTTCTGGCCACGGTAAAACGCGATATCGGTCGTCCAGTCGCCTGTGTCGTGTGTCTAGCGATTTCTCCCGCTGTCTGCCGCCTGTTTCTTCTGGCCTGTAAGGCAATATACCGGTCATCTGCGGGTGTGGTTTCTCGTGGACGACCACTACTAAACCCCCGGATAGGTGTTCCTGTAGTTTGAAATTGTCTCCAAAGTCGTGAAACGATGCTGTGAGCAATTCCGAACTCTGCAGCTACACTTGTCACACTGCGGCCTTCCTCCAACTTCCCAATGATTCGACCTCGGGTAAAAGCATCCAGATGTCGTCTAACAGATTGATTATTCGCCATTTCTCGCTGAGGCAGCAACTCGGTGTGATTTTAACTGCTATACGGCGTGCAATCTCTTTGCCAGAAATACTGATCTTACACCGACAACGTGCTTTATACTACTCAGACACTCCCCCATTACGTCTACCTGCATATCTGCGCAAGTGCTACCTTACATCACCTTACTTAATCTCCTGATTGGTCTTTCTGTCCGCTCTGCCTCTTCGTTCAGCTGATATGCTAATTTTTCAACTTCGTCCTTAATTTTTGCGCACCAGTGTAGTGTAAGACCATGGTCCTTTTGTTTTCTAAATGTGTATTTAGTATTTGATTTGTATTTTGTATTTAATTTGTATTTGATAGCATTTGATTTGTTTTAGTTATTGAATTTATTGTTCATGTTGTTTGTTATTGTAATGCAATGCTTATTATTGTATTTATGCCTTTAAGTTTAAGTTTGGCTTCCTGTCGAGGGATTGTACTGCCCGGGAGCGTGCAGTCCTTGGGAAGGGGGCAGTGTTACGGATTTCATATTTAAATAGCTAATGTTAGTTGAATTATAAATTAAATTGTTTTATTCCCTGTGCAATGCAGCGCATGATGAATATTAAGAGAAAGCTAAGCCGGAAAAATTAAAAATACAAGAGCACGTGCATTTAACATTTAATAAATAAATATCTCTTTCGAGAAATTTCCAGAAAATTCTCTCACGCGATTTAAAATCTTATAAAAAGAGCAAAACCTCTCAATTGGTGATTTTAGTTAGTTTGTTATTGTTCTAAGAGTTTGCTTAGAAAATTGCTCTTGTTGATTGTAGCAAATTCGCGGATTAGCTTTCTTTAGC
Source organism: Stegodyphus dumicola (assembly GCF_044657685.1). NCBI lineage: Eukaryota > Metazoa > Arthropoda > Arachnida > Araneae > Eresidae > Stegodyphus > Stegodyphus dumicola. Next base: position 50,005,343 of record NC_140779.1, read on the forward strand.
TGTTTTGAATTAAGTTCTCTTGAACGTTTGAGTAGTTAAAAGATAACTACTGTGAGATATTGTAATATTGCACGAATATCTGAGGAAATTTAAGCATTTTTGTTGTGATAATAATAAATTTTCTTCATTTTTCATCGGACTTGTGCATTCATTTCATAACGACGTACGCACGCAACAATATGACTGTATTGTTGTCTAAGCAGAAATAATGCATGATTATAAAGTAAATATTAGAATTTAGTGATTGTATATGTACGATTTAAAATAATAATTGCGTATGATAGAGCACGTGAGGGAAAAAATCATTGAATTTTATTCATCTGAAAACTTTGTAATCGATAAACAACGCCCACTTGATTATTATTGATACGAGTCTGTCTATCGATGGTGAAGGATAGTCTATGCCATCCGAAAAAGCGGCGAACGATTTTTTTATCTCCAGTGTGCAGGACTCTTGCCACTCGGAAAAATGAGGACGGAAATTAGATTTTTCAGAGTTTTAAATTAATATCTCTGATTTTAACTATTTTTATTTATTTATTTATTTTTGAAAAAGGGGAGGTCGACCTTTTCCAGGAACCAGAAAAGTATTGGAGAAAGTTTGGTGCCGATAGCTATAGTAGTGACTGAGTTAATCGTGAACAAACAAACGCACAGACATTCTTCTTTCTATCTATAGATAATGAGTTATTTTCCAGTCGTTTTATCTCAGGGCTTTTCACCAGCCATGCAACGACACCATTTAAAGAGCAGTAAATACGAATATCAGTTCCTGAACAGCAGAAAATTAATTATATATCTTTGCATACTATGTTTTGAGATAATTTATTTCTGCTTTATGCTATGCAGTTCACTTAAAAAAATAATTTTTCAAATAAGTATAATTTGGAAAAAAATAAACTGGAGATCACAGCCTTTGGGGTCCAGTGATTCTATGTCTCCATTTCGATTTAAGTTTCGTTTAGGCGAAATTACCTGCTGGGTAAAGACTGTTAGGCAGAGTTTTTACTGATTAATATAGTTAGTACTTATCATTTTAACAGTAATCCACTTGCATTTTTCAGTCCAACGAAAATAAATACTTTAAAAAATGTGGAACTATATACAAGAGAAATTATGCGGGTATTATCTATTTATTTCCTATGAACACTCACACACCCACGAAAAATTTGATAATTTCTTTAAAAACAGCATCTGCCGGGAAAGATCTAAACTACAGGAGAAAGTGGAAAGGATGCAACTCAGGTACATCCTACTTAAAAAAAAAAAAAAAAAAAAAAAAAAAAAAAATCATGAAACGTAGACGTGTTTAACATATGTCTGCAAATATTTCGTGCTATGTATGAAGTGATTATTTATTAATGTCAGGCAATATGAACACATATCTGCGTGATAAATAAATACGTTATTCCTGTTAAAATTGCTTGTTGTTCCTCGTGCCTTTCTAATGTCCTTGAGCTTGCATCCTTAGGAAACGGATCATCACAACTCGTATAATTACATGTATATGACAAATATAACCTTTGTTCTTTCAGTACTTTGACAGCTTACATTCATTCGGAACATTTTCTCCTTTTCTGTATGCAAACATGAATAATTACGACGTATCAGTATCAGTTTTTTTTTTTTTTAATATATATTCGCGGAGGTCTTCTCGATTGAAATTAAGTTAGAGTTAGACGGAAAGCCTTTGAATGCCTTGCCTTAATTAAATGATATATATAAAAAAAACTCAGTGCCGCAAGAAGGCACTGTACGCCTAGTGGGCCACGGCCTGCAGTGCCCTTTTTCTGCTTTCTTGACCTTGGTCCCCGGAGTGCATCAGCATATGCCCTGGACAAATGGTCAGCTTGTCGCAGGACCCCCCGGTGTTTAATCCCCAAGCGAACTTGGTACTCATTTTATCGTCCCACTCAAGGGATGAAAGGCTGCGTTAACCTTGTTCAGCCCGGGGATCGAGCCCCGGACCCGTGGTGCAGCTGAGTGACACACTAGCTACATCGCAACCGGGAGGTGAACTAAATAATATAATCAAATTAATATTTTTTTACAGTCAAATTTAATATTCCTTTTTAAATCCATACTCGAAGATTATAATCACTTTCAGACTCCTTTCATCACTTTGATGGCGTTTTTTATTACTGCTCAAATAAGTACTAGAATGCTGAAACTCAAAAGGTAGAAGGTCTTAACGGAAACTTGCCTAGATGCTTTGCTCAAACAGTATAACAAACAATCGCATCTTTATAACATTATATGCAGATGACTCTATGGATAACTTTATATTCAGTGATTTGGCTTTTGTTTTATTTGTTCATCTGAAGAGAGAGCTTTAGCATGGCCCTGCTATCAAGTATTTTGAACCACAGAGCCGCAACACAGCAAGCGAAATGTATTGAAGTATCTTGTCATTAGTTTAAGTCTTTCCACGTTTGCTGTGGAAGAGATCATTTTTTCATATTCAACAATATTAATTGTATTAATTAAGTAAATTTCTGCCACATGTTTCACAAGTTATGGTTTTGTTTCGTGTTAGGTGTGCTGTGACGAATCTTTCATATTGCGACGTCCATCAGCGACTGAACGGTAAAACTGCTGAACACTTGTAGTTCACACCGGGTTAGAATCCCGGCCAAAAGTTTGACTGCAGTTGAGTTTTCATGATTTTTTTCACATATAAGGTTAATACGAGAAACTTTCCCTTAAACAATCCTCCGCAGTTTACGTTTTTCTTAGATAACCGTCATCTAGTTTGCCTTGATCCAATTTTGACAAAACAAGTACTTCCATAAAACAAAGAAGTTTCGTCGTGTAAAATTGTTGATAATATATGGATATGAAAGGTTTGTTTTCAAATATTTTCGAACACTAAGGCTCTTAGCAGAGGCACGAAATTTTAATAATCATTAGAATAATTTCCATCTCTGGAATGATCATGCTTGAAAAACAAGCAAAATGATACCACACAAGCTATTATATCTCTAGAATAAGCTGATATTCTTATCTAATAGTATAATAAATTCGCTGCTAAAGGTTTGAAAGCTGTTTATTTATATAGAAAGCATTTTAATAATTATTTCTTATTTATTTATTTTAAATAGGAACCTGACGATGAGACTTGGAAATGCTGACGAATCTATCGTTCATCTGATCTCCGAAGCGCAGTACGAGGTGCACCACGAAACAACTAATATTATGCATCCAGTGGAGAGGAAAAACGGCACACAAATCATCAAACCTTATACAAGAGTGGAACCCACAATCTCTTTTTCGGTCTGATATTCATTCTTGCTAGAGATGTCCAAGGTTATTTTATTTAATAATTAAATCTCACAGAAGTTTCATACTTTTTCAGCAGTATGACAGATAATGGCAGAACATACGAACTAGGAAACTAATATGAAAAAAATGTAGGCGCTTATGAATATATGTATCTAATTTTGCCAATAGTGAACTGTTGGTAAATATGCATTAATGTCATTGACATAGATACATGTAAATGAGAAACGGTCTTATTCCACTAATGAACCATCATCCAAGGATGCTAACTAGATTAATGAAGTTTCTGCACACACAAACACACACACACATGCCTTCATAAAATACCCTCTACCAAGTTACATTTTCACATCCACACTTCTCCAACACCATTCTCTCACAATATCCAAGTTACACGCCCTAATAGCGTTTCTAGTGCAGCAATCATGTAACTACATTGCCATTTTGCTGTCCACTTAAATTTAGCAAATATGTTAAGTTAAATTTAATTCATTTCTGGCCAACTTCATGTGTCATTTTTGTTAATATAAAAAGACTTTCTTATAAAGATGTTATATTTTTAGTAAAATAAGAAAATTTAAATTTATGATTCTTATTATTGATTTCTTATTATTTTTTATATACCTTTTTACATTTCTTTTGTTTCTGAATTGTTTAATTCTTTTTGCAACTGTTGTTTGTAATTATTTTTGTTATACGAAAATGGCGAATGTGTTCAAATGTGTTGGGGAATGGTTTTCTTGTGCAAGAATATTTAAATCTTTATTTAAGTTTTATTCTTGATATGTGTGTGTGTATGTGATTATGACAAAGCACACTAGGGCTATCTGCCTAAGAGGAGGGATGCCTTTCGTGGAGGACTTTCTAAGGGAAACTGGCTCGTATACACGTTACACATGGGGAAAACCACGAAAACGCCCATGCAGCCAGCCCGTTCGCGGGATTCGAACCTCGGACCGAACTACCAGTGTTCAGAGACTTTACCGCTCGGCCGCTGGTGGGCCTTGATTTAAACTATAATATATTTTTTAATATTTTTTATTTCTTTCTTTTCGACATGATTAGTTCTTGCGTAGTAAGACGACGGAAAAATTTGTATCTGTTAATAATTGTGATTTAATCTCAAATTGATTTGTTCCCTTTGAAAAGTCAATTAATTTCCAATTAATAGTAATAATTGTTTCAATTTTTACTTTTATTTACTATATTTTAATTAAAAGTGGCTCACATTTTAATTTTTTCTTTCAATACACAGTTCTTAAATTTTAATTTTTTCATAAAAATGAACATTTATGAATTCTACTTAACTATTTTGTTAATATTCACAATTTTTATCAGTTTTCACAGTTACTTTTCCTAGGAGATAATCCAAAAACTACTTAATAAATCCATATATGTATATATATATACAGAGAGAAAGATATATATATATATATATATATATATATAGATATATCTCCCAACCAGTGGCCGAATGTCAGGACAGCTGAATAGTGTTTGTTAGATCAGGGTTTGAACCCGGGCTGGTTGCATGTTTGGTTTCCGTGATTTTTCGTCTACACAACATAAATACGAGCCAGTTCCTTGAAAGAGCCCTTCACGAAGGTATCTTTTCTCTTTTGAAGATAGCCCTCGTGTATTTTGAAACATTCAGAAAATGCATACATTTGCAAAACAAACCAAAAACGAAATAGGTAATTATTTTTGCTTTATATACAATAACAATATTCAAATCACATTTTTGATAGTGATTAAAAAAATGCAGATTTTGTTTTTCAAACCTATTGAAAATACTTATTTTTATTAGAAATTATATATGTAAGAAATATGAAATAATCCTGAGCACAATGTCAGCCTTAAAATTCTGAGGAAAGCAAATGTTTTAGAAACAGGGAAAAAAAAAAGTAGTTTCAGTGGTCAAAAAAAGCAGTTTGTACCTTAAAATTACTCTTATTCTTTCTTTTAACATATTCGCCAGCAACGAAAGGCGCCAGAAAAGTTTCGTGCTGTCGCCGCAACTACTCATTTTCTTTCTTCGCGCTTCTGTGACTGCATTTTTGATGCGCAATTAGATGGTTTGTCTTCTGACTGGCTTTCGGAGTCACCGCACTGGATAAAAGCCGTGAAATCAAGCTACATGCTCCACTGAGTGAGAGTAGTCCATAAAGGAGATGAACATTTCATTTTGAAGGTCAGAGGAAATGTTCACAACTGTAGCAAGATAAAAATAATCGATCGTATTTAAATAAACTATCAAACGTATGATATTAGATTTATTTCTATTGATTTCTTTTTCCCTGTACATGTGTATGAAAAATTTCGGTAGAGAAAAAAGATCACAATGAACGAAAGATATTCTTAATTATTTTTCTTACATATTGTCATTTAATTGCTTCAAAATTACAGCAATTCTTATGCGCTAAGGCATTGAAAAGAAATTTATACAATGATAATTTGGCATATTGTGAAGAGTTAAATTATGGTTTTGTTTCGTGTTAGGTGTGCTGTGACGAATTTTTCATATTGCGACGTCCATCAGCGACTGAACGGTAAAACTGCTGAACACTTGTAGTTCACACCGGGTTAGAATCCCGGCCAAAAGTTTGACTGCAGGTGAGTTTTCATGATTTTTTCCACATATAACGTTAATACGAGAAACTTTCCCTTAAACAGTCCTCCGCAGTTTACGTTTTTCTTAGATAACCGTCATCTAGTTTGCCTTGATCCAATTTTGACAAAACAAGTACTTCCATAAAACAAAGAAGTTTCGTCGTGTAAAATTGTTGATAATATATGGATATGAAAGCGGTTAAAAATGTTATCATAAAATGCAAGAAGAGTGAAAATGACGGACCGTAATATCAGAAGTTTTCATTCATTTTTCATTAATGCTACACATTTTCAATCGAAATACTGCAATGCCTAAACAGGGTGTAGAAAAAACTTGCACATTACTGTACCTTTTTCTGGTGGTAACGTTGCACCTCGGATCGAAATTTCGTTCATAAATTAAGTCAAAAAGAGATAAAAATAATCTCACCCATGGGTGAAAATAAAAAAATAAATGGCTTTGATTTGCAAAGAGTTTGTCTATAAGTTTCTAGAATTTTTCAAACTCGCATTTTTTTCAATGAAAGTAAATTTTGTGTGCATAGAACTGATGGTTCACAAACTATGCTTCCAACTGTTAAACGCAACGAAATCGTATTTAGTTTGAAGTTATACACCTAAAAATGAATTACTAATTTAACTGTAATTGAAGGATTACTAAATGTAGGAAAACATGTAAAATATTACGAAAAGATTTAATAAGAAGTGAACTAAACCTGAGACGTGAATATGAAAATGAATTTTAATTACAGCAGGCTAAATATCAAAACACAGAGCAAAAGTTAAGTAACTGTTACGTAAAGATTCTTGGGCTCACCAGCGGCCGAGCTGAACAGGTGTAATTCGGTCCGGAGCTCAATTCCCGGCGAACGGGCTGGTTTCATGGGCACTTTTGTGGTTTATCTTATGTGTGACATGAATAAGAGCCAATTTACCTTCAAAAGTCTTCCACGAAAGCATACTTTCCCTTAGCAGATAACTCTCTAGTACTTTGCAATAATTAAATAAACCAAACAGTAAAGATTTTGTAGGTTAAATTACATCTCGCAACTTGGATAATCTTCTAATGCTTGATGTATGTTTCCTTTTGAGCCAAGTCATGCAACTTTAGACGTTCAGAAGAAAACATAATAAATTTTTTAATAAAGTTATGCAAAAGTACTTCAGAGCTTTAACAAAGAACTCTCGTAAAATCATATTCGATTATCTTTGTCTCTTGACAACTTGCATAATATCTTTGTATGTGTATGTTGTCGCAAGCAACTTGACTGTTTTTTTAAATGATTACGTATGATATTGTACAATATTTATTTTATGAAAATTTTGTGAAATTTTATTCATTCACATTAACTTGCAGTGAAATAAAGCGATGATAAAATACTCCCCCTCAACTAAAGAGTAGGAAAATATCAAGATTAATCTTTTAATTATTGTGTTCATCAGTTAACTATCTAAAGATAATTAGATTGATTTAATTTAATCCATCTATTTAAGGAAGAATTTAGGCTAGGTTATTTGGATGTGACAAAGCGTACGAGGGATGTATACTCAAGAAGGGGATTTCCTAACGGAAACAGAATCTTATTTACTTTGAACATGGAAAAAAGCCATAAAAACAGCGTTGTAGCCGGTATGCATAGCCAATATGTGCAAAAGTGCCGGTACCTTTTCTCAAGTCAGGCACCGTTCGGCAAGGCTTGAAGATGTGCTGTGATAAGGTGCTGGCCTTTCGGGAAATCCAGTGTCGTGAAGAAAGAAAGTAATGACCATCAAAGTCGCCCATGTGAAGGTCTTAATCCCGATGGACCATCGCCAACTTCCATAAAGGGGCCGGCACCTTTATAATATTTTATGAAATCGTCCGGTCGGCAACAGATGAAAACTCCTTACATTTATGCATTGAAGTATAGAATTAAATCCAACAATCCGCCTCTGATGGTAATACTCATAAGTTTATTTACACAGATTGCGAAATTTTTTAGAGGGTTTCGATTAACATCAGCTTTTACGTAGATCTTTAAAACAAAACTTCCATCTCTTCATCCAGTGAGTATATGAATCTAAATCACTAAATCAGAAAGGTTTTTTTTTTTTTTTTCTGTGAGAACTAATACAGTTGTCCATTGGGTCTTCTTTCTTGAAATTGACTCCGGAATTGCAAATATGGAGGGAGGGGAAACTTCGAACCGGAAATAAACTGAGTTTCAATAAGGTATAATAAAAAATTTTAATATTTTAAGCCAATTTTAGTAACAACGTAATAACTTTAGTGTTGAATTTCAGCCAAAAATTAACTATATTACTTTCATATTTCACAAAAATAATCATTTTAGTTGCAGCATCTTTTTTTTTTTTTTTTTCTTTTTTTCCTTTTGCTCATGTTACTTCTTTATTTTGAAGCCAACAGCCAAATTCTTCCTACAAATGCATTTTACTATATTTCTATAAATGCATGTCTGAAGTATCTGAAGTGAAATACACAAACCGTGTACACTGAAGTAGTTGAAGAAATTAATTAGGACTATTACCTATTTCAAATCATTGCTCATTTCTATTAAAATTTAGTTTTTGATTATATAAGGTGGCAAATGTACTGGTTTCCGGGGGAAAAAATATGAAAACACAAAATTTGGATCAGTTCAATATTTCCCGCTGATGTATAACAGGCCTCGTGCATTTGAAGAATCAGTATTTGAAATGAAAGTGACTGTGCCAGTAATTCAGCAAAGTTAAAATATAAGGATCTTAAATATTACTAACGTTTATTTTATTTTGAAACTTTACTGTCCTCTCTTATTTTCCACTTCCGGCGGCCAGAATAAACGCGTTAGTTTAGTTATGCAAATTGTGCTTGAAAACTCTCAAGTATTTAAGTTGTAGCTTTTTGCCAGGTAGAGAGAGTTAAATGTGCTTTCGCATCTGCTCTGTCCAAAATCTCAGCTGAATATGTGTTTATAGCATGATTTTGATTTCATCCTCATCACTCATTTAATGCAAAGCAAAAGGTTGTAAATATTGTGTATATAATCTTCTAGTTTATGAAAAAAAATTATATTTTATGCATTATATCTTGTCTCCAGGACTCACTCAGGCATTTCTGTCCCTGCATCGCGCTACATGAAGCAACCAAATGAAGATAGCTAGTATACAGCTTGTAGCTTTGCAAGCTAGACCCGGCGGTAACGGCAAACGAAACGGAACGGAGCACGTAGAGGGAGAGAGAATGAGCCTTCTCGCCATTTTATTTCACGCGTGCTTTCAATCAGTTGCTGTCCGCCTTTAAGGCCAGAGGTTTAGTCCTCTTGGCATTGAAGACGCATTGTAGTTTTCTCGCAGCTTACGTACTACATACGTAAAAATCTAAAAGGCCGATCTTAGTGTTATTCGTCTGTGTAAAATATTCGAGTTTAGCTCTTATTTAAATTAACTTACAGTAGTTCTCATTTTCTTACGTTCAGACCACAAGTGTTTGGTCTTTGTTTCCCGAAGTGAGGGAGCACCTGTAATTTGTGGACACCCTTCTCATCTTGTCATCTCTTCTACAACCCATAAGGACATAGTTTTCAGTAAACTCACTGTTCTATTCAGGACACTTACATGTTCGTAAAGCAGATAAGGGGAAATAGTAGTCCTGATAAAAGTAACTATGCTAGTAATTCAGTAAAATGACAGTTACTGTGTCAATAATTGAAATAACTGTAGCAATGCGAGTAAGAATTTTGGATATCGTTCTTTAAACAATATGTATTGCATAAGTAGCTAAGCTCCTGCTACTAAGAACGCAATGAGTAAGTGAGGAACTAATAAGTAACTTACTGCAATCGTAAAAATTCCTGTATAGAGATGATAGAAATAAGAATGTTTTATAGTAGATATTGGCCATAATTAATGTCTTCCACTACTTTATTGTGCAAAGCTTGTAGTATGTACTGATTATTTTGCAGTAATACTTTAACCATATAATCCATACCTATGTGGACTTAGTACAATTCATTTACAGAAAGACAGAGTTATTTGTTTGAAAAAACGAAAAAGCTGAAACTTTATTCAAATATGACAGCAACGGAGCGGAAGGGTGTGTTTTCAGAAGGTAAGAATTTCTTGAAATAGCTGCTTATCTCATTTTCTCTGTAGGATAAAGGTTTTATGCAATCAATTCTTTCATTCATTTCTCACTACTGGGAAACGAATTTTTTTTTCCATTGTGTAAGGGGCAAAAAAGCTTAAGGGCGTGCATTTGAGTTGAATAAGGGTGGACCGGCATAAAAGTGTAGATATCTACTTGAAGATTATCCAGTGTATCCGCAAGACTCGAAACCTCATAATGAACACTCAACAGCGACATGTGTGGCGGTTGTCTTGAATCCGTGGGTCATCATTGACCATGCCACACCTTTGTGATGGAGAACCGTTATGGTGGCGTTAAATTTTCTTTGAGCTAATCGTCGTAAAGTACTTGTAGTGGCAAACTGATTACTTAAATAGTTAACTGTATGACAAAGGGATCTAAAGAAACCCTTCAGTAAGCCGAATTCAAATTCGTTTCAACATTTTTACATACCTGGTTCACAAATTTAATTACATTCAGAGTCATTCATTTGTTTATAAAATAATGAAGCATTTTTTTAGTTCACTGAAATATTATTTTAAAACTTTGGGTGAGGAGAATAGCGACTGTGTTTTACGTAACGAATAAGCATGCTTCTGTATTGAAATTTTTAGGAAAATTTTAAGCGTATTATAAAATATATTTGATGAGATAATATCTCTTAATTAAACATAGTTTGTAGGTTCCTGATGATGTGGAAAATGCTACTTTACCTACAGTTTATTTTCTTTGACTTTGTGATGCGCATGCTAGGTATTTGAAAAAGAAGCAAACTATTTTGAAAATTTGGTATAATATAATTATTTGTGTTGAAATGACCATCAAAGTATTTGCAACAGGAGAAATTTCGAAGATATACTAACATAACCAAGATTTATATATTTTCTGTGCCTGAACCGCCTACCTTATGCTTTTATCAAGATGGTGCTAAAATGTTAATTGCGAAATATCAGATCAATAGCAGTAATAAACTCGTTTTAATACTATAATCTTATGTCTGCCTTTCTCTCTTAAACAAGTACGTCCAAAACTACTTATGAAACTGATAGGATTATGATATGTAGAAATTGACTGAAAACACCCAAGATGTCTTGTTACAACTTGTTCTGGTTACCGGTCAAGTTACGATACCCAGATAGGCACTGGAAACATACGCGAACGATGTCTTTTTACAACTTGTTCTGGCTTGTCTTCTTGCACCAAGCTAAACAAGATCTTAATATGATCTATGAATCTTAGGTGTATGAAAACAGACCATGTAACAGGCGGTTCACAAACAGAAACTTTGCAAATTTTTGTGATTAAGAGAAGCTTTGTCATTCTCCCTCTAAACAGATTTCTTAATACAGATTTTCATCTATACAACTTCTTTATGATTATATAATATTATGCTTTGTGCTTATTTCCGATCTACACGGGCACATCAAAATCACGATGTTTGTGCCAGTCCTACCTGGGTGTTTTCTTGTGCTACGTTTCGTATGCATGCAGTCACTGAGGGTAATGCTGACTTGCAGTTTTACAAAAAACTCGATCAGCATTTGAAAACAACTCATTTGATAAGCAGTTCACTCAAACTTAAGACAATTTTGTGATATAAGTGAAACTTTAATATTGCACATTTACATAGGCACCTTAACGGTTCCTTTATGATAATAGATACTTTATACCAAATGTGAGAAGTATTTTTTTAATTGCTCTGTGTAAGTCAACCATAGAGAGTATATTTTCATTGCCGCGTCCATTCATTGCATCCTAAATTTAACCGTTTCAGATCTTCGCAACCAGCCGTCAAATGCCTCCTCAAAGCGCCACTCTTAAAGTCAAGACAATCCAGTTTTTCCATTTACGCTTCGCGGGAAACGGAATACTCCGGGGAAGCGTTGTCAGAGAGCTACCCCCTACTCTTCCTTCTCCAGTATAAAGAAGTCGAGACCTACCGGAAAGATGGATGAAAACCTAAAAAAGTAAGAAAATATGAAAGAAGAGAGAAAAATGGGCCTCCCGACTGAATCTCCGTGGTCGTACAGTAGATGGCAGTACATTTATCACCTTGGAGCCAAACTAAGAGGGCGCTTCAAGTTGGATCATGTCAATAAGGAAGGATCAGAAGCAGTTCTGACTGCTCCTCTTTTGCTTCATTTCACTTTTCTTCTTTCTTCCTTTCACGAGACTCAGATAAGCTGCATGTGTTATTCTATTTACTGTTATTTTTGCCTTGTTTGGAATATTCTTTTACTCGTATATATATGGTTTCGTTTTTTCCCACAATGCAAGTGTGATTGCCATAATTGTAAATAACAGCAATGAGAGATAGTACATAATTATTCATGCAAAACTCGCCTACTTTCAGTTCCATGAATAACTAACTTTATTTATTTATTTTGTAAATTTTTTGTTTATTTTATTTATTTTTTATTTATATTTATTTATTTATTTATTTATTTATTTACTTATTACTAACTGAAATCAGAGCACGAGAATCCATTCCTCCTATAACTGTTTGACGTTCGGTATGTCTCTAACAGAGACTTGACAAATTTTTTGGACCGTTACGTTAGGTTAGGTTAAGCTGCCATGTATATTATCTCCATACACTGTCCTTACCATTGCGCTAAATGTAAAGTTTATCTCACCTGCGGTCTCATGCATACCATACTCTAGTATTTATTATTCGGGAAAATATAAAGTCTTCAGATTTAATATATTTGCAACGCTTAAAAAACTGAGCGATTTAAAAGCAATAAACACATATCGAAAAGAAAGACTCGCTATGTGAAACTAACGTTAATTGGCGTATCAGTTTTAGCAAGAATTTTTAGCGATTGAATCAATTCGGTAATTGATTCCATCATTTTCAAAAGATCAGCCGCTAAAAGCGGTTAATTGTAATATTCAATATTTGCATTTATTGGCAGCGATATAAGGGCTTCCAATGTACGATCCGTCCAACTAATAGGTTTTATGAACATTTGCATCGTTATTTTAATTAATAAATTCTTCTCACATTATTTAAAGTATGTTTCCAATGTCATTCATTAGTACTTACTGATGCAAAAATATTCTGTTCTTTTTCACGTTGAAGGTTCCCAGATTTAAAGAAAGTGAACAAAGCTACTTCACGGGAATTTATTTTTTATAAAATGCGCTTGTGACTGCAATTTGTCTTAATATAAAGAACTGATTTGCTAAATCGAATGAATATGAAACTGATTGAATTTTAAAATAAGAGAGAAGAAGTATTCTCTTATAATAATAATTTAGAATTTTTCGAATTAAATTGCTGTAATTCCAGATTTTCAAGGAAATATCGGAGCATAACATTCTTTTAACAGAAGCAAACTCAGAGTTTTGGGTTGAAATACTTTTATTCATAATTCATCAGTTAAAAATTTTTAATGGTAAGTTGAGAAAATAGGTTAAACTTTAGCTGTTTTATAGCAGGAAGGATTAAATGCGGAACCTTCAAAAGTAACCTCCATTATATACACTCACGTTTGTGAAAATTGCAACACCATGAAGGACTTACGCGAGTGAGCTGAAATTTTCAGGAAATGCAAAGTAGCGCATGATATGCAAATGATTAGAATTGCAAATCCGTAGCGCATGCGTATGCTGAGCAGCGCCCTCTGAACGGCTGATGGATCCGAATAAATAGACGGCTGTAGCGAGGCGTGTATGGTTATCGGTGGTTATCTGCTAGTGGTAAACGTTAACTCAATCTGTACTTATGCCTCGTCGACGAAAGAGAGCGAGATTTGAACAACTTACAGAGTTTGAACGAGGGAGAATCATCGGCCTTCGTGAAGTTGGATTGTCGTATCGTGCAGTAGCCTCTCGTGTGCAGCGTAACAGCAGCACAGTGATGCGCGTTTGGAAGCAGTGGACGGACGAGTGTCGGACAACTCGGAAATCCGGGAGTGGACCCCGAAATGTGACGTCAGCTCGCGATGATAGACACCTGGTCCGCATGGCGCGGACGGACCGTACAGCTTCCTCTAGACAATTGGCAGCACTGTGGTCAATAGCTACAGGTGTTTCATTGTGTGCTTCATCAATTCGTAGACGTCTGCTGCAGTGTGGACTGCGCGCACGGACTCCTTTATACAGGATCCCCCTAACGCACGACCATCGCCGCCTGCGGCTACAATGGGCCAATCAGCATAGAGACTGGCGTGCTGATTGGCAGCATGTCGTGTTTTCTGACGAATCCCGCTTTAATTTGTGGTACCATGATGGCCGCATTCGTGTCAGACGCTATGCCGGTGAACGCCACCTTCCGGAGTGCATTATCGAACGCCACAGTGGACGAACACCCGGAGTTATGGTCTGGGGCGCCATAGCATATCATAGACGATCTCAATTGCTACGAATTGTGGGCAATCTGAACAGCAACCGGTATATCCGTGAAGTTCTACAGCCCGAAGCTGTTCCCTTCCTTCAAAGCTTGCCAGGCGCTGTATTTCAACAGGACAATGCCCGCCCTCATACTGCTCGGATTGTTAAATCCTTCTTTGCAGCGCAGCAGGTACAGCTTCTTCCTTGGCCTGCGTGTTCCCCGGATATGTCGCCAATTGAACATGTGTGGAATGTCATTGGTAGGCGTCTTGCTCGTAATCCTCGTCCTGTTGCGTGTGCAGACGAACTTTGGGTACGCGTACCAACGATATGGAATGCTCTTCCTCAGTCAGACATTCAAACTTTGTTTGACTCCATGCCACGTCGTGTAACAGCACTTATTGCGGCGCGTGGTGGCCACACAAAATACTGATTCTGATCTCTTGTTCTTGTTTGTTTGCTTTGAACATTTAATCATTTATTTGTACCACTACCACTCAACTGTGTATTAAATTGCATTCAATTATGACGATTCCTTCTTGGTGTTGCAATTTTCACAAACGTGAGTGTATAAATGTCTAAACCCTCAGTTTTACTAAATTGAAAGCAAAAATTTAAACTATCAGACACAATTTTTTCACAACATAGGTACAGTTCATTTCATTGTCTTTTATGAAGCTCATGGATTTCAATTAATTTCATAGTAAGACTAAGAACTTATCGTATTTTTTAGCCCTTAAAGTGAACAATTTAATTCGTATTTCTATACTAAAGAAATATGGATTAGATTACAAAGACAGAGGATAATCTTAATCCATGTTTAATTCAAAGTCATATTTGAATATTTTAAGCACTTCAGTAGTTTGACCTCATTGTATGTTTGCAGAATTAAATTCCTCTTTTCAAAATAATACGTTTCTTACTCTAACTTTCAAATTTTTCCTAAGATGTTTTATAATCTTCGCATGTAATGGCCATTAAAATGTTTCTTTTACCAAGATTCAAACTGTACTGATATGTTTGTAGGACTCTAGCCACGTGTAGAGACCATTACTGCTTTCTAATATTCTTTGCTTAGTATCTTTTTACGCTAATATTATAACTGTTGTTTCCTTTTGATAATTTTATGTTATATTTGCAATTACGTTTTTCTATGCTTACACATATGCATGTGTACACATCAAATACCACATTTATTTACTAATTATACGATTTTTATAAAACTGAAAAACAGAAATTCGTGTCTATCTTTCAGCTCAATTCAGTGTAAGACAGTACATTTTTTTTTTTTTTCCCTACTTTCAGTAAATTATTAACTAATTGGAAATTTATTCACATAAAATTTTACAGCCATTTGATAAACGTAAGCTGAGATTCTGCAGATTTTTCCGCTTTAGACCAAAGATTTTCAAACACATATGCACCTAAGTATCCTTTCGTTGCACTGCAAAAATTTTAGATCCTAATGGAAAGAGATGTATGAAAAAAATTTAGAAATAAAAATAATCGAGTTATATTTTAGAAATTTTATATTTTTCATAAAAGACTTATAAAGATGAAAAAAATATAAGGGTTTGAAGGTCCAAAAATTACCGATTTATGCTTAAAAATAAAAATTATTTTCCTAATTATGCTTAAGCAGAAATTTTAATATCTTTGAAATATGTTAATTAAAAAGAAGTTATTTTTTCCAAAATTTTTTTTTCTTCAATAGCGACCAAAAAATTAGGTGCATGATAGTACGAAAGAAATTAAAGCCAATAAAATAACAAATGCCAATAATTTAAGAAATATGCATACAAATAAATGGCATGTTAAGGTTATGTCATTTTAGAATATATCATAATTACACATGTCAACATAAATTTTTGAAATTCATGATCTGTGTTTTAAAAAATACCCAATGATTAAAACTTTATACTCTGAAAATTCGTTGACCTAATTACCGATATTTTAATGATTGCCATCTCATTTTATTTATTTATTTGAGATGTGTGCAGAGCTGACTATCTCAGCAATAAGCTCAGCTATAGTCTGATACTTTAGAATAAGTACTACGGGGCAATTTTCCCTTTCCGGCTTACCGGGAAATGACAACTGCGGCAGAGTCAGGTCTCCTTCCTTTACTTCATTTCCGTTTAGCACATTTCGCTTAGTGGCCCACCAGCGGCCGAGCGGTAAGGTCGCTGAACACTGGTAGTTCGGTCCGAGGTTCGAATCCCGCGAACGGGCTGGCTGCATGGACGTTTTCGTGGTTTTTCCCATGTGTAACGTGTATACGAGCCAGTTTTCCTTAGAAAGTCCTCCACGAAGGCATCCCTCCTCTTAGGCAGATAGCCCTCGAGGCTTTGCCATAATCACACACACACACACATTTCGCTTAGTGAAAAGCGCAAGAATACAGACTTTCTTGAATTACGGTCTCAAATGAGGTAGAGAAAATAAGTGCCGTGCAATGAAGACACATGTACCTTGGTAAATAAGGTACGGTCGAAAAGACCTTGAAGTGCCTTGTTTAGTTTAAAGTAGACTGCAGTAAGGTCACAAGAGAAGATAACATTTTGCAGGTACCTGACAAAAATATTTAAGAGTAACAAAGTTTGCAGCATGCAACTAAAAAGCGCAGTACCCACCTTTCTAAGGTACATACTATAAATAGTAATTAAAAAAATAAATAAAAATTTTTGCTTTCCATGGGGAATCAATTGTAATAAATAGACAAAAATCTGAAAGCTTTCAGATTTTATATTACACCCAAAGCCACGTGTTTTAAACGTTTTGTGTGCTACCTTTATTTATTAAATATCATGTTCATCGCCCTTAAACCATAAAACTCTATTCAACAGCAATGTCCAAAAATAATTTAAGAAGAGTATATCTTTAGAGTTTCGGTACACAGTCTCGTGCGTTGGAGATATTTTGAATTTTGTATAGTGTTGCCATTTCTCCCTTTGAAATCGTTGAGTTTATTAACAAAAATTTGTTACAGTTTTACAAACTATGAAATAGATAATAAAACAAACTCCAAATTTGGGCTTCCAGATGCCCATATTCGGGTAGAGACATACGTTATTCAAAATTTGATGGCTCTAGGTACAGTTGTGTTATCACAGTGCGATAAACATATATACATTCATGCAGATTCTTCATTATTTAATTTTTTTAAATATAATGCAAGGCCGTGATAATTGGTGGCAATAATTTGAAAAGTGAAACGTCATTTATAGTGAACCAACGCAAAGTGCCAAAACAAAATTAATAGTCCTTCTGTGTAAATTGCTCCTTTGGGCTTAAAATATGATAAATATGCACGATTAGATAATTCATAGCTTAAAACATAGAATCTTCTTTTAGTAGCAATGCTGTGTGCATTAACAACATTCTTTTATTTGATTTGCAATAGTTGTAAATTTAATATGTCGTTTTAATTATAAGTTTTAACTTATTTCAACACTTTGTTCTATCAGCAGTTTCAAGTCTAAATATTAACTGAGGAAAAAATTTAGCATCTATGTAATTGAAAAATGGATGCGCAGGTAAAAATGCAATATTTTTCCATAATTTTTTTTTTTTTAAGTTGCGAGTTAGGATCACAAATAATACTTTTTCTGCAACATTTTGCAGGTACAAGGCATTTATTTGCATTTATTCAATAAATAGTTTATTTTTTTTCAGTGCTTGCAATAAGGCGAATAATTCAGCCTTAAACTCATATATACAGTCATCAGGGAAATAGATGTATGTGTAATGCTCTAAATTTTTTAATTTTACTAAACACTCATGCTTTCCGAAAAATTATGTAAAACCAGAAAATTCAGATTAACGTAAAGATATCGCAAATATAAACACTTATAGCTTCTTATTTAAATTTCATAAACTTTCATTTGTTTAAAACTAACCTACATTACACTCCGAGCTCTGAGAACATCTGATGACAGAATAATGGCTTAAAATTGAATGAATACTTAAATAAACATGTGGTGTTCTTTAACTTGTTAACGACGACTAAATTTGTAGGCGGGACATAGAGAACGATACATAAGAAAAACTTTCTGACATTGAACAGGGCGATTTAAATCTGTTGAACGCGGCTTAATCTCTTGCTGTGATGGGGTTGCATCGTAATGAGTATGTGTAGCGGAATTGATTAAATGTGACAGCGGACAATATATCATCTCCGGCCGCATAAAAAAGGAGCTTTAATGAGGGAAAGTGCAAGGAAATGCAAGATAATAGCAGCGTACGCCTCGTTGCGTTATGTTCTACAGAGTTTCTGGCTTTCTTTATAAGATATGGGAAATTCTAGGCCAGAAAAAAATCTATTTTCACTGTTTTTATGCTTTACGATGCAGCGTCCGTGTTTCGGTTTTGCTCTTTAAGAAGAAAGAACTCGTGAATTCCATGCAAGCTCAAAATAATACAGTGGAACTTCTGCTGAAGCAAAACCATGGCGTAATTGTAAGCAACATTAACTGTATGTAAACAACTGAAAAAAAGCTAAACGCATGTAAACAGAGCATGCAATTTTAATTAGAAAGCAAATCGATGGAGATTTTACAGGGAACCAATTTTAAATGAAAACAATCAATTATGGAGTTATTATACATAAAATAATCAAGCAAAATTTTTTCGAGAAGCATATTCTTTGATTAATAAAAATCTCGCTGAGAAATTACATAGTACAGAAAATAAACAAAATATATTTAGTTGAAACATAAATTAGTTGAATTTAATAAAAGTTAAATTGAACAGGTTATAAAAGTAACGAAATATGGCAGGGTACGGCCTAAAACTAATGCAAATATTGCTAAAATGTGAGACGAACTAGTATAACACAACTAAACATTTAAACAGGTAAAAGTGCATGGGCACCAGAGACTTCACTACAAAGTCGAACAGGTAGTGCCCTAATACACTAACCAACTAGAGTTTTAAAAATTGGAATTAACCCTATACCTTTTCTCCTAAAGAACACAGGTATTACAAATCGGAATTGTTAGATTTAAGCATCCGAAGATAATAACATAAAATTTGGCAAAGTTACATAACATAGCAAAGTGTTGAGTATACTCATTACAATATTGAATTGCGTAAATACAATAGAGCTGATCGGTGGATTGGAATTTTTGCATTTTTACGTAAGTAAACATATAGGATTTGATTTTGCTATTATATTGGAATATCTGATTCTTGTTATATAAGGATATTTGTTACAGGTTACATGTATGAGCTCAGCTCTTTCAGAGTCCAGAGTTCATAAATAAAGTTGATGGGCTCAGTTTTGAAGCATTATAGAAAGATGTTGCTCGGAATCAGTTACTGGGGTATAGCCTAGTCATTGCACTTTCCGCTTTCTCGTTTTCGGTCCTAACGTGTGACTTGGCATAGGTCTAGTCCTAGAGCACTGAGTTTTTGGTGTATTTTTCTGATTTTTGGATATAGGTAGCGTTCAGATATCACCAGTTTTTTTAAGTTAAGATCTAGATGGGTTTTCGGATGTGCTCGTC
This sequence comes from Stegodyphus dumicola, assembly GCF_044657685.1. Classification (NCBI taxonomy): domain Eukaryota; kingdom Metazoa; phylum Arthropoda; class Arachnida; order Araneae; family Eresidae; genus Stegodyphus; species Stegodyphus dumicola. The sequence continues at coordinate 50,025,185 of NC_140779.1, forward strand.
ACTTGTAAATAGGGATGGATTTGATTAAGGCCCTAAGGTATTTGAGATTTGGGGCCTTTTATAAGTCCAGATATTATATGTCAGTGCCAAATATGATTTTCGTATATCTAGGGGTTTTTTTGGGGGGGGGCAAGAAAGAAGGGGCCCTAAGCTATAGCTTGAGTAGCTCATACGGAAATCCTGCACTGCTTGTAAGAGGGCAGAAGAATAGGTGATGGTCTGCATCTCCTTTGACTTCACAGACACAATTATCGTTATTAGACAAGTTCCTTTTAAGAAAATAATCTGGATATGGGCGATGACCGGTGAGGTAATATGTTAGAAAGGACTTAAAGCTTCTGATTTCTTTGCTGATTTTGGGGTAGAACTGGTGGGTACGCTGGCCTGTTGTTGCGTTATTCCACTCTTCTTGCCACTCGTGGCTTAGATGTTTGTTTAGGATCTGTCGTAGTACGATCTCGGAAGCTTGATGTTGAGGAATTCGCTTCCTGGAGAAACAGCTGCTTGCTTTCGCAAAATTCCTCAGCAGTGTCGTTGCCAACGTTGCCGCTGTGCCCTTTGATCTAAGTTATGGTTATTTCAGCATTACAACCTTTAAGGATTTCATAGGCCAGGTGAGAATTGGTTGTACGGATTTCGGATGGAGGGTATGGTTGCTTGGCTGTCTGAGTTAATAATCTCACTAAAGCCAAGCTCTAGGCGATAGCAGTTCTCTCTAGATTGGATAGCCTATGGCTTGAGCAGACTTGTTGCATGAGATCTCAGCAGTGTACCGTGTGGGTGATATGAGGACGGGGAAATTTTCCTTAAAAAGATCCTCCACTATGATTAAATGAGAAACAATGTAGTATCAAGTGAAAAAACTCACACCTAGATACACGTACAAATATATTTATTAATTTAAACTTATCAAATTACATATTAATATTTGACGGTCTTGTTTTATAGCCTTCTAAATAATACTTGTAACCTAAAACGAGTTCTTCTTTCAATAACATGAGATTCATTTTGAGATGATACTTATACCACAGTGTAGAAGTACTGTGTTTACTCTTTATTAAAACATGAAGATTCCTCAGTATTATATTTTGGATGGTTGTGCTGGAATCAGAAGAGGTATCTTGGACATTGGAGCTAAGGCACTGCAGCATATGATGCACAGAAACTTTCTCATACTTTTTGCTGTTCAAAGGCATGAAACTATTCACGACATCTATTTGAAACACTAAATACTGATTAGAACAACAAAGTGTTTTTCGGCAGACTTAATCTAAAAAGTTTCCCCTGTGATTTGTCTGCTAACCGATGGTAAAAAATGTTAATATTTACTTTTAATAATCCTAAAATTACATAAAACATTGGCACTTCTGCAACTAGGGATTCTGCTCTTCAGTTTTGCTAAACAATTAAATTTTTCATAGCTTAGGATTGCACCGTGTAAAGAATTTTATTGAAAAATCATGCTAGTATTTTCGTGAAACAAAAAATTATGCAACAGGAGATCAGGAAAACATTTCTTGCTGATAAGGATTGTTATTTAAGCATGGGCCTAAAATCATATATATATATATATATATTTTGTAAAATTTTTCAGAACTTTATAAACTGTTGTTAATTCAGTCTTCTAAACGGAGATATGTAGACGATTCTTTTATGGACAAACTTATATATGAGGATACCGCCACAAGATGGTCCATTTTCCAGAACAGTAATATTTGTAAATATCTCAGCATCTTAATTACCTAAAACTACATTAAAAAAAGGTAATTTTTATAGTATTTAGTGAAATATTAGTATACACCTCTCAATACTTCAGATGTAATAAGATGACAAAGATTGAAATGAAGCGAAACATGCTTTGCAGCTGAAAATTGTGATATGGGGTTCAGCGAAGAATGTATGCATGACAAGAAATTAGTAACAAGCAAGAAGAGAGTGTATTCTCCGCTTCTTGATTAGCTAAATAAGTCGAGAAACTACATTAGAGATTACATTTACAGTAGATTATATATTCAAGCTTAATTATTCTCGTTTTTTACACAGCTATATTTTATTAATTGCTTTGGATTTCCTCTGAAACTTGAATTCGCTTTAGAAATAAATATTATTTGTTTATACTAATATATAAGTAGGGGATAATATCACTTCTAAGCCATAAGGCACTGAGGCACACAGGAGGCGGAACTTACTACTGCTTGAAAGTGCCGCTGCTGTGTTATCAAGGAGGTTAAGACCTGTTTCGTAATCCTGTCGGGATTGCAACATGCGGAGTCATGCAACGACTTCATATAACATTTTTTCTTAAATTTTATGTGACCAAGCAGAGCAGGCGTCTTTCGTCCCATAGAAATGAATGTAAAGTATTTCCGGACTTTCGGAATTCGACCAGCAGTCACGTGACACTAATGTTGGAACCGGTTGGAGGTTGCAATAAGCTCTCTACCAGCATATACCTCGTTGGAGTCATGCACATGTTGCATACTGTATGGAAAGGGTTTTATGTCATTATGAATGTCAGCATGCGCATGCTGTTGCGAAGGCATATGGAATTTCAACATTAAGATCCCCTCTCCCTTCAAGAATATTTTAGAACAACTGCCGCTAGAGTGCATGTCGTGATTCTTTGTTGTATAGATGACAAGGCCTGAGATACGATTATATTCCATTATTCCTCCTCATACAATTACCCATTCTTAATTACTTTGCACAATATTTTAATTTGTATCTTCCTCTTATTATTTTGATAATCATGTACTTTGATCGTTTTATTGTTTAAAATTTTGGCAATTTAACTAATTTTATTTGGTAATTGTTACTTATTTCATATCTACTATTAATGAAATAACCAATATGTGTTTTCAATTCTTTTTAGTCTAACGTTCTTTCGCACTAAATTAGTTATCTGAATTTGTCGCATTTTTCATATTATAGTTTAGGTAGTATTTTCAGCAAAGATCAATGTCTTCGGAGCTAAATTTAAATTATCAGAAACTTCGCTTGTGATAGCTTCTAAATTAGCTCAAAAGTTCTATCTCATTTTTCATACGTTGTTGCCATTAGTGAAAACGTAAGGTTTTATTCTTTATATTTAATGTTTTTTGAACATTTTTCTGTCGTGAAAAAAAGTAAAAAATTTGAAAAATAACAATATTCTGCCTGCAAAATGCAAAATCTAAATGCAGATCTAAAAATGCAAAATCTAAATGCAGATCTAAAAAATGCAAAATCTAAATGCAAATCTAAAAAATGCAAAATCTAAATAATTTTTTTTTTTTTTTGTCTCTTTCTTGTCTCATTTTAAAAGTAGTAGGAGATTTTTTCACACAGAAAAGGTTAACTTTTCAGCCTGGAAATTTAAAACTGAAGCTTTTTCGACCTAAATTATTAAAAATAAATCATACCATTTATTTCTATTTTTTTCTAGGTTTCTTCTTGAATCTGCATAGTTACATAAAAACTCTTTTTCACGTTATACATGATCTAGTTATCTATCGTTTGTTTGTTAATATGAAGAACTACCCGAGTGTTGGCGAGAATACGTTGTCAGTTTGTTTATATGAATTCTTTAAATTCTGTTTATTTTTTTAACACCAAAATGCCAAATTTACTGTCAATATTCAATATTTGTATGAACATGAGTATTACCAAAAATTTGTGGTGTAATTTTATTTGCTTTCAGTAATTAGAAGACGAGCGAAAATGCAGGTCATACAGGGCATGACCTCAAGAAAGTGTGTTTGGTAGGTTTTTCAGGTTTAGGAAAACGAAGCTATTCATATGATTATGTAAATATTCTTCAAGTTTGGAGAGTTTCTGGAGTGACATAGTGCATAAATTTACAAGACCAAAAAATAATAAACGACAGCTACTGTGAAAATGTTATGACAGTAACTGTTAAAACTTCAGTGTTCTGCTATTCTCTATAATATTATGCTTGTAATTTCCTGAAACTCTTAAGTGAGGACCAGATACTCACACTTAAGTAGAATTCACAGTTCTGCAAAAGATTCGGGTAAAAGTGAGATGAAAAAAAAATTAATTTCAGCTTCCTTAAAAACTAAAAAAATACTTTTTAACTTGAAGATGTTTCACTTTACATATCTTCTAAGAAGAAAAGGTCTCATTTATATTTTTCCTAATATGAAAATGTTTCCCTTACATTTTCTCAAAGATGAAACCGTTCCATTACAGTTTTTGAAGATTAAAAAAGAGTATATATATGTATACATGTACTTTAAGTAGTTAAGACGAAGTAATTTATTTGCTTTGCGAAAGATAAATAGAAAGTACATTGGAAGTATTTCATTGTTTAAATATCAGTCATGAACCATAACTCTCTTTTACAAATGAATACCAGACGCCCATTTTACGTAAATGATATTATATGTAGTTTGTAGCTAAATAAAAAAATACAAGGAATTTCATATATACTAGAAGTTAAATTTATAATGAAACATTTTTTTCCTATTAAGTGACTTAAAAAGGAAACCGCCTGAAGAATATCCATAGAAAACAAATCTTTATCTTGGTAAATGGTTACTCTGTGCATATTGATAAGGACTTTATTCACCACAAAATCTGTTCATTCTCGTAATAAAGGTACTTCAAAGATAACTGTAGTATTTAAAGTTGCATTTCAGTATTTCATTATTAGGAATTACATCTTTTCAGTACAAAGTTACACCCAAATAATTGTTCCCTTAGCTGATAATTATACAGCCGCCCAGACGGTTAGGTTAGCTTGACTGCAATACAGAAGGGCCCGGGTTCGAATACCTGAGAAGGCATAGTTGTAAAATTGTCTGTCCCTCCATAGATGGCAGCAGTGGCCTGCATACGGGGCACCTATTAAATGCCTCCACACAATAAAATGGCCACCACTTCTGACCTTAGTAGTGGCCAATGTCGTTATAGGCAAATGCCCGCAATTGGGGAAAAAAATAATAATTATTCTAGAATTGTTATTTAATTAATGTTACTAATGTTAACTTTTTCTAATACGAAAACTCCAAAGACTATTTAATTCATTCAAATTTTTCTGCATCACATACTACTTTAGTACAGAATGGATGGAACTTTTACCGAATTTAAGTTGTTCACATAGAATTTTCAACAAGTTTTAGAAAATATGCTATAGAATCAATTTTATTTACTTTAAAATGAATCTTATTGGCTTCAAATTTACTATGAGTTGAAAAACCTGAAGTTAACTTTGTAGAGACATTAGGACTTTTTGGGAGTATGAAAGATGAAAAATTAGCAACGCTGGGAATCGAAACACGGACCTCTGAAATACCGGCCCAACGTGCAGAACCACTACGCTACGAAGGCATGCTAAGAAGGCGAGAGAAATACATTATATACACCCTCTTTTAAAGGGCGATTGTGGTTTAGGGAACCCAATCGCCAAATTCTGAGTGTGGAGAATCACCATCCACCACCCTTTTAGCTCGGGCGCCACTATAGAGACATTAGGTATTTTTTCGAGGCAGGAGAAATTAAAAATGAGCAACGTCTTTGCCTGGAATTGAAACAGGGACCTCTGAAATACGCACCTAGCGTGCTAACCGCTACACTACGAAGGCATGCTAAGAAGGCGGGAGAAATACCTTATAACTTTACCTAGCCTTTTCAGTATATATACAAAAATCACGAATCATTTTGTAGTAGTACCAGCACTTAAGATACATTTAAAACTACCGAGCCAACTAAATTAATTTTCAATTAGAATTTTTAAAAGGTAATCATATTTATGCTATATATTATTAAATTAGTTCCAAGCGCTTTGGGGAAAAATGCAATAAAATATTCAAAATGCGCTCATTAGGAATAATAAAACTTATTTTGAAGAAATGTAAAATCTTGTAATGCAATAGCATGAAACTTGAGTAATAAATCATTTCCTATAAGCTGTGTAAGGTAATGAAAAGTATTCCTGGGACAATTTATCCAGGCCTTAAGAAATATAAGTAAGACTAGTCTGTTCTTCAGGTTCGATCACAAGTCGAGCTACTAGTGTTCAGTGACTTCAACCTCGCCCTTTGGTGGGCCCCAAAAGGGTTCAGGTTTTAACGATCGACTAAAAAAATTTTCAAAATTTAATCTGGTTTATCAGTAGAGATGTCCGAGGTGGAATAGCGAAACGTCTAGAATATTAGGAGATATACTAAGGCTAACATGAAAATTTTATATATCTTCTGTATGTTCAAAAAAGTGAAAAAATATGCAATGTAATTATAAAAAAAATTTAACATAATTAATGTTTTTGACGAAATATGCCATGAGTTAAATGTCTATTTATTTAAATCAAACAAATTAAAATGTAATAATAATAATAATAGTAATAATCTTGCGATTTGCCTTTATTTCTTTTAAGTAATTTACTTTGTTAATTAATAAAAGACGTTAAATATGAAAGAATAATAGCTTACGTTTTCCCGAATGACAACAGACTGGAATGAAAAGTGAAACAACTCAAAATCGTGTTTTTAGACTAATAGCCTTTTTGGGCTAATAAGGAGGATATCATAAGCGAAACATCTGATTACTTAAAATTAGGTCTAAACGTATTCACCTTTTCAGAAAAATACTACCTAAACTGTAATATAAAAAATTAGATCAATTCTGAAAAGTAATTTAGTTTGAAAGAACAGTAGACCAGAAGGAACTGAAAACACATGCTGGTTATTTCATTAATGACATATATGAAATACTTAACAATTACCAAGTAAAATTAGCTAAATTGTCGAAAATTTAATTATTAAACAGTAAAAAGATCAAAGCATACGATTATCAAAATAATAAAAAGGAGATTAAAATTAAACTATTATGCAAAGCAATCAGAGATGGGTAATATTAGAAGAAATAATGTAATATAATCTAGCTTCTCTCAGGTCTTGTTGTCGTCTACAACAACCAATCACAACATGCACTGACTGTTGCTCTCTAGCGGCAGTTATTGCACTAGAATATTCTCGAAGGCGGAGGAGATCTTCATAAAATCCCATGGACCTTATAAGAAATAGACCAACAGAAATGGGTTTTCTCCCTCGTCTGACGCGTTCCCGGCTGTCACCTTGATCATATCCGGAGGAGTAGGGACGACTTGCAGAAATTTAACAGTGGTAGTCTATTGCAGCGTGTATAATTGTCAAGAAAAAGCTAGTTGTAGCGCCTCATTTCACAAATTAGAATTTCTCCATATTTTTATTTTTGAAATTGAGATTGATTTTTAAAAATTTAGCATATTTATCAAGTATAATTAACGTTTCAAATAATTATAAAGCTATTGCATGCTTTCAGGGCTGGATATTTTTTTAGCTTTTCCTATACTGTAAGGAAATTTGTAACTACTTCTTTTAGAAAATAATATTTTAAGTCTGAACTAATAGAAAATTTCAAACAAGCAACTTTCTCTTGCAATTTTTATGCTTTTAATTGGTGTAAATAAGTAAAAAATACTAAAATAATATTTAAAAACGAATTTTTGAAAGTTTTGATTAAAATTCTAAATTGTGCTACTTTTTTAAAATTATAGATAAGTATTATAGCACAATTTCTGTAAAGGAATTTTATTTCAATTATATTTCATAATACATCATAGTGTATTAATATTTCAATTATATTTCATAACACTTTTGACTCCTTGATTTTTATACATTTAATTCTAATATTAAAATTGTATTTAAACGTAATAATTAATTTTGCTTGTATTTTATAGTGATTATTTTTTTAAATTTATTCTTAATTGCGCATAAGATTATTTACTGTTAATTTTATTTATTAACTCGAAGCAGCATTTTGCGCTGTTTCACTATTAATGTCCGTGTCTCCTTGCAAATTGTTGTTACCAAATATTATCGCCCTGTATTATATTTAAAGAAATTAAATAATGAAAAATCTGCATGAATACATGTATGTTTCTCGCACTGTGACAAAAACGATGGTATCTAGAGCCATCAAATTTTGAATAATGTAATCCTCCACCCGAACATGAGCATCTGCAAGGCCGAATTTCGAATTTGTTTTAATCTATTTCATATTTTGTAAAACTTTAACGAATTTTTGATTAACAAACTCAACGAGCTCAAAGCGAGCAATGGTAACACTGTACGGAAAATAACATTTTTATCTCCAGTGCGGAAATTCTAAAGATATGTGCTGTTTTCAAATGTATGTGGTTTATGGGCGAAGAACATAATATTCAATAAATATAGGTAACAGGCAAAACATTAAAAAATGGTTCCTTTTGGGTGTAATGTAAAATGAGTGCTTTTAGATTTTATTTTATCTTTTTTTTTTTTTTTTTTTTCCCTTCATTACAATCAGGAAATTTTATGCTTCGAATTTTATAAATTACTAAAATAAATAATCCACTTTAATGTTAATAATTTAATGATGATATAATCAAATAAATGATCGTTTTGTAATGTTATTATAATTTGGAAATCACTGCCTGAAAATGTTCATTAAAGTTTTTTAAAAAATTATCAGATCTTGTTTAATTTTACCTTATTTATTTCAAAGCACCACGTACTATCAATCTTATTTAATTTTGCTTCATTTTTGCGCAAAATTAAGTTCATAAATTTTGTGCTTAGAGTTTTTACCGTTTTACCAAAGTAAAGATGTTTGTACAAGAAATAAGAGTGAAAAAATGCGCGAAATGCAGTAAAAAGTGCTTTAATGAGATATATTAAATCCTATTTGAAAAAACTGTGACTTTCATAATCTCATCACTATACAAAGCATCACATTTAATAATTTAAAAGAGTTATGTGATACAAACGCCATCGGTTTCAGTTTTAAAGTAAACCAGGTAGTCCCTACTCTTTCTTGCGGACATGTGGGTGACGCGCGCCACGCCCACTGAGTTAGTCTATCTCTTATAAGGTCCATGTAAAATCCTCTATGACGTCAGGACAGCATGCTGATGCTGGCATTCATAATGAAATGGAATCCTTTCCATGTAAGGTGCAGCATGGGCACGACTTCTCATGTTGCAACACGGAATGACGTCACGAATAGAAAGAAAGGTTGTACGCATCCTTGATAACACATCAGCGGTACGTTTCCCTGAGCGTCTCAGGAAGCTCCACCTCCTGTGCACCTCAGCGCCTCATAGTGTTGAAAAAGTGGTATTAACCCCTACTTACATACTTTAAGACGCTGCTTGTTTCGTCTTCTAAATTTCTGTAATTGCTCGAATTTCTGCCATTTTACAAAGCATCAGAGTTATTTACTTTCTCAAAGGTATTTGTAGGTGTCAACAATAGACATTTCTTGATTTTCGAAAATGCAATTTTTGCTGAATACATTTTGAAAAGCGTTTTAATTAAAGTGAGTATCTTGGTTTTTCAGAGAGAGTTAACCGAAAAGTATCTTCTCTTAAAGAACTGAATATCAAGCCAGAAAATAGGATAGCTGAGAAGTATTGCATACATAATCTAGATTCATAAATTAAGTAAATGAATTAATATTTACATTTCTCTAATCAACATGAATATAGTCTAAAAAACACATTCATTAAACCTGTTCTTTATGTCTTTTCTTAGAAATGGTGCTTTATGGCATATTTTTGGCATATTTATATACCTTAACAACTTTATAGCATATTTTTGGCATATTTATATACTTTAACAACTTTATAGCATATTTATATAACTTTAACAACTTTCAAACAGTATTAAGAACAAATATATGATCTAAAATCACATTCAAATCGAACTTATTATATAATATTTAAATCTTTTCCGGGTAGAATTTTTAGTTGTTTCTAGTAAAGAGCATAAAATGGAAAAGAATATATTATATTATATTTTATAATAATATATATTGTCATATTTTTCAGTAATTTTTAAGCTACTTTTGGCGAAGTACCTCAATTCATGAGATACAATGATCAAATAAAATGAATATATTTCTGATCAAAGATAACAAAACAACAACAAATATTTACTGTCCAGTTATTGTTATCTGGAACTTATGTTATTCTGTTCGCTTTCTCTTTTCAGAATAAGTTTAATTTACTGTTCATTTTACTTATATGATTTAATTTTCCTTCAATAAAATAATATTAAGTCTTTAAAAAATAGTGCACTTTATTTCATTAACTTTGATTAAAAAAAAATAATGAACTTTAATGCACTTAAGTTTTGCTGTTTAAGTATTCCATGTTAAAAAATGTATTTTCTCAGTAGAATAGCTAATGACTATTTTTTATTTTTGTAATAAATATAAATAATAATATAAATTATCCCATTCACTTTAATAAAAAGGCATGAAAGCAAGACTATGAGGTTTTTATTACTCGCATAAATAAAGGTAAATTTCAGTGTTTTATTTTAATTGAAAAAGTTAATTATTTTACTTTCAATCAAATAAAAATTCCATTGTTTTCCACTGTATTTTTTAATACTGTTTTGCAGATACACTGATAAATTATAATTGTACAGTTTTCCTTGAGGAAAATAGAATTAAAAAAGATGTAAATTAATTAATTAGTTGAAAGACAATGAAGGGACAAGGAGAATTGCAATTTTAAAATTTCAGATTACAATCAGACAAAACAGCACCTCAAAAAAGTTTAATTGAAATTTAAAAATTTAAAAAGCGCAAACAGTTTTAAAAGATTACAATTATAACATTTTTTTTTAAAGTTTGTAGGTTTCTAAATTTGCTTTCTAAACTTTGTATGCAGATTCCAGTTTGACACCTGATGCAATTTTAAACGAAGTGATTAAGATTAGCGTGCTAGTTTCAGAAATATTACACCCTCTAGTAATTCGATGTAGAGAACATAAAGTCACATATTTAGAACGAGCTGTAAAAAATACCAGTGCTAAAGGTTAGGAGGAAAACAAAAGTGCTGTGATAACTATTTCAATGCGAATTAACGCCACATATAGTCTTACACATTTAACAAATGAGAAATTTAATTATTCAAGATGTAACTGTGCATATTTTCACTGGATCGCTTATGCACTTACAATAAATGTTTCTTTTAAAAGGCTATGCCTTTTTATTTTCCCAAGGCATAAATTAGCAATAAATACGTCATGTTTTACATTGCTAATCTCAATATTAAAAGAAATTCAAGTGGCGTTTAATGGAAATTTCTGTTTTCCCTGTTAACTTAACAATATTTTACTTCCGAATGATCTACAAATAAACTGTATTTTAAAATTGTCTTTATTCGTAGAATATTCAAATAACTTATGAAAACCTAAAGAAGTCGGTCCGTTTACTGGAAGAAAAAAAAAATAAATAATTAATTATTTGGACTGCGGGGGGGGGGAATTTTAAATTTCGAAAAAATATCAATTATAAATTTGCTTAAGTTTAATGAGGATGATTTTAAAAATTCTTTTTTATTTGACAAGATTTAGAGTGCTTTTAGATCTTCTGTATCTTTGTATTAATAGCAGATTTGTCTGACAACTAAATTTAACGCTGAAATGAATTACTTTGTTTTTGTGTGTATGTGATAATTGTTTGTAATAATATTAATATAAATAATTATCATTTAGACCTCTGTTTTAAATTCAGATGTTATTGTGATCACTGTTCTAAAGAAGAGGATTAACAAGGCTTTGTTTTTTCGAAAATATTCTAGAAATCTGCCTTCATTAATTAAGTAACATTGTTAATTTATTTACATAAGAAGAAAGGTAAATAAATAATTAACACATATACGTTTAGAAAGTATTAAGAAAATGTGTGTTATAGCTAGTTTTTCTACTCTTAAATCTTCAATGTAGGCATCGTGCATACAATGTGCAGTAAATTATTAAAGACAATATGTAAAACAAAATGAAAGAAGTGTTTCAGACAAAAGAATTGTTAAAAAATGTATAAGTTTTAGAGTATTACTTTTATGTTTTACACTAAAAGTATAAAAGTTGTATATGTGTATATTATCACACACAATGAAAGAATATTGTAAATGACAGTTTAACTAAGTCTGTTTTAATTTAAATATATGTTGTTCTTTTTTGGGGCCTTTTTTTCGCTTTAAAAATAATAATCTGTTATTTCTTTATGTAAGATATATTGCATCTAATTTCTCTTTCTTTTATTTTTTAAATGAATATAAATGAATTGCCAATCCAAATCTGTACATAACTGCATAAAAAGGCCATTATTTTAAAAAGTGTAAATATTAAAATAAATAGATCTGTTATTCGACTAAGTATTACATCATCTTGAAGAGCATTCAAAATGACATCAAGTAACGTATTTGAAATTTTCCATTACATGATTGTGTTGAGAGTAAAATATGTTTATTTTCTCACTGCACCATTAGTCATTCGCTCTGACAAATATTGTTCTTTTCTTTCCCTAGATGGCACTGCTATCCAAAGGGAAGCGTTGTCAGGTGTTGACAAGGCGTAGTGGGCTGGCTTCCCCTCTGTCACATCCCGCCTTCCCGTCATTCTTCAGCTGCTGTTTAGCCAATGACAAATCGTCTCACGAACAGTTGGCTCTCGTCGAGGTATTACTTATGCTTTGTTTATTCATATCTACGTTCATATCAATCTATGAAACTTGAAACTTCGCATGCCAGCTAGTGAGGAAAAAATTAATAAAACAATCAATAATTCGTTTATCGCCCTGATGAATGAAACAACAACTAGAATATGAAGGAAGTGTGCTCAGTTTTTTTCTTTTTTAAAAAATATATTTGGAAACGTTAAATGATAAATGACATTAGTAGCGCCATCTAGGGATTTACGTTTAAACTAATTTCTTATTTCTTTTAATTGTCACTGTAAAAGAAAAAAAAAAAAAAAAAAGAGAATCTGTTTACAAAGGTTGCTGGGATTGTTAACGGCAAAATAACACCAAATAAATATTCTTATATTTGACTCATAATAAATTTATTTCATGTTAAAAAATTTCACCGACTTCTTTAGTTTTTCATAAGTTGTTTGAATATTCCACGAATAAAGACAATTTTAAAATACAGTTTATTTGTAGATCATTCGGAAGTGAAATATTGTTAAGTTAACAGGGAAAACAGAAATTTCCATTATTTGAAATGAATAATAGAATTGAATTTCTTTTAATACTGAGATTAGCAATGTAAAACATGACGTATTTATTGCTATTTTTGAGTATCAGTAATAAAATATTAATAATATATATGCCTTTTATGATTTAATGTAGTAGCTATTTATGTTTTAAGAATTTCTAACTATTATTTTTATTAATACGAGATTTTTTAACACCATACATTACATATTTGAGCTACAGTGAATGTTTGGCATTTGTTTGCTTAGAAACAGATACGCTTTGTTTCCTTTACAAATGTTTTTACAGATGCAAAATAAACTTTTAATGCTTGAAGTGTTTTTTTAATAATCAGTTTTTGCTTTACTAATACGTGATACGCTCATTCCTATATTTACATACTAAAATTGAATTCGGGGGGGAGAGAAATTGCAGGATTCCCCCTCCCCCTTCTTTTTATGCCACATTCTTGAATGTCTTTTAAGCACAGAAATTAAACAAAAAACGATATGTTGGATCAGAAAGTCACACCACTACATCATGATGATGTTTCACTAGTATGAAATATAATTAAAATTATTTTGATTCTGAGCATTATTTTGAAGGAGTTTAACTGCATATTCTAGTAGGGCGAATATATGATATTTTAAATATTAAATAAGCGAAATGAAACATCTTTACAAATGCCATAAAAATAAATTAGTTAATATTTTAATAATTTATTTCTGCTGCATTCATTTTTTAAAATTATATTTAAATATAAAGCATTTGGCGGAAAAGATGAGCCATAAATTTCGATTATTTGTAATTTAAATAAATGGAAATATTCAGCTTAAAATACTTATATAGCTTTATTGAAATGCGTAGGAAACGAAGAGCTTGGTCTCATAAGACCAAGGCTTAAAGTATCAAATCATATTATACTTCCTTATACTTGTATATTTCCCTTATTAAAGTGAGAAAAATCGTTGATGAACCCAGTGGTGTTCAGGCTTTCAAACTGCTTATGTGAGCAATGAAAAGAAAATTCGTTATTGTTGTTGTGACTTATCTCACTTGTCCGACAGTACATCAGAACAAGCTCACGAAATCCTACCTATCATCGCCTACGACAACCTCTTGAGAGGACTATCATCTCGCCTCATATTTAGAGTGCCTTAATGCCGCACAGATACTATAGATTTACAAATATCCACACCTTCTCCGGGATTCGAGCCCGGGCTCTTCGGTACGACAGGCAGAGTCACTAACCACTATTCCCCTTGGGCGGCAGAGAAAATTTAAGTTACTTATTTATTAAATTAAATAACACTGAAAAAAATTAAGAATTGGTAATTATTTTTAAATGCAAACGGTGAATGTCAACATTCACATAGTCGCTTGGTATATGTCCGAACTATTTTCCAAATACTTTTATTTCTGACTTACACCGCTAAATTTCGACATTCACCGTGTACTAATGGCGAATGTTAAACATATAAGAATATTATATTTTCTTCTCCGTCATTCAGTCGCCAAAAAACGCACTTGAGACTTAAAATAAGAACTTAATAACATTAAACTTAAAACACACAGTACATTCAAAGTGAAAAAGGAAAATAATATAAGTTAAAAAGTTACTCAATTATGTGATTCAAATCTTATTTATTGCAACAACGTAAACTATTATGACACTTTTAATTGCACAAGAGGCCCTTGCTTTTACAACTGCATTTATTTGTGGAACACTTCCTTTTGCAATGACAGCGTGTACATATACTCCTCTCTTTTCGAGCTACACCAGAGCATATCTGTGATTGTCGGCATACGCCGGTGAGGGTCCGAATGTACAAGAATGTAATGCAATATTCAATCTTTCACCAACGTATTTGGTGAATGTTGACATTCTCCGGTGAAAGTCGACATTCTCCAATTTGGTCTTTCAAGATAACATATACACACAGACATATAATTTTTTTCCAAAATAATATAATTTTAACAGAGACAAACAAACATATCCTTCCCTCGAAACTCGAAGCCCAAGACTTTTCGTAAGATCTGCATATACCGGAAACAATACAAAACATTAAAAAGTAACTATTTTTATTATTGTTGCTTTTTGGCTAAATTATTTTACATACTATTCATGCGAATATATGCTGTTATTATGAATAAGTTACTTACTTATGTGGTGAAAACTTTAATTATTTATTCATTTTTTGCCAAGTTAGTTAATTTTTTAATACAAGAGCCATACTAAAATTTAAATTTTAGTAACAGAGAAGTCTTATTTCTTTTTAATATTATGGTTAGATATTAATTTAATTTAAAAAATAATGTGAAGAGTCAGAAAGTCATTGAGGCTCTATAAAATAAAGGAAAAAACTGCGCCTGAAAGTCATTATCGTAATTAATGCAAAATAAAAATCGCATTTTGGTATTAGAAGATCAAGTGTGTTTTATTAAGTTTATAAATCAGAAAGACATATTTTTTTTTATTTGCCTGTGATTATTGCAAACTAAACATGAGTTATATTCAATTTGTACGGAGCAAATGGACTTTTATCGACTATTAACATTTTATATAAACTGATTTCTTTATACCTACCTGCAAATAAAATCCTCACATATTTTTTAGATAATAATGATATTGTTTTAAAAATAATTTTCTAGAAAAATATGTTATCTGTATTAAAACCAGTTATTAAATTACATATGCATTTAGTAAAATTATATTTTATTTACTTCTGTTAAGAATTTTTTGGAACATGTAAATCATTTGCCATGTGAGAACTGCTATTATTAACACCTTAAGTGGGGCTAAATGTTTCCTTAAATATTACAAAGAACTTCCCGCTATCACAATATAAATATCGACTAGTATTACCAATAATTCGTATTTATCGTCGAAAAATTGAGGTAGAAGATCTTTCTTTGATAATAAATAATCATACAAATGAAGCCATATTTGTATAACCATATAATTGCATTTAATGTCAATACAAATAACGCTAAAAATAAATTTTTCTGTTTCAGATTTAATGGGCAAAAAGGATTTCTGAAGGAAAAAAGAATGTAGAGGATTTCAACTTGCATGTAAGAGGATTTTTCTTCAGGCAAGCAGTCTATACCTTAAATTAATATCAAGGGCATATGGATTCAAGTAAAAAGTAAACCTTTATTACGATTATTCCGATTTTCATTTACAATTGTGCTCCTCAAATAAGATTAAATGTTCTTCAGCAGACTAATTGAACTGCAAAAGTAGAAATGGATGGTGTATTTGGATAACACCCATCTGCCAGCTGTTAATGTTTCTATTCGTGTTGGTGTAAGATCTTTAATTAATTAATTTTTCAAATTAAAATATATTTCAATTTAAAAGAATTTGAGAAAATCTTAATACATTTTTATTTTTTTAATATATCTAACTGATGTAATTGGTACCATTTATGGCATATTTCGCAGATTTTTATAGGTATTTGTAACAATATTATAATTATTAAATGATAGTTCTAATAAACTAAATATAGCTCTAAAGATAATTTTGCTTTAAAAACGCCATTTTTTAATTTATCACTCATTCGCCGCTTAACATATTCGGTAGCAAAAGTGCGAGGAGATTACGAATTATTTCAATTACTATTCGTCATTGGACGTTAACACCCGGCTAAATATTGCCTTTCCAAGAGTTAAAAAAAAATCATTAGTTTTCTGCCTATTTTTACCATTTCTTTCCAGTATTGCTAATAGGAAAACTTAAAAATATCATACAGAATTTAAAATAGACTGGGCCAATTGTCAAACCGCATTCCGCGGAGACCTGAGTTCCATTCAATTCTTCTAGTGGTTCCAGAAGACAAAATAAAAAATTCGAAAAAATTTTTGAATACCTTGGCTACAATGAAAGTAAATATCGAAAATATTGAATTAAACAAAATTTTTAATTTCCAGATGTAATATTGAAAATAAAATTTTATTGATAAATAAATTATCAACTAGTAAAATTTGTCTTCAGACTACTCAAAATTGTAATGAAATAACATTTTTCTTCTCTTCTTCCATATAAAAAGTTAATATATTCTAAATACTTTTTTAGTATTTACTTTTCTGAAAATGTTAGAGGTTCCATAAAAATCCATATATGTAAAGAAGAAAGTTTGTGTGTTTGCCCTCTAATAACTCAGTTCCTACTATAGCTATCGTCACCAAACTTTCTAAAATTCTTTTTTGGGTCCTTAAAAAGCTCGACGTCCATTTTTTTTTTTTTTTTTTTTTTTCTGAAAAAGAATAGCTCAAATCAGAGATATTAATTAAAAACTCGGAAAAACAATAATTTTCGCCCTCATTTTACCGAGTGGCAACAGTCTCGCAAGCTGAAGATGAAAATCTGCTTTATTTCCAAAGTTGTTGCCACTGCTCGCTTTCAAATTCAAGAGTTTGTTAATAAAAATTTTCTAAGTTTTACGATGAAATAAAAATAGCGTTGCCAAGCATTGGATACATTATTACCAATTCAAAAAATTCGTGGGAAGCCATTTCGACTATTCCCATCTTCGTACGACTCTAATCAGCCGAGATATTAATTAAAAACTCTTGAAAGCGCTAATTTTCGCACTCATTTTCCCGAGTGGCAAAAGTGTCGAGAGTTGGAGATAAAAATGCTTTATTTCGGAAAGTGTTGCTACTGCTCGCTTTCAAATCGTAGAGTTTGTTAATAAAAAATTTGTAAATTTTACAAAATCTATGCATATAAAGAAGAATGTCTGTTTGCGTGTTTGTTTGTTTGTGGGCGTTATTGATTTCTGATCATTTATGATCAATTTTTTGCCCCATTTAATCGATTAAAATTGAATATAGTTGAAATATTGGATGGAACTTGAGCCTTTACGACCATTTGATTAGAAAGACGAAAATCATTGAAAACTGCATGCCATTGTTGATGATATAATGAGAGATAGTTAGTTTCTCTATCGAAATTTTTTATGTGTGTTCCATATTACATTAGACTGAAAAATGCATGACTATGAATCGTATTTTTTGCATCGTTATTAGAGAAGGATTACAGCGATATCGTTCTCTCTGTTGTTAGATGCATTATTCTCAATCTAATTTAACTGGCATCGGGTATTTCCGCTAGTAAATAAATAAATAAATAAACAAAAGTTTAAGAGCTCTCTGATTAGAAAAAATTGAACACCTCTAGACTAAATGAGCTACTCATACAGACCGAAAAACTTTCCTGAGAATTATTCACACCTATCCAATTAGGTTTTATACAATCGTAGATTCGTACAATGATTATGTTGCAAGGTAACTATGGCAACTGCCGGCTTACTCCTTTTCTGATAATAAATCATTAAGTATATTTATTTGCAATTAGTAATTCTTCATTTCACAATTTTGTTCCGTGATAAAATAAAAAGATACTAATTACAATTCAAATTTGATTTCATAGATAATGTTATATTTTACGAAGAGATTTCATTATTTGATGACAATGAGATAAAACGGTTTAACTCGTTTTTAAGTGCATTAAATAATATAAAGCATTTAAAATGTTATCATGTTTTTTTATCTTCTAACAAGGGTTTTATTCCAATTAGTTGAGCATATACAGTAAATGAGAATAAGTTATTATTCAAAGATTTAGAAAATACTTAAAATGACTTTAAAATGTATTCATATGATAGGAAGCTTTTGGTACTGCCAACAAAAAGGTATAATACTCAAAATTTGCAAATCATGTTTAGCTGTGTTACTAACTTACTAACTTCTTTTCTAATCATTTCAATATCCCCACAAGTTCTGCGTAAACACTGCACTTTTACAAACTATATTGCACATTTTCTCAGTGAAAACTATAATGCTTTAAACTTCTGTGTTTAATTTTTAGATATTTTTTTTTAAGATTATTTTCTCTAAATATGCATCGTACTTGTCTGCCTGGTTAAAATTTGAGCCAGAAAAGTTCTTTGCAAGGATATAAAGTTGCATGCAAATTTACATCATCATTAACTTTGCTAAATGAATCTCTGCTTTGAAACTCTCTCTTTTCACAAACTTTCTAAGCTCAGTAAACGTTAAAAAAAAAAAAAAAAAAAAAAAAAAAAAAAAAGAGCATTATATTTTACGGAGATTAATTCTTCATATTGCATACTGCATTTATATTATTACATTTATGTATACTACTATAGAAATTCTATTGGTCTTCCTTAACAAACTATATGCATTAAAAATTAGAATAGTAAGAATAGTGAGTAACAGTAGAAATATTGCATACCGAAACAAGATATCTCGAATCCTCTTGAGTTAATCCTAAGATTCTTATCTCAACACTTAACCATTTAATCACAATGTAATAAACTGGAATTGTAAATTTAGTAATATGCACATTTCAAGAAAATTTATTTATGATCCTGGCAATTTTATAAATATAATGAACGTCCCTTTTTTGGACCTAAAAGTTGTTCTTAACTTTTTTTTCATTAGTTTCATATTTAAAATTGGTTAATAAAATAAAATAAACGATATAACATATGTATCTGAGATATGTGCTTATTTATGATATGTCTTAACTGCTCTAGAATTTAACAAGTTTTGCTGAAGTTTGCTTTCATTTAGTTTTAATATCAATTATTTTAACTCAAAGGGCGTTAGCCCAGAAGTTTCACTTTTCAAATGGTTGCCACCAAATATTATCGCCCTGTGTTATATTTAAAGAAATTAAATAATGAAGAATCTGCATAAATGTAATTATGTTTCTCACATTGTCATAAAACAACGGTGCTTAGAGCCATCAAACTTTGAATAACGTAATCCTCCCTCGAATATGGGCATCTGGAAGCCCTAATTTGGAATTTGGAATTTGTTTTGTTATCGATTTCATATTTTGTAACACATTAACGAATTTTTGATTGACAAAGTCAACGATTTCAAAGCGAGAAATGGCAACACTTTATCTCCAGGGCGCGAAACTATTTATTGGAAATTTTTAAGATATGCTCTTTTTACTAGTTCACATTCTTACTTTATCTTATAATTTATCTTACTTTATCTCTTACTTTATCTCACTTTATCTCTTACTTATTACTCTTACCTGATCTTCTCGATAAGAATGCTTTCCATTTGAGCCTCGTGAAGCTCTATTTTGTTTTACCTTTATGACAATTCAAACAAAGTAGCTCTAAGAAGAAGGCAGCCCTTCAAATTATGTTAATTTTCACCTCAGATCGCAGAAGCTTGTGCCTTCTTTTGTGCGAATTTATGTGAATATTCAGTATTTGAAATATGAATATCCAATTGAATAAAGTACATACTATAGGAAAGCTATTTTTAGCTAATATTCGTAAGTAATTAATGAAATACGTGCGCTGCTATGTTAATGGTTACCGATTATTTTAAAGAACTTAAAAGATACGACACAAACTTTTATTTAGTAGATTCTTATTCCCACAGGTTTCGACCGTTTAAATTGAAATCATTAAGCGCGTGCATCCATCAACATAAAGACTGAGAAGCTAACAATGTTTCTTTATTCATATGTTAAACACGAAACCGTGTAAAACATTTCGAAGAATGTAAAGATGACATTTATCATTTCATGACACGATGTCGTAACCTACGAAAAAAGTGAAGTCGTATTCAGTCCTTTTCATTCCTACCATTAGAGTAGTTGAAACGATAGGGGTGAGATAGCTCAAGCAGCAAGTAATTTGGATGATGTCGCATTTACAAATGCTAGCGACAGCTATTAAAACATTTGCTCATTAAATAAGAACGAATGATGTGATATCGAATGCCAAATGTATTTCTTTATTCTTCTCCTACTGAAGGACGTTTAAAAAAAACTTAAGATGTAAAACTGCATAACTCTTTTTAGCTCAAAAGGACGTTAGCTGAGATGGCCTATTAGTCTTGAAACGGAATTTTCTGTCGAATTGCTATAAACTGCTGCATCACTTTTCAGATTGTTGCCACCAAATATAATCGCCGTGTATTATATTTAAAGAAATTAAATGATGAGGAATCTGCATGACTACGTGTATGTTTATCCCATTGTTAAAAAGCAACGACACGTAGAACCTTCAAATTTTGAATATTGTAGTCCTCCACCCGAATATGGACACCTGGAAGGCCGAATCTTGGATTTCGAATTTGCTTTATTATGTTTCATATTTTTTAAACTTTAAATAACAAGTTTAACAAGTCTCTTTGAATCAATGCCGAGGCGTGTGGCAGCGGTGATTTCCAACAGTGGCGGCTACTGTGGATTTTGGAAGGAACCACACTTCACAGAAGTCTATAAATTTAATCATTTTGTACTTGGTCAACATGTTATCTACTAAACAAATTTTGTTGTGATATCTCTTGTCTTTCTTGGTGTTGCAATTTGAGTGGCCAGCAGTGTAGTTTGTTTGCTGCAAACTTTGATCATAATGAGAACTTTGGTTCAATGCATAAAAAGTCTGCTCCACTTTACTTTCGCGGACGTTCCCGATTAATAAACCTGAATCCTCTACCCTCTAAGAACTATCACAATGATTTTTTGACTGAAGATCAATAGGCTGCTATTCAGAAAATCATGCCGATGAATAGTAATATGTTAACTCAACGGGTTTTACCTCTCCTGCGTGAAAGACACCTTTCTATCATTTAGTAAATAAATAAATCCGAACTGCGCATGCTTGTTTTTACTAATTTTCTCATAACAGTTGGTCAAGCTGTTAAAGCGATGCTTTATAATAATAGACAAAAGCCTAGGTCTCGTGAATGTTCGCTAGCAGGAGATCCAGTTATAATTCCACTATTTTAAAATGCAGTAATTTGTAGAGTAAAGAAGAGTTAAACATCACTGTGCTCTTGTCCAGAGACGAGCTTGAAATCTTGGAAGTATTGAACAAGTGCACCAATCGGGTAGAGAACATAAGGAAAACAGTGCTTCAGTTCCTAGCAATTAATCCTAACAATGCAGTTCAAAATAATTAATACCTTTTAAGCAAAGCAATTACATGTTATGTTATGTTATGTTAAAGTATTAACTCATATCTTTTCATTAATAACAAAGAAAACGTACCTACATGAATTACGTGTTATTTTAACAAAAAATTTCTCACTACGGAACTCTACACAATGTTTAACATAACACAGCGTTAAAATTTCAGGTTTCATTTCTTCATATATCACACGATTTTCGCTCTTGAGAAACGACGAGGTTTTTGCAAATGGAAGGATAATTTTCCTTCTTACCTAATGTGGTATTTCTTTTATTTATTTATTTATTTATTTTTCCATTTAAATATCTTTCTTTATTTTTGCCTTTTCATGCATTTTCCCAACCCTTTACATGCCTTTACATGCTTGTGGAAATGTTTTCCTTTTCCCCATTATGAAGCGCGCATATATTGCTGAAAATGATAAAATTTACTTTATTGAAACTTTGAAAATCAGCTGATTTACTTCTGTGCTGGTTATATGTACGGAGTTATGCGTAAGTAACACTTCTTTATTCTACTTGTCTCCTTTTTTATTTACTTGTTAGCCCAAAGGTGTATTAACCCAGATGGACTATTAGTCTCAAAACGGGATTTTGCGTTGAATCACTCTAAAAGTCTGAATCACTTTTCAATTTGTTGCCACCAAATATTATCACCCTGCATTACATTTAAAGAAATTAAATAATGAAGAATCTGCATGAATGTATGCATGTTTTCCGCAATGTGAAAAAACAATGTTACCTAGAGCCATCAAATTTTAAATAAAGTATTCTTTCAACCGAATATGGAATTTTAAATTTCATATTTAGTAAAACTTTAATGTTAGTAAACTTAATTTTTAACTCATTCATTAAATTTAATGAAATTTCGATTAAAAAATTCAACGATTTCAAAGAGAAAATTGGCAGCACTGTATGAAAAAAAAAAAAAAAAAGCGTTTTAATCTCCAGCGCGCGAGACTATCTATCGGAAATTCTAAAGATACTCTGTTCTTAAATATTTTTTTTCCAAAGGAACATTAGCCCAAATGCTCTCGAAACATGTATGTGCACGTAAATTTAAAAAATGCCCCTTTGGGCGTAATATAAATTCTGAAAGCTTTCAGAAATTTTTTTAATATATAAATTGTTAAGATTACATTTGTCGCTTTTAAATCTTTAAATTTTTAAATTTAATGATTTAAATCTTTATATTTCTTAAAATTACTGCTGAATGATTAAATTTCAAAAGTCAGTTAAAGATCTTAAACTTTTCTGAATAGCAGTACTACTACAAAAGCTCGTTACCTAGGAAAATAAATTAAGGGTCTTATTATTTGAATAATGACAAACACTCGTGATTAACAAACGTGCTGAAGAAAAATGATAAAGTCTTCCAACAGCTAAACAAACGTTTATTTAGACAGTAAAGCTGTAAAACAGCAAAGAAGAATATTTATAAAAGATTTAAATGCACAGATTCTCTTTCACGAGGGAAATTTACTAACACAAAAGCATTGCGCAAGTGGCAAGGAAGAGGAAACAACAGCCAGTTGCCAGAATAATTTCCCCTTCGATACTGATTCTTTTGTTACGGGAAAATAAAAAATAAAAGACATATTAAACAATATTCATCCCAATACTTGTAAAACAGTATTGTTGTTTAACAGGAGTCAAAAGTTTGGCCACCTCCCATTTCATAGGCAGGATCGGTACAGTGGTTGGCGATGCTGGCTGCTCTATCGCCGGGGCTGGCTCCAGTATCGGGAAAGGCATGGATGTTTGTAAATGTAAAGGCATGGATATCTATGTGGAATGGGGAGCACTTAAAATAGTAGGCAGCTGAAAGCCAGTAGAAAGTGGTTTTGGTTATACTGGAGCAAACTAGGAGACCCTTGGATCCGTTTCCTGAAGGTATTCTTCTTCAAAACTGGAGCAGAACTTCATAGTTAGCGTGGTGGAGCTATACCTGTACAACCCAATGGTGAAATTTATGTGTCACATCCACTTCTACCTCTATTTATATCTCATTTGAGTAGCTGCTCCTTTTCCGTCCACTGTCCCTCAGAGTAAATGCATGTCGGTCAGCTTTCCGTACGGCCAGCGATGCATACTGTTACACAGAATGACGGGTTAGGAGCTATTTTTGTACGATCACAACTCTTCATTTCCGCATGCACTTTCCATTAGAAATTGAGCTTATTTAGACTCCACTCTACCCGCCTTTAGATATTTTTGGATTATCTACACTATCTACCTGTTGGCCCACCAGTGGTCGAACGGTAAAGCCGCTGAGCACTGCTAGTTCGGTCTGAGGTTCGAATCCCGCAAACGGGCTGGCTGCATGAGCGTTTTCGCGGTTTCAACCAGTTTCTGTTAGAAAGTCCTTAGGCAGATAACCCTCGAGGGTTTTATCATAAACAAATAAAACAAAATCAAACTATCTATCCGTCTATAAAGTAGTTAAAGCTTCAGATTTTTAGCATTGTTTGAAAGATACATATATAGGTCAACAGTAAATTGACCACTACACTACGACGCAAATAAGAAACTCTGGTTACTGAATACGTCTTTTTGTTCTACATTAAAGTTTCGATGTAGTGACATAGAATATGATGTCAGCGCTTTTGCATTAACATGTAGTTGCAGTCGTGGCCGGTTGAACACTGTTTTATTCTGAAACATTCATGAATATAAAATAAACTACTCAATTGGCATGAACTGATAACATTCGTAATTTTCTCTTTCTTATAATATGTTTGAATTAAGGGCAAAGGAGAGCACCAAGCTAGCGGAACAGAGAAGCTTTGATGTAAAATGCATAGACTACAATATGAATGGTTAGTGAAGTTATAGTTCCACTTGCTTATTAATTATAATTTTTATTGTTTAATTAAGATATTTTTGGTTAGCAAAATTTAGGGTTGCTTTTGGCTGAAACACATTTTCTGTTAAGTTAGCATATGCGTCATAAGTGTTACATAAGAATCATATATTAATTTTGAAATGACACAGTTCAGGAAAATTTCTGATGAACATTTATAGTTTTTAGGATAGAAAGAAAAAATAATCAAACTGAGAAGGCTGCTTATTATTATTTCTAAAGAGTTATAGGAAATTAAATTTAGAATTTTTATTTCGCATATTTTTTACTTTATATTTTTACATATTCTTTACTTTATACCTTTACATATGCTTTACTTAATACTTTTATATATTCCTTACTTTTACACATTCTTTATACTTTTACATATTCTTTACTTTATACTTTTACACATTCTTTACTTTATACTTTTACATATTCTTCATTTTATACTTTTACATATTCTTTACTTTATACTTTTTCATATTCTTTGCTTTATACTTTTTACATATTCTTTACTTTATACTTTTGCATATTCTTTACTTTATAATTTTGCATATTCTTTACTTTATACTTTAACATATTCTTTACTTTATACTTTTACATAGTCTTTACTTTAACATATTCTTTACTTTACACTTTTGCATATTCTTTACTTTATTTTTTTATACATTCCTGCTTTACACCCCCCCCCCCCCACATATTCACCCTACACCTTAAATTAGGCTAGACCTTAATCGGTTGCAACAGGGAAACATCTTAGCAAGCTGAGACAAACACTTTGCCAAAAGTACCGAAGATAGAGTTATCCCACTCAATTTTAAGAAAAATATTTTATTATGCTGTGAATTTTTACTACGGAGAATGTCAAACATGATATTTATTGCCTCATATAAAAGAACAATTTATTTAAAGCAATAATATAAGTTGCAGAATTCGATTTTAATTTTAGTCATTTTTGCTCATTTTCCTCGAAAGGTTTCTCAGAGGTGCTTCACTGTGCCCTATAAAAATGATAAATATCATTCCAGCAGGCGGACTTTGTTTCTTTTTCTTTACTTTTTCCTCTTTTTTTTTTTTTTTTTTTTTCTCTCATCACTGATTCATCAAAGAAGAACGTTCAGCGGATCCATCAGCCAATAGCGTTTGCGTTCGAGAGGATGGTAGGGGGGTGGATATGCCCCACGTTCGGAACAAAGAAGGAAATATCGATTAGCATATTGTGAAATCCCTCTTTTCTTCGAATAGCAGATTTCGAGTGACGAGGAAGAACGCCAGAACGTTTCCATGGAAACCTAACCTGTCTTCGGGATTTTTATCATCGTTTACATATAGTACACTATTTACAGGAAGCATGAATAATTTTTTTCTTCTGGTTTCACAAAACTTAGTCTACATTTTGTGAGATAAAAACAAAATGTTACCAGTTGTGAAAATTTTGCTTCCCGAAAGTTCATATAAATGTTCATATAAATGTTCATATGGAACAAATAAATGAACTTTTTCAAGATTATTTCCAATTGCTTAGAGACAAGAGGATGTTAAAATAATTAAATAAAAATATACAAGAAAGGTATTACATATCTCATTCATTGTTTCTGTGCAAATGATAAAGAAATTAAAAGTTACAGAAGATACATTTTGTTAAAAATATTTTCGTATATTAACAGAAGAAATACTGGCTATTAACAGAAGAAATACTGGCTATTAACAGAAGAAATACTGGCTATTAACAGAAGAAATACTGGCTATTAACTAGTACATTTTTATGTTCTTCAAAGAAGTTTCCAATTTAAGCCCAGGCAAAGCAACTTCATTGTTATTTACCTTTCACCTACGTTGATGCTGCTGCAGGTGTGTTACACTAACCACCTAAAATGAAACTATTAAAAAAATAGCTGATAAGTTTCCTATTGTAACGATCGCGCAAAAGAATTTGTTAAGGTTTATCACTCTCTCGCTGAGCTCGCAGTCTGCTGTTGCACTCACTCCTGCTAACAAACTTTTTGTCTTTTTAGCTTTATTATTAAGTATAATTTTTTTCGCACTTATGCCATATACAATTCAACATCAATATTATAAATAATTTTAAAGCAGCATAAATGTTTAAAATTCTCGGTGTAGCGTTAAGTGTCAGCATACATTTTTCTATTTTTTCAGTCTTTTATCATTTTATCATATCAATGCTGAAGATTTCTTAGTAAGATGGCTTCCAAAACTTTTTTTGACTTTTTATTATTACTGTTTTGTGTTTATTATTTACTGTTTTTATTGTATTTACTGTTTTCTATATATTTCGTCGTTATTATAACTAATAAATGATGAGCAGAACCACACATTCTCCGCTCCAACACCTTTTCACATAACATTAATTTTAACGAGTTACGAAAAAAGCCTTAAAATCTTATGATGTGTATAATTTCGCGAAAATTTTTGTAATAATTTGTTTAACCTCCTAATATGATTACATTTCCCATTTTATTCCAGATAGCATCGATCTTCATTTATTTGAATAAAAGATATATTATAATATAATTGTTCAATTAGATTATTGTTCAATTAGTATAAAAATTTTAAATAAATGTCACTTCTGTATTTCTGTCCGTACTCTACAGATTCATATCTATGGATTCTCTAGCGTTCTGAAAGCAATTTGGGATAATATATAAAAAAATTAAGTAAACTACTAACTACACTATGATTTTAACAAGTTAAAATAATGCAATATTTATTTTAAAATGCTAAAAAAAAGGAATTCTTTTTCTAATATTTATTATACTGAAATTTGCTATTCAGTTCCAAACATTTCGCAACATAATTTAATATCAAAGTTGACTGCTCAGTATTCAACATTTTGTTATAACTTAATATTTTTAAACATTTCTCAATGAAAATTTTCTATTGTTAAATCCTAGACTGTCTGTTTTATTCTTTTGTATATAATGCAGAATTTTTACAATCTCTTCAGAGTGGGGAAATTAATTGCCGCTCTAGAATATCCTAATATGCTGCGGCTTTCTTTAAACACAGAAAAAAAACGAATGCATTGGGCTGACTTTTTCTAACGCTTCTATTTATTTTGCTATACCAACATTCCGAAATATTCGTTATTCTCTGACTGTTCCATATATCACCAAAAACGTCTTTTCTAACCATTTTTTTACCACATAATTATGCAAAATTTCTATTTTTTCTTTCTGGGGAGAACTTTCTTTTACATGCAACCATTTGTCGTCTACTGCTGTAGCGTCATTAGGTTATTTTGAAGCAGGAGACATGAGAACTGTTCAGTGCTTTCGCCGGGACTCCAACCCATGACCTCTCGAATATGCGCCGAGTGTGCTACCGTTACACCACGAAGGCATGCTGGAAGGAGGAAGAAAATACCTTATATATTTCTCCTTTTAAAGGGCTACTAGGATTAGAGGACCCAGTCGTCAAATCCTGGTAGTGAAGAAATATTTTCCACCGACTTTTAGTTCGGACGCCATTTGTAGAGTTCAATATGTCTTTTTTAAGCAGGAGAAGTGAAAAATGTGCTGTACTCTCGTCGGGATTCGAACCTTGGACCTCTCGAATGCGCGCTGAGTGTGCAACCATTACACCAAGTAGGCATGTTAGAAGGAGGGAGAAAATACCTTATACTGTTTCTAAAGGAATGTAAGCTGATGTAAAACACATTCTAATGTGAGATTTAACTTCTGGATCACTTTTATTGTGGCGTGCTAAACTAAGTTTAATACCTTTTTCCACAAGCATCGGTTTTAATGGAAGTTGCGCTGTGAACGTCAGCACTCTGGAAACAGATAATCTCCTAAGTCACGTGGAAGAACATTAACGATTTTGTTCTGCACCAGTTTTAATGTCACGTGTAATGACAATACCTGTCGCATTGATAATAAATGGAATGCAACCTAACAGCCCTAAAAATATGGAAAAGACTCCGCTAAAGACACTTTTTATACCACAAGTTTATTTAAAAAGTGAAATGATTCAACAAAAGTTTGAGTTTTGCTCAAATTTGGACAGTTCCAAAAAATACATTTATTGTCAAGCAAGTCTTATAAATAATATTTACGGTTATTTATAAGACTTGCAGTCTTTACAACTCAATCTATATGGGATGATTTTCATCTCCGTCTTTGTTATTAAAGTTCAACATTTGCATGATAATAATTAGTTTGAGCTGAATAAAGGTACTTAATACAACACTAATTGCGTTAATTTATTTAAGCCTTTTATTATTATTATTATTATTATTATTATTATTATTATTATTATTATTATTATTATTATTATTATTATTATTATTAAAAGGGCTTTTGTAATCGTCTAGGATCGCCAATCTAAAGGATGCTTTTCTTACTCATTAACAAATAAAACAATGACAGCTAAATCTTTTTTAGAGTTTAAAATTCTAGCTAAAAGTTATTTAATTTAAAGTGAATGAATGTTTTTTGAATATTATAAATAAATATACAGTAAAAATTCTGATGTTGACCACTGCTGAAAGTGACTATTACTTCTGAGGACATAATTCAGAAATGGCGATCACTGGTAATTGTTTTATATGAGGACATTTAAATTTTATTTGCTTAATAGAATCAGGTTTCCTTTTTTTTGCCGATAATCATTAACTGGGTTAATGAATTTCAGAAAATACGTATATTTTCCGTGTAATGTCTTTTGAGTAAAAGAGCCAATTATCGAAACGGGCACAATAATAAAGGGATATATATTTTGCAAATGGCTGAGGACAGTTAGGCTATTGACCATTTCGCAATTTCAAAGTGAAGAACATTGCCGATAATACATCACAGGTTGTGGAACTATAGTATGGACACAAGAAATGAGTGGATATTGTCACACAAGCATCCATGCCTTCGACCAGATTCAAATCTAAGCCTATACTATTTGAAGAAACTCTTTCTTCTTCAAAGCGTTTTTTAGTAATTTGTGCTTCTATTTTTTCGTTCAGATTTCACATCAAGTTGAAAATGTATTTTACTTTTTATTGCACTTTATTCTAGTTATAATTTTTAGTTATTAGCGTTAATTAATTAGTAAAACTTCATTTTATGTTTACAACTTGGAGTTTGCTTCCGTAATTAAGCGACAGTTTTTTTTACTAATTGAGACTAAGCTTATCTAAAACAGTGCAGAATTATTTTAAATATTTTTAGAGCTTACGAAAGAGGAATTTAAAGAATTCCTTGCTTGCTTATTCCCGAACGAACTCAAATAGTGTCTTTCAGGATAGGCATAATAAGCAGTTATTAACACAACAAACGTTTGGGCCAGCAAAATTGCTTCTTCCAACGCAAAGATAAAAAAAAAAAAAAAAAAAAAAAAAAAAAAAATTTAAAAAAAAAAAAATCAATAACTCTTTCTGAGTTTACCTTTACCTATTGTTTTTTTAATCCGATTATATTACGTTCCATGCGTGATCTAGCATTGCCAACCGCATCCAAAAATGCCTTAATTTCAACAACCATTTGCTTCTAGCGCCATCTGGGCGTCAAAGAAGAAAGAAGACAGAAGTTACTAAAAAATAAAAATAGAAATAAAATTAAAAAAAGAAAAAAGACAATTTGTTGAGTCAGGAACTTAAAGCAACTTTGTGTTGGCCGTGGAAGATTTCGTGTCTTCTCCGCGAAGAGGGTAGAGAAGGTAGGCTGCTAACGGAAAAGGGAGGGCGAAGCCAGTGTGTGTGGCGGCGGGGGGGGCGAGGTGGAAGGGATGGTACCTGGACCTGAAGCGTAATTACAAATCTCTAACGCCTCTAATTCCACAGCTCACGTGAGGCACAAATTCAGCGTCGAGAATCTAATTTCTCTTCCGCACGAAGTAATCTCGGTTGGAAATCCATCTCTTGGAGAGAGAACGAGAGAGAGATTCCCAATTTCGCGTTTTAATTTGGAAGGACCCTTTAAAAGGGAGGCTCGACGAAAAGGGATGGGTTGGACTCTGTTGCTTATCTCTCGTGTTTCGCGATGCGTTTCGGCGAGGAGAGACATCTGCCGTTAGAGTTTGGGCATTGTCTCGCTCTAATGACGAAATGATTGGACGGTGTTGGCCTTCTGATAAGCTCGAATCGATGGCAACACGGCGCTCAGCAGGTTGTTAGACGCAACAGCCCCTTTCTACAAGAGAAGATAGGCAAGAGTTTGCTGAGGTAGGGTTGCTTGTGGTATTAAACACTCCGAGTGTTTCAAACAGAAGATGTGGTCTCTGCTAAATCCTGCAAAGGCCATTTTTCTTGTAAATGTATGCGTTAAATTTAGATAACTAACTTGAGCCTTGTTACAGATGAAACTGTGCACTACTGGAAATTGTCAGTGTAAATGCATAATAAAAGGAGTTGGCTAAATATTTCCTACGGTTTCAGAATGCGACGCACATTATTCACGTTCTAGTATTGTTTCTGCCCGTGCAGTGTTAACTTTGCGGGTGTCGGCTAGAAATGTCCGATGAATCTTTCAAGTCGCATCAGTCACTCTGACTGACGTTATAAAAATGCCTTTATATCGGAAGAACTTATAATAAATGCCTTTATATAAAGATTATAAACAGATATTTAAAATTAAAATGATTAGATTATAAAGTAAAGTAAATATTCATAGTTTATTAAAATAACAAGATAATCAAGCAAAGGATCTATTATTTTTGTTAAAATGAGTATAATGCGTAAAACAATTGTTGATTTAACATGGAATTTTAAAAATATCAAGCTGAGATAAGGATATATTCTGAAATGCTGTGCAATTTAACTGAAATGCTGTGCAATTTAACTGAAATGCTGTGCAGATACAGTAGGTTTACTTCGGAGCAGGAAGCATGAAAAATCAGTGATACCACTGGGGCAGAATTCGGATTCCGGATTTTCCGATTGCTAGACGGACATGCTTCTAATTATGTCAAGAAAACACGTCGGTATTTCCCATCATTGTTGTGTTTTTGTAATGAAATTTTAAGTACTTTTCATTTGAAATAAATTTTATTGAATTTTTAGTGATTCTTACGAAATTGTTAGCTTCTTATTAGAAACGAACTGCAGAAAACAAGAGATGACTCCATTAATAAAAAATCTGATGTGTACACCATATGACTTCCTTGTTATAAGCAGTTTTTTTGCATTTCATTTAAACTTATTTCCTCGAATTTCATTACATGTATATTTCTCATTCAATTACTTCAACTTCGCGGCAAGGCAAAAATACTCAAAACCTTAAAATACATTTATTAAAACTCGAAAAATATTAAAAAAAAAGTATAAAACACCAGATACAGTTAAAAAAATTATGAAAACAATTTTTGAAATTCAAATAAACTTTCTATGCAAAAATAATCAATTCGGCCAGCGGGCAAGAAGGCAGATTTTTCGGTGCACAAAACTGAAAGTTTCTTGAAGGTCCCACTTGACAAAAAAACACTGAAATAGCAGATACTGACTTAATTCACTATTCAGCTAAGTTTCAAATGTAAACAAATATGGCTGCTATGGTAAAAAAATTAGGCTTAGCCGCACTGGAACAACTTTCAAATTGTTGATAATTCTATAACTGTTGCATGTAGATTAAATAAGACATAAACGCCTTAACCGGAAGATAAGAACAATGTAATTCAATCATTTTTAAAGCAAAAAAAGCACAATTTACCAATATATAAGAATAATAATAAAAAAAACTCAGCTCTTGGAGTCAGTAACAGAGTGTATATATAATACTTTTGGTGCTTCCGATTGCAACTAAAAAGTGACGTGCACAACTACATACTATAGCAGTCCTATATACAAAATTCCAACGCTCTGAGGCTACTCGTTTTTGAGTTATACGAGATACATACATACGAACGTACGTACAGACGTCGCGGAAAAAAATCTCTTTTGAATCCATTTTAAATCCTTTTTGCAACACGTTTTGGGGGGGGAAGTCCTTTATTCTGTCCTTACGTAGAGATGTCATGCAAAAACATCGTTAAATTGTATTCAATAGCGGCCAAAAGGGATATTTTTGTTGAAATCTGACACCCAAAAATTACGCCTTTACAATACTTCCTTTACTTCGTACAAGGAAGTAAAAACCACGGATTTCAGAAAGACGTAGAAATTAAGAGGCAAAAAATTAAAATATATATATTTTAATAAATATATACAGTTATCCAAGCTAATATGTAACCTAAAACAGAATTAAAATAAATTTTGTTTATTTCTGTTCATACATTTTACTATTTTTGCGCATTATTAAAAAAAAAAAAAAAAAAGAAAAAAAAAAGAAAACTGAAACCTTTAATGCTCTGAATTTTGGAAATACATTCCGAATTGCTAACTGGAGTATTATCGGAATTGCTTGATTTTATATTAAGCGCAGAAAAGACGATGGGAATTTTCCCGACTTAAACTAAGTTACCGATCCCTTCAATTCTGAATAAGGAGTGGGAATCATTTGAAATACATATTCTTTTGCAACTGAAATCGATCAAAGGGAAGGTAAAGGAATGGCAAAGAACTCATTATTTCCTCCCGGAAGAATAAATTCTCTATTTGTGCAATGAAACTATTCTACTATTAAATCCTTTTTTTCGGGTTTAAATGACGAATATCTTCTTTTTTTATGGCACTAAATTCACTATACCCCATAGCGACCAAATAATTCATTCGATTTTGTCGCTTGGAGTGAGAGAATCTATTAAGTTTTGGATCCGGGCCAAAGATCTGAAATATGAAGGGCGAAAATTGAAACATTTTTCGAACATGTGGGAGGAGAATAAATAATAGCAAGATGAAAAATGTTCCTACTACTTTGCTTTAACGGTTAACAGGAGCGAAGCATTTGACATTGCATCAGTAAAGTGAAAAAAATTGGGGTTTGTTTGTAAAGTTCACTTAAAAATGCAATAGCAGTTAATTAGTGGAGACAATTCAAGTGCCGAAACAGGTCTCATTATATATAAATTTACTAATTTGAAGAATAATTTCTGTCAACTTCAAGTTTAAATTTATTGGCTACGAGAAATGAATTTCAAATGATGAGATGAATTTTAAGATAAATTGAAAACAATTTACATTAAATTTATTCTCAAATTACAGCTAAGTTGCCCAAAAGAAAAACATTCTATATTAGTTTATTACTCAACCGAATCTGAAGGACCGACTCGAAAATTAATTAGCTCAAAACAAATTTTAAAAATAAGAAATAAAAATTAATTAATGAAATAAATAAGCAAAATAAATAAGATCGAAACTATTGATACTGTTTGAAATACCGGTGAAATTTATTAAGTTAATAGATTCGAAGAGATACATATATTGAAGAGTCAAATCGTTATGACTACCTTCTCAGTAATGCGTTGTACGGTCTTTGGCTTGTAGAACAGCAGCAGCTCGCTTTGTCATGGATGTCACTAGTTCTTGGTAGATGACTGGGGACAGATTGTAACAAATGTCTAAGTAGCGGTCACGCAAAGTCGAGATATTCCGACATGGTGGCGTTTGACTCCGAGCTCCCGTTCCATGGCATCCCGATTGTGCTCTATCGGGTTAAGATCCGGCGAGTTACGTGGCCAAGACGTGAATTGGACTTCATTCTTATGCTCCTCGAACCACTCCAACACAAATCGAGCCTTGTGACAGAGGACGTTATCCTGCTAGAAGATTCCATTTCCAGTTGGAAAGACAGACGCCATGTAAGGGTGCAATTTATCCGTTGTTATGTTCAGATAGTAAGCAGCTTTCATGGTTTGTTATACCACAACGAAGAGTCCCAGAGCCATCCATGAGAACGTGACCCAAAGCATAATACCGCCACCACCAACAGGTTGTCCGTACAGCAGGTCATACACAGGCGTCACCGCCGCTTGTGTATGACCTGCTGTACGAACCAACTGTTGGCCTGGAAGACGGCGTCCCCTGACACGACCATCTGCATGACGAATGAGAAATCGTGATTTATCTGATCAGACAGCTATCTTCCATTTCATTTATTCGTGGTTCAGTCTCGATGTTCCTCAACCCACTGTAGGAGTAGTTCACAGTGACGCTTGTGGTCAACAGAGGCGCACGAATAGAAAGTCTGCTGTGCAGTTCCATGTACAATAATGTCCGCTGAACTGCGTGTTCTGGAATACTTGCACTTGGACCT
This sequence comes from Stegodyphus dumicola, assembly GCF_044657685.1. Taxonomy (NCBI): domain Eukaryota; kingdom Metazoa; phylum Arthropoda; class Arachnida; order Araneae; family Eresidae; genus Stegodyphus; species Stegodyphus dumicola. The sequence goes on from NC_140779.1 coordinate 50,060,151, forward strand.
GCATTTTGTTGTGCTGTCAGCTGAGTCACTGTCTAGCACCGATTTTATTGCACCAAGGGGGACAGTATTCGACGTCCTTTTTCTTTGATGACGCATGGACGTTCATCTGCGCATCTACTTCTGGTTTCATTGCCATTTATCCATTTTGCGTAAATACTAACATTGGCATATCGTGAACAACCTACCAGTTGTGCAATTTCGGAGATACAAGTTCTGAGTCTTCGGGCCATTGTAATCTAACCTCTATCAAATTCGCTTAGATCAGCAACCTTTCACATCACTTTCAAAAGTAAGTGCAAAGAATGATTGCGTACCTTCTTCAGCAGCAGTTAAATACCATTTCCAGTTAATCACATGCCATCCACGTCATCCAGATGAGTGCATTGAAACATGTGAGGACGGTCGCAATATTTTGGCGTCACTGTATATCGCTATTTGATGAACGTATATACAGCAGAATGAAATTGCCTGATCCCACGTTCATATAAATCATACTTTTCAACTTTTTTTGGTGGGGAAGGTCTCTCTCTTCCTTTCCCCCCAAGTTTATTTTGTTTAGCGCTCCTTTTAAGTTTGTTCTGCTGATCCTACTCTTCCAACAACAATATTATGAAATGTATAGGCACTCCTTGAAAATGCCTGACATTTTGTAGGTCTTTTTAGCAGTTTCATGGCATTAAGAAGGTGGTTTCATGGCATTAAGAAGGTTACCTGGAGGTGTAAAACATATAACAGATTTTAGAGCTCATTCTCTTTAGAACTAACTGATTTATGATTTTGAAATTTTGCATACTTATTTCGAAGTCCTTGATATAGTATTTGCTGTCTTATTTTTGTTTCAGTTGTTAAAAGGTTCAGATAAAAATAAAATAAATACCTTCCACATCATCGACATATCTTTGCAATATGTACGTCTACCTCGTATAGTACAACGGATAAAATAAGTACTATTGCTACCTGATTTTCTTTTACAAATTAGAAAACTAATTAATAATTAAAATCATCAAATTAAATCACCCTTAATCATATTTTTTATTTCTGACATCCCAAAATGGGCTAATTTTGAATATAAAATTATAGGTAATTTCTAAAATTTTATGCGAGAAGAAAATATTTTATTGTTCCCTCACATATATTTTATATAATTGGTCAAATGTTTTTGAAATTATGACTGACACTTTCAGAGAAATCATGTTCCCAAACACGAAAATTTCAATTTTGATAAATCTTAACTTAAAGTTACAACTGCCTTTAAATCCTCTGTATATAATATTATGTTCTTAATAGTAATAACAAATATAATAATAGGTAAGCCAAAATTTGTAAGCATGCATTATTAAATATTTAAAAACTACTGCACATATAAGTATCATAATGAAATAATGAAAACTGAGGAGTCGTAATTTTTATACGATTTCGAAGTACAATAATTGGCCATTTTATACAGATGCATTGTTTGCGCTATTAATCAAAATCTATTGAAATTATAATGAGTTCAAAGAAGTTCAAAGAAGCCATACAGGCAAAGAGGAAAATGCCATTTCCATGGAACCCTAATTGGAAAATGAAATTACATTATACCCTGTAAGTACATTCCTTTATTAAAATTAATAAAAATTTGCACAGACAGTTTAATAAGTTTTTTTTTTCCTTGCGTAGCTGTATATTAGCATAAAATATGTACAGAAGCATTTTATGTATAGTTCATGGGAATTTAAAATGAGAAATTTCCTGAAATGCAAATGTAAAAAAAAAACCGTATGGCCCTTTAAATTGCAAATGCTTAAAATATCTAACACCATCGCTGGTAAATGGCACCTGGGCGACTTGATAACATCAGTACAATCGGCGTTAAGTTAATGTCATCCGCGTAACTGCGAGCCGTCATAGTGTCTTAAAAGACGAATAGAGGTGATCGTGTATCCCAACAAATCGCTCCCTACACTGTCATACCTTGGGTAATTGCCGTATGCCTGTCGACAACAAATGTCGGATCAGACTGCTGGCCTGGCGTCGTCCTGGCGTCACGCGCGTAAGTTGCTCCTCAGCACTCAGACTGAATCGGTATTCATCGCTGAAGATCACACGCATTCAGGCAGTCACACCTGCAGCTTGCACGAATTCGCTAAAAATCGACACTGCCTATGATGTGGGATGCGTTTTAATGAACGTCGGGAGCATATACCAATGTCTGCCAATCGTCTTGGAATGGTTTTCATTGATATCATCGGATGCCTGGAAGGTAGTAAATGGTGTAAAATCGATGTTAGCGACGTTGTTGGTGCGGAAGCAGTTGCTCTTATGATTGCGCCATCCTGGCATTCATTTGGTTTTCTGAGACGCCCTGACCGTCTGCGACGGTAGATACTGTACGCCCAGTACGCCAGTACTGAGGTCTACTGTTTCGAAGTCCGACAACTGTTCGTAATGCCACCGATTACCTCTCACAGGCGTCTCTAGTCACAATACCGTCCATCCAAATCGGCAGATTCGTTTGAATACTCCTGCGGCACGAGCAATTATGCTTTTAAATTCTCGCAGCAACGCATCTCATATGCGCATAGCGCTTACCTTTGTCTCATTGGCGTCGAAATTCAACTCATTTACATATCTTTTACCTGCCGAGTTTCGTGATTGTAGCTCGAGAACTTCTGGGTGTATATATTTTTTGAGACCAGGATGTATATTTATCGGTGTGGCCGATTCCAACCCAAAAGAAAGTTACACAGCTACATGTTATAGCAGTCCCATTTACAAAATTTCAGCGTTCTGGGACTTCTCGTTTTTAAGCTATCGGAGATACATGCCTACATACTTACGTACAGACGTCACGAAAAAAAAAAAAAAAAAAAAAAAAAAAAACTCTTTTGAATCTATTTTAAATGTATTTCACAATTCGTTTTGGAAAAGAATCCTTTATTCTGTCCGTACGTACAGATATCACGCAGAAACATCATTTGAAATTTTTCGCGATTGCAATACTTCCTTTGCTTCTAATAAGGAAGTAAAAAAAAAAAAATACTTAAGCAACAGATCATGTTTCTTACATTTTACTAGGTTCTTTTTTAATTAAAATAAGTGTAACGAAGGAGTAGAGTTTAATCTCTAAAAATCGAGCGGTCGATTTTTTCCAAATTAAGAGCTTCTCTTTCAGGGCTGCCATGAGGTGATAGTAATATTCTAAGTCTACTGAAAGTTCAATAGGATTCGAAAGATTTCAAGTAATGAAAATGCTGAGTTGTCGAATCTTCTTGAAGGTTCATAGGATTCAAGGTTTCAAATATCCCGATTTTCCGTTCATTAATTACAATAATGCTACAAATGTTCCTTAAAATACTTTAAAACGATTGGCTACATCATAATTTAAATGCATTATGCATTCATTGCAACATTTAATTTGAGCTGCATCTATTACTTTTAAATGACTCAGTTTGATATGTTATTAATATTGATTAAATTTGAAAAACAAATTAAAGATTAAAGATGCTTTAGTGAATGGCAACATTCTGAGAAATATTCATTTGCGATGGCTTGCTAAATGTAAGAATTTTATCTTTCGAGCAATGGCAACATTTCTTAGGCCGCATAACTGTGAGAATTAACATTATCAATAATTTTCTGCTACAGTATGCTTTCGTGGTGTAAGTGAAGTAGGTCTGACTAGAATTGCCAGGTCCAAAGGTCGAACGCGGATAAGGCATTGCTGATTTTTTCATGCTTCGTTCTCGGAAAAATGCTTAATGACTCTAGAAAATAATGGTCCGAAAGTTTTGAAAAAAAATTACTTATTCTATTTTCAACTTCAAAAGTCAGTTTTGAAGTAACTATTATTCAAGGTCTTTTATGAATTGCAATATAAGCAGCATCTTCCGTTCTGTTATATCACAATGCAAGTTTCGTTCTCCTTGTATATTACATAACTTAACTCCAAAAAATATTAAAACAAGATTCAAGCACCATGAAAATTTATCTTAGAGGCGTTTGCTGGGTCTCAAATTTCATTCTCTAAATGTTTAAGGATTTATCCGAAGGAAAACAGCCAAAATTGAGTACATTTTTTTGAAATTTTTAAGTTTTGCAAATTTATCTAAAAAAAAAAAAAAGGTTCTGTAAATGTATTAAGACATTTAGGAAATAAATACTTGAATTAAAAAAGTCTGAATTACAAAGCAATCCTGCTAACTTTGTAGAGACATTAGGTATTTTTGGAAGCAGGCAAGATGAAAAATTAGCAACGCCTTCTCCGGGAATCGAACCGCGGACCTCTGGAATACGCGCCCAGTGTGCAGACCACCACACCACGAAGGCACACTAAGAAGACGGGAGAAATACTTAGAACACTCCTGCTTTTAAAGGGCGAGCGGGTTCTTTAAGGTGACCCAGTCGCCAAATCCTGGGTGTGGAGAATCATCATCCACCACCCTTTTAGTGTGGAAGTCATTGTAGAGACATTAGATATTTTTGGAAGCAGACAAGACAAAAAATTAGCAACGCCTTCGCTGAGAATCGAACCGCAGACCCTTGGAATACGCGTCCAGCGTGCAAACCGCCACGCCATGAAGGCACACTAGGAAGGAGGGAGAAATACTTCATAACTTAACTAAGCGCTCATATGATTGAGTTAAATAGGCTGGCAGAAATTATAGACGTAATGGTTATAACAGTAATTAGTTGAGAATAAATTAAAAGGCAATTGTTATCTCTAACTCATTATTCCTCAACATGACGAATACCTCTGTTTGCCGAATCTTAGCATTTGGAAGTTCGTTCCCAGAAAATGTATAGAAAATTGCTTCTGACTGAAAATTCTGTTTTACTAGTTTTTAGCATCCATAATTATTATGTAAATATCATTTTATATATTAAATACTCTTTATGTGTCTTAAAGAAAAATCCATTATATTTTATTATTTACTCACTTTATATGTTAAAACGGCAAACAAATAAAGAAATGCTACATAAAAATAAGACAAATAAAATATAAAACGCAATGTTGACTACGATATCGCTGGAATTTTGACCATATTGTTATTACTGCTAAATCCTGCGCAAGAAATTTGTGTCTAGATATATCAAATGGTTGCTGTAGTTACTTCTAACACTTGCCGGGTATGTTAACACACATTCACCAGAAGATTAAGTCTTTTGTGTGTGTGAAAGCCTTGCTATTGTAGCTGCTAACATATGTAGTAATCATTATAGAGCTTGGGAGAGTGTCAGTCAGTCTCAGCGAGATTGCTGTCAACATCACACTTCAACATCAACTCCAGACAACAGCACCGACTATATTGCTTATAATAATATCTATAAATTATAGTTAAATATGTCTAAAATGACCAATCATAATTCTAGACAATTTTAGTCTTTACTCATGTTAATAGTCATTTATGATGTTAGTAATCACTGATGTTCAATCGTCACTTTTAGAAGTTGTCCACAGAAGGGGGCTGTCTTGGCAGGTTGCATTGTATTCTGTATTATTACAGACACCCGTTATTAGAGAGACCTGAACATTGTTGAAACTGTGCATTTGACTCTCCTATTACCTTCGTAGTGTTTGTTCACTTTAGAGACAGCTGATATTTTCCCGGATGCAGATTTTTTAATGCTTTTTGAAAATCTAACCGTAGGTGCTGGTGAATCTCCTGCATTCTACAGCTTTTCAATAGGCGGGCTGCTGTTTCTTATCAGACCGCTCTCATGCTTTTGTTTTCTAGTGATATTAGAATTCATTTAGCTCGGCTGCTCCAGATGTTCACGTCGAGCGCAGGACGTTAGTTATTGCATTAGAAACTTTCCCCCTTCTCTTTCAACTCATTTCTTACAACCATTGGACAATTTCTTCTACGGCCCTCAGCTTCAAGCGTGATTGAAAATGAAATCTTTCCCATTCGGGGAAGGTTGTTTGTTTCTTATTGTTCCGGGCTGCCATTTTTGCAAAAATTCACCTCCATTTCCGAAATTGATTTTCGCTCCTCGCGAGTGAGCGAGAGAAAGCGGAACGTGTTTTTGCTTCCAGAGATGCAAATTAATGAGTTTCTTTAATGAAAAGGAGTCTTCTCAGGAGAAAACTGTTGGTAGCAAAATTAATGAAAAAACAAGAATTCTTCGATCAGGCGAAAACGAAGGGGTCCCCTATTACTGTGATTAATAGTTCGCCGACCGACCCGCTTTTATTAATTTACCGAGAAAACGTTGAATTTCCGAAGATTTTTAAACGTACCGCGCTGTCCATCCATTGATTGTTCGAACTCCAAATGCCTCGTGAAGGAAATTATTTAGCGGCTATTACTTTTTTCTCTCTGCCTTTGTTTTTATTTGTGCACTTTTTTCCCGGCGGGAATTTGGTACATGTCTTTCTAATTTAAATACAGTTTTAAAATCTAGACATTTACTCGTTATTAAAACGGCAGGTTTAAGACTCTGCCGTACAATTGTAACTGTAACCGTAAATAAGGCGACTGGAATAAAGTTGGAAAGCAAAAGCCTTTACAAAAAGCAATAGCTTTCCATCACAAAATACAAGAATCGCTGAAAAGAAAGATAAAAGTTTTTAACAATATTAACTTCCTTTAATAATATTTTTTTTAATTCTAAAATTTTTTGTAATTTCGTAATTTTACTTTAACTTTGTTTAACAACTTTTGTAATTACAGGATTTCTTATAAATTTGTAATTATATATTTATAAATTTGAAATAATTTTGTAAAATTTGACTGAATTACAAATTCTAAATTTGTAATATTTTTCTTATAAAATGTATTGCTAATTTAAAAAAAAAAATTATCTTCCGCTTTGTATCGCGAAATCTGAAATGTGAAATACTGGAAAAAATATTAGTTAAATAAAAGTTCATTTTTTAGTGAATAATTATTCATCTTTTTCAAAATTTTCAAAATATATAAAATTTAAAAGCAATTGTTAATATCTGAATTCGTCAGATAAATATTTAGTTATTTCCAAATTCCAAAATTATTTCCAAAAAAAAGTTAATTATTTCCAAAATGTTAGTTCTGATATTTAAATATTTACTGTTATAAATATTTGTATTCAGGGAATAAAAGTAAATTTTATATTCAAACTAGTCTATATAACACTAAATACACAAAAATTTGATTTTAAGAGCTGGGAGACTGTAGGATTTATTCTTTTGTATGATGTAAATATTTATATTGTGATTACAAATTTTAGATGTTGCAGTCTGAAAACGTAAGATCACGGTATAAATACTTCAGAAATTAACTACTAAAAGTTAAAGAGAAAAATTTATATACATAAATGAAAAAGAGAAATATGGAAAACCATGCAAATGTGTGTCTTCTTAAGTAAAATAATACGTTCTTTCAGCAAATCATATATATAAATCTTTTACTAATGATTAAAATTTAAGCTAAAATCAGGCACAATTTCAATTTGGAATTTCCGCATTTCTTTTTTGAGAGCAGAATGGTATGAAAAAGAGGTTAACAAAAGAATGAAAACATACATAATTTTTTGAAAAAATAAAATAAAAACATACATACAAAGAGAAACTTTCAGTTTATATATAACTATAAATCCGGATCACAATCACTACAATAACTTTGAATGCAGATGGTACTGAAGTCAAATTAAAAATTTTGCTATCGATCTTTTTCAATAGATTTTTAGCAACTAATTTTATTTATGACCCTCCGAGTATAAAATTACACTTGTTGAAAAAAGTCTTAAAAATGTCCAAATAAAATAGTCATAGCCCACCGAGGGAATCAAGTGGGCAAGGATCCATTTGTTCGGGGAATTTCACACCCTAATAGATATAGTAATTTTTAGTAGCGATAGAAGTTTTTCTCTTTCCTTATACAGTACATGACGTTTTTACACTTTCCGAAGAAGATATCTAAGAAGAACCCTTTTTCAAAAAGCTTAGGGTTACTAATTAGTTTTATCTTTTTTGAAGTCAAATAGTTGCTTGGATAACAATAATAAATGCAAGAGCTAGCAAAGAAAAGAAAAAATGTATCTCACTTGCCTGACAGTAACATTGTGCATGTTTTCAGGCGCTCTCCCGACTTAACAATAATATTGTCTTAAGTAGAGACTTCACACCATGCGAGTGGAACTGCAATAGTCACAGCATGCGAGTGGTGAAGTAATTCTCCGATTTGCCAAAAAGTCGCTGGATTTACTATTGCAGCTCCACAAAATCCAACACGCTAAGACAATACATCTGCTCATATCTTGGATTTCTTCATTATTCGGAGCTGTGCCTCGAAACGTGCTGAAAGTCTGGAAGTGTAATCTTAAAAATACAATTCAGTACTACACTCATGTCCATAAATTAAGGATAATTCGGAGTCACGCGGAAATCGAACTCTAAAATAAATATATCACCTGTAAAATTACTACACGCATCTTCAAGAATCATATGAAAATTTCAGGAAGTAACCAGATGACACCGATGGTACGTCACAGTGACGAGAGTGTAAGAGAGTGATATATAAGGAATACAGGCAAAGAAGTAAAATTGTTCGCAGGCGCTTTATAAGCATAATAGTGTGATAACCGAATAGCTATGACACAAAGGACGCATTTGGATGATTTTTTACGTGGTAGAATTATCGGCCGTCGTACCCGACTGGAAGCATCAGACGAACTTGAAATTGCCCAGAGTGTCATCTCCAGGCTTTGGCAACGATTCCAAGATGATGGTAATGTGAGTAGACGTTACAGCACAGGTCGCCCCAGAGTTACAACGCCGAATGAGAACCGGTATTTGGCAGTTACTGCCAAAAAAAACAGGCGGAGCACAGCCTCAGACCTGTCTCGTCCGCTCTCTTCAGCCACTGGTACGACAATTTCAAGGCAGACCGTGTACAGACGCTTAGGGCAGATTGGTCTATATGGTCGTAGACCTGTCAGATGCGTTCCACTTACTGCAACTCACTGTCGCCTGCGGTTAGCCTGGAGTAGAGAGCATGCATTGTGGACACCGCAACAATGGGCTTGTGTGATGTTTTCCGACGATTGCAGGTTTAGTTTGCAGTCTGATTCTCGCCGGACTTTCGTATGGAGAGCTTCAGGTACCTGTTACCACCAAGAAAACATCATTGAACGACACCATTACGGTGTTGCAGGAATGCTCGTTTGCGGTGGAATTACTCTGGGTTGCAGAACTGACCTGCATGTTCAAATTGGAACCATGACAAGCCAAATCTATCGGGACGTCATTCTGGAACAACATGTACGTTTGTTTCGGGGCGCCATGGGCGCACACTTTGTGTTTATGGATGACAACGCCCGTCCTCACAGTGCAAACATCGTAAGCGAATGCCTTCAATCGGAGGATATCACCCGTATGGACTGGCCAGCATTCTCACCGGACTTGAATCCAGTAGAGCACGTGTGGGACATGCTTGGCCGACGAGTTGCAGCCCGTCAACCTCCTCCTACATGTCTACCGGAACTTAGAGAGCATTGCTTTTTGAGTAGTGTAATATCTCCCAAGATCAGATCGATAATTTGATACTCAGCATGCGTAGGCGTTGTACGGACTCTATCGCATCGTCTGAGAAACATACATTGTATTAACAATCATACCAACCATGTAATATTGGTTTTTTGTAAATAGGTTTTTTCTTGTAATTTGCTACAGGAAGAAAAAATCGCTAATTGTTTTAATAATATCAAACATATAGCATTTTTTTTGCTCTTTAGCTTTTGTTTAATAAATAAGCTTTACAAATAAGTCAAATTTGTTTTGCTTCTAACTCTTCCTTTGCTTGATTTTGCATTATCCTTAATTTATCGATATGAGTGTAATAGAGCTTGATGTATCTAGCCATAGGCTCGCCACGCAAGAAGGCCTTTATCACAACTTGGTCTGGTTTCACCAGAGGCTTAAACAACACTCCACTATTCATATCAGCACTACACACGGCTGATAAGTTAGATGACTTAGCTAAGAATTTCACTTCAAAACTTCAAAATGCTCTCAGGCTAAATAGCACATCGCAGAAAAATAGAAAATGAACTTCCAATAAGGAACTCAATCTCATAAAGAAGGGTTATGCTCCTCACAAGCAATAACAAAGTTTTAGGTATCCCGTAGACAAAACACTGCTTAACCAACTTAACCTTCAAGTCATGCTCCTTACACGCACACACGCTGACAATGACTGGGCCAAGTGCCTATCCTCTCTCTCTGTTTGGAAGCCCACTTTCAAACTTTAGAGATGCCACAACAACATTCCGCCCTTAACTGGCCAGCGAGGAATTGCTTACACCGAGGCTGAGAAAGCTGAGTCGCTTGCCGATCACTATGCTACTCAATTCTGCACAAACACCATATCCCACCTAACTACAGAAAATATGGTTGGACAGACAAATTTCTAATTACCGATCACTCACAGACAACATCCCTCTTGTCGTGCCGTCGGAGGTCTTTCGGTATATCTTCAAGCTGAAGACCTGCAAGAGTCTAGGTGCTGATCTTATCTCAAACCAAGATGCTTTATCAAGACCATCAACTCCTTTCTTCGTCTGGGTACTTTCCCTCCTGTTGGAAATCTGCTATCATCTCGTCAATACTTACACCAAGCAAACCTCCGAATGACCCGGTACCACATAGGTCGGTTAGTTTACTCTCGTCTCTCAGCAAGATTGCCGAGAACATCATCCTCCATTGGATCCTGACACATACAGAAACCAAAATCCTACTCATCGCAGAACAATACAGATTTAGAAAGAAGTCCACGGTCCACCAATTGTACACAGTTACGGAAATATTCTCCATAGGATTACAGAACAAGCTTATTACTGGAGTGATTTTTCTGGATGTTGCCAAAGCCTTCGATCGCGTATGGCTGGAGGGCCTCATACACAAAATAGACATCCTAGGTTTCCCGGGCTGAATCACTAACATCATCTGTTCCTATCTCACCGACAGGCATTTTGTCGTTCGTGTCAACCACACAATCTCCACTCCCAGACCTATACAGGTTGGGGTTCCACTAGGGTCCATTTCGGATCCATCTTATTCAATATTTACACGAACGATATCCCGCTTACACCACACATGCCCTAGCTATGCATGCAGATGACATAGCAATTATGTCGCAAAGTGCATCTCATGGCTCAGTTTTGCAAGCATTACATGTATTTGCACATCCATGCGTTGGAGTCCTGGCTTTGTGCCTGGAAGATTAAAATCAAAAATGTGTCCAAATTTGATACTGTTTTATTTACCAAAAAATAATGACCCCAACTTAAAAGTAACTATGTACAATACACCAATCCCCTAGACTATGCAGGCTCGTTATTTAGGTGTTATTCTTGATCACTGCTTCAGTTGGTGCCCGCATATCACACAAATTCTTCCCAAGTTCCGTGTGCGTAAACATACCTTTGACCCCCTTAATTGCTCGTAACAGCATTCTTTCTATTGACAATAAATTACTCATTTACAAGACCATGTTGCGTCCCATTATAACCTATGCCTGCCCTGTCTAGGGTTATGCCTGTAAAACCTTCATTCAGAGGCTTAAAATTTCTCAGAATGTTGTATTTCATGAAGCGGTGAACTGCCAGTGGTTCATTAGAAAAGCGGTGAGTCACCGTGAACTTGAAATTAATTTGCACATGGTGAAACTGGCTGATACATTCCTCCGAAAAATCCCGGAAGTTAATAAGTATACCATTCCTATTTTAAACAGTGATTATAATGATAATGTGAATTAAAAAAAGCCAGTCTTGAGATTTATTACCTAACGCCTTTAGCGTGTGTACTGAACTTGCTCCTGACTCTCTTTTTGTTGTGTCGTATCACCTTGTATATTTGTATCTGTATTTGTTATAGAACTTTTGACTGTATCATGAAACATGCTTTTTTTGCAATCACTAGCATTTCTTTTCTAACTCTGCTTGGCTCTTGCTGACCACAACCCCCATCTTCACGCTGATGCTCACAGTTATTCGTACCCCAAATTGACTGGTGGCAGTTAGGTGAAGCATATCGTTCTCCGTTGGAAGAAGAAGTCATGGTGAGATATTGCTACTCTACCTACTCATGAAATACTGATATGCCATTATAATTGCTATCATCGTTTTTAACACTTCACCATCTGTTACCTGTTCAGAAACTCTAAAAGTTAGAAAATCCTCTAGTTTTGCTATACCGGGCTAGCGACTCCATGCAGACACCATCAACTGCGAATGCATTTTTGCTTGAACCAACAATAACATCAGAACAAGCCCACGAAATTCATCGTAGCAAGGAGTGCAAGAATGCTCCTGTCGCAGGCAAGAGCCTTGAGCATCATACAGGTGACAACGCGATTTCACTCTGTTCCGCCTCCAGTTTTGATAAACAGCAAACATGGTGGACGTATCTGAGGGTCTCCCACTCCTCTTCCTCTTATCACCAACCTCTCGAGAAGACTTTCAGCTCTCTATGTCTTTAGATGACTCCATGCCGCAGTTATACTATTCATTTACAAACATCCATGCCTTCTCCGGGGTTCGAATCCGGGGTCCTTCGGTACCGCAGAAGCGCTCCTTTAACCACTATACCGACTAGATGACAGCAAACAAAAAATATATATATATATATTAGTAAACACTAATACTGGTATTAGAAACATCTTTCATTAATTGAAATACTAGCAAAAATATTATAATAGTACTATAAATTAAAGCATGTGAATTTTTTCTTGTAAGTCACATCTATTAATGCTGTTATTAAGTTAACAACTTTCTTTGATCATAATAGTAATGAAGTCTGAATTAGACTGGAGAATTTAATAGAATTATGTGACGTGCAAACGATTATTTGGTACTAAAGTGTGTCAAAAATGTTCTAGAAATATTTTTTCTTAATAAAATAATAGTTTAGGAATTGGTTATTTCTTGAAAAAAATTAACTGATTTCATTCATATTGAAATGTTTTTATATATTTGCTTTTCAGGGGTGCCTGGAACTTACAAATTTTGCTTTGGCTGCAGTTTGTTTATCTGGCGAGCTTGTCCTCTTTGCCCTTTTGCATTTAAAAAAGAAACTCAGGGGAGAAAAAAGGCAGAGCTTTAAAAATTTCTTTACTTTTCAATCGAGTTTTGATGTTAGTCAATTTTTACAATTTCGATTTATAATTTGGCAATATTAAATATTATTTTTATTTATGAAGAAAAGGAAAATGCTTGTGAGAATTTTTATATTTTGAATTATTTTACACTTTTGTTAAATGTTTAACTTCTTAAAGATATTATCTTGTAGTATTTTGTATTAATAATTGTTTAGTTCTTTGTAATGTTAAATGGCAAACTTTTCTTTGAAGTATTAAACAGCAATCTTGCAGACTGTAACTATTTTACGTATTAATAACACGTACATTTTACGTATTAAGAGAGTTTGTTGTTCGCAGATACAATATAAATTCATATCTCGACATCGACACTGATGAGTGAAAAGAACGGAAAGAATTGCAAATCTCACTACATGAAACATAAGACTTTCAATTCAATTCCGCAGGTTATAAGGCATGCCAATTCCAAGGCTGCTGCATTGGCGAAATATAAAATCTTTAATTTGTTTTAAAATTTTATGTATCTATTATTAAAAAAAGCGACCGCATTTAATTGCAAAACCCTCGCTTCTTAATATTTCAAATCTTTATTTACGTTTTTTGAATAACTGTGTAATTCATATAAATTAAATAAACTTAATTATAAATTAAATGCACTTAATTTATAATACATATGATTAATTGAATTTCAAAAGTGTATTTTTTGGACTTGCGAGTGAAACATGAGTATATTAGGTAAAATGTGGATTCCTTTATATTTTTCTAATAAGATTATATAGGGTGGGCCAAATAAGACCTACCGATGTTAAACACAAATAACTTTTTTATTTTCTGATATAATTTTTTTTTCTTTTTTGTAGGTTATAATTGAATTCTTGGAAATTTATTATGGAACCATGCAGTACAAAACAACGCATTAAAATTATCGAGTTTTTCTATTCTTATCAACGATCAATTGTTATGACGCAGCGTAAATATCGGCAATATTTTAATTCAAGATCAGCTCCCACAGCCTTCATGATTAGAAGTTTAGTTAACCTTTATTCGTTTTACACAATTAGCCATACAACTTGATTTTTCAAATAATGTTTTGATGTCGGATGAAGCGCATTTCCATTTAAATGGTTATGTCAACAAACAATTGGAAATGCGTTGAAAAGAGTCAATCTCTGTATCAAGAAAAAATGGTTAACATTTGTCTGATGTCATATTTCGTACATAATTTTCATTTAATATATTTAATGTATAAAAAAATAATCAAAGTAAATGATTGTTACAAGAGTTAACCGTTTTTAACGTTAGTAGGTCTTATTTGCCCCACCCTGTATATTTTCGTAATGGGATCTTCTTTGTGCTTACCACATATCCAAAGAGTAATTCTGTTTGCTGCCGCTGTGAACTCTCCCCATTGATAATCAGTAAAGCAATTATAATATGATCCTGAATCCTTTTTAATAGTACTCACACTGAGAATATGTTAGAATTTTATTTTAATATACCCTCGAAAAGGAAAAAAAAAAAAGCCAAGCGGAAAGATTCCATATGAAAGACGCGAAGTCATTTTCACCGTGTCGACCAATCCAGTGACATAGAGCTCATACTCCAGTTAGCGATGGACTTCACTGAGCCAGGGATGCTGAGTCCCGTCTTTCCGGAAGAGGTTTTTTTTATTATTATTCTTAAAAACATAAAAATTAAAATATAGGATTTTTCAAGCTTATAAAAGTCAAAAATTTTTTAAGATTAAAATTCAGAAGAACTGTAACGATGCGATATTCAAGAGCTCGAGAAATTTCTATGAATCATTTGCATTCATAATGTATATTAATATTTTCTAATTTTTATTACAAAATTATACAAATTCAACAAAGCAAAGAAGGATTTTGCAAATGTTACGCTTCAGAAGGGAACAGGAGGTATGTCGCAAATGTACGATCAAAATATTAATTTTAAAAATGATCGGTAAATAAAATGAATTGTACTGCAATTTTATTTTATTTGAAAAACCAAGCTTCTTTAAAAAATTGTTTCCTTTAGTGTATACTGCTAACGAAAATTAAATTCTTTTCATATTTTATAAAGCATAAGCATTACAAATTATAGATTCATTGCCCATTAATTAAAAACAAAGGTTAACTTAAGAATTTAATTTTTTTACTTAAAAATTTAAGGAAGAATATGACTTAAAAATAAGTCACTTACAATTCCTTTATCGTTCATTTTTTCAATAGGAATCATTACGAGAGATATTATTAACAGGAAAATTTAATAATTAATTGTTTCGATAAGGCTAGCTATATTAATATTTGAGAGTGCTTTGTCTTAAAAGTTTTGTATTCTAAATTAAAGTAAAATACAGGAAGGGGGCACCCGGATTTGAACCGGGGACTTCTCGATTTGCAGTCGAATGCTGTATACCACTGAGCTATACCCCCACGTGCACTAATCGTGCTATATACTTAAGCATTAGTAATTTCTAATATACTTATTTAGCTAACGATAAGAAACAATGATACTGGATAATAATGCGCAACAGAAAGTAAAGGCTGCTAAAAACTTCAGAAGGAACATGCGCAGTTCCTTAGGAGGCAAAGTTCCGTGATAAAGAGAAATGAGAAAGAGAGTTTAGGTAATGTGGTTCAATTAAATAGCTCAGTATTGCCTAAAATATAGAAAATGAGACCTTAAATATTTAGCTGAAATCGCAACGTATTTTAATCTGTAAGAAAGATCTCTTAAAACAAGTGTGGATTTAGAACCATTTAACAAACCGAATTTTTAGACCGAATAAAGAGATTTTTTAAAATTACGTTAGAATTATTTATCTAATATAGTAAATGTGAAAGTAAAAAACTCATTCCACTACTTAAGACAATTTGCTAATATTTATCTAGCCTAACTTAAATTAACTAGACTTAATTTAAACTAGAAAACTAACTTAACCTGTGCTATAAATTAATATTACTACCTTCTCTCAAATCCGATAAGTTAATTATATACATCTCCTTCTCTGTTTGTCTCTCTCTCTCTCTATATATATACATATATCAGTTTTAAGTATCCAAAATTGATACACACACACACACATATATATATATATATAGTATATATATGTCTCAGCACCCAAAATCTACAACTGAAAATTTTTGTATACTCTTGTGGAGCATAAACACGTTCTGGCTCATTCTTTTAAACACTGCAAAACTATAAAATGAGTGTAAAAGAAATTCATTTATTCTTTGGTGAATAAGAGATTTTCATTTAATATTAGTTTTGTATACACAATTTTCACAATGCTTGAAAAATGAAAATAGAGGCCAAGTAGCCTCAATCAAATGTCCCACTCATAAGGATAAATGAGTTGTTGTAGCAACCATCGTCTTGAGAATTCAAGTTCTTAGAAAGAGAAGAAAAGAGAAGCAACGTCGCGCAGTTTGTGTTTTTATAGCCCAATGGGCGTTAACACAGAAATTCTATTAATTTCGTTTTAGCATTTTGCGTCGACTAACTAAAAAAGGCGAATCACTTTTCAAATTGTTGCCACCAAATATTATCGCCCTGTGTTATAATTAAAGAACTTTAATGATGAAGAATCTGCATACATAAATGTAGGTATGTTTCTCGCATTGTGATCAAACAACGGTACATAGAACCATCCAATTTTGAATAACGTAATCTTCCACCGAATATGGGCATCTGGAAGCCCAAATTTGGAATTAATTTTATTATCAATTTCATTTTTTGTAACACTTTAATGAATTTTTGGTTAACAAACTCAACTATTTCAAAGCTAGCAATGGCAACACTGTATCTAAAAAAAATTATCTCCAGCGCGCGAGACTGTGTATCTGAAATTCTAAAGATATGCTCTAAATTATTTTGCGATATTGTTGTTGAATTGAATTTAAAGGTTTAAGTGCAAAGAACATGATTTTTAATAAATAAAGGTGATCAAACGTGAAAAACGTAAAAAAAGTCTCTTGGTCGTAATGCAAGAACATGATTTTTAATAAATAAAGGTGATCAAACGTGAAAAACGTAAAAAAAGTCTCTTTGGTCGTAATGCAAAATCTGAAAGCTTTCAGTTTTTTTTTTTTTCCCCTTTCTTCTTTTTACTCTTTTTATATTAAGATGGGGAAAAATTGGCTGTTGTTCGTTGGTGTCGAAGAGTGAGCACATGCATAAGGGCTTTCCTCAATTAAATTTCCATGGTATGGTAGATACTGTCAAAATGACATTTTAAATGGTTTACTTTATACATTAAATTTACTTATACAATACTGAAGATAAACGAAAGGTTATATCTATTTACCACCGATGGGCACCAAGTTCAACTTATCGCACACTGGATTTTTATCGAAAACGAAAACAGGAACATACAGAAGAAACATCTTTATATTCATAAAAATGAGGAAAATATTTTGATTTGTTAATTAAACAACAAAATGTTGCGACACTTGTGAAAAAAATTTTTTATTTGATTTCTCCAGATCAAGTTTTGCAGATTTCATGTTTTTAAAGAATTAGCTGTGACATAAAAGGCTCCTTTTGTTATAAGATATTTTGCTTAGGGATTTTTTCTTATGGAAAATAGGATTATTATTGGACATAATAGCTGTCATTCTCCTATAGATGTGAAATTAATTTAGTAAGTAGTAGCCCAGATGAAATGTAAAACCCTAATCATTTAACCTATCGTATAGCCGATACCGATTTAAACATAACTACGACAAATTTGATCCATTTAATATGATATTTAGAGAATCATATTTGATGCCTATTTAGTACACTCATTAATCATGACATATTTGATGTCCTTTATAATCAAGATATCACGTTAAATTAAGCTTTGAATCTCTATTCACTAACGGAAACGTTAATGTGAACTAACTAAATTATGGATTAAGTAAATTAAACTACCAATCGAAAGCAGATTTTTTGTATAAGAATGAAGAAGCTTCTTACAGAATCCTGGCCGACTGCAAAGTTTGCTTTCTGAATAATGCATATTAATGGAAACCCAAGTGACGAATCTTCTAAGAGTGAAAGTTATGCAAGTAGTAGCAGAAATTTTACAATTAAAATCACTTAAATACTTTTATATTGAAACGTCGCCATTTGCGATGGCTAGACTCTGGCTTGAAAGCAGTTCGTCAACAATAGTCAAAACCATTGGTCTCTAGTGCCGTTAGACCTACTGATGTAAAACGCAATAAGAAATGTTTCCGAGGAATGCATTTCCCAAATTACTATAAATAGTACGTTCTGTAACTTCGGGGAAAATGTTACATTAATGGTTGTTTCGCGTACGTACGTATTTCGAGTACTTCAGTCAAAACTCATTTAAAATTTCATCCATTGTCTGATATCAGTTTCGTTTGATAATGAACTACTACAATAAAATTTTGAAGTTTAGCAGCTTTTAATACTTATACCGAGGTTTATGAAAAATTTTTGTTGAGATTTACCCAGTTTTACTGAAGTATAGCTTCCTTATGAAACTTTTCGTAGGTAAAATGGTGTACAGCAGTTATCATTAATTTAGATGAAAACATTTGTTCATATTTTTTCTTTTTTCTCTTTCCTTTTCCCTTTCCTCTCTCTCCTTTTGTTTTTGAAATAAGTTATTAATTTTTCTTTCCAGGATTTTAAAGTATATACTTGTGACACTTTATTTTTGAGTTTCACTGGCAGTAAAATCTTTGCCGTAAACTTCATTTTATTATTAATTCACTCAGTCCAGAGATTTATGCTGATTTGAATGCCAAGGGATTTAGTATAAAAGTGAGGAAATGATTTCGTAACCGTAAGAGTTGTAATAGTTTGAGATTTGGTACAGGGCTGTCACGCTTGCCTGTTATTCAGAAAATTCTTTTCGGTTACTTAGAAATAGCCCTTTATTGCATTTTATAATACTCAGCATTTTATAGTACAGTATAAATATATATATACTCATATTATAATTAATAAATATACTCAACATTTTACGATACATTGGGCTTAATTTTATAATACAATATAAGTTATACATTTATAATACAAGAATAATTCAACGTAAGTTACAATAGGTTTAATTTTATGATAAATTTTGGGCACTGTTAGTTTTCATACTCTGAAGGCTTTTTTATGTATTTATAGCTTATGTGAGCTATATTTATGGTATATGTGGTTATATGGGCTTCAGTAAAATTGTGCATAATGAGTATATACATAAATTAGTAACATGATAAGGCATTTCAAACTCGGGTGTAAATCCTGAAATTTGTAATCGAGAAACATCTCTCCCAAGTTATATCCTACCTACTGGACCAGACCATGTATTTTCGTCTTTACATTGCTTCAAGCAACGTAACTTATGATCTGTGCCCTTATTTTTTCACAGCACTGATGTGATATGCACTGATGCATATGTACTTATAAAAGATAAGAAACTCTCCGAAAAGCTATGTGTGAAGGAAATGGCTGTAGAGATCATTTTAGTAACTGGGCTTTGATCGCTGCTTAATGTTCCTATTTCATTTATTCAGTTTTCTTCAATATACTGTACGCTTACTGCCCTAAAGTACATTAATTAGCTAAAGCAGTAGGGCATTTTTTCAGTCATGTTAAAAAGAAGCCATTTATTTAATTACATTGAACCTTTGGCAAAACTACTTTGGTCCGCTACTGAGTATTGAAAAATCATCTAAAACAATTTGTGTTTTTAATGAAATGATTGACGCTTTAAAAGGGATTTGCTAGAATTCTCTTATTTTATTGCTAAATAATAGCTACAGTTAAATGAAAGTGTGTGAATAACTACTAAATTATAACAACGTTTTTCAATTTTGTAGGTATTTCGTTTTGAAACTTATGAAGAAAAATGAAAAATCAGACCATCAAGTTCATAATAGCTGACTGAGTTGTCTTCCGGTAAAAAGGTATGTGCAAGAAAAGCTTTTTAATGCAAGACATATTTTAATGATTTTTAAGCAATTATGCATTACACATTTCGTTTGAAAGGAAAAGCAATTTAGCATTTTGATTTTTAAGCAATTATGCATTACACATTTCGTTTGAAAAGAAAAGCAATTTAGCATTTTGATGCAAATATAGTGAGCCAAATTTTTATTTCTTCTTCAGCGTCCCCACTGTACTGATTATTACACCCTGATAATTTCGCATATACAATAGCTAATGCTTTGGTAGTTTAAAGTCAAATAATGTTCATCAGACATTGGTCTTGTTTGTTTTTATATGATTATGGCATAATACTCGAAAGATGTCTGCCTAAGTCGGAGGGATGCCTTCGTAGAGAACTTTCTACGAGAGAATGGCTACTATATATACATTATGCATGGATAAAGCCCCGAAAACGCCCTTTAGCCAGCTCGTTCCCCGATATTCGAACTCCGAACTGACCTACTAGGGATTAACAACAGCTCGGCCGCCTATTAACTGGACAAGTTACGTCATTCCTCTGCAATTCTTTAGCCATCTGTAGACTGAACGCATTTTAAAATACGGCCACTTTACTTACAATTCAAACACCTATTGCTCGAAACTAGAAATTACTTTCAGCGAAAGGATGTAATATATTGAACTTATAAAGTCTATATGTAGCTTTTGAGTATTGCATTCCCGAATTACGTAATGGAATGGCTAACATATGAGCAAAGTAAAGTATGAGCATCTCAAGTAACTTTTGAAATGCACTGTGATTGATTGTTCCGTCATAAAATCGATATGTATTTCAATTACCCAAACTTTCTGTTAATGAATGAAATAATGAAAACATTGCTTTAGGAAAAAAAGAGAAAGAAACTTTATGCAAATTCTTATTGAAAAAAAAATTATAACCTTAAATGTTCTTAATAAAGTCTTTTCAAAATTGTTGAACAATTACCACTCATTCCTCCTTCACTAGCGCATGAAAAAGTGTTAGCAAAGCACGAAACATAAGAACTTAAGTTTATCTTTCACTTCGCCAAGCAAATAAACAGTTCTTAGAGTGCTGCCGTTTAATAAAATATAAGATATTTATTTCTATCATACATTTCAGATTTAATAGATTTTTATTTCCTTAACAAACTAAACTCTTAAAAAAATTAACGTATTCATTATAATTAGCTCAAAGATGCAATTTTCCAGAATGACTATTAATTTCGTTTTTGCATTTTGCATCATCCACTGTAAAACGGCGATTCACATTCCAAATTGTTGCCACCAAATATTAGAGCCTTGCATTATATTTAAAGAAATTAAGTAATGATGAATCCACATGAATGTATAACATACATATATGTTTCTCGCACTGTGATAAAACAACGGTACTTAGAGCCATCAAAATTTGAATAACGTAATCTTCTATAGAATATGGGCATGCGGAAGCCCTAATTTGAATTTGAAATTTGTTTTATTATCTATTTTATATTTTGCAAAACTTTAACGAATTTTTAGTTTACAAACTCAATGATACTAATTCAGAAGTCAAACAACAAAAATCAGCGTTATACCTACAAAATTTTCACAGGACTTGTTTCGATGGTTTTACCGAACCATCATCTCCAGCTGCAAAACCGCAAATGAACAAGATAGGAAATAATGATTAGATAAGATAAGAAAGCCTGGACAAGAATAAGCAAGTGGCGCCATCTGTTGGCGAAACCAGAACTAAAACATAATTTCTCTAAAAGCCGAAGGCAAATTTGGATTGGAATTAGGATCGTTAACTAGAACAGAAAGATTTTTATGAATGTGAAATGCCTCTAGAAAATCCAGTTCTCCAATGGAAGATGTTTTTTGAATAATTTTGGCAGCAGAAAAATTGAAAGTGTGATTTTCGGACCAACAATGTTGAGCAACAGAAGACCTCTGTGTTTCCTTTTTTCTAACATATGCCTCATGTTCTTTGACGCGAAATTTTAAGGCTCTCTTAGTTTGGCCAATGTAAATTAAACCACACTGGCAAGGAATCCTATAAATACCCCAGGAATTCATATCCGGAATGGGGTCCTTGAGTATAGAAGTTGGAATTTTATTGATGGGAGAATAAACAACCCGAAAGTTAAATTTCTGCAAAATATGTGCAACTTTATAGCTAATTGATGGAAAGAAGGGAATGACAACAGAATTTTTATAATCTCCTAAAATAAGAGTGTGGCTTTTAGTGTGTTCAGATGAGAATTTTTTAACTGCTTGATTAATAATGTTGGGTGATGATGGTTCGGTAAAACCATCGAAACTAGTCCTGTGAAAATTTTGTAGGTATAACGCTGATTTTTGTTGTTTGACTTCTGAATTAGTATTTATTCAGCGTGTTATTGTGTCTTAAACTCAATGATTTCAAAGTTAGCAATGACAACACTGTACAGGAAAAAAAAAAAAAAAAATTATCTTCAGTGCTCATGACTGTGTATCGGAAATTCTAAAGGTATGCTCTTTTTAAATATTTCCGTTGAACTGAATTTTATGGTTTAAGTGTTTAAGTGCGAAGAACATTATATTTAATAAATAAAAGTAACACACAAACCGGTATCAGAAAAGCGCCCCTTTTCAAGCAATATAAAATCTGAAAGCTTTCAAGAAAATTTTTTAAAAAAATATTTGTCTCATTTAAAAAAAAATATATATATATAACTGAAATTATTTGAAATATACTTAAATCAGGATGTATCTAACTGATTATTTTTATGAACATTTACTACATCATTGTAATTACAGCAACAAAATGTGTATACATATAAAAAGGTCATACGATATGTAGTATCTCGGTATAACATTTCCATTCGCTTTTTTTTTTTTTTTCCTCAGCACATTTTTTGGAAAAATGTAAGGAAATGTAGATCAGTTTTGCTTCATAGGAATCAAACTTTTTGATTTTTATTATTTATAATGGGAATAAATTTTTCCTAAATGTATGCACAGGGACCGGAGACCCTAAGTTCACGGTCAAGGTCGCAAAAATGAAGACCATAGTTTGAGATTTGTGGATACGATGAATATATATATTATATATATATTCATTGCATCCACAAAAAGTAGAAAGTAGTTCGCAAACAAAAGAGACCTATGTGGTCAAGAATTTTGCGCATTGAGCTGCAAAATTTTAAAATATTTGCAAAGAAGAGGAAAGTTCTAAAATGCTATTGCTTAAAAGTACAATTAATACTGCAGTTCCTAAAATTTTTGATTTAAAATTTATTAGTTTTTTCTTATACTTTTTTGTTTTTGAAGTTTATATCGTTTTGTAATTTTTACATTAAGTTTTTACGCGATAACTTTTACTTTTTTAGTATTGTAGTATTGTTTATACATGGTGTAACTTTTTGACTCTGGAACTGCAGTATGAAATGTACTTTTAAGCAATAGCTTTTTAGAACTTTCCTCTTCTTTATAAATACATACATATATATATATATATAGAGAGAGAGAGAGAGAGAGAGAGAGAGGGGGGGAGGTATTAAAAAAGTCTTGGACTGCTCAGCACTCATAGCTTCTAAATTGTCTGAGAAAAAAAAAATCTATCTAAGAAAGCAAAATGTGTGTGTGTGGGGGGGGGAAGTATTGCAATCCAAGTTTTTTGTGATGATTTCCAAAAATGCAATTAATTCAGGTTATGATTACTTTCCAAAAACCATCCGTTACGTTCCTGTAATTTATAAGGTTCTGTTGTAAGTTTGAGTCAGTGTCCTGCAGATCCTACTAGACCAGAAGCGTGTTAGCGTCTGTGATAAATGATCAAATTTTAAGAATGTTAAAAGAACCCTTTTATTTAATTTTTAAACGAACAGAAAGGCACTGCTTGTACGATAGACGAACCTCCGTTACTTGCGGGTATTTAAATTAGATTAGGTTAGGTTAAGTTCAGTGGCTACCATTTATTTAGGCTGAGTAAGTAGCTATAAGCTCATCGCACTAGCTATCCATATACACCTTCCTGGGGCCTTATGGTGACGTTCTGGTGCCAAGGTCCTACTGTTGTCTAGTGCAACCGACATCGTAAGCTCTGCCAGCACTGGCGGTGTCACCGGTTGTCCTGTCATATATCCGGATCTACTTTGGCTGGTGGAATGGCATAATAACTGACATTTAAATTAAGATGAAATTAAATTCAAAATATAGTTCACACCATGGACTACACACACCATGGACTACTTAAGTTGCCAAAGATGTTTAGCGGCGCGTATGCTGATGTGTTCTAGCTAGGTGCTAATGTCGGAGATAAATTTAAGCAGAATTGGCGAGAGTAAGTAATAGCAAGGTTAGACGGGCAGAAGAAGTTCTAACACTAAATATTCAAACCCTTAGCTTGAATACACAATAACTAATTTATTTGCATTTTTCTAAGAAATACAGAAAGAGGAAGTTATAGTAAAGGCCAAATCATAATAATTGGTTATTCAACAGTAAACCTTGCAAATTCTCTAGACATATTTCTTCCGTGAGAAATTTTCTTCTGCAAGATGACAGCAGAAATAGTTTAAATGAATTCAGCTGTTAACGGCATTACTTAGCCAGAAATAATTTCCTTATTAGTGGTCTAATGTAAGTTGTCTTTTTAATTTTACCGCTTCCATAGAAAGACACAGGTGTTAACAAATGGCTGTCTGTACATTACTGCAATGAAAAGACCCGTGCAGGGGAACTGCAATTAGTAAATTAATAAATAAGCCCTTTGCCTGTAAACAGAAATGCGTGTGCAGAGTGTATACACAAAGTTGATATATGGGGATAATATATGTGTAAATGCGAAATGTAATAAAACGAGAATTTAGCAGAAAGAAAAATGTAAATATAAAATATAAAATAGTACCCTGAATTCAAGAAGCGTCGTTATTGATTACTGAAGTTATTGAAGAAGAAAGTAATCATAGTCACGTGATAGGTCCCCTCGCAAGCGGTGTCTCTGGCGAATACTGCTTGAAAATTGCGATAATACAGAGTATAGTGTAGCTGGAAATTGAAAGCTTTGAATTTAATATTACCGTAGCAGGAAAAATAAAAGCCCTGAACCAAATGTTATGCAACGGCAATTAACTGGAGAAAATAAAATAAGAATTTTGGAATAAAATATATAATATTTCATTCTGAAACAGGTGATGTCAGTTACGTGAGAAGTCATCCTCCCTAATGCAGCCCCGGCAAATGCTGCTTGGAAAGTGCAAGGTGCAAAATATTACTTACCTTTGAAATTAATTCTTTGGAATCACTGTCCAATACGATCGCGAATGCTGTTGGTGATGAGATGGCCAAACAACCGAGAGGTCCAGTTATATACGATGAATCTTTTCCAGCAAAGATTCAGCGCTGGCACTATGAAGTCTTTTGATTTTACTATTATTTATGTCACGTAGCTTATTTTTATCCTTAATCCTAAACTTAAGATGTTGCTATTAAATCCTTATTTACTAATTATTGTTGTAACGAATGTGTAGAGGTTCAGAATCTACAAAGGCTCTGTTGGTATTAACTTGATTTGTGGTTTCATGTAGTTAAAGTGTTTTGGTATTCATAAGTTTCCGTGTATTGTGTAACTCCAGCTGTAGTCCAAGGATAATAATACATAGAACCCATTTTTGGACAGAATAACACATTCTTAAATTATGATAAATATTGCATTTTTATTTTCTGTACTGGATTCCTACCGGATTTACAGAAGTCATAGGATTATTTTACACTGAAGAGTGTCTGATACTATTAAAACAAACAACCAAGGGGGGAAAAAACTGAAAGCTTTCAGATTATATATTACGCCCAAAAGGACTTCTTTTTATTATTTAAACATACATACACGTATTATTTACACATACATACACAGCATTTAGGCTAACGCCCCTTTCGGCATATCTGTAGAATTTACGATAGGCAGATCGTGCCCTGAAGACACAGAAATGTTATAGCCTACAGTGTTACCACTGGTGGCTTGGAAATCGTTGAGATTTTTAATCAAAATTCATTAAGCATTACAAAATATCAAATAGATAATAAAACAGATTCCAAATTCGGGCTTCCGGGTCCTCATATTCTGGTGGAGGACTACTTTATTCAAAATTTGATGGCTCTAAGCACCGTAGTTTTCTCACAGTGCGAGAAACATGCATACATTCATGCAGATTCTTCATTATTTAATTTCTTGAAATATAATACAGGGCTGTAGTATTTGGTGGCAGGAATTTGAAAAGCTATTCAACGCTTTTAGTGATTCAACGCAAAATGCCGTTCCGAGACTAACAGCCTTCCTGAGCTAACGTCCTTTTGGGCTAGAAATAATTCCAGCTGTTTAAAACAGAAGCTTGGTTTGTGATTATCAGAATTAGAAACTAGAAGAAGAATAAAAAATATGAGAATGAAATACAATTGCTAACAAATGCAAATAAAATTTTTTATTTAAATTTAAACTTCTAGTACACCTACATGTATAATTTAGATTTCAGTACAATCACGTAAACTTAAAAACATTTGCGTGCTGTTAAATTACGTCAATTAAAAGAGTCGAGGATTATGAGAATTCATTTGCATAACTGAAATCGGGATTCACCAATGCAATAGGAACCAAACTTATTTATTCTAAGTCAGCATCTTTGTTTGCAAATGATATTCTACATTTATATGAGAAAACATGCGTTATAAGGCGAATAGCAAATATCAACTTCGAGCATTGTCCCAAACTTCTTCGTTATCTAGGATAACGATACATTTTAGTAGATATTTGTGAAAAATTTTCATCGATTGGTAGTTAAAGTCTGTCTTCTTGCTTCTAAGACGGTTCCTTTTCTATCTGTTGACAATAGAATATGTTCATTCATCTTTGCTATTTTCTAGTTAAACGAAGTGTATGCCACTACATTTTAATACTTGAATAATAGTAATATGCAGACCGTTCCTGAGTGCTAGTTGTAGTGCAAGAAATCAATTTCCGCATGGGACAGAACCATTCCAAACTTAATTCTGCTATTACTTCCCTCACTGTCTATGACAATGACATCAGAATAAGACCATAATTTTGTCATGGCTTGGAAGCGCAGGACCGTAAGTATGCGCCTGAAGTGGGCTTTGTGTGTCTTTTAAATTTCGGCTTTCCGTAGGTTTTTAAAAACTTTTGAAGCAAAGACACTTATAATTACCCAAGCCTCCAAAGCAGAAGAAAAACATGTCATTGTAAAACATGTCATGTAAAACATGTCATTGTAAAACATGTCATTGTAAAACATGTCATGTAAAACATGTCATTGTAAAACATGTCATTGTAAAACATGTCATGTAAAACATGTCATTGTAAAACATGTCATTGTAAAACATGTCATGTAAAACATGTCATGTAAAACATGTCATTGTAAAACATGTCATTGTAAAACATGTCATTGTAAAACATGTCATTGTAAAACATGTCATTGTAAAACATGTCATTGTAAAACATGTCATGTAAAACATGTCATGTAAAACATGTCATTGTAAAACATGTCATGTAAAACATGTCATTGTAAAACATGTCATTGTAAAACATGTCATGTAAAACATGTCATGTAAAACATGTCATTGTAAAACATGTCATTGTAAAACATGTCATTGTAAAACATGTCATTGTAAAAATGTCATGTAAAACATGTCATTGTAAAACATGTCATTGTAAAACATGTCATGTAAAACATGTCATTGTAAAACATGTCATTGTAAAACATGTCATGTAAAACATGTCATTGTAAAACATGTCATGTAAAACATGTCATGTAAAACATGTCATTGTAAAACATGTCATTGTAAAACATGTCATGTAAAACATGTCATGTAAAACATGTCATTGTAAAACATGTCATGTAAAACATGTCATTGTAAAACATGTCATGTAAAACATGTCATTGTAAAACATGTCATTGTAAAACATGTCATGTAAAACATGTCATTGTAAAACATGTCATGTAAAACATGTCATGTAAAACATGTCATTGTAAAACATGTCATTGTAAAACATGTCATGTAAAACATGTCATTGTAAAACATGTCATGTAAAACATGTCATTGTAAAACATGTCATTGTAAAACATGTCATGTAAAACATGTCATTGTAAAACATGTCATGTAAAACATGTCATGTAAAACATGTCATTGTAAAACATGTCATTGTAAAACATGTCATTGTAAAACATGTCATTGTAAAACATGTCATTGTAAAACATGTCATGTAAAACATGTCATTGTAAAACATGTCATTGTAAAACATGTCATTGTAAAACATGTCATTGTAAAACATGTCATTGTAAAACATGTCATTGTAAAACATGTCATTGTAAAACATGTCATTGTAAAACATGTCATTGTAAAACATGTCATTGTAAAACATGTCATTGTAAAACATGTCATTGTAAAACATGTCATTGTAAAACATGTCATTGTAAAACATGTCATTGTAAAACATGTCATTGTAAAACATGTCATTGTAAAACATAAAATTAGCGAAGCAACAACCTTGTGTTTGGCGTAGGAGCCTATCGATTTCGAGGGCAAACAGGTACAAATCTCTCTTCATCAGGAGCTAAGAAATCTTTGCTTCTGATGAATCTTGCTGATTTTTGTTCCTGGCAGATTTCTTTGCTCCTGACGAAGAGGGATTTGTACCTGTTTGCCCTCGAAATCGGTAGGATTCTTGACTAAAGCTGCGTCAAACACAAAGATGGTGCTTTCCTAATTTTATCCAAGCCTTCTTCAGGATTCGAACCCAAACTCGGCGATACAGCAGCTTGTTAACCTCAGCATGCTAAGCCAATTAGGGTGACAAAAACGTAATTCTTAATAAACACGCAAGAAATGGAGTTTGAAATTTTTCCATATAACCTATTGTAAGACATAACTATTTTCAAGACGCGGGAGATAACTATTTTATTTGTGACACTAATGGTATATAGTAACATTTTAAGAAAAGAGATAAAATGACTTTTTAACTGATTATATATTGTTTGTGCAAAGCACTTTTATAATGAAAAAAAAAAAAAAAAAAAAAAGTGAAAAATCTTATGCTTTGTTGCCTAGCACCGACACTTATTTATAACGGGCGGGATTTTATCATTGACTGGAAAATAGTAAAGTGGCTTTAAGGTGCTAATAAATTTCAATGTAAAATATGCATTAATGGAGTTTTCAATATTAACACTGAATTTGATATTCAAAAGATGAATCTTACGGCGGCAGAAAAAATTCAATTAAGATTTATGCCTATTTTTTAATATTAATGAATACAGTATATTGTAAAACATAATAATCATTTTAATCGATTGAACTGACTTATGTCAGTCAGAAATGAAAGTTTGCTATAGGAGAGGATCTGGATAAGTTCTCAGTTACCTTTACGAAATGGGGTATTTAAAAGTCTCATTGATCATTGATAGTCTCATTGATAGTTTCATTGATCTCATAATCATCTATCTCATTGATAGTCTCATTGATTCTATAGTTTGTCCAAGAGGTTAAGGGTAGGAAAATAAAGATGCAAAACCTTTGGATTCCACATCTATGAGGCTTTCAATTAATTTTTGAATTAATCTAACCTTCCTGTCCTTTGTCGTTTCTAAGTATTTCAATCAATTCCCTTAGAATTGCGGCAATTTTCTTCATAGTGTAAAATTTGAGTGTTGCTCTTTTTAAGTCGATTTCCACTGTCTTCATAACATTTTACACAAAGTCTTCTGTACTCAGATAATTTCGAACATCTTTTTATTTTTTACTTTTTAAGCATAAGTTCTGACGTTTATTTGCATTACTAGCAGTTCATTTTTATTTGGCAGTTTGATAATAACCAATTTCATTTCGTTATGCTGAACTTTTAAATAAAATTTATGATTTTTGTTATCATTTCTTTTTCTCAGTTTGGCACTACTGCACGGCTTAATCGAAAAATAAATACGATAGGTCCAATTAACGTTCCACTAACTATTTTTACTTTTTAGGTCTAGAATCTTTATTAGAAAAATCGTATATTTTGTTTTTAATTGGTAAAATTTATTTTAAAATTTTTACCATCAATCTGTTTCTTTTATCTTTGCATTAATGCCCAGCAATGAGAGTACACAATATTGGCAGTTCCATCCAGTTTCAAATCCTAGCTAACAGTATTTAAACTGGGCATGGGCATGGGATTTGTAGTTTATCTTGTGTGTAATGTGTTTAACGTCAATCCAGTAAACCTTAGAATGGCCTTTACGAAGACATTCCTCTCGTTAGGCGGCCTACAGCTCGACTTATCAGCTTACACTAATAGGTCGAGTTTTATTAAAATTATGGCGAAAGGCAGAATGCATTAAGTTTTTCTTATCCATAAGAGCTCGCTTCCCACAGCATGTAAATGAATGTGCAATATGACTATGAGTCAGTTTCCTCAGGAAGTCCTCTGTGAAAGCACCTTCCCCGTAGGCACTTCCCCGTTGCCATAAATTAATCCACCCAATTGAAAGTTACTGTATTAATTGATTTATTTTTACATATATAGCAATAATTTTTCTCAGTGCAAGATATGGTTTAGCAAAAGATAAATAAGGCAGCTTTTATGTACTGTACTGTTTAAAAAATTAGTTTCATGCCTGAAAATATGTCCGAAATTTTCTTGAAAAATTTTCTACAAACGTACTAAAATTGTTTTAAAAAACATTCAACTCTTGCACAAGTCTCGTTCGAAGTTTCCGGAAGTCGAGGTAACTTCTGGGAAACTTCTCAGTTAGTGAATGCATTTCTACTTCTTAAGTGTTGCAAAAATAGATCTTATAATAAAAAAGTTTCATAACTTGATATAGAATAAAGGAAAAATCGAATCTAGATTTTCTTTTTTGCTCCCTTCTTTCTAGGATAAGGAAAATTTTTGGGGCGTGCAGTGATGTGAAGGCGGAGCCGTAGGGCGTTGACGTCACTTTCACAAGCGGCGAATGGTTGCCATGGAAACAGAGATACAGAACACAGCGCCCTCTCCTGGGAAGCGACCGACATAAAAGCTTTCTTCTGTAGAGATTTTTTACCTCTTTCTATCTGATTTCTTTAGTCCGTTTACTGACTCTCATAGGGGTCGTATGCAAATTTATGAAAAGTCGAAGAACTCTTAACCATGTAAAAGTTATCTGTCAGAAAATTCTGTTAAAATTTTGAAAAAAAAAAAGAACACTTCTTTATTGAAATACCATGCATTCGATAGGTATTGTACATTAAATTAAAATGTATAGCCTTTGAGAAAAATGTTTTGTGCTATGCATTTTTTCTGAAAGACTGGAAAAAAGTTGAGAAAATGAAAAAGTACTTAATGAAAAATAATCAAATGTAAATAATCAAAAATGTTAATTAGATTCAAATTTATGCATCATAATCACGCACTATGGCAAGATACCGTTTTCAGACTAATTTTTTTTCATTTTCGTTATCAAGAAACACAAATGGTGAGACTAATACAGTGCCTATAATAGAAAATATGAGTTCCTAAAAAGTCGCGGAAGAATATTAACAACTCAAAAATATTTTAAAGTCTCAAATATAATTTACAAATTTGTTTATTTAGCCGATACTTTCTCTTTCTTAGTTGTCAAGTAAATACGATTCAGTGGGATATATATATATTAATAGAAATGTTTAATTTTCCAATCATTACGTGATGGGTG
The DNA here is from genome assembly GCF_044657685.1 of Stegodyphus dumicola. Lineage (NCBI taxonomy): Eukaryota > Metazoa > Arthropoda > Arachnida > Araneae > Eresidae > Stegodyphus > Stegodyphus dumicola. The sequence goes on from NC_140779.1 coordinate 50,091,817, forward strand.
ATTCTTCATTTTATATTGCTTTAGGTAAATTTGTTTTAGGAAATCAACATTATTTTTCTCAGCTAGTCCCCACCCCATTTGCAAGTTACCTATTTTTAAAAAAGGTTTTATTGAAAATTTATAAGCACCATTTAGGAAGCTGGTAGCTTAAATTGTGTTTTTTAATCGAATTAAAAAACAAAGGCATTATATTTTTCTTGCTAAAATTTTAAATTAAAACATGCATTTAACACCGGTTCACGACTTCCCGAGTTAATTAAAACCAAGCAAGTAATGTAACATATTTATGAAAACTGGTTTTGTGTACTAGTTTTCAGAAGTGCTTTCTCCCTGAAGAATTATTTTATTTTGGAAACAACAAGCTACTAAATAAATAAGACAAGAGTTAAATATGTAATTAAACATTGCATTTTGGGAAACGTATTTATTTTGTAATCATTAATTTTTCTAATTCAGTAAAAAGCTTTACTTTCTATGGTTTATTTTCATTGACACTTTTTTAATGTTAATTCTTCTCTGTGCTTTTTATCGGTTTTTTTTTGGGGGGGGTCAGCCTTCATTATACTGCAAATGAGACTGAATTTAAAATGCGAACTAATTAGTAATTTAGGCAAGTGTAGTAGCAGCAAAATTGTTTATCTTCAGACATGCAATTGGCCAGCATGTGTATATGATAAGAGAATTTTGTGTTTGTTAAGATGCAGAGCTAGAATACACATTGGCTGGGTGGAATTCTTTAATCATAGAATGATAGTTAGTTAGTTGTATATTGTATTTATTTAAATATTCGAGTTATTTAAACACTGCAAGCAGTGCTGGTTAGTATTTTTTTTTTTTTTTTTTTTTTTTAAATTTTATACGATATTAGAAGACTTAGTTTTTCATAATCCTTTCAGTTTAATCCTTTGCCTGTGTTTGTAGTTTAGTTAAACTTATGTTTGGTGCGAAGACGAAAATTGTCAGAACAGGAGATGATTAAACAAGTTTAATTAATTGGACTATCAGGTTTAGCAATGTCACAAATTATCGAAATTACGCAGAGAAATAATTTTGAATCACATAGTTTGAAAACAAATCATTTTATTTCTCTTAGTACCCTTTTTTACTTGTGTCATTCTATTCTTCTGTTCCTATTTACACAAAAAAGAAGAAAGAAAATAAATAAATAAAAATGATTCTGCAACTCTTTTTCGACTGAGATGACTGACGAAAGTTAATTTGCGTTTTTCATATCTCGAAATTATTATAGAATTAAGATATATATTACATTTATATATAGTGTTTTTTTTAACATAGATATTTTGACACAAAACCAGACTTTGTCTGAAATTACAAATTTTTTCTCGTATTAAGATTTTACAACTCAATCAAGTTATGCCAAAGTGCCAAGTTGTGTAAAAATCACGCAAGAAGTTTTAAAAAAATCATCTCTCAAAATTTAAGCTGCTCAAAGTTAGTTAAATTTCGTATATATTTCTTAACATCTCTTTTTTTTATTAAACTTACTTGATTCTTTCTTTCGCAGTTCGAAATTTAAGTTCAATCCAAACAAAATTCACTAAAAGTTTCTGATTTATTTTAGAAATTTTTACTTTTTAGTAATTTTTGTAAATTTTTCCTAAAACATTTTGAACCACTTTGCTAAAATTAGTTGAAAAAAATTAACCATGTACCATTTTTTCCATTCTTGCACAAGAGAACGAGAAGGAAAATATGTTACCATAAATTAAGGACTTCGTCAAGTGAATCATTCTTGGAGCAAATTCAAAAAAGTGCACAAAGATAAATTTTTAAACTAATCTGTAAGTTTCTCACCCAGTATTATAAAATTTAATATTTAGGCATAATTTTTGTAGTAGAATTGAAATATGGGAAAAAATCGCTATATCATTTCAGACAAAGTTCGATTTTGTGTCAAAGTAAATCAAATGTACTCATTGAAATATCATATATAATAATATAAATTCATGGATTTTGTTTAGAAGAAAAAACTTTTTCATTAGCAATTTCGTGTAAAATTTCTTTCAATTCGTTAATTTGTTATGAAACGCAAACAAAATGACGATTTTGCTTTCCTCGAAAATAATTAGTAAATATATTAAGTATGCACACTATTTTTTCCTTACAATGCACTTTTTCCCGAAATATGCTCAGCATTTGTTTCTAAATTTGCCTTTCAGTAAATAAGTTTTATAATGTTTAATTATCAATTGCAATCAATCAGAATTAAAAGAAATAATGCAAAGCTTTAGTACTTACTTAGTACATTCAGTATTAGTTACAGTTCTAGTTCAGCTCCCTGTGTGGTCTTGCGTTGTCGTCCTGTAACAAGAAAGCATCACCGATTGCCCCGGCATAAGGGCGCACATGAACATCAAGGATCTCAACTCTATAAATCTGAGCATTCACGGTTCCCCTTGGAAATGCATGGAGGTCTATGCGTCCATCCAAAGAGATGCCACCCCAAACACAGACACTGCCCCCTCCGTATGCGTCTCTTTCACGGATGTTTGACGGATGATAATGGGTTATAGGTTCTCTCCATGTCAAATAACGCCTACTATCATGTTCTGGACTAAACCTGGACTCATCCATAAAAAGAATAGCCCTCCATTGCTCAGGCGTCCAGTGGACATGTTGTCGTGCCCACTGCAAACGATCCCTCCTGTAGCGTGACTTGAGCAGCACGTAAATGGTTGTTCGCCTCGCAAACAGACCACCTTCGTGAAGCCTTCTACGCACAGTTGACGTTGACACCAACCTTCCGGTAGCTGCAGCAATAGAAGATCTAAGAAAAGTCGGAGTAGCGGTTCTATTCCTGCGTGCACATAATGTCAAATATCGGTCATCGGCGCTTGTCGTAGCAAATGGCCATCCTTGGCTGAACCTCCTAGATGCCGAATCTGTGGTTTGAAATTGTCTCCAAAGTCTATTAACCACAGAAGGACTCACATTTAGCCATCTGGCCACTTCTGTTTGACTTTGTCCTGCGTCTAGTCTCCCAATGGCTCTCCATCACAGTTCTGCAGGCAAATGATGCCTGGAGGTCATTGTTACGGATTGGCTATCTCAGATTTCTGATTTCACTGTCACAGTAAAATATGTGGACTTGCTCTCAAACATGGACTTTTATGCTCCTCGCAGATCACATATTCCGAAAGCAGCACCACTAATTCGCATATCGCAGCTTTACTCAGCTGCTCTTACTTGGCAACATATTCAAAGATTACACGGTTTGGCTTATTTTTGAGGGAGTTTTAGCTATTTTTGTGAGTTTTCCTTAATTTATGATAACCAGTGTAACAAAAATATGAAAAAATATCTGAAAGGCTTCAGGTTTAACGATCGCTCTAAAGGAGGGGTCTTCAACCTTTCACGTCCGAGAGCCACATCAATAAATTCACAAAGATCCGCGGGCCATTTGTCTGTCAAAAAAAATAGTGTAGTCAGAAAATGTATATAAAAAAGGGAGGTTTGTTTCGCAAGACTACAATTGATTCTAAGCGAAGAGATAGTGTTATAGATTTATATACACTGTTTCCAAAAAGTCAACTGGAAATTGAATTATTTATTTATTTATTTATTTTTTTAACTATGAAAAAAAATATAAAGATGATTGTACAGAACGATGTTACAAAATGCATTTGAAATAATAAAAAAGGAAAAAAAAAACTTACATTACTGGCAGGAGATGGTAGTTACTTTAGTTTTAATGGGAATTTGACATTGTTTTTGCTTGATTAAAGCTTCAATATAGGGTTAAATCTGTGTTGTTGCAATTCGTAAAGCTTCCTCCAAATGTTTGTCTGTCAGCCGTGGTTTTGATTTTAGGATTTTCATTTTACAAAAAAGCTGTTCACATATGTAGGTACTGCCAAAGATAGAAGGAATAAAGAGTGCATGTTTACGAATTCCTGAATACTTGTCTTCAGTCACATACTTCGAATAAAAATCAATTAATGTAGGATTTTCCAGAAACTTGCATTTTACTGCAGAATTAGACTGTAAATCTATAAATTCTAATTGAATTTGAGATGGAAGAATATTACATAAGATAAATTACATAATAAAATGTGAAATTTTTGAAAAATTCGTCATTTCCAGAAAATGTTATCTCAAATATCAGGCATGTCAATATAATGTTTTAAATATAAAAAATAAGAGGAATAAAAGTTATTTTACGACAAAAAGCTGACAAGGCAAGTTTTCTTGAAATCAAAATTTCTTAAAATTCTTCAAATTCAAATGTGGGGCCACTAAATTACCTTCTGCGGGCCACGTGTTGAAGACCCCTACTCTAAAGGGTTCTTTTAAAATTTAATATGGTTTATCAGCACAGATTATCGATAGAGGTGGCCTTGGTGGAATAGCGAAACATTTTGTAAGATATTAGATGAATATGTAATTAGACTAACATGGGAACGTTATTTAGGTTCTATATATTTAAAAAGTGAAAAATTATGTAATGTGATTTTTTAAAAATATTTAATGCTTTTAATTAGCTATATCATTTAGTAAATGCATTTTTACTCGAATCAGTACGACTATAAAGAGAAAATACAATATTCTTAAGAACTCCAACTAATTTTTTTAATAGTTTAGTTTGTTAATTGATAACATACATCAGATTGAATATGAAAGAATAATATTTTACTTTTTTCCGAACGGTACTGGACTTTAATGAAAAGTGTTATATAACACATGCGAACCAATGCAAAATCGTGTTTCCAGACTAAATAGCCTTTTTGGGCTGGGGGGGGGGGAGAAAAAATCTGAAAAAGCTCAGATTTTTAACGCTCACCCAAAAGGCTTTGTTAAGATTTTTCTACGTTCTTGCTGAGCTTACAATCTACTAGACTGGCTGCTGCATTCTTTTCTGCCAACCCATTTCGTTTCGTCTTTTTAGTTTTATTATTAATAATAATTTTCTTCGTACTTACGCCATAAGACAATTCAACAGCAGAATTGTGAAAATTTTAAAAACAGCATAGCAGTATGCATTTAGAATTCCCGACGCAGCGTTGAGTGTTTGCACACATTTTTCTGTTTTTCCAGTCTTTTCTCAGTTTATCACATCAGTGTTCAGTTTTCTTACTAAGATGGCTTAAAAAACGTTTTTTTTTTTTTTTTTTTTTTTTTTTTTTGTCTTTCTATTAACGTTTTATATGTTTACTTTATTTATTAAATATCATATTCTTGCCGCTTAAGCCACTTAAGATTCGATTCAATAGCAAAATCAGAAAATATTAAAAACGGCATATCTTTAGAATTTTCGATTAATAGTTTCGCGCGCTGGAGATAAAAGTGTTTTATTCTGTACAATGTTGTTACTGCTCAGTTTCAAAATCGTTGAGTTTATTAATCAAATATCCATTAAAGTTTTACAAAACAGGAAATTCGGGCTTCCAGGAGCCCATGTTCGGGTGGAGGATTAGGTTATACAAAATTTGATGGACCCAGTCGTTTTTTTCACAGTGCTAGAAACATACACACATTATGCAGAATCTTCGTTATGTAATTTCTTTAAGATTAACATAGGACGGTAGTATTTCGTGGCAACATTTTGAAAACTTATTTAGATATTTAGAGTGATACGCCGACAGGATTAATAGCCCATTCGGGCTAACGCTTTTTCGTGATAAATATCTAAAATGATTTATATTTTAACATCGCACCAGTGGGTTTCTTAATTTTTTTCTATGCTCTCGCTAAACTCGAGTTTACCAATCTGCTCTTAAGACACAATCCTGTTAATACAATATTTATTGTCATTTTAATTTTGTTATTAAAAACCGCTATAAACGTAATTTAAGCCTAAGTTATGAAACATCGCACACGTAAGCTATCACAAAAATTTTAAAAGCAGCGTACTTTTATCACTCATGATAGAATGTTAAGTACTGCCATACATTTTTTAAATTTCTTCAGTCTTTTCTCAGTTTATCTTATCAATATTCAGGTTTCTAAATACGTTACATACTTTTTTTGTTTGCTTTTTGACATATTATTAATTACTATATTATTGTTGCTTGGCACTTGAGCCACATAAAGTTTAACAGCAAAATTGCAAAATTTTTAAAAGTATACGTTTAGAATTTTTGATACAGTGTCAAGTGTTGCCATTAATTTTTATCAAACTTTTCTTAGTTCATTACATCAAAGTTCAGTTTTCATAGTAAGATGACTTATGCAACTTTTTAGTATCTTTATTTTCAACTGTTTATCATTTCAACGTTACTTAATAAATGCCACTTTACTTTATAATTCCGTATATAGTGGTAGGTTTCTAGGTATTTTTCATATTCGATATAAATATATATATATTTAAATAGTATACGGAGGTAATATTTGATGGCAACATTCTTTTATTTAAAAAGTGGCGCGGACACAAAAGTAAGATCGAATACTAATAATATTTAAAAACTTTTGAATGCAATACAGAATACGAAAGAATCTGTAAATCTACTGTAAAAATGTTCGAAAATAGGAAAAATAAATAAAGATTTTTTTAAACACAAATTTATGGAACAATTTTATGGAAAACTTCTTATTTAATAACAGAATCACGAATCTTTGCAATCGTCAGTAGTTCTCTTTATGTTTCTCATCAAATAAAAAATTTTAATTTGTATCTTTCATCGAAAGAAGTAATGAAATTGTACTCAAATAAAAAGCTGCTTTAATTAAGTGGCATCGAATCTGTATGAAATTAACATAATTAACTGTTTCCGAATCAGCGTAAAACATCTATAAAATAGAAATAGTCTGACAAGTGTTTTAACGTGTAAGAAAATTACATAAATTTCGCGAAAAAATTTTATTATTTCGTTTTAGTAATATTAAACACAGCTTTTTGAAGAAAAGTTTGAATTTAATAGTTATTTTTAATGATAATTTGATAGTTTTGAAAACTCAAATCTCTGAAATTATAATTTATCAGCCGTTTTAATGATAATTTTATAGTATTAAAGTTTTGCGTATTGAGCTGCATTGTAAAATCAGCTATATAACGCAATCCAGAGTTAAATTTAGTTATCGGCTTTTGCTGATGACATTATAATTATTGCTTACTGTATAAGAGTCTTATAAAACCAATTTGACATACGCATGTGAAATTTGGGCCATGATGCGCACGAATGAGGATATGTTGGGCATTTTTGAAAGGAAAGTTTTGAGAAGGAGGAATACATAAAGATGGTGTATACGGCTTAGAAGATCAAGTTTGGAGCTATATTGTTCATATAATGAATTTGACATCATTAATTTTATTAAAGCCAAAGAATAAAATGGGCAGACCAAGTTATCAGACTGGATGAACACGTGCAACAAAACATGTCTTTAACGCCTCACCAACAGGCACACGGGAAAAGGCAGACCAAAGCTAAGATGGTTAGATTGCCTAGAAAATGACCTATTGGTCTTAAATCAAAAACAGGAAAACGCTAGCAGGGAGAAGTTTGGCCTAGAAGAAGCTTTTTGAGAAGGTCAGGGCCCAGCTATTGGGCCATTCAGGAAGAGACAGAATAGAACAGACATTGGCCCAGTACATTAACCATCTAGAATCTGACACACCTATGAAGTCGCATACGGTTTGGCGTGGAAGGATGTCGAATGAGATTAAACCACGGGTGCGTGGTTTAGTTCCCTACATCAAAGGGATTGGGAGATAAAATTTTTGATTGGAAGATTGGAATGGGTTGTATGCTCTTCCTTCGATGGAACACTGGGCTTAATTTCAGCTGTTAGATATAAGCAATCACTACTGTTAAGCACAAGGAGTGCCTTCTGTGAACTGATTTTAGGTGGAAAGGGAATTTTAACCCGTCTTTGTTAGTATAAAAGAATTTAGCGAATAGTCATTCGCAGTTCTAGTATAGATTTTGGCTTCAAGTAACTTAAACATAGCTGGAATTTACTAAAACTGTGAAGCTTAAAGCAACTTAAATATAGCTAGAATCTACTATAGAACTGTGAAGCGACTATTACCTAAGTTCTGTTGTATCAGTAACAACTCACGAAGAAGGGTAATGAAACCCATTTATTCACTCAAGAACAGTTCAGAGAAGACACTTCTCTTACAGTTTCACGTCAACACGTTTGGCGGTAAATCGAAAATAAAATGTTAAATTAAAACTAAATCTAATTTGAGTATACAGCCGAAGATGCACAGAGCAATTTAACGCGTAGTTGGCTCCTGGCTAATACCACCAATGGAGACCAACCAGCAATTAACTTACATGGCCGTAAAACAGCAAGCTTTAACTAGCAGCGAAACAACGTGGTCGAAAGACAAAATACGCTCTGTCTGAAGTAACTCAGGCTTCAGCTTACGTAGTAGTTTCTATCCTACTTTGCACAATTCGGGAAACTGAAATTTCATTCTGGCAAGAAAGTTTGGATTGGAAAATGAGAGTTTAAAGGAAAGGATCTTTGCAAAATAAAATTAACTGTTAGGAAAATAAAATAAAACTCCACAAGGATATTAACACAAAATTAGACAAAGTTACACAACACAGACTATTGAGTATACACTTTACGATGTTGAATTACATAAATATATTAGAGTTGATACTTTGGAGATTGTTGTGTTAGAATTTTTACATTTTTATGTAAGTAAATGAACACAGGGTTTTGAATCTGCTAATATATTGTAATATTTGGTTTTCGTTAAGTCAGGACATTTGTTACAAGCAAGACTACCTCGAGCTCAGACCTTTCAGTACATAGACAAAAGTTCATAAATAAAGTACATAGGTTGAGCTCAGTACGTTTAGTGCTTTGGAGATAGTTAATGTTGCCTGGAATCAATTACTAGAACGTAGCTTAGTCATTCCTCCTTCCGCATTTTCATTTTCAGTCCTAAGGTGTGTCTATGTCTAGGTCCAGTACTATAGAGCTGAGCTTTCGGTGTATTTTTATGATTTTTGGATGTAGGTGGCGTTGAGATATCAACTGTCTTTTGAAAGTTAAGGTCTACATAGATGAGTTTCTGGATGTGCAGGTCACTTGTAAAGAAGAATAGGTGATAGTTTGCATCTCCTTTGACTCCGCAGATGCTATTGTCCCTATTAGAGAGGTTCGTTTTAAGAAAATAATCTATACATGGACCCTGACCGGGTTAGGTATTATATTAGAAAGGACTTGGGGCGTTTGATTTCTGTGCTGATTTTGGGGAAGAATTGCTGGGTGTGTTGGCATGTTTTGGCGTTATTCCATCCTTCTTGCCACTCATGGCTTAGATGTTTGTTTAGGATTTGCCATAGTTGCGATTTTGGAAACTTTATGTTGAGGAACTCACCTTCTTGGGAAAGAGCTGCATCTTTTGCAAGATTGTCAGCAGCGTAGTTGCCAGCCTTTACAGCTTTTTCAAAATCTTCAGAAATTTGGTTAATTTCATAGGCTAAGGGAGAACGGTTGTCTGGATTTCGGATGGAGAGAACGGCTGCTTGACTACCTGAGTTAATGGATATTTTAAAGAAGATGTTTATTGATGCAATATTTTTGGCAGCTTTTGTGACTGAGAGTTGCGCTTGATTTATGCTTTTGAAATTGATTAAGTACCCTTTCCATTTTACTTATTTAACATTTTATTTTTGATTTACCGCCAAACGTGTTGACGTGAAACTGTAAGAGAAGTGTCTTCTCTGAACTGTTCTTGAGTGAATAAATGGGTTTCATTACCCTTCTTCGTGAGTTGTTACTGATACAACAGAGTCCAGATGTTTGGTTGGAAAGGATGCTGCACACTTGTCTTTTCCTTCTAACTTGTGATTCGTCAGTGTAAACCTCAATCCTTTTGTTTCTTGGGTTCTTTTTGATTTTTATTTTAGTATGGTGATCGGTAGGATTCTTTTTTTTATGGAGTAGGACGTTGTTCTTAATCGTCTGCATAATAGATGCAAGATGCAATTCTTGACGCATATTGCAGCTCCATATGTGACTATCTTTGTGATGACGGTTTTCTGCAGGATGTCTGTAACGTGGAGGTTCAAATCCCAATGTAACTCAAAAGTAAAATTGTAATTTATCAACCATATTTTATGATAATTTGATATTTTAAATTTTTTTCTATGCGTTATACAATATTTATAAAATAAGCTATACATAATGCAGTCTAGAAGACGAATGCAAGGAAAAAACATATTTTATTTAGCATTTCCACATTACTCATTTTTCATATCACAAGGATTTGCGCTAAATATTGTAAGATTTAATACTCTTTTAATACTTAAATAATTATTTGATTATGAATGAAGTAATAATCTACAAAATAACATGTAACAGTAATTATAAAGACTTATTAGTCCAAAGGGGCTTTGTCCCTGAAGGACTATTGTTTTCGTCTTTCGATTCTGCCTTGAATCACAATAAACGGCGAATCACTTTTCAAACTTTTGCCACCAAATGTTATCATCTTGCAATATATTTGAAGAAAGTAAATAATGAAAAATCTGCATAAATGTATGTATATTCTCGCGTTGTGATAAAACAGCGGTACATAGAGCCATCGAATTTTGAATGATGTAATCCTCCTACGAATATGAGCATGCGGAAAATGAAATTTGTTTTATTATCGATTTCATATTTTGTAAAACTTTAACGAATTTTTGAGTAACAAACTCAATGATTTAAAAGCGAGCAACGGCAACATGCTATGGGGGAAGGGGAACCTTTCTATTTCCAACGCGCGGAACTGTGTGTCGGAAATTCTAAAGATATGCTCATTTTAAAATTATTTTGCGACATTGCTATTGAACTGAATTTTATGGTGTAAGTGCAAAGAACGTGATATTTAATAAATAAAGGTAACACACAAAACGTTAAGAAAACGCCCCTTTGGCCGTAATTTAAAATCTGAAACTTTCAGATTTTATTTTATTTTTTATTTTTTAACTTTATTGGCTGAAACTAAAATTTACTATACTTGTTCAAATTTTCATGGTTTCAAGAATTAGAAGTTAACAATATCAGGCTGCTATGGCAAATTAGCAAAACTAATCTCTTATTGCAGCTGATGGCTCAAAATACATTGAAGAACACACCCATAGAATACACAGACTTTTAAAGATAAATGCAGTTACACTTGGGAAATGTTTAATCTTAGTTAAAAGCCATTTCACGTAGAAATCCTAATTCCGGAAAATTAAAATTTACCTGTCCTCAACATGACGAGTTTTTAACTAATAATACTAGTTTTATCCATATAACATTCAAACCTGAAGCTTAATTTATCTTCGTTGCTATGAAATAGTTGACAAGTTTAATTACCTGCAATGAGTATCAGATTGCCGGAACAATTTTGCGCCTTTAACCACCATACGAAATTATTTTTAATAGAATAAATGAAAAATAATGCAGAATTTAATCAAATGTTCACATCTAATTACGTTATACATTTTATTATAAAAGCAGAGTAGGAAAATTTAAAAAAAAAGTTTATGAATTATAATACACAGAATCAATTTTAATATGTTTTGTTTTCTATAGTTTTAATGAAATAAAAATTGGATTGCACAAAGAATCATAAACTGGAAAAAATTTGATCTTATATAAACTTTATGTATCATACATTAAAGCAAACTGCAAGTATTTAATTCCCCAAATGACCAGCAGTTGTCCCTGCAGTTGTAAAAGGCATGAATTTATATCCAAATACTTTCATATCACTTTAAAAATTCTTATCGAAAATCGCATAATGTTGCTGTTCTATATCATTTATTTTCCAAAATCCTTAGATTCTTAGACTATGGCATTCCGCTGCTATTTTTAAAGAACTCTTTGCAGTTCTCTCATTTTACTCCTTAAACTGGGCTTGAAAAGTTGAAAAAAACCCTTAAATAATCTCCCAGAGCAGCCTTAGATACTTGAAAAGAAAAATTGAAGACTTTGACCTCCGTGATTTGCAGAATTTTCACATGTCCAACAGAGATCTGATCCTAAGAAGTGGTTTTGGCTTCTTTGCTAGATCAGAAAAGCAGACTTCGGCAGCTGACTTCAGTAGGAGACTAAGGTGGGTTCGGGCTGACGTCCTGGTACGGAAGCATTGGGAGCATTGCTTCGCACTTGGAAATTAAGCCTAGCAGCAAGGCAAGTTACCTTGGAAATTAGGATACGTTTCTTGTCCTAAGGTTAAGCGAGGAATAGGATGCAGGAAGTGGTCATCTTGTATAATTTCGCAATTTATAAACTGCAGAAATTTAGCCGTATCACTTGTTCTTGTCCATTCATTCTGTCTTGGGCCCATATCACACATGCATTTTTTTCATGGGAACAACTCTTTCGGACTAACTTTCTGCCTGGTTTACTATTGAAAGAAAGACGCGCGATTTTTTTGCCTTCCTTTCGAAAACAATTGCAAGCTGTTCGTTTTCAATTAGTCAGCTAGTTAGTTTATTCACAGAGATACATTATTAAAAAGTAAAAAGGAGGACTTTTGTTACGAATTTTGTATATAGGTAAAAAATTTTTAGTGAAGTTACGTGTAAATTATAGTATCTCTGTATAATCTAACAAGCTTCAAGAGTGAGAAGCATCGCCGAAAAACAGGGTTACTGGGTTAAATCTATTTAACACTGAGGTAAATGGCTCTCGCCAGTCGCCAAGCTGGCGACTAATTTTTGATTAAATTTTGCTGTTAACAGAATAATTTTGCAACTAATTTTTGTCACCAAATTTAGCGAGACATTTAGGTCCGGCCACTATGTAACTGTGACTATTTTATCCGGGCCTATGTAACTGTAACTATGCATGCTTTCCAGAAATTTCGACAAATCGAAGGTACGTGCAGTGGAAAACTATATAAGATCAAACAGAGCATCAGCTTTCAGTTGAGTTCAGAGTTCAGCTGAGAGTATTGAGAGTATTCAGTAATCCTGTGCAAGGTATTTGAGATATTTTGTATTGCTTTTTGTTCAAAGTCTCAGTAATTTGAAGAGGTAACTGTTGACTGTGTTCCTGTCATACTTAAAAAAGCTGTCGAGGAATTTTGTGTAAAGTGTTCTAGAACTGTAAGGTGTTTTTGTAAAAATAAATTTTATAAAGTTATTATCAGTTCTGTATGCATTCAATGCATTACGTACTCGCAAGCACGTAACAATGTTTGGTGTGAGAAGTAGGACTGAATGCTGATGACAACAGCGGTGGATGAGCAGCCAAGACAGTTAGTGACAGTCTTTGCTGCATTCCAAGAAAATATGGAAGAAACCATCAAGTCCAGTAAAGAAGAGTTGGATGCGGCCAAAAAAGATGGAAGAGGCCTTCAAGTCCCTTAAAAGATGAAAGGAGTTCAAGAAAAGATGAAAATCAGTTAAGAAAGATTGAAACGGGTCAAGAGGAAATGAAAGCAGAAATTACTGCCATAATAGAAAACAAATTCGAGACTATGGAAGTCAGAATGCACACAGTTGAAAATAAAGTTAGAGAAATTGAGGAAAGAAAAGAGTTCCTGCCCTCGAACAGCAAATCGAAGAAAGAGGTTTTGCTGAAACAACAAATCGGTAACTTATTTTCTTCTTTTACCAATGCAGTTGACAGCTTAACGAAATCCATAGTGATAGCAGGAAACAATTCTGAACAGTTTTTAATTCCTACCTATGAATTCTTGACCCACTCTAAAAGCTATCCACGTAATGATGGAAAGACCTGTTGGCAAGCGCACAAGACTCAGTTCTCAACAATGGCAAAAACAAATGGAATGGGATTCTGAAACTAAGGTCTGCCAACTCGCCACGTCTCTGAGATTAGAAGTAGCGTATATGCTTCAAATTCTGCCCGAAAAACAGAGACTAGCCTTCGAAGCCCTATCCGGCGCATTGGGGCTGCCCTTTGGCGAGAAGAGCTAAAAAGATTATAGCAGGCTTCAGTTAAAAGGACATTAACGTATCGAACACATTGTTAGGAAAATCTTGGCTGTATGTGGCCGAGCGATGTCATTCTGGAAAACAGAACCTGCACTACCTGCTAGAATAGGCAGTATGATTGGCTTCAAAATATCATCAACGTACCTGTGAGCAGTCAGAGTACCTGGCCACACGACTAATGGTGAAAGGCTTTAGCTCACACTGCCACACTCTATGCTCTGGCTGTGTGACGTCCGGTAACAAATGGATATCGGGCCGCTTATCTCTCCATTTCCAGAAGCGTATATGATGGTCATCTTCATTATCAGCATTGAGAGAAAAGCGTGATTCTTCCCTGAAGATCACCTTCCTCCAATCGCACACTGTACCGCTTGAGCGAGAGCAGCACTATGCAAGACAACACTGCTTACAATGGAGTTTCAATGCCAAGTGTCTTAATAAACGTCGAAATCTGAGCAGAGCGTCACCTAGTCTTCTGCAAATCGTATCGCAACCTCTTCCTAGAATTCACGAGCTCTAAATACACTTTCTGCAAGTAAGCGGTTTTCGACTTTTGATTTAAAGAGTGGATATTAGCAGATAGACATACACCCTGATGACCGAGGAAAACTACATTTTCTAGCGGACAAGAACTTTGGCAGTTCAAGATGTTGGCTTTTGGATTATGCAACGCATTGGCAACATTCAAACGCCTCATGGAGACCATGCTGGAGAGGTCTTTCCTATGAAGCTATGGAGCCTGTCTGATATACCTGGATGAAATGAGGAAATCATCATTGTTGGGAAAAGTTTTGAACAGCATTTAGAAAATATTAGAAAGGTGCTTCAAAAGTGAAGCAAGCCAGTCTACAGGTGACAGGTGACAGCAGGACCGGACACCCGGACGGCTTACAATGACTACTCGGGTGCTGTCCGGACCCTGCAACTATCTGTAGCTGAAACTTTAAATAGACATAAATATAGTAATTTACAAATAGACCTGATCGTGTAGTCGCACGATGCGTCAATGTACATAATGCAACACACTAAGATACTGTAAACTCAAAGATAGACACAATACACCAATACACATAATTGTGACACACTAATACGCTATACACCAGTATTCTATACACTAATATACTATACACCAGTATACTATACAATAATTCACTAATATACTATACACTAAAAGATAGACACAATACACCAGTGCGCATAAATGCATACTCGGGGAGGAGGGTTCGCCTTCCTTCCCTGTGCTGCGCGCCACAGAGCGGCGTGGAAGCACAGAAAAACTTTGAAAGCCAGTCTACAGTCAAGTCTTGCCAACTGTAAATTATTCAGAATTAAATGAGTATCTTTGCCCAAGGTGCGTCAACGGATTTATAAAAAGTGCTGGCACTTCGAGGTTTTTCTAGCTCATGAGTTAATTTCACTTGCATACTTATATCAGTGAATTCAATCAATGGGTAGTGTTTAATACCCTATACATCGCCCTATTTATTCTCATGAAATTCTGTCTTTTTCTCGAATCTCTGTTTTCTGTTATGGAAGTTAAAAAGAAATAAATAAAGATCCTATTTCCATATGCAATTCCTATTTCTTATGACCTATCTGTGCATTTTTAGATTTACAATATATTCCACAGAAATAATATTTTTTCCGTAGATCTTGATCTTTTTATAATGAAATTGTAAGGTCCCTCACTTGACATTCTAAGTTAATGTTGGAAGTGAGGAACCTAGGAACTGATAAGCGAATAATCGCTAGAGTTCGAAGACAGGAAACAACAAGAGAGAAGGGTAAATAACCCTTTATTATTTCTATAAGATTTAACAAAACTCCGCCTGGCAGTGAACAAATAAAGTCCGCACTTTGGACTTGAACTTAAAAGACTAAGAATTAAACTAAAACTAAGATTAACCAACTAAGTATAGCCATAGCTATCGAGGTACAATGAGAGTTGGCCCCTTAACCTATTTTACTACGAAGCTTAGCAAGGGCCTGAGTACGGCCGAGCGTATAACAGCTTTAAGAGAGAGAGAGCGGCCAAAAAGGCAGACGCGCGTAGTTCAGAAACTCTGCTTCTCTCTCTGGCTCAGTAAGTAACTTCGTGGTTTAAATACCGCTACTTCTCATTAAATATTCAGCAAATTCCAAAACTACGTTCTGGCCGGAAGTAGTAAGTTGGAGTTAAGAATTTGACAGGAAAGGATTATGTTAATTTTATTAACAGTTAAATTTTAACTGTTAATAAAATTAACATAATCCTTACGTAGCTTCCGACCAGACTTTAAATACTCGAAAAATAAGGTCTCAAAACGACCTTGTTTAAGACTTTAAAGTCTGTATTAACTACACTCTTCCAACTTTTACATTAACTAAATGACTTTAAAGTTTCGTTTTTAGGGCCAACTTTACAACAATTCTAAAAGCTAGGAAAAATAAAAATTTACAATGCATTCTTTCTGGACATTATATCTTGACACAAGTCTTCTTCCTACATACTCTTTATTCAGCTAGACTTATTTCAGGTCTTGATCCTTCCATATCTGGAACGAAATGTCATTAGTAATGCATTTTTACAAAAGTTGACTTTAAATCCTAGCTTTACGCTTTTAGTTCATTATTTGGCCCTTATGCACTTTCATTCATCTACAGATTTATTTCACCCATACTCTCCAGCAAATGTACTGAAATGTACTTAGGGTCTTCTATGTTTGTTACCGCGAACAAACTACCGCTACACAACACCTAACTTTGTTAAAATTTGACACACTAGACCTGCCAAGACTCCCTACACGAAAACTGTTTCCTATTGTAGTAAGCATATTTCCTGTGTTATAAGCTTATATTTTACTTTTAAACGTGTTAACTGGAGAGCCTAACATTAAACACATATATATCAATATTGCATTCTTCCGTACTCCCATACACAGAAATAAAAATTTATTTTCTATGTCCTTTTAATCTTTACGATATTTCCACACAAAGATCAAACATTTCTACATGAACATGAACATTTAAATATTTATACATTACTTTTGAATTCATTTTACATCAACAGTCATAGTTCCTTAATTACACTTTACCAAAACTTACACGAAATTTTAACTTTACGTTAACATATTATAGTATTCCAATAGTCTTCCGACTAAACTTATTCAGAACTTACTTCTCGCAACTTGCGAGTTCTTAACAAAAAGTATTTAACGCTAGTAGCTTCTCGCCAAATTACTAACATAAAAATCTGTGCTTACGAACATTTACAAAATATCGCTGCGATTTAAGTTTTCTAAACAGATTTAGCAACTTATAACAATATGATATAATTTGAACTTCAAAGAAAAATTAGCAAAAGAAATTTTCACTTATCTTTTTCTGTACTCCTGCATCCTCTCTTTACAGAATTGATCAAATGTAGAAAACTTGATAACCTCCACTCTTCTTCTCGATGTTCGATGTTCCGCTCCATTCAGTTCCAGTGCTTTCCTTTTCTGTCCTTTATGTAGGAATCTGGGACTCTTCCGGGCAGGTTGTGGACTCTGGAATGCCAATTTCCTTTTTGACTCCGGTGGGGCTCTCCGTCCTTCAGGGTCTTTGATTCTTCTCTTGGCCCTTCTAACTTGTTGCTCCGGCACGGTTGTGTCTACAGGTCTTTTCTGGCTTTTCGGTCTCCACGCTGGTCCTCCTTGGGTCTACCTTGTAGTTGTTGATGCTGGAAACTGTGGTTTACGTCTAATTTTAATTCGTCGTTGAGTTTTCTCCTTTCCTGGAACCTTGTCAGCAGGCCTCCCTCGTGTGGTCGATGGCACTTGAGTTTTTGCAGCATCCTGGGTTCTGACTCGTTGATCTGTCGGTGCTAATTTCCTCCTTTTTTGTGCGCTTGTAGCCTTAGTGGTATGGGTTTCCCTGGTTGAAGTTTGTTGGCTCTGCTTTCTTTTTTGTGTTGGGGGACTCGAGCTGTACTCCTGAGCTGGCGGGCTTCTCTCCTTACTTCCAGAATCCTGTAATAAATCCTGCAATAAATCCTGCAATATTTTAAAGTCAGTGCGGCTGTAATAAGGTTTTAACTGATCGATATTTGCCACCAGTTGTTGGCCATTTTCGGCCTTTAAATAAAACGTGGCTTCTCTTATTCTTTCCACCATGTACGGCCCTTCAAGCCTGGGCTCAAACTTCGCCACTCTGTTTTCTGATGCCGACGATAATGAATATTTCAACTTCAGCACTTTTGTCCCACTGTATATTCCAATTCCCTTCTATTTCTATCATAATAAATCTTTTGTTTTTGTCTTGCTATATCAGAACTTTTAATAGCTTCGTCAATAATTTTTTGGACGTCTTTTAACTTTGCGCTGTTGTACAAAGAATAGCTTATCCAACGGCGTTATGATTTTGCTTCCTAAAAATAACTCCGTGGGGGTTTTCTGCGTAGTATCGTGCTTTGCGGTTCTCAAGGCAAAACCTAACTCATTGACACAGCTGTCCCAGCGGTCATGAAAGTTTTTCACATATCCTCTGATAATTTTTACAATATTCTTATTTACGCGTTCCGCTATATTCGACTGCGGTCTATATGGTACCATTTTTAGATGGCGTATGCCAAGTCCTGTGCACAAATTTTTAAATATACTACTAACAAACTGTTTTCCATTATCTGATATTACTTTTAGTGGGGCCCCGTATTTTAATATATATTTATTTAAGAAAGAATCTGCGACTATTTTAGCTGAAGCTCGTTTAAGAGGGACTATTTCTACCCATTTTGAAAAATGGTCAACGATTGTTAAAAGATATCTGTTTTTATTTAATTTTGTCCTAGGGTAGGGTCCCAGCAAATCTATTCCAACTATTTCGTTTGGAAAAGTGGTCTTTATGTTTTTTAAATACCTGGCCGGGCTGTAATTAACATCGTTTATTAATTGGCACATATGACACGGCTTAACATACGCCGTAACAACTTTCTGTAATTGCGGAAAATAATTCCGAAATTCCGAAATGTGCTGCAGAAGGTAGATCGTGTAACTCCTCTAAGATACTTAAACGTAGACTCGCTGGGATTACTGGTCGGTATTCCTGATTTTCATTAGTTACTTTTGTGTATCCCCCCCGGGGGTCGACGTAGAGAACTCTGCGAAGCTACTGGCTAGGATCTGTACCTAGGCAGTCTCGGCCACGGGGGTATAAAATTTATGAACTTGGTGGTTCTGAAGGCTCTGGGAAAGGTCACTTATTGGCCGGCCTCGGAGTCTGGCACGTCCTAGCGCGGCGTGGTGCTAGTAACCCGTGGGGTTTTCCCCCGGGGTCGCTGGGTAATGTCCCGCTGCGACGGGCTCGCCCGAGCGACTGGCAGGAGCATTAGACGACCGGTGCTGCCTGGTGTCGTATCCAGGTGGTGCGCGGCTCTGCTGGAGGGTAATAGTGGAGGTTGAACCTCCACGACGTGCCCAAAGGCAGAGTCGACCTGTAGTGAGATTCAGTTACTCGGAACAGGGAAGCCGAAACCCATAGTTACTTTTGTGTAAAATAACAATTTGTCGATTATTTCATAATGCTGTGCCCTATTGCGGATAGCTGTTAAATCTATATGTTCAAATTTTTCAGGGTCTTCCAAGTATGCGTAAATGTCTTTAAACTCTGGGTCCTTTTTTAATTCTTCGATTATCGTTTCACGGGACTCAATAACTCTTGAGGTGAGCATGGCACACTTGACAGTGTTTCCCTCTTCATCAATTTTTATTCGCGAAAGGGCATTGGCGACCAAGTTTTCCTTTCCCGGAGTATGTTTTATAATTAAGTTGAACTCTTGTAATTTTAAAGTCCAACGTATCAAGCGAGGCGATAAATTTTTTCCTGAATACAAGCGACCCACTGCCGCATGATCTGAGTAGACCGTTATCGATGAACTTCAGAAGTAGACCCGAAACTTCTGGACTGCTAATAACACAGCGAGCGTTTCTCGCTCAGTAGCGGAATAGTTCCTTTGCGTAGCATTCAAGGTTTTCGAAAAGAAAGCTATAGGTTGCCCATTTTGGGAGAGCACCGCTCCAACTGCATAATCGGATGCATCCGCTGAAATTTCTAGACCTTGCTCGCCTTCTGGGAATTTAAGGACTGGAGCATTGATTAGGGCATTCTTTAATTGTTCAAACGCGGTGTTCGCTTCGGCTGTCCAAGAAAATCTACTTTTCTTTCTTTTTAGCACTAGAAGAGGCTCAACTATTTTCGCAAAGTCTTTTATAAACATTCTATAATAGGAACATAAGCCCAAAAATGAAGACAATTTCTTAGCCGTATTTGGAAGAGGATAACTTTTAATTGACTTAATTTTTGAATCATCAGTCTCTATTCCCTTATTCGAGATTTTGTACCCGCAAACTTGCATTTTCTTGCATTTATTTTGAAACTGGCCTCGTTAAGTAAGGCAAAAACTTCTTCCAAATGTTTCAAATGTTCTTCTAATGTTTCGCTGGTAACTATGATATCGTCAAGATAAATTATTGTGCTATTACCTAAAACTGGCTTTAAGACTATGTCCATAGCTTTTTGGAACGTAGCTGGCGCTCCGCTCAAACCAAAGGGCATTCTTAAAAAGGCATAGACGCCTGAGTTTGTTATAAAACGCGGTCTTCTGGACATCCTCCGGCTTCACGGCTATTTGAAAGTAACCCGACGTGAAGTCTAGGGTTGTCATGAATTTAGTCGAGCGAATGTTTCTGATGATTTCATCAATTATTGGTAGGGGATATGTGGGATATTTTGTTATACTGTTTAACTTACGATAATCAACTGCAAACCTATACGCGTCCGGGTGTTCAGGCGGTAGCCCGTTCTTTTTTCTACAAAGGATCACCGGACTTGCGTAAGGGCTCGTGCTTGGTACAATTATTTTATTCTTTAACATAGTTTTTATATGGGTTTCCAAAATTTCATCTTTTACTTTATCGTATCGGTAAGGTTTTGACCGTACTGGAGGGGCAGTCCCAGTGTCTATGGAATGACTAACTACCTGACAAAACCCAGGTTTTTCTTTAAACAAAGAATTAAATTTTCTTACCAATTCTTCAATCTTCTTTTTCTCTTCTAACTTCAAATGTTCCAGATTCAATTCCGGCATGGAAACTTCACCTTCTTGTACCGGGTCCATGTGCACCTGAAACGTAGAATTCTGAAAATTAAGATTTGCGCCGGATGCGCGTAAAAAATCGATCCCCAATATCACGTGAGTAAATTTTTCACGACTAAAAAATTAATTTTTAGGACCTCGTTTTTAATCTGAACATGCAGTGCGGTTTTCCTCAAACATACGCACTGTTTGCCTTGGGCGGCAATTACTTTCTGTCCCGTGGCTTTAAACAGTCTGTAACGACGAAAATGTTTTTTGAAAAAATTTTCCGATAGGAATGAACATTGTGCCCCTGTGTCCAGGAGTGCAGTGGTTGGTACATTATTTACCAAAATCTGTATCTCTGTCATAGCAAGATTTTGTACTACGACTGTATTTAGACAAATTTCTGAGGTGTCTTCTGTCCTACTCGGTGACCGTTGCCCCTTCTCGATCACCGGTTTGCGTTTAAAGTCTGGTTACCTGCAGCCTCTTTTCGCTGATTTTTATATCCACCGCCCTTAGATTTATCTGCGCTCTTGCTATTAAACTTTTCACTTTTTCCGTCTGCCGATATGCCTTGTACTGAACTTGTGGTTTCTTTTGGGGAGTAAATCTTGAGTACTGGCCAAACGGACTTGCACGTGCTTTCTCTGCGTTTCTTCTACTTTGAAATTTCATTGCAAGCTGGAACAGAATTTCCAACGTTTGCGGATTACGCACTTCGAGAAAATCTTGCGCTGACGGTAGAAGACGCGGTAGAATTAGTTCGATAATTTCTTTATCGGGCCTTTTCCCGTATAATAAATTAAAAATATGTACTTTTCTTAAAATGAACTCTGTCAAATCCTCGAAACCGCCTTGGTATTTACTATACAATTCTGATTCAAGCTTCGCACTATCTTTAACCACTGGAAATGCTTTTATTAATGCAGATTTGAAATTTTCCCAGTTATATGATTCAGATCCTGGGTCCCCCAAGAAGAACTTTCCTATACTCTTCTGCCAGCTAAGGGCTTGACCTTTTAAGGCTGTCGTAGCGATGATAACTTTTTGTAGCTGATTCACAGGGTGTAAAGTAAAATGTAGGTCTAGTTGCTCCAAAAATGTCAGGACTGAGCCCTTGCCATCGAAAGTGGCTGTGGGTTTCATGGCTGCATGCAGCGTTTCCACGAGGAATCCAAACCCTTCTACTGGATTCGTGAATGTTGTAGGGACCTGAAAGGTCGGAGGGGTCGACGTAAACTTCCCGGACTCTAACGACATGGTCCGTTTAGAATTCTTTTCGGGCGCAAATTGTAAGGTCCCTCACTTGAAATTCTAAGTTAATGTTGGAAGTGAGGAACCTAGGAACTGATAAGCGAATAATCGCTATAATAGGAGTTCGAAGACAGGAAACAACAAGAGAGAAGGGTAAATAACCCTTTATTATTTCTATAAGATTTAACAAAACTCCGCCTGGGAGTGAACAAATAAAGTCCGCACTTTGGACTTGAACTTAAAAGACTAAGAATTAAACTAAAACTAAGATTAACCAACTAAGTATAGCCAAAGCTATCAAGGTACAATGAGAGTTGTACCTTGATACCCTTAACCTATTTTACTACGAAGCTTAGTAAGGGCCTGAGTATGGCCGAGCGTATAACAGCTTTGAGAGAGAGCGGCCAAAAAGGCAGACGCACGTAGTTCAGAAACTCTGCTTCTCTTTCTGGCTCAGTAAGTAACTTCGTGGTTTAAATACCGCTTCTTCTCATTAAATATTCAGCAAATTCCAAAACTACTTTCTGGCCGGAAGTAGTAAGTTGAAGTTAAGAATTTGACAGGAAAGGAACTTTAACTTAATTTAACTGTTAATAAAATTAACATAATCCTTACAAAATGAAAATACAGCAATTAATTGTTGCTAAAAATTACTTATTAAGCAGGGTCAAATATTTTTTAAAGCTTCAAATAATTATCTTAAAATATGTAGCATATTGTAAAACTTTAATAAGACAGCAAAATCTAGAGTTCGGGAAAGAAGATTTATCTTAAATTTGTAAATAATGTATTGCAAGGTGAAGTTCCTAACTATTCACGATTATAAGTAACCAGAATGTTATTTATAGAACAGTAAGAAACTGCATCGTGCCTATACAATTAGATTATCGACCTGAAAAGTTGAGCGCTCAAGAGACCTTTCTTTTTTCTTTTTTTCCCCCCCCCACAATGAAAAGTAAAATTCGATAGTCCGACACAGACATCGATTTCCCGATTACCACGATTTATTTCTTCTACTTTTGCTAATCAAGTTGAGGTAGAATTTTCAGATTTAGCTTTGCTTTCATCTCATTGAACTAAAGTTGGGAAGAAAAGGAACATGAAACCCTTCCTTCTATTTTTGGATGAAAAGGTCTTGAAAGTTTTTAAAAGTCCTAAATGTTTTTAAAAGTCACATTGTATTAATACATTCCTTTATTGTAAATATATGCAGCCACAAGTAACTTAACACAAAAAGTAGACCTGTTCTTGAAGAACTACATTAGAAACTTGCAGATTTTTGAAAATATATTTGAAGACAAATGGAGCAGCATATACCAGCAAGTTGGCAGTAGCGAAGCGCACGAGAAAGAGAGAGTGTGTAACTTGTCTAAGATAAAAGTTTAACTCAGAATGGTTTAGTTTCAGTTCAGATTAGCCCTAAATGGCTAAGATTAAGTTTTGTTTCTAAAATTTAAAATTGCTATTGTCTGAAATCTTATGTAAGAATATGCGTCATGGGAGAGTTAAAAATAATATGATATGGATTTATTTTGGGA
This sequence comes from Stegodyphus dumicola, assembly GCF_044657685.1. Lineage (NCBI taxonomy): Eukaryota > Metazoa > Arthropoda > Arachnida > Araneae > Eresidae > Stegodyphus > Stegodyphus dumicola. The sequence goes on from NC_140779.1 coordinate 50,115,564, forward strand.
TAGCGCAGTTTAGAGTGATTTATTATAAGCAGGTACTACACGAGAAAAAAAAATGGGATGGAAAGGGTAAGCAACCAAATTAAAAATGGAGTTAAGGGACTATTGCAAACTACAATCAGAATTTTGACTTTAATATTTTTATCTTGCATACATATTCGTTACCTTCAATAGAGCTGTGAAATATGAAAATCTAGTTGTCGATTGTTATTTAACTTTACTAAAACATATGCGTTGAATAAAGATTTTAATGAAGAAAGGAGAAGAAATAATACTTTTGGTTTACTTTGATTCTTACACTGTCTAACGAAGTTCTTAATTTACCAGTTAACAATCAAAAGAGGATGATGTTGCAATTTTTTGTCTGATTGATAAAAACATTGAAACTTTTAAAAATAAAATTTGTTTCTTGAAACACCAGGACCTTTTTCTTAAAAAAAAATTAAATTATATCTTTTGTTTAAAAAATAAAATATGTTTCTTGAAAACCTTCTGTGTACATTGATCCTTTTATTCAAGGAGTTTCACATACTCTGATGGCTTTATAATGGTACCATAATCCTCCAATGGTGGTAGTGTACCAAGTGCACGAAATTTAATTAAGGGGTCTTATCAATGTGTGAACTGCATGAGACCAACGAAAAATAGCCAGTTTTTCCATCCCCTACTTTAATAGGAGAAGGATGAATTTAAGGAGTAGGAGAAGGATGATTTTCCTTAATTACAATACTAGAGCAAACAGTATACAGGATGTACCGTAAATGTTGAGACAAACTTCTAGGAGAGGTAGGGCACATCATAAGGATTAAGAATTGCATAGGAACCCATGCACCTAAATGTCAGGGGTAAGTGGTAGCAGAGGTAGAAGATGGAAAAAGAAGCAAGTGTGATTAATTTGAAACATTTATTGGGCAGGAATATAAATGGTGTACGACAGCTTGAATGTTACAACAGCTGATCGAAGTTTGTACCATCAGACGCCAAATATGCCTGACACCAACGGACCATTTGAATACCGCGAATTATTTGATCTTTCTTTAGCAGGTTCTTTCCGACTTGCTTGACGATGTTCCATCAAATGTGAGGCGCAACATGTGATTCCAAGATGATGGGACGCCTGCTCATTTTGGACTGGATGTTCGTAGCCATTTGATCAGATCATTTCCTCATCGATGGTTTGGGAGTGCTGGATCGGTTCCCTGACTTCTACGTTCACCGGATTTATCGAGCCTTGATTTCTTTTTGTGGGGAGCCATCAAAATTGTCGTGTATCACAATCCTGTTGTGTGTGAAATGGATCTCGTGGCAAGACTCGCAGCTGCTACAATCAAAGAAACTTCCGGTGTGTTGGAATATGTTCGGCAATGAATGGTCCGTCGGTGTCAGGCATGTTTGCGTCTGATGGTGTAAACTTCGAGCATCTGTCGCAACATTCAAGCTGTCGAACCACCATTTGTATTCATGTCCAATAAATGTTTAAAATTAATCACTCTCCTGTTTCTTTTCCCATATTCTACCTCTGCTGCCAGTTACCCCTGACATTTCCGGATATAGGTTCCTATGCAATTCTTAAACCTTATGATGTGCCCTACCTCTCCTAGAAGTTTGTCACAACATTTGCGTTACACTCAGTATATGTATATACGGTTTGCTCTAGTATGGTAATTAGTGAAAGAGATGTTTCTAATGCTACTACTTGTGTTTATTAATGCCTTTTATTTTCTTTCCAGCTGCTGCATTCATTACTGTTATTCGAGTAATTAGACTTATTAGATATTATGCAATTCTATTTCTCTTTTCTTTTCTTTTTCGTTTGGCAACTATTTGGCTGCGAAAAATAAAACAGTAGTAACCCTTTAGCTTTTTGAAAGGAAGTCTTGTCAGGAAGACTCCCTGACGTGTCTAAGAGGACAAGAAAATCAGTTTCGCTTTACTAGATCATTAAATTCGAGAGGATGGATAGTTTTCCCCCTTGCTTTGTAAAGCTGGGGTATACAATCGATAATTATGGCTACTATTTAACTCAATTCAAATAGTACCTAAGTCTAATAGTACCCTAATAGCCCTACAATCGTTATAAAAGAAAGTAATATACCAACCTTTAAGCTTTAGCTTTCTGAACTTTATAACTTTTCAAATAATTGTTTCAGCTTTGAATGTGAGAAAGAAACGAAGAGCCGCTCAGACTTTATAGTAGTTAAGGGAGGTAAACCGCTGAGTTGGCTTCCGACCCAGGTATAGGTCCATGCAGAAATGCAGAAATGGTTCGGCAATGAATCGGCAATGAAAACAATACGAGTTGGTAACCATATCCATGCAGAAATGGTTACCAACTCGGCGGGAGTCAATCACTAGCTACCAGGCCGCAACCCTGGGCAGCCCCGGCTGAGCAGACGACATTTATAAAATGCAAAAAAGAGATATACATGTGCATACAAGGCACTTGAAGGCATTGTACAAGTGCATACAAGGCATTGTACAACAATGTACGAAGAAATATATACATGTGCATACAATGCACTTGAAAAAGAGTACAATCAAAATATATGTATATACATATAAATACAAACTCATATACAGATATATACACATTTACATACATAGATATTCCGAAACAAATAAAAGTATACATTCTCTCACTCATATTGATATATACAACCCATACATATATAGTTAAAGTTTACAAGAAGCATGCCATTGAGGTACGCGTGATCCTTAGTATAAATTAGGTACCATAAATAAAAGATATAAACATGTACAGATACATTACAGCATTCAGAAACAGTACGAACTTTATGTATGAGAACCTGGCACAGCATAAATACAAAATTACATATTGAACATACATATCACATACTCTGTTGCTGACATATTGAACTAGCTTGTATAGACTTTTATGACTACTATCTTCCAGTGCCAGAAGAGTAGTTGCTAGTACAGTAGTCAATTATGGTTTTCAGTTTCCTCTGGGCAACTGTGTTACTTTGTAGATTCTAGAACCAATTTGGCCAGAATCTGGCTCATGGTTGCTTGAGGCTGTTAAGTGCTGTGTGTGGGCAGGATAACACAAAATGATCTGGATGACCCTCCTACCCACATTCACAGTTACCATTCTCTCTCAAGCCAAAGCGGCAAAGGTATGAAGGAAAGGGTCCATGACCAGGGAGGAAATACGTCATGTAATTGCTATTAGTTTGGATTATTGGCTTGACCTTGGGAATGAGATTGTAAACACGTCTCCCTGTGGAGGCTTGATCCCAACGTTCTTTTCATATTCTTAGGAGCTGATGGAATGTCCGACTCTTTAGGTCCGAGACTGGCCTAAGGGTCGGGACTCCTCGCAAAGTGGATGAATCCGCTGCTTCCTTTGCGACAACATCTGCTCTCTCATTTCCTTCTATTCCCGTATGAGCGGCCACCCATATGAGTGAGGGTCTTTGCGAAGCAGGCATGTGGGTTAGAATGTCTCTAATGCTGCTGACGATAGGATTGCGAGAACGAATTCCAGCTATCGCAGAGAGGCTTGAGGCTGAGTCTATGTAGATGATATTGGGCACTGTGGGATTATTCTTCAGGCGGAGAAAACCTGCTCTGATTGCTATGAGCTCCGTCTGAAAGACATAGTTTTCAGAAGTGAGCTTTCTTTTCCACTCATACGTTAAAGCTCCTTCAGAAAGTATACAGAATCCGCTTCCCGTGCCCCCTGGAGTTTTAGAGCCATCAGTGAAAACGCCATTTGCAAATCTCGAGTCCTGTGTTCTATTAAAGTAGATAGTGTCCACAAGGTTATTTTTAGCAAGGTGGCAGGCAGCTTGCGGTATGTGATGCTCATAATCAGTATGGATATAGATTTGTCCCCAGAGACTTATGTTGTGTCGTAGCCTGCTTACGTTAACCACTGCAGCCTTTCGTTCAATTAACAAGTCCAGAGGCGGAGTGCTTGCGATAATTTGTAAGGCTGCCGTGGACGTGGTACGATAAGCCTTGCAAATGATAAGAAGTTGGTGTCACTGTATAGAGAGTAGTGAACGTCTCATTTGGGAAGAGATATTAGTTCCCAAAATAGCAGCGACATACAGAATAATTCTTTCCACCACTGTCTTGTACCATATTCTAAGCAAGTGTCATGGGATACCCCATCTTAACGAGGTTGTTGATCGCATGGAAGTAGTCAGTCTATTAATTCTTTAAAGAAGAGGTGTGTGGTTGCTAGGAGAGTCTGTTATTTATTACTACTCCTAGGTACTTATGTTGTTTAACACATTTAATGGAGTACTAAGACAGGGGTTTCTAATGAAAATCCTCGACTAATTATTTGGAATGGAAAGCCTCGACTAATTATGAGTGCTTGCGTTTTAGGCACCGAGAATTTCAATTTATGCTCTCTCACCCAGTCAGCAAATAAATTAAGGCTATCCGGAGTTCGCGTTTCAAGGTCTCTTCGGCCTGCTACAATGAGTAAAAAGTCGTCTACGTATAGGGGAGCCTATTGCGATACCGAAGGACCCAGGTTCGAATGCCGGAGAAAGCATAGATGTTTGTAAATGTACGGTGTCTGTGCAGCATAGCGCACTCTATATATGTGGCAAGCCGAAAATTCTCTTTAGAGGTAGGTGGTAGGGAAAAAGGGGTGGGACATCCTCAGACCTGTTCCTCCTGGGGTGCTTCCATCAAAATTGGGGGCGGAACTGAGCGAAGATCAATAAAAACGCCATATATGGGGAAAAAATCTAAATTGCAAAACTGAATAAATAAATACAAACTCCGCTACATGTCTAATGAACTCGATTTGTAACGAACTTCCAGATAATAACGAACATATTTTTAAAACAATCTAGTTTCCTACAGATATAACATTATTTTATTTTGCCGCAGCTAACCATTGAACGGATATAAAGAAATTTATCCATACTTTCAATCGAAAGCATGGATCAATTATCATATTTTCATGGAATTTTTCCAAATTATGACTAAAAAGCAGGTAATTTTAAAAATCATGCATCTTTAAGCTTTAGAGGGCGATAAATATTTTTATTTATTTTTAGCCTATTTTGCCGAAACGGAATGTTTTTCATTGGACATTGGGAAGTCTTAGAAGTAGATCCAGATCAAAATCCATTCTTTGCCAGTTTTGGGATCTGACAGATTGCAAGTCCTGAGAATTATTGTTACTCCGCTCTAGATAAGAGTTTTAATTTCGTTTTGAAATTGAAGTAACAGATTTATTACAGCAAACTGACCAATTTATAAACAAAACACCTACCCTAAGTGAAGAAATTCGTTCATGTTCCCTAGTTTCTTTTTAGAAGATCAGCAAAGACAATCCACGAAATGCACGCTTTCAATTCAGCAGTAGCTTCATTGTAATACCGGCTGAAATGGGACAGGAAGTGCATTTCTATTTTCCTTCTTTCCAAGTGAAATTTCTTTTGTTTCATCCTGCTACAACCCCACTATAGAGAGAGCGTGACCAACTAAGCAATCAACCAATTTTAATATTTTCTGCGTTCTAAAGGATTGGAAAACCCAAACTGTGAGTGTCTCTCGGAAGGATAACGTTCTAGGCCACATTTAACTCCGACGATAGCCTTTAATGTATTAGGCCTTTAGAGACTTTTGCTGCAAAATACATAGTATATCTTACTCATGTAATGGTCAAAATAAACTTTTATAGTTACTACAACAATAATAATTATTTTTTCATTCACATCTATAAGCTTTGCAATACTAGTTTGCTTTTCCTTAATAATTTTAATGAATGATAAATGCTTTACTCCTTTAATTTTAAAAGTTAAGGAAGTATAAGGTAGCTTAGCTTATTCTGATTACGGTTACAATGGTTTCAGGTTACTGATTTTCAGTTTAATACATTGTTATTTTAAGTAAACTATTGATTCTCAAGCATATACTTTTTTATTTTATTCAAAAAGATATTTATTTTCAAGCATTATGATTTGAATAATAATCTTTCGACAGTAAATTATATTTTTCAACAAGAAAACCAGAATAATGAATCTCCGTAACTTAAAATAATCTTTAACAATTACCTATAATTTTTTATACATATAAATGAATACAAGAAACAAAGATATCAGTAGTCTTGAAGCTCCAACGATCGCTTTTATTAGACCAAAACTAATCGGACCTCGTGCCCGTATTATATGGCGACTTTGGGGTGAGCACATGGCATCGTCCAGGCGACGTATCTTTCAAGGGTCTGTCCTATCAACTGCCAATGGTAAGTTACGCACCTTTCAATGATCGTAACGGGTGGCAGGGGATCAGTGTTCGATTCCGGAGAAAGAATCTGACAAGTGGCTATTATATCCAAAGAAGGCAACGGTCATGCAAATTATACATTCCCAAAACAGGGAGTTAGTTACAAAAATTAACAATACGGAACTCTTTTGAAACTCCGTAATTGGAATGAGTATACTTTAAATCCTTTAACAAGGATCAATGGGAAGGCAAGTCTGGAGCCAGCAATCGAAAAGACTAAATTATCCAACACCAGGAAAACCGAGACTGGAAGATTCTGAAGAATTTATTTAGTCACTCCTACAACTTACTTCTATGCTCTTGGAACTTTCGCTGACAATTCTTCAAACAAGTTTCAACAAGTCGGGAATAATTGGGGCTTTACTGTAATTATTTATTAATTTCATGTAATTAATGTAGCTGTTTAATTCGATCCAAAACCTCGTGGAGCACGCTAATTATCCGGAAATGAAAGACGTTTTTTCAAGTTTTTTTGTTTAAAAATTTACGTAAAACACTGTTTTATTGAACATTCTTAATGAATAGGTAAGAAAAGAATTTAAAAAATTCCCAGTCTCGGTTGTTTTCTTGCCTCTTTGGGTATTCAGCCTTCCCTTCCCCCTACCAAATCTTCTTAATAATTTCATGTTTCCTCGACTATTGTTTTCGTGAATCCTTCCGGATAGAGGAACGTGCCAGGCCCGCATAAAGAGAAGACGCACTTGCAGTGGGTGGATGTTCCAACGGCGACGCTCATGTACCGTAATTACGGACGCTCTGTCCTGCCTCGCTCAGCCATTTTCCAAGAAAAATGTCTCTAACCAGCTGACGCCCGAGTGGTGGTGGTGGCAGAGTGGGGGCCTTGCAGAGACGGGAGGTACAGGGGGTGGAAAGATGGAAGGTGGAACTTTGGGCTAACGTTGTCATTGGTTCAGGAATTGTTTTTCTTTACTTTTTTACCTTGTGTTTAGTTTAATTTTTTTTTTTTTTTCTTTTTTGGTGGGCTTCTTTTTTCATTTCTTTCCTTTTGCAAGCCCATCGATCTGGAAATAAGAAGGGGGAAGTAAAAATGCATAATGTCGAAGGCAGCGTTTACGGTGCGACAGTTTTAGATGGATTTATTCGGTTGAATAAGAATAAAATATTTCCGACGCTTAGGCATAAGGAATTTTTTTTTAACTGAAATCATTTAAATAGTCGTGTCAGCGCTTGTTTCATCTGGAAGAACACTGTTCCAACGTTATTCCCCATTTTTATTTCCGACGGCCTATGACAAGAAAATTTTCATTTCGATTGAAATTATATGTAAAAGAAACTCATTGTAAAACATAGCCATTTTTTTAAGTAATAAAATATAAACGCTGATTATACACACATCTTTTCTCTTATGTAAGCATTTTGAGGGAATTGTATGATACTTCAGACATAATTGCATACTCCATTCTAAAAAAGTAATATGATCACAGACGTGAAAGTCTTTAAGTATAATGTGTAACTCTGCATGTGATTATAAATGTATGTGTTTTTTATTAAGATATTCACACCTTTGGTAAATATTGTGTAATTTTAATTTAATTAACGCACATTTTAAAACAAAATATAACATGAAAGGAAACAACATTATATTATTGAATTTAATTTTTGAAATAATATGAAATCGGAGAAATTATATATGTTTTGGATGAAGTAAGGAACTTTGCACTATGCGGAATACTTAAACACACTTAATCATATCAAGACATATTTAAATATAGCATTATATATGTTACACCTGCAATGTTAGAAATGCAGATATTACATAGAAATGTCCAGGCAATAATTATAATGCCAAAAACTGGACGTGAAAGCAAAAAGTGATAAATATTTCACATATTTCATAGTTATTTTAGGCAATACCGAAGACACATCGGTAAAATGAGCTACCTCTGTTAATACAGTTTCTAATCACATTTTTAATATTTTTGACCCTCGCCTCAGATGAAGAATTTCCTCTCTGTATTTTAGTCTTCGTTCAGAAATGACGCAATACTTCAAACTCGTTCAGCAAACACTCTGTAAGGTGTACTTTAACTTTATAACAGTTATTTTAATTTTAAAAACCCTTTCCTTTCAATTCTTGTTTCCCACTTACAACTCCCTATCAGAATGAGGCTTTAGAATCGTGTTGAATGTAAATGAGTTGGAATTAGTATATAGGAAGTTCTACTTTATGAAAAGAGAGAGAAAGTGCTTAGGAGTCCTTAGTGAGCGTGTTTCCCTTCTGGCTATTTCATTCTTCAATCTATTACGTTCGACCATATTGTACGCGCCTGTTGATATTCTTCGGCTGGTTTAAATTAAGGGCCAACTATATTATATATTTTTGCTTAGCTTCGGCTAAGTCTGTTTTAGTTAGTATTAGCTTAGTTTCTTATTTTCGTATCCCGAGTGGAAGCTCTCTGTAAGCCTGAGAAGGAGCCATCTGTTACCATTTCTGAGAGCGAATAAAAGAGTATTTTAACCCTTTTCGTGTCTACGTTGTTAATGTTTGAACTCAGCGATAATTCTCTACATAGTTCACTAGGTTCCTCGACATTTTATTAGCCAATGTAGTGAAGAACGTTATAACTCTAAATCCCATACTGTGCTATATGCAAATGAAAGAGCAAATATTTCATAGTTATTCATTAAATATTTGCGTAATATATAATTTCATTAAATATTTCATATTAATTCTAGGCAATACCGAAAGACAAACAGGCAAAGTATGAATTACTTCTGTTAATAACGTTTCTAATCGCATTTTTAATACTCTTGATCCTCACCTCAGATGGAGAATTCTCATGCCGCTTACTGCCAAAAGTTAACATGTCAATAAAGACCCACTATGCTGGCCTAACACAGTTCTTGACAGGTCACGGACCATTTCCAGTTCTTGACAGGTCAGGACCATTCCATTCAACAGATTCAAGCTTAGGGATACTCCTTTCTGCGAATGCGGAGAAGGAAGGCGACACGAATCATTATTACTTTCGTTGCGTACATACAAGAACACGGCACTTGCAGAAACCATCTGACTGTGCCTGCGCAATGTGGACGTCTAACACACTCTAAAACAGAGTAACCGTTGGTAAAATAGAGAAAATCTCAAGACACTGCGTAAGCAGAAATGTTTATTATGTTTCAAATGTTAAGAATTTAAGCAGATAGCCAGAATAATGCTTGGTGCCTGCAGTTAACAAACTACAGAGAGACGAAGTACTCTAATTTGAAACTGTTCAGGAATGATTCTATAGCTCATATACTGCTATACTGTATAGCTCATATACACATACTGTGCTATGTGAAAAATGAAATAGCAAACTGTAGCTTTCGAGAACGGATCATAACTTCTTGATATACAACAACGATTCTATGAAAAACTACCAAAGTGCGAGCCACTGTTGCTAAAAGCTGCGTTTTCCTAACCGAAACACTTACCAAACGTTCGTAAGCGATGTTAAAAAGGCCAAGATATTTATTAACTGAACTGTTGACCGCTGAATCGCAATGATGTGATTTTAGTGAAAAGCAAAGGTAAACAAATAGTATTTGTCTACGTAGGATATTTTATTCTACAGAATGTACAGCTTTTCATTGCTTTCTAATAATACTTTGCCTAAATAGTATTTGTATTTCTTTTAACGCCTGAGTACTACAAGCAATGCTTGGAAAAGTGGAGTAATTTTAAAATAATTCAAATATTTTATACTTTGCGTCTAAGCGCCAGGCATTCCATACATTGCTGAGACAATCTATGGAATTCTTGTTTTTCGTGTATTGCCAGTCATATCCGCCGAGGCACAAAACAAAATTATCTGCCCACATTTTCTTAGGAATACATTTCCGAATTCTTTATAAGCGAATTTTCAAACAAACATATTCTGACTAAAGCAATTAACTTTTAATTAAGTAGGGACTGATTACCTAGGCCACAGATTAACCATGCATTGTCAAAGAAATATTATTTAATGTAGAGTGATAAAACATTTGCGACCATTAATCATCAGCGTAAAAAATACTGCGTAAAATACAAATATGAAAAGAAAATTGCTTAGGATAGCAATGTCAGCATCTAAAGTGGCAGTATTTGAATGTTGTTTCCCTCCACAAAAGTATGTAAATTAATTATAATTAATACAATACATGTAAACATTGTTAAATTGTCTATTAAAATGAGTTGGTTGATAGTAAAAATAAATCAGATGTGCAGCCATTAGTCTTCCATTTCACACTGACTCTTGCCAAAAAACAAAAGTAACATAATTAACGTTTTCCATTAAACCGTTTAAAATTAGATTTGTAACCCAACAATCTACACGGACTGGATAATGATTCATTAAGTGTATATGTAAGACAAAGTATCAAAACAAAAATGTTTCTGTATTATGAAAAAGTATACGATAGGTACAATGAATGTGGGGCAAATCTGTAACTGTAAACTGTACTATTTTGTAAATAAATACTCTCTTCTCTGAAAATTATTATTAATTAATGTTTTACATATGTCACTTCCTTAATAAAATGTCTATCCCATGTCGGGCATTATATTAATCTCTGCGTCAAGCCTTGGAATGGAAAGTGTACAAAACCTAAACAAAATTAAAATTCCTAGACCAAATTCAATAGTCCGAATAAAGGTTACGTTTCCCAAACTGCCACAAACTGAGGTTTCTGTAAAATATCTATGTATACCTGAGTTCCATACATTATAGGTAATATATGTATATACTTCATGCTAACGAAAACGCACCTTTAGAATTTCATTGCATGTTTCTTGATTTTTACAGTTCATTTTATACTTTAAGGTTTCTGAAACTTTATCCGAATAGTCATAACTTAATTCAGCGAATTTAAAGGCTTAATTTTTTAATAATGATTTGATACAATTTCAGTATTAAAATATTATTCATAACATGTTATGGAGTTTCAAATATTTCATGATTACATTAAAAGACTCAAATATTTTTATGTATAAACCTGTTTGGTTACCAAAATGCGAGTATATGATAAAGTACCATACTCAAGATTAAGAAACTGAGTGAGAGCAAAGCTTCGTAAAATTTGCAAGAACAAACAGACTGAATAAACGCGGATTTTATAACTGAATAGTAGTTTCAGAAAAAATTATATTTTCAATGAATTAGATTTTATACAATTGAAGAACTCTACTCCTAGAAATTATTAGCGCTGTAAAGTATTTACCATTTTTCCAATCAGGTAAATTTTTAGTACCTTAGCTGCTTTCTTTTCTCTGATCACTCCAAATACATATAGATTAAAGATGAAATTATAAGGTATTTCTCCTGCCTTCCTAGCATACCTTCGTGGTGTAGTGATTCTGCACGCTGGGCCGGTATTCCAGAGGTCCGTGGTTCGATTTCCGACGAAGGCGTTTGCTCATTTTTCATCTCTTCGGCTTTTCCAATTAACCTAATGTCTCTACAAAGTAAACATATTTCATTCACGAAAAGAATACGATTCATTAATTGACTATCTGCAACGTTAATACTTGAAGAATCTCTACTTTGATGTTTGGTCAATGCAGCTATCTAAGCATAGAACTTTTAAGTTCAGGACTATAACAATATGACAGAGTATGTGAAGCATACTAAAATTTGCCGGTACGATTGAATTTATGAATGTGTAAGATACAAAAATTAGTGTAATTGGTATTAATAAAAGTATACGTATCTCTCTACGCCTTAAATCGTTCTTGCTGTCATTCTTCACATATAATTTTTATCCTGCCATAGAAATAGCACATCTCCAGAACATCAACTGTTCAGTATTTGTAATATGCAAATTTTTCGCGAAAAGATGCAACATCGACAGTGATTCATCAAGGTTTAATAGAGAACCGTTCAAAATAAAAACTATTAAGCTTTAAAAGCGTCATATACTTAATGGCTTCATATTATCGCAGTAATAACATCGTCTGAGACGACTTCGGGAAGAGCATGTAGTATTACAGATACGAGGAAGTAGAAAATGTGTCTTTAAATTTAGATAACATAAAATTTAATATTATTGCAGTTTTCTTATACTGGGAGTGGAATTCGGTCTTAGATTCCGTTATAATTGCTGTTTATTTTGATGACTATTGTAACCCTTCTTATTTTGTAGAAACAGTTTACGAATTATTTTTACTACATATGCGTAGTGTACGCATGCTGTTTACAAATAACAACATGAGAACTACATAACAAGCAAGTGAAAAACGTGGTCAAAACGAGGTTTTTCAGATTTAACAGTTTCTATGTTTAAAGTATATAAAAGGAAGTATGAAATATAAAATTATTACAATAGCAGTTTTGTAACAAACTAATTTGAAAATCTGCATTTGCTAATTTGAAAATCATATAATATATTCATTTCATCTAATATATATATGTAGTGTTTTTCTCTCTTTATATATATATATATATACACTATGTATATTTTATATATACAACTGAAGTGTAAACATATACAGAGGCAATCGAGCTAAGAGGTTAGGTGTTAGCCTTGTAATTATACTCGGGAAAAAAAAAAAAAAAAAAAAAAAAAAAAAAAAAAAGAAAACCTTCGCTGAAAATAATTTGCAGTTCAGTTGACACAGAGAAACAATGAAGTGCTTTAACAGTCATTTTCAAAATTAAATTGCTTGTTTCAAACTCCAAAGTTTCGGCAGCTCAAATTATTGAAATTTGTCTTCTGAAATCTTTTAGTGTTATTGTTGCTCTCACAGTTAATCAACACTGTCACTCCAAACCTCAAAGGTGTCATTTGACACCCTTGAGGTTTTAGGCATTAAATATTGACTATTGTTCTCTTTTTCAAGGCTGTTTATGCGTCACATGTTAGGAGCTCAATTTTTAAATTCTTCACAAATTGTAGTGCTTTGTAAATGAGTTAAAAGCTCATTAAAATGTATTATATATTAAAAATACGATAACATTTTGGATTTTTTGAATGTGTAAGTTTAATTTTGGAGGTGATGACGAAGGAAGTGACAAGTAGGCTAGGCTTGCGTTTAGTATATTCTAGATACTAATTATTTAAATTTTTATCAGTAATATAAATTGTAGTTTTTCTTTTTTCTTAGTAAAAGGAGAAAGTAGTTATACATTTTGCCAGATTGTTAGCATAGTGAATGACATCCGAAGAGGTCTAGAGATAAGTCTCAGTCTGAAATCTAAGAAAACGTTCAACTCAGTAACAGAAAACGAAAATGTCAGATGTTAAAGTTGTGTCAGCAGCATTTACTGAAGTAAAGGGAAGTTGGAAAATTCACGAGGTTGCTAGAACTCTAAGCTTTCTGAACAAAAGCAAATTTTCTGTCATAAAGTCAGTGACAAAACACTAGAATTCAGAGTCGTAAAACAAACCTTAATCCAGCTCAAAACATAATTTGTGTTTAAACTCAAGATAACAGTTAAATGAAAATGTTTGCTGTGAAATAAAAAGAGTACTAGACCTTCTTACTGATAGTGATGCCAAATGACTTGCAAGATTAATATGCGTGGACATTATTGGTAAGAACCTTTACACGTGCCAACAGATTAGTTTGAAAACGGCTAAATTTCTAGAGTTGAAACTGAGGGATTCAACAAAAGACTTCCTAGTTTATAATTTGAAGATATAAAGGTGAAACTAGCGAAGATACGTTTTAAATTTCCGTGGCAAAACAGCTGGAATTAAGATGAGGCATATTTCTCAGGATTTACATTTAGGCTAAATTTTCAGAAATTATGTAGAAATATTACGTTTTTAATATTTGATGCGATATCTTGGGTCTTGAAAATGTAATATCGCGTCTTGGTCGTCTTTATCATTTTCAACACACGGAACCAATATCAAGTAGTAGACATTTTAGATTCAAGAAGCTAATTAAAATCAAAAGAACAAAGAATTTTCAAATGAAACGAAAAAGGATGGACTCAATAGCAGCAAGGTAATTAGGCTTAAAGAATGTTTGAGCATAATTAAAGAAAGTTGAGATTCACATTGTATTTTCTTTGGTTATCAGAAACATAAAAGATTCAAGAAAAGAAAGCACACTTAAGGCTAAATAAATAAACAATTAGCTGATAAAAAAACTCACGATGACTCATAAGCGAGAAGTGCCGATGAAAAATCATTAGAATGCTGCTAATATTACTGAGCACTTTTCCAATAAAACTCACTTCCATCTACCAATGAATTCTCGTGATTCTAATACAGATTCTTATGATATTTCATGATACCGCATTTTGTAAGTCTTTCTTCTGAGGTGCAATCTGAAATACTGTGACTACTATTTACCCATCAGGTTCGATCATTCCCGACACAAATACGTGAGGAATAAGTGTTTGGCTGTTTGGAATAAAAACATTTCTCAAGTGTGGAGGTGATATTACACTATTAAATTATTTTCTTTGCGATAATGAAGCTTATCTTCGCGAATTGTCAAATCGAGTATATGACATTGGAATACCCTTTTATGTATCCAGTTATAAGTTTGAAGTGTATCGCATTTTCAGGTTGATTATCTCTGTGTAACTTAGCTTTTGTCGTCTGTGTTATGAGAATAAAATAAAAGGTATTTGCAATACGTGAAATGATATTTAAAAAAAAATTATTTCTTTGAAGAAGGTTTCGCATTTAGTGAAATATTTCTATGAAAAAGAATTTAACCTTTTCGAACATTTTTCAATAGCGTGCAGTTCAATCCGTTTCGAGGATATCCTTATTTAAAGAAACATACAAGTTTTCGAAAATTGAAAGAAATTAAGCTTACTGAAGATTTTGAAAACAAGATCACATACAGGCACCTAAAAACATTTAATGAAAACAATAAGTTCAACATATTTATCAAGATACAAGCCCCCTTCCTTCCTAAAAACAAGGAAATATAATTATAATATTCCAATAAAAGCAAAAACTCCATAACATCAATAGAGATGAACTTATTTCTAAAACCATTGCCAAAGCTGGCCTTCACAAAGGATTGAAAATTGACAAAGATGGTAGGAAAACCTACAAGAACTGCGATAACTGCCCGAACACAAAACTGACAACAGCACACATTTTTGACTGTCCTGCCATCCTTGCTGAATTGCTAAAAATTGTGATCTTGTTTAAAAGACATAACCTCTATGATGATAACATTTTACAGATTGCCAGATTTTGCCGATCTTCGCCCATGGCATTATTTGAATACCATAAACGCGACAACAACAACAACGAATATAATAATTTGGAAAATTATATTCTCAAGTTACTTAATGGAAGTTTTCTGACATGAAAAGACATACAAAATATATTTTCAGAGCAACTTTTTTTTTAACGAATTTCATCTTGTAAAATACTCTTAAATACTCAAAACTTTAAGAGATGTTTAAAACAAATTTTGATTTTTTTTTATTATGAAAGTAAGCAATTGAAAATATCAAAAATAGTGAAAATTATTAAGAAACCTCAACTGTAGTTTACTTAAAAAGTTAGCTGCTGTTTTTTGTGCATCATACTACTAAGATACCAGTATATTTACAATAATTTTAAATGTGATTTCCTCTTCATTACATTTAGTAATATCTTCATCATCAAAAATAACTTTTGCATAGGAAAAAAAATAGAATGTTAAGTTAAATGATGAAAATCGATGAAATATGAGTAATCTATTACAGAAAGGTGGTAAACTTCATGTTTCAAATTTGTGAATTCATATTTAGCGTTTGAAATATGCAAGCAAAATATAAAGCACATATAAAAGAAATTTATGTTTCAGCTTGTACAAAATGATAATGTCTCGTGTATCAAAATGTTCTTGTTCTGCTTGTTATGTACAAAAGGGAAACAGACAAAACTCTTGGTCACAAACATCTTTATCTTTACATTTTCTGCACAATTACAACGAAAAGCAGCTTTACAATAAGCTGCTTCATCTTAAATTTCCTGTACAAATTCCAACAGTTTATTTACAAACTACAAAGGATTATAATTTACAACGGTCTGCTAAAAAAACAACCTGAAAATAAAAAGTACATAAAGTATTCCAAGTTCTGTTCTCTCTATACTGATTTTTACTTTGTACAATGATGATTTCCTCACTTTCTTTTATTTCTTAAATGCAGCCCATACAGGGAGTAAACTTAAAGTGCTTTTCGTTACTGAAATTCTGCGTTAATTTAAAAATCAGCGTCCTTGTACTTTTATATATATAAAAATAAATAAAACAACATGAAATTAAGATTCTTCTGTTCCTTTTACTTTATAATAGTTCAAGCGAGCAATGTGATATTTGGAAAATGAAAGGCTAAAGTTAAACTCTCAAAACTACGAATCTTAGCGTCAGTTTTATGTTGCAAAATAAAATGCGCATTGAGTCCCAGAGAAGGCGGGGATGTTTGTAAGCCTATAGTATCTGTACGGCAAGGGGTCACTTAAAATTCACGGGGGGGGGTCGAAATACTCAGACTGGTGGCAGGGAAAGAGTGGTGGGAGACTCTCATACGCAGCCCGAATTGCTCTCCCTCTGAATTCCATCTGGGGCGGAAGTCTAGCAGGAAGCCTTGCGATATCTAATATACACAGGTGGCAGCCTTGCTTCATCCTATACCTATTAATAACTTCAACTACTTCTTGCTGAATGCATGTTGATTTTCACAATCCTTAGAAGCTCTTGAAATATAGTAATAAACAAGTACGGAGCTTTGAAACTCTTTCAAGTTAATGCAAATCATAATGAAGAATTCCTCTATTAGTTATTTTTAGATTAACATGAACATTTGTGATTGATTAGATATTGTTTGGGGGAGCTAAAATAAATTTTATTTTAAATAATAGCGAAAATGAAAAAAAAGAAAAAAAAAAAAAAAAAAAAAGAAACTGAGGTTTAAAAACCGAATTTAGTTTTCAGCTGTCAGGATTTGCATTTCCACTGAAAGCGTTAAAATT
The DNA here is from genome assembly GCF_044657685.1 of Stegodyphus dumicola. Taxonomy (NCBI): domain Eukaryota; kingdom Metazoa; phylum Arthropoda; class Arachnida; order Araneae; family Eresidae; genus Stegodyphus; species Stegodyphus dumicola. Next base: position 50,132,757 of record NC_140779.1, read on the forward strand.
CAAAGAACATTGTTAGTTGAAAATAGTAAAGGTTCTTTCTGGAGATAAGAAAAGGTACAAGAAATATTCATAATCTGAAACAAGCTTTAAATAAGTTTAAGGAATATTCATAATGGAAAACAAGCAAGGTTCTTTTAATTTACACATCATTCAAAATTTCAGAATTGTATGACACAGGCACTAATTTTGAAACGTTTCCAAACGAATAAGAACTTTTGGAGAAAATCTAACTAATTTTTCTTCCTCAATTAAATAACAGAAAATGAAAAAAATAAATAAAAGAATACTTCTCATTCTGTTAAATGATATAGCTAAGCATCTAAAGAAATCCATAAAAAAATGTTACTCTGTATTAGATATTAAAAATTTATTAATGGGATATTCTTTATAGTTTTCAAATAGTAGATTATTTTACATATTTAATTACATTAAGTTATACACTAAATGTAATATATATGTTACATCACACTCTTATGTCTTTCTTGCAATGTTATAATGGTCAACGAATTTTATTTTAATGAGTTGTGCATGCCAAGTACCAAATAAAAGGCGTTTCATTCCCTTTCATAAATCTTTCGTTTATATTATGTTTCGTTTATTCGTTAAGAATTTTTTTTAGAAGTTCCGTTATTTCTTATATTTAAAATTGACTTTTTTTATGGCTAAAGAATCATTTGAATGGAAATACCTAATTCTGCAAAGCTCAAACATCAATGATTTTTTATTTTTCACCTAGTTTTCATTCTTTAATTTGCAATTGAAAAAAAAAAAAATAAAAAAAAAAAAAAAAAATGTGAAAGTTTTTTAGATTTTATATAACGTCCAAAGTGGCGTTCTTTTCATTTACAGTCACATACATGTGTCGGGAGCAATTTGGGCCAATAATATTTTAGAAAAAGCGTATCTTTAGGTTTTCCGATTCACAGTCTTGCACGTTGGAGGTAAGAATGTTTTATTCTGTAAAGCGTTTGCCTTGAAATCGTTGAGTTTTTAATCAAAAATTCGTTAAAGACTTTCAAAATAACGATTAGATAATAAAACAAATCCGAAATTCAAAATTTCGGCTTCCATGTATCCAGATTCGGGTGGAGACTACGTTATTCAAAATTTGATGGCTCTATGCACCATCAAATTAGGCATCTCTAGGCATCGTGATTTTCTCACAATGCGAGAAACATACACAGATTCATGCAAATTCCTCATTATTTATTTTTTTTAAATATAACACAGGGCAATAATATTTGGTGGCAACAATCTGAAAAGTCATTTAACACTTTTAGTGATTCGATGCAAAATGCCATTTCAAGACTAATAGCCGTTCTGGGCTAACGCCTTTTTGGGCTAAAATGTAATATTTTTAGTCTAAAAGCTATATGGTTTACGAAATGTAGCACCTTCTTTTGCTTCCTGTTATAAAAATTTCATTAGCAACAATCATTAGGCAATTTCGTTTTTGAGGTATTATATTACCACTCACAGACAGTTCTAATATAGATTCTGCCTCTCACTATATAGAAACAGTAGCTTCCTATTCATATTTTTTTAATGTATATGAATTTTTTTTTTAATTTCGAAGGGTGAAAAAAAGGGTAAAAATAGGTGAAAAATTATAAAAATAATGCTGCCTTCAATTGCAATTGAAAACGAAGACTTTTATCAAATAATTCATAATCTTTGATCCTTGTCTGCATATGTATTAACACTTTTATAACATTTAAGAATTTTGTTTTGAAATTTTTGTTAACTTATTTTGTTTTTGATATTTCCATATTTATTATATAAAAATGAGTACTAAAATTTAAGTTACATGTCAGAAAGTTCAATAAATTCTTATTAGGCTTCTATTTTTTTTTTAAATTTCGCATGCAGCTGGTATTAATCTCGGTATAATTTCTTTCCTTTTGAGGGTGATATTGTTGTATTATAAGAGAAAGTATTATATAATAGATATCACTAAAATAGTCCCGTTTTACGTAACCAAGAGAAATAAAACCATTTAAGAATTTTTCCGGTTTCTTGCAACATATGTTCTTACATTTTCTTTAATTGAAAGCTATTAATATCTATATATACATTTAATTACATTTTACATTTAAAATTTTAAGCCTTTAAAATTTTAAGTGCTCCAAATAAGCCGGAAATTCTAGATCAAAAGTAGAATGGAATTCAAAGACAGCTTTCTCATGATTTTATTTGAATAATCCAATCTAATCTGAATTTTTAAATTTATAAAATACACGCATTTCAGTAGCGAAAAGCCTCAAATCATCTGCGAACTTCTATTTGTGCATTCAGATGAACATAACTTGACCCTTATCAGCTTAACTGATAATATTCAGGACTGCAATAATCATTAGCAATGTTTAGAAAGTTGAAATCATTTGTGCTACATGTATTACTCGAAGAATAACAGTCAGATTCGTTGAAGCAGTTATAATTAAATTCATCTGTGTGATTATTGTACCTTTCTTGAGGTTCAACATAATCTGGAATAGCAGCGCTTTCTTGAACTGGATTTTGAAGTTCGTAATAACCGGAGTCTTGTGATAAATTAGTTTTGGGCTGAGGTGAGACATAGGATTGATTGGTTTCTTCGGCGTTTACACTGTTCATATCGTAGAACATACCATGTACATCTGACGGATGAGACATCATTACATTGTTGTCACTGTAACCTTCACTTCGATATGGTGGGTAACAATACCCATTATTTCCTGGGTTATTACTCCCGTGGCTATTGGTAGAAGCACCGGTCATAAAATCACTATTCATGCTCATATTTTGTTGCGGCTGGTGATAATTTTCGTAACTCCTCGTGTGATTGTAATCAACAGAAAAAGATGCATTGTTCTGTTCAGAGCCGTAAGCATAACTACTTTGATGTTGCTGAGTTGGCTGAACAGAATTTCTTTGCTGATAATGTTGATGCTGTGCTATTAACGTCTGGTCCGGCAACTGAGCGTTTCGCTGCTGTACGTTGTATACATCACTTGTTTGATGAGGGTGACAAGTATTTGGAAGATGGTGTGTATTCGAACTTTGCTGAACATTTGATTGCCCTGTTGTGGGATAATAAGGCATGCTGTTCTGATGTGGATTTTTATATGATCTCTGTTGTATATGACTACTGTAGGAAGTATTATCTATAGATTGATTATGTATGGGCTGCGAGTGATGATTTGGTGGCGGTGTTCTGTAGCAATATGTTGGCCCATTTGGAGGTGATGTGGCTACGGGGCCAGAGGGAGTATAAGCTCCTATTCCTGGATCGGGTGGATACGGCCCAGAATACATTCTAGGTCTCTGGTGATTTGGAGATGATGGTACTAAATTATTCGTGCAGTTTTCTTGAGGCAAAGCAGAGTAAGGAACACTAGGACTTTTACTTTGCAATGCTGAAGTTGTCGTAGAGCAAACTATAGTGTTAGGTGGAACCCTTGCTTCGATAGTGCGTTGTGCTGCCATTTTGACTGCTGGTGTATCTGACGTGTTAGCAGTGTACCCACATATAGCTCTAGATGCCACAACCGATTGAGGTGAAACAGTATCACATACAGTATTGTGACCTAAAGAAATATTCATTGTATTCACAGGCAAGTGGTTTTCTTCTGGTGGCAAACTGTTCACATCACATTGTTTATTGGGAGTTGATCGTCTCTCTAAAGACAGCGTAGATGGAGACACCATAGTTGGACAAGATGCTACACCAGAAAGAGCTACAGGGGACTTTAAAGATGTTGCTGACTGTTGTTCAACATCCTGTGGGATAGCATCTGATTTGGCTGGGGACGGTACACAACAAGATTCGCCGGCATCACTGTCCAAATTAAGCAGGTCCTTGGACGCGTTAGAATGCTCTGGTGTTCGAGAAGGCATACCATGATCACTGTCCAAATCTGGCTCATTGCTATCACCGCCAGTGGCAATATCACTTCCGCTATCAAGGTTGCGATCAGTGCCATCTTTATCATCTTCTCCTTTCGTTACCAGAGTCTGGCGCTTGTGCTTCATACGACGGTTTTGGAACCATACTTTGACTTGGCGTTCTGTCAAATCTAGGGAAGCGGCTATCTCTATCCTTCTGGGGCGGCACAAATATTTATTGAAGTGAAATTCTTTCTCCAACTCCAACAGCTGTGTGTTCGTATACGCTGTGCGCAATCGTCGAGGCATCCCATTATCCGTCGTTTCTGAAATAAAAAGAATAAATGCTATAAATAAATCCAAAGCAACAGAATTCGAATAATAAAATTGTGTTTAAGAGCCATGCTTGAAAAATACAATACGAATTCATGAAGTACAAAATAAATGGCTTGTTTTTCTAAATAAATGCGTTTAAATTTTTATAAGATAGATGGACATTAAATCTGATAAAAGAACTTTTGAAGTGTTTCCTTTCGAGATGACACCAGGTATTTAAAAAAGCAATTTCAATAACAGATTTAATATACATGTAATTTAAAATAATCCCTTCATTAATGTAGCAAAATTATTATTATCTCATGAAATATGCATACAGAAACCTCCAAAATGTATCGCCGTTCATATATCAGTACTCTAATTTATGCAAACATCTATATTCTACGCATTGTAAATAAAGCCACCGTCAGTGCATACATTGCAAATTTATCTATTTTTGCAATTAACTGTGTTCCACACAAAAACATAACGCTATAGAAAATAAGTAAAATTTGAACTGAAATGGCCATAAACATTAGTTGTAACAAACTTTTTCGGAGAAAACTATTTACCAAATCAACTTGTGACAACTATTCTGAGTATTACTAAAAGCTAAGCTTAATTTAAACACTTCCTTAACTTTTCTTTAATTCGTGCCGCTTGTGTTGGCTCAGACCAGAAAGTTATGCAAGCTAAAGCACGTGCAAGGGATTTTGAAAGTTAGTGTTAGTAATAAGAGCTAGCTTAAATCTCTTTGAAAAAAGTTAATATTAGTCACAAGCGTATCTTTTCCGAATTTGCCATTCGCGGTTAGTAAGCTCCATCACATCAATAACTATGCTTAAAACAGCCCACTTCGATAGAGGAGAAAATCCACGTGTTTTGTTTCAGGGAATTTGATTTTGATAATTAAATTTCAAAGCAGCTTGCCTCAAGCGTTAAAAGTTATTATCGATTAGCAATCGAAATCTTTAGTTGTAACCCACTGGAAATGTATAGGTAAATTTTGTTGAAATCTGAATCCACGTTTATGTAAGTTGATTGTAGTCATGCCGATCATTCGCCAACATTTTAGAAAATAGCTGTTAGTGAAGTGCAGTTAATTGAAGCTATCAAGTATCAAGAGTTTCAAGTTCATGCAATGAAGTTCCAGGTAAAGATTCGTTTTACAATCTTACATCATCTCCGAATAACTAGCATATAACTTGTGTACTGTATTTTACATACGAAGATTCGTCATATCCGACGTCTGGCAGCTTTCGAAGCATGATCTTCCGTAATATAAGTTGAAAAGTCTAGTAAAGTTGTGTAAGGGGGGGATCAGAATTGGATACCAGGAAATGAATCTTAAATAATGTGCCACGCTCCAATACTTCATAATATTTCATTACCTAAAAGCATCGTAACGGTGCTTTTAAAGAGCTTCTATGCTAATATTCAGCTCAGAAAAGTGAATTTTGACAAAGTTTTTGATTAAACGTAGTTTCCTGAAAGAATTGGCAGTACATTTTCTGAGGACTTACTAAAGACTCAGAAACTACCTGAAACCCAGAAGCATTCCTGAAATTAATATTTCGCTTTAGGCCATATTCCACATTCCACTGTAACATTTCGCTTCCTGTGCCTTTTCATTGAGATTATAAAGTATTTTTTCCGCCTTCTTGGCATGTGGTAGTCTGCATGCTGGGCGCGTATTCCAGAGGTCCGCGGTTCGATTCCAGGCGAAGGCGTTGCTCATTTTACATCTCTGCTTATTTTCAAAAAATACCTAATGTCTCTACAACATAAAAAAAGCAACAACATTTTGCGAAAATCATAGGAGAAACATGTTACTCTTAGATTTCTATTTATGACATCGCGCATTTCTCATACTACTGAGTGAAATATATTCATGGTTCTTTGGGAAGCGAATAGCACCGACTGATATTCATTTTCATTATGAAGCAGGAATAAATTTAAGCTTGTTTTTCAGAAATTTAGGAAAAATACTCATTCCTTCCTCCTGAGTTTACTAGTGCCCCAAAGCTTTAAATAAAATGTCAGTATCATTCCAGTGTGAAAGTGGTTTCCTTGGAAAGTAATATTTTAAAATTAATTCTTGCTTGTTCTGGCAGTAACTACATACTTTGTCGTATTTTCAATGAGATATGGTTTCTTAAACCCTGAGACTATTACTTCAGACTAAACTTTTTGACAAGTCAGAACAATATCATTTAAGCTAGACTAAGTCGTAAAATGTAGGTCGGGATTAAGAAAATAGCCAATTCACTGACAAAGAATAATTCAGTTAGTAGTGAGAAGTTATGTTACCATAAATTGAACGTAGGGTTTCTGTTTTTGTAGTCAAAGAGCAGAAGTACACAAGAATTTTCGGTCATTTCTTGTTAAAGCGGCCACTGTTCTTAGTCATCACAAATGGAAAACTTGATATTTAAATCCGTAAACATGAAAACTTCAAATGCAGCCAATAGCTAACACTGTAGCTGCTTTAACAAGAAAGTACCGAATTTTAACGTTTAAGAACAATGTTTAACAAACAACAAAAGAAGCATAGAAAACACGTAATAATGTGTTTGGCAATAAAACTATTGTAATCGTCAACCAAAAACAAAAGTTCTATTTGATGATAATAATACTCGTGTCGGGTACAAGATATTACGGCGCGTGAAATGAAAACAAATCTTGCCTTGAAAAAACACCATCTCCTTTCATAATGAAACTAAAAACTTTTTAAAAAAGACCAACTCTAAAAATGTAGAAACTATGATAAATGCGAGAAAATGTTTTTCTTTCTGTAAAATAATAGTTAAAATTCAAATACTAATGAATAAATAGTTTGTAACAGGGAATATAAACTACCTTAATCCTTTTTAAATTTTGTAGGCTTACATTGTCGCATATTTAAAAAAGTTAGTTATTTGCCAAGTAGTTAATGCTACCAAAACGGAAAGAAATTACCAAATTACTGGATAATATATCGTAAATTTAACTAAGTGATATTTAAAAATAATTCTACAACTAATTGTATATAGTTTTATTTTTATAACAAAACTGTTCGAGTCCTCTCCCTTTTGTTATTAGAAGTGAGTACGAAAGAAAGTTAGATGGATATTTTTAAAATTTTTCCCCCATTTTATTAAAAAGTTTTATTGAAAAAACAATTAAATTTTAAAGCTTTCAAAGCAAAAGCACTTATTTGAGTCATTACAGCAATTAAAAGTTGGCTGTTAATTTCTAATTTTTGCAAATAATTGAAATTTACCCTTATGCAAAGCTACTATAATGCATCAAAAAACTTTTCGTCCAATTTTATGCAAATGTAGGAATAATTAAGAGAAAAATAAGCACATTTTAAAAGAAAACCATTCCTATAAAGTCAAAATTTGAGGAAAACATATTGCAAGCCAAACGCGTTGCATTTAAAAGCAACAAAATGGAAGTTTCAAATCGGGCATACTTAAAAGCTTTTTCAAATGCATCTTTCAAACCACTTATAAAGTTTTCCAAAACGTATATTTTGGTTATTCTTTGTGTGAGAATCAGCTGTATACATAACTAGCAATCAACTTCAGAATCGAGGTCTTTCGTAAAGGCTAACACTTTACACTTTCACTTCGGAAAGAGCTCTTGCTACTTGACCTCCTCTGTTAACTCTACGCTTTTAACAAATAGCCCATAACACGTAACTGAGGTCCAACGTTCAAAGGCTGCGAAAAAAAAAGAAGAATTGTAAGGAAGTGTTTACTTAGCTATGATACTCTCAATGGCTGGTCTTGCCTTCCGCGCGTGAAAGAAGAATATAATAAAGCACCGATGTAAAAAAGGGGCTATGAGTGCATTACCTGAAGCAAAAATTGCTCTTGATGGATGATATGGACTGTTTGGAAGAAGTAGAGCCTATCGGGAACTTGGATTCTACAGCAAATGACCCAAGACAGGCTAGTAGTGGTTTTTGTTGAATTTTCCTGCATTATTATGCTTTAGGATAGCCAGGTATTAAGTAGAGACTAAGCATTAAGGTGTGAATGCTAGCATAGAAAATATAAGCACGCATACCAAAAAAAATATACATAAAAACTTCCACACTCATCTACATCGTATTATCTTTATCCCATGCACCAGAATGCTGTGAAACATGGGGATGAAAAACAAACAGCAATCCGAATGTTTCTATAAATTTGGCAGAGATTAATAGAGGAAACATAACTTCAATAATTTGACATTTAATAACATATAAATCAAGAAATATGTAGATTAAGCTGTATTGTAGCAATTAATAAGGTATAGTCTTAACTGCATTATTAGTGGTTGCTGCAACGAAAGCTTCAACGGTTTAATATTAAAGCTAAAAAATTCCACATTTAAAGTCTTGTAAGGAATTATCTCTCTTACGTGTCTTATTACGTGTCTTGATGGTGTAATTGGAAGCCCATCCTGCTAGCAGTCGAAAGGTCCGTTGTCTTATTTGCCGCGGAAGTCATTTCTAATTTTTCACGTTTTCAGCTCCAAATAAATAATCGCTCTACAAGTGAACTAAAATTTGGTAGAAGATAATTTGGTTACACCTGGATTTTGTAATTGGATCCTCTCCTCCTGGTCGCCCTTTAAGTGGGGCAAATGCAAGGAAATTTTATCCCTCTTTATCGCCAGTCTGCGCGATGTAATTGAAGCATGTCCGGCTAGCAGTCGGAAAGTCCGAAGTTTAGATCCTGAGGAGGGAATCACTGATATTCTTACATTTTCAAATTCTAAAAATTCTACAATCTATTTTGATATTCATCTTTAAAAATGAATACACATTAATTAAATTACTGATTAAATTTAAATTTATGTGATTACAAATGAGAAAAAAATATACACTGGTGTGCAAAAATTAAGGACGAAGTCGAAAAATTAGCATATCAGCTGAACGAAGAGGCAGAACGGACAGAAAGACCAATCAGGAGATTAAGTAAGGTGATGTACGGTAGCACATGCGCAGATATGCAGGTAGACGTAATGGGGGAGTGTCTGAGTAGTATAAAGCATGTTGTCGGTGTAAGATCAGTATTTCTGGCAAAGAGATTGCACGCCGTATAGCAGTTAAAATCACACCGAGTTGCTGCTTCAGCGAGAAATGGCGAATAATCAATCTGTTAGACGACATCTGGATGCTTTTACCCGAGGTCGAATCATTGGGAAGTTGGAGGAAGGCCGCAGTGTGACAAATGTGGCTGCAGAGTTCGGAATTGCTCACAGCATCGTTTCACGACTTTGGAGACAATTTCAAACTACAGGAACAGCTATCCGGGGGTTTAGTAGTGGTCGTCCACGAGGAACAACACCCGCAGATGACCGGTATATTGCCTTAAAGGCCAGAAGAAACAGGCGGCAGTGCTAGACACACGACACAGGTGACTGGACGACCGATATCGCGTTTTACCGTGGCCAGAAGACTGCACGGTGGTGGTCTGTTTGCACGACGCCCTGTACGGTGTGTACCTCTAACGCCTGCCCATCGGAGAAGACGTTCTCTGTGGTGACGGGAACACCGGAATTGGAGAGACAATGAATGGGGACGAGTACTCTTTACAGATGAGAGCAGATTCAGTCTGAGTAGCGATTCTCATCGTATACTCATCTGGAGAGAGCGGGGAAGTCGCAATCATCCCTCGAACGTCATTGAAAGGGACAGGTATGGAGGTGGCGGTGTTCTCGTTTGGGAAGGCATCATGCTTGGTAGTCGTACAGACCTTCACATCTTCGACGCAGGTTCAGTCAACGGGACCCGTTATTGTAACAAGATTCTTCTTCCATATGTGCGTCTTTTTAGAAGCGCTATGGGTCCGAAGTTCCTTTTCATGGACGACAATGCACCATGTCATCGCACAGTAGGTGCCGAACAGCTCTTAGAGAGTGAGGATATTGAACGTATGGATTGGCCGGCACGATCTCCGGATCTCAATCCCATCGAGCATGTATGAGATTTTCTAGGCAGACGCTTGGCAGCTCGTAGCTTACCACCAGTAACGATTCCGGAGCTTCGACTGGCGCTGCAAGACGAATGGGAAGCAATGCCTCAACAATTCATTGACACCCTCAATCTCAGCATGGGCAGACGCTGTGAAACCTGCCTAGCAGTCAGGGGAGATCATATCCCCTATTAAAGACCGGATGTTTCTTGCTGGACACCCATCACAGGGATGTTTCGGCCTTCAGTCGCATTGCGCTCGATGCTACTTTTCAATAAAGCTTCTTTTTATCCCTCTGATTTCTCTTTTAGTAAGTGTTGCTTACATTACTCATGTCCTTAGGTATTGGGGATCTTACGGTATTAAATGTGTTGATTTGGAAAGCTTTTGTACAAAGTTATATTGAAAAAAACCATCTCGTCCTTAATTTTTGCACACCAGTGTATGTTTAAATGTTTTAGTAAATTTCTACTTTATTTCAATTTAAAAAGGAAACAGAATCCTGGATTGATGTGTAATTGTGAAGGTTCTTGATATTTTCTGATCAACAGGATTTTTAAGTTGTAAATTATTTTTAGAAACAAAGTCCCTTCAGATGCACTCCAATTTCATTATTTCAGTCCGTTTCAGAGAAAGGAAATAATATTACAACAAGTGACGCAGTTTCACCATAAAGTTTTTTGTAGAGGAGAAATTTCGAAAAATCAACTTTACAGCAGGGCTAAACTTTTTTAAAATCTTTGTTAAATTAGGTAACACTATTCCACAGCAAACTCTTTGCTTCAAAAATGGTAGACATTACGTTTAATTTAGTCTAAATTTTGATTTGAAAATACTCCGTCATTTACCATTTTTCAGAAACAAATTATTTTGTGTTCTGAAGCATCATTTCTAAGCAGAAAAAATACTTTTAATGAACTAAAAGTTTTGAAAATATGTTACTAATATATTATTACCTTAGTTTAACAAGCTTTGTAAAATGCAGAGTCCATATAAAGTAAAGAGGCGCGTGTGTGATTATGGCAAAGCCTCGAGGGCTATCTGCCTAAGGGGAGGGATGCTTTCGTGGAGGACTTTCTAAGAGAAACTGACTCGTATACACGTTACACATCGGGAAACCCTCGAAAACCCCCATGCAGCCAGCCCGTTTGTGGGATTCGAAACTCGGACCGAATTACCAGTGTTCAGCGCATATAAAGTAAAGAAACCTACCGTTGTGAGATGAAGTATAATTTTCATCATTGATCAAGTATTAATTACTAAAATAGTAATACATGAGAATTCGATAGAATTAAAAGTACTTTGGTACTTCCTTATTATAACAGTCCCTCGAGACTGAATCCCTAATCAACCGAAATATCTCGCCACGTATTCCTGTACCTCGCTACAAGTTACAACTCGGTTGATTAGCGATTAAAATTTGGGAGCCGCTATAATAAGGAAACACCAAATTGAAGCTTTTCATCGATCCATAAAAGTAAAAGGGTTAGTTCAGAAAGGAATAATTGGTCTTTCGTTCCTGAAAATTATGATATAAGCACGAAATAGACCTCACGCAGTATCTGAGCATAGCTTCAAAATACAAACTGCGAAGTGGAATCAATGGAATCAATCTATCAGTGGAATCTTCATGTTACCAGAGATTGTACCATACTGATATATTGCACGTAGACTTACCTAATTAACTGTAATTTTTATGCAAATGTAATAGTCAATAAGGAATCACCATAAGCAATAACTATACTAGAAAAATCTACACTAGGCAGAAAAAAGAAAAGATGAAAGAGAGATTTTCACTTTTTGTTGTACTAAATTTTTCATTTTTAGTACAGATTTTTTTTCCTTTAAACACTGGTAATTCGACTCAGTTCAAATTCCGGGGAACGAACTGGCTCCAAGGGTGTTTTCATGTTTTTGCACTTGTGCAACGTGAATGCGACAGAGTATTCTTTAAAAAGCCCCTTACGAAAGCGTTCCTTTCTTCAGACAGATAGCTTTTACGTGCTTCGGCATAATTAAAACAATCAGTCACTTAATTGCATGCATAAACTTAAAAAAATTCCTAGCGAAGTACGTAACATAGGCCGTTAGAAACATCTTTTATTAACGCTTATTATTATAACGCTCCAAATATTCATAAATAGCAGTTGAATCCAATACAAATTAAATTCATTTAATTTTTTTCAGTTAGATATATTATTAAATAATTTAATAAAATTTTATACTATCATTGAAGAACTTCATTATTCTTAATCGCAATACTTGGAAATTCTTATGGAGAATTATATTCTTATGAGTGAATGGTAGAACTATAACACGAAACTGAAAAAAACTGGTAATATTAAATCAAAATTTTCAAAAAGAATTTAAACAGAATGTATCCATTTTTATGCATTTTATTTCTGTATTAGCACTTCTTACGGACTTTTCTTTACATTTTTGTTAATTGTTATGTAGAAATTCCGCTTAAAACCATGGGGCGTTAAAGAGACATTAAATATTTTGATAAAAATATCTGCCATTTTTGGCAACAGCATGATAGCTAAAAACTTCAAAAATCTTGTGGAAAAAAATGACAAAATTCCACAAATTATGTTATAAATTTAATAAAAACCAGAATGACAATCAAAATCTTTATTCGTGGTAAAGAGATTAAAATTTTGCTATGATCAATGCAACGATTAAACAAGGAATTGTGAGAAAAATTCAGCCCTAATTAAGAAAACAGCTGAATCAAATTTTGAAAAAACTTCTAGGGAATACTGCATTCTCACCACAAGTACGCCTGAAAAATTTTAAGAAAATCCGGGGGAACAGAAGGTCACAAATAAATTTCAAAATTTGTCTCAAACAAACAGAAAACCAAGGTTAAATAAAACCGTGTAATAAGAAAACAACAGCTTTAGAACCCGAATGCTGTTTTAGAGGTAAAATGTATAAAATTATTAAAATTTGTTTTGCCTCAAAGATGCTATGAATTTATTTCTTATCAAACTACAAACAGATTTTGGAAGATGTAAATTATTTACTTTAATTTCGAATACTTAAACCACACGCTAGTGAATTTTCTAAGCAACGACAATTCGCAAAAGGGTATGTAATTGATAAAACAGTTAACTTGAACTTCGCACTGATAAAATTTGAAAGCAAAGTAAGGGATATCAAATTAATAGCTTCTTTAACAAAAGCACGTCTGAAATATTTAAGTAAAGAGAAATACTTGCGGCAAAATATCTGCATATCTGGAAATGCAAGAGATATTGCTAAAGTCTAATATTTAAAAAGATTTCACCTTGGTTAATAAAGCACACTTTAATGAAGTTTAATCAACATGAAAGATTAAAAAATACCATAATTAATTTTAAAACATTATTACACCAGTTAATAATCTTTTCAAAGGAAATTCTGAGGCCAGAAATATTCAGCAATGGATAAGCTAAACAACTAGATAATAGAGCTAACATGTTAACGATGTCACTTAATGTCCCTAAACACTAGATTACCGTGCGTCAATATAATCTTCAATCATATTTTTAATTCTTGATTAGCTCTGTCCTTTAGGCGGTCGATTACTGTTAAAAATTCCAACCCTTTGTGCTAGCAAATCCATTCTATTCTTGTTATAGACCGTAAGAATAAGCGGAAGAAGATTTTGGAGGGAAGGATTTGTTGAGGCATAAATTATAAAATACTTATACAGTTAGTCTTTAGAATGCTTAATTTCTTTAGTAAACAGTGGGATGCAACATTCTAATCGAGCTCCTCTGAAATTAGAACGCGTTATTTAATTTACGTTTCACGTGAAGTGCACTTTTATTTTTTAAAAATGAAAAATAAACTATAGTTTAAATGAGAATGGACTTAACAAAGACATTTGCTTTTTATGAAGAGCGATTTAAAATTTATTTTAATAAACAGAATATGTAATCGTCACATGGCACAAAAAATATCTTAATGGTACTAGAAAATTAAAGTTTTAACAAAGATAAAGCTGAATTTAACTAAATAGCGCAAAATGATGTAAAACGAACAAATAAACATACAAAAAAGCTTTCAGACTTCCAAAATTACTTCCAAAAGGGCGTTTTTTTCACGTTTTGTGTGTTATGTTTATTTATTAAATATCATGTTCTTCGCGTTTAAACCACATAAGAATCAATTCAACAGCAATATCACAAAATATTTAAAAACAGCATATCTTTAGAATTTCCCATGGACAGTCTCGCTAGCTGGAGATATTTTTTTTTCCTCGTACAGTGTTGCGATTGCTCGCTTTGAAATCGTTGAGTTTCTTAATCAAAAATTCGTTAAAGTTAAAAAAAAATTGAAATAGATAATAAAACAAATTCGAAATTCAAAATTCGGGCTCCCAATTGCCCATGTTCGGTTGGAGGACTACATTATTCAAAATTTGATGGTTCTAGGTACCGTTGTTTTTTTAACAAATCGACAAACATTCATGCATTCATGCAGTTTCTTCATTATTTAGTTTCTTGAAATATAATACATGGTGATAACATGGCGGTGGCAACAGTCTGAAAAGTGGACCAAAGCAGAAAGTGAAACGACGCAAAATGCCATTTTGAAACTAATAGCTTTTTGGGTCTAACCCCCTTTGACTAAAAACAAAACAAAAATTTCTAAAAGGGTTCATATTTTAGCGGTTGTTCCAAAAGCCTTTTTTAAAGTTTAATCTGGTTTATCAGTATCTATCAAGATGGCTTGAACGAAATAGCAAAATATTTTACAAGAAAGTGGGTGAATATAAATTTAGACTAGCATGAGAATGTTACATATTCCATATATTGGAAAAGTGGAAAAAATATTTAATGTTTTTAATTAGATATATCATGATTTAAGTGCATTTTAATTTGAATCAATCAGATTAAAAATTTTTTAAAAATATTCCTAAGAACTGCATTGATTGTTTTTTTAATAATTTAATTTGTTAATCAATAAAAGAAAGATTGAATCTGAAAAATTAATGTCTTAGATTTTGCCGAATGGCAACAGACTCGAGTGAAAAGTGAATCGAGCAAAATCGTATCTCCAAGACTATTAACTCTTTTATGCCAATAATGGAATAACAGAAGTTAGAGTTACAGAAAATTATACCTAGATATTATTAATAATTAAATTATTGGGGAGTAAAACCTGTTACTTAAGAGGCGAATATATTATAAATATATTCTTCACTTAAGTAACAAGTTTGACTCTTCAGTAACATCTTTGGTAATACTGTGAAATATTTACAGTTTTAAGATGCTGACAGGTATTGCTGCAAATATTTTAGACTATTTATGGTTGCAAAACTCAATCCAATGAAGGGTGGTCAATAAAAAAGCTAGAAAGGAAGAAGTAAAAAATGCAGACAGGCATATAATTGTACATATCCAGAGTAGACATGGAGAGACTTTTGAAGCATCAATTTCCTTCTCTGTAAATGTTTCTTACACGCGACATAAGTCGAATACTCGGCAATTGTTTATTTTTTTACCCAAGATATTTTAAAGTAGATGTAAAAATCAAATTTATCCATTTTCTTATATTTGTTGTTATCGTCACCTCATGAGTCAGTCGTGTCGTAATAAATACCGTCTGAAAATACCTGGATTAACAAAATCTGAGGACACGGTTGTACAGAGGCTTCAGATATTTACCCCATAAAATTAAAAGCAGCTGAAGAATACTATGCGTTTTAGGAAAGGGAGATTAATGCAAGCTTTGGGGGGGAAAATCGAATTCTTCTTTGTCTCTTCCTTTAAATACCAAAATTTATGCCTTTGCCTTTTCTTTAAGCAAAATTAATGGCGTTTGTTTCGCATTCTTATTATAATTTACTCACTTAAAAGCACATTTTGAATATACATAAAGAAAAAAAAAGCAGTTAGTAGAATCGCATTCTAAAGAAATCCATATCAGACATTTATTCAAAAAGTAAACAATATTTTTTTTTCTTATTTCAATTCACCGAAACTGCTGACTCATCTTATTACTAATATAAAAATTTTATCTGTTTTTATTTTGTTTGCTAATAATAAAGCAAACTTTAACAACAATTTATAAGGCAAACATAGATTTAAAAAAAAAAAAAAAAAAAAAAAAGAATTGGAAGCACAAAGGAAACAGAAAACACAAAGTAAACAAAAGCAAAGTAAACAAAAATGCAGCGCTTTTTCTCTCAAGACCGAAATGACGATACTTGAAAAAAAATGTCAAATAAAGAATTTTAAATGTGATGCAACTATCAAAAAGAATTTTTGTTTACGAATTCTTCAAAATTTTCAAGCTTACCTGTTCTCGAATTCACACTGTAGCAAAAAGTTTCGAAAACAATCTATGACTCTTTTTTTTTTTTTTTTTTTTTTTTTTTTTTTTTTCCTCGGTAAAATTCATTTCACTCCGGAATTCACGAAGTGTAATACTTAAGTGTTCTTTCAATCCTTCTAGGTTCTTGCGAAAGTTATATCAACAAGAAAAACAAAATCTAAGATTATGCATTTTCAAAAATTATTACTTTTACTGAATGAAGACTGCTTTGATGGTTCTGAAACAACAGTAGAGACGTAGTTTGTGGCAAAGAAAAATTGCAGATAAGAGGATCATTACCTATTAAAATTCCTTTTGAAGATTTTATATGAAAATATTTGTACTAGAAAAGTGAAATTTTTTTATTGTTTTGCATTTTTTAATAAGCTGCAGTCTGAGAATATATTACACACACGCTGATACATACATAGATGCTCATACATATACGTTCATACACATGCATGTGTCACTGTATAATCCATATAGGCTATTTCGAGGAATGAGTATATGTAATACATTTCTTATAGATATTATTAAGAAATAAAATAATATTAGAAGCATGTACAATCAAGCAGATGTAAAATACATAATTATAAGGTCATGACGCTGAGCTTCAACTTTAAAGTAATAAGAACCCCATGTTTGTTGCTCAAGTATCTTTTAATGTCTATCTGGATATCTTTCCTGGGTATTTTTATTTTACGGGCTATTTTAATTTAATTTTATTGCTCTTATTATATTGATGGTAACGAAGAAAATGTAATTCTAACTTACATTAGAATTTTATGCTGAGAATGATATATGTAAAGTTGTCACACGATCTTCGCTTTTGCGAGTGTTCCAAAATCAGACGGTATGAAAAAATTCAATACTAAGAATTCAGAAATCATTGCACGTACATATGCATTACATAAATATCCATATATTTAAATTATTAAATAATATTTAATCCCTAAGTAATGCCTAAAAATTTACGTGTAAAATTCAAGTAGGCTCTTATACAGCAAAAGTGCAATTAATTTTCAAGAAGTACAATTTAAAATATGTAACTGTAAATTGCAAGATGTTGCATTTCATTCAATATTAAACTGGACTGCTTTTGGCTTGAAGTAATTATATGAAAACTATTTATGATAAAACGCGGTGTAAAAAGTTGAAAATAACTACAATGGAAAATTCAATTATCCGTCACTCCTGGGAGGATCCGTCAACAACTGGGAGGTTCAGATAGCCTAAATAAAGCTGTCAAAAATTAAAGAATTAAAATAAGTCTAAAGTTAAAATTATATTTTAATATAGGTCATATTATGCCTCAAAATACGATTGTTTGCCACCATATTCAAAATAAGAAGTTAAAATGCCGTTTCGAATAACAGAGCTCTGAATTTTCTAAATTATATATATATATATATAATTTATTTCCTAAACAGTATTGATTAATTGATTATATTATCTCCTAAGTTTAATTAAAGTAGAATTATTTTAAAAGTGTGCATCCATACTGGTAAGTTATATTTTGAAAGATGTTTTGAAGTAATTTGAAAGCAAAATGTTAATAATGTTTTAACGGGGACTGGAGTTAAATCATCACGAAGAATAATATTACAATTGTAAAAGGAAAAATTAAAACATGTAATTATTGTCATTGATCGGAAATTAGTTGACTTTTCAAGGGGAACAAACCAACTCCCGCTCAATGAACAATAATTGATAAAAATACGTAAATATGAAAGTGTTTCGTCTTTACTCGAGTTATAAGTTAAAGCCAAACCGGCAATTCTAGTCAAGCCAAATATTTCCGCGAATAGTTGCTACTCAAAGAACTTATTCTCATGAAGCATTTTAGTCAATTCAATTTGGAGTAAAAATCAATTACTGTAGAGAAATCCTGTAAAACTCGAGTAACCGTCCCCGACACTATCATCTTTATGTATTTGAGTACTATATTATTTGTAGAAATTAAACATTGGAAATTGTCATTATGAAATCGAAATCAAAGTAAAGTTGAAATAAACATAGAAGATTATAAAAAAAATAAATAATGCAAACTTTGTAAAAACAAATCAAAGAAAACATAAAAATAATATAAAAATAATATAGAAAATAATATAAATAAGATCAGTGAATGTACATGAAGATATAAAGCCCAGAAAGGTATTAAGTAACTTACATTCTTTCTAGTGGGGGAGTTGGCAAAGTGTTCTCTTCGTGTCTGACTCAGAAGTGTAGGGTGTCCGAAAATTCTTAGCGGCAGTAGGGGCTTTGAATAATATCAGTCGGTAAGACTTGGGTGAAGTAATATATGGTAGTGGGTGGGACTTGGAATTCTTGAGGGATGTATTTTGTGGAGTTCTTATCTGAGAGAGACCGTCTGTTAAGATTTTTTTCGAAAATACTAGTGAATGGAAATTAATTAATTTCTGGCTAATTGTCGTGTCGCAATGATTAGGAATTAAAGAAAGGAAAAAGGCATTTTCGCTGTCCAAGAGCTAGTAGACAGTCTAAAGGCAGGAAATAGGCCCATTTTTTTAGTAACAGTATAGTAACAGTATATGTCTGAAGACAATTAGCTTTTTACAATATATACAATTGCGTAATTACACTATATACAAATCTTTCAACTGACAGTCATCCAACTTATACCGCCTTCTCAGGTTTAGGAATAAATTATCATATCCCTATCAGTTAAATGATTTAGAGTGAGTATTTAACGCCTGCTCTTTTAAGGCAATGGTTGATAAATTGAAAGGCAATTAGATTATTTTTGAGAATTTTGATAAGGATCAAAATTTCGCGTTGTAAATCTATTGTATCTGTGCATATAATTTTAATTCGTTGTATTTGATTAATTATAGTATTGTTAATTACTTTTTTAGATATGTTGGAGTTCCAATTTATTAATTTGTTAGTATTGAAATTGAAGTTTCTTGTTTTGTCAAAAAGTAAAATTTTTTTGTAGTTAATGATTTGAAGATCTAGAAAGTCTATGCTATTTTGTGAATTATTAGTTTTATTAAGTTTAAGACAATTCGGATAAATGTCGGAGTTTTCAATTTTACCAAAATTATTAATTGTAATAAGGTCATCAATATATCTGTAGGTGTGTTTGTAGTAATTTAACTCTTGTGGTTGTAGATTTTTTTGGAAGTTAAATTCTTTGACAAATAAAAAGATATTACAGATCGAGGTGCTGGAATGTAAGCCCATTGGCAATCCTCTGACTTGTTTAAAAAGTTGATTTTGAAACTTGATGTAGTTATGAAAAAGTGTGCATTTTAGGTAGGTTTTCCATTTGTCAAGAGTCATGATATTGAGTATATTAGGGAAAAGTTTTGGTAGATCAAGTAGACTGGTATAGATTTCTTCTAGAGGAAGTGAGGTATATAAGTTTTCAAAATCATAGCAGTTAATGTTTTGGATGTTAATGGTATGAATGGTATTAATGACAGGAGTGTTATTATGAATGATCCAGCAAAAGTTATGATTAGTGTTACAATCATTGAAAATAAATTTACAGATTTCATTAAGTTGAATTGAAAAATAATAGTCTATATTTTTCTTGTAATTATTAGTTCCATTAGCTATAAATCTAAATTTTAATGGTGTTTTATGGAATTTGGGAATCGCATAAAGATTAGTAAATCTGTTGTAGTTTGCATTGAAAGTAATATTGAGTTTCTTATGAAAAGTTTTAATCCTGTTTATTATAGATATTTCTGTAAGGTTGGCTGATTGATAAGTAGTTGCGTTGAGAAGTTCTTTATGAATAATCTCAGTGTAGAATTGTTTTCATATAATGCTAAAGTTATTAGTTGCTTTATCTATTTTTGTAATAGTAAAAAGCTGTTTTAATTTACTAATATCTGATGTAAGTTGCGACCAGTTCAGTGTACTTTTAAATTTGGGTGACTGATTTCTGTGGATATGCGTTGAAGAATTTTAGCTTTCCATTTTAAGAAGGTATCTATGGGAAAATTCAGTTGATAGCTTGCTTTAACTATAAATTCGTTGATGTTGTTTTCGAAAATCTTGTAACAGTAATTTGTAGTCATGTTTCTGACTGGTCTAAATTTTGTACCATAACTCATTAGTGTTTTTAGTTGATGGTTTTGTATGATATTCAGGTTGCCAGTAATTATGTGCTGGTGATGAGAATCTACGTAATTGCTGTAAATTGGTGTCTTACAATGTCATTCTGCAGTTTCATCTATTTCATGGTGGTTAGTAAGCAAGCTGCTTAAGGTCCTTTGATATTTAAATGTAATCATTGGTATAGTGTCAACTGCGGGGAAGTAATCTTTACAATCTCTGATGATTCTTGAGAAATGAATATTGTCAAACTGCGGATGCAGAAAATTGACTTTAAAATAAATTTTGCGTTGAGTGAGACTATTAGAGAGTCTGAAAAGACTAAAATCAAGAATCATGTCTTTAATGATTTGTATGTCGTCGTAGCTTTCTTGAATGAATATTTTAGTTTGATAAGGAATTTATTAGTACAGGAGTGTAACCAGTTAAGAAGTTTCTTGGGAAAGCAGTCTGAGTCAAAAAAACATTTCAATTGTTTTTTCAATGCAAGTGTATTCAAAGTGGATAAAAATCTCGCATTATTTTTTATTTTGCTTCCTCTTTTTCCTCTCTGCGTTTTGATGCTGTAGAGTTTAAATTGGCTGAAAATAGACTTCTTAAGTCTCCTATAGTAACAAATAGTATATATATATATATATATATATATACTATTTGTTACTATAGGAGGTTAAAAAAAATACAGTACTGCATTTTATTTTAAGCAAAGATGCAATTATTTTAAATTAAAGAATTCTATGGAGAGAGGGACATTCTTAATATTTAGCATATTTCGCCTGGCGATTGCTTCCAATTGTTTTAAATGTAATATTTCTGTTCTATTATAATTATTCTATCATAAAATTCTGTTATAAATTTTAAATATTGTTTTCTTATTCTTTTATATTCCTGTTCCATTTTATATTTCCGTTATAAAAAATAAACACCCTAAGGAGCTACAATTGAAGTAATTTTCCATTCTGAAACTTGTTTTTAATCTATATTAAATAATGTTATTATTCTAAATACATCTTCGTTACCCCCCATATCTAGCGTTGGCACTAATGAAAGGAACCTCTATTATCCGTTTATGCTCCTACGTCAAATGGCGATTGTAAAATGGACAGATAAACGATATTTCAACTCATAACGGTTAACTTTATTGCGGATGTTTTATTGCAAAATTGCATTTCTAAATTTGAAAAATAAGAGCAATAATATTTAACAACTAATAATGATTAGCCATTTTAATTATTTGCTGTTAACTATTAAGTAGGAAATTTACTTTTAATATACCGTATATCAATCATATTATTGAGCCAATTCTTATGGCGTAACATATAGAAGGAGTCAGTGATGTATCATTAGGTAATTTATTGATTCGTCAAAATAAGGGAATTTATCGATTTATCCCTAATTCCGCGAAATCACTGACACCATTATCATTAATATTAGGATCCATTTCTCTTTTCTTCATTCTCTACCATCTGACTACATTAGCATTGCAATAATCTATTTCTGTTTACTCAACTCCCCATCCTGGAGAATTCACGACTCCGCATTCGATCAATAAAAGCGCCAAACTACAAATCGTTGTGGTGGCCATCATTTGTTAGCCAAGACCCCAATGATTGAAATGGGACACTAATTGATTCCGCCACTTCGCCGTAACAAACTTCCAATTAAGCGTGCCGAGATGTCATTTGCTGTATTTGGCGGGACTCTTAACTTCCAATAAAAGCCGTAGTTTCTCCGGCATTGCCTTCATTAATATCCGCACGTCATCGCCAAAGCGCGGCTCTTCATTTAGAGCCACGTCCATGTTGCGTGTCATCGCTCCATTGCCCCGACCTCTCAGCTTCTGTTATAATTGTCAAGTGGTGAAAAAGGGGCGAGAGTGAGAGAGAAAGAAAAAAGGTGCCTGGGAAATGTACTTTCATGACAAGGAACTATTTGGAAGAGAGCGAGAGTGTTCCCGAATAGCAGACCAACACGAATTAAGGCATTCGAGCTTGTATCTTCTGGCGTGATGCAAACCGAATTATCCGTAATTCAACACAGCCTGCCGTTTGAGCGCTGTGATTAAGAGATTAATGCCGTAAAACATTTTTACAATAACAGTCTCCAGTTGGATTATGAAAATATATTGCAAATTAGACGAGTTTTTATAAATGACTCAATTATCGCTTGAGCTGTAAATTATTCACGTTCTTCGTACTTCCTCTGCTTACAAATGCTCTTAAAAGACTCAGCGATACGGTTTTATCTTATTGCTTTTAAGGAAAGAAAAATTTGTTTCTGATACTGATATATATATAAAAAAAAGTATTGCTGCTGATGCTCAAATGATTGCCAATTAGCAAAAATTATTTTGGGGTATTTGCATTTTATGGTAGTTGTTCTGATCGGCACAGACTTATTTTTACGAAAAACAAAATCACAGCAACTCAAAAATATCTTAATGTTCATTTATTTGTTTATTGCGCGAAATATGAAGAAAAAGTGATCTTTTTAGCCCAAAGGGGTGTTAGACTCAAAGGGCTATTAGTCTGAAAACATCATTTTGCGTCGTTTCACTTTCTGCGTTGATTCATTTTTCAAACTGTTGCCACCAAATATTATAAACTCGTATTATATTTAAAGAAATTAAATAATGAAGAATCTGCATAAAGATATGTATGTTTCTCGCATTGTAATAAAACAAAGGTACCTAGAACCTTCAAATTTTTGAATTGCTAATGAAGGGTTACGAAAATTTTGAAATGCAGAAAGTTGTTCAGTTTTTATCTGTTCCATCGCATCCCAACATCTTAAAATCCAGTTAAAGCTGACTTTAGATAGTATATACATTATACATAAGAAAATCCTTACATCTAACTTTATTTTCCAATGAAGAATTAGAATTATACGAATACATAAAATGCTAAATTTCAAACAAGCAATTTTTGAAATGGTTGGATTATGTTTTCCAATTTTTAATATGCTAAAAGTTTAAAACAATATATAACGTGAAAATATTTTAATTTGATTTATATCAAATCATTATTCGTTCTGAAGTTTCAAAAAAATAGTTTCACTAGAATTTATGTTAAGATCATGATTTATTATATTAATGTACCCTTAAGAGTGTTTAACATCCAACGTTCTGTTTCATTTAGAAGACTTCGCGAAAGAATGAATATTGCGAGGTATTTCTCCAAGCTTTCTTCACATTTAATATAAGCGTTCTATTTAAGACTAAAAACGCACGTAAAAAATATTCCGTCCAATGACGTATAGTCTTTATTTCTGTATCAATAAAGTTAATTTATATTTCTTTACATTAATTTAAAGCATTTTTTAATCTAACCACGTAAAGCTAATTAAATACTCTTGTATTTCTCTTCATACTTATTTCATACACACCAAACAAACAGTATTAACTTAAAACCTTTTAACATGAAGCACTTCAGAATAAACAGAAAACATTTTCTAATTAGATTCCGAAATTTTGTGCTAAAAAGAGCAATTAGAAAGCTACAGAAGATTCGAGTTTCAGTAATCTGTTAAAGATCAGTTTAAGTAAACAGAAAGTCTTTTTAAACCTTTATTTAAAATAAAATATTTGCCTCGTATATAATTGTTAAGTCTAACTGTATCTCTTACACTACCGATTGCATTTAGCATTGTAACAACATTTCAATCAATAATGTGGCCATGCGACCAATATCAAAGCTAGAAAACCTTAATAATTTTGAGCCCCCTCCCACTGTCTCTTTAGCTTTGACGGTTAGAAAGCTGTCTACTTGTATAGGAAATAAAAAATGGGCATGCTGCCTATCAGACACCTGCTAGCTTTATCTTTGGCCTCGTCGAATTCACTATGGTAATTTTAATGGGAAACAAAAGACCTATAAGCAGCCTTATAGTTAAGTTTACTTACAAGCAGCCTAATAGTTAGCCTAATAGCCTAATACACTCATGTCAATAAATTAAGGATAATTCGGAGTCACACGGAAATCAACTCTAAAATAAATATATCAACTGTAAAATCACTACACACATCTTCAAGAATCATATGCAAATTTCAGGAAGTAACCAGATGACACCGATGGTACGTCACAATGACGAGAGTGTAAGAGAGCGATATATAAGGAATACGGGCAAAGAAGTAAAATTGTTCGCAGGCGCTTTATAAGCATTTCAGTGCACTAACCGAATAGTTATGACACAAAGGACGCATTTGGATGATTTTTTACATGGTAGAATTATCGGCCGTCTGGAATGTGGGCGTACCCAACTGGAAGTATCAGACGAACTTGGAATTGCCCAAAGTGTCTCCAGGCTTTGGCCAGGCTTGTCTCCAGGCTCCAGGCCAAAAATCTCCAGGCTTTGGCAACGATTCCAAGATGATGGTAATGTGAGTAGACGTTACAGCACAGGTCGCCCCAGAGTTACAACTCCGAATGAGGACTGCCCACCAGCGGCCGAGCGGTAAAGTTGCTGAACACTGGTAGTTCGGTCCGAGGTTCGAATCCCGCAAACGGACTGGCTGCATGGGTTTTTTCGTGGCTTTCCCCATGTGTAACGTGTATACGAGCCAGTTTCCCTTAGAAAGTCCTCCACGAAAGGCATCCCTTCTCTTAGGCAGATAACCCTAGTGTGATTTGCCATAATTAAATACACCACACCACACCGAATGAGGACCGGTATTTGGCAGTTACTGCCAAAAGAAACAGGCGGAGTACAGCCTCAGACCTGTCTCGTCAGCTCTCCTCAGCCATTGGTACGACGATTTCAAGGCAGACCGTGTACAGACGCTTAGGGCAGATTGGTCTATATGCTCGTAGACCTGTCAGATGCTTTCCACTTACTGCAACTCACTGTCGTCTGCAGTTAGCCTGGAGTAGAAAGCATGCATTGTGGACACCGCAACGGTGGGCTTGTGTGATGTTTTCCGACGAGTCAGTGTGTGATGTTGTCCTGCTTGCAGTCTGATTCTTGCCGGACTTTCATATGGAGAGCTCCAGGTACCCGTTTCTACCAAGAAAATATCATTGAACGACACCGTTACGGTGGTGCAGGGGTGCTCGTTTGGGATGGAATTATTCTGGGTTCCAGAACTGACCTGCATGTTCAAATTGGAACCATGACAAGCCAAATCTATCTGGAACAACATGTACGTTTGTTTCGGGGCGCCATGGGCGCAGAATTTGTGTTTATGGATGACAACGCCCGTCCTCACCGTGCAAACATCGTAAGCGAATGCCTTCAATTGGAAGATATCACTCGTATGTACTGGCCAGCATTCTCACCGGACTTGAATCCAGTAGAGCACGCGTGGGACATGCTTGACCGACGAGTTGCAGCCCGTCAACCTTCTCCTACATGTCTACCGGAACTTCGGAGAGCATTGCTTTTTGAGTGGTGTAATATACCCCAAGATCAGATCGATAATTTGATACTCAGCATGCCTAGGCGTTGTACGGACTATATTGCATCGTCTGGGAGTCATACAATGTATTAACAATCATACCAACTTAGATTAATATTGTTTTTTTTGTAAATAGGTTTTTTTTTTTTTTTTTTTTTTTTTTTTTTTTTTTTTTTTTGTAATTTGCTCCAGGAAGAAAAAATCGCTAATTTTTTTAATAATATCAAACATATAGCATCTGTTTTTGCTCTTTACCTTTTGTTTAATAAATAAGCTTTACAAATAAGTCAAATTTGTTTTGCTTCTAACTCTTCCTTTGCTTGATTTTGCATTATCCTTAATTTATGAACATGAGTATAGTTAAGAATAGCAGAATATTGCATATTGCATTCTGAACTCTTATCCCAGTGGTAGAACAGTTTGACCAATTGGATGTATTCTTAGCTTTATACGTATGTAATAGAAATATTTCACATTTAATTTCGTTTGCGAATTTGATAACTTATTTGTTGGTGCAATTTGTATAAGAATGTCAAAATACTAAATGAACCTTTAAAACAATATATTGTACCTGTTACAAGTGTCCATTACACTAAGCAACAGAAGAGAGTTTAGAGAGTTTACCAGTTGATTACCCCTCATATTTTACATATTTTGTGCAAATTGTTTGTGTGGTGATTCTAGTTTAGCAAGTCAAATTGAGCCATTTGATTCCTAAACAGATATTTTGCTGGATTATTTGTTATTAATATGAAGGATTTCAAGATAATGTTTTTTTCACAGAAAATAATGCACAATACCAACTTAATGCACTAAATATATACATTATTGTATTAAAAGTACTGGGGAACGTTTCATGTTTTTTTAAGCTTTTGCATTATTTGAAACTGATTAAAATCAGTTACAACTATTAATGCTCTAATCTCAGCAATAAAGTATCGCATAAGATAATTAATATTCTCACATGAGCAATAATTATTTTTGGAAAAAATGAAAAAAAAAATAATAAAGATTTTAATGCATAAGAAAGTATAATTTAACGCAAATGTTAATAAAACTTGAACGTAGTGAGATTTCTGAGCGATGTTCTCTCAGGCTTTGATAAAAAAGGCATATTTCTAATTCTGAAGTAATACAATTGCTTCAAAGATCTCGTGTGCAATTACGCAAAATTGCTTAAACAGAAGGAAAAAGCTAAGGACGTGCTAAGATTAGAGGATTATTATTATATTTACTTAGATTTCTCTTTCTGAAAAGTAATTATGCTTTTCTCTCAAAAAGAAATGGAACACCTCTGCCACTGGAAAATAGCAAAATGCTTCCTGCAATAATAAACTGAAGTAGATAGACAATTTTTTTAATAAAACGTTTATGAATATATGTATTTTCTTTATTCAAAGGAAATTTTTTAAAAGAAAAATGTGAACCACATTGTTTTTGTACAAAATACACTATTACGTACTTACAAATTAATGCTGAAAATTTCTTGTTAATGTTTTGAAATTAAAACACTTTTTGCTTAAAATACAAGCAGTTGAGGTATAATATACCTAGAATTAGAAGATCTGTAAAACCTATAAATTAAAATAATCAAAATGCAAAACTTTCAGTATATATTGAATAGCTTTAAAAGTTTGATTTTTTATGTTAAAAAGAAGCAAAATGATGATATTACGACAAACCAAAAAGGCATTTTTGATCATTTTAATTTTACGCAAAGAGATAGTGATTAATAAACAGATTGCAATGATAATAAACGCACTGCAGTGAAAGGAACGAAGTTTTGCGTCTACTTCCGAAATAACCTATCCAACTTTTAACATTTCCTAAAAATGGGAATTCAGAGTTAAAACGTTTGATTAAATAATTAAAGGAAATATAATAAGCGTGTTTGAGAAGACTTTGCATTTTGATAAATTCTAAAAAAGAATTTCTTGTTTCATTTTGTCAGCAAATAGATGTTTCCTTCCACTTTTCTTTGCCACCCCCTTTTTTTTCCTTCCTGTTCATACCTTTTCTTTTGATATCTTCAGTTGAAACTCCTTCGCAGAAAAGGCGACAGCCTGAGCTTGCGATTTTCTTATTTCGGGAATGAACGTGGAAATTACACCCTCTTCCCCAACTCTTTCCTTCTCCTTTTCTTCTTACTTCTTTTATTACATTTTTTCTTACTTTTCTTTCTTCTTCGCAAAAATGCTCCGGGAACGTCAACGACCCGGTGAAACCCAAGAAAACCATCCCAGAGTATCCAGCGTCTAGAGAGTTCTATGTCGATCCAGTTTGTCGATAACGGGGTGGAGCAGGGAAAGGAACAATCTTCTTTTTTTTTTTTTTTTTTTTTTTTTTTTTGTTGTTGTTGTTATTATTCCTTTCCTTTTTCGATCCTGAAGAACACCCGCATTGTGTTTGCCGTCTTGATGATCGCGCAGGAACCACGAGAATTTTATCTACCAAACCCAGAAGAACAGCCTCTTGCAATAGCACGCAAAAGAAAGCTGAAGTATTGTTCCGGAAATGCCGAGCCGTCGGCTTGAAAATGAAATGTAAGAGTGTTGCGCACGCTATATGGAAAGCAGTTTCTGAGTTATATAAAGATCTATTGTTGCCCTGTTTCTTCAGCTCAAAACAGTTATGAGTGGTGCAAATAGGTTGCGAACAATTCTGTTTAGATCGTTTCACTGGCTTTTGTGAGCTCGTTGACATGTAGGCCAACAGCTAGTTTTGCGGGAGATGAATGGAATGAGAAAATGATTCAAATGCTTAACTACTTTGTTGGAAATTGAATAAACTAAATTTCAGGTACAAAGAATGATGACTTTTTAAATTGAGCCGGAAACTATAATGATGTTTGGAACAAAATAGGAGGAGGAAGCAAACGATAAACTACTACCCTAACTAAAGAATGCTATAAGGAAACTTATGAAAAGTCTCTATTTATTGAAAGCAGAGACACTCAGAACAAGATGATCAAATTCTGCATGAAACTTCATAAATATGTAAAATAGAATTAAAGAAAAACACACATTTTTTTCGGCTGGCTAAAATTAAAAATTTAATTTAATGATCAAATTAACAATTTATCATTATGAATGAATAAATAACAGTTTCTTAAGTGTATTAATTTCATCTATTTGCATTAATTTTCAAGTAGCAAGCCAACTTTTTTTTTTTAAACTGTGTAATATTTAACGAATAAAACTGTAATTAATGTAAAAATTTCCTGCAAAGCTAGAAGTTATATCGATTTCTACTACTAAATATGTGATGTCTTGTAGAATTGATAAGACTGTCCATATAATCACACACAGTTCATTTTCTATTAGCTTAAGAAAAGCTAACTATGAAGCATTTACCCAGAAGGGCTATTAGCTTCGAAACGGTATTTTGTGTGTTGAATCACTAAAAGCGTTGCATTACTTTTCAAATTGTTGCCACCAAATATTATCGCCTTGTATTAATCCTCCACCTGAAGATGAGCACACTGAAGCCCAAATTTAGAATCTGGAATTTGTTTTATTGTCTATTTCATATTTTGTAAAACTTTTGATTTTACAAAATTTTTGATTAACAAACTCAGCGATTTCAAAGTGAGCTATGACAACACTGTACGTGGGGGAGAATTATCTTCAGTGTGCGAGACTGTCTATCTGAAATTCTAAAGATATGTTGTTTTTAAACATTTTTAGTCCAAAGGGACATTAGCCCAAATGCTCTCGAAACGTGTGTGTATGTAACAGGAAAAACACACGTTGGGCGTAATATAAAATCTCAAAAGCCTTTATTTCTTTATTTTATTTATTTTTATTTATCTATTTATTTATTGTTTTGATTATATTTAATTTCCGTGTATTGCTAAGAAAAAAAATTAAAGGTAAGGGTTTTTCTCTTTAATCCGAGTTTCTGAAATTGTAGTCCGCTGACGAAGACCTTGTAGTTTGGCCTATTGGTTTTCTCAGATTCCAAAAAAGATCCTCCTCCCTCCCCCAAAAAAAATACAACTGCGTATTTAACACTATATCTGAAAAATTATAATTTGGAAATTACACATGGTAATCGTCTATAACTTTTTGTCTCAAAGTTTACATTTTATGAAATTTATTACCGGTTAACTTAACTATAAGTTTTCCGCTTAAGTCTTCGCAAATAAGAGATGAATTTAAACACTATGAGTGCAGTGCATTTTACCAGCATATATCCAAATATAGAGTAGTTACCCAAGAACCTATAGACTCATCCGTTTCATTAATATAAGTACCAACATTTATTCAGTTTCAAAATAGAGATTATCTAAACTCTAATAACCTTAAACTGTTAAAAATGAAAATACATTTCCTTCTATTAACTTACTTGATTAATACCAAAATTAAACAAGCGAGTTTATATTAATTGTATTTAAAAAATAGAAGTATACTAATAGTAACATATACAAACAAAAATGCTTTTGATTGGTTTGGTTTATTTAATTATGGCAAAGCACACTAGGGCTATCTGCCTAAGGGAAGGGATGCCTTAGTGGAGGACTTTTTAAAGGAAACTGGCTCGTATACACGTTACACATAGGGAAAACCACGAAAACGCCCATGCAGCCAGCCCATTCGCGGGATTCGAACCTCGGACCGAACTACCAGTGTTCAGCGACTTTACCGTGCAGGCCGCTGGTGAGCCTAAAATACTTTTGAAGGAGACAAGAATGTGGTGAGCCGCAGAACAATCTAATTTGTGAAAATGGTCCTTATTTGAAAAAAGTTTGAAAAGATGTGCTTTAAATAAACTTGCGAAGACGTACAGGATGATTTCGTTTTACCATATTAGTCTTAGATATGTTTTCTGGTGGAAAAGAGAATCTGTTGAGCTCACAAGTGAATTTAATAATTTTTAAAAAGAATTAATATTTAAAATTCGCTTACTTTATTAATTTTGCAATTTTAAATTTTTATTTAACTAGCAAGATAAGATAAAGAATTCTATTCACCTGAAGGAGAATAGACATATTTCGAAATTAAAACGAGTGATTTCAGAATATACCTAACGTTCTTCCACAAAACAACTTAAAAAAAAAAAAGATCTGTTTTTCATTTTTAAGTCCACGGTTTTAAAACTCACGTTAAGAAGATAAATAATTTGCATATTTTCTGAATCCTTCATTGACGTTTGGCAATTAATTAAATTAACTAAGACCAATACACTGCATAAAAAAGAGGGGATAAATATTTTTTAGCAACAAAAAGGCTCAAAGTATCATTTTAAATATTAATAAACATCAAAGTGATTGACTAAGATTATGGTTTTGGATGGGCGCTATTACATGACACTTTTTTATCTAACTTTTTTTCACTTTAAGCTATCTTAATCTGCGTATACTCTAGACTGGTTTTAAGCAAAACTAACTTTTTCTTTCCATGTACGCAATATTATGCGCCACCTACAGGAAAAAAAAGATAATCTCTAAGTTTTTTTTTTTTTTTTTTTTTTTAATAATTGTCTTCTTGTCTACAACCAGACGCAAAAAGGCATCCAACTCCCAACTGTCTCGTAGACCAAAAAACAGAGAAAGACAATGGTATGCAGAAGGGTCCACCAATACCAATATTATATATATTCTTTATCTTTAGGAAGATACTGCAGAGGTGAATAACTTTTTAATAATTATAAGGTCATAGCTACATTATAGTAAGGATTTGATTATTTTTAAATATTATTGTGCCAACTTTTATTATTTAAACAAAATGTACGAAAGTCTTGTCAGAAAGTAATGACTTTTATGCTGACTGGTGAGATTTATTTAACAATATTTATTTATTATTTCACATACAACTGATAACGTTATACGCAAATACAAATGATGGGTTTTATTATGAATTGGAGTCGCCGTATAAAAGAAAACAACTGCAAACAAATCCTGAGAAATTCGTTACGAAAACTTATTGAAGTTTACCGACGCGTTACCACCTCCCTTCCAAAAAAATCAAGTGTGTATTTTTTGTTTCGCTAAATGAGCACACAATAATTATTACGGCATTGCTAATCAACGATAAAACTCAAAAATATCTTCTTTTTCTCAGCAATATAGTTTCTACTACTGCATTAATTTAAAGTTTTGGAAAATGTACTTATAAGGTATTGTCTCCCTACTTTCTGCATGACTTCGTGGTGTAACGGTAGGCCACTCGAGGCGTATTCGAGGGATCCAGGTTCATTTCCGACGAGGGCATTGCTCATTTTACACGTCTCCTGCTTCAAAATAACCCTAATGACTCTACATAGTCTACAAATATGAATATTAATTGCTGCATATTACAGTGCAGGTATAAGATATACATAATTTACTTTAAAATAATACTTTTTGAATATAAAACCCTTCTTACCTTCTAGCCTAAATTTCAAGAATAAAAATGTAGATGAATATTTGATGAGAGCTTAATTATAATTAGAAAAGTAAGAAGTTACTTAATGAAATGCAATACTTTACTGTGGTATAGAAAGAAAATTAGTGACATACTGTGATCTATTTTTTTTTCAGGCTTAACACTAACCAGTACATTGACTGCAGGCTTTAAATTGAAATTGCTCAGCTAGACGTGGCTGTTATAATTAAAGGTAATTTTGCAGTTAATATATACAGTAATTATGTAAGTGCTTCATATAGAATTTAAACAACGTAATTAGTCTACATAATATGATATTAAATTCTTTCTCCTTATTTTCCAGTTTCATATATCAAAATACCCTGCCAGTTTTTGAGTAAAAATATAACAGAAAAGAGCGTCTTATTTTTCGAGATGTTCAAGACTTTTAAAGTTTGACTTACTGAGTCTACTATTGGAAAACTTTAGTTCAAATATTTATTTAGCTGATATAATTTAAACTTCAAAATTTTAATTACTTATTACTATAGGTAGCTCATTATAGGTGACGGTTTTGAAATTTGTCACACACGTACATAATCGAAGTATCTTAAATTGAAAATATTCAGTCTCAGGACATTTGCTTTCAAATAAATCCAACAAATATTTGAATTATTTTAATAATGATAATTTTTAAATCGAGCCAATTCATAGGTAAAGGAGGTAATGTTTTCCAAAAATTCGTTAATGAGTTTTCAATGAATACGCACTAATTAGAATTCCCTCAGCACATTTTTACTATTCTGAATAATCTATATCGATGATGTCGTCTATCATAACTCTTATATCAAACTTCCAAAACTTTCCATTTTCTGTTATTTATTCTACACTGT
The DNA here is from genome assembly GCF_044657685.1 of Stegodyphus dumicola. Taxonomy (NCBI): domain Eukaryota; kingdom Metazoa; phylum Arthropoda; class Arachnida; order Araneae; family Eresidae; genus Stegodyphus; species Stegodyphus dumicola. The sequence continues at coordinate 50,165,911 of NC_140779.1, forward strand.
CTAAGATTTCTGTATTCATATTGTAGAGACATTAGGTATTTAATTATTTTGGAAGCAGGCAACATGAAAAATATGCAACGCCTTCGCCCGGAATCGAACCGCTGACCTCTCAATAATTACGCGCCGAGCGTGCAGACCACCACACCACGAAGACAAGCGAAGAAGGCGGGAGAAATACCTTATATACTACCCCTTTTAAAGGGCAAGTGGGGTTTTTAGGAGACCCAATCGCCAAATCCTGGTGAGGAGAATCATCATCCAACACCCTTTTTTGTTCGGGCGCGATTGTAGAGACATTAGGTAATTTTGGGAAGCAGGAGAAGTAAAAAATGAGCAATGCCTTCGTCGCCGAGAATCGAACCATGGACCTCTGGAATACGCGTCCAGCGCGCTGACCGCTGCACTACGAAGGCATGCGAGGAGGGTGAGAGAAATATATTATAATATAAAGAGTAGATTAGATTTTACATAAAACTAGACAACTGAAAGCGGGATTTGAACCGTTTTTAATGAACAACCAGAATTAGTACTTGCTTTGAAGCCCATAAAACTTTTGCAGCAATCAACACCATACATTGTTGCACATATAAATCATAACATATAGTTGCAGCTGAACGAGCATTGTTTACTGATATTTACTATATCAATAAACAATGCTCGTTCAATGTAATCAGTAACAATACAATATCAGTTGTATCAGTAACAATGCTTCTTAGATATTGCGGGGAGGCATGTGTAAGATAAAAATGAATTTAGATTTCTTGACACAGCAGAAATAACATTAAAAAAATTAAATAAAGGCATCCCAACAAAATTTTTATTTTAAATATTTTATAAAAACTTTTTTTAATTGAAAACAAATTTAATTACATGTTATTCAACTTCTCAATAAAATATTTTTAATAAACATTTGATTATATTAGCTTAAATTTAGAAAAGGCATTTTTACATATACCAATTATGTCTTAGAAAGTAAAATCCAAAGTTTCATATTACTGAACTTTCTATTTGTTAAAACCACAAATTCTATTTTGTTCTCAAAAGATCAGCCAGAAATGATGCTTTAACTTAAAACTCGTCTCTGTTCAACACATGAAAGAAGTTTGCTATTTTCACATAGCTGAGGTCACGTGCCTAGCCACATCAAATTCTTTTAGCAAGACGAAAGTAAAATTAAGAAAAAAAAACTGTATAAAAGGCAATTGATGTTATACATGTATTGTATAAATCAGTTGGTGTAAGGCAATTGATGTTATACATGTGTTGTATAAATCAGTTGATATAAGGCAATTGATGTTATACATGTTGATGTTATACAGATCAAAATAATAGTCTAGAGTAGACTCATCATTCGTCAAGTGAATCAAACAACTGAACCCTGGTAATTTGATGCAAATTCAAGTCTGGCGAATCGTTCTAGGTGAATAGGAATTTTCATGAATTTTACTTAGTAACGTGAATATAATCTAGTTACCTTTAAAAAGATTCCTTCACAATTCTTCCCCTTAAATAAAAGTTCATAGTATGCTTTGCCATTCAATCTCTTCTAATTAAACATTCATCAAAATTTTCTGACACAATACATACAAACATAACTTTTAATCAAAAATTAATGAATGCTTCAATTACACATTAAAGCTTTCATCTATATAATGTATGCTCTTCTTTTCCGAAGTAAAGTCTTATCGTTTAAGATTTTGAGGGAAAACGGAGCTAAGTTTTGAGAAATTAAAAAAAAACCTTTTCGGTTAAAAATCATTCCTGAGGATTCCTGACTATTTAAGTTACGAATTGTCAGCAATGGAAAATATTAATTGCCGTTTTCTCAAAGTTAATCTTAATAAGTTATATAAAATATAAAATTTATAAAAGGTATAATAAACTCCATTTGAATAATAAATATTTTACTCCTTTTTAAACTAAGCATTTTAACATACGAAGTGTGGCAACAATTACTTTCAGAATTAATAGTTAACCATATCATTATTGAAAGATATATTTCAAACATTAAGAACATCGTTTTTAATTCTAGCATTTAAGCCAAAGAGCTAATTTTAAGCCAATTTTAATGTTTTGGCATCAATTATTACTTTTTTGAATGAATCTGGTTGTCTTGATTTTTTCCCACTACTCAGTCATCAGCTTAAAACTAACTTCTAACTTTATTATGCATAATATCTTAAAAGAAAATTTATTTTTAAGATTACTTTTGATGTGCACTTCTTTTTTTAAAAAATATCAGCTGAAAACATCTCTCTTCCTCCCCCGAGTTTCTTCATATTATATGGGAAGAAATCGGGGAAAGAAATATATGATTTATTTTTTGTAGTAATACCAGCAAAATATTCAACACAAGAAAGCTGAATAAATATATTGGTGCAACAAATATTAACTTTTCGTCAGATATTAATGTGTCTTATTTAATTACCTTTGTGTAATGTAAAACATATGTTATATAATACAGTCTATTAAATAAGATATACTACTATGCAAGAAAAATATAGGGCATTGTAAACATGTGTAATAGTATTGTTCATTGTAGACATGTAAATCTTTTCACTTAATTCAGTTTAAATTTTGCTGGTGATATTTTGTTTTATGAGTTAAACTAAAAAAACATATGTTTAATAATTCACTTTGTTGAAATTATTCTCCCAAACACGATAAAATTATTTCAATGTATGCAAATGTTTAAAATACCAATAAAGTTTAAACAAATCAGGTATAAATTTTAAGATTACTGAAATATTGCAGCATTTTTATTTTGCTTTTTTATAGTAGTTATAATTGTACTTTTAGTAACTACAAGGTGATTGTACGTTAGAAATGGATATTAAATCTGCTATCGCATAAAATTCTGTTTTAAGAATAAATATTTAAACTTTAAAAAAAATGTTCTGAAGTAATAATAAGTAAACTTAACCTGACTACCTGACTACAAGCTATATATTCTTTAAAACTTTGTCTTTATTGGTAGATTTTGTTTTTGACGAAGAGCGCTTGTGGGAAAAAGATGGTTAGGTTTGGTCAGGTTTGTCTGATTACGACAAAGCCTGAAGGGCTAAGGGAAGGTATACCATCGTGGAGGAATTTTTAAGGGAAACTAACTTGTATATATGTTACACGCTCTGATGTATCGAATTTTCTTTGGCAATTGGTTTCATTTCCTTCTCAATGTTAGCCGATTTAATAACATCTTTGTTTTTCACAATCTTAGGCACCATCGCATATGCAATAGTCAAGTTCCGAATACGCATACTATCTTCATACTTTTCAACAATTCTTTTTCTTGATTACTTACTGCCGTGCGTTTTATAGAGAGAAACATTACTGTTTTAAATGTACACACTATTTATTTATTTATTTTTTTTATTTTGGTAAAGTGCGTATTTTTTATTACTTCAATTTTATCTCAATCCCCCCTCCTCCCGTTTCACATGATTACAGCATTATACATTATACAGCCTTCAGTTTATTCATGATTTCACGTAATGGTGATATGTAAGTCGTGAATGTGGAGGTAATATGTTCCAGTCGATCACCCAAATACGATATTCAGTTCATCAACCAAATGCGGTATTCTGCGCTATTAATAAAAAGCTCAGCAGCAAAAACTGTTATCACTGCGTTGTAAATCTAACTGGCGACATATAAAGATGTAATTTTAAAACTGAAGGTGTTAGGCTGAAAGTACAGTTTTTGTTTCCAATTACATTTTAAGGAGGAAGAAAGGAAAGCAGTACGTAATAGATCTAACTGTCTAAAAACCAGTATGAACACATTTTTATTAACTTGAACACACTTTAAAGATTTCTTCTTGCATCAACATCATGCAATCAACTTTCAAACGAATCACTCTGGGTGTAGTAATGATATTAATAACTGAATAACTGATGCCCTAGATCAGTGGTCTTCAAACTGCGCTCTGTGGAACCCTTGGGCTCTGTGAGCCAAAGCAAAGGTTCCGAGAGTCAAAATAAGAATTTAAAAAGAAAATTATAAAGCACTTACAATAGTTTACTAGTGTTTATTAACCAAAAAATATAAAGATACATTTAGCTTATAAGGTATTTTTCTCGCCTTCCTAGAGTGCCTTCGTGGTGTAGTGGTTCTGCACGCTGGTGCGGTATTCCAGAGGTCCGTGGTTCGATTCCCGGCGAAGGCGGTTGCTAATTTTTCATCTCTCCGGCTTTTGCAATTAAACTAATGTCTCTACAAGCTATAGATTAGTTTTAAGACTTAACATGGGGTCATAATATGCCAAAGTGAATGATGTGCAATGCTTTGCCAAATTAAATAGTTTTCCAATGGAAAATGAATTTAGATGATGGTGGTAAAAAATTCTATAATGCAGCTTCTTTTTAAAATGAAGAAAATTATAAGAAAATATTTCCCAGAAGGAAAAATGTAAGTATGATTTAGATTTTTACATTTTTATAAAAAAAAAACGTTCGAGTACTACGATAAATCAGTGTTTTTGCCAATGAAGAAAAGGGAGCAGCTTATCGACATATCAACAGACTCAACGTTAAAATCTAAATTTAAGCAACAGCAGCTCCTAAATGTTTGGTTGTAGATTCATGCAGAATACCTGGAAATTTCTCACACTGCTTTTAACATTTTAATGCCACTTGAGACAAGATATTTAAATGAAAAATCTTTCTCAACGTATGTGGCAACAGAAACAAATTAAATACAGAATATGAAATGTGACAGCAGATAACATCAGTAGAGCTAGGCTTCTACAGTTTATAATGAAAAAGCAAGCACACTCCTGTCACTAAAATAATACAAGCGTAGGTGACAGCTGGAGCAGGAGTTAATGTTATTAATTATTAAATTACATTAATTTTTTAATTAAAATAAAATACTTTTCTTTAACTGGCTTTAAATAAAGTACATATAACTTAAATATTAAATTAAGATATATTTTTCTAAGGATGAGATGAGGTTTCCCGAAAAAACTTTATAGCCCTAAGAGTTCCGTAAGTTGACAAAATTTGAAGACCACTACCCTAGAGTAACTAATGACCTATATAGATTGACTAGTCAGGATAAACTAGGTAGATTTACTGGAGTAACTAGATTAACTAACTGCCTCCCTGATCAGTATAATGATTAGCAGGTTAGCCAGTTGCCAAATCACTGCTCCAGGACTCAACCCCGGAAGTAGTACAGGTGCTTGTAAATGTGCAATGTCTTTGCGATATGCCGGACACTTAAAATTTATTAAGCTGAACATTCTTTCGAAAAGCTGATGATGTAGGAATGAGGTATGAGACCCTAAGATTCTGTACCCCGGAATCTTCTCGATCAAAACTAAGATGAGCATCCAGTTAGATACCCAAAGCCTTTTCCAGCGACAAGTGCTCTCCCCCCCCCAACATTGAATTGAACATTCCTGAGTTCTTTTCTTATAACCATATTCTCGAGCAAGGGAATTAGCAATAAAACAATACGGTGTAACAACACTATGGTACCTATTGATGCTTTCGTTTAATAACAAAATTTCCATTAAAGAAAAATAATAACTTGAAAGATGAATTCGATTGAGGGGAAAGAGTGATTATTTTCACACAATTTAATTAATTTTTCAACAAGTACGAGTTCGAAAACTATTCTAAGTATCTTATTCATTAATTTAATAATATAATAAATTTCATTAAATTTGGAAGCAAAATTATACAGCCAAAGCATCGAGAAAGACATCGCATTAAATATACTAGTACATCTATGCAAATTTATGATGTTCTTCATATTTTTGTAAAATTTATGAGTCAACTGTTGAAAATAACAGTCTTTTAGAAATTATTTAGAAAATAAAATACTAAGGCTTATTACATAAGGAATGAGATACAAGAGCTGATGAAATGAGACTGAAATGAAATTTTATGAAAGAGAATAAATTTTCCTTCTTTTCTTTTTTAAGTGTTATAAATGTGCACGCGATACTAAATAGAACCGCAAAATAAATGGTGAGAAATCTGCCGCCCTTGTAAGGAATTAAGGTATTACTCTCGCATGTTAATATGATGTACTCGTCAGAAATCACTGCGGTTATTTAAAAGTTCCCATTTCGATTGCGAGCAAAAGCAAGATGAAGCCTCACTCCAAATTCATGTTCTTTACATATCCTTATGTTTTAAAATTGTTTTATTCTACATGAAAACTATAAACTTTAGTGTATCTTTCTGCATACCTTCTATCATTTATCATTGCGGAAACAATATTTAAATAAGATTTTGTGTGTTCCTAGAAAACAAAGATGTCAGAATCCTAAGAAAGAATGTGTTTACAACCATGCGAAAATACTTTGGAAGAAAAAATGTAGCATCTAAATATATAAAGATCAGTACGTGGCAAAAGTTTAAACTATTTTTTTTTTTTTAAGAAAACGTGTGAGTTCTAGGTTGCCATTTTCTATTTAGTTTTCGAGAAAAGTTTCCATCCAGTGCTTTGGCTATAAGCCTAAAGTGCTGGAACAACTATTTCTAATTTTAAAAGTTGTCATTTAATAAAGACAACTCGTTTTTTCTACTCTTCTTCCCAGTCGCAAGAAAATAGTCGACGTGTGCTTCCACTAATCACCTGCGTGACATCTCTGACACGACACATCCCAGTGATCATTCATCGTTGAAGCCAATTTGTGTCGTTATTGATGAAAAGAATTTTCCACAATCCACTGCGAAAATCTTTCCGATACTTTTCCATGCAAATTTCTTGATGCTCCTGAGGAGAGTGGTGAAGGCCTCCTTCTATCGATCCTCCTTTCCCCTGGAATGATTCTAATGACGGGGTGACAACGTGTCAACGCCAATCCAAGGTAGACAAGAAAATGTGTCGTTAGACTCCAGTGTCCAGTCAGAGAGATGAAGCGATGGAAAATGTCTCCTCATCCCCCACTTCCCTTTTCTCTGGGAGCTAGCTATATCCTTGGGATACCCGGAGCTCCTCTTTGCCTCCTCCTCCTCCTTTTCCTCGTTCCTCCCCCATGGGACAATTAGCGAGGAGTCCAGGAGACGCTTGGAGCGGTTGACTTTGACGGAGATGGATGAAGGGAAGCTATGTCATGTCGCGGTTTCCACAGAGCAAGTGACAATGCCAGGACCTCGCATGCCAAGCGCTGGACTGTTGTCTCTGTCTGTCCGTTCCTCTCTCCCCTCTCTGCGCCAGAGTGATGCCTGTCTTCCATCCTTTTTCGGTTGCCTTGCTTCAGGAACCGGATGAATGGGCCTTGTACCGGGGACCTCGTGGTACAATGGACAAGCTAATTAAAGGTGCCTCGCACCAGTTAAGGCATCGCACCTAGCAATCATCTACCCTGCCAGCTCGAGAATTACACAGTGAATGATTCGTGGGCTAATGAAAGATTCGTTACACCTTTTCGTTGTGCTTTCTGTGTTTGCAAAGTATAAAATTTTTTGAGAAGATTGATGTCCTCTCTATCACTCACACTAACTGGTTTCGAAATGAATAGAACAATCTGAATAGCAATAAAGGATTTTGCAATCTTAGTCAAAAAGTTCTTTCTTCAGATCAATATGCTGTGCGATAAATATGCTCCTTGACGAAATCAATGAGTAGTAATATTTAACACGGTTTTCATATCAGTGATAAAAACGGAAAAGTAAGAAAGACATAAATTATATATCAAAAAGTAATTTTATGCTTTAAGAAAATAAGGAAAATCATACTGACATCCATTTAATAAGGAAAGGCTAACGTGTGTCGAGAGAACAGACTGTTAAATGTATGTAGCAAAACATATTAATTAAAGTACTGCGAGTGTAACCATTGCATTGCAGCTAGAGTATTTCAAATAAATTCAAAGTTTCTTTATTGGTAGCTTATAGGAATTTGAATTTCGATTACTTTTATGATTACTTTTTAATAACACGAAACTTTTGACCGGATCTGAAAGTATGAATTGTTGTAACAACTTTGAAACTCATAACTTTGAAATTTAAGCACTTCTTTCACTTATTTCGAGTCTCATTTTAAACTGAAAAGTCAAATAAATCAAAATAAAAGCATTTCCCTCATCAATTTTCTTGATATATCTACGCAAGATCGTACTTGCATATTTTCTTCTTTCTCAAGAAGAAATATCAAGCTTATCTCATAAGTTATATTTACATATGATTATAAGTCAATAAATTACTTAATTAATTTTTTGTAAATAAGCTAGGTAATGATTTTCTCAGTGACAACTTTTTCTCTCACAAATTCTTTAAAAAATACCAACAAATACTTCCGTGACATTTCTTTCTCCCATTACTATCTGAGTGATTATTAATACGCTGAACTGTAGCCGACCCCTGTTTGAGCGCTTGTTAAAAATCTGTTTGCATAGCCGTTTGCATGATTTTTCCTGTTTTTAACTTCAATGCGAAACAGTTTCTCATGCAAAGTTCTCTACAATGCCATCCCTTCCCTTAGACAGATAGCCTTCATCGGCTCATATTCAAATAGATTAGAATGTATTCAAACAGCCTAATCAAACAGTAAAATAATATCACAATAAGATGATATTCTTTCAGTGCTAAATATTTCAATTTTTTTTTTTTTTTTTTCAAATTTTAAAGAAAACCTTGTTTAAAATCTCAGTAGGTTGTATTTACTTCCAAAAGTCATATAAATAAAAACTGAAATGAAACTGAGGTCATAAAATTCTTTTATATTATTTGGAACCCGTCAGTGGCTGAGATATAAGACCGCTGAACACTGGTAGTTTGATGTGTTCAGATCTCGGCGAACAGGTTGTCATGGGGATTGTCATAGTTCTACCAATTGCGTAACGTTAATACAAGGCAGATCCTCTTATAAAAAGATCCTCCATGAAGGCATATCTCCTTTAGGCAAATAAACTTCGTGTGCTTTGCCACAACCCCCTTCAAGAAATCCTCAATAACTCGAACAGAAAACTGGAACTGTTTATAGGAACGTCTGTTCAGAGAATTCATTGGTGTTTTGTTCCATCAATGGTTGGATAACGATAATATTCATTTGAAAATGTAAATTATAATATAAGAAGATTAAACAATATTGCAGAAAAGTTGAATCATAAGCGCAACAAGTTTATACAAGGAACTTATCTGAAGTTCAGAGAGCCATTAAAACACTCAAAAGATGTTCAAAATCAATTTAAAAATCGACTAAATCGATTACGTAGATTTGAATTTTACTGCCCTTCTTACTCCCTTTTTTTACTTCCTTATTTTTTCGTACAGTGTTGCTACTCCTCCTTTTAAAATTCTTGATTATGTTAATCGAAAATTAGTTAAAATTTTACAAAATATGAAACACACAAAAAAACAAATTCCAAATTCGGGCTTCCATGTGCCCGTGTTCGGGTGAAGGACTAAGTTATTCAAAATTTGATGGCCCAAATGGTGCCGTGGTTGTTTTTTCACAATGCGAGAAACATACACACATTCATCCATACTCTTCATTATTTAATTATTTTAAGCATAATACAGGGCAATAATATCTGGTGGCAACTATCTGAAATGCGAAACGGACATTTTAGTGAACCGATGCAAAATGCCACTCTGATACTAATAGCCTTTCTGAGCGAATAACTGGTTAATTTAAATAGTAATCCTACAACATGTTTGAAGGACATTACTATATATTTTAGAAGGGAAATTTTAATTTAAACAACGAATTTCAATATTTTCCTCTTCCAAATAAGAGTCACGTGCTAGAGCTTATAGCTTTACCCCAAATGGTTCTAAATCTGCAGCAGCAAAGCATAGTTGCAACGCAAGCAGTTGTATACCAGAACCATAGTGATGCCGTGAAACTGGCGTAACAGTCCAGAAAACATGAAAAAATAACTGTTTGGGTGGGATTAAAACTACTTATTTTTCAACTGCCAACTGAGGCTAACTTCTGACACTACAAGAGCCCGGAACAGAGGAATGCAATAATTATTTCTTTCTCCTCTACTTTAAAGGCAACTGGACAGAGGTGAGAGACTCAGTCGAATGAGTCCAGGTGATGAGAAGTTACTGTCTACTACATTTCACTTAACAGTATCTACAGTGTATCTACAGTGACTCCACTGTAGTTACAGTGACTCCACTGTAACAGTATCTACAGTGACTCCACTGTAGATACTGTTAAACATTTTGGACCAAGAAGTGGGGAAAACATAGACTCCACAAATCTTCCAGTTGTCAGCTATATGCGCTTGCCAATTACACAGCATCGTAAGATAATTCCTTATACGATGACTCTAAATATCTTCAAAATACTGCAATATGATCTCCATAGAAGAAAGTGTATATGTTTTGTTACTGCAATTGAATTACTTGCAAGTGTACGGATACTTTTGCAAGTATCCGTACACTTTTGCAAATATCCGTACACTTTTGCAAGTGTACTTTTGCAAGGATACTTTTGCAAGTATCCGTACACTTTTGCAAATATCCGTACACTTTTGCAAGTGTACTTTTGCAAGGATACTTTTGAAAGTATCCATACACTTGCAAAAGGATGAATACTTTTCGTATTTTCAATTCTTTCGTATAGAAGTGTGTTTTGCAAAACGGTTCGTGTACGTAGATTTTTTACTGAAAAATATTAAGAATTATACAGAAAAAAAAAAAATATGTACTTCTGGATGCTAGGATTTTTATAACTAAAAACTGAAACATAAAGAATAGAAAACACTAATTAATACATTTTTGATAATCAAATTGATTACCAAGAAAGGAACTTGAATAATCTCTCTGGAAAGTATTTTCCCTAAATAAAACTTAGCACCCTTCAATCTACAAACGCAAAAGCTTCCCTATCACGTACAAGGACAGGCTAAGAGAAATTCTAAACTGCACTTGTTTCAAACCCGTTATACGAAGTTCGTTATCAAATTGAAATCACTCGAGCAATATGCCATCAGAATACTTTAAAAAAGAAACACCATGCAATGTGCATGTCACGTCTTAAAGGTCTCTTTGTCACGGTCGTGAATGACATCATGGCAGCTGACATCATTTTAGAGTTTATATTTCAGCAACAGGAAACATGTTTGTTTTACATCTGGTAGTTTATTACATGTTTATTTAATGCCAAGCTTTTTTTTAACAGTGTTTTCCTTCGCAACCTGATGGAGGTCTCAGATAGGTTCAAACTTTCAAACGCGTGTTTTCTTATTGTTTATTTAATTTGAAAGCATTTAGATGTGGAGAAAAAATTTTACGTCTCATTTCTTTATTTTATTATTTACTAGTGAAAGAAGACAGAAAAGAAATAGTCAAAATAATCAAAAAAAGAAAAAAGAATTAAGTGTGTTAGATCTAAACGTGATTGGTTCTATCTTTGATGAATGAAAAATAAGTTTGACATTGTTAGTGCTAGAGAATGAAAATTCTTTTAATTATAAATATTGGGACTCATAAGACCTGTTATTTGTTTATAATAAATGAAGTTAAATTTAGAGTTTATCATACATAATTTCCGTAAAATAAATATTGTGATACACATCTTTTAAACTTAATTATACAATAACAGGCACATGTAGTCAAATTATTTATCTGAAGTGTGATATTATAAGATGTCTATTACCATATATAAATGCTTGTTCTTATTAATTTTTCTCTGTGATGTGATATACAGTAATCCAGACTTCAATATCTGAAAAGCTGGATCTTTTTTGGAAGTCCTATTTATTTATTTGTTCATTTATTATAATTATTCTTGGGAAAAAACTTAATTTCAAAGCACAGTATACACCCAGATTGCAATGCAGATCCTCACGGCTAATACAGTCTAGCTCTAGATATTGCACTATATTCTCCTATAGAAACTCCCAAAGCGTGAAAGTTATATTTTTTATATTATGCTGTATAGTTATATGCATTCATTTTGAATTATTAATTGATATATAATTATCATTTAATTAAATATGAGAAAATATATATAAAAGCACTGAAATTTGCTTCAATTTTTAGCCATCTGCAAAACCTTAATTACTTTATAACTTGCTTTCAATTCGTCTCCTTTGATTTAAAATTAGGCAAAAAGGCAAAATCAGTCTTGCATATATTTTGAAGATTACTTTTAACGTTTTTAAGTTTTTGGCTACTTTTAAACTCTATGCTAGCGTGCTTCTTTCCCAGTTTGATTTTTTTACGCAGTCTGCTTTGCTCAGCATTAACATCATGACTAACAAAATGTTAATTATGAGTACGGAAGTAAAATGATTGTCGGAGTAAAATACAATTGAAGGGGAGGGAAAATTAAAGTTTCGTTCAATTTCTGTAAAGCCCAAATTGCTGAATGTGGGTCTGATGCTAAAGAAATTTGGAAACTTAAAAATAAACTAAGTATAGACGACCATTGAACAGTAGCATTTTGCCTGGAATCTTAGCTTACTCCTTGCACTACCTAATTAATATTTACCACCTTTTTCATACGAAGTCCACTAAGAAAGCAATTCTCCTAAGACAAATAACAATCAAGAGTTTGGCCGTAATTAGTTAATTTATCATACAGTCATAGATGATACAGTTGCCTTTCATTTCAAAATTGTATTTTGAAGTACCTGAAAATTTTAAGTTATATGTGACAAGTTTTCAAAAGATTCCCCCACCACAACAACCACGAAAATATCTAAATAACAAATTCCGAAAATTTCACATTTGTAACTTTGTTTCTTCAAGTCAAGGCCTTCCTTCAAGCTCAATTCCATTCTTTTTTTATCTTTAACTGCTGCAGCGGTACTTTTTAAATTTTTTTAATTAAACAAAATACTTAAATGAGCATCTACAATCTCACAGTAAACTTAGTTAGATTTCAAGTTATTCTTTATTATTATTATTATTATTATTATTATTATTATTATTATTATTATTATTATTATACTATTATTAGTAGTAGTAATGTTTACATAACTAATATGTAATTCATGCTTCGTGTTCTGCCAATTTTTAATTGAAACTGACCAGCATAACAATTACAATCAAATTTTCATCTTACCCTCAAATCACAGAATGAAATTCGTCGAGGAAAAAACACCCCACTAGATAATAGGTTTTTGCAAATTATTTGTATATAAACAACAAGAAAGGTAGAAATGGCAGCTGTGACCTCTATGACTGGATGATGAATTAACTGATTACTGCGAAACTCTTGATTGTTATTTATCTTAGGAGAGCTACCTTTATGGTGGACTTCGTATGAAAAAGCTGGTAAATATTAATTAGGTAGTACAAAGAGTAAACTAAGATTTCAGGCGAAATGCTACTGGCCAATGGGCGTCTGCACTTGTCTTATGGCTAACCTTTTATTTCTATAATTCATGTACATAAACACAAGACCTTTCCTTTTTTTATAAAGAGGAGAGAAGGAATTAAATATTACTACAATTTCTGGAAATTTAGTTCAGTCTATTTTAAGCCAAATAGATGAATTCACTGTAATATATAGCAGAAATCTCCGTAGAACTATTTTAATGGAATAAAATTCATATTTAAATTCGAAAATTTCACTGTAACTCACTAAGGACTTTTCTTCACACCATTTGAGGAACACTGCCGTAAAATGTCACTATGTGCTCCTGTGATTTCGAATCTAATAGAAGCGTGTGCGCCAGCTTTCTGTTGAACGTTTGCTACTATACAAACTGGTGTTAGCGACATAGACTGATATTGGGTTTGCAGTTTTAGCAACAACATTTGTTCCTAGAACTGGTATACGAAAGTACTATAAATGCTGTACTTGCTTTATTATAATAATGCTTTCGTGAATGAAAAAACTGGCTTAGAATTTGGGAATGATTTGTGAAATGCTTTTCAACATCTGACAGAAATCATCATTGAAATTTCAGTTACATTTCTTTAAGTTGCCTTTTGCCGAAAGTTGTTTTAATCGATATTATGAAGGGTTTTAGTGCAGAGTTTATATTTTTTTAAAGCAAAAAAAAAAAAAAAATATATATATATCTATGAAAGTCAGACTATTTAAATACTATAACTCCACAAATGAGTTAAGAAAAGGGTCGCTATTTGTTTCTCTCTACTGACAAGTTTTAAGTAATTTAATAATCCAAATCCTCTAAACAGCTGTAATGCGCAAACTGGGAATAAAATATTTTTACATCGATGCACCAGATTGTACCAAAGGGACAAGAACAGTTAGTTCGAATCATAAATTTTACTCCTGTGCTGAAAAATTTAATTTTATGGGTCATTTCCCACCTAATGAACAGCGCAAAACTTTTTTTTTTTTTTTTTTTTTTTTAAGCACCAGAGTTCCTCAACTTTTAAATGCAACGCTGCATATGAAGACAGGGGAAAAAAGTGGTGAAATGGTGTAGCTAAAATGGAGGAATTCATTCTGTAAAATTGACTATCTAACTCTGTTTTGTTTTCCTTCAAAGTTTTTTTTTCTAATTCATCGTTACATTCTTCTTATCTTACTTTAGCACAATCGTAATTTTAGTTATGATTCTGAATAAACATGGGAGAAGTGTTTCCTCCTTTGGTTCATGCTGAACGTATGGATTGGTTTATGATATTTTCCTAATAATTATTGAAGCCGTTTGTCGGAGATATCTTGAATATGATGGAAGTTAAACAGCAGCTTTTAAAATGCTACAATAACTCGTGCTTCAAATTTCTGCAGTTGTTTTTTTTTTTAATAATATCAGGCCCAAAATTTACTTTCGATATATAAACGTAAGCAAGTTATATGCTGATGCGTTTAAAAACTCTCTCTTGATAAGAATTAAAGAAATTTAAGAATCAAATAAAAATATTTTTTCTTTTTCCTATTTTGCAATTATTGGAGTAAAATATAATAGTAATAAAATAAATAAAAAGTAATGAATAAAACTCAAGTTAAACTGCATTTTTATATTTAATTTTCGCTATAAATAATCAGGTTGAATTTAGAAAATAATTAATGAAATTTATTTATTCTTAAAAGTACTGAGGTTTCACATTAGTGTTTCTAATATTGAACTTTATTGTTGAAACTAAGCTATAGTCTTCAGTTTACGTTTATTGTAATTAACTACATATAATGAACTTAAAAGATTTTTTTGTATTCTCGTCCGTACTGTTATGGTGCAAGAGGTAGCACAATTAGCTACCTTCCAGAAGATCTGGATTTGAATCCCAATGAAGGCACAGTTAATTTTTACATCAATAAATAAATAATAATTCCAGTAAATAATCTCTTTAAAAATCCAATAAATAATATTTCCTTCAATAAATAATAATCAATCCGGTAAATAATGCTATCAATTCAGTCAATCCAGTAAATAATAATCTCTTCAATAAACAATAATCCCAGTAAAGGTACAGGCGATATTCATTTCAGTAGATAAATAAAGCCTTAGTATCTCTGTAAACTTACCTAGCAAACGCGGTGCCACTAGCGACTGTGTTCTGTTTCGTATTAATCTACAGATCTCACTGCCATTTTCATTGAAAGAAATCACTTTAAAGTTCAGACTGGTCCAATAATATTTCCAAAGACGATGATTGTGCTTTGAAGGCCCGGCAAATGTTAAGAGTTTCTATCTTCTATCTTTCATTCGCCTGAGGTTGTATGAGATGCTTAGTTCGATATTTTGTTTTGTAGTAGTCATGTAGACTTTCCTTCAGAACAATACAACTGAATTCCTTTACAATTATTTATATAGATTAGCTACTATTCTTAGACGGATTAAATGAACCAGCATTTTAATTTAAATTTTTAAGACTAGAAAATAAAAAGATAATGTAAAATAAATTATTCGGAGTTATTTTTGAATTTTTGGGGGATAAAAAATCAAAAAACAGAATTAATTTTTTTCATTTTATTGTGGAAGAATGTAGATAAACCATTCTGGCTAATCCTTAGATAACTCATGTTCCAGAGAATAAAAACCACTGACTTTCGCCAATGTCAATAATTTAAAGAAAATTGTTGATACTGGTAAATACTGGTAGTAAATAAATGTTTCTATAAAAAATAACTGCAATAAATATAAAATGGAAAATTTTCTAGAATAATAATTTTATTAAAATAGAAACTAAGTTGCCGAAAAAATGGAGATACTTGATAATACTTAAGCTCCTCAGAAATAATTGTAATCGAAGAAGCTTTCCAGGAATAGTTAATTGGGTAAAATCGCTGAACAGTGGTAGTTCAAACCAATTTCAAATCTCAGCAAATAGCATTTTCTTGCCTTACCACAAATGTAACGTAAATTTAAGTTTTCCCTTTGAATGTTTTTCACGAAGGTATTACTTCCCTTACAGAGATGACGCTCACCTGTTTTTTCTTTTATTAATCAAGAGTAAGCAAGTCAAGAGCTTAGTTAAATGCTTAAAATGAAAAGGAAAAATTATTATCACATAATTTATATAATTTCCAGCCTGCTATTATTATTTAACATTTATCTATTTATCTATGATAAATCATCGCAATAAATATAAACTAACAGCATCTTGAAGAAAATCAGTTTTAAATTTTATGTTGTTTCTGTGGAACGATAAAACAGAAAGGATAAATAAAGCCCTGCATTGAAAAACTGCAACTAAACCTAAAGATTCATGCTTGATAAGGTATGTAACCTAACGAATAAGATGGCTGCTTGGATTTTCTTTAATTCCCCCGCCCATTTATAGCATATATAAGAATCAATTCCTCTTAGAGAATTCACCACGAAAACATTTCTTCCATTACGCAGATAGCCCCAACTGCGCACTGCTATACTAAACTAAATAAACAAATTTAATAGAAGGATCATTAGTTTGTCTTTTGTACAATAAATAAGAGAAAATATTCTTTAGAAATATAAAAAATTGGCTTTAAAAATAAATATATTAATAAAGTTTGAAAAGAAGAAAAAAGAAAGGATAATAAATCAGGTTATAAAGAAAATCCCTCTCCCCTCTTTCTTGCATGGTGGAAATCAAAGAAGTACTAGCTGTTTCATTTTCACAACTGAAAATAAGGATGAGGAAAATTAGTGATGTTCCGATTTACAATCTATAAATGTTAAAAAATTTATATAATTGAATCTAAGTGTATTAAAGAATCAACTCTCTGATGAAATATCCAAGTGATATAAAATGTGCCAGAAATTTCCACGGAAATATCTAGTTAAAAGCAAACACGCTATTTTAGTTATTCTGAGCACTTGAAGTAAGTTTAGATTTTTTAAAGATAATTCACGAATATTGCATAGTTAAAATTATATTGATTTGGAAATTAATTTTAAAATATATTTAACTTACGTTAATTACTACTAGGCTGAAAGAAACTTTAACTAACTTAAAATAACAAATTAATAAAAAATTATGCAAAAGTTTTCCTTGATCAAAACAAAATTTTAATACAGTTGGTCTTTTGTCAAGAGAACATAAATTAAGAAACCAGGTGGGTTTTTAGAAAATTATTGATGATTTAATTTGGAAAATTCATTTGCAAAGAAGTTTGAAAATAACTGCAATAGATTTCATATTGATTTTACTACTGTTTATATTATTTTAATGCTATTCGCTCTTTATGAAAAAGGTATTTTTAATACTTGCTTTTGAAAATTATAAATCCCTACATGTATCATTTTTCTGAAAATATAAATCTGTAATTGAAAATGTTATAAAAGCAATAGTATTATAATTTAAAACAGATACGTTTGTTGAATATAGAATTGTTGTTATATGCACAAACAATTATTTCAAGCCCGAAAGGTGCTATTATTCTCGAAATAGGATTTAACGCCAGTTCACTATAAACGGCGCATCACTTTTCAAATTGTTGCCACCAAATAATATCGCTTTATATTATTTTAAAAGAAATTAAATAATGAAGAATCCGCATGTATTCCTTGCAATGTAAAGAGACGACTGTACCTAGAGACGGAGGTTCAGCTAATGTTTAACTTCTTATGATTATGCACTAAATGCCCGTCTGACCTGCCAGTCTCTACTGAGGCTGTGGTTCGTTACTAGTAGATTTTACCACGGACTGAGCATTATTCTGATTGGATTACATAGGTCAGAAGCTCATCCCGTGGCGCCCCTTGTACCTAGAGACGTCAAATTTTGTAAAATGTAGTCCTCCACTCAAACTTGGGCACCTGAATGCAAAAACTTTGAATTTCAAATTTTATATTTTCTATAACTTTAATGAATTTTTTTATTAACAAAGACTTGATTCTCGAACTCAAAGATTTGAAAGCGAGCAGTCGCAACACTGTACGGAATAAAGCATTTTTATCTCCAGGGCTCGAAATTGTCTTTCGGAAATTTTAAAGATATGCTGTTTTTAAATATTTTATGATTTTGCTGTTGAACTGAATTTTATGTAAAAAGTAACATCTTCAACCAAGTATCACCAACTATCACCGTGCCAACTTCAGCCAACTATCACAGAGTCCACTTCTTAATACGAAACTCCAGTACAGATACACTTGGCATTCTATGATAGTGCCCATTCATACATGCAGGAATTTTTCAACGTAAGTTGCGTGATATCTAATGCTATTGCCTCCATCGTATTCTCCAGACGTGATGCCAGCCTTTTGCAAAGATCATATGGAACAGGATTTCCTCCACAAGGATGACTGACCTATATAGTCAGGCCAAGCCCGTGAAATTCCTCGTGGTAAGGAGCGCAAGATTAGGCCTGTCGTTGGTAACAGCCTTGAGCACCTTATAGGTGACAGTGCAACTTAGCTCAATTCCGCCCCCAATTTTGATGAAGAGCACTCCGGGGAGGACGGATCTACCACCTCTCCCCCCTACCAGCAACCTCTCAAGAAAACTTCCGGCTCGCCGCATATTTAGAGTGCTCCTACTGCCCACGGACACTATAAATTTGCAAACATCCATGCCTTCTTCGGGATTCGAACCCGAGCTCTTCGGTACGCTAACCGCTATACCGGTTGAGCGGCTTCAACCGAAATACAAGAGTAACGTAAACAAAAACATTTTCCCTTCTGTTTAAAGTAAACAAACTGAATTTGCCTATTTTTATTTCTATAGAATTTATAGAAATAAAAATAGGCAAATTTTTATTTTCTATAGAATGTTTTCTTTTATACTTTGCCTAAAAAGCATTTTCCATTTCTTATAATGTTTAGGCTTACATGCAATGTTTAAGCAAAATGCATACGAGATTAAAATAATTTAGGTATTTCATGTTTTGCCCCAACACCAGATATTCTATACATTGCCCAGATATTCTATAGAACCCCTGTTTTCATCACATTACCGGTAACATGTATAATCCCTGAAATCTCAAGGCCAGGTTTAAGATAAAATTATCTGGGCACATTTCCTAGAAATCTTGCAAAATGGAGTATTGTTTGTAGAAAAATTTTAAAATGAGCATATTATGGCTAATGCATATTAACCGGACGCGGATTATCTCTGCTGTGGATTACACTGCTAAAAAAATTAAGTTCTTTGATTGATAAATAATGATAAATCATTATTTCATCATTCCATTTCACGCTGAATAATGCCGAAATAGGGGGAAAAAATTAACAAAAGCATTTTTCCTTTTGCTTTGAAGACTGTTGCTTAGAATATTGATTTAATTTACTGGACTAAATGAACTTATTCTTTAAATTTTACTACTGAAAATGCAAGTAAATTAATTTTAGTACATCTCTGTTAAGTATAATACGGATTATTCCTCTTTCCTATGTTTTTTAACTGCCTTCTATTTAACTGTGAATTTGGATTAGCCGTTCCGGTATTAGACTGACAAATCGGGAGCTGACTGTAAAATTAACTCTTTGCGTTTTATTTTACTTAATTCTTGAATATGGCATTATAAAATTTTATTTTATATCCAGAAGAGAGACTTGGATGGATCTTCCAGTACGCTTATTTTATTGCAGTTCTCTTGACCATTTTCCTTATTTTTATTGCTCTAAAACTGTACTAAGAGTTGCTTCAATTGTCAAATTTGATTTTCTTATATTCTTCCACTTTTGTTTAAAGGTGAGAGTTTGAGAGAATGATTAATTCTTTTGGACACATTTTGCATCTCATGAATATTTCTATTCTCAGTAGGTGGCGCTTCATCGTGAAATAATACTGTATTTTTAAAGAATAATTTTTACCTTTGAAGAAGAATGACTTTTATCGTCCTTCGAAAGATATTAGCCACTTTTTATCAAAACTGGCACCAAAGATATTTTGAATATTGGGGCTGGTATTCATCTTTTGTTTTCTAATATTTCGCATTTGAGTTTTAGAAGTTCGGAAGAATTTAGATTTTGAATTTTCTGTTAACTGATTATGTGAAGAAAAAGGATGCATGGATTTTTTTATAATAATGAATTCTAAAAAAAATTCTATAAACATAAAAATATCAAAAATGGTTGAAACCAAAGCATATTCTTCTTAAATTTAGAGATGTAAACAAAATATTAGAGAATTTAACGTTAAACAAAACTTGATTTCTCACAGCTTGAGAGGTAAATCTTTCAAATTATTTGCTCGAATTATCTAATCTTTATAAGCAATGTGAGAAAATTTTCCTAAGTAACAAGAAATTTCGTTTTCAGTTTTTGATGAGCTTGTTGCTTAAAGAACTTATACTTCTTTGCAAGTTACATTCAGCTATGCTTTTAGTAAATATGAAACAATTTTCTAATAACCCAATTTTTTCAAAACTTAATAGTTTTGCTAAAATGCTAAAAATGTAGTTTTCTAAAGTCTATATAAGGTCATCATATGACAGGAAAAATTATTATGATGTTATTATCCTGAAGTAACTTCGAAAACCATGTTAAAACAAAGACATTTGATTAGCTAAATTCGGAAAAGAAATGCATTTATATCTATATCAAAGCTCTACTATCAAGAATTACTTATCGCCTTCTGAACTTTTATTGCAATTTCGAATCTTTTGCAAGCAACTGCATTTGAAGAACTAAAGAAGATCAAGAATCATAGACATATCTCATTGCTAAATCTCTATTCGCGAGGTCTGCAAGAAATCTTCCTCTCCCCCCTTAAATTGTCTTTTTAGTTTTTAGAAAATAGTTTTGGCTAACTTGGAGTCAACAAAATTAAAATTAAATGCCCACCATTCATTTTCCTTAACATATATGTTCGAAACATATATCGTATTATTCCATTTCAAAAGATTCCGTTCAAAAGATCATTTCTTTAAAGCTTAATTAGTTCAGACGGTGGTATAAGTGTCCTAAAGGGTTAGTCATAAGACATAAAACGCGTGAATCCCGTTCACATTTGCGAGACAAGGTATAGGCCGTAGCCTATTAGAGAAGCTAAATTTACGCATGCGTGGATGTGTCTACAGCTTTCCCGCTTTGTTTTTCAGTACAGGTTTTGAGCGTTTGCTCTGATTGGTCGACTCTTATATCAAGTCGACATAAAGTTGGATATTTCGAACTTTATGTCAAAGCCCCTAAATCAGTTCTTGTGACTTACCAAGGTCTGGTTACCTAGCAACGAAGCTCGGCTTAAACACTTGTAACATTTATAACCGCCCGTTTGAACGGAGCCTAACAGAACATTTTATAGTTCAATTGCTTATGCCTCCAAAAATGAAAATTCAGATAGTATTATTTTGATTGTTAACTAACGTAGATAGATGAATAAATATAAAAGAAAAAAGTAGGGGAATAAAAGCGTAATCTGAAGATTTTATATTATGGTCTGACACGCAGGAAAAGAATTTACAATTACCAATTTTAAAAGTTTGAATGATAATTCCCAAATGTGTTAAACATTACAAAAATTAAAAAGAAAACAAATAGTTTTGCGCTATATGATTTTTTAGGTTTTATGCGATTACGGCTAAGCTTCGAGGGTATCCTAAAGGGGAGGGATGCTTTCGTGGAGGACTTTCTGAGGGAAACTGGCTCGTATTCGCTTTTCATATAGGGAAAATTGTGAAAACGCACGCCCGTACAACCAGCCCACTCGCGGGATTCGAACTTTGACTCAAACGACCAGTGTTCAGTGACTTTACCGCTCGGCCGCTGGTAGTCTCCTGTACTACATAGAACAGCATACGACTATAGAACACTTTTAATTAACTACATAAAATTGCATGTTCAGAAAAATTACATTGGATATGCTTTTTATGGTATGTTGAATGGCATCATTCTGAGAATCCGTAATGCGTGAAAGATAAATTAAATGCTAAAGATAAATAAAATCATTTTTGCAAGACAAGATATAAGTGGGTTAAATGAAAACAACACACCTTCTTCAAGATACATTAAAAAATAATAAAGAAAAAATAAATAGTTTGGGAAGATCTGAATTACAGAAATTCTAGCATTTGAATGCTCAATAAATATTGAAATTCGTTAGAAACTATAGACTTTTCTCACCTCAAGCATATACAACTTCATTTATTAGTTTAGAGACTTCCTTTTTATAAAGGAGAAAGAAGATAGGAAAGGAAAGTCATTTTAAAAGAATTCCGTGACTCACACTATTTCGTTTATAAAAACGAAAAGAAAACAAATTTAAAACTTTTATTTGCAAAACTAATCTTTCTGGTCGAGGAAGTATTAAACGTGTTTCCGTTACATGTAGCACCCGCTGTGAAGACGGTATCTCGGTACGATTTAAAGAGCATAGGCGGCCAATGAGGCAAGCAAAGCCCCCCTCAGCACGTCATCTCGATATGCAGAACACGCGCATTTACGCGTCCGTCTCCTGTCATTGCGGTTTTAGGAAGAGGGTCTTGTCTTGAGCAAACTGCTTTTGACAAGCAGGAACCCTCTATTCCCTCGTTCTCCCTGCAAATCGTAATGCATAGCCTGCATTAAATATGCAAAAGCATAAGAACCGTGGCGGGATTGAGGGCGCTCTTTAAAGAAGGTTTCGAGGCATGGGGTTGTGTATCTATTTGCAAAATGACGTCAAAGAGATGGGAAGTTTTTAAAGAATGTCAAGATGAATTTTCAAGAAGAACCAGGGCTTCGGCAGCAGAAGAGTTTGCTTTTAATGCGCTGTTCAAGGAGAGTATGACGGAGTTTACATGCCACCCAGAATAGCGAATTTTGTCGAACAGGATGCAAAAAGGTTATATGATTACACACGAAACTCAAAGGGGTGCCAAGACAGCTTTTCGTACATTTTTTTGATGATTCCTTTTATGGAAGTTGAAATTCTGGTCACTATATGTACCATGGTGCAACGTGCTTTGTTTTTACTTTGCATTAGTGGAATCCCTAGTGTTCCAGGCGTTCGATATTTAAATGGAACTGACAAGTCTGTAAAGGCGTGTTTTTAAAGAATTTCTAGAGAAACGTAAGTAATGATAAATTTGATTCCAAAATTTTCTGAAAGCGAATGTATGCTTTATGTTTGGCCATCCTTTTGCTGCCTAAGCAATTGAACATTGGCGAAATAGTTCAGAAAGCGGTGGTGAAAAGAGCTTCTTGATGTATAATTTATTTAAGGATAGATTTTAAGGGAATGTTTAAAAATACATACATCTCAGTAAGCGATGTCTGTTCTTTAAAGATAAGAAACTTTTAAAGCTTATCGTAGTTTTTTAAGACTACTTCAAGAAACGGAAAATTAAGAGACGTTTAAACTGAGTATAAGGAGACTGGATATGTTATTACTATGAGGGAGAAACTTAATGTGCAGAAAAAAAAATAAAATATTCACAAATGAAATCGCAAACCGTCCTATTTAAAGATGGATCGAACAAAAGAACTGATTAATTGAATACTTCTGCATGATAAAATTTAACATTTACATTAAAAATAACGTAGTACGCACTCTGCTCAGAATTTTAAACGCACAAATTTTGATTTTTCGGTATCATCAAAATTGGGGGAAAAAAAAAAACTTTTCATCCAAGCTATTGGAGGTAAAAGTTCTTGGGGATTGCCAGACATTTTAAAGGTAACTTAAAATTCGAAAGCTCAAAAAAATTCAATGAAACGCAGCTATGTTTTCATTTACAATTCTCTTACTGTTGCCAAAGAGTAAAAAAATGTCTACAGAAATCTTGCAGCAAATAAAATTATTCATGATATGGTTCGTTAAATGATAAGGAGAAGAAAATTTCGAGAGAGAATGTTTTAAGGTAATAGCAGTGTAAATATGTTCATAAAAAAATTTTCTGAGAAGGAGAGGGAAAAAAAGCCAGTATTCCCATGAATGTTGATGCATTTCAGTGCGCATGATTTAACAAATGATGCTTATAAAAATATACAGAACAATTTGATCAAGTAGAAAGACAGAAAGACTGTCAGCATTGAACTCGAGAAATTCACTACATAACAGAATAGAAAATCTATAAAAACTTAATTTAACTGACTTTTGAAAAAGTGAAATCTACTCTGTTAATTTATATAATTACGGATAAAAACACAGACATAATTAAGATATTCAACTTCTTTTTTTTTTTTTTTTTTCCAGAAATATTAACAAAATATTTACATTGTAAGAGAAATCTTTCTTACAATAAAGAGAAATTAATTTTTGATTTTATTATATGATTATATGGGATATTTATTTAAATTCGAAAAATGAAAAATAAAAACACGTTCATATTATATGTTACCTTCAAAAACGTAAATTGGAGAATGTCAGCATTCACCAGAGAATATACACATTCTCCAAATACGTAGGTGAGAGATCGAATATTTAGTTATATTCTTATACATTCAGACCATCGCTGGTTGTTCTTGAAATAAATAAGACTGTATAATGCCAATCACATAATTAGGTAAGTTTATTTTCGGTGTTATTTTCTTTTTTCATTCGGAATGTACTGTTCGTTTTACGTTCAACAGTTTATTTACACATGCTGTTCTTTAAGCTTTGTTATTTTGGCATACATCATAATCTGTTTTAATAATAAATTATGATTTAAAAATGTATTAAAAACTTGATTTAGAAACGTAACAAAAATATTTTTATTCAAAATTCGCCATCAGTGCGTGGCGAATATCAAAACTTACCGCTGTAACTGAGAAATAAGAACATTTAGCGATTATTTCGGAAATACACTAATCTAACCGGTGAATGTTGATATTCACCGGATATTGTCGACATTCTCCAAATTTCAGTCTGTCACACTAATATATATATCAGAGCAATTCAACAAGCATTGAAAAATTTATATTTCAGGGAATTTATAAAGTATATCATAAAAACAGTTATCATAAATGCGGATGAAATTATTCTTTTATGACAGTATTTCATTATATTATTTTTATTAAATGATATTATGACATTTTTAATTATTATTAGCCCACAGAAACGTTAGCTCAGAAGGGCTATTAATTTCGTTTTGGCATTTTGCATCGATTCACTTTCTGCGTTTATTTTTACCACCAAATATTATCGCCATGTGTAAATATTATCGCCATAAAGAAATTAAATAATGAAGAATCTGCATACATGTACGTATGTTTCTCGCATTGTGATAAAACAACGTTGCCTAGAGTCATCAAATTTTGAATAATGTAATCCTCCTCCGAATATGAGCACCTGGAAGCCCGAAATTTGGAATTTAGAATTTGTTTTATTATCGATTTCATAGTTTGTAACACTTTAAAGAATTTTTGATTAAGAAACTCAACGATTTCAAAGCGAGCAATAGCAACACTGTAAGAAAAAAAAAAAAAAAAAAAAAAGAAAAAAAATTTTCTCCAGCGCGGCGAGAGTGGGTGTCGGAAATTTTAAAGATAGGCTCATTTTAAATTATTTTGCGATATTGCT
This sequence comes from Stegodyphus dumicola, assembly GCF_044657685.1. Classification (NCBI taxonomy): domain Eukaryota; kingdom Metazoa; phylum Arthropoda; class Arachnida; order Araneae; family Eresidae; genus Stegodyphus; species Stegodyphus dumicola. The sequence goes on from NC_140779.1 coordinate 50,191,599, forward strand.
GTTGAATAGAATTTTATGGTTTAAGTGCGAAAAACATGATATTTAATAAGTAAAGGTAACACAGAAAACGTTAAAAAAGGTCTCCTTTGGGCGTAATGTAAAATCTTAAAAAGCTTTCGGATTTAATTCTTTTTTTTTTTTCTTTCTTTCTTTATTATTATTATTATTATTATTATTTTAATATCTCAATATACACCGCATAGTAGTTCATCTGTAACGGTACACAAATTATTTCAAAATAAACTTTAAATCTCGAGTTCTCAATTGAGCACTGCCTAAAGCGATTTTTAACCTTGCCAGCGATATGGAATGATCTCTGCATATCCATGACATGAAAAATTCTTTAATCAGAAAGAGGTACAGACTTTCTTGTGTGGAGAACTGCATTGCCACTTATGATAAAAATGGGAATTTATCACTCTGTTTATAGATAATGAAATATATATTACAAAAGCTGCAATGCGAGATAATGCTCCAACTTACATGATTATCACAAAAGCGAATGATTGCTCTTCTTGCTTATTAAAAATAATATTTTCTAAAAGATCAGCGTAGCTCTCATCTGTGGCACGTACAAAGCACAGCCGTAGATTAAAGTCTGCAAGCATAACGCCACGTAATAGACTGAATCGTAATGAAAAGTATTTACAAAGTGGAATATAATTAAAAGCAAATAAATAAATAAATAAAATTTGAAAGATTACAGATTTTAAATTACGTCCAAAGGGGGCATTTTTTTAACATTTTACATTTATTTATTAAATATCACGGTCTTTGCACTTAAACCATAAAATTCAGCTCAACAGCAATATCGCAAAATAGTTTTAAAATGAGCATATTTTTAGAATTTTTTGATACAGGGACTCGCGCGTTGGAGAAAAAATGCTTTTCGTGTCATTGCTCGCTTTGAAATCCTTGAGGTAGTTAATCAAAAATTCGTTAAAGTTTTTCAAAATATAAAATGGATTAGTAAAACAAATTACAAATTTCAAATTTAGACTTCCACATGCCCATATTCGCAGTAGGATTATGTCACTCAAAATTCGATGGCTCTATGTACTGTTGTTTTATCACAATGCGAGAAATATGCATACATTTATGTAAATTTTTCATTATTTAATTTCTTCAAATATAATGCAGGACTTTAACATTTGGTGGCAGTAGTTTGAAAAGTGAAACGGACATTTATAGGGAACCAACGCAAAATCGTAAAACGAAAATAATAGTCTTTCAGGGATAAAGCTCCTTTGTACTGGAAAAAAAAAAAAAAAAAATGCATTGATGCGCGAATTGTTTTATTGTATATTGGAAATTCATTAAAGATAAAGTTTTAAAATTGTTAAATGACTTTCAGATCGCTCTGTACGTCAAATAGTTTAAATTAAGTCAAAACTCAAGTGGTATCTCTGGTATAAATCAGAGTTGGAGGGGGGGGACTGCACACAAGCTTTCTCTTCACCTAGGTATCAATTTCGACTTGTCACCCCCAAACAGTGGACACTCGCGGTTAATAAACCGAAATTAGTCTTTCCCAGACAGTTTGAGGTAACAGCAATCGACGGGGTGTCCTCATCGAGTTCTTGACGGGATACCTCAGCTAATGACTACCTCCCATATGAAGCTTATAAAACGCGATAGGAAGCCGCGGATTAAGGATGAGATCCTCGATGGCCCGTGACGGGTGTTTTAAATGAGAAGGGGGGCGATAGGCCCACCTGCGGATCCCAGTTAAGGATGACGGATGGGTTTTGGGGTGTTCACCAAAGCTGTTTTTGAGAGATTTCTATTAAGAGACTGAAGCACCTTCGACAAAAGGCATCTTATCCCGACCGCCAGAGGAATGGTGACTTGGACAGAAGTAAAAGAGGTGGAAGGCAAGGGAAAAAAGTGTCGAGAAAAGATTCTTTGGTACATCAAAAGCAGCTCTCTCTTCAGCATCTATCTTTTTATGCGTGTGAGCACTCGTAAATGCAAAATATACTTTTTTATACTTTTGAGCAGTATGCTTCTTTCATGCCACCATTTAACGTCTCCCGTTTTTAATCCAGAAAATCCGGCGCTTTTGTGAGTCTTTATAACAGTGAACAGAAAAAAACTTTTTCTTATTGTAAAAATGGGGAAGCTTGGTAAACTTTTTGAAATATAATACATAGCAAGAACTTGGTCTGAATTTTTTGAGTAATTGGAACAGGGATCATAATAATAATAAAATATAAAATAATTTAACATAAGTATAAAATATGATGCTTTTTATGTTTAACAAAATAAAATTTTTAATTCATTAAGAATCGGATATTCATTTAAGACTCAGACAGAAAATTATAATAAAATATTGTTATTTCTCTTGGAACACGATAAATTTTCTTTATTTAGAATCCGATAATACAGAAATATTATCTCATTTCAATTCAATTTCCATTCATAGAAATGGAAAAACTAATTTTTAGAAGATAGCAATAAATAAATCTCTGGTTCCTTTTACAAAGTGAAATTGCAAAGAGTAAAACTTATTAGTTAAGGTTAACTTTTAATTAAAATTTTAAGATATACACAAGCTAGAATTTCTTAATTCTATAAAAATTCTTAGTTGATTTTATGACTGTATCAATCACGGATTTAATATGCGGCAAAGTGGCGCAAAAGTGTCGTCAATGAACATGTGTGTTTAATTTAAAATCCAGCAATTCTCAGTGAAATGCCAGCACTTTTATAAGGTATTTCTCCCGCCTTCTTAACGTGCCTTCGTGGTGTAGTGGTCAGCATGCTCGACGCGTATTCGAGAGGTCCGTGGTTCGAGTAGCGGCGAGGGCATTGCTCATTTTTCACTTCTTCTGCTTAAAAAATATCCTAATGGCTCTTTACACACAGTCAGCAGAATATCTCCCAATATCAAATGTAAATAACAACAATATCAGAAACACGATAAGCAGACTTGTTTCACTAAGAGACGGAGACATACTAACAACATACAAGTATAACATTTAATGCCATCAATACAGAACTTTTCATTATTTTTGCGTGATATATGCATGAAATGTTGACACATATTAAGAGACTTTGTTCAGGTTGTGACTGAAACTGAGCCATAAAAAAAAAAAAAAAAAGAAAAAAAAGAAAATTATATTGTCTAAATGCTTGTCTCAGTTAAAAAAGTCTGAAAGATTTCAGATTTTACCTGTCGCCCGAGAAGGGATTGTTAATGTTTTTTTGCGCTCTCGCTGAACTCGCAATCAGCTTAGTCTGCTGTGGCACTCACTCCTTGCTGGCCCATTTATTTTCCTGTTTTAGCTTCATTATTAAGCATAATTTTATTCCATTTTAGGCCACATGCAATTCAACAGCAAAATAACAAAATTTTTATTAGAATTCCCGATTCAATGTTAAGTGTTGCCATGCAATTTTATACTTATTTCACTCATTCTTCAGTTCATCACAGAGATAAAAATACTTTTCGTTAAGCACAGTGTTGCCACTGCCCGCGTTCAAATCTTTGAGTTTGTTAATCAAAAATTCATTAAAGTTTTACACAATATGAAATAAGTAATAAAACCAATTCAGAATTGAAAATTCGGGCTTCCAAGTGTACCATCTGGCTATATTCGGGTAGAGGACTACGTTATTCAAAAGTTGATATCTGTAGGTACAATTTTTTTTTTTTTTCCATCCTTACAAACATTTATATAGTCATGCAGAATGCAGATTCTTCATTATTTAATTTCTTTAAAAATAATACAGGGCGATAACATTTCGTGGCAGCAATCTGAAAAGTATTACCGTTTATAGTAAAAACTGACATCCCATTCAACACAAAATCCCGTTTCGAGACTAATAACTCATATCTATTTTGACCGCTCTCGAATCCATTTGAATGATGTTTTTGCATAACATCTGAACATATAGACAAATTAAAGCAATCCTTTTTACAAAACGGAATATATATAGTTAAACGATATATATTTACTAAAGAAATATTGATTATATTATCTCGTAAGATTAATTTTATATATCACATAACTCAAAAACGAGTAGTCTCTGAAAGCTGAAATTTTGTATATGGGACTGTTATAACCCGTAGTTGTGCATCTCCCTTTCTGGTTGCAATCGGCCGCACCAAACATGTAAATATATATATATAATCTGTCTGGCTTGGTGAGTTCAGTTTTTTGTTATATTTAGTAAATAGTGCATTTTTTGTTTTAAAAATGATTGAATTATGTTGTTCTTATATTCCGGTTAAGATTTTTATGCCTTTAGTTAATCTCCTTGCGATAGTTATAGAATTATCAACAATTTAAAAGTTGTTTAAGTGGTATTTAGCCTAACGAAGGGCAATTTGTTTACTTTTGAAACTCTTAGTGAAATAGCGAATTAAGTCAGTTTGTGCACCAGTTTAAGTGCGTTTTTTTTTTTTAGTGGAACCAAAAGTAAACTTAAATTATTTATGAAGAAATTAATTAATTTAAGTATCAAAAAAGATTAATTAGCTTAAATAATATAAAAACTCAATTTTGTGCACAAAAAAAAATCTGCCTTCCTATTAGCTGGTCCGAACTGCTTGTCCTGGCATAGAAACTCTAATTTTAATTGTTATAATTGTTTTTTTAACTATATTTGGTGTTTTACTTTTTTCCGCATTTTATAATTTTTAATGAAGATATTTTGAGTATTTATGTATTTTTACCTTGCCGCGAAGTGAGAACTGAATTAACTGAATGAGAAATATGTCTCTAATGAAATTCGAGAAAAAAAAGTTTAAATGAAATGCAACAAAAAGTGCGTATTATTTAATAGGCCGTACAAGTGGTGTCCATACCAGATTTTTTCCCCTTCTTTCCTTAATTATTTTGTTTTTAGAGTTCTAAATATGCATAGAGACACAACATCATAGGAGAGAATTTCAGAAACTGGAAATAATTTCACTACTAACGGTGTTTAAAGAGTACTGATGTACATTCTTATGAGCGTCTTTTATTTATTTATATTTTAAGTAAATATTTGCAATTTTAAAGTAGGCACTAATTTTCATTATGCGTTCTTCCAACTTCTTACATAAGACATTTGTTCAATAATTTTATTTTCTAGTTATTAAAAAATAAATATTTAGCATTTTTTTTTTATATGACACTAAAATGTTTATAAAGAAATTTTGGAAATTCTTTTGATATAAAATGTATTCAGCAACACAATTATAAAAATTAGATTGCCATAGCCATAACTGACAGGAGAGTAGCAATGCCTATACTGTTGAAATAGAACTTCACAAAATCACTCAACAATAATATTATAATATATTATTGTTATAATAAAATAGATATATAAATATATTATAATATAAATAGGATTTTTTTCCCAAGCCACAGATGTAGTGGAGTAATAAGGAACCCTTGTAATATAAGACACGCATGATTTACCCAGTATAAACAGAAAAATATACACACCTATAAACACGAAATGTTTTAACCCAATAACTTTCAGACATACTATCGACAGAAATACGAAATTAATTATTCACTTTTTTTTTTAACCTCATACAGAAGTATGAAATAGAGCTATTTTTTATCTGTTTAGCTTTATAAATTTTTAAAACTGGTCTTATTAAGAAAAAAAAATTCTACCTACTAGGGAAAATTATTGATAATTTTAAAATCAGCTCCACAGATTATAAATTAATCCAATTTCTTACTGGCCATGGAAATTTCAAAAGTTATTTGAATAGATTTAAGTTGAGCTCCGAGTCTGTCTGTGATTGTAGCCTCGGTGGAGAGGAGAATGTTGATGCTTCTTCTATATCCTAAATATAAGAACGAAAGAAAAGTCTTGAAACTGGAACTGAAAAACTTAAGTAGTAACTGGCCTCCAGAATTTTATCAATTTATTTCCGAGAAAAGTGCTTTTAACACTTTTCGTCAATTTATTGTGAAACTTTGTAATCATCCTTAATTTTATTTCAGTTTTTTCTTCTGTTTATTTTGTATTGTGTTTCATACTTACTTCTGTAAGCCCCATGTGATACTATGTGGTACATGGGGAATTTATTGTGTTTCTTTAATTTAAAAAAAAAAAAAAAAAAAAAAATGGTCCTGTAGGGGTGATTGTCAACACATTTAAAAATTCCCAAAAACTACCTTGGAATGAAAATCCGACAATTTCAAATAATTCAGTGTATTAATGTAGTGCACATGCATACATGCACACACACAGATTTCAAACAATTTCTTTAACGAAGCATAATTTTTCTTAGTGTATTATACATATTTTTTTAATTTATTGAAATTAATCTATGTTTCACTACATCAACATTTCACCGCTGTCTACTTTTTTGGTTTTTGAAGATTTGCTAAGATAATTGCTAAGTTTAGCTTGATTTCCTCTAATTTTATTTTCGGGGGCTTTTAGCTTAGCTCTCCTCTTCCCCTTTTTAGTCTAAATGAGCGTTCAGATTGGCTAGTAATTTCGTTCTGGCATTTTGCGTTGTTTCACTATAAATGTCGGTTCACTTTTCAGATTGTTGCCACCAAAAATTAGAACCCTGTATTATATTTAAAGAAATTAAATAATGAAGAATTTGCATAAATGTGTGTATGTTTCTCGCACTGCGATAAAAAAACGGTAGTTAGAGCCATTCAATTTTGAATAACGTAATCCTCCTCCGAATATGGGCAAAAATTTGGAATTTGTTTTATTATCGATTTCATACTTTGTAACACTTTATCGAATTTTTGATTACGAAACTCAACGATTTCAAAGCGAGCAATGGCAACACTACGGGAAAAAAATTATCTTCAGAGAGCAAGACTGTGTATCGGAAATTCCAAAGATATGCTCATTTTAAAATTATTTTGCGATATTGCTGTTGAATTGAATTTGATGGTTTAAGTGCGAAGAACATGATGTTTAATAAATGAAGAAACTTTAAAAATAACGCTCCTTTGGTCGTAATGCAAAAACTGAAAGCCTTCAGATTTTTTTTTTTTTCCCTAATTCTTGGAATCGATGCAGCAAGATTTTTTAACACAGAAAATGGATTTTCAATTAATCCTTTCAATATTAGGTTAGAACGACGCCTAGACGGTATAATGGTTAGGGAAGCCTCACTGCGATACCGAAGCGCCTGGGTTCGAATCCCGGAGAAGGCATGGTTGTAACTGTCCGTCCCTTCATAGGAGGCGATGTTGGCCCATCTGTTAAATGCCTCCATAATAAAGAAACCACCATATCTGGCCTTGTATGAGTTAAAGGACTGCGTTACACTGTAACTGTTCACAATCTACCATTGAAAAAAAAAAAAAAAATTAAAATAGAAGTAAAAGTATGCATGTTGAGAAGCGTTAGAAGTGAGGAAATGGTACCGGAGAAGAATCTTTATCCGTAGTGTCGTAAGATAGATTTTAGGATTAAAAAATTTCACATGTATTTTTGTGTAGTTTTTTTGGTTCATTTAATTACAGCAAAGTACGCGAGGGATATTTGCCTATATTTTTGTGCAATAAGAATAAATATTATTTTCCAGTCTATAAGTCATCTAGAATCAAAGTGTCCAAGAATGTTCTGCATTCTATCATAATATCATCCATATAACTAAAAGGTCCATGAAATCAAATTAAAATAGATTTATTCAAAATTTGTCAATAATGGATACTTTTATGTTTCAAATGTTTTTAGATTGAATATTTCAGCCTACAAGTCTACATAAATCACTTGGATTGGGAAAAAGATTCTAGAATTCGGTTTGCCCAGATAAGAGGTTTGATTTCTTGCTGAACTTTACAAGCCTGACAGTTTTTAATTTAAGTAATCTCTGAATGATATATTTTTTCTAAACCAAAAGTTGGAAGAAATAATGAGAGTATATTTCTCAGATTCAGAAATTCTGGAATATTGGCTAAATAATCCGTAAATCCGGTAGTTAAATGCCCAGAACGTCGGCTATATTTTAACCAAAATTATCCCTGCCGCAAACAAAATAATAGTTTATAAATATGTTGTTCTCATTATTCCTCATATATATTGTCCATAAAAATTTTCAACGCAAATTATAATAAGATCCAGATTATTTAAAATAAGAATCTTAGAGATATAGGCATTGTTTCCGATGTGTATGCAGTCGGGTTTTCTGTCACTACATCTGAAATTATACATCATCTTCACTTATATAATCACATCTAATTTATTGCAAATTTAAAACCAATTTTCAGACTAAATGAAGAATTTTTTTGCACTTGATGTGATAGCTAAACATCAATCAGCTAAAATATATCACATTGAAAGTTAAGAAGTAACTTTAATAAATAAAGATAGCATCGTATTATTTTTAACTAAAATAAAGTTAAGATGTTCCCGTTGATTTTATTCATTGTATAAGAGATTGCGGAAATGAGACCTTAACAATAGCCTAATCAGAATTTGACTTCACTTACGTTGATTCCAAGCAAATAAAGATTTTCAGCTGCTTGATCCACAGGGATTCATCCTCGCCAGTTATCTGAATATTGAATATCGTTCAAAGCTATGTTTGTGCGAACATTATGATTGGCGTAACTAGAGGAGATCTTTTAATGCTTAGGAAATACATTTCATAATAACCTTTCGCCTTATTGGCAGGTGTGAGATCAATAATAAATACCTGCGCTTATCAAGAACAACATTTCAGAGCTTCTTTTCAGGTGGAAGGTATTGATAATGCAAAGAATATTCTTAGATTAACTAACGTTTAATAAAGAGGCAAACTCAAATGCATGCTCTACCAAGGAGAAATATGGAACAAATATTTATAAACTGTATTAAAAAAATCTGATGTGTACACCACATGACTTCCTTGTACGGAATATTAAATTATACGCATTTTTCTTGCACTTCATTTAAACTTATTGGATTGAATTAAATCTACTTCGCCGACAGCGCATAAATCACAATAGAATAAATGTATTCTTTAAAATTCACTCTAGCATTTGTTTACCATAGCGACACTCTGGCGCTAGATTCACTTAACAGTATTAATACTTATATAACAGTTAACTTATATAATAATTATGTAACGGAAACTAAGTTAACTGTTATATAATCCAATAATTATATAACAGTTAACTTATATATTTCGTTCATATTATAACTCATAATGCACAAAATTTATATCATTTAAAGAATAGAATTATCTAATCGTTGCCACATGTTCTATTCAAATGCTATAATAAAGCTAGAATGACGTATAAAAGAAATTAAGCAAACAAAACAAAAAAGAAACAGTTTTTCACAGACGATACAGTATTTCTCATTCCATTAATTCAATTCTGACTTCGCGGCAAGGCAAAAAAAACATAAAAACTCAAAGTATCTGTATCAAAAATTAAGCAGTAAATCTTAAACACTTATTTCCACGAAAAAATTTCAGAAAGGATTAACCATGATTTAATTCTCAATAATAAATGAAGGCGTTACTTTTGTTGTTGCGAAGCTACGTTTCTCTAAATTGGCAACAAATCCGCTACTCCGCTGTTTCAAATGTAAACAAGCAATGGCCGCCATCAAAACAATTATTAGGCTTAGCGACACTTAAACTACTTTAAAATTGTTGATCATTCTAAAAATATTGCATACAGATTTACTAAAGGCATATAAACCTTAACCGGATGATAAGAACAACATAATTCAATCATTTTTAAAGCAAAAAAAATGTACAATTTACAAACATATAAGAGTAAAGAAACTGAGATCACTGAGCCGGGTAACAGAGTGGATATATATATAAATATATTTATATACGTTTGGTGCGGCTGATTGCAACCAAAATACGAGGTGCACATCTACATGTTATAGCAGTCCTATATACAAAATTTTAACGTTCTGACGCTACTTGTTTTTGTGTTATGCGAGATACGTACGTACGTACATACGTTCGTACAGATGCCATGAAAAATTCTCGTCAGAATTAATTTTAAAGCAGTTTTATAATTTTTTTGAAGGTAAAGAGTCTTTTATTCTGTCCTTACGTACAGATATCACGCAAAAACATCGTTAAATTGCATTCGATAACGATCAAAATGGATATTTTCGTTGAAATATGCTGCCTGAAACTTTTCGCGATTACGATACTTCCTTTTTACTTCGTACAAAGAAGTAAAAATTGCCTGAAGCAAGAAACAAAAATTCGTGAGAAGTAAGAAACAAAATGTTTGACAGTGAAAAACGAAAAAATTTTTATATAGTCTTCTGCTACAAAATAATATTAAGATATATGTATAATAATGTTGCAAAATATTTATGGAGGTTTTATGGAAAAAAACAGTACCTACTTAACGTAATGATAATACATACTTTGCAAAAGAACATGATCCGTTTTAATACGCATTACAATTCTTTTAAAATAAAACGAATAACGTAAAGATAATTTTTGAAGTATATTCATAATAATAACGGATATTTGTAGGCACTGTGTTAATTAAATTCTTTCATCTATTGTCTTGAAAATATTTATCTTTGCTTTCGTAAACATATGATGAACCTAAACACAAAAGTCTCATAGAAACAATAACTCCATTTTGTACATCCATTACTATTCAGAATCACATAAAAATAAACTTTTCAAAATTTCATTTAACTTAATTCATTTTGAAAGCATTTCAAAAGCGTGTAAGTTTGCATTAATATTTTCAACAATGCATCAAATATTGATACTAAACTGAGGTGAATTTCAGAGCGTTTTGAGCAAGTCAGAGAAACAGCAATACACTCATAATTATAAAATGCATTTAAAGGAAAATATTAGTACGCGTGAATGAAAGAATTTAAAATCATAATCCTTCCGCTGTTAAATAACATAACTTTCCAAAAGAAAAAAAAAAGACGTCCATAATCGGGAGGGAGGGTTAAGGGTTAAAAAAATATACTTCTATCGAAAATTTGTAAAATTATGATTTATGAATTTTACAAACTATAGCCTAAACGTAAAAAATGAAGAGATAAGTTACAGGAATAAAGGCAAAGCGGAATTTAAATATCTCTTAATCCTGAGTACATAAATCAGCTTTTATGAAATAACAGAATTAACAATTATGCAATTCTAATATGTAAAAAATTATAAGACGAAATTACATGAAATAATTAAAGTCAATAATAAGCAGAATTTATCAAATTGAATAATAAGTATTATTCTGGCGATAAAGTAAATAACAAGTATTATTCTGGCGATAAAGTAAATAACAAGTATTATTCTGGCGAAAAAGTAAATAACAAGTATTAGTTTGGGAAATAAGTAAGCATTTAAGTTTGTCTAAATATTATTTAAGACTGGATTTGGGATAATAGGACGGTTTTATGCATTCTTAAAACATATCTGATACACGGAATTTTTTTCATAGAGAGGTGTATTCTGCGCACGCTTTCAAAACTTCCATGTTCATGATTAAGGTTATAAACAAAAACTGTGTAACGCCTCATAAAGTACTTCATAAATATGAACGAACTTTGATAGACAGATGATTTAAAAAAAAACTAATAATAAACAAACAGATAAATAAATAGAAACAGATGTTTAAAATTCTGCGAAATTTCTGGAAGAGCTGGTGCATCTTCAGCAAGACTTGTATTCGTCACCTTAATTTTGGAACAAATTTACGAATTAATACATAAAAGCATCTATCTATATGGGGATGCAATAAGAAATAAGATTTCAAGCAATTTTAGAATGTGATGATTAAAATTATAAACCTTAATTAAGACTGGTGTAATTTGGTCTTTAAATATCAGCCTAAGGGAATCTTAATTCATCAGTTGAGATTTCTGGGTAATTTTAGAAGAATAAGATTCAAAAGTTTATTTATAAGACTTTTCGTCAGGTGGCGCCTTTGATAAATGGCTTTTACGTTTAACAATGCTATTCGATTATCAGATTTCGTTACAATTAACGAAATCTAATAATTGAACTAAAAGGAGAAAACTACGTTATTATATAGTTTGACGGGAACAAGTCTCTACAAAATCATTTGCAGTTTAAAATCACTAATAACAAAATGTGGAATGCCGATGATAAATTTCTAAAGATAATAGTGTATACATTTGACAGTGAAACTCGATCATTACATTTCATTATTTAGACGCTCACGCTTTTATCATTCATGATATAAATTGTAGAGCCATTTTATAAAAGGAATTATCTTATCTCTTCATTCATTTTCATTGTTTTAGCGCTAATGACGTTTTATTATTCAAATTATTTAGCTGAAAAATCCTTTTTAACAATAAATAATCACTTTTTTACTTCCAACAGTTAAATCAAATGATCGAAAAACTCCATCAGTTTTGCCCAAAACATTTGCGTTAAGTCTTATATAAACTTTGTTTAATTTTTTTTTTTTTTTTTTTTTTTTTCTTTTTTGGCTCTGTCCAATGGTTCAAACAGTAAAATTCTGAAATTTTCAGTTTATTCGTTAAACGAACATGTGTGAGAAAACACTGAAATAAAACAAATATAGACAGAATTTTGAAAATCTCTTCAGCACATTATATTATCATATACAAATAGTGTGTATTTAAAATTAGAGAATTTATCAAAATGTTGTTTAAAAATCGATAACAAACTTTTGAGCGTAGCCGCAAACATAGTGATTGAGTAAGATGAAAGCTTTTAATAATAAATATAACTAATACATTAAAATGCATATTAAATACAAATCGAGCCAAACCACTATATAAAAGCAAAGGCAGTCACTGTTACTGTACATGTATATTATGATAAAGAAATATAGTATATGTTTGTTTATCATAATACATGTTGCTAAGTCGGCTACTGTTTATCAAGGCAGAAACTTTCAAGTGTGTTCCGGCGTGAAGCTGCGCTTATTCTTAAGATCAGTTTTTAACTTGACAAAAGTGACTTTTGTAAAGCTGCCGAAACCTTTGTACCAGGCAGCCCCTATGCAAATATGATTTTATCTTGTTAATTAAGCAGAATGAAAACTGAATTAATTTTTTTCTTTATGTAACTTTTTTATATAAATCTCCATTGCCAAATAGCAGAACATATTATTTTTCATCATATATCAGTTATATATCAGTTAAAAAAAATTAAAATGCTTAACAGTTTACAAAACTGAAAGAAATTTAACAGTATGTGTTATAGCGCATTTTAATGCTTAATACTGCTAATTATTATGCGTATGAAATCTCACTAACACTGTTATTTGGGTTAATACATTCATTATCTTGAAAGGCGACAAAAATAAGAAACATGTAATTTGAAAGGTAATAAAACCAAATCAAAAGTTAAACAAAATAGAAAAAAAATGCATTAAAATATTACTTTACTTAACTTCCGGGAGGAAAAATAAGGCTGTCTTTGAAATAGGAGTTACATTGTCAAATGAACAGCATTTATTTATTAGGTACCCCAAAAATAATACTTTTTTCCCAACTGAATTGAAAATCAGAGGGAGCGGTGTTAAGTTATCTGCTTCAACTTGATATAAAGGTAAGTTGTAAGTTTGCCTTAATTCTTAGTGCAAGTTTTGAAGAATGCAATTCTATTTTTACATTTATTTTTACAAAGCTAAATGGAAGTTACAAATGAACATATTCGACATATTTTGCTTTATAAATTCAATTAAATAATTATTGCACAGAATATTAATGTAGTATATCGGGATCGGACAATAAGCCAGTATGAACGATGCTTCCAGGAATTCGGAGTCAGAAATTGTAGTCTAGAAGACAAATCTTTTTTAGGAAGGTCTCCAAAGTTCAACGAGAGCGGCCTGCAAACTCTGGTTAAACAAAACCCCATTTAGCAGAGGATAAAGGAGAGCATTAGCTTAGAAAAGAAATTTATTTATCTTAATTTTTAAAAATAAATAAAGTGTAAAATAATCGCATCTTTTAAGGAATTATAAAAAAAATTATATTTCTTTCCGATGTATTTTGAGATCAATTCTACAACAATTTCTTTGGGCATAATTTGAAGGAAAAAATAAAATCAAAAGTAAATGATAATTTGCAGCTTCTATTCATAACAGAGTTTTACATTTTATTAAAGACAATCTCATGAGTTTCAAAGAAGATTTCTGAAAAGAACCTTCGAAGTTTGGAACAAATAATGTCCCAGATCATTTAATCAAGAAAAGTCACGATTCAAATCTAGTTGATGAAAGTACTACTAGTTCCTTTTTGAAAGTACTACTTTTGCAAAAGTTTTAGCAACGAAAATGAAATACGTACAAACATTCTTCCTAGAGGCATATGTTTTTTTTGTTTTTCCGTACGATTGTAAAACCATCCAACCAAATTCTGTGAATGCTTCTAAAAAGAGCAAAAAGCAGTATAAGCTTCTCAGAATCACTGCTTCCTAAATTTAACAACAATGTTTTGCTTCAGTTCATTATCATGCAGAAATATTTGAAGAAAAAGAGAGTTTCTTTTAAAACAATATTGTTATCGCGTTATAATGATATTTATAAGATATAAAAAGGGTTAAAAATTTTCATTTATGCACAAAGGAACTATTATTTATTTGGTCCTGTTATACTTAGTACCTTTGCAACGATGAATAATTATTTCTTTTAATGTTTGAGTACGAGTGTATATTGGTATGAATTTGACAATACTAATTTTGGAGAGGAGAAGAAAAAAATTTAAATCTCCTGATTAAAATTATTTAAATCGCAAATAAATAAACACTGGTCTTTAAAGAAAAGAATTAAATCGCAAATAAATAAAAATTAATCTCTAAAGAAAATAACTAAATCGCAAATATATAAAAATGGGTTTTAAAAGAAAGGAATTGAATCCCAAATAACTAAAAATTGGTCTTTAACTAAAAGAATTAAATCGCAAATAAATAAAAGGATTAATGTAAATTAAAACTAGAACAAGCAATTAATGGCTTAGGAAGAAGGACAGCTGTAAGCAAATTATATTACAAACAAAACAACTTATGTTGCTTTAAAATAGAAACTGTTTAAAATAACTTTTCTTCTATTATACATTCAGTTAAGCATATATTATGACGCTTTGAAAAGCTGCCAAGAGGGAATAAAAATTTCCAAATTCTTAAAAGCGCGATTAAAACTGGCATTACGAAAAATGGCAAAACTCTTAAATATAGGCTCTACACTTTCATTTCTGGCTATAGTCTTGCAGCCCAAGTTACTCCAGTCTTAGAATACTTGAACTTATGCATATTTAAACAGCAAAAGGATTTTTAACAAAAAGAAATTTAAGAATTAAAAATGAATGAGTCACTTTTACAAGAGAAAAACATTGCAACTTATTCTCGCGAAAGGGAAATATAGGCCAAGCTTGTAAACAGGAAGTGGCACTTACCACATTCTTGGAAGCGCTATTTTCGCGAGTTTGCACTCAAATACCATGAAGAATTTCATTGTTGTTCTCTCAAAATAAGTGAAAAACTGTGTCTTTGCGTAACTTTTTTCTCTTAAAATGAATTTTCTCATAAATTCGTGTTTTAAAATGAAAAAGAATGTGTTTTGTTTTTCTAGCTGTTTAGAGCCAATGGTAAATAACTTGATGAAGGTTTTATGAGACTATGATTGCAAAGAAGAAAATGTTTATGTTTAGGGTGAAGATTTCATTTACTTTTAACTACTTTTAACGGAGCATTTAAACATACTGCAAGAATTTTAATATCAGGCAAAATTCTATTGCAAAACAAGTTTGTTTTTAGAAGTCAGTCTAAGGTTAAATTCTGCGTAAATTTAAATTGTCCTGCTTCTCTTCTGTATTTCAAACAGATACCGGAATATTTCTTGTGAAATATGAAATTTCAGGTTTTAGATAAATTAAAAACGAGTTCTCGATTGTAATAATTTAAAAGCCTTCTGTTATAAATGAATTTTTAAAACGAAAGTTTAATTTTTTATGACAAAGCTAAGCCTAATTTTTCTTACCATAGCAGCCATATTTGTTTACTTTTGAAACTTGGCAGAAGAGTGAATTAGGTCTTTCTGCACCTTCAGTGTCTTTTTGCCGAGTGGGGCCAAAAGTAAGCTTTCAGTTTTGTGCAGCAAAAAAATTGCCAGCTTACCTGCTCCGAATTGCTCGTTTTTGCATAGAAACTCTAATTTTATTTGTAAAAATTGCTCTTTTAACTGTTTTAACTTTCATAATTTTATATTTTTCAATTTTTAATGAAGATTTTTTTGATGTTTTATGTATTTATGCTTTGCCACGAAGTGAGAACTTAATTAATTGAATGAAAAATAATGAAATTCGAGGAAATAAGTTCCAATGAAATACAGCAAGAAAATGTATATAATTTAATAGGCCGTACAAGAAAGTCATGTGGTGTCTACATGAGAATTTTTTTTCATAAATTACGATTTTACATTGATCTAGATTAATCGTTTAAGATTTAAGTCAATTTCAAAGCGAAATAAAACATGCAACAAACTATAAATGGGAGTTTTCTAATTCTCTCCGCCCCCTATGTGAGTTAAAATTAACATAGCTAATAAATTATGGTGCAATTATTTACTATTCTTTAGACAATTATTTAATGACAGAAGTTTCAGGCACCAGTTTTTATTTTTCTATCTTAACCACAAGATTTATTTAATAAAATTTGGAAAAGAAGTTAAATTATCTTTTATGTTCTCATAATTAAATATTTTACATATTTCGTAGGCTTTCCAAAACACAAATTTCTGCGCTAAAGATGTTTCTCTAAAATTAATATATTTTCAGATACAAAAATAATATATATCAAAAAGTATTTAAAAAATGCAAAAATCTGAAAGCTTTCAGATTTTACATTACTCCCGAAGGAATTTTTTTTTTTTAGTCCAAAGGGATTTGAATCCCGAAGGACTATTAGTTTCGTTTTGGCATTTTGCGTCGGACTCATAAATGTCGGTTCACTTTTCAAACTGTTGCCACAAAATGTTAGAGTCCTGCATTATATTTGAAGAAATTAAATAATGAAAAATCTGCATAAATGTATGTATATTTCTCGTATTGTGATAAAACAACGGTACATAGAGTCATCGAATTTTGAATAACGTAATCCTCCAACGAATATGAGCATGTGGAAGACCAAATTTGAAATTTGAAATTTGTTTTATGATCGATTTCCTATTTTTTAAAACTTTGACGAATTTTTGATTAACAAACTCAAGGATTTCAAAGCGAGCAATGGCAACGTTGTGCAGAAAAAACATTTTTATCTCCAGCGCGTGAGTCTCTGTATCGGAAATTCTAAAGATATGCTCGTTTTAAAACCATTTTGCGATATTGCTGTTGCACTGGATCTTATGGTTTAAGTGCGAGGAACATGGTATTTAATAAAGAAAGGGTAACACACAAAATGTTAAAAAACGCCCCTTTGGACGTAATTTAAAATCTGAAACATTTCAGATTTTTTTTTTTTTTTTTTTTTTTTTTTTTTTTTTTTTTTTTTAGTTTTGTGTTTTACCTTTATTTATAAAATATCATATTCTTCGCACCTAAGCCATAAAATTCAGTTCAATAACAATATCGCAAAATAATTTTAAAATGAGCCTATCTTTAGAATTTCCGATACACAGAGTCGCGCGCTGGAGATAAAAATATGTTTCTCTCCGTAGAGTTTTGCCATTGTTCTCTTTGAAATCGTCGAGTTCGTTAATCAAAAATTGTTAACGTTTTACAAAATATGAAATAGATGATAAAACAAATTCCAAATTCAGGCTTACAGATGCCCATATTCAGGTGGAAACGTACGTAATTCAAAATTCGATGTCTCTAGGTACTGTTGTTTTATCACAATGTGAGAAACATACATACATTTGCGCATATTCTTCATTATTTAATTTCTTTAAATATAATACAGGACCCTAATACTTGGTGGCAACAATTTGAAAAGTTAACCAACGAAAAATGCCAAAACGAAATTAATCGTCCTTCTGGGCTAACACCCTTTGGGCTAATTAAAGCTATTTCTTTCAATTTTTCGTATCTCTTACAACAAATACCAAACATTTCATAAAAATTTTCATATAACTTCAATTCATAACAAATTAACTATGATACCGAGTAAATTCCGATGTGTCGAAACGGACATTAAGCCTTTTGTTACAAGAATTTTTAATTAAAAAAATTAACATTCTCAGCATTTATTAAACTCTTTTTATGATTTACTCATATTGTCATTAAGAACATTGAGTTATAACCAATTAGAAACATTGAACTTATATTCTTGTTCAAACTGGTACTATATTTTTGGAAACTAATCAATAAGCTTACGTTATGTGTCTATATTTTTTATGTAAGTTTGAAAACACTGCACACTCCTCTTATTACTGTAACTCAGAGGTCCGCAACCTTTCTGTCCCTAAGAGAATTTATAGTTGGATACAGTTAAATATATGCACATTAAAAAAGATATCGATCGCCATTCGCTTTGTGCTGGTATCTGTGTTGACAGCAATTTCTATTTCTTTAAAACTGAGAAAACTTTCGCATAGAATTTTATTGAAAACGAAAACAGTTTCATTGTGATCGTACAGCGGCAGACTCCGTGTTGCCCGCGGGCATAGAGTTGTAAACGCCTGCTATAAGTTGATATGTAAATATAATAAAGTAAATGATAAATGCTATTTTTCGTATAACTTTATAATGCTGTTTGCACAAAAACAATACCTTTTAAGTAAAAGACGCTATTTTTCGTACGAAAGAATGATTTTGGTTTGGTTTATTTGATTATGTCAAAGCACTCGCGGACTATCTGTCGAAAATGGCCTCTACGCAAACAAAAAGAATAGACATTTCTGTTTGTGTTGAGGCATAGAATTTCTGAATATAGAATAGACATTTCTGTTTATTAAATTGGCAACAGAAGTTCAGTTTAAAAAAAAAAAAACATTTGACATCCGCTGTAATCTGTGATTTTGTTCATATGCAGTATTTTGTAGCTACGTTTGTTTGCACGTTCGTCGTAAGAATTACTGAAAATAAAAGTGTTTTCTACAAAAATGAGTCTTCAATTACAGCTTGAGGATTTTCCACCTATTAAACTCATCGCGGAATTTGATTCTTTGGACGAAACAAAGGTTAAGTAAAATCTTTTTTCTAAATTTCAAATTTCTGAACTTTTAGAATTCTGAAAACTTTTCTAATAACTTTTCAACACTATCTGCCTTGGGGAAAGGGTGCCTTCGTGGGGTACTTTCTAAGGAATACTGGATTGTAGCCACGTTACATGTGAGAAAAACAATAAAAAAGCCCTCTAATCCGTTCGCCGGGATTCGAATCCCCAAACACCCGGACCGAACTACCAGCGTTCAGCGACTTTACCGCTCGGCCACTTAACAAAGTAATATGAGGGGAATTTCTTTCAAATGCCAGATTTAATTGCTATATGCATCAAAATAAGAATAAGAACTCCAGACATTTATTCTCATATTTAAAGCTTCTAATTAAATTTTTTTATGTCTCTTTTTTTCCTTTCATGTAAGATATTTTCAGTGCCATGTAAATTTTTCATTGCATTCAGGTTAACACTGCAGATACAGGAAAAGAAATAAATTAATTATATATCAGTTATATGTGCTATAAATATTATCATTTATATGTGCTATGCATTTAATTAAATATACATAAATTATGTGACATATCTTGTATTTTTATATATCATATATGCATATGATATATCTATATATATGGCATATACATAATATATGTGACATAATTATGTGACCTTTACATAAATTATGTGACATAACTTTTACTATCACTGCTTGTCAATTCCATCTTTACATTCCGACCCTTTGTGTGTGTGTGTGTGAGATGTTGAAACAAGGTCATGTCTATCCTACATATTTTCTTGATTTTCTTTTGCTATTGTTTTAAACAAGATGAGAAATATAACGTTAATACTGAGAAGGAAAAGGATGCTGCGCAGAATTTTGCGTATATCGCGTAATCTTGCTTCAACTTCGAATGGTTGATTGTTGCCACAACAATCATCTTGCTGTTTAATTTCCTAACTTTCAATTGTTTAGTAGAATTTATGGAAATGATGTCATTCTTGATTTCTGAGCCTTGACTTCGTTATTGTTTGCATTTCATTGTAAAATAAGAAATATATTTAATAATTAAAAAGATACTTACTTACTGTCTTCCAAAATTAAAATGCTGTCTCATAGTATTTCGGTTCATTTTATCTACTACATAGACTAAAAACTTTTAAATGTTCCTTAATTTATGTATGATATGTAAATATATGCAATTCATGTTATTTAAGATGTAATCAAGAGAGATATAAAATGCACACGAGGTGTTAAAAAGTACTTTTGCTATGAGTGAACTATTATTGCTAAGAGTTTTATTTATTATTATTATTATTATTATTATTATTATTATTATTATTATTATTATTATTATTATTATTATTATTATTATTTTATTTATTTATTTATTTATTTATTTTTTTGCATTCAGATTCTTCTACACGTACTTATTGTAAATTTTCTCAAAATGGGAAAGAAAACTTTATGAAAGTGGTTTTAACTCTGCGGTTAGAAGAGTTCTGTAAATAAACAATCTGATTTTTAGTATCGCTCTCGTAGAGTAAAAATTTCACTTAATTAAACACTCGCAATAACTTGAGATAAATATTTTAAAATGCCTTATCTTTTTCTGCAAAATTCGGGAATTTGAGAAGAAATTTATTGCACAGTATCAGTTTTTCAATGCTCAGTTATGATTCAAAATTTTTAAGACAAATAAGATTCAAGGTTCATTTGTTCTGAAGATCGTATCGTGGAAACATCATTTGTTATAAAATTTGCAAATTGTCCCTTGATAATATTAATTACTCATATCTCTGAAATTTATATTTAATGACGAAAAACCTTTTTTATTTACTAAAGTATAATGGACTGAACACACACTGAAGTCATAAAAAAAGGTATATAATTATGTTTACAATTTTTTTTTTTTTTTTTTTTTTTTTTTTTTTAAAGTTCAGGGATTTAATTTTGGATATTTTACTGTCAGAAATCCATCCATAAAATCGAAACGTAAGGAAATAAAATCTGCAACTACGTTCTACGAAAGTTAACAAAATCTAAGCTATCTTGTTATCTAAGTTAACAAAATCTCAATAAATATTCTTTTGGAGGCAGTCAATTAGCTCATATAATTCCTACAGAAATAAAATCTGCAACTACGTTCTACGAAAGTTAACAAAATCTAAGCTATATTGTTATCTAAGTCAACAAAATCTCAATAAATATCCTTTTGGAGGCAGTCAATTAGCTCATATAATTCATACAGACAAAAATAAGAAAACGCTTATTTGTAGAAAATTTTAGGAAATGGAAAAAAGTACATGACGTAGTAAAAAGTATAATGATCTTTTAATCTTCAAGTTTACTGCAATTAACTTTCGCAGCTGTTTCAAAACACTTCATAATTTTTTTGTCCTTTCTTCTACACTTTTCTCTATTTGAGAAAAGGATTTAATTAAAATTTGAATTTAAATAGCTTTGTATAAATATATATACAAGGTACTTAAATTTAATTATGAAAATATAACAACATTTCATTTATATGGCTTTGGAATATTCTAATAAAAGATATTTCTTATTGAAAAATCAATAGAGAATCTTTAGAAAGTATTTTTCTTTGAATTTGTAATCACTCTTCTTTTCATTCCCCCAAATAGTTTATGTTAAAAATTATTATCATCACTATATTTGTCGTAATGTGATCAGAATTTACCATAACGTATAATCATACAGTAATATCATACCTAATATAGTTGAGGTTTATCGCCTATGTTAAAAATATATATTATTAAATCTAACCGAACTATTTTTTAACCAATAAAGAAAAAGAAAGAGGAGAAGAATATTTAAACGACAGTTGAATTTTTGTTCAACATAAATTAAAAAAAGCGTTTAGAGCAAATAATATGAAAACTCCATGGCAGTTTTAACTTTTTGTCATACTACGCAGGTGACAGTTTGGTTTAATTAACTAGCTATGGAAAAGCAAGTAAAGACCATTCACAAAGAGAGTATATCTTCATAGAAGACTTTTTAAAGCAAACTCACTTATATTCATCTTTCCTATAGGAAAAACCTCTAAAAGTCTGTTTGTTTTTCTCTGATAAATATACAGCTGTCATATTTGGATTCAGTTAGTAGTTTTAAGCTGGTTAGAAGCAAAAGATGTTTAATGATTCGCAGATGTACCACATAGCAAGGCCACCACAGGCAGCATAGTTTTAAAATGTATACTTCCTTTTCAAAATCTTGTTAAACATAATATTATAATAAAACATGCTAAAGTTTTTCTATGCAATAGGAAACAAAATTCTATTGCTTAAAGTAAAACAGGAATAATGGTACAGCGCTATGAGAGACATGTATGTATGCGATAAATTCATTTTCTGCTATTCTTCCTTATAAACATGTATTTTACACTTTTCAGACTAGCTCTGCAGACTGAATGTTGGATAGGAAAGAAAGTTCTAGAACATATATCATTAAATAATACTTACACGGATACTACACGGAGGTACACGGATTTTTTTCAGCTATTTTGTAGGACAAATGTCATTTTCAGATGCCTTTCCGTTTTTAATATAAAGGATATGCATGCAATTTAATGTAAGAAGAAGCATTTCAATTCGAACTTTTAAATTAATCAATTCAACTTCATATTGGTGATAATTTGAAAGACTTTTCAATCATATCAGGCATAAGTTTCTCTTTTTAAAACAAAAGTAGTCTACTGTAGAGTAATCTTTCTTATTGAAAAGAAACTTATATTGAATGCTATTGAAAGATCCGTAGCACATCTTTCAAAGTAATGCTATTTTGAGGTCGAATTGGCTAATTTTAAACTATTAGTTTAAACAGACTGTAATGCTTCGCTTGCATATATGTATATACTATTTTTTTACTCAAACATACTGAATATTGAATTCAATCTGTCTTATTGTAATAAGCCTCATTTTAAACAAAACATCTGTTATCTTTGCAGATATATCCTTTATTATTTTACCTGTAACAAGTATATTCTACGTATATAGCTACTTAATTCAATTATATATGTAGAATATGTTTCTTACAGGTGAAATATTTGCATTTGGAGTAAATAATCTGTAACCTTTACAGATACATAGTTTGGGATTTTCCATAAGAAAAGTATGCTCTACTTACATAATGACTTGGTGTAATGATACAAGCAAATAACCAGTAAAGGTTGCAGATACACTGGTTGGGATTTTATAGGAGAAATGTAGTATATGTTCTGCTTACATAACTATTTGTGTAATATTGCAAGAAAAAGATCTGTACCCTTTACAACTATAATCCTTGGTTAAGCTGCAGAGAATGCATTTTTTACTGTTACTCAAATAACCCATGGCATTCCAGTTGCAATCATATTCAGTAACTTTACAAAAAAATTTTTTACAGTTACAAATTTACATTTCCTGTGCATTCATCAAATTGCAGTGCATTCTGAGATTTAATTAACCATTGAAATGAAGCGAAATATAAGATTTACAAGGTAACACGTTACTTTATTCACTAATAGAAATGAAATATAGAAAAAAAAATATCCCTTAAAACACAAGCCTTGCATCTAACTCAAAGGATAAGCAAATAGTTAAGCGGCAGTTTAAGTAATGTCAAAAAGTAACAAATTTAGTAATAATATCCATACTTGATCTTCATTTGTTTTAGCCATCGATATAATTGAAATTATGATAATACGAAGTTTCATTAACATCCTTCATAAAATAAAAGATAACTCATCATTTTCTTTCCACTATTGCATTTCCTCAGTAGAATTAGATAAAACGCAGTAATTATAAATGTTACTTGTATCTACCGTATTGACCTAGCATGAATGCAGTTTAACATGTGTTATTGTTGTTGTCTTGCCCATGAATTTTATGGAAGAATGGTTGTCACAGCCTCAAAGAGCTTAACATGTGTGAATTTGATATATGGAAGGTATTTTAACAAGAAATTAAAAACTGAAATGTAATTTCCATTGGAGCGAAAAATAAGACATGAGTAATAAAGATCTCAATATTTTTTTAGTCAAGCTCATTACAGTTGTGAACTGTTTTGCAATTAGCATTTTAAGGTAAATAGGATTACTATGCATTAGAGTTCATGCGATATTTTCTAATTAGCATTTTCACAAACAGTCATACTTTGAAACACATTATTTTAATTAATGCGCAAAAATTCCTGAATTAACTACGAAAGGCAGCTTTCATCACCAGGGAAAAATAAAATGTAAGACGGAGGAAATAATTTCAGCTGTGTAAGAATTTCTTTGATTTGAATGATATCATTCTTAATCAGGATAACTTAACTGATTAACTATCAGTTTTTGCTGAGATATTTTAACTACATTTTATTTATTACACAGTTCAAATATATCTGTCGTTTACTTACCTCTTTCAGTTTCAATATCAATATTTCACGTTTGGGAAAAGCGTTAAGAAAAATAGTTGCTGCAAGCCATATACGCGAGCAATCACTGAAATAAATGCACAGCTAGGTCTTGAACAATTTGTTCTTTTTTCTTAAGTATTTTCTTTATTAAGGACACTAATCTCTACCCCACATTAATTTAAATAAAATATTACCATCGCAAATCTTTTTCTACCGTTTAGTTTTCCCATTTTTAGCAACAGATTTTAAATACTGTAATCAATCTAAATACCACTTTTGATGCTATATTTTCCTTTTTAAAATTGGTAGGGTTTTTTACTCGAGTATTTTGATAAGAGAAATTTCAGAAAGACGGGAAGGAGTTTAGTTATCGTCTTATATAGTATAGTAATTACAATGTTTAAATATTAACAACCATACAGTCATTATCGCATTTATAAACTGAATACTGCTAGTTATAACAGCCAGTTATAACAGCTAGTTATAAGAACTGATTCAGAGATTTCAACTTATGACTAGATCCACTGTATTGAACACTAGTGTGCCCGAAAACAAATTAGTAACTGTATATCACTGTGTTTTCTTTCTTTATCATGGTAAAATATTATATTTAACTAAGTAGCTTACCTTTCATTCTAATCAGAATCAAGTGAATTCTAAACAGAATCATAATTTCATTAGATATTCAGCTGCATTTTCTTAAAATTTATCTTAAAATATAAAATTCGTCTCATTTTTTGAATAAATATGGTGCATGATTTTATGGTGGCTATCTTTGATTTATGCGGAATTAGTTGTTGGCTTTTTAGTTTGCAAATTAGTCGTCCGTAAATTAAATATATAAAATGTAAAAAAAAAGGGAAGGAAAAAAGTCTGAAAGCTTTCAGATCACACATTACGCCCAAAGGGGTGTTTTTTAACTTTTTGTCTGTTACTTTTGTTTATTAAATATCATATCCTTCGCACTTAAACCATAAAACTCAATTCAACAACAATATAAACAAATTTAAAAAGAGCATATTTTTGGAATTTCAGATACACAGTCTCGCGCTCTGGAAATAAAAAGAATTTTTTCCCCCGTATAGTAGTGCCATTGCTCGCTTTGAAATCGCTGAGTTTGTTAATCAAAAATTCGTTAAAGTTATACAAAATATGAAATCGATCATAAAACAAATTCCGAATTTGGGCTTCCCAATGCGCATATTCGAGTAGAGGATTACGTTATTCAAAATTTGATTGCTCTAGGTGCCGTTGTTTCATCACAATGCGAGAAATATACATATCTTTATGCAGATTCTTCATTATTTGATTTCTTTAAATATAATACAGGGCTGTAATATTTGGTGGCAACAGTTTGAAAATTGAATCGACATTTAAAGTTTTAAACGCAAAATGCATAACGCCAAGAGGGCGTTAGCATAGCCCTTCTATGCTAACGCCCTTTTGGCTAAAAACATAATGTAATTACATAGCATAAACTCTTTGTAAGCTTTAAACAGATACCATGAAATCAAGATTAGATTGCAATTTATTTTAATCTTATCATTTTTTATAATCCCTTTTTTTTACAATTTTTGAAATTTTGGTAGTAGTTTTTCAAGTGGTTTAATAATAATCTAATGTTTTCAGGTACTGCAGTTTTCTCTTGCTGTATTTGATCTGAAATTTTCAACTTAAAAATTTAAGAGAACTGAACATCTAAGACAAGAAAAGACACCAAGAAGGACTCTGAAAACTATCTCCTTAAATTTTAGATTATGTACAAGGAGTCCAGACCAGTACAAATATTTTAACTGTTAAGTTACCTTCCATATATCATTTCTTACCAAACTGGCTCATAAACTTCATTCTCAGGTTCATTAAGATCACGAAACATTTACGGCAATCAATAGACTATGCTTCTTTTCTAAATGATTTAACTGTAAAAGAACGTGAAACAGTTTCAACATCTTACAGACTGCCTACAGGAAAATTATTATGTTTAAAGTAAACTCCCACAAACACACTAAGTCCCAGACATAACAATCAAATGATAATTATCAGTCCTTACTTTGAATAGAAAACATCTTTCTGATAGCTTTTACTTATGGCCAAATTTTCTTTTTTCCTTTCTAAGTTTTTCCTTCTTCTTCGTAGTTTCGCCTTTACATCTGATTTCACACGTGACATTTGCTGCTTTATACAATTAAACTAGTTTATTGCTATTTGTTTTAGCTAAGTTGTAGCTTACTTGAAAATAAAAGATCTTTATCAATTATTCTTGTACTTATGAATTTAAAAAAATCTGATGTGTACAACCCATGACTTCCTTGTACGGAATATTAAATTATATGCATTTTTTTTCCTTGAGTTTCATTTAAATTGATTGGATTGAATTAAATGTACTTCGTCGACAGCGCATAAACCACAATAGAATAAATGCACTCTTTAAAATTCACTATATTTGCTTACTATAACGACACTCTGAATGCACAAAATTTATATCATTTGAAGAATTATCTCATTGTTGCCACATGTTCTATTCAAATACTATAATAAAGCTAGAACGATGTATGAAAGAAATTAAGCAAACAAAACAGAAAAGAAACAGTTTTTCACAGACGATTGAGTATTTCTCATTCAATTAATTCAGTTCTCACTTCGCAAGAAGGCAAAAATACATAAAAACTCAAAATATCTATATTAAAAATTACGAAGTAAATCTCAAACACTTATTTCCTCGAAAAAATTCCAGAAAGAATTAAGCATGATTTACTTGGCAACAATAAATGTATGCGCTATCTTTGTTGTTGCGAAGCTAAGTTTCTCTAGATTGGCAACAAATCCACTAGTCTCCTGTTTCAAATGTAAACATCAATGGCCGCCATTAAAAACAGGCTTAACGGCAATTAAACAACTTTAAAATTGCTGATAATTCTAAAAATATTGCACACAGATTTACTAAAGGCATAAAATCCTTAACCGGAAGATAAAAACAACATAATTCAATCATTTTTAAAGCAAAAAATTTACAATTTATAAACATATAAGAGTAAAGAAACTGAGATCACTGAGCCGGGTAACAGAGTGGATATATATATAAATATATTTATATACGTTTGGTGCGGCCGATTGCAACCAAAATACGAGGTGCACATCTACATGTTATAGCAGTTCTATATACAAAATTTCAACGTTCTGAGGCTACTCGTTTTTGAGTTATGCGAGATACGTACAGACGCCACGAAAAATTCTCTTCAGAATTAATTTTAAAGCAGTTTTATAATTTTTTTGAAGGAAAAGAGTATTTTATTCTGTCCTTACGTACAGATATCACGCAAAAACATCGTTAAATTGCATTCGATAGCGGTCAAAATGGATATTTTAATTGAAATATGCTGCCTGAAACTTTTCGCGATTACAATACTTCCTTTTTACTTCGTACAAGGAACTAATAAACGGATTTAAAAGTTTAGTTCATTTTTTTTTTGACATACATTTCCTTTTTCTTTCCTTATAAAGTATAAGTTACAAAATATCATAACGCAAGCATAACTTTCTTTCAATAATTTCTTCAAATCATGATATAATTTGTTTCTTTAAAACTTTGATTAAATAGATATTTGCTTCTTATTACACAATTCTATAATTTAAAAAAATATTAAAGTCTTAAATATTACAAAGATATATCCCAATAACCAATGCTTTCTTGTAAACCTTAGCAAGGATCCTTTTCTCATGTAAAAAACATTGTTACTTTGTTGTATTTTAAACTAATCAACTATTAGCATCTGCCAACTGTATCTGAGTAAACTTTACGGAAATATTACGGAATCATTTATCTAAATTTACTAATCATATTTCATCTAAAACATGTTAGTATCTATACATTTTACTGCAGACAATTACTTTATGGAAACGCTTTTTCGCCACTTAAAGCTAATCATATTACATATTAAAAAAGATAAATTGTGGGAACGATGCACCCTTTTCGGTTAACTCTTTGCTGAGTAACTGCCAAAACAGCAACAATTAAATAGCGAAAAGACTCGTTAATAAGTTTATTTTCAGCATTATTTGTGTTACACAGACTGAGAGTAAACAGAAATTTCTGTAATTTGCAGACAGAAAACAACGTAAACTTTGCTATAAAAGTAACCTGTTTACCGAATTTCAGTTGCATTCTATAATGTAGGAATTCTTATAAAGTTGAATATGAAAGTCTGTGCTAGAATGTACTTTTAAACAACACTGTGAAAGTAAAAATTGGAAAAAAAAAAAAAAAAAAAGGAAAAGGAAGAAAATCTGAAAAGTTTTTTTTCCAGATTTTTATATTACCCCCAAATTGTCTTTTTTTTAATGTTTTGTGCGTTACCTTTATTTCTTAAATATTACGTTCTTCGAATTACCAAATAAAATTCAATTCAACAGCAATATCACAAAACATTTAAAAACTACATATCTTTAATGTTACGTACGTGTACATAGATATTACGTTTATAGGTTACGTTTATACGTCAGTATTTTTATAGTTTACGTTTATACGTCAATACGTTTTGCGAATTATCATTATTTATTAAATATCATTTTCTTCGCACTTAAACCACATAAAATTAAATTCAACATCAATATAACAAAATATTTAAAAACAGCATATCTGTAGAATTTCCGATAGACAGTCTCGCGCGCTGGAGATAAAAATGTTTTTTCCGGACAGTATTGCCATTTCTCGCTTTGAAATTTTTGAGTTTGTTAATCAAAATTCGTTAAAGTTTTACAAAATTTGAAACACATAATAAAAGTAATTCGAAATTCAATATTAGGGCTTCCAAGAGCCCATGTTCTGTTGGAGGACTACGTTATTCGAAATTTGATGTCTCTAGGTACCGTTGTTTTCTGACAATGACAAAAACATTCATGGATACATGCGGATTCTTCATTATTTATTTCTTTAAATATAATACATGGCAATAAAGTTTGGTGGCAACAGTTTGAAAAGTGAACCAACGCAGAAAGTGAAAGGACGCAAAATTCTGTTTTGAGACTAATAGCCCTTTGTATCTAACGCCTCTTGCTGAGAAAAAAAAAAAAAAAAAAAAAAGCTTTCAGATTTTTAGATTACGCTCAAAGGGGCTTTTTTTTAACGTTTTGTGTGTTATCTTTATTTATTAAATATCGCGTTATTGGTCGTTAAGCGACATAAAATTCAGTTCAACAGCAATATCAGAACATATTTAAAAACAGCATATCTTTGGAATTTCCAATAGACAGTCTCGTGCGCTTGAGATAAAAATATTTTATTTCGTACAGTTTGTTGCCACTGCTCGCTTTAAAATCGTTGAACTTGTTAATCAACAATTCGTTAAAGTTTTAGAAAATACGAAATTGATTTATTATCAATTATTGATTTATTAACAATTTCGAAATTCCAAATTCCGGCTTTCAGATTCCCATGTTCGGGTGGAGTATTACGTTATTCAAAATTTGATGGCTTTAGGTACCGTCGCGTATTCGCAATGCGAGAAACATACATATATTCAGGCAGATTCTTCATTATTTAATTTCTTTAAATATAATAAAGGGCGATAATATTTGGTGACAACAATTTAAAAAGCAATTCAGCGTTTATAGTGAAACAACACAAAATACCGTTTTGAGGCTAATAGCTCCTCTGGGCTACCGCTCCCTTGGGCTACCGCTCCCTTGGGCTAAAAATTCTTTTTTATGTTCTTATTCTGCCTCTGAAAGAAATATTACAAAATGGATTCCCTATTTACTTATTAAACACACTGAAATTAAATTTCCCTTTTCTTCAAACATTTGCTAGTTAGCCCTGCCGCACTTGAGGAATTTAAGCATATGCGATGCATTGATAGGTTCTTAAATCTGGAATTAAAGCATTTTGCTTTGCTCATATTTTAAGCAATTATTTTTGAGGCATAATTAATATAACGAGGCACCTCTTATTGCCGCATTTGTTGCTGAAAGCACTCAAATGATATTAGATTTGACTAATGGTATATGACAGTTATCTTTAATAATATTAAGTTAGGTTACTTTCTGAAATAAAATATTCGAATGCTGCCTTCCTATTAATAACATCAAGAACTACGTAATGAGAAAGGTATTAGCAAACTCTCAGTTCAAACAACAATTTTTATTACGTGAATTAAATATCTTTAAAAGGAATTTTAAACTCTATTTTACAATAAATGAGCATATACATAAATTCAAGTGCAACGTACAGTTCTATTCATGCTCTTTTCTGTCATTTTCCAAAACGTTTCCCATGAAATGAAAAGGGTACGGGTTTATACACAGGGATCAGCAACCGGAAGATAGCGATTCTCACAATAGAAACTGAATTCTATGAATTTGTTATTTATGTCCCAACTTGTAAACATTAAATAAAAGAAAATCAACATAGCTTTCCAAACTTTTTACTAAAGACAAAGTTCCCATTCTTTAAATAATTTGTAAGCAAATTCTGAAAGATTCTAAAAACAATATTTAGAATTGCCCCAGCTTCGAAACAACATTCTAGGAACTTCTAAAAAGCAAACATCGAAAGAAAACAGGTCACTTACGTGCGACATGAACCATGAAAGAAAGTGTTGCTATAGAATAAAGTTCGTTTACAAAACTAATGGAAAGAATTCCTTTGTCTGTAGCCATACTACCAAAACAGCAGGACAACAATCTTTTGAATACTAGTAACAAACTGATTAAGATTATTTAAAATTTCATTAAAAATTAATTTTAAGTGCATGCGAAAAGGATATATTCCAAAGTTTAAATCTGCATAGAATATGTTAATCTAGACAATGTAAATTTGTTTAAAATTAATGTAATAAAAAACAGACTATTATTAATCCATACATTAATTAATAAATCGTTTGCCAATCTGATTTTAGTGATTATTAATGAGTAACAGTTATACTTACTAGAAGCTGTGACGAATATGAAGGCCCATAAGAAAACTTAAAAGTCGCAGCTAAAAAAGCATTCAGGTTATAAAGTATATTTTAATTTTATAACAGTTATTTTAAATTTATGCTTTTTTCCTATCCTTCCTAGCTTCAGCTTACAACTCCCTACCAGAATGAGTTTTTAGAATCGCGTTAAATGCAAATGAGAAGTTCCACTGACTTCGCCAGAGAGAGTTAGGATTCCAGAATAGCTCGCGTTTGCCTTTGGAGCTACGTCTCTAAACAGTTACTACGCTCGGCTGTATTACGTGCATTTAAATTAATACCACAGGCTGACTAGTTTAGAACTGAGTTAGCTTCGGCTAAATCTCTTTGATTAGCCATTAGTTAGTTCTTATTTCTTACATTATTCTGGCTTACCAAGTGGATGCTTTGATGTACGCCTTGAGAAAGGGACCGACTGTTAAATCTTTGTTTTGAGCAAATAAAGGGTACCCTTCTTTAAATTTACGTTTCTGTTCTTGGATTAAGGGATTAAGCTATTATTCGCTTAGCAGTTCACAATGTTCCTCGACATTCCATTTAATAAGATAAAAGTGAGGACCCTTACAAGGTTATTCATAGACTACAAGGTTATTCATAGATGAGATTTGTTAGGTTGTACATATTTAAACATCAGCATTTCTTAGGCCCCACAAGTAAAGAAGGATAAATTTTGTAAAATTCCAGACGTATATATTTGTTTAAATTAGTTTAGACATAGTGTTAATAAACTTTCAGTTACAACATAAAACAAATCCTTCGGATCAATTATCTTAAAGAAAGTGAATGTTCTTTCCGTAAGCTATTAACTCTTTCTGATGACAGTTATCAAAACTAAAGTAAATCTGCGATTTTCATAATAAAGATAAAACGCGAAGTTATTTTTACAAATCCATATTTTGAAAATCCCGGTAAATTGCAACAGCAGACACTGCTTGAAATAGCAACAGAAGGAGAAATCTCGGGGAATTTAATTGCATTACTGATTTAAACCTGTTGAATGGGCTAATAAAGTGCTTCGGTGAACTGATTAACTGGTAGGTCGTAAACAACAATTAGAGAGAGAAAGCGAGAGCGGATTCTCGAGCTCTGCAATTCAATGGGATCTGGGAGAATATGAGATTCGATTGCTTAAAATGGCTTCTGAAAGGGTTCCGCCAATATTTGGCTCCACGTAATGATACAACGAAAACGCAACGGCTATTGTTTCGGGATTTCGGACACAAATGCTAACTTTAAGTACGGAAGAGTAAATGCCATCTCGCAGGTCTGGATAGTTAAAACACAGTAAAATAACCGCAAAAACTGCTCCGGGGGTTACATACATATTTAGTTTTTCTACAAAGATAAATAGCTATGGAATACGATAAATAGCTGAGATTCTGTTGTACAGAGATTAAAACCATGGAATACATTTGTATTGTGATTTTTAATAATTTATTAATACTAAGGCTGTTCGTTCATTTTTCAGACGATTTTATCGTACTTACAGAAATACTAACCCTCTGAGCGGCCAGGGTTTTTGCTACAAAAGAACAAATTTCCCAAAACTACTATGAGAAAAAATTATTTTTTAAAATAATTTTATTTAAAAATTTTTTAAATAATTTTTTAAAATAATTTTCCAAAATTATTTTTTAAAATAATTTTATGCTATTATTACGATGAGAAAAAATATTTTTTTTAATTAAAAATTATTACTATGAGAAAAGATTATTTTTTAACTGAATTCTATGCGGCTTAACGGACAAGAACGCGATAAAAATAATTTTTCTATAAAATAATTTTTAATTTTAATGTAAAAACTCTCCTGGTATTTCATACCTGGATTTGTGTACTTTTGATATACTACCTTAATTCCTTTGACATATTTTAATGTGCACGTATATATACGTTCTTACAGATATCACAAAAAATATTCTAGGCCGTATATATACGGCCTTGCCGCTTAGAGGGCTAGCATAAATGATTCATTCGTTTTCAAAAGGCTATATTTTCAGATGCATTTCACTTACATACAGAAAAGATATATGAAAAGGCCATCACCAAGTTTATACACCCTCTACAAATATTCAGTATGTGCCCCTTTGGTGATATGACACACGTCCAGACGATAATCGAGCTGATGCCATACTTTTTGTAGCATTGTTGTTCAGATGTTTGTTCTGTTAATTGACCAGATGTTTGGAATACCACAAAAACTGTGTGGAAGATTTTGCGTCATCGGTTGCATTTCAAACCGTACTATGTGTAGCTCCTGCAACAATTAAAGCCGGAGGATTATGCCCGTCGACTAGACTTGTGCGTCAACAAGCAGGAAGCATCGGAAAACAAGATTTCGCCACCAAGCTGATATTCAGCGATGAAGCAACGTTCTACTTATCCGGGAAACTTGGTGAAATAGTAAAAACAAACTTGGTGAGTTTGTGGTTCTTTTCATATATTTTTCATGTGTATATGCGTAATACTTTTGAAAATATAGCTTTTCAAAATGAATGAATCATTTATGCTAGACCTGTATTTTACCTAAATTTTTTGTATTTTAAATATTACATTTGATACCATTATTCTTCACTATTTTTCTACACCTTAATTTCCATGACAATAAAGCCTTTTTAGTACTGAAAGAGGTATTTTATCCCATTTCTCTTGAACAGCTTTCCAGAGTCCAAGAAGGGTTGTAGGTCGACGTCTGGACAATTCGTTTTTTAAAAGTCAAAGTTCACAAAACTCAGTGGTTGATACACCTGAAGTTTTAATAGGGATATGAGAAGGGTATGGCCTTGATACACGTTTCTTTTCCCATTTTTTTTCAGGAAATTAACAATAGATTTTGATGTTCGGATGCTTGCTTTGGCTTGATGCAGTTCTATTGGTTGATGGCAATGTGGGTAAAGAGAAAGTATTTCGTATTTGAAAATTGGATATATAAAGTAATAATATAATGCATGGAGTTAACCTTACCAGTAATGACACCTAATAATATGTAATTTACCTTAAAAGTTTTCTGCACTCTTAATTTTTATTTGTCGTTATATCAAAAACCAACAACAAGCATAAATCCCTTTGGAAAACTTAACCAGCTTCTAAGATTTGTTCTATTCTTTGATGATAATAAATGGATCTCTTCGCGGTCATTTACATATATTCAAGATTCATCTGTTGTGATAACATTTTTCCATTTTTGTTCAATAATTGTTTCTCATAGAGAATTCTGCAGCGCGTTTTGTTTTCGGTGATATGTCATGGAGAAAGACGATTCACATTACGTCTTTTGGCCTTTTTAAGACTCAAATCAGCATTAATCACTTTGTCTACAGTTGACAGCGAGTATTTTAACCATTAGGCAACTGCCCTTTGACTTCGAAGATTTTCTTTTAACATTAAAGTTCTCACCTTTGCAACATTAGAAACATTCCGTTACATTAGAAACATTGTTCAAATTGCATATCCAAGGAAAAACCTTGGATATGCAATTTGAACAATGTTTCTCCTTGAAGCTAAACTTTGACTTTTTTTCCCTTTCTTATTGACAATATTATCTATATTTGCTTTAGATACCGAAAAATCATGGCATTTCACAAAATTTTTTAATCACTAAATACGATTTATTTTCTTCGGAAGAAGCACAAACATAGCCTTCCAGATGATAATTTGCACCTTCAAAAATATAGTTGCAGCTAAAAAAAATGTTCTTAAGCAGAAGATTTTTTTAGCAAAGCAAAGTCATTTAAAAAAATGTGCGAACAGCCTCTATTACTTTTGTGATTCTGTATCTGGAAACAAGATATTGCATTTTGGAAATCGAATTTTGATAGCGAGTGGAGTATACTCTTCATTTGTTATGCCTACTTGATTTATGCACATATTCCATTCAGAGTAATACAATACTATTATACTTATTTTTCAATATAATTACTGAATTATCATTATCCTACTAAATATTATACTATCACATTTGCACACCTTTCGATTGGTGAGGTTTTAATTGATTTTCTTTTCTGAATTGCTTAAGAGAGTTTTCTGCCACATAGTTTCGTATCATGAAAGCTGTTCGAGTTTCGGAGATCTTTAAAAGAGCTCATTCAGGAATTATGAGCACATTTTGTTTTGTTGTTTCTTCATTGCTGGACAGCTCACGACTATAAGGAGCGTGTCAACATTTGATAGAATGAAAAGGGGTTTGGTTTACGATGGTGGGTGGCACAATTCTGTATCATAAGACTGAAGGAAAGCCTTTATTTTAATTATTTTGCATTTCATTTTTACTAGATACCTCTTGAGATCTAATTTGTCTGTTGTTGGGGGTTTGCTGGGATGTTCAGCCGGTAACGGATATTCGAAGAGAAAAAGTGCGTGATGTGACATGTCATCTGGGACAGGGTAGTTCCTGTTGTAGCACAAAGTTAAAAATATCTTTCGAACACTAGATGTAATTTTGTGTTTTGATCAAAAAAATTAAATGAATTTAAAAAAAACAGATCCATGTCGTATCATATATATTTTACTCTTCCAGATTTATAATTCTACGATCTCTTCTGTATGTATGTTCGTATATATCTCGATCTGAATATATGTGCTCTGTATATATATATATATATATATATATATATATATATATATATGTATGTATGTAATGCATATATACGCTTTGGATATATGTGCTCTGTATATGAATTTTCAGTGCTTAATAATTAAATGGGTATTATTTTGTTTGGAGATACTATAAGAAATAATTTATAAAACGAAATACTTCTGCATCCCTTCTAAAATGTTAGCGAGATTTAATTGGTTAAGAGAAAACGAAGTTACACCTTGTTCTTCAATAAACTGTAACCTTCACTGCCATTCTTCTTTACATAATGTGCTTAAACATGGATTAATAAACATAGAAAGATTTAAATGCCATTCAAGGCGTTGTAGACATATGATTTCCGTCAGAAATAATAAGAAAGGTATTTTTTACTTAAGCGGTCCACCAACTGCCGAATAGTAAAGATCGCTGAACACTGGTAGTTTGACCTCCCTTTTGAATTCCGGAGAATGGCTGACTGAATAGAGTTTTTAGATTCTGCGAAAGGCAATATAAGCCAGTTTCCTTTAGAAAGACTCCACGAAGGCATCCCTTTTCTAAGGCAGATAGCTCTTGTGTGTGTATATGAGCTTTTCTGTAACTGATCAAGTAAACAAACAAATTCGTATGATTGATGCAAATAGTTAAAGTACGCAGTGTAATTCTTTGCTTATACGTGTCAGTGTCTGTTACTTGCTAAAAGCTAAGTTTGCGTAAAGAAGTACATCTATCTTAACAATATCTTGCAGGTTCAGTAACATAGATTTTAGTCATGTGTTTGTACCGATTAAAAAAAAAGGGCTTTCATCTAAAAAACATTAAACAATAAGCAACACAGTAGTTTCAACAACAGTTCAATTTAACAAAGAAAGAAAGTCTTCAA
Organism: Stegodyphus dumicola; assembly: GCF_044657685.1. Classification (NCBI taxonomy): domain Eukaryota; kingdom Metazoa; phylum Arthropoda; class Arachnida; order Araneae; family Eresidae; genus Stegodyphus; species Stegodyphus dumicola. Next base: position 50,228,412 of record NC_140779.1, read on the forward strand.
CACAAGCTCTGTTTTGAAAATGTCCTTAAAGACTTAATGTTTTATCTATTCACTTTTTTTGCAGCTTACTACAAGAAAACTATTCATTTCTGAACTTCTGTTGTGTACACATGCTTCTTTATGAGTATATTTTCATTCAATCATGCGTGTTAGTCCTAAAAATCCCTGCATAAACATAGCTATCAGAAAAAGGTTTATTTTTCGAACCAGGTAATATAATAATAAGAATAAACAATGAGATAGATAAATTGTAAATATTTATGAGATAAAAAATATTATTGTTTTTTTAAGCTATGAGTGTAAGAAGTGAAAACATTATATATTGTTTAAAATTATGTGGGAAAAATCTTTCTCGGCATTTGCTCTTTTTATTTTTATTAGAAGGATTGTTTCTTTAGGTGTTATTGCAAATATAAACAAATTTTATCTTAGATATTTTGTTCAATTTAAACTTTTTATTATTCACACGTGAGTCCAAATAAATATATTAGAATGTTAGCCTTTTAATTTAGAATTAATTGTACAATCTTTTTATAGAAACTAATTTATATAACATTTTAGTGGGAATAATTAATCAAATCTGGCATGTAGTAGAAAGCATGGCAGAATTAAAACGAATTCGTTTATACATTATATATCTCTTTACAATTCTTCTCACAAAATAATAAATGAAATAAGTTTTAAAAGTTAAGTAATAAATGAAAAAAAAATTTTAAAAAGAAAGAAATTTTCAAAAGTCCTTAAAATAAACAATGCGTTAGATCTGCAATCAATTTAACAGTAATAAATTTTAAAAAAATGTCATAATATTTTTAAAAATTTTTAGTTAATACATTTAAATAAAAAAATAGGTTAACAATAATAATAATAATAAATCAAGGAAAAAATAAAAATAAAACAAGATGTTGCTCTTCAGAGTGATGTTCCCACGAGAGAATGTAACAAGATAGCCGTAATTCTGAACCACACGATTAAGAAAGCAATAAAAACAAAAATTAAATTTAAAGTAACTAAATGCTATAATATTGCAATTTAAACATTTAATAGTTCATTATGTAGTATGTATCTAAAAATTCTGTGTATCGAAAAATACCATTGAGATCCCGATTTAATGATGCGATATATTATAAATATAAATAACTTTAACTTATCATTTCAAAATATAATAAAAATGTTACACTTTAATTTATGGCATAGCCCCCTTTTCGCGTGATAAAATGCAAAACGACAAATCAAATTGTCTAAGTGATACAATAATTTTTATTGAAAAGCCTCACATACGCTATAATAAAACTTTGAATTTGTTTCCAAAATTTTTCGGTATTAAGAAATTGAATTTTTATTTTATGTAAATAGGCTCATTTAAATTTGTAATAAAATGTTCTGTATTACATACCCCTTAGAAGATATTTTATCACTTCTTTATCTCGTATTATGGCCTATAGTATATATTTATATACCACTTCCTTATTCTTATATCTTATAGTATATGCTTATATACCGCTTCTCTATGATCCTTACTTATTTCGAAACTAATTTATTTACATATTTATTGTGCCCCCAGTATCTGATTTATGTAAAACTTCTCTAACAAACGACTGCATATACAGCATAAACTTTATATGCATTATTTTATGCGTTACTAGCCGCTACGCGGCCAGCCTTCGTCTGACTTTTAAATGTACCGGAAAAATGCCTCAAGGGATCACCAAACATTAAATTTAAAAACTGCACAGAATATTACTCTGCAGAACAACTTTATCAAAAAAAACCAATAAAAATGTATTATATATATAGAAAAATGACAATGAAATATGCCAATCTCTTAAAAACGGTGACATAAGAAATACGATGAAAAATTGTTGCCAAATCCATGTTTCTAAAAGAATGAAACTATTAAAAATGATGCGATTTTATCAAAAATCTATCAACAACAATAAGAAAGGAAAATTGTTGCCAAAATCACATTTTTAAAGATGTGAGAAGTGTACTCGGAAGCTTCATTTAATTTTTTTTTTTTTTTTAAATACAAAATATTATCCTTTTCCAAAATTCTTTTTGTAAAAGCAGTCGCAAAGATGAAAGTTTAACGTGGTCCACAAATCAAAGAAAAATAAACTGTACATTTTTAAAAATAAACTTTTTTAGAAAAAATTCCGTTGGAAAGGTGTTAAGCTCACTTTGTTAAATAAATTCGTATTTAATTGATTTATTGAAACACGAAATTTATTTTAAGTTCGTAAAATAGCTAAGTGCCTACGTTTCATGACGATGTGAAAATGGAGTGTGTAGAGTAAAACCTCGCTTTCCTATATCCCTTTATGTCTCAAAATGACGCGATTTCGTCACAAAACATAAAATTAAAAAAAAAAAAAAAATTCGAATACGAATTTCGAAAAAAACCGCTTCGAGGTGCACTTGCTCTTGTCTACCAAATTTACCAAATTTCGTAGCCGTGGGTCTATTAGCTTACGCGCAGAGCGAACGAAAGACACAGACAAACTCTTTCTTTTATTATAAGTATAGATTTCTTGCGCCCATGAAAAGGGAATGCAGATTTCTTCACTTTTGAGTTTTAAACTGCATTACGCAATGTTAGCATAAAAAGAGGTAGCATTTTTAATAAATTCATTTGAAAAAGTGAGCTTTTTCTCCAATTTTCATTGCACTCATTCATTGTTACGTATTGTCTTCATAAACTAATTTTTTATCTTAACTTTACAATGTTTAGTAAATGAATGAAAATATGATTGATCAACAAGAAACATTTTTGAGACTTAGCGGCTAAAACCATTTCATATTTTTTCTCGTGATAGAATAGTAAAAAAAAAAAAAAAAAAATCATTCAACCAAATAACGCTATTTTGTATCAAGTCACCAACCCATGGAGGAACTGCATTTTTCCTGCGCCGAGAAAGAAAAGATTAATTAAAAATTACGTGAAATGAAATTGCACATTAAAATGCAACGAAATTGAAGTTAGCACTGTACCTGAAAAATTTCCAGTTAGATGATTTCAATTATATTACCATTGCAATAAAAAGGCGATCAATCTAAAATTTTTAAAATGATTTAAAAAATAATTTTCAATTCAAAAATTTGAAATTGCAGTCTAATGTTTCAAAGAAAATTTTAATTAAAAATTTTTAATAAAAAATATAAAATGTTATACAAATATTTTACTGTTTTTCTTAAATACTAATCATTTTTAGACATCCGACTAAACATTTGCTTTTAAGTAACTTTGAATTAAATCCTTTATTTCGAAGAACAATGATACTAACAGGAAATTACTAAATTACTAAGGAAGTACATTATACTTTGAACAACATTTAAAAAATGGATAAGCTATTATAGTGAAGTAGAGTTGAAATGCGCAATAAATATAGTATAGACATCAATTAAAATATATTTTATTAATCACACATACGGTATGAAATAATTTTATGTTACAAAAAAGCTTTTACAAAATATTTTTGACAAAATTCATAGTTAATTGCTTATTGATATAGAGCTACCTCATACGGATAAGCTAGTACACAGATGGCATCAAAAATAAATGGTGATTAACTGTTAACAATCGGCTCAAGTGTAACTAATCTTCATTCATTATAGGCTGGATTTTTATAATTAACTGAAAACAATAATACTTTTCAGAGGTGTTAAAAAAAAGAAAATTAGTCATTCTAAAAGACGAAATTTTAGAGTAGAATAAATAAAAAAAAAAGTCTTTTAACCTTGAATTTTCAGTGTTTTTCCAAAAAATAAATAAATGAAAATATCTGCTAATTTAATTAAGCTTTAATTAATACTTAACAGTATTCCTGCATGTAGGAAATTAAAAACTTTAAATATGCGATCGTAAGCTTAATATTTATTTTTGGTCTATGTCTTTATAGAGTGTATATATTATAATCTTTAAACTGAAGAATAATATAAAATGTAGAATTATCTATAGGAATCATGTACATAAACTGTTTGTGAAAGGATTATCTATAGAGAATTGGATCAAGAACGACTGCAGAATTCATGAAAATTCAGCAGCAGTTTCAAGTAGTGTCGCTCTTTTTAAATACGTTTAATTAGCCGCGTTTTTTTCCCAAAGACGATTTAGAATTTAAAGTTTTAAAACATTCCTTAGACACGAGAAAACGAATGTAGTAGAAGTTATTTGCATACAGCCGACCTTGCCCTTCCCCATATAGTTTGTGTGGGATGTGACTACTTTTATGCTTTGTTTAAAGACGTAGATGTGCATTTTATGAAATGAAGGTACTTCCTTATTATAGCGGTCCCCAAAACTAAATCGCTAATCAATCGAGATGTAACATGTAGCGAGGTATAAGAAACACGTGGTGAGATTTTGGCGAGATATCTCTGTTGATTAGTGATTCAGTCTTGGCGGGCCGCTTTGATAAGGAAGTACAATTGAATCTACTCGCATAATCGTAAAGAAGTCGATTTATGTAAAAATCATTAGCGTATCAAACTTTCAGTGAACATTTTTTTGAAATAATTAGTCCTCACCCTTTCGGTTTCGGCATCATGTAAACCACATATTTACATTCAAACCAGCTTTTACTGCTTATATGTGTAATCAATGTATATAATATCCATTGAATTTTGCTAGATATATATTTGTAGAATAATCGAGACATTTCTGTGAAAGTATTTACATTTCCTATAGGGTTTAGGTCACTGGTTATTTGGTGTGGATTAAATGTTGTTAAAGATTTTCTTGCATTAAGAATTTAAGATTGTTTCAGTCAGTCTTAATCACTTGACAACTAGTCTACAGCAATATTCTTATCTATGAAGTATGCGTGATCCTCCAAATGTCAAAAAACAAAAGCTGTTGTAAAAGACAAACTACTCAAGTTGATAGATAATGCGTGCAGTCCTCTTAGCGCTGAATGTAACGTAGCCTAGTCTCTGGTAAAACTCAGAGATAAAAGAACTTGGAAAAGCTCAGCACTCATCTATACTTCCCGCTAACATATATACATAGGTAACGTTTTCCGTCAATAAATTCCATAGTGAGTTTTCAGTGAAAAAGCAGGTTTTTCCTTTGTGAACTATTATGTACATGAAAGGTTAGAAAGCTTTAGTTTAATTTGATAAGGATTGATTTATTTCCCCAGAGAAAACCTGGATTCAAAATATTGACTTTTTAGTTGCAGAATGTAAAATCAAAAGTTTGATAAAGGTTAATGGGAGATATTACTTTTTTTCACTGCATGCTATTTCTGAAACGTTATTATGCATTGAAAGAAAATACTTTTTGGAAGGCCAAACAAAAAATGTCATGTCTGTGATTTTATAATGCAATAAAATCTCGGTATCTATACATTTTGGTAAGTTGACATTTCTGATAATTAGAATTTCTCTCAAGACTTTGTTTAGTTGAAAGCAGTGAACAATGAATCGAAAACCTTCGACATGGCAAAATGAATACTAGCTCAGGTCAATATATTTTTTTCAACAAAGATAGCTTTCCTTATCCAAGAAGGAGAAGTGATCGATGTTAGTAGAAAATAAAAATTCAGAATTCAAACAATATCTATCAAATGATAATGATCTTGCAACTGTAGACAGTAAGAAGAAATTCAAGCATAGTATAGCTAGCTTCTCATGAAGACAGCTTAGGAGATCCCATATTTGCGAAAAAGCTTAATCTCGAACACAGTTCGTCATTTTTTTTTTTTTTTTTTTTTTTTTTTTTTTTTTTTTTTAAATTTTGAGATGGTTTATAAATAACTTTATAAATAACTTTGAAGCGTTTACTCATTGTTAACCTTTTATCCAACAATGAGTAAAAGCTCTTACTCATTGCTGAAGATAGTTCCTATTCAGTGAAAAAGAAAGCAAATTAATTCAGGACCCAAAGAATTTTAAAACAATTTTTATTACAAAAACATCTTTAGTTTATGCGATGTATTAAGTATTAGCTGAACTTAATTTCAAATTAAAAACAAATCTACACCATACATGAATAAAAGTTATTATAAAAAGTATTATAAGGTATTTCTCTCGCCTTTTTAGCATGCTTTCATGGTGTAATGGCCAGCACACTCGGCGCGCATTCGAGAGGTCCGTGGTTCGAGTCCCAGCGAGGGCATTGCTCATTTTTCATCTCTCTTGCTTTCAAATAACCTAATGGCACCCGAACTATACATTTTGGTAAAAATAACTAAAAAGAAAGATGATGATTACTAAAAAGATGATGGATGATGATTCTCTGACCACTAGGATTTCGCAATTGGGTCCCCTGGTCCCCAGTCGCCCTTTAAAAGGGGTAGTGTATAAGGTATTTCTCCCGCCTTCTTCGAATGCCTTCGAAGTGTAATCGCCACGACACTCAGCGCGTATTCGAGATCTCTGAGGTTCGAGTCCCGGGCAGAACATTGCTCATTTTTCATGTCTTCTGCTTCAAAAAAATTATAATGTCTCTACAGTATATAGTAATAACTAGTAAAGTAATTTTTAGTCCAAGGGGGCAATTTGGCCTGAAGAACTATTAATTTCGTTTTGGCATTTTGCGTCGAAAACTTTAAAAGGCTGTATCACTTTTCAAAACGTTGCCACCATACATTATCGTCCTGTCTTGAATTTAAAGTAATTAAATAATGAAAAATGTGCGTAAATGTATGTACGTTTCTCGCATTCCAATAAAACAACAGTACCAAGAGCCATCAAAATTTGAATAACGTAAATCTGAATCCTTTCAGATTTTTTTAAAATACCTTATAAATTTAAATTAAGTTGCTAAGTCAGTTTTTTAATTTAACATTATCTCAATAGTTCGACACAACATAACTTGATAGCAAATGTCACCTCTTGAATTTTACTGTATTAAATCATTAAGAAAAAAAATTTAAATAATAACCTTGAGGTTTTTTTAACAGAATACAGGTTTAGTGAATAACATCTTTTATTTACGAAAGACTTTAAGTATAAACAAGAATTTATTAGCTAAGCTTTATTCATTGAATGCAATGAAATGAATTACATATTATTATCCTATTTACCACTTGCTGCTACAATACACTTGTTTAATAACAGCACTCAGTAAGCTTCAGAATAATAAAAGTATTTTGACTACATGTTGCTGTTGTCTTGTCCATGTATTTCATGGAAAAATAGTTGTCAGACCCTCAAGGAAGTTGGAGTTCTACTTCCATACCAGTTTTTCCATACAACACCCCCAGGGTCTCCGTCCTCTATTCCCTACCACCAAACCACGCTAGAGGACTTTCGACTTGCCACGTATTTAAAGTGTCCCCATGCCGCAAAGACACTGTACATTTACAAACATCCATGCCTTCTCCGGGATTTGAAACCGGTTCTTTTGGTACTACTATACCGTTCCCTAACCATTATACCGTCTGGGCGGCACTGCACATTGTGATTTTATAATAACATAAATAATAAGTGATTCTATAAACATTCTTTCGCAGAGTCAATAACATGATGAGATAAAAGACCAATAGTGCTAAATCACTACCAAACTGATTTTTATGTTGCTCAACACAAATTCCATGCACCGACACGTATGATGAGTACAAGTGATAAGAAGACGGAATAAGAGACTAACACGACTATTAATAGGTTTAAATATGGCTTAGGTCAGTGACTTAGGGTCATGTTGAACTCTTTGCAAGAAAACGGAAAATTTCTGTTTATATTCGAGCGTCCCTCTTATTGCAAATCTAAGAATAATTGTGCTTTTGCAAGCTTTGTAAGGGAATGATTAGATTGGAAATCTATTAGAAATAGGCAAGATTTTAATATTGCTTACTATAGATGACAGCATATAAAAGGATACAATATGGAAAATTGTTTTGGAGTTGGTTATTAGGGGAATTAACGAACTTCATTTTATTTACGATGTGCCATAAGATAAAAAACAAACAAAAATTATGCAAGTAGATTATAATATAACTCGCTGAGTTAAAAAATTAAGAATGAATCTCACAGCAGTTGGAAAAAGTAGAGTATTTAATTTAAATACAGAAAATATTGGTAAGATATGAAATAAATTTTAGTAATTGAAAAAGTTTCTGATTTTTAAATATATATATATATATATATATATATTTTACAAATACCCGGATATTTAAGACTTAATGCGTTTGTCGACAAAGCGAACATCCATCCGTCATTTAGCCCTCTTATTATCAACAACACTACCCAGGGTGCACCACAGAGGACAACCGATTTCATACCCTTGAAAACGGCGAAGTGCCTTACCAGTTTCAACGGAAGACACCCTAAGAGACGGATTCAATTGTCTGTACTTAAATATCAAAATTTTAATGTCTTTACTAATCTAAAACTGATCGTGTAAATCGCTTTGTTTAAAAATTAATCAATAAGAAAATGTATTTATAATGCTAAACAGCAATAGGCAAATACAAGATGTCTGTCTTCGTTTATGACCTAAAACGCTTTCGACAAAACTCTTCTATTTGACAGAAGGAAGAATAAGAAAATTTTTCCTTTCCCATTTTGTACATTTTTCTTATTATCAAGACTTAGAAAACCAAACATGTCATTCTAAGTTCTCCATCTGCAACTGTATATACTACTTATTTTTTCCCCTTCTTTCTCTCACTCTTTGTAACTCCAGCAACAACCCGAGAAAGTTAGAATCGCCTCGTGCGTGACGTTCTGTGTCACGCAACTTTTCGCAGTTTGTTCACGCGAGCCATGTTTTTAGAAAAAGCGACGTTTTCCAACTTCGACCGAAATTTTCCCTGCTATGATGAGATTTAAGTATTCATACGAATGACCTGCTTTTGATGGATAGTGGCCAAGATGACCCCGCGAAGATGGATGGAATGATGGAACAGCAGCTTTGGAGAAAATGCAGTAAAAATGACAGCAGGTACAATTTCTGCGACTTACAGTTTGTTTTTCTATGTACCTGATTAATAATGGAAGAGGTCTTACTGGAAAAAGATTCGTATTTAGACATTTCAGATGTAAAACATCTATAAGAGGCATTTCCTTATGCCTATCTATACACACAAAAATTATGAATATAATTAGAACAGATGGCTTGTGATCACCGTGAATGTTATCTATTCCCGTCCTGCTCTGTGTTATTATTATTATAGATTAAGATAAATTTGCATTCGTGTTCGACAGTCACCCTGTGCCCAAAGATTTATCTTTTTAGAAAGAGCTCGTAATTATTTCTTCGACTTTTCAAATGCACGTTTATGTTTGAAATATTTTTATTTAAATCATGCGGTTTCTCATTGATGTTAAATACATGTTTAAGTGCGAAATGAAGTAAATGCTTTCAGAAATTCTTCAGCAAAAATGTTTTCCTTTCGGCAGTTATCTTTGCAGAGATTTTTATCAGTAAATCCAAGTAAAGGTCTCTGTTTAACAATATCAACTTATCCTTTTCCTTATATTTCATTTTTGTGTCCTCAAAAAGATTTATTTATTTATTTTTTATTTACTATTTATTAGCCGTAAGAGCGTTAGCCCAGAAGGGCTATTAATTTCTTTTTGGCATCTTGCGTTGAAAACTTTAAATGCCGGCTCACTTTTCAGACTGTTGCCACCAAATATTACAGCCCAGTATTATATTTAAAGAAATTAAATAATGAAGAATCTACATAAATGTATCTATGTTTCTTGCATTGCGATGAACAACGGTGCCTAGAGCTATCCAATTTTCAATAATGTAATCTTCCACCGAATATGGGCATCTGGAAACACTAATTTGGACTTTGTTTTATTATCGATTTTGAATTTTTTAACACTTTAGCAAATCTTTGATTAACAAACTCAACGACTTCAAAGCGAGCAATGGCAACACTGTCCGGGGGGGGGACATTTTTATCTCTAGCGCGCGAGACTATGTATTGTAAATTCTAAAGTGTTTAAAATTATTTTGCGATATTGCTTCCGAATTGAGTTTTATGGTCTGAATGCAAAGAACATGATATTTAATAAATAAATGTATCAATTTTATTATTTTTTTATTTAGATATTTATTTATTTAATTTTTGGAATAAAGTTTAGCTTATTGATATGCAATATTACCGATACCTGCGCTTATATGGATTATTATTGTTGACAAGTATATATATCCTTTGACAAAAGCTTTATTTGCATTTAAACACTAGCATTTAAAACTAGTTTATTCTCAGTTCAAGTACGTTTGGTATAGTGTTGATAATGCATTGATTAAGCACATTAATAATATAAGCCAAAAAATATTTTTTCCGAAAATGCTCTTACGCAGGAAAGTTTTTAAAGTTGAGATTTGCCTATAAAATCGTAACTCCAGAACAGATAAGGCAATAGCAACAGCAAACATATAATTCTATATAACCATGATGTCTAAAATGACATTCGATTATATACGATATTTACATTGGTGTCACTTGGGGAGCTTTCCATTTAGTAAAAGCTTGAAGTTATCTTAAAGTAAAAAAGACAGGTAATCCAGCTAACTCAACTTCAAAAAGTTTTTCAAATTTAAATAACTATATAATAATTAAAACAAAGCAGCATGTGAAACAAAAGAAAATCGCTCATTTATTCCAAACACTGAACCTTTTTCTTGTTAAATACTGCTTTGTTACAAAATTAAGATAAGAATTTTTGCTCTTTTATTTTGTGTGAAATTTTATAAGAATTCTGACTGATGACATCATATCACATATTTCCTTTTGTTGTCGACATTTTCATTCTTACTTTTCTTTTTGCTTCTTGTGCCAAATGAGCGTTAGCTCAGAAGGGTTATTAGTCTCGAAACGGAATTTTGCGTTGAATAACTGTAAAAGGCTGAATCACTTTTCAAATTGTTGCCACTAAATATTATCGCCCTAAATATAATCGCCAAATTTGATGGCTATTTAAAGAGATTAAAGATAGCAGAATGTGCATGAATATAGGTACGTTACTCGCATTGTGAAAAAACAACGGCATCTAGAACCATCAAATTTTGAATAACATGATCCTCAACCAAACAGGGGCACCTGGAAGTCCGAATTTGAAAATTCGAATTTGTTTTAATATCTTTTCCACATTTTGTAAAACTTTAACGAATTTTTGATAAACAAATTCAATGATTTCAAAGACAGCAATGGCAACATGATACACACAAAAAGAAAAAAATTATCGCCAGCGCGCAAATTTGCCTGTGGAAAATTCTAAAGATATGAATTTAATGTGGTTTAAGGGCGAAGAACATATTCAATACATAAAGGCAACACACAAAATGTAAAAAAAAAAAAAACGTCTTTTGGGGATAATATAAAATCCAAAGGATTTCAGTCCCCCTCTCTTGTATAATTTAGTGGACATTTATTTATATATTTTTTAAAGAAATTGAGAAAGAAGATATGGTAAACTTTCTTATATTCATAATTAAAATAACTTTAATAATGCCCTATATTGTTATGATAACACTTATATAATATGGCTAGCAACATTTGATAATTTTTATTTCTTAAATTACCTAGCATCAATTTTCATAAATATTTGAAGTTTTATTTAAAAGAATTGAGATTTCGAAAGGAATTAGCAATATATCTTATGTAAATAGTAATTATCATTTAATTTGTTAAAAAAATAGCTATTTAGCTCATAAATTTAATAATATGCATTGTCAAGGCAAAAAATGCTGAATCCTGTTAAAATCATATTAATCCATTAAACTAATAAATATATGGTAGGACTGCTCTCATGGTTTCTCAATATGTGTGATGTAATACGCTATCCAGTGTCTTCCATAAATCACCTGAAGAACGCCTTTCTCAAATGCTTTTTTCACAGTGAATTAAGCAATTATTTTTTTCAAATTAATTATTTTTTTAACTAGTGTTTCTCAAATATATTTCGGATAATGTTCCTTAGCTTGACTTGATTAATTATTATTTTGCAATACCAAATATCTTTTTTATTATGTGGTGCATATAAATATAGGCATACATTATATAACTCAAGGATATTACAGACTTTGCACCACAGATTCCGAACCTTTTTCTTTCATCAATCCCATTTAAAACAATGGTTTTCTTAATACATCCATCCCCTTACTTTTTTCTCTATGATGTATGGTATAGAGCATATAGTCATCCTTCAAATAATATCACATAAGTAACTTAAAGGTAACACCTGAACTAGGAATATGAATGTTAAGTTTTGAAAACAATAATGTATTAGATTTACGCAAACAAGTTTTTAGAAACAAAATAACAGTTTCTAACTGTACAAAATTTTGATCTTTATTACTGTGATAACTGCGCTTAGCGTACTGATGCAACTTTTATAATATTTGCTATAAAATTGCCTAACTTAATTCTTTAATAGTTCCGTTCAAAATATTCAGTATGTTTCTTGTTTTCGGTAGAAATTTATTGATTTAACTAAAGCTAAGAGGAGATATATCAATAATGTTTTTAATGGAACTGAGTCAAGTGGTACTGTCCCCTGTATATTGCTGAAGGCTCTTGCCAATGACAGACGCAGTTTTGCACTTCTTGCCACGATAAATTTCGTGGGCCTGTTCTAATGTTACTGTCAGACAAACTGAAATAAGTTATAACAACAACTACTGGTGAATATTTGGCTATCCAATCGACGCCTTGATCATCACTGATTTAATTTAAAATTTCATAGATCCCCAGGGGTTCAATACCAACTCCAATGCGAAGCCCTGATATGGTTGATTAAATAATTAATTATATTTAAAATGATTAAATTATTTAACCCTAATTATTTCTTCGCTGAGGATCATCAATTAACATGATATTTTCATTTTTTGATTAAAATTATATATTTACATAATTATACAGAAGCAGTAACTGTAACAATGCATAATGTTATAAGTTAATATACTTTATCCATAATGGTATAATTATACCGGTTTTGGCAGCAGACTAATGTTTCGGTGCATAGTGTGACGTTGATGAGTTTCCAAAAAATAAATAGCTCGCTGATACTATGTATTAGGATTAAAACATATTATTAGAAATTGTAAATCACTTAATTCAATATTTGTTTATATTTTCTTTGTCTTACTTACATCATTTCGATAAACACAGATATTTAAAATATTGTTTGGGCGAAAGAACTAGTTAGTATTTTGCATATACTTTGTTAAAATTGTTCGATAAATTACATTTCGATCTCATTATAAAATTATCTTAAAATGTAAAGACCTTCGTAAACTTAAAGCTCTCTACCATACCTTGATTTCTACAAGCTCCCTCAAAACAAAATATGTGATACTGCCAACTTTGAGGAGCATAATTTTAAACTGTAAACCTTTTCCCTCCTTGTTTCGCTAGTATTAATATTTCTACATTGTTGTATTTCTAAGTTTTTTTCGTTGCAATTAAAAAACTTGTGCGATTCTTAATGCAAAGCCTAAAATCTTGTTAATTTTAAGGCATGAATTTATCTCACGCGCTTTTTTTCATTCAAGTATGCGAACTATAGAAAAAGTTTTTTCACGGTGTATCAATATTTTTATGTCGGTACTAATATATGAAGCAGCTTCTCTACTCTATACATTCCTAATTACAGTAACCACTTAATTTTAGGTGTGCATCGAGGAAATAATGTATTTATATGCACATATCTTTTTCTTGTCTATACACGGTACTAAGTGCGATGAAAAGTAGGGGTTGGGTTTCGGCAAAACGTATAGTGTAAGCACCCCCAAATAAATTTTCCCATGTCTTTCCCATCCAGCTGAGGCTTCACAACGTTTGTTGCAAAATCGGTCTCCAAAGATTCAAAGAACGCAAATGTCAGAAAAAAAACAGAATGAAAAATAACAGAATTAAGAGAAGATTGCTTAAGGGAAGCGAATCATAATTCAAAATTTTAAAAATGCCTCATTTTATTTTCTCTTATTCTATTTTTTAATTATATGATTTATTTATTGTTTTACGTGGAACGATTCGCTTTCATTCTGCAATTTCAGTTGGTAATGATTCACGTTATGTGCAATAAATTGACAATTTCAAAAAAAAAAAAAAAAAAAAAAAAAAAAAAAAAAAAAAAAAGAAGAAAAAAAAAAATATATATATATATATATTAGTGAGGAACGAATTCCTCAAAAGAATTTTAATTGTAATTTTCATTTTCTTTAGGTTCATTTTTTTTTAGGTTTTTTTGTCCCTGATAGAATATTGTTTTCGTTTTGCGATTTTGCGTCGAATCACTATAAACGGCATATCACTTTTCAAATTCTTGCCACCAAATGTTAAATTCCTGCATTACATTTGAAGAAATTAAATAATGAAGAATCTGCATAAATGCATGTAGGTTTCCCGCATTGGGATAAAATAACGGTACCTACAGCCATCTAGTTTTGAATGACGTAAAAAATTAAAAGGCCAAATTTAAAATTTGGAATTTGTTTTATTATCGATTTCATATTTTGTAAATCTTTAACGAATTTTTTATTAACAAACTCAACGATTTAAAAGCGAACAATGGCAACATTTTCCAGGGGGGACCTTTTTATCTCCAGAGCGCGGAACTGTGTATCGGAAATTCTAACGATATACTCAATTTAAAATTACTTTGCGATATTGCTTTTGAACAGAATTTTATGCTTTAAGTGCGAAGAACATGATATTTAATAAAGGTAACACACAAAATGTTAAAAAATCCCCTTTTGGAAGTCATTTTTTTGTTTTTTAACTAATCAATGATTTTATGAGAAATCCATCGAAGATGAAGTTTTATTTGGTATAAAATAGTTAAGAAAGTTTATGAAAAAAATCATCAGATTAATTTCTGTTGAATCTCAGTGGTGCAACCTTGGTGATCTATATTTTACCCAAGCCTTTATTGGAACTTAGGAAATTATGGGATTATGATTGTTAAGAACTTTATTTTGGGTATTTATTCCATCGTTAATAAATGACAAATGAAAAACCATTTAAATGAGTACTGCCTTTTAATTATACCAATTACGGTTTGCGGCGAAGAAACATAACTAATTTATTCCATTATTTTAAAGGTAATTAATTATCACCGGTATTTAAACGCTTCAGCGTTAGCTACAGTTGTTCTCAGTTTACTTTTGGCAGGCGTTACAGTGAACTCCGACTTCTGTTCTTTTGTATATGTTCTTTAGCATCGAGAGAAGTGGTAATAAATCTTCAAAAGTACCATTTCTCCCGAGGGCCTCTTGCCGAAAAACATGGATACTCAAAGTTTGTAAACAAAGTCACGTGGTCCGGGCATGCCTCGTGGGTAATAAATCTTGACGCGGCTCATTTTCCACGAGCCCCGCTCTCTCCAAAGATGGCCGCGGACAAAAGAAGGCGAGAGAGTGCGGGCGAAAAGAAAAATGGACCGCGTAAAACCGTCTGTTCGAGCCGCCGCCGGTCCTGATTGATGGACTCCGTAGCCCTTGATGGATGCGCCCCGGCAGCGGAGGCGGCCGACGCGCGCTGCCCGTGGGAATCTCATTTGAATAACATGGAGACCCTTTCCAGCGCCCTTGTCGATGAAGATAACAAGTGGCAGACTTCGAGGATGAATTCTGAGATTTATTAAATCGCTGAGTGGGCTCTGGCAGCCGCGTTGTGTTACCGTACCGTTCTAGGTCACCCCAGGATTTATAGACTTAGAAAGAAATCGATGGACTTATCAGACGGCCGGGAGTAGCAGAAAGGTTATTATGTCAGACTCCAGGGAGCTTTGGCATTGTTTTCGCTCTTGTCAAATGCAATCTTTAAAGTGGCTGAAGACGAGATGAATAAGATTAATAAGAACACTGCATGGAAGACATACAGTTTGCTTCACAGATGATGTATACTGCGCCATCATGTATCATCACAGTTCTATGAAACTGAATAGAATCTGAAGGTTTTCAGATGCTAACGGTCCCAGAAGGTCCCCGTATATGTATGTATATCTGTTCCAATCAATCCGTATCTATGTTCCTCGCATTATGTAAAATCGGAGGTACTAACTAGAGCATAAAATATTTGTGTTTTAAATTCAATCAACGTGATTTATAGGTACATAGTTTATAAAAACAAACTATGTACATTATACGTACATATAGTACTTTTTTTTTTTTTTTTTTTTCTTTTTTTTTTTAAGAAAGGAAAAAATTTGTAGCATTTAAGAAAAAAGATTTTTAGATACTGTAAATTTAACAAAAATAATATAATTCGTCTTTTCTTTACCTCCCCCCACTTTGGAAAACAGCTAAATACTCGAAAATCTAATGATTCTTATTCAATAATTACCTTTACACTCACTGTAAAAAAATGTTTAGCCTTTGAAAATTATTTCAAGAGCATAATTTGAAACGAAGATAATTTTTACAGGATTAATGAAATAAATAAGAATGTATGCAGTGGTGATAAAGTAAGTGCGATTGCGTGCATATTGCTGCCGTCAAATATCTGAAAAGATTTCCATTAAAATATTGCTAGCGTGAAGGAAATTTTTAGCGAAGCATTTCAGATTTAAATAGAATATATAAATTAAAAGTAATATTCACGCCGCTCTTTAACTAAATGAAATATATAAAGTGGAAGATATAATTGGATTTATCCATAAATTTCAAAACCGCTCATATTTATATTACTAGCAACAGACGAAACAAAACAAAAATGTTTTATACGAGCAAGATATATTGGATGATATAATTTTTAGGTTTCTTTAAACGTTGAATAGGACATAAATTAAGTAGCAAATATGATTACGATTTTTATTATTAGCATTAATATTTTTATTAAAAATACTCCAAGACATTTAAAAACATTCTAAACAGACTGTGAATTCAAACTTTCACATTCCATACCCACTGAAGTAATCATGTGGGCATATTCCTCATATAACTGGATATTTATTTGAAAAATAGACAAATATTAGCTACATTTATGGTTTATAGTGATTGATTTGCTTTCATTATCCACAACATGACAGCACGCAATTTTTCCGATGTAAGATTTACGAGTAATTTTGGAAGAAGAAACTTCTTTAGGATTGAAAATGAATTTACTAAGCCTAATTTTGAACGATACTCAGAAAAGGAAAACATCTGCATTTATAAAATGCATAGTATTTTTCTGACGTCTTTAGTAAGATTATGACAAAACTGACTAAATTTGAATTAATATTTTTACTATTGAATTAATAATATGAAATTGTAAATTCAACTGTCGAGACTAAAGGAAATGCAGTCTAAACAATTATCAACCCTAAATAATTGAGAAAAATAAATATTTTTACATACTTAGCAGTAATTTTAATTTCTAAATCATATAAAGAATTGATTACGTTTTGCTTCCGTTCAACTAGTTTCTGGGTAGAGTGATTAAGATCGCTGAATACTGGAAATTCGATCTGGGATCAAACATAGGTAAACGGGCTTTGTCTGGTTTTCGTGTAACATAAGTACCAGCTAGTTTCAATTAAAGGTCCTCCACGAAGACATCCCTTCGCTTAGGCAAATAGCCACATGCGTTTCGATTAATTAATCAATACTGTTTAGGAAATAAATTATTATTAACTAACTTTGCAGCAATTGCGCAAGTAATAATGCGCACTGAATGGATTTAAGATCATACAACATTATATATATATATATACCTACTCGGTTACTCGGCTCGGCGAGCTCAGTTTCTTTTATGCTTATATGTTGGTAAATTGTAATTTTTTTGTGTGTGTGCTTTAAAAACGATTGAAATATGTTGTTTTTATCTCCCGGTTAAGGTTTTTATGCCTTTAGTTAATCTGCATGCAATAGTTGTAGAATTATCAACAATTTAAAAGTTGCTAAGCTTATTTTTTTTTTTTTTTTTTTTTTTTTTTTTTTTACTATAGCCATACATTATTTTTGATGGTCAATGGGAACACTGTACGGGAAAAAAAGAACCTTTTTATCTCCAGCGAGCGAGACTGTGTATCAGAAATTCTAAAGATATGCTCTTTTTAAACATTTTGTGATACTGATGTTGAATTGAATTTTATGGTTTAGGTGCGAAGAACATGATATTTAATAAATAAAAGTAACACACGAAACGTTAAAAAAAAAAAAAAAAAAACACCCCTTTGTTTGTAATTTAAAATCTGAAAGCTTTCAAATTTTTTTTATTTTTGCATTTCTTTTTTGATTTTAATTTATTTAGTGTTCTAATAGAAAATCTTACTTAATTTTGATTATAGAAAGACATATTATTGCTGATATTACTTATATTATAATCTTTTATTTAATTTGTACTTTTTTTTAATTGATTACAACATTCAGTTTACATTTTTTTAAGGGAACTATCATTTGATTCCAAAACCTTCATGGTATTTTTTAAATCTCTTTCCCATCTGCGATTTTTTTTTTTTTTTTTTTTTTTTTTTTTTCCTCCTCTCTAGTCCATAAGAGTTTTAAAGTCGAGATCCTACTGTATATGAATAATATTACTATTCTAACTGTTTTTAGCAGTCTTAACATTAATATCCTGCTTTGAACACTCACGCCTGTGGAACCAGTGGATTAAAATTATGTGCTGTATTTAAACATAATAATTGTTACTATCCAAGACAACTATTTTAGCATAGTGAAAGGCCCTTATAAAGTCTAATAAAACCTTCTTAAGTGTAAATATGAAAAGCGGCATGTAAAGAGTGAGATAATTTTTTTCTCTGTGTCAAGATATGTAGTATAAAAGCAAAATCGTCTTAAATAAAGGATAATGACTATTATAGTGGATGTTAAGAGTATTTAATAAGTGCAAAAAATTTTCTTAAGAAACAGAGGCGTAACTTTGCATAGGGAATTATGTACTATGTTAATAAGAGCTGTCGTATTATCATAATTTATTTTCAGAATTATGTGAATGAGAAATGAACCGGTGTAGGAATAAATTTTCTTCCTATTTTGAAGCAAGAAAATTAATTCATATATCCATGAAACTAAGCAAGCAGAGCCGTTGAAGAATATACTTTTCCTTTGCATATATTATTTCGAAAGTTTTGACTACATTAGCGTAATACAAAAAAAAAAAAGTGTAGGAAGAACTGAAACAACTGTTTGGAAAATTATGCTAATGCTACTGTGAATAAGATTAAAAGATAAACACTAAAAGATAAACATGTAAAATCTAAAATACAAACGACAGTGAAAATATAAGAGAACCTCATACAATATTTTTTAATAATATTTATAATATTTAGTTAAACAACAGAAAATCTGATTTTTTTTAGGGAACATTGTAGTAATTCAGAAGCTGAGAAATTTGTTATACGAAAGATGAAAAAGTTGACCTCAAAAACAAAAGGACGAAGATTAATATTATGAATAAAATATTACCCAGAAATTCAGATTTTAATTTATATCACAGCATGCTCTAAGTAATTAATATATTATTGTTTTAAATGACCTTGCTTGATTATCTTTTGTTTAAAAGCATGTGTTTTAAAATATTATAACCCTTAAAAATTAGCGTTTGGTTATTTTAATTACATGGCATATTAAATGCGTACATTGTGTTAAGAAATAATTGCAGTATAGTTTGCAAATGTAACAAAAAAATAATAGTAATTGCAATCATATTTAAATCGTTGTAAGGGTTTCTGATTTTCTATTTATTCTTATTGCAATGTGTATCTATTGCAAAGCATTAAAGCTTTCAAATGATGTGCAAAAATTCAAAAACAAGAATTTTATTTTGCATTTGTTTTAAAGCGGCTAAATTAACATGTAACACAGCATCTGATTAAGAATATTAAACTGGAAATAAAACTGTTCAGTCATATTGTTCACACATTTCTTTATACGCGTAAAAGACATCTTAAAACTCAAATAACTATTTTAAACAAACGGAAATATTTAAATGAAAAAGAATGTAAAGAATATGTAGACATACATATAAAAACATACATATAAAAATAATACATATAAAAATTCTACGTTTAGATGAAAAAGGATGCAATACTTTGGTTTTATTGTGGTATTGTAACAAGTCACGAAATTTACCTTCTGCAGTTGTGAAATTCAGATTTTATTTTAAAATTTCTAAATAAATAAAATTGTGCGAAAGTTGTTGTACAGTTTATTATAAATGAAAGAAAAAGTACTGTCTCATTTTGTAATAAGTAATAATTTGGTAAAAGCTTACAATTGGGTTCCCCCTGTTTATTGGCGATTCTTTTTTGACGCCAAGATCGGCGCCAGGAAGACACAATTTCAAGATACCGTTACACAAAACCAAAATAAGGAGTCAAAGAATTGCATAATCTCTGTGTCCATGTACACATCAATCTGTTTTCACTTAGAAAAACATCCCAGAATTGCACAAACTAGGCACTGCGCACTGCTTTAAATTTGTTGATATACAAATCAAGAGGCTAAAGCAGAGTTTAACTGTCATGGTAACCAGAAATGAGATTTCATCGCCAAAATTTTACAAAAAATTGTCGCTAATCGAAGGGGCACCCAATTCTACACTAGAGCCAATAATTTTTCTCTTTGTTTTTGAGAAATGAAATAATATATGTCAAAAAATATTTTAAAATCCACATATGATTGTATACTCAAGAAATATTTCTGCGCCGGTCACACTCAGCGATGAAACAGTCACACTTTACTACATTATAACCATTGAAAAACGTGATAATCATAGCGATAAGCATTGTTTTCTTTTTCAGATTTGTTCGAATTAATCTGAATTCCGTTAATACATGAATGATTTTGAAATATATTATTTGAAATAAATAGGTAACCCTTCGTTGAACAGACCTTTTATTTGAAATCAAATTTTATCAAAAATTTCTCCCTTTGAAATCCATTCTTAATTTATCTTCAATTATTATCCATCGCTGTTTTCTTAGAATAAAATAATAGAATGCCCAGTGCACCTCAGACAGAGCAACACTTTTTTTTTTTTTTTTTTTCATTTTTTAACTGGGTCTTTTTTAAACTCAAACAGACAGAACGCAACCTGCAGCTTTATGAAAAGAATGAATGCGGTTTACCCGGTTATTTCAACAGAGTAATTTGAACTTAGAGGTCATATATTAACAATGAAATTGCATTTTTCAAAAAGAATGCGATTATGGTTGCTTGTGTTTAAAAAACTATTTTTTAGAGTTATCAGTAAGTTGGACGGGAGTTTTTGATCAAGTTGCTGATAGGAAGGATTATATGTGCACGGATTAATCATTTTACGGTTTATGTGATTGTCTTCATGTTTAGGTTCATCTTCCATCTTACCAAAGACTGCTTCTCAGCAGAAGAACAAATTTAACGATTTTGAAAGGAACGCACAGCTTTTGAAATACTGAATCTCACTATTAAAACTCGAGATGAAGTTAAAAGCTTAGTGACTAACTGAAACTTAATTAAAATTTTAATTCGTGCCCGAATAAATCTGATCACTAATAACGTAGAAGTAACAGAAGTGTGTTTGGTTGAAACTATTCTTAATGTTAAGCGTTTTTAAAATACAAATGAGATAAACATGTATAGCTTCAAAAAGAGACGTATGGTAAAAACTATCAGAAATTTCAGAACCATGATACTTCTGAATGCACTGATTTCTGTTGACAATTAGTCAACAGAAAGACAGGGCTGAAAGAATGTAAAAACGTGCGGGATATTAGAATGTGCAAATGATTGTTACATTATTGAATTATTAAATCAAGTTTGAGTTTAGTAAAGTCATAATTTTGGACAATATTCACCATAGTGTTTGAAACATAACAATATGAAAAAATGCATTATAAGATTTTCTAATAAAAACTGTAAAATTTGTCTCTAAATTTCATTATTATTATAATTAAACCTTATCTTATACAGTATGCCATTACGTTAAAATTTCTGAAGAGTTCAATTCTTATTTTTGCAGTTTTATGTATTTATTTTTATTTTTCTTCTTATTATTATTATTATACAGGATGTTTTCATATAATTTATTCTGTTGTTATATGTGCGTATGTGTTTTAATTTGTTCAAATTAAAATACGGTTAATCGAGAGTTCAGTACAGTATCTGAATAAAAAGTTAATAAATTTTTGTAGTAACTTTACTCATTAATAACATTTGGGCCCCGAATTGGGAAAAGGATGAAGTGCTAAAAAGTATGTGAAGAAATTATTTAAAACATTTATCAGACGAATTCAGCAAAGTACATTTCAGTTTGAGACAAAAGAATGTGTAACACCTAAACGAAAAACACATGTGCTTTAATATTATGTGAGTTTATATTTTATTAGAAAATAAATTTACGTTTGAGCAGTTAAAAAGTTACATGTGGGACAAGAAATATAAAGTATGTTTGTTGTGCTTCATTTAGGGATGAAGAAGGCAAAAATTAAGTTTTATCACACAAAATCTGACTTACATTTTCATGTGTGAATTAAAACTATTTCTTTTCTCTCTTTTAAAACTAAAATAAATTTTTAAGATAAAAAATGTTTAAAAAATAAAAAGAAATTTTTTTAAAAAATTTAAGAGCTTATGGCAATTGAATATGGCTTAAAATTACAAATAGACAAATAATAAACAAGTTGACAGAAGTAGTAATAATATTAATAACTAATCCTGATTTTAATACTTAACAATTTGAGTGACCATAGTATCTCACAAGGTTTAATCATAACCTCCAAACCTCATGTTTATTTGATTTTAAAATTATTTTTAGATATAAATTATACAAAAATATATCAGAATTACATACCTGAATATCGTTATGCTTATTTTACTTGTCTTTGCACTATATTTTTTACATACAATCTACTTTTAGATTACTATCTTATTGTGCTTACTATTTAATCAGTCAATTTTTATACTCCTTTCTTTTATATTTTTATACTTTCAAATTATTATTAGTATATTTTTTCCCCGAATAAACCATAAGCATTTAAAACAGTATCTTCCAAATACTTAGCATTAAATACAGAATAAACATCTGGATATTTTTTTTTAACATTTGAAATAATGTTTCCATTATGCGAAAGGAAAAAGACTCCTGTCGACATTAAATAGGGGCCCACCAGCGGCCGAGCGGTAAAGTCGCTGAACACTGGTAGTTCGGTCCGAGGTTGGAATCCCGCGAACGGGCTGGCTGCATGGGCGTTTTCGTAGTTTTCCCCATGTGTAACGTGTATACGAGCCAGTTTCCCTTAGAAAGTTCTCCACGAAAGGCATCCCTCCCTTTAGGCAGATAGCCCTCGTGTGCTTTGCCATAATTAAATACACCTACACCTACATTAAATAGGAAATTGTTGTCACCCCAATCATATTATAGAAGTTAATTTCTTACCACAATGCAGTGAAAAATCTAAGCAATTACTTTGCCTGTGTTTCGTTAGCAACATTTTATAACAAATAGTAAAAGTGTAGTTAAAAGAATTTTGAAAATCCTATAATAATCGCTTGCAAAATTTCTAATTCGACTTTTATATGATCAGGTTTGCATCCAAAATATGATCGAACGTTTATTATGTTACTTTATTGCAATGCAGAATTTGTAATTAATTATCTATTTTATTTTTATTTAATTTCACTAAAAATAAAGCACATCGCTTCAGTACTTTAACATCTTTCTGCTTAGGCCATTTGTCATTAAGAAACAATAGAAAAAAGAGACAGAAAGAGGGGAAAATATTAACAAACGTTAGTAAACAAAAGCTTTTAAACTTAAAATTCTTTCGAGTTCTTTGATAATTTTGTTCAACAATAAATATTTATGTTTATGAATTAGCAACAGCTGATGTCACTTTCATATAAAAAAAAGTGAAATATTTGAATGATATTTTACATGTTTAATTCTTTCAAAATTTTTAATGGTAAATTCTCCTTCATGATATTGGTTGTAATCTGATGTTTTCAGATCGCAAATTTCTTTTTTCAATGATATGTCGTACAGAATCATATCTACAATCATTGTTTTTTAAGTAATAAACAAATTCAGCAACCAACAAGAAAATCTGAAGCCATGAAAAAATAAGGATAATAATAATAATAAATCTGAAAGCTTTCAGGTTTTATATTACGTTTAAAGGTTTTATATTACGTTTTAACGTTTTGTGTGTTACATTTATTTGTTAAACATCACAAAAAATAATCAAAAAGAGGGTGTCTTTAGAATTTCCGATAGACAGTCTCGCGCGCTGAAGTTAATTCTTTTTTCCCGTACAGTGTTCCCATTGCTTGCTCTGAAATCGTTGAGTTCGTTAATCAAAGATTCATTAAACTTTTACAAAATATGATATAGGTAATAAAACAAATTTCAAATTTGGACTTCCAGATGCCCATATTCGAGTGGAGGACTACGTTATTAAAAATTCGATGTCTCTAAGTACCGTTGTTTTTCCACAATGCGAGAAATATACATACACTCATGCAGATTCTTCATTATTTAATTTCTTTAAATATAATGCAGGACTCTAATATTTGGCGGCAACAATTCGAAAAAGGAAATGCTGTTTTATAGTGTACGACGCAAAATGCCACAATGAAATTAATAGCCCTTCTGGGATTGTCCCTTTGGGCTAATAATTCTTTTAAGCAACGAGCAACTGCAACTGAATTTTCTTTTTGCATTCTCACAGAAAAACTTCTGTGAACATTCTATTCTGACAATATTTATTGCTTGGTGCTAGTATTCCAAGCATAAGGAATTTAAGACAGTCATTTTTTATCTATATAACGCATAAGAGACGGATTTTGCATGCTCGACTTCATGGACAAACAAATAAAGGTAGTCTTCGGCTATTCCCGCCAAAAAGAAGGCATGTGATCACATTACTCATATTCCCATAATAAAGCAGAGTAATGGGCTCACCAAGTCTGTCTTCCTTGGCAGATACCCGACATCACTCTGGAAGCAGTATCTGTCTTCAAAAACCGAGGAAGAACAAGTGAAATCTATTTAAAAAGATCTCTCGAGTGTGTTTTTCTTAGAGGTACTCATGTCAGCCGAAACGGTGTGTAAGAAATAAGAACATGAACAGAGAGGATCTGTGGCTGATGGATTATTTTTAGCCCTCTGGAAGCTGTTTCCGTAGCTGAAACGGCTTATGATGTAGTCAATTCCTTTTTTCCACATCATGATTACGCTGCACCTGCTATTGCAAAAAGAATTTTGAGTTACTTAGAAAAGAATCTTTTAGTATTATTATTATTATTATTCGCAGAAGTAAGTAAACTTCAATGCAACGGCCGGAGAGATATTTGTCGAAAGTCATTTTGAAATTTTCGTGCATAGCAAAGTATGCAAGCATAAAGAATTTAAATAATACGTGATGTTCAAATAGAATGTTAACCCAATGTCCTTCTTGTTTATATTTCTACGTTCTTAGAATTTATCTTCGAGTTCTTATTCCACTTTAGTTTCCTTCAGGTTTTCGTACAAGAAAAAGTTACAAAAAGTGTTTAATTCGAAATTTGTTATAGACAAATAAACAAACGTAATATAAACTTAAAATTTCTAGTATTAATATACGCTTCTTAAAGATGTTTGAAATAATATAGCTTTCTAGTTTTTTATCATCTTTTAGACGCGGCTAAGATACTGAGAAAATTTTTGGTTACTCAATATTTGTGTCTAGAGAAGACTTAAGACAATATTTCTGCTATATAAACTAATTTACCAAGAATTCAAGGGTAATATGGGATTCTAGAAAATCATTTAGTGACGTTAACATTATTACTTTTAAGCATTGTTACGTCGAAAGAATTTAAAAGTATTAAGATAACGTTTGTATCTTGGACTAAAAATAAATAAATAAATAAATAAAATCTGAAAGCTTTCAGATTTTTATATTACGTCCAAACGGGCTTTTTTTTATTTATTTACTTTTTCATTTACAGACACATACATGTTTCGAGAGCGTTTGGGCTAACGCCACTTTGGACTAAAAATAATTAAAAACAGCATACCTTTAGAATTTCCGATAGACAGTCTCGCGGGCGGTCGATAAAATTTCTTTACTCAGTGCAGTGTTGACACTACTCGCTTTGAAACTGTTGAGTTTTTAAATCAAAAGTTCATTAAATTTTCCAAAATTTGAAACAGCCAATAAAACAAATTCGAAATTCCAGATTCTAACTTCCATGTGCCTATATTTGGAGGACTACGTTACTCAAAATTTGATGGCTCTAGGTATCATTGCTTTTTCACAATGCGAGAAACATACCTACAATTATAAATGATTATTCATAATTTAGTTTCTTTAAATATTATACAGGTCGATAATATTTGATGGCAACAATCTGAAAAGTGATGCATCGCATTTAAGTAATTCGACTCCAAATGCCGTTTCGAGACAAGTAACTCTTCCAAACTATTTTTTTATATTATTTTTTAATATATTTTTTAAATTCAAAATTTATGGGAAATAATATTCCTAATTCTACAATAAATCTAATTAATATACGCTTTAATATTATTTATTTAAACGGTAGGATATTCTATTGAATGAGATAAAGGGAAAAAAACATGTTATCTTTGCTTCGAAATTGTTCTGCAGTTCTCGTATATTCTTTAACTAAAAGATTTCTCTTTTGCAAAAAAATTGTTTTCACCCATTTTTTTTTTTTTTTTTATTTTATTTTAAAGTTTATAGTATTTTTTTACAAAAGGTTTCGAAGCAAAAACAAAAATCACAATAACATTATTTGCACAACAACATTACTCGATTCAAGAAACAATATACTTATTAATATAATTCAATTTTAAGGCACGGAACGTTTTTCCATTATATAGTTTATGTAAAAGAACTTCTTAAGTTACAACTCTGCACAGTCTTCTAAATTTAGAATATTACTCAATTTTAGGAACATTATATTGTCTTGCTTTTAAGACTAAAAAATGCTTTTGAAAATAGGTAAAATTTTAGTTTTTTAATTTCCGGAAGTAGCATATGAGGCTTGCATTAAGGGCTTCAAGAAAAAGTCACACTTCGATATGTTCTTAACTATAGTATTTAATTTTTTTGAAAGAGTGTTATTCCCCTTCTGTTTTAAAATTTATTGAAATAAAATGAGTATATACATTGAGTATCTTAACTGCAAAAGATGGCTTTGCACACTCTATCACATCTTAATAGAAGCTACAGTAAAGGAGAGGAGAATGCATAAATTATAAATTAAATATTTGTTTTGGGTAAACTGATTACATAAATACGATACATTCTTGTTATTCATGTTTATGCTATATCTCAAATAATTCTTTCAAAGACAAATTAATATTATTTGAAGAATATTTATTAATTAATTTTTTGTTATCAGCTTTTTATTACTGTAATATGCATCCTTTTCGTATTCCGAGACCATTTAAATGAGAAGCGTGTAATACTTTGAAGCAACGCTTCCATTAATTCACCCAATTTTGAATTGCATTTGAAATGTATACACAGTTGCATAATTTGAGGTTTGAAATATATGCCATAATTCACTATTTGACTTGACCAATTTAACCTGACACAGATAGTTCCGCGTTTGTGTTCTGCGCTTGATCAGTTGATGAATTTCCAACTGTAAGGGAGATAATGAAGTACTATCAATTAACTATCCTGCGAATATTGATTACACTTTGCTATTTGAGCAAAATTTTAAGAAAGTAAGAAAGATTTGGATTAATTACGTAATTTAAATTTTGCGTCCTTACGTAGTTTATAAACTGTAAAATTAAGAAAAACTATTAAAATTTGCTCGTTGAATACTTGTAGTACGTACACATTCTTTGACTAAAAAGCCTAAAGCTTTGCAGTGAAAGTAAAAAAATATTAAGTTTTTACATATGTAGGATTTAAAAACAATCAATTCAAAAAATTCTTTACCCTTCACCAAATAGAGCTTCAGATTTGATATAGATAAATATTGCGTTATGAAGAGTAATGGAGGATATAACCCCGAAGATTCACATATTTATAAAATGAATATTAATGTTTAGGTATAAATATTCCAGCACAATTTATTACGGTGAAATACTTTATCATAATGAGATTAATAATAGCAGTTTAAATTATAATTTTTCTTAAAAATACACATTTAAAAAAATAAAAATTTGACTATAATTTAAATCGCTTATCAAAAGTGAAACTATTAAAATTCTAAGCAATTGTTTCTGAACTTTTACACCGGAGGAGAAGAAATATAAATTTTCTATACATAACAAAATTAGAGAAGGTGTTTGAAATTCTAAAGAAAAAATCAAGGAATAAATTATCATATTTATAATATTATTTTCTGTTTCTGTGAGAGATGATTCAGACTAAAGGAGCGAAAAATTACGTAATTTAAATCATGATTAAGGTATGAGTAACACAGCCGGTTTTGCCCTATATTGCAATATGGCGTAAGTGGTTTCCCATTAATACTACTATGCTTATGGATAATAAAAAAAATTCTGAATTGTAATTTTCCTCAGAAACGGCAGTTAAAGATAAAAATAAAGGAAACAAGCGATTTCGTAAAAGTAACGTGATGGCATCACATATTTCTTTTATTAATTAAAATAATTCTTCAAGTTTTCATAATAATTAACAGCAGTTGCACTTACTGTATATTAAATGCACTTAAACTGTGTCAATTAGATCCTTAAGAAATAATATCGAGGTCAAAATTATTAATGTCGATTATGTTGCTTTCTGAGCACTCAATTAATTAAATCAAATTCATAAAGACACGAGTTTCCCAAACTTAAGTTTCCCAAACTTAAGCATCGCGAATCGCATTTATATATACAATTGCTATTTATCATTATCTACATGGATATAGCTGTTGTGGAAAACAAAAGAGCTTTTTAAATTTTAACAAATGTTAATAATTTCTTAAATTGAATCCTTTGCAGCTTAAGATCAGAAATTTCTTATTTAATTAGTCCAAAGGATCTTAACCCAGAAGGGCTAATAATTTCGTTTCGGCATTCTGCGTTGAAAAGTTTAAATGTCGGTTCACTTTTCAAATTGTTGCCACCAAATATTGGAGCTCTGCTTTATATTTAAAGAAATTGAATAATGACGAATCTGCGTAAATGTATGTATATTTCTCGCATTGTGATTAAACAACGGTACCTAGGTTTCTTTTTTCTGTTTTTTTATTTGTTATTAAACCTTATTAATATAGTATACATGCATATATTTATGTGTATGTATGCATGGGAAATTTTGCGGTTTTACCGCTTTTGATTTTATTTCTTCGTGTCTTTATGAATTTAGGTTTTAAATTTCTTATCTTTTCTTCTATTGTTAATACACATACATGTAAGATAAAAAAATAAGTAAATCAAAATTATAATTTAAACTAACTGTAAAACATTAATTCTCCCTCTCTGTTTTAAAAATCATAATATCTTCTCTGGATTGCGTCATTTCTAGATCATTCTATGGCCTACGCAGCTCTGATGATGTAATAATTGTAAACCAAAACTTTCTCTTCGTGTGCTTCTATCTTGCATAACTATGCACTTCAGCTTCTGTCTCTGCTTTGCTTAGACGTAATTTCGCTATGTTATTTCTTATTGCAATAATATCAAAAATGTAAATGTTCTTGAACAGGCACTGTGCCAAGCAAACTGTGGTCAAAAATATCAATTGGAAAATAAAAATGGAATTAAAATCGTCTCGATTGCCAAATATTTATTATATATATATATATATATATATATATATATGTATATATATATGTACATATATATATATATATATATATATGTATATATATATATATATATATATGTACATATATATATATATATATATGTATATATATATATATATATATACATATATATATATATGTATATATATATATATATATATTTATATATGATGACGTACCATAATCCCATAAACGCAAACTCAAATCGCACGCGGGCCACATACACGACCTAAAAGTAGCTGATGTGCCGCAATTAAAAAATAAATAAATAAATAAAATAAAATAATAAAGAAACCTGAAAAGTTTCAGATTTTAAATTATGTCCAAAGTTTTTTTTTTTTTTTTTCATTTTGTGTGTTACCTTTATTTATTAAATGTTTTTTAAATATTATTAATTTATTATATTATTATAATAATATATTATAATTATATAATATTATATTATTATAATATATATATATATATATATATATATACAAATAACATAATATTTAATAAACAAATATATATATATAATATTATTAACATATTTGTTTATTAAATATTATGTTATTTGCACTTAAACCATAAATTCAATTCAACAGCAATATCGCAAAATAATTTGCAAATGACCATATCTTTAGAACTTCCGAACTTCCGATACACAGGCTCGCGCGCGGGAGAAAGAAATATTTTTTTTTCTGTACAACGCTGCGGTTGCTCTCTTTGAAATCCTTGAGTCTGTTAATCAAAAATTCGCTAAAGCCTTACAAAATATGAAATCGATAATAAAGCAAATTCGGGCTTCCAGATGTCCATATTCGCAGGAGGATTATGTTATTCAAAATTTGATGCCTCTAGGTACCATTGTTTCATCACAGTGTGAGAAACATACATACATTTATGCAGATTCTGCATTATTTAATTTCCTTAAATGTAATACAGAGCGATAATATTTGGTAGCAACAATTTGAAAAGTGAAACAACGCAAAATGCCAAAACAAAATTAATAGTCCTTCTGGGAAATTTGCCCCTTTGGACTAAAAAAAGAAATGTTGATAAAACAAATTGCCCCTTTGGACAAAAAAAAAAAAAAAAAAAAAAAAAATGTTAACAAAAAAAACTTTGTTAACTAAGCTTAAAAAAAAAAAAAAAAAAAAAATACTGTATTTGTCAAAACATGAACATAAACTGACTCAAAGAAGTTTAAATTTACACTTATTTTCTGCCTGAAAGTTTGGTGAAGAAATTTTTATTCGTCACAATTTGTAACTAAAACATATTGACAGCTAAATATTAATATTTTCAGATTCACATTTATTCAAATAATTGTAATATATTGAAGTAACTACTAAGTGACTTACTTAAACTAGAAATAAATATACGAAAACTTTCTAAGAGGGACAAAACTCGAGAATAAATAATAACAACCTTTTCTCTTTCTTTTAACTATTACATTTTTCTATAAAGCATACAGAAAAAATACATATTTGTCTGTAAATAGTTATTAACTTCTATTTTTCTTATTACATATTTCAGCTAAAACACCTCACGGCGTTTCGATTTTCGTAAAATTTGTAAACTTCGAGGAAACTTACCAAAAGCTATCTTCGTCACTAATTGGTAAATCCTCATAGAGTCTGGTTCTTTTCGAAGATTTAACTTTCAACGACGGGAAAAACTGTTCACAAGTAAATGTATTCACAAACAAAGCAATTATTCTTATTGTAAAATTCAGAGGTATTAATAACAGTTTATGAAATTTGTATCTTTAAGTCTCTGAATAAGATTTGCATTACAGTGTAAATTAATTAGCTCCATTTCTAGATTTTCTGGAGCGTTACTCATGTTCGTTTTCATTAATGAAGATGACTTAAAATTCCATTCAAAATCATTAAAATTTTAAACTTTTTTTTAAATCTAGTCCTAATAATGCTAATTAATTAATGGAAAATTTATTCGCTGGCCGTATAAAATTGCTTCAGGAGCAGCCAGTTCGAGACTACCGCCGTAACGGACCAACAGTTTTTGAAGGACTCCGCTAAAGCTGTTTGTAATATCAGAAGGATGAGAATTAATTCACAGAACTGGAAAATATGTCGAATTAGATATAAAAACTTCGTTTTCTTGTGCATTGTAACGTAAAGAACTAATATGCCCATCAAAGTTAATTCATTTATTCTTATAAAGGAATTAATATAAATCCATTGCTATTATTGCAGATTAATATTAATTACTGTGTTAATAAACATTTAAATATATTTTGTCTGAAAATATTGCTCAATTAGATACGATATGGAAATATAGAGAATTACTAAGAAGCAGTTGTACGATATCTTTGAATCATAAAATTTTCTCCTTTTAAAAAATAAGTTTTAAATAAGAATTACGTGGAGCTTTTAATTCCATATTCTGTAAAGTCTGGATCATAAAATATTTAAAGACATGTAATACAATAAATAAGCTGCGATTACTATTGTACTCTAAAACGGAATCACGGGCATCAATAAATGACACCAAATTACTAAATGATAAATGGCAGTGGTTTTAGTTTAAGCATATGGGAAAGTATATCTATCAAAGAAAATGGTAATAAAGCTTACTTTAAAAACAGTTGCTAAATATATTTTAGTAACTGTTTAATGATTCCTCTTAGAGTTTTATCATTCCTGTTAGACATATTCTATTATAGCCTGTAGCATTATGGCAGTTAACACCACTATGAAAGGTACATCTCTATTAGTGAGCCATTTTTCTTTCGAATTTGAATTCTTTGAGAATCTACATTTAGAACATATTCTAACCGAATCTCAAATTGTATCAGTTATTAAAAACAGCATGCTTTTTTGCGGCAGAAATCGCTGTCTTTTCATTTATTCTTATTGTAAGTTCTGGAAAGACTCACATGTACTTTAGAATAAACGAAAACTTAACATATACACAGTTATAAATAAGATATCAGAAAGAATAATCATCTATTGTCACTTTCTTGCAGAGAGGATCACGACCTCCGATTGCTCACCACGGTTGCAGTTAGAATACTCACAAAAATATCTTCCATTTTTCGAAATAGAACTCCGATATAAATGTCAAAAACACAAAATAAACAGACCAAGATTCAAAAAATAAACGAAACCTCTTAGAGAAAGGGAGGCGAGACAGAAAGTACAAGATGTAACGGCAACAGCAAGTCACGTGTATCGTGTCGCTTCGGAAAAGCGTTGACGCGTAAGATAAATTGAAACACGGCTGCACGTGACTTTTTCGTGCGTCTGCTCTGGCCACAATCAATCATCCCACAGCTCTAAGGTCGCTGACCAAGACGCATTAGCCAATGCTAATCACTTCTCCGGCTCATCCACGACAACGGTGAGAGCACGATAGAGTACTCTCGAAACAGGTGTGTAATTAAATCAATTTCATCGCTTACCTGTCACTCATGCTGAGGAGAATCTACTCCATAAAGTTTTTCAGAAATTTATCACTAGAAAAGTGTTTTCGCTTTCGTAGTTTTTCTTCTTTTTAAGCGTGCGATAAACTCCCCGAAGTCTTTTTAATCTACTGTAGCTTAGCTGTAACTTTGATCTATAAGGGGTTTAGGAAATATGGCTGTACGGTGCAGCCTGTAACTGTTTGGATATTATTAAGTCATCGATTATTTTAATGCTTCCTATTCCGAGACTTTATTTTGATGGAGAATTTAGAAAAGAAAATTGCATTCCTGTTGAATAGCTTTCTTGAAATCTTTCATGCTGATTTTAAATTCAGCCTCTACGTAGATCTGAAAACATATTCGAAAATGCATGGTGAGTAGGAAGGAATTGCCGTTCGTGGACACTGTTTTCTATAAATTTCTAAAAAAAAAAAAAAATAAGTCTACTCATTCATATTCACGACTGAATCAAAATTTTAAAGTTAAAATGTGTAAATAGTGTAAAAATTGTGTTATTATAATGAATTAATGAACTGGGGTGTATGATATGTTGGCCAAGTATGACTATATAATTATATGTTTCTTCGTCGTGATTATATGCCTTTTACTTTAACCTTAAAAATTTATTATGATCAACACCCTAGTTAGATTTCTTTGCAAATTTTGAGAATTCTTTATGACTGGAATATGATACCTTCTGTGACGCTTCCATTCTTATAAATGGGATATATTAAATAAATAACTTACTGTAGCTCAAAATGCAAGTTTTTTTTTTTTTTTTTTTTTTTTTTGTTTGTTTTACATTTACACACACATAAACGTTTTGAGAGCATTTGGGTTAACTCGCTTTTGGGCTAAAAATATTTAAAAACAGCATATTTTTAGAATTTTCGATAGACAGTCTCGCGCGCCGGAAATAAAATTGTTTTATTCTCTAGAGTGTTGCCACTGCTTGCTTTGAAACCGTTGAGGCTTTAATTAAAATTTCGTTAAAGTTTTACAAAATATGAAATAGACAATAAAACAAATTCAAAATTCGGGTTTGTAAGTGCTCATGTTCGCAAGGACAACCATGTTATTCAGAATTTGTATAAAACGATTTGTGCAATTCAGAATTTGTGCAACGATACCTAGTCATAAACTAGGTATCGTTGTTTTTCCCAGTGCAAAAAACATACGCACATTCATACAGATTCTTCATTATTTAGTTTCTTTAAATATAATACAGGGCGATAATATTTGGTGGCAATAATCTGAAGACTGATGCATCGCATTCAAGTGATTCTATTCAAAATGCCGTTTCGAGACTAATAGCCCTTCTGGGCTAACGCTCCTTTGGGCTGAAAATGCTTATGTATAACGTGTTACTTTTATATCGTCAGTGAAATGACGGTGGTCTTAGTAAAAAATATTTACTAAGTCCTTTATGTAATTCAGAATATGTTAAAAGCATATTTATGTAATTCAGTAATTCAGTAATGAAATAGACAATAAAACAAATTCAAAATTCGGGTTGGTAAGTGCTCATGTTCGCAAGGACAACCATGTTATTCAGAATTTGTATAAAACGATTTGTGCAATTCAGAATTTGTGCAACGATACCTAGTCATAAACTAGGTATCGTTGTTATGTAATTCAGAATATGTTAAAAGCATATTCTGAATTACATAAAGGTCTTAGTAAATACTAAATCGATCTCAAATCATTTTCAGTTATTTTTGCAATCTAAATTGACTATTCCTAACAGGTTACGATTTTAACTTAAATTTTGAACAAAACTAGTTTAATAATATCCGACTGGATATAATAAATACTTATATAATAAACACGTTTTCCTAATATGTATTTAAATGATTCATTTTACGACGAGCGGTCTGATTATTATTGACAAACTAGACACGAATTATGCAATATAAATGAATTCTTTAACTATTCATCATATATATATATTACTATAAAACAAATCTGAAATTTTAATCAAAGGATGAGGTTATAAATTTTGAAATAAAAAATATCTCATTTAATAATTTTTTCCTATCCATTATATACATTTTAGAATATTGCGTAATAAAATAATAATCTGTAATCGATAAAGCTACACTTAAAATATGCAGTGCATTTTTGAGTGTTTTAAAATTTATTAATAATCAAAACATACTGGGCTATAAGTTTTCATTCAACTTTAAACCATTTCCATTAAATTTAAAGGTTCAGTATTATTTTTGAATTAAGATCTTTAATTGATACTTAAAAAGAGGCTTTATTTAAAGGTAATTTACTCATTCTCACGCTGAAGATTTTAAACCAAATGTACGGAATTCGTCAAAATTGGATTTTTTCCCCCTTATGTTATATTTCTGTCCCTCTTGCACAAAACAAATATTTTCTCGTCGGTACTGAATAACACTGGCTTTAGACAAAAGACACCTAATAGTTTTCTTTCAATTTATGTCATAATATAATTTAAGATTAATAATGTATATTTCTTTAAAAACATACTTGCAAATAAAAACTTATCTCTAAATTTAATTATTTCCTTCAGATAGTTGGTCCTATAAATTTAATTAAAAATTGAATAAGGTTAACATATTTTTTCAATCAAGTTTCTAAGATCCAAGCTCTACGTATGTAAATGTCAATAGGGTTCCCTATCTCAGTGTAAAGATGAGTGTTAACTTTATCGTTATGTGGTATTTACGTGGTAACATTTACTTGGGATCTTTTCAGTAAGTGTACAAAAATTATAACAGGTCAAAATATTTATGACGTCTCTAAAAGCAAACTGTAAAATTAACTTCGAAATCTACAAAATTAACTCTAAAAAGTAAAATCGTTTTGTAAAATTTACTGTAGAAACTAATATCTTTTCGTTCAGAATGAAAATTTAGAGTAAATGCATACAATGATATTATACTAATATTCACAGAAATGCATTTAAATTTGTATCACAATAAAATCTTTTCTATATGAATTTGCACTAAAAAACGATATTTTTTGTTTATTGTTATTGATTCATTGTGGCTTATTTACATATATTATCTCACTTTTTCTAACTAATTTTATTTTTTAAAATCGAGAGCTTAAAATTACGGGGCTATAGCAATTTTGAAAGAAAGAATTAAAGGAAGAAAATAAAAGATTAAAAATGTACATAAAGATAGATTCACCACTTTTTAACTTTAAGTAATTAGAGTTAATAATTTCAATACTGTTATTATTGCTTATATATTGTACTTTGCAATCTATTCGGATACTGTACGTTGTTATCATAAATCAGCAATTTCTAAATTTTATGATGTAAAAGCTAGGCGGATGTACCAGGGGGTTGAAATATGTCAATAATTAGCCCAAAGGTGCGTTAGCTCAGAAATGCTATTAATTTCGTTTTGGCATCATGCGTCGATTCACTTTTCAAACTGTTGCCACCAAATATTACAGCCCTGTATTATATTTAAAGAAATTAAATAATGAAGAATCTGCATAAATGCATGTATGTTTCTCACACTGGGATAAAACAACGTTACTTAGAGCCATAAAATTTTGAATAACGTACGTTTTCACCCGAATATGAGCATCTGGAAGCCCAAATTTGGAATTTGGAACTTGTTTTCTTATCTATTTCATATTTCGTAAAATATTTGTGAGTTTTTATTAAGAAACTCAACACTTTCAAAGCGAGCAATAGCGAGAGTGTAATGCAATGTAAAAAGAAAATTTTTATATCCAGTGCGTGAGACTGTGCATGGGAAATTCTAAAGCTATGCTCAATTTAAAATTATTTTGCGATATTGCTGTTAAATTGAATTTTATGGTTTAAGTGGGAAGAACATGATATTGATAAATAAAGATAACAGAGAAAACGTTAAAAAAAAAAAAAAAAAAAAAAAAAAAAAAAAAAAAAACCGCCCTTTTGGGCGTAATGTAAAATGTGAAAGCTTTCAGATTTTTTTTACAGTTATTGTGAATTTAAAAATTACAGCTCTAAGTTAATGAATTTTCACAGATTATGCTTCGAAGAAAAATACGGTTTGAATATTATTTTGATTACGCTATCAAAAATGAATATCTAACATCATCTCATTTAAAATCACAAGTAATGGGTTTTAATTTAGTAGTGGTTTTTGCCATATGGCATTAAAAGTGAAATATACAAATACTAACATGAAGCTCAAAGGAACGGAAAGTCGGAATTGTTAATACAGAAATTAAAAACTTCGTTGCTTTGATGTGAACATGCACATTCTTGTACCTGAGCAGCCACAGGAGAAAAAAATTAATGGTATTTTGGCAAGAATAATATTTCTAAATTCAGTGAATAAAAATGCAATAGGTAAGTTCTAATTTTATGGAATAAATTTATGTTTTCAAGTGCATGATTCTTGTAATTTGCCTATTCTTATGAATCCGACACATACCATAACTGCCCTAGAAAGCATTTGTATTTGTAATAAATCTGAAATGTAATTAAAATGCTTTCTGCGATGATTAGAATATGAAATTAACTAAAAACAAAGCCTTTTCTAAACTGCATGTGATAATTTTTTATGTTTTTTTAATGCAAAACAGAAAAATAATTAAAAATTTAAAGAATTTAAACACCATGTTTAAAGAAATTTACTTTTACCAAGAAAAGTTTTCATATTTTTCTTCTGATTTACAGATGTATTCTTTCATCTACAAAAAAAGCTCGATCCCTCTTATCCATCCCCCCTTTTTTTTTGGTTTGGTTTTGTTTACTTGTTTTGGGCGAAAAGTCTAAATAACAAAGAGATTTATCATTTCGTGAAAGTTACAGTGAAAGCATTTGTAACAAGTTTTGTAACATGATTGATCTTTGATTGAAAATGCAATTTCTTCCCACGTTCTGACGGGTTCTTAGTAATACATGAGCAGGTAAATACAATGCCCGAAAGGATTTTCCAAATGGGCATGATAAATCTTGATTTTAATGAATTGCGTCATCTGTCAATTCACAGTGATCTTACGTGATCTTCATGTATTCATTACTTAATTTAATGACACTCTAGAAATTTTAAAACATGCTGCAGATCATTAATCAATAAAACGTTCCATTTTGATCAAATAACAAAACGCTTTCACAGTCAATTATGGGATGCACATTGATATTATGTAATTTTGTGAAAATATATGAACTGAAATTTTACGAAACACTTTCTATTAAGCCAAAAATCATTCTGTATTAAATCATATAGTTGCATTTCATACAAATATTAAATTTATGAATTTTAGAAAATCTAAAAACAAAATTAACGTAATGGCATTTTTACCAATTTTTAAAGATATTGTGAACGTAATCCATTTAAACATAATGAAGAAATAAATTTAAATGACATAATTAAAAGAGAATTTATCATTCATACGCTTAACAACTTGCAAGAAACTGCACGCAAATAATTTACACAGATTGTAGCATACAGTGTAATTTACATACAATAATCACTGGTTTTTTGAAATTTCACCCAGGATGCGAGGTTGAGTAACATTTATATATTCTGTTTACTCTATGCGCATAAATATCAGCAGGATGCTGCATCTTAATGTAAAAATATGCGTTAGATAAGTTGTATTTACATGGAATCATTTAAATGAATGTGTGGCTGAGATAATTTTTAAGGCTGTTTTTGTGTGGCTGAGATACATTTTTTCTGAAGATAGATATTATATAAAATTTGACATTAATTGAAGTGAAAAATATTATGCTTTGCTAAAGTTTAAAAAGTTAATAATGACTAAAACAAAGCTGTTGAAGAAGGCATTTAAGTTAAAAAATGTCATGTACGCTATTAAATGCAGATGTTAATGTATATGTATTTAACTTTTACGGCATTAATTTAATTATGTTGCTGTACATAGCATTATAAGTATGTTTTAAGATTAATTGCTCTACTTTATTGCAGAATCTTTTATATAGTTAAAATATTTATATTTCTAAGGTTTTTCTAAAAACTATAAATCATTTTGCTTCAAAATTCTCTAAAAATCAGCTATTGTTTACTATTTATATACTTTTTTAAGTTTCATGTTTATGATGTTATAAATAATTAAATACATTACTATTTTAGGATTTAAATAATTTATCGTGCAAAAAATTAGTTAAAAATCAAAATTTGTTTTATAAATTTAAGTCGTTGTATTTTTATTAGATAACTTTTATTTTCTAATTATTCTCTTTTTGATTTTAAACCCCTTATTAAACCTTAGAAAAGATATAAAATGAGTCTTTTTATTATTGTCTAAATAGCTCTTTAAAGATTGAATGCTCAAAATATATAACTGTGAGAATTATTGTAATAAATATTTGTAAAATTCTAACAAAACATTATTTCGTAATACGCATAGAGAGAAGTGTAATAGCTTTATATAATATAATGCAATACTTTAACATTAAAATTGTTTAAAAAAATTAAATTAAAAAAAATAAAATAATTTAAAAAAATAACTTGTTTGTAATAATGTGTTTGGAAAATGGCGTAAAATACCGAGAAAATATTTTTAGCTGAATTGCTTTTTAAATAAATCTCAATCAGTGATACTTTAGCTAAGGTTTTCAGTAGAGAAATCCGCAAGTATTATATATGCGAGGAAAGCTTTTTTAATTTGAGTTTCACAGCATCAAACTTGTGCTTTTAATTAGAGTTTTGTATGAATCTGATAACTGCTCTGATATCACTTTCCATATATCCATATAAAAGTTTTAATTCTAGATTTCATATTTACACGTGATTGATTAGCTGTAAAGAAACGATTATTTGAGCATTTTCCTTCAGGTGTTAGCTGTCACCGCATTCTTCTATGCATGTTCATGGTTGATGTGTTAATTGATTGGTCAACTGACAAGGTGATCAGCGGTGCATTTGTTAGCCGTCACGGACAGACCTTGATTATTTCCTGATTTCTATTCTTCGATAAAAACAGTAAGAAAAAACTTTGTTGAAACAATTGCCTCGTTCTGGTAGTGCAACGAAGTGTTTCAGATAATTAACACTATTATGATAACTATAATTTCTACTATTCCAAAACGAATCTTTTTCTTAAATGCTGCAATGTTCGAAAGGTTTTTAACTTGTATCCCTATAAAAAATTAAGAAATTCAAAAATATGAGTGCTGAAACTAAAAGGTTTTTAACGATCGATTTTTACGATAATTGTATTAGTATAATTATAAACTTTTTATTCTGTAATCTGAAGAGTCATATTTGCATCCATAAAAAGAGAACCCCTTGTAATTTTCTCAAGAAAACGTTCAGGGACAGTTAAATTGTGTTGTTAGAGATGTAATATGCTTCATTCACTACAGAATGCTGATTTTTTATTGCGATTATGCATTTCGTGGAATCTTAAGTTTTAAAATTAAAAACAAACAAAAAAACACACACACACAAAAAAAAAAAAAAAAAAAAAAAAAGAAAGAAAGAAAGAAAAAGCAGTTTTTTTTTTAAATTTTTTTTTAAATTTTTTTTTTTTTAATTTCCGCAAAACATTTGTTTGCTTGTAATTATACGAAACATAATTATTGAAAGAATCGCTGGGGATATGAATAATATACTAATAATGTCATATGTGTTGTAAAGTATTAGTATTTTAAGAACTCGTTACTTAAACACATTTACATGTTATTTGCATATAAATGTTCTACATACTTAAATGCTTTCCTTTGGAAAAAAAAAATAATAAAACTTTTAAACTTTTATAACTATATGAAATTGATAAAAATGCTATTTAAAGATTATTCATGATTACTCGTATTTGGTTGACACATTAAATCTACTCGCATTATTTGAATATAATATTTTTTGTTTCTCTAATCAAAAACAAAAACTAATTTCCGAAGCCAGAAATGGAAAATGGAATGAATCCTACGTAAAATTATTTGGTTGATCCTACAAATTTAATTTTTCCCTTTCTCGCAATGCACACGCATTTTTATAGAAAAATAAATGCACTGTAAATTTTTGCTCTGTATTGAAAAATTTCCCATTTCTTTCATCTACAGCTGCAAAGACTAGAATCAGTTAGCAAATAAATTAATATAAAAAAATTGGTAAATAAATTGTTAAATAAAACTGGTAATTTTCACTAAAATTTGTATTTAAGTTAAATTCGAAGGAGGGATTCATTTTTACATGTTAAAGTCGCATAAATAGTTAAAAGTTCATAAACGAAAGTATTGTTTTCATGGTAGATAGCATACCAATGCATAAAATAATTATTTATTTATTATATATAAAAAATTTAAATGATCAAGGAAATAAAGATTGCAAAAGTAAGTCATGCAGGTATGAAAAAAAAAAAAAAATGATGTTCAAGATATTAAAATAAAGCCTCTCTTCATGAGAAATGACTTTGAAGAGGTCTAATAGATTTGGTTGATGATATTTCTTAAAATATTATATGAATTTACATTGTGCTTAGTAATTAGTTGAGCAAATAACATACATTTTCATTGTTATCTAATTTGTATTATGCATTCTTATGTAACTGAATAAAATAGAGATCATAAAAAACGACACAAAATTTTCGAGGAAGAAAACTTAGATGAGTACTTCATTTGGGAATTCTCATTTGCATTACCAATAATTTGGACAAGACTAAACCACTCCTATACATTCCATCTCAGACATATATTTTTCGGAAGAGAATATAAATTAGCATAACAACACAAAAGTTAAGCTTATTTACTTTATGCGCTTATTTATGCGTAGGTACAAACTACTAATATAGCATAACTTAAGCTGTCGTTACATTAGCATTAAATAAGTAAATAAAACAAAATTTATTTAAGAGACCTTTTTTATGAATCATACTTCAATTTCATAAGATTCAATTAGGACTTCTAAAATACTGTAACATTATTATGATTTTAAACTACGCAGTTAGAGTACTTCGGCTTTAATATTCATTTCTATTTTCATTTGAAGTTGAATTGAATTCCAGAATTTGAATTATTAAACCGAACTTCAGGCAAGATTCGTGAGCCAATAAAGATAAATTTCTATAGATCGGTTGAAAATACCAATCAAAGTAATTAAGGTATACGCAAAATAATGTAAACAGCTGAAAATCTTTTCCATTTTAAACCTTCCGCGCCACACATTTGATGAATTCTAAAAAATTAATAACATACTACTGAACTTTGACAAACGTACACAGAGGATACAGTCCTGCTATTTAATATACGTAACGTCATTTTAATTAACTTAACTGTAGTTCTGGGAAGACTACTGAAGAGTATGAGGCTTGCTTCAGATTTAGGGAAGATGGATTCACAAACGTTGAAAGTTTAATCGCGATCATAACACAACGTAGATAGAGATGCAAACAGGGTTGTGAGTAGTTAGGAAGCAACGGAACGTTCTTCACCTGTAATTTGGGTGTAACTGGAAAGAACAGACTTTGAAAATGACATGAGAATTTCAATGACTCGATGTAACGTATTATTGCCTACCTTGTTGCTGCTTTCTGGTCGTCTTTTTCTCTTTCATCCAAGGATATTCCGGAACAGAGACTCCGGAGTAGCCGTTAGGTCCACCCGAACCGGCGGCCGAGTGTTTGGGCCCTTCGGCGGGGACAGGCGCTGAAGACTCGGCCGCACTACCGATGGCTTGCTGCTGCTGCTGCGGGCACAAAGACTGCGGCGGTCCGAGAGGCGGTGGCGGTGCGGGGGCTGCCGCGCCGCCGTTGATTGATGATCCCCCGCCACGGTGAAACGTTTCATTGATATGAGGCAGGGCTGTCATAAATTCTGCCATGGACGGCTGGCTGTTGATAAAACCGCTCTCCATGGCGGCACCGCCTTCCATCGCTTTAAAATATTTTTTTTATTTTTCTCGGGGCACGTGGGGCCCGTGGACTGGAGTCCCGCGGGCGAGGGGGCCCCTTATTCTCCTCTCGCTACCTGCGCTGGTGACGGCGATGAACGACTGGATGCCTGCGTTTTCCTTCCGCGGCACATAACACTCCTTCCCAGAGCATTTCGGGCCGCATTTCCCGATTGATAACGAAATCTGACCATTTCGGTTGCGTCACGTGATGACGGCCAGCCAATGGCTGCCTCTCGTCGCTTCTCTCTCTAGACGCCAGCAGCGCCTTTGATCCCGCCGATCCCCCTCCCTTTTTTCCACTTTTTTTAGTTTTTTTCACTCCACACTCCTTCTCGTGGTGAAGAGTCGGAGAGGGGGGTGCCTGTAAGAGTGAGGTGAGGGAGGGTGAGTTGGAAGAGAAAGGCAGAAGAGGAAACTAGAAAAAATTAAAAGGAAAGCCTTTAATTATTTTCTCCCCTTTTTACTTTCTTCACCTCTCACGTTTAATTCAAATAGCCTTCTTGCCAGGCGTCGGTCGAAATGCATTTCATTAGTTAACAGTTTGTTTACTATTATTTCAAGTACGGCAAGTCATTGAACAATATCTTTTCTTCCAAATACTTTGTAGCATCGTTCATCACCCCAAATCTGTTTTCGGAGAAAACACGTGTTGTGCCTTTAATTGAAAGTTCAGAATACGATGCAGATTTTAAAGAGATCTGCAAATAGTAGAAAAGGTATCCAAAACTAAAATTAAGCATATTACGAATGTCGATTTAATCGAAAACGCAGTATCGTAACGTACATGTACTTGCTTACATTCATTTATTGCTTCTACACCAGTCGTAAAACATATTATTATTTTCCTTTCATTGTTTGAAGATTGTTGTTAATATAAATTTTGAAAATCTAAAGTTCATACTACATCTCTTCAAACGTATTTGTTAAGCATATTAAAATCTGAATATTATTCTTGATTCTAAATCTTGATTCGAAAAAGTAGCTAAAATGACATATCACTTGCGTGAAACTTGCAAAGATTGAATTTGCCTATTAGAAAAATTATTTTCAAAGGAAGAAATGTATGAGGTGACACTTTTGAAAGCAAATTTCAGTCTGTAATGGAAACGAAGTTGAAGCATCTTTCAATCATTCGGCGCGATGCTGTTTTTTGAGTAAAGGGCTTTGAGTTTGTGTTTCTTTCATCGCAAACAAATCCAGTTTAGAGAGAAATCGTCTTATATTACAAATTTCCGTTTTGTTGTCCTGCTGTCCTCTGTATAAAAATGGTTCTATGGGATGAAAGGTTTCGCACAGTTAAAGTTATCCAAAACAGTGCGACATCAAATCTGACAGAATACAAGGAGACATACTATCTATTCTTCTAGGAAAATCAGGAATTCTGCTAAAATCGTGTGTGTTTCTATGGATGTTATTTTGAAAGTGACTGGCTAGTGATTTTTTTTTTTTTTTTTTCCATTTCAAATCAAATAATTATTTTCTACAAAATTTTTAATATTGAAGTATTTTATACAAACTTTGAAAATTTATTTTAGTGTATATCTTTTCAAAAGGGAGCTTAGGCATATATTTCTGAATTTAGGCTGATTCCATTGAAAAAGAATTCATGGTTTACTAGCTTTTAGGCCTTCTCAACCTGCACCTTCAGTTTTCTTAAAAAATTTCGACGATGCCCTTGAGCAAGAATTTTGTTACAGAGAA
The DNA here is from genome assembly GCF_044657685.1 of Stegodyphus dumicola. Taxonomy (NCBI): domain Eukaryota; kingdom Metazoa; phylum Arthropoda; class Arachnida; order Araneae; family Eresidae; genus Stegodyphus; species Stegodyphus dumicola. Next base: position 50,272,978 of record NC_140779.1, read on the forward strand.
GGGTTTACTAGTAAATAATGCTGTATTGTTTACATTATTTTGTAGTCCTGAGAAGCAACTATAACTACACATTGAAAGAATGCTAGCGCATTTTAATACAGTATTTATTAAACGTATTAAACCGCCCCTACATACCCCCCAAAAACAAAAAAAAGCGACCTGCCAGGTCATAGCACAATTTTAGAATGTCTACGCAAGATGAACAAAATTTATTTTACGTTTTTTACTTTATTTTATTCGTTTTTTTATTTATTTGTGCATTTATTTTTTTTAATATGCTTTAGTGGAGCTCTTCTGATAACTTCTATAAAAGAAATATTTGTTTAAATTATTTGTGTAGCCAATTTAGTAATGAATTTTTGCTACAGCGCAGTGCTTTGTGTTCTGTAATAAATAGGTTTATTTATTATCCAGTGTTTATTACATTATTAAAACAAAAATATCAGGAATCATTTTAGTAGTTCAAGGATATTTGAAGAAAGACAAAACTTAATTAATATAAAGTAAATTATGATTTTAAGGCGCTTAATGCACAGAAGCAATTTATGCAATATATTTCAAGAATGAAATATGTTTACGAAATATACATACTAATTTTATTTGGTTAAGAATGAGCATACGTTTACTTGATAGTAATGTTGAAAATAAAACAAAACTATTTGCAACAGTATCAAGTACATCAGGAGTATGATGTATGGTGTTAGAAATATTTTTAGTAATTGCAATAACAGCAGTATTTTGATTTACATAAATTACATATATTTTTTAAATACAAAATTAGTACCTATATTATTAAAAAAGACTTTTATTGCCTTTAAATTGCTCAGACTGTTAAGCAGGTATAATTGTAAGCTGGGAAGATAAATCAAACATTTCGTCTTTTGCATAAAATCAACAATCTGAGAAATGATTAAGAGTGAAGCTACGTGGCAGATAAGTCTTGTATAAATTAAAAATTCCGCATAATGGCAACACCAGCCAAAGCGAGAGAATAATATATCCATGTAGCGTAACGCAGCAGTCCAAAAACTTTAGAAAGATACTGCTGAAGACATTTGTAATATCAAAATGTTGATGTAATTTGTCAAATCGTTTTTTTCACATTGCAAGATAACTGACGTAAAACTATCACAATGTCAAGCATATTTCACACATTACCAAGTATTGCAAGCGCTCCAAATAATAATAATAATAATTTTTTTTTAAATGTTCAGTAGATAGAATCAGCATATGTCATTTCACTCAGAAATAGACTTTAGATACAGGTAAATAAATCCACATATTTCACATTTCAACATTTTGTACAAATTTAGAGCCTTGCAATCCATTAAGGAAATTTTTAAGTATTTCCGGTCAGTAAAACTGAAACAAGGAGTAATAGTGGGAGTTACTAAAAAGAAAATCTAAATACATATAAAGGCAGAAATGAAACATGTCAAAGTAAACATAAAATTAGAAAAGCAACAGCCTTGTGTTTGACATAGATTTTAGTCAAGAGTCTAAAGATTTTAGTTCAGAGTTTGAGTCTTGACTAAAATCTAAATACATATAAAAGCAGAAATGAAACATGTCAAAGTAAACATAAAATTAGAAAAGCAACAGCCTTGTGTTTGACATAGATTTTAGTCAAGAGTCTAAAGATTTTAGTTCAGAGTTTGAGTCTTGACTAAAATCTAAATACATATAAAGGCAGAAATGAAACATGTCAAAGTAAACATAAAATTAGAAAAGCAACAGCCTTGTGTTTGACATAGATTTTAGTCAAGAGTCTAAAGATTTTAGTTCAGAGTTTGAGTCTTGACTAAAATCTACATCAAGCACAAGGTTGTTGCTTCGTTAATTTTAAGTAAGTACGTATGTATAACTTAGGTTATGGAAAGAACTGAAGGTGTCCTAATACGTGCTTAATTAGTGTATATATATATATGTGTGTGTGTGTGTGTACTAATATGAAAGAAATGTTATATTTTGTGGTTTATAATGTATACATTAGATCCATGAAAGATATTATCCATTTCTCGTAGTGAGCAATAGCAAATACATCAAGGAACTTCAAAGACAAATACATATTTTAAAGTAATGAAATGTTTTATCTCTTCTGTCCCAGGATTTTTTGCCATATGTGTATATTTATTTATTTATTGTACACTCATGGAAAAAAAATAACAAGTAATCGCTTGTCGACCACTTTATAGAAGTGGTATCATAAAGTAAAGTCTTTATTTCTCCACTTCTTGCATTGCACCTATAAATCAAATAGCAATCACATATTTTATCATTTTGCTCCAATTACTTCAAGCAGTCAATAATCTTCTTTTCTTAATCAGTAAAATTAAGAAAATATGTGTGGTTGTTCAGCATATTGCTTGCGGCCAACTTTAAATATGTTATATCGGTCCTAAGCATGCAAACTTACCATAGCATCGTCACTAATGTCTAATGGCATACAACTAATCAAAAATGTATATGTTTATTGCCTATTGCTCATGTGAAAAGGTTTTGCATGCTATATGTCATAAAAATTAACAAGAAAAAATACATTTAGTCAAATAATAGTAATGCACAAGTAAGCATGCCCCATTATACTGCGTATCAAATGAACGTCTATTTGTTTCACATTCTCTTTTCTAACAATGGAAATATCTGACGAAATGTTATGTCCTGCATTTTTATCTTTTTTATCCGAAATGCAAACATAATACTGAATTAACTAAATAAGTAAACATATCTTATGTCGAATACTGAAAACTGATTATCAGCCAAATGTAACAATAGTTGTTGTTACAATATATCAACTAATATACTACATAAAATTTAGCTAAGAATTGCTTATTGGATTTCCAGAAAGTGAAAAGTTACGACAGTATTCGGAATATCATAATATCAAATTAATAATGCGATATTTTAAATTAGACAAAAAAGATAATCTTGGACTGCCATATATATGTTTCTACTCTGGTTTTTCTATTGTTCCTCACAGCTACCTAAATTTAAACTTTATAATAGTGGGCAGATTCCCAATCAGATTAGTACGATATACTGTTAGCTCTTTGAACATGATAAGCAAGTGATGCACGATATTCTGGTAGAATTTTATATTTACGAAGCATAAGTTCAAAGAGGAAAGAAATCAGGATAACTTAATCTGTGCTTCATAGTAAACAGCAGAAACTTTTTCCTCCTCTCTTTCTTTTTTTTTTTTTTTTTCCTTTTTTTGTTGCACATCAAGCATTTCAGTGAGCAAAGCGAAAATTAACTTGAGCAACTTTGTTGGCTGTTGTTGTTTCCATTAGCGATGGTACGGGCCTTGCAAGAAATAAATCCAAGACCATGCAAGAAAAGAAAAGGAAAGAACGAACAATGCTGCAGACTCTAGAACTAAGCCCCGTTGAACACTCGAGCAACAATTTCCTCCTTCTCTTTTTCATCTTTAGATTCCACCAAAATTTTCCAGCAAGTAAAATTAACCTGAAGAGCTAGGCGTACTCTTCTGTTGATTCTATCACCTATGGGCGTAGTACGTGGGCCCGTGTGGTGGTGCTGCTGCTGCGTGTGAAAATGGTTTTTGAAAGAGCCGGCCCGATTTGCGGCGTGATTCCTCTTCTGTAGGGCGCTCCGAGGATGAAATTAATGACTGCTCGCCCATCATCAGTCTTGTTGGAAGTGAAAGCTGAAAGACTCGGCAGACAGCGTTTCACTCGTTCGCTACTAGACTCTCTCTTTCTCACTCTTCGCGGACTCACCTGTGCCACACGCTGCCAATGACGTTAAGTTTCCGTCGCGTGAGTTTGTCTTAACGCTTTTTCTTGCATGATGTGTATAGCTTACAGAGCGGTAGGTGATTTAAATTGATGTTTCCTTTGTATATATATATATATGCATTTGCTCAAGTCAATGTGGTGAGAAAAATTCGCGAGAAGAATTAAATAAGAATGGATTACGTAAGAAGAGTGCAGATGCTAAGTATTTTGAACCGCAGAAGATAGCAGAAATCTGTCAAAAATGCCGGGAAAAAGAATTACATAGTAGTAACTTGCATAGTGTGGTTAATTGGTTCTGATAGTATACCGGACTCTGAAACTGCACTAATCGAGTAGCTGAATATATGCAAAAATTTATAACTGATTTTTTTTACTTATTTTATGTATTAAACATATATACAAAAATTTTCCCCGTTTTTCTTTTCAATAAATAAAACACGATTAATAAATTTAAGCCTTTTTATTAGAACTAATATTTAAAAGCGCACAATTTTCCCTATATATTGTAATATTCGATGTCTGCAAATTTTTCTTCTTTGGTCTTTCATACATTTCTTTGCAACACTGAATTTCAATGTTTAAATTTCAGCGCTATTGGGAAGCAAGGGGTTTAATGGCCTAACTGCCAATGTAACTGGCATTTGACAAATAAAAATAAATGTTTATTGTTTGGCGAACTATGTACCTATTTTCAGTATTGGAATCAATTGCCATTGCTGTTCTAAAATGCGCAGAATAAACTTTCACTACTTCCAAAAAACCACACGAAAGGAGATTTAACAGCACAAAGAAGAAAAAACGATAATTTATGAATTAAAATCATTTTGTATGTTTTTAACTTTTAAGTTGCTAAATTAAAATTTAATTGTTTTGAAATTTGCAAACTTGGCTAATCGAGCCGGACTATGCGAGGTATTTCTGTATTTATATCAGATTGCGATTTCGAAGATAACAAGAAGAATTTTTTCACTATTAGAGATAGGGGAATTGTTTTGTATAATTTTGCCAGAAAGTCTGAAGCGATATCAATTTCTAAATGCTTCGTGTTCATAAGAGAAGAAAAATTTCAATGAATGGGCTTTATATATTAACATTTATACGTTTCAAACATAAAAAAAAAAAAAAAAAAAAAAAAAAAAAACCGCATATACATAAACACTTATTAATAGAATTCTGATCATCCAAATAGTTCAGTTCCCCAATACTCTAATTTCAGATTCAAACTGCATATGAAAACCATTTGAAAAGTCTGGCTGTCGGAGAATTTTTAGTTTAAAGTCTTGAAACAAGATTTCGCGTTCTTTAAGTTTTCATTCAAGCATGTTGCCATTCGAGAAAACTTAATATACTCTTCTTTCGCATTTAATCTATCTGTTATTAATTAGCAAACTAAACTATTTAAAAGCAGGTGCAGTTCTTAAGGATATTATTTTTTTACTTTTTAATCTGATAGATTTAAATAAAAATTCATTATCTCATTATATGACTAATTAAAAACATTTAACATTTTTATAAATTGCATTACATAATTTGTCACTTTTTAGACATGTATAAGATATGTAAAGTTCTCATGCAGGTCTAAATGCATATTCATCTAATATTTTATAAAATTTTCTGGTATTCCATATGGGCCAATCTCTATCGAAAATCTCTGTTAATGTACAGTATTTAAACTTTAAAAGAGCCTTTTGGGCAATCGTTAAAATCCAAAACCTTTCAGACATTTTTTTTTTTTTTTTTCTTTTTCGTTAGTCCTAAGGGGCTTTGTCGCCGAAGGACTATTCTTTTCGTTTTGCGATTTTGCGTTGGTTCACTAATGTCCGTTTCACTTTTCAAACAATTGCCACCAATTGTTAGAATCCTGCACTATATTTGAAGAACTTAAATAATGAAAAATCTGCATAAATGTATGTATATTCTCGCATTGTGGTAAAACAACGGTACATAGAGTCATCGAAATTTGAATGAGTAATCCTACTGCGAATATGGGCATGTGGCAGCCCAAATTTGAAATTTGAAATTTGTTCTATTATCGATTTCATATTTTGTAAAACTTCAACGAATTTTTGATTAACAAACTCAAGGATTTCAAAACGAGCAATGGCAACGCTATACAGAAAAAACATTTTTATCTCCAAGGCACGAGACTCTGTATCGGAAATTTTAAAGACATGCTCAATTTAAAACTATTTTGCGATATTGGTCTTGAATTGAATTTTATGGTTTAAGAGCTAAGAACGTGATATTTAATAAGATAACAGACAAAATGTTAAAAAACGCCCCTTTGGACGTAATTTAAAATCTGAAACCTTTCAGATTATTATTTTTTTTTAAACATTTGTTCTTATTTTTTTCTTCGAGTCTGGAGAATTATAGCATTGTAAAGGAACTGTCATATAATGTAGCTTCATTGCAACTTAAATTAAAAGAAATCTAAATTATGAAGAAAGAGTAATCCAAGAGTGGTCAAATAATGGGTGCGGATGATCCTAGACATCAAGTGGAATGAATTTAAATGATAAAGAGATCAAGTCATCTGTTCGAAATAAACAAAAAATTAAGTAAAGTTTAAACGAGGAAACGATTGTTAAGATAAGCTCCAGATTCATGCAATACTGAAATCTTAAATATTCAGAAACGGTTATAAAACAGGTAATTCTGTGCTTAAGATTTAATAGGCGGCCATATATAAAAAAGGTCTTCTTGGGAAAGGGAATTTTTGTTGTTGTTGCTTGTAAAATAAAGTAATGATTTAATTTCCTGTTGTGTTACAAAATTATAATTAATTTGATCCTCTTCTAAAAAAGGTATTTTTAAGAAGTAGAAGATACCAAGACCTTTATCTTCATGCCTGAAAATTCAGATTGGGCAGTACCGATTTCGAGTAAATTCTAGACTGTCTGCCTAACTGTCCGAATTTTTCTTCGTCTGAACTGGAGTAGATCCCAGCAGGTTTATATAATCAGTGATATACTGCATGCATCAAAAGTCTTTAACACTAAAACATTTTTATAGCATATATTATCTTTAAAAGAAAGATTAGTAAGTAAGAAAAGTAAGGACAAGGGAAAATGAGATTGAATTTTAAAATATAGCAAAAATGTCTTCTATTTCCATAATGCGAAAGATTTGAATTGATTTTTATTGAAAAAAATAGGTAAACATGAAAAATATATGACAGGCTTTTCTATATGCATTACAAAATGTACATTTCCTCTCTATATTGATGAAAACTGCGGGCCCATGGATGTGCCTTTAAAAATCACTCAAAATGAGCAATAAGAAATTGACATTTTATTGCAATTAATAACTATATGTAGCAAAATAAATAGCTCAGAATAATACGGATTATTACGCAAATCATCTTTAGCATGCTGGAAATATCATAATTACCGATAGAGCCCACCAGCGGCCGAGTGGTAAAGTCGCTGAACACTGGTAGTTCGGTCCGAGGTTCGAATCCCGCGAACGGGCTGGCCGCATGGGCGTTTTCGTGGTTTTCCCCGTGTGTAACGTGTATATGAGCCAGTTTTCTTTAGAAAGTCCTCCACGAATGCATCCCTCCCCTTAGGCAGATAGCCCTCGTGTGCTTTGCTATAATTGAATACACCACACCACCACCATAATTACCGATACCATTCACAGGGTAAGCTCTAAAACGCAGTTTAGCTGGATCTTTGAATAGTAGTCTTTCCAAAGTACTCAGAGCTAATCAGCAGCTGAGCTAATTAGCTCCTTGCTTTCGAAGCCGTATGTACGTGGTGTTGCAGAGGCATCTGGAAAGAAACTTCGAGAAAATCACTGCTAGAATATCAAAAATCCGTTTCCTGAGAACTTCAAAAAGTCACCAAATTGGTGAGAAATTGTCAAAATATCACTAACTTGGTGACAAATATTATCATCGAGATCCGGTTGCAACGTTTTTGCCCAGATCTCGCGTTGTAGCTGAGGTATTTTCGTTACTTAAACGGTTTTGGTTTCAGAATAACAAAATCTACTATTTTGTACAATAAATAAATACTCATGCACAAAATTATTGAACCGCAGATTAATTACACAGAAATACACCCTAAAATTATTTCTCTAAATGCAAAATTAAAATAAGCATATAAACAAAAAATACACAAAAAGACAATATTATCAAATGCTCTTAAATATATAGAGAAATTTACATCAACATATATCATTATTAAGAAAAATAAATGAGAACATTTCTGTTGTTGCAGAGTACTTACAAATACTTGCATAATATTTGCAAATACTTATCTTCGATTATTTCTTCAATTTTAAAAAGTTTATTTTATTATCTTTTGATGTCTGCTATACAACAGCTGTTTAAAATTAGTTTAACGAATTTTTTTGCTTATTGACTTTTTACCTATCTCCCCCCATACATTTTACTGATAAAACCGTTGGCTACCTTCCTCAAATAATGTACTTTGACACTGCATCTGACCATATTTAAAAATTTTGTCACTTTTTAATTCTCTATTACTTCAACAATTCTTTTTCCTTGATCAAAACATTTAAACAACGGAAATTTTCTCCATTTTGCATTTTATGATGTCAACCCTTTTCGGTAACGTGACTGAAATTTTCTAATTACAGAGTATTAATTAGTTTCATTACATTCATTTGCATAAAGTATTGTAACAGCATTGAATAGATACTACAATGCAAAAATCGATCGATTTCTTTGATGCTACAGCAAAATCACGTCCTAAAAGTGCGAGCTTGTATTGATTAATTAACCGTACAGAAATTCATTTTACTGCTCAACACCGAACGTTAAAAATTTCATATTGACTCTACGAAGAGTTGCTATTCTTTTCATTCACTGATTTTTATTCAGTAAAATAATTTAAAGCAGCTGTCAGTTGATAACGCCTGAAATTTTTCATTTATTTTCCTTGTTGAGAAAATGCGTTTCGCAAGGTAAACAAGTGGATCATTTAAAAATTAATTTTATCTGCATTCTTTATTAGATTTTGCAAAGTCAGCCTCCCCCCGTTTGGGTAACCAAATAATAAGCAATCATTTTGCTAAAAGTGTTGCTTTATAAACTTAATATAATAAATAAGCTAAGTTTATAAACTAAATAATACGTCGATTGCAAGATTCTATTTCTACCTTTTTCTACATTTTCCTCTGCATCACAGTTATAACCTGATTCTAAAGATTAAATTTGTGATGACATATAGTTAACAGTTCTCTTTCTTCCTCTTCTTGTATAACAGCACATTAATTTTATTCTAAAGACACACTCTTTTCTTCTTTAAATAGAATTTTTTTAATATTTTGACAATTTACACTAATTTATCTTCCAGCCCACCAATGGTCTAGCGGGAAAAACACTGAACACTGGCAGTCCGACTAGAGGTAAATTTCGTCGAATGAGCTGGCTGCAGACAGTTTTCGATGATTTCACCATGTATAACGTGAATGCGATCCAGGTGTCGCTTAGAAAAACCTGCAAGAGACCTCCCATTTCTTAAACGCCCCGCTTCTTGGGTTTTACTGTAATCTAAATAAACCTAAACTAACAAGCTTATATTTAAAAAAAGAAATGCGGTAACAAATGCTAAAATTTCCAAAATTAGATCTTTTATTTCCCTCAGTTTTCTTAAACAGTTAAGAACTTAATTTTTATCATTTGGTAACAGTAAGTTTACTTTCAATTATTTAGAAATAAAATATTTTCTTTGCGGTAATAAACTGTAATTTAAATATTAGGTACATTTTCTCTTTCTTCCCCCCCCCCCCCAAAAAAAAAATCAAAAGGTGCTTCTTCCGAATAATTTTCATATGTGATATGAGAGAGATATTTGTATGGCGCGGAGAACAATCAAATAAAATGTTATAGAACTCGATTAAATCGATACATCCAATAATTTTAAATTCACATTCTCTTTAACTTGAACATGTAACGTTTAACAATAGTTAAATATTTTGCCCATTCACGTGCTTCATATAATTTTATAATAAATTTCATTAAAATTTCAACAGGTTTGGCACTGTTACAATCAAGAGTTAATTTCCAAATTTTCGAAGTGCCGAAGTCCTATGGAAAGAAGTTCAGAAAAGAGGAAAAAAAAAAAAATACAAATAATAATAAAAAAATAAACAAATAAAAAAAAATCTGAAAGGTTTCAGATTTTAAATTACGTTCAAAGGTGGTTTTTTTTTTTTTTTTTTTTTTTTTTTTTTAAGTTTTGTGTGTTACTTTTATTTATTAAATATCATGTTCTACGAACTCAAACTATAAAATTCAGTTCAACAACAATATCGCAAATTAATTTTAAAATGAGCATATCTTTAAAATTTAAGATACAGAATCTCGCGCGCGGGAGATTAAAATGTTTTTTTTTTTTTTCACATAGTGTTGCCATTGCTCGCTTTGAAATTGTTTAGTTTTTTAATAAAAAATTCGTTGAATTTTTACAAAATCTGAAATAGATAATAAAACAAATTTCAAATTCAAATTAGGGCTTACACATGCCCATATTCTATAGAAGATTACGCTATTCAAATTTTGATGGCTCTAGGTACTGTTGTTTTATCACAATACGAGAAACATACACACATTTATGCATACTCTTCATTATTATTTTATTTAAATATAAGACAGGGCGAAAATATATGGTATTAATGATTTGAAAAGTGATACAGCCTTTTAAAGTTTTCAACGCAAAATGCCAGAACGAACTTAATAGCCCTTCAGGGCAAATTGCCCCTTTGGACTAATAATAATAATGATAATAAAAATCTGAAAGGTTTCAGATTTAAATTACGTCCAATGGGGCGTTCTTTTAACATTTTGCCTGTTACTTTTATTTATTAAATATCACGTTCTTCGCACTTAACCATAAAATTTAGTTCAAGAGCAATATCGCAAATTAATTTTAAATTGAGCATATCTTTAGAATTTCTGTTACACAGTAGATCAAAACGTATTTTCTATTTTTTGTACAACGTTGCCATGGCTCACTTTGAAATCCTTGAGTTTGTTAACCAAAAATTCGTTAAAGGTTTACAAAATAGGAAATTGATAATAAAACGAATTCCGAATTTCACATTTGGGCTTCCAGATGCTTATATTCGGATTACTTCATTCAAAATTGGATGGCTCTAGGTACCGTTGTTTTATCACAATGCGAGAAACATACATATAGTTATGCAGATTCTTCTTAATTTCTTTAAATATAATACAAGGCGATAAATTTTGGTGGCAACAATCTGAAAAGTGATACAGCCGTTTATAGTGTTTAGACGCAAAATCGCAAAACGAAAACAATAGTCCCTCAGGGACAAAGCCCCTTTGGACTAATAATAAATTGGAAGCTTTCAGATTTTATATTACACCCAAAGGGGCTTTTTTTTAACGTTTTGTGTGTTACCTTTATTTATCTTAAGAGCATATCTTTAGAATTTCCGAAACACAGTCTCAAGCGCTGGAGATATTTATTCCCCCCACCCGTACAGTGTTGCCATTGCTCGCCTTGAAATCGTTGAGTTTCTCAATCAAAAACCTATAAATGCTTTACAAAACATGCTGTAGATATTAAAGCAAATTCCAAATTTGGGCATCCAAATGCCCATATTCGGGTAGAAACGTATGTTATTCAAAATTTGATGGCTCTAGGTGCCTTTGTTTTATCACAGTGCGAGGAAAATACATACATGTATGCAGGTTATTCAATATTTAATTTCTTTAAATTGAATACAGGAATTTAATATTTCGTTCCAACAATTAAAAAGTGATCAAAATAAATATCATGTTCTGCGCACTTCAACAGCAATA